>NC_141466.1:44145539-48945539 GCF_009769465.1 Tauraco erythrolophus | reverse complement strand
ACTACATTTTGTGCTTTCTTGTAATTCATACACATGGGCACTGACATCTCTTTAATCTTCTTTTCTTGCCTTAACTTAAAATAATGTATTAATGTCTAGAAACTAAAAACACATACAGTTTTATCCAAGTCTT
This sequence comes from Tauraco erythrolophus, assembly GCF_009769465.1. Taxonomy (NCBI): domain Eukaryota; kingdom Metazoa; phylum Chordata; class Aves; order Musophagiformes; family Musophagidae; genus Tauraco; species Tauraco erythrolophus. The sequence goes on along the minus strand of NC_141466.1, from coordinate 48,945,406 downwards.
ACTATCCTGTGCTCTAAAGTGTCTCATGTTTCGATGAGATAGCTCCCCAAACAAAGGGTCTAATTCAGACGCATGGACATTTGGCCTGTTCCCTAGAGGGGTAGAAGATAATGAAAGTTTGTTCCTACTCATTCTGTACAATTTTTGATTCAAAGCTGTTCTCTAATCATCTATAAACAGCAGATGTTTAAGGAAGAAAGGAGAATGGTCATGCATAAACCCTCTGTCATGGTCAAAACAGGTCACACAAAGCTCCTGACAAAGGAAAATGAAATGGTAGGAGTGGGGAGTGGGAGGAAAGGCAAAGGCAGTATAAGGAGGCTTGTGGGGAGAAATGGTGCTTGTGAAAGAAAGGAAAGCATAGAATTCCTGAGGAAGATGGTATCTGGAGACAAGAAAGGCAATAAAAAGAGGGAGTGAGGATTTGCAAACCGTAGTACTAGTATAAAAGGCCAGACCAATTCACTCCAGGCTGTCTCCTGGGAACAGCATCTAGAACATTTAACAGCCCGAGAACTTTACAGGCTCCATTATAAAACTGCTGTGTATACTCCTGTATCTAAAGGAGGAATGTTCTAGAATCTTGTAGTTTAATCTTATCGTTTTAAAAAATCTACCAAGTTTCAGCCTATTCATGGTTATATCAGACGAATTTCCTTTAATCTTTACAGTTAAAATTTTATTTGCCTCCTTTTTTCTGTCTTCTCCAACATATTCAGAGACAGCAGTCATATTCTGGTCTTCATTTACTGGATTAAACCAACAAGTTCTTAAAAATGTGTTAAAGTGTGAATCCTTTAAAGAACCTAAAAGAACCATCTTTTAGTATTTAAGCAACGTATAGCTCAATGAAGTCCTGCTTCATGCCTGCAATCTCTTGGCACAATTACAAAACTAAGAAGTAATAGTTGCCAGCAAGGATATTTTTCTGTGAGTGATATGTTATGAATCTGCACCTTTTTTTATTCCAGTGTCATGAGTGCTATCAACCAACTGCACTGTATTGTGTGTGACAGTTTAAAATTCCTCTGAAAAGACTTGTAAAGCCACAGACACGTTCAAAGACCCAATGTCTTGAATCACAACCCAATGAAGGCGTCTAATTTTATTAGTGTCAAAGAGATAGGCATCAACTCTGAAAGAAACACATCAAATGAAGAAAGATGGAAAAACAGTATATGAACTTAGTTGAAATAGAACAGAAAAGGGAACAAAATACGTGTGCTTAGCTTGTATATGAAAAGATCATGAATCTCGGTGGTGGTACCTTTATTGGAAAGCAAGTAACCTAAATGCTTACTGCTGAAGTGTTGTTAACTGGCTGATGTCAAATGCTTTCTTAAATTCTCCATTTCCCCCTTCCCAAGAGGAGCGATATTCTAGTGGATTAGCCATCTGTCACAGATTTTTTTGAATTCTTTGTAAATATTTGCAATCTCTGAGTGTTTGGAGAACAAACTGGATGCACTGAGATAGCCCTGACTGATATCTACTGATATGATTATCCTTACGAATCAAAACAGATGATAGCCAAAACTGGAAATGGTAACTGAAAAAAAAAAAAAGAAATACTAGTAGGAAAACTGGAGCATGGGTCTGAACAGGAAAAAAAAAAAAAAAAGACCAAAAAGGTGTGACTAAATCACAGCCTCTGGGATGTGGGACACAGAGGATATAGTTTTGTGGAGGCATGTCCAACTGCATCTAAGTATTTATTTGGAATAACATTGCCCCCCCACCTATGCAGACAGTAGCAGATATAAAAGAAGTTAGCACAAGTTGTCCCCTAGCTGGGATAAGCATTTTAATAAATTCCACTCCATCTTAAGACGTTGAAAATTCTGGCCCATAAGCCTGTGATTGCCTTAGGAGTCCATGTTTTTACTCTTTGGATACAGCTTGCACAGTGATCTGTTCAGCTGCAACACTTCTAAAAATTTTTAGCTGAAGAATACACAAGAGATATATCAGCAAAATCAGCTACCTACCTGTATATTACAGTTATAATGCTCCCACTCTGTCTTAATTGCCTAAGCATCATTACACCAGCTGTCCATTCTAAAAACAATTTATATCCCATGATATTAATATATTTTTATCGTTATCTTCTAGCAAAGTTCTGGTTAGGCTCATAGTGTCACACATTTATCAGTATGCAGATAGTTGGATAGACTTTAACAATCCTCTATTAACGAGCTTATGTCCATCTTTATTAGTCTCCATAAATCCAAATTTAATCTCTTATTTAGCTCATTTCTACCTTGAGTGCACACTTTCATTTTATCTTTATGTCTGTCAACCTCTCTTTACACCTTTCTTCTTTTGCTTTATACTACTGTATTTGCCTTTTTGTGCTCTGTTCTACTTTGAAAAAAGTTTTTTGTTTTTTAAAACCAGTCCACTAAAAATGAGTCATCCTCTGTTCTAATTCTTTCAGTACATGACCTGTTCAATTCCAAGTAACACCTTGTGGTTTATATAAAACTTGTTTCTTTCTGTCATTGCATCAAGATTTATAAACCAAATGTATCCTGGATGATTTCTGTTCCTATCTCTTCCTATATTCCTTTTATTTGACATTAGAATTTTCTCCTTCTCTACTTTCATGATGCTAAACACAACTCCTCGGAGGGATCTGTCTTTCTAGTTCTTCAGTCTCCTATGTATTTTATCATAGAAAAGAGAATAGATCAAGGCCCACTAGGCTGACCTCAGAACAAGCAGCATGGCGCAGCATGGCTTGATATGGCTGAACTCCTTCCCTGGCCCCACAGTGGGGAAAAACATCATGGCCTTGTCCTTACTGCTTGCTGAGAACTGCCTATACTGCCTGATCTACACCCGGGCATTTTAAGGAGGAAATCATTGTCCCGAGTGGAAACTGTCAGGATAAATAGTATGGATATACCAACCTGACCTGTTTACAGAAGTTTGCTGCTTGTAAGTGGCTCAGATTTGAGATGTTGTGGAGAAACTGATGAGTCCTGTCCAACCCTCCTGTTCTTTCACGTGGACACCAGTGGTACTGCCAAGGGTGATCTGAAGAGTATCCAAAGTGACTACAGAGGTCTGAGGGAAATGGTCAGCAATATAGAGGACAGGTTCTCCAAAACCCTGCTGGTGAGGGCAAAGGGTATAAAGAGGAAGAGAGCTTCAGGTACACTTTCAAATGTAAAGCATGCATATTTTGATACTTTACTACTGCATTAGTTAATGTTTTACAGTGTAGAAGGAGCAAAGCACATAGAACTACTATCTTCCTTTTGCAGCCCATCTCTCTGAGGTGATGTTGGGTTGGTTGATTTTAAGTAGATGAGATGACCTTGGCACTGTCTGCTGCAGAGTCAGCTGGAGCCTGGATTGCTCACAAATGCAGTGAAGATATGTGGAGTTGGGCTTTGCTAATCTTCAGGCAGCACCTGTGACTTCCCAGGAAAATTATAGTGCAGATGTAGCCATAGCATCTGGAGAGTGGGATGTTTTGTTCAATCTGTTTCTTTCAGCTGGATGTGATATCACCTTTGCACCACTGAAAACTGAGTGTACGGATGAACAACGAGATCCCAGTAAAACTCAAACGTAAAAAGGAGCTGTAGAAGGGTGGAAGCAGGGACTGGAAACCCAGAAGGAATATAAAGACACTGTCTGAGCATGCAGAGACACAGTTAGGAAATCCAAAGTCTATCTGGAGTTGAACATATTGAGGGATCTCAAAGGCAATAAGAAGGGCTTCTATAACTACATAAATGGCAAAAGGAAGACTAGGGAAAATGTGGACTCAGTGCTGAATGAGATGACTGCCCTGGTGATACAGGACATGGAAAAGACTGAGATATCAAACGTCTTCTCAGCCTCACTCTTTACTAGCAACACTGGCTTTCAATATCCGGGGACCTGGAGACCAGGGGGAAAGTCTGGAGAGAGGGAGATGTATGCTTGGTGGAAGAGGATCAGTTTAGAGCAAATTGGACATACAGATGTCCATGGCCCTGATGGAATCACCCACAAGTGCTGAGAGATCTGACTGATGTCATCGTGAGGCCACTTTTGTTTACCTGTGAATGAAAACAGCAAATGGGAGAGGTGCTTGAGGACTAGCGGAAAGCAAATGTCACTCCTGTCTTCAAAAAGGGCAAGAAGAAGGACTCAGAGCACTACAGGCCAGTCAGCTACACCCTGATTCCTGGGAAGGTAATGGAACAGCTAATCCTGGAAATCATTTCCAGGTACATGAAGGATGGGAAGGTGATTGAGAGTCATCAGCATGAGTTCAAAAAGAGGAAGTAATGCTTGACCAACCTGATAATGTCCTGTGATGAAATGACTGGCTTGGTAGTTAAGGGGTGAGCAGTGAATATTGTCTACCCAGATCTCAGTAAGGCTTTCAACCCTGTCTTTTGCAAGATCTTTAGTTGAAGCGATACATAATAATTTAATGAAAATCAGCAAACAAACTAAGGCTAGAATGTTCTTAGCATATTTTTTTTTTTTAAATTGCAATTATATTTTGAGTATCTATCCAGTAGCTTTAAATGTCCTGGATTTTTTGTTTTGACTCTCTTTTTGGATTTTGGTTTCTTGTCAGTGTGTACTTCTCTAACTATCTCCTTCCCCAATGACTGGAGACTATAACCAGTTAGCTCTCCAGGCCCAAACCTAGTTTTAGTTACTCAAGCTATATTGCAATTCATGAAGACATGTTCCTTAGACAAATTGTCACTGTCAACCTAGTTCCATATGTTAGAAACCAGAGCTGGATGTTCTTCTAATTAGCCCTTTTAACTAATGTAATAAAGCTGATGTTTTGTAGATCAGCAACTTAGTAATAAACACAGCAGAGCTTTATTGATATAAGCAATACCTTGTTCCATATACCATGGAGATAAAGCTCTCCAAACTGTATTTTTACTTGCCCACTAAATAGGAGTAATGGGAATATTTTTTAATCAGAACCTACACTATTAAAGATGATCTTCTTTTCATCAAGTTCAACAAAAGACTTAATTGTTTATTAAGCTCCTTGTACTACTTGTGTGGGAGCCAGTATTTAAAAACAAGGAGAAAAAAGCAAACAAATAACACTGCTTCTCTTGAAGGAAACAATTTCCATAACTTAGCTCTGTACTAAGCTCCACTGCTAGAAATATAAATTGTGTCTTAAGTAATTACATATTACTAAAACAGTTTGAAATGCTGAGTTACAGCAATTTCTGTCATTGTCAAAATAGACTTGATTCTCAATTTTCCCAAGCTTTGCAAAAATCATAAAATCATGCCAGCAGTCTCTTTTCTAAATGGCAGGAAAGTTAAAAAGAGGCCCCTATGTTACAAGAATATCACCTCCAGTCAAGAACTGTGTGCAAACACTAGACTGGCTCTGGCTTGTCCTCCTGGGCAGTTGTATCAGCAATGATACAAGCTACACCTTTATTTCTGCAACATGCAGCACAAGACTAAATCAGAGTAACACAGATCAAATAAGAATTTACCTGGTCCTTTATTGGCATAGAAGACTTTGTTAAAATTATTCCTTTGATTCTGAGCTAGAGTTTACACTGGTTTTTTGTTTTGTTTTGTTTTGCTTAGTTTTGTTTTGTTTTGTTTTGTTTTGTTTTCCTTGCAGAATAATCCTAGAGCCAGTTTCAAAGCCAAATCTGCCTATCTGCGTGTGCAATTTTCTTTCAGACATCAACTTGGGTCTGAGGTTGAGGTAAACCAGTTTGTATTCTTTCTTAGGGAAGAGAGCTTCAGGTACACTTTCAGTTGTAAAGCACACATATTTTGATACTTTATTGTTGAATTAGTTAATGTTTTGCAGAGTCGAAGGAGCAAAGCACATGGAACTGCTATCTTCCTTTTGCAGCCCATCTCTCTGAGGTGATGTTGGGTTGGTTGATTTTAAGTAGACAAGATGACCTTGGCACTGTCTGCTGCAGAGTCAGCTGGAGCCTGGACTGCTCACAAATGCAGTGAAGATATGTGGAGTTGGGCTTTGCTAATCTTCAGGCAGCACCTGTGACTTCCCAGGAAAATTATAGTGCAGATGTAGCCATAGCATCTGGAGAGTGGGATGTTTTGTCCAATCTGTTTCTTTCAGCTGGATGTGATACCACCTTTGCACCACTGAAAACTGAGTTCAGAGGTCAGAGCATGAATCAGAGCAGCAAAATCCCAGATGTAACCACCAAGCAAGTCAGGAGAAACACTCACAAAATCCAGAAACATTTCTGACCACCGTATCTTTGTTGGAAACAAATCTATTAAAGGGACAGAGAGACAGCAAAGAGATTCCTCAGCTGTTTGGTTCACCAAGTCAATGTCGTAAGTCCATTGAGAAAACACAGAGGTGGTTTAGGATGCTTCACATACAGGAAAGCCTTTCCTCTCTAAAGAAGGCAAAGAAAGATAGAAGGCCAGGTAGGCTGATAGATCAAGGAGTGTAGCTCTTCTTGACTGGCCCAACTGGTGGTCCTGTGGCTTGAGGTGTCTCGACCTTCTCTCTCTCAGGAAATGGATAGGATAGCAGGAGACAGAATGGAGGAGACATTTTGCGTTCTGTATTTGCCAGAATGATGGCAAATAAACCCAAGCGAAACCAGTAGGAAGAAAGGATAGCCGAGGATGCCAAAAAAGGCATCGTGTGGAGTTAAGAGGTAAACATTTGTGTGCCCTGAAACATGAAATTACTGTGGGAAGGTGAGCTTGGAACACTGCTGATTTTCCTTAGGAAGATGGATCTAACTGTCATGTTTTGATTGCTGAATCAGCAAGGTATAACATCTACAAAAGGAGGTTGCTTACCCCTTGCAACAACATCAGCATTTAAAATGTGGAACATAATATGAAGAAAAGTGGAGAATATCCACATAGTACAGTGTTCTGGCAAATCATATGGGATGTTTACTTCAAAGAGGGTCAAAAGATTATGTGATGAATTTGAAACATATAATAATTTCTCTTTCTTTTCTTGTCAAAACATTTTTCACCAGGGATTCATTTTGCTTAGCACACTGCATCCTTGTTGCAGAATATGTGAGTCTTAATGTGATCTCAGCTAAATTCTCTACATCACATGGTTTCTGTAATAGTTAAAATATTCATATAATTAAATAAGATGACATCACATGAGGTATGCTGTGCATGCACATTCAGATGCTGTGCGTTAATATACCTCTGATTTCTATAAAATAGTAACCAAACCTTTTTAAGGATGTGTAAATTTCAAGTAGAGATGGCTTACACTTGTGGGTAATGATTTCTGGCTGTCTTTGAAGCTGACTTTAAGTATGGTATACCTAAAATCAGGCATATAAAGAGCATGCTCAACTTTTTCATTCTGAATCGCTGATGGAACAATCCTGAAAACATATATCAAAATGAATCTCTCATCCATATCAATAATTTTCAGGATTAGGGATTTAATATTTTTAATAATAAACTTTCTACAATACCTTTAGCTCCTCCTCTGATGACAAAACATTACCATAATTTTAGCTCATGATTATGTTAGGAAGACTTTTATAAATGCATCCTAAACTGTTTGCAATTGAAATGTATATGTGCTGTGATTAATAGTTTTGCATGGTAATTTGGTCACATTTTACTGCTTGATGAAAATGATGATTTAATTATGATAACTTGATGAGGCATACATTTAAAACCCTCTCCAGAGTTGTGGTTTTTTTTTTTCCTAAAGTCTTGATTAGGACCAAGGTCACTGTTGAAATGCAAGGTTATATGTGAGTAATTTATAATACAGTTATTCTGCTTCGAATATTCAGATTTCCCTTAATTTTGATCTGTTTCAAATGTTAAAATCTTGTATGTATAGTGACTTTGTAGTGCTCGGTTTTACAGCATATGGAATGGCTTCATTAGAAGCCGCAAAGCTTTTTGAAAATTAATTACATCAGAGCAATGGAAATTGATTTATTCTCTACCATTTTGAAAACATATGCTGCCCCTGTAGCACTGACTGGCTCTTATTCCCCTACAGAGATAAAGATTCTATTAAGTGAATATAAGGTCAGGGTGAAACGTAAGGTAGAAAGGCACTATTTATCGGTGTTACAGCTTTGTGTTTCCTCAGGGGGGAAATGGCTGTGGAGCCAGATAATTTCTGCTGGTGGATATTCTAAATATCTATGTGGAAGTCAAAGAATAATGGAAGACTTGTCACTTGCTACTTTAAAAAGAGACTAGGAGAAAATTATCAGTGTTTTTCAGAGGTGGGTTGGATAAAGCAAGTTAGAGTGACATGGCATGACCCTTCTTGGGAATAGCTAATAAATTGACCAAGGAATTAAATAGATGAGATGAAAGCTAAACATGTTAAAACAACTTGGGGGCATTCAGTTACACATATCTGCACAGAAAAGCTTACAGTAACAAGGAGCTGAGAGAAAGCATGTAGGTGTCAGCTTTCTTGTATGTTGAGCTTTCTCACAAGCTTGAAGCATTAACTGGAAAAAAAACTCCAACCTTTTGAAGAATGTGATACAGATTTTCACACTTTTTTCTTTTCTTTTAGGGAACCATGCAAGTTCTCTGGAAATTTTGAAAAGATAAAAAAAAAAAAGAGAAAGTGTATTTCATGTAGAAGATGAATAAATTTCTGCAGGAGGATCATTGTAGCAGAGGGATAAAATTTCCACACGTGTTCCAACAGTCCTGTTTTAAAATTTCAAAAATGCCCACAGTCTCATTACAGTGCCTTCTCACCGGCTTCTGTCTCTCACTGAGAACTGGTTTTGTCCATTCAAAAAATGCCTTTTTTTTGTGTGTGTGTGTTACAGAATATCCTTCTCTCACAACATCTTCCGAACTTTGAGCTTATATTTGAGTTTAGCATCTTTCTCTTCTCCTTTATTTTCTCTTCTGGCCTCACACCAGTTTCTGATCAGGCTCTCCACCACTTCATTCAGCCACTACCATTTTCTCATGTCTTTGAATCTGCATATTTCAGACTTTCTCCTGCGCATTAGAATATTTTCTGAAGTACTTGTGAAGTAAGTCTCTCTTCACTACAAACATGCTTATTCTGTTCAGTTTTACCATCTGTCTAGCTAAACAACTATTTCCCAACTATTTTAAATCTCCACAGTCCCATCTGCTTTTTCCCACCACTGGCTCAGACTTCAAACCTTTCTCTGTCTTCTCCCTCCTTCCCTTTCTCTTTTTCTCCCTCTCTCCCTCTCTCTTTCCCTCTCTCCCATATGGAATCTTGCCAGTTTCTTGCAAGATGACATTGTTGAAATGCAGCATGACTTTATTCTCACCTTCCTTTATCTCTTTGTTTTCTTCCTGAAATTCTGTTCTCCTCCTTTCTTGCTGTTGATCTGCATGTTTTCTCCCCCAACTCTGCTGTTCTTGTGACCTGTCTTCATCTCTGAAAGTCTTCTACACCACTCTTACCCTTGCCTGTATTTTCCACATAGCTTCTCACTACTTTCTGGATCTTTTGCTTCACAGTACAAAAAGGGCAGTCTTGCTCTTTGAAAAATATCTCACCTTTATCTTAAATTTTCTCCTCATTTATTGCCTTGTCTTGTTCCTCCCTTTTACTTCAAGCTCATTAAACACAGCATTTACTGCTGCAGCCTGGATCTCCTCATCTATTTATACTCAATTTCACCCTTGCATTCCAAGGGAACTACTTTCGCTGAAATCTTTAGAGACATTTTAGCAAAATCTCAGACTTCTTCAGTATATCTTTATTGTCTTTGACCTCTACACTGCCTTTTATTTTGTTTGAAATCTTTTTCTGTCTTTGCTTCTGTGACTGATCTCACCTGTGTCTCTCTTTCTGCCTGTCTAATCATTACTTTGACATATCTTTTAGAAGCCCTTCCGTATCTGTGCTTCCTGTGGATGCCCCATAGGTCATGTCCTCCATTCTCTTCCTTTATTTAAACTTTTTCTCTAAATAACCTTATTTATTTATCTACCGTCTTTGCTCATCCATCATCTTTGTGCTGGCCTTTAGATTTAGTTTTCTATGCCAGTAGATCTTTCATTCTGTGCAAACTAAAGCTAAATAAGACTACAGCCTCAGTCAAAAGGCTAGGAGAATTTTAAGTTATTTCTTGTTTACAGATGCATTGATTCTGAGGAAAAAAAATCAGCAACCCACAAATATACAATCACTTGAGTAAACCCAGTAGCAAACAGAGCTTTTATTACTGTAGTATTGTATTTATTGTAGTGCGGGTCTGCTGCAGGCCATCTGACCAGGAAGATCAAGCAAATGAGGCCCACTACAGACAGACAGGAGCAGCCTCACATTCACAAGACCTTGTTCTCATGGGAGACTTCAACCACCCCGATATCTGTTGGAGGGACAACACTGCAGGGCATAAGCAATCCAGGAGATTCATGGAATGGATTGATGATAACTTCCTTCTCCAAGTGAAAGAAGAACCAACGAGGAGAGGTGCTACGTTGGACCTTGTTCTCATCAACTAGGAGAGGTGGGAGGAGAATATGAAATCAAGGGCAGCCTTGACTGCAGTGACCATGAAATGGTGGAATTCAAGATCCTTAGGGCAGCAAGGAAGGTGCTCAGCAAGTTCACTACCTTGAATTTCAGGAGAACAGACTTTAGCCTCTTCTAGGATCTGCTTGGTAGAGTTCCATGAGAGAAAGCCCTGGAAGAAAGAAGGACTCAAGAAAGCTGGCTGATATTCAAGGATCACCTCCTACAAGCTCAGAAGCGATACATCCTAAGAAAAAGGAAGTTGGGCAAAAATACCAGGTGTCCTGTATAGATGAACAAGATGCTCCTGGATCAACTCAAACACAAAAAGGAAGCCTACAAAGGGTGGAAGCAAGGACAGGTAGCCTGGGAAGAATACAGAGAAATTGTCCAAGCAATTGACCAGAGATCAGGTTAGGAAAGCTAAAGCCCTGACGGAATTAAATCTGACCAGGGACATCAAGGGCAACAGAAAAACTTTTATAGGTATGTCAGTGATAAAAGGAGGACTCGGGAAAACATGGGCCCTCTCTGGACAGAAACGGAAGACCTGGTTACCCAGGATATGGAGGAGGCTGAAATACTCAATGACTTCTTTGCCTCAGTCTTCACTGGCAAGAGCTCTAGCCACACTGCCCAAGTCACAGAAGGCAAAGGCAGCGACTGGAAGGATGAAGAATCATCCACTGAAAGAGAAGATAACGTTTGAGACCATCTAAAGAACCTGAAGGTGCACAAGTCCATGGGACCTGATGAAGCGCATCTGTGAGTCCTGAGGGAACTGGTGGATGAAGTTGCTAAACCATTATCCACCATATTTGAGAAGTCATGGCAGTCTGGTGAAGTTCCCACTGACTGGAAAAGGGGAAACATAGTCCCCATCTTTAAAAAGGGAAAAAAGGAGGACCTGGGAAACTACAGACCAGTCAGTCTCACCTCTGTGTCCTGCAAGATCATAAAGCAGATCGTCCTAACGACTATGCTAAGACACATGGAAAATAAGGAAGAGATTGGTGACAGTCAACATGGCTTCATTAAGGGCAAATTCTGCCTGACTAATTTGGTGGCCTTCTATGATGGGATTACAGCATTGGTGGATAAGGAAAAAGCAACCGACGTCATCTACTTGGACTTGTCAAAAGCATTTGTCACTGTCCCACATGACATCCTTGTCTCTAAACTGGAGAGACATGGATTTGACGGATGGACCACTTGGTACATAAGGAATTGACTGGATGGTGGCACTCAGAGAGTTGTGGTCAACGGCTTGATATACAAGTGGAGACCAGTGACTAGTAGTGTTCCTCAGGGGTCAGTACTGGGGCCGGTGCTGTTTAACATCTTTGTTGGTGACATGGACAGTGGGATCAAGTGCACCCTCAGCAAGTTTGCTGACGACACCAAGCTGTGTGGCGTTGTGGACACACTGGAGGGAAGAGATGCCATCCAGAGGGACTTCGACAGGCTGGAGAGGTGGGCCTATGAGAACCTAATGAAGTTCAACAAGGCCAAGTGCAAGGTTCTGTACGTGGTTCAGGGCAATCCCTAAGCACATGTACACGCTGGGCAGAGAATGAATTGAGAGTAGCTCTGCGGGGAAGGACTTCGGGGTGTTGATGAATGAGAAGCTCAACATGAGCCGGCAATGTGCACTGACAGCCTAGAAAGCCAACCGTATCCTGGGCTGTGTCAAAAGAAGTGTGGCCAGCAGGTCGAGGGAGGTGATTCTGCCCCTCTACTCTGCTCTTGTGAGACCCCACCTGGAGTACTGCATTAAGCTGTTGAGGCCCCCAAAATTAGAAGGACATGGAGATGTTGGAGCAGGTCCATCACAAAAGAAAATGAAGCTGAGAGAGTTGGGATTGTTCAGTGTGTAGAAGAGAGGTCTCCAGGGAGACCTTCTAGCAGTCTTCCAATACTTTAAGAGGGCCTACAAGAAAGCTGGAGAGGGACTTTTTACAAGGGCATGTAGTGATAGGACAAGAGACAATAGCTTTACACTGAAAGAGGGTAGATTTAGATTAGATATAAGGAAGAAATTTTTTGCCATGAAGGTAGCGAAGCATTGGATCAGGTTTCTCAGAGAAGTTATGACTGCCCCATCCCTGGAAACATTCAAGGCCAGGTTGGATGAGGCTTTGAGTAACCTGATCTAGCGGAAGGTGTCCCTGCCCATGGCAGAGGGGTTGGAACTAGATGATCTTTAAGGTCTCTTTCAACTCAAACCATTCTATGTTTGTATAATTGTGTTATAGTTTCTTGTTTTGCTAAGGTCTTCAAGCAACGATATTATAGTGAGAAGCTTGATCTACCCATAGCAGGACACCATAAATTGTTGAAAGAAAGTAGGAGAAAGTTTATCAGAGTAAGTTCCATTTGACATGATACTCTTGATGAATGATTTGCAAAAAAACATTTAAATCCTGATATAAAAATGTGGGGAGGTGAGTTCTGGGCTCTCACTCAGAAGTATTCACAGCTTTGAGTGAGTAGGACTAGACTCTGTTGCGCGCTACAGTTGTGCTGCTGCATTCAGATGGCTGTTCAGACTTCAGAGATGTTTTAGTAGCTCCTTCAAGAGTGTAATTATATCAAATAAACAGGAAAATTGACTGATAACCAATTTTACTCTCTGAACATAACTTTCAGTTTTTATTTAGGACAGTGGACAGTAGTCAATATAAAGAGAATTAGAGAGAGCTTGGAGGGAAAGAAGAAGGAGGAGGAAAATAAAGGCAACAAATAAAAAAACCTCAAATAAACCCTCTAACAGAGGAAAGGAATAGAAAATCCCAAATAAATATAAAAGATGCTCAGAAAAACTGATAATAAGAAGAATCTGAAAAATGAAAAACCTAGAAGAGGAAACAGTTATAGCACATGGATGGAGTGAAATTTTGCTCCAAAGTTAGAAGACTCAACCTGGACCCCACCTCTCTCTTCCAGAGTTTCCACTGAAATCAGACTAGTAATTCATGTCACTATGGTTTATTGAGTTGAGAACCGTGAACCATGGAATTACAATCAAGAACTCACAAGCCAGGAAATGCAAACATCGCAGTCCTGGTCATAAATTTCACATAGGGATGAAAGGAGATTATTATGTCATTTTTAGGTTACACATTAGGAATTATTATCAGAGATGGAAAATTTTATTAGTCTCCTTTCATAGATCATAAACTGTTAATTTCTTAGTATTCACAGTTACTCTAATATCAGAGCTCAAGTCTTTTTTCTTATGTTAAGTTTGATACTCGATATCTCAGCATCCAAAAATAAGCTGGATGCTTTAGAGAAGGCTCTGAAACATATGGCTCCTCTACAAAAAATTGACAGATAGCAGAGAGCAGATGGGAGGCAAATATATACAGCAACAGAGTGGCATGGCAATGTAGCTCAGATATGTACATATATTTGCTGAATCATGAATTTTCTTTCTCTTTTTTTGCTGCTGATAAAAATAAATAAGATGAAAGTATGAGTTAGTAACGGAAAAACGTAATTGTTTTCATAGGAAGTTGTTGCCACAAAGTTTAGAGATGTATTAAATTTTCTTTGAAGATTTTGAAACAACATTTATTTTCAGAAACTTACAGACTAACTTAATCTTTTTTTTACTTAGTCTCTTTCTCCTTAAATCACGAGTCACTAATGATACTTTTGGTGTGACAAGGTCAGAACTGCCGTGAGGAATTAACAAGTTTTCAGTAGGTACACTGTTGGGCATATTCTCTAAACAGTTACTGACCAACTGAGGTTGTGACTAAAATGTTTAAATCGGATCCTACAAAGTTTAATCAGAATGCAGAGAAAGACATTCAGTAATTCCTTGCTCAAGAATTAAACCCATTAGACAGGTGTGCAGATTTTTTAAAAATTGTGACCATGAACTACACTTAATAATGACAGTTTCAGTAATAATACTAGTAAGATTAGAGGGAAAAAAAAAAAAGTAAGGGTCAAATACAGCCTAGAATATGGTCTAAACCATAGAACTTCAAAACAGGAAACATAGCACTTAATAGAAGTTCCACAGAATGATTTGGCTCAGCAAACACCAGCTGTTCAGAATAAAGTGCTAATATTAGTTTAACTACTTTAACATGAGATCCTCGCTAATGATGTCCTCAGCTTGTACTCAAATCACAGAAAATTGAGGACTAGCCAAAATAGAGGTACAGTAAAGAGACATTTCCTTCTTAATACTTTTTGTCAAACAAGAGAGGAAAGAAATATGTTAACGTTATGTATGTTATTGCAGATGTAAGCTATTAACTACAAGTGTATATCTGTTCATTTATATATTTAAATTCTACTGCAGTACTATTATGGCAACATTTTTATGTTGCGGCCTCAAAACTTTATCAGACCAGAGGTTTTAGACTGTCTTCTGAAACAATAAACTGTAAGTTAGGGTGGTCATTGAATAGTTCTGTTACCTTCTGCCTGTTAGTAGCATTTAAGTATTTATGATCAACTTTAGTGGAAACTCATGCCTAAAATCTAGACATGTCTTAATGTAACCCAGTTTATATTTTTACTGAAACTTGAAATTGTCCCATTGTAGCATTATTAGAACATGTGTGACAAACACGTAACGGAGTGACACTTTCTGCTTGTCTGTAACAGAAGCTGATCAGAGTAACTGCAACAAAGCATATCTTTTTACCATTAGTGTGAATACAAATGTGCATATGAAGGTATTTCTGAACATTTATGTGCATGTCTCAAACACATAAATATGGAAACCTGAAGCCAGATGGTGTGTTGTTCCTTCCTTTATAAATGTTTTTTCTCACTGATGTCTGAGAACTACCTGGGGAATCTGGTTGAAGAAGTTCAAGTGAATGATCAAATTTCTACTGAGAAAAGAAAAAAGGGTGAGAGAGAAGTGGTTACCTGTTTCAGTTTTCTTTGTGCATTCAAGAATTTTTCGTTGAGCACAGATCTTGAAAATTAATGAGTACTGTCTTTTTTTTTTTTGTATTTCATGTAGCCTAAATGAACATTCAGTTCAATACAATTAATTAAAGCAGGTACTTTCTAGTTTTACAAAATCTTAAAATAGTCACCATATTAACTGTCACACAATCTTTCTTGTATTACAATATACTAAAGAGATAGTAGAATCCCCTTCATTCTATCTCTTTTGTATTCTTGTACTTGGGCACTTTACAAGTAATGATCCCCAAACCAGTCAGTGTTCCAGTTCCTGTTTTTATTCCTGTTACTTGTATTCTATTGAGCTAGGTGTCTCAACCCAGTGCATAGAGAGAAGAAATCACTGATCAGATGAACAGAGCAGAGAGCAAGGCTATGCATCTGTCTAGTTCTAGGTCTTCAGTCTGGGTCCTGGACAAACTTTTTGGAGAGACAACAGAAATCCTCTGGAATATTTCTAAACTGGGATACAAAAATTAAGTTTAAAATAAAATCCTGACACAGAAAACAGTACACACTTCAATGAAGCAAAGATCAAGTAATAGATTCCCCTCCAAATTCTCTATTTTGATCTAAATGACCTACTGATTCTGGTCTTTTCCTGCTTAATGAACTGGTCTTTTAGTATTTGTTTAGAGTTCTAATGAAATATTGCCTTTATAGCTGGAAATATTTAACTTTTCACTGTTTACTCACCCAAAAATTATATGAAGGAGTTTTACATCACTTGGATGTCCCATCCCTGGAAGTGTTCAAGGCCAGGTTGGATGAGGCTTTGAGCAACCTGGTCTAGCGGAAGATGTCCCTACCCATGGCAAGAGGTTTGGAACTCGATGATCTTTATGGTCCCTTTCAACCCAAACCATTCTATGATTCTATGACTTCTAACCAAACCTGTTCAGATACACATTTATTCTTAAGCAAGCCTGAAGCCTTTGGCAGGCAAAGAAGAATCAGTGCCCTGTGGCATCAGCAATCTGAGATCCTCTCCATTCCTGTAAGATCTTGGTGTCTGCTCACAGTGAACAAGACTCAGTAATACCTACTTTGTGCTAGGATGCAATCATTCACCCTGCAAAAGCATTGCGTGGCTATAATAGTTTCCTTTATGAGTGATATGTAATTAAGGTAGTGGAAAGGAATATTTACAATTGCAATGAAGAGACAAATAAAGTAGGCAAAAGGATTTAGTGAGCAGATTAACTTTCCCCTTAAAGCAAGAGTCCTATGCAAGATTCTTAGAGAACCAACTGAAAGAATAAATAGGGACAGCTTCCCAATTACTGATGGGCTGCTTTGCTGCTTGTCACAGAGACAACTCAGTGTATTCCAGGTGAGTCAGGAACAAATTTCCACTGGACTTCTAGGAAGAGTCTGATACTTTTTCCTGCCCAAGGAAATATCTTTCTCATAATTATGCTTTTACTTTTTTAGATGTTATGCATTTTATATTTTAAGACTTTTCGTAAGGATTAGCATCTGGTTTAGTTTGATTTTTTTTTTTTTTTTGTGAAAAGAGATTTCCATATTGTGACTGTCATTCTTCTTACTGATGTTTATGAATTTTCTTTGCTGCCACAACAAAATCTCTTCATGCTCTGACAAGGAATCATTCTACAGACAGAGCTGCAGATAGGCTAATTATAATTCCATTAGCAAAGCCCTGGATCCAGACAATTTACTGTGTGTGCTACATGACTTTAGAGCCTAAATATCTGGCTTTACAGAGTGGGATCTATTAATTAAAAATCAGCCATTTATCTTACCATGTATTTTATATTAAATACCATGACAACCACAGGGGCTTTTTGCATGTTCTTTTGATTTTATTCAAAAGTGACTCACTGTCATTAATGAATCCTTAATTTTCTGCTGAATGAGTTGTGGAGATTTAAAGTGTTTACTTTGCTTTTATCATTTATTATATATTGAGATCCATATCTGATGCTTACTTACTCATCTAAATGGAAGTGAACTTGATGAATTTTATCTATGATTTAATGCTCATGCTACTTAGGTGACTAATTTTTCATAACATAAAACGCTCTGGTATTCTAGAAAGACCTAAGCAGGTAAAAAAGAAGTCAGAACTCACTCAGAATTGCCAGACATACTG
The DNA here is from genome assembly GCF_009769465.1 of Tauraco erythrolophus. Taxonomy (NCBI): domain Eukaryota; kingdom Metazoa; phylum Chordata; class Aves; order Musophagiformes; family Musophagidae; genus Tauraco; species Tauraco erythrolophus. The sequence goes on along the minus strand of NC_141466.1, from coordinate 48,927,875 downwards.
ACTCCTGCATAAGCAGGTGTCCTGGCTGGCACCACAGGCACAGGTCCTTGCCAGCTCCAGAGATCTCATCCCATCTAGCTGGCTCCCTTCCCTACTTGCCTACCTCTGCGGATAAAAGCTGCCAAAAGAGCAGGGCTGAAAGTAGATATACCTTTCTGATAGTGTACTGTGGAGGGGACAACAAGATGTCTACAAGTCCAAGGTAGCTTTATATTTTGCTTTTGTGTTGGGAAAAGCAAAGACTGCCATTCGGTCTTTCTTTTTGTTGTTTGCCTGTCTGTCAGACTAGGTCTAGGGAGAACAGGTACCTGCTGAAGCTGTATCATGTGAGTTTGGGAGAATAGGATGAAAGTGGTGCAAAGACAGGAAAGGTGGGAAAGCTGGGAGAGAAGAGGGAGAACTTAAACTGCTGAAATGATAAATGCTGCTGACCACACAGAATTTGTGATCAGAGCTGATGCAAGAGGTATGAAAATGGACATGTTTTAGAAACAGGGGAAGGGAGTTTTGCTGTTAAGCAGAGTGTAGGAGGGCTGGTAGGAAATGGGGGAGTTTGGTGGGAAGAATGACGTCCAAAATTTACCTTTCAGTACATGTGTGAATGTGAGTATGAGTCACTGTTACACACCTTGCAGATTAGCACAGAAAGTTCAAATGCTACAGATACGTGACTATTTACAGAAGATCTTATTTGTATTAACACTTTGGTGATTTTTATTAATTTGATTGGAATTTTTGATCTCTTTAAATTGGTAAGACTACCTACTAATCATGGAGACTTTGAGTGACTTGAAAATATTCTTAGGATGAAAAAGTCATCGTCATTTTCATTGATCATATTATATGCGTTAAATAGAAACTTTGCATTATATTGATCAGAACTTAAAAAGCACAGTTAAAATAAAATTTCATTGGGGTGTTAAATTATGGAAATCAACCTTATGAAACAATTACCAGACCCTAAGTGTGACTACAAAAGTAATCTTGCTCTTTTTTTTTTTCTTTTCACATTTGAACAATAGTCACTGGGATAATAAGTGAAACTCAGTGCATATGAATATGGAATTTGTATGGTGAAAGACAAGAAGCATTCAGTTCAGTACCTTCTTCCAGGAGAAAGAAAACGTAGTTAGTAGATTTAAATTTTGTTAGTGCCTGTTCCATGATCATGATTCCCTGGTGTTTTCCAAAGAAACACGTAAAACAATTAACTTAGGACATTAGGGTACTAAATGAACCTATGGCATATCTATAAATATACTATCACAGTAAAACTGTAGAGCTTAATTTACACAGCTCACAGGAGAACAAACTGAATTCATAGTATCTCAAAAACAGAGCTCAGAGAGAGAATAGACAGTGATAAGACTCAAAGAAGGTATTTTCTCATACATTTCAAAGCCTGAAGTCTGACACAGCTTCATTCTCAAATCACTACCTGCTCTTGCTGTTATGTCAGAATAGGCTGATTTGGAATATGCTGTGAAAAATGTTCCCCTTCGCTACCATTTTCATTTCACTGCACTGAGCAACACTGTTAGTAGAAAAGCTACTTACATGAGAGCTCACTTCAAAAATCACTTCAATAGAAAAAATAAATTATTTCTACCTATTCAGTGGTCTAATATTTAAAGAGAAGGGCTACACTATTACATATCACAGCCATCTGGAAAAGATACATCTGGAAAAATGCTTGATTTTGGCAGAGCACCATTTCCTGTAGTCATTTATCGATATTCATTTTGAGCTGAACTGAGCTTTGTAAAAACCCCTTAGCAAGTGTGCAGCAGCTGACTGTATAGGAGGTACAACTCTGCTGATGTACCAGGTAGACTAGCCCACATTACTGAAGACAGGGAAAGTGGTTCATGCTGGTGTCTGGCTGAATGGGAGCTCCATTAAATTCTGTCCACCAGGTCCATGTCACCTTTTGGAAGGAGGCAGGGATAGCGTGTAGCGGTTGCACATCATTTTGGGGAATGTTCTGCCTCCATTCAATCCAGGCCTGCTTCCACAGAGAAGAGGCCTTTCTTTCCAGGCACTGTCAATTTTGATTTCAGTACCAAAGTCTCTTTATCTATCCCTGTTTTCTTGTTTTGACTTTCACCAAATATTTTCCCTCCTAGACACTCATATATGCTCATAAAGTATTGGGAAATGAAGGCTCTACATAATGTCCTGAAAATGTCTTCATCACAGTTTAGTAAAACCTAGCCTTTTGGTTTGTTCTTTCAACATAAGCCATAGATAAACAAAAGCTGTATGAAAAATGGCTTTGAGGTATCTTTTCTAACAGTCTGAAGTACAGCCTTCATGCTCAAGGAAGTCCTGAAAGTCTGAGATACTTTAATTTGAGAAATATGTAAACCCATAATTACAGAGAAGGCTGCAAATTACTTAAGCAATATTATTTGGAGATGTGTTTTATTTCAGTGCAAATCAGTAATGGCAGTAAGTAGGACTCTAGACGATAAAAAGAGTTCAGCAATTTAAGAAATAAGGACTCAGATGAGACATCATAACTACCCTGAGCACAGCCATAACTATCCCTGAACTAACTTCTATCCTAATCTAGAAACGTAGGGGCACCAGAAAATTTCCCTGCCTGGTCTTCTAATAAGCATATAATCATCTAAACATATCCTGGAGGCCATAAATTTTTATCTCATAAATCATCTAGTAAGTACCAGATAATGCTGATTTGCAGGTGTGGGACAAACTTAAAAATGAAGTATCTCTTATCTAACTACCTACTTCCTACTATGGCTCCCAGCAGTGTAGTCAGCTGCAGAAAATCATGATTTTGCTTAGTGGTGGATATTTGAAGAAATCAATATTTCAGTTCTAATCCACTTCTAAGTTTATTCTGAAATAAAACAGATTTTTTTTAATTGTTAATAACACAGTATGCATAATGACAGGAAAATAGACAAATATATGACAGTGTGACGTAAACCAAACATTTTTTGTAAATTGTGCAGTTAAAATCTAATAAAAAATCCTGTATAAGCTATATTTTAATGTAATCGTTCTACTTATTGTCTCCCTTTACCAAAGCCTACTACTTTGGGTATTATAAGGCTTCTTTAACTAATATTTTGAAAATATTCTGAAATTGGCTAATGAAATAGTGTATTAAGGTGAGTTACGACATTACTTCACTGTTTTAATCAAAAAAAAACAAGGCCACAGTGAGAATTGGACAGTCTTTCTGAGCTGTGGAAATGAAGAATTTTCTGTGTGTTGCACCTCTTCACCACAGACATCCAAGTGTATGGACTGTTATCCCTCGATGGGTCTGTTATCACTCTTGTCCATTAACAGTAGGACAAAGATTATTTTAATGTAGTGAGATCATAAAACTAGCAACAGATAGAGTGGGCATTACCTGCTGAAATGGATTTACATTACATATTTACATTACATATTTAACTAGCTCAAGGTTTGAACTTAGGTACAGAAAATTCTGTACTGCATTTGAGGGTCATGGCTGCATACAGTCAGCATCCAATCGACATTTTGGGCTTAGGTTAAGAAATTTGAATAATTTGCAAAAAGTTGCATAGTCTGTAATATTTTCTTTTGAGTTTGACCATGGGTTTGGCCTTTTCATCCGGAATTTGGAACAAGAATTATACAGCTGCTAGAGCTGTTTAAAACATTTAAATGCACTGTAAAGGAAGCCTTTCGAACAATTGTTGTGGGAACAGTAAAACTATATATATAGATGGTTAAAGACGTAAATAGGGAAACACTCAAAAGCTCAAATAATTTAAAATTTGAAAAGCCTTCTAGACACCTAGTTACCTCAGTATACGCTTCAATACTTACAGAATTCTGATCTTTACTATATGTCTGCCCAGTCACATATAAATTACTAGTACTACTATGCAATACAATGTACTATAAAATACTTCTGCTGTACTATACAATACTACTAATACAGTATTGCTACTACTACTACGGCTGCTGTTGGTTCTGCTGCTGTTGGTTCTGCTACTACTACTTCTGCTACTTCTATACATAAAGTAATACTAATACTACTTCCCTGCCACCAGGAATTTTTGGAGGCTAAATACATTATAGATGATGAAGAGCACAGATACTGTGGGAATAACATACACATATATGGCAAGTATTTCTACAATATAAGTGATAGAGAAAGTTAAAATATAAACAATACATTTGGGTATGTACTTCAAACATTCAACTGTGTGTCAGAGAATATCTAAATAATAATAATAATAGCAATTTTTGCATAATTTTTCTCTTCAAGTCCTCTCAATATTTAATAAATCAATTAAAAATAGAGAAAAAGAATGAATATTTGTAAAAATTTGTAGAGGTAGATGACAAAAAAACTCTATTTACTATCTGATACTTACCATCATTTCATTTTTTCCTGCTTCCTAGTTTTCCATAGGTATGTTCTACCTTTGAAATATTGGGCTGTACATATATGAATTTGCTATGTTGATACAGAAAGTGTGTTTTGTGCTGGAGAAGTAACACGTGAAGCTGAGGAGAGGACAGGCTTACTTTTCTCTGTGGCTCAAATGAACTTCCACCTCACTGCATCTTGTCTTTTCAGATATAATGAAACACACTATAACCACTAAGCTATAGGTAAAGGCCCCAATGTCATTAACATATAATTAATAAAAGTAAACACTGCTTTTCAGAATAAGGCCTCATAGATCTTGCCTGGCACAAGAGACCCTCATGGATGCTTAACGTCAAGCTATATGAGGAGTTCAGTTTTCTTTGAAACTGAGGCAGTGATCAAATCATGTCTGGAATCTGTCATCCTAGTCTGTCTCCGTACTGTGCAATAGAAGAAAAAATGTTTTCAGTTCTGTGAGGCACTGAGGCAACCACACCTCCACCTCTTGAACTGTATGGGAACTGCAACAGAAGTTATACAGCTTGAAAACAGACATTTCCTAAAGACTCTCAAACTAGCATCCAGCTGTGTTCATGCCTGCAACTCTAGAGAACTTTCTTAAAACTAAAAGGTAGAAATAATGATGCTGAAAGAGGAAGACTATGGCAGCCACCTCTCTGAGGTGGGATATTCTCACATGCTTCCTCACTACCAGAGTAAGATAATTGTCCTTACCTCTTTGTGGCAGCGGCTGTGGAATGGACAAGTCATAGAAAGAACATAGATGCTATGAAACAGAAGGAAGGAAGGAAGGTATTTAGAGAAGAAAAGGAAAAGATTGAGACTAGGAAAGGAGAAAGATGACAATCTTTGAGTCTCATGCCTTGTCTTTAGAAATGAAGTACTTCTAACCTCCAGAATTCCTCATCTTCAGTAGCAGAATGAACATTTCTCTGTACTCCCAGAAATGAACTTCTTAATATCTTCTCCTTCTCTGAAATGAAAAAAATGTTGGAAATGAGGAATTAAGAAGAGTGAGTGCATGAAAATATAATAAAAGACAAATCCATTGTTACAATTCTCCTGTAGAGAAACAGCCTGTTTAAATTTAAACAAGTGCAGATATGATAAATGGAAGAGTAATTTCTATTTTAGTAAACAGAAGAAACATTTTATGTACAATATGGAAATATTGTACATGTGGAAAATTACTAGGATAATTAACAATCAAGTTGTCAGAAATGAGTTTACATAGGATGTTATAATGAAATAGCCATGTAATTAGTAAGGAATTTTTTCTTTTAAGTGTTTCCTAAGCAACTACAACAAAAATTTGTCTTTGCACTCAAATACTCAAAGAAAATTTTTCATTTTGAAATTAATGATGTAGTCAATGTGTGACAGAATAAATAATCACTTGCCCATAATGCACGTCTGCAGTGAATTGTAGTAGCACATACCTTAAATGAAAACAAAGCACGTCACTTTGAATAAAGTGTGTGAAAATTCTATTTAACCATGTACAGATTTTCAATGCACTGGTTCAACAATATATCAGGTTATTTCCCTCCATGAAGATTGTTCTGGCAATCTCATCTTCCTCAGTTGAGGCAGAAAATGAATATTTGAATTGATATTGTTATGTATTTGTGACTTGGTTTAAGCAGGTGATTTTAGAATAAGTTTTCCTTAGTTTTAGCATAGTTATTTGCATTGAAATTTAACAGTCAGTAAACACATATTTTTCTTGCAGTAGTGACAAAAGTGTCTTCTGCATATGCTTCCTGGCATTCTAATACATGTTTAGAACTTAGTTTCTATTAAAAATGTTATATTATTAATCTCAGAATTTATCTCTATCACATATATTCAGGTTTTACAGACCTTCAACACCTTGCTTCTGTGCAGTAAAATTGGACTCTTGCCTTTTGCTGTGCATCTCTATTATCAGTACAGTGTTATTGTATTATTTGTGTCTTGTGGTCCCATTTAAGGTAAATCAGGGAAAATATTTCTTAATAAAAGACTGCTGATGTATTTACTTCCTCAAGAAGGAACCAAACTGAATTATATAGAACCATCTTTGTTCTTAGCAATTCACAATTGCTTCAGGGCATGGGTTCATTTTTTTCAAAGCTAGGAGTTTGAAAGGGATATAGGTTTTAAATATCTGTTTCTAGCTCTTAGCTACATTTTAAACACAGTACCCTCTCTTCCTTTTCACCTATTAGTGCTTCACTGTGAAGACATTCACCAGACTCCTAACACTTTCCAGCTTACCAATGGTGTCCTGGAGTGCCCCTAGGGTGATGGCACTGCAGGGATCACAGTTGGAGTAGGCTGGGACATAGCTCAGGTAACGGTAGAGAAGTCAGCCCAGAAGCGACGTCGTTTCTAAAATTTTTTTGTGCCGATGAGTAAAGAGTATATCATTTCAGCATTTGTATCCCTTTAGTAATTTCCAAGTTATCAGCATGTTTTGTTGTTCATTAGCATATTTTAAGAAGTACAAAAATTCTGCTTAATTCATCCATAGAGAAATTGCTAAATGATTTGACATTGTACACAATTCCATACTTAATAGAGTTTAGAGATTCATTAAGAGCATTCTGCTTTCAAGTGTTGGCTGGGAACGTGAGGCAAAGTTCAAGGGCCCATTGTATTGGGCATAGGGAGTACGCACAACAGAAAGATAATCCCTACTCTGAAGAATTCATAACTGGAGATTAAATCAGGGAAAGAAACAGTGCAGGAAGCTTTGGGTAACATTTAGAATAATGTTCAACCGTGTTGTGAAACAAAGAGGAATTTGTGCCTGGAGGAAAGCAGGACAAACAGTGCCAAGATATGTTTCTGTCATGTAAATGTGTATGCACACAATTTTAGTAAGAAAGCCTTGAATCCAAGGTTTGGAATGTATACATTCTTATCTTAACTTTTCTAACCAAATTGTTTTCTCATTTTCTTGTGTTTTGGCCCCAAAAGACCACTTTTAAAAGAGCAGTCGCTGAACTGCCTCCTTTATAATTCTGAACTCAACAGAAGTGCCAATTGAAGGTGAAGAGAACACATTACACTCTCATGGTTTAAGACATAACAATCAGCATTTTGTAGCGGACCATCAACCAGAGAGTCAGTAAGAAGGTAGTGGAGTTATTTTAGATCTTCTGAACTTATTGTCATACATCCTCACACAGACAGCAAGCCTTCATAAAACTTTATTATGCACATTAATAAACATTAATAAAAGTTAGTCGTACATGTCCACCCAAAATTCCAGCACTGCCTCTGGAACCATGACAATGTGGACCTTCAAGGTCTGTACATGCTAGGAAAAAGCAATGATGTTAACAGTTCTGCAAATTCACCCAAAATAGAGTGATTTCTGAAATGTGGGGCCATTACTGACATATTAATTTGACAGGAACAAGTATAAAACATGCCCAACTCTATCACTGATGTTATTCCCAGCAACTGATAACTACTTAAACACGACTGTTGGTGTCTGTAGGAGGGATAGGCACTTCAAAAAAGAGGTTAATCCAGTTTTAAGATAGATAATTAATCTATGGAAGAAATCAGCCTTGAAAAAGTGTGAGAATAAGAGAATGAGAGACATGACTCAATTAAAGCCACATGCATTACCTAGAAAAAAAACACAGTAGGATTTGACACTAAATGTGGAAAAAGCAGAAGTAATAGATTGCTTGTGTTTAGAAACTAAGTCTTTAAATAAACTTAGATCTGAAACATTTGTCAGTTAATACCCTAATATTTTCTCTTCCAAATTATTTTTTTTTTCATTTAGGTTAGCCTATTGTACTTAACTGTAATGGGAAAAAATGTTCATCAGCAGAGTATAAATGAAGTGCACTTATTTTATACTCAATGAGACCCAGTACATCAGCACTCTGCACTGATACACTTGAACATGAAGTGCTCATTCACACAACTGATGTGAGATATCAGTGAGACCATTTCTATCACCAAATGTTGACAGATTTGGCTTTAATTTCTTTGAAATATGTTTACTTCATTTATCACCACTTCCTGAGGCCTATATAAAATTATCTAAGCAAAACCAAAATAAAGGAGCATGTTACTTACAATGTTTTCTCAATGGTAAATCCCTTGTCTTTGTAAAACTAATTTCAGTGCTTTTCTCACCTGTCCAATATCTTTTACTGCACAATGATTTCCCAAAAGCCACTAGAACTTTGACAATAATGTTTGACAAGGCAAAGTGAAAAAAGTGTTCAGTTTGAAGTGCACGATGCAGCAAAAGAGAGCTGCTGATTCATCTCCCTTGTTGTGATCTGTATTATTGGCAGCTGTATTAGGAAGGCCATCTCCATCCTGCTGTACCACCAAGATATTTTCCATTCCTGACCAAACTGAGATACTGGTATCTTTTTTTTTTTACCCCAGAGTGAATCCTGCATTTGACCTTTCAGCTTCACTGCATGTTAATAAAAAATCATTCAATTTTCCATCCAACTTTTTAGTTTTAATTAAATCCTCTTCCATCTGGGTTATCTTGCTCTTTTGTTCCATTTCATGAAATATGTTCATTTTGTGTCTCCTGAAAACAGAGATAATCTTTCTTATTTTAATAACTTATCTTTCTAGTTTTTCTTTATTTGTGCTATTTGAATAAACATTTCCAACTTGGAGAGGATGATAAATGCTGCTAAAAAGGAGGAGTAAATTGCATCCCCATCCACCAAATAACAGCACTAATAAGCTCTGCAGCTATCCACGTGATTTAAAGGTCCAAGAAGCCAATAGAAACACTTATTTACATCTAGAAGGTGCTAAATCAAGATTTACCCTTAGCATTTACCAGGAAAGAAACAACATGAGAGGAACTGAATGCAACACTTGACATAAAAATTCAGCTGCTTGATGAGTATACAGCTAGTGAATGCGCTGGAGGATTGCACAGACCACTTTATAACATAACTACACTATGAAATAATTGCATTGGTGAGGCAAGATACACACAATGATCACGGACAACGCCAGAAGATGAGCTAGCAAAGCTGAACTTTGCCTGTGTTGCCTCAGTGCTCTCTTCCTTATGGGTAATGTACAGGCTCAAGATGTTTCACTAAGATTTGACCACGTACTGTGGCTTCTTGAGCTCTTATTCAGAAGACGCTGGATCATCTGTAAAAAGGAGGTAGCATGCATATGAACACCAGGGAACCAAAAGAAGACAGCACATGGTCAAGCTTTTTCTCTGCCTCTTTTTCTAAGATTGAGTTCATTTGTCCCCTCAGAAGAGTCCAGGGTTTCAGAACATGTTTGAAATCTTTGACCCATATTTCATCATAGTGTTACAGGTATGCAAATGTCATCATTTAGGAAGGTGGAAGCTGAAAGAGGAAACTTTGATTTTTATCTCAGAAAAAAAGGCTGCCTCTAGCTTGTTCACATGAAATTTCTCTTGGGTTATGAATAAACAACCAAGGTAAGGCAAACTTTCATAATTATGAAAATTGGAATGAATCCCAGTGATTTGCCTACCTCTTTATCTCTAAACTAGAACCAACAAATGTTTTGATCAGGAAGAATTCTGTAAACTTTACATTTATTAATAGTGAATACAAGATATTTCGAGGTACTATAATTTCAATCATGCAGAATCCTATTTAAATTCATTTCCACAAACCATCTAATTTTAATATCTTGTTGACTCTCTTGAGTTGAAACAAATCTCAGCATATATGTTTTGTCATTAATGTATCAGATATCCGGTCCTACAAATGACCACCAACATTTTTCTGCATTTTATTTGACTAATCTTCTTTTCTATCTAAAAAACTATAGAAAAGTTGTCTAAAGCCTGAGGTATAAGTTGAATGATACAGATTACATTTTATAAATCAATCATAAATAAAAATTATGCTTTATACCATAAATAAGTTATGTTTAATATCAAGTTTCAAGAACAAAATTTGCATACTCCTGAAGAATTTACCTCTATATCAAAAAGTCTATAATACTGTGATTTGATGTTGCGAAGAGAGTTTTTCTTTCCAGCAAAGTAGTTCTGCAGGCTGGAAAGAAACTGAGCAAACTTAGAATTCTAATGCTATCTTGTTTTAATCCTCATGTTTTCCAAAGGGTGATACCAACTCATTTTTATATTCAAGCAGTAAGATTAAAAAAAATAAAGACAAAATGGAAAAAGAAAAAAATGAAAAAAAAATATTTTGACAGGGGAATAAAGTAAACTTATATCATCACATTGTGATGATGTGGTGTGGGGTATCTATAAAGAACATTCCCAAATACTTTTGATACTATATGCGCATGAAATACAATGAATTGAAAGACACGAAATGTAACAACAGCCTCACTGACAACATCGCAAGACACAGCAGCAGCGCAGCAGCAGTCATACTAGGATGAGTTTGCCTCATCCTGAAGTTTGCTCAGAATCTTTGTTTTCTGACAAAGTGGAGTTCAGAACTGTCCAGTCATACCATAGGATTAGATGTTGCTACAAATCAATTGAAGCTTAGTTGTTTGTATACTCAGTGGTCTTACCTTAAGTCCCACAGCTTATACTTTCAGCTTCAGTAGAACAATTCTGCTTCATCTTTGGCTTCTCCTTTATATTTCCTGGGCTCAGGTCTTATTTGTTACACCTTTATGAGATGTGGATCCTGCTATACAAATCTCTTTGGAACAGATACCTGTTATGAGGAAAGGTCTGGATTACTGGCTGCATTACTTTAATGAATTGAATCTATGCTTCTGAAAAGCATTAAGACCAAAGCTATGATTTGGTCTGATGTGATCATCCAGCACCAGCCTGTTGTCTAGGTTGATGAAATGTGATCTGGGTATCACAGTGAAAACAAAGTTACACATGCTAGACCCCAACAATAGATGTAACAAGCAGTCAATGTATAACAGACATTGAAGGTACAGATGCACACTACAGTTCAGCTCAAAAGTACTTCTAAATGGATGACCTAGCCACTTTATCAACCATTGTTCATTCTGTTTCTTGAGGAGCTCCTCAAGGCCATCATAACCCGCTCAATACCTCCTCATAGCAAACTTACCCTCTCCACAAAGGGCACTGGACCAGCAAGTTGGACAAGACTGCACATACTCCCTTGGGATGCTCACACATGCAGGCAGTAATGATGCATGATTTCTGCATGACGACACTCTCCCTGCAAAGGCATCCAGCACCACTTATGTGGAGGTATCTCATGCACACAGCATGGCACAGTCCAGCCCTGAAAGACAACAAAGATGGGAAGACAGCAGGCAGAGTAGGAAAATACTTACAGCACTGAAAAACAGCCTGGGCGTTTTGTACCATGAACATGCTCACACTCCAAGCCCCTTTCATCCTCTTTCAACTCTGCATTGCAAAAAAATGGACACAAATCTGCATTTACAATCCTAAAAATATTATGAATATCTTGTACAGCTGGGTAGAGGATAACCATGAGTCTGTGCACATACCCTCCTCTATGCTCTTGCCTTATTGAGTCCAACACTTATGCCAGCGGAAATCTTTTCTTGGAATGAAGGCACAAGGAAGTATTTCTCATCATCCCCACCCTTCAAGGATATAGTCATGGGAAAGCATGCCTCCATTACTGGCACACAGGAAAGGATCAGGGCCACTAATAACAGATATTGAAGCTCATAAATTACCTGGAGCCCATTGTTTTTCTTCCTTAGATCCCAAACCTGTGCATGTAAGCAGCACACTTGCCATAAAGCATCCCACCCTCTCTCATGATTTGACACACCTGGCTCTACTGCAGCCTTGCCACATGTGCACACGCAGGATAGCTCTGAGCTCATTTCTTCTCCCTAAATCAGGCCAAGAACTGCTGTGAACCCAGGCAGCATCTGAACACTCTGAATGGGCCATTCACATGAGTCCTCTGCTGGGAATAGATCCTCACCTGCCCCAGCCAGCCAGGGAGAGCCAGGGTAGATGGCTGGCTATAACTGCTTTTCCCCTCACTAGGCAGCCTTCTTGTGTACTGAGATGCGTGGCATGAAGAAAAAGCTGCTTTTTTATATCAGCAAGTGAAATTTATTGACATTTTAATAAAAAGAATTATGTGAACAATGATTAGTCAGAGCACATGCAAATCAAGTAAATAAGTACATTATATGTTGAGGTCAGCTGACATCAGCTCTGGAAGTTTCATAATATGACAATAATTTCTTTGCAAGATGGCATTTTACTGAACTGAACTGCAAATGTAAGACAGAGAAGGATAGTAGGAAACTGCTACTGAAAAGAGGGAGTCATTGAAAGTAAAACAAACTGGATCAAAGGACAGTGACAAACAACATGAACTACCACAACTGCAAGACAAAACTGTTACCTTGCTTCAATAAACCTACTCCATTATTTTGTTCAAAAAACAATTATATTCTTTGCATCACAGACAAGCGACAAAAAGTAAAATGTATGTTTTATGAAATAAACATGCACAAAATGTAAGCGTAAAAACTACGTGACCTTACTTGAATCATATACAGAATATCTGTTTATATACCCTTATTGTCGAAAGGTAATCTCAAAATAGATGGAATAAAAATTAATATTGCAGATGTAGATGCATACCAGATAATCTATGTCTATGTATAAAAGAATATTGAAACTGCCTTAACTTTGTGCCATGATTTGCAACTGCTGAAGCAGAAAGTTAGTCCCTGAGAAAACAAAGAGAACTAAGATTGTTTTGCATTTCTATGGCATCCATATCTGTGTGCTTTTCAAAAGAATAAAAATATGTAAATATTCATTTTGATTTAGAGAAGTTCTGAAAACAGGATGACATAAAATGAAAAATTGAGTTATGTTCAGAGAAAATTAGATCAATATCAATAGTTATTTAACTGTTCATAAGAACAATCATTCTTCATGATACAGGTGTGAAATGCAAGGAGAAAAAACAAGTTAGGCAATCTTTAGATAAGAGAGACTAACTATCTGCAGTTGATCTGAATAGTCGATTGCTACTTGGAAAAAAAAGGCTGACGGTTAAATATTTATTAAACTCACTTGACTTTGACCTTAGTATTCAAATGGACTTTTTCACAGATCATGTTAAATAGATTTTAACTGAGTGTTAAAAGCCTTTAGAGTGACCAAAAGGAAATTTTGCACATATACAAAAGTATTTTTTTTCTTGCATATGAGAATTGAGGAAGCCTTCCTACTTTTTTCTAGGAGTGAATAATACAAAAGCTATGTTCCAAATAGCCTACGTTGTAAATGTCTACGAATGAAAACAGGGAGACAGGTAACCGCCCAGAATCTCTTATTTAAAGAAAGTAATTCTGTAGTTTGGTGAAACTTAAAGCATCTTGTTAGCAAGCAAACTGGGCATGTTTATAGCAACGAATATGTTGACCTTTAAAAGTCTATTACTTTTGTTCAACTTGCAAATGTAGCTGGAAGTGATTGATGAACTATTTTATTTCAGGGACATCCATGAAGGAAATAGCTCATATTAGTACCTCTCCATTAAGAAGTCTATTCTAGTAACCTGAATTGAAAACACTATATATGTTTTATGTGCACCTTTACTGTTGAATTTTATGAACCGAAATGTATATAAGCTGTAATGAAAAGTCCATGCCATACAGTGAGATGAATGTAAAGGCTATTCTATTTTTTTTTCTTCTGTATACTCTGTTTGTTGCTCCGTGCTCAGTAGTTCATTTTGCTGATCTGCATAGAATAGTCCCAAGAATTGCAATATATTTCTAAGGGTGCCTAAATTAAGCCTCTGAATTTTCCAGTGCTTTTCTCCTTGAACACAATACATAAGGACAGAGTTTTCAATAATCCTATTACTTGGTACAGAAATAGGCTAGGGCTAGTAGAGCGTCTGATGCTTTCAACTTCCAATTAGTGACTGTGGTTCCTGTATATAAATTTGTGGAGCAATTTAGCTGCAGTTACATTTATCAAACAAGAAAGAGAAACATTGCACACGTTCTAAGAAACCAGATTTTAAAGTTATTATCACCTATAAATGATATTATTTACTGAAATCTGCTTCTCCTATTACATATTGTGAATATAAAATACCTTGTGCTTCTTTAAAGTAAAATTCTTCTCTAAAATGAACTAGAAAACCAATGAGAATACCTCAGATGATAGCTTAAACTGTTATTCATTTCTTTATTTGAATTTACATGGCTGCGTATCAACACAACCTAGACTGTGCTAATATTTTTTCTTGCAATGAGATTTAAGTTCTTTTTGAAATTACAGTTTAATTTATGCCTAGAACTCAGCAAGTATCAAGCACTTTAAAACTCATCCTTTCTTTCAGACAGTCACAGACCTAATTTCTTAGCAAGGAGATGTAAAGCAAGAGATCTCGATTATAGCTAAGCATATGTATGAGTCAGAGATGAGAAAACTGAATATATAAGAACAGAAACCTCCTATTTATAGAGTTAAGTATCCAAGTATGGAACACCTTGTGTGTTGGAAGCGATCCTGCTAACTTGGGAGGCAGCACTGTAACTTGGATAAAACCTACTGGGGTGGTTTTTGATCTGTTCATTAAGATAAAAAATATAACAGTTATTTCTATTACTATAAAAGGTAGATGGGAAAAAAAACACGTGGCACACATTATGAACATCTTGCTGAAGCATTGTTTAGCGTTTGTGCTTTTATAAGGATTTTGCTAAAGCAATATTCAAAGTATACTTCACAGAGCTTATGACTAACAGCTGATCTATTCACAAGAGCACCTGTTAAGCAGGGCAGAGTTGGTACAAGGCGCACAGGTCTGATGGAGGGGAATAATGGAGAGAATGTTGGTAAACATGGGGGGACCCTGTGTCTGTGTGATAGATACGGGGCAAGGATATCCATGTCAGTGTGCAGCAAAGGTTCAGAATAGTCTGAGAAACAGGGAAAACCTCTTCAGTGTTGTAATTAGCATGACTTGTTTCCACCTCCATGCAAAAATGGGAGTCAGAACCAAATAACCTTTGTATTGACCTACAGGATATTGGTCTGTGTCAATGCCCTGTTGCAGACAAACATGGGATAACATCTTTTCAGATAAAGTGTCAGGGCTATGGGTTGAAAAATAACCTGGCTGAGTCTCTGTCACTCGTGGTGGGCTGGCCTTGGTTTGGTGTGGCTCTTTCTCACACATTATATATGTGCAGAGCCCAGTAATATATCTTTTCATGTTGCATGTAGATGAACATATACAATTGCTATTTTCATTTTGGCTGGAGTTCAACTCTTTTTCATTCACCTCTACTGCAGTCCCTTGAGACAGTAATCTCTGGTGACAGCTAAAGACTGGAGAGAGGACAGTCATGGCTGTTGCCAGACACTTTGAAATGGAGTAGTGTCCTGGACACCTGGTTGCAAAAATGTACTGGCTCTTGGAGCTCTTCTCTTTGAAAAGAGGAGGCACAACTCAAAAGCTGATGTCATCTGGAAGCATCTGATCTTTACCAGCCCTGTGTCATTTGAAGGGATTTGATCACCTGGTGGTGGCTTGGTTCTTACCTTGAAATCCTTTGAGAGAAAAGCATACTCAGCAAGGATTGCTAGAGCTGGCCAGTAGGAAATAGTAAAACAATGCAAAAGAAATATCCCAGCTTTATCATGGCAATTGTCCATCTCTTCCCTTGAACTATACAGGATGCTTCTGTTCTGCACTGTCATGGGTGGTAGGGTGAGGTGAGATGAGAGAGATGGTGCAGGATTCTTTCTGGGTCTCAATAAGACAAGACCATCAGCAAATGACTTAATAAGGTAACTACTTTAGTAAGACAGAATAAGAAGAGGAATATAGATAGCAATCAAGTCTTCAGTCCCTTCAGATGCTGGGTACCCCACGTTCATGAAGCCTCTGATGGAACTCAATAGATTTTCCCATGGCATGCTGCACAGAGCTGATCCTGCCCGTGGAACCTTCCCCTTTTGGTCGTTCAAGCTTCTTACAAGAAAACAGATCTATTCCTAAAGGATGTTCACATAAGAACTTGCTGCACTTTTAGATAAAGCCAGGGCCATGCAGATGTCCTAAGTGCTGGTGCAAAGTGGGAGCTGCCCGCATGTGTCTTTGTTACAATGAGCTGGTTGGAGTTATCCTGTGGCCAAGAGATTTGGGCATCATGACACAGGTTATGCTTTATGCAGCACAGCCTGGACCTACTCAGGTTAACTGCTGTGTGCATCTCTCATTCCTAAACGTGCAATGGTCTACTGGTCAGGATCAATACAGCTTCAAACACAGGATACCAGGTTTCATTCCAATATCTGCTGACTCTTATAAATCCAGTCCTTAGTCTAACCAAAGTCCTTGGGCAATGAATGTATTGAGCTGATGAATTAACTATTAATCTCCCTTGGTACTCCTTGCAAGACGATTCCATGGACTTAAATTCTGTGCAAGAAGTCAGCCTCTGACTATCTACTTACCACATGCATACTCCAGTAAGTACTAGAGGCAAACTGCTGAATGCATTATCTGGAAGTCTATTACTGCATTTTTGAGTGCTTGTGAACAGTAAGATTTCAAGACTTTTTTTTTTTTTTTCTCCAGAGTATGTGTATCCTTAACTTGGTCAAAAAAGAATTACCTACAAATTTACCAGTAATGTCAACTATAAAAGATCTCTTTCTCTTCCTCTCATTGACCGTTGTGTAAAATTGCTGTAATGCTTTAATGCAATGATTATATTTCACTCAGTTATAGCTGCACTTCAGTGATGGCTAAACATTACTTACTTCTCTATAGCTGTTCTGAATGAGGACACAGACAATGGATCTCTTTTTAAAATACAGTGCTATTTTGTGTTCATTTATTTGGAGTTATTACAGAATTATTTGCTCCTGATGAAGGTGCCATCATCTATTTGCACAGCTGTCACATGTATTGGTCAATGGTCTGAGAGGGATTGAGGCTTGTGCATCATACAGCCCAAAGATCAACACAAATTCAGCCCTAAAAAATTAGCCATCACAGACAATCCTCTGGAAAAGATCCTTCTTTGAGTTATATGAAGTCTCAGTAAGGCAGATGATGTGTCTTTCCTACCTCAGTGTGGGTCACTGGAGATTTACCTTCCTGCTGATAATTTTATTCTCCTAAGTAATGCCATACTTTTGACTTGCACTTTTGACAAGGAGTGACATCTGGAGTCCCATCCTATGTCTGCTCATGGGAGATTGGAGTAGATTGCTGCATATTCACTGTAGGAGCAGAACATATCCATGGACAATTTCATGTAATAGATGGTAACTGTAATTTTGTTCTCAAGTTTATTCGAAAGTGGTAAAAAAACCATGTTAATTGTTTATTTGATCATAGTATTTGAAAACCTATATTAGTCTCTGAATTAGTTAAGTTCTGCAGAATTTGAGAAGTACTGAGTTGGAACCTCTGCCTAGAAAGATAACAGGAAATGAGGAAGTAATAACCCTGTATTAGTCCTTTCTTTGTTTCTGGCACAGGAAACACTGAGATGCCTCAGCAAAGCTGCTCAGTGTCATGCGGCGGTTGAATGCACGGACTCTGTAGATGTGATAACAGAGTGACCTTTATTATTGTTATACAGACAGCTTTTATAGATTATTACTCTAGCCACGATGTGTCCACGCGCCCCTCACCCAGCTGTGATTGGTTACAAACAATAGTGCACGCACCTATTTTAACTTTACTATTGGCTATGCCTAAAAAGGAGCTATTTTCACCTGCTAAACTAAACATCATTTCCTCACACACTCTATATCATCTTCCCATACTCCCATGTCAGCTTCTCACACTCCCTGCACCAGCTGTTCACACTCCCTTCTCTTTCTCATCCTCGTTATCGGTGTTTTCCAACTTCAGAAAAGAGCACAGGCTTAAATCATCAAGGCTGGGCCCCAACGGTAACTGTGTGTATGATTCCACAATTCCCCTTTTTTGTTTTTCTATGACCATTACTTGATGAACCTTACTTTGTACCATTTGTTGGAAGCATGACAATAGGCAGGGGATGATTATTACTATGCATAAAAGAACTTCTAGTAATATAACGCCTACTTTTGCTAAAGATTTTAACCAACCTGTAATTCCCCAACTCTTGGTGCAAATATAGAAGCTGCAATGATTTTTGCTGGATCCCAAAATTCTGCTCTGGAATCACACTAGCTATCATAAGCATGTGTGCTTCGCCTATTCTGGATGTGTCTATGATTTAGGTTCATGGTGGTGTTAGGTAAATACATTCTTAAAGTCCCTATAGTACATAGATCTCCCCTTATATGCGAAGGAATACCCTGCCAAGCTCTACTATAGCCCTGCAGAAGCAGTTACTAGCATTTTGTTTTGGTACAGCCTTGCAGAAGCAGTTACTAGCATTTTGTTTTGGTACAGTCTTGCAGAAGCAGTTACTAGCATAATGTTTCCCTTTCTGGGAGCCTTACTATTTCGACTATGCCCAAGATTCCGCTGAGCAGGAGGGTGTCAATCAGCAGGGTCATCGCGGAGAAGGGAGGCAGGCACAGCACCTTCAGGGCGTCCCCTGTTTATCCACAAAGTGTGCTCTGCAGCCTCCTTCTGCTCCGCTCTGAGCCATCCTTCTTACACCCTCAACAGAGTCTATGACAAAGGTACTGACACGGCGTTGCTGCACGCGTGGCCAGTGCGTGCAACAAGGCTGCCAGGTAAGTGCTTTGCTGGCTAACAGCGGATTTTTTAAGTTGTAACATATTTCTCCTAGCTTCCTTTTTCAAAGTTACGTGCTCACAACTAAGTCCAGTTTGTAATTCTTTGTCATTAATTTGGTACCAGTTAATTCTTTTCCTTCCAGTAGCTACAGGTGGAATCCATACACCTTCCGATTGGAGAAAACACACAAAGCATATATACAAGCAACTTTCACAAACATAAGATACCTAACAATGAGAAACATAAAAACAGTTTACATATCAACATGCAATCTTCTATTACAATTCTTTTGAGCCATTTTCCTCATTCTGCGTCTCTGTCATCGCTTTACGTTTCTTGCTGGTAACCAGTATAGACCTGTGGGAAAGAGAACACGAGCATACCCTCTTCCCCATGTAAGCAGAGGCACAGGGCCATCCCATGAGTTGAGCCCAGTTTCTTATAACATACCGTTGTTTTTTGTACAAAAATGGCATTGGGTTTAAAATTATGATCCACAGCCGTAGTAAGTTGCCTAGAAGCAGACAAATTAAGAAAATTTAAAACACATGTAGCTTTGTCTAAGGATTCTTGTGGGGAAATATACGGAAGACTCCCCCTTTTTTGTTTATCAAGCATTTGTTTTAACGTTAAATGAGTTTGTTCAATAACAGCTTGTCCCGTAGGCAAATGAGGGATACCGATAATGTGAGTCACTCCCCAATCCTGTAAAAAGGTAGTATACCGGACCATAGTCTGTCCCGATTTTCTTTGGTACTCCCATGGTTTTCTCCAGTGTGAGCAGTAGCAACAAGAAAGGCAGAAAACATATCAGCAGTTACATGTACATATTTAGAATAAAGAAACGATTGAATATAAGTAATATCAGTTTGCCATAATTCATTTCCCGCAATGCCGATCGAGACGATTCAAGTTACGATGTGCTGTCTTTCGATAAAACCCGGGCCACGGGCAGCGGCCAAGCGGCCGCTCTCCAGGCGCGCCCTGCAGGGGTGGGGGGGGGGGCAGCAGCGGCGGGGGGCCAGCTCTGTCTCGCCTCAGCCGGGCGGGGGGGCGGAGTGGGTACGACGACCCAGCCGCCCTGTGCCGGCCGTCCCCCTTGTTGTCGCTGTTGTTGCTGTCGCCGCGGCTTCGGCCGCTCGCGCTCCGTAACCGCCGCCGACCCCTCCCGCCGAGGGGGACCATCAGCTGCAAAAGAACCGGCGCAGCGGGGTCCGCCGCGCGTCTCCGTCCCCTCCAGCCGCGGCTCCGCGCACGAGCGGCAGCGCCGGGGGGGTCCGAGGGCGGCGCGGCTGGCGGGAGCGCCGGTGTACCGACATCGTTGGAAGGGGGGGAAAGCAATAAGTCTTGTCTTTCGTTCGCGGCCCTGGATCAAAAGGATTCGATGATGGCTTTTCCAGGCCGGCAGCTCCACACAGTTCCTCTGCCGGTGGGGCCGCGGGGGAGGCGGGGATGGGGCCTCTGGAGATGGACACCGATGTCCCCTCGCCCTCGCTCTCTCCCTCCGCGCCCTTCAACGCCTCGAACACAGCACGCCAGGCTGTCAGCTGTCGCTGCACGGCAGCATCCCCACGGGTGGCTGCATCGCAAAGTTTAACGCCTATAGTGTCCCAAGTCCTTGTCATGTATATATTTGAAGAGTTTGCCTCCGGTACATGGGCTGATACCCAAACCAGGAGTACCAGGAGCTTTATCAAGTCAGTACTGTTAATGGTGCCGTTCTGTTTCTCTAGCACTTTTGTCAACACCTTAAACACAGACTTATGTTTTGTTAAAGCCGTGCTTCCCATCGTTCCCAGTTGCTTACCTCCTCCTGTTGAGGCAGTTGTCGCTTATTTTTTCTGTCTTTAGGTTCTTATTTCTTCTTTCTTTTGGTTCCTAATTCTTCGTGTCTCTCGATATGGAAGACCCCATCGTCCCTGGCTGCTCACCTGTATTCTTCAGGTGTCACTGGTCCAGACTCCAGCTCTCGTACCCCGCTGTTAATTTCGGTCCGGACCGTTTGGCTCTCCCCGCCGCCTCCTCCGCCGTTTCGTTCAGCCAGGCACCGCCGCCGATCGCTCTCACACCGCGATTCCAAAGCCCGTCAGTCGACTTGAATATCAGGTCCCTGTTCGGGCGCCATTTGTGGCGGTTGAATGCACGGACTCTGTAGATGTGATAACAGAGTGACCTTTATTATTGTTATACAGACAGCTTTTATAGATTATTACTCTAGCCACGATGTGTCCATGCGCCCCTCACCCAGCTGTGATTGGTTACAAACAATAGTGCACGCACCTATTTTAACTTTACTATTGGCTATGCCTAAAAAGGAGCTATTTTTCACCTGCTAAACTAAACATCATTTTCTCACACACTCTATATCATCTTCCCATACTCCCATGTCAGCTTCTCACACTCCCTGCACCAGCTGTTCACACTCCCTTCTCTTTCTCATCCTCGTTATCGGTGTTTTCCAACTTCAGAAAAGAGCACAGGCTTAAATCATCAAGGCCGGGCCCCAACGGTAACTGTGTGTATGATTCCACAGTGTCAGACATAGATACACAAAAGTTTCATCTATCTGTCCAGAATCCCTGACAACAACCTCATTTCTCACTGGTTCTCTGCTACTCACAAACTACTTTTGGACTCAATCTGAACTGCAATAAAACAGAAATTATTTTATCAAATAGGGCACATGCATGCTACAACCTCTATAATTCAATCAGTCCCATGAGTTTTTAAGTGAGATTCTACGGCACTTTGAATTAATTGCTGAGTCTAAGTTTAGATTCAGATAAGAATGCAAAAGACCCCTTCCTATGTACACATATGTTCTCTATACAGGATAACCATTCAGTAAATGGATGCTAGCCACTCTTCCATCATTTATCTTCTTCAAAACATAGTTTTGAAAGCTTAAAGCCTTGTATCAGCCAAGTAGACAAATCTGACAGCTTCAAAGCAGGTTGATTTAACACAAAAAGGTTTAGTTTGTCTTTGACTGGGATAAACACCAGAGTATCTCCTTGCCTTATTAGAACTGTGAACTCAAACATCTAGTAAATTCTTAATTACTCAAAAAAGTATCTCATAGACTGATTGTCAGTTGATTATCAGCCCGTAAAAGTATCACCCTAACTATCAGAATGAAACAAAATCTTTTTAATAGGATTGACCTTCATACGCTTTGGAAAGTGATGCTAGCTTCAGGATGAAGTCCTTGGAGAAGAAGACTCAAGGGACAAGTTATTCTGTGGTTAACCAATAATGAGAATTTTCCTCAGTGAATCACTGGCAAATTAGCTGCTTTGAAAAGATTTTATTTAATATCAACAGCAGGGGAAGCTATTTGAGGATATTTTTTCAAGAAGTAGATCATTCACTAGGACCTGCACAGCCATATCAATGCTCATTTTCAAATGTTCAAATGTTTTAGAGGACATGGAGGACATTTGTGAGTGTTTTACATTTTAAATAAGCATTTAATAATTTTGAAGAACTAAGTTTATCAAACTTAGCTGGAGCCACATATCTACATGAATATTGTCAAAGAATGGGATCTTCCATTAAAACTGTTAACTCTGCAAAGCTGACACAACTGAAGGTACAGTAATCAAATGAATTTCTGGTTTAACTTTGACATCTTTTACCATGTGCCCTAGTCATCTGGGGGACTAGACATGAGTTATGAAGGCAGTGGGCATATGTGCATGTAGTAACTCTGAACAGGAAGCAAGAAGCCCAGAAAGAGGACACATGGTTGCCTGTTAAGATTCCCAGGAGATATTCTAAACTAGTGTAACTCATGGGTCATTTTTTAAACTATTACTGTAATAAAAAATAATAGTACACTGAAACAAAGGAGGTCTAAAGTATAAACAACTAGCCCAGACTCTATTTATATTCAGTACTGAAATGAAGCTATTACACACTGACATGTCCATTTAGCTGGATTCATTGCTGTCACAGCACTTTGGTTGTTTTTAATCAGTTTCCTTAGAGTGGTGCCATCTGTAGAAAGTCTTTCAGTCTCGAGGTGATTTGAGCGTAGCTGGATGCCAGGCACCCACCAAAGGCATTCTATTGCTCCCTGTGCTGGGTTACATGATGGGATTTTGACAGCATGGGAGGGGCTACAAAAATTGCCCCTGTAAGTTGCTGCGAAAAGCTTTCCCCCCACCTCCACCTCCCCACACCCCCCTCCACAGGCTCCAAAACCTGTCGGACCAGCCTCTGGCCAGGTTGGACCCTCCCCATCCCCTCAGGCCAGGGCTGAGCTGATCAGCACCTCTGTTGCTCCTTCATCCTTTAGAGGAGGACTCCTCACACTCTTCCTCTGCTCCAGCATAGGGTCCCTCCTACAGGAGACAGTCCTCCATGAAGTTCTCCGATACGAGTCTTTCTCTTGGGTTGCAGTTCTTCACAAACTGTTCTAGTGTGGGTCCCTTCCATAGGATGCAGTCATTCGGGAATAGACTGCTCAAGCGTAGGTCCCCCATGAGGGTCACAAATCCTGCCAGGACCCTGCCCCAATGTGGGCTTCCCACAGGGTCACAGCCTTCTTCAGGCATCCACCTGCTCCGGCATGGGGTCCTCAGTGGGCTGCAGATGGATGTCTGCTCCACCATGAACATTCGTGGGCTGCAGGGGGACAGCCTGACTCATCATGGTCTTCACCAAGGACTGGAGGGGAATCTCTGCTCTGGGGCATGAAGCAACAACTCCCTTTCCTTTTTAGTGTCTGCAGAGTTGTTTCTCTCAGGTATTCTCACTCCTCTCTCTGGCTGCAGTTGCACAGGTTATTTTTTCCCCCTTCTTAAATATGTTATGACAGAGGTGCTACCACCATTGCTGATGGGCTCGGCCTTGGCCAGCAGCAGGTCTATTCTGGAGCCAGTTGGCATTGGCTCTGTTGGACATGTGGGAACTTTCTAGCGGCTTCTCACAGAAGCCACCCCTGTAGCCCTCTGGCTACCAAAACCTTGCCATACAAACCCAATACAAGTCTCCAGGATTTGACTGTGCTAATTTTCTCATGTGGAAGGAACCGAAGTATCCAGATACACAGCAACACTCCAAAACTTCTTGTGGTCTGAACAGAGGATGTTTGCAATTAGGTGGGGAGGACATACACATGGGATATCATTTAAAATGCACAGCATTTTAACTTTAGTCTGTTGAACTTGTGAGCAAGACTGTGAATTAATTAATACCTTTCCAATAGAGTAGAAACAGAGTAAGTATGACTTTGGAAAATTGTTCTAACCTGCGCCTTTTTTATCTAGTTCATTGAAGTCTGAGTCAGGTAACTAAGGTCCATAAGTCATCATTATTCAGTTATGTTAATTAAGCTCATGGTCTAATTCCCATTCCTGGTGGTCAGGGACACAGAAGCTTCTACTAACTGTTGCTGTTGAAATAGTTCAGTCTTGAAGGTCTGAGTTTCCATTTTGTTCTCAGAGGGCACCTTTCTCAAAAATCAATGTGAGTTAAAAATTAAGGCAAAAAAAGGATTTTGCTGGAGACTTTCTGGTCAGAAGATATAAAGAGCATGTCAAGATGTTATGTGAGGGGTATTCTGACAGATTTATCCTGTATATCCAGAATTATCTGATTGGAATAAAAAACTCACTTGTAAAACCATCAAAATGGAGTCAAGACTGTCTAGTGTTGATCAGGAGTCAAACAGATGGTTCCCAGATATCTAAAAGCTGTCATCTAACAGTGACCAATTATCATTTGAAAATAATAAATTTACCTCAAAAAGGTAAATGAAGTTCTTCCTTTAAGTTTTGCTCGTTGTTATGAGTCTGACAGCATATGTTACACAGTGCTAACATATTTAACCAAGGCTAAATACAGGATTGAGGAAAAAAGGTGAAAATCATCTGAATATATAGAGTCAGAGATGCCAGCACTCTCTGGAATAATTTGACTATTCAGTATCATAAAAATGGCTGCCAAAATCTTTACACAGAGGATATCATTGGCAAACCCTAGTTATTCAAAAGCCTTCATTGTGAATTTGACTGAGGTAGGGAAACTGGTATTTCGTAGTAGACCTGAAAAGAATAACATTGGACTTCTGGGTTGCACAGGCAAAGCGTAGTGATTCTGAGAATCCTTAAGGATAATGAAATGATAAAAAAAGGGGGATAAGAGGGACTAAGGCAGTGAACAGGCACCTGGTAAAAAATATTTTCTAATAAAAGATCAGAATGATATTGGCGTCTGAGTAATAACATACACAGGATTGCAATCACCCCTGACATCTGGCAATACAAGTGAAAAGGGTGAGCATTAGGAGAGACACTTGGAAAATCAGAGTGAAAGGTAGGTGGCCTGTAAAACCCCTAGTTCATTCTGGTAGTGGTTGGTAAGTAGTATGTAATCTTAAAAACTGAAAGGAAAATGTAGCATAAATCAAATTAAGCCAGAATATGACTAAAATGAGAGAAAAAAATGTAGACTGTGAGTATTGCCAAGCTAAATAATAGGAGCAAGTGGAGAAATTGTGGTGTCATATCATGTAAATCATGGAATAAGATCCCTGGATCACTCAGGAGGAGTATTGTCTCAGTCTGTATCCATAAGGAGGAGATGCAAAGCTGTAGCTGTATGTAGCTACTTTCTGGAAAGACATCACTGACTTTTGATTTTACTTTTCAACCCATTTGTACCAGAGATCTTAGCTGCATAATAAATGTGACCATAGAACTTACTAAGCAGGCATTTCTCATCTAGATTTATAAATGAATGAACTAATATCACTGGGGGAAGCTTGTGATTGTAAAGTTCAAATACAACCTCGTCAGGGTTAATGATCCACCTATTTAGAGAGATGCTAATCCCTTAGTGGGCTGGAGTTGTTAAAACAGAGCTGTGGAGGACAGAGGCTGTTCGGGTACGGTATAGCAATGCCTTTAACTCCAGAACAAATAGAGCTGAGTGCAGCAGAGCACCATTGATCCCTGTGGCATGTCACAGGGGAACACAGGTGGTACAAGGGGTGTCTTTGCTGAACAGCACGGTCTCAGTTATGTCACCATAAGACATAGACTGTTACACACAAAGTACTACACTGAATTATGAGATGAAGTTGTGACCTTCACTGAGAGAGGAAATAGTAGAATAAAGTGACTGGCTGTGAAGGATTCTCCTGTGATAGAGGAAGCAGTTGCTTTTCATCTCAAATTTAGGCTAACTTAGTCATGATTTCAATCCTCTAAAAATTTTACTCCTAGTGCAGGGGAAATCTTCCAGTGGTCTTACTCTTCAAGAACAACAATATTCACTGTTGGGATATTATGACTTACCTCCGGATTCCTTTATAGGATGCATTGCAATGCTATAGCCTTTTAAATGTGAACTTTCTTCCATCATAAATATTATGGCCAAGGGCTCTAATTAGGCCCATGGGCCTTTGGGAAGACAAATCTTTGAAAGGGAAACAAACGGAAAGATGTCGTAGCCTCTGACACTAATGTAGGAGAAGGCAAAAAAATGTTCTGAAGATTGTTATAAAAGTTATTTCTTTTTTAACCGGCGTGGTAAGGATTGAAATGGAAAGATATTTTCCATGAAAGGGTTAGAGCAAGAAAGATATTTCTGTCAAAGAAAAGGTTACTGAGAACATATTTCCAAGCAACCCCAGGAAACTTTAAAGACAGAAGTTAAATGCCAATGAAATCGGCAACCAATTTAGCCCTTGCTAAGAGTTTTGATCAGAGGATAGACAAAACCTTATTTTTTCAGTCAGACTCCACTTGGCTCGATGTGAGAAAGAAACCAGAATTCCCTGTGTGGTGCCTTAGTCACAGCCCCTGATCAAGAGCCTCTGGTCTGCTCCCGGGACTTAATCATGGCAGTAGGAACAGGGAGAAAAAGAACAGCACACTGTGGAGGTGAGGACTATGGCAGTACTTGTTTTGGGTGCTTTTAAGGCTCATCATCAAATGACATGCAACACCCATTAGTCCAAGTCTTATCTGACATCTTCTACAATCACTTCTTGAAACTATCAGGAAATCTTACTGTTAGGAAAGAGTCTACTCTAGAAATAGGAATGGTGTGAACTAGCTCATTTATGGTCAAGAAAAGCTCTGCCTGTACATTTTTGTTTGCAATTTATACAAAAGTTTCATTTTTATATCACATCGTAGGGGAGGCACCATCTTTCAGTTTTTCACAAGGATATTATCCAGCCCAGCCTGTTCCCAGAAAAAGCAGCTACACTGTAACCAAAAGAAATAAGGGAGTTAGTGATATGTAGTTCTAGTCTTTTAGCTGAACAGCATGAAGGCTGACCTGGTGTGTTTCAGCATACATACCTTTCCCTCAAGGCAAGTAAACGACTATTGCCAAAACCTGCCGGCTTTACTAGGAAGGGGGTAGAGGAACAAAGATTACTCTTCCTTTGATACCTGAGCATCTGCATGCAAAAGCAGTGGTGTGTATACAGAAGCAGGTTCTGTGTAGATTCAGGATATAGCTCTGTGTACACACAGATACCGGTGTGAGGTAAATTCTCAGGTCTCTTAGTGTAAACATAACCAGAACATATTCCTGCCTTAACCTGTTCTTTTTCTTTTTCTTATTGCCTAAACCTTGTATCTGATGGAAGTCTACTTTTTATCCTTTTCTCCTTAGAAGTGACAGGCCCCACTAACACACTACGGTTATCCTTTAAGAATCCTTTAACTTCAGTAAATGTCACCCCTGTAGATAGGCAGCGGTAGTGATTTTTTTTTTTTCCTTTTTCTAAGCATATGTGTGTGGGAGGAATAATATAGCACTGGTAAAATATATTGCTCTTGCAAAAGTGAAGAGGAACAATTGGAGCTGCAACACAGACACTAACACTTAGAAAGAGTACATACACTTTTTCATTATTGCCAGGTAGCAACACGTGCAAATCTTCAGATATGAGCAATAATTTGAACTTTTGGTCTGAATGTTTGGATTTAGTTTCACCAGGCAGAAAATGATCTTTTTAGCATAAAATATGCCAAAGTTAAGAAGAGTTTTTGAATGTATTGATACTGTCAGCTGTTTACACATTCTAGGAAGAGTGTTCTCATCTGAGTGCTACACTTTTCTGAACATGTATTTGCTGAGAGGACCACAGAATCTCACTTGTGCTCCAAGGACATATAGGTTTTTGTGATGGTTTGATGGCGGGGTGGTGGTGGTGGTGGTGGTGTCTGGTGGCAGGAGAGGGGATTTGCTCCCTGTCACCTCCCTGGTTTTGGAACTGGGTCAGACCCGGTTCTGGCCACCAGATCGGACTCCCATCCCCCTCGGGGCTTGAGCCAATAGGCGCCTCTGCGAATTGCCCTATTTACGTTGGGACAAAGGAACCGGAAAAGGTGCTTTGCCCAGGAGCGAGGAGAGAATGGAGGAGGGCACTGCCCCTGCTCCCTGGCTCCTGGCCAGGGGCTGCCTGCACCGGGCCAGTGCCACCCACTGAGGATGGTGGCAGCGGAGCCGCTTGGGGAACTCAGGGAGCACCCTGCTACCGGGGCGCCCGCTGGGCTGAGTTCACCCAGAGAGGACTGAGATCTGAGAGAAACGGCCACACCGACACCAGGTCAGTGAAGATGACAACATCTTTGTCGGTGACGTGGACAGTGGCATGGAGTGCACCCTCAGCAAGTTCGCCGATGACACCAAGCTGTGTGGTGCCGTCGACACGCTGGAAGGGAGGGATGCCATCCAGAGGGACCTCGACAGGCTGGAGAGGTGGGCCCGTACCAACCTCATGAAGTTTAACCAGGCCAAGTGCAAGGTCCTACATCTGGGTCATGGCAATCCCAGGCACAAATACAGACTGGGCGGAGAATGGATCGTGAGCAGCCCTGAGGAGAAGGACTTGGGAGTACTGGTGGACGAGAAGCTCAATATGAGCCGGCAATGTGCTCTTGCGGCCCAGAAGGCCAACCGCATCCTGGGCTGCATCAAGAGGAGCGTGGCCAGCAGGTCAAGGGAGGTGATTCTCCCCCTCTACTCTGCCCTCGTGAGACCTCACTTGGAGTATTGCGTCCAGTTCTGGAGTCCCCAACATAAGAAGGACATGGACCAGTTGGAGAGGGTCCAGAGGAGGGCCACGAAGATGATAAGAGGGCTGGAGTACCTTTCCTATGAGGACAGGCTGAAGGAGTTGGGGCTGTTCAGCCTGGAGAAGAGGAGGCTCCGGGGTGACCTTATAGCGGTCTTCCAGTACCTCAAGGGGGCCTACAAGAAAGATGGGGAGAGGCTGTTCAAGAGGGCCAGTTGTGATAGGACAAGGGGTAATGGTTTTAAAATAGAGGGAGGTAGATTCAGGTTGGATATTAGGAAAAAATTTTTTACCATGAGAGTTGTAGAACACTGGAACAGGTTGCCCAGAGAGGTGGTGGATGCTCCATCCCTGGAGACGTTCAAGGCCCGGTTGGATGAGGCCCTGAGCAACCTGATCTAGTTGGAGATATCCCTGTTCCTTGCAGGGGGCTTGGACTAGATGACCTTTGAAGGTCCCTTCCAGCCCTAACGATTCTATGATTCTATGATTCTATGATGGTACGGGACGAGGTGTGCCGGAGCTGTTTCCCCCTGCAACTGGTGGCGAGATGGCAGGAGGCCCCCCTGCAGCCAGGACAGACTTGGTGGAGCAGAGACCCACTTGTGGCCTGTGGAGAAGCCCATGTCAGAGATGCCTGGGCCTGAGGACGGTCGTGAAGCATGCCTGGGCATGACAAGGCAGAGAGGCATCTAGAGTCCGTGGGACGACCCACGCCGGAGCGAGTGGCAACAGCTCCCTAAGAATCTGAGACTGTGGTAAAGCCCGAACTGGAGCAATCCGATGGGGAAGGATTGCATCCTGCGGGTAGGACTCACGCTGGAGAAGTTTGTGGATTATACTTGTGAGTAGAGTGTCCACTGGAGCAGGGGAAAAGGGTGTAAGGACTCCTCTTCCTTTAAGAAAGAAGAGCATCATGGGATGAACTGACCTGCACTCCCCCATTCCCTGTCCTCCTGCGCCACTGGGCGAGGAGATAGAGCCGGGAAGAAAAGGAAAAGGAGTGTGTGTGTGTGTTTTGTTTATAAGATCTGGCCTTGTTTTCTCTTTATCCTCTCAAGTAACCGGTCTCGTTTCCCTTTGTCCTTTTTAAGTAACCGTTAATAAATTGTTTTGCTTTAAGAAAGCCGAGTCTGTTTTGCCCGGGACCATGGTTGGTGGGTGCTCCCTCTCTGTTCTTGTCTCGACCCTCAGTCCTTTTATTATATTTTTCTCCTCTTCATTTCACTGGAGAAGGAGTGAGAGAACGGCTGTGTGGACTTTAGTTGCCGGATCGGCCTAAACCACGACAGTTTTATATGACACGTTGCCAAGTACTGGTTGGAAATTATCACATTGTGCCCTTGCAAGCCTGGCACCCTGAGGATCCACCTAGAAAAGGCAGCTATATGGTGTGAAGTATATACCAAATATATATCCAACTTTCCTCTCAGTAGAATCCAGAATATGTGATAAGAGGCGAAGATATGAATCTTGCCTGGATTTTATCCTATAATAAAGTAAAGATACAGCCATAATGAGCTCCTGAATCTGGGAAATCAGAAGTATTTCCAGATCTAGCCACATAGACATTGCCATGTGTTTTTAATCTCATACCAGCTGCTCTTAAATGGCATCTGAGTTTTTGATGTCTACAGCTGACTTCAGAAATCCTTCCACATAAGGGCAATCTTCATGTTAGATAGTGATTTTGATCCAACCACTTCTGGCTTTTTTTTTTCAAAACCATGGTCAGAAGAAATAAACTCTCAACACATGCAGAGATTTTCAGTCAGGATGACCCAAAGTAATCTCCTCATTAGCAAGTGTGGATGTATGGTAGATCACAGCTGAATGGGGAAAAAAAAGTGAAATGGCCATTGAATAATCAGGAAGGCAAGATAACAATTATTCAAAATAGAGAAGAAATGCAACATACAAGGAAGGAAGCTTCAATGACAAGGAGGTGAATGCAGTATTGACTAGGATGAGATTCCTATAGCAAATGCAATTACAGATTATAAACAGTGGAGAGAAATCCTTACAATGAAAATGTCTCAGGCAGAGATGGACATCTTGAACCGGAGAAGTGAGATATTACAGAGAATTACAACTGCAATCCCTGGACAATCTGCAATTTGGCTTTAAGATGTGGTTTGGCACTGTGTTATTCTTTCTGTGTGGCTGAAAGAAGAAAGATAGTTATCTGCCATAGGTGGAAGTAATTGGGAGAGATCCAGAACAATAGAGTTTTCAAATTAAAAGGAAGCTCATCTAAGTATTTTATGTATTAGAGAGCATAATAATTTCAAAGCATATTTGTTGATTCATCATATTCAAAGAAACTATCTCTGTACCAGAGAACTCAGGAACTCTAATTTCAGTGGAAAGATACTGACTCATATTTTAACTTAGCTTAGTCCAAAGGCCACTACTTAAGCTTTAGCTAGTAGAGGCAGACCTATGCCACACAGGAGGGGGACTCTGGACTGGACTGTTCATTGTCTTCTTGTGCTGGCAATCCATGACATATTCCAAGATACAAATTCAGCATATATGAATAAATGTTCCTTGAGACTTTTAAACAGTCTTTGCTAATACATTTTATTTTGGCTGGAATAGAGTCGAGAGTGCTTGTACAAAAAAGTTACATGGCAGAACTGAGAAAACTGGCAATACACAGAAGAGAAACAGGACAATTGTATGGGAAAAGGTATGATGAGGACACCAAACGCTTTCTCTGAGTTCAGTTCAAGAAAGAGCTCCTTCCTCTAACAGAAGATAACTAGG
Source organism: Tauraco erythrolophus (assembly GCF_009769465.1). NCBI lineage: Eukaryota > Metazoa > Chordata > Aves > Musophagiformes > Musophagidae > Tauraco > Tauraco erythrolophus. Next base: position 48,895,975 of record NC_141466.1, on the reverse strand, counting down.
CAGGACCTGATGAGAGAATTAATACTTTTAATAGCAGCTGCAGTTTGCAGGCTACAAGTTTGCTTGCAAGTTTCTGTGTATTGGAGGCTGAAAATCGCAGGGAAGATGTGTAAACAGCAATCAAAGTGATCATGACAATGGCTCGACAGTGAACAGAAGACCTCAAGTCTTATGATGTGGGAAGCACTGGGAAGTCATGCTTGATGACTTAAGAAACACACACAAAAAAGTGTTAATTCTTTCTTTAGACTTCAGGCAAACAAATCACATTTATCCTCTGTTTCTTTTTCAAACAGGCACAAATAGGCTTGCTCGCAAATGTTGACCGCTGTGGTAGACTTGTGGACTTTGCAAGCCATGCAGTGTGCAGCAAGTCACTAGACATCATCATACACATCAAATACTCAGGTACTGAGCAAGTTTATGGAATTTCATGTTACCTATACTCTTCTGATTAAGAAAGGGAGTGAGGCTGTTTCCTGTTTATTTTTTCCTTTTTTTTCTTTCTATATTTGCTTTCATTAGACTTGGAAAATCTTCACTCAGAAATCCTGGTTTGCTAGACTTTTGACTTCAAGAGGAGAAAGAATTTCTTTCTGTTTATGGTGGAGTGAAAGAGTGTGAAAAGCAGAGATTAAAAAAAGCATCATCCTTTAGATTTCATTTTCTTGAGGAAGATTTAAACAGCTTGCACATTTGAGTAGAAAATATTACATTTCTTGTGAAAATAAATTTTACTCAAGGCACACATTGTACTACTTGATAAACAATTTCCATTACAGAAGGAACATTTTAATGTGGAGTTTAAATACAATAGATTAATTTATTAAAATTTAAAAATGTTTTTATTAATTTAAAATATTAAAAGGGAATTATGGAGTTTATATTTTCACTTTTATTTTAACAGAAAATGGCCCATTTACACATTTTATTTCTCTGGAGCCATATTTCAAGCAGAAGATGGAGGTGGAGTATTTTTCGCATTTGATCTTTGAGAAATACAGTAAAAACAGCAGTCTCCAATTATTAAACCACTGCCAGGCTAGGTTTCATTTGAATAGAGTGAAATAAAATATTGAATAGAGTGAAACATTTCACTCTATTCATTTGAATAGAGTGAAATAAAACACAAAAACAAACAAAAGGGAGATCTGATTTTGGCTGAAGACAGGACAAATTTCTTCAGAATTCTTTCAGAATACTTAGCCCTGATCCTCGTTGATTAGAACAGGATAGCTCTGGTTGAAAGCACTGTGATAATACAAATAATAGCTAAACGGCAATAACTCATAAAGACTAATAAATTTATAGTAACGAACATAAATACAGACATACTAGATCAATCCAAAGTACATCTAGCCCAGTATTCTTTCTCCCATAGTAGCCAAAAACGAGTGCCCAGAAAAGGATATAAGAACAGCAGAAGTGTACTACTCCTCTTTTCACTCTAATCTGTAATTTTCAGCCTATTACAATTTTTAGTGTGTTGCACCTAACGAGGAATCAGAAAGAAAAAGGCACCAGGGTTTTCTCAGAGGTGCGTAGCCAACAAGTAATAGGCAACAGTCACAACTTGCAGTGAGAGAAATTTCAAGTAGAGGCATGAAAAATATTTTTACAGTAAGAGTTGCTAAGCACTGAAGCATTTTGATCAGAGTGGTTTTGGGATCTTCATGAATGGACCTGAGTATCGTGTACGAAGTTTAAAGTTACTGTTCCGCACAACAGCCTTGACTCTAAAGTGGAGAGACATAGATTTGACTGATGGACTACTCGGTGGTTAAGGAATTGACTGGATGGTCATACTCAAAGAGTTGCAGTCAATGGGTCGATGTCCAAGTGGAGACCAGTGACAAGTGGCATTCCTCAGGGGTCTGTATTGGGACCAGTAATTTTAACATCTTTGTCAATGACATAGACAGTGGGATTGGGTGCACCCTCAGCAAGTTTGCCGATGACAACAAACTCTGTGGTGTGGTAACACACTGGAGGGAAGGGATGTCATCCAGAGGGACCTTGACAAGCTTGAGAGGTGAGCCTGTGCAAACCTCATGAAGGCCAAGTGCAAGGTCCTGCACATGGGTCAGGGCAATCCTAAGCACAAGTACAGGCTGGGTGGAGAATGGATTGAGAGCAGCCCTGAGGAAAAGGACTTGGGGGTGCTGGTTGATGAGAAGCTCAACATGAGCCAGCAGTGTGCGCTTGCAGCCCAGAAAGCCAACTGTGTCCTGGGTTGCATCAGAAGAAGCGTGACCAGCAGGTTGAGGGAGGTGATTCTGCCCCTCTACTCTGCTTGCCTGAGACCCCGCCTGGAGTACTGTGTCCAGTTCTGGGGCCCCAAACACAAGAACGACATGGACCTGTTGGAGTAGGTCCAGAGGAGGTCCATGAAGATGATCCAAGGACTGGAGCACCTATCCTCTGAAGACAGGCCGAGATAGTTGGAGTTGTTCAGTGTGGAGAAGAGAAGTCTCCAGGGGGATCTTCTAGCAGTCTTCCAATACTTAAGGGTCCTACAAGGAAACTGGAGAGGGACTTTTTACAAAGGCATGTAGTGACAGGACAAGGGGCAATGGATTTAAACTGAAAGAAGATAAATTTAGATTAGATATAAGGAAGAAATTTTTTACAATGAGAGTAGTGAGGCAGTGGAACAGGTTGCCCAGAGAAGTTGTGGATGCCCCATCCCTGAAGGCCATATTGGATGAGGCTTTGAGTAACCTGATCTAGAGGAAGATGTCCCTACCCATGGCAGAGGGGTTGGAACTAGATGATCTTTAAGGTCCGTTCCAACCCAAACCATTCTATGATTCTATGATTCTAACTTAGCTCTACTTCTAGCAGAAAGTTGGATTAGATGACCTCCAGTAGTCATTTCCGACCTAAATTTTTCAACGTATCCATGGGCTTATGACTGCCTGAGTTTGATGTAGTTTCCATGTAGAACCAGAGTGGATTTCTCTATTGAATTTGTTCGATTTCCTTTCAAATCTACATCCACAAAATATTTTGACCCGGAGTTCCACTTGCTTGAATAATCACCTTTTTGACTGTTTTTTAACTTACCTAATGGGTTTATTTGGTTTCCCATGTTCTTGCTCCGAAAGCGAAACAATCTAACAGTATCCACTCTTTTCATGCCACTTGTGATTGTATGGACTTATATTCATCTTTTTTCTTCAGACTTGAAAACTCTTGATGTAGTCACAATATTGTAAATAATGTTCATCCTAATACAGTTATCAGATGTCTGTGTCTTTATGTAAATAGCTTTGTGATGGTGCTAACAGATAGTGTTGTATAACCCATAGTACTTATTTTAGACTAAAAATACTTTTGTTTGTAGCTCTTTGCTGGATTCTTAAAAGTAGTAACAGGACTGCAATGCACCTTAGTATTGGCTGCCTTTTACATTCGTATTGGAATTAAAGTCCAGTTCTCTTCTTTTTCACACTTTATTGCCAAAGTGTGAAAAATACTGAGCTTTGTGACAACTCTCCATCACGCTCTCTTGACTTGTTATGTAGTACCTTAATCTGTCGGTAGCCACAAGGATAGTACTAAGCTAAATAAGGGTGGAAGAATATAGAAACAAGGAACAGTTCTGCTCTTTCCAAATCTGAAAGAGATGCTGATGAATAAGGAGAAGGGAACTTAACACCTGTAATACTATGATTCATACTACACAACTAAATAAAATATTTTACTGTCTTTGCAAGAGAGCCTGATTCGGCACCGCTGATTCCAGCAACGAGATCTGCAGCCTGTCTGTCCTGCCTATCAACAAATTCATGGCAAGGCTACTTGAGCTTTATGGATTTTCTGCAGTAACACTGAATTAATTTCAGAAGGAAATTTTATTTGCATGTCTATCTCTTGATCTGGTACACAATTTTTGATCATTAGTCATTTAAACTGACTATGTCTTTTTTCATCAGTTTATTTTGTTCCTTTACATATTGTTTGATCAGTGCTGGTTGACTCAAATGTGTTTTTATTGCTCTTTTTTCTTTGAATGTTTAGACTTGACTCTAACAAGGTTAGTGCAATATGCCTGCAAGGAAAACAGCATTGCTATTAAATTTTCCCAGTATACGGTTAATATCTTACTGAATTTGCAAGAGTCATTTTTTTTATTATTCCTAGCTTCTGTGAAACAGTTCACTGATTTCTACAAAGACACAGAAGCCCTATTCTTCTAACTTAAGGCATTTAACTGAAATACATACGTTTAAGGGCTAAGTCACCCTAAATTCCTCTAGACAATAGAAAATAGTAAGTCTCCCTTCTCTCCAGACGATGTTGTAGTGCTTCTAAGACCTGCATTTAATTCAAGAAGTGACATGGAATGAATCTGGAGTAGAGTTATCTTGCCTGTGTTTTTCTCTTCCATGCAAGAACATGAATAGCCACTGCACTGAGATTGTGGGATTGATTTCACTACAGGATCTTTTACACAAAAATATCAAAGTGTTACAATGAAGACAGCCATTCTTGAAGTATGAAATAAACTGCACTAATCCAGGCACATTATTTTCCTGAACTCCTACAGGCATGGAGGATAGAGATGTGATACTAGTCAAAATGGACTACTGCCTGAGCTGTTGGAAAAGTTCTCTGCCTAAAAAAAGCATATGTTGCTTATGGATTCATACAGATTTAGGGATAGAAAACAGTTCCCATCAGGTCAGACGGGCTTTCTTCTCACAAGTTTTCTTCTTACGCAGCATGGAGAAAATCTAGTCTGTAGGTATTTTCTGATGTATCTTGCAGAGGAATCAGTTTATGGGCCTTGGAACCGGAGACTGGAACATTGATCTCTTCCAGTCTCTACACGATACACAAATTAGCTCTTATGCTGCTTTAAGTGTCTGAGTAATTAAAATATTTATTTATAAAATAACCATCTCAGTACAGGATCTCCTGGGATATAACAATATATGATCTCCATTTTGATAGACTGATGACAGACAATTCTTAAAGAGCTTTTAGAAGTGAAAATTATAAATATTTTAGAAACTCATAAAGAGATATGGGAAAAACCACTGGAATTTAATTTGCATTAACGTACGCATACTGTAATTCCAGTTGCAAAATGAGAAGCATGATTTAGACATGACAATTTTCCTCTCCATCTCACTATTCAGCACAATCATTTGCGTTTCACTGAAATGACCATCTCTTTCCAAGAACAGTTTATAAAAAGAAGACTTATATGATGGGATTTTCCATTATCTTTGGAGCAGGGAACATTCTAGAGTAAAATATACAGCATGTCCTTAGCACAGAACTGAGAACAGTGATCATTCTCGGGAATTTTGTTATACTTATTACTTTAGTAAAATCATGTTATAAAATGTAAATACATCAAGCTTTAGGTATTTTTCTACAATTTCATATATTACAATTCAATAATCTGCAACATATATGTGCAATATTTAAAATAAAATACACAGCATCTCCTTATAATAAAATAGGACTTATTTGCTGGGAAATATATTAAAATAATCTTGATCATGCTGCAAAAATATCTACTCTCTTTGAGTAGTTGACCATAAAAATGAAGCATGATAAAATTAGAATGAAGATTCAATTAGAAACAATTGTTTACAGATGAAATATTTTCAGCTCCATTGAATTGCTGTTTGATTTTTATACCAGTATCTTTATTAAAAGGGCTGTCACAACACTGAAAATCAAAATAAACTCCAGCCCTATTTATCCATTGCTTAATAGAGGAACTTGTTTGAGATTCCACATTTTGAGGCAAAAATGTAGAAAGTATTTGTATTTAAGAAGATCATGGTTTTCACACTAGTGCCTAAGGAACGTGGTCACTGGTCAATGAGCAGGAGAATCACCTCCATGAATTCCCTTCATGTTAATAGTAGTAGCTAGTGTAAAATCCCTTTGCATTACTGGCTCGAAAGTCTTATTAATGCTCCCATCATCATTAACTTAATTTCTGCCACCTGCACTTTTTATAATCACTGACTCAACTGAACTCTCAGCACACCCTGACTATTTAGTACCTTTGCTTTCACCTTACTTGGATCATATTGAGTAAGTAGATGATTTATCCACAGGAGGCTTAGGAGAACACTTAAAAGTCATATTAATAAAATGATTAGAGAAAACAAAACTATTGACATTTTTATTTAAAAAAAACCACTCTGCACATGCTCATTACCTAATGTTAAGACAGAACAGAGATGTAGTCTGTTGGCTTGATTGTTTTACACCGGTGTAGCTCACCTGACTTCAGCAGAATGAACTCTTATACCGCAGTTGAAATGAGAGCAGAAACATGCTAATAGCTTTTTACTTTTTTGTTTTTAACTTGTGCTTGGCCATGTTGCAGGTGCTATAAAATGTTAATTTCCAGCTTCTCTCAAAGGTAACTACTAATTTCAAGTCATTATCTACTAATGCAGGAAAACTGGAAAGGAAAGTAAAAAAGAAGCATGTCTATTTTTATGTTGTAAACAACATGATTACTCTTCCCGTTTCCATGGCAGATTCAATAAATGTTGATTGAATTATCTAGTATTAGCTGAAGTGGACGTGAACAAAATAAGCAATAAGAATCCACAACAAGAATCAATGGAAATGATTTATTCCCTGGAGATCAAATCAAATAACAGGGAGGATCAAATTAGCTAGTGATCACATTAAGTGAAAATCATTGTACTAGAATGCTGCCTCCTCTAAGCTGATGTCAATAGTCACATAAATACACAGTGCCAAAAATCTTTTCCCTTTTTTTATTGCCATTGACAGGTGATCTGAAGCACCTGTCCCTAGCACCGCATACCTCTGCAAATAGTAACTTACACAACTACCAAACTACAATCACCAAATATGTATGCCTACTGAACTACTCATACAAAAAGAACCCTACAATTATGTTATGAATAGAAAACCCTCAACTTGCTATTCTCTATTTCGTACTCATGAATCCACTCTTTTGCAAGACCTGAAAGGAAATAACGAGTGTCACAGAATGCTCTGAAATGTAACACATCTGAGAGATCTTCAGGAGTGCCCAAATCTGAAATGCAAGAAAAAAATGATTATGAAGACTGTAATTATACCACTGTAACAAAATGATTTTATATTCCTTCAGAACAAACTGTTGATTCCCATTTGGATCCCTATAGCGGTATCCATCCAAGACTTGGCTGTCCATGTGAAGTCAAAGTTATGATTTTAATTCAGAATCAGCTTGTGGTTAATGCTAGTTTTGAAAAATATTCAGTTATACAAAGAGAAGAGCCAGGCTGCAAAAGCTTATGATATTTGGTATTCAAAAGGTTTAACTAGTGAAATAAACCCTAAAATCTTGACATTGCTTGCAGTCTGATATGGTCTCCTCTTGCATATTTAGTCTCACTGTCATAAGTTTTGAGTAAATTTTGAATTACTTTTCATTTGTTCTTGACATCTAACACTTGGTTAGTTTAGGATTATGCACACAAATGAAATGAACCTCACAGTTATTTGTTCAGGTAAATTCTTACAGAATAGAATACAGATACAGACAAGCATCCAGGTACAGATAATAACTCTACAGACCAAACAGGACTGTCAGTCTTCCTCTATGGAGGTTTTACCATCACAAAACATTCACATAAACAAACCTGTTGTCTTCTCTCTAGTCCTTCAGAAACACCAGATTTGGATGCAGATGTAGCAAGACTGGAATGAATGCAGAAAAAGTAATTCAAGGCAGACTGTTTATTTGGGAAGAGGCACAGGCAGAAAAGTGAATCTGCAGAGAACAAGCATGGGAAAACAGAGAGAAATGAGGACAAAGGGGACCAGTCGCATCTAAGCAGGTAGCTGGTAAGTTCACTAGACATTTTTCTCTGTGAATGTGCTCTCTGCTCCGTGTGTGTGCGTTTGTGTAGAAGAAGATTGCAAACTTCAAGGTGGACCAACTGGCAAGTAGTTCAAGCAGTCTGGGAGATACTGGGAAGACTACTGTTCTTTGGGCCAGCTATTGGAGAGATCTATGTGTGTCTGTCAGACAGTAACAAATGTCAAGGTAGACTAGCCAATAAGTGTGACACGAGATCTGGGGGCTGGCTACTAGGAAGTCTAGGCCAGCTACAGAACCTTATGTGTAAGTATATGTGCTTGGGGAATATGAGATCTGCTAGCAATCTTTGAGCCTGGTTACCTCGCAAGTAAGAACAAGATGGGGCTGTGGCATCCAATCATTATTAGCCAGCTGGACTGAATTGAAGATAATGAATGAACTAATGAACTAATTAACTCAAGGTACAGATCCTGCCTACAAGAGGCAGGCCATTTCCTCCTGGCTGTGGAAGATGCAACAGTGTCCTTGGTGCTGCAGCCCAGGCTGGTGAGCAACATGGGGCCATTTGATCCTCTGCCATTTAGTTCCGATCTGGCTCAGGCAAGTTCAAGTTTATGTGAATGCTGTTTGTGGCAGCAGCTCTAAAGGCACTATTTTCATTTTGGGGTTTATCTGTTGGTGGTTGGCTGTTTTTGTACAGACTGTGTATGTTATGTACAGAGAGTGTGTGTGCTCAGTCTCACTGCAGGCTGGACCTGGATGGCAGGAACTGCAACATCTTCACATCTAGCAGATCAGGAAAGAGGAAACACTCTGTATCTTGAAGTCTGGTATATTAGTTTCAGTGGACTGAGAGGAGAAATCTTGTTGGTCTCACTAGGTGCATCTTGGTGCACTAGTTTTAGCTACTGTTTTGCATCCTACACAATCTAATTATGAAGAAAATTCGGTTGGAAAAGAGGTAGCATGGAGAGTGTCAATGAAAATGTCACTCATTCTCCTGTAGGTATCCCACTGTTTAAAAATAAAAAAATAAAAGTACTCCACAGGCCATATGTAGCACTCATCATTTATGAGGAGGGTGATGAAAGCTTTAGAAACAGCCTTAAAGCATTTTGGTATGGTAGGAAAATTTGTTTCCTATTTTTCAGATAAGCGACTGGGATTTAATTGTCAGACAGGAAATGTGGTGTGGAAAAGAGAACTTAGTCTTTTAAGAAACTCATTCAGAAAAACTTATTCAAAAGAACTGACCTCCTGAACTGCAGTCTAACCTCTTAGGTACAAAGCTATTTGTTTTCCCTCTGCTGTGCTTTGTTACCACTGACAAAGAGAAGTCAAATACTGTTATGATAAATATGCTGTTGCAAGATCTCTGTTCTTTTTAAACATTCAGAGTCAAACATACCACTGTGTACATCATCAAAAACTGATTTACACAGCTGAGTTTCTAGCTCCTCAGGAGAAGAGCAATAGGAAGAATATTCTGATTAGAATTCAAAAGTTGATCAAAATAGCAAATATGTTACTGGAACAGCTGATTTAAATAACTTGTAATTGAAGACACCCATTTCCAGAGCTTGAGGGGTTGTAATAAAAGCAAGAACAAATGAAAGAAAAAGGAAACAAAATAAGCCTTACCGAGGCAACTAACTATTCAGGTTCAGAATATCAGTAAATTGTTCCCTCTTCTAAACTGTCATTTGTTGTTATCTTTGTGGAAAGTCACTTTTCAGAAGAGAATTCTTACAGCAGTCATCTGCATAAAGTGAAGGTGATAAAGTAAGAGCTTACATTTTGCTTTTACACTGGTCTGATATGCAAGGTTTCCTTCTCTGCTCTCATCTCTCCTCTTCCTTCTATTTGTTGCTGTGACCATTTGCTGAGCGTTTAACAGTCTTTAATCGCAGGTCCTGGGGCCGTGCTTTTCCAAGCAAGACTCATTGCATGGAGAGCCAGAAAGCCTTGGAGCAGATAAAACTGCCTGATAGAGTCTTCTTTTGCTTTTACTGTTTAATTCCTTCAACAGACTCTGAGTGATGAAATAGTCTCCTCACTTTCCTGAGCAAGTAAGTCATATGAAGACTCACCTGCATAGGTTAGGGACATTTATTTCAAATTCTAGCTATTTCAACTGTTAAGTGGATTTTCTGCACACACAGTGTAACAGGAAATTGGAATTTGTTGTTATTCTATGTGGAGACAGAACAAGAACTGACCTGAATCTTCGCTCCAGACTTGAAGATGGTGCAGGGCGAACATCACAAAAGGGTTATCATGAATGTTTGTTCAAATGAACTTGTTTTACTATGTGTGCCTCTTTTTAATGATGTCTTTCAAATGAACATTCAGGGCAGGATGCTCTTCTAGCATGAATCGACAAAGAGAGTCAATCTGAGACTTATTCATAAAGAACAGAGGGATAATAATCTCACATATACGTCAATGAGCAGAAAGCAGGAAATATGAGAGATTGTTTGTGACAGCAAAGGAGAGTCCAGTTTCCCCTTGTAATACATTTGGTACAGAGGAAATTAAGTGAACCAGACAAAGATCTAACATGTGTGCTAGGACTTCTTGTGCTTATATACGAGCTGCAAGCAAACTGATGCAGTTCCACTGAAGTAATTTGCATGGGTTTACACTAAGGTCTTCAATTTCTACTCTGCAGCTGGCTGCTAAATACTGTGGTAGCAAATTTATTTTAGGGATGATAACTTAAACAGTATTTACAGGACTCAAAAACAATATTTTAAACACTTTTACTGCCTTTCTGCTAAGTCTTCTGGAGATTGTCAAACTGCAGCTCTTTTCTCTAACTATCCTTTGAAGAACAGTTACACTGACAAAATAAACAGTGTATATTTGTAATGCAAATAATGCCTTAATATATAAGTGCATAATACAAAAGGAGACTTCATTAATCATATAATGTATTTGCTATGAATTATTAATTTAGACACAACTTAAGATTTTATAGCTGAGAAAAATTAGACAGTCTTTGCTTTCTTTTTTTGTTCATTTCAGAGTATTTCTATTGCCTCAGAAGGATGCATAAAGTATTTGTAAAAACAACCTAAAAGGAGTAGCCATAAGCCAGAAGTTTAAGGAAAATTCAGAGAGAAACTTCTTATGAAATATCTTGTTGAGTTGTAGGCCAGGTAGCTTCAGAAATATGTGCTTCAAATAGGTATCCAGATATCACAGTGCTGTTGAGAAAAAAAGACATTATTCGTTTCTTTTGCTGGTGACCATTCACTGTGGCCACATATCCCTTATACACTGGTCATACCATATACATTTTGTTGTTACCTCTTTTGTATCCCACCATTGCCACTGAAGACTTTACAAAGGAAAACTGTGGAACTGGAACTATGCCCAGGCATTGCTTGGAAAACTGACAATTGCCGGGCCCAGACCTGTGTGAGGAACTCTTCTGGCAATCTAATCCAATACATAATAGTCTCATGTCTGGGAAAGTTCCCTAGCACTCTGTAATCTACTAGCAAAGATGCAACTAAGGGAGCCTGTAGAAAAAGCTGTAACACCTGCTGCCTTCCTTGTGACATGTAAAATTCCCACAAGAATTTCAGATATGCAAAAGAACAGAGCTTTGATAGACTCAAACGTACATCAGCAAGTGAAGAATGTGAAGGGTCGAACAACAGACAACTCAGGCTTCTATGCCCTCAGATGTGAGGCAACAACACATTTTTTTCTAAGATTAATCAGTCTGAGATCCTTGTGGTGACCTGAGCAGAACCAATGCTCTTTAAACTCTATACATTCAAAGAAACCAATATTTGCCTTACCTGGAAGAGTTTATAACCTAAAGAGGCAGAGCTGAATAAAAGGGAGTAGAAAGAAGTTACTTTCTCCATTTTACACATGAAGAACTTCAGTCACAAAGAAGTTTAGATTTAGACTCAGTCTAAACAGAAATCAGAAACCTAACCACAAAATCCTACATTCTACTCCAGGAAGTTACTCAGATAATCTCATTTTTTGAAAAAGAAGAAAAGAATCTTGCTACATTCATTGAAAAATTTCATTGCTATAAAATGAATTACAGTTATAACACAGTAATAAAGCTACAAATCTTTTAACAGGACATGTACAAGCCCCATCACTTCTGATGCAAATCATAGAAACCCTGACGTGTTGCTCATTATGTTAGAATTTATTGAAAGCTGTCTTCCTGATCAAGACTATCAAGAGCATTTCACAAGTAGGACTCGGATTATGTTGTAGTTTTGATAAAACAAAAAACTCTGTTTCTTAGGAACTTGCATGCACTCACAATGAAATGGTAAGCTTATTAACACACCTAACTAGCAGCCTATCATGTTTTCCACTTAAAGCAAATTTTTTGCTATTCATACTGTAGGAAAGTTCATAGCACTTCTCAAGCCTGGCTCCCAAGGATCAGCACATGAAGAGCAGAGTATATTTATCTTATTTTCTTAGGTCTTGCTACTATAATATATTATGGTGTGTAAACAAATGTAACGAATATTAGATGTGGATTTTCAACACCACTTAGAAGTAAAGTGAAGGACTGTATCAGATTTGCTTTCTCTGCTCAGCTCGAGGTCAGTGACTGTGACAATGTTTAAATTCCACTGCACTGTTTTCTCTAGAGGTTTGTAATTAGATCTTTGAAAGAAGCAATGCCTTTTTATTACTAGTGGTACAGAAATAGATTCAGAAGCAGAAAAATATGCAGTAGAGTATCATTACATCTTCATATAAATTAACATAAAAAAGGGTTTGATTTGTATCTATGCAGGCTTTTGTCAATCAACAATATTCATGTATTTGTGAGGAGAGCACAGGGCAGAATATTTCAGGAAGCAATGAAAGCATTACCGTGTATTTAAGGAGTGTGGTTTCTGAAAAGCTATCTTTTCCTCTCTGCTTGTTTATGGATAATCATTTTTATAAGATTTTGCATTTGTTATTTTGAGGTAAATGTTAAGAAAGGTAGCACAACAGTGCTATTAATTTTTAAATGAAATCAAGCATTAGAAAACATTTATAGCAGGAGCGGTTTTAAAAAATAACAGATGCTAATTTATTTTAATTATGCCTGGGAATTTTACATTCATCTACACACAGGTGCTAGTTCCATTTGCTGTTGCTTCACAAATCCATCTCTCAGCCTTTTTCAAAGCTTTCCAATAATAATGGAATATCTCTCTTCAGCCAAAGTCCAAAACCCTTTTATTGTTGTTTTTTTTTAATATGTCTTCCTCTAAGAATCAGTCAAAGCAAATCTGACAGGTCAATGGATTATAAATACAGCTGTTTATGGAAACAAAAAGACGTTAAGCCAAAGAAGTATATAAACATGCTGTTGCACATCAGCACTTTGCAGCTGAGTGTCAGACTAGAGGAATATAAATTGAATGAAGTTAAGAACATCTCTCCTTTACCTTGTATTTATAGATTGTCTCCTTAGATTACAAGCTGAGTCAGGGACTACGTAGCGATGAGGAACACTGATTTTATCAGTGTGAAAAGCAGTATCAATGATAAGACCAAGAAAACACGTACATGGATGTGTACATATATGACTGTACATCTGCAAGCAGAGAAATGAGAAACCTCCCTGATGGGAAGAATACAACACCACTAGGTGTCATTCTTGTTCCATGTTTCCCATTGGCCATATTTCAAACAGCTAGTCAATAGGGACTTTCTGCAAAATTTAAGTTTTTATACCCCTAACATTTTATGTCTGGTAGTTTTATTATGTGCACTACTGTCCACTAGGGATCATACTGCAATACTTATTTTCTTTCAGCCCACAGGTTATTGTTGTTCTGAATTCTGCGGTCAAAAGTCACCACCTTACTCGGCATTGCTGCTTTCATGAGCTCCTTAAAACAAAAATGACATAATAAACAGTAGTCATGCCTTGCCTGAGGCATTAGTGTTATGATTTGTGCATGAAATGTTAAGTACCTGTGAGTTTAATACTTTATTTATACAAAATAGTAGTTAACATGATTTACCTCAAAATAACGTTTGGGTAATTTGATTAAAAAATAATCAGTATTTCAAGATGTTTAATCAGAACGTCTACATGTTATTTGCTAAGTAAATAGTTACGGATTTTTCAGACATTTTAGCATGTTATGCCATAATACTTAAACCTTTATCAAGGTGTTTTGAAAACAAGGTTTTTGCCCTTAATTTTCTTTAATTTTAGTTTTTTCTGCTCTTCAATTCAGCCTGTTTTAAATCAGTGTCTAGATATTTGAAGGTTTCACCACTGCTTTCATTTCCATTGCCTTTGCTTGGTTTACATCTAACGTTCGGTAACATCCTCTATTTAAGCCAGGACAGAATAACAAACTGGATTACTGATGGCTGCAGTGGAATTAGGCAAATATGACAGGGCACTAAAATGGCATTGCAAGTATAAAAAACATATCCTGGATTATATTGATAAAAGCTGCATACTGTTTAGAGTGGTTTCTCTCCCTATACACCCAAGCACAGCTGACAAAAAGACTTAAGATGCATTTTAGGCCTTTAGAAGTTTCTGGTTTTTTTTAAAAAGAATGTATTTCTGACACATTAATGACTTTTTTTTTCTAAGAAAAATCACATCAGTATTTTCCCTGGGTGAAAAAATCCACTTTCATATGTTCTGTTTACAGACTGTCATGTTATCCTTTGAGGTTTAAATTATCTACTTGACATTCTTAAGTAATAGCATAAACATACATTTGATAACATCCAGGAAATTGAAGAACATGCAGTTTATCTCAATTATTCCCTGATCGTTTTTGTAGCTTTGGATATGTGAATGGTAAGTTACTACAAGTATTCACACTGCAATATGTTTTTTTATATACTCTATGCTCTTCACTACTCCAGAAAAGAATAGCTATTAGCCCTGGAATATCAGGGAGCAGCTTTAGCAGGGAGTAGAGAAAGGTGAGAGAGTGAAAAAAAACTCAAAACCTGCTCCTTCAAAGTTGTTACTGTCTTTTAGAGACACTGTCTGTTTTTCAAAACTGTAGTGATATAAAGCTAGTTGGAAATCAAAATGTTATGTAATACCAGAAGGCGAAAGTATTGGGCAGCCTGGATTGCAATTCTATTGGTTTATTGGAAATAATTACTCCAGAGAAAGAAATTAAATTTTCTTTGTTATTATTAGAAAAACAATGTCATTAGAGTACGCAAAAAAAGAATGACTTCTATACTACCACTGACCTTTGTTATCAGGATTAAAGCACTTCTTTAGGACAGGGAAGGGAAATTCAAACTGTGGTCACTTAGCTTTGTCTATTCTCTGTCATGTTTATGGTATTATTAGTTTATTTTTATTGCAATATCTACACAACTCCACAAGAAAACAAAACAATTCATAATCTAAGTGAACTTTGACATGGGTTTTAAAGCACTGTTTTTAAGTGTGTTAAAAGAGGCCCAGAATAGACCTTTGGTTCCTCCTTACGGACAGCTCTCTGGTCAGGAGATTTCTTCATGAACGAAACAGCTCCATTTAGAGAACCAGTCACGGGGTTCCCTTTTGTGAGTGTACTTTTAAATACATGGTGTAATTCAGACATAAAAGATACAATGTTCATAATTTGCTATACTTTCTTAGTGACAGAAACACCATTTCAAAACAAGCAACCCAAAACTGAAACACAGGCCCTATTTAATTGTGCCACACATGTATGCAAACTTGACACAGATCATGGTAAAATCATGGAACAGATTCTCCTGGTAGCTGTACGAAGGCACATAAAAAATAACCAAGTGGTTGGTGACAGCCAACATGGCTTCACCAGGGGCAAGTCGTTCCTGACTAATTTAGTGGCCTTCTACGATAAAGCTACAGCGCTGGTTGATGTGGGTAAAGCAACGGATGTCATTTTCCTGGACTTGTGCAAGGCGTTTGACACTGTCCCACATGACATCCTTGTCTCTAAAATGGAGAGACATGGATTTGACAGATGGACCACTCGGTGGATAAAGAACTGGCTGAATGGTTGCACTCAAAGAGTTGTGGTCAATGGTGCGATGTCTACATGGAGACCAGTGTCAAGCGGTGTTCCTCAGGGGTCTGTTCTGGGTACAGTGTTGTTCAACATCTTTGTCAACGACATGGATGATGGCATTGAGTGCACCCTCAGTAAGTTTGCCGATGACACCAAGTTGTGTGGTGCCGTGGACTCACTTGAGGGAAGAGATGCCATCCAGAGGGACCTTGATAGGCTTGAGAAATGGGCCAGTGCTGACTGCATGAGCTTCAACAAGTCAAAATGCAAGGTCCTTCACCTGGGTCGGGCCAATCCTAGGCACAAATACAAACTGGGCACAGAGTGGGTTGAGAGTAGCCCTGAAGAGAAGGACTTGGGGGTGTTTATAGATGAGAAGCTCAACATGAGCCGGCAGTGCACTCATGCGGCCCAGAAGGCCAACCGCATCCTGGGATGTATCAAGTGAAGTGTGGTCAATAGGTCGAGAGGTGATTCTTCCCCTTACTCTGCTCTTGTGAGACCCCACCTCAAATACTGCGTCCAGTTCTGGTGTCCTCACCATAAGAGAGACATAGATTTGTTGGAGCGTGTTCAGAGAAGGACCACAAAGATGATACAGGGGCTGAAGCACCTCTGCTACTAGGATAGGTTGCAGGAGCTGGGATTGTTGAGCCTTGAAAAGAGAAGACTTCGGGGGGACCTAATAGCTGCCTTCCAATACCTGAAGGGAACTTGAAGGAAGGCTGGGGAGGGACTTTTTACAAGAGTGTCCACTGATAGGACAAGGGAAAATGGGTTTAAATGGAAGGAGAACAGATTTAGATTAGATTTTAGGAAGAAATTCTTCAGTACGAGGGTGGTAAGACTTTGGAATAAATTGCCCAGAGAAGTTGTGGATGCCCCCTCCCTGGAGGTGTTCAAGGCCAGGTTGGATGGAGCCTTGAGTAGCCTGATCTAGTTGAGAGGCGTCCCTGTCCATGACAGGGAGATTGGATTAGATGATCTCAAAGGTCCCTTCCAGCCTATGCCATTCTATGATTCTACAATCATACATCTATGCTGATATCTTATTTGTACCTCTTCTTAATTACATCATCTTACACTGTCATTTGCCTTCAGGACACCCATGTCAAGTAAAGGCTTATTGTGGGAGGGATATACTTCTAAGTATGGATGGGCTTCTGCTTGATGCAAATGTTTCTATAGCTGCAAATCCCTGCCTGTCATGTATTCTAACACAAGATACTCCAACCTTCCTGTTCACCCTGTTAAGTTTAGAGCAAATTTTATTCACTCATGGTGATGAAATGTGCTTCCAAGAAAGCAATGCATGACAAAGGGAGTGGCATGTTTTTGTCTATTTCTCTTGCCATTTATCCATAGTATTTCAAGTTGGAGTGTGAGGTGCCCCATGAAGTAATCTACTAACTTTTTGTAACTGTTAGGTGCCCTGATCTTATATACCTCCATGTTCTCCTAATGTGGGTGAGGAACCTGGAATGCAAACCTCTAAGTGCTAAAACTTGTGCAAGCCAAATTATTATAATGCTCATTAATTTATAAAACCGGATTATTGTGAGATCATTTCTTACCAAATTAGTCAAAGGAAGCAGGGATCCACATATCATCTCATGTCTGAGCTGGTGGAGAAAGTTACCTCAACTACTGAACTGTCTGAATCATTCTGGGATTTTTATGTAATGCGTACAGTAAGCTTGTTGGTTTGTGATGGTATGTTTAAAGGTGTGCTGTCAGCTCACATTTGCTCTTTTAAAGACACATATTTTCAGAAGCCTTTTCCCATGGGTATTTATCTGTATAAACCACATTCACCTCTGTGATACTTGAAATTTTCTTGGCATTAAATAATTAAAGAAAGTTTTGTGCTACGCTTAGTCTGGCCAGGCAGAGCATACTGTGGGCAGCTGTTCAGCTGAAGTGTTTGCTTCATACTGTCCAAGATAGTTACCTATAACTTCAAACAAGTTGAAGGTTATGAACTTTCTATTTGCTGTAATACATTTAATTTTTAGTTTGAAAGGAATTAAGTTTAAATTTTAATAAGATATGGACCTATGATCTGTCTTAAATAGGTTGGACAGATTTGAGCGTAAACATCCAAGTACAAGCTGTATAACATTAGCAAAAATTAATTATTGGCACTTTTCGTGAATCTTTTCTTGTGAACCAGAATGTTGTGAGTATTTTAGAAGAGATTTCTTGGAGCTAGATGTAGAAAAGGCAACAGAAGGTTGCAGAAGTGTTGATGATGTGCCATGGATGGAGATAGAAGGCAATTGTTTGTCAGGAAGAGACTCAAGCTTGTCTAATTATGTCTTTACACTACTCCTATAATTTGAAACATTGCTGGAAAAGAGACCACTCTGGATACATATTGACTATGTTTCATGTTAAATAGTGAGGGAATACTTTATATACTCCAAAATTTATGTATTCTAAGCATTACATTTTGTCAACTGTAGGGCAATATATAAACTTAGAAGCAAAAGAAAGGAGCTATCTGATAATTTTCAGATGTTTGTGTCATTTTAGTAACATAAAGTAGTGGTTTAATAGTATTTAGTAATATCTCTAGAAAATAGATTTTCATATTTAAAGATGCTAAAACAGGAATGCTTTGTTTCTGATATTTAGAAATATAACTGATAAATGTATGCTCTTCTACATTTTGTCTTCTTTTAACTCTCTCTTGCAGCTTTTGTTTGACTTCAAGCTGCAAATCCTCAAATTCCTCTGTCAAAGTCCTGCCTTTGCTGTGTCTAGAATTTCGTTGCTATAGTCTGGCCACCATTTCTCATTCAGAGTGAGATGTAGTTGAGAAAGGCCAACTACTGGCAATCCCTGCCAGAGTTTTTCTGGGTCTGCCTCCAGTTGCTCCTGCTATATGGCTTTGCATTAGGCTGTGGATAGTGGTTCAGTAACTGCCATATCAGTGCAATCATGTTCAATTCCCTGAATCTGCAGCAAAGTAGAGCGAGCTGTGCGAAAATGCAGACTGCTTATATGATGTCTAGCTAAATGAAAATGCATATTCTGTGTTGTAGGACTTGTATGAAGCCAGAGGTGGAAAAGAGGAAAAATATTATCCAGTTCACTGCCGCTTTGAATGTAAAAAATTAGTTGCTCATTGGGGTATGACGAAATGTAATGCAAAACAAAGGTAAAACATACAGAGCATACAATGTCTGTTAATACTTAAAATATCTACATTAGTCCTATAGTCTTTAATTAGTACACACTTTACCGACACATGAAATAATTGATTAAAAACATTTAGCTGTTGACCTACTAGCAGTGAATTTTTCAACTGTTAGCAAAAATTATAACACAGTCTTGAAAGAAGTCCTTACCTTTGATCCCCATTTAAATTAGGGTGACGAACTGTGGTATATTGAATCACATATTAAGTAAGGCAATAAAGCCTAAATTACTGAACTAACTGCTGCTAATCCCTGTCAAGACTAGTTGTGTGGTCATTGATTTAATAGACTCATACAACACCTTCCATAATCACAACTGAACTTGAATGACTAGATCTTCAGTTCAGGGGCAGCTTTAGTCCAGTCTTGGGCCTGATGTATCTTTCCTGTGAGGACAAGCTGAGACACCTGGGATTGTTCAGCCTAGAGAACAGAGGCTCAGTGGGATCTTCTCAATGTATATAAACACTTGAAGGAAGGATGCTAAGAAAATGAAACCAGGCTGTTTTCAGTGATGCCCAGTGACAGGACAAGAGGCCATGGACACAAACTGAAACACAAAAGCGTCCATCTGAATATCAGAAAACACTTTTTCACTATGAGGGTAACTAAGCAGTGGCACAGGTTGCCCAGAGAGATTGTGGACTCTCCCTCTTTGGAGATATTCAAAAGCCATCTGGACATGGTCTTAGGCAACTGACTCTAGGTGGTCCTGCTTGAGCAGGGAGGTGGGACCAGATGACCTCCAGAGGTCTCTTCCAACCTCAACTGTTCTGTGACTCTGTAGCTCACCTGTCAAACTAGATCTTATCAATAATTTCTCTTAGCGATGGAACAGAAACAAAGGGGAGTTTAAAAAGAAAGCTTAAAAAAACTCACCTCACTGGTTATGACACAATTTTAGGGATGTTCATATTGACATGCAAGAATGATCAATTCTAGTTTGAGTTTTAGTAAGTGACCAGTCTGGCTAAGTGGTCAACTTAGTTTTATTTCAAAGCTCTGTCTTGCTTTATGCAAAATATAAGTGTTGGCTAGTTGCAAAGTGATCAGCCCTGTTCTATCTCTGATCCATTCCTATGTAGGTAGTGTAGCTGTCAGGGCCAGCAGGTTCACTAAAAGGGATGTGGTCATGGAAACAACTCTGTTTCCTTTATAAAGAGTTGGTGTTAACTTTGGGGCAAGTGTATGGTTGAGGCATGGCCAGAATTCTGCCCATGTTTTGTCTAGCCTATGAGTAGATTGACCTTGAAAGGCAACCCACTACCTTCTCTCTGCATTATGTTATATGCAAACAAGTACTTGCCAATCAAAAACTACCAGATACCTTATGGCCTACCTGGCACATCAGAGAAAATTCATATCCAGAAAGTGTAGTTACCTGCAATTTAGAAGACGTGCTAAGTTTGCGGTTTATTGTGTTTAGAATGGATGGAGATGAAGTGAGACAGAAATACTGCTTTCTTTCACCCTACTGATGAAAGCTACTGGACTGGCTCGTTCCTAGATACTAAGTTACTTAAGATGAATTGTAGCATAACTCACACCAGTGGGTATTGCAGTAGTTAGCAATTCTTAGAAACAGCAAAATCCATTGGGAAGAGAGATCCTCCAGGGTAACTGACAAGTTTCTCTTTTAACAGCTCCATGCACTAGACTTTGTGTTTACTGTCTATTCTAACCACATAAATCAATTGTATTTGTTTGACTCAGGGAAAATTAGAAGAAAAATTAATTCTTCCTGTATGTTTATATTTTAGATTTTATGCAGATTTTAATTTCCTTGGAAATATTCTTTGCTATTGCATTAG
Source organism: Tauraco erythrolophus (assembly GCF_009769465.1). Taxonomy (NCBI): domain Eukaryota; kingdom Metazoa; phylum Chordata; class Aves; order Musophagiformes; family Musophagidae; genus Tauraco; species Tauraco erythrolophus. The sequence continues at coordinate 48,875,115 of NC_141466.1, read as the reverse complement.
AACTGAGAGGTAATAATGCAAGTCTAGAGTTTTACCAGCAAGTCATTGTTGCAGAAAACTCTGGATCACTGTGCTCTATGATGGCAGCATCTCTCCATTGGTCATTTTAGATCAGGAAAAGATATTTTGGAATCTTAGCCAATTAACAGCTCTACACAATTGCTACTGCATTTAGATGAATGCTCATGAAAAATTTACAATATAATCTTTTCCTTCTCTCTTTAAAAAACACTGGTATAGAGATGATACATAATTTTGAGCATCTTTATTGGGTGTACTCTGCAGTTATATATTAGCAATACATCTAACAAACAAAAATATTAATGAGATAGATTTTTACAGGCTTTATAACATATTTGAGGCTCACTTTTCTTGTCAGGCAGGACAAAAATAGTCTTTCCTTTAACAGATTTCAGTCACATTTTGAGAAACCTGAAAAATAAAAGCAGTCAGGTGTGATTTTATGTTCTTTTGTACAGCATATCTCTAAGCCACATTTAGCAGGTGTGAAAACCTGACCAAAAAATAAAAAAAGAATGACAGTATTTTTAAAACACCAAAAGGTTTAATGATAAAGTGGGAAACACAGTGATCTTGTCATTTTAACTGACTACTTCAGGCAGATCCTAAACAAGTACAATTATAGAGCTTAAATGTGTGCAGTTGTAGGCACTGAATAGTTTCAGCATTTAACAGTACTAAGTTACAAGTTGCCTAATTCTCTCCAACTACAGAATCATGGAATCATAGAATCATAGAATGGTTTGGGTTGGAAGGGATCATCTAGTTCCAACCCCCTGCCATGGGCAGGGAAACCCTCCACTACACCAGGTTGACCAAAGCCTCATCCAACCTGGCCTTGAACACTTCCAGGGATGGGGCAGCCACAACTTCTCTGGGCAACCTGTTCCAGTACCTCACCACCCTCAATGTAAAAAATTTCTTCCTTATATCTAATCTAAATCTGCCCTCTTTCAGTTTAAATCCGTTGCCCCTTGTCCTATCATTACACGCCCTTGTAAAAAGTCCCTCCCCAGCTTTCTTGTAGGCCCCCTTTAGGTACTGGAAAGCTGCTATAAGATCACCCTGGAGCCTTCTCTTCTCCAGACTGAACAGCCCCAACTCTCTCAGCCTGTCTTTAGAAGAGAGGTGCTCCAGCCCTCGGATCATCTTCATGGCCCTCCTCTGGACCCGCTCCAGTAGCATCATGCCCTTCTTGCGTTGGGGACTCCAGAGCTGAACACAGTATTCCAGGTGGGGTCTCACGAGAGCTGAGTAGAGGGGCAGAATCACTTCCCTCGACCTGCTGGCCACGCTCCTTTTGATACAGCCCAGGATACGATTTGCTTTCTGGGCTGCCAGCGCACATTGCCGGCTCATGTTGAGCTTCTCATCCACCAGCACTCCCAAGTCCTTTTCCTCAGGGCTGCTCTCAATCCATTCTCTGCCCAGCCTGTACTTGTGCATGGGATTGCCCCGACCCACGTGCAGGACCTTGCACTTGGCAGGGGGGTTGGAGCTACCTGATCTTTAAATCCCTTCAAACCCAAACAATTCTATGATTCTATGCTCAAAACAGGGTCAGCCAGAGTAGGTTGCTCAGGGCTGTGTCCCGTCAGGTTTTTAATATCTCCCAGAATGGAGATTACAAAATGTGTCAGGGCAACCTATTTCTGTGTTGAACCACTCTCACCTTAAATGAAGTGTTTTCTTATGTTCAGATGGCATCTCCTGTATTTCAGTTTATGTCCACTACCCATCTGTCCCACCCCCATCATCAGGTAATTATATTGATAAGAACCCCTCTGATCCTTCTCTTTTCCAGGCTGAGCAGTCCCATCTCCTTCAGCTTCTTATTGTAATCAAATACTTCAAACCTTTTTTATCCTAGTGGTCCTTTACCGGACTTGCTCTAGTATACCGATGTCTCTCTTATACTGAGAAGCCCAGAGAAAGACATAGCACTCCAGGATGTAAAGTACAAGACATGTGAGTCATTAATATCATATGCAACTCCACAAGGCTTTTATACAAATTTTCCTATAAATAACCTTTTGTTGCTGTTTGGAAAAAACGTAGGAAGTGGTGTGCCAAAGAGTTCCTGAACTCTTACTGGCCCAAAGTATCCTGAGGGCTTTTATTTGTTTGTTTTGTTTTGATTTTTTCTCTAATTTAGAGGAAACAAATCATAGAATCATAGAATGGTTAGAGTTGGAAGGGACCTAGAAGATCATCTAGTTCCAAGCCCCCTGCCATGGTCAGGGAAACCCTCCACTACACCAGGCTGCCCAAAGCCTCATCCAGCCTGGCCTTGAACACTTCCAGGGATGGGGCATCCACAACTTCTCAATACATTCTCCGCCCAGCCTGTACATGTGCTTGGGATTGCCCAGACCCACGTGCAGGACCTTGCACTTGGCCTTGTTGAACTTCATGAGGTTCTCACAGGCCCACCTCTGGATGGCATCCCTTCCCTCCAGTGTGTCCACAACACCACACAATTTGGTGTCATCTGCAAACTTGCTGAGGGTGCACATGATCCCACTGTCCATGTCACCAACAAAGATGTTAAATAGCACTGGCCCCAGTACTGACCCCTGAGGAACACCACTCGTCACTGGCCTCCACTTGGACATTGAACTGTTGACCACAACTCTTTGAGTGGGACCATCCAGCCAATTCCTTATCCACCGAGTGGTCCATCCATCAAAACCATGTCTTTCTAGTTTAGAGACAAGGATGTCGTGTGGGACAGTATCCTTGGATAAGTCTAGGTCATAAGTCCAGTCCTCATCATAGAAGGTCACCAAATTAGTCAGGCAGGATTTGCCCTTAGTGAAGCTGTGTTGGCTGTCACTAATCACCTCCTTATTTTCCATGTGCCTTAGCATAGTGGCCAGGAGGATCTACTCCATGATCTTGCCGGGCACAGAGGTGAGACTGACTGGCCTGTAGTTCCCTGGGTCTTCTTTTTTCCCCTTTTTAAAGATGGGGACTATGTTTCTCCTTTTCCAGTCACTGGGAACTTCACCAGACTGCCATGACTTCTGAAATATGATGGATAATGGTTTAGTGACTTCATCCACCAGTTCCCTCAGGACCCGTGGATGCACTTCTATGGGTCATGGACTTGTCCACCTTCAGGTTCTTTAGATGGTCTTGAACCTGATCTTCTCCTACAGTGGGTGGTTCTTCATTTTCCCAGTCCCTGTCTTTGCCTTCTGTGGCTTGGGCTGTGCAGCTGGAGCTCTTGCCAGTGAAGACTGAGGCAAAGAAGTCCTTGAGAACCTCAGCCTTCTCCATATCCCAGGTAGCCAGGTCCCCCGTTTCCTTCCATAGATTTCATAGATTTCATAGATTTCTAGGTTGGAAAAGACCTTAGAGATCATAGAGTCCAACCATCCCTAATCCCCATTAAACCATATCCCCAAGTAGATCATCCACCCTATTCTTAAACACATCCAGGGATGGGGACTCAACCACCTCCCTGGGCAGCCTATTCCAGTGGCTGACAACCCTTTCAGAGAAGAAATACTTCCTAACATCCAACCTGAATCTCCCCTAACTAAGCTTATACCCATTTCCTCTTGTTCTATCACCCAACACTAATGTAAAGAGCCCTTCCTCTACCTTCCCACCATCTTTTCTCAAGTATTTGTAGGCTGTAATCAGGTCTCCACTCAGCCTCCTCTTCTCCAGGCTAAACAGCCCCAACTCCCTCAGCCGCTCCTCATAAGTTTTATTTTCCAGCCCCTTGACCAGTTTAGTTGCCCTTCTTTGGACTCGCTCCAGGAGCTCAATATCTCTCTTAAAGCGAGGGGCCCAAAACTGGACACAATATTCCAGGTGCGGCCTCACCAGTGCCGAGTACAGGGGCAGGATCACTTCCCTATTCCTGCGGGTCACACTATTCTTGATACACGCCAGTATCCCATTGGCCTTTTTGGCCACCTGGGCACACTGCTGGCTCATATCAAGCCGGTAGTCAACCAAGACCCCCAGGTCCTTCTCCGCCAGGCAGCTCTCCAGCCACTCTTCCCCGAGCCTATAGCGATGCTTGGGGTTTTTATACCCCAAGTGAAGGACTCTGCGCTTGGCCTTATTAAAGCTCATGCCATTGGCCTCAGCCCAACGATCCAGTCTGTTCAAATCCCTCTGAAGGGCCTCCCTACCCTCAAGCAGATCGACACAGCCTCCCAGCTTGGTGTCGTCCGCAAATTTACTGAGGGTACATTCAATCCCCTCATCCAGGTCATTGATAAAGATGTTAAACAGAACTGGACCCAGCACTGAGCCCTGGGGAACCCCACTGGTGACCGGCCTCCAGACGGATTTAGCCCTATTTACCACCACTCTTTGGGCCCGGCCATCCAGCCAGTTTTTAACCCAAAGGAGGGTGTGCCTATCCAGGCCAGCAGTTATCAGTTTCTCAACCAGAACATTATGAGAGACTGTATCAAAGACTTTACTGAGGTCAAGGAAAACTACATCCACAGCCCTTCCCTCGTCAACCTCATTCCCCTTCCCTCTCATTCCAGAGAGGGCCTACGTTTTCCCTAGATCTCTTTTTATCACTGACATATCTATAGAAGTTTTTCTGGTTGCCCTTGATGTCCCTGGCCAGATTTAACTCTATCAGGGCTTTAGCTTTCCTAACGTGATCTCTGGTTCCTTGGACAATTTCTCTGTATTCTTCCCAGGCTACCTGTCCTTGCTTCCACCCTCTGTAGGCCTTCTTTCTGTGTCCGAGTTGGTCCAGGAGCTCCTTGTACATCCATGCAGGCCTCCTGGAGTTTCTACCTGACTTCCTCTTTGTTGAGATGCACCGCTCTTGAGCTTGGAGGAGGTGATCCTTGAATATTAACCAGCTTTCTTGGGCCCCTCTTCCCTCCAGGGCCTCATCCCATTGCACTCTAGCAAGGAGATCCTTGAAGAGGCTGAAGTCTGCTCTCCTGAAATCCAGGGTGGTAAGCTTGCTGTGCACCCTACTTGCTTCCCTAATAATCTTGAATTTCACCATTTCATGATCATTGCAGCCAAGGCTGTTCTTGAGCATCACGTTCCCCACCGTTCTTTGTTGGTGAGAATAAGGTCCAGCAAAGCACCTCTCCTCGCTGGTTCCTCTACCACTTGGAGAAGGAAGTTATCATCCATGCATTCCAGGATCCTTCTGGATTGCCTGTGCCCTGCTGTGTTGTCCCTCCAACAGATATCGTGGTGGTTGAAGTCCCCCATGATGACCAGGGCTCATGAACGTGAGGCTGCTCTTATCTGTCTGTAGAGGGCCTCATCCACTTGGTCCTCCTGGTCAGGTGATCTGTAGCAGACCCCCACTACTATGTCCCCTGTCCCTGCTCTCCCTTTAATCCTAACCCATAAGCTCTCAGTTGGGACCTCATTTGTCCCCGGATGCAGCTCCATGCACTCCAGCTGGTCTTTGACATAGAGGGCAACCCCTCCTCCTCTTCTCCCCTGCCTATCATAGAATCTATCCTTCCTAAAGAGCCTGTACCCTTCTATTCTGACACTCCGGTCATAGGATTCATCCCACCATGTCTCCGTAATGCCAATAAGATCATATTCCTGCAGGTGCGCAGGAATGTATGACCCAATAGGATCTATTTAGTATGGGATTTCCCAGCACATCACAAGTCACATACATGGCATAAAAATAAAGCACAGAGACTCTTAGTGACAATGTGTTTCTTAGCAAAGTGTCAGCTAGGAACAATTTATCATCCCCCATGAAACACTGGGGCTGTGTCTACATGACTGACGGCACCAATGAATAAGTATGGATGTGCAGAGTAAAATAATTGGTGGGCTTGGCACCATGTTGTCAGGGTTTTTCTACTTTGAACTAGCTCTAGGCTGGCCCTCATTAACTGAATGATGATTTGCTTCAGGAGGGCATTAAAGTTGTTACTGAAGTGCATTTCAGGTTTAGGTTCATCCTGAAAGAATCCATTTCATGTGTCCCAAGTCAATTCGCAATGTGAACCAAAGCAAAGTGGACATGACTGGGACATTCACTTCAAAGGTGTACTCTGATCCAATCTAAAACACTTAATATGAACACACTCTAAGGCCTTTATTCAATTGTAAAGGCCCAAGGAAAAGAAGTCTAGGTCAATTAATGACCTCATCTCTTTGAAATTTAGCTTGTAAGACAGTGAGAGAGGAAACTCATTTCTGATGCTTCAGCTACTGTTTGTTGTGACCAGTAATGTTGGTAAGACATCTTAGCACGAAATGGAGAACTTCTATTTTGCCGCTATTCATTCTTTATGGCATGATGTTGAATTATTGGTGTTTCAGACAAAGTTTATTTGAAATGAATGAACAACCACATCAACTGTGATTAGCAGTTAACTGACTAGAAATTCACATAAAGAAAGTGCATATTCAGTGACTTTTCCAAGCCAGTAATGTAACTTCTATTTTCTAAGTATTTTTTTTTAAATCTGTGTCCTTATTGAAAAGTCACTCAAGTAATGGGTGACTCTCCATTGACTTCAGTACACTTTGCATCAAACCTAACTTTCCAGACTTGTTCTGCCGATGCACTATAAAGGAGCAGAAATATGACAAATATCAACAAGAATTTATAGATGCAAGGAATAAGTGAGATTGCAGAACTCCATACGAATCAGTACAACAAAGTAGACTTTTTGTTTGTTTTTAAACTCGTGAACAGATTGATATGCTAGGACACACAGCTACATACCAAGAACATCAATAAACCTAGTACTGTACATAGCAGAACTGATATTTATTTACCACCTTGCTCTTGATACCAAGAATAATTTGTAAAAAAAAAAAAAGCATTAGCTTTATTAGTTAGCTTTTTAGTTAGAAGATTTTCACTAAGCTGTACTTCTACAGTAAATATGCAGCAATGGTATCATAATAAAATAATTGGTCTTTTCAATGGTGAAGTGCCATATAAATCTGTCATTTATAATATTTCCATTCAATCAGGGAACTCTGTGGATTATGAGATGAGTCAAGATACAGGTACTTCCAAAAATGCAAATATTCAAGTATTTGGTATTTTAAGCTTAACATAAATTCTTAGTCAATTTTTGTCATTGAATATTATTTAACATTTGAGAACCTTTAATAGTTATTTTATAGTATCTATATTTAGCATTATATTCAGCAATTTCCTCACAGAGCACAATTTGGAAAGGATGAGCTCACTTTTAGAGGTGAAAGTGAATGGACATGGGAAGGGCAGGTCATTTTTCAGATTGTTAAGGTATTACTTAAAGTCATATAATTATACAGCATTTCAATATCTCATAAAAATAACAATGAAAAGATTAGAATGGAGAGAAAAGCAGAAAGGTAACAAAAACCATGCCTGTGATCAGTCAACGTTACCTCTACGTGAATGTCAGGTTTGGAAGGTCGCCTGTCCTTCCCACAATATTATTCTTAGGACCTGACCAGAATGAGACAATTGTGAATGTAAACAATACTGCAGATAAAATCTTCTCTACCTATAGAAACTGCTGAAATAGTTCCTATCTTCCAAGCAAATTAAGCTTGTTCAAGATGATTTTATAGATGTATGTGCATTAACACATCTACTGTCTGGAGTCATGTTGCTTTATTAAAATATCAAGACATACACTACAAACACTAAAGTCTGAAATTCGTACCACTTCATGAAGCCAATTGAGCTCCTGTGCTTATCTATCAACTGTAAGAGATTTCTCAAAATTTCTTCTTCTCCAAAGTGTCATGAGTCCTGGTATCATTATCAGATACTAATTTTGACTTTATCACAGAATTTTTTCTTCTTTTCTTTCTTTTAAATCAGTTCTTATTGTTTCTCCCAGAAGCTGATGATTATGGACATAGACATCTAATAACAGCAATGAACAGCCACAGCATTCTGAGGCTAAGTGGAATCCCTATAGAGTGCCTCATGGTTTCTAGTAGCTGGGTGGGGACTGTTGAATCTATAGCTCCCTGACTTTGTTGGAAACAACAAATTACATTTTTTTCTGCATTCCTTCTAGCCTTTTGCTTCCTATCCCACCCCTCTGACGCTTCTTGTACAGAATTATCTGTGAGACTGAGTTAACTGACCCTTTAACTCATCTCAATTACTGCATCTGGAAAATGTTGCTGATATCACCAGCCTGTTGCATAATGACACTGTGAGAAATAAAGTACTATAAAAATGTAAAAATATTATCTTATTACCTTCTATTTTTGTTTCCCCTAGAATAGTGGTTTAATTCTGAATATACCGGTTTCAGAACCAGAACTTTAAAAAACATACTCCAGTCCTTTCACAGCACCCACATTTACTAGAATACCTAGATTTAAAATGTGCTTACCCATGAAGGCAGTTATTTTATATGTTTACTCTTTTAGTACAAGAGCTTAATTGGAAGTTTGCTCATCAGGCTATGGAGAGTTTAATTAAACTCGATGAAGAAAACAGTGAGAGGGGAAAAAAAGCAAGCTCTTAAATGTGCTATTTTTGTTCAGATTTTACAATGACATTTTTCTCCCTGATTATCCTATCTCATATTAATAAACAAAACAATAAAAACCCACCTCTGAATTCTGCTAATTTAAATATTGGCAGCTTTCAGGCTTATTTTGTATTCTCAATCCGACTGGAGTTCTTTAGCATCTCCAAGAGAGCCTGGAGGGGCTTTTTTCATTGGGGTTCATATCTCAGGCACATTAAAAATATCACTTACTACTGCTCTTTTGTGACTGGGGAGGGGGGCTGCTTGCTCGCTGGAGCATTTGTATGTCTTTCACCAAAGTTAATGGGAATATGCTTGTGCATCAACACAAAGGCAGGGGAATGTGCCCAACTTTTTAAGGAGAAGGGATCAGAAGAGGCATTCTAAGATGATGTTAAACTTATTAACTAAAATGCTGCTTTACAAATGGAATCTGGAGATGAAAGAAATACGCCAGTGGTGCAAGATGTAGGCACTGACCTGGTGGCACTCTGCCCTTGATGAGTATTTCTCTACTCAATGAGTTAATCTTCCACTCAGAGAGGGTACATGCAGGGCTTGAATGGTGAAATTTTGCTTGGTCACCACGCTGAGAGAACTGTTTAATCTTTTCTAGTGTTGATAAAGTTTCTTTACCAGTGCTTTTCCACCAACAGTAAAAACAGCTTACCACATATTTTCTCTATCTTTAACTTAGTGTGTACTTTACCACTTCTGTGACAGAAGTACTTGGACCAGGGTTAGGCATACAAAGTATCTTTTCAATCTCTGAATTAAATGGAGAGGTTTCCTTTTCCAAATAAAGGATTTCTCCTTTTCCTTTTCTGGAATACAGAAATTTTTCTTTGTCATTTGCATACTTAAATCTAGCATAAAAATCAAAGTGACTGTAGAATATCAATACTAAGAAGGAATACTGGAAAAGATTCTGATCTCAGTTTAGGCCAGTAATAGAGTTGGATATACACTGTCATGAAACTAGAAGTTGAGTCATCAATTTAAAAAAAATCCAAAAATTTTCTGTTAGCAAATACAGATAATTCTCAGAGAGCTACAGCCTGCAGACTATATGCTCCCTCCTCCTCTTACCTTGCAGCAGCATGTAAAAACCTGGAGAGAAGTTAAGGATTAATTTAAAAGCCTGAGCTGCAGGGAGAATGGCATGCACTGTGGGATAGGTAAAAACAACAAACAACAATGTCACACTCATTCTTTAAGTCTGCCTGTCTAGAAGGTAAAGAATAAACCCTCCTGAGAAGTGGAGAAATCAAAAGGACAAAAACCTGACAAACAGGAATAGAAATGGCTTCAGAACACAGGGATCCACCAGCAGAGAACACAAAACACAAGGAGTTCATTGTCCAGAAAACTGTGTATTTACATTAATTTTGGCATTCATTCTTTTAACATTCAACTACATTGAATCAGTAGAAAATACAGTGAACAGTAAAGAGTCTAAAGGCGAAAATTTACCTTATTCATACTGGTGCAAATTGAATTCAGTGAAAAAAAAATAGGTTTATGATGATGTAATAAGATCAGTCATTTTCAGAAATACATATCTCGTATCTAACATTTTCAAAGAGGTAATATTTTTTACAAGCAGAAAGCACAAAAATGCTGCTGTCACATCCAGTGTGAGATGTAACAAAGACTTCCAAAGTGTGAGAAGCTGTGTAGGAAAAAAATTACAAACTAAAAATGTGCCAGAATTTGCAATAATCTTCCAGTGAGAACCATGAGTGGAAAAACAATGAATGTTTAAAACAGATAAAAATATTTTATATGTTCACTTTAGCATGGAACTGGATCTGAGTACCCTTTAGTCTTTGGAACTGGAAAAAGAGGGTGAAAAAGGAAAAGGTCCCTGGAGAAGTCATGGGAATGTGTGAAAAAGAAAGGAACTGAGAGGCCAAGGGTGCTCACTCTGACAGCACACTCTGCTCTACTTACAGAAAGATATGGCAGATCTCTGTGCCACATTGGGGACTGGAAGTCATATGTTTACCAAAAAGGCCAAAAAAAAGCTTGAAAGGTATTTACTTCACTTATTTTCAGTCTGTCTTCCTGGAGAATTCAAGATCAAGAAGAAATGGAAATGCAGCTTCTCAAATCAGCATAGATCTTTGTTCCAAGGCAAAAATAAGATAAATTTTGAAAGCATTTTGTTGCGTCACTGTTTCTTGAACTTCCATGATTTGATAATTCTAAACAACTAAGAAACACAGGTATGGAAGAAAAACAACTTAGTCAGTGTGGACTGCAAACATCTCTGTTTTCTAAGTAGAGGCAAAAAACATGAAGGAATTACAGGTTTTCCTACAGTGTCTAAGCAGAGAAATGCTCATGTCTATCCTGCTTTGAGTTCAGAGGAGAGATAAATACACTCCTGTGTTGAGACTCTGAGAGAAACATTTTTTCAATGGCACCCAAATAAATTTAAAGTAGCTTTCTCATGATGGTATCATAGTGCCGCAACAGGATCATAAATTAATCTGAGCCTTGAAGTAAATCTCCCTAAACATTTTCCTGCTGGTGCACTCTCCATAGAAGATCACAAGAAGTTTTACACTCAAAAAGGCGTCTTCTATTACAATGTAAATTAGAATAATGAAATTCTCACAGAAAAAAAAAAAAAGCGCAGGTAAAACAGAATAGAAATGAGACAGATTTACATGAAAATCTGGTTTTGACCACTGTGTTCCTGCAAGGAAGGTCTTCATTTTAGTACTTTCAATGACTTTCAGCAGTCTCTGGTCCCATCCTTAGGAAATATTTCTTTTTGACACCGTGAAGGTCTGGCCCTGTCTGCCTGCCCTCTGCTCCTCTCACTGGATTTTCCTAAGCTCTCAGCTTTGCTGACTTCTTTCTTGCTCCTTTCTTCTGTATTGCACCTTGCAGTCTCAAAGCGTCTCTGCTGTCGGGTAGAGCAATTACACTACAGCAGCAATGTGACTGGGAAAGAAAAGGCTTCTGTCATCTGCATGGATGTTTTTGAGCAACTCCTTATCTCTTCCGAACGACTTTAATTTTAAAAGAAACATACCAAAAAACTGAGAACAAACTAATTAAAAATCCAATCTGGCATAGTTATATTCTAGATTCTTTCCTCTTGAAATGAAATGCAGAGTAGCTATTGTCTTGATAGTTCATCAAAACTGTAAATCATTGTCAACAGTTTTGTTGTAGCATTTCATCAGAGCATCAGTCACCCACCAGGATCCATTGCCATCAGAGCATCAGTCACCCACCAGGATCCATTGCCCTCTGTTGTGCAAAGAATGAGCTCAGAGCTCATCCCTGTCTCAAAGAATTTGAAATTTATGCTTAAGAGAAGTGATATCAATGGAGATAGATGAACAAGTGAATAAAAGCCAACAAAGTAACAAAACCAACCAGAAGATTAGGTAGTTATTTCAGCATATGAAATATTGTCAAGTGTGAAAAAGTCTCTTCTCATGAAAGATTTTGTGTTTCTTAATCTTCGATTTTTCACACATCCAGTAAAGAGATTTGTTTTACAGTCCTGCAATATGGATCAATCAAATAAACTTGAGGTAATGTAGTTCTTACACAGCTGAGACAGCTTTATATAATGTTATTAAAAAGTTGCAAAAATGATGCTATTTAATTGCTTTATTTAAAGTTGTCCCATATGTGGTATAACAATGCATTTATGTGCACAAAACAGCAGCTGATCAGCAAAGGGGAACATAAGTTTCCAAAGCTATAAAAAGAAAGCAAGAAAGTGCATCTCTTAATCCATGGTAACAGTTTCAGCTTTCATCTCTTCTTACGGATTTGCTGTTGGGAGCACAGAGTGAGGAACACCAGAGGTGCAGGAGATTCGGGATTCATACAGTCAGTATGTTGCAGTCAGGAAACAAAAAAAAACCAAAAGAAGCAGCAATTGCCCATAAGGCAATAGAGACCTGATTTAACTAACACCTAGAGAGCGTCAGTGACCAGAAGGGCTAGCAAGCAGGGTATGCAAACAGGACCGTAGCCCTTACACGGCAGTTGGCATGCAAGGCTTTCAGTGCAGTGAACATGGTGAAACAATACAGGTCCCAGTCCTCAGCACTGGCTGGAACAACTGTCTCCATCATGTCAGAGGTCTTGACCCAAAAAAGAGAGAGGAGAAAGCTATCGATGTTTTATAGGCTTTAGGAAGTGCTGAGTGCTCCTCTCTAATCACCCAAGGGTGATACCTTGGGAAGGTATGCTCTAGCCGAGTTGCTCAACCACCAGGTGAAGGGGTTGGTGGAAGATGTTAACAAGTCATATGGCATCAGGGATGTCGAGTGAGAGATGAAGAAACTCTTATGGATGTGCTTTTGTCTCCCTGGTTATCTTCTTGAGGAACAAGGACTACTGGGAAGGGGCAGGAATCAGGTAATAAAACAGAGCAAGAGCATATCTATCAACAGCCTTGCTAATCTAGCAAATAGAACTTTAATCTAGTTTCTTTTGAGGGCTTGGAAATCAAAGCAAAAACAGAAAAAGAAGTAACAGGGAGCTGCAGCATGAACATGAGTCAACAATGTACCCTTGCAGCAGTGACAGCCAACTGCATACTGGGCTGTATTAGCAAAGTGCAGGTTGAAGGAAATTATTATCCCTATCTACTTGGCTCTTCTGAGACTGCATGTGGAGAACTGTGTCCAGTTATGCATTTCCCTGTACAAGAAAGTCCTCCAGCAGAGGAATATCAAGATGATTAAAGAGGATGTATGAGAGGAGGCCAAGGAAGTTGACTTTGTTCAGCTTGAAGAATAGAAGACTAAGGGATGATCTAATGCTGTCTTCAACTACCTAACAGGTGGTTAAGGAAATGACAGAGCCAAATTCTTCTTGAACATTATGAAAGAACAGAAGGTCATGGGCATAAATTGCGACAAGGTAAATTCCAGGTAGTTATAAGGAAAACCTTTTCACCACAAGGGTGATCAAACACTTGAACAGGTTGGCTGGGAAAGTTGCCAAACTACCCTTGGTGATATCTGAAATTTGAGAAGGTTCTCAAAATCCTGATCTGAATTCGAAGTCAGTCCTGTTTCAAGCACACATTTGACCCCCAGTGTTCATTCCAACATTTTATTTTGCATTAAACCATCACTGAGTTAAAATCAGAAAGGCTTAGATTGTTGTGTGGAAGAAGAGAATTTCCTTCTTTCTACTTCTGTTTATAGTACATGTTTGTAATTTTCTGTTGCCTGATGCACAAACTTGAAGTAAAATATTTTGAAAAATTAACGATTTCATTCAATCCTAATTAAAAATACTGTGGAGGGAAGAAGGGAACAAGCAAAAGGTAGGAGTTGAAGTAGTATCCTGATGCTTTTATGTTTTCATACTTGAACACAGATAAAAGTGTCCTCAAAGTAGTTTTAATTCATTATGAACTTCATGGTAGACTTTTGAAATAATCTACATCTATTTCCTTCTGAGCTGCAGCAATGAAGGAGTTGATTTCATAGTTGCCATGGCCTCACCTCATATTAAGTAGAGAAGGTCATGATATTTTTTTTAAATGTGCTCCTAACTTCACATTCCTTTGATTCTTCCTTTTATTATTTTCCATATTACTTTTCTCACCAGGGTTCATTCTAAGTTCATCTAAGTCCTTGCTAGATATTTTATATCTTTGATAGGCTATTTTCCTGCTTCAATTATTTTTAGACTTTCTTGTATATCCCTACTGACCTTTTTTATTCTTTCAGTATTTATTGCTACATGACACGCATAACCTTTGAATATATGTTAATTTAGCTTTAAACACTTTCTATTCCCTTCCCTGCCTTTTCATCATGTTATTATTCCTCCCAACTTGCCCTGAGAATTTCAGATTTTTTGGGGTAGGAATTCAGTTATACACTTCATGCAAATTCTTCAGATTCAGTGTGCTATACTTAACCTAATTCTGCTCATTTCACTAATGCTTAGAAACTTATATATTCAAATAATCAGTCTTTTTAAAAACATTTTTAAAACTGTTGGCAAGGGTTGCTGCTTTAATTTTGGTAGATGTTAATCCACTTGAACATGAAACCAGCTTTTACTCTATAAGGTACGAATGATGGTGTTCTTATCGCAGCTGCAAGCCCAAGTTCTATCATAAGAAAATTAATTATATCAATAATACTCATTATATTGTTCAATTTGTAATCATGTAGCCCTGCAGTACAGTATTGCCATTGTTAGTAACAGGCCATAAACTTTGCACTGAGTTTGCAAGATTTCAGGACTGAGACAACTGGCCTGTCTCAACATTTCCTGACTTGCCTGCTGCTTTATTTCACTTGGTTTAGCAGTGATAGCAATTTCTCTAAAAGACCAGAGGTAGTGCTCTTGATGGGAAGACTATTGTAAGTTGAGGAGTTAATGGCCCACATAACAGTTAACCTGAGTGGGCGCAGGGGTGTGCTGTGCTTTGCTGTCATGCATGTAGAGCACGGCATTCAGGCCTGTGCCATATTCCACGTCTCCTCTGATGGCAGGATGAATGTCACTGGCTAATTGTAACAGGAGCGTGTGGGTATCTCCCACTTGGCTAACACACCACCTACACGTCCTTGCCTTTATCTAGAAGTGCAGCAAGAAGTTGTCATGTGAGCATCCTTTTTAACTGATGGTAAAAATAACTAATAGAGTTGTTTTCTTTTAAGAAAGTCTTGTAAGAGTTCAAGTGACCAAAATGAGGTAACATTTCTAGAAATGACACCGTAACAGTATGCTGTGCCCTGGTTGGAGCCCTTTTGATACCACACAACTTAGAGTTTCCAGCATCTGAAGAGATGTAAAATTACCTATACTATCCTCTTTTTCTTTATAGTATTAGCTACAGTAAAGAGTATTTTAAGAGACACTTTGTAAAAATTGAGTATCTTTCTTACTGAGATCATAATGAACCAACACTCCCTTGAGGTGACACACCAGAAGCCTGTGGCTAATACTTTCATTTATCTCTGTGTATTACAACCACAGTTTCATATAGATAGCTCTAACAAGCAGTTGCTCAATGTAGAATGAGGTATTTATGACTTTAACATAATGATAAGGTCCGGCTGGATGAGACTTTTGAGCAACCTGATCTAGGGAAAGGTGTCCCCGCCCATGGCAGAGGGGTTGGAACTAGATTATCTTTAAGGTCCCTGCCAACCCAAATCATTTATTATTCTATGTGTCTATGACATAAAGAAGAGAAATGCAGGCCTGGCATAACTACAGAGGCCCTTAGAAGTGGAGACACAGGATGTAGAACAGGGAAGTACAGCCATGGGCAATAAGATGAGGCAGATGAGGGACAAGCTTGGCACTGGAAGCCTCGTGGGTATAAACAACTTACTCATGGTCAATAAAAGAAATGGAGATTTGGAGCTGTTAAAAAGTTGGTTTTAGGGGTAACAGAGAGAACAAAGAAATAATATCTGACATACATAAGAGACAAAATATTCAGTGAGTTTGGATGTAGCATGGAGCTGCAAACCAATGAAGAAAGAGAAAGATGTAAAAGTCCGTTACCAAACATACAAAACTGTCCCCAAGTAGATCCAAGACTTAGGAAGAAGAAGTCATTGATGTCATATTCCTCCTGGTGAAGTACTCCACGTAGTGGACAAATCCCATAAAACTCTACCCAATATGAAACCACCAATCTTAGGATCCTGAAGAGCAGGGGAAGAGTGAGCACATGAGCAGTGTGTATGTAGAATAATTCTAATTGACTTGTTATTCCTTCTTTTTCTGTAACAATTAGATCTGGGTTAAAAATGTTTAGACTCGTTAGATTTCAATCATACTAACAATTAATTCTTGGCTTTACTTATACATGAGGTGTGCTTCCTTTTTATCTGTAAACAAGGTTTCGCGTGCAACAGATGTATGCATTTTACCTGCCTTGATTTTCAGTACAGCTCGTTTTCCAAAACTGTCTGTGCATCAATAAATGTGCACACCTCTTCATTGTAGACATCTGTTTTGGGCAGCACCCCCCATGTTTAAGCTGTGTAAAATGTAAGTTAACAGGTGACATCTCGGGCTTTTTTGTTGTTGTTCTTTATGTTAAATATGTAATTAAGTGCTTCTGCTGCTACTGAGCTACATCACCTCTTGTCTCTCGGGATGCAAACACTATCAAAACTTACATCCAAAACTGCAACAGTCTAGTACAAAACTGCAGCAGTCTAGTACAGAGAGTACTGTTACACAGCATCAATGTTGAGTTACACTTGTAAAAAGGGAGCGAATAACAGGTGAGATAAGAAAAACCTAATCAAATGTATTTACACTTCAGATGTACACAAAACATTAAGAAAAAATTTCTCTAATGCTGCAGGTCACATCCTGGACTGGTATAGCAGAAAGTTACGTACATTTTCAATGGGTGCAAAACTGCCTGTCAGCATAACTGGCCACTGGACATAAAGAAAGGCTCATAGCCCAACAGACAGTATACCTTTCCTGCTTCTCCCTCTTTGGCCAACAAATAAAGTGTTTTGAGAATGTGACTCCTCTTGCAGTTCTTGGCCACAAAAACACAGAGAAACCCACAGCTACTCTGACTGATGGTAGAAGATACAGCAGCATAGACTGACAAATGGTCGATGGGCTAAAGTTCATCTTTTGTTTTCCCTGACCTCTGTGACTGAGCAATACTTGGCAGGCAGCTTTGGCTCCAGTCCTATTTGTTCTTCTCATGAACCTTTTTGATTTTCATTGTATACTCAAAAGTTTGGTTCCCTGTATCAAATTTGTGCTATCACTTAATTTCTTACTCATTCTCTGAAAACAAGTTATCTCCCTTGTTTTCCTTACCCCTTTGGGTATATATAAAGTGCAAACAAGGCATACGTGTGTTTGAATGTATGTTTGTACATATAAGTATATACTTCCATGTAGTAAAAACAGACGATAGAACAGATATTTAAAGTTAAATGTATATAAATATTTATGTATGTAGAATTTATTTGATTGTATATTTATAGAGATAAAAATATATGCAAGTGTCCACATACAAACAAATGTTCATATATTAAAATCCAGTCCTACAGAATAACACCTCTTAAATTAACAGGCAATGCAAAAATTAGGAAAAAATCTTATATTTGTGATATGTCCTTATGAATACTTAAAACATAAAGTTTCAGCCAGTTATTCTCTTTCCAGATATCTCCCAGCCTCCTACAGTCTCATGTTCTCCTTTTTGTATGCTACCCATATATCTACTAACTCATTCAACTTCAATTAAATCAATTACAAATCCCCACAGCGCCCTAATTAGTGAAATATACTTAACTAAATCTATCAATAATTATTTTGAACAACTCATAATATCGCAGCTAGAAAAACACTCAAGTGAAAACTAATTAATTGCTATCAACAAATTAAAGAGATCCTTACATCTCAAATACCATCACACACACACAATTAGCTAATAAATTTTAAATGGGTAAATTACATGGTCGGGGAAAAAAAAATCTTAAGAACAAATTAAATATTACCTGTACAAAAGCTTTTACTCTGCTCACATGAAAATCTTCTTACTCTGTGTTTTCTGGCTACAAAGCATTGTACTTACCACAAATGTGGTTAAGTCATAGTTTACTAAAGTGAGAAGAAAAATAGTTCAGAAATCACTTTCTCTTACAGTTAAATAAAGAACCATTATGGCAAAGCAGGTAATAATATAGGAAAACAATAGACAAAGCAATAATAGCTGCAAGTGGTGCAATTGTGCAGGCATTGTGTGTAATGTCTTTGAAGGAAAGATTTGAGCATGTGAGCCAGAAGTTCTCTATCTCTGCTAATGTGAGAGAGAGTTTGACCACTAGGAAGGCTTGTTCCTTGTGATTTTTGTCACAGATAGCGTGAAAGCAACTAATTGTATCATCTGAGGGCACTGAAAGGGTTGAAATCTGTCCTGGTCTCATGTGAAAGATTTTTATAATGATTATGAGGCAAACAAAGGGTAGTGAACTAAATTGCATATTTTTATAGGATAGTGATTAATGAGAAATAGACTTTATCACCATTAGAAACATTCATGGTAAGAATAGGTAGGTTAAGAAACGTTTAGGTTTTTTTGCGAGAGTCAGAGAGATTTCACTCAAGTTAATGCAGTCCTTAACAGATTTGAACACTATTAAACCGCAATGTTCCTAAAATTATTATTTTTGTGTCAACATCTCTTAAAGTTCCTTACTAGTTTTCCTGGTTCCATTCCTATTACCTGCTGAAAGAGTAAAAATCTTTTGCCCAAAGATAAATTACAGATCAATATTCTCTGGCGCCAGTGATTTAACGAGAGAGGAAAGGGGAGGGAGGGGGAAGAGAACATTCATTTCAGGAGCAGAATGAAGCAATCTTCATTTAAAGAAATGTTCCTATCTCAAAGCCCTGGAAATTCTGGTACCTTCCAGTTCTAGTGTAGCCTTCATTGTCTGCTTCCACATCAGCCTGATGGAAAATCCTTTTTTCCATCAAATCTATTCCTACCAAGAAACAACATGCTACAGCCAGATTGTGTTAATACAGATACTGCATATGGAGATTCTGAAATATTGATCAAAGGAAATTATAGTCCAATAGTGACATTTTCTAGCTTAATTCAAATGTACTTCTCTTTCTCCACCCTTATAACCAGTTTTTCTAATTTAATTTTACTAATTACCATTCTTTTTTAATCTCAATTAAACTTGCAACCTTTTTCCACCTGAACACCTAGCAGATGAAATATGCCATTGAACACCGACTTTGTTACTTATCTGCGAATGAATTCTGTCACTGAGTTGTGCAAAAGAACCATACAATGTGACATTTGTATGCAAATTTAATAAAAAATTGACCATAACTCACTCAGGAGCAGAGTACTTGTACAGTGATAATTGCCTAATTAACAAGACTGGTGGAGGAAGATAACATTAAAGATGTACGGTATTGTATATGAAAATAGACTTATTGGTCCTAGGCTCAGACATATTTCAGATTTCTTTTAATAGCTTCCTGTTTCTCAGTAGTATTTATCCAAGGTGGCGTTAACATTAGAACTAAATATATGAGCAAGAAGTTGAATCTGAATATGTAACTCATTAGAACTTTTCACCCTTAATTTGAAGGTTAGTGCAATAATTTCATTTTATATTTGACAATCCATAGCAATTGAGTTATCTGATTATTTTAAAATGAGAATACACAGTACAGTTGATTTTGTTTGCACTTGCAATAATTTTGCACTGGAGTGATAAAGCAGATAAACATTGTCATAGAATGTCATTTGCTCTTTACAGTTTACAACACTGTCCTCATCCATGTTCTGATGAATGAAATAATACCATGTCATAGACTTGGTCTTATCAGAAACAATGAAATAAAATTGTGATTACAAGATGTCCATCTAACTGATAAAACCCAATTTAAAATTTTCGCAGTTTAAGCAAAACTCAGAAAAAGTGGCAATTTTCCTTTCAAACTTTCTTTGAGCACTGACAGCCTGAAAGAAATCTTGAGATACAATGTGAAACAGAGGCAACAGCTCACTAAAAGGAAATCAGATGAAACAAGAAACGCATTTGATGAGATAAGCATTGATTCATCATGAATTTTTTACACAGGGAAACCATTAAACAATCATACATGGTTCTAGTCCTTAAAAAGCAGAGAATATTTTTTATCTGTGGATTTCAGATGTCTTCTGAACATAACACCTGACTCCATTTAGTAATATAATTAAGTTTTGATTTTGTTGTTGAAGGAACGGGACTACACTCTGTAGGAAAAGATAAAAGAAAATAATCCTTTCTTTTTTTTTTTTTTCTGCCTGAACAATGCTAAGATGCTCTCATTTTTTTCCGTATGGGAACATTTTTTTCCTGTCTGCCAGTTTGAAAAGGCATTCTTGTGCACCTTTTATAGACTGTAGTTTCTCTACATTGAATCTTTTCTATTTCATACAGCATGCCATAGTCCTATCAAAACTGATCGAGTGTATCAGTGGACATAAAATCTCCTGCCATTCTCAACTGTTATTCTAAATACATCATATGAAGAAAATAATGGTACTGGTACCCTAAAAGAAGAAACTTGCTCTGTCAGCTTCTACAAAAATTGAAAGTTTTCTGGTAACATGCCACCTATATATATTATAGATGATTATGTTATGCGATTGTTATTCTTTACACAAGAACTCATTTGAAAAACTTTTGAATGCAGAAAAAATGCAACTTTTTTACATAGTCTTATGTAGGTGTTATACTAAAGGGATGAAAATCTTGTAATTCTTCTGTTATCATGACTATTACATTATTTATTATGTGTCACGTGGCTAACTGTCTTGATGTACATTGGAGTGGGGTTCAATCTTACTAGTTCTGTTATCAACCACTTAAAAATCAGTCCAAATTCTTTTTTGTTCAATGCTCCTATCAAGAAAAAGAAAAAAGAAAAAGAAAAGAAAAAGAAAAGAAAGAGAAAAAAAAAGAAAAAGGAAAAAAAATATTGGTATTCAGAAAATCTCTGGTGAAAAAATGTCATTAAAGGCACTAGAATATAGTAAAAACATGTTTATTAATATAATCAATAAGGGGTTATATAAAACCTGGAGTAAGGAAGAAAAATTTACAACTGTCATACATTTTAAGAAAAGCGAGAGCCAAAAGGAGTGTGAGGAATTTTAAGGAATCATAAAAAAGAAAATAAAATATACAAACATGATGTCAACATATGTAGGATGCACAATGATATGAAAAATCTACTCATGTAGATTATGCAAAAACAGTTTTAAAATACAGAGAGGGACAAATGGTTCTCAAGTAATTAAAATAATTTGTTCTTAACAGTTTGAATTCCTTTTTTTTTTAAAGTTCAAATGCAGAGTGAATTTTTGTGGAGAATGGAAAGAAACTAAAAAGGTGGAGCAAGCAGGCATTAACCATACACATTGTCAAGGCTAGCATTACAAAAAAAATAAAATAATCAAAGCAACCAAGTAGTTTTGTAGTCAAATCAAAGTCATGATTAAACTGCGTGGCTGAGTTAAAGGCAATATTATTTTAAATAAGTGGTAGGTCAGATAATAAACTACAACCAAGTAATCAGAGCACAGAATCAGAAGTTTGAAAATTTCAATATTTCACCCAGTCCACCCCTCTGTTCAAGGCCAGATTAACTATACCTTGTGTCACTCCTGATAGATGTTCTGCTAACCTGTTTGTAAAGACATCCAGTACTGGAAATGCCAGGCAATCCATCCCAGTGCTTCACTATACTTCTTACTATAATATTTTCTTTCATATCTAACCTAAATCTTTCTTGCTGCAATATGCACCCATTAGTTTTTGTCCTATTCATCATGGTCATGAAAAAGAGATTATTCTTTCCTCTCTGCAGTAATCTTTTTTGTTTGTTTTTACATGCTTGAAATCTATTGACTTATTTCCCATCCTCTTCTCTTCTTGATGCTCAACAACAGAAATTCATTCCATTTTCTCTCATAGATCACCTTTTCAAGACCTCTTGATTATTAGAATTTCTCACCACTGCAAGAAATCTACATTTTTCCTGGAATATTGTTTTCCCTTTGCCTTACCAGTAATAGTATTGACTTGCATCATATGCTTTGCAGGCCAAACTTCTAGGCCATTCAGCCTGGAAAGGTATTGAGAAAATTGTCATTTTTGTGTGCTTTTTTGCATAATGTGTCTAGTTCACAGCTACCTTGTCACAGACATAGAAATAATTTTCTGCAGAATTTCTGCAGAAGCCTGGCCATTCTTGTTCTTTGTGTATTTATTTAACTGACTATTTCTGACTAGGATCATTGCATGCGACCCTGCTGAATAGCACCATGGCTTTATACAGACCATCTAATTTGTTAGAACAACATTGAATTCAGTGCATGTTTTCTAAATTATATGTAGCCCACTGTTAGTGGTGTCATCAATAAATTAAATAAGGTGTGTCTTTACTACACTGAATATATGGCTAGTCTCAAAACCAGAGCAGATTTTTTTAGGATCTCCCATGGATACAGTTCTCCAAACATTTTCTATTCACCTTCTAATGCTTTGACTTTATTATCCATAAGAATGTCATCTGAAAGAATGTCAAAAAGCTTTACTGTATTCAAGGCATATCTTGCCTACTTTTCCCTTCATCCATAAGGCCTGGAAGCCTGTCACAGAAGGACATCTGACTGGGTTGACACATTTGGTTCATAACAAATCCCCATTGGCCATTACTCACCTCCTTACTCCGTCTTAAGTATTTCCAAACAGTTTGATTGCTTTGCTTTCCAGATGATATATAAAGAACTGGATTATTTAAGTGTACCAGGAAACTGAGAGAAGCATCTGGTTTAACACTACTGTTACCTAAAATGTCTCAGACAACCTCATCTGCGCAGCATTTTGGTTTTAGATCCTAACAAAAACATTTGGCTTCTTTTATATTACTCAGCTTTAAGGAAATTATTTATTTTCTCTCATGGTTAAAAGTGAGCATCATTAAATCTCACTTTTATTATTTGTTTTACTTCCTATAATCTCTCTCATACACGAGGTAAAAGCATGCAAAATTATTTAATAACAAGAGTAGTTACACTACAGTAACATATTATATGGTAGCAGTAACATATTATATGGTAGCAATCCAATTTCATTCTTTTCCTGAATTGAGAAAATACTTCGAATTGTAGCAGAGCTGTTAGATTTCAGGGTTACTTAATCAACTGCAGCTATTTGCAAACAGACACTTGCATTCAGACCTGACACTTACTCTCAAAAGGGCTCAGGATAAATGAAAATATGAAGTGCCTCGATGTGATACAGAAAAGGAAAGTTTAAAATACTGTTTAAAGTCTGTCTGTTTCAGAGTCTAGTGTGTTTTTTCTCATGGATCTCAGAGCCGTGACCTTAATAGCTGAGCTCTTGCAGTGGAATGGCTTGTCATATGTCTGTGTCCGAGCAAGGTCTTCAGCACTAGATCTGTATACCTATTTCCTTGAGAGAGCTGAGATGAGGATAATTTGCCTCATACTTATTCACAGAAGTCTATACTTTTTGTATTACATTTATAAATCCATTCATTTATAGATCACACATTTCCAGCTCTACCTGATTATGTTCTTATATTAGTTTTGAAATATTTACAAGTACATACAATACCGAAGAGATAGCTGCAAGGATTTATTTTTTTTTTAATTTTCATTTACTGAAATCCTGCGTAAAAGGTCATCATTCCTTTAAGAAGTCAGTATTTGCATGTGTTTATTTCAGTAATACACCCTCACAAATCCATCAGTCACAGACCAGACAGAATATACTCCTGAAAATTTTCAGTGTAGCTCAAAAGCTGCTGTTTAAAAAAAAGCAATAGGAGACGGTGAAAGTTGTTCTGACTAAGAGGTCAGTTATAACATATTGTTAAATGGGAGGTTGCCAGGTTGTCTGTAATAAAAAAAAATATTGTTTATTTGTAAACCTTTAGTTAGCAACCCCAAGATTAACATGACCCAGAATACCAATTTTGGTCCAGCAGTCTACAAGATGTTAATGTCATTGAAGTGTTATATTAAAGGATTTCTTGACCTTCACTTCTGAATTCCTTCCCTGGGATTCATAGGGTACTTAATTGCATAAGCCATCAACAGAAGAAAATACTAATATCTGTTAAATCTGTCACCAGCACCTCATTGTGATTTTATTGATTTTCCTATTTTGTTCCCTATCCATTGCCTACCCATTTTGAGAGAAAAAATCAAGTAGGTGATCAACTAGCCTGGATCCCAAGACAGCTCTGCTAAATTTTTGAACTAGTGTAAACTCTCCAAAGTTATTTATATATGTAACTAACTCCCACTTTGGAGTTTACTTTGGAATGGAGACAATGTTCTGCTTTGCAAGCATGATCTGAGGTTAAATATATTAGAGATCACGAAGCATTTCACTATTGTGATAATGGAGAAACTGATAACTTATATGAATGTGGTGGACAAGCATATACAGAAAAGCTTCAAAAAATATTTGTACCTTTTAACTAGTTGGGAGTAAAGCAGAAAAATGAGAAATATAGCTCTTAAGGCTGAGGATGAATCCCTCAGTCTTACAGGCATTACAGCATGTATCTTGATGGTTTGGGGGAGAAGAGATGTGAATCAGGTTTGCAGGCAATTCCACAATATATCCATTACAGCAATGTAGTGCAAACCATGGTCTGGGGCCAAGCTTTTAAGGCCATGTGACCATAGTGTCAACTTGTAGCTCTATCCAGACGGCTTGTGCAGTTGATGTCATTCATGTCCACTCCGCTCTCTCTGCTCTTCAGTGCAGCAACATGTCACCTACAATTTAAACTGGCCTTTTCATGGGCCTGGTTTGATCCAGGTAGAAAAGAACAATAAAAGAACAGTTACCTCAAACCTATCCCCAGGTGTTGGCTACTGATGCCCTTCTTCCTTTAAGGTTGATTAATACTGTCCCTCAAGTTGTTCTTTTGTATCTTTGTAGGTTGATCAGCACTTGGCCTATCTGCATCTAACATTTCCCATCCAAGCCAGCAAAACACATCAGACCAATTTTTCCAGATTACTGTGCAAACCTATGCAAATACACAGGCTATATAGCACAGTAATGTTGTTTTAAGGTACTGTGATTAATGCAGGGCAGTCCCATATTTTTAAAATGTACAGAACTGAAATTAGAAGAGATTACTAATAGTGCTCTCTGTAACGTAAACTGGAAGTAAATGGAACCACTTCAGAGCCCTGTCAACAGTATTTTTCTCCCCATGTCGTAATGTAAACAATTACAAAAGATTCCAAATCTCTTTGCAAATCCCACCAATTTACAGAAGGACAATTTATATACCGCTTAAAGGCAGGAATTATGATTTTAAGGGCAAAGGAAGGATTTCTTCCTACCATAAAAACAGCTACCCGAACCCACACTTACAAGGCACATCTCTTTCCGCATATCATTCTTTCAAAAGAGTTAAATTGGCTGCCGGTGTGCAGTATGTAAGTGTTGGCTGCTGTGCCCCTTTCTCACCTTGCCCTCACCCAGATTATTCTATGTGTTCCCACCCCTTTCCCTGCAGCAGCTGTAGTGGCCATCCCAACACAGAGACTTTTTCACTAGGTTAGTGAACTGAAATAGCAGGATTCAGCAGGCACAGCTGACAGTGTGGTAAATAGCCATTAGGTTGGCTGTATGAGACCTCAGCCCCAGATAGACTCCTAATCATTTCCCAATTAAACAAGCTCTTCCATTCCAGCTGGGTTCCTGCTGCAACAAATGGCTGTTGAAAAAGATAGCAGATGAACTCAATAGTAATAATTTGGGTTTTCCCACAGGAAAGAGCGATCGTGGCCTAGTCTGGATTAGGGAAGGGTTTTGCTTCAGCAGCACTGCATGGAAAGAAACGCTGTTGTTTCACAATGGAAGTTAGGGGATGTGAGAGGAAATTATCTAATGTGCTGCACTGTGCTAAGGTATCTTCTGTTTCACTGACATTTTCATGAGCTCCCTCTCACATACAAATTGCTCCATTAAACGTTCAAGCCACCATCATGCCATTCATAATTTGTTAAATTATGATTCATGCTCAAGATCAACTATAATTCTAATTCTCTAATTATTAAAATGGCAAAATACAACCTTTTCTATTATATAGAGTAACTTTATCTCTTACTGTATAAAGCAGCAAGTAAAAAATATATTTTACTATAACTGAGAAAAGCGTAAGATATTCAATAACACTCAAGAAGACACTAATCAGAATCAGTCACAAGTTTGCAATGGATCACTAGAGCCTGAAGCTTCACTAATCATGCATTACAAGTTAAATAACCTTTCTCCTTTGCTTTTAATTGATGCTGTTCACGTTTTTCACAGTTAATTAGATAATACACTTGAAAATAAGTTTTTGTTCAGGGTAGAGGCATTACAGTACTTCGTATGTACTAATGAAGAGATCCTGACATGCATGATGAAGAAATACTTTGCAGCAAAGACAGCTTAGTTTATGGCATAGAATCTACACACACAATGACAGTGTGAAAACTGTAAAATGAATTTAAGTTTTGCTCAGTGTCTCCTTGTTTTGTCCTCTCCCCCCCTGAGGTAAGTTGTTAATGAGAGGATTATAACCAGAGTCTGCAGTTGTGCGAGAGTATATGAGCCATAAAAATGGTAGGGGCAAAGACACTTCTATCATTTCGGCTTTTTACAAGGCATCCGATAGCAATCAGGCTGGGGCACACAGGAGAGGTTGCAAGATCTGGGTTTGCTCAGTCTTAAGAAAAAAAGATCTTGCTATTGCCTAGAACTACCTAATGGGGGAGGGATATAATGAAGACAGAGACAGAATTTTCTCAGTGTTGCACAGTGACAGGGTGAGAAGCAGCAAATAAAACTTAGATAACCAGAGGCTGGGAAGGCTTTTTCATCATGCAGTGAGCCAAATGCAGTTACAGGTTGCCCAGAGAGGCTGTGGATTCTCCCTCCATACAGATATTCAAAATGGGGCTGGATGTGGCTCTGAGCTGAGCAACCTGATCTCGCTTGGCTGTGCTTTGAGCAGGTGGTTGGGCTACAGACCTCCAGAAGTCTCTTCTAACATACCTGTATCTTCCATTCAAGGAAAAAATGACGCTGAGTGCAAAGCTGAAGGTAGCGTGATTTTACCTTTTGTGACGGTTGAATTCTTGTGGTGCTTGTCCCTGTACAAGCAAAAGGTAAAGTAATTCTCAGGCTTGAGCTCTTGCTGGGTGCTGCAGGAAAGGAAACAGGCACCAGCAGCCTATGGGAAAGTCTAGGAGCCTTGCAGCAAAGCATGACCTTTAGCAGCTATTGAGTTGCCCTGGAACAGCATTTCTGCACTTCTACTAAGCTGATGCTTTTCTTTGAACACTGTACTGCAGAGACACCTGCTCAATTAATCTTGAAGAGAGAAGATGGGTTTTCTAATTCCTTTAATCTATAGCAGTAGCTCTCACCCCAGGCAAATATGCTGTTTATCCTGCTCTCTTTTCGCTTCTAATTTAGGACTTTAAATCATGCCACACTAGCAGAGATTTTTTTAAAGCCTTGACAATGAACTACGACTAGTATTGGGCAAAAAAATACATACATACAACTGAATTCAGTTTCTTTGTCTAGTAGTGGTAGTAGAAAATAAGACTCTACAATAAGGAAGAACTTAATTCATTGTTGAACATATAATCTGATGACAAGTATAGATTTGAAGGGTGAAGTCAGGCAGGGAATACTGGAATTGTAGGAAGTCACATATTGACATTGTTGATTTATGTGAATGTATGTATATTTATATATATGTATGTGTATATATTATTTACAGAGACAAAAATGTTTCACCTCTAGAAACTGTGCTCTGAAAAGGCAGATACAGAAGAAAATGTAGGTGCATAATGATGAGAGGCAAGGCAGAGTAGGCAAAGAGGGAGAATATGAAAACTAAAAAGACTGTCACGCACAACAATGACAAACCCTAATTCCCAATTTAATATAGTTTCCTTTATCCTTTTCCTTCTACAAAAAAAAAAAAAAGAACTATGTAAGAATTTTTGTAAGTCTAAGTTACTGGCTAAAATTAATGAGATGATAATAAGATTTTAAATTAGAAAGTGTCCTCTCAAGAGGAGAGGAGAATATTGTTTGCAATGAATTTAGATGGTAAGTGGAGAAAGAAATTATCTTACTAGTGTTTGTGCCCAGTACTCAGAGGGTTCAGGAGCCTCAGTTTTGATTTGCTTTAATGGCAGTGGGAGATGTTAAGTGCTTTGTGGGACTTTGATATAAACAAATTAATTCTCAACCATCTAAATAATCAGGAAGTCCTAATGCACTTAAAGAAACCTGAAAATACCTTGATGTTAAATGATAATGTCTAGGGTTACACATAGCACTAATGTATAGTAATTTATTTAGGCTCTGGGTAAGCAGTGCTTTTTTTGCCAGAAGAATAGCTTACAGAAGTCTTTGAGTCATTGACTTCTGAGAACGATTCTGGTTCTAGTTAATTGTGTACCCTGAGGGTTAAGTTTATCAAACAACTCCTCTCCACCCAGTGCTAGTTATTTCCAATTTAGTAATGTCTCCTCTAATTCTAACAATTTAAACTAGAATTAATTGCTTTGGGACATCATTGATATAAACACTTCAAAATTGGGATGATTTTTTTTCTGTTTATAAATGTGAATATGCATATTTTTTAATACAAGTTTAAGGGTTCCAAATCTGGCCTCATAATTTCCTTGCATTTTAGTTTAAAACAATTCTTTAATTATGATGAGCTTGAGAATGCCTCTCATAACCTTTGAGGAGTAGAAGATAGTACCAGAAATCCCTATCAACAGAGTTCTCTCCACCCATTTATGTCCCCATGTATAGAAATAGTGTCACAGAAATGGAACAACTGAGTCAATTAACTTAATCATCCAGACTGCTCCACCTACCCTGCTTCCTTCAGTTTTGATAAGAGTAACTCCTGCTCCTTCTAATGCTCATGTAGCAACACTGCTCCCTGTGTCTGTCTCCAGGCCTTGAATTTGGTCTCAAAACTAATTATTTCTACCATGTTCTGTAGTTCAAGCTGTCTTTCCTCTGGGCATATTTCTGTTATCAAGGAAGAGAAAGATGCCACACTAACAAAAAATGAATGTGGGGTTTTTCTCTGTGTTCCCTGATTTTATTTTTTTTTTTTCTGTGTGCATTATAGCTAGCCAAGACTTCATAAAGGGAGAAGAATTCAGAGTTTAGCTGCGTCCTCTTTGAAATTCTTTACCCAGTCTGGAGATTGCACCAGCTTTCGTAGCAATGCTATTACACAGGCAATGGTGACAGCAGTATCCACACAACCAGTAACTATAGGGGTGATATTCAGAAAGATCAAAAGCTTGATGTTGAAATGTCCCAGTGATACTGCTCAAAGGTTTTGCAGAAGATATGTTCTTTAATTCTACCAAACATGACACTACCACAGGAAGTGTTATAAAACCTGACTGAAACAAGTTGCCTAGAACAGTTTCTCTAAGGAAGCATGCCGTAAGATACTGTAGTATGAAGAGAGGAAAATGTTTTATTTGCAGTCAGATGATTATCAACATCTCGTTGTATGATCTTAAATTGCACTGGCTTGATGCTTGGGAAGAAACATAGAAGTAACAATGTTTGAAAATTCAGTAAGGAATATTTTGTACATGCAAACAGCAACTTTATAAGAAGTTTAAGAACTGTGAATGTTGTAGCTTTGTTACTTCAGTTCTCTCTACTGATAGTCCATCACAAAGTTGAATCTTGTTTCAGATCATGATAGAATAACTTTAAAAAGAATTAAAAAAAAAAAGAAAAAAGGTTTGCATAAGTAAGAAAAAGGTTGATTGTGCACTTCAGACAGGAGCTGAACATGAATAATTAAATACAGGTACTTTGTCATCAGCATCTACTTATGAAACCTGGGGACATTTTGAATAAATCCATGTTTTTAGAAAGATTGAATAGAATTAATGTTTTAAGTTATACCCTTTCCTTAAAGTTTGATAAGATGGTAAAGAGTCCTACAGAAAGATAAAATTCACCATTGAATGCTCTGAGTTTTATTCTGATGAAAATCAGGAGTTCACATCTGTGCCACAGTATTGATTTACATTAGCTAAAGCAATAACTGCATGAGTGTATTCCAGTGCCTTTATAAATGTCAATTCATATAAATCAGACAAGTTTTGACTCTCTAAGACCATATCTAAGCCTCTAGAAGGGTATTCAAAGGATCTCAGTTGCATCCCTATTCAGGGGAATGCAACTGACATTTATAAACAAACATTTATAAAAGGATATATTAAACTAAATCACTTGAGGGTTGACAATGATAATGCTTTTCCTTGGTTGTCTATGCTGCAGGGCCATATAGAGATGAATACCACATTGGTATAAATTTATTCCCATGGAATTTATAAGTCTCATGCTTGAAATATTTTTCCTACGCAGGCTCTCTCACTGTATTTCTCTACTTTTCAGAACTATATTGAACATATCATACAGTGACCTGTCGAGAAAAAGGATTTGTAGCAAAAGAGTACTTTTCGAAGAACCCAGTAATTGTGGGAGTCAAATACCAGTTTCCAAATGAAATAGCCTTCTGCATTATTATACAGTAGTAGAATTGAAGGAGTTTCCTGGATTCTGGGGTGACAAAGCATAGCAATTACCATGTGTGGGGCTAAGCAACCAGATGTTAACATTTTTTCTGAATTTAAAATCTCATTTGTAAACAAACAAACCCAGGAAGATTGAAAAGAAGATTGAAAGATTGAAAAATGACCCAGTGTTATTTGGAGATATTCACAGACTGATAGAAAGATTTAAGTGGGAAGAAAAGGAAGTGATCTAGGCCAGCCTTGTGAGCAAAGCAGGGCTAATTTCAAAGCTGTGTCAAGTTGTTCAGAGCCTTCTCTAGTCCACTTCTGAAATCTCCAGAAATGGTGATTCAAGAGTTTCTATGGATAAACTGTTCCTGTGAGAGCGTGTTGAACAGCTCTCACTGTGACAGATTTCTTCCTTATGTCCAATTGAGTTTCACTTTTTGCAAATAGATAATTTCATCTTTTACTGTGGAGCTCTAAGAAGAATCTGTCTCATCTTCTCTGTAGCCCCTGTTTAGGTGCTTTAGATTCACCCCCTCCCCTTTCCTTCTCTTCTCAAGGCTAAAAAAACTCAGGTTCATTAGCTTCCCCTCCTATGTAATTTTTTCTTACTTATTTTTCCTTTATTTCTTTATTCATGTTCTAGTAATGATGAGCTTAAAAAATACAAGACTATTAGATTTACAAAGGATAATGAAGTGATGTGTAATAAAAGTAGATTGCTACATTTAAAGATGCACAACAAAAGCACAGATATTAAAAATATTATGTATAGATTCATTCTTTTATTTTGAACTCTGAGTATCTGTTATACAGTTGGATTTTTCTATGGTTTGTGGAATCAGGAGTTTTTAGAAATGAGACGACATCTGCCCATTCATTCTGTCAAATGTATACAGGAGTAATTCCTTTTAATTTTTTTTGTACACTATTCTTTCTTCCATTAGTTCCATTCAGAAAAATCCACAAATTCATAAGATCAGGTATTCATTGCAATATTTTGTTCTTTTTTTCCCTGTAATCAACAGGGAAAATAATAAGCCACTCCCTGGTTTACATTGCTATCCTAGTGTGGAGGGATTTTGTGAATTTAGCTTTTGCCATCCTTGCTACTTTGGCGATCCTGACAGAATAGCATGCACTAGTGTGCAAGCCATACTAATACAGTGATGAAACAGAAACTCTGCAGCACGGACAATTTCTGTTGAAGTATTATGTACTATATGAAGTATTCTAACTGGTGAATTCTAATAATACTCATATTTTTCAAAATAGAATAATATACAACTGCTGTGTGATTACTGGTAAACTAATTTTTAAGCTATTACAACAATAAGAGAGGAAAACTGTAAAACACACATCTTTTACTGTAGGGATCACTATCTACTGCAGAAGTCAGGATCCAGTGGAGCACCATGCAGATTTATCCACATGAAGCTCATTATAGTCAAAGTAACTATCTTTAAAGTAACTTGTTAAATATGAATGCAGTGTACTATTTATTAGAACTATAAACACACTCTTTCCAGAAACACAGCACTCACAATATCTTCCCAGACTGAGTTTAATTTTTATAAGCTGGAAACTGTGTTAGCTGTAGTAGGAATATCAATGAAGAGGTACCAAAAAAGATAGATAACAAAAACACTTTAAGAAAAGATTACCTCCTCCTTGAGAAATTAAATTCATCTGAGTCATCTTCTGCAGGAGTGAGCTTTTGGCACTCAAAACCCTCTTGGATCATGAGTCATGCCTGTAACTGACAGCTTAATTCTCACAGGTGAGAAAGTTCCTTCAAGACTCTGAGTCCCTTGATGACGCTGTTCCTGTTCAGTACTACTGCAAACAGAAATCTTTACTGCTTTCAGTCCCTCTGCCATCCAGTAGCCACTGATAGAGACTGGAAACTGTTCTTGCTGCCTTTTATAGACCACTGTTCCTCAAAATGAGTCTGACTCAGGAAATCAATGCTTTAAGAGTACTTTATTCAAATTCTCATGTTCTTTCAAAAAATTAGTTTTATATTTGACAGATAATCCTGTTACTGCCTTTTATTTATATAATCACAGCATTTATGAGACTGAGTGATGGAGCAGCACCCAACTGTGCGATGCTGTGTGAACACAGAATACAAGGCAGTCTCTTCGTCAAATACCAAAAAGAGTTACTTTGAACTGGCACTGCAGCCTGTGTAACACTTGTGAAATAAAAAAGAATTTTGTTCACGGAGTACTTCTGCTTTTAAGACAGGTAAAGTGACAGTTTTCAACATGTTCATGCTATCTTTATTTCCCTGAAATGGATTGCATAGTTGCAATTACATACGTAAGAGAGCTGGTGAAAAGAACGATCATCTGAGCCTTAGTGCTCTGACTTTGTCT
Source organism: Tauraco erythrolophus (assembly GCF_009769465.1). Classification (NCBI taxonomy): domain Eukaryota; kingdom Metazoa; phylum Chordata; class Aves; order Musophagiformes; family Musophagidae; genus Tauraco; species Tauraco erythrolophus. The sequence continues at coordinate 48,842,083 of NC_141466.1, read as the reverse complement.
GTAACATGCATGTTCCTTTTTCTGATTTCTTATATGGCCCTTAGACATACGGAGTGGGAGAGCCTAAATGCTGCTTTAAAACCCAATGGGAAAATTTAGAATATAGCTGCTTAAATTCAGATGAGCAAACCAGAAATTCTATTAAATTAGCTGCAAAATGCAATGCCTAAATTTTGGAAGTATGACGCTAAATTTAGGTACTTTTTTGTAGGTTAAACAATACCAAATACTCTTTCCAGATGTAAGGCAGAAAAGGACATCAGCTACACTTAAGTCCTTGAGGCACTCCAGTTTAGCAGGCGCTCCGAAATTCCATGGACAGTGCAGAATCAGGCAGGCATAGTTATCTCATTTGAAATCATAGCTAGTGGTGAATATCTCCTGTATAACTGTTTTAAACGAACATTTTAAATTCCCTACTGTTGTCTGTAGTCAATGTGCTATACACAGAAGGGCTTGCATGTTGCCCATACTATTTAGATTTTTCACTCAAGAGAAAAGAAATGATGAGAGAGAGAAACCAAGCAAGAATCATGTAGTCAGCAGGCTTTTGACAAGGGAGGTGAAAATACAGGTCCTACTGCTTAGTATATTTCTACTGTTTTTATCCAGATTGCAGATCATGAAAAGACGATATATACAGAAAAGGAGCATAAACATGAGCAAAGTATGTTAAATTGCATCACTGAATATCAGCGAAAGTCTGTGAAAACCTTGGTAGTGATATTTGGCTGTCTGTAACAGGAATTTGCTCTAATGTTAGCTTGAGTGTTGCTGGGACTCCAATGAGATGTAGAGTCACATTTATTTGAGTAAAGTTGTGAGGAATGAAGCTTAGTTAGTTCAAGGAAAACAGTCACTGATGAACGTCTTTAAAACTTTTAAGAAAGACAGTAAAGAGTTGGAAACTAAAGACTATGGTATTCATTCTAACATTTGAAATTCCCTCTTTGCTTTTCTGTTAGGAGAGAATAAAGTAAATCCAGTGTTTCACAAACTTTTTATGTCATAGTAAAGATGGTCGAAGTTTTCCTTTTTCTTAGGAAAAAGAAGAAAAACTAGTTGAACTGGAGTATTTTTCCATAAAATTTAATTTGTCACGGGAATACTATTGTACTTCCTGAAAGACTAAGTGTCTTGGTTTATCCCAGCCAGCAGGTAACTTATCACCAGGTCATCCACTTACTCATTCTCCTGAGTGAGGTGGAGAGGAGAAAAATATAACAAAAGGGCTGAGGGTCAAGAGAACAGGGAGGGATCACCCACCAATCATGGCCCCAGGCAAAACTGACTGGGCTTGTGGACAATTCAATTTAATTCGTGAACAGCTCGTTCAGAGAGGATAACAGTAAAACAAAGCCAGATCTTAAAGACACCTTCCCCTCACCCTTCCCTTCTTCCCAGCTATACCTCTTCCCCCAGCCACACAGGGGGATGGGGAATGGGAGGGTGGCAGTTTATTTTATCACACGCTGTTTCTGCTGCTCCTTCTTAAAAGGGGAGGACTCTTTACGCTCTTTTCCATGCTCCAGCGGATCCCCTCCTCATGGGACATAATCCATAGACTTCTCCAATGTGAGTCCTTCCCGCAGGATGTAATCCTTACCCATCAGATTGCTCCGGCACAGGCTTTTCCCACAGAGTTACGGCTTTTTAGGGAGCTGCCATCTGCTCTGGTGCGGAGTCCTCCACAGACTTCACCTGTATCTCTACTTCATAATCAGTCTCCAACAGTGTGGAGAGTCCTTCCCACGGAGACAATCTACAACCTCCTTCAGGCACAGGCATCTCTGCTCTAGCGTGGGGTTCTCCACGGGCTGTAGGTGGATCTCTGCTCCACTGTTAATCTCCATGGGCTGCAGAGGGGCTGCCTGCCATTTCGCCACGGGCTGCAGGGGAATTCCAGCTCCGGCCCACCTCCTCCTGCTCCATCTTCATAGACCTTGGTGTCTACGTAGCCATTTCTCTCAGATCTCAATCCTCTCTCTGCTGCAGCTGCACCAGGCCCAACTGGCCTGACGAATCTCAGCAGTCCGAGCAGGATAAACTCTGCCCAATGGGCACCCCAGAAGCAGGGCGCTTTGAAGCTCTCCAAGCTGCACTGCTGCAGTCTTCTTCAGTTGAGTGGTGGCAGCCCAACGTGGGCAGCTGCCTACCCAGGAGGCTGAGGGGAGGCCATCCCCCTGTCTTCTCCCTCTCTTCAGTGTAGGTCCAGCCCAGTCTGGGTTCCTTTGTCCCCTTCCCCTTCCTCTGCATTTGCAGAGGTGCTGACTGGCTCAGCCCTGGCCAGAGGGGATGGGGGTCTGACCTGGCCAGAGGGCGGTCCAACTGATTGTGGAGCCAGGGGAGCTTCTCGCAGCTCCTTACAAGGGCTACCTCCACAGCCTCTCCCCTGTTAACAAAACCCCACCACATAAACCCAGCACACCAAGCAAAAGGAACATGCAACGGGAAGATAAAAGAACAGGTAGCAAACAGGGACAAAGCAAACAGACATTTTTTGATCTCACTGCTAAGAACAAGAAGGCAAACCACATAATATTATTGGTCAATCAAAGATCTAGAAAAATTGTTCCAATATCGGGTTGTTTCTACCAGCTGCCTTTTCAGTCATAAATTCACATTGTGTTGTATATGAAGCACTTTTGCCTGGTTAAGGCAGATTTTTAAATGGAAGGCAGACGAGCAAGCTAGAAAAAAAAATGAGTTGACCAGAGAAAGAGACATTGGACAAGGGACAGAAAAATAAGAATAAATCTGGGAAAGAAAAAGAAGAATAAATCTCACATTATCAGGTGCCAGGCCGTATTGTCTGCACATTTCATCAGAAACTTCCTAATTCTTGTATTGTGAAAAATACAAAACAGGATACAAATCTCTCCAGCACACTTAGTTGTCCTCTTTCTCCTCATTCTTATCTTTCTCAGGGACACCTCTTGGTATACAACCATGAAGTCTTAATTGTGCTACAGTGTCTCAGAGAATCCCAAGAAATGTTTGCTCTATTGCACCCATCTGTTCTCCTGGAGTTATTGCCAGAGAAAAAATTCTTCCCCATCCTCCCAAGATGCTTATAATGCTTCATTGTCCTACTATTTTGTTCATCAGTTAAACCTAATTTGAGATCCTAACGTAACTTCTGCTCTGTATCACAGTTAACGGGCTTGATTTTGATATGTTTCTTTGGTGGTATTAATAGATCGTTTCCTTTTGATCAATGTCATTTCTCAGTCCATGGTTTTTGTTGACTTCTAAGGAGTTCTGCATGGTGGCATGTGCAAGTCTTTTGCTACCTGGTGCAAACCAGGGTTCAGACTTCCATAGAGCAGCCCCATGTAATCGCTACTCGTCAGCAGGGCAACAAAAAGAAGTGCTGTGAATCGTGGGGATGAGCACTTAGAATAGGCTGGAGAGCAGTGAGGAAAGTTTGATGATTTTTGCAAGTGTGTAGGAACTATAGGCAAGAGGATTTAGCTGAGGTGATGGTGCAAAACTATGGTGCAGTCCAGCAATCTGTGACTGAATAATACACTGGGATCCAGGGAGAGAGAAAGAACATTTAAGAGAGTGGTGTGGAAAGGAGAAAAAGAAAAAGAAAAAGAAAAAAAGAAGAAGAAAAAAAAGCAAAAGAAAAAGAAAAAGAAAGAGAAAAAGAAAAAGAAAAAGAAAAAAGAAAAAGAAGGGGAAAAGGAAAAGGAAAAGGGAACAAGCAGATACAATAAATGTGAAAAACATGGGGAAGGGTATTCAAAATGTTATCCTTCTTTGTTCTTGGAGTTTCCCTAAAAAAAAAAAAAAAGTGGGATCCACAGAGTAGGAACATCTTTAGATATATGGGTTTATTTAAGCACTTTTCTTTTGCTGTAATGCTATGTCTCCTTGTTGTTTTTTTGCAGGGGTGATTGTTTTTTTTTTTAATTTCTTTTAGTTTTGTTTCTACTCTTTGATCTTTTTCAATAATATGTAGAGAAGGTTGCAAGGGGAGATAAAATAAAGACGACCTGTTGTTTTGGAAAATTAACAAAGATCTCTTTGGAACAGAGAGACTCATTAACAGGTGAGTGGTTGTGTTTTCAATTCATATTTAATATTTAATAATTCATAGTTCGTTTTTCATAGTTCATAGTTCATGATATTTCAGAAGTCGTGGCAATCTGGTGAAGTTCCCAATGACTGGAAAAGGGGAAACATAGCTCCCATCTTTAAAAAGGGAAAAAAAGACCCAGGGAACTACAGGCCAGTCAGTCTCACCTCTGCACCCGGCAAGATCATGGAGCAGATCCTCCTGGTGACTATGCTAAGGCACATAGAAAATAAGGAGGTGATTTGTGACAGCCAACATGGCTTCACTGGGGACAAATCCTGCCTGACTAATCTGGTGGCCTTCTAGGATGAGGTTACAGCATTGATGGATAAGGGAAGAGCAACTGACATCATCTACCTGGACTTATCCAAAGCACTTGATACTGTGCCATATGACATCCTTGTCTCTAAACTGGAAAGACATGGTTTTGTTGGATGGACCACTTGGTGGATAAGGAATTGGCTGGATGGTCGCACTCAAAGAGTTGTGGACAACGGTTCAATGTCCAAGTGGAGGCCAGTGATGAGTGGTGTCCCTCAGGGGTCAGTACTGGGGCCAGTGCTGTTTAACATCTTTGTTGGTGATATGGACAGTGGGATCGAATGCACCCTCAGCAAGTTTGCAGATGACACCAAGTTGCGTGGTGTTGTGGACACACTGGAGGGAAGGGATGCCATCCAGAGGGACCTTGAAAGGCTGGAGAGGTGGGCCTGTGAGAACCTAATGAAGTTCAACAAGGCCAAGTGCAAGGTCCTACACATGGGTCAGGTCAATCTCAAGCATAAGTACAGGCTGGGCAGAGAATGGATTGAGAGCAGCCCTGAGGAAAAGGACTTGGGAGTACTGGTGGATGAGAAGCTCAATATGAGCCAGCAATGTGCGCTGGCAGCCCAGAAAGCAAATCGTATCCTGGGCTGTATTCAAAGAAGTGTGGCCAGCAGGTCGAGGGAGATAATTCTACCCCTCTACTCTGCTCTCGTGAGATCCCACCTGGAATACTGTGTTCAGCTCTGGAGTCCCCAACACAAGAAGGGCATGGAGCAGCTGCTGGGGCGGGTCCAGAGGAGGGCCATGAAGATGATCAGAGGGCTGGAGCACCTCTCCTATGAAGACAGGCTGAGAGAGTTGGGGCTGTTCAGTCTGGAGAAGAGAAGGTTCTGGGGTGATCTTATTGCAGCCTTCCAGTACCTAAAGGGGGCCTACAAGAAAGCTGGAGAGGGACTTTTTACAAGGGCATGTAGTGATAGGACAAGGGGAAATGACTTTAAACCGAAAGAGCACAGATTTACATTAGATATAAGAAAGAAATTTTTCACTCAGAGGATAGTGAGGCAGTGGAACAGGTTGCCCAGAGAAGTTGTGGCTGCCCCATCCCTGGAAGTGTTCAAGGCCAGGTTGGATGAGGCTTTGGTCAACCTGGTGTAGTGGAGGGTTTCCCTGCCCATGGCAGGGGGGTTGAAACTAGATGATCTTTGAGGTCCCTTCCAACCCTAACCATTCTGTGATTCTATTATTCTTTGCCACTTTCTTTCACTGCTTTGCCCTGTCCTTTCACTTCTTTGCCCTGTTCTTTCTTCTACTTTGCAGGTTGGGAGAAAAATGAACATAACAACAAGGCTGTGCCCTGCTTGCATTCCTTTCAGCAGTGTGTCTGTTTCAAACTAAGTATTGTTCTTAGAAGTTTGTTATTTTGTTCTTTGATTGCCTCAGCACTGTTTGAGTTAGTGTTTTTTCTTTCCCCTCCAGTTTGCTCACATTTTGCCTTTGTTTAGATCATCTTTAACGACTTTCTTAACTTTTTGACATCCTCTAGGAGCCCCTATAATCTAAGCTTTGGCTTTCTCCCTTCTTTAAAGATATGTTTAGAAGTTTGTTTTTCCATTCTTTTGTTTTTCATTCATCCCCTTAGTAAGGCTATTTAAATTCAAAGTTCTTCAGCACATTTCAGATTTTCTTTGTTATGGGATATAAGCCATATTCCCTGCTGCATTTTCCCTAAGAGTTTTTTGACCTTTGAAGCTGCAGTTCAGAATAAGATTATCAGGCGTCTCCTGCTTTGGGATGCAGAAGTTATATTCCATCCATACTTATGACATCTAGATAGTCTGCTGCTCCATGTCCACTGAAGCAGATGGTGCTGTTGCTGAATGTTAATAGCCTAATTTAATTATTTAAAGTTGTTGGTACTGCGCACTTTTTCCTGGACATAGCCAAAAGGATGAACTTTGTGATGATAATTGGGGTTCCTGCTCTGTCTGAATGACTCAAAGACAGGTCAAAGCATTTTAAGATTGACCCCAATTTGTACTAACTGATAAATACTTTCTGAGGGAATATATCTGAATCCACTGTTCATCCTCTCATCTACCCTTCCCTATCTCCATAGCTACTTCTGCTAAGTAGCAGAGAGGTCTCTAGAAACTGGCTGTGTCAGCGTTAACAGCTACATCACGACTGCTTTCTTTCTGGATATGGAAGGAAGACTTTAAGGATATTATTGACAGTCGCTTTTTGCTCTGCATTACTAACTGTCTCAAAGTACAGTATTTGTCATGGGTATACATGATAAGGGAAAAAATAGGTTGAATTGTAATGCGTTTTGAGTAAAATATAGAAAATATTCTTTATTTTTCTATATTCTTTCTCTAAGTTGCCGTTTTCATAGACATAGAGTAAATGCGCAAATAATCCAGTTCAGATACGTAATTCTGTTCAGATGACGTGACTACCCAAGTAAATGGATATTTTATTTTTGCCTCTGCCAGAACTTTTCTGTGGGACTGAGGAAACTCAACTAATCTCTGCCTCTTTTGTCTTTCTGGAAGTAATAATGCAGAAAAGTATTAAGAGGATTCTGCAGAACAGAAATTATTCTATTGTCATTACTTATTTATTAGCTGCATACATGGAAACCCTGCTGTGAATATCAGCCCAGTAGTGACAGTCTTTTAATCTGCTTGTTTGTATATCGAGCGCTAAGAGCCTCTGGCCAGGCTTTTAAAAGTGATTTTGACACTTGAACAAGCAAATAGCCACCAAAGTGCACCAGGTAGGCAACAGTAACATGTTCAGAGCTGGCACTAATCTCCCTCTGTGCCTAAGCTCCTTAAAGCATCTATGTTTCTACAGTTGGCATTTTCAAAGAAGCCTAACTGTGGCTGCCAACAAATGAGCTGATGAGAGCCCTAGTACAAGTGGAAACCCAGGGGCCCATGGGAACAAGATCTGTAATGTAGGCAGGAGATTTCTATCTTGCCGTTAATGCCTGATTTCCTAAGTGTCCTCTGAGGGTGCTCTAGATGTGTTACTTGTCATGAGTGAAACAGACAAATAAGATAGACTGATCAGAAACCTCCTACTGTCTTGGCATAAAAAACGTGTACCTGAAATCTTACATCTCCTCACAAAGCATGTGCTACATGTACATGAGAAGGAGCAGATTACATGATGGGTCATATGCCAGGGCTGAGCTGCTACTGTGGAAAACATTAGTGATACATCAGTCTCTTCTGCTCGGACAGCTTGTGCACGGGTGAGCCTGCCACGGCACTGCAGCTAGATTCAGGCACTGTGGAAGAGCTGATGCTCTGATAAGAGGGTGCCAGCCTGAAGCCTAAAGTGAGGGCTGTGCTCAGTGTATGTGCTTTGCTTGGCTTCTGGTGGCCAATGAATAAAGTCTATGAATTTTGGAGTAAGCAGTAGAAATCTTATGCTGTTTTTTCTATTCCACAAATACATTGTTTGAATTCTGGGAAGCAACCCTATGCTCAAAACAGTGTTGGAAGGTGTGTGATCTTACTACTTTTTTAGAATGGTTGCTATTATAGCAGCATTTATGTACTGCTCCACAGAAATCACTATTTTGGGGCAGTGTGAGAGCATCTGTGCTGTAGCACCACAGGAACTGAAAGCAGCATCCATGTGAGGATGCAATGGCCCCTATCTAGGAATTGAGAATCACTGCCTTGCATATAGCGATATGTCTATTTGCTGTCCTTACCGTACTGTGTCCAGCTTCCCTTCCTTCTTGGTTTTGAGGAAGTCCCTTGTAATTTTCAAGGATTATTTTTGTACTATTCAATAAGTTCTAGTAGCTAACCAAACATAATGAGTGCTGTTGATAATATTATTTTCTCTATTCGAAGATCATTTTTCCATCTATTTCTGAATTTTTTTAGAGACTTGCTAGTCTTCAAAGCTGTCACTGGGCGGTATTTTAGCTGACGGCCATGCAGCAGCAGTGGAATGGATATTGTTGGTACTGGGGCCTTCTATCAAAAGCATAAAATGTACATTCAGTGAGTCTGTAAATATAATTCTTAATGTTATTTAAATGATGTTTTCAGTCCATGAATAAAATATTATGTCTCATGCAAATATAAATATTTTAGTATTTTTTAAAAGTAGATACTGACCCAAAAGCAACAGTTCCTCCAAAGATGTACATTTTTCTATTCTTAAATTATTGACTTAAAGTTTCATTTTAAGAGATACTGCAGATGTAAAAAAAAAAATAAGGACCAGAGAAAAAAGCTTAAGTGTATATGTTCACCATTACTTATCTGATTTAAAAACAAGAAAAATTTTCTCATGTTTGTGTTTAAAACAATCAAACAAACAATCCCTGATTCAAATCTAGGAACTGGAATGCCAAGTTACAGCCTGTGGCACATTTTTATAATTGGTTTATGAACCTCTGAATTTCATCTATAAAAGGACTTTGTGGTCTGAGATGTTCTTCCCCCTCCTCTTCTTTTTTCCCCATTTCCTCTGAATTATTTTGTGTCCAATTTAAACTCCTTTTCAGCAGGGGATTTCACATATAAATTTTGCACTGCTTTAAAACCTTATTTTCTCCGATGCATATTTCATGATCTTCTTATTCTCAAAACCCCAAGCCTTCTTCACACAAAGTCCTGAGCACAAACTACAAACCCCTGTTGTATACCTATCAGATATGAGATAGTGACTTTCCAAAAGAACTGTCCATGTTTTTAATGAATGATCTGGTAAGCAAAAAGAAAATTTTAAACAATTTTCAAGACAAAAATGAGTATGTTATAAGGTAATAATTCTCAGAAAGTTACAATCTATAGTCCTATGATAACTACAGTTGGGGAAATTTAAGACTTTCATAGTTTCTTGACAAGGTCACTTCTATTCCTAAACTGTCATCTGAAGTTTGTCTAATGAATTCAACAACCCCCTGATCTCACAACAAAGGTGAATATTGATAGTTTTTAATGGCAGAAGCTCTAATGTTAGGGGGCTGGCCTTGGATTTGAAAAAGCCGAGTTCAGTGCTGGTTCCATCCCAATCTTCCAATTGAACATGGGCAAGTCACTTCAATGTATGTACACCTATCTTTATGCGGATTTACGTGTCAACAGATAATCAATAACTGGGAATTACTGCATTTATCTTCCTCGAAAAGTGTTAAAGGATTAATGAATTAAAATTGTGATCACAGTAACGATCAAATTCTTAAAATTGAACCATTTTTTTTAATTAGAATAAATGGGAGGCTTGTAGTTGATTGTAAAATAGATCAACATCTAACTCTGGAAATTGAATAATCTAGGCCAGAAAATGTATACATATCTGATTTAGGTATAAATGATGATGAGTTCAGAGGTCTAACCCTTAGGTCCAGGTAGCCAGTCATTGTCTACTGATTTCAGAAAATTGCTTCAGAGCTTGAAAGCCTTTACTCGGAAACATCAGTTACAAAGGCTGGTTGACTTGTCAGCTTGATTTAGGTTGAAGCCAAACCAAAGGAGCTCTATCTCTCTCTCACACACATTGTCCTACCTCGCAGTTTCATGACCTTTCATATGGCAGAATTTGTAATTAGAGAAGGGAGTAAAAGGGCTGTTGTGAGTCAAAGCTTAAGGCATTCCTAATTTAAACAATGACACTATTCCATATTCATTGTGTCACAACAACTTCCATATCAAACTAACTGAGTTTGCACATAGAAGCTGGGTGACCCTAACAGCAGGTCCTGCAAAGTTACTCAAGAACGTGGAATTCAGTCTGCTCTTTCTTTTTTGGCTATTGCCAAGAGTTTAAAATATAGCAAAGTATGGGTGACAAATCTTATCTTCCTTAACATCAATTGTCCTGAGTGATATTGCTCAGATATCACTGAGAGAAGGACTTGGACATAGCGGAGACGATTTTTGGTATGTGTTTAGCCCAGATATGGGATCAGAACCTTGGGCTGGTTAATCTTCTGGTCTCTTGCTTTCAGTCTAAGTTATGCTAAGTAACAAATCAAATGTCAGAAAAAGTTGAGGAATAAATAGCTGAGCAACAATTTATGTTTCCTGGCAGCCAGTTACAGTTTGTGGCACAGAGGATTATACAGAGAATGGGGAGGCAGCTAACACTGCCAGCAGATAAACTAATCTGTTGAGCTTCACCCTGGCTGGGAAGAACTCTCTGAGTCGTGCATAGCCATTACCACCATGAGCTTTTATTCGTCATTTTGTCACTGATGAGGTTTTCTGAATGCTCATCTCCTGCTACTGTAGTCAAACAGGCTTGCTTAAACCACTGTGGGCTAATCTGACCAGTCTGACTGTACAACTTCTGGCTAGAAGCATTCACAGAAGTCAATGACTGAGAAGTACAGCCAGTAAACGGCAGGTCCTTAAACTGCCTCACATCTATATTGACTAGGTGACTCCAACTGCAAAATCAAACAGACTAAACAGCTGCTGAAAGCGGTCTAAGATCACTTGCTTGGCTTTGAACCAAAACGAACTAGGAGGGCTCACAGGATCACATGCACACTCAGGAGTTTTCAATCTGCACTTAACTTTGTTTCCTTTTCTGAATCCAAGCTATGTGCACCTTCTTCCTGAGTATCTGAACTTTATCTAGGTTAAGACACATCCATTTGGAAGTCCCTAATACTGTAGAGAAGGATGGATTCAATCCTAGTTTCTCCCTGATTATACAGGAGGCCTGATCCTAAACACAAGAGGGCCTCTGTGCCTCAGAGTTGGGAATCCTGGCTGTTGTAGCGTTGGAAGAGCACCTCATGGATCATGGCACGCCGTGCAGAGTTCCCATCTGTGGTGAGGTTCACCAGCTCTAAGTTCATTAGTACTTTTGTAGGGTCTCACTCACAATACAGATTCATCAGTCACTGATAGCAGTCAAGTTTGCAGTGTAGACCTAGCCTTGAAGAGTCCCCTGGACAATATGCTCCAACACCTTTGTGTCAGCAAAGTCATAGTTCCCAAACAGGTACAAATAACATTTCAGGTCGAGGAGACAATGCACTATACTTATGTTTGAATGTACATTGAATATATATACATTGATTAACTATACATTTATTATGCATTCATTGAGTAATTATACTATCTTATAGAGCATTTGCATGGTATCCATGATACAGAGGCATACATCTGAGAAGTCATGGATACTCTGCCACAGACGGTTGACAAGTGGTCACAGGCTATTCAAAGTGCACCTGTATACATGAGAAGGAAGCATGTGTATCAGCAACTCCTTGTATGATAGTCTTCTGGCTGCATCACTACACCTACGAAATTTTTAGCAATGACAATATAAAAATACAAACGTGAAATAAAGTTTTCAAAAAGAACAATTAAAATCATGGAGGTGGAATGGCTTGCCTAAGAGTATCAACAACAGGAGTTGCTTTATTCAGCTAATATAAAACTCATTGAAACTATAAGAAAAGTCAATGTATTCTTCAGTGATACTGACTGAGGAATATACAGTCACTCAAGTTGACGAACCTTATAGATTTCTAAAGGCATTAGCTTTAAGCATGTATATCCAGCCAGGAAGAAGAAAAAGAGAAATAGGTAATGTTTGTTAAGCAATGAATTCATCTTTGATGAATAGGTTACTTAAGAAAGAATATGAAGCTGTGTGGTCAAGAAGGAGGAAAGACAATTACTGTCAAAATAAATAATGAAACCTCATCGTGCGAGGACAAGTAGAGGTCAGATGCAGACATTCAGAGGGGAGGCAGACTGATAGAAAGCCTCTTTCCGAGTATTAACGATAAAAAAAGAAAAAGCAATAGTTCAGTTCAGACACATTGTTGGTTAATCACTAAAGTCATTCTGAAGATGACTGGGAAGTACAAGAACATTTTTCAACAATCTCTACTGTGTATGCATTCAAATACCCTGTTTTAGAAGATACACTGTATTGAAACTGACTGATACCAGAATATATGACCACTGAGTCCCATGTCTAGTAGAAGTAAAAAGCAGAAACTCACACATTCGAAGAATACAGAATTAGATGATCCTGACTTCAAATATTACTGTGAAGCTTCCTTTGAGGACTTAATGCAGAGCACAGACTTCATTCCTACCTGTGATAAATACCCATATTCAAGAAAGGAGATCATGAACCTTGGTCTGAAATGAGAAGGTGCTGTGTTGGGACCAGGTACAGAAATCTGTGTGTATTTTCTGCTCTACTGGTTATTTGGGCAACTAGTGCTACAAAGCCAATTTACCTCCCAGGATATCTGATCATTTTAGAAATGGGTATTGTAAAAATAACATATTCTGTCCTCATATTGTCAGAATAATCTTACTTACACCTAGTTTGTGCTTCAGTCAGTTGTCTTTTGTTCAGATGCTACTTTCAGTTAGTCATTGAGATAACGAGACATTGCTTTGGGCTTCTTATAAAATAAATATTGAGTTATCATCGTCTTTCTGGCACTTAAGCTTGTGCTGCCTCAAAATACATTTAAGCGCTAATAGGCTGATGTTAAATAGGCTAAGAATAAATTTTGCAGGGCTCCATAGTTGAAGAGATGGATGGGGGAACTGTTGCTATAATCACTTAGAGCTAAGTTACAGAATAAGCTGTGATATTATCCTTTCCTTACTTTCCTGCATCTTTAGAAGTGGGGCCAAAATATCTGTCAGCCAATATCACTAAACACAAAGGAAGGTCTAACAGAATGAGAACTGCAACTTTTCACCATCAGTTCCTGCAGTGAAAGGACTGATCTGACCAAATCCTCATAAAAATTTAGAGATTTATAATTGATGTAATTACCCTCCATGTACAGATTTCTTACTGTATGAAACTCCACATAAAGTTCTTGAATTCTTTCATGAAATCTAGGAGAATCTTTAGACATTAGCAGAACTGTGGAACTTTAAAAACATTTAGATTAAATATTTAGTCCATAGGTTTGGGAAGTACACACAAGGTAGAATGTGCATGTCTATTTTTGTGTGTGTGAAAATGAAATGCATGTCTGCATTTGAATGACCTGTGAAATGTTTATCTTTGCATTTATATAAGCTAAATAGGATTATTTCTAACTCACGTATAGTACATGCGTTTGTTTTCAAAAGCATTTTGTACCATATGGCACCTTTATACTAAATAATAATCTGTGAAATAAATCCTGAATATTAACTCAAAATTATGGAAAATGAGCAAAGCTATTAGAATAACGATTATTTGTTTTCTTTGTATCTTAATACAGGATCAGATCATTAATCGGCAACAGATACACGTGTAAATCTGTTACTTTCAGTACATCTCGGGTTTGGACCATTAGATGGCACTGCGGGAATAAGGATGGCTGTTTGGAGGACGACTGGTGTTAAGTACCTCATATCCCACCGACACAGACTACAAAACAATTTTTGTCTCCCACTGGTTTCACCAGTTTAATCCTGTCATACTATGAGTCAGATTTTCCAGGCATACTTACTACTGCCAGTGAAGGATATACTGAAACTGCTGACACCAAGTACTTAATGTAGTTTATGTTATAGAAGTAGTAATCTCCTGTATTAAATTACTTGCTCGCAGAAGATGTCTTTTCCTAACAAGTTTTCTGTCATAATATTTGCCTACATATCACCAGCTCACATGTTTGCTACCTGGATGAGCTGTCAGACTGACACAGCAATCACTAGGGCTGTGAGTAATATTCAGGGTGAAATTCAAGTCAGCCCATCATCTGCCAGATTACCAGTCAAACTAGCCCATTTTCTGAAGTGAGGGTCTTCTCCTTCTGTCCAGGTATCACACTCATTTTCACGGCCCAGGATCTCACCTAAAGAGTGAAATGAGCTTTTCCAGAGCACCAGTCTTTGAAACTCATTCTGGGCTCCAAAAGGCAGGCAGGCTTCGTTCCACATCACATATCATCACCAGTAACAAAGTTTCTGAGAGCTAAATTATGTCCTTAGTGGTACCTGTGTGATTGTTTTGCCTGCAAGGCTTTTGAACAGGTGTAGCTATTGGGATTTAGCAAGCAATTCTGCCGATGATGTTCAAGATGGAATAGCATCCAGCTGTCTCAAATAGTTATGTTACTTCTGCAGGGCTAAGAGAAATAATAAAAAAAAAAAACCTGGTGTTTATTTTTGCCTCTAAAATAAGTAGATATGAATCTAAAAACACATGAGATTTGATCTATTCAAGAAAACGGTCCAATGTTACCACAATCCTTTTCTGCAGAACTGTTCTTCGCTTTTTTTTTTTCCTGATAGCTGGACTTTACAACATACAATGTGCATCTTCTGATGGCTTCTGATGGCCTCTGACACACTTTGACCATCATGTCTCCTTACAGAAGATTTTAAAATTAAAAGATTAAAAATATATTACGTCTACTACCTAGTTGAAGGGTAGCCCAGAAGGCTGGGAAGCCCAATGGGGAATTAATTACAAGCAATAACGTATCAGAGGAATGACAAGTTGAGAATCAGAGGTTTTCTGCAGTGAGTACGTAGACTGGAAAATAAATATTTTCCTTTATCACACAAAAAACATTGGCTACAAAGTACCGTGTCCAAGGCTGTGCTGAAAGAAGAGGGTTTGTGGGCTGAAATCTGTCAATTTGAAAAGTAAACTAGTCACAGTATCTGTACTGGATTAGCAGTCTAAATGGCAGAATGAAGCCTAATTGGGCCCTACAGCACTTCTACTGATGGATGGCAGGACTAACGTGCCTTCATAGGCAGAGGTCAAAGATCCGTCTAAGCCCAAATGGTTCACTGGTTTAATTGGTTCAGGCATACAAGTTTTTCTAGCCAGCAAAACACAAGTGTGTGATAAGGCCAGCATCATAATTCACTGCCTTTGGCTCCACAGAATAAGCAATCAGGCATCCATTTATGGCTGGGTCAAACAATGACAGATTTCAGGAACAAGTCAGAAGGATTTTTGATTGACAAGACTGTATCTGCAGAAGGATGCTGTAACGACCGTCATGCAGCTGCCGCATCCCTTGCGGTATCGCAGTCATAGCTGCAGTCACAGCTTTTTCCCACCTACTGTGGCCAAGTCACAGTATCATTTGTTGAGCCCTGATTTTGGGACTAGATTTATATCAGGCTCCATCTGATAATAGATCCCAGAAGAGCAATAACATTCTGAGGAAAATTAGAAAGCAGCCAGCGCCAGCCACTTTCTCAGTGTTCTGGTATGTCTCATTTGCAACAGAGATGGTGGATTTTGTCCTGTTTTGCCACTACAGACCCTTCTTATCTGAAAGATGGATTGTGAGCTGGGGCATAAAAAGGAATTTACTTTTTTTGTCCTCCATCAAGAGAGTGAGCCAAATAAATATGCATAATATGTTCTGGATAAAAAGTAATTTCATAAATTTAATTTTATTTTGCTTGATACAAGCCTAAAAATTAATCTTTTATTGACAGAAAGTGAATTACATAAACATTTGAATGATTGTGTCTCCTTAGTTGTTTAAGAAACTCTTTATCTACTACACTACACAGGGTTTTATTAACTATTCAAAAATTAATTAGGAGAGTTTTCCTATTGTTCATTGAATGTAATTGGGACATAGTGAAATTTCTGAATAAAACATAAAAAAATTACAAAAGAGGAGATGCAATATCTCAAAAGTAACAATAGCTCTCACTTTTTATTTTGTATCTCTATGTAAAATATCTTCATAAAAATCTACTTTCTTGGTGATTTTTCTCCAGTCATTAAAGACAGGTAATTTTCTCTTCTTTACAATCAAGTCTACAATTTCCTCAGATATAACCTCTTTACCATACATAGTACTTAAAACCAAGTGGAACACGGTTCCTGTAGCCTGGTACAAGCTGTATATTAGGAATGCAGTCGTGCTCCTGGTCATCACTGAGCAGTGATGTACTGGCTGACATCAGTGCAACATGACGAAGCCCTTTGCTTCTCTCTGCTTTGATGACTTCCTCTTTTTTTAAGGATGTTGCTTCTTTCTAGCCAGAATTTACCCCTTCTGTTTTGAATCCCTAATATGTGCAATGTTTTGCATCAAATGACTGGTATAATAGTAGTGCTTTTCTCGTTGTGCTTTCAAGCCATTATTTTGATTCAGTTAATACTGCAAAACATCCCATCTCCAGCTTAAAGACCCAACTGCCCAAAACACTCAGATGTACCTTATTTCAAAGGATATCAACAGCTTTCGAAGTGATATTTCTACCTCTCAAATTAATTTACTTCTCCTTAACTTTCTTTTTAAAAAGGTATTCACAACTGAACTAAAGAATCATCAAGCTAAAGCTAAAGTAAATCTTATTCATAGTAAAGGAAGAAAACCCAGAGCATTTTGAATTTCCTTACTAGATAATCTTTGGACTCATTCACTGAGGATCCTTGTCTACTTGAAACATAACTTCACGGTGTTGAATCAGATCCAAGGCTTATCTAGCTCAGTATCCGTAGTGATCACTCAGTCCTTATGCATTCCTAACACTTTTTTTTAATCTAATGGAAGCTATATATTAAGCATCTCCTAACATTTGAATTTTTACAGTAGTGGTTAGATATTTTTCTAAGTTGTCTGGATAATCTGATAATAAATTTTGAACACTACTGAGCCTTTGTGTAGGGTTTTTTTTTCCACTTCCTTCAATGACGGTTTCCATTTATCAATATTCAAGGAGAAAACACTGTGGTTTTTACTATCATCATATCATCATCATCAACTTAGCTTCTCTAGGCCTTTGTGAAGAAGCTAACAGTACAGCATGGGCTTGACCATCCCAAGCATCTTTGTGACATCTGCAAAAGTTGCTTGTCGCTACTCATCTCCTTTCCAGATCATTAAGCATCATGACACCTACTCTTGAGTCTTGAGGCCTTCACTATTAACCTTTTGCTAGGACTGAAAATTGGCCATTTAATCCCACTCTCTAATTTCTGTCTCCAAGGTAGGTTTTGATGCATGTTACAAATCTGGGCTATGACATATCCCGGTGAAGTCAATGGAGATACTAAAAAGCTTAAAGCTAGGTACGTGCTCAAGCTTCTTGTTGAACTTCAGCAGACAGAAAAAGTCCTAGCTTCTAAACAATAAAAATGGTCTCAGGTTATGGGAAAAAAAATTTCTGAAGTAGAGTTTCTAAAGCAGTTTGAAAAAATTTTTGAGATATCTTCAGTTGTTGCACAATGCAGCTGTCTGCATGTAACTGGCAGTAAACTGTCTACTGCTTCTGTGGGCTAATATTCTGAAAGAGAGAAAATAATTGCTTTCATAATAGAAAGAATTTTCCTAAAGATTCACTCATATAAAACTAGGGCTCACTATTTTTATTACTTGAGGAAAGAAAAAGAAGAAGAAAATGTGCTCAATTTTTGATAGTTTATATGGCAATTTCAGTATTTCAACAGCAAATGGCTGGTGGATAACTTCAAACTCAACAGCTACCCTACTCCACCATTCTTCTCCTAAACTTCCCTGCCTCCACTCTTGCCCCTCGTCTTTCCCATAATAACTCCAGAGACATCTTCAATGTTCCTGCAGAAAGTAGTATTTTTCCTGTGTGCAGTTCATTTCTTATGTTGGCAAAACATTTCTGAGTTGTCTGTATTGTACAGGACTTGAAAACAAGTTCTGTTGGAATTATTTTATTAGAGAACATCTTTCTGAAAAAATAAATACATCCATGATGGCCTAACATTTCTGAACTGTAGAGTCAGTCTTGTATCAAGGAAGGCTTTTCATTTCAGTACATTAACAGGACTATGATTCTATGACTCAACGACTGACTGTAAAGTCAAATAGCCACATCATGCTGTCTCTGAACCTCTCTCTTAAAAGTCCTATTACAGTGAATCGGTGGATGCGAAATCCTCTTCTGTGTCTGAATTTTCAGTACCAGTGCACAAACTGAGGCATTGTCTCTGTCTGCTGCTCAACTTCTTTATGCAAAATTCGTGTTGCTTCGTTTTCTAACATTATTTTCATTGTTTTCTGGATAAGTGTTTCTTTCTGTTTCCTTTCTGTTTTTTCTTTACTTCCCTGTATCTAAGCACCTCCATTTCCTACAGCGGGACAATTTATCTTTCCGTAGAAGAAAAGTTGAATAAGATCTTGTTATAGCTGAGTTGCTATATTTCATATGTATCTTTTAACCGAATTGTATATTCTGAGAACCCAGTAGAACAGGCATTCTTCACTCATGCCACATAGCCATTGGAAACTAGCAAAGTATAACAGCTTCAGTAAAATTTAAAAACCTGATAGCTTGAAGGATAACCTCAGCTCTCCTATAATTGTCAGCTCAGTTAATTTAATGTTTGGTAAACTGAAAAAGTCCCTTCTCTTATACCTTTTATTTTCACTATTCTTATTAATCAGATCATATATTTTAAGACTGTATTTAAGGTTGTATGTTTTTGCCTAGAGGAGGTGTACCGGTAAAGGACTTAGCATAGCACCAATTTATGACAATGATTTTAACCTTATCGAAAGCAGACACCAAACCCTCAGAAGTGCTAGGACAGCTCACAAGAAGGATCTTATAGGTGCAGCATTCCAAGCCACTGAGCAAGTATTATGTGATGTTCTCCTGGATAAACTTCTGCTGTATGGATTTTTCATCGGTCCAGGAAAAAAATACAATTTCAAGCCCCAGAGACTTCATACGTGGGGGCTGAAGCAAAGAAACTATTGATCTTCATGATAACTATGCCCAGAAACTCTCGACAAATACAGAGGGATTCCTGGAAGCAGATCTATGCAACTTGAGGAAGGCAGAGGCCACTAGGACAAGCAGTCATGGATGTGATTTGACTGGGTTGCATTTCCATAACTCAAGAGGAAAGCTTATCTAACTGTGCTTAAAGGAAAGCATAAGGTGAGACTGGATGCATCTGTGGGCTGATTGTTTTAAAAGCCCTTTGCCTGCTGTTTTGTTCCAATTGCTGAACAAACAAGCAAATAAACCTTGAACAACTTTTGTTTTAATAGCTGCTGATCAGCACTGCGGCACTGGGATGTGAGGACATGAGTATCAGAGGCAGTCGCAGGGGTGAGGATTTACATGGCCGGAAAAAAAAAAAAGGAAAAAAAAGCCCTATATGTATTTTGAGTCATGGACACAGTGTTTGAGATGCAGGCTCTCATTCAGACAGAGTGTTAAAGCTGGGACTGTTAAAGCTGGGGGATTGCTAAAGCCAGAGAGGGACTATCACCCCCTGCATGCCCAATCTCTTATAATCCTTCCCTATCTTGAACATTGCTGGGCATGGGATACTAGGTGAAACACCTTGGTATGACTAGACGTGGCAGTGCTTTATGCTCAATCTGATTGAAGAACATTTAAGTTATATCCAGAGACAATTAAAGTCACCTAACGTTTCAGGAATGCAGTCAGATACTGAGAAGACAAAGGTGCAGCTAGCTCTGTAACAGTGACAAAAAAGCAAAACATTATTTTGACATTTTCTGTTCAGGCATGCTAGTACTTACGTTTCTACTCCACAACATGCTGCCTCTGCTGTTTGAGTTACAAAGCTGAAACTGCATCATCAACCATAGCCATTCCCTTAATAACCTTATAATTCCATATTTCACACACATTATTTTCTGTGTGCTCTGCATTATATTTTAGTAAAGCCTCATGTCTCTGGCCCATTGTTCATCAAAATAGAAACGGAAGAAGGACAGTATAATCTAGTATTAGCTTCAGTTCAAGAAAAAGTCATACTATTGGAGAGTGGAAATGAAAACCTGCCCATTTTCCTCCCCACCAGTGAGCCAGTTCTTCAAACAGATTTCTAGAGCAGAATTTCTAGCAGTATCATGAGGATAACCACAGGGAGATTAAAAAATGTAGCTTTATCACATCTCCAGCCATGTGCACTCAGAACCTGCATCCTACTCATAATTTATAAACTATTTTTGACTTTTATCCTTTTCATCTAGAGCTGGTGTACTTTAAAGCTGATGATGGAGAAAAAGTACATTACTGAAATTCCTAAAAATGGAAACATAAGTAAATACAAATTCAGCTGAAGTTTTTCTCAAAGTCAATACCTCCTTTTAGATTACTCAAATAAAAGCAAAGAAAGCTGTTTCTACGTTCACAAGAAAGAAGCGAGGCATCCATTTTAACTTAGCTGGACTCAGCTATAATATAAAACTACTTCCTCTATGTTCAAAGCTTTTTATCCACAGAAAATCTGTAGCAATTTGAGAAGATGATGGTATGTGCTTCTTCAGAAGGAGCAGAACTGACCAAACTGGTGAATAAACAACAAGGAAAGACAAAACAACTTCTTAGGACAGGGAAAAGGACTGTAGCACAGCTATAAAAGGAAGCATTTCTAAGGCAAGGAACTATTTTTGCAAATTTAAACATGATAAGTTTACTGGAGTGAAAAATGTGTGAAATTTGAATCCCCAAAAAATACAATTTTGATGTTATTCTTTTGCATAGTTTACCATCACACTGCAGTACTCAGTGGTATTGCTTACTGCGTCTTTCTAGCCATAATGAACTCTATTGCACAAACCTCATAATGTTAAAACAAGTAAATGATTTCTGGTAAATGAAAAAAAATCCCTTTCAGTGTGTAAATTGAAGATGAGATCTGAAAGATGATTTGTATTGGGTTTGCATGGCAAGGTTTTGGTAGTCAGGAGGCTACAGGGGTGGTTTCTTGGGAAGATACCAGAAGCTTCCCTTATGTCCAATAGAGCCAATGCCAGCCGGCTCCAAGACACATGTGCCACATGATTATATGTTTAAATCCAAGAATGCAACAGAAAGGATGTTGTGGGTTGATCCTGGTTGGACACCAGATGCCCACCAAAGCTGCTCTATCACTGCCCCTCCTCAACTAGATAGAGGAGAGAAAAAATGTAAGGAAAGACTCCTGGGTCAAGATATGGAAAAGGAGAGATCATTCACTGATTACTGTCATGGGCAAAATAGACTCAATTTGAGGAAATTAGTTTAATTTATTACCAATCAAAACAGAGCAGGGTAATGAGATATAAAACCTGAATCTTAAAATATCTTCCCTCCATCCCTCGCTTCTTTGCAGGCTTAACTTTACTCCCAAATTCTCTACCTTCTCCCCTCCCGCAGTGCAGAGGGATGGGGAATGGGGATTGTAGTCAGTTCATCACATATTGTTTCTGCTGCTCCTTCCTCCTCAGGGGGAGGACTCCTCATGCTTTTCCCCTGCTCCAGTGAGGGATCCCTTCCACGGGAGACAGTCCTCCATGAACTTCTCCAACGTGAGTCCTTCCCGCAGGCTGCTGTTCTTCACAAAATGCTACAGTGTGGGTCTCTTACATGGGGTGCAGTCCTTCAGGAACAGACTGCTCCAGCATGGATCCCCCACAGGATCACAGATCCTGCCAGCAAACCTGATCCAGAGTGGGCTTCTCTCCTCATGGATCTACAGGTCCTGCCAGGAGCCTGCTCCAGCACAAGCTTTCCATAGGGTTACAATCTCCTTTGGGTGCAGCCACCTGCTCCACTGTTAACCTCCATGGGCTGCAGGGGCACAGCCTGCCTCACCATGGTCTTCACCAAGGGCTGTAGTGGAATCTCCACTCCGGCACCTGGAGCGCCTCCTCTCCATCCTTATTCACTGGCCTTGGTGTCTGCAGAATTGTTTCTTTCACATATTCTCACTCCTCTCTCTGGCTGCAATCCCTGTCATACAGAGTTTTTTGCTCTGCTTTAAATATGTTATCACAGAGGTGCTACCACTGTCATTGATGGGGTCGACCTTGGCCAGCAGTGGACATGTCTTGGAGCTGGCTGGCGTTGTCTCTGTTGGACACAGGGGAAGCTTGTAGCAGCTTCTCGCAGAAGTCATCCCTGTATCCCCCTCCGCTACCAAAACCTTGCCACGTAAAGCCAATACGAAGGAATTTCTTCGAAAAAATTTTGAGTGTCCACTCAACAGATATTTCAGAGGTGTAAGTTCTGCCATAGGGATCACTATCTTAGTTCAGTGAGGTAGCTCAGCCTCCACCATTCTCCCTATAGCCATTTGATAGTCACCAACTCTCATTTGGGTGCCCAAATCTTGTGAGGGAATGATTAGGAAACCATGCTCAGACAAAGTCTGATATAAACTAACAACCTTAAGACAGAGTGCAGCAATCAGATTCTTACTGCTTTAGTGATGGCAGTGGCTCTGGTGGCCATCTGTGATAATCCTCATTCCCATAATACCTTGGAGATCAAAATATTCAACTAGAACGTCAGAGGCCTGGACAGCAGTTGCAGGTGCCCTTGTCTCAGGCAGAAAGCTATGGTGGAAGTGGCTGAACCATCTGCAGGTCTCTTTTCATAACACCTCAGCAGTGCAATGAGCAACTCATAGAGCTGCTTAAAAAGGAGGAGAAAACAAGACAAATATGTTCTTGTAGTCCAGTGATTTTATCCATTTTAAGAAGTAATGCTGTAATACAAAGTATGTATGCAATTCCGAGAGCTGGGACCATGTCCTGCCTGCTTATCAGTTACTCCAGAATTCTTATCACAGAATTATCTTCTTAAGTATTTCTACGCTATAACTGAAATATAGGCATCTGAGGTATTTCTTCTGGCTCTACCTTGAACTAGATCCGCAACAGGTTTCGATCCTCTCATAGCTATTAGTTAAGTGCTTACTCTACTCTCCAGAGGTGTGCAGACTGAGTTTCTTCTTTGAGCTCCACGATCCTCTCTGTAAGTCTTTGGGGAGGACTGATCTGAGATATATGCTCCAAATACACCTGTGGCATCTGCAGAATCAGTCTCTTCCCAGAAGATACAAAGGATAATTAATGTTTTCCAAATAAAGGTGGTAGTGCTTTGATATCCCTACTTTGCTATACCAGCTTTACCCTGATTAATGCCAACTCTTCATTTTCTTATCCACAAAGCTGGAGGTTTTAGGTATAATAGTAGCTGATAATTTCTTGGAGTTTCCGTATTCCGCTATTGCTCCAGTGAATTTTAGTTTTTGCTGAAAAGCTGCAGTTTCAGTAGGAGGGGATGATACTTTCCTTGTCACATGCAGAGAAGTGTCTGCAGTCTAATATTTAGGACACTCACATAGGAGGTAGAAGATGTGAGGTTAAATTCACTCATGCTGAGCAGAAGAATGGCCTTGGTTCTTTTGTTTGCAGAGTGAGTGCTCTGATCAGGGAACTATAATACCAAAGGTCAGCAGGAGAACCACAGTTTCTTCATTTTGAAGAACGTGGAAGCTGCACTTGCATTTTTTGTACAGCCTGTGTGCGCTACAGAAGCACTGTGTATGTTTAACAACATTAGAGGCTTTGTGGGATATTGCCATGGAATCAGTCTACCTCCCATATCCTGACATGATTAACTGAGTCCCACAGCCTGGAGTGTTGTACATGTGCACTGAAGCAGAAGTCAGGGTGCTTTCAGGAACTTTCAAGTGAAATAGGGACATGCCTGTGACCCTGAAGTGCTTCCAGGACACGGCTCAGCAGCTGCGAACTTTCATGTCTTGAATTTTTAACAATTTATTTCTCTACAATCCACAAATCCATTTTTTTTTCTGACCTGTCGAGTTCCTGCCCCTCACTGTTTACAGATCCCTTCTCTGAGTTTCTGAGATGGAGGATAGAGGGGAACTGGGGCCAAGTGCATGAAGAAACTAGACTAGAAAGTTCTTTATTTCTCCTTTTTTTTCTCCTTCTCTTTTGCCCAACTTCCCACTTTCCACTTTTGGCTATTTAGGTAGTACTGATATGAGCAGACATTTAAGGTTTTTTACAGCAGGGTGCTAGAAAAAAGGACAAAGATAGCTGTAATCACTGCTTTTTTATTCATTTAGCTGAATTTTTTTTTCCACTTTGTTTTATAGAGTACGAGTTTTTAGTGAAGCGTCTCTTAGTATGATTATGATCTTTTCATCTGCAGAATAACCTCTGCAATCAAAAATCAATACTCATGCAATGGGCAAATCAGACTGCTCCTGCCCACAAGGATCTGCAGCATTATTTTTTAAGCAGCTGTTGATTTGCTTTGATTTGGAAAAATAGCTTGTCTGCAGAACTGTGTATGTATTTATTCACATGGTAGTTTAAGCTGTAGTGAAAAATGTCAGAGCTTTAAAACCATAATGTGAAAACAGGGCTGGGAGAGATTTCCAAGTTCTAAATGACAAATGACTTTTCCAGTTCTAGTATCAGAAAAGAGTACTTCTATCTTGTCTCACAGTGGAGACATTTTAATAGAGGCTGTTTTAAGGGCTTATATGAAACCGTCTGTGTCTTAGCTTGTTGAATTCCTGGTAAACATTGTGCCTGATTTTACAGACAAATAGCTAATAAGGACAATATTACCACCACCATCAATAAAAATAAATAAATAAATAGTTCCCTAACTCATATTTCTGCAACACTACAGAATGAATAAACATCCAAATATTATGTTTCCCATGAAGTTTATACTAACTGTCATTTGAGATAGCCAGGACAGATCTTCCATTAATACATGTAATGATAATTTCAAATTTGTGTAGCATTCAGCATAAAACCATCACCTGGATTTGCCCTCTCTTCACATCTTAAATCAGAAACAAACCCAGTAATGTGGATGTAATAAATGGATCCATTCGTGATTCACATCTGAAAAAGCAAGCTTGATGCAGACTTGGATCAACATCATATTAGCATTAAGAGTGTACATAGCTGTACACATGGAAACAATCTGCAGTACAGAACAAGAAAACCAGGAGTTTATTAATCTTTAAAAATCCAGGAGCTATTTTTGCATGTCAGCATTTGCTACTTTATTGATTAGATGATATATACATACATATCATATATATATATGTGTACAATGGGCAGTATAAGGCAGTGGGCAGTGTGTGCACTTCACTTTTGACTCTTTTCAAACTCTCAGAGGTTTCATACAGTGATTTTTGAATACCCAAACAGAATTTTTGCACGTCCTTTTCGCCTATGGGTATGCATGCAAACAAATGGACATAAACCTCATAATAATTATTTTTAAATTACAAAAGTTTACAAACAATAGTATCTTGAAACAGACCTAGTATAACTGATAATGGTTCTGTGAGCATCAGGCAAGCTGCTCATTCTGATGTTACTCAGAGTTATTGAGTTCATATGTTAAATTTCAATATGCCAGAATTGCTACTAGACTCTCTTTAGGTGCCAGTGTCTGTCTGTCATCAGTGCTGGAACCACTGAGTTCCATCATGACTATTATTTGATATAATGGACAGGGTTTTTTTTTTGTTGTTTTAGTTTTTGTTTTTGTTTTTGCTTTTTTTTTCCTGTGGTTGTTGGATTCCTCTGCAAATAGTGTGTACTGGTGAGAGACAACCTTCCAGCAATGGTGTCCAGTTACCAGCACATCTGGCATCCGCATGACCAGGGGAAGGTAAAGACAGATGGTGATTTAAAGGACAAGCCAGAGTCACTGCCAATCCACAGCAGAGTATCACCAATTGTAGCGAAGTATGTTTACCATCTAAGGGAATGAAATTAAAAACGACAGATACACCTAAATGTAAGGAAAAGACTGAAATCCCAGTCTAGAAGGAAGTGGGCAGAGCAAGGTACTGCTGTAGAAATCTGTGTCAGATCTCCTGCAATAAATCACAGGAATAACAATATAGCTGGAGGCTCAATTCAGGCTGAGGTGCTGCTGGGTACAGGACAAAACGTTCAGAACAAAAAATCAGCTTTGCTAATAGGAATAGTTGACATTGCATAATTTTGGTGCATTTTTAATCAACTGTGCAGGGGCTTTGGAAGAGACAGAGAAGCTGGACATTACCAGAAGGTTGTTTTCTGCCTGCCTTTTGTTCACAGTACAAGATGCACTTGATCTTGCCGATTCTGGGCATTTCTGTGGGGGTTGAGTGTGACCAAGTCTCTCTGCTTTCTGTGTCAGTTAAGAGCACTCAGTACTTTGTAAGAGAGCTCTGCACCTTGGCAGATCAAGCCTCTGGGGCCTCATTTTTGTGAAGCAAGCTCCAACTGGAAGCACAAGTAAGTTCTATCTGCAACAGTTCAAAATGTCATTAATATTGTCACACGGTCCCAATTCTGCTGTCATTTTATACCAGTCCTTAATTAAAAATGTATTCACATTTTTCTGCCCCTGCGAGAGTAGGTCTTTTACCACATCCCTTTTAATGGGGATTAGTTGCCTGAAATGATGCATCTTACAGCCTGGAGGCAAATAGCTGCTGCTGTTTCTGTTTTCTTTAGCAGTGGAAGCTGCCAGTGAAGCACCTCACTGTGCAAGGGAGGAGGTCTGCCAGGCTCTGCGGCCAGGAATTGTGTGGTAGGAGCAGAAGTTCAGCCTTTCTCCAGGGGCACTTACTTCATAGCCTGTCAGGCAGTGATGAGGCTTTTGATCCTGCAACCTGAGCCTGTGTTCTGCTTTCGATATACAAGAAGCAAGCATATATTATCAGTGTAAATGACTTTAATTTTAGATTAAAGGTACAGCCAAACAAGGAAGAACAAAAGAGCCATCTCCTGGAGAGAGGATTCTTTTATGCCTGCAAATGACCTAGCACACTTCTGGGTGTTGTGCATGAACAACAAAAAATGAAAAATGCTTTTACGGCATCCTGCCGTTGTGGTACAGTGGAGTAAGTCGATAGGCACTAGCGTTAGCCATTTCTACATGCAGGCATTTAAAGCTTTGTTTAGCTGCTGCTTTACATAACTCTGTTTGTAACGGTTTTCCTAAATGAAACTTTTTCTTGTCAGCTTAGTCTATTTAATACAACTGCATTAATAGCACATAAAATATATACAGTAATGAGAATTCAGGAAAGAATCAATTTCCATTTACTTTAAGTTCCCCATACGAAAGAAAACTTTCTCTGTAGATATTATCATAAAATCATAAGTGTTGTTACACATTTAGAATCATGTAACGTAATTTCATAAGACACATTCTAAATGTACATCTCAGAAATGCATTGACATGTACAGGAACTATCTTTCTGTGAAAAATGCACAACTATATCGAGGGAAAAATTTTAAAGTGTTCAACAAAGGTGATTTCTGTTGCTTAGCTTTTGTTTCTATACTTGGGCATGAGTTTTGCCTTAGGGTAGATTTATTAACTTTGCACCTGATGCTACAATTGTGGGTGATTTACAAGGATTGCTACAAATTGCTACCTTTGACAGAATTTATTAGAAGAGTTTTGAACAGTTTATTTAACTCCAAGGGTAGATCCATTTTGAACTTTATTTACCATGAACTTTTCCACTGCATTTCCTCTGTAACTACCCATGCCTTAACATATCATTATTTGCAAGTGCTTTTGTCTGTGCATTAGATCCGCAAAACTGAGAATTATACAGTCAGTTTTATTTTCACTTGCGTATCCTTGCCTATGCCCTTATCCATATTCCTATAACCTTTAAGTCTGTGTATAAAGATGTAACTGGACTGCACGGTTCTGTGGTGGCAATTAGTGAGATAGATAAATGCTTCCTGCCATTTAAAATACTGGTGATGTAATTTTATATCTGGAGCCTTTCATTATTCTGTTGCTAATCATGTACCAACTTAGATCATGCAGTTCTGCCCAAGTTTTGTTCCACTTTTCCAATAGAATTCCACATTTTAAAATAAACCTCTTAGATTCTTCCCATTTATATGCTAAAAGCAAGGTATTTAATTTCATTATTAAATTTTTATGTTAAAATATAGTCTCAGAAAAGTAAGATCATAACTGTCTTCCTGACTTTGCCTATGTGTTCTCTTTTGTTCAGTGTAACTACAAGCTTGATACTATATTTTCATATAATGCTGTTTCATTAATTCAGGAATATTCCCTCCTCTGCCTTTTTGTTGTGCCTTTTTTTAAACATGGTCTAATAGGCAATATTATTCACCCGCTCTGTGAATGAATCAGTTCTGTTAGAAATTATCTGCATTTTTCTTGGGTTTTCCTTTTTATTTTTTTTTTAAAAAAGGAAAAAAAAACTAGTTTTAAAAAAGAAAATTAGTTTTTTGAATTTGGCCTTTGCTGATGGTTTATCATGTCCAGCTAACGGGATCGTATGATCTTTTTTCCTATTAGTATTACTTTAGTGGGTTCTAATTTGTATTTCTTACAATTTTTAACTTTGTCTAGAAAAGCAAGTACTTTTAATTGAAAAACTGATTTTTGTTCCATAAATTATAAAAGAATAAATTTGCACGCAGTTGCTCCCTGTTACAGTCTTTCTTCTGTGTTTTAACTGTAAAATGTTATTTAAACTGAGTCCTGTCTTTCAGTTTCATTAGAAGTTTATACGGTCACTGCATGTTCTTAACTGTTACACTGACACTGTGTACTGGTATACATATCAGGATCTGCTGAGTTGTTCTATATTATTCAAAGAGTAATCAATGTAATCTTCAGAAACACCATGTCTATTGATGAGTGATGATTTCTTCCTGATTATAGCTGGTTTCATGTGAATTATTTGCAAGCAATATTCTTTCTCAAGTGAGTAGTATTAGAACAAGCCTGATTATTTTTTTGACATACTGAAAGTCTTTGATGAGTAAAGTAGAAGAATAGATTAAGCCAATAAATGAATATCAAAAAGAGGAAGTTATTTGATCATTACCAATATAAACCTCTGAATACAGTAACTGTACTGAAATTTCACATAAAATTTAACAAAGCAGACAGGTAGCTTTCTTCGTTTGTGTTTTAAGTTCAGAGTATTCATAAACCTTTTGGTGTGCTAGCAGCTAAGTCATTAAAATAATGCTTTCCTGACATTTAAGTAGGCTATAAACTTTCTGCAAGTTATTTATGCTGCGTGATTTTCACTGAATAAGCACAAACAATCCTCAGTCCTTAAACAAGTGTCTCTATGCCTCATATTATTAAGTTGAACAAACAGGATAAAGTTTCAAGTTTAGGCTTTATTATTAGCTTGAAAAGTATAGCACAAAAATCTAATGATCAAAAGGGTGTGCTTTTATTATGAGTTTCATAATGTAAAATTACACCATCATAAAAATCTTGTGATAAAAGACATGAAAGAAGAAGAGTTTTATTAGAAGATAGGATACCCAGGGAACAATAGTGCAGTGATTTTATCCAGCTGTGATATGGAATTTTCTGATCTTAAGGTAAATGTGACTGAAATCTGTCAGGAATGTTGCATAATTTGGAAAGGTTTTGTTGCTGCAAAAGAGGGTTTTGAACGTAAGCATAATACTAATGTGAGACACGGAGTGTGTGTTGCCCATGACCCGGCAAGAACTGTGTAACTGTGCTAACGGGTGACACCCAAGGCAGGCAGACAGAGCTATGCCTAACAGAACAACACATCTACCCAGTAAGGGTCAGGCTCTAACATTTGCCACTGATTATATAAGAAAACAGCAGGAGTTAATTATCAGGAAGCTCCATCCACCAAGGATTCACCCTCCTCCCTCTTTTGAAGGTAGTGTTACAATGCTTCTGTGTTAAAACAGAAAGGCTGAAGCAAGAAAGATGCAATTTTTTAAAAGGTTTTTTTGAATTGCCTTTTGCTTTAAATAATTGCCTAGAGCAAGATCCTGGGTATCAGATCCTTCTCAGCCTTAGCAGGTTGAAATCACACCACATGGGCTAAATGTACCTTTTGCTCTTCTGTTTGAAGCAGAGCCCTTCTGCAACTGGCAGTGCTGGGTTACATGGCCAGAGGGGAGGCAAAGAGAGGTCTGACTCACTGAGGATGAAACATAGTGGTGCTGTAGCTTTCACTAGCCACCATTGGCCAGTGACCAGCAGTCACTACTGAGGGGGAATATGTCGGTCCTGAGCCTTTTCCTTTGATCAGATGCCCCGATTACAACTGCAGGATAAGGTTCCCCAGCTGTGCATTCTCCTCTTCCCTTTCAGCAGTGAAAGTGCTTTCACTTAGAATACCTCCAAGGGCCGTAGTTCAGGTAGTTCAGGCTCATAGGATGTGGAAGGGATGGGATAGAACACTTGGAGGTTCACTATTCCCTATCTTTTTTGATGCGTCCTTAGATTATGACTAGTTCCAGATAAGAAGTGGCATCTCTCTTTCACATAACAGAAAGTTTCAGACATTTTTTCGTAGTGCAATAAGCATGAGGTTATTTTAGGGCCTTACAACGCTAGACAATGCTACGAAACAAACAGCCTGGATTTCTGCAGGGAAATCAGGCAGCCTCTTCTGGGCAGTCAGAACGACACATCAGATAAACTGACACAGAAGTCTCTGGCACACAGCTAAATGCCCACCCCACTTGCTGAAACTTTAGACTTTCAAATACCCTGTATTTTCTTAGTTTGATTTTTCAGGTTGTTTTTTTTTTTCTTTTAATTTTTACACTTTGAAAATAAGATTACAGGAAGACGAAAATGCTAAAATTCCCAGTCTCTTTGGGATTTTTTACATTTTTACCAAATATCTCAGGTTTATTGCTTGATTCGAGTTGAGTTGAAATGCAAGTCCCACATTTCATGCAGCGTGTCATGTAAAGTCTTGTTAACTCAAAAGTCTCGATATTTTTTATAGTTCTGCCTCATTTACTTCAACAGAAAATTTCACTTGGAGTTTAGAAAGTATTTTGTTTCCAGTAGAATTAATAAGATTCATGTCAATATCAAACTGTGAGAATTCATTCCTCAGCAGCATAAGTATTTTCCATAGCTGAACTAAGAGAGTACTGCCCTTTAGAAAAGTATTACAAACCCTATTACACGTGTATTTGTAACTTAGACTGGAACAGAAAGAATAATTTAGTCATCAAACTCCTGTCTGCAATGCATGGAAGTAGCTATGGGATCCAATCCCAACCACTTTGCTACAGAACAGTACTCCATATTATACAATTTAGTGTCAAGTTTCTATTGCAATCTTTTTTTCTTTTGTCTAGGTGTGACCTCTAAAATCACAAATGGTTATATCCTGCCATTGTCAGGCTCTTCCAGTATCTAAGATGTGACTATAGCTGGGGCAGAAATCTTCTGATGGTCACTAAGCAATACATGATTGTAAACATCTATCTACAACATGTTAGGATAGCACCTGAAAACTGTCCTCGCTGTCTTTACATTCCCACAATTCTTGCCACTCCTTCCTCCCATTACATTCCTGTATATATTCCTATATATATTCCTGTTCCTGACACTGAGATTCAGCTCACATAGTTTTAGATGTCTACATCCAGAACAGCCAAGCTAGACTCTCCTAGTTAATGAAATGCTCTTTAAAACCAAATTGTAGTTACCTGTTATTAATAGCAGAAGTATAGCTGATCTGACCTAGAGTCAGGGAATGGAGTAGGTAACCTCTGTAATTTCTCTCTGCGCCTATCCTCTGTGATTAAATACCAGTGTAAGGTGATCAGACCTGTCAGGTTTTGCATTTTTACAGTAGCAGAATTTGGGATATTGCTAGAGAAAAAATTTAACACAAATTCTCAGGTGAGGCAAGGAGTTCACAGATTATTTTCTTGGATTTAGGTACTTAAAAATTGAATAGTGTAGGTATCTAGCTCTCAGGATATGGTTCAGCGACTTTATTTAATATAGTGGACAGTTGTGGGAATTCACACGGATAGCAGTTTAAGTGTAGTAAGAGTGAACAAATCCCTAACTTGTGTAGATGCAAGCCTTGGGAAAACTCTATACAAAGATTTATTGTAGACGATGATAATCTGATGCAGGATGCAGTCTTTTTCACCAGTCTATGGCCAGTTTTCTCTAAACTAGAATATTCTTTTGTGCAAAATAACATACTATATCATTAAAACTGGTTTATGTACTCAAATAGAAACTGTGGTTTTCTACAAATAAATTATTTGTAGTTGATTGCTGCTGCCCAAAACCAAATTTGAAAAATAATACCAAGACACTTGAGTGGAAAAAAAAAAACTTCATATTTTAAAAGTAAAAATATTACACTGTTCTTCCTTATTTTTTGTTCCCTTTTATGATTTAAATTTGATGTAAGCTTGCCTTTCTGCCTTATCTCGATCTGTGTTGTGCTTTAAGATGTAATCTATTGAGCAGTGGAAAACTTAATTATTCTTCAAGCAGACAACACAGGTCTTCTCCAAGTAATATTATATCTCATAATAGGTGTCATGGCACTCAACAGAAAAAGTAATTGTATACACTAGGAAATATTTCCTCAGGTTAGCAAATATATGTCATCTGTTTGGTGACCCATTTCTTTCTTATATTTTATTAAAGGTTTGTGTTGTGGTTTTGCGTTTGTTTTTTTTTTTTTTCAGGGGGTGTGTGGATTTTTTTTTTTTTTAATATTGTGTATCACACAGGTAAAGGGCTTTGTAATATCTGGGAGAATTTGACTGATATAAAATTGTTACAGTTTTGTGTTGTTGGTTTTTTTTTTTTTTTTCTATCCTGCCATTATTTTTCATTTTGTAGGTGACAGAAGTGTCCTCTTAGATCATAACTTCAAGCACATCCTTATTCAAACAGTGAGACAAATAACAACCCGAGGGTCTAGTTCAGAGCAATGTTCATTATCATCTTGTTCTGTACTGTAAATTACAAGAATTCAGTTTGTCAAAATATTTTGTTTATATCAAAAAGTTAACTCTATGTGGCATTTGGAGGAGTTGTATACAGCAGAGAGGAAAGGAGAAATGTGGAATGATGATGATGATTATTGTTAATAGAATTGACAGTAAAGTGAAGCAAGTAAGAAAAAGAAAATTTCACATGTAGGGACAGCTACAGCATAACCTGGAGAAAATATAATGAAAGCCACAAGTGGGTTATCAATTGTTTATGGTACTATGGATCTCATACTGAAGAAAACACACTAACATAAAAAAATCAGATTGCAATGCTATTATCAGAGCAGACATCCTTCAGAAAGCAACATTAATCAAACTGACTAATACAGTGGGGAAAATGACGACATTTTGCCCTCACTCACAAGACTTGATTATGTGGCAAACTTTCTTAGAGCAAAAATAGATGTTTAAATGCATCAAGAAAATGGACATTAAACCATACTCAAAGAATATAAAAAATAATTAGAAAATACAGTTAACATTATTAGGAATAGGCACATACAGTCTACCAGCTGCACAGACAAAGGTAGGTAAGCTAGGTTATATGATTTCGATGTAACAGAAAAAAAAAGAAAGAGCAACTAGTCATCCTTCCGCCTTGTATCTCTGCTATCTTCCACCAACATAAAAAGCCTTGGAGTTAAACTCCAAAAGCTTTTGATCAAGCCTTTTATATCTATAGATATATATATATGTAAATATGTAAATGAATATGTACTTCTGTTGTGCAAGATTGGTTTGCTGATAAAACCAGCATGTTAACATGAAAATCAGTGTTTGAAATGTATAGTTCCATGTATAATACTTGGCTCAGGCAGTTAAAAAAGAATCCATTAGGAAGAAGACAATATTGTTTGTTTTTTTGTTTTGATAATACCTTAAATGAAATAACTGTATTTACTGATCTTAACCAAATATGCTAAATTCTGAAACTTGAAATAATTCCTTTTCCATAAAACAGTGTTCCCTAGTGTTACAATAATAATTTAATTTGAACTCCAGTAACTGCAGTAAATACTACACTTACGAACTGTCAGTTTAAGTATAAATGCGAAAAAGATAAATTTTCTTCCAGATATTCCTCATTTTTGTTCCTCTTTTCCAAACAAATATGTAGCCCCTGGCTTTTACTTCTCAAGATCCTTGTCATGGCTTGATGTGTGGGGGGTGGGGGTTCTGGTGGCAGGAGAGGGGCTTTGCTCCCTGTGACCTCCCTGGTTTTGGAACTGGGTTAGACTTGGTTCTGTCTACCAGATCAGACTCCCATCCCCTTCAGGGTTGAGCCAATCGGCGCCTCTGCGAATTGCCCTATTTAAGTCGGGACAAAGGAACCGGAAAAGGTGCTTCGCCCAGGAGTGAGGAGAGAGAAGGGAGGAGGGCACTGCCCCCGCTCTCTGGCTCCCGGCCGGGCAGCTGCCTGCATTGGGCTGGCACCGCCCACTGAGGATGGCGGCAGCAGAGCCAGCTGGGGAACTCAGGGAGCGCCCCAATCCCAGGGTGCCCACTGGGCTGAGTTCACCCGGAGAGGACTGAGATCTGAGAGAAACAGCTGCATCGACAGCAGGTCAGTGAGGATGGAGCGGGAGGAGGTGTGCCGGAGCTGAGTTTCCCCTGCAGCTGGTGGTGAGATGGCAGGCAGCCCCCCTGCAACCAGGACGGCCTCGGTGGAGCAGAGACCCACTCGCAGCCCGTGGAGAGGAAATGCCTGAGCCTGAGGATGGTCGTGTTGGGACGTACAACAAGGCAGAGAGGCATCTGGAGTCTGCGTGACGACCCACGCCGGAGCGGGTGGCTACAGCTCCCTAAGTATCTGAGACTGTGGTAAAGCCCACACCGGAGCAATCTGTGGGGAAGGATTGTTTCCAGTGGGCTGGACTCACGCTGGAGAAGTTTGTGGATTTTTCCTTGTGAGTAGGGGATCCACTGGAGCAGGGGAAAAGGGTGTAAGGACTCCTCCTCCTTTAAGAAAGAAGCAGCAGTAACAGCACGGAATGAACTGACCTGCACTCCCCCAGTCCCTGCCCCCTGCGCCGCTGAGGGGAGGAGGTAGAGCCGGGAGGAAAAGAAAAAGGCAGGGGGGGGCGGGGAAGGAAGGTGTCGGTTTTAAGATCTGGCTTTGTTTCTTTTTATCCTCTCAAGTAATCGGTTTTGTTTCCCTTTGTCCTTTTAAGTAACCATTAATAAATAGTTTTGCTTTTAAGAAAGCCCAGACTGTTTTGCCCAGGACCATGGTTGGTGGGTGCTCCCTCTGTTCTTGTCTCAACCCTCAGTCCCTTTATTATATTTTTCTCCTCTCCACTTTACTGGAGAAGGAGAGACTGTATGAGTTTTAGTTGCTGGTTCAGCCTAAAACCACGACAATCCTATTAGAAAACAGGAGAAAGGACACAATCTTGCTAGAATAGACAGAAGAGAAGAAATGAAATATATGACAGCTTTCAGTAACATTGCTTAATGCATTATTGGAAGCTGTTCAAAAATGTTGGATAAGAATTTATAATTATACAGTATAATAAAAGCTACTTAAAATGCTAAAGAAGGTCAAGGAAAATGAGTACTTACAGCAAAATTGAGCATTGCTACAGTAGATGTTCAGTCGATGAAAGCTCTAAGAACTTGTAAGATCCTTCAGTAAATGGAGGTAGATGCTTTCTTAATAAGTGAGGGAACACTGACACATCTTCTTCAACACACAAGCTTAAGTGTATGATCCAGCTATATAGGTTACAGTCCCAAAAAAACAATTTTCTACTGCAATGAGACAAAAAGGAACATCCGTCCATGGACACCACTAAGCTTAATTTATGAAGTGGGTCAAGCAAGAGACAGGTTGTGTCAAGAAAAGCTTTATGTGCATACATGCACGCACACGTATATATGTGCAGAGTGGGAGTTAGCCAAGACCCACTCCCTAGCCCTGCTCTGGTGGGTTGGCACAGCCTGGCGTGGGGAAACATGGTGCTCACCCCAGTCAGGTTCAGCGTCAGGCTCTGGTCAGTTGTTGGCCCTAACATGGGCTCTCTGCTCATACACGGTGCCAGACATCCATGTAGTGGTGTTTCCCCAGCTTCTACTCCTGGAGAGGCGTTTGTGGCCAGACGTTGGCGTAGATGTTGTCAAGCCAGTCCATTTTCACCAGTCTCAGGTGTTGTTTTCCTATCACTTGCTGGTCCAGTGCCCCTGTCAAGGCTCATCCCATTCTGTTCTTGTCCATATTGACCAGTCTGCCATAGCTGATGACGCTCAGTCCTCAGTTCTTGGTCAAAGCAAGGTCATGATGCTTCTGTGACATCTGCCATTTGCTTGGTTGGGAATGAAATCCTGTTCTTTCAACCACCTGCTCCCTTCTACTTTGGAGCGTGAAGAGTAGCCAATATTAAGAGTAATCAGACATGAAAATCCTGAGTATAGGATAGTTGACTGAAGTCTAAATGCTGTTTTTGAAAATGCAGTTATTGGAAAGGATTTTTTCTTACTTTGTTGCAGTCTGCCCCAAAGTCTTATTTGGTTACACAAAGCGTGTTTTTCTGAAGTGAGAACTTTGTGACAATTCTCTGTTTTCTCCCACTAGAATTTCAAGGATCATTTCCTATTGCCCTGATAGGTAGTAAATAAGTATTGCTGGTTTCCCTCTTGCAATACCTAAAGCAACGATGAACAGTCTCCGTGTATTTAAGGCAGGCAAACAATGACATTTCTAAGTAGGAAATTGTTGTCTGATTGCCTGTTGCATGGAATAACTGCACACAGCATGAGAAGGATTAGACTTAAAAATTTTACATATAAAAATACTTTTATGATATATTATGAAAGCGAGAAGTCTCACTATTGTGGATTTATAGATGGTTATTTTAATTTAATATCGATTAGGGATCATAGGAATAGAGTTACTATCAGGCATAACAAAATAAAACTAGACAAACTTCAAGCTCATAGTCTGTATTTATAGAAAGGCTTTATTGATTTTCTCTGTTATAGTACTTCTGGTAGAGCTGAATTAATTACTGCTGTATCCTAAGAGACAAATCTTTTGTCTGAAATTCTGTTTTTATTTTCTTTCGGAAATTTATTTTCTAAAAAAAACCCTCCAACTTTGAAAACTGCTGAGACTATCACATTTAAATGGATGCGTTATCCTCATTTTGATGTGAAATTCTGCTCTGGTTGGGGAAAAAAAGGTGGATTATCTTGTTAAAAATAGAACATGACATTATCCAGCAGGCTGTTAGTTTAGCATTTCCAAATGCCTTATGAGACTTTCAGTCTAGATGTTTTTAGGGTAGTGAAATTAACACTTTCAGATGGGATGAAACTTATACTGTTATGTCACAGCAGGCTACACGGTTTAGTTAGACATCCTGATAAATAGCAAAGAAGCTTGGATGTGCTGGAATAAGATTTTTCACCACTGCCTTTGCTGCCAGTTGTTATTAATCTCCTCTTAAAACTGCATGGGCCAAATATCAGCCGGAATGCTGTGACCAATTTGAGCCACTGGAAAAGTATCCATAGAAGAGCAATGAGAAGTACTAAACATTACAAAACCTGACATGTAAGCAGAGATTAAAATATTTGGAGTTTATTAGTTAAAGCAAGGGAATGGTGATTGATGGGGATGTGATAGCAACCTTTAATTATGTAAAAGGTTACTGCAAACAAGAAGAAATCAATCTATTATTCAATTGAAAAAGAAGTGAAAGGATTTGTTCCAATAATGAAAATTCATGTTATATTTTAGGGAAAAAAACAATCCAAATAAAAGTGAAAGTGAAGTGCTGAAACAGGCCACCCAGAAGTTGTGGTGTCTGTAAGTACAGAACTTCAACAACAGATTAGACAAACATCCCTGAAGAATGAGAAGGAAACTACGGCAACCTCTTTTCGGGCAGAAGAATGAATTTAGATTATCTCGTGAACCTTTTTGAAGCTTTATTTTATTTATTTTATAAGTCATTCTCTTCAAAAGCACCTACTTCAAAACAGATGAAAGACTGAAGAAGAGTTTTCTAACCTCAGATGGATGGGATAAATAATGAATTCCTGGATAGGAAAGAACGGCCTGCCTTTTCCTTTCCATCCGTGTGGTTTATCAACACATGACAGTATTAAAAACACCATTTAAGACAGGCTCTGGACTTCTGAGAGCTGCTGGGTCTGAGGTGTTACAGAATATTCCTAGTGTGGTCTAGGGCACTTTACTGATGAAAATTAAGTTTTGAAGTTCTGTCTTCAGGGTTAGGCAGCAACATCGCAGAGCATTAAAAAAAGCAAATTTCCATTGATAACTGGAATGATGGTCAGATGTTTAAACTATAAAGGTGTTTAGGGACTTTATTAATTTCTTTCTTAGACAATAATCCTTTCTTGCCTTTAAAATAGGTATTGAGCTTTGAGTCATTTGAAAGTACTTGAGATGATTGAATCTGTGAGCTGTTGCTTTTTTGCACACATAATGAAGCAACCCCTGCCTTGGTTTCAGTGGGATTTTTCCTAAATAGAGAAAGCAAGATCAGACCTCGGAGGCTCATGGAGATGCTCAGGGTCGCCTGACATGACACGTGTCAAAGTCAGACCCCAGCTCACACATCTGCTTCCTGGCATGACATACTCGATAATTGCCAGCTCTCGGCTCCCCAGCTAGCATGCTTTACAGGACAGAGGCTCATTTGTCAGGCATCAAAAGCAAAGAAAGCCACGTTAGAAAAGTTTAGGGCATATAAAGTATTCTGCAGTAGTTTTATTGCTCTGTTTGTGGACATACCTTTCTTGGGTGGCAGCTGTTGGGGGTTACGTCTGAGTTTGAGACAAAGAAACTTGACATGTGGTTACATGTAGAAGATGTACAGTGAGGGAAAACAGTTTTTCTGGGAAAGGAAAGCCTGTTTAAGAAACTTTTTGGTGTTAACGGCTGTCTTATTATCTTCCATTTGAAAGTGTGACTACATTCCTAATATCTCCGCTGAAGCAGAAAGGTAGAAAGAACTTTAGAGAGGAGGAAAATGTCTTTTAAAAATAAAGTTTAAATATTTTTTTTCAACTAAATATCCTCTCACCAATTTACAGAAATTCTGATGACACAGTGATGGATGCAGCTAGGCCAGATAGATAAACAAACAGCCTCCTCAGGCCCTTCAGTGTATAAAGGTAACTGTAGCACTTTTCAGGTTAGCTTTGTTCCTCACTTTAAAGCAATATTTACATTAAAAAGAGACTCCGGTCCTTCTGAAGTGTTATTGAGCTGAGGCAGCCTGAAGACAGGAGACCCTTCATGTAATCAATGTTTTCCTTTAGAGTTCAGCATCTTTCTTAGCAATGTTTCTTACTCAAAAGTATGTTTAATGTATTGTAGGAATAATATGATTTATAGGAAACGCTGTGAAATGTACTGTGATAGTACTGTGAATGTACTAAAAAGAAACACAATTCTTTTGTTATTGTGTCTGATCACATTTAAGACAGGATGTTTTGTGAGAAGAGGAGTTAGTATGACACACAATCTAACTGCAGTTTTCATTATCACTTGGTGGCCATCAACACCTTCTTGACTATTTGAAAGGATAATATTGCAAAAGTTTTAAATGTCACCACTTTGCTCAAAAATAATATAATATCTTTGCACATGTAGAGTAGAACAGAAAACAAATGTATAATGGAACTTCTAAACAGTGCAAGATGATTTCTGCTGAAATGGAACTGAAAAAAATGTAATGCATTAAACCAATAAGACACGACAGATCTGTCCATCCTTCCAAATAATTTCCAAATCCTGTATTGATACCACGAAGGACAGTATTCAGAGAAAAAAG
Organism: Tauraco erythrolophus; assembly: GCF_009769465.1. NCBI lineage: Eukaryota > Metazoa > Chordata > Aves > Musophagiformes > Musophagidae > Tauraco > Tauraco erythrolophus. Next base: position 48,802,356 of record NC_141466.1, on the reverse strand, counting down.
AATTAGTTTGCTATAAAGAAAAGAACATTTCCTTGGCCTCAAGGATTTTTTTTTTTTTAGTTTGAACTTGCTCAAAAATTTTTCCATTAGCGGGGCAATTTAACCAGTGCAATCAAATACATCCTGTAATTTTCATCTACCTATCTATCTGTCTATTGGCTTATCTGAAAAAAAGAATAGAAAAGCATGCTATTATAATAAAAGTGCCAGCCATGAAATAAAAACAACTGAACTTAATTTCTTGCTCTACTATAAACACATTTTATGATCTTAACCAAATTGCCTGAACGAAGATCCACAGAAAGATTTAATGATTGTTTCTAAATTCTCAGCAGCTGTGACTCTCTGTTCTGCTGTAAGGATCACTCTCCCTGGCCTGTGACCACATCCTCAGCTGCTACAATGCCATTGATGTTCACAATACTTAACATGGAAACTGCTGAATTGGGATGTCAGAGCAAATCCACAGGGCAGACTCATGAGGAAGCTATGAGAAAGACAATACTCAGGCCAGTGTCATAGATGAAAAGCAAGAAATGCACATCAGTGTGGTTTTTTTTCCCTGGCTAGTTCATCTTTTTTTTTTCAGTAGGGCCAGTTAGCTCTGGCAGGTGCAGTCAGATGGAGCTGTACCATCTTCACAGTCTTGAAACAGTTTCTTTGTTGGAGATGAAACATTAATGTGGCATCAGAGCTTTCTGTTACATGAATGCACAGATATTCAATTCCCTTCCTCCCAATCAATAGATATATGCATATATGAATGATGTCTAACACACAGAAGGGGAGGGAAAACAAAATGTGACTGAAACTGTTTAGTCTATTAAAATGTTCTTCAGTATCAAAGCTGTAGCCGAAAATAATTTGCACTACACAATGAGTCATGCATCCTGCTTCCATCCCCGAGCAACGGCAGGATGCAGGGAAGAACATGTGCTACCTACCTAATGAGAATTACGAAGAGATTCATTTAAAACCGTACCAGCTTGCTACCACAAACTTTTGAATCACATCAAATTAAATCAGTCAGCCAGCAAGCTCTGCTGCTAGACATGCCCTTCAATGCAGACGCTGGTGCCTCTCTACCTTGCTGAATGCATCTCTCATACCGTAATTTAGAAAATGATCCCTGGCAATGTTTTACGTCTGAGGACTCAGTTCAGACAGGCTTTTGTCTAATAACAATGTGGTCACACAAAGAATTATATTAGAAATATCATCTGATATTAGTAAAGGGTCAGCTCAGAATAAAGCTATTGTCATCACTGCTAATCAAACTCAAAAGTGGAACTGGAATAACGCTGAAAATATTAAGTCATTTTTTTCATAAAATGATTTGCTTTGACTCTGCTTATGTCCCCGTTATATTCTCTCTCCGCAGCTGCTGACAGGAATACAAATACAGTGTGTGTATCTCAAGACAACACGAACTCAAAAAGCTCTGTAAAAATAGAATTGAGTAAACACATCACCATTTGAGCATGGTAACATCATAATGAGACAGGAAAAGTAATTTTACTCTTACACAAAGACATCAAAATATAATAAGATATGGTAATGCAGAGTTAAGACACCCAAACAATATAAACTCTACATTGTAATGACCCTGTATAATAACCATACCTTTGAATTGCATTGTATTAATTTAAATTATATCCATCCTCCATATTAAAAGGCATCACAAAAGCTTCAGAATAAAACTGTTGTTTTCAAATTTGGAAAAATGGTTGTGGTTGGTTTAATTAAATCTGTTGTTTGACTACTCACATAAGAGTTACTGAAGTGTTGAGATGAGCTCTTCTTACTGTATCTGAGCATTCAATTTGCTTACTAATAACTACTGAGCTTACTTACAGGTTTTTTTCTTCACATGTAAATCTGAGAATAAGATAATTATGCTGGCAGAGTGAATGAAATGTAAATTATTATTGAAATAATTATCGAGAAAGAACATACTGTAAGAACCATAATATTAACATGGATATATTTGGCCCTCCCAAAGTTTCTAATTAATTTTAAATGGAACAGTTGAAAAAACCTAATTTTTCATGAACTGCATAAATATCCAAAAGGAGAAGGGTGTTGTTTCAACAGGGACACATTATTTTCTTTTGTGTGTAACAAAAAGGTGAAATTATTTCTTCATTTACAAATTAGATCCTGACCATACCATCAAGAGATTAGCCTATGAGTTGTTTAAGATCAGGTTTATCTCCCAGGCACTTGCTGTCTTGGGAGAAGAAATAGCCCAAATTAGAAAAATTACATTGGAAAACCAAGCAGCAACTGATTACTTACTTTCAAGACATAACCATGAATGTGAAGAGTTTAAAGGAAAGTGTTGTTTTAATTTAAAAGGCAATTCTCAAATTATGCAGGAAAAGATAAAGCAGCTAAAGGATTTGGCAGGAAATACTGAGGAACTGGAAAGGATAGATTTTTCATGGTTGACTTCTCGGTTGCCCAACTCAAATTGGTTAAACTAACTTTTTATAGCTGGAATATTAATAAGAACTATGATTTTAATCAGTTGTTGTATGCTACAATGTTTCCCCATTTGTATAAATACCTTGAAGATGATTTTGAAAAGGAAAAATAAGGAAGAATTCTCCTAGTAAAGATGACAAACCTTTTGCCAAAGAAATAAAAAAAAAAGCAAACCCCAAACTTGAAATGGAATGTTGAGATTTATAGAAATTTAGAAAGGATATAAGTCTCAAAAGGGAGGAAATTGATGTAAGATACGCCACCAAATTACCAGATCGATGATAAAGTCAAGTCACAAGGACCTGACTAGGCATTCAAACTTAAGAAATGAGGAGCCTCATCCTGTTGTACCAAGATCTTGGCAATTTCACTACGTAAATGTTTAACTAGTTGCAAAATTCTTGTTCTTTAGCTGAACTTTGCTTATTCTGATAAGAAAAACACACCCCCATCACTGAAGCTACTCGCTTCCTGAAGAATGCCCTCACCCACTGAGCACGCACAATGATTTTTCTAGAGGATGATACTTTTAATTGCAAATGAAGAAAGCTTGTACCAGTTAGAAGAGGTTTAAGCAGAATGATTACCAATAGAAATGCTATAGCTTATGCATATGTAGTTATCTATGCATAAATAGCATCATTTTAAGCACCTAGGTGTGCTAACTTTGTGATTTGACCACCTAGCACCCATCTCTGCACAGATATGTAATAAACAAATATCTCAACTCTGTGTGTAGATTGGCTTTTTGCACATTGGGCAAAAGAATCCTAGTTTTTGGGAAAGCACAAGTGTGTGATATAAGAAGATCAATGTTCTCATCTCACTAACTGTTAGATTCTAAAAGTAAGATTTTTCAATTTCAGTGTGGTCTCTGTGCTCTTTAATCATGATATAATGTTTTTTGTTGACAACCGAAATGTTCATTTCATGTTACAAACTTTCGGTGTTCTCTGTCAGAACAATAATGCTGATAGAGCAACAGTGCAATCAACATAATCAACTGTGACATTATTCACAGCGTGGAAAAATATTCTCTTTATTAGACTTTCTAAATTAAGATGAAAACATTATGATTATCTAAGGTACTTATGATTTTTTATCAACTTTCCTTTGCATGTAATATTCTAAAGGATATTGGAAGGTGAATGGAAAAAGACCACCTGGTGAATTTTCTAATAGGGAAAAAAATGATTTTCCAGTGACATATTTAAATTATCACATTTACTTCTGGTAATCTATCACTGAGGAAAAATGTATCACGCAGTATTAGAAGACTGCAGAATACTACTAGAAGAAATATCAATTTTGGAAAGTTTTAGGAAATGTTAGAAATAAAATTGTATCCTACCAGGCTCAGTTATCTATGATCTATTGTAGGATTTCCTACAATGAAAATTGCCATAGTATCTAGTGATACACAGTGATGTGTAAAGTCATGTGACTCTTCAATAAAGCCCTAAAATGGAAGAAGGCTCAGAGGAGATGGGCAAGGGTGATGTGCCTGTGAAGCTTAAGTAATAAAGGGTGTGACTGACCACAGCCTTTGTAAAAAAGCTGGCTTCTTTGCAACAGGACTTCTTTGCAAAGGAGGGTGCTCTTTGTTTTAGATAACATCTGTCAACACTTGAGTGCATCAACAGGTGATGTAAATGTTTCTCCCTGAGTTTATTAAAAAGATGAATGTCTCCCTGACTTAGACAGATCAGCATGGGAGGGGAATGAATATGTGGCTTAGCCCAACATACAGTATAAAAATTAGACAACTAGCAAAAGTATTCTGAAGAGAGCAACGGCCTTGAGCTGGCATCCACCTGTATGTTCCTTCATGGTGACTGGTAATGTTCAGCATTATGATGGCGACAGCGATAATGAGAATTATGTTGGCATATGAATTCTACACAGGAAAATGTGTAGAATACTGTAACTGTTTTTTTTTTTTTCTAGTAATTGATGTAATTACATTTGTAGAAGCCTATAGTTCTTTTTTGTTGACTTTTTTTTGTGAACCAAAGACAAATGGACAAGTTTTCTATGGTGCTTATGTTCTGAATATGTAGTCTGAGACTTAGAGGTTGTCAAAGGTTTCCAGTTGCCTAATTTGAACTAAAACTGAAATACAAATTGAGTGTGGGTCCATTTGTGTTTTGAAAACTTCAATAGGTGGATATTTGAATCTTTGGATGAATACAGAGAATTTACTGAAACAGAAAAGATCCCATCTTATTTACATTAGTATAATGATTTGAACTATGAAGTTCAGCACACAGGACTGGGAAAAAGTGAACTCTGGCTCTGTGGACCCCAAGAGAGTTACTGCAAAACTTCATGTGAGAATAGCATCAAGATGAGATGACCGTGCAAATGTCAACAAGAAAGCAAGGGGCAGGGACATGAATGTGTATAGATTTAGGGAGAAGTTTAGCAGCAGTCCTGAGGGATTAATTTTGTCTAGCTGTTGGATTTGGGCACTTAAGGAGTCTTTGAGATGCATTTGAGAAGAAATCATCTTTGAAAATGAGACCTTGCTTTCTAAATTAACAAAAAAACTATAACGATAAATGGAGTAGGATCTAATTTAAGATTAAATTCTCAGCTATGCCTGTGCTCTTTTGCTGACCAACAAACGAACATGCATATTAATTACAGATTAAGCTCCTTGTTGAAATGGTCTTTTCTGGCCATGAGCTAAGAAATAATTTATGAAAAATGAATATTTTCTTGTTTTATTGTCAGTTGCATGGCTCTAACACAAAATGATCTGCCCAATAGAGCAGGATGAGGGACCATAATATTTTGGAAACATTTTTGTTCTAATTAATTTTAAAAAGTGAATTCAGAGCTTATATGACTGCTCTGTTCAGTTTCAGAAAAGATGCATCTCAAGCAGAGGTAATGCTCACTTTCTCAGATATTGCCCAGACAATATCCTTCAGTTGTGACCACAAAGAACCACCTTTGGAAAGTTCAATTTCTGTGCTTATTTCATCCTTGGCCTCACTGCATAGTCTTATACAAGGGTGCCAGTTAGTGTCAATTATGGTGGTGTTTTTTGTAATGTGGGCATCTGTCTGGTAGGAACTGGACAAACTGCCAACTTATTACGTCTGAGCTGCAAAATAGCTATCAGATGGCCACAGTTTTCAATCACCAGCCATCTGGGTTGAACTTGTAGAAATGACTTATAGGGCAAAAGGCTTCAAATCACATTCATTTCAACTTCTTTTCAAGTATGTATGGCTGCAACTATACCAGCATGTTTAAATAGGATGAGGTTATGTGACCAGCATTGCTTAAAATTTATTCACACTGTTTAGTTAGAGGTGATGGGGGTGTCAGTGAGCCATCAGTGTCCTAAGTTCCTCACCAGGAAGAGTTAGAATCTGTGGATTACTTCCTCTCTGATTTTTGATATGTACTTGTGCTTATTTTTATACTTTTTCTTATACAGCCTGTATATATGTCTTTTGCTTTTTCTATATGTACATGTTTCTCTTTTTCTCTATATATATCTTTCTCTCCCTTGGTTCTCAATTATTCAGTTTTCTGTTCTATCTAAACTGCTTTAACAAGATGTTACTCCTACATTCACCACTGATGGGCCACTGAGATCTGTGTTTACAGTCTGCGATCTCTTGTACAGTTCTGAGTTTACACTCTCACAAATCACACAGATAAATCATTCTACTCAGAATAGCAACTAGCTATGCTATAAGCTACATCTATCCTAGACCAAACTTGACTACATGGATAATTGTTATAGCAGCTAAACCAAGGCCAAATTAACATATGCCAGAACAAGCCCAAACAAGTCCTGGGACCATGCCCTGTCAGGTTAATACAAAGACCGTGTCCTTTAACAAGCAATGAGAAGTATATCCCATTTACCGGGCTATAGACATGGTGTCAGAATGACTCAGGTTTTCACACGGCCACGTGGGAGGAGAAGGAAGATGCCTTTCCCAGATTTTCAACTGTAGGACCTGCTGAAGTTCACAGGGCACTGTGAACTGAATGTCCCAAGTGACAGTTAAATACCCTAAACAGCATGCCTAGACTGCACCTAAGCACTTCCACGTTTTAAGCATGAAGTACCACCAATTCTGCTGTATTTTGATATGCTTGATTCTTAAATGTTATGAACAGATGTTTGTTTTTCAATGCAGTAATTACCTGAAAAAAAACTTCACTCCAACAATGCAAATGCAGTATGAATTAAATGTAAATTCTGCTTTATACTTTTAATTAAGAATACTACAAACTATAACGACAGCCATCAAGTTGATTTGGAATCTCATCAGTGAAGTGCAAATGAGAAACATATGGAAAATATAGTTTAAATTCCCTTTATTAGGTTGCACATCTCTGTCATCTGTCAAGGAGCTGCAAAATGGATGTTCCAACGTGCATTGTAAATTTTGCTGAGCTGAACAGCAATATCTCACCCTCTGCATGTCTTGCCAGCTGCAGGAGGAGCAACAGTGAGTAGCAGGTGGGTGGAAAAGGGTCAGCTCATGGCAGTGATGAAATTCTGTGCTAATCTTCAACGAGATCCAGCTTTGAGAGATCTTTCACAGGTAAGCTTTTACCTGAAAGAAACAGATAGACATTTAACCTTACTGCTACAGACAGAGATTGTTGTATGCTTGGTCTTTCCTTCCTGATAACTGAGCCATGAAGTGTTTTGAACTACATTGGAACAAAGGACAAAGTGTCCTTGAATGCGACATAATTTAATTAAGAACCTGCAGCTTCACTTGTCTACCTGTAGCAAAAAATGCCCCTACTAAACGAGTGACATACTAAACTCAGTATGGGAATTAAATTAACATTGGCTATTATTGTCCTTGGGTATGGGCATGAAACCGAGTTATCTTCAGGATGAAAAAGGTGTGGGTTCATGTCAGATAGGATTCATTTAACTAAATTACAGTGACTACAACTCATCTACAGTAATTACCCCTGAGGCTCCCATTACTGTCAATAAAGAAAAATAGACACCTTGAGAAGGCAGTTTCTCATGCTAAAGTGCATGCTTAAAATAGGCTGAGTCATGCCCTAGAAAGTTTGACTCTCGGGACGAGAAAGAAAAAGCTTCTTTGCAGGTAACATGAAGCTGGGTAAAAATCTGCACATGGGCAACTACTGCAGACTAGCTAACATCCTGAAAATTCAGACTCATGTTCTATGAAGCAGCCATGCTTGTTGCTTTTCAAATGTATGCACACCTTAATCTCAACAAGGAAACTGGATCCAGCCCACTCCTCCGGGTATGGGAAAAGAGTACAGGGGTCCCAAGCTGTTGCTGAAGGATAGCCAAAACTTGCTAAAGAGTTCTACTGTCCTATCTGAGGTGGCATGGAGGGCATGAGTGGCATGGGCAAAGAGAGCAGGAGACTATTGTAAGGAGTTTTTAAGTTATTCATGGAGATGAGAAAAATTAGTGTAGACGACTTTGAAGTGGGAGTTGTCCTTTTATTTTTCTCATGGTGTCATTTTAATTGCCAGTTCTCTTTTTCCATGATGCTACTGGTTTGCACAATTTTTATTAGATTAACAGTCTTCGCAGGAAAGCAACTTCTTTCAGCTCTGGTAAGAAAAGACAGATTTTGCTGCTTTCCTTTCCAGGCCATGGAGAAGCCTTTAATACGACTGCTTAACAGGTGTGTTGGGAGATGACAAGGAATATTGAGGGGAGTGCTGCTTTTGTTTGCAGTGGTGCTTCCCTCCAGTGCTTTCCTAGCTTGAGTGAGCTATTCTGACAAGCTGCAGCCTATGCACAGGGCTTCCTCCCACACCTTTGCTGTGAGTTCTAAATTATGAAGAAAACAAAAACACGCTCTTGAGAAATCCTATCAAATGGATTTTACTGTGGAGTGCATATTCTCAAGCCGCTGCCTAGCACTGACTCAAAAAGAGACTTTTACATAGATGAATAACAGATCAGAGTGTCAAGCAGGGGATTATTACACTGTTTACATTGGTTCACAGCCAGCTTAGTACCACATTGTTGTGGATCTAGGACAGATGTTGCTGCCCCTTTCTGTCACCGGAGCAGTATGGATGAGATTCAGTAAGGGCCAAGACTTGGACTTTGCTCTCCACCCTACCGTATGCAATTGTGTTTACTTTATTATAAAGCTTTTTTCTTTAATTTGTTTGAAATCTATATCTGAGTTATGATCTTGTTACAGTTATTGATTTTACTATGGATTTTAGAGATCTCAAGGGCATTAGAACTCTACAGTATTTCCATTGCTTAATCTCAAACTGTTTTTTATTCACATTGAAGCATCAGGATATCCAAATGCAATGCAGAAAGTCACTGATCTGAGATGACCACCATAATGTATAAGTTAGTCATCTGAGTACTATCTCTGCTTGATCATGTAGATTTTGGCTGATGTCTTCAGCCTGAAATACAAAACCAATGCTTCATATTCTAGCTGTCATGTCATATTTTATTGCTTGATACATGCATAATAGTTTGCTACAAGAAATCACAACACAGTCAGTTTTTGCAGACTATTACAGTTATTGCTTATTAATTCCTAATATTTATGATGGGAGATGTTAATGAAGATTACTGTTCTTGCATTTGTTTGAATTTTATTATAGCTAGTATATTGTTCTCTTATCCATGTCCTTTAGCAGCAATGATAGTAGCCAAGATGAGACTTTTTGCACATTATGGAGTACAAGAATTATATACACTGATGTGGAGGGAATATAGCTGCTCTAGCTAGCCTAAATAATATGGAGTAATAAATTTAGTATTTTCTTTATTATTTCTCTCCATTCATGTTATTCAAATGAAATAAATTTAATTTGAATTGTCTCACTGTAGCTGTAAACATGCTATTCAAAGTCTGTGCAAACATTAGTTTAGAAATATTAGTTTAGAGCATCTGATCTGCAGTAGCATTATACTAGGTCTGCTGAAAACTGCAGTGAAACGTACATTCAAATAAAGTCTTGAGCTAGAGGTTATTTCTCTGTGTGCTTGCCTAAATCGAGCAAGATTATACCACCTGCAATGAAAATCTGGCTGGACGAAAGTTTGCATCTGTCACAACAGTGAATCAGTGTCCTCCCACTGCAATATACAGTTTTAAAAAGAAGCCCAAAGGCAAAATGTAGTAAGAAATTGGATGGTTTTAGTTAAATTCCTTATTATTCCATCTGGACTTCAGCTGCTGCAGTTAGAGAACTCTCAGGTTTTGTAGAAACCTGAAAGGCATTCTGTCTCTGTTGGTACCTGGACATCTAAAGTGAAATTAAGATTCGATTTTTAAACATTTTAAAATATTCTCTCAAAGTCTTTCTGGTTGGAGAAATTGAAACTTAATACCTTTTCAGAGAGGAGCAGGCATTATAGGATAGCATAGAAATACTTATTAAAGATTGTATTTATCAATCAATCTCTCATCTTGAAGTGCCAGGTAGTTAAAAGTCTTTTATTTAAAATAATTATTTAAGAAGCCTATTGTAAAATTCATGCATCTTTTGAAAGACCTAATAGCTAGCCTTCTGATTTGCAAAAAAATAAGGATAATATTTTGTGTCTGGACTTGAGTTTAACCATGAATCAATGGCACACACCTTGATTTTATTGCTGCAGTTACTTGCAGTTTCTAGTCTATGACATCTTGAATGCTTTTGGATGCTCTCTTTAGTCCTGGTTGCTATACTTAGATCAGCAAAAATCAAAGTATATGTTTGTGTGGATAAATATCAGCACATCCAGCTGTACATGGACACATAAACACATACTCTCTCTTGCTATATATGTCTCATGAGCAAAACATAATCACAGAATCACAGAATGTTAGGGATTGGAAGGGACCTCAAAGGATCGTCTAGTCCAATGCCTCTGCCGGAGCAGGACCACCTAGATCAGATCACACAAGAATGCGTCCAGGCGTGTTTTGAACATCTCCAGAGAAGGAGACTCCACAACCTCTCTGGGTAGCCTGTTCCAGTGTTGTTACCCTTACTGGGAAGAAGTTCTTCCTCATGTTTAAGTGGAATCTCCTATATTCAGCTTAAATCCATTTCCCCTTGTCCTATCATTGGATGCCAGTGAGAAGAGCCTGGCTCCATCCTCATGACAGTCACCCTTTCCATATTTATAAATATTAATGAGGTCCCCCCTGAGTCTCCTCTTCTCCACTCCCTTAATCATCTGCTGGACTCTCTCAAGCAGTTTCTTGTCCTTCATGAACTGAGGGGCCCAGAACTGGACACAATATTCCAGATGCGGCCTACACCTCTCAGAGTAGAGGGGGAGGAGAACCTCTCTCAACCTACTAACCACATCCCTTCTAACACACCCCAGGATGCTGTTGTGGGTTTAGGCCAATCCGGCAACTAAACTCCACACAGCCGGTCTCCCACTCCAGTAAAGAGGAGAGGAGAAAAATATAATAAAAGAGCTGAGGGTTGAGACAAGAACAGAGGAGCACCCACCAACCACGGTCCCGGGCAAAAGAGACTCAGATTCCTTAAACAAAACAGTTTATTAACAGCTACCTACAAAGACAAACGCAGATGAAAACGGTTACTTGAGAGAATAACAAGAAAACAAGGCCAGATCTTAAAAACAACACCACTCCCCGCCTTTGCCTCTTCTTCCCGGCTCTACCTCCTCCCCCCAGTGGCACAGGGGGACAGGGAATGGGGGAGTGCAGGTCAGTTCATTCCATGTTGCTACTACCGCTTCTCTTAAAGGAGAAGGAGTCCTTATATCATTTTCCCTTGCTCCAGTGGATCTCCTACTCACAGGGAAAAATCCACAGACTTCTCCAGTGTGAGGTCCTACGTGCAGGATGCAATCCTTACCCCATCAGATTGCTCCGGGTGCGGGCTTTACCACAGTCTCCGACTTTTAAGGAGTTGTTGCCGCTCGCTCTGCTGTGGGCCGTCATACAGACTTTAAATGCACTCTGGCATGGGTTGTCATATCGACCTTAAATGCGTCTCGATACAGACTTTAAATGTGTAAATGCCACCAGAACCTCCCCCCCCCCCCCATCAAACCATGACAGATGCCATTGGCCTTCTTGGCCACAAGGGCACATTGCTGGCTCATGGTCATCCTGCTGTCCACCAGGACCCCCAGGTCCCTTTCCCCTGTGCTGTTCCCCAACAGTTCAGTCCTCAACTTGTACTGTTACATGGGGCTGTTCTTACCCAAATGCAAGACTCTACACTTGCCCTTGTTGTATTTAATTAAATTTCTCCCCGCCCAACTCTCCAGCCTGTCCAGGTCTCTCTGAATGGCAGCACAGCCTTCAGGTGTGTCAGCCACTCCTCCCAGTTTAGTGTCATCAGCAAACTTGCTGACCATGTACTCTATTCCCTCATCCAAATCATCGATGAATATGTTGAACAACACAGGTCCCAGTACCGACCCTTGAGGGACTCCACTGGATACAGTCCTCCAACTGGATTAGGTCAGTGGCTGAGTGTTTCACATGTTTTGTAGATAAGCTTTATGATAGTCATAAATTTCATTAATATAGAAAGGGATTTGTGAATAATAACAAATTCTAATATAATAAGAATAATATAAATCTGCTGAGAACTAAATTTCATTTTCAAATAAGCAAAACCTTCTATGTTTACATGATTTTCTACTTTTACTCAATACATATTTTCCAGCAGTCATAGTCCACTAGCACTAATTAAAGATTCATTTAATATTCCTAAAGTGAACCTCACCTCTGTATGTTGACCAGGAAAGGCAAGAAGAATTTGAAGTTCTTACAAATTAACAAAACTTTTCACAGAACTACATTTTTACTTGTTAAATCTCTTGCCAATTGAGTCTTTTCCTATTCCATCATGGCTTGTGTTCATGTTGCAATGATTTTACTACTTGGAAAAAAAGTACATCAGTGTATTTTTCTAATGTAGTTTCTGAGATCAAGCAATTCTGAATTCTCTTATGATGTCATCCTTCATGAAAAACAAAAGAAAACCACAAAAAAACCCTTAGTCTTGATCCAAAGAGAAGCTTAGAATCTATCTACCAGTTTAGAAAACAGAAGGTAAATTTTATATGAATTCAATGATGAGGTATTTTCTAACCTGATAATAGTTTTTGCATTCCTACACCTGGAAGTACAGGTTAAATACCAGTGTACAGAGAATACATAGCCACCTAAATTCTTTCCTGACATCCTTTTTTTTTTTTTTTTTTTTTGTCCACTTACATCAATAGGGAATGTTGTCCTGTTTGTATCTATTAGTTAAACAAAAGATGTAGAATCAACCCTTCTCAATTTTTAAGTGATTAGAGCCTCAGGAATCTTGTTGCCATTGTCTGTGATTGACAGGTCTTTACTGAGCTGGATACTATCTAATATTATTTATTTCTTGTTCTATGTGTATATAAAAGGATAGATATTATACTCTTAACACTAAATTCTATTGTTCTGTGGTGGTAATTCCGTAGTTTTATTCTGTATAGTATTGGACTTGTGAAAAGTGTATCAAATGTGACTTCTGTCTATGCTCTTCTTTAAAAAAACCTGTAATACACATAGAGTTGTCGAATATCCTGAGTTGAAAAGGACCCATGAGGATCATCAAGTCCCAACTCTTGATTCCACACAGGGCAATCTAAAAGTTAAACCATATATCTAAAGGCATTGTCCAAATATTTCTTGAACACCATCAGGCTTGGGGCCATGACCGCTTCCTTGAGGAGCTTGTCCCAGTGCTTGACCATCCTCTCAATGAAGAGCTCTTTCCTAATATCCAATCTGAATTGCTCCTGAAGCAGCTTTCATTCAGTCCCTTGTGTCCTATCACTAGACATAAGAGAGAAGAGATCAGCACCTTCCTCTTCCCTCCTCCTTGTAAGGAAAATGTAGACAGCAATGAGGTAACCCTTCAGTCTCCTCTTCTCTAAGCTGAACAAATCTAGTATCCTCAGCTGATTCTTTGAAGTCATACTGTCGCGTTAAGACATGATATTCTGTCGATAGAGGACAGCATGGGGGGCTACCTTGAGCCTTTCTCAATTTGACCAGTCTGCCCCTTTCCCAAGGAAGCACAGGCAGCAACACCGGCACAAATCCCTTATATCCTCTGTGTCAATTACTGAAGTTTCCGGAAACATATTTATATATAACAAGTTTTATTACATATATTCATGACAGGATACAGATTCGAAGATAGTTGGTGACAGGAACTGACTGCGAAAACAGATTTGATGTCAAATAATATAAAACTAGAACTGATCAGTGATAATACTAACTAGCTAGCAAGATGTTAGCAAGTAAATGCGCACAACACAGAGCTCTTACCCAATAGGCGTCCCTATGGGGGGGAGAAGAGAGGTCCAGCCTGTTGACTGATCCCAAACGTTTCAATGGGGGACTTCTCCCTGACATCCCCCTTCTCTTTCGCCATTTTATACTATTTCTTTACTTTCAGGTGGAGCTTGAGTGACTCTAGTCATACAGACCTTTATTAGGATTGGTGTAAATTTTTCTCGCTTCGATTTAAAGGTATAGACAAGAAGAAATTCATGGCGCCTGCTCAGTGACTGGTGGTCGCAGCCCGGATGCGGGTAGCTTTTGAGGTGGAGGTATGTTTTGGTGTTATAATGACATTAGAATGAGCAAAGTTCAACTAAAGGACAAGATTTTACCGTTATTGTTGAGGCAGCAGTTGTGATCCATCTTCCTTGATGGCAATTAGGGGGTTATCTTCACCAGATCTTCTTTACCCCTGATAACAGGGATGAGCCATGGTACCTCCATACCACTCTACTCCCCACTTCAAGGACATTGCTCATTCCATCCGACCAGCAGGCCGTGTCTGTCCTGGGAGCAGCAACTGTGTCTCACCTCAAAGCTGCTCTAATATTGCAGCCTTTCAGCTGAACTTTGCAAAGCCGCATTTCTCCATTTTCCCTGATTTTGGTTATTTTCCCACACATACCCTCTAGTCCTTTCACGATCTTTGTCCTCCTTTGGACACACTCTAATATTTTTATAACCTTTTTATGTTGTGGAGCCCAAAACTGCACACAGTGCTGGAGGTGAGGCTGCACCAATGCCAAGTATAATAGGGCAATCACTTCTTCCGATTGGTTAGCCATACTGTGCTCAATGCACCCCAGGATACGGTGGGCCCTTTTGGCTTCCAGGGCACACTGCTGACTCCTGTTGAACTTACCATCAACCTAAACCCCCAGATCTCTTTCTGCAGGGCTGCACTCCAGCCTCTTGTCCACCAATACGTATGTACATCCAGTATTACACCAAACCAAGTGCAGAATCCTGAGCGTATACACAGAGACTTCTATAACCATGATGAACAGCATGGAAAGTTTTATGTGATATTAAATACTCATCCCATCTAGAAATAGATATCTAAGAAAGCGATATTCAGTATCTTTCTGGATGATCCTCCTTCTTTCTACCACTGACAGATTTACTTTAAGAGTTTTACTTAAATGTGTATGACTCATTTTTAGACAGCTGAAATTATGTGAGATGAATACTTGCTTCAGTGGTAATTTGTATGCCAAACAAGAAGTCAAAAGCATTTTCATTTTGGCCCACTGAAGTAGTAAACAGTATTTAAGCTCTTAAATATTTCTGAAGTAAATCAGGTTAAAAGGAAAAAAAAATCTTTTTACTTATCCATTGAGTATGGCTAATTAAGTTGTCATTTTTCTAATTTGTAATTATAGTCATAATGACTATTATTGGCTTTCCTACTTTTTGATGAAGTTGACATTTTGGTGTTTGATATTTTTCATTTCTTTCATTTGTTTCCTGCATCATTCATTAGCAGTTTTTGGAAGTCACTGTCCTCAGTGATAACAATTTAGCTTGTTAACTAATGCTGTGTCAGCACTGTGAATGCTTCAGGAACGATATACTGCTCTTAAAGGCATATTAGTGACAGAAAAGATACTTCTGTTGTTCTAGCATGTAGCACAACTGTAAGTATGTAAATGTTCTTCACTCAAAGTCTCTACTTCTCGGTTATTTTCTTGTTTGGTCTCTCTTCTTACAGAAACAGACTTGAGCTAGACTTAGGCTTTTTCTTTCAAATACCATTTTCAAAAGAACATATTAATTGCTCTTAATCAAAAGCAATTTATGCATTATAAAGGATCTCAAAAAAAATAAACACGTATCTACTAATTGCTTCCGCATTTATTGTGCCTTTCTTCTCTCTTTATTTACTTTGGCAGAGTCAGACTTTGACAGAATTTAGATCAACCGTATTAATTCAAATTATCATCATTTGTGATTGATGCCAGGACATGCTCTCACATTCTTATTCACTGTTTTCAGCTGCGATGAGCAGTAACCTCCAAAGGAAAACAACAAGCAAGAGAGTAATGCTAAATCCTTAGACCACCATATTTGCAAAATGACTGTGTGTTCAAGTCCAGTTGTTTTCATGAACAATTTCAGCATTCTAAATCACTCAGTGACAACTTGAATAATTACTGAAATACAAATCTCTTTCAGCATATAGAATATTTGGGAATGGTTTTCAATAACCATTTTGCATGTTCTACATTCCAAATTTGTTACTAATGCCGAGACACAAGACTCTCTTTATTCTATGGCTGGATGTTTTTCAAGCTTACAGGACATTTAAAACGGCAAAGAATGATTCTGTTTTGAACATTTGCACTAATACAAACTGTGCTCCATGAATATTCATAATGCCTTCTTTGACATTTTTAGAACAAATATTACCTGATAAAAATGTTTTATAAAGAAATCAAAGAGGTTAAAATGTCATCAAACAAAATTTGCAGAATTCACTGTCTATATAGGTTAACAATACATTTCTGCAATATTTAACTATAAGATTCTGACCACAGTGTTTGATGTTAGTTTTCTAAATTTGTCCTCAATGGCTATTTTATTTGTAGTTTAGCTTTTGTATATGTATCTGTATTTCTGTCTGTCTTTTTACATATTTGTATGTCTTCTGGTTGGCAGAAAAGACAAGAAACTAGATTTTTTTAACCAATTAGTTTGGACTAGTTTAAACTGTGCTGATTACTTTGCCCTTTTTACTCACTTTCCATTTTTATTTATCAATGTTATTTTAATATATACCGTCTATACATACAGTTCACTAAATTTTTTAAAATAAATTCAGTAATTTATAATTTGAATAATTACTGTATGAAGAGCTTGGGAGAGGAGGATGCATTTTATGAAAAAAAAAAATTGAAACATAGCTATACATACTTAATTACCAATTTTGTTGAAAATGAATTTAAAAATCTTCAATGCTATAAAATCTAAATATTCAGAGTTTTCTCAAACTTTCACATCATATAAGATTTTATTTCTGAATGAATGTGGTAGCTATCCAAGCAAGAGAAAAAAACAGTCGTATGAGATTCTTTTCAATAAACACATAAATATTGATATCTTTTTTTTTAAATGACTTCAGGCTAGTTGGTATGTTTTCATTCAATTTCTAACCAGCAATGGATTATTCCCAAGATTCTTTATTCTGAGCCTAAAGGCAAAACTTCCACCAACATAGACACAAAATCATGTCTGAAAGATATTTTCAGAGGTCCTTATCCTTGCTTCTAGGTAGGAATATATATATATCATATATGATATTTTATATATAATATATATATATATACACATATACACACACATATAGGCACACATGATAACCCATGTTTATAAGAGCTCTAGTGATGAAGGTGACTCAGTCTGTGCTGTCAGCTTTAGCCAGCCTCAGCCAATTTCATCTTCAATTTTTGTTATTAGAAAATCTCTCCATGAGGCTTCCATGCAGTCTTCTGTGCTGCTTTATTTTTTCTGCTATTTGGTATGGATACGGAGAAAGGACAGATCCCTTATTTACTGAGTCCTGTTTTGTGCCTGAAAACTATTATGTTGTGTCCTGTCTTTCTAGAAATATAGTGCCCGAAACAGTGCACCACTTCAGCTGAGATGTTGCCAGTACACAGCAGAGGATCAGGCTGCTTCATGCGTTTTATGTGCTATATCCCTCTTTGTTCACTTAAGTATGATTTTTTTTTCCTTTTACAAGAGCATGACTTTGTAATTCGGTGTTCAACTTGTAGCATAAAATAATATTTATTCTTTTTGCATCAGAACTGTGACTTGTGTTTGTGTAGCAGTGTATCTTTGCATAAATTTAGTATCCTTTATTTGTCCCTGCTGAACAGCAAATTTAAGAAGCATATGAAATTTTTGAATAATACCAGACCTAGGACAGAACCCTGGAAATCTCTACTCAATACAGCCTTCATTCTGACACAGAAACATTAATATTGTCTCTACTCCATATTATTTTCATGTGGATTATGTCTCCCAAGGCTGCTTATATGAGAATGTCTGTCAAAGCCTTACTCAGGTCAGGATATATGTAATCTGCTTTTTCTTCTCTATTCACAAGACCTGCTACTCTCTACTAGAGAGAAATTATGATTTGGTTGGCACAGTCCACTCGTGACAAATCCATATAACTTGTCACTCACCTCCTTATTTTCTTATATCTGCCACTAGTGGTTGTTGTAGCTTCTTTTTGCAGTGGAGCTATGTTTTGAAAATTGGTGCAGAAAAACAGTAAAGATATTAGCCTTCTTGTCATTAGTTGTGGTTAGCTATACAACTCTGCTGAACAGCAGACTGACCCTTTCCTTTGTTTTTTCTCTTGTCGCTAACATACTTGAAATTCTCCTTGTCCTTTGCCAATTGCAGCTCTTTCTTTTTCTTCTGTGATTCTCATTTGGTCCCTATATGCTCATGTTATACTTTCATGTTCATCCTTATTAGCCTGGCCTAGTTTCCACTTCCTTTTTGTTCATTTCTTTTTTAATCCATGAAGTATTCTTCATTTAGACAAGTAGTTCCCTTACGATATTTTCTGTCTTTCCTCTGCAGGGGGATAGTTTGTGCTCAAGCTTTTCAAGTCTTTCTTTAAAGAACTGCCAGATTTTTAAAATATCTTTTCTGCTCAGGCTAATCTCTCAGGATATGCAGTCCATCAATTCTGTGAGTTTGTTGAAGTCTTCTTTCCTGAAATCCATTGTTTTACTTCGCACTTATACCTTCGAAAGTCTCACTGCCTTACGATTCCTTCCATCTCAACATTCGTCAGTTTGAAAGGGAAAGGAAGCCTGGAAGATCTTCCTCTCCGATGGTTATCTCCAGCAACAATGGCCACAAATATGTTCCATAAATTATTGAGTGTATCTCTACTTTTGCCAGCTGGGTGTCAGGCTAGCTGGGATACTAGGATAACTCTGAGAACTCCTTAAAAAGAGCCTCACTCTGTTTTTCTGCATTTAGTGTTAACCTATAACAGACTCCCTTGCTAGATGGAAACGATACTGTTATATTTTTAAGCACCACTGAAGAACATTTCAGTGTTGTACCTATTTCTGTATTCTGGTCCTCAGAGTAGTCTATAATATGCAAGGAAATGTTGCTTTTCCTATTTCATTTGTTTGTATGCGTGTTGCATAGTTTTCCAGTAAATTCCTATTCATGTGAATGAAGGCAAAGGCAGGGATTGTGAGAATGTAGAACCGCTCACTGTAGGAGAAGATCAAGTTCAAGACGATCTAAAGAACCTGAAGGTGGACAAGTCCATGGGCCCTGATGAGGTGCATCTGCGGGTCCTGAGGGAACTGGCAGATGAAGTTGCTAAGCCACTATCCATCATATTTCAGAAGTTGTGGCAATCTGGTGAAGTTCCCAATGACTGGAAAAGGGGAAACATAGCCCCCATCTTTAAAAAGGGGAAAAAAGAAGACCCAGGGAACTACAGGCCAGTCAGTCTCACCTCTGTGCCCGGCAAGATCATGGAGCAGATCCTCCTGGCGACTATGCTAAGGCACATAGAAAATAAGGAGGTGATTGGTGACAGCCAACATGGCTTCACTAAGGGCAAATCCTGCCTCACTAATTTGATGGCCTTCTATGATGAGGTTACAGCATTGATGGATAGGGGAAGAGCAACTGACATCGTCTACCTGGACTTATCCAAAGCATTTGATACTGTCCCACATGACATCCTTGTCTCTAAACTGGAAAGACATGGTTTTGATGGATTGGACCACTCGGTGGATAAGGAATTGGCTGGATGGTCACACTCAAAGAGTTGTGGTCAACGGTTCAATGTCCAAATGGAGGCCAGTGACGAGTGGTGTTCCTCAGGGGTCAATACTGGGAGCGGTGCTATTAAACATCTTTGTTGGTGACATGGACAGTGGGATCGAGTGTCCTTGCCTCAGCAAGTTTGCAGATGGCACCAAGTTGTGTGGTGTTGTGAACACGCTGGAGGGAAGGGATGCCATCCAGAGGGACCTTGAAAGGCTGGAGAGATGGGCCTGTGAGAACCTCATGAAGATCAACAAGGCCAAGTGCCAGGTCCTGTACATGGGTCAGGTCAATCTCAAGCATAAGTACAGGCTGGGCGGAGAATGGATTGAGAGCAGTCCTGAGGAAAAGGACTTGGGAGTGCTGGTGGATGAGAAGCTCAACATGAGCCGGCAATGTGTGCTTGCAGCCCGGAAAGCCAAACGTGTCCTGGGCTGCATCAAAAGAAGTGTGGCCAGCAGGTCGAGGGAGGTGATTCTGCCCCTCTACTCTGCTCTCGTGAGTCCCAACCTGGAGTACTACATTCAACTCTGGAGTCCCCAACACAAGAAGGACATGGAGCTGTTGAAGTGAGTCCAGAGGAGGTCCACGAAGATGATCTGAGGGCTGGAGCACCTCTCCTCTAAAGACAGGCTGAGAGAGTTGGGGCTGTTCAGCCTGGAGAAGAGAAGGCCCCGGGGTGATCTTATTGCAGCCTTCCAGTACCTAAAGGGGGTCTACAAGAAAGCTGGAGACGGGCTTTTTACAAGGGCATGTAGTGATAGGACAGGGGGAAGTGGCTTTAAACTGAAAGAGGGAAGATTTTGATTAGATATAAGAAAGAAATCTTTCACTCGGAGGGTAGTGAGGCAGTGGAACAGGTTGCTCAGAGAAGTTGTAGATGCCCCATCCCTGGAAGTGTTAAAGGCCAGGTTGGATGAGGCTTTGGGCAACCTGGTGTAGTGGAGGGTTTCCCTGCCCATGGCAGGGGGGTTGGAACTAGATGATCTTTGAGGTCCCTTCCAACTCTAACCATTCTATGATTCTATGAATCATCTTGGCATTTGCCATAACCAAACTTGTAAAAATTAAATTCCAGCTCTAATCATTTAAGATGCTTGGTGTGGCAAAAATAGACTTGGCTACAAGATCCAAGCAAATGGTTTATTTGCACTGTGCTTACAGGTTTAACTGTAAGGTTCAAGCCAACAATTTACTTGAACTGCACTTGCTGATTCAATATGCCACTATTGCAGGTTTTATAGATACAGTGGAGGAATGCACTATTGCAATTTAAAACCAAAATATACGCTATTACAATACACTATCACAGCACATAAGAGAGTCACGGAATGCACTATTACACACACAAGAGAGACAACACAGAAGGACACTAGACTTAAAGCATGCTAAATATTCTCTTATCCCTCCAGGCAAGGGCTCTCAATCCCAGGGAAGCTACCTTGGCTGCCGTCAGATCAAGAGGGGAAGAATCTCCTCACAGACCATCTGTGTAGTTGGAGAAGCAACTCCCAATTCCCAACTCAAATCATAGGGCTTTTATCCCTTGATTTTCGTGACTGTGTAGGTACTATGCCTGAGGGGGTTTTTGGTGGTGTGGTGGGAGTTTTCCCTTAACGATTGTCTGAATACACAAAGTTGTCTGCTGAAAGGAAACCTTCCAGCTTCTTTTTATTTTATTTCAGGCAACTGGACAATGATTGGATTGAGTCTCAGGGCATATTTTTTGTCGAGGGATTTCAAGGCTCAAATCAAGTTTCGATTCTTTGAATAACGTAGCACTGCTTTGTTTAGCCTAGGGTTTATTGGACAACTCAGGGCTAAGCTATCTACCCAGCTCTCTACTTCAAGGCGATGCAAGGCTGGGTTGCTTCTATAAGCCCTCTGTTTGTCACCTGTGCACTATACATCGAGTCGCCTGTGTGCTGGACATGTCTGAAACTTGATTAAGATCTATGAGCCAGATGATCCATGCACTTGGCAAGCCAAGCCTCTATGTTTCTTCTTGGCCCTTCTTGCGCTCTGTCATGCGTATTCATAATGCCTCCTGGTAGATTCAGGCTACCGTTTTGGTAGAGTTGAATATTTAGAACTGGTTTATTTTCACATTTATTATATTTTTGACAACAATAAACCCAAGGTATTATTCTATTTCTAATGGTCTAAATATGAGATATTACTGAAATTTCTGAAACTTTTTCAGGTTTATGAACTTTATCCATGTGTTCCTATCAGCAGTAACAACAGCACAGGGAATTATGGCTATCACCCAGCTGGCTTGAATTGGTAATTATTTAATTAAGGTTTAGGCCCCACCTACAAAAGGTGGGCCATTTCCTTCTGGCTGTAGGAGATGTAATGACATCCTTGGAGCTGTAGCCTGGTGAGCAACATCTGGTGACCCTGATGTGATTCTCACGTGAGACCCTGAAGACCTTGTCCCTGATTCCCTTGCCGGAGCCAGAGCTGGAGTGAGAAGTCCTTTGTTAAAGAAGGTAAAGCTGCTACCCCAAAAGAGGGAAGTGTGCTGGAGTCGGAATGAATGAATTGAGTCTCTGCTCACTGTAAAGCCTTCCTGAAAACTAAAAAAACTGTAAAACAAAAAGGGGAAATTATGGATATCACCCAGCTGGCTTGAATTGATAATTATCTAATTAAGGTTTAGGCCCTGCCTACAAAAGGTGGGCCATTTCCACCTGGCTGCAGAAGATGCAATGACATCCTTGGAGCTGCAGTCTAGGCTGGTGAGCAACAGGGAATGATCCAAAATGCATGGAATTCACAGTAGCAGCAGAAAGATGATGACTAGAGGAGGACAAGCACTGTCCCTGTGTGGCATTAAGTGGCAAATCCTCCAATTTGGCAAGAAAATTCAAATTTTCTTTGCATTGTGTATCCCCTTATGGGATAATACTGATGTCACTGAGCTGTTTTCTGGTAACAGTAAAAAAAAAAAACAAAACATTTTAAACCACCATCAAATCACCTATCAGATGAAAGGAGCATTATCCTCTACTTCAGTGGAAAACTTCTGCTTCTCTGGTCCTTCTTAGTAAAGATTTCAAAAAAAGATAGCACACCTTTGTGACTTCTGTCAAGCAACTAGTGAAGAAGCTCTGTAAACATAGGGAGAAAAGCCCTGAGTAGCCTGATCTGATCGCATAGCAGACCTTGCTTTAAGCGGGTGGTTGTACTAGAGGTCATGAGGTTCTGTGATTCTGAGTTTAGAAATGCCTTGAATAGCTTGCATATGTCAGACACACTGTCTATCCCATAACAGTATATACAAGTGATTGGTATTTTAGAAAAGCCTAATACTAGAATGCAGTCACAGAAATATTAATCTATTCTCAATGATGTAGAAACTTGTATTTGTTTAATAATACAAGGCTGATTCCCTATCATTGCTAGAGAATAAAGATGTCATACAGATGCAGGATAAATACTAAGGGACTCACAGATGATTTTTAGCTAGTTCTGACAGGCAAAGCTATGCCAAGTGATATGTCAGATAGTTTTAGTTTGGTGGGATGATGTGCTGAAGCTGGTGGGACTTGTAAAATTAAGTACCCTGAGAAAGGGTACCATATAAAAATTTTTTTAAATGACAATGTCAAGAGGAGGATGAAAAATCAAACAAGTAGAGTGGAAGCAGGATAATAAAATAAAACAATGAATTTCTCAGGTATAGCTTTAATCTTTGTATTTCCTTCACTACTTTCCTCCTCCTCTTGTATTTCAAGAAGTAACAGGCAAATATAGTTATTTTAAACTCTTCATAAGCTAGGATTTTCAGCAAAGAATCTCATTGTCAGATAGAGAACTATGAGCCATGAAGGGTTATTTATATTTCAGGACTCTCCAGTGCATGTTTGTTTCCACCTCTTAAAGATTTTTTTTTTTTTGGTTTTTGGCTTGATAGTGCATTCAGCTTCACCTCTGCAGCTTTCCATATAAATACAAACTCATTCTGATGTCATTTCTGGAAGATTGCTATCTAGAGGGGGCAGTTCAACATCCCTCTTCTCAAAGCAAAGTTTCTGCATGGGTGATTCTAGTGTTTTGAATTTTATCAAGAACTGTCATAAAAATAAGAAACATAATGCACATAAATCAAAGACCTGAGCATTTCAATGAGAAGGACCAAAGCCTACAATGTTTTCTAAACCAGGAGGCAAACTTATTATTTTCTAGGGACCTCTTTCAGGCAATGCACAACTATTTCTAGAGAGGCCTCAAGTTCCTGCCACTTGCAAATCGTCACCTTATGTGGCCTCAAGAGTGTTCTGCAGGACAACAACCTAAAATTTGTATTGCTTTCCCTCATTTCTCAAAATAACACAGAGTAATTCTCGAGTACAGTGGGCTTGTTCTATGGTAGAATTTTAAAACAAACAAGCAAAAACTTTTAACAACTCTCTTGGTAGAAAACACTGTAGAGAGCATTCATGTGAGACGTTTGCAGTTGGCTCCTCTCTGTCCCAAGAGATTGCGTGTAGTAGGTTTTACTGATCTTTAAGACAGTGAGGCCAGTAAATAAGATACATACTAGTGATGAAAATAAAAATATAACAACTTTTAATCAATTTTTACCATTTTTTTTTTTCAAATCATACCTTAACCGAAATAATAATTATCACAATTTTGCCAAAATACTGGACAATGATTTATGAACCATATTCATGTCTTCTTGGTATCAGGAAGAGTAACTAAATAGATATCAATGATGGTGGAATTAGACCCTGATACACTACATTGAAACCATGTCCTGAAACAGGATTTAGGTGGAAATTTAAAGTCTGAACCTAATAAAATGTGCCAGAAAGTTTTAGTGGTACACAAATGCAGTCATTCCTTATACTTTGGTCTACTAAATAACAGAAACCTCCAAAATTAAATTAAACACACAGGCATGCCCTGTGTAAGCTCTCCCTAACCTATGGATGGCAGCTGGTAGACATGTGGATTTAAACATCTGCAGTCTGAGAAAGAAATCAGCTACACTCTAGAAGAGAGGAGGCCAAACTGTTACATCCCTAGCAATTCTCAGTTTCCTATTTCCAAACACAACAATTTGAGTTTAACAGAGTGTTCTTCAGTCATAACAGTTTAAAACCAAGGGATACTATGGAAAAGAAGTTTTCTCCGCCAGAAGGGAAACAGTGATGGTTGTTTCACCTGCCATTTCCAGCCTCATATTTGGGGCGTTTGGCAAAGAAGTGGTGATCCATGTTTGATTTCCTCTTAAAGTTGCTAGGATTGAAATCTATTTTCTGTTTCCTAGATGTCAAGGTATAAAATGGCAGAAAGAAGAAACGAGTTGTGTAGACATGCTAGATAGGAGGAGATCTGTTTTCTGCTTCTGGGACTGTTTGAGTTTTACAATAGTCAGGTAGTATTTATGTATCTAAATGTAGCACACTGATGTTGCTATATCCTTCATGAAATGAAATGTGCTCAGTTTTTAAAGAAAAACAATCACCACAGGTGCTGTTTACGTCTTACACAGTAGCCTACTCATAACATTCACAGTTAAAAAGCATTTCAATGAAAAACTTCAAGCTGAAGGATATTTCAGTTTTGAGTTTCTTACCTGAGTTTGAACCAGGAAGACATGGAGTTTGAAACTGCTCAGTGTGAGAATGAAATTAGCATCCAATTTCCAGCCTGCTGTTCGAATGCTACAGCTGCCAGGCACTTTACAAAAGGAATGCTACAGCAGACTGTTTTTAGCTTCTTAAGAGTCAGCTTTGCTTCATTTCTTAAAGGTTGATGTACCCAGTCTCTGGATCCCAAGAGACTGGAGTTATGTGCCTAAACTCCAGAGATGGATGTGATTCCAGACATCTCTCTGTGTTTAGTGTATCTTATGGTAAAGGCAATTCTTAGGTTGTATACAGGGCTTTTTATAACTTCAGTGGAGACCACCCTCTGTCCCCAGACATGACAGGTGGCCAAGGGGGGCCTGGGTTTTCGTTTGATAGCAGCAGCAAACACCAGAAACTGGAAATAATGAATTTCATTCACTGATTTCACAAAGAAGCTGAGCCTGAGAAAACTATCAATATGCAGCATTGAACCCTAATGGCAATTCCTGTTTATTCACTGTCTCATGAGTGTTTATAGATTGTATTTTCCATCATCCGTTTCTTCTTATGAGGCAAAAAAAGCAACAGTTTGTATTCCCACTCAGTGTTTGTGCTCTTTATATATGTCCAGTAGCATGCTATGCATTTTTACTATCTATGCTGTAATAGAAAACAAATAAAAACAATGTTATAAATCCAAAAAAACAATAGGGGAATATACAATACAGGACCTTAGAGAAAATGTGTGTGAATAGGAGGCAGAAACTAAAATGTGAAATACATATTGATCTTTTTGTTATGACTGAAGAATGCAGAGTGCACAAACAACAGAGGAAGATATGTATGTGTGGGTCTTTCTCTTCTCTTCTGGCATCACTAAATTTATGTAGTCAGCCTGCAAGTAGCAGACAAAAAAAGCTAATACTTCATCATCATTATTATTGAGTGATATGTGCTATGAAGGGTGTATCTCCACTGGTAAGGATAAAGTTTAGCTTCTCAAGAGCTTGGTTGTTGAATCTTTTCCCAAAACTCTTTAAAAGAGGTCAACATGCGGTTGGCTGAAATTACCTGAAGATGCTGTTTTCAGATTTTTTTTGTCTGTAGTGAGAAACCCTACAAAAAACTATAAAATCAAATCCCATTGACTCCATTAGGGCCAGAATTCCATTAGTGACTTTTTAAAAATACCTCTTTAATTTATAATTTATGAGCCATCTTTACCTTGCACTGCTCCCTGAAAAATACCGGCAATTGCCTTGAGGCATTTCAAATAAACTCTTATTCAGACTTTACCTCTTACCTTGAACAATTATAGCTCCTCCTTGCAATTGTTTGGTGACACGCAATGGTGATGCTTTGCTGTGATCTGAACCCTGAAGAAAAATATTTCTGACCAAGTCATTATTTGAAAAATGTCAAAGCTTCTTGACTACTTGCTTTTATTAAAGTTTGCAGTTCCTTTAGCATCTCTGCTTATTGCAAATATCCTGAAAGGGGACAGTCTCCTAATGTAATTGTGAGATGTGTCTGTGTGATGTGAGACACAGGAAGAGAATGAAAATTCCAGTACTTAGAGGACCTTTCCTGACCTGCAGATAAACCATTCAAGGTACTTCTATTTTTCCTGATATTCTTCTAATACTATAAAATCATAACATACTTAGAACTGAATAAATGTCTACAAGAAAATTCTCTTGGAGATTGAGCACTCTCTAGAAGTGAAAAGCAACAAGTTGATTCAGCCTGAAGGATTAAAATGATGATGATTTCCCTGCCCATGGCAGGGGGGTTGGAACTAGATGATCTTTGAGGTCCCTTCCAACCCTAACCATTCTATGATTCTATGATGGTTTTAACTCAGCAAAATCCCTATTTGAAAGTAATGACAGAGTTTATATGATTACAGACTACAACATCTAAACCAAAAAATGAAAAGTGATGTGTTATAAAATTGCCAGTCTCATAAATTTGTTTAATTTCTAAATTACAAAAACTTTCTAAACACTTATTTTGAATTAAGAATTTTCACAATATTTAAGTTAACTGCACAGTGATTCTGCCTAAAGATCCAAGATATCACCATAATGGAAATATTTCGTAATACTGAGAACATATCTATTTTATACTTGAGCTGCAGTTATTCCCCAAAACACCGTTCATTTGATCCAATTTAAAATGAACTGAAGGACATTTGTTTTGGCCTTCAGTTTGATTACAGAGACTTATTTGGATACATAGCTCAAATGAGTTCCTCTAAGTGGGGTTTTACTGGCTCTTGAAAGAAAAGTTAATCAAGATAGTAGATTAATAAAAAGCACTAATTTCAGAGCTAATGATTTAAATAGTCAAACTAAGCTCTTTAGTAGAAAATGTGTATTTTGCTTATATAAAATTCTTCACAAAAAAAAAGTAATGCAAATGGCAATCCATTTCTACTTATTCTAGCCAATATATGAGATATGGTAAAATATAGAAGAAAAGACCTTAAACAAAACTGTAAAGTTATTATAGATATGGTATGTTGAATTTACAATAAAATCAGATAAGTTATTAGAGCAGCAAAAAGGATTGAATTAAGCGATTAGTCATTATGAAGCCAGAAATAAAAGACCAAATTTTTTCATAAATGTTAAATTCGTAATTTACTATTTTTCCCCGTCCATGAGAAATGTCTCCATGCTGATTTCTTTATCCATTTATTTATGTGAATTTTTAAGCCCTACAATGGAAAACATGCATCTAGCATTCTGAGTACAATCATATTAAAATCAAATTAATACATTTCAGCTAGCCTCAGTCACATCAAGGATCCTAACAAATACATACAACAGAAATAATTATTCTTCCAGCAATGTCTATAGAGTATTGCTGTCAAGCCTTAACCAACTGCTGTGTTTTTGTGAGCATAGAAAAATATGATCAATTTTATGGTGTGCCCTGAAAAAAACCTAAACAGATTCTAGAGGTTATGAACCAAGACAGGAAACAGTACCAGAGATAGTGAAACAGTAATAAAAAGATAGCAGCTACTTTTTCTTATATGTATTGAAGTTCAGGTCAGCTTTGTCTCATCTCAGAATTACAGACATGCAGCAGAGGGTGAAAGATAGGTAAGTCTCCTATATGTGTGGGTCTCCAGCCATTGTAGATCTAAACCCAAATCATAATACTAATCTGATAGGTCCAACAACAGTTAATACAGATCATAGTGCACACACATAATATGCTTTCATAAAGAAAAAGCATTCCTTAGCAAATGATGCACTAAGTCTAGTACCAAAAAGATGTAGCACTTTTTTACTGTATCAATATAACTTTAGTCTTGAAGTGACTAAGACACGGATGAAACTGCAGGACTGCCATCTAAAAGAAACGAGCCTAGGCTTCAAGCAGTCTATAAATAAAAAGTCATTCAGTCTGTAACACTTATATGATCATACAGAAACAGCTGAAGTCATTTGGAAGACCTGTGGATTTCAAACTGTTTAAAATAAACTGTAGATAAACAGATCTATTTCTGTTACAGATATCCCCTGCCTTTCCAACTACTTTTCCCAGCCAGCTCATAGTACACGAGAATAGGCAGGGACACAACTTGCTGGTGTTCATCCAAGCCTTAAACTTTCACAAATCTTATAGACAATATATGTGTTGTGAGTAGACAGCTCTAAATGATACCTAGAAAAACAGAGATGAAAAGCATCCTGAGAGCCCAGTTGTAGAACAGGACTCAGAATTTATTAATTTAAAGCAGTCTTTAGATTTTATGAAGTTCAACACATCATTTTTTAATACCTAGAGTTAGTAAGAACAGATGTGTTCTTTCAGCATTGTGACCTGTAGTGTATTGATATGAATGAGGCAAGAGAGAAGAGAAGTGAAATCATTATGAGCCATGAAATTAGTCACACATATAGTAAATACAAAATTAATTATTTTTATCTGGAATCCCAGTATAGGAGAGGGAAAGTTGCAATTTGTAAATTGAAGTTATCATACATATACGTTCCAAACTGCAATAGATAATTGTTTCACGTAAGATTAGGTGGTTACTTAAATATAATCAAGAGGCGTGGGGGGGCTATAATTATTTTTAAAAATTAAGGCTTTTGACGCTGTCTCCCATAAGATTCACATAGAGATGCTGTGTCTGTGCAGGCTGGGTGAGCAGATAGTGAAGTGGATTGAAAGCTGAGTGCTGGGCTCAGAGGGTAGAGATCAGTGAAATGAAGTCTAGTTGGAGGCCAATAGTGTACCTCAAGACTCAATATCGAGCCCAATCCTGTTGAACATCTATATAATAGTCTGGATGATGGAGTAGAATATATGCTCAATAAGTTTTTTCAGAATACAGAACTATGAAGAGTGACTGATAGGCTAGAGTGTTGTGTTGCAGTCCAGGGGGACTTTGAAAGGCTGGAGAAATGGGTGGACAGGAACCTCATGTAGTTCAACAAAGGGAAATGCCAAGTCATACCTGGGGAGGAACAACCCCATGCACCAATGTATCCTGAGGGCTAACCAGCTGGAAAGCAGCTTTGCAGAAAAAGACCTGGAGGTCCTGTTGGACACCAGGTTGAACATGAACCAGCAGTGTGCTCTTGAGGCAAAGGCAGTGAATGGTATCCTGGCTGCAACTTGCAAAATATTGGGCTCCCCAGTACAAGGGAGATATGGACATGCTGGAGAGAGTGCAGCAAAAGGCCACGAAGATGATGAAGGGACTGAAGCATCTTTGTTACGAGGAAAGCCCAAGAGAGCTGAGACTGTTCAGCCTAGAGAAAAGAAGGCTCAGGGGGATTTCAACATTATCCATAAATACCCAAAGGGAGGGCATAAAGAAGACAGAGCCAGGATCTTTTCAGTGGTGCACAGTAACAGGACCCGAGGCAATGGGCACAAACTGCAGCACAGCGGATGCCATCAGGAAACACTTTCTTACTGTGTCCAAGCACTGGCACAGGTTGCCCAGGGAGGTTGTGGAGTCTTCATCCTTGGAGATATTGAAAAGCTGTCTGGACATAGTCCTAGGCAAACAGCTCCAGGTGGCCCTGCATGAGCACGGTGGTTGGATTGGATAACCTCCAGAGGTCCCTTCCAACCACAGCCTTTCTGTAGTTCTGTGATTGCTGATGCAGGCAAAGACTGCAAAAGTGCTGATATTGTGCTAGTAAGACAAGGGGAATGAACAGTAATTGCAGATAACTTAGTCTAGCATCAACCCCTAGCAAAATCAGACAAAAGATGACATAGAATTTAACTGATAAAAAAGTCAAGTACTAGAATGTAATTAATTACAGACAGTTTTACAGAAACTAGGTTTTGTAAAATGAGCCCAATTTCATTATTTTGTTCAGTCACAGATTTGGAGTATACAGGCCACTGTTTTGACATAAAGTACATATAGCATTTTATGCAGTTTGGTAGAACGTTCTGAGGCAAAAGAACAGTGTATATTAAATGACTGTGGTTTTTATTAAATGGATTAAACAGAGGTTAGAATAATGTTAAAATAATGTGACATTACAGACAAATCGGTTCTGCTGTTCACAATGGTAGATTAAAACCTTATGGCTTATAAATGAGGACAGACACTCTAGATTGCTTTTTAACATTATAAAAAATAATAATAGAGTTAATAAGGGTTAATAATAGAGATTTAAGAGAAAATATGGGCTAAACACACAGGAAGAAAGAACATCATATATACATCATATATAAAGGATGAGTTCATCCCCTGAAGATAGGAAAGTTCGTTTGATAAAATTACTGCATAGTATATTACTTAGCACCTCACTATCTTTTCATGAGGAATAATTGATGCTACACATTACAGTAAGCAGCATTTTAAATGGACCCATCCTATTAATATCCTATACTAATTGACAAATGGAATTACCATGAATGGAGATATTTCTATGAGATTCCAGAAGGATCAGAATTAAGCCTAAAGCTATGCATCATTTTAATCAATCATCTGGAAATAAATACAAAATTACTACTGAAAAAATTCTTTAGACACCACATCTAGAATTTCTGCAGAGTTAAACAGTGGTGAGGGTAAGATACAGGCACATATTTAAGAGAGGAAAGTACACAGATATTTAGAAAGAAATAAAGACAGAAAGAATCTCTGAATTTTTTGAAAAGTAGCTCTGGAAAGAGTTTGTACAACGTTTGTAGTTAGAACCTGCAATGTAAGTCTTAAAGACTTCTCTGCATGCTTCTTATCTGAAAACAGGTATTTTCCAAGTAAACATACTTCAGTGAAAACAGATGATGTTACTGGGCACCACACAGAAGTAACTGGATGCAATCCAGTAGACTTCTATGTAGGAGATGAGGATGTTGTGTTGATTTCTTATGGCCTTAATTGACAAATATACAAATAAACTCGGGAAATCTGATTTCTCTTTTCTTTTTTTTTTCTGTCCAATAACTCTTCCTGACCTCCTTGTGTTCTGCTTTCTGCAGAACAAGTGAGAGCAGAAGACCAAGAGAGTCAGCCAGAAGGACTTCTGATGAATTTTGGAAAATGTTCTTGCAGCTGATTTAGAAATTCCATTTCCAGTGGCCCACTAAGAAAAAGTACCTGTTCTCCAGAGTGCCTTGCCAATGATGAAAATAATCAAAAGCTCCGGTTCCAAGTCTTGTAAGATTATGTCGATACTCTACTAATAGCCTTTGTTCGGAAGATTATTTGACACTATTGGTAAAAGTTGGCAAAACTACGGGAAATTCCATCTTGATGCTTGAGTACCAGAAACAATCTTCTAAAGGTTCATTAAGGAATTAAGTGGTGATGATAGAAATGTCTAGCTTACCCAGACAAATTTTGAAAGTGGAAAGTTTTTCTTGCAGCGCATAGTACATGACTAGCATTCATTTGTCTTTGTTTAACTTGTTAAATAATGTGAAATTAAGGTCCTTAGGGCATTTTATTCCTTTTTAAGTTTTTTTTCAGTAATTGATTAGTTAAGCTTTTTAACTGATTTCATCTAATTGAAGAAAATAATTATGTATTAGCTTATGAAAAAAGCAGAACCATATGCATTAACCTCCCAAGCGCCCACATAATCTTTTTTGTCCTTGTCTTCATTCTGTTCTTTTACTGTTCTTGTATTATTATGTTAAGTGAGTAGAAGAAAAGTGTGGAAATGAGATTATGTGATCACTTAGGACCCTGCTGTCTTCAATGGCTTTTGCATCAGGTTCATATTTTGCTTGGGATTAGCCCTTCAAAATTTACATGATACCTAAGAAAATGATCTAATAAATGCCAGAAAGACAGCTGAACATATAATTTAGGGACAGTAATGATACAATATGCTTCATATCTTAGAAAATAAAGGAAAAAAATTCTTATGACAGTCATAGAATCATGGGAGATTTCAGATTGGAAGGAATCTCTGGAGGTCGTCTGCTCCAACCTTCAGCTTTTCAGTATCTTGAAGGATGGAGACCCCACAACGTCCCTGGGCAACCTGTGCCAGTGCTAGATCACAGTATGAAAGTGTTTCCTGATGTTCAGATGGCACTTACTGTACTTCAGTTTGTGCCTATTGCTTCTGGTCCTGTCACTGGACACCACTGAAAAGATCCTGCCCTAATCTCCTTCCTTCACGTATTTACATGCACAAGATTCCCCCTGAGCCTTCACTTCCCTAGGCTAAACAGTCCCAGCTCTCTCAGGCTTCTCTCACAGGACAGATAATCCTGTCCAGTCCTTCCATCACCTTTGTGGCCCTTTGCTGGACTGTCACCAGCATGTCCGTGTCTCCCTTGTGCTGGGGAGCCTGCACTGGACACCGTACTCCAGATGTGGCCTCACCAGTGCTGAGTAGAAAGGAAGGATCACCTCTCTCAACCTGTTGGCAATGCTTTGCCACTTGCAGCCAGGATTCCATTTGCCCTCTTTGCTGCAAGAGTACAATGCGGGCTTAAATCAGAGATCTTCATTAATGCTTTGGAATACAGACTGTTGAATACGGATGGAGCAAGGCTGCTGGTTTTTAAATATTTACCAGTTGGAGATAATTATTACTTGCTAATGAACAGAAAAGGGTATCAGAGTCCTACCGTGATATATACATATGTATAAGTGTGTGTGTACATATATAGTGTCTTCCACGAAAAAAGAAAGGAAAAGAAGTTGCATATTTGATAAGTTTGCCTTTTCTGCTTATTGTTAATACTGTCGTCATCTTCATTCAATAATGGGCCTGTGCTATTCCCAGAATTCATTCAGTCCTTAATTTGAGTAACTACAGTTTTCTTTCATATTGCACTTTTTCTGCCAAATTTTCCCCTTGATGGCTTCATTGTTCTTACTAGTTTTCTACGCTTAGTATAACCTGATTTATACTGATATCTTCCCACATATTTTTTTCCCATTCAGTATAGATTGTTCCTATTTCTAATTGTTTCCTCCTCTTCAAACAAGGACTAAAGTAAGGGTTAAAGTAGCATTGTCTTCTTTTTTGCCTTCTTGTCCCTCAAAAGAGTGTATTATTCCTTGAACAGTTGCTTTCCTTTCTCCTACGGATAAAGTCAATCATAACATCTTTGCTAGGTAAAAGATCTCTCTATACAGGTGCAGAAAACAAACTGTTCATCTGTAGTTCATTACTTTTCCACATCTTTTTCCCAATATTTGTTGATGAGCAGGCTTAAGCACCTTAATACTAGATTACAAATTTCCTTCCCTGAGTGGATTGTGTTAGATCTTTAAGATTAATCATGCATATACCTTTGTTTCAGGCTGCTTTTTTACCTTTAGAGTGGCCTATGAAAATAATAATAACAAAATTAACAGAAGGCTCTTTATAGCACAGCGTGTGCACGTTTTTTTCAGGATTCTCAGTAACAGAAAAAAATTAGTGGAGCTATTGTGTGAATTGAAATGATAAATTAAAGCTACTGAAAATTACTTATAAGTTAAAAAAACAATCCTGACAGAAGGTTAAACTCAAACTCCTAAGTTCATTGGGAGAAAGGCATGATCACTGGTATTCTTTTCTACAAGTTAAGTAGTTCAGTTTCTATTTGTCTGCAAAATTTATATGCTATTTTATGCAAGGAAAAAGGTCCTTTGAAAGTGAACATAATGAATTCGTGTGTATCAATGACCGATTATAGCAGAGGTTAAACAAAGCATTAATAGGGGCTGCAAGAGAATCCCTGAGAGAAGAAGTTAAAAATATGCTTCATACCATAAATACATCTTTTACTGCAATTTCTTTTTTCATCAAAATCAATTGCCATTCTGGGATGTTTCTTTAAATCCTTGCACTGCTTTTCCTGTCTTTGACAGCTCTTATGTGCTTATGTGTTTCTTTAACTTGCTGTGCTGTACTTTTTGTATACCTTCTTTCATATCTGCTGCACATATTTTTGAAAGCAAGGTATAAAGATATGATTAGACATTAACATATTGCCGCTTTTTGAAACTGTAAGTTACTTTCTTGCAAGATTAATTTTATACTAGTAAAAAAACATCAGGAAAACGCTGAGGGTGTCTAGTAAATCCACCTGGAGGGATTTCAGTTATGTGAGATACGGTATTCTCCACCTCAGAAGTTTGTCTAAAATAGCTGAGATCAAGTGATTCGTTGTATTCTCCTGTGGGAAATTATCTATGAGCCCCAGCGAGAGAGAGATTAAAGCTGCCCACTTCCATCAAAGTGGTTGACATGCCTAGTAGTATGACTTTAAATATCTTTAAATCAAAAGTATCCAAATCAATTTACATGAAAAGAAATGAAATAAAAGTACCTCTCTTCTGGCTTAGATGTAAATTGGCATGTATGAATTAATAGAGATATGATAGCCGTGAACTGAAAGAGTTACCACCAGTTTTTAACAGCAGTATAAATCCCTGTGGATGGAAGCTCTGAAAGAGCTTTGACTACCAGAGATTTCTGTCACTAATCACTTGTGATGTGTTAAGAGGAACTCTAAAAGAAATTTTATGTTCATCTGGTCATTTTTCAGAGTTGGCTCTGCTTAAGAGCCATGTAAGTGTGGGAGCTGGCAATGTTCCAGGTAGCTTAATAAACACAAACTTTAAATCTGTTCAGTTGCCAGAAGCCTACCTCTGACTTCACTTTAAATCTAATGTGATTCCTTTATTTTGCTAGAGTTAGTCCATATTTACAAAAGTGGGAACACGAAGACGATCTGCCCGATGTTCAGATCTTGTCAATTTCTAGTGACTTTTTGAATGAAATGCCAGAGTAGATTTAAAAAGGATTATGTGGAGAACGGAAAGCCTCAAAAACAAATAAAAGAGAACTCCCTCAAACTCTTCTGAAAGTGGGCAACCTGGAGAAAAGCTTCTGAACTTAACAGGAACAGGAGGTAGCTGACATCTCACTAAACTAGGAGAAGGATGTATAGCAATGTCCAGTGATCTGAAGTTGATGATGAATTCAAGTGCTCAATTTTAATAAGGATAATTACTTTTTGAACCATTTACCCAGTATTTTTTGATAACATTGTTCTCAGGAAAGATATGTGCCTACATTGCATATGCCTATATCTGGCATTTTAAGGGTGCAGTGTCGACACTCAAAATAGATCAGGCCAGCTGCATCCTAAAAGCTGCATCCTAAAAGCATCTATTCCTCTCCACTGATATTAAGGGAAGATTAAGTGATTAGCTCAGATGTAGGTGTCTATAATGCAGACATCTGCTAGTATATGAGAAAAATCCAGTCACATAAAGCAGCCACATAAACCAAAATTTTTATGCAAGCATTTCTGACAGAAGCTGCATGGCCCATAATTTTTCATAAGGTCAAGATAGATGACCATAATGCATTTCTTGGATTTAAAACTCAGGAATCTTAGAAGAATTTTATTTTAAGAAGAAAGACTTTGTCCTCATTTACCCATTAAGTCCTGTGAATTATGAATCAGACAGAAAAGAAGTTATAAATATCTGAACATAGTTCTTCTTCTGCCTTCCTACTCCAAAATATTTTGCATTTTTTAATACATAGATTTTGCAAAGCTTATCAAATCCATCTTTGAGTCGAGACTTTGCTGTATTTCCTAGAAATTTTAAACAAAGGACCCTTCTACTTTGTGATGGGTTGATCCTGGCTGGACAGTAGGTGTCCACCAAAGTCACTCTATCACCACCTTCTCAGCTGTACAGTGAAGAGAAAATATAATGAAAGGTTTATGGGTTGAGATAAGGACAGGGAGAGATCATTCACCAATTACCATCATGGACAAAACAAACTCAACTTGGGGAAAAATTAATTTATTACCATTCAAATCAGAGTAGTATAATAAGTAATAAAATCAAATCTTATAATTACCTCCCTCCCACTCTTCCCTTCTTCCTGGGCTTAACTTTACTTTCAATTTCTCTACCTCCTCCCACTTCAGCAGCACAGAGGGATGGGGAATGGGCATTGCAGTCAGTTCATGACATGTTGTTTCTACCACTCCTTCCTCCTCACAGGGAGGACACCTTATACTCTTCCTCTGCTCCAATGTGAGTACTTCCCAGGGACTTCAGTTCTTTATGAACTGCTCCATTGTGGGTCCCTTCCATGGTACAGTCCTTCAGGAACAGACTGTTCCAGTGTAGGTCCCCCATGGGGTCGCAAGTCCTGCCAGCAAACCTGCTCCAGCATGGGCTCCTCTCCTCATGGGTCCACAGGTCCTGCCAGTAGGCTGCTCCAGCACAGGCTTCCTACAAGGTCACAGTCTCCTTCGGGCATGGGGTCCTCCATGGGCTGCAGGTGGATATCTGCTCCATCGTTAACCTCCGTGAGCTACAGAGGGACACCCTGCCTCTCCATGTTCTTCACCAGGGAGGGCTGCAGGGGAATCTGCAGCACCTTTTTCAGTGCTCCTCCTCCTTCTTCACTGACGTTGGTGTCTGCAGAGTTATTTCTCTCACATATTCTCATTGCTCTCTCCAGCTGCAGTTGCTGTTGCACAAAATTTTTTTTCCCTTCTTAAATATGTTATCACAGAGGTGCTAGCACCATCACTGACAGACTTGGTCTTGGCCAGCAGCAGGTCTGTCTTGAAGCCAGCTGGCATTGGCTCTGCTGGACACGGAGGAAGCTTCTTTCAGCTTCTCACAGAAGCCACACCTGAAGACCCCCTGCTACCAAAACCTTGCCATGCAAACCCAAAATACACTTTTAAACTTCCTCTCTGACGTCAGTGAGTTGAGATTGTAAATTTTGTTGCTTGCTCCCAGACCCTCTGGAAAGCGCTCTACAGGCAATGATAAAAGGAAGACTTAGAAGTTGAACTTTATTACCTCCCACTCTCTCCAGTTAGTACCAGCCAATTCAGAAGGTGTTACCATTTTACGTAGCATATATATTGTCAACCAGTAATCTGTGTGATTCTTCTCTTATGGAAAGACAGTTGAGAAAGATAGCATTGGGAGCACTGGTCCTAGCCTAGAATCAGTGCACTGTATGATGATATTTCAATTGTATATGTAGGAGGAATGATTATAAAATCAGCTAGAGTAGCAAAATACAGATTTTTTTGTTTATTTTGAAGGGGGCAAATGTTGCTCAAAAAGTGTTTGTCTCCATGTAATAATTAGCCTCAGCATTTTCAGACTGCATGACTGAGTCCTGCCACTAAATCCCATTATGGTCGGGCAGAATATAGGTGCATGGATGGAAGAGTATATCCTGGAATATAATTCCTAAGTAAATAGTTTAGAAAGAAAGAAGGTATGTGAAAAAGGCAAATGATTTTCTAAGACAGACATAGAACAACAAAAATGAAATACTCATGAAAAAAGCCTTCTTATGGTTTATGCATCATCATAAGAAATTGTCTGGAGATTAGAGAAATTTTTTTGCTGTAAGACACTATTTTTCTCAGGAAAAAAAAAAAAAGCTGCTTTGTTGAAAAATACCTGACTAACAGCACAGTAGAAGCTCAGAAATTTTATGACCTGATTTAGATGCGTATGTGAAATGAGACTTTGACTTAAAGTCCTGAGGTCAATTCTGTCCTCAGCTACATGTCTGAAGTTCCCTTTGAAGTCAAAGGGACTTGCATCAGTTAACTGAGAATAGAATTTTGCCTCTGGTCTTTGTATCGGCCATTTCTGTTCTTTACAGTTCAGCTCACTGCTATAGTAAAAAGAGAAACAACAACAACAATAGTAACAGAATACTGTCATCCTTTTCCTTTTCCTTTTCCTTTTCCGTTCCTTTGCCTTCCCTTTCCTTTTCAAAATATCATCCAGAATTTTTTCTGACATACCCATCCACTAAATGCAAAAATACCCCAAGCCAAAAAATGCCATTATAAGGTTATGAAATTCCAAATACTTTTATAGCAGTCTCTACCTTTAATTGTAGGCAATCACAGGGGACAATGTTTGTCTTGAGTTGCAAAACTACTGTAAAAACACACCAGTTATGTTTCAAGCAAGGATAATTGCCATCTGCGGATGTTAATATCTCATGGTGTAATATAAAAGGGAGAAATGAAGTATAATTTTGTAACTTCAAAGCTGATAGGAATTCACTACTGAAGACTGAATTGAAAGTTTGTTAGTATTCAGTTTTCCAACCAGAATCTTCACAGTAATTTGCCTACAACCACAAAAAAAAACAGAGAATCATAGAATCATAGAATGGTTAGGGTTGGAAGGGACCTTTAAGATCATCTAGTTCCAAACCCCCCGCCATGGGCAGGGAAACCCTCCACTACACCAGGTTGCCCAAAGCCTCATCCAACCTGACCTTGAACACTTCCAGGGATGGGGCATCCACAACTTCTCTGGGCAACCTGTTCCACTGCCTCACCACTCTCAGAGTGAAATATTTCTTTCTTATATCTAATCTAAATGTACCTTCTTTCAGTTTAAGTCCATTGCCCCTTGTCCTGTCACTACACGCCCTTGTAAAAAGTCCCTCCCCAGCTTTCCTGTAGGCACCCTTTAAGTACTGGAAGGCTGCAATAAGATCACCCCAGAGCCTTCTCTTCTCCAGACTGAACAGCCCCAAGTCTCTCAGCCTGTCTTCTCCAGGCTGAACAGCCCCAAGTCTCTCAGCCTGTCTTCTCCTCATTCTATAGGAGAAGAATGCTTGCTAAATGCTAAGGAGGCGTGCAAGAGAAGCCACTTTGCACACCCAAAATCAAGACCTGAGGTGTGTTTACTAGGTGCGATACAACATGGGCCAGAGCTCTTCAAGCCAGCTGCAAGTGAGAAAGGTCCACAAGGCAGTGGGAGAAGTTCGGGAGTGGAGTGCAAGGAGGATGCTGTTCTGGGCTGATGAGCTGGGAATGCTGTGTGGGGTCCTCTCCATGTGCCAGTTCTGCTTCCAGTTCCAAGGTGAGATAC
Source organism: Tauraco erythrolophus (assembly GCF_009769465.1). Classification (NCBI taxonomy): domain Eukaryota; kingdom Metazoa; phylum Chordata; class Aves; order Musophagiformes; family Musophagidae; genus Tauraco; species Tauraco erythrolophus. Next base: position 48,762,781 of record NC_141466.1, on the reverse strand, counting down.
TCAGAGCTGGCTTAAGGAAAGTCTACAACACAAAATGCACTGTGAATGTTCCTCTAAAACAAGGGGCCCGTTTTCTGATGGACTACAAACACAGTGGAAAGACAAAACATTATTACTTCAAGAGTGAAATTTTTCAGAGGTCTTGGAAACTATTTTCAAAGGAGCTAGATGGATTCATGTAGCATCTGAAAGAAGCTTTCAACCTCACTGTGAGATATAGGGAGCAGGTGTTTACATTTGCTCTTCAGAATAAGGTCATTGTTAGAAGACAAGAGTTGTATAAACACTGAGGGCACACAACACTTCTTCCAGACCTCAGACCAAGGAAACAGAAACAACCTTGTAGCCTATTGTTTGTAAAAAAAGTAAATTCCATTCCTTCAGCTAAGTATGAAGTGATTTTTTCTTCTGCTAGATGAAACTGTGAACTCTTTAATCCATTAATATCTTCGACTGTGTATGCTTTGTCTTGATAATTCTTGAAAAATTCGTTATAACTTCCACTTTTGAAAAAATATTTGCAGTTACAAATTCGAATATAAAAATTCAAACCCAGCAAGGAAAGTCTACATATTTTATTGAAAGCAAACAAAGCATTTTCAAATGTGGGAATTGTTTTGATCATTTTACTGTATTTATCTTAAAGTCAACGGACGGTGGAAACAGATCTTCCTTACAAAATTTCAGGCTCTGCGAATAATATTTCAAACACATTTTCAAAACAAAAGTCTAGAGCCTTTCATCTTCCACTTTTGCTTTAGAACTCAAGGGAAAGTAGATTTAATATATGTTTTTGTCCAGCAATGAGAAACTCTTTCCTTACTTTTAAAACTTCTGAAAGAATATTTTAAGATATTTCTCATTCAGAAGGTGACTTGTAAACTATCCATGGTTTTGTGCTGACGTAGTACTTGCAGTTTGGCTGCTTGCAATAGCTAAATTGTAGTACTGTGAATATACATATACATTTACTGGGGTATAAAAAGGCACACTAACACCTTGGCACAATAGAATTTTAGTAGAATAAAATGCCAAGGCATGCTTGTCTTAACTTTGCTTAATACCGTAGAGACTTTTCTATGAGGATTATATGTGAGGAACAAGTCTGATGAATTATAATTTATAAATTTATTATTTATATGAATGAAAATCAAGCTCATACATACAGCTAATATTTAATATAGGAATATTTTTGTTGTGCTTTTTACCCAATGGAATCTATGTAGAAAGAAACAGAAAAGCACTATTTACACCTTCGCTCTTTAAAAAAAATAGGTGATAAAATACCTATTTCTTTTCCTCAACCTTGACTGACAAGACAGATGAAATGAAGACAGAGACTATGCACAGAAATAGTGAATGTGAAGTGTTTAGAGGAAGAGAAAACTGTCAAACATTCAGTTAAAAATATCTTGGGAAAAAACACCATCAATCATCCTTTTCAGTCATCACAAAAGATCATTACCAAAAGAAGGGTCAGTCCACCAAAAGCAGACAGAAAGGTAACAATAATAAATAAATAATTTTTTTAGATATAAAAAAGCTTACCATGAACTCAGAGATAATCTGCAGCAATCAAAATGAAATGTTGCAATAACAATGCACATGGTGAAAGTAGTACAGCTTTTAAAATGCAGATAATGTTTGTATCTAATTAAATAAAGCTGGTATTAAACGGATACATACATCAAGTTTCACATATTCCATATAGCATGTTGTGTTTTTATTAAAGCTTACAGTAAAGCAATAACAAAAATATTTTTTCCTAAGATATGGTATCATTCTGTAGTTTCTTTTTTTTTAAGTCAGTGTCTTTTTAGGTTTGCTGACATTTTAAGGTTCAGAATATGTACTGAACTATTTTTCACAAATCTCATAAAATTCAAGAAAATCACATAGTTTGAAAAGACAGTTTCATTCAAAGTTTAGATTTGGTAATATGGAGAGTATTAATTTTGTGAGATTAAGGTTGGAATTTTGTTATTAAAGTTTATTTATAATAAAATGATTCTAGTAGGTTAATGTAGCGATCTGGCCACACCAGTTTGTGAGGTCACCCCTAAGAACTGGTGCAAAAGGCTGCCTCATGCTCTTAAAGTGTTTTCAGGAAAACCTGAAGGGTTTTACACTACAGGAAGAGACATTAACCTGCTGTCATTCATGAGAGCAGTGTCACAAATCTCCACGAAGCCAACTGCCCCAGTGACAAATGCCACGCTGACTTACCTCTGACAGGTTTCTGGAGGCTGCTAAAATCAGCTCCTCTGAGTTTTGAGATCACATAGTTCTCCAGATGGAGAATGATACCACTGATTTTGCGGGTACAACAATTCATAGACTGGATGGGAACTGGTACTGGTTTAACAGTACAGTATGGTGCAGCAGAACTGTTTTGGGGACCCAGCCTGATCTTGGTCTTATTAGACTTTCGTCCCCTGTGCCAGGCTTATGCAGCTGTAGCACAGCAGTTTGACCTTGCACACACCTGCTGCTGCCATACTGGTGATGATCCTAGGTTGCTCTCTCTCAGGAACAATCCATGCCGTATCATTGCATTTGGTTCTGGACCTCCTTGAGGTGGGCCCTGCAATGTTGGTTAGGAAAAAGAGGAAGTGCAGAGCTATATGGACTTGTTGGATACTGCATCACCATGGCTTCTGTAGATATTTTCAGAATGGGAGGATTAAGTGCCTCCTGCTTTTTCCTTTTAAGGTTGTGAAGGTTCTCTCTTCCACCCAAAGGCATGGCTGGGAATTGCCAACCTGTAAATTAATTCTTGCATTAAATTCTTACATTACTTGAGTTTTATTGGTAGGGTCATAGAGCAGAGCCATCCTCCTCTTCATGCATTACCTGAAAGAGTTTCTTTGTCCAGCTTCTGGAGAATGGCTTTTCTACTACTCAGAAATCAAGTTATTAATGTTCAGCTGACATACACACAAAAAAAAAAAAAAAATAAATTAAACACATGAAGCAGCAGCAGCAAATCCTACAGCTACCAAAACATGTTAACTACTAAACAGTGTGGCAACAAAAATCTGTTCCAGATGGGTGAAAACACACAGCCACATTTAGCCAGTGCTTCTGTTCAACACATTTAATGTGATATGCTCTTAATATATACCTGGTCATAGCCATCTTAAAACACTCATTGGTCACCATTTTTAAGAGGCATTCTCCACTATATCTTCTAGAGCTTATGTTTTGTGTTATTTAGAAACTGCAGTTACCTTGTTGCTGATTGCACAGCTAGTAGTGATAACGTATAGCTGGTTTATCATCTCAGCATCTATCAGTTTGCTGAAACAAAAGACAACACAAATTTCAAACTTAGAGTCTGCTCCACAGTGAGATTGATTAAAAATAAGATCCTTTGCCTGGCCTGCATGCAGCATGCTAACTCCAACTGCAGTAAGTAACTTCCGTAAGGTGAGATTGGAAAAAGTTTGGAAGAGGAGAAGGGTAGCTCTATGCAGATGGACAGACTTGTCCATTCCACGTGACGCTCGGCTGCCAGGCTGCCTGCATTCTGGTCTGTGGCCAGCACAGGCAGGTTTAAAATTACATTACCAACAGCTTAGTTACTTTAGCCTTATGTAGGAGGTGACAGATACTGAAAAACTATCATTTCTCAAACAGAAATGATGGCTAGTTCTGTGCACTTCTCTACTCCACTGAACCAGGAGATTAAATGAGGCAGAGTGATGGCAGGCAGTGTTTGCTGAAGCTTGGTGCTGTCAGTGTGCCTGTAGGCACAACTGTGGTAGATCTATCTGGTCTCTGGGTCAGACCTTGAGTTCAAGCCAGGAAGCTATATGCATAGCCAGATATATTCCTTCTTCACTGGAAAATGATATGTAGCAAGCTGAAGGATTCAGTGAGTGATTAATAAAAATAGAATGTCGTATTCATTCATTATTTAAAAATGTTAAGTGTAGGTGTAACAATGACACAGTGGAAGTTAGGCACACAACAAAGAAAAATACTTGAGTAAGGTAAAAATACTTGCAAATAAAATGAAAACACAATGGCTGCTGTGCATAGGTTTGTGAACTTCAAAATGATGTTGCAGATATGAATCTTCTGCAGTTTCTGTGGATTATTAAAAAAAACCCTTACTTACTGCTCTGTAACATATATACATACGTATACATACATGAATTATTTATTTCTTCAATTTACAAGATACTAGATTGTGATCTACACTGTTTGTGAGACCTTGAAATAGATGCATTTGAAAGAAGTACGCATGAAGGAAGTGGTTTCCCTAGCAACAGGAACTTTGTGTGAAAACTCTTCAAATACACTCTTGTTCTCCTCTTTCTTGTCTATGTCTTGCTAGTGTTTTGGTTAGTGCACACTATACAATTAATCCTTTAGAGCACTATTCTCAAAACATTGCAATGCCAATATGCCAAATATCCCCTTATGCTGAAAAAGCCCTGTGCCCTTTAGAAGTCCTTGCAATGAACTTCAATAATTCACAGAAAAATGTGCATTGTACATTTCAACAGCTTTCCCAGAGACACTATTCTGTGAATTATTTAGGATCTGGGTTATAAAATAGCTTTATTCACAAAGCTCATCTCAAAGTTCAACTTAATTTTCTTTAAAATTTCTATTTATGACAGATTTAATCAATATCTTCAGACTAAAAGTTTTGATTTCTCTCACACATGCAGTCTTTGTACACGAGCATAAGCTAATGGTTTACTAGGCTGGTGAATGGTCAGCTGTACCATGGATTTCTCTTAGTATACGCAGTTTGACTCAGAAAAGATTGTAATGTTTTCTCATTGACTCAGTCTTCATAAAACCCCAGTGGATAGCTCAGCTGGGGACATGGCTTTATTACTACTGTTTTCCTTTCTGCAGTCTGCATGCTCTTGCTAGCATTATAATACATATTCACAGATAATTATTGCATTAATGTTTTTCCGAGAACAAAAGCACAATAAATTACCCTTTTTACTTTTCATCTTATTTTACTACTAGCTGCATTAGTGCTGAGTCAAAAGCAAGCAAAACCAATCAAGTTCACTCCCGTGTTCCTGGTTGTTACCAGTTATTTTTCTTTCCTTTCGTGATTGACACATATGTCAATTTCTCACACATTAAAAAGATCTTTTGTATTGAAGTCTAGGGTTTTATTCCAACTCTGTCTTTGTCCCTGGGAGTTATGGGAGTGGATAAAGTCTTTAGTTAGGCTGTTTTTGAGAAAGAGAACATATAACATTGAATGGAATTCATGATATTTTAGTAGATATATGCAATATGCTCAAAAAATACCTTTGCTCAAACATTTATAGTTAATCAGGAAAGTTCTGTCAGGTTGCTAGGAAAGGAGAATGATGTAGTAGGTGCAGAATACATGCACAGTCTTGTGGCAGGATCAGGAGATGGGACTGAAAACGCTGTGGCAAAGGGTGTTGGTGTGTATGGAAATTGCTGGACGTAACTTTGTTTTCTCCAAAAAACGCGTGACTAACTCAGGGTTTGACATTCATTACGTGAATATCCACAGGGAAAACGGTCACAGTGTCTAAGAAGATCATTGTGCAGCACGAACGCCCTTTATAATTGTTTCAGAGCTTTAAAAGGATGTTGTGTCAGAGTGAAAACACTGTCAGTCAGGGCTTAGTCTTAGTACCAGAACTAAGTCCTAAGTTATCAGGGACCAACTGTTTTTAGCCAAAATCCCTCAAGCTAGCCTACTAATATGTTATTTGTATCCATGTCAAGTCTGCAAAGAGCAAACGTCATCCAAGTGAGGGAGAATCATACCTATAAAGATTTAGAAATCCTTGTTCTCTGTAGAATAGCAGCTGTGTTGTAATGCGTAGACTGCTCATAAATTCCTATTAATTTTTGTCTCAAAGTCTGCTGGATGACAGTTATTCATTACAGATCCAAGCAATATATTTTTTCAGAAAAAAAAATCCCAAACCTTGATTCAATTAATGTATATTAAATATAAAGAATATGGGGAACTTTTAAAAACAGTGAGAGACATGGACTTGTTATGTTGAGTCTGCAGTTTCTGACGGGAGAGATGTCTATCAGCAGCAGGCTTATTAAAGCCACAGAACCAATATAAACATTTAGACATATTTAGCCAAAGGCTCAGTGGAAAAAGTCGTTCTCACAAATTCAGGATACACATAATATATTTTCAGAATTACAGAATATGTTATACTTGGGAAAATTCAACACTGCCTCACAAACCTTCCAAGATAGTCCATAATCATGTTGATAAAGGAAACTTGTTTGATACAGTCTGTAGCAAAGAGTACAAGCACAAGATGCCGTTAGAGGTCCTATGAGAAGAGGAAAAGCGAAAGAGCAGAGAGGTGGATTGCTGTAGCAGTGTCTCTCCTGGTTAAGTGTGCTGCATCTGCGCATTGCTAGTAACCTACAGGTGGTCCTCATATCCTCAGTGGAAAAAGGAATAATGCCATTCACCACGTTTTGCTTCTGCAACTCAGCAATCATATGTAAAGTGTTACCCTATATTACATATGGTAAGTAAGTTAACATTTTCAAGAATAATGTGTATGTTTACACTGGGCCAGTGTAAACTTTGATGCAGTAAGTCTATTTGGGTTTCCAAAAGGCCTATCCTTTCAGCAAAAGAATTTAAGCTGGCAGGGCAGAAAAGGAAGGTCTTCATATGAGTAAGTAACTGGTTAAAATAAGAAACAGAACAGGAGTAAATTATTTCAGGAGAGCAGAGTTATGTCAGCAGTGGAACTCATCAGGGATACGTGCTGCAATCTGTGTTGCTCAGAATATTCATAAATGATGTAAAGCAGAGAGAGTTGAGAGGCACGAAAGTTTGCTGAAGATACTAGATTATTTAGAGTAATAAGGACAAGGGTCAGCTGAAGATATGAAGAGTTACAAGACTCAGTAACTAGGAAGTTAAAAGACTGATAAAATTCTGTGTAGATAAATATGAGAAAATGCAGCTGGAAAAGATACATGCAAAATGATAGACTCTGAACTCATCAATACCATTTAGGAGCAGATATTGTTTTACTGTAGATTGCTCTATAAAACATCAACTCAGTGCTCAGTAGCAGTGAGAAATAAATGTTCAAAATTATTAGAAAAGGAGAGAATGAAAAAACTTTATTATAAGACTGTTCATTTACACCTTGAGTACTTTCTACAGTTATGATCTCAGTCTCTGAAAGGATAACGCAGAACTGAAAACTTGAGGAACACAAGGATGATTAAAAGTATGGGCTAGTTCCAGTACAAAGAAGAACTAAATTTTTAAGTCTGGAAAAGAGAGGAATGATATGACAGAATGGTATGAGTGGCATGGACATGTGTGGATAGAGCTTGAGGATTCAGCATTTCTTGCATGTCAGAGACTAGAGGCTAATAAATGAAGCCAGATCAAAACAAAGGACAAAGTAGAAATAAAAAGTTGTATGCCTACAGAATAAAACAGGTCATATCTGTAGAAAGCAAATGGATGTAGGTTACTAAATACATAGAAACCTTGTCTAAATCAGCCAGTGAGCTGAAAACAAGACATTAAGCTGAAGTATGTTTGCAGTTTTCGTACTCATGTCTAAGTATTCACAGCCACTGCTGGAAAGAAGACACAGGAGAGACACAAAGCCTTTCTTCTGGTCTTATTTATCTGCAAAGACTCTATTAAAACCTTTTATTGAATACTTATGCTATGTACTGGTATAATCCTGAATATCTTGTTCTTATTTCCTTACGTTAATCATTTATTTATTATTCATGTCCTCTTTCATAAATTTTTACTAGTCTCCAGCTGCTCTTATCTAAGTTCTTCATATTTATTCAGTAATCCTATTCTTTAATTGAGGTTGAGCTTGAAGATCTGTTGCTTTTGTTTTCCTCTAGATATTTTCCAATATAATGTTCCTATGGGATTTTTCCAAGTACTATTAAGACCAGCAAAGAGTTAAAAGAAAATTTTCATATTTTTGGGGCCATGCTCAAATCTTCTTTCATCTGTCTTATCTTATTTTTAACCAATTCTGCTATCACCTTTAATTTTATGACTCTGGAATTCCCCTAGAAAACATAGTTTTTATACATTTCACTTCCCCTGACAAGCAATGAAACACAAATCCCCTGATATCAAGCCATTAGTTAGGTTTTGATCCCTCAAAGACCGCTGTTGTCAGTGACTTCTGCTTCTTTGTAAAGAGTTTCACTGCTTCATCTTTTGTCTATGCCGTTTCCTTTCCTGTTTTCCTACTGTAGGACCTTAATAGATCCTGTATGTCATTGTGCTTACCTCTAGATTTGAGATAAGAGGGGAAAAAAAAGCTGTACACCAACTTTACTTACACATTATAATGACATAATAACTAACCATATTATTATTGGCCAAGCACAGTAAGGAGGAAGACACCTTGTACTGACTGTTTATATAGATGTCAACTATGTATCCCAATATCAGTTGGGATAGAGTTAATTTTCTTCCTAGTAGCTTGTATAGTGCTATGTTTTGGACTTAGTATGAGAATAATGTTCATAACACACTGATTTTTTAGTTGTTGCTAAGTAGTGCATATACTAACTCAAGGACTTTTCAGCTTCCAATGCTGTGCCAGTGAGGAGGTGCACAAGAAGTTGGGAGGGAGCACAGGCCCGACAGCTAACTTAAACTGGCCAAAGGGTTATTCCATACCGTAGGATGTCATAACAGGGGACAAGTTAAACAGGGAGCCACTGCTCAGGAACTGACTGGGTGTCAGTCAGCGGGTGGTGAGCAATTGCATGGTGTATCAGTTCTTTTGTATACTCTATTATTATTATTGTTACTGCTACTGCTACTACTTTTCTCTTCCTTGTCTGTCCTATTAAGCTATATCTCAACCCATGAATTTAATTTATATTTTTTTCTCTGATTCTCTACTCTACGTCAGTTGAGCAAATGGCTGTGTGATGTTTAGATGCCTGCCGGCTTGAACCACAACAACCTGCGAAACGTAGTAAGGCTGCATTTTCATTTAAACCTTGGGGAGTGTTTAAAGTAATTTAAATAAATTTATCTCATCTACGCTGTCCTTTTTACCTGAATGAAGGTAAAATGAAGAATCTTTTTAATTTTAATTTATTTGTTGATCTTTTTCCATTTTTCTAAGCTGTCACTTTATTTTCACTACATTTTCTGATTATGATTCAAGCAGAAAGATCCAAAACTCTTTGCTGTAGAATTCACGTTTCCTGAGAAATACTCTGAAGGTATTGCACCTTTGACCTAAACAATTCTTAATTGCCTTACAAAATCAAAACTTAGCACCTGTAATTTAATTTCATTGACTAGAGCTATTAAATATTATCGAATATTTCTAAAGGCAGGCTTTGGAAAACAGTAATCTATGCTAGAGAACTATAAACTTGCATGTAAGATAATTTAAATTGAATACGCTTCTTATCAATTGATCCAGTGTAAATTTCTATCACCTTACCACCAAAATCAACATTTAAAAATAATATCTTGTATGTCAGGTGATTCTTCAACAATACATCTGATATATATGAAAATTGATACATCTATCACTGTTTGAAGAGTGTGTGCTATGTTGTTAGTACAAAAGTACATCCTGTTATATTTTGGCACAAGGAAATATTTTTATAAAAGTCCTGTAGATGTATCTTTGACCATCTAAATCTGATCCTGTGCCTTTAGCATAATCTTAGCACTAAACCCAACACTATTTTACCATGTTCTGCAACAGTATTTAAAGCAAATATGTCATTACTTTTTATTCTTTCATTAGTTTTTCCCATTACTAAATTTATTTTGTTTTCCAGTCTCTTTTCCCTTGTGAATATTGTTGAGAATCTTTTTTGAATGACTGAGTACCTCTGTCTCCCTCACAGTACTCAGTTTGTTATGTAGTAATTCTTCTGTTAAGTAGTAATTTATTTTATTAATAGACAATAATATATTTTTTTCCCCATTAGCTACACCCAGTTTCCTATACAGTCTGTTCAGCCACTTTATTCACTGCCCGTGTTCTGTTTTGTCTTATATTAATATTTTTCCTTCTTTCTGGTCATGCGTATTGAGATAATAATCTCATTCGTTGGCCTTATCCTTTAAGTGTAATAATTTGAAGTTTCGATTTTCCAGATATGCCTGCTGAAAGAGCTATGCCCCATATCTGTAAACTCTAAATAACTCTTAAACTCTTTCAGTGTGTACCATGTATAGTACACAGAATTCTTCTGCTTTAGCACAGGAGGTCTTCATCACTGTAGATAAGTCCATAAGTGGCATAAACACTTAATTTCTTGATTTTAAAACCATTGAATTTGGATATGACTAAATTAGCTTGCCCTTAAAATGGTTTCTCCATTGGCTTGTCCTGCCAAGAGTTTATGCTATCGCATCTGGTGTATGTTCTCGTCGTCTGTACTTTTGAACATAAACCCTATTTCTTCAGGAACTACGACTCTTTGTAGCACTGGTGGTGCTCTGGCAGTGAAGCATATACCTCTTGAGCAAGTGATAGATTATTTCCATGCATGTAAAAGGCCTGAATGTAGAAAGCCCAGGTTTCCTTTCTCAAAGTGAAATTCATCCCCTTGAATTGTCACCTCTTCATTTAACCTACTGTACTTCACAATACCTGAACTTGAGATTTGTTGATTCATTTCAGAGGAGAAATGGAATAAGAGGAAAAGTCTATTTAATGTATAAATTTGCATTGAAGTAATGACTGGGTATAGCTGTAACACATACATGATTTGCAGTTTTCACATTTACAAGAATGGAGATTTCTTCCTTGGTAAGTTGTTCCAATTGCTATCTAACCAAGTAGTTCATAATTACACTTTATTCATAGATTCAATTTCTAGTGGATCTAGTGGATTTTGTTATTTCTTTACTTGCTGTACATTTTCATAGGTCTTCTTGGGAACTGTCATCTATTTATTCTTCTTTATTTTGAACAGTGTATTTCAGTAGATCTACAACAATGCCAAATATAGATAATATAATATCCTTACTTCTGGTTAATATTCCTATGTGCATAAACCAGGAACAAATCGAGATAATATATTGGAACCAACAAATTATTCTCAATATTAGGTTAGCTAAAACATCAAGTAAACATAAAAATAATCAGTACTAAGAACTCCTAACAATGTTGGTTCGTAGGATGCAGAAATACATTTGATTATGGATGCCAATAAAGACCAAACTTATCAAAATCACTTAAATCTCTAATTCCAAAGTTGATTAAATATGTTGTTATTGAAACCAATTGTTGTATTAGGGTGTAGGTGGCAAGGTGGGCTTCAGGGGTGGTCTATGTGAGAAGAGGCCAGGGGCTGCCCCATGTTGGACACAGCTTTTTCCAGCTGGCTCCAACGAACCCATCACAGGGCACAGCTGAGCCCAGCAGCCAAGCCGGTGGAACTCAGTGAGAATATATTTAAGAAAGGGTAAAAATGCCCAATGATCAGAGAGGAGTGAGGAAAAAACCCAAATGTATGAGAATCAGCAGTGCAAACATCAAGGTGAGAGAAGGAGGAGGAGGTGGTGCTCCAGGTACCAGACCGGAGATTTCCCTACAGCCTGTGAAGAGGACCATGGTAAAGCAGATACTTGTACTACAGTCTGTGGTAAGCCCATGCTGGAGTAGGTTTATCATGAAGGACTGCAACCCATGAAAAGGACCCATGTTGGAGCAGGGGAAAAGAGTAAGAAGTAAGGAAAGGCAGAGAAGAGCTGTTATGTACCCCATTCCCGATTCACGCTACATCACTTGGAGTAAGGGGGTAGAGGAGTTAGGAAAGAAAGAGTGAAGTTGAGCCTGAGAAAGGAGTGAGGGTTGGAGTAAGCCAATTTAATCTCAATATTTGTTTCTCGTTATTCAAATGCATTTTAATTGGCAATAAATTAAATTAATTTTCCCCATGTCAAATCTGTTTTGCCCATGACTGTAACTGTTAAGTGATCTCTGTGTCTTTACCTTGATCCATGATTTACGTAATCTTGAAATTGAATCTTTTGAATTACTGGCAAGTATTCCAGTTATTAGACTACAGACTATCCTGTCTTGCTCTGCGACAAAAATCATATTTTTGAAATATGAAGGTTCTTTCAATTGAGTGTTTGATCAAGTCGTTTCCCTCAGTTTTATTCATTCATTTCAAAGTAATCAGGCTTACACATTTATTAGTACCAGTCTTCACTCAAGTGATTTTCTGACATGAAAAGCAAGATGTCTTGCTTTAATCCTTTACCTTTTAATAACTGTAATTGTCAAATTTTGGCAGTTTAATTTCTCAGTGCCTTTCTTAAATATTCTTAGTTGGAATCATTTTTAGAAAATGTCCTAATTAAATTAGCATTTTAAAAGCATAGAGAGTGTTCTTCATGTGCCAGGAAGTAAGTCTATTATTTTATTTCTCCCCAAATTACTTAAAAAATTATTTTACAGGACTATCAAATAAACAAAGGTGGTTTAATTTCAGTGGAATAACTGACAGTAAATTGTGCCAACAGTTTACAGCACGAAACCAAATCATATTAAAAGAACTGATTACTAGGTTACCTTAAAGTCGCTATAAATATAATAGTCAAATAAATATAATCACCAGAAAAATTCAAAGTAAATTCAAACTTCTAATTTTTTTCTTATAATCAATTTCTTATTCTTCTTGAATATTAAAGTAAATGCCTGTTTTGAAATTCAGTGGTAGATCAAACAGCTAAAACTCACATCTTGGTAAGAGTTATTAAATCTCATCAAGGTGAAACCATTTTAAAATATATTATTTATATAATGTCTGTGCTTCTGTAGAAGCTATTGAGCTCAAAAATCAAAGGGTAACTGAGTGAATCTATATCTCCCCAGTGAGATAATAAATGTACTTTAACACTGACATTTCTTCAGGCAGTACCCTTAAGAGCTATTCAGAGTGCTTAAAATGCTGACATCAGTTAATCCATTTGTTACATCACAAATTTAGTCATCTGTTAATCTTTTTTCCTTGATTGCCTTGCTTAAGACTCATAGATCTAAGTACAATGTCATCTGTCCTATGTATGGTGTTACTTTATCTACATGATGTTTTTCCACTTCATTGGTTAATTCATTTTGGTTATTATCTGGAAATGCTATTAACAATAGTGTTTTCCAAAATTCTTTTTGATTCACTTTCACAGAAAATTTGATATTTTTATGGGCCATATACATAACAGCTCAGTTTAATAAGAAAAGTGAATTTAAAGCTGGCTATCTTGTTTAGTGAAAGATATAACAGTGAGGTCATGAGGCCATAGCTGCTGATTGTTTTTTTGAGATGTCTCAGATATGACACAGGATGTTTAAATATATGGCAATAAGAAACCATCCCCAATAAGCAGCATTGTCAGTTCATTTGGAACAGAGTTGTACTGGAGTTGTTATTGAGCAAAAAGATGGAGAGCCTAATGTCTTTTCTTGTCCTATCTTTATGAAGTAAATTGTTAAGACTAGGGACAACTATTTTGTGTTACCTAATTTCTTTCAAATAATATTGAAATGTTTTATACAACTGGTTAAGATATCAGCAGAAGAGTCTGAAATACATATTTCTCCTCCCATCCTGACTGCAATAGTAATTCTGTAACAATATCCAGAGTAACAGGAAACTGAATATCAAATTCGCTGACAGTAGAATGCTAAAAGATGGGTCATATTATTTGTTGAGATTCAGGAAAGACATATGTTTTCATCTGAATGTGGATTTGATTTTTCCTATGCTTTTGCTTACATGGAGAAGAAATCCAAAAAGTAATAATTTCAAAAGATTCCAAAGACTTGATTTTCAAATAATTTTAGTTGGTAATCATACTAAAAACTTTATATCCACAACTTCCTAGCTTGTCTTAAAAATTATATTTTCCTGTTCTACTGTCTGACCTGTCACTGCAAAAAGAATTGTTGTATACAGATGAAAGGGATAGCTGGTTTCATCTTCTTTTCTTCTTTCTGATCCTGCAGTATTTTTCAAAATACATGCAATATTTTCTTGCTATATTAATTTAAGCACGTGTTGTAATATCATAAAAACATCTAGGCAAGCACTGAGACTATTTTACGGATAAGCTGTCATGTGAAATTGTTACCATTACTCTCTTAAGTTCCAGAGTTGAAATATACTTCAGTGCAGTTTCCTAAATCTGCATAGCTTCTTAAGTCTGACACTCCATGATCTGCTTTTGTTATCAGTGTGAGACCTTTGCCTTTAGAATTTCTTCATCTTCCATAGTTGTCTGTGTCTGGTACTTAACCACCATGCCTTTGTATTTTTCACATGCTTATCCTTACACACTCCTTATGAGTTAGGCAAACATGATTATCAATGTTTTGCAGATAGGGGACTTAAGCATAGAGAGATTAACAGCTAGGTCATAAAATGACTTAATAGTTACAATATGAATGGTGCAATCTCTCACTTTCTGAGGTCTTTCTGATAGTAGAATACACAGAGTTAAGTTGTAGTTAGACTGTCAGTACAACACGTTGGGAAATTAGACAGCTATAGGAGCTACACAAATAAATACCCAAATACTAATTTAACCAATCGGAAGTGCTGAGGAGAGGGATGGGAATTCAGAGATAAGGAAGATTAGATACTGTTCAGATGCATTGTTTGCAGTTGCTATCCCCATGACTTGACTCAGGATTATGACTGCCATCTGAGACTGCATAAACCTGTTTTTAAATCTCCCTTTTATGTGAACCATAGCAGAAATTGTTGTATACAGAGTCTTTCCTCTTGAAGTTCCCATCTATTACTTTTGGCTATTTTGAAAGCAAGTGTGTAATGTTGGAGATTTTTATCTTCTGTGATTAATATATTAATTGGGTTAAAAAAAAAAATCCTTAGGGACTTATTTAGGCCTCCAATTATAGCTTATAAAGTGGCATCAGGTGGAAAGCAAATGCTTAGGCTCAAGACAGCCATTTAGACTATATGTTGCCCAGAGATGTCAAGCCTTGAGATGCCTAGCTTCGTTTTGGACAGCAAAGTCACCACTGTACCTATGGACAGTCTTTTGCACATCCACAGAAACTGGTATTTGAACTCAGAAGTTTGTGCTTCTATTTGAGATGGAGCTCAGAAGTTTGTGCAGATCAGAAGTAGTCAAGAAGAAATTTAAATGTCATTTAAATCCATTAAGGGATTCCTGTCCATTGCAATGTTAATGGCTTTCCATTTTGACTTTTGAGCATTTGCCAAGGAATAAGAGAAAAAGCTCTAAGCTCGGCTCAACTTCAGGGAACATAATTTTGTCATAACTAGTTCATGCCAGACAAAAATCCTAAACTTCAAGCTAGACATTAGGAAAGGACAGTGAATAGTATAGTCATGAAGCTAGATAAAATTCAATATTAAGGAGCATAATTTTGTAGATAAGTAGAATAAGCAGATGATCAGGAAACCAGTGGACTCTAGATTCCTGGTACAGTTTTCACAGTTTTTAATCAAATTTATCAATTAAATGAATAAAATTTGGTAATGCAGTCAGGTTATTTAGTTATGTAAATATATTTATATGCTAATATTGCTTCCAAAAATTCTAATACTATTAGATATCTTCTCTTCCATGATGCATTTTAATTTTCCCGTAGATTTTAGATCCACTGATAGCATCTACCACACAAGAATAATTGCAACCATACTAAAAACATGCTGAATATGCTAACTTGAAATAAACACATTCTTTTGTAATAAATCTTTGACTTTATAAATAATAGAAGAAAGCTAACATTTATCAATGTTTGTGAATTTCACATATTTATGCTTTGCTGGTGAAAATGCTTGAGAAGGATAAACTTGGAACATAAATTATAACTCTCCAAAGAATAATTAATTTCACTTTACAATAAATGATTTTGAAACTGAATATTCTCAGGCTTGGAATTAAATACTAAGTGATTAAATATTGGTTGATGTCTTTAAATATTACCTACACTTTATCTTGCATCTAAGAAACAAGAAGAAATTAAGTCGAATATTGATGTCCTATTGATCAATTTGATACAACAGCTTCATCTGTCATTTATCCTCTTAAAATCTCATATTGGACTATGAGGCTGAAGGAGGCTAAGCTTGGTGCTGTTAGCTAAGGTTTAAAAGTCAGAATGGATGGATTTATTTCTCTTTTCTACATAAATCCTTTGTGGAAAAAATACAATATTTTGATGAGTTCCAAGTTGTCTGACTAAACATTGATGTAAAGAAGCATCATATTTAATCACAAAAAGACATATACTCTAATAATAAAGCCTCAATTTGACCAAGGAGTGCATAAGTGCTCTGAAATTAAAGGGTTAACATAGTGAGACTACATATTATTTGAGTCAGCTCCAAGTACGAAAACTGAGGACATTCTTATTCAACGTGTGATGTAGATGCAGTTTCCATTCGGTTTTGTGAATGTTATCACTAACAGAATTACAGATTAGTTGGAGCGGAACTGGTCTGTGCTCTGTAGAAGAGTGTGAAGAGTAAATAAAAAGTCTCCGTCAGAGGAGTGTATTTTCAACTGCTAGTGTTGAGAATGTTATATGGAAGTGGCAGGAGAAAGTGAGGACAGACTAACCCTTTTACAATTCCACAGTCTAGCTACAAGTAAAATTACTTCTTTTCCGTCTTCAAAGCTCCGAAGCAACTTAGCCTCCAAGTACCACGCAGTTATCATGCTAATTGCCCTAGGATTTGGTCTTTGATATATATCAAGCAGTTCTCAGAGGGACTCCGAATAACCATTAGGTGTTATGTTTGTTATTTTCTCTATAGATTATTGTGAGATTTTCACAGATACATTATCAGACCTTGATTAAAATTCAGGAAATGTTAGCCTGTTGCCTATGTTCAGGCCACAGAACAATACATCTATTTTAACATATCTTTAATAAATCAGACATTTTATTTATCTTTGCAAAATGGCATGAGATTACTGGTTTATTTATCCTTCATGTACATCTGACTTGTAATTGGGAGAGTTGGTGTTACTGACATATTATTAAGCTATTTCAGCTTTATATGCCATTCTGCAACAAATCAGAGGATAGCATTTTTAAGCTCTATGCTGGCTACAAAATAATAGCAGTGCCTTGGAGTCCACAAAATGTCTTAATAGTATTACTCAGTTCTCATTTTACAAGTTTTAATTGAAACCATTATCAAATAATGATTCCAGACCAAAAATAATTGTTAATAAAGTTCTGGAGATCATATCTGCCACTTCTGCTGTAAGTTCTGACTACCTCAGCTAAGGGATAAAAGCCCATCTCTACAGTTTTTCTATTAGAAGACAGAATGCCTATTAGAGTGAGTGAATAGATACAGTGCTTCTGAAATTAGTGCTCTTGATAACTGCTGGCTCGTTTCTCTGGAAACAAAGATCTTCTACCCTGTGATATGTATGACATTGGTATCAACATCTGAAGTTTTACAGGCATGTGTCAAGTCGTGCCAGAACATTTCCCATGGGACTATGAACTATAAATCCAATAAACAGGGTGAGGGGATGGGCACAAATGCCCATTGTGGAATTCTAGAATGTTCTTAGACCACACTAACTAGATTGGCTCTCCTCTGAGAGAGCTTCTGGGCGAGGCAACCTCGGGGGTCCTCTCCAAAGAAAGTGATTCTATGATTTTGTGAGCCCATGCCTGTCCAAGGCAATGCCTGAGCATGAGCCAGACACTGCTCTCAGCATGCTGCAAGGGATGAAGCCTTCCAATTTTTGGATCGAAAAATGAAGGCAGAGAGCTTATTTATATGGTTACAAGTTACAGATATTTGTTCTGCTTGCCCTTGGGACCAGAAAAGAGACCATGATTTTTTTAAATACCCTAGCATAGGTACAGTCGTAGGGGAAAACCCTTAACAATAGGAAAGGCAAGACATATTCAAATTGTACACAATGCTGCTAATATAAAGCTGTTAAAGTGCAGCATTTACTTTCCTGTAGCTTTCCGTAGACTGAGGCTACTGATGAGCCATCAAATCTGTCTTCTGTGTCTGTTCCCTGGGAAAGATATACACTTATAAGTTGTCCTGTTATTCTCTTTTTCTTACCATTACCGTGCAGTCAATGCTATTCCTATGCTATTACTATTTAATATCATTGAATGGTTTGAGTTGGAAGGGACCTTAAAGATCATCTCGTTTCAACTCCCTTTGCATGGGCAGGGACACCTTCCCCTTGATCAGGTTGCCCAAAGCCTCATCCAACCTTGCCTTGAACACTTCCAGAGATGGGGCATTCACAGCTTCTCTGGGCAACCTGTTTCAGTGCCTCACCACCCTCTGAGTGAAGAATTTTACCCTCTTTCAGTTTAAAGCCCTTGCCCCTTGTCCTATCACTACATGCCCTTGTAAAAAGTCCCTCTCAAGCTTCCTCATAGGCCCCCTTTAGGTACTGGAAGGCTCATTTATTCGAGATGAATTTTTAGACATAACAATAGATATCTAATAGATATCTAAGCTATATTTGCTATATTTTATTATTAGAATTTTGAAAAAAGATGAATGTTCCAGTGCACGTATTTGTAAACGTACTTTTTAAAGCCATTTCACAATCTGTCAAATAAATGTATGTGTTCCATAAATAGATTACTATATTTCTAGTGGATTAGATGACTTTTTTTTCACTCATGCTTCCCATAAGGAACATTTTGTATGCTTTTCTAAGTGTTAATCAAGACAATTAATGATTTTGTGCAAAAGCTTTGCTGTGTTTCATGACCTGTTGTAGAGCTGTCTATGTGAAGGCAGTTGGGACTCAGATGAAGTTCCACAAATGTTAAGCATGACAGTTAGGTACTCTAAAATTTCTCTTGAGTCCATATGCATAGTGGAGATGTTGCACATTTGTAAACTTTGATGATCAGTCTGATTGGTACTACAGAATTCTACCTTTCCTGCAAACTAAGCTCTATGAATGTCATTGAAATCTTGAAAAAAAAAAATCCCAACCCACTAACAATTAGGAAGATGAGTGAGATCTTAATGGTCCATCAATATATACATGATTAAGTGGGTTTTGTGTAAATAGTGTATATGAGTATAGAATATAGTTCATTATCACCAAAAAAGTCAGCAAGAACCTAGGAAAGCTGTTTTGCATTTAGTATGTAAATTGCTTTTTAGTACCTAAAATACTTATCCTAAACTATGTTAAAGAAAGTAAGTTTGACACTTCTGATCATATGTATTTTTTTGTGCACCAGAGATGAAGGAGCAGGTATCAGCCAGGGTTCCCAGCAGTAAAATATCTTGTTTGTTCAGTCTTTTAAGGAGTACATAAGCAAATATATCTGTAACCTGCAGGCTCAGCACACAGAAATGTATGCATATCGCTGTCCTCTCGATATTAACCTTACCTGAGCTCCTGTCAATCCAATGTTGGCTTTGTTTGTGTACTAATCCTTTTATTAATTTAGGCTCAACCTGGGGACTTGTAATGATTTCTGAATTGCTCTATGTGGCTGTAAGAGTCTACCCAGCCGGTGCAGTATTTCTCTTCTGATACATTTGTCCAGCAGTGCTGCAAATCAAACAAAACTGTAAGACCTCCTTTCTCTGCATAATGTATTTTTTTTCTATGCTATGCATTCAGAAGACAAAGTTAATGTCAACATTAGGTTAATATAATAAAACTGATGGTTTCATTTCAGTTGCTGAGAACGCTGAAAAGGGATGTTGGGGTTTTTTTCATTGCCTTCATGCACTTAGTTACCTGCAGGCTGTAGATGTCTTTTTCTCAAAAATTTTCACATTGATTTGACAATGTAAGATGAAACATACTTCTTGTAAAGTTTGATATAGTAGTTACATGGCAAAAGTATAATAACATCTATAATAAAAATTCTTAATATTTAGTGTAATGGACACTCCCCTGTGCTAAGTAAACACATCACACGTGCGTCCATCTACAATGATGTATAAACTTTGCATTGTCTGACTGTCAGAAGTGATAAAGGAATGGCAGCCAATGGATTAAATTTATTACAGAAAAATAAAGAAAAATAAATAAAATGAAGCAGAAATATAATTAATTAGGTCAGTGTTTGGATAGGAATAAGTGGGTTTAAGACCATTGAAAATCTGATCTTCAGAATCCAGATTCAAAGCACTACTTCTAATATTGTAATTATTGAAATATTTTATTCCTGTCAGTCCTCAATTAAATAGAAAAACGAAAATTGCTTCTCATATCCTAATTTATCACTATAGTCATAAGCAGAAATGGGAGTTGAAAAGAGCATATTTTCTTGTATTTCTGGATTATGATACAGGATAATGTACAGACTTTCCTACATTGTCCCATAATAACTTCTTCATTTTGCTGGAAAGGATGTCTAATTTCTGTAGATATCAAAGCAATGATGAAGATGGTAAATCAGTAAGCATCATCTAAGTTGACAACACCACTCATTTATTAATGATAATCTTCTTAGAAATTTATAAAAAATGGAGATGTCCCACTGAAACTAAAATTATAATTCAGAATCTGACCTGAAAAGTATTTTTGAGGGAAGTTAGAGTATTTCCATATTTTTCAGGTTGATATCGTAGAATCATAGAATGGTTAGGGTTGGATATATGGCTATCAAAGATCAATTTCCAGCCACAAATGGACATCTTCATAATGACTTGTTTATTTCTTATGAGTTTCTCATTTTTTCTGAATTTTAGATCTTGTTTATTACAGATTTTTACATATTTGTTCCTCAAGACTTGTCACTAAAATAAGAATAAATGTCATATTTCTGTAATATTGTATTTTTTATTTTGCTTATTAGAATGCAAGTATTTAATTTCTTCTTGGGGAAGTCACAGTCATAAAATGTCAAAAAAATATCTGTGTTAATCAAAAAATTCTTATTTACAAATCTCTTTGCTTTTTCATGGTGGCATCTGACTCTATAAAAAATGTAAAACATCTATCCAAATTTGGATCATTGTAGATTTAGATGGTATATTCTTGTCAATGTTCTGGAAATATTCCATTAACACCACCTGGAGCCACAAAGATAGTCAGTGAGATCGATTTATTCATGTTCTTATAAACTGTATTTCACTATAAAGCAAAAAGATTGAAAAATCATCTTAAGATATTTGCTTAACATCACAAAGGATATCAAGACAATCGGCAGCCAGAAATGCAACAGAAAAAAAAAAAAAAAACAGAATAAAAATTCTGCTATATTTAGATCTCACCAGCAAAGGAAGATGAAAATAGTCTGGATATTTGGCCTTTATCCCCAGATGGTAAGAACAAGGTGTGCAATAACTGACCTTTGAGACTGACCCTTTTTTTCAGATGCTACTGCATTGGCCACATTAAAGGGAACAGACATACACTATAAAAAATACTGCAGAATAATATTGTAGATTGACCCTGCTGTAAAAACACAGCCGTTCTGCAGTACCTGTGCCAGGAAAATTGTTCCCACAGAGGAGTTCTAAGAGAGTAATAAATGACACTGCATTTAGCCACTGAATATAAGAAGCTTTACATCATCACCTCTACTGACTGAATAAAAGAGGAGCTGAGGATGCATTTTTATAGATACTAGAGTAAGAAGATTAATTAATACACCTTTCCTGTAGAGAAATAGTGCTGTGCATACTGTACAAAACCATTTTTCATGAAAAGATAGTGCTTCTACATATATTTATTTTTTAAAAAGGTTGCAGTTCAGACGTTTTTCCTTAGAAAAAAATGTTTCATAAAATACAACAGTATAAAAATACATTTTAAACAATTTACAGTTTTCCAAACCTCAGAATGACTTATGTAGTTACCATTTAATTTATTGTATTAATCATACCAATTTAGATAGCTGGGCTATTTAAAAAACTAGGAATAAGTTTTTGGAATAAGCTAATCATTATGAGCTCTTTTCATTGTCAACACAAGATCCTCAGGTCATCTGACGCAGTTAAGGAGCAAGGAGCTAGAAATAGCTCTGGTCTTCTAGGCTTCCCAGTATGGACAAAGAAAGAAATTAATTGAGAAAATTTACGTTATGAAACAGGAAAAAATGAAGTACTGAGTGAGAAGATAGTGCAGTAGGAAAGACTGAGCAGAATCCATAAGATTCTAGAATCTGTAAGACACTTTGGAAATCTGAGAGGCAATGGAAATCAACTGTTAATATATGTGCTGTACTGTACGAATCGTACATATTCTTCCTGGGCAAAAAAGGATGAAAGAGTGATTCATTAAAAGACTGGGACTTGTTTGATCTAGTCATTAGCATTGGTTTATGCTAATATCTTTGCAGAAGCAGACAAGAAGTTCCAAGAACTTCCAAACAAAAATCTTTTTCTTCATAAAACTCTTCTTCTTTTCTGCTAGTTAGCCTGTGTTTCTACTTGTATATTATGAATCAGAATTTGCCACAAGTAACGTCTTAGAATACTACACCTGAGATAACTTCATATCAATAGGGTAGACCATATGTTTACGAGGAGGTGGGGGGGAAATTGGGGAAAACTCATAGTTAATTTTTAAGGATTTTTTATCTTGTATTGTGTAGAACCTACTGCCTTGTTTCATATTAACTTACTCCAAAAATATAATATTCTGAAACACTTGGAATTGCTCATTACTGGATTTAATTCTTTAAATAATAGGTCACTATTTTAGATTACAGTTTTCTACCAAAATCTTCATAATCAGTACGCTCCATAAACAGTAACCTGTTCAGTACATGGTTCAGCAAAAATTTCAGTGCGAATTCGCCTAGTTATAATTAAACTGTTTGACTCATCTCCACAGAAAATGCATGGCTCCTACTTAAAAGTTAAGTGAAGGTACACCTTCATGGAATTTCTGAACTTATTCAAGGAAAGCAGAGAATAACGCAGAGGTATCCGCTTCATCAGCTGAATTAAAATTTACTTTTACAAAAATAATAAAATAAAAAAAAATCTTATAAAGTATTCATTGATTCATTTTATTTAATTTGGTATGGTATTTTCCTATGAGTGCAATGGTTTTTTTCAATGATTAATGTGCTTTAATTTCAGATTTACATATGCTGCTGTTCTGAAGAGTACAATGTGTATAGCATACAAATAGCCAAGTTTTCTCTAGTATGTAGTTGGACATTATCTATTTGTAAGAATGTTTTTTCTAGCACATGTGTACTTCTATGTCTGCTGCAAACAGTGTAATTTCGTACTTAAATGAATTAGAAATGTACTAGAATCAAGCATTGATACATATATACGTTATACAGTATAGTCTGAGTATTATAGAAATTCATAACCCAGTTCTGATTTGATCTTACAGTTTTAATTGAGTCTGTGTAAAAACTCATAGTAACCTTCTCTCTAAAAACATTCTTCCAAAACTGTGCAAGAAGCTATAAAAATTCCTTCCTCTTCATTTCCCTCACTCTGGGGAGTATCTCATTACAGGACTTCAAAGAACTTTTTCAACTTTTTTCTTCTCATTGACTTTCTCAATTAAATGGTTCCTCTATCCATTGTCTGCTTCCAAGATAATTATTTTTTAGATTGCACTATTCCAAGAGGAAGACAGGGGAAAAGAAGTTTCCATGAAAATGATAATTTTTCCTACCCCATGGCAGCAGCAGGAGATTTTAGTTGAGGACAAAAATTTCGTTATTCTTCACTCCCTGGAACATAGTCATCCCATCTGCTGTAGGAGAAGATCTTGTAATCAGGGAATTGGTATTTTCTTTAGGTTCTACTTTTACTAACTACAGACCAGATCCCAAGTTTTCTCTGATATTACTCTCTCTCATCACAAATTTTGGTGCTAGATCTAAAAAAAATTTTTACAGTCATTAATATTTAGAGGATTTTTTACCCAGAAGTTCTCCGTATACCTACCGCTTTATTACATATGATAAAAAAAGACCTGTCTTACGGAATTGTTTTAATATTAATATAAGAATCTTAAACATAAAAAAAAAAAGAAATAAAATCACCAGTATGAGATTACTAGGTCTAAATTTGTTAGTTATATCACAATCTATCACAAAATATCTTACTTGTATTTATTTTATATTGAATAAAAGTCATCTCCTGAGGGGAATAGACAGCGAGTCATCAATATTGATCAAGTCAATATTAGGTAACAGTAGCCTGAGTGAGAAGACAAGCATAGATAATGTACCTTTTGTAAAAACCAGAGACCAAGACCTCAGTTAGTGTGAATACATATGGCTTTTTTTAAGTATTAATAAACATAAACTGGGAATACAATGTTGCATATCAAATATCTTTGAAGTTAAAAGATATTATGAACATGTATGACTGCAATCACAAGAATAAAAAGGATCCAGGATGAACTAAAGAAAAACTGTAGAAACAAGAGTGCCAAAGAAAGCCTGTACACTGTGAGGAAAATTGAAAAGGCTGCAAACCAAGACAGACAGGACACTGTAGAAGAATAAAGGAATCAGTGTTAGATCAACATGAAAAGAAATGTAATAGAAAGGGATAAAAAGAGTAAGGGACATAATGTCTGAAGTTATACCAATTGCAACGTGTTCAGAAGCGCTATATAAAGTCACATATCTGAAAGTCCATTTGCCTACGAGGATCATGTTTAGCTCAACACTTGGATGTGCTAATTGTACCGTTTTAAATATAATGACTGTCTTCAGCCTTTGCTTTTAATCTTTTCTAGGCATTTTTTTTCTGTTGCTCTTTTTAAAAGGAAAGGATATTTCTGGATTATTTACTACTGTCTGCTATTACTGTGTTTTTTACATCTGATTTGATTCTGCCACTCTACATGCAAGTAGCTATTGGCATGACGTTGCATGCACCATGCTAGCATAGTACTACCATGGTATGGCCACTAGAGAAAATATAAGGTAACAAGAAATGACTGGAAGCTACTGGGAGCAGAAGGTAAATAATAAGTTAAATTAAGTGCTAAATAATACATGGAGAAAATATCACCATGAGGTAAAATATGTTCCCATCTAACTGTCATCCATGCTTGAGAATCATGTCAAGCTGCAGAAGTGGAATGATTTTATGTTTAATTTGCCAAATAATTGCTCTATTCAGACACCAAATTATTTCTAGTTCACATTACAGCTCTGCAGAATCTTTCCATATTTTCCTGTCAGTCTATTTATATTGCAATTTTTTGGAACTTTGCCATTTTATGTATTCCTTAGGGATTAGTAGCTATAGGTGTTCTTATTCTTGTCAGCAGCCACATAAGCGGCACCACATTTTCTATACACACTGCACTTTCAACTGCTCCTCCATCAATTAGGCCGGAGGAAAAAACCTAAATCATTCAGTTCTAGAGTATCACATAAAGAAAGACTTTCAACCTTTCCTATGTGAAGCTGCTCCCTGATAACTTTTTTGCAAATTTAGTGAAAAATGGGGTGTTGGGAAGGGCTGAATAGCTTTTATATTTTGCCCATGAAAAGAGTGAATCTGAAAAAAACGCATGCTGCTGGGCAGTGAGTGTTCTCTGAGAACAGGCCACATGCGATAGGGAAACATGATCTCCTCTCTATGCTCAAACACAGTACTTCTAACTGCAAGAAGGGAGTTAACAGCTGCTTAGAGGACAAGAGAGTCTGGTGGTGAATGCCCATATCATTATCTAAACTAGAAAAGAGTTCTGTCAGAGAAACTGTTAAAAAAAATGTATGTTTCATTGCCTTATCACATACTTTGTTCTGTTCTACTGGCAGATTATATACTCACAGACTTTCCATGAAAGTTAACAATTTTAAAATGACTGTGAGTGTAATGGGCTGGACACTTGTCTAAAGGCTAGTGTTTTTTCATTATGATATCACATGTATCATCAAAACAGGAAGAATGATAATGCAAGTGGAGAGAAATAGGTATTGAAATAATTCAAAGATTTGTTTCTGGTTTTCTCCGTTGGCGTATTGCATCAGTGGACTGTGAAACAGCCTGACATCTCCTGTGTAGGGATCCATTCTGGACAAATACAATTATAATTTCACTTGATTGTCTTAAGAAGTACCAACTTTCCAAAAATCTACTAGATGACTAACTGCAAATTAGTATAGCCATACTATGGATTTTTAAGTTGACTATATCACTGAGGAAATAAATTACTTATATTTGATTAGGAGTAGCAGATCCCAATGTAACACTTACAATGTTAGAAATTAAAAGTATCAAGCCTGTGAGGCTGGCTTCCCTTCACACAAAAATGCGAAGGTCCATTTCATTCCATTTCTTTTGGGCATCAAAATGGAAGTGTTGAACTTAGGAGCTTAATCACTTACACTAGCTGTACATGAAGAAGGACCTCTAAGATGCTTCATGTATCTAATGGAAAGGTTTACTCTCCTGAGATGGTTCCTAAGCTACCCCATACCTACCTCTATCCTATACTACCTATGCCTATTATACTCCCTGTATCTACTTTCAAAAAAAGAACCACATGTATGAACCGAAGTTCCGAAACACTTGTTTTGCCAATCTAGGGCAGCGTAGAAGTTTAGCTCAATAGGTTCTGTAAGGGGAAAAAAAACAGAAAGAAAAAAAAGAGAAATTAAACTAGTATCTTAAGTTTCTTATGCTTCTCATTTCTATGCTTGGTCTGGCAGTTTTCTCTGAAATGAGACTCATGCTTATAATACAGTTGAAGAATAACAGGTAATAGGCAGGTAAGAATAGGCAGGTGTGCTACAAAATATTCTGAAGTCTGAGTTCCAAAGTAGAAGGGATTTTTTTTTTTTTCTAATTTTCCCTCAGGTGAAAGTCAGGAATGGAAAATGCAATCTACAATTATGAGAAAAACATGGGGAGTAGCAAAAGATGAGGTTATTCTCATAATCATCCTATATAGCATATTCAGTGCTTTTCCAGTTATTTTGCATCCTTTTCAACCATCTGTAGTTGCACCAAATATGAGAAAAACTTCATGATCTGAATATTTGCTTCTAATTTTAAAACAATTTCTTTAAAATAACTGGTGTTTCTTCTATAAGGCAGATTCTTAGAATCCCCATGATTCAACACTTCCTCCTTCCATTGGATGACTAAAGAGGCTACAGTTGTTACTAGTTATTAGAAGTTTCATCTGAGAATGTACAGTCCCTTCCATCATTCTGAATTTCAAAAGTATATTTTTGCTGTCTACCAAATATGAAATCCGGGCTGCTTGCTGCAGCTACACAGAAAAAGAAAGACAAAAAAGGGAGAACAGGATCATATTTTTCCCTGTAGAACTACAGTAACTAATTCATGTTGAGTATTGGGCTGAAGAAAATCATGAATGTTATAATAAAAAATTCCATTATGTTCTATTATGGAAAAAATGCTTAATTCCACATCCCCGACTGAGATGAATGGAGTGGTTAACAGCTTACAGAATTTTGTTTCAGGCTATTTTTGGTCTCTGATTGCATCATTGCATTGGCTTATGTTTCAGTTCACACTTCTAAGGTTTCCTTGAAGTAAAAGAGTTTGAAAAACAAAAAGAAGAAAAAGAAAAAATAAAGGAAGAAAAGGAGAAAAAGATTTGTGCTATAACCCTTGAAACATATGCCAGCCTGGCCTTGAGGGATTGTTATAGAATGTTGAGAACAATACATTTTCTTCAGTGAAAATATAAAATGGCTAAAGACCAACTCATCCACTCCTTTCACTTTAATACAAATAATATGAAAGTTGTAAGTAAAAAAAAAAAAGAAGAGGAAAAATGATGAGTCTAAATGACATTGTTATAGATGAATTAAACATTGACCTAGACTTCACATAAAATCCTGGCTTTGAAATTAATCCATACTGTGATCTCTGATAAATTATTCTTGCTATTATATCCTCATTTTTACCATATTTAAAATGAGTAAAATGTGAAAAAAATAATAAAAAATATTTAGATATTAAGAACTTATAGAGCACATAGGTACCTGTACACAGAAAGGTAACTACTGTTTTCTATACAGAAGTGCAGGGACTAACTAATGTAGTTTAGTTCTCTTTAAGAATCATATTGAAATAAAAAGAGGGTTGTCTTCAAGTAAGAACTTGCATAATAGTGTAATCACAATATGGAGGTGTTCCAGGGAGCTGCAGGTTATCTCAACCGAAACCAAATTTCGACTTGTACCTTTTAGAATTATAGAATCACAGAATTGTTTAGGTTGGAAGAGACCTTAAAGGTCATAAAATCCAACGGTTGACCTAACACTGCCAAGTCCACCACTAAATCATCTCCCTAAGCACCACATCTACATGTCTTTTGAATACCTCCAGGGATGGTAACTCAACCACTTCCCTGGGCAGCCTCTTCCAAAGCTTGATAACCCTTTTGGTGAAGAAATTTTTCCTCATATCCAATCTAAACCTCCCCTGGCACAACTTGAGGCCATTTCCTCTTGTCCTATCACTTGTTACATGGAAGAAGAGACCAATACCCACCTTGCTACAACCTCCTTTCTGGTAGTTATAGAGAGTAATAAGGTTCCCCCTGAGCCTCCTTTTCTCATGGCTAAACAACCTCAGTTCCCTCAGCCACTCCTCGTAAGACTTGTGCTCTAGACCCTTCATCTGCTTCGTAATCCTAATTTGAATACGTTCCAGTACCTCAATGTATTTCTTGTAGTGAAAGGCCCCAAAACGAACACAGTATTTGATGTGTGGCCTTGCCTGTGCCAAGTACAGGGGACAATCATTTCCCTAGCACTGCTGGCCACACTATTTCTGATACAATCCAGGACGCTATTGGCCTTCTTGGCCACCTGGGAACATTGCTGGTTCATATTCAGCCAGCTGTTAACCAATGTTCCCAGGTCCTTTTCCGCCAGGCAGCTTTCCACCATTCTTCCCTAAGCCTGTAGTGTTGCATGGGGTTGTTGTGACCCAAGTGCAGGACCCAGACCTTATTCTTGTTGAACCTCAGAACAATTGGCCTTGGCCCATTGATCCAGCTTGTCCACATCCCTCTGTAGAGCCTTCTACCCTCAAGCAGTTCAACATTCCTGCACACTTTGGTGTTGTCTGCAAACTTACTGAGAGTGCACTTGGTCCCCTCTTCCATATAATTGATAAAGTTATTAAACAGAACTGGCCCCAATGCCGAGGCCTAGGGAACACCACTTGTGACCAGTTGCCAACTGGATTTAACTCCATTCACCACAACTCCTTGGACCCAGCCATCCAGCCAGTTTTTTACCCAGCGAAGTATAAATCCTTCTAAGCCATGAGCAGTCAGTTTCTCCGGGTGAGTGCTGTAGGAAATGGTGTCAAAGGATTTACTAAAGTCTAGGTAGACAACACGCACAGCCTTTCCCTCACCCACTAAGCAGGTCACATTGTCATAGAAAGAGATTAGGCTAGTCAAGAAGGACGTGCCTCTCAGAAACCCATGCTGACTGGGCCTGTACGTGCCACATGATGGCACTCAAGATGGTCTGCCCCATAACCTTTACTGGCACTGAGGTCAGACTGACAGGCCTGTAGTTCCCTGGATTCTCCTTCTGGATGTTCCTCTACCTGGATGTACTTCCCACAGCTGTGCTCACTGCTGCCATCTGATCCTGGTGTAAGAGTAGGGCACATGCGGCAGCTGGACAACTGGGTGGCAGCGTCTTCCCACCGGAACTCTGTCTGGGAAGCTACGTCAGTCACGGTGGGTGCAGAGCTTAGAGATGCCATGGCTTTCTCCCTGGTCGAGCTGGCAGAGCTTCAGTGCCCTTCCTGCACGCCCTTCCAGGCGAACCAATGTGCACACTGCCATGGCACACCCTTGCTGACACACCACGCCTTGTTTGCCTGCCCTGTTCCAGCGCTCTTGGTCACCAGCTAAGGGCTTCTTTTATGCGTGAGAGAGGCTTGGCCGTCGTTGCTTCTGGCCCTGCCCAGGTCTCATCAGTCACTGTCTCATGAGCTGAGGGCTCTTGGAGGCTCTCTCGGCTTCCTCTGAGGTTCCCCAGGTTTGGGAAATCCCCCTGTGCACCATGCTAGAGCACTCTGCAGTGGATTGTGCCAGTGTCGGAGCTGCTTGGCTTTTTTGGGCAAAATTACTCCAGAAAGGCAGTGGATTGAGTCTTCTAAGCTTTGCCTTCTCTTCTCCCAAGTCCTCTTCACATTTGCTTTGGATGAAACCTATCCTAGCCTTACCTGGCAGTTTATTTTTTAAAATTCTAACTGCTCAGCTCCATACCTAGCAGACAACTATAAGATCTAGTGGGTCTCATCCAAAATTTTTTAAGCACTGTGCATGCCAATAGTAAAATATTATTAAATCTCATTAGTGGCAGAGCAATAACTCAAATATTCTTGGCTTTCAACCCTACTCAGAATCTCCTCCTCTTTATTCAGTAAGCAATCACAGGCTCATTCTATTTCTTTTGATAGACAGCTAGAGAAAAAAATCTTTTTTCGAGTTGTCACTTGGTTTGTTGAAAAAAATATTTATTCTCTTATCTTTTGTGCATTTCAAAAGTTTCAGTTTTAAATTGTTTTCCTTAACCTTAATATGTCTAAAATAAACAAATATTTATGGAGCTCAGAATAATGAAGTAATTATTGACACAGTAGTAAATGAGCTAAATAATGAAAAGTTCCTAGGTAAACAAGTTTATTAAACTTTAGAATGCACTGGGAGCTAACACTATGGAAGATTATTTTACAGTCTAGACCCGTCAGATAATTCTCTTTCTGGCTGTTCAAGCTATGTAGTTTAAGTCCTAGGCAGCTAAAATAACAGTGATTAATCACCAATACCAATTTTATGGCTCTTTGTCATAAAGCAGACATAGTATAATTCATAAGGAATGATACCTTCTTGTGCTGCAATCTCTCTTTATTTTTAAAACATCTAATAGAGGCAAGTATGTAACAGATATTCTACTGATGAATCTCTTCTATTAAGCATCAACAAGGCATTTATGGATGATGCATATGTGTTGACAAAGAAACACAAGCCAAGTTTTCACAGGTGTCAGCTCTGTTTTGGAACTTGAACAAACAATTAACTGGGGCACTGAGGCTGCTGTAGGCTTCATTGACTATTCACAGCTTGATGGTACACTACATCATTGGGCACAGGCAGCACATTATGGAGCTGTGTTCTGCCAGAAAGCTTACTTCATGCTTCATTGGAAGGCATATACAACAGCAAGATCTCACACATACGTAGTGTGCAAATCTGAGCCTTGTAAAAGACGTACACAATGTGGGAGGCAAACCCTAGGAAATAAGAAAGGGTTTTAAAATAATGTGAAGGACTAAAAGGGAAGCGAAGGGAAAATGGAGATATTACAATAGAATGAAGAAGACAAGACAAAAGTGGCACAGAATAGTCTAGGTTGGAAGTGACCAGTGGAGATCATCTGTTTAATACACTTTTTAAATCAGATCAGCTAAAGTAGATTGCTCAGGGCTGTGTCTAGTCAGGTTTTGAATCTGTCTAAGGATGGATAACCTGGGCCAGGGGGCAACTTGTTCTCTGACCACTCTCACAGTAGATAGGTTACACAGAAATTCTTGTATATCAGTTTGCACTTATTGCCTCCTATATTTTCACTGGATACCATCAAGATGAGTCCAGCTGATTATTCTTCTTTACTTCAGTTTACTGGGTACGCCATGAGAAGATCTGCCCTGAACCTTTTCTTCTCTTCCTTCCTGCTCTTAATGCAGCTCAGGAGGCTGTTGACCTTTTCTTCAAAGGCACATTGCTGACTCATGTTCAATTCGGTGTTCACCAGGGCCCTCATGGTCCTTTTCAGTAAAGCTGCTTTCCAGCCTGTCAGCACCCAGTGCGTACTTGTGCTGGAGTTTGCATTTTCCTCTGTCGAACTTTTGAGAGGTTCCCATTGACCATTTCTCCTGCCTGTCAAGGTTGTTCTGAATGGTAGAACAACTATTAAGCATACCAGTCGCTTTTCCCAGTTTTGTGTTGCCTGCAAACTTGCTGAGGGTACACTCTTGTGCCAGTGCCCAAGCCAATAATCAAGATGTTAAAAAATGTTGACCCCAATATTGAATCCTGGGGTCCTGCTCCACTAGTGACTGGCCTCCAGCTGGACTTTGCGTCACTGATGACAATCCTCTGGGCCTGACTATTCAACCAGTTTTCAATCTATCTCATTGTCCACTTATCTAGCTTGTACTTTATCAGTTTGTCTATGAGGATATTACAGGAGATAGTGTCAAAAGCCTTACTAAAATCAAGATAACCAATGATCTCATTCACCTGCATCCACCAAGCTAGTCATCTAATTATATAAGGCTATCAGGTTGAACAAACATTGTTTCTCCTTAATAAATCCATGCTGACTACTCCCAATCACCTTCTTGTCCTTCCTGTGTCTGGAAATGGTTTCCAGTATTAGTTGCTGCTTCACGTTCCCAGGGATTGAAGTGACGGCTGTAGTTCCCCAGATCTTCTTTCTTGCCCTTCCTGAAGGTAGGACTGGTATCTACTTTCTTCCAGTGTTCAGGAGCTTTCCCCAGTCACCGTGAAATTTTGAAGATAATCGAGTATGACTCCACAATGACATCAAACATTCTTCAGCACCGTGAGTGCATCTGATCAGGCCTCATGGACTTGTGCATGTTCAGCTTTTTTAAATGTTCCCTAAACAGATCATACTCCACTGAGTAAGTCACTCTTTCTCTAGATTTTCGCCCTGGTCTCAGGGGCCTAGGATCCATGAATGCAAATCTTATCAGAAAAGATGGAGGTGAAGAAGGCATTGAGTACCGTGGCATGTTCTGTCTACTTTCTCGCAAGGTCCTCTCCTCTATTTTGATGATCACTAAAGGTCTTTTCAAACCTCAGTTGTTCTATGATTCTAGGATTCTGTAAACTTTAGTTTTGAATTTTTAACACAGTCTTCTAGAGGTATGAAGATGATTGAGAGAAAGGAAGCTTGAGAAGTGGGCCCATGTGAACCTCATGAGGATCAACAAGGCCAAGTGCAAGGTCCTGCACTGGCTAGCCCCAGTATCAATACAGGCTGGGGCATGAAGGGATTGAGACCATCCTTGCAGAGAAGGGCTTGGGGGTACTGGTGGATTAAAAGCTGGACATGAGCTGGAAATGTGCACTTATAGCCCAGAAAACCAACTGTATCCTGGGCCGCATCAAAAGAAGTGTGGCCAGCAGGTTGAGGGAGGTGATTCTGCCCCTCTGCTCTTCTCTCGTGAGACCTCACCTGGAATACCGCATCCAGCTCTGAGGCCTCCAGCACAGGAAAGATATGGACCTGTTGGAGTCGGCCCAGAGGAGGGCCACAAAAACGATCAAAGGGCTGGAACATCTCTTCTATGAAGAAAGGCTGAGACAGTTGGAGTTGTTCAGCCTGGAGGAGAGAAGGCCTGGGGACACTTTATTGCAGCCTTTCAATACTTAAAAGAGATCTTGTGAGAAAGACGAGGACAAACTTTTCAGAGGGCCTATAGCAATGGGACAAACGGTAATGGTTTTAAATTAAAAGAGAGTGGATTTAGTCTAGATATAAAGAAGAAATTTTTTACAATGAAGGTGGTGAAACACTGGAACAAGTGCCCAGAGAGGTGGTAGATGTCCCATCCTTGGAAACGTTAAAGGTCAGGTTGGATGGGGCTCTGAGCAACCTGATCTAGTTGAAGATGTCCCTTCCTTATTGCAAGTGGATTGGACTAGATGATCTTTAAAGGTCCCTTCTAACCCAAACTATTCTATGATTCTATGAAGAGTTATATTCTTTCATAGAGCTTTCCCTCCCCAGAGACTTAAAAGGCTATTTCTGTTTTAAAACAGGGCGCCTTCAAGACTTCACTAAGGAGTATTGTTAATAGCATTGTCGTGAGGGAAATTGCTTGCTTAATGCCAAACAGTCAACCTGAGCACTTCCTTGAAGAGGACAGCGTGCCCTCATTTCTTGTTTCTAATGCGAACTCATGATATCTTTACTAAAAATTAGTTAGATGAACCAAATGGACATGCTATAACGTTCTAATAACCTAAAAAGTAATGTGAATATTCAATTATTTATATTCCTTGAGAAATGCAGTGTTTTCTAGCATCACTTAAGCAACTTAAATAAACTTAGGAAAATAAGAAACACTGATCAAAGCGTCTTAAATGTATCCTTTCAAAGACAAAGCTTTCAAAGCTAGATTTTTATGTGGTAAAGGGAAGCAGAATTTCCACTGATACTAATCCCTGCAGCTAAACCAAATCACAACATGATGCAAGAACAGGAGGGAGAAAAAACATTCCTTTTAAAGACACTTCAAAAATCTATGAACATAAAGGTAAAAGTAGTGTAGCCACAAAGTTGGAAAAGAATTAACACCGTCTGCTATATAAGCATTAAGGGATGGTACATTCGTGAAACAAATATTCCCCCAAGCCATTATATGTAAGTATGGAGCCAATGAAAATATATTGGGGGTAATATTTGGATCTAGGGAACATCTGGAAAGATGTACATCTTCCACTCCATGCAAGACAAATGGCAAAGTGTAAATCTTTCTGAAGTAACATGCCGTTCCCAGAACCACCAGTTATATCATAAGACAAGAAGAGTGTGCAACAGCCTGAAAAAAAAACAGCAATTCACAGCCTGGTATTGGCTCTGCTACATGATGATATAACTGAAATCTCCACATCCAGCATGAGTTGGAGTACTGCTAAGGGACTACATTTAGTATTTTCTTGAAATGATTTAAAGGTGTTAAGAGATGTGCTGTTGGAAACTGCTAGTTGTTTTACCTTTTAACCTTAGCGTTTTTCTAGAGTAAAGGCTTTTTTTAACTTTTCTAAATGAAAAAAACTTGGATTTAATTTGAAATTAAGGTCTACAATTGGTATTAATTTTTCTCAAGATTTCTCTTTAAGGAGGGAGAACAAGTAGGTTTGTAAAGTTGAGAATGGTGGGATTCAGCTAGCCTGACTTTAAAATAACTAAAGCTGAGTTAGTTAATGAAGAAAACCAGATTGCATTCCAGGACACAATTCATTTAACTTATATTAGATATCTTGTTAGGATAAGGCGTACCATTTCTCATTCTCTAGACAATGTAGTTTCAACAAGATGAAGAATAAATTATAAAATGCCCCAAAATTTTCCTCATTGCAAAACACCATATATGAAAAAATGGGAAGCCTTTTCTGATTCCAAACTCTCGGCAAATTCATTAGAGGAAATAACAAATAATGACAATAATATAAACCTCATCAGTGACAATAAAAAATATTGTAATTTAAATAGAAAAATATTGAAGCTTCCCTTTTAGAGAAATGATACATGTGTAGCAGATATTTCATATTAAAAACTCAGTGATTTGAAGAACCAAAGTAAGATCAATAAATTTATCAAATAAATTTATCAGCTCCTTTTTACTTACTTTTCTTCTTTCTCTTAATACTTATTGAATATCAATAAATTGTATTTATATATCTTTCTTGCTTTTGTTTATACACTTACATCACTCTGATACAAAACTGGAGAAGTGTCAAACATGGAGAAGTATAAAGAAAGAAAAACAACTCCAAGAGAAAAATAATACCACCTCTTCAACCTTTCCATTTTACATATTAAAGTAATCCAGACACACACTGTGAAGGTTTGAGTACTGCAAATCAGGTTAAAAATTGGAGAAACCCTTGGGAAAAGACTACATGTAAAAGAGGACAATGAAAATCCAACAATATATATTCTAAGACTATGATAGAAAAGTAATAATTACCACTACTCTCTCTTTTTCACTGAACAAATAATGCAATTTCATACAGACCCAAAATATCTAGAACATCCATCTACCTCTCAGAATGACTTGTGTTACTAAAGAAATTCATTTCTCACTATTTCACTATTATGTCACATAAAAATTGATCACAGACAAATAACCTCTGTCTCCATGTTCCTTAACATTTATTGAGATTGATTTTTGGAGGAGTGTCAAAAATTCTGAAATAAAATGAATTCTCTTGTAACTAAATAATAATTGGATAAAGCTTACCTTTCTTTGTTTCTTGAAGAGGATTAACCCAGAAATGATATTTGCTTGCTCCCACAAGACAAGTATTTAAAAGGAAAATCTCAGAAGCGTAGTATGCATGGTATTGTGTCACGATGTTTTGGTTCTCTGGTTGAAATTGAACTCATTATAATTCATATTAGTGCACAACAACGTTATCCACTTTTTTGTCTGCTGATGTCATTTATAAATGAAAAAAACCAACTTTTGTATTTTGTACTACTGCAGTAGTGTCTAACTTAAAAAGCAAGTTAAGTAGAATCACAAGATTACTATAGAAAGGCAAAATAATGCCACATATATCCCAGTATCTTGACTCTGATCACGAACAGGATTTACTTGGAAGTTGCACAACCGCAGACAACAAGTCCAATAACATTCTATTGAAGCAAGTGTTTTCTTAGCGTCTCTAAGATAAAAAAAAAAAAAGTGAGTTCTTTGTTTCAAGATATAAATAAATAATCTCTTTATCTGAGCTGTATGTATTATGCCTGAACAGACTGAAAACATGCAAGGCTTCTCTGGACACAGTTAAATCAGAAATATTTTAAAATTATTTTTATAAAGTTGTTTTTTATTGGGAAATTCAGACTTTTGCAAAATTACATAAGCCTGGTGAAATGTTTCTGAAATGTTCCCTAGGCTGGCACTCACAGCAAAGCCAAAATGAAGGAGGAGCTGAGAGACTAGAACCCATCTTTGTGCCATCTACCCATCTACATCCATCACCATGCAGAAAGCTACTGGGGTCTGCCTTTCTCTGCCTCTCTGGCTGAATCAGTTTCATTTTTTTTCAGTGAAATACAATCTGGATCCAAATCTCACGTTAAAAGACTACCTCAGCTACTGCATGTACTGATGATTGTCTCTGATTCATCTGTCTCTTCCCTCTAAAGCAAAACAAAAAAAAAAGAAACTCTTCAACCAGTATCTAAAAGAAAGTATTTACAACTTTTGCCTGGTTAGAACATAGAAATATTTTAAAAATATGAAATGTATCCTCAGGTAAGGAATACAATTTCCCCTCTACTCTACTTTTGGTCTGAATTATTCTATAACACTATGCACTCCATAATATATAATCATCGTACTATATATGACAAAAGTTAAATTAAGTTACTTCTACCTGTACCACTACTACAAAAAATATTTATATATATTTAAATTGTGCTTTTTTGACACATCTTAAGTTCTTGATCTCAGATATATCTTGAAACAATTAGTTCGAAATTTGAGATATTAGGTTCATTAAATACATTTTGGGTTGTGTTATTAAAAGTTATAAAAGATTTTGTCCTTCAAATCACATTATTCAACTTTTTTTTCAATATTTTTGTGATAGTCTTTATGATTTTTAAATTACCCTTATTTTCAGATTTTTTTCATAGTGAAATCTTTCCACACTTTTAATCTTTCTTATCATCATCC
Source organism: Tauraco erythrolophus (assembly GCF_009769465.1). Classification (NCBI taxonomy): domain Eukaryota; kingdom Metazoa; phylum Chordata; class Aves; order Musophagiformes; family Musophagidae; genus Tauraco; species Tauraco erythrolophus. Next base: position 48,725,356 of record NC_141466.1, on the reverse strand, counting down.
ATGAAATCTGTTCTTTCCTACTATATGTAGTTAAGGAAGATGACGAGAAATGAATATAGCATTCCAAGTAATGGAAAATCATTGTCATAATCATCTCAGTGTATTTTTATTGATTTCCTTTTTCTGCCTAAAAGAAGTTCTCATCTTGTCCATAAAAAGCACAGTTCTGTTCAGTAAATAATCTAATACAAGATATTAGAAAATACATTAAAAAAAACACACAACCTTTGTGAGTGGAGATACTAGCTTATCTAACAATATATGTGGTATCCTCACCACATTTTATTACTGACATTTCTTCTAACATACTTCAAGTAAATAAGTTCAAGTATATTCATTCCTCTCTTGTACCAAAATATGATATACTTCTGGAGGAAGTGTGCTTTCAAGAGTAGCAAGAAGATCACAATTCTTCTGTTGCATCCTTTTATGATATTTATGGTGCTGAGGTTTCATATATTTTATTTTATCTTCTGGTAAAGTTTTCTTTCACTTTCTTTTGGGCTAAATGATGCCATCACATGAAAGGTCATATTTGTATCTGACAGCAGAATTTGACTACAAGAACACTAGTTCATGAAAAAATAAGTTTAGTTTCCTATTGTTGGTGTATGAAATGACAGCTGTATTTCTTTTTGTCATTCCATTACTCAGACAATTTCTGTCAAAACTTTAGAACTCTCTGGAGAGTTCACTGTAGGCAGACAGATAAAATTTACTTCCTCTATAAGTAGCATAGACTTATACTCTCCAGACTTTTTTCATGATGTTAAACATACTCAGCATTATAATTTTATCAAGAACAACTTATTATTTTGTTATAGTTTGGGTTTTTTTATTGAATATGTCTTCTTCGCTTTTATTTTCTTCTCTTTTGCTTTGTTTGTTTTTAGCAATTTAAAGGCTTCTGATAGGCTATATGACCTTTATTCTCAGAGTTGTATTAGAGCTACTATATCCAATCACATCTCTAAAATAGATCTCTTCACTATTCTTTTTATGTTATAATTCTTTTCTCATCTTTCTATCACACTTGTTCCACTTGTCACTTCTTGGGTCTCAGCTGTTAACTTTTTGTAACTCCTGCTGGGCACGGTTAGGAATCTAGATATCTTTGAAAATCTAACCTCAGTAGTGTCTGACAACAGGATTTAGGCAGATTCGAGATTTAGATATTTTATTCAAACGTTACAACAAGCCTACTGTTCTATGGAATAACTGACATGATGTAGAACAAATATATAAAAATATATCTTTTTTTGTTGTTTTGTCTCATTTTCTTCATACTCTTCTTAGCTCCTTTGATTAGCCACCGTAAAAGCTGTCACAAAGTAAGAAACAATGCTACAAGTGAAAGGATAGTCAGAACTAAACTGGGAATTTGAAATGCAGGAATATCTGAATGGCAGTGGAAAAATATCAGCACAACCCAATAGAAAAGAAGCCCATATGAAGCTTTTATTTATGCATTTTCTGTTTGTTATTAGGCTTTACATGTCTCTAATAAATAGTAAGGGTTTGCTACCTTTAGACAAAGAACTAGGGTATGCATTGTAAAATGGCACACACCTCATTACTCCTGCCTAAACTGACTTCCCATTAGTCTGTCGATATCAGACCTTTGTACAATGCTATTCATTATAGGGTTCAAGACCATAAGAAATTATTAAGGATCAGCTACTCTGACCTTCTGCATGTCAAAAACCATTACAGTCCCCTAGGCTAGCCCATATTCAGCTTGGTAATTTGGGACTGATTAAACCTGTTCTTTGACTGAAGTATATCTACCATGATAAATTTCATTTTGTTCTAACTACATGTATGGAGTATTTAGATAAGAAATATTGAAGAGAAACTCTTTCCAGTGTACCAGTTTCCTTGAGGTAAGAGAAGACTTCATACCAATAAACCAATCACATTCCTCTTCTCAAGAGGAAATTCACACTTCTTTATAGAAGACTAGGACATTGTAAAAAAATCTAATTCCCTGTTTAAGTACATTGAAATCTGAAACTGAAATTTCAGGGGCAAGGAAGATGAAAAGGTAGTTGCATTCAATTTGATTGTTTGCTATTGACTAATTATTGGCAAATTTGATTGGATTTCAGGAAAGGGAAACATCATGTCATTGTACTTAATGTTAAAAAGCAACTGTGGAGCACATAAGATTTTATTTTTATTTTTCTTGAATCCTTTAAACATTTTCAGCTCTGAAAAATTTACTGAATAGTTCTAAAATAAATATCATTCTGTTTGATTGCTTTTCTGAAAGACTCTCTCTATGAGCATTGATAGAACCAAAACCTAGTACTTCAATCTATCTTCGCAGCTCCTGATTCAGTATTTACAGGCAAGCTAATCCACCCGTACTTTCCCAGCTTCTCCAAGTATCTAAAATATAAATGTATCAGCCTATGAAACTTGTTTGTAATAATGAATGAGACAAATAAATTTATTATTTTGTCGAATAACAAGTGGTAAAGAGTCTCTATGTTGTATATGAACTTGAAAAATATCATTTCATGATATTTTAAAAATAAAGCTACAATTACTCTGACAATGTCAAGAAAAGAGCCTTAGATTGTCAAGAAAATGCTGTAAGAAATAAGGTGGAATTGATTGAAGCAACACTGTACATTTCAGTAACAGGTTATTGACGCTTGCACTGGCTTGTGACAAAGAACATCATGGAAACTTTCAGCTTGCAATAGTATGTGACCCTCACATGAGAAAGTGTGTATTGTTCCTTATGAACAGAATAACCCTGCTTTAAGGACTTACTCCTTTTAAATATGGATTAGAGTGCTTTTTTAGTAACATATTCTGTTTATAGTATGATGTATATCTGGAAGATACTTTCTGTAGGAAAGAAAATATTAACTCCAGAATACCACTGAGATTCTCTGAAATGTGAATATATGTCACTATACAGTATAAATTCTTTTTTTTTTTTCCTGAAATGATCAGGGAAATCTTTTATTCCTAGGAATTTAGCAAACGAAGCAACTCCTTCTGGCATTGTCTGTAGTTAAAAATACCTTGATTTTCATAGTCGTCTAATTTTGCTCACCATTAACTGAACCCTGTCCTGTAAAATGCTGTATATTTTCAAAAATAGCTATGCCATTTGAAGGAGCCCTTGTGATCTTTTAGGAAAACTAGTGGAGTGAATAGCAAGTGAAGTCGTGAATAACATGATATGTGTTTGGATCTAGCAAACATTGGCTTCAAAGGGACTACTTTGATGTAAAAAGTTAAAGCTGCATCTCAGGTAGGATTAAGTCATTTGGGCTGCTGATTTTTTTAAAAAAGCTTCAACTGTCTTCACTAACTTCCTGAGGATGATTTTTGGTGAAATGAATATGATCTTAATCTCTGAACATGACTAGAATTTTTTCATAAGAAAATCTAGGTCTTTTTTAAAGCTGTGTACTAAGATGCAGATTTGGAAAGAGAATCAATGTTTTCTGATTCAGTGACAAATTACCACTAACAGTTTTCCATTTCATTGTATCCAACAATTGCAAACAACAAAGAAACGTGTCATAAATATATAATGTCATGCTCAGCAATGTCCACTTTTGTGCTTAACTTCTTCAAATTTTGGGCTTTGTAGGTGTGGTGGGTTGACCCCAGACAACATCCACACAGCCTCTCACCAACTCCCCTCTCCTGTGGGGCAGGGAGAAAATAGAAGGAAGGCAAGACTCATGGGTTGAGATAATGATAGTAAAGAAAGCAAAAGTTGTGTGCCAACCATGTGAGCAGTTTTGTGAGACTGCTGTTAAAGAAATTAAATTTTCCTCGCTCTCATGAGCGTAGTTATATGCCTGACTACATGAAATTATATGAAAAAAAAACCTATTAATTAGGTAAGGCAAACAAAAGACAAGACACTTTGTTTATGTATTTGAATTTTGTTGACTCCAAAGAAATGTGTATGTTATTTTGTTATCCAGAATAGGAAACTTTTTCCACATGTAGATCCTAAAATCTAGTAACCTGGTTAATGCTCCTACTTTTACAAAATGATGGATTAATTATCAGCTGTGATTTACAAACGTGATTGTAAAAGGACCCCATTGTACAGAAAAAGTGCAGGAGACCCAGTTACCCTACACATCCAAGTGGAAAATACTGGGGTGGGTGGGTCTTTCCCAACCTCCAGATGAAGAGATAAGGCTAAGCTGAGACCCTGATGTTTTTATGATTTGTTGTTTGCTGATTACATTGTAATAAATCATTACTAATTTTCAAAAGAGTTGTTAAAAGTTCTCTAATACACAGTTTTTTTAAGGTCCTTGAGGGAAGCATCTTGACAAGCTTATATATTATCATACAGGTTACCCATACATACTAAATAAATGGGAGTCTGCTATCCTGAAATTCGGATTAGCTTTTCAAGTAACAGCTAAATGCACCTCTGTGAGACAAGGAGGAAGTAAAATCTCTGTGTGTCTTAGTCACTGACCTTGACACTGTGGAAGAGTAATTCGAGTTACTGTGAATTTATGGTGTTTTTCTGTAGTTTTCTTGTAGCTGTAGTCTCAGGCTGAGTGTATTGCAGAAGCCCAATTAAGGACTGGAGAAGTATTGACCAGATCCAGGAGAAATGTTTGCAACCTCTTCTCTACCTACAGGTGGAATATATCAGCCTGGTCATTCCAGCCATTTGACAGACAAATTGACAACATCTGAGGTTACAGCTCTACCTGAAGACAATGAACATGGCTAACATGGCTAAAGGGATGGCCCATAGAATTTTGATATGACAGAAATATCCTTCAGCATATTTTCTGGCTACATGATTCTTGCCTGCCATGTTCAATATTAAATAAACTCTAGGGAAATAGTGGAGAAGTAGGTCAGCACCTTATAAAAATACAACCACCTACATCTGGTTTTGTAGAGCAAATTCATCACTGGTGTAACTGTACTCCATGGAATTGCTGTAGGAAGGAGCAAGCCAGCTAAGCAGTATTTTGGTATTAGTATGATCTAATTGAATAAATTAATTTATAATTAATAGATTGATAATCTATAATTAATTTAATTTGTTAATTAGCAATTCATAAATTGTTAATTTACTAATGAGGAATTATAATAATTTCAGTTTTCAAAACTGAAATGAAAATTCTTTTGCAGATATTGTGCTAATGTGCTGCTACTCTCCTCCCTCTCTCAGCAGTGCCCTAATTCTATTCCAAATATCAATGTATTGTACACTGCTAAAATAAAGCATTTTCAAGCATGTGGAGTCTAAGACTGAATTTGTGATTTTGTGCTAAAAGTAAACCTATTTCCTATTAAAAATTGGAAACCTATATGTTCATCTCATTCTGGTCGTATTAGGATAAGATCTTGTTGTTTGATGGCAATAGGAGTACTGCATGGCATTTTCTTTTTTAGCATGACAAACCAACTGAGGTATTGGGTTTTTTTTCCTTCCTTGCTGAACTCAGCTGCGTATTTGAAAACTAATTCACCTATTTAAGTATATATGCACATGAATGAGAAAAAGGAAATAAATGAAAGATGAGGAATGAATACATTTTTTCATATAGAATTCTGTGGTGTCTTTTCTGGAACAGGTATCACATAAATATCGAGGTTGTCAGTCATTGTCAAAATGTTACGGTCTATCGAATTGCAATCATAAATAACCTCTTTGGGACATATTTACTGATTTTGAGTGCTTTACTTCACAACTACTCTGTGAATCTGGCCCTCCAAAGTACACTAGGGGAATATATGTGACTGTAATATGCTCTGAAATCAGACTTTGTTTCTATAATCAGTTACTTCATAATTTTGTGGCAAAACACACATACTCGAAAACTTCCTTTACTGGTTAGAGTTTAAATGTCTCTTATTTTACTCATTTGCCTGATCTTGATGGGTCTCCATTACAGCACAGAAAGATTAAAGGCAGGAGAAGCTACTTCTTTCTGGAACTTGCATGGGTAGAAGAAGAAACCATGTTCAGTAACATTGTTCTCGTGCTTTTCCTTTTTCTTTGTTAGTTATTGATAAATGGTTAAATATGAGCCTAAGAGACAACAGAACTGCCCTGATGCTCCCAGTAAGCCTTAATTACTTCCCTGTGGATAAAATGTGCCATAATGTTAACTGCCATAGTTTTAATAACAAGATACGAAAATTGTAAATTACGTACCAGTTTACATTACTTTACTGGAAATGAATATCTTTTACAAAGATCTTCTAGTTGCAAAATACAGACTTGAAAGATCTATTGTAAGAAGTTGTATCTTTTCCTCTTTCTGGTACTTGTTCAGAGACTTCTTTCTTTTCCTCCAAAATTAATTAGCTCAGTAATGATGCAGTAGTCATTAAAAAAGAATCCACCTTCTTTAGAAGCTACGTTCTCCTCAATAGTAACAGATACAGGATCTGAGACGTCACTAACCTTTACCCTTCTTCCCCTACCACCCTCATAATTAGTTATAACAAATGACAGAAGGAGTGTAACAACTTACTACAGAAAACTGTTCAAAAAGGCCACATCACATTTGTTAGATCTTAGGTGTATTTTGCTGTATTGACTGCTGTAATTACCAACTCTGAAGCATACTATTGTAATGAAAGAGGTAATGAGAAGCAGTGGTTGTTGAGCAGTGTATCAAACAGAGTGAACTTCTGTACTTTGGGGAACAATCCAAAATTTACTGAAATAAATACAAATGTTCTCTGGATTATGCTTGGACCACATTTGAGTAAGACTTAGACAGAAAATATCATTCGAGCAGAAATCAACCACTGATGACTGCCATCTTGGTTTATTTTTTGTCACCATAAGAGTAGGGACATTACTTATGTCTTAGTAGAAGCTGGTTTTGACCTTGTACTCTTCAGATCTTGTTCAGTCACTCAGAATTATCTGTTGCTTAGATATGACATAGATTTTCAAGTTTAATATCTACCGAAATTAATTTCTGTTCTGAGTTTGGTTTAGGAAATTTGGCTAAATATTAGATTAAATAGTTTATAAAATTCCTTGTAATTTCTCTGACATTGATAGATTTGTTGTATCCTAACAAAAGAATATTCTTTGTTATCAAATATACCAGACGAGATGGCTTCCCTTCCCTCCAGTGTGTCAACCACACCACACAGCTTGGTGTTGTCAGCAGGCTTGTTGAGGATGCACTCAATTTACTGTTCGTGTCACCAACAAAGATGTTAAACAACACTGGCTCCAATACCAATCCCTGAGAAACACCATTCGTCACTGGTTTCCACTTGGACATTGAGTCATTGACAGCAACTCTCTGAGTGCCACCATCCAGCCAATTCCTTATTCAGAGTGGTCCACTCATCAAATCCATGTCTCTCCAATTTAGAGACAGAGATGTTGTGTGAGACAGTGACAAATATTTTGCACCAGTCCAGGTAGATGACATCAGTTGCTCTTCCTTTATCCATCAATGCTGTAACCTCGTCATAGAAGGTCACCAAATTAGGCAGGATTTGCCCTTAGTGAAGCCATGTTGGCTGTCACCAATCACCTCCTTATTTTCTATGTGCCTTAGCATAGTTTCCAGGAGGATCTGCTCCATGATCTTGCCAGTCACAGAGGTGAGACTGACTGGCCTGTAGTTCCCTGGGTCTTCCTTTTCTCTCTTTTTAAAAATGGGGATTATATTTCTCCTTTTCCAGTCAGTGAGACTGGACTTCTCAAATATGACACATAGTGGCTTAGGAACTTCATCTGCCTTTTCTCTCATGACACATGGATACACCTCATCAAGTCCCATGGACTTGTTCACCTTTGGGTTCCTTAGATGGTCTTGAACCTGATCTTCTCCTACAGTGGGCAGTTTGACATTCTTCCAGTCCCTGTCTTTGCCTTCTGCGACTTGGGCAGTGTTGCTGCTAGAACACTTGCCAGTGAAGACTGAGGCAAAAAAGTCATTGAGTACTTCGGCCTTCTCCATACCGTGGGTTACCAGGTCTTCTGTTTCTTTCTGGAGAGGGCCCACATTTTCCCTACTCCTCCTTTTATCACTGACATACCTTTAGAAGCTTTTCTTGTGTCCTTGATGCCCCTGGCCAGATTTAATTCTATCAGGACTTTAGCTTTCCTAATCTGATCCTTGGTTGCTTGGACAATTTCTCTGTATTCCTCCCAGGCTACCTTTCCCTGCTTCCACCCCCTGTTGGCTTTCTTTTTATGTTTGAGTTGGTTCAGGAGCTCCTTGTACATCCATGCAGGCCTCCTGGTGTTTCTGCCCATCTTCCTCTTTGTTGGGATGCACAGCTCCTGAGCTTGGAGGAGATCATCCTTGAGTATTAACCAGCTTTCTTGGGCCCCTCTTCCGTCCAGGGCTTTATCCCATGGTGCTCTAACAGGCAGATCCCTGAAGAGACTGAAGTCCACTCTCTCCTGAAGTACATGGTAGTAAGGTTGCTATGTGCTCTCCTCACCACCCAAATGATCTTGAACTCCACCATTTCATGGTCACTGCAGCCAAGGCTGCCCTTGAGCTTCACATTCCCAATCAATTCCTTCTTGTTGGTGAGAACAAGGTTCAGCATAGCATCTCTCCTCCTTAGTTGCTCTGTCACTTAGAGAAGGAACTTATCATCAACGCATTCCAGGAACCTTCTGGATTGCTTAACATGTTCTTACAAAAGTGGTGTAGCTGTCAGAGTGCAGTGAATAGAGAAAGCAAAAATATAACATGAATTACAATGAACTGTATGGCACACAGTCACCCTGTATTCTGTGAGAACTCTATCAACAGACTGTATTTGAATAAATCTTTATGTTTCTTTTCCACTGGATCAAAAGCAAACCATACGTATTACTAGAAGAAATCATATCCTGACTTTTTAGAGAGGAGGGCTGTGTTATTTTTATGACTAATTTATTACTCTATTTTTTTATGGAGGAATATATCTCTGACACTACAAAGAAATGATGTTACCGGTACTGAAATGTTCTAAAGTAGTATAATACAAAAATATAGAGAAGTCAGTATTGTAACTGGAGAGTAATTTTATTCCTTAATTTCAATTTCTTTGATCAAGGTCAAAATTGTAACGGTCAACATTTAATTTTAGAAGCATATCCTTCAAATCATACCTTTCTGGGTAGAGATCTTAATCTTCTCTGCTAATTAAAAATATAAATGCATGGGTGAATATTTTCCAAAGTCTGACAGGCATACAAAGCAAAGCAGCCCCAATAATTTTAACAGCAGCAGTGTCAAATTAAGGTGTTCATATGTTTGTGCAATGTTACTTTTGCATTTGAGTTATAGAAGATGAATGATGCCTATAGGGCTACAAAGTGAACCAATGTCAAAGGGAAGATAGCTGACGTTCCTTAGTGTCACTCATCTTTCCTCCTCTGCCTGTACTATACACCTGAGAAGGAAAAATATGCAGAGATATCAAAAAAGAAATGTTATGACAGTTTTAAAAAGAAATAAACTGAAACTTGAAAAAAAACCCAATCTTTTGAAGTATCCCTTATGCACAATTTCTCAGACGTAAAGCAAAGATACCACACTAAAGGAGTATGTTTTCATATTTCATTATGGTGTAAAATAATTACTTTGTCTTTAATGTAAATACATGAAAAGCGTTAATCTCATCACCACTCCGGTTTACGGAGGAAAAAAATTGCTGTAGAGAACAGTGATACTCCTTGTATTTAAGCTGGTTTCTTTACTATGAAAGGACACCAGTTTTAGGAGAAAGTGAGTTTAAAGGACAAGTATCAGCGATAGCTCTGTCCTTGACCCAAAAAATAGAGAGAAGGTTCAACAAAATGCCTGTCTGATCAATGGCAATTTTTCACTCTCCTGGCCCCTTCTACACATACGTACTTCAAACCCTTGCAGCATGGTGGCACAGAATATTTTCTCTGGGGTCTTCCAGCTTTGGGTTTAGCTCTTGAGATGGTTTTTAATCAGAGATGTATCTATTTATTGAAGACGTTACATTAACAATAACAATTAAAAAAAAAATTAAAAAATTAGCTATCAGAGAGAGATGAGCAATATTTTATATTACAACTAAAAATACTATGCAGTTAAAATTGCTAATTACATTTGTAAATTATAGAATATTTTTTGACAGTTCCTAAGTCAAAATTTTCTATTTCTCTTGATATGGTATTTTCTATTATAAAACTGCATTATATTTAATTGAAAATTATTTATGAAGAAAAGCAAGAACACTTTTTTTGCCTTGGGTCAAAAGACATATTTTTGACTCAATCAAATGAAACATTTTTCAATTTCTTCCTTACAAGTTCTGAACAGAGGTGGTCCTATTTTACCTTACTTTAATATTGCTGACATCATAGCTTCTAAAGAAATCTTTCTCTTCACCTGTGACACCAACATTGCAAGAGGAGTCTGCTTTCCTAAAGAAGAAAAGGTTTATTTCCCTAATCATATGTTGAATGTTTGCAGTGAGGGATCTCTCTTTTCCTTTTTTTTTTTTTTTGAGAACAAAAAGTAGTATAAATCCTTATTAAGTTTTCCAAAGTGAAATGGAGGACACAAACAAATAAACAAACAAATATAAGAGGCTCTGTTTTTATTTTTTTTTCTCTTGGCTAATTGCTAGTCAGCTCACTTTTATATTCATTGCTATCAATTAAAGTAAATATATTTTAGTTCAGATTTAATTTTCAGGTGACTAAAGGAAAGAAGGTAAATGTACTGTCATAATTACTGTCCCAGCTATGCAGCTTAGGATAATCTTATTCATAAGACTTTCTAAAGTGGCATAGATGAACAACTTTGTTAGGTGTTGTAACTTAACTCACACACAGTGTATAAAAAAGGAAAGTTCTCATGCTCTAGTTAATTGATTGGATTATGCCTTCAAAAGGATTGACACTTAATATGCCCTCATTCTAACAATTTTTTAACAAAGTTTGCAGAATAGACTTCAGAAGAACAACCTGTGGTATAAGAGTCTTCCTTGGAAAAGGCAGTTTAGGAGTGCAAGAAAAAATGTTAGGCAGAAGATGAAGTGTCATACTTTTACGAAATGTGGCACCTAAAGAAGAGATAAATCCTTAGTGACACTTTAAAAATGTCAGTCATGATTCCTAATTTTGTTGCTCTGGGGATTGCTTCTTTTTTCTTATCAGATAGACTTTAGGCTAAGAGATTGGTCGAGTATACCCTGGACATCAGTAAATATGAAATATTAGACACAGAATCTTAGAAACATTTTTACTAACTAATTATAGATCGATATTCCTTAACACATTAGTCTCCAGTCCTACATAGACTTAGGAATAGTCTGAATATTAACTGACCACATAGAAGTAGACATTGAATCTAGCTGGACTAGCATAAAGAATTCTGGAAAACTGAAAATACTGCCTCATCTTGGACTGTAGTTTTCTCCAGAGAAGCTCTATGTCCTATACTGATAGGCATGAACACTGTGTCCTGAATAACTCTGAAAACAAAACAAAACAAAAAGTTTGACTTCCAGTTTTTTGATTTTTCTTATCACTTTACTTGAACAGAACACATATGAAGGACTAAGGAAGAGATTACTAATTTCCAGAGATCTTTGGACCAATAAAAATTCCAAATGAAAACTGAAATATAGCCTGTCAAAACCTACCAGAAATATTGATAACTGTGACAAGCTGAATGTTATATTTCACTGATCCCAGGTTTAAAATAAATTTAACTCGTCTAAGCTTGTAGCGTTGATGAAATCACTACTGATGCTGTAGAATTCCTATGCAGGATCAGTGATTTACAATAGTGCATGGTAGATTGCAAAATTATTTCAACTGCATGACTGACTAAACTGATTGTTTGGCCTGTTAGATGTCTATAGGCATGGAGTCTGTGTAGAATGTGCAGGGATCGTTAACCATACTGCACTCTGATATCTGACCTTCAAGCTATGCTTTCTTCAGACTCAAAATTTCCTTTTTTTTTGACAGTTCCTGGATGCTCCAAAATCCCAATGCTCAGAAGAATTCTGGTAAATCAAACATTTAATAAAATCTGAAAAAAATTTTATTCCTGAGATCAAATTCGCTTTCATTAGCATGAGTAATATTTGTCAGATATGTGTTTCTGAAGGGAGGTGACAACACAGACTGATTGTTTAGAGCTATACACATCTAGAGGATTGTTCCACATTGTCATATACATGAAAATGTTCACATATCAATAGAATAAATATCCAAACGAGATCTAAACTAGCCTCAGGGAAGGAGAATACATTTTTATTTAACCTTTGGTTATTAATTCTGCTCCCAGGAGAGAAATAAACTGGTTTTGATGTTTCAGGCAGCTGAAGTACTCAAAACCTAGATTTTTACTTAAACTTTGTTGACTATAAAATGCTTGGAGGCAGAAAGAATGGTGCTTTGTAAGTCGAAATTGCTGCAGGATAAGAAAACCATAGTTTCATCATGAAAGTAATATTTAATGCTACATATTTTATACTAGCGTATCACTTTCCAATTCAAGGTATTGTGAAATTCTGCCTGCACGCACACTGCTCCATAACCTGACATTCAGCACAACCAAGAGGAAGAAAAAGATGCCTTCTTGTCTAAATATAAGAGACATGACTACCCAATATCAATTTATCTGCAATTCTTAATGAAAAATAGGGCAACTGATACACTTGGTATATAAGTTCTTTTTTCAGAGCATAGAGAGACCAAAATAAATACCAAATCACTAAGCCTAAGAAGTGTTCTGAAGCTGGGGAAAAAAATAATAAAATTATTAATATTTAAAACTTGTCTAGAAAGAATTCTTTTCAATATTTATAAGGCATCTTAAAACTGCACCAGAAATGCTAAATAACTGCAGAAATGCTTAAAGTCCAGAATGTAAGTTTGTGTCAGTAACACTCTTTTACTTGGCTTCCTTGCAAATTCTTGCAGAAGATATGCTTTTACATATAAAAACTTTGCACAGCAGAATTCCATCTCAGTTGCTCAAATAGCTGTTGAAGCACTGAAGAGATTTACTAATTACTATTATGTAAATTCTGCAATTACTATCCTATAGCTGATTTAGTTTACAGAATGACAAAGAATAAAAATCTCTCATTTCACAGTCCATTTTTGCCCAATCCTAATATAAAAGAATCAAAGTAAAGATTTTGCAATGATTTTAAAGAAATTTTAATTGGGAATTAAGAAATCTGATTTAGCTTATTAAGACAGCAAATGAATAACTAATATAAAACCCAAGAGATTTATGAATTGATCTTATTTTCTTCTCCCACTTTCTGAATTTTGTGACTGCTATATAAGAATCGATAATAATAATCTGATGTTGTGACCTATTTGCATCCCATTGATATCTCTGTGAACTCACCTCGAGTCAGTATCAGCCAGATGCTCTGAGGGCAAGATATTGTCATAATGCCTTCAGCACAATAGCTTTCCAGAAACTCTAGCTAATAATGCAAATAACCAAATCACTAACTTGGCACATTTGAGTGTTAAACAGGATGCACACAAAAGTGCTGGCAAGTGATACCAACAGGAACTTCTTAAATTTCTCCATACGCTTTCTAATTTTACATTTGAGGACTGTACTGGGAAATACATCTATTCAGTTTGCAGGCAAGTAATTTCTAAGACAGTGGGATTTCTTGGATGTTTCAGTAGGGTATCTACTTCTCATCTCTCTGTTCAGTTTCATGAGGAAATCCAAAATTTCTTCACATCATCTGTTGCTGAAACCAGATCAGGATTATGTTGCTCCTTAGGCAAAAGCAGGTGTTGACATGGTGTGTGGGTTTGCGTTCGGTCAGTGCAGCACTGTCGGTCAGCTTGTTGTGTGGGAAGAGTGGGCAGAAAAAGCACACGTACACACAGAGTGTTCCCTAAAATTTGAATTTGCTTAAACCAAAGATGTAGTAAAAAGAAATTCTTTACTCCGATTCACGAGTTGCAATAGCAAAACGTAGGGAATGGCAAACGATAAAGCAGTACTTCCTTCCCCGCCAAAAAGAAAAGGAGACTTTGTTGAGGGAAACTAGCAGCACTGATGAGGCGCAGCATCCTTAACCAGAGGAGACATTGCTGCAGCAGCTACTCCCTCTTCTTTCCTTTTGTTTCTCTTCTTATAGGGGCAGGGTCTGGCATTTAGACCTCTCTATTTTCAGCACATACAGAATGTGTACATACGTTGGATGCATGTTCTATTTTCCTAAAACTGGTGCTACTCAGCTCAACATTTTTTTCCTTTAGTAACCAAGACTGCTATACCCAGTGTTAGAAAAAACTTGTACAACTGCACTATGAAATGTTTCTAGATATAGTGTTTAACTTTGAACTTATTGCACAGAATTTAGAGCACCTAATTCAAAAGATTTTATTCAAATAATTTTTTACTGTCACTGTTCAAGACTGTCCAGGCTTCATTCATTCATTCCAGTACCTCAAGGGGGCCTACAAGAAAGATGGGGAGAGGCTGTTCAGGAGGGCCAGTTGTGATAGGACAAGGGGTAATGGTTTTAAAATAGAGGGAGGTAGATTCAGCTTGGATATTAGGAAAAAATTTTTTACCATGAGAGTTGTAGAACACTGGAACAGGTTGCCCAGAGAGGTGATGGATGCTCCATCCCTGGAGACGTTCAAGGCCAGGTTGGATGAGGCCCTGAGCAACCTGATCTAGTTGGAGATATCCCTGTTCCTTGCAGGGGGGTTGGACTAGATGACCTTTGAAAGTCCCTTCCAGCCCTAACCATTCTGTGATTCTATGATTCTATGATTTAATGGACAGGTATTCAAACCATTCTATGAAAATAAATATTCTCTTGTAAGCCTTTGGATCTTGGTGATTACTGCAGTACATTCACACAAAACCTGGTGAAATAATGGTGCAGAATGTGTTTACACATGGGGAATTTAGACATAAAAGGATAAAACACAAAATTAACTCTAATCTTGGATAACTGTCATTAAGTACCTAAGACCAATTCTCCAGAGTATTTATTTGATATACTTAATCATAACTTCCATTATGTATCTTTTCAAACATTTTGTGGGTAAGAAGCTAAAATGCTATCACTTCAAGCCTCTAGAAAGCATCTGGTTTCCTGACTATATGAAAAAGTTGAAAAAAATAACAACTTAAAAAATAACAACTTTAGCTCCAGACCTAGTTCATACTAAGAATAATGAGGCAGTTATAAAAAAGGCCTGTATTCTAGTTCCAGTTCCTGAACTAATCCTTATCACAGTCAAATCACATTTTTCCTAATGTTAGTCTAAATTGTTTTTAAACCCTACTCACTTACTGGAGCATTCATGTTAGTTCTGAATACCACACACAATTAAACTTTTGATTGCAAATAATATATTTTTGCAATGCAGTTAGGTGGTTTCTTTTAGGAAGAGGTTACTGAATGATCAAGTAATTAAAAGCTCTCTTTAATGTTCAAGTAATAAGGATTATGTTAAATCTTCCAGTGTCTACTATCTTGTACTCACTTAGGCAAAACTCTAGAAGATATTAATTATCTTATATTCAGAAATTCTCACTTCATGACTTTGCTATACCTGTTTCTTTACCCAGGAACTTGCAGTTTAGTCACTAATAATACTTTCACTGAAGGTAAACCTCTGTAAATGAATGGCTTGCTTATGAAAGAGGCAAGATCTGGTATACAGGACAAGAGAGAGTGAAAAGATTGACACCTCCCCCTCTTCTCTCATTGTGTATGCACGAGAGCAAATTTAAAAGTACTTACTATTCTCAGCAATATTACTGTTCCTGGTATTTTCCCCCAATTTTAATTACAGAGAAAGTCACTGACACAACAGTAATTCCTGAAATTACTATTATACTTCAGATACCTGATGCAACAGTATAACAAAAGCAATTTAAAATGCTTAATTCTTACCCATTCTTATCAGTGTCATACATTTTAATTTAATGACCGTATTTTTAAAAGCCATTTCAGATATGCAAATATATGAAAAGTTTGTTGTTAGAATCTCAATGAGGTTTAAGTATAAACCATAATCTAACAAAAACAATAGTGTTTAGAATTACAAGCAGATGTGAAAAGAATAAAATAGAAAACCATTTTCCTGCTAGGACACTTTATATTGTTAAAAGTTTAGAATAAATTATCTTTTTTGTCAGAATCAGGACACAAATTTTAAACGTAAGCAAACCAAAAATGTCGGTTATAATAAAAAGCAGCTGATGTTCTGTGCTTTTAAATATTAAATAATCAGTACTTAAATATAAATCAGTGAAATATCCTAATCTAGGACTTCATTCAAATAATTGAGATCTTATAATTTGCAATTTTAATTTTCATATAGTCTGAAAAGAGGAAGAAGAGGGAAAAAAGCTATCACTTAAAATTTTAAGCTACCCATTTCTATTCTGCACTACTTGCAGAATGTACTAGAAGTGACAAATATATCATCATTTACAATGTGATCATATCTAACAAACCTATGAATCTACTTTAGTATTCATTCCTAATAAAGATGTCAAATGGTCTAAGCCTATAGTTGAAACTATGAATAGATATAAAATAGGTATGAAGTAACAATGAAATGTTTATGTTTCACAATAAATACTTTTATCCTATTGATTGATGTACCATTGTTATTTTATGTTGCAAATATTTAGGTTTGTGTAGAGTCCACTTGTACAAACATATTATGTTTTAAAGAAGAGCATTTATATAGCAACTTCTCTGGGCAACTTGTTCCAGTGTTGCACCATCCTCATTGTAAAACCATTCTTCTTTATGTCTAATTGAAATCTCCCCTCTCTCAGTTTAAAACCATTTCACCTTGTCCTATCACTACACACCCTTGTGAAAAATCCCTCTCCAGTTTTCTTGCAGGCTTCCTTTAGGTACTGGAAGACTACTCTAAGATCACCCTGGAGTCTTCTCTTCTCCAGGCTGAACAACCCCAAGTCTTTCAGCCTGTCTTCATAGGAGAGGTGCTCCAGCCCTCGGATCATCTTTGTGGCCCTCCTCAGGACCTGCTCCACCAGCTCCATGTCCTTCTTCTGTTGGGGACTGTTGTGGGTTAGGCCACTCCAGCAACTAAACCCTACACAGTCCCTCTCTTACCTTCCCCCACCCCCAGGGATGAGGGAGAGAATCAAAGAGGAAAAAGAAAAGAGACCCGAGGGTTGAGATAAGAACAATTTACTACTACCACTACCAATATATATATACAGATATGCACAAGGATAAACATATACAAACGAGTGATATATAGTGTAATTGCTCACCACCCCTTGACCGAGACCTGTCTTGTTCCGAAGCTGCAATCTTGAAACGGATGAAACTCGATACCGCAATCCTGGATGAACGGGAGGCCCCGAGACAGAGAGCGAGAGAGAGAGAACACCCCAAGAGTCCGAAAGTGAGAGTCCTGGAAGGGCAAAAGCCTTTCTTTCTGTCTGACCCTCACTTTTATACTGGGCATGACACTGCATGATATGGAATACTAATTGGCCAGTTTGGCCCTCAATCTTAAATCCAAGTACAAATCGTAAGGAGAGTCGTGGCCCCCTTGTCCCGGCTATGCTCCCGCCTTATCCTGTTGTGCTCCTGCACACTGGCAAGAACCCGGCAGGCTGAAAAGTCCTTGAGACCTCAGTGCCAACTATAAACATCAGCTTGCTATTGTCCCAGTTTTAGCTGGGACAGAGTTTTTTTTAACAGCCAGAAGAGCTCCCTGTTTTGGTTTCACTCAGAGGCTCACTCTGAGAAGAATGTTGATAGCAAGCTGATGTTTGTGGTTGGAAGTGAAACTCCAAGGACTTTTCAGTGTGCGGAGTACAGAAACACGGCAGGATAAGGGGGGAGCATAGCTGGGACAAGGGGGACACGATTCCCCTTGTCATTTGTGTGGAACTTAAGACTGAGGGCCAAACTGGCCAATTAGTATTCCATATCATGCAGCGTCATGCCCAGTATAAAAGCGAGGGTCAGCCGGGAAGAGGGGCTTTTGCGCTTTTGCTCTTTTTGCACTTTTGCTCTTTTGCGCTTGCTGCGCTGTTGCTCTGCTGTTTTTTTTTCTTTCTCTCTCTCTCTCTTTCTCTCCCTCTCTGCCCCTCTCTATTTCGGGGCCTCGCGTTCGTCCGGGATTTGCAGTTTTCGGGACGAGACGGGCTTCACATACGAGGGGTGGTGAGCACCTACATTGTATTAAATCATCTGTATTAAATCACTCTTATCTCAACCCACGGGTTTCACGTTTATCCTTTAATTCTCTCCCTCATTCCTGGGGGTGGGGGAGGGGGAGTGACCGGCTGTGTGTGGGGCAGTTCAACATAACCCACGACAGCTATCAACATTCTTCTCAGAGTGAGCCTCTGAGTAAAACCAAAACACGGAGCTCTTCTAGCTGCTAAAAAGAAGAGCTAACTCTGTCCCAGCTAAAACCAGGACAGGGACCCCAGAGCTGAACCCAGTACTTCAGGTGGGGTCTCATAAGTGTAGAGTAGAATCACCTCCCTCGACCTGCTGGCCACACTTCTTTGGATATCTGTCTAATCTGAAATAGAGGTAAACACAAAGACTAGGTAGGCTTTTTATTTTTTCTATGAAATATCTCACCAATTTGCTCCAGGATCTTGGACAATTATCCTTCCAGTGTTGTGCACATGTTGGTCTACTCCCTCACTGGCTGCCCTCCTCCAGAAGTAAACTCAAGTCTGACGATGAATACTTTGTCTTGTGATCCAGTTCAGAAATATGTTATGGATATGCATTGTGCTAAGTGTGGCTCCTAGGTACACTTGGAAAACTAAAAGTAAGCAAAGTTCAGTTCTGTTTCTTCATCATAATGACCGGATCAAATAGATATATATCTTCATGATAAAGATGGTCTTTGTAATATTTTTGTCTTAATCCTAGACAAAGTGACTTTAGATTTAAAGATCATGCCAGGATTTACTTTCATACTGTTGGTGGTTAGTATGACCTCTGTACACCAATATAGAACACCAAATTGCCTGCCAAATGGAGAAGTGTACTTGTATACTCTTGACTGTACCCAATGAGTGAAACGGGAGACCTGACTACAACTGACACTGTGAAGGCTGAGGTATTCATGTTCGAGACAATCTAAGGAACCTGAAGGTCCGCAAGTCCATCAGACTTGATGAGATGCATCTGAGAGTCCTGAGGGAACCGGCAGGTGAAGTTGCTAAGCCACTATCCATCATCTTCGAAAAGCCATGGCAAACTGATGAAGTTCCCAGTGACTAGAAAAGGGAAAACATAGCCCCCATCTACCTGGACTAGTGCAAAGCATTTGACACTGTCCTGCACGATATCCTTGCCTCTAAATTGGAGAGACATGGATTTGACAAGTGAACCACATAGTGGATAAGGAATTGACTGGATGGTTGCATTCAAAGAGTTGCGATCAATGGCTCAATGCCCAAGTGGAGACCAGTGACGAATGGCATTCTTCGTGGGTTGGTATTGGTACATGGGCTGTTTAATATCTTTGTCGGTGACATAGACAGTGGGATTGAGTGCACCCTCAGCAACTTTGCCAACACCAGGGTGTGTGGTGTGGTCAACACGCTGGAGGGAAGAGATGCCATCCAGAGGGACCTTGGCAGGCTGGAGAGGTGGGCCTGTGAGAACCTCATGAAGTTCAACAAGGCCAAGTGCAAGGTCCTGCACATGGGTCGGGGCAATTCCAAGCACAAGTACAGGCTGGGTGGAGAATGGATTGAGAGCAGCCCTGAGGAAAAGGACTTGGGAGTGCTGGTTGATGAGAAGCTCAACATGAGCCGGCAATGTGCGCTGGCAGCCCAGAAAGCCAACCGTATCCTGGGCTGCATCCAAAGAAGTGTGGCCAGCAGGTCAAGGGAGATGATTCTGCCCCTCTACTCTGCTCTCGTGAGTCCCCACCTGGAATACTGCATTCAGGTCTGGAGTCTCCAACACAAGAAGGACATGGAGCTACTGGAGCGGGTCCAGAAGAGGTCCACGAAGATGATCCGAGGGCTGGAGCACCTCTGCTATGAAGACAGGCTGAGAAAGTTGGCGCTGTTCAGCCTGGACAAGAGAAGGCTCCGGGATGGTCTTATAGCAACCTTCCAATACTTAAAGTGGGCCTACAGAAAAGCTGGAGAGGGATTTTTTACAAGGGTATATAGTGATAAGACAAGGGAGAATGGCTTTAAACTGAAAGAAGGTAGGTTTAGATTAGATATAAGGAAGAAATTTTTCACTCAGTGAGTGGTGAGGTACTGGAACAGGTTGCCCAGAGAAGTTGAGGATGCCGCATCCCTGGAAGTGTTCAACGCCAGGTTGGCTGAGGTTTTGAGCAACCTTGTGTAGTGGAGGGTGTCCCTGCCCATGGCAAGGGCATTGGAACTAGATGATCTTTGAGGTGCCTTCCAACCCTAACCATTCTGTGATTCTATGAATCTATGATACAGGCTGGGTGACGAGTGGATTGAAAGCAGCCCTGAAGAGAAGGACTTGGGGTATTGGTTGATGAAAAATGAATAATGATGCTGTGGAAGGCGCAACATTTTTTTTGCATTAGCTAGGCCTGATCCATTGTCTAAGATTTGCTCACTTCACCTCACCCTAGTTTGCAATGATCAGTTTCTAGTCTCAAGGATTAACCACAATGAAAGTACCAATAGTCCATAAATTATATAAATGCTGAAGAATATTAGGACTGTCCAGTAAAAAGAGCTAGTGCAGTCAAAATTCTCAGAAAAAGGACAAGAAATAGGAAATGCTATTGTCCTTCAATTGCAGATGAGGATGAAACACAGAAAAATAAAAAGTGATTTGATTAAAGTCATCTAAGGTGTTGGGTTTTAACAGAGAATTGAACACAGATTCCTAAGATAACAACTTAAACTCAGCCATTTCTTCTCCAATGGACTGAAAACATTGCTTCTACTTAAAAAACAGTTAATTTTTTATTTAGTAAAAGAACTTTTGATAAACACGTGAAATTATACACAAAACTGTGTATAATCATTTTCTTTCTCTGGTCCTTAATCCAGACTTCTTATCTAGTTTTACTGTCTTTCCTATCTCTGAGATTTTACATAGACATCATCCTCTTCGAAATATACAATCTGTAATCAGATAATTTTGTCCTATTTTGCTAGAAAGTTGCCTTTTGATTTCATTAAGATGAATAGCAATATATTTTTTTAACCAATACAATGACACAAGAACTTAAATTACTGGTTTATTTGCTCTGGGAAAGGAGAAAGTTTTTTTAAATTAGTTCTAAAGTTTCTTTCCTGAAGTTTGATATAACTTTCAACGTTTCTGACTTCTGATAGATGTCACTTAGTGGTAGGAAATAAGTAATCTAAAACCTGGAACATATCCTTTAAATGGCTTGTTTCTAGATACCATTTCAAGTACTCCTGGACAATATTGTCATTATCAACTACATTTATCTTTGAATTTGTTATGACTTTTTGAACAATGACATTTTACCCCACTTGGTATTAATTTAGCATTCATTTTTTAATTAGCTAGTAGTTTTTAGAATGAAAACAACACAAAGTACATAGCAGGAATATTTGATACTCCTCATAAATTACTTTCTTCTCTTTTAGTGCATAATTTCTTTCTTCATCCTCTCAAACATTAGACTTGTTCTATGAAATGATACAATCTTATCAAATTATTTTGAAACATAATGGCTTATGTTCTCACATACTGATGTACTCAAATATATTTGTCTGTCTGTCAGGGCCCTTACATACTACATGTCTGTTTTAAGAGAATGGTATAAGTACACAAAAGGTTTAACCCAATGTCAATGTAGTTAACAGAAAATTCAACTGACTTCAGAGGTCTTTGGGTCAAGCCATAGCTCATTACAGACATCGATGCAAATCTTGTTGATGCAAATCTTAATCAGACAAATTAAGATATTTATGCTTTAGCTTTAGTTTCAAGGCATAAGAGACAATTTAATGACATGATGTTTAGATTTTCAATGAGAAAAGTGTATCTAGCAACTCCAATTTTAATAACTCTGTCAGCTTAATTTAAACTGGCAATAAGCTTCAAAGAAGAAATCTATCTACTGGATTGTTAAGGTGTGTTATAATTCAATTTTAATCTCATACAGACAGTAGCGAGGCGTTTCTCAAAGCTTTACACAGACAAATAAGTTCCGTTATCCTCTTTTTCACTGAGGCATTGGCTTATAAGATAGAAACATAGAAGTTACATCTCCCAAATATTAGAAAGTTGGGTTTGTGAAAGTGTCATTTTATTGATCTCTTAGCTGTACATGGGAAAGACTTAGTAGTGACTTCAGTGGCACCAAGATTTCAAATACTATTATTAGACAATGCTCAGACATGTTTCCTTTTAAAACTTCTAACTAATAGCAGAAAGAGAACACAGGGAATGTTCAAACATTAATTCCAATGTACAGCATTTGTCACTCCTTTGTGTTTGAAGACACATCTGAAGCAACCAAAATGTGTTTAAGACTGCTGAATTTGCATTAAGAACTGTTGAATGTCCATAAATATCTAGTAACATTAAGGCCATTCTTTGCTCAAAGTTCATTTGTTTTCTTAATTATCTGGAAAACAGGATAGGCACACTAGTGGAATGACAATGAATTTAAATAAATTTGCACAGGGTACTAAAACTAAGGAGGACAGAGGAAGATAGTAAAAGCCTTGTAAAGAAATCGTAAACAGCAAACATAATGAAACTGAGATGGAAATACGACCAACCTTTCTCTGCCTTCAAAAATATGTATCCACTAGATAAAAAAAACTACTTGGATTACAGCTATATTTTTAAAAGGTGCACAGAAAATGAACAGTGCAGTATCTGAGAACTGTGATCATATTACAAGTAAAAATTCAGTTATTTCTGCACATGCATGGAACTTGCACCATAAAACATTGATGTTTATAATCTAATTTTCTAGAGATTCTGATGGTGCAATGTTCAGAGAATGATAGAATCACAGAACGGCTTGGGCTGGAAAGTTTCTTTGAAGATAGATCATCTAGGCCAATCCCCCTGCCAAGGGCAGGGACATCTTTCACTAGATGAGGTTGCCCCATCTGTATGGATCATCGTTCAGTATTGCCCAGCACACAGGTGACTCAATGTCTAGTGCACAGGTGACACATGGAGGAGGGGATTGTAGAAGCAACCCAACCTTGCATTGCCTTGAAGGAGAGATGGAAGAAGCCACAGGGAGCTTCACAGATAGCTCAGCCCTGAGTTGTCTGATGAGTCCTAGACTAAACAAAGCAGTACTGCATTATTCAAAGAACAGAAACTTGAGTTGAGCCTTGAAATCCCTCAACGAAGAATATGTCCTGAATCTCAATCCAACCATTATCCAGTTGCCTGAAATAAAGATAAAGAGAAGCTGGAAGGTTTCCCTTTCAGCAGACAACTTTGTGTATTCAGACAATCGATAAGGGGAAACTCCCATCATACCACCAAAGACCTGCTCAGGCACAGTACCTACACACAGTTATGCAAATCAGGGGATAAAACCCCTATGATTTGGATTGGGAATTGAGAGTTGCTTCTCCAACTACACAGCTGCTCTGTGAGGAGATTCTTTCCCCCTTGATCTGACAGCAGCCAAGGTAACTTCCCTGGTATTGAGAGCCCTTGCTTGGAGGAGTAAGTGAATATTTAGCATGCTTTAAGTCTAGTGTCCTTCTGCGTTGTCTCTCTTGTGTGCTGTAATAGTGCATTCCATGACACTTGTAGGTGTAATAGTGTGTTCTGTGACTCTATTATGTGCTGTGATAGTGTATTGTAATAGCGTATATTTTGGTTTTAAATTGCGATAGTGCATTCCTCCACTGTATCTATAAAACCTGCAATAGTGGCATATTGAATCAGCAAGTGCAGTTCAAGTAAATTATTGGCTTGAACCTTACAGTTAAACCTATAAGCACAGTGCAAATAAACCATTTGCTTGGATCTTGTAGCTGAGTGTCTTTTCACTACGTCATCTAGCCTGACCATGAAGATTGCCAGTGGTGGAGATCCACAATTTCTTTGGACAACCTATTTCAATGTCTCACCCACCTCAAAATAAAAAGTTTCTTCCTTATGTCTAATCTAAATCTATCCTATTTCAGTTTAAAACTGTTACCCCTTGCCTTGTCACTTCAGGCCTTCATAAAAACTATTTTTCTGACTTTCTTATAAGTTCCCTTTACATTTTGAAAGGCTGTCATACATCAAAGTCTCCTTAATCTGAACTACACTGATACTTAACCCACAGTCAATGACGGTTGTTTCTCTGGGCTACCAGGGAAAAAAGTCTCCCACCATCTTTCAAGAGATGTCTAGATATGAAAACAAGAAGAGAAAATCAAAAATAACTCTTCTCCACTCTCCTCAATTCCTCTATGGAGGGAGTGTGATGAGCATGTATGGAAAAAAGTGTTCTTTCTGAAGGCATGGTGGAATAAAGATAATTTGTTCTATAGTGACACAGAATGAAAGACCAAGGATATCATTTGCTAGGCTATTTCTAGCTACATAGCTCTCTGTAATGTTACTTAACAACAGTAGAGTACACATTGCTGAATTTCTTTCTTTCTTTTTCTTTTAGTGCCAGGCTAATGGCTTACTGGAAAGAACTGAGGGAGCAATAGCAGAACTGATAAATGGTTTGGAAGAGTTAGTTTATGATTAGCAGCTTGCAGCTTATTTGTTAAACCACAAACTCATAGGTCAAGGGCAGAAATACACAATAAAATTAACTGTCCCTTTTGGACTGATTGTGGAAATCTCAGTGCATCCTGTGCAAGAGAAAGAATTCAGAGTTGCATGTGTTCTAGATTATGCAGCAGCATTTTAAGGAAAGAAAGGAAAACATGTATGTAAGGAAAACATGTAAGGAAGGAAAAAATTTGGATTGGGAATTGAGAGTTGCTTCTCCAACTACACAGCTGCTCTGTGAGGAGATTCTTTCCCCCTTGATCTGACATCAGCCAAGGTAACTTCCCTGGTAAAGCTGTGTAAGCTTTTTCCCCCCTTAATCTCTACAAACCTTCACTAGTGTACAGTTAGATCCTAGAAGAGGTAGAGAGGTAGGTATGTAGCTAAATAGACACAAAATATATCTCAGATAGATAGATAGTTTAATCTACCATATGTATAGGGTACCATGACTGTGTATCACATGTATGGTGGGTATCTATCTACCCGTGTGTGTGTATGACACGGATGTGCTTGACTTCTTAACCAAACTAGTGGTAGTTTGATACAGACTCCAAAGGGAGTAAAGCCCTAAGTTGTAACCAGGCCAAGAACTTGCCCAGTTCCAGTCTGTTCTCTGAAACCTACAAAGTGAGCATTGATGCCTATGAGCTTGGAACACTGATCATGTGATTAACACACAAATAGCAGTGGCTTTTCCGAGACTCATTTATCAAGGAAAAAGAAAGGATACAAGGAGTCTCAAGCATATCTTTTCCATTGCATGTAGTTTAACTGCAGGCCAACCGCTTTATTCCTTAAATACGACAGTCTAAGTGAGCCTTCTTTGAGTTCTCCCTGCTAAGCAGCTGGTTACATGGTGGTGATCTCCCCTTGAGCTGAGATGCCTCTCCAGGTTGCTCCATGAGGCAGAGAGACCTCTCACCAGCATTTTGGTAAGTGACCGACATTGCATGTAACCTTGTATTATAGTGTGCTAAGATTTTGTCTTGGTAACTTTGTCTTGGTGGTTTTGAATCATCATTATATCCTTTGTGCAGTACAGGAAGAGAGTGAACCTTGACACTGAACTTAGTTAAGTCACACTTTTACGACATCATATTTCAGTAAAACCACTTTTGCTGATACCTTTGACAGTGGTGGTTTAAGCAGTCTAAATCACCCATTGGTGACAATATGACACATACATATATATAAATCTCACATATACATGTATGTCAGTCATATAAAGAGACGTAGATCTACATTTATTACAGAATCACTCTATCACAGAATCGTAGAATAATTCAGGACTTCAGGAAGTCTACAGTTCAAATGCCTATTCAAACAGCATCAGTAATGAAATCAGATCAGGTTGCTCAGGGCTTCATCCAAGTGAGTCTTAACTCTTTAAGGCCAGAGACTAAATGACCTCACTAGACAGCCTGTTCCAACACTCAACTATCTTCAAGATGAATAAGATTATCCTTGTAGCAAGCCTGAAGATCTCCTGTTTCAATTGTGCCTCTTCCCATGCACTGCTGTGAAGAGACTGTCCTGCCTAGAGCAGAGGTTCCTCTGCAGCTCAAGGACAAGACCACGGTGATGCAGGTTGTCCCCTTGCAGCCCATGGACAACCACATTGGAGCAGATATCCACTGCTGTGGCAGGTGGATATGCCCTGAAGGAAGCTGAAGCCAGTGGAGAGCCCATGCACAACCAGGATCCTGGCAGGGACTGTGGCATTTGGAGAGAAGCCCACACAGGAGCCGGTTTTCTGGCAGGGACTGTGTCCCATGGAGAACTCACACTGGAACAGTCTGTTTCTGGTGAATTGTACTCCATGGGAAGGATGCCCATTGGAGTAGTTCTTGAAGAACTATAGCCTGTGGGAAGGACCTATGCTGGAGAAGTTCATGAAAGACTGTCTCCCATGGGAGAGAGCTCATGCTGGAGCAAGGGAACAGCACAAGGAGGAAGAAGCAGCAGAGATGAAGTGTTATGAACTGACTGCAACCCCCATTCCCCATTCCCCTGCACTGATTAGAGAGGGAGGAGGTAGTAGAGTGAAGGAATGTAGTTGAGCTTGAGAATAGAAGAATATGGAGAAGGTATTTTTAGGTTTATCTTGCTATTCTACTCTGTTATTAATTTGCAGTAAATTGTTGTTCCCCAAGTCAAGTCTGTTCTGCCCATGACAGTAACTGGTAAGTGATCTTCCTGTCTTTATCTCAGCCCATGAACTTTTCCACCTTATTCTGCCTTCGTGAGACCTCACTTGGAGTATTGCATCCAGTTCTGGAGTCCCCAACATAAGAAGGACATGGACCAGTTGGAGAGGGTCCAGAGGAGGGCCACGAAGATGATAAGAGAACTGAAGCACCTTTCCTATAAGGACAGGCTGAAAGAGTTGGGGCTGTTCAGCCTGGAGAAGAGGAGGCTCCGGGGTGACCTTATAGCGGTCTTCCAGTACCTCAAGGGGGCCTACAAGAAAGATGGGGAGAGGCTGTTCAGGAGGGCCAGTTGTGATAGGACAAGGGGAATTGGTTTTAAAACA
Organism: Tauraco erythrolophus; assembly: GCF_009769465.1. Lineage (NCBI taxonomy): Eukaryota > Metazoa > Chordata > Aves > Musophagiformes > Musophagidae > Tauraco > Tauraco erythrolophus. Next base: position 48,698,118 of record NC_141466.1, on the reverse strand, counting down.
GAGGGAGGTAGATTCAGGTTGGATATTAGGAAAAAATTTTTTACCATGAGAGTTGTAGAACACTGGAACAGGTTGCCCAGAGAGGTGGTGGATGCTCCATCCCTGGAGACGTTCAAGGCCAGGTTGGATGAGGCCCTGAGCAACCTGATCTAGTTGGAGATATCCCTGTTCCTTGCAGGGCGGTTGGACTAGATGACCTTTGAAGGTCCCTTCCAGCCCTAACCATTCTATGATTCTATGATTTTCTCCCTCCATCGTATTGAGGAGGTGGAGTCAGAGAGCAGCAGCTGGGTCTGGCAGTCAGCCAAGATCAAATCCACCACTTTACCACAGAAGACAATCAAGTCGACAAGGTATGGTTGAATCTTACTAAACACGTGGTGACTGATAATTTTCTTCTCCTTTATATGCCCAAAAATGTGTTCTAGGGGAACTCGCTCCTTGACTTATCCAGAGATCCTAGGATCCTAGGCCATACTAGTAGAGATATAGATGGCAGAAAAATCATTAACATTAGCAAAAGAGGAGTTTTAAGAAGATAGCAATTTGTAGATAGAATCATAGAATCATTAGTTTGGAAGAGACCTTGAAGATCATGAAGCGCAATGATTAGCCTAACACTGCCATGTTCACCACTGAACCATGTCCCTAAGCACCCCATCTACACATCTTTTAACTACCTCCAGGGATAATGACTCAATCACTTCCTTGGACAGCCTGTTCCAGTGCTTGATAACTCTTTCAGTGAAGAAATTTTTCCTCATATCCAATCTAAATCTCACCTGGTGCCACTAGAAGCCATTTCCTCTTGTCCTATCACTTGTTACTTGGGAAAGAGACCGACACTCTCCTTACTACAACCTGTTTTTAGGTAGTTGAAGAGAGTGGTAAGATCTTCCCTCAACCTCCTTTTCTCCAGATTAATCAACCCCAATTCCCTCAGCTGCTCCTCATAGCCATTCTCTACATGCTTCACCAGTTTCATTCTTCTTCTCTGGATGCGAAAGCAAAAGCATTTGAAGCAGATGCATTTGTGTAAGATAAGAGTTATGTAACTTATCTGTAGTTAAGGCTATTATTTGCTTGCCCTACAAATGCCATTCATTAACTGTCAGTATATTTCTAATTTCACAAACCTGTTTCAAGAAGGTATATTAGATGAAATCACCTGCTGAAGTGAAATGTCACTCAGAAAGAGAGTTTATAAATCCTAGAAAGTGTTATTGTAAATTTTCTGAGATTTCATCAGGCAATGTCATCACACCACAGAGTAAAACATAAATTTGTCTGTTATATCAGTTAAGCAACAATTGTAATGCGCTATGGTGTGATAGAACCCAACCTCATCTGAAAATCCATCAAGTCAAAAAGTCACTGTTCATTTGAACACTCCAACTGTATTACATACCATGATACTTTGATAACTTTTTCTCTACCTGTGAAGACTAATGTGTCAAGTAAATATGAAAGGTCTGGTTTGAATGAGTATATTATGCTCCTTCTTGTACCTCTTTTCTTAGACATCAAAAAAAAAAAAAACTTAAGTATACATATAGCTAAGTTGCAAGTGACTAGGACATATATCAGTACTGTTTTTCTCTTCAGAAAGATAAATTAAAGGTATATAAAGATTTCTTTTCTCATACTTCTTTAAAGTAGCAGTCTTTGAAATAAAAGCATCTAATATACTGAATATATTTCATGATATACAGTGTTGAGGACCTCTCCTTAAAAATAAGCAAACTCACATTCTGTTGGCTTTGAAAGAGGAAAAAAAACCCCAAAATTTAATCTCCTTTACATGCTAAAAGGGTAAAATGACTCCACTCCTACCCAACATATTTTTGATCTACCTATTTTCCAACCACCTGAAGAGAAGGAAAATGCAAGAAAACCATATTCTCTGTTATTTCCAACCAGGTTTTTTGACACTGCATGGTCCACAGCTCCTGTAGATCAGCTTTCCACAAGTCTAGTAAGATTAAAAAATTAATATTCCTACCAAAAAAAGACAGATGGCATATTCCTTAACACAGTAGCCCTGTATTTATGGAAAGTGGCCAATCAATCTTGTCAGGAAGAGAGGGACTTGGGGGCTACTAGAGCACCAGCTCTTTCAACTTAGTCCATACCATCCTTCAAGCATAATAGATCAGAAATTGAAAAAAATACATCTATAAACCACATATACTGTATTCTAAATCCCACAGCTGCACACTCAACTCTGTCTTGTAGTCAGTAGTACTTAGCAATTTACCAGAATCCTGCAGGTATTATTTTCAGTATGGGCTTTTGCACATTACAGTATCATCTTGAGATCTGAACTCCTTATCTACTCTGTTAGAAGTCTAGTTACCTCAATGACTGTTTTACCACTCCAACACCCACATGAAAGTTGCTTCTGCAGAAGCTTTCTCCTTGAAATATCTTGATTTTATGTTCAGTGAGAGCAATTTGATTATAGATCTCTCCTGTGTTTCCCTGTACTATTCTGTTCTTCACAGTGGATAAGATAGGCCAAGAACAAAAATATTACGTCCTTTCATGTATTTTTAGAATCGTTTCAAAAAGTGCACATTCTGCAGAGAGGGGAGCGTATTATGATTCTGGAAAAAAAGACAAAACCAATCTCTATTCTCGAGAAAAATTATATTTTAAACTTCCTTCCAAATAGGAAAGAAACTCATTACTTTTAAGGACATAATAGAGAACGTGTTAAGTTTTCTTAAGGTCTGTATACAAAATGAAATAACAAAAAAAAAAACCCACAAACCAAAACAAAGCATACAAGCAAGAAGCACATATACAAAGAGAAAAAAAGATGTATGAAAAGGAGAAGAACAAATGTTAACCTTTTCAAAGTTCAAGACAGAACAAATTAGGAACATTTTTTAAAAGGCTGTTGAACATCCTCTAAGAAACTGCTGAACTGAAGCACCTGCAGCAGTATAAGACACACTGCCTTTATTTCTAAGAACCTATTAGATTGACCCTACCCTCTAACTGAGCTCTAAGAACTTTTGTGTTTCTGCAATATTTTTTTTCGAAAGAACACTAGCTCCTACTGTCCATACAGATAGTTCAGAAGGCAAGAAGGCTTAGACAAACAGGACACAATAGAAATATCTTGGGAATCCTCTAAATACATTTCATTAAGTGGAGAAGTGATGAACTTAGTGAAAGATTAGGAAATATTCAAATTAAAAGGTTAAGAATGAAAAAAGCAATAAAATTCCATGAAAATCTATGCAGATTTTTTGTTAAATATACTGTTTATAAACATTCTGTTTCTATAGACTCAACTGATACAGCTACTAGAACAAGTTCAGAAAGGATTCTACCAGACAAAAGTATTTTTGAAACATAGATGTTCTGAAAATTAAAAAATATTTACACTTGAGACAGTATTAGCAAGAATTTGGTTATAATTTTATTATGTAAATTTAAACAAAATCAAAGAGCAATTATTCTGAAAAAGATGAGTGAACTATTAGTTGTAGATGTATTTAAAAAAATATCTAATTCTTTTTCCTGTCATTCAAACTTCATGACCCTAAGACGTATATATTCTGGCATTTGTGACATCTATGCACTAAATCTAATATAAAGTTCTGTCTTAATGAGACAAGGGCATTATCCATTCATTGTCAAAGGGTATATTAACTTAGTTAATGATCCCACCTTTGATAGATGTTCTTAGAAATCAAATTCACTGCTTGCTGAGTTAGACTCAGTAACTCATATTATGGAAAATCTGTATTTTTAAGATCTACAGCAGAATATTGCATTTGTATACAAGGAACTTATTTTTAATCTGATTTTTTTTTAACTTATAAATTGCACAAGATAGGCTGTGGAGTTGCTGCTAGAAACAAATTCTTTCAGAGTAAAGTACATGTGAAAATTTAAATAAGGCTGATTTTCACTGTACATAGCTTAGGCAATAATTCAGCAAGGCTGAGTTCTGAAAAATAGTTATCATCTTTTATACTACTGCCTATAGTAAAAACAGAGTTAAAACAGCAAAGGTAGATTTTCCAGTAAGTGTCCATTAAACGCTATCTAAGTTCTAACTTACACAACTTTTCTATCACTTGCTGCTTTAACTTTTACAAACAACTTAGTATCACCAGGCTAACAGAAACAATGGTCTGAGTTTCACAATCTCTTCTGCCTTACATAGATGAGACCCTCAGCTTGTACTTGAAGAATTTTGAAAACACTATGTTCAAAAGCTGTGATGTTTCACCAAAATCTGGATTCATAAAAGAACCTGTAGACTCATTACTGCTGTCTCACGTTTTTGGTGCCTAATTCCCAAAACTCACAAACTGAGGCTGTAAAGGGAGTGAAGGTGACTAAGAAGTGAAGGAAGTAGAAGGTGACTAGGCAAAGGGCAGAGTCCCAGTGTTCTTGGGGCAATGAGTAGACTGAAAAGGGCTAGTAAGAACCAGCAAAAGCTTTCCCTCCTGGCACCTTTAGTGGGGGAGGAATTGCTGGATGCCTTTCATTTTGGAGCTGGGCTCTTGCATGAGTGAGAAAATGAAGGGAGCAATAGGTGACTAGGCAAAGGGCAGAGCATCAATGTTCTTGAGGACTGGGGCTGGGCAGGGGGAGTGGTGAAAGGAGGGAGATGTCCCATTGTGGTGGGGATGTGGGGACATGGGAATGGGGACCACGTCATCATGGTGGAGAAAATCTATCATTGTGGGGGCATGGGGATGAGGACCATGTCATTGTAGTTGGGGACATGGGGCCATCCCGTCACAGTGGGGACATGTGGCATGGGGATGGGGACCGCATCATCATGGCAGCGATATCCCATCATGGTGGAGGCATCCTATTGTGGTGGGGACATGAGAATGGGGACCGTCCCATCATATTTGAGGAAATGGGGATGGCGATCATGCCATCACGGCTGGGGACATGGGGACATCCCATCATGGTGGGGACACAGGGCACTGGGATGGGAACCATCCTAACTTTACTGTCCTATATGGAGAGTATGGAGGCCAGAACAGTAACCAAGAGCACACACAGCCAACACGAATAACCAAGGCAAGAATCATGAAAACATTTTTATTCTATGACAGTGGGAAACTCATCTGAAACTGTCCCTGAAATGTGTGTTCATAAATCTTCTGGAGAATGTGAGCAATTGTCTTGTTCTTTTTTACTTTAACATGAGGAAAGAGGTGAGGATTGGAGAAGGAACTCAAGTCCCTTCCTCCCTTTCCCAACTTCCAAATTTTAGTGCTGTATGCATTGGTTTTAGCGTTGCATTTCCTCATATAAATTTGGTTTTGTCAGTTTGTTTGTTTGGTTGTTTTGTTTTGTGTTTTGTTTTTGTGGTTTTTTTTTTAATTCTCCAGAGCTAGTTTGACAAAGGGCTGTAGTCCTAATTCTGTAGAAAAAGTAGACTTTCTTGGTTTTTAATTTTATTTTTTAATTATTTCATATTTGAAACTAAGTATTACTTAAAAATCCAGAACTCAGATATAACATTGCTATATGTGAGAAAAAAAAAAAAAAAAGTGAGGGGAGGAAATGAGGAAGAGAAGGGATATAAGAACGTGTTCTAAGAGAAAATGGGGAGATGAAGCAATGAAGAAGGATAAAGATGAAGGTATGATGGAGGAGAGTAGAAGAGAAAATTATGTTAGACAGAAAAGCTCAATTTGAGGAAAGTATAGCTAAAGATCAGAAATGCCTATACTTTTACTTTGGTATAGAACTGAAAATATATTAATACCTTCTTTCATTTATTTATTTTACATGTTCAGATTCTTATTTGACATTACTAAAATATTTGCATATCTTCATAAGAAGTAATTGCAGAGAGAAAAAAAAAGATTTCCTCTGAGCAACATAATTGCATTATAGGCAAGTTATAGTCTTATCCCTCTTCTGTTGTACCACAAACGAACCAGCATTTGTCTTGCCAATGATATACATGATAACTCTTGGCATGAGTTTATAAAATCACCTTGATATCAAGCATACCTACCAGGAAAGCTTAGCGGTATAACTGAAGTTTTAAAATGTCCTGTCTTATGTGATATTAAGTAGCAGGAAACTTAACAAGGAATATAGACTATTGTGAGGCAGGATTTGTGACAAAAGACCTTAATACATCCTGTAAGATTTATGCTTACGAAGAAGATATTATGATTCTGTGATGCCTCATTATCTATATTCTACTATGTCAATGGGTGGAACATGTAGTTTATTCCAGTCGGTCCTTAATTCATTCAATGCAGTGGTGACTTTAAAAGTGATGGAGAAACCCCTGTTGCATAGGTGGCTGCTGTGCAAACATAGCATGCTTCCCATGCTGGTGTGTCAGGGCACCATGTTTAATGCCAGCATGTGTGCCACCCACGCTTAGTGCAGTGGGGAAGCAGAAACCCCATGGTCAGAGATGGGAGTAGGAATGGACACCAGTGCCTCCATGACAAATGCCACGCCTATACAAATGTATGACAAAAAGAGATAAAGGCTCTATTATGTGTGATAAAATACATTAAGCCTAATTCAGATTTTATTTGTGGAGGTGACTTTAAAAACTGGCCTGAGAAAAGTAAAATCCTATAGAAATATTAAATCCTTTCTCTTTTACAAATAACTAAAACGGATACTATTTTTCCATCTCTTAACTCATTATGGAGAATTGCAGTCTAACTGGTTGAAAATTATATTCCATGTATAGAAACAATATCAATGACCGCAAGTGATTGATAACACCTTATAGCAATCCTCTTTCCACATAAAACTCCAAAAATCAAAGAAAAAAGAACAAGTCTCTTTCTTCTGGAAATCAGTATTCTGAAGGTCGAAAGAGTATTTTTGAAATCCTCAGACTCATATTTAGTTAGTAATTTCAGCTATGCAGATTATACATAAAGGATATGATCTGTGTAGAAAAGACATCTGATTAATATATGATGAAAGTGCACTATTTGTTTTTTTTCAAATTTTGTATGGTTTAACTACTTTGTATTTTCCATTTTAAATTAAAAACAATGACCATAAATAGATTTTCCTTTGATTTTTTTCACCTGAAACCCTATCTTCAGTTTTGTTTACAACAGACTTTCATAATAACATCTTTTTCCAGTTTTACATATTTTGTAGCCGATGTCTTCTGCAGAGAAACATTTCACACTACTCTATCCTTAAATATATACAAGGGACAATTCTAGCTGCAGTAAATGAGCTGCTGCTATAAAACAAATGTCCATATTAATGATTTTAGTGCTAACTTTGGGATCATTTGCACTCACAGTATATGAGGTCATAATTATTAACATTCTCCTCATTCTCTAACCTCAGATAATCCTTTCTTCTCTGAAAGTATTCAACAGAGGAATTAAAAATATCTTATAAATTCATGAGGTAGAAAAGGTATTTCCTCATTTGAAGGTAGGATTTCTTTTAGTTTTCTCTTCCCACCCCCCACCCCCACCAATAATTTATCACTATCTAATTGTTCAATAGTTGTGCAACTTTTGGAACACAATTGAGCATTTGAAGTTTTTGCAATGAGTTTCAGAAAGTGTTAAGAGATTCTGGATGAATTTCTGTTTCCTATGAATTTCAGTAGAAATTATTTCCCTATAACTTTCAAAAATTTTCAGAAATCTTGAAAATATTCTTTGTAACTTTTGAATGCTTTAAAAAGTTGTCACAGTTTAGCCCAGCCAGCAGCTAAGCTACCACCAGGTCATTTGCTCGCTCCTCCACCTGAGTGAGGTGGAGAGGAGAAAAATGTAACAAAAGGCCTGATGGTCAAAATAAGAACAGAGAGGGATCACCCACCGACCATGGCCCTGGACAAAATGGACTCAGTTTGGGAACAAATCAATTTAATTTGTTAACGGCTCATTCAGAGAGGATAAGGAGAAACAAAGCCAGATCTTAAAAACACCACCCTCTATCCCTCCCTTCTTCCCAACTCTTCCTCCTCCCCCATTGACACAGGGGGACAGGGAATTGGGGGTGGCAGATCAGTTCCTCACACGTTGTTTCTGCCACTCCTTTCTTAAAGGGAGAAAACTCCTTATACTCTTTTCCCCCGCTCAAGTGGATCTCCTCCTCATGGGACAGTCCACAGAGTTCTTCAACGTGAGTCCTTCCTGCAAGATGCAATCTTTACCTATCAGATAGTTCCAGTGTGAGCTTTTGTCCACAGAGTCATGGCTTTGAAACCACCCGCTCCAGTGTGGGGTTCTCCACGGACTTCAGATGCATCTCTGCCTCGTTGTCAGTCTCCAGCAATATGATGTTCTTCCCACTGGGACAATCTGTGACCATCCTTAGGCATACACATTTCTTTTCTGGCATGGGCTTCTCCACAGCCTGCGGGTGGATCTCTGCTACACCATTAATCTCAATGGGCTGCAGGAGGGCCACTGACGTCTTACCACAGGCTGCAGGGGAATCCCAGCTCTGTCACACCTCCTCTCGCTCCATCTTCACTGATCTTGGTGTCTGCGTAGCTGTTTCTCTCAGATCTCAGTCCTCTCTCTGCTGCAGCCACACCGGGCTCAACCAGCCTGATGAACGTCAGCAGTCCTGGTAGGATGAACTCTGCCCAGCAGGCACCCTGGGAGCAGTGCACTTCAGAGCTCTCCAAGCTGCGCCATGGCCATCTGCAGTCAAGTGGTGGTGACCCAACATAGGCAGCCACCCATCTGGGAGGCCAGGGGGGCCAGCCTCCAACCTCCCCCCTCTCTTCACTGTAGATTGAGCCCAGTTCAAGCTCCTTTGTCCCCCGTCTTTGTCGTTAATTATTTATATTTATCGAGGGGACCTAGTAGCTGCCTTCCAATACCTGAAGGGAACTTACAGGAAGGCTGGGGAGGGACTTTTTACAAGAGTGTCCACTGATAGGACAAGGGGAAATGGGTTTAAGTTGAAGGAGAACAGATTTAAATTAGATCTTAGGAAGAAATTCTTCAGTACGAGGGTGGTAAGACTTTGGAATAAACTGCCCGGAAAAGTTGTGGATGCCCCCTCCCTGGAGGTATTCAAGGCCAGGCTGGACGGAGTCTTGAGTAGCCTGATCTAGTTGAGAGGCATCCCTGCCCATGACCGGGAGGTTGGATTAGATGATCTCTAAGGTCCCTTCCAGCCTATGCCATTCTATGATTCTTTGATTCTATGATTCTATATTTGCTTGTGACTGGAAAATCATATCTAGGACAAATAAATGTTGACACTTTCAAGCTGTAAATATTCTGTCCATCTATTTTAATATTAACACATCATAAAAAATAAGTGGTAGTAAAATTCCAATCTATGTCCACTGTTAACTTCAAAATTGTCCATTAAAGATAAGCCAAGGTTCCTAAATAGAAATATTGATTTTGATTTCTTATTCGTTTTGCACTTTCATAGTAAATTTTTTTTTCATGAAATGATCATCTTTTATGTTGTATAAATCAGACAGGAATCATACTCTCAATGCTTTAAAATATACACATTTAAGTATAATATAATGAAATATACATACACATATTTTTGGTAGATTGTACTGTACAGCTGGCATAACAGTATGTGATGAAAAATGCTGTCACACAGACAAGAATTCAGGCACTCTAGAGAGTTTTGGAGTTGTCTTTGCAATCCTTTCAAATGGATGGTCTAACTGTTACATCCTACTGTGACTCAGTGCTTCCAGAAGAGTTCACATCAGGTTACATTAAAACAGCTTTGAATTTTGTCTCTGATTGTCACATGTTGTGTGTTCCTGTGAAGTGACATAAGGTTTATTGTCACTCCTAGAGCAGTGCATGTCAATGTCATCTTCACACTCATTAAAGTCATGATGTGAGATCCCATACACATCGACACAAAAATGCTACAGTTTTTAACTGTAATGGCACTGAGAAGTCATTTTGCAAAACTGCCTCAATGTTTTTAATATGTGCCCACTGTTCACAGGAAATTATGGAGACATGGATTTATGGTAATATAGTGACCATTCTAAGAAGAACAGATAAAAATTCTCTGCAATATGCTAGGCAAAGTGTGCTAATTGGGTATGCTAATATTTAGACTTTTTCCCCAAAGTCCTACAGTTAAGTTTGATACAATTTTAGAACAGTTTGTTGGGAATAAAACTGATTTTTACAAGTTTTTCATCACAGCTAGTCACTGAAAAATGTACAGTAAGACTATAATCCTTTTTTAGCAGTACTGGCTTCCTGCTATGGTATAACACGTGCTCATACAACTTTTTTCCTGCTATCATAGCTGTTTCAATAGATACTAAATTCCATTTTAGATAATATCACAGCTGGAATAGGAGTGGACACTACCTTATTATTAACTTATTACTACATAGGAAGCATAATTTCTTTTTTTCCCTTGAAATATTAACTTTGAGGCAGAAGTCTATCACTGTAGTAAAGAGTACACAATAGAATTACAGTGTTAAAAGACAACTTCAGAACGCATTTAGTTCTTTTCCTACTACAATTAGCTATAATTGCTGTTGTAAAATAATTCTGATAATGCACCAGTGATAATTCCTGTAACTCCCGGATATTCATAGCAAGCAGTTACCAGAGCACTGCATCTGCCTGTATAAGTATCTGTACGTACATGTGCCTTGAAGTACGTCATTGTTTTTGTAGAACCATTAATGAAATATTTATTTCTGACTATGCTGTTCCAATAAATGCTAGCTGTATTATTAGGAAACAACAGGTTGAGGGCTGTTAAGGAAAAAAAGATATTTATCAGTGTTCCCCAAAAGTACAAGCACAAAATGGTGGCAAAGGCCATGAAAGTACAAGGCATAAGATTAAGCCAGGGGCCCAACGCCCTCTCATCAATGGTCAGTTACTGGTCATTAAAGAAAGTGACTTTGGGAGTTGAGTATTATGTGCTTTAAAGATAACAAAGAGAACATGGAAAATATATCCAACATGGGTAAACCACACCATATATAGTCTATGTGCATTTAAAATGGAGTGGTGAACCCATGAAGAAGGAGGTTCAGGTGTAATGTACACTAAAAAACATTAAAAAATGACCCCAAGCACTGTCTAGAGCAAGGAGTAAGAAACCATCAACATCAATGTTAAACTCCTTTGGTAAATAACTTGGGATGCTAATGACTCACTCTAAACCCCTATCTTTCTTCATCAATCTTTGAATCTAGAAGAATATAGGAAAGGTGAGCATAACACCAGAGAAAAGAGAAAACTGTACATCAATTTTAACTGTATCGTTACTGGGAATGAGCTGTAATAATCAGATAATTTGGACTATAACATTGTAACAGGACTAATACTAATTCTTTGATTGGATTTTTTAGACTTTAATTACACTAGTCATAAATCCTTGGCTTTGCACATAAGGTAGGCTTCTTCAGCCTACATAAAGTGCACAGGGTATTTTTTTTCTGATAACTTACTGTAGATGACTGGCTGTTAAACTTGCATTTAGTGCTATGTCATTCCTAGCATTTCTGTCATTCCACTCATGAAGACACATGGGGAAAAAGAAGCCACAAGTCTCTAGATTATCCACTGATTCATTTCCCTAAAATTTTCTACTTGTTTATATTTTTCCTCCCCAACCTATTGTCCTTTTTAGTGTTATTACAGAGAAAAGGTTACATCCTTCCTCTTGGAAGCAGAAAGATACTTTTTTCCTCTTAATCTTGAAGACTATTGTGGTATGCCCTAACAAAGAACTTAATCTGCTTTGCTTCGATGGCAACCCAATATTTCTTCTCAAGCCCACAGTGGAAAGGAAAACAGTTCATTTTATTCTTCCTTGAAACTATGTTTTACGTATTTGAAAACTAGCAAAGAGTCCCATTAGCTTCTAGTTTGTTAGTGTATTTAAAGTGCATTTGATTAGTCCTTCCTTAAAAATTGAAATTTCTAGAACAGTGATCTTGTGCGTTGCTCTCCTCTGGACTTGGTTTACATCTCAGAAAATTGGTTTACATCTCAGAAATGCACAAACGGTAACAGATTTCCCAAGATATGCCACAGTATCTCAGTGCAAGTTTTATCACTGCTGAAGATGATCTTTAGGTTGCATTCTTACACATCCCACAATGGCATTTGCATTCTCTGCAGCAGCATAACATTGCTGATTCAAGTGTCTTCTGACACATAGCACCCACTACAAGCTTTTTCTTCAGTTTATCTTGTTCTTCTTCCTATATTGTTACAGATGATTGTTCTTGTACCTTGTAGTTAGTATTATAACTCAGTCTTTAACTTATTTGTTGTACTCTCTGGCTGGGAATTATTTGAAGCCTCTTATCACTTTAAGGATTTAATGAATAGCAATGAATCCAAAAGTCATTCCTGTGTTGCCTTCTTACATCTTCGCGTTAACAGTGACTATGATCTCCAAACTAGTTTTCCACTAATTTTACAGCAGTTTTGTGTAAAAAAACATGCACCTTTCCTGTAAAACTGCAGTATGAGACATATAAATAAAAAACAAATGTGTATTCTTTCTAAAGTGACACAAAGGAAGGAAAATGATCATGTTCACTTGTCTCAGCTGCAATAATGACAATACTGTAGGTCATTATATCCAAGGTTTAGAATAAACTCAAAGTTCACAATCTGACAAAACACAGGAGCTTTCCAGAGAGAACATGAAGAGGTACATTAGCAAATCTAATCAAGTCATTAGTATGCACTGACTTAGTAAGAAGTCTTTTAAAATCATTAATCAGTGATCTATAATTCACATCTTAGTTGACATGTACACCCACATTGCACTGCAGAAATGCATAAGTATAAATCTCTGCATATAGAAAGATGGCAAATATTTTCTCACAGCAGCTGCTTAAATGTAATACTGCAACTTGGTGAAGAGTATTCGAAATATAATGTTAGGGGTGTTTTCTTCTATCAACATCTGCACCAACCAAGAAAACAGAATCTTGAACTGCTTCCTTAAGTCAGCTGTTTGAACTGAATCTTATTACTTTGTTCCCTACTATTGCTAAAGGTTGTAATGACCATGATGTGAGATAATTTGAGGCTCTGGGCACAATATTGATAAGACTACTTTAAGATCTCCTCAAATTTTAGAACTCAAAACATAAAAGAGGTGGAATTGCTAAAACTATTACATTTCAGAGAGGGACAAATAATTATTCTAGATCTGGAGAAATGTGAGATATGCAAAACAAGACTTGGTATGAGAGTAAAAATTCAATTGTCTAAACACAAGTCATGTCTGTGATACTCCGAAGTAGCTAAGGTAGCAAACGTAGATGGCAGATATAGCACCAGATTTACAGGAGATCTGCAGCTGTGTGCAGGTTGAGTTACTTAAGAGTGTTACAAGTGGGATTAAGAATCTAAGTATAAACAAGAAGATCCAGCACCTTAATCTTTCTTGGCTATAATTGGAATTTAAACACAGTAAACATGCAGACATTTATTTTTGTGTTTTCCTCTGTGATCTGTATCCCTCCCATGTTGAACCTGGGAACTCCATTAACTCATAAATGACAAGCTTGAGAGGAGACTCAGTTGGTATATTTAGAGCTTTCATGGATTTCTACCCCATTCTGCAGCAGGTGAAAGGATTTCTCTGGTCTGCCTGGATCATCTGACATACTTCATCTAATCTGCTTTTCGTGATAGAAGAGATTTTCTCTCCAGTCTGTTTTGTTATCTATTTTTCCTTGCTTCTGACTTCATTTGAGGTATGCTAGTAAATGAAAAGCTTTGTTTTGCCCAGTATTTGGACTTTATATAGTATATAGACCTTATGATGCCTGTGAAGCACAAGGTTAATCTAAAACATCATGTATACCTTTCTGGTCTTACATTCATTTAAATTTGCCATGTTTTCAGTTCCCATGTTCCGGTTTTGGCTTTTCAGCTTGCCATGTTTTTGCCAGTGTGCAGAAGCACAACAGGCTGGGAGAGGGGAGCATAGCCAGCACAAAGGGTCCACAACTCCCCTTATGATTTGAATTTTGATTTAGGATTGAGGGCCAAATTGTCCAATGAAGCATTCCATATCATGCAACTTCATGTTCAGTATATAGATGAGGTTTGACTGGAAAGAAGGGCTTTTGCTCTTCCGGGAGCTCTCTCTCTTGGACTCTCGAAGTGCTATCTTGCTCTTGTTCTCTTTTCTCCGGCCTCTCACTTGTCCAGGATTGCAGAGTCAGGACTTATCTGGTTTAAGATTGCTTACCAGGACAGGCCAGGTGTTGATCACCAAGTGGTGAGCGATTACCCTGTGCATCACTTGTTTGCATGTATTATTATCATTATACATATAATATTCATATATTATTATTATAATTTTTACTTTTGATTTTATGGAAGGAAAGGACCTCTGACGGTCATGTAGTCCAATGTCCCTGCTCAAGCAGGACCACCTAGAGTCAGTTGCCCAGGACAATCTTCAGACAGCTTTTCAGTATCTGCAGAAATGGAGATAATCAAAACGGGCAGATGGGCAAGCTGTGTCAGTGCTTGGTTACCCTCAAAGTAACAAAGTGTTTCCTGATGTTCAGACAGAACCTCCAGTATTTCAGTTTGTGCCCATTGCCTCTGATCGTGTCACTGGGCACCACTGAAAAGACCCTGGCTGCATCTTTCTGCAGACCCTCCCTTCATATATTTGAAGTGATTGATGAGATCCCTGGAACCTTCTCTTCTCCAGGCTGAGCAGTCTCATCTTTCTCAGGCTTTCCTTATACGAGAGATGCTCCAGTGCCTTCCTCATCTTTGTGGCCCTTTGCTGGATGCTCTCCAGTATGTCCATGTCTCTCTTGTACTGAGGAGCCCAGAACTGGATCCAACACTCCAGATGCTGCTTCACCTGTCGTGAATAAAGTGGAAGGATCACTTCTCTCAACCTGCTGGCAATGCTTTGCCTAGTGCAGCATAGGACACCATTAGCCTTCTTGGCCTTTCTAACTATCAGACTTCCATTATTAGGGAAACAATCACTGACTCCACAGCAAAAAATTACTGATTTGTATTCTCTCAGAATATCTGTTATTGTCAACAACTGCCTTGTCACCTTAGCTTTAAAAAAAAATATTCACTGATCTGAAACAGAGAACTCAAAGAAAATGAAAATTCACCAAAAAAAAACCCCACCAAACACCAACCCTCCTAAAGTAGTCTAAGTTGTCAAAAAGTATGGTTTGTAAAAAAGCTGCAAGAGGTTATAAACTACAGATATCAGATCAGCAGAACAAACCTTCGTGGGCTTACTTGGGAGAATTGAATTTGAAGATGTAATTGTCTTATCAGAGAACTAGTTAAGGAGGATTGAGAATTCTTTTTATATTCCAGAAGAAAGGCTGCACTTTGTGCTTTTACTGCAGTACTGCATGTTGCCTCACTGTGGGAGCGGCAGATGCACTGTTCTATCCAGGCTCCTTTCCATCGGAATGTGAACACTTCTGAGAAAACACTTTAGCTGATGAGAAGAGTATTTGATATGCAGGCTTTTCTAATCTTCTATCCCTTCCAAAACATTAAAGTGATATGAAAATTAAACAAAAAATATCTGCTCTCTTATTTGCTTGTGATTACAGAAAGAAAGGTAAAATATATGATCTTATACTTGGAACAAAGATTGTGATGAGCTTTGAAGTGACTTTAAGATCTGGTCTATGTTTTTGTTTTCAAAAACTAGCTGGTGGAAGGAACATGGATTTTATTTTCCTTAACTAACACTTCACCGTAGTATAATTAAGCTGGTTTAACTGTAATTTCTAATCAGTGTATGTTTTTTATTAGCCCGGACTAGATCAGAGAAGTATCAAAAGCCTGCCTTGTTAGTTCCTCTACTGTGAAGAAAGAAGGGACATTTTATTAGTGAGAGAAGAGTGCATGGGTCATCTGGACTGTCAGAAGGATCCATAGTTTAAAACCTTGGCATGTTAAAACTGGAATTTCCTTTCCTGGAAAAAAAAGCCATAATTTTTTCTTCCTGGACTCCAGATTAAATATAGGAGAATTTTCAACTTTCTTTCCAGAGCTATTGTTCAGCTAGACAGTTTAAAAGGCAAAATCCCTCTCTCAATAACAATAGGCAAAAAAGACATACAAATTAAAAAACTACATAGTAAGATCCATTCCGTTTATTTTAGACAGTGCTTGGCTTGAATTTTATGTTTTCAGCACTGGGAAAAAAATGTTTTCTCCCACAGTAAATGCCTAAGTTTCACTAAAGCCATCAGAAAATATCCAGGTGAGAAACCAGTCTGGTTAACTGAGCTGCTTTTTTCTATCTGTGAACGGTACAGCACATCTTTAGGAGCTTTTAGACATCTGTTGAGACTCGTTGTCTATTTCACCTAGCCTTCTTTGAAGTCAGAGATCTAAAAAATTAAAAGCAGAGACTTTCTCCTGTCTTTTTTTCTTTTTTATTTTTTTATTTCCTCATGAGTGTCTGGTATTTTGAGTATTCACTCAAGTTTTGCCTCAGCCTGATGGAATTTAAAGCACCACAAACTAGAAATGCATAGGACGTTTGCAGCAGCATGGGACATTTTACCATGCCTTTTGGAACTGAGACATTCTGTAATTAAAAATGAAAAGCTCATGGGACCAGAAAGATCTGTAGTTTGACCTACATGTGACTGACAAAAACAGAGTTCCAGTCTGCTTTTTGATACGTCTGTATGCTTTGCACTAGGTCATGAACGGCTATTGGTAAAAAAGAGAAGTATCTACCTAAACACAAATTCTCCTAAGAGACACTAACTGATGTGAAAAACTATAGATATAACAACTTTGTAAAGTAAAAAAATACTGTGATGTTTTAATAGCTTTTCAAAATAACAATTGGATAAGAATGGTAGCTTTACAACGGTGTTTAAATTTTTAATGTTTAGCATTAGGTAGGAAGACAATTTTAGGTAGGATTTCTATTTTAATATTCAAACTTTACAAATTTTTAAATAAATAGCTACTAAATAAAATGTCAGATTAGTAGAAAATAAATTCTTAACATAAGCAATGAACTCGAAATTTATTCATTTTTTTAATATAGTATGATAATGCTATATATTCTCCAATTAAAACATACAGGATACATTGAATGCACTAAAGACCGTAAAAGTAGATTTAACATAATTTAATTTCATCTGTCTACATGATATATACATTGATTTGAGCAAGTCATCCTGCACTTCTTTGGTAGTTAGAGGAAGCAAATAGACACTTTTAAAACACCATCCTTGGTGTGTGAAGTCACTGCAAGAAGAAGTATCACACCACCTAAAAGCACCTAATATTTTCTAATAATTATAAAGGATCCTACTACAACTACATTTACAAGATGTGTAGTTCCAATATCTTCATTTCCCTCCTACTATTTCTCCATATCTCTATTAAAATACTGTTCTTTCTATTCTTCATTCATCCTTTATACAGCTTTGCTGACAGTTTGCAAAACTTCATGCTTTAGAGTCTTTTTTTGGCCCAAAAGGATTAAAAATGATATAACATGGCAATTGCATTTTTAATCGTGATTAGATGGCACATTCTTTTCTGCAACATCTGAAAAAGAAGCAATGAAAGCAGTCATGCTTATTCAAACTAAAATGAATTTTCCATACACGATTAGATACATTCTGTCTTGGGTCATGACACTTATGAGTCAACAATAAACTTAATGCACGAGATGAAGAGTTTAAATTTTCTTCTGTCTAGTTAAAAAAAAAATCTGGTGAAAACCTATGACCAAAGTAAATATATTTATAAAACTCCTGAAAATATTTTATTAATTTCGATGTTCAATGTTTCCGTATTAACTTCAGGGATCTTGGTGGTCAGAACTTAGAATTATCTGTATTTCTGAAATGAAAACAGTATTTAAATGTGTTATTTTGGAAAACAAACAAAAAATGATCTGCGTACACCTTCCTTTGGATTTGTATCATATTTTAGGGAGGAGAAAGGTAACTGATTTGTTATTATTAGTTATGTAACTGCTTTATGAATTAGATTTATATCAACAAATTAAACCTAGAGTTTTTACATTCTTTAAGTTACTAAACTAATTAAAATTCCAACTCTGAAATAGTACATTGCAAAAATAATGTTTTAGTTAGTGCTGTATGTTTATTTTACTACATCATTGCATAATATCGTAAATTACTGTTTTGGTTTCATCTTTAGTTCTCCTCTTACAGCTTCTTAAGCAGTTGCATGACTAAGATAGGAACACTAGTGAAATGGGATACACATCATATCAATGACTTCTCCAACAGGTAAGGTCAAAATCCAATAGCTCTAGCAAGACTTCTGTTCATTTGCTTGTTATGTATAAAATTATTAAAGTTTCTAACCAATATATTTTTATTCTTTAATAGACAGTCAGTCTTTTCATTTTCAATGTATAATAATATTATTTAGAGGACCTTACTTTGCTTTTAAGGCTGATATGTAATACTGTGTCAAAACATTACCAATGTTCAGATGTAATACACATGGCATATGAAAGGCATGTCTGTGGAGTATTTCTTTCATAACCTCAAGGTCTATGACTGTCTTGTGTAAGAGAATGGTGTACTCCAATCCATTTCTGAGAATTCCATGTTGCCTCATGCTCATCGCACTCTCATTGTTCAAATGGTTATTGATAATTCCTCTTATTCTTCTTGTCACATAGCTTCTAATAACAAAAGCTGTCTGGTTTATAACTGCCTGCAGTCTTTTTTCTCTGTATGTCTAGAGACAGATACTATGTCTGCCTTTCTTCAATCTTATGTGCTCAATTCATCGACTACTTAAGTTAGATAGCTTAGACAAAGCAATCTTACATTTATGTATTTGCTCAATAAATGGATTTATTTTCATTATAAAGTCACTAGATTTGTCTTCTTGGTGGTTCTTGGATTTTTTGCTAACATATGTAACATGTTGGTAATATTTTCTTGAATGTATCCACTAATTCTTTAAAGATCTTGCTATAGTACAATGGTGATAATACTGCCTTTAATTTCTTTCAGTCCTATTTTTGGGTTAGTAGCATTTATCTGTTTAGCATTTATCTGTTTATTTATCTGGATATTTACATTCCTGTCTTATCACCGATTTCTCTAAAACCTCTGCTGTACAATCACCAGTCTAACTTTCATTCCGTTCTTAATAAGAACTTTTCATTTTTGTTTATATTTCATTGTCTGAACTTGATAACATAATTACTGCTGAGCTTTTCTCAGTTTAATATCTGTGATCATTAAGGCAAAAAGGAAATGAGCATTAATACGTATTCCTTTTTAAAATGTTCCCTCTCTTGTAAAGCATACTGGTTCTCTTAGTAGAGTTAATTGCTTGCGTGTCTGAACCTCAAAGTACTTATTTTCCTATTTTCAGAGATTTGAGGTGTATTGTTTTCCTTTCCTGATAATGAACATGCTATTTTTTTTATTCAACATTTTTTCAAATAAGAAAGTAATTTTAATTAAGAAAAAGATTATTGCAGTGCAGTCAACATTTTTTGTCTGTTTGGTTTTGTCTAATCACATTTTATCAGAGAAGGAAACTATATTTCATGTACAAAAATACCACTTTTTTCTCACTATTTCTTTCCTCATCTCTGCGTAGCTGTCAGTACTCTCACTCTGGAGAGTATTATTTTCATGAAACTTAAAGATCTCTTCCATTTCGTATTACAGTTAGGAAATATGAATCAGGAAATCATGTCTGAGCAGTTGCTACAGAGAAAGAATTAAAAAAATAAGAAATTGAGACTTATGGATCAAAATTGCTAGAAATTAAGAAAAAAATCAGTATTTCCTTCACAGGTCTGCATATCCATTCTGATAAAAATAGATGAATTGGAAAGTAGAAAGTGATCTCATCTCCTGGGTCACTGAATGCTGTTTAATACCAAAATAACAAGTTTACTGCCAAACAGTAAAACCCAAAAGGTAAATATCTGGAGGAGCAAGTGCCAAGGATGTTTTGAAAGTCTCAGGTGATGGTGAACAATTCATTAATTGTAGAGTCCTTTATCCTTTCTGTCCCAGCTGTCTGGGACTGGAATTACAAAAAGTAGCTAACATGGTAAGAGAAGGGAAAAAAGTAGATTTGATACAAATGGAAGTCTTAGAATAATAAATGTTAACTATTTTGCATTTGAGTATAGTTTTCATACAGATTTATAACTTGGTAAAAAAAAAATCAGTCAAATGACACCCAAAGTTAAAGAAAATCTATGTGAGCTTATCCAAGAAAATTGCAGTAGATAGAAAACTGATGAAGTGACATTTAGACATAGGTTGAAAGAAAAGTTTCCAAAATCAAAAGAATTTCCATTATCCTTTGAGGATACTTGTCATGTATGGTATTGACATCATAGAATCATAGAATCATAGAATGGTTAGGGCTGGAAGGGACTTTCAAAGGTCATCTAGTCCAACCCCCCTGCAAGGAACAGGGATATCTCCAACTAGATCAGATTGCTCAGGGCCTCGTCCAACCTGGCCTTGAACGTCTCCAGGGATGGAGCATCCACCACCTCTCTGGGCAACCTGTTCCAGTGTTCTACCACTCTCATGGTAAAAAATTTTTTCCTAATATCCAACCTGAATCTACCTCCCTCTATTTTAAAACCATTACCCCTTGTCCTATCACAACTGGCCCTCCTGAACAGCCTCTCCCCATCTTTCTTGTAGGCCCCCTTGAGGTACTGGAAGACCGCTATAAGGTCATCCCGGAGCCTCCTCTTCTCCAGGCTGAACAGCCCCAACTCTTTCAGCCTGTCCTCATAGGAAAGGTGCTCCAGCCCTCTTATCATCTTTGTGGCCCTCCTCTGGACCCTCTCCAACTGGTCCATGTCCTTCTTATGCTGGGGACTCCAGAAGTGGACACAATACTCCAAGTGAGGTCTCACAAGGGCAGAGTAGAGGGGAAGAATCACCTCCCTCGACCTGCTGGCCACACTCCTCTTGATGCAGCCCAGGACGTGGTTGGCCTTCTGGGCCGCAAGAGCACATTGCCGGCTCATATTGAGCTTCTTGTCCACCAGTACTCCCAAGTCCTTCTCCTCAGGGCTGCTCTCGATCCATTCTCCGCCCAGTCTGTATTTGTGCCTGGGATTGCCATGACCCAGATGTAGGACCTTGCACTTGGCCTGGTTAAACTTCATGAGGTTGGTACGGGCCCACCTCTCCAGCCTGTCGAGGTCCCTCTGGATGACATCCCTCCCTTCCAGCGTGTCGACGGCACCACACAGCTTGGTGTCATCGGTGAACTTGCTGAGGGTGCACTCCATGCCACTGTCCACGTCACCGACAAAGATGTTGAAGAGGGTCGGGCCCAACACGGACCCCTGAGAGACGCCACTCATGACCGGTCTCCACTTGGACATAGAGCTGTTGACCACTACTCTCTGAGTGCGGCCATTGAGCCAATTCCTTATCCACCGAGTGGTCCATCCATCAAACCCATGCCTCTCTAGTTTAGAGAGAAGAATGTCTTGCGGGACAGTGTCAAAAGCTTTGCACAAGTCCAGGTAGATGACATCCGTTGGTCGACCCTTGTCCACCGATGCTGTCACCCCATTGTAAAAGGCCACCAAGTTGGTCAGGCACGATCTGCCTTTGGTGAAGCCATGTTGGCTGTCACCCACCACCTCCTTGCTCTCCATGTGCCTTAGCATGGTTCCCAGGAGAATCTGCTCCATGACCTTGCCAGGCACAGAGGTGAGGCTGACCGGCCTGTAGTTGCCCGGGTCCTCCTTGTTCCCCTTTTTAAAAATGGGGGTTATGTTCCCTCTCTTCCAGTCATCGGGGACCTATCTTTTGACTCACAACATAGAGTATGTCTAGTTACTTTCAACATTATGTTATTTAGAATATTTGTACCAGTTTTATTTCATTCAAAAAGTAACAACATAAAATCTATTCATTATAAAATAATCTAAAATAACTCTTTGTGTGAAAGTGTATATTTAAAAAAAAACCCTAACAAACTCTGTCAGTATTACCACATGATCCTCTAAAAGGAAATATAATTAACATAAAGATTAAAAAAAAAAGAGAAAAGATACCTCTGGATCATTGTCAGCCCTTGGAGAAGAATCTACTACCAATACCAGTACACAAGTTACTGCATGCAACAGCTAAAATACGTAATGAGACATTAGTTAAACAATATTAATAAACTGTACATGACCTTTGCCAACAACTGATCTTTAAAAGCAACAAACTAACTTACATCTGCATGGATGAGAAACATTGAATAATATCAAGGTGGATGACATTGGATATCAGCACGTACAAATATAACATACTGAGTGGGATGTTTTCCAAAGTCTCTTTGGGAATAGTCTCTGTTTCACCATGTTAAACAGTGACTGTCAACTCTTAACATACTTCTTTAGTAGAATTTCCTTGTTTCACAATAGGAAAATATTCTGTATGTGCCTAAGTGATACAAACATGACTTTATTAATATCTATTGTCAACTCCTTAGCAGCTGTAAAGAGATACAGTGTCAATCAAAGATGGGACAAGATTAAAAGTAAGAAGATGAAGAGAAAAAATCTATTGTTCCTGTCCATTTCTTTTAGTAGAGAGCAAAAGAGATAATAGTAACATAAGAATTAGCCAACAGATATGTAGATCTAGTCAATAAGACAATTCAAAGACAGCGTTGCTTTATTTATTGTTACTGAAAATGTAAAAATATTATAAAGTTAAAACAAATGAGATTTCTGACACCTGCATGAATTTTCAAAACCTATCTGTGTTTACAAGCTTTACTAGTACCTGTAATGTGGAATTAAAAGCCAGAGAAGCCAAGGAATAGGTTGCCAGTGAAGTTTAACTTGACTAGAGATATGCAGAACATGGGTGAATGCTAGTAATCCACAAAGGTAAAAAATATCATTCTGCTTCAGATCAGCCTTCAGATGGTGCGAAGTATATATGCAGCCCAGAAAGCCAACCGTGTCCTGGGCTGCATTAAAAGAAGCGTGGCCAGCAGATCAAGGGAGGTGATTCTGCCCCTCTACTCTGCTCTCGTCAGACCCCACCTGGAATACTGCATTCAGCTCTGGAGTTTCCAACTCAAGAAGGACATGGAGCTTTTGGAGCGAGTCTAGAAGAGGTCCATAAAGATGATCCGAGGGCTGGAGCACCTCTCCTCTGAAGACAGGCTGAGAGAGTTGGGGCTGTTCAGCCTGGAGAAGAGAAGGCTCTGGGGTGATCTTATCGCAGCCTTCCAGTACTTAAAGGGGGCCTACAGGAAAGCTGGAGAGGGGCTTTTTACAAGGGTGTGTATTGATAGGACAAGGAACAATGGCTTTAAACTGAAAGAGGGCAGATTTAGATTAGATATAAGGAAGAGATTTTTCACTCTGAGGGTGGTGAGACACTGGAACAGGTTGCCCAGCGAATTTGTGGCTGCCTCACCCCTGGAAGTGTTTAAGGCCAGGTTGGATGAGGTGTTGAGCAACCTGATGTAGTGGAGGGTGTCCCTGCCCATGGCAAGGGGGTTGGAACTAGACGGTCTTTGAGGTCCCTTCCAACCCAAACCATTCTATGATTCTATATCCAAGATGCATGCAATGATAAATGAAAAAGCCACACATGAATTTGTACCGTGCCTTAATTTCTAGAAGGATAAGAAAGGTTCCACTGCCAAGATCTTTCCTCTTTTCCAGAATCAGGTTTTCAAACCTCTACACTGAGTCTTGACTGAAATCCCTCTAGATCTTTCTTATTTTGATACACACACAAAAAGGCTCATATCTATTTTTTTCTCATTTCTAAAGTTGAATTTGTTTGAGGTTGCATATAAAATGCTTTATTCTGAAAGATGGTATTAAGAGTCAGGAAATTTTCTGTATGAATTCTTCCACTAGTTTTTCAAAAAAAGTGAAAATATTAGATCTTCTGTATGCACATTGTATGCATGTGTTACATGTACAAATATGTATACAGATAAGCATGCTGTTTATATGCCATGATTTGAAGACATGTCAGGAAAAAGTAAATTAGAGTAATGTAATAGGTGTAGGAAGATGCATTGCAGACAAGGTTATAAACAATAATGATGTTCTTTTATGAACTCATCAGAACAACCAAGAAGTAAGATATGTTGCTTTCCAGTATGCATCATGAAATGTTTTTGAAAATGAAGCTATTAAACAATTTATTAAGAATGTTGCTAGTGACAGCCTTCTTATTGAAGTCAAGGAGCTTGTATGAAATGAAATGGAGTTCAACATTCTTGGCTGGAAACCAGCGGCTGCACACTTTTTAAACAGCTGAAAGACTTCTTTAGCACATATCCACTTCAATACTGCTGCATAGTTGGCAACTTCACGAGTTATAAATATAATCACTCAATGTAACACTGAGTGGGACGATTCCAACCACTCTAGTAATTTTAGGTAGATCATAGTATTTCCTGTAAAGGAGAGTATATCTGAAATATATAAACATATGATATTCTTATACCATAATGGAAATAAGAATATGTGCTATTCCATACATATATACTCAATTAATATCTATACTTATATATAGACTATATACCATATTCTATATAACATAAAATGACTTTCTGATAATATAAAATAATGCAAGTACCAGCACTACAGTAACTGAAGGCTTATTTTTTTAGTGAGGAAAGAAGTTCTCTATATTATTAGTCTACTACTTCCCTAATTCTGTAAGTTCCTATAAAGCAATATATAGCAAAAATGAAAGTTCTATCACATCTCAAATAGTGGATCTCACTATATGGTCATGTCCTCTACAAGCAGATGTAAGTATAA
The DNA here is from genome assembly GCF_009769465.1 of Tauraco erythrolophus. Lineage (NCBI taxonomy): Eukaryota > Metazoa > Chordata > Aves > Musophagiformes > Musophagidae > Tauraco > Tauraco erythrolophus. The sequence goes on along the minus strand of NC_141466.1, from coordinate 48,673,350 downwards.
TTGGAATACACTTAATGTTCTAACAATCTCATATTGTGTATTTCGGGTCCTCACTAAAGGCTCTGCTACAAACTTGTCCTTGTTTAAATTTCTAAGAATCTGACTTCTTCAGGAGGATATAAATAGTGGGTTTTGCCTCTCTTTTTTGTTGCTTTGAGAGGTGTGTGTGCAGAGCTTTCATCCTTAAATAATTATGATTATGATGCTGTTATTGAGGACAACATTTGTGACATTGACTGGAACGACAATTTTACATCTATTTAATAGGAGAAAATGTGTTCAGTATTAGATGGGCAAGTAAGTCCATCAAATATTGGCAAATCAAAAGATTGCTTTAAAAAGACAAATGGATAAATTTGTGCAAGGAGGAAAGTCCTTAATAGTTTTCCATTTCTTTTAATCTAATCTTTTTCTTCAACAAACAAAAGAGGGTAAAACAAACTACATGTGGCACAGGAAGAGGTCATGAAGGACTGTATTTGGTGGCTAGTATTGGCATATCTAGAACTATCAAAAAAGGGGGCAGTTTGACTGTACATGGGCTTTCAAACATGTACATCAAGCTTATAAAAGGATTTTCTCAAAGTTTATGCTGTCAGATATCAGAGATTTCTTTTTAATGCCTTTTTACTTGCCTTTCTTAAACTTTTTAAAAAAAATAATTATTTAACAGTACAGGGGTATGATCGAAAGTCAGGATGAACAATTTATCCCTATTGTATTAGCTTTAGTCTCCATAACATTGTTCACATTGATGTTGTCTTTTACTGGTTTTATGGGCCTTTTAAAAGTTATTACACTGATTCTGTATTGCATGCATTTTGAGTAGACATTTATACCTGAGCAATGCGAATGCAACCTGAATGTAATTTTATCAGGTTCTGATTAAAGCATTGTTTTGTCCAGGAGTAACTCCCTAGACAAGGGACAGGACTGTAAACTATCATGATGTTGTGAGTTAGGCCGCTCTGGCAACTAAACCCTACACAGTCCCGCTTTCACCCTCCCCCACTCCCAGGGATGAGGGAGAGAATCAAAGAGGAAAAAGAAAAGAGACCCGTGGGTTGAGATACGAACAATTTACTACTACCGTTACCAATATATATATGGACGGATATGTACAAGGATAAATATATACAAACGAGTGATGTACGGTGTAATTGCTCACCACCCCTTGACCGAGGCCTGTCTCGTTCCAAAGCTGCAATCCTGAAATGGATGAAACTCGATACCGCAATCCCAGATGAACGGGAGGCCCCAAGACAGAGAGCGAGAGAGAGAGAACACCCCGAGAGTCCAAAAGTGAGAGTCCTGGAAGGGCAAAAGGCCCTTCTTTCCGTCTGACCCTCACTTTTATACTGGGTATGATGCTGCATGATATGGAATACTAATTGGCCAGTTTGGCCCTCAATCTAAAGTTCAGGTACAAATCGTAGGGAGAGTCGTGGCCCCCTTGTCCCAGCCATGCTCCCCCCTTATCCTGTTGTGCTCCTGCACACTGGCAAGAACACGGCAGCTGAAAAGTCCTTGAGACCTCAGTGCCAACTATAAACATCAGCTTGCTATCAGCATTCTTCTCAGAGCGAGCCTCTGAGTAAAACCAAAACACGGAGCTCTTCTAGCTGCTAAAAAGAAGAGCTGACTCTGTTCCAGGTAAAACCAGGACACATGACAATCATCTTCATGTGATGGGTGGAAAAAGTGAATAAGCTTGTAAGGGAGTTATCATCATGTCCTGTATTTTATACATTTTTCTCAGTGTCTCGTTTTAAAATGATTTTAACCATCTGATTTCCATTAAAGTCAGTTGGAGTCATGGGGCTTAAATACCATATGGCACTATATGCAATGCAGGGAAAATAATTATGGATAGTATCATTGCATAAGACTAAACTCATATTGGTTCCTGTAGATGTCCCAGCTGTGTTATCTGTGTAGATTTCTGTGTATTTAAAAACTGATTTCTCTCTGGTATGAAACAAATTAAAACCAGCAAGTTTTGGAAATATTTTTACAGCAAGTGTAGATGCTTTTTTTGGTGCTGGAAGGCTAGTAGTTACAGAAGTAATTTAATAAAACTACAAAAAACAGGTACATTGGAATGTCCAATTTTCTAATTGTGCTGTTTTGAGCTGTAATAGAGTTGATTTTCTTCATAGTAGCTAGTATGGGACTATGTTTTGGATTTGTGATGAAAACAGTGTTGATAACACAGGGATGTTTTCATTACTGCTGAGCAGTGCTTACACAGTCAAGGCCTTTTCTGTTCCTCTCCCTACCCCACCAGCGAGTGGGCTGGGGGTGCACAAGAAGTTGGGAGGGGATGCAGCTGCGACAGCTGACCCCAACTGATCAAAGGGATATCCCACACCATATGACATCATAATCAGCATATAAAGCTGGAGGAGGAAGAAGGAAAGAGGGGGCCGTTTAGAGTGATGGTGTTTGTCTTCCCAAGTCACTGTTACGTATCACGGAGCCCTGCTTTCTTGGAGATGGCTGAACATCTGCCTGACAATGAGAAGTCATGAAGCAATTCCTTGTTATACTTTGCCTGCGTGCACAGCTTTTGCTTTACTTATCAAACTGTCTTTATCTCAACCCACGAGTTTTCTCACTTTTACCCTTCCAATTCTCTCCCCCATCCCATCAGAGGGGAGTGAGTGAAGAGCTAGGTGGTGCTTAGTTCCTGGCTGGGGCTAAACCATGACACTAATTAAGTGATAATAGTACTATTGTGCTATTTTATGAGGTTATAATCCTGGTCCTGAACTATGAGGCTGAAGGATGAACACTTTATTCTAAGACTGGAACTACATTAATGACTCATAAAACAGTGCAGCAGCACATTATGTGTATGATGTGACTAGGATTAATTCTACTGTACTTTTTTGTACTTTTTAACTGTTTAGACAACTTAGTGAAAATATGATTAGAGTTATATGTAATTTATGAATATAGAGAGTGAGATGATAACGAGTTTGGAACTAGAGAAATAGGTGAAATCATAAAAGATTACATGAAACTCAGTTCTGCCAATTATTAGTTTCCAAATGTATTCACATTGCTTTGAAAAGAAAGTAAAAAACATGTAAGTAATAATTCTGTTTTTCAGTTTGCATACAACTGTGGGACTATTGGCTTACACTGTGCCTTTAGTCACTCAGTGAAGTAAAACGCATAATGCAGAAAATGCTGCCTTAGGGTTGATCTGCAAGCATCTGTATTTTGCATTACTCATGTGGATTGTCATAATGAAGTCAATGCAGCTATTCAGATATGTAAATTTTCCCACATATATTAGAAGATTCAGGGGCAGAATCATAATTCTTTGTTGATCTTACTTTCAGCATTTTGATATTAGAAAATAAGAATAAACCCTTCTCATTACCAATGTAAAGCAGAAAAAATATATGTGGAAGGCAGTCGCTGGCTGCAGATTATCTGGTGCATTTGGGGAGAGTCACCTAGCTAAAGGTTAATGGATAAAGCACGTCTCATACATAGAATGATGCGATACACGTTGCTTGTTGGCTGTAGGCAGGCTACAACATTCTTAGTCCAAGGCTTGTCTATGTCCTTACTGAGAATATGACGAAACTCTGTCATTCCACTCTGTGCTTGAAAGCTTCTGTTATATCCCCTGTGTGCTAGCACCTTCATTTTTACTCTTTTGATTAGATTTCTTCAGTTGTTTGGTGGAATGTCTTTGTCAATTAAGTGTTGCAGAAATTTCCTTTTTCTTCTCTAGCTACTTTTCAGAAAGTAGTGAATAAACTGGTTGAAGAGGAACGGTATAAATCTATTCCCAGCTACAGTGAAATGCACACAATAACTCAATGGAGCACAAAAATGAGTAACATAATCCAGCAAAGTAAGCTGGAAAAAAACCTAGGGAGATGCATGTTCTCTTTTCTATTTGGTTGTGGCTTTGTCCAGTTATGATCTGGTTCAACTAACCAACCAATCAATCAAATCACCTTCCATTTTTGAATGTCTTGTTCCTGGGATCTCCACTATCCCTGGAATACAACTCTCATCCTTTTAGAAGACTGTACATGGTGATGAATAAAATAAGTTTGGTGGATTGTTTAAAATTATTTAAATGTTTGAACACAAAGTGGAGACACTATAGAAAAGTTAATAACTTTAATCAATTTTGTTTACTATTTTAGATGTTAAAATTTCTAGCAATGATCTTCCTAAATAACTAAAAATTCTATAAATTAAAATAATCTTTACTTGTATAATTTGTCAAGATAATATTGTAAAATTTAAAACTAAAAATTAAAAAAGCTCTTGAAAGATGAAGATACAAGATTCCTTTATAATCATCGCATGAAGTGCAGAGCAGGACTGCTTTCCTACTGCTACAGAGAAAAGTGGAATGAAAGCTTGGATACTGTGCTCATGTGCTGGTAAAAGCATCTTGTTTGACATCTCATTTTCTCATGGATTTACTTAGCTATCTATTAGTTAATTATCAGAGTATACAGAAAACGATATCCTCAGTGAATGTGTCTCCTTTTTGCAGAGTTTATCTCATTACTTTCTTTTTCTACTTCACAGATTTTTTTTTAGTACAAAATGAATTATGATTTAATACACCAATCAATTTAGAATTTACAGATTTGATGCTTGTTGATGTTCAAAATCAGTACATGCTAACATACTTTGCATTACATAAGGCAACAATGCCATTTTGACTTTGGCAAAATGGCCAAAATAAAAAAAGCTACTGAGAACATGTTGCTTTGAAGAATGTATCATTTTCTTCAATAGTTCTAGTGTTCAAATGATGTCGATTCAAAAGATTATAGTCTTTTACAGGGTAGACCTTGAGAAATTCTTTTGTTACTGTTAGCATGGATATTAACTTTCAGTTCCTCATTTACCAGAAGAAAAACACAGTTTCTGAACTAGACCTGGCTAAGCATTTAAACTTAAGAAATAAGAAGACTCATCCTGTTGTACCAGAATCTTGGCAATTTGGCCATGTAAATGTTTAACCAGCTGCAAAATTCTTGTCCTTTAGATGAATTTTACTCATTTTAATAAGAAAAAACCAGCCTCATCACTGAAGCTACCTGACTCCTGAAGAAGACCCTCACCCACTGAGCAAGTGCAATAATTTCCTGGAGGTTTATACCTTTAACTTCGAATGAAGAAAACTTGTACGAATCAGAGAGGTTTAAGTAGAATGATTACCAATACAAATGCTGTAACTTATGCATATATAATTATGTACGCATAAAGAACATTGTTTTAAGCATCTCAGTTTGCTATATTCATGATTTTACCACCTAGCACCCATCTCTGCACAGATATGTAATAAACAAATACCTCAACTCTGTGTGTAGATTGGCTTTTTGCACACCGGGTGAAAGAACCCTAGTTTTTGGGACAACAGTATCTGTCCAGTTCTAGCAAAATTTCATTACAAAACGATTTCAGTATAAAAATTATTGAATGACAAGCTGTATTTTAGGACTTTTTTCAATATTCAGGTCCAGTGGAGAAAAATTAGACAATGATTTGAACAATTGACTTGTCCATGCTGTGTGTCTGCCACAGAAACTTCTCTCTGAGAGCAATGACAAATCTGTGAGTCTCCCAAATGTCTTTTTCTTCTCTATGACCTGCACTGCACTCCCTAGCTACTATTTAACATTCTTCAGTCTTTTTCCCATGACCAGCTTACTCAAACTGCACATAGGATATAAAATTTGCTCAGAAGGTGAGCTAAACTACTGCTGTGGAAACCTATTTTTTTCTTCAGCAAACACAAAATGCTGCAGTTTTTCATGTGGGTTACTGCTGACACCATCTCTTTCCACCTTCAACTAGATACAACAAGCTGACAGTGTTATATTTCAGTATTTGTGAAAGCCATAGCAATGCTTTGCCTTTTACATCACTAACTATTAAATAATTAATCCTATACCATCCCTGAGAGGTTGATAAGTATTATCCTTCTCTTAGATATGAGGCAGTAAACACCAAAGACTAAAATATATTGACGTCAGCAGAGGGTTATTAAGGATTTTGTAGAAGATCACAAAGTTAAAGAGTCTCTAGCTCCTAATTCTGTGGCTGGTCCAATGATCTAAGCTATCTAATAATAAACACATTTTAGTGCTTCTCTTATAGAACCACAGATCATCCCCAAATATACTGGATACAAAAGGGTATAATCATTGCATCTGATGTTCTCCGGGAGGCTATAAAGACATGAACTTCAGAATAGTTTCCCTCTTACAGTTATATTTTCCAGTTCCTTCCTCTTGCCGTTGATAGAAAAAGCAACAGCCTCAAGTCTGTTTATTATTTAAGAAAAGTGAGAAGCTATTTTAATCTCCTTCTGACTAATCCTTTTTAGGATTTATCATTCAATTACTTTTATGCTATGCAGCATTTGCCTACGGTAAGATGTAATACATACAGTTTGGCACAGACTAAATGCAGGAAAACAAGAGAATTCTTAGTAATTTAGCATGTTATTCAAAAATCTGCAGTGCAAGTTGAATGCGAGCTGCTAAAGATACTATAAAAGCCAGTAAAAGAATGATATGTTGGAACAGGGTGGGTGATCCAGATCTCTAGAAATCTGATTCAACATGTAGCATAGGTCATCATTTTAATAGAACACTGATCAAAAAAAAGGTGAACTATTGTCTTCTTTACCATGCGCTTCCAGAATATTTACGTTCACTTTCTTCTTGCTAGCAAATGCTACTTTACTAGCAAATGAAACAAATCAGAGTACTTAGGCTAGCTAACACAGAGTGCTTTTATGTAAAATATTAGCCCCCTAAATAAAGGGGCCACACAGAAACTGCTTACTGGGAATTATTTGGGACATTTCTAATTGGTAGAGATCAAAGGAATGCCAAAGTCAATTCTGAGAATTTTCAGAATAATCAATAATTGAAGTCCAGCATCCAGCAATGTTCCGAACAACTTCAACTTTCCAGCATAAACATAGCCAAAGAAAACAGTGATAAATGTCATCATACTGTCAGATAAGATTCTGTCCTCCTATTGCCTGCCTACTTAATCTTAACTGCACAAGAAAATGCAAAATGTGATAGGAAGATCTCTGTTATTTCAGCAGGTGATGAGTGAATCTGCATCTCCGAATGTGTGTTTTGTATCAAGCTAATAAAATTTATTAACATAAAAACAAGTGTTGATAATTACTCAGGAGATTACTCCATTTTTGAGTGCCATTTTCTTACAATTATTGACCATTACTGCTGATATCTTCAAGTTTCTAGCATAAGGGTGGGTGTTTCATCCCACCTTATTCTAGATGTCTACAGCCTAAATATTCATATTGCTCATCTAGACTCCCTGTAAAAAAAGGAAAGGTAGGAGGGGGAAAAAGAGGGAATTTCTAGACCAAAAGCCATTTTTGTCCTCAAGAGACTGCTAAAATCAGCCGTGTCTGGAAGTGCTTATTTGTGCCCAATGACTATGGAGGAGGTCTTTATATAGGACAATTAGGAGGTTGTAGATATCTAAAGGTAAGTGAAACTAGTTTCACTCAAGGTGTCTAGGCAGCTAAAAGTGATTAACAGAGTATTTTGGACAGTAAAGGGCGTTGCCCTGACAGTGAAATGAGCTAAGGGCTTCCCCCCATCCCCTCCATCCCCCTTACTTAAAGTTCATTTGGGTTTTTTTTGAAAAGATGATTGGCTCATGCTCAAGAGTTGTAATTGGACCCATTTTAAAGAAAATATTGTTGCAAGATACTTGGAGAGTTAAGACAACTTATTTGCCCAGTTTATAAAGCTATTAAAAGCAGACCTGCCTTTCGGTAGAGTGCTTTCATTAAGCTTTTCTGCTTTACCCACTTGTAACAGTTGATCTAACAAATGATATAACCTTCTATTGGTTTGTTTCATTTATATAATCATGTGTACTATGGAATCTGTTTTGCCTAAGTATTTTCCCATAATCAGATTTTATATGTCTTCAGAATTATTTCTGAGAATTTTGTAACTTAGAGATTTTGATTTATTATCAACACAGGTGTGTATATTCTGTAGATAGTATGGAAAAAGTCAGTTCATTGAAGCATATAAAATATTCCAGTGTGCAGGGCACCATGTTGAGATTCACAAACAATAAATTTAGTTTGTAACTTTAGACAAGTCAGCTGATTTACCTTACAGCAGAAAGTGGAGGAAAAAATAAATTCATCACTTTGAGCAAAAACCTTTAAAAGTGTACTCATGTTAATGAATTGAAAGGTCATTTTCCAGATAATCTTTGTCATCTAGATATGCATTGTTAGGGCTGGACTAGATGACCTTTAAAACTCCCTTCCAACCCAAACTATTCTATGATTTTATGATTCTATGAAAGGTGGAGTCCACATCATTGGTTACGGCAGTCTGCAGTGCACCCTTGAACTTGGAAAAAAAGGGATTTACTAGAACACACCCAAACCTTTCTCTGCTGTGAGACCTGACCAGCTCTGCAAAAAAAAAAAAAACCCAAATCACATCAGTTAATCTACTGTAGGACTGGGATCATGAACACGGACTGCAGAGTATACTATGACTTGCCATAAGATTATGCCTCAATTCCGTTTTCTGGTACAGTTTTACTGTAACTACCCACTGGGAACTGAATATTTCTTACAGTTGAGACACATGATTGACTTACTCATACTTGAGGCAGTACCACATGTGAACATAGCTATAGTCATAGAATCATAGAATCATAGAATGGTTAGGGTTGGAAGGGACCTCAAAGATCATCTAGTTCCAATCCCCCTGCCATGGGCAGGGAAACCCTCCACTACACCAGGTTGTCCAAAGCCTCATCCGACCTGGCCTTTAACACTTCTAGGGATGGGGCATCTACAAATTCTCTGGGCAATCTGTTCCAGTGTCTCACCACCCTCAGAATGAAAAATCTCTTCCTTAGATCTAATCGAAATCTGCCCTCTTTCAATTTAAAGCCTTGCCCCTTGTTCTATCACTACATGCCCTTGTAAAAAGTACCTCTCCAGCTTTCCTGTAGGTCCCCCTTTAAGTACTGGAAAGCTGCAATTAGTTGCTGGATCAGCCTAAAACCACGACAATCACCCCAGAGCCTTCTCTTCTCCAGGATGAACAGCCCCAACTCTCTCAGCCTATCTTCATAGCAGAGATGTTCCAGTCCTTGAATCATCTTCGTGGCCCTCCTCTGGACCCGCTCCAGCAGCTCCATGTCCTTCTTGTGCTGGGGACTCCAGAGCTGAATGCAATACTCCAGATGGGGTCTGACGAGAGCAGAGTAGAGGGGCAGAATCACCTCCCTCGACCTGCTGGCCACGCTTCTTTGGATGCAGCCCAGAATACAGTTGGCTTTCTGCGCTGCCAGCACACATTGCCGGCTCATGTTGAGCTTCTCATCAACCAGCACTCCCAAGTCCTTTTCCTCAGGGCTGCTCTCAATCCATTCTCTGCACAGCCCGTACTTGTGCTTGGGATTGCCCCGACTCACGTGCAGGACTTTGCACTTGGCTTTGTTGAACTTCACGAGGTTCTCACAGGCCCCCCTCTCAAGCCTGTCGAGGTCCCTCTGGATGGCATCCCTTCCCTCCAGCGTGTCCACAACACCACACGACTTGGTGTGATCCGCAAAATTCCTGAGGGTGCACTCAATCCCACTTTCCATGTCACCAACAAAGATGTTAAATAGCACTGGCCCCAGTACTGACCCCTGAGGAACACCACTCATCACTGGCCTCCACTTGGACATTGAACTGTTGACCACAACTCTTTGAGTGCGACCATCCAGCCAATTCCTTATCCACTGAGTGGTCCATCCATCCAAACCATGTCTTTCCAGTTTAGAGACAACAATGTCATGCGGGACAGTATCGAATGCTTTGGATAAGTCCAGGTAGACGACGTCAGTTGCTCTTCCCCTATCCATCAATGCTGTAACCTCATCATAGAAGGCCACCAAATTAGTCAGGCAGGATTTGCCCTTAGTGAAGCCATGTTGGCTGTCACCAATCACCTCCTTATTTTCTATGTGCCTTAGCATAGTTGCCAGAAGGATTTGAGTGTGTGAACACACTGACCTTATGGCAAATTTAGGGCAAAACAAAGTACTTCAGTCTCAGTAAAATGTTTTAAGCAGCTTGTTTTTCTGAACTTTCTGCAGTTAGGAAGATACACACAGTTAAGTTACCGCAGCTCTATGAACACATAATAAATTTTTAAACTGCAGTAACTCCATCGCACATCTATGACCTCAGACGCTGAATTGTAAGAGGGATTATTTTTATTGCTTGGCAAGCTGTGAGATGGTATCCCAAGTATAGGCTTCCAAAAAAGAATATGTTTTAGAATTTGATTAAAAAAAGAATTAGAACCCTTCTTATGGGGAAAAGAAACAACAACAAACCCCAAAGAAAAAGCCAGTATTGCTTAATACATATGAGAAAGAGCTCTATGGCATGGACAGAGCTTATATTTAAATTCTACAAACTTGCCCATAATTTCCATTGGTTTAGCTTATAATAGATGTCAGTTACCACTTGAAGCAATATTTATCATACATGCTATACTCCATACACAAATAATTTTTAAACAATCCTGACAAAATCATGACAATAAATATTAAGAAGGAAATTAACATATAGAGTATTTCAGGGAAGATGCTAGTATTATGAAGCTAAGTTCGAGGAGACAAAATGGAAAAGTAATTTTGACTGAAGAGATGCTAAGTGAAGAAGCACTAATAGAAGGAAGGAGGACACATCTTCAGATCTGATACATTTTACAGAGATAACACAACAACTGTTACTTGAATTATAGTAGGTTGGGATTCAGTCTACAAATATCCAGGATAAAAGGCTGAAATCTCATTCTATTTAATGCTCAATCTAGTCATTACAGTCAGGAGCCCAGGGAGAGATTCAGCTTACCTTAAAATAGATGCACTTATACTTGGTGAACTGAATCATGCTGCAGACATCCTTCTATTTATCGATCAGATTTTCACTAACTACAATGGTGGAAAGACACTTAGTGCTCTGGTAAACTTCCAAAAGAAGGCATTAAATGAATTCCACTTTGTCATGCCAAGATGTAACGTTTACATCAAGGTCCCATCCAGGCCAAGGCACTTACTAGTACTCATCCTGGCCCCATTCTTCCCTAAACTCTTGCCTTGCATTCATAGGATGTCAAGGTGTGTTAAGGGATGGCACACACTCAACACAGAGGACTGTGGGACTTCCCAGAGAAGACATCTGTCCCAAAGTTTGCCACAACTGCAAAAAGCTTGAGAAGTTTCTACTTCATGTAGACAGAAGACAGTGACTATAGTAGGAAGCTCAACAATGGGACCAAGCCACCACTGGATTTCTACACACATTCTTAATCTCTTATCTGGTAAAAAAAAAGAATACAGTCTTGTTCCCCTGTTTGCCCCAAAGTTGCTGGCTACTGAAACAGGCAGTGCTACAGACACAGGCAGACTTCAATGCAGTAGTCATGATACAACCCTCAACAGAGCAAAGTGCCACAACAATAGGAAAAATATAAAAAGCTGAACCATTGATAGATAGAAATAAATTGTTGAATGGTTTAATTATAATCTGTAGAGTTACTTCATATTTAACTGCTGGATGGCAATAACTTGCTTTCACCTTTTCCTGACCTGTACTTCAATTTAGGAAATTCTTCATGAAGACTGCAAAAGTTAACTGAAAATACTAAGTAACTATTCTCAACAATCCCAAACGTGAACAAAAGTAGCATCAAGATTCTACTTCGAATTTGATGATTTTACGATGATCTTTTAGCTGATGAGGTTTTATTTTCATGAATACTTCAAAACTATATAACTAACAGTTTGGGGTTTTTTTTCCGTGTATTATTCCAGTCCAAACAGTGTAAGGCAGGACTGAAAGTTTTTTGAAATGTTTAAAGAAGAAAATAGTCTCAGTAAGGACCAGATCAACGACTACAAGCAATTTAAAGAGGAACTCATTTAAATATTTTTTCTTAATAAAAATATTTTTAAAATGAAAGTATTGAAAAAATACCAAATTCAGTATTTAAATAGAAGGAAATTAAAAATGAGTTTTCATACAATTTAGTAATTTTACTTATTTTATTTATGCATTATACTTTAACTTAATATTTTTTCCAATTCCAGTAATTTCTTCTGAAAATGAGGTTTAGTTCAGGAAAAGGCACAGACGAGCCATGCCTTTATCATTGCATGTGCTACATTATTCAGTTTTCTGCTTTCTGTTGTAGTTTAACTCCAGCTGGCAGCTAAGCACCACACAGCCGCTTGCTCACTCCTCCCTGGTGGGATGGGAGGGAGAATTGTATGGGTAAAAGTGAGAAAACTCATGGATTGAGATGAAAACAGTTTAATAATTGAAATACTATAATAATAATAATGATAATAATAATAATAATAATAATAAATTGTAATGAAAAAGACCATAACTATGAGAGAGAAAGAAAACCTAAGAAAGACGAGTGATGCAAATGAAAACAATTGGTCACCACCAACCAATTGATATCCAGCCAGTCCCCAAGGAGCAGCCCCCTCGTCAGCCTTCCTCCTAGTTTTATTGCTGAGCATGACATCATATGGTGTGGGATATCCTTTTGGTCAGTTGGGGTCAGCTGTCCCACCTGTGTCCTCTTCCCATGTCACTGGTGGGGTGGGGCAAGAAGTAGAAAAGGCCTCGACTCTGTGTAAGCACTGCTCAGCAATAACGAAAACATCCCTGTGTTATCAACGCTGTTTTCATCACAAATTTGAAACATAGCTCCATGCTAGCTACTATAAAGAAAATAACTCTATCCCAGCCAAAACCAATACACTTCCTTAGGAGCTGGTGTTTGGAACAATAGAAGAAGGTGTAATGCTAGGGACAAAGAGAAACTTCCGAATCCTTGGAAGGTGTTAAGTTCATGCCTGCTTAGAAAATGGAAGTCGTATAAATATTACCTCAGTCATAGAGCCTATGAAAGCGAGAAATAGCATATTTCTTCCAGTCAGACAAGGACAACTTCCCCCTAGGTTTCAACTATTTCTATATGTAAATTACAAAGTGATGAAAACTTGTGCAGATATACTAAATGAACTCAAAAAAAAATATCAGCCAGATGATTTAATCACAAGAAAACAAAAACAAACCTTAGGTTCATTGAACCATCTGCCTACATTTTTTCATTTTTTTATTATAAGTTTTTAAAGACTATTTAAAGGTAAGTAAAACTATCCAGCATCTTGAAGAGATTCTGCATAATTATTAGTAATCCATTTGTGAGATTAATTAATTTTCGATCAAATGCATAGTCTAGAGACTGGTCAAATGGCATGAAAGCAAAAATATTTTAAAGAGGAGGGAGATGGTCATTGAACAGGAAACTGAGATGACAGACAACTGAGTCCTAATACAGACTGTGATTCAAATTATTCTGCATCTTTGTGTTATATGTAAGGAATGACACAGGCAACATCTCAAAGTTCTTTGTAGTCAGAAAATTAAGAAAAGAAGTACTGATTTGTAACTAAGAGAAATGTTAAGAGAAAAGCTTATTTCTAAAATCATCTCTTTCTTGGGAATACAAAGTGCTTCATTTGGAGCTACAAGAAGGTTCTTCCACTTGAGCTGTAGTCCTCTGGATTACTTTTGGAGTCTAGCCTGTTTTTTGCTTTTTAATTTCCCAAACATTGCTTTTAATCCAGCATGGGTGAGTTCAGAGCTTCATTTAACCCACCGTCATTTCCCTGATGTAGTCAGTAACAGATGTTTAAGAAATATCAAAACTAGGCAACTGCATGATGACACTTCCCATGAATATTTTCTCATTCTTGAATTTTTTGTGGTTCAGGTTCACCTAAGGATTGAAATTCATCATCATAGATTTACATTGAATTAAATTAGGTTTTGATAATGATTTAAGAATGGGCCAAGATACATCAGTGTTTCTATTTTAATAATGCAGATTAATTAAATGTTAAGAGAGACAAAGATAACACATGCCACAAGTCTAAGTCACTCAGTGGGTATTCTGAGTTCCAGTACTTGTGCAATCATCGGTTCACTGTTATAGTTTCAATAGTATGTGTCTGAATCTCTGCTCCTCACAGAGGGTACTTACCAAATGGTATTTTCTTCTTCTGAACTCATACATTCCCTCAACTCCTGTAGGCAGTCAACCCATAAACAATAAATAAATAATAATAATAAAAAAATTCAGAAAGAACTGATTTTCATTATGGGAGAATTCTCTAAAATAAAATATGAAGTTCTCTATTAGAAGGCCAAACTATCAATATCAATATCAAATTAGCCTTCTCTCATAGCACAAAATATGCAAACTGTTATTCCCAATACTGTGAAACTCTTAAAAATAGTAAGCGAAAAGTGACAGAATAAGTAAAAAAAAGGAAAGGTCAATTTTTCCTTTAAAGTAATATTAAAATGCTTCTGGGTTTCTTAATGCATCATAAAAAAAAAAAAGCAATGATATAATTGCCTCTTTTCAAGTCATCTAATTAGTAATCTACTTAGTTATTCCTCATATGTACAGAGCATAAGGAAGAAGATTTCTACATAAAACCAAAAAGATGTGTAAATCAAAAGCAAGACATATTGAGATCATTCTTATATGCTTGACATATCCCTATTAAAAAAAAAAAAAAAGGAACTCAAAATAGTGTAATTTAAACTTTTCAAGGTTATCAGAAGTGAAAACAATTAATATTACTCATGATAAACAGGACATCCTTAAAACTTCTATGGTGACCTTCTAAAATAAAGGAGAAAGGTAAGCTGAACAAAAGAAGTAATGCCACACATTATTTAGAGTGAATATGAGAGTAGTCACTTGGAAGTACTAGTATATTTTTACTTAACATTTTAACTGATGCATCCTTAATCTCCTCGGTAATTGTTTCCATGCAAGACAATTGTGGGGCTCTGGAGGAACAGAGTGGGGCGATTTTTATTGTAGCTGTTGCAAAAAGCAGGAGTATAAAAGGCATGTAAATGGAAGAATTTAGATTTATTAATTAGAAATCTATTAAAAATAGGAAATGGGCATAGAAACAATGTTAATTTGATTATAGTGTTACACAATGGTATCACTTATGATCCTGTTTTTTCTGTTTTTCCAGTTCCACATGTGGAGACAAAATACTCTAATGTACCAAAATAGCCAATAAGCAAGAAGTCAACAAAATGAGTCAATAAAATATAGCTATATTATTAACATCAAAAGAGTCTGAATCACTGTGAAATCAATCTTTTAAGATGTTTTGATGTGTGAGGAGAAAGAACGTTTTCAGTCATGGAACATTAGTAATAAAAAAGATAATTATCCAGCAGTTCATAGTTCAAATGCTAACATTTTAGCCCTGATGTACACATAAAAACTCCTACTTCAAAATGGTTATTCTTACACTACATTCATTCATTACAGTGCATTCATTCACAGCCTTGTCGAAATATGAGAATAAATTTACGAAACTCATACTGGCAGGATAAGGACCTTAACAGGAGTAACAAGATATAGAGATTCAGAGAAGGCAGTATTTTGTTACTGAAAAGGTTGGATGCTCTAGGAAATAAACAGCAATTATTATATTGACTTCTCTAAAAAATAAAGATTATTTTTATATTATAAAAATTATTTCTAATTTTCTTAAAAAATAGAAACTTTGTATATTTACATATGTTTATTTATTTGTTTGATTATTACATCTATATAAAAAGTGTAAGTTCCAATCTGTGGAATACATTCCTTCCTACTCAGAGGAGTACTATAAATGAGAATGTAAAATTAGAAATAAACTTTATTTTCACAGAATTTTAATTTTTATTTATCATTTGCAGTTATATGAGTTTATATCAGTGTGTAAATCCATTTTTAGTTTTAAACATAATTAGATCTCAAACTAAACTAGGTATTTTGCACAGTAACCAGTTCTTTCTTTAAAGGTACACCATAATGGACCACATTTTTTTATTCCCCACTAATTACAATTAGAGTTCTTAATTCCACTATGATTAGCCTTTGATTATCACAGTGCTTTGTGAATAACAAAATAATGACTTGACTTAATTTGTGATAGCAAACCATAGATAAAAGCATCACTTTAAAACTTGCAAAATGTGTAGAATAATAAATTAAAAAACAAATCATGCTTACCTTTATATGCCCTTTGCCTTCACTCAATAAAGCTTGAATATGCTTTCATTTACATCAAAATTCCATTCTGGAGAATAGTCTGCTTATATTTGGCCCTAATTACTGTCACAAACTTTATTTGGGACTGTATTGTATGTGTTAATATAACGGATAATGTAATTTCAAATCTGTCAATGAAAACTATCATCACACTTCATTTAGCCATGGACATTCTACTTAAAGTATTGTTAGAGGGAACTCTTGCTACTGTACCTGTTACGGTACTGTTACCTACTTAGCTGTAAACTCTGCAAGAATCTACAAAATTCATAGACATGGGCAAAGCTCCACACACCATTATCAGAAGTCAGATCTTTTACATCTTATGGATTTCTAGTGTTCAATGCAGGTCATCTTTTCCTTCAAAAAAAACAAAAGAAGAAAAAAGAACAACAAAAAAAATCTCTTTCAGCTGTTTAAGGGTTGTTTTCGTGATCATATTAAGAGCAAAACTATTGCTTTTCAAAGACACATACACACAGGCAGTCATTCTCTGACTCAGATTTCATAGAATCATAGAACAGTTTGGGTTGGAAGGGATCTTCAGAGATCATCTAGTCCAACCCCCTGCCATGGACAGGGAAATGTTTCACTTAATCAGGTGCTCCAAACCCCATTCAACCTGACTTTGAACAGTGTTGATGACGAAGCATCTACAAATTCTTTGGGTAACCTGTTCCAGTGCTTCACCAACTTCATAATAAAAAATTTCTTCCTTATGTACAATCTAAATCTACCCTCTTTCAGTTTAAAAGCCTTGCTGCCTGTTCTGTCACTACAGGCCTTGGTAGAAAGTCTCTCTCTGTCTTTTTATAAGTCCCCTTTAAGTATTGAAAAGCCACAATAATGTGTCTTGGCAGAGCCTTCTCTTTTCCCGGCTAAACAACCCCAACTCTCTCAGCCTTAACTCAGAGGAGAGGTGTTCCAAACCTCTGATTTTTGTGGTCCTCCTCTGGACTCACTTCAACATGTTCGTGTCCTTCTTATGTTGGGGGCCCCAAAGCTGAACGCAACACTGCAGGTGGTGTTTCATAAGAGCAGAGTAGAGGGGCAGAATCACCTCCCTTGACCTGCTGGCCATGCTTCTTTGGATGCAGCCCAGGATACGGTTGACTTTCTGGGCTGCAAGCACACATTACCGGCTCATGTCCAATATTTCATCCTTCAGTATCCCCAAGTCCTTCTCTGCAGGGCTGTTTTCAATTAATTAATCAATCACTCAGCCTGTACTGATACTGCAGATTGCCCTGACCCATGTGCAGGACCTTGCACTTGTCCTTATTGAATTTCACGAGGTTCACATAGGCCCACCTTTCTAGCCTGTCAAGGTCCCTCTGGATGACAAGCATTCTCTCTAGTGAATCAACAACACCAGTTAGCTTGGTGCAATCTGCAAACTTGCTGAGAGTGCATTGTCATTAAAGAAGATATTAAATAGTATTGGTTTCAATACAGACCCTTGACGTACATCACTCATTACTGGTTTCTATTTGGACATTGAGCCATTGATGGTAACTGTTTCGATGCAGTCATCCAGTCAACTCCTTATTCATCTGACCATCCATCAAATCCACTTCTCTCTCATTTAGAGTTAAGAATGTTGTGGGGATTGTATCAATGGCCTTACAGAATTCCAGGTAGATGACACCAGTTGCTCTTCTTATGAGTTGCATCTCCTTTATGAGGAAATGCTGAGGGAGCTGGGTCTCTTTAGCTTGGAGAAGAGGAGACTGAGGGGGGACCTCATTAATGTTTATAAATATGGAAAGAGTGACTGTCATGAGGATGGAGCCAGGCTCTTCTCACTGGCATCCAATGATAGGACAAGGGGAAATGGATATAAGCTGGAACATAGGAGGTTCCGCTTAAACATGAGGAAGAGCTTCTTCCCAGTAAGGGTAACAGAACACTGGAACAGGCTGCCCAGAGAGGTTGTGGAGTCTCCATCTCTGGAGATGTTCAAAACCCGCCTGGACACGTTCTTGTGTGTTCTGATTTAGGTGGTCCTGCTCCAGCAAGGGGATTGGACTAGATGATCCTTTGAGGTTCCTTCCAATCCCTAACGTTCTGTAATTCTTCTGTCCTCTGATGCAGTCACTCCATCATAGAAGGTCATTAGGTGAGTCAGGCACAACTTGTCCTTGGTGAAGCTATGTTGGCTGTCTCTAACCACCTTCTTGTTTTATATATGCTTCAATGTATCTTCCAAGAGGATCTCTTCCATGTCACTTGGCACTGATGTGAGCCTGACTGGATAGTTGTTCCCAGGGCCTTCCTTTTCACCCTTTTCAAAAATGAGTATGATTTTCTCTCTTCCCCAGTCACTGGGGACTGTGTCTGACTGCTGTGACTTTTCAGATATGATGGAGAGTGGTGTAGGAACTACATCTGCCAATTCTTTCAGGACTCTTGCAGGCATCTTGTTGGGTCCCATGGACTTGTGTATGTTTAGGCTCCTCAGGTGGTCTCAAACATGATCTCCTCTTAAGATGGGAGGTACTTGGTTTCCTCAGTCCCTGCCTGGGCTTCAGGGACTTGAGACATCTGAGAAGTATAATCACCAGCAAAAACCAACGCAAAAAAATTAAGCACTTCAGCTTTCTCCATGTTGGTTCTTACTCTTATCCATGTCAGTTGACACTAATTCTTCCATTTTATTTCTTAGGAGATGTGGAAGGATACCTGAGACATGTGAACAATCCAGCCTTTCCTGGGAGCACGTGCCTGGATGCAGAAAGGGAATTCGACACCATGATGACGTTGCTTCCGGGATGCAACCAATCATACTCAGGGGTGGGCTATTGTTTGTATTGTAACCAATCATAGATTGCCAAGTCTTGTTTAGAAAGCTATAAAGCACGCTGAGTGTATGCAAATAAAGGTTCACTTGTTTGATCACATTGATCGTGTCAGGTGTCCTCACTCATCTCCCGCAATTGGCGCCCGAACAGGGACCCTCAGAATCCTCACAGCAAAGTTGCAAGACTTGGCGAGGAAGAGGGTGGAAGGCCGACCGAATGATCCGCTGCCCCGGCGGAATGAGCAGTGACCTGCCCAGTCACTAAGTGGAAAAAGGTGCACCTGTTTAGTCGCTGGATCGACGCTGGAATCTCGCCTAGAAGAGGTGAGCGGTCGGGGAGACAGATGGGGTTGGATAAGCAACAAGAGGCTGTCCTAAATCTGCTCCAACACATGCTCTCTGTGAGAGGACTTAAATATGAATCCTCGTCTCTTAAAGGGCTGTTAATGTGGGCATGGAACAAAGAATTAATCCCCTCAGTAGGAGTCGTTTTTGAACTCGCTACGTGGGAAGCCATAGGTAGAGAGCTATGGGATGATATCAGTTCGGGGGGGAGCGAGTGCAAAGGAGGCGAAAAAATATGCTACCCTGTGGAAGTCAATTAAAGAAGCGTTACACAGCATGAAAGTCGAACGAACTGTTGCTACTGCTGCAGGTGCTGTGGCTCCTGAAGCTGCTCTTAGTACAATAACTGGCATCGTCTTCATCCTCCTCCTCTTCACTCTCATGATCATCGTCTCTATCTTTTTTACGCGAATTTCTGTGCCTATCAAAGTAGAAACTGCGAATTCAGGGACCACGTGCTTAGAACCGCGCCGAAATGGCGGCAGCCAAAATGGCGACAGCATGCGCCAAGATGGCGGCAGCACGTGGGCAGAAAAAGGGGACTCGGAAGACAAGGCGGAAGAACTACAAAGGGGCGGGGGAACAGGCGGACGGTCCTGCCGGCCTAAGTCCCGCCTCTACCTTGACCTCCCACCACCCCGCCGAGAGCTCCACCCAGTGGAGGAACCTTTGTCCGCACCGATTTCTTTGGGAGAACAACAGAAAAAGGAACTATCGGAAGAAGTCTTGCAGCAAGTTATGGACAAATTCTCGGAATTAAAAACGACAGATGCCAACGAGAGGAAAAATCTCCATAATACACCTAATCCTTTTGCTACGTCATTATCACCGCGAGTGCCGACTGCTCCACCACCCTTTGCGCCACCGGATGAAGAAGAAAGAAGCAGAAGATGGAAGGGAGTTATTCGTGAAGCCTTAATCGAAGGAAATTTTCTACCATCTGCCTTTCCCATTATCACAGACCATGGGGGAAATAGAAAATGGGAACCTTTTGACTGGAAAATTTTAGAAAAGGCGCGTTCTGCGGTATCGCAATATGGGCTTCAATCCAGTTATACTCAACAACTGTTGCAATTTATTTTCACAGCAGATGTGCTGATACCACATGATTCTCAACAAGTTGCTAATATTCTTTTGTCCCCTTCTCAGCAGCTTTTGTTTTCCAGGGCCTGGCAACAACTATGTGAACGTGAAGCTGCACGACCTCGGCAGCAGGGAGATCCTCTATATGGCGTTCAAGCACAAATGCTGATGGGTCAAGGTCCTTTTTCAAATACGGCATTACAGCAAGGGTTTCTGGGAGAAGTATTGCAGTTGTCACAACAATTAGCTTATCAAGCAATGATTTCAATTAGAGAACCAGGAAAAGTATATTCTTTTGCAAATACTAAACAAGGCCCCCAGGAAAGTTTTCCTTCCTTTATTGATCGTTTACATCAGGCTGTTTGAAGTCATCCCGATTTGGATGAGACAATGAAGGAACAAGTCTTTAAAATATTTGCCTTTGAGAATGCCAATGATAAAGCAAAAAGGGTCTTGAGCACATTGCCTAGAGATGCCCAAGTGGCAGATATGTTAGAAGTTATGGAACGCACCACCGGTCCTGCATCTTTAGTTGCTGCTGCGGTATATAGTGCTGTTCGTCCTCTATTAGAACAAAAAGGGGGAGGAGCTAAGCAAAAGAAATGCTTTAATTGTGGGAAATCAGGCCATTACAGAAATCAATGTAAACAGCCACAACAACAGCAGCAATATAGTAGCAAGAAATGGTGCAAAAATTGCAAAAGGGATAATCATAATACCAATGAGTGCCGGAAGCAGGGAAACTGGAAACCGAGCGCGCCAGCCCCGCGCACGATGATAGTAAATCAGGGAGCAACAACAGTATCAAGTCAGGAATTTGTTCCCTCCGTGCCGCCACCACAGGAAGTGCCGGAGTGGATGTGGAAACCACAGTAGATTCAACGCTTGTATCTGACAAAGTAGTAGTAATAGATACAAATGTAAAAGGACCATTAGGTGAAGGGTTATCAGCCTTATTAATTGGTCGCTCATCTACATCACGTCAAGGTATTTTTGTATTACCAGGAGTTATTGATGCAGATTACACAGGGATTATTAAGGTCATGGTATATACGTTAACTCCACCTGTTTTTATTCCAAAGGGCAGTAAAATTGCTCAACTAGTGCCTTTCCGTGCCTGTGTGCCTTCATCTGATGACTCTATAAAGATTTAAAAACAGGGAAGTGGGAAGGACCAGTAGAATTAAAAGTAACAGGCAGAGGATATATGTGTTTACTTACAGGAAACGGACCACTGTGGGTTCCGGCGAAGTGGGTAAAACCATATATACCCGAAGCAAACTAGAATGTGGCTTCTTCCCACAGATACATACCGGCTACTGACAAGAAATGGTTCAAAAGACTCATAATAGAAGATTTCATGTTAATATGTAAACTGGTTTTATGTTTCTTGTTGTTTGGTATATTGCAGGTGTGGGGGTTGCTTGTATGCTTAATAATTTGTCTGTTACACTTGCTCACGAAAATGATTGAACAGGTTGTAAAACAAGTCTGGATTGTTCAAAAACAAGAAGGGGGATGTGTGGAAGGATACCTGAGACATGTGAACAATCCAGCCTTTCCTGGGAGCACGTGCCTGGATGCAGAAAGGGAATTCGACACCATGATGACGTTGCTTCCGGGATGCAACCAATCATACTCAGGGGTGGGCTATTGTTTGTATTGTAACCAATCATAGATTGCCAAGTCTTGTTTAGAAAGCTATAAAGCACGCTGAGTGTATGCAAATAAAGGTTCACTTGTTTGATCACATTGATCGTGTCAGGTGTCCTCACTCATCTCCCGCAAGGAGAGACACATTTTCTTTAATCCTCCTTTCCGACCAATGTACTTCTAGATGCCCTTGTTGTTCTTGACTTATTCAGCTCCTGAGTTTTCCTGATTGTATTCCTACACATCTGGGCAACATTTGCGTATTCTTCCCAGGATACATTTCCCTAGTTCCATTGTTTATGCGCTTCCTTCTTACACTTTAGTTCAACCAGGAGGTCCTTACTCAGCCGTGCTGGTCTCCTGCCTTCCTTGCCTGATTTCTTATGCAAGGCAATAAAGAGCTCTCGTGCTCTAAGATAGATTTCCTTAAAGAGCTGTCAGCTTTGTTCAGCTCTGTTGTCCCTGCAGGCAGTTTCCCAGGGAGTTTCATCCTCAAATTCCTTAAACTGAAAGGTAGGTCTCCTAAAATTCAGGGTCTTGACTCTACTCTTCCCCTGGCCCATATTCCTCAAGATTATTAACTTCACCAGGGCATGATCACTGCAGCTCAGGCTGCCAGCAGTCTTGACATCTCTAATTAGTTCATCTGTGTTGTGTTGGTAAGCAACAGGTGCAGTAACAATTCTCCTGTGGTTGGGCTTTCTATCACCTGGATTAAGAAATTATCCTTGAGGTACTCCAGGAGTCTCCTGGACTGCTTACAGCTTGCTGTGATGTTTTTCCACCAGATGTCAAGGTGACTGAAATCCCCCAGCAGGATCAGAGTCTGTAAGTGTGATGCTTCTTGTAGTTGAAGCAAGAACATTTTGTCAACATCCTCCTCTTGGTTAGATGGCCTGTAGTAAACATCAACTACAAGGTTTCCTTTGTTGGCTTGGCTTCCAATTTTCACCCATCAGCTCTCAGCCTGTTTATCACTGGTTTTCAAAGATAGCTCAGTGCAATCAACCCATCCATTTTTCCACACAGAAGGCAACACCTCAGCCTCTCCTTCTTTACCTGTCCCTTCTGAACAGTTTATAGCCATTGATTGCAGCACTCCAGGATTCAGTGATAGTGATTAGATCATAGCTTTCTAGCTGCGCAGCAGCTTCCAGGTCTTCGTGTTTGTTACCCATTCTGTGTGCACTGGTATAGAGCCATTTCAGCTGGGTTATTGACCATGTCACATTTTTAAAGGAACATGTCCTAATTCCTTTGAGGTATTTCACAGGTATTTCCCTGTTGGTTCCTAATACATCAGCATCTCCTGGCTCAATGGCCGCACTATTGGCTCAATGGCCACACTCAGAGAGTAGTGGTCAACGGCTCGATGTCCAAGTGGAGACCGGTTACGAGTGGCGTCCCTCAGGGGTCCGTGTTGGGCCCGGCCCTCTTCAACATCTTTGTCGGTGACGTGGACAGTGGCATGGAGTGCACCCTCAGCAAGATCGCCGATGACACCAAGCTGTGTGGTGCCGTCGACACGCTGAAAGGGAGGGATGCCATCCAGAGGGACCTCGACAGGCTGGAGAGGTGGGCCCATACCAACCTCATGAAGTTTAACCAGGCCAAGTGCAAGGTCCTATATCTGGGTCGTGGCAATCCCAGGCACAAATACAGACTGGGCGGAGAATGGATCGAGAGCAGCCCTGAGGAGAAGGACTTGGGAGTACTGGTGGACGAGAAGCTCAATATGAGCCGGCAATGTGCTCTTGCAGCCCAGAAGGCCAACCGCGTCCTGGGCTGCATCAAGAGGAGTGTGGCCAGCAGGTCGAGGGAGGTGATTCTCCCCCTCTACTCTGCCCTCGTGAGACCTCACTTGGAGTACTGCGTCCAGTTCTGGAGTCCCCAACATAAGAAGGACATGGACCAGTTGGAGAGGGTCCAGAGGAGGGCCACGAAGATGATAAGAGGGCTGGAGCACCTTTCCTATGAGGACAGGCTGAAAGAGTTGGGGCTGTTCAGCCTGGAGAAGAGGAGGCTCCGGGGTGACCTTATAGCGGTCTTCCAGTACCTCAAGGGGGCCTACAAGAAAGATGGTGAGAGGCTGTTCAGGAGGGCCTGTTGTGATAGGACAAGGGGTAATGGTTTTAAAACAGAGGGAGGTAGATTCAGGTTGGATATTAGGAAAAAATTTTTTACCATGAGAGTTGTAGAACACTGGAACAGGTTGCCCAGAGAGGTGGTGGATGCTCCATCCCTGGAGACGTTCAAGGCCAGGTTGGACGAGGCCCTGAGCAACCTGATCTAGTTGGAGATATCCCTGTTCCTTGCAGGGGGGTTGGACTAGATGACCTTTGAAGGTCCCTTCCAGCCCTAACCATTCTATGATTCTATGATTCTATGATTCTCTGTTACTCAAAACTCCACCCCCTTTCTCTGGTAAGTCTAGTTTAATGCTCTTCTTATATGTCTGTCCAGACCTTCTTGCTCCACTTGATCGGTTGAATCCTATCAGCTCCCAAAAGACCCATCTTCTCAAAGGCAGATCCATGGTCGTTGAAGCCAAAGCCTTAATATGGCACTAGCCCAGCATTCACCTGTTCAATTAATCTCCTCCTTCTTGAACCTCTTCCTCTGGTTGGGAGGAGAGTGAAGAACATCACCTGTGCTTCAAATCCTTTTAACATTTCTTCGAGGGACGTACAGTCTAAATTGCTTCGTTGCTGTATCATGAGATCTTAAATGGAATAGTAGGAGTGGACGATAACCTGCAGGGTTCACAAGGCTTGGAAGCCTCTCAGAGAGAGCCTCAAATGTGAGCTTCTGGTAGGTAGAAAACTTCTCCAGAGAAATTGTCTGGGTGGTAAACGGATGCTTTGGTGTCTCTCAATTTAATACACTGCATGGATTTCTTTAGAGAAATCTATCTGTGCAGCACTTCATGTGGCTTAACAACTACTGAAAACAAAATGACACATCTGTCATATTTGTCACATCATGTCACATACTTTAGAAATACTTCTGATTTCCATGCATAAATATTCTGTATTAAATAAGAAAATGAAAAATAATGTCATAGGAATAAATTATAGCCGTTAATAAATGTGGTCTGAGTATTAGAAGTTCATAAATACATGACAAATAAATTCTAGAATAACGTAACAATAAGAATGCTTTTTGTGAATGTAGGAGGAGTACTCTAATTGCTTTCAGGAGGATCTAATATTTTAGGATTATATCCATTGACAATGTCCATCTCATGTTAAAATTCAGGCATCCTTACTCCTTCAGTTGTTGTTTTGCACTTAGGCCCTTTATTGCTCCTCCTCTCCAACTCTGTCTACCTTATAGATCTTTGCTTAATCATACCAGCTAGTCTTTGTCTTTCTACATATAAAACTGTATTTATCATGTAACCAGTTGAAAGCTTTTTTTTATTCTGTTTCTCTGACCAAGTACATCCCATTCATAGACCTATTACTGCCTACTTTATGTTTTTCCTTGTTTCGTCTCTTCTACTTTCTTATCCTTATTTCTCCCTATATACTAACAAGTTCATCCTGGAAAAGAGCGGAGAATTGGATTGTGACTCCGTGTGTCAATGCTTTTTGAGATTATGCCATACGTATGATAGTTCTGCGTTTTATGAGACAGAGAAAGTAGCCACTGTCCTGGTATTTCCCTATTTCTAAACTGAACTCTACGCTATAGTTCATTATTGTTTTCCTCACTTGCTAAAGATATGAAAAGGAATTAGTTTTGCCAAAAATATTTGCTTGAATGAAAAAAGAGATTAACTGATATTGTGCAATACCATTAACATATCCGTAATTGGCATCATCCTCAGTGCAAATACAGGTCTTCACTCTGAAAAACTCTTTGGACTTACTATATGGTGCTGCAAGTAACCTAAATTTTACATAGTGTATTGTTATTTAAAAAGACATAAATGTTTGAATCATCACATTTATTAGCTGACCAAAATATTTTATTACAATCTGATCTCAAATCCCCAAATTACAGTTTATTTTCAATTTTAATTGTAATCTCTTATCAAATTGTCATGGTTTGATGTGGAGGGGGGGGTGGTTCTGGTGGCAGGAGAGGGATTTTGCTCCCTGCGACCTCCCCGGTTTTGGATCCGGGTTAGGCTTAGTTCTGGCCACCGGATCAGACTGCCATCCCCCTCGGGGTTGAGCCAATAGGGCGCCTCTGCGAATTGCCCTATTTAAGTCAGGACAAGGGAACCGGAAAAGGTGCTTCGCCCAGGATCGACCAGAGAAGGGAGGAGGGCACTGCCCCCGCTCCCTGGCTCCCGTCCGGGCGGCTGCCTGCGTCGGGCCGGCGCCGCCCACGGAGAATGGCGGCGGCGGAGCCAGCTGGGGAACTCGGGGGCACCCCACTCCCAGGGTGCCCACTGGGCTGAGTTCACCTGGAGAGGACTGAGATCTGAGAGAAACAGCTGCATCGACAGCAGGTCAGTGAGGATGGAGCGGGAGGAGGTGTGCCGGAGCCGAGTTTCCCCTGCGGCTGATGGTGAGATAGCAGGCGGCCCCCCTGCAACCAGGACGGCCTCGGTGGAGCAGCGACCCACTCGCAGCCCGTGGGGAGAAGATGCCTGAGCCCGAGGATGGTCGTGTTGGGGGCACGGCAAGGCAGAAAGGCATCTGGAGTCTTCGTGACGACCCACGCCGGAGCGAGTGGCTACAGCTCCCTAAGTACCCGAGACTGTGGTATAGCCCACACCGGAGCAATCTGTGGGGAAGGATTGTTTCCAGTGGGCTGGACTCACGTTGGAGAAATTTGTGGATTTTTCCTCGTGGGTAGGGGATCCATTGGAGCAGGGGAAAAGGGTGTAAGGACTCCTTCTCCTTTAAGAAAGAAGCAGCAGTAACAGCACGGAATGAACTGACCTGCACTCCCCCAGTCCCTGCCCCCTGTGCTGCTGGGGGGAGGAGGTAGAGCCGGGAGGAAAAGGAAGGTGGGAGGGGGGAAGGTGTCGGTTTTAAGATCTGGTTTTGTTTCTTTCTGTCCTCTCAAGTAATCGGTTTTTATTTCCCTTTGTCCTTCTAAGTAATCATTAATAAACTGTTTTGCTTTGAGAAAAGCTCTGCCTGTTTTGCCCAGGACCATGGTTGGTGGGTGCTCCCTCTGTTCTTGCCTCAACCCTCAGTCCTTTTGTTTTTCTTTTTTTTCTCTCCTCTCTACTTTATTGGAGAAGGAGAGACTGTGTGAGTTTTAGTTGCTGGATCAGCCTAAAACCACGACACAAATATATCAGAACATAAATTAACTGAATACAGTTAGTTGTTCAGTCAATGAATTTAAAATGGTTTTATGAATGGTGGTTGCAATTCATTCCTTAGCTGACTATAATTCTACCTCAGAGAACTCCTGAGATTACTTTGTGTGTATTGACATGAAAGAAACTTTGTTGAACCATATTCGATTACATGAAGAAAATGACAGATATTTTTTCTCTCCAAAGAGAAATGAATACAATGTTTCAGTAGAGTCACAGCCAGGTTGCAATATTTCCTGCTACTAACAGGTTATCTCTAGGCTAGTAAATACTTCTAAGCTTTAGTTTGGTAGTGCTGTCCCAGTTTCAGGTGCAGCTTTCTTTGCCTGTTTAATTTTCAGTTTCTTCCACTAGCCTGCACAGAAAGACAAAATATTAATCTTTAATGGGTTCCGTTTATCAGCCTTACTCCCTTTATTAAGATAAAAGCTTCACAGAATTACATATCCTGATGCAGTCAGGGTGGTTCTTCCAATTTACCTTTACTCTTCTGTTTCATGACTAAAGTTCTGTTGCTTCAGAACTATGAATTAAACCATCATTAAGGTGGAGAATGAAAGAAAAGGAAATCAGTGAAAACAGCATTCTTGTAAAATCTTCATTCTTAAAAAATATAAAAATGATAAAGATTTTGAATCTACTTAGTATTTGAGAGAAGAGTAAAAAGAAGCAGTGTTCACAAGAAAAAAAAAATACAGAAGACATGAGGAATGGATAGTTTGCAGTTACAGTCCAGTGATGGATATCAAAATACTATCCTTCCTCTGTTTCATAGAAATATAGCTATTGTGACACACTGAGTTTACAAGTTAGTAAATTCTAAACTGATGAAAAGGAAATGTTTTGATGCAGCATGTGATTAGACTGTAGAACTCAATGTCACAGAAAATCATTGAGGTTAAGGATGTAGTCAGAGTCAAATAGGTATTTACAATGATAAAAAAAATGGTAGAGTTTAAAATATTAAATCAAAATGAAGATTTTCACAAAATGAAAAAAAAAATGAATAAGATTAAACCTCCTACTTTAGTTTATGGTATTTTCTAACTACAGTAAATCAGGAAAAGAGCTGTCTCATATCTGCCTGTTGAAGGATTCTGACTAAAACTACTAAGATACTAGTCATTGCCACACATATTAACTTCTGATCTAAAGCAACAGCAATAGTAATTACTATGCATTGCGTTTTATTTGATCGTCAGTGACTTTAGTTTTGGAGTGTACATCAGTGTTGATTAGCACTAGTGGAAGTCTGGTATTTTTAGTGTTTCTACAAAGCAACTGTTGATTGAACAACAAAAATTAAAATAACACACAACTGACTTTACGTAACTTACATACACACCTAGTGTGTATATATACATATAATTATACATATATATATAAAATATATATATAATTAAGGAGAAAAACTGAGAAGACTGAACTTCAGATATGCCAAAACAAAAGATGAGTAAAAAGAACTTTTAAAAAAATAAATCCTAAAGTTTTTATTTTGTTGTGTATTTTGTTGGGTTTTTTTTGGTGTTTTTGTGTTTTGTTTTGGTTTGGTTTTTTAAACTTAAGTCAAATGCCTAATGAACAAAATTCTGTGTTTTCTCTGTCTTGTCTCATGATCGTGGTATGTCATTTCAAGAAAGGACTGTGTCATATATGTTCCTCTTCTACCTCTGTGTAGATATGGTCTCACAATAACGTAGAATCAATTTCCAGTTTGACAATATTGACTGCAAATTGATTAAGTATATGCCTCAGCAATGTTGTAAGACCAACAGCCATCACTTTCTAGAAAAAAATCAGCTAAAGTCTCACATATTTTCTACAGTGATATTATAAGGCATCATTTAAATTATTGACAAGATATTTTAAATAATGTTCATGAAATCATTCCCTCCAGATATCACTAGATAAATCGTAATTATTTTAACCAGTATCAATATACAGTTTTCAGTGAGGCATCTGCAATTGTTTCTAAAACTTTCACAGATTTTCTTCAATTATCTGGTAGAAATTGCTCTCAACAGAATCTTAGGTACTGCAAATTTCAGCACAACACAGAATAATGAAAATCCTTTCTCTTCATAACTGTATTGCTCAACACCACATTCTCAGTCTCATTGCACTTCAGTGAAGCCTGCACTAAATGTACTAATGTTACTCAGAGGTCAATATGTCTTTCATAATAAATTATAATTAAGTTTTATAAAATATTAATACCCAAAGCTAAGTGAGAGAAAAACATTTATAGTCCTTTTAGTGCTTTCAAAAATTTAAGAATTTCTATATAAATTATGACTCTGAATCACTCAAATGTTCACTTGGATTTCCGGGTAGCAAGACTGGCAGAAAAGAGTTGAAGACTTTAATCTAACGGGTCGATTTTAAGCACACACATACATACATGTAGCAGTTTATACTTACAAAGAAAGCAGACAAAAGAAAAATTCCCAAACCTGTCATTCACTTAAAAATACCTACTATGTTTCAGCTAGCATCCTTACCCTTAACATGTTTTTACTAGTACAAGATGAAAGTGAGCACAGTGTTTGAAGCTGAAGCTACAGAATCAAATGTCTCAAATATATTATTTCTAAAGGCAGAATGTGGTAAAACAGTGAACTCTAAGCATCAGAAAAGTAAAAGTTCACATGTAATCAATATATAAAAAATAATTATATGATTTCCAAACTGCCCCTAGCTAAAACTCTCTTTATTCTTTTCTATATACTATATATAGTTTAGTTTCCTTTATTTTAGGAGGAAGAAATAAAAGAAAACACATCAAAACTAGAAGAAAAAAATTATTATTTTGCTGTGATTCCAGTATTGCAAGTCTTGGAAATTTTTCTATATTTTTCTTAGATGTTTCTTTTAAATTACTTATTTTTACTTTATTATTATAGTCTTGGGCAAATCACTTTAACCTATTGCTGGAACTTCCCTGTAAAAATCATGATAACTGTTTTAAAAGTTGCAACCTAATAAAAGTTATTATGAAGGTTACTTAACACTTGAATTTGCTTAGTAGATCAAAAAAAAGAGAAAAAAAAAAAAGATGCTGTGTAGTTTCCTTTCTATGTATATTTTCATACACACACAAACATTGTTTTCAATTAGTAAGCAGTGTCTGCCCTGTGAGGTAAAAGCACATTAGGAGTAAGAGGACAAACAAGATCCCAACAAACTAGTTATGCCAGACCCGTGTTAGTTCTCCATAGGGGTAACTCAAATGTCTGTGCAATGTTCCTGGATCAACAGGTTTGGAGAGCAGGGGCAAATGCTTGAATATCCTGAGACAGCAGCAGGTAAAACTCGCTTCACTTGCTAGCTTGGTATCAGTGCCTGTAGTAGAGCTGATAGGGAGTGAGAAGGAGGAAATAGGATCTCTGATGAAAGGGCAGGAGCTATGCAGCCAGACTTCATGAAGCATGGGATACTGCCTTTAAAAATGTAGGAAGTCTCTGAGTAAAATTCAAATTAAAATGACAGCCCAAATAGAACACAGCCAAACTTAGATTATAGTAAATTGTAATCTTAGCATAAGCTCATTGTGTAACACTGGGGTAGTTTGAATGCAGACTTTTTAGTGCATACAGAATTTGTCTAGGAGAGGAAATACACCCCTCAAACTGTCTTAAGAAATTTGGATCCACTTGTGATTCCAAACCACAAGGTTGCTGTTTATTCTGGGAGGAGAATAGTTTCTACTCTTTTTATTGAAGCTGAATACATGGATACAAAAATCTCCTGGCCAGGAAGAGAGTAAGAAAGATGAAACAGGACCAAAAACATGTTCTTATGTAATAATGAACTATCAATTTTGCACGAAAAATTTCACCTGGGGACAGGGGAGTGAGTGGAGAAGCACCACAAAGAATCTTCAAGGACATATCCCATGTCTTTTCTCTTTCACTTGGATTTCTGTAGAACTTTGAAAGTGTGTCCACATGAAGTAATAGAAAATTGAAGCAACATAAAACTATCTTGCTCATAAAATTATTTCCAAGCTAGTTTCATTCAAATTTAACTGAGGTGTTTCTGCATAGTGCTCTGATGTACCTTATTGCCAAGAATTGGGGCCTCCCGTCTTCAGGTACAGGACCTTGCTCCTGCAAGGCTAGGGGCCTGGACTCTTATTCCAGTTTTTCTCATCATTAACCTTTTAACAAGCCCTCTAAAGACTGACATTCACTGAAATGTTTCTCTTTTGCAAATTGCATTTGCAGACAATATCTACGTCAATTAATGTTTATAAAAGGCCCTTCCTTTGTTAATACAGAAGAAGTTAAGGGTGCACTCTCATTAGTGTTGGCAATGCTACCTTCCAGTATAAGTATTAGTATATTCACCACTGTTACCAAAATAAGTCAACAGACAAACCTCACTGTATTTGTATGACCATATTCAGTCTTTATGTACAACCCAGAAAGTCCAGTTGGGGAAGGAGGGTATAAAACAGAGAAGAAATCAAATCACATTTAATTTTAATAAAATATTTTAGATTAAATTTACATTATCTGCCATGACAATAAAGATAATAACTAATGGTTACACTGCCTCAGGATGTTTCCTCTCTGATGTTTCATGCTGTTTGTTTTAAGGATTGAAATTAGATTTAAAATTCAATAAATCCATTTACTGTATTAGTATTACTTCAACCTAGATTTTTCCATGAGCCCAAAGCAATTGACTATATCTGTATTTATAAATTGTCATTGTTTTTTAGGTTCTGAAAAAAATTGGAACAGGTACCAGACGCAGTGCTGAAAAAAATCTTGTCCTCTTAAATTGTCTTCCGTATCAAGCTAAAATAATTCAACTAATACAGTGCTGAAGTTAATACAAGAAGTCATGGAACGTCTCAGTAAAACTGAACTTCAGTCCATCTTTTTTTCTCTACTGACCATAGAGGTATTTCCCTCTAGTGGGTCTTTTTCAATGAGACACTACAGCTGCATCATGTCTAGCTAGAAATAATTACTGAAACAAGAAGATTACACTGAAAAAATAGGTCAGAAATGAGATGACTGTCAATATGGTCACACTTGGATTTCTACGTATTGATTATGTCACTGAAATGTTTTGAGGAAGATTTGCAGAGAAACTGGAAGAAACTACTTCAGGCAGGGGCTGAAAACCCACAGTGGGAAAGACGAAAATGCTAAATATGTGCAATCTAATCTTGTCTATACCTACCAGAAACTTAATCTATTGTTGGTGAGGGATATAGCTGACCCCAAAATCTGAACTTGATGAATGAAAATATCCTTCTAAGCACATGTGTGTGCATACATACATACAGCCCTGTAGACAAGATTTTCTGGGAAAGGGAGGTTTAAATCATGTACAGGATT
Organism: Tauraco erythrolophus; assembly: GCF_009769465.1. Classification (NCBI taxonomy): domain Eukaryota; kingdom Metazoa; phylum Chordata; class Aves; order Musophagiformes; family Musophagidae; genus Tauraco; species Tauraco erythrolophus. The sequence goes on along the minus strand of NC_141466.1, from coordinate 48,640,593 downwards.
GTGGGAAGGAAAACAGCAGGGATTATGCTCATGGGGAGGGAAGAACTGGAAATTTTTCCAGAGGTTAAGGAGAAGAAGGTAAAATTCTGTATCTCCTGAAGTTTTAACCCCTCATTTCTCTTTTCATTATACAAGACCACACATGCTGTTTGAACCATATACTCTGAAACAGGTGCTCAGCTGCAGGACAAATAGCCTTCTACAGCAGCATCATAGAAGATGGAACCAGGGCAATATTTGATGTCTTCAGGAGCTAATTGCTGAACTCACTTGCAGTATAAATTGTTTCCTGTGGTGTTGGTCCTTTGATCTTTCCCTATCCACTCCAAATGAAGGCTCAACAAATTTCAGTTCTTAGGAATATGGCTACCCTCTGTCAGCCACTCTGTTTATTCCCAACTTCCATTCATAAAGTAAAAGGTCTCTTCAGAGACACTCACTCTCCAAGCGAGTTTTCACCCAATATCTCTTACACCAAAAACAGCATATAAATTTGCATGGGCACACAAACATACAGATGAAGACATCTGTAAAATATACCAGTTAGTACAGTTACCTAGTGTTAGTCAGAAAGCTGCTCAGCTTTGATTAGCAGAATTTTATACTGTATTCATTATTTCACATCTGAAAGGCACAAAAAGCCAACTTTTTATAAATTTTAAACAAATCACATAAAGTACATACTGAGCATGTGTTTTGCACACTATTGGATAATAAAGAAAATCTGGCTATTAGTACATAACAGCTTTGTAGTAAAGACGAAACTGCACCAGTGTTTAATGAGAAATTGCTGTTAGAACCTCTGTTTTTACTAATGCTCCTCACAGTTAAGCAACAGGGCATCAAGTACACTGCTAAGTGATGTGTGAAGGGCCACAGTCTGATTGCACTGGCCTCAGTTAAAGACTGGGTAATCAATTTCAAATCCCAATGGTTCATGCAGACATTATAACTCAGGAATTGATGTGCTCCAGTATTATATTATAACCTGAAAGAATAAAATCAAATGTAGTTTTGAAAACAGATAGATATTCTTTGCAATATAAATAAAATAACACAATTCTAATTTGACAGAAAAACATATTTGAACTAACCACACTTAGAATTGGACACATAATGTACAGGTTTACCTTAGCATTTTTCCTTTGTATAGTAAATAATTTAGTGGTAACAACACCTCAGAATGTTAGAGCTGCTGATAATTAGAAAACCATTTGGTCTCAATTTTGCAGTAAAGCAAAGTTTTATGCTGAATTTTCCCAGGATTTTTCAAAAATAAAAATTCAGAATCACAGAAAATTAAACAATGCAGGTCTATCTTTCCTCAGTTTTTGACATGACATTTATTGAGCATCTGATGCCTAGGAAACATTTTTTAGTCTCAGTTGATTTAGGCATACACCAGTAAATCGTATGTCATAATACAATAATTAATTAATTAATTAAGGGACTAGAAGCTGTAAAGAATATAGTAATTCAAATATAAATAATTTTATGATGGAAGTCTTTGGTAAAAACAGAAGAAAAAGGAAAAACTAACACACTATATATTTTGGATTAGAAGTAGCAGATATAACTTACAGGAGCAGTAAAACACTCGTGTTCTATACTTCATGCTCTAGGAACGGTGTGAGTTATTTTCAATTGCTGTATCAGTATAAGCAACAGAACACCTTGGAAATGGGTTAACATCTGTCACTCACCCTTGTTTTATTTAGACACTGGTCTTAAGCCAGTCCTAAAGATTTATGTCTTTCATAAGACCCATCAGTTTTAACTACCTCTTGCAGTGATTCATGAAATGCCTGCTTTCTGCTATTCCTTTAAAGAACAAAATGATTTTGACTTACTGTTTGTTTACTCTGTGTCTTTCCTCAATGTAATTCCTGTATGAATTACAGATAGGTAAAGCCAGGAAAACACAGTGCTGGATTTCGTCCACTATATTGAATAAATGGACACATGTTACGTTTGAGAAAGCAGAGTAGTTCTGATGTAAATTTCTAGACTTGGCACTGGGAATAAGACTGTACAGGCAAGAAGAGAATCACATATTCATCTTTCTCACTGAACAGCAGGAAAGAAGTATGTCACAGAAATAATACCAGCAGCTGCTTGAGGCTTTTAAATTATATCTGGAAAAATAAAAACATGCAGAATGCTAATTACTTCAAAAATCTTGTTTAAAACAGTAAGAATATGAACATTTTCAGTCTAACCACTCCAGCTGAGATACAGTTGTTCTTAATAGCTCAGTTATGAGAGTTTTAGGAATCAAATTTGTAGTAGAAAACAACAAAAAAAAAGGTTATAATCAAATATAATGAGTCTATTTGAAGACATTTTAATGTTTAAATATATATTACATTAAGATTTACAATGCAATGCTACTTTAAAGAATCCAGCAAAATAAATTGTTGCTGTCTGAGCCCCCTCCACCCCACCACCCCCAATTGATCTTGGCCATGTTTTGTAACATTCACGAGATGCTGCATTAAATTTAACTGAGACAAATGACTAATTCAGTAAGCTATGCCTGCTTGTTTCATATCTGAAGTGAGACCCAAGCTTTGAGAAAAAGCAATAATTTGCTTATATTTTTCAGATCTGTCTGTAGTGCTGTGCCATAAAGAAAGCTTTAAGAAGCTGTATCTACATAAGTAGTGTAATTAAATATGTTCTGATAAGTATTTCTGAAATGACATATTTGGAATTAAAACGCGAATCAATGTAAAAGTTTACTTTAAAGCAGTTTTCCTGAAGTACTAAATCCTGTATTTACCTAATCTTCTATTTAGACTTTGCAGAAATGACTAGAATCTACTACTTAATTATCATTATGCTGTTCTCCATCTTAGCTGTCCTACTTTAAAGCTTTAATATTTTCTTTTAAAAATGAAGCTGACCCTTTTTAATAAGCTTATTTTCAAAGATCAAATATATCTGTAATATTCTCCCAATTTCTCTGATTCTACTATCTGTGCTTAAGTATGTATAAATAACAAATTCTGTTTATTTTAAATTTACTTTGACACTGAAAGACCTCCATCTTTCTTTATCTTAAAACACTTAGAAAGCTTTGCTTATTTATGTTTCTCGCAATATGTACAGCCTTATTATTTCAATGGTACAATATTTTCAGGTTTATTGTGTCATGCAGTTTAGATATGCTCTACCTAATGTGTAAATCCTTCTCTTCAGTTTGCTTAGAGGCAGAGAAAAAACAACAAAACTATGCTCTTTTCTTTTGACCCTGATGGCACAGAAAAGTAGCTATAATCTTAGATATTTTAGGGACTGTCTCCTATTTACACAGAGGTCATTAACTTGATGAAAACGATCCTTACTTAATATACTTTAATTCATTCCAAGCTCTCTTTTGTAATGAACTAAATAATTATTTTGAAGAGGAAAGTGAGGCATAGGATAGCGAAGAGTGTACATAATAGTGTTACTGTCCCATTACACACTATCATCTTCACTTGTAATCTAACCATCTTGTGGATCCTTTGCAGATGCTCCGGAGACAACTTTCTAGGATCCAGGCTTTACCAGTGGTGGCAGCAGCACCATGAGGCTGACTGGATCCTGCGAAAAGCAAAGCAGAGGTTGAAGAACTATGCCATATGGGTCACTTTTCTGGCATTTGCTGAAGTGTGGATGAGGCAGATGAACCAGGGTGTTTATAAAGAACAGAAGTGCAAAGCGTTCTGGGACAGCTTTCATGCTGTGATGTATTCCTGCTGATGTGCAGGACTGATATGATTCATTTGCCCTAACAGACTCAAAGCTTTTCCAGAATAGAGATTGACCTATCTGATTGCAGAAATTCGGAGTATTTTCAGGTTACCTTCTGAAAGATGCAGAAATGTAGCCCTAAAAACAAACAAGGAAAATATCCCAAATATTGCAGATTTCCCCCTACCCCTTCCCAAGGACAGATTTTTAAACTGCTTGATGTACAAAGCCATACACAGTAGCTGTGGTAGAGATTTTGAATGCCAGCTAGGAAATTTATTTCACAAAGCTTATTGATTTCTGCAGACTAACCTCTTGAAATATCTTAGTCTCTACAAATCATACTGGCTCTGGGACTTCCTGCCTTTAGGTTATAGTCCCATGCAATCTAGAAATCCCAGTTCTATTTAGAGGAGCTTCAGCAGCAAAATACATTCTTTCAATTTGGAGTTAACAGAGGTAATTTTAAATCCCTTAACTGAAGACATTCCAGATTTATACTAGTACAAGTGAAATAAGAATTAAACTTTGAATAATGAAGTTACAGGAGACTATTATCCAGTGGAGAATTAAGGAATGTATTAAATAGAGAAAAAGTCCAGTCATGCGAACTACATGGGAACTGTGTGGAAGAATGGGCTAAATAAACTGTCACTAAGTCTAGATGGTATAGGTGGAAAGAAAAATTTTCTTGAGTGCTTGGGAATAGCTTATAATGTCCTCTCAATCTGTCTCTGATCTATCAATTTCAGAAGTTTTATGTCCTTACTCATTCTGAAGGTATTATATGCTATATATAGTTTCACAAAAATCCAAATCATTCTAAAGAGATAGTTTTTTAAAAAGTCCATCGTTGTTTAGCTCTTAGTAACAGGTCTCCCATTTTCATGTTTTGTTATCCATATTGTTATAAGTCTACATTGAATTAAATTAATTAGTGATAGTAAAGTGAAAAAAAATTATAGTAATTATAATATAGGTCCCTAACCTATAAGAAGGACACTCTTAAAAGAGGGTAAAGACTTGTTGTGCATATGACGTAACTGTAGATTTCAACTTCTGTGTCTAAACAAATCTGAATGGAACATGAGGGTGTGCAGCACCAAATATACCACACATACGGATTTTCTTCAATTTCCCACTACGCACTCACAAGGTTTGGCTGAGGGCAAAACTGGCAGATGGCAGGGGAGAAGAGAAGGTCTCTCTGTGAAATGGAAAGAACTGGAAAAAGTGAGAATATTTATTTGCTTTTGCCATATAAAACATAAAATAATGTTTTAACTTCATCAGAACATTTGTGAATTAGGAATATGCTGCTGCAAGAGAAGCCAAGTGAGTTCCCTAAATACTGAATAAAACTATGTCCTTCTTAGTGAAATATTCCTCATTGGGTATAAGTAGTACTTCAGGAACTCATCTTTGATCCACTAGCACAATACCTTTGAGGCTTTATATTGACCCGTAAGAGCACTGGAAACAGATTTATTTAAATACACAAGTACCGATTCATCAAAGAGGTTTCAAACTAAGTATTAGGGTATACAAAAATGCCTTACAAACAAAGATCTTTTCTGTTGATCAGTAGATGGCAAGCTTGTTACACCCAACTTTCAGAAAATGTTCTGCTAGCATTTACAATACAACTGTTCTGTTGTATTATCATTTCTGATATCTATAAATTCATAATATTTAATGTATTGAATAAATTATTTGTGTATAAGATGTTTTATATAGATGATTTCTTTAAAAATATTCGCAAAATTATAATTGATACTGTATGTGCTTACTTCCCTCAGCTAGTCATTATCTTAAATGACTATATGTTTTAAATCTTTTGGATTTTTATTTGCAAAAATATCTACTTTCTTAATGCTAAGGTATTCATTCCTTAGTGTTTGTACAACTTCTATATTTTAGCATTCTCTCAGAAGCTTTGCCCACAGCTTTTTATAGGGATTGCAACACACAGTTAATAATTAGGATTATCTTTAATACTTATGACTGTAAACCACAAAATAGCAATAGGAATACATTTGATTTACTACATATCTGCAATTATTGCTTGATGTTCTGGGCACCTATCTTATCTAATAGCATACTAATATTTTTATAGTCAGGAACTGTTAGGTAAAAGTCATGTGGCTAAAGGGAGAAAAGTTAGTAAACAAAGTAGATAATACGAATACAGGACAGTACAAAGAGAATTAAATTCTTAAATTAATAAACAAGAATATGAAAGATGATAGGTAGACTGAGAAATTACAATTTTTAAATGTCTGAGGCCAAATTGCAGATAAAGTTAGCTCTTCCCATGCTCCTCAGTAGTTAGTCTTGTTTGCTGTCTTGAATATTCCAGAATGAGAGTGAGGAATCTGTATTGACTGTAAGTAATGGAAATTGTCCTCTAATATCAGCAAGGCGTTGTTGAAAGATTGACACTGAAGTTCATTTACACAGCTTTAGGAACAGAGCCACACGTTGCTACTACTTGACCTTGAAATTTCATGTAGCTCTGTAGGAGAAAACTAAATTGTGGGGTTTTGGGTTTGGTGGGTTTTTTTTGTTTGGTTGGTTTATGTGTGTGTGTGTGTGTATTTATGCTTGTTTTGTGTGGTTTTTTAAAGGAGAAATTTCACTAAAGATTTAACATAAAAACTAACAAAATTTCTTGAAGGTGATGAGAAAATACAGTAAAAATATGTTACTTGCAATAATAGTATAATCTAAGTCATAAAGGCTTCTTTCAGGTACATATTATGTACAGGAGTGGAGAAGAGAAAACAGTATGGAAGTCAAGGGCTAAATCTCTCAATGGCCATGGAAGGGAAAATGAGGTTTCTGCTGTTTTTCTTGGTCCAGCAAACCAAGAGAAGTCCTCCTTGTGGATTTGGTGCTAGGGATAACTTAGCCTAAAGGGGAGACCAAATCTTTCTGATTAACAAGCTTATTTACAAGCAAAGGCCTGGTTCACAGAAGTTTTTAAAAACCAAGACAGACACTTCTTTGCATTGAAAATATGGGATGAATTTTAATATATTATGTTGATTCTTTGGCTGAAGTAATCTGAAGCTGTTAACTGTATTGTTGCAAAACGGCATTCTCATTCTTTCACTACAAGTTGACTCTGCTAGCCCATCTTTTGTTATTAGCGCAATCTGAGACTGAGGAATCTCAATTTTTTATGGGTACCTCATGAAAGAGATGAGCATCAACCACATATCTGATCTGTGTACCCAATAAGTGGGCAAACACATAATAATACTTTTCATTATAGTGTGAAATAGTTTTATTTTAGTATTAAAAAGTTAGTGAACTGGAAAATAGTAAAGTACATGGAAAACAGAACAATATACATACACACATCCAAACAAGTTTAAAATTCTATAAGGCTTGAAAATAAAAGAGAGTTCACAATAAAGAGCTCTAAGTTATAGCTTGTTAATATGCCTTCTAGAAGACCGCGGTAGGTCTGAATTTTATTTCTTTTTCCCCCCCAAGTGTGCTCTTTTCCAGTGTAGCACAAAATAAACTTCTGTGGCATTGCAACTGTACTATAGCAGTAATCAGTACATCAGAGAGAAATTGTCACTTCTACTACAGAGATGGAAATAAAATAATAGTCTCAGTGACCTTTTGTATGTCTTTCCTGTTACTTTCTAGTTACTGTTCTCTACTGCAATAGGATTATCTATTTTGGCTTTATTTTACATAAAATGAATGCTAACAGAAGTTTAGAGATTTTGTTTTCCTACGAGTATATAGTCCATAGTATGAAATGCACAAACCCCATGTTTAACAAGAACCTATTTTATATTCTTTCTTTCCTTATGAAAAGCATTCAGAAGTGAAATTCCATACATGACATATTAAAAATTTCCAAAAAAAACCACAAATGTTTTCTGTCAAAGCCATCTGCTGAACATAAACAACATTTCATGTAAAGGTCATAATGGTCATGATATCGTTTTGAAAAGTTAAAAAAAAAAACACAACAAACAAATCATTTTTTCTTAGAAGAGGATTATAGAAAATAATCAAATTTGTTCACATATACACGCAAATATATACATCTTCTAAAATGAAAATTTTAGATTTAAATTTAAATTCTATGTAGTTTTTTCAATGCCCTACTATATGTAAGGTCTACTGAAGACAAAACGCTGATTGGTTTATATTTGGTTAACTCCAGTAATTTCTGTGTAGTTTCAGAGTTCTTCTAATCCATGCTAATAAACGAAAGCTATATCATATGTCACAAGACTGGGAAATATTTCATAGGATAAATTTAGAAAAAATAAACATTTTCAGATATATTTTTGAATTTTAGTTGCTATAGTAACAATACGTTTCTTCTTTACTGTACATTTCTTTACTGTATACTCAGAGTTCTATGTGACAAACCAACAATTTTACAGTCTACAATTTAGTCTCAAGAAAAAGATTTCCCCCCTCTGGGAGAACATGATTAGGCTGGAGCTTACAGAACTTCTGAAAGTTTTGGGTCTGTCAGCATTTCTGACTTAATTTCAGGGGTTTATGACCTACTTATAAAACTTCTTTATGGAAAGAAGCTTAGCACAGTTGTCTCCTCCTGGAAACATTCTTTAGTGTTTTTAATCAAAATTTTTAAAATCCATTTCACAGCTTAATTTATAGGCAAATGAAAAAACAGTAGACTAGTGTAGTGACTTCTGATATCAGTTGTGCTAGCTCATAACTTCATTTATTTGTGTGTGTGAATGCGATAAAAAGCTGATGGAGTGAATAAGAAGCACAGCATCAGTAAAATGAAGGAATTGATGTAACTAAACTGGTAAAAAACCTGAATAACTTCCTCTGATCTTTCCAAATCTTCATGTATGTATTATAGCACACCTGCCTATTGGGTAACAATGTCAACTGTACATACTAATGTACATTATATACATGATATTAAGCTGTAAGTGTTTTTAAGCTTTGTTTTCAAAAGCAAATCAGGCATTTAATTATTTCACAAGTAATTAGGCTTTCGATTCTCATTCAAATTATTAGGGGTTAAGTGCTAAAATATATATGAAGATCTGGGCTCAAGATACATATAAATACTTAACAATACAGACAAAGGTTCAGAATTTCCACTGACACCTATGGCAATCTGTGATGTCATCTGGTTTGGTAGTTCTGAAAGTTTAGCCAGATGTCTGTTTGCATCATTAAGGATACAGATCTTTTCTGAATCCATTCTAACAGCTCAACAAATAATATGCAATTTGATGTCTGAAAATTTGTAGCAGGAATAAATTTTTTAAATCCAGAAAATCAAGCAACGTAAACCATGCTCTGGAGCTTTCCAAAGCTAAAATGACTTTTCCAGGGTTGAAGCATGGGTGCTCCTGCATGATCAGCCGTACTCCTTTCCGAGCAGCGCGAAATTTTAGGCAGAGATGAGAAACATGCTAAAAGTGGAGGGTTTTCTCAAGTAGTAAAAGTTATCTAACTACAATGTGAGCATGTCTTAGATTCTTAAATCACTTCTAAACCCTGGAAAAGATACGTTTCATTCTCAAGTGTTGCTTTCTTTGTAAAATGAAAGGATATACTTACATAAACAGACTTACTCTGGTGATTAATTTTTCAATTCAAGAATAGATTCATTAAGAGATTAAGTATTTTTGAAGAAAACCTCAGGGCCTATAAACAGTCAAGTCGTATAGCATAGACTTCTTACTACAGAATCTTCTTTACCAACAGTGAGAATTCAAAAAAGAGAAGGAGTTCTGTTTCTGTAGCCTGTTTTTCACAATATCTGGATATTGGGGAATATCTTTTTCCATACACAGCTAAATCCAAAGCAATTTCTGGCTGACAAGATTTTACACAAACTAAGTATGTTATCCTGTTTCTGTAAGCTGAAGGTAGAATATGATCTCTGCCTCTAAAATTTGGGCTACAGAGAGTCTTCTGTCCTGCATTTTTACAAGAAAATAAAAGCAGGAATCTGAATAATAATACATCTCAAGTGATTACCTCTTTCGAGCGGATATTTAATTACACCTGTTGAGGGCTCATACCCCTCAAGAGTGGCAAAGTCTGATAGAAAAAAGGTCATGACATTAGTCAGAGATGGCAGCACAAGATCAGTCAGGAGCATATATCTTCACAGCTGCACACCAGATAACTCAGGGAATCCTTTACCTGGATCATGGCTCCTAGGCACAATAACAGCACAAACAGTAACTTGTGCTCAGGTGTGTTAAACATATGAATAGTAAAAAACCCCCACAAACACTAAAAGCCAGCAAATTAGAAATTTTGTAGCAGGCATTATTCTGTGTGACATTCCTGCTATTCCTCGCATCAAAATGTTCGTTTTCAATGGGGTTTTAGAGTTCACACTTCAGTGAAGTGAAAGGGACAGGAGATAGGAGCTTCCTGCTCTGCTACTGTTGTTTGAATAGGAGGCTATTCATTAGTGCTTTACTAATGGTTGTGATGGCTGTGTCTTTGCAGTGGAAAAGGTCATCTTATTATAAAAACAGCAGGCACAGCATTTTCTGAACAGCATAGCACACAGCCAAATCCACCATCAGAGGACTCGCCACTTTTTCCACCATTTTCTCCTTTTTTTATGAAATTCTGACTTTTTTGCATTATTGTGTTAGAAGTTTCAACCAGACATTTATAAAATCTACAGCCTTGTTCCTGTTGAGACCCCCTGATCACATCAGTAGAGGGAACATGCAGGAATTTCACAATAATAAACCTTTGATCTGAGTGCTGATGGACACTATCAGCTGCTTACGATGATTTTTAATGGATGCAAGTGCTGCTTGGTTAGCACAGCTTCAAGTATCCTTGTGCTGCTTTGATACGCTGGGGAAGAGATGGGGTCAAGTCACAGTAATTTGCCTCTGGCTTGATTAAAGGACTGCAGAGACATAACTTCATCTGATACAGCTCAGAAACCATCTGAGACTCAAACACTCTCGTAGGACAGAAGAGAGAACAAAACTACTTCCTCCACATCTTCATGAATAATACAGGTTGCATCCTTCCTAATCCTACTCCTGTGTGAAGGTTATCACAAGCTAGTTCTTTGAAAGCACTATAATATACAGAGAAATCAGCAATTAATTGTCATTTGAGTTATGTGGAAACCTTGATTCAATGTTTCTCTTTATTCCTTTCTCACATTTTTCTTTTCCTAGTTTGATTAAGAAATTGAATTTAGAATAGGAAGACAACTGTAGAAAGAGACACAAGGCTAGTCACAAAAAATCAAAGGCAGAAAGGAAAATATTTTTCCTCGTTCCCATAAGACAACTTGGTAATTGACTGTTCCCTTAAGGCAGTGTTGTAGTCTGGAATGTAACTGCAAAACCAACATCTTGGGGTTCTCTGTCAGGGACTTCAGTCTTTCAGCATTACATTTGCTCAGCTTTCCTTTTCCTTTTCTTTTTTTTTTTTTTTTCTTTTCCCCTTGTGAGTGTCAGTTTCAATAACTAAATTACCGTTATACTTTTAGAGACAATTTAATGTTTTACCTGGTCACAGATTAACACCAGCACTGGAAATTTTGCAGTCCAAAGGGTAGCCTTGATTACTGTAGGGCAGCCTCACCAAAGGCTGATATCAATATCTAGGCTGCATAAATGCACATGAGGTCACCATGTAGCCTGGAGGATCTCATACCCCAGTGTAACACTCCAATAGCATAAATCAGAAATCATCAAATAATATTACACTGTTAGAAAATGTCAGTAGGCAGAGATTCTGGTCTTATATGCCTCACAGGTGGAATGAGAAGAAAAGAACCTGACTCCAGGCTATGTTTGATGAAATAACAGTTAGGAAGAAAAAAGAAGTCTTATAGGGGAGGAAAAAAAATGAAAAATAATAAATTGAAAATCCAACCAATGACATCCAGCATCTTTTTTGAGTAAAACACTTGACCTTTGAGATCACTCCCAAGGAATGTCTGTTTCACTCATCTCAGGCTAAGGGAATGACTTTCCTTCACTCATTCAGTACCTTGCAGGCTGCAACACAGCCATCCACATAATAATTTTTGTTCTTTAAAGAGAGACTTTCTCATTTGTTAGTGGGGAACAAATAGTGGTAATGAGGTGTACAATATGAGAAATCAAGATTGTAGAATTGTGGACTTGTTCCAGGCAGATTTCTTGCAAGTGAAGCTATCTGTAACATAAAAAGTCCCTAAGTCCTGCTGAGAAGGAGACAAACTATGAGATGGGCAAAAATTCAGACTAGGAACTTTGTGCTCAGCAGAACTGATGGTTTTTAAAGGATCATGGTGGCATGCTCTGAATGGTACAAATCTAGTCCAATGCTGATGGACTTTCTCTCTGTAAAAAAGCCTCTATAACTGGTTTAAAGCAAACTTGTAGAGAAAGCAAACCCTCTAGAATTGTACAGATCCACCATCATGAACATTTCCTCACGTTATCTTTTCTTTTATTAGTACTTTGCTGAGAGCCCTAAAAGCTTAAGTTTGATCCAGTTCACACCCTGAGGAATTTTTAATACTGAAAAATAGTATTGAAGATCCTCACAAAAATGATCTTATGTTAATTCTATTAAGCATGTCTAAACCAGCGTGCTCTAACGACAGGTGCACTGCACAAGCACTTGGAGGAAAAAGCTCTGTAGCTAGCTCTGATATCAATGTATGACACGGCAGTGACTTTTTCTTTCTGTGCTCCACAATCAAATGAAAATTGTTATACTGTTGAGATCACAAAATAGTGACAGAACTCTTGATCTGATCAATTTTCTTATCAAAGGATCACATATAATGAGGAAAATGATGAATTCTGGAGTCTGTCATAGTTTGCAGACGGTCCAGATTCACTTATTAGATGATGACCCAGACAGTTGCAGAAAATGATTCTCCATCACTATGGAGGAAGAAATTATACAGAAATATTTTTTTTTGTCTGTAGCAAGACATTTACATGTACAGGAGTCACTCTGAAGATATAACTATACCCCAGATATTTAATATTTCACCATTATTCTGTCCTCCTCCCAAGTGATTAGATTTCCTGCAGTACTTCATTGATCTGTTTAAATAAACCTAGTCTCTATAGGAGCTGGAAAACTTTGCTTTCCTTCAATAGAAATAGATCTTTTGTGGTAGAAAACAAGAGTAGTTTATTTCTCACAAAGGTTAGAGAACTTGAGTTTAAAAATGCCATTGGCCTCATGCTCCCACTTTTGTGAAAGTCGGACTTCACCTCTTACTTAGGGTTGTATTTACTTTCCCTGTGCTGCGGTGCTACACAATAGTTTCTTGCAGAGTTCTTGCCCAGGGAGTCAGAGATTTGATCTAGGTCTTCCCATCTCCCAGTACTGCCCTGTGTTTTGTCCAGTACTTCTTAAGTGGGCAACATATAATCAGTCCTTTGAATGTAGGACTTCTCTTACCACCAGCTAGCAAAATGACATCTCTTTCATTTCTTCTTTTGTTGTGTCATAAGTTTTCCTTTTTGCCTATAGTGCAGCCCCTCTAAAACAGAGGAGTATAAAACAGCCATACACCTTAAACTTTTTTCAGTCTTAAGAGTAGAGAACTCTTGCAAATTAGGAGCAGAAGGCATATAGCACCTCACACTAACCTGGCCATATAATCCACTGCTCTGTTTTCAAAGCTGTGTTGGGTTTATGTGGTGGGGCTTTGGTAGCAGGGAAGGGAGTACAGAGATAGGCCCTGTAAGAAGCTGCTAGAAGCTTCCTGGCTCCAAGTCAGGCCCACCTCTGGCCCAGTTGGACCCATCTCTGGCTGAGACAATCAGCAACTCTGAATAACATATTTCAGAAGGGACAAGGAAACCTGTGCAGAGCAAGGACCTGCAGTGAAGAGAGAGGAAGAGGTCGTGGGTGTCTGTCTGCACTGGCTCCCCTCACCCGCCTTGTCTGGCGGGCGTGGGGTGGCAGCCATGGCTTGGAGCAGTTTGGAGTGCTCTGAAGCTCCCCACTCTCAGGATGCCTGCTGAGCAGAACTGGTCCTGCCAGGGCCACCAGAGTTCATTTGGCTGGTTGGGCCTGGCGTGCCTGCAGGTCAGTGAAGAAGGAGGAGGAGGAGGAGGCGGCGCACTGGAGCAGAGATTCCCCTGCAGCCTGTGGTTAAGACAGCAGGCTATCCCACTGCAGCCCGTGGAGATTAATTAACAGTGGAGCAGTTGCGCTGGAGCAGGTGACCGCACCTGAAAAAAGGTCATGACTCTGTGGGAAGCCTGCACTGCAGCTGGAGGTTAATGGTGGGGTACTCTATGAAGACCTGCTGCCATGGAGGACCCCACACCAGAGCAGGTGGCTGTGCCCAAAGAAGCCATAACTCTGTGGGAAGCCCACACTGGAGCAGTCTGTTGGGGAAGGACTGCACCCCATGAGAGGGACTCACGTCAGAGAAATCTGTGGATAACTGTCTTCCATGGGAAGGGACCCCACGTTGGAGAAGGGGAAGAGTGTGTGGAGTCCTTCCCCCTGAAAAGGAAGGAGTGACAGAAACAACGTGTGATGAACTGACTGCAACCCCATTCTCTATCCCCCTGTGCCACTGGGGAGGAGGAAGCAGAGCCAGGAAGAAGAGAGGGGCGCAGGGAAGGTGTTTTTAAGATCTGGCTTTGTTTCTCATTATCCTTTCTGATGTGATTGGTAATGAAGCAAATTGACTTTTTCCCCAAGTCAAGTCTGTTTTGCCCATGACCATAATCAGTGAGTGATCCCTTCCTGTCCTTGTCTTGACTCTCAAGCCTTTTGTAATATTTCCTCCTCTCCATCCCACTGGGGCAGGAAAGAATGAGCAAGCGGCTGTGTGGTTCTTCGTTGCTGACTGGGCTAAAACATAACAAAAGCATTTACCAAATAACTGTCTGCTCTTCTAAAGTTCGTTTTAAACTTCCCCAGTAGGAGTTTTATTAATTTTTCTTCTTGTTCTTAATGAAAGGAAACATGGTAATGATGTTTTACTAAATATATTCTGTTTGAGACTGACCATACTTAATGGACTACATTCCCCACGGAACATGCACAGAAGCTGGGTTACTATCTTCCAATTTTGAACCATCACAGAGCACTGGTACAATCTAGACATCAAGCTGATGGGACCACTCTGCATTTAAGGTTATTCATAGCGATCATTTACAGTGCAGGGAATTTATGATCTCAAATAAAAGTATCAAATGATTTTTAGTCTTGCTGTTTTGATGTCTCAAAGGTAGAATATCTCTTCTCCTTGAGTACCTAAACAGCTATATGTTTCCTTCCAGCTAAATCTAAATTGATATAGAGTCTAGGTAATCCATGATATTCCATTCATTTAAAATGTTATGCTCATCTAAAAGGTAGGCATACAGTAATGGCTTGAATTAGAAAACTCCTGAAGGCTAAATTCCACACTTTACCACTATGTAATGCATAGCTATGATAACCTATATTATTCTTTAATGAAATTTGTGTACTTGAAGAAAATTCCATTAAAGAAACTGATATTTATCCTACTAGAATGAATCTTACATAGAGTATATAACTTTTAAAGAGTCCTGAAATGGTAGAACTGAAAGAGTGACATTTCTAAGTAAACAAATAAATGTCTAAACCCCAAATTTTTGTGTGTTTTCAAATAGAAGAAGGCTACAGGAAATGAAAAAAAAAAAAAACAGCAAAGAAAATGCTTATAAAAATCAGGGCAAATAAATACATCATCCTGTATAACACTGATTTCTTACTCTTTCAGAAAAGATTATCTATAGCACCAGGATATTTGTTTCAGCAGATATCTGTTCAAAGAGATTTTTATTAAGTAAATGATTATTTGTCACAAAATAAGAGTTCACCCGACTACTGCATACATTGAAGAGCTAGTATGTCACTACATATGGATCTAGCCACTCAGCTAAAGCCCTGGCATATAATAAGATGTCAGAAACTTAGGCTCAGATCTTTAGGGAAAACTTCTCTATTCCTCTCTACAAACATGAGTTGGTGTCCTATTTTTGCTGCTGTTTCCTCATAACACTTTATTGTAATCCACATTAACCCAGTATATATCTGTGATGTGAGAGTAACAGAGCAGTTTTGTAATTATCTATAGTAATTAAAATTCAACATTTCACAGAAATGGTTGACTGTGTTTTGCACACTGTACATTTTGCTCTCTCGTTCTTATTCCAATCAGCTATTTGACATACACTAAATTTCCCTGCAAAAGCATTTTCTCTTTGCAGATTGAAAGATGGAAGGTTTTATAAAAGGCTGTCAGTGTTGAAAGCTCACTAGATATAGGGAACTGCTAATTGCATAATATGGTGCTGCAAAGCTAGTTAATTTTCTTAATGAATGCCATAAAGTATTTTTTGAAAAGGATCAAAACAGGAAATCATGCTGCATGACCCTTATTTGGAAATCACTTCTGAGATAAACAGGAAATAAATGTACAGATCGAATCTGATTCTTCAAATGCTGACGTACACTTCCAGCTTTCTGTAAGTCAGAATTTTCTCTGGGAGAGGAAGAGAAGTTCCACCAATGGGAGAAGTTACGGCTGGGTTACTTCGTGTGAAGTGTGGTTACAGCGGAGTGGTGCACTCTCCTCGTGGTAGTCTTGAGGCACCTGTGGAAGGATGAATATTTGCATCCAATACTTGTATCACTGACAGCCCTGGGGGGCTGAAATGGGGTCCTGGGCTGTAGGTTGGTTGGAGGAGATCCCAAAGGGTATGGACAGGGACAGCCATGCCCATTACTGTCCTCAGGGACCTGACAGCATACATCCTGAGCCCTCCACCTCTTTCATTAACTCTCTTCAAAGAAAAAAGCAAGTCTGCTGTATTCACCAGAATTATAATTTAAAAAACATAGCAAGAGGGAGTTTCAGACTCTGAGTTCCTGTTTAACAAAATTGTCTAAATTCCCTCGTTCAATGCTACCTAACTCTGTATATAATCCCTCGAGCCAGAGAGGAAACTTTTAAGACATTTACAATTCAAATATAGCAATGTTCCTTTTGGACCTGGTCGTTTTGGCAAAAGGACATAAATATTTTAATTATTATAGAAATGCTTCTGCAGTCTATTTACTTAATTACTGGCCTTGGATTTGATATAAAGACGTATATTTTTTGGGGTAAGAAAGAAGTTGTTAGAAATAACCATTTATTCAATGGTATATCTAAATATGTGATTTTTATCATCAGGGAAAAATTTCTTATTTAGTTGTTAACATACATGCACCCTTTCATAATAGTTATTGGTAATATATGTTCATGAAATACAAGATATCTCTGTTGTATTTGTATTGCAAATAATTTACAAGTAAACTGATGCAGAGTTGAAAATACTCAAACAGAGTGTTATTATGTGTATTATTTCAAAATTCTGGGATTTTCTGTTTATGGTAAAAATTAAACTCTAAATTAGTGCAACAAATAATAAAGAGCAAAATTATAAGTTGGAAGTAAAATGCTTTTGATTGCCTTCTGATTATCCCCACATGTGCCTTTTCCCCTCCCAGCATAATTAATGTGTAGGCTTTTACTCCACTTTGCTGTTTTGCTCTTGGGCTAGCCTCATTCGATTCTAAAATTCATCAGGACCATGACGAGAAGCAGAAGTAAGCGGGTGGCCATGATCAAAGTTCATCAGTGAGTCACAGAGCTTCACTGAGTTGTTGATATGCATACAAAGGTAAACGAAATTGCCTGTCAATTACAAACTTTGCCTTTGTGTCTTCTAATCATGGAGGAAAAAATCATCAGCCAAATCGTAGGATTTACCTTTTGAGACAACTCAAATGTAATTACTCATCTAGAAAATAAAAAGTGCTGCATAAATTATATTTTGATAGTAAGTAATTGAAATCACTGAACATAAGGATTTGTATTATTCTTATGAAAATCATTGCTAATACTGAAAACAAAAGAATAACTGATTTGTACAGATTATATATAACTCTAGGAAAATCACACCCAAAGCGTAAGAACTCCTGAGTATTTTTGCACTTGGTAGCCTCATATGTTTTATTTTACAGCCTAACAGCACACTGACAGTAACCTTCTAAGAAGGTTCAAAGGTAAGCTTAACGATCATTCAATGTGGAAGGATACCTGAGACATGTGAACAATCCAGCCTTTCCTGGGAGCACGTGCCTGGATGCAGAAAGGGAATTCGACACCATGATGACGTTGCTTCCGGGATGCAACCAATCATACTCAGGGGTGGGCTATTGTTTGTATTGTAACCAACCATAGATTGCCAAGTCTCGTTTAGAAAGCTATAAAGCACGCTGAGTGTATGCAAATAAAGGTTCACTTGTTTGATCACATTGATCGTGTCAGGTGTCCTCACTCATCTCCCGCAATTCAACATTTTTTTTCCAATATGCCAGAATTATACAAATGTTTTAGCCTAATAATAGTTTAGTGTCATTGTAAAATCTATGTTTTATGATAACACACATTTCACATTCCCTTTTTGTGGTGAAAAATGGAATGAATATGACTCTCTAGTGGTCAGCAGATTTGCTGAAAAAACATTTAGATTAAGAAATTCAAGCAGTCTCACTCATGTATTTCATTATTTTCTTTTGAATATAGGCTATTTCATTTTTCTAATATAGTTAAAGATCATTCAGAAAGTAGTAAAGGATAGGGGAATTTTGTGAGACAAAATAAAATCTAGGTAAACTCAACTGTATTCAAGATTTATGTCAGGTATGAATTTGGATTAATAGATTGACTGGATAAAACAACTGAAGCAAGGATTCTCCTGAAATATAAATATGCCAAGCAGAAGAGGAGACAGCTAGTGCTTCCGCTTTTCAACTCAGCTACTCAGTAGTAAGAGAGAAGGAAATATTACAGCAGAGATGAGGGGTCATCTTCCTCATTAACTTTTCTCCCACTGTCCGACATCGATACAAGGTCTGTATGTTTATTTTACATCACAAAATATTAAGTTTAGTATCTCTTTTAGATGGTTATTAGCAGTGACTGTAATCTCTAAAAATAGCCACCCAACTTAGATTCTTACTGTTTAAATTCTGTGTGGATTTTAAGTGCCAACACAGCCTCTGTCAATAATAATCTTTGATCTGCTGTTGTATTACACAAAACTTAAAGACAAACGCATCACATTCCCCAAACTATTGTTTTGTCTCTTGTATACAATCCTTCCATGCATGCATATTTCTTCCCTCTTGGTTACTGACATTTTCAAATCTAAAACCTTGGCAGTTAAGCTTTCTACCTCTTTCAGACACAGTTTTTTCAGGGCTTTTTTTCACCATCAACCTCACCATTTGCTTATATTGTTATGGCATCAGAATTGTGACACGTGGATGTTTCGTATTCTTAGGCAATACCACTGTTCTTTTTTGTATTTTTCAGTACTTAATTATGACAAACTGAGTCATTCCTTACGTTTTTGCAACTCTTATTTATGAGTGCAACTGTTAGTGTAACTCGTGTAAATAATAAACAAAAGTACATTTGAAGTTATTTAAATGATACTATTATGTGAGGACATGAAATATTCCAGGTAATGGATAATATGGAAATTGCAAAGCCATACGTGCTGGAATGTGTAGCATTGTGGGGTTTTGGGGTTTTTTTTGCAAATGGATGGCCTGCAGCAGCTGGAGTATTAGAAAACTGGGAGAAGGGTGAAATAATCAGTTAAGTTTCAAGTAACTATATCTCAAGGAGTTCAAAACTAAATGCCATAAAAGCTACAGAAGTCAGCTGTGAAGGAATTTGATGGAATTGCATTAGACTTCAAGTGGGTTCTGAATACTGTATTCAGTTTTGAGTCCCTCACTACAAGAAAGACATTGAGGTATTGGAACGTGTCTAAAGGAGGGCAATGAAGCTGGTGAAGTGTCGCAGCTAGAAGCTTCAGGCGGCTCCAAGCAGACCAATGTTCTAATGCAAAGGCTTCAGGCTCTACTCTAAGGAAGGCCCACACTCCTCCAAGGCTCAGGAGAAAATGCCTCACCCTTAGGAACGAACGCCCTGCCTTAAATAGTCAGGAGTCATGTGGTTTAGTAGATGGGTCAAGGCTATTGGTCACTTGACCATCCATCTCCCAGAGTGATTGGCTGAATGCTACAGCACCTGTTTCAAGGCAACTTTCCCAGTGTAACGAGCCACAGGTGTTTTAGTTAGCCTGCATAGGGAAAGAACCTTCACAGGATGCTGCAGCAGCCAAAAGATTTCTCCACAGTGAAGGGTCTAGTGCACGAGTTCTATGAGAAGTGGTTGAGGAAACTGGGGTTGTTTAGCCTGGAGAAAAGGAGGCTGAGGGCAGAGCTTATGACTCTCTACAACTACCTGAGAGGAGGTTGTAGCATGGTGCGTCTCAGTCTCTTCTCCCAAATAACAAGTGATAGGACAAGAGGAAACGGTCTCAAGTTGCACCAGGGGAGGTTTAGATTGGATATGAGGAAAAATTTCGTCACAGAAAAGGTTGTCATGCATTGGAAGAGGCTGCCTAGCGAAGTGATTGAGTCACCATCCTTGGAAGTATTTAAAAGACAGGTAGATGTGGTGCTTAGGGACACAGTTTAGTGATGGACTTGGCAGTGTTAAGTGAACAGTTGGACTTGATCTTCAAGGTCTCTTCCAACCTAAACAGTTCTATGATTCTATGAAGACCCTTTTTCTCTTCCCTTTCACATTTTTTTGCATTTTGCTTGATTATTTGTGGGTATGGGATTATTATGTGTGTTATGTGAAGCTCCCTCAGCTGTGTAAGGGTTCTTGAGAGGCCATAACAGTTGACATTCCCGGAAGGACTTATTCTACAGTAAGGTTTCACAAGTGCAGCCATGAAACTAATGTCTGAACAAAATATTCTTAAAAATACCATCTACAGAGAACAAAACTTTTCCTCTGAGATTCAATTAAATGCCCAACAGCTCAGCTGTTTTCAGACACAAAACTACAATAGTCTCATATATGTTTTAATTTTATTAATGAAAGCTCGCAAACCTTTAAAAGTAAGACATTCTTATCTAAGTAGGAGTTCTACAGGTGGGAACCAAAATATACATTTTTGGTTTCTCATAAACGATGTTGAACGGATACTGGGAGGAGGGGAGCTCTTGGAGGCAGAGAAGAGAGTAACATGGCAGAAATAGAATCATTTAGTTCTTTCCTATACTTTTCCCACTCCATATAAAACCTACAGCTGTTAGGTTAGGTCCTTGTTTGAAAATGTCTTGATTCAAGCATGTCTCATCTCTGGTTGAAAACATTGTTATAGATTCTTAAAAATAGAATTTGTAAAAGAAATCAGTTGTTTAATTACAGTGCTTGTATCTTGAATTATTGATTTCTGTCCAGATTGCCTCATTTGCCTGACGAGTTTTACTCTCCCTTCCTATCTCTTATTGCATCTGATGTATTTTGGCACTGGGAATACTTCACAGATAGCCCGCAGAAACAACATTTCCTCTCATTACCCAGATAGGTTATTGAATAAGTATAGCACAAGTGACCTTGTCACTCCCATATTTTCAAATGCTCTTTTCATCTGAGCACTAATCAAAAGACTCTCTATTCTTCCAAACATAATAATAAAGATACCTTTATCTTAGATTCTGAACACAACTCAGGCAATAAGAGAATCATATTTTGATTATTTATTCCAGAATCCAATTCCAGAATCCAATTTCAGAATTCAAACCAGTGCCTATTTAAGACCAGTAAGTTTCAGTGAAGTGTTGCAGTGGGAGTTAGTTTTAACAATATTTCAGTACAAGCACCTCCGTCTAGTAGTGACAGATGTTTATGTCTCTTAGATAGTCTCTTAAAAGAAATAGGGGAAAAAGAGAAGTAAACTTGTAGCGAAGTTTGAACAATTTTTATGTTAGACAAAATGGAAAATTTTAAACTAGTAAATGATGTACTTCAAAGTAAACACAAGAGAGCTATTAAGCAAACCAAATAAATTTTCTAAGGGAATTTATATATCTATATCATATGTGTATGATATTACTGCTATTTATTTTTTTTTTTTATTAAACTAACATTCAAAGGAAGCTTAAGTGTGAAAATGTCATTGTACTAGATGCTCAACGAACAGATAGTAGATAACCCCAAAATTTTGTTTCTTTTCTTCTTGAAGTATAGATAAGATCCTTTCAGTGGTTCTGTTTGAAAAACTTATATAGGCTCCTCAAAAGAATGTAGCAATCTGACTAAATGTACACATCTCTATGTAAACAATCTGTATAGTCTCCCTTTACAGAGAAAAGATGTTTTCTACTACGTGATTCATCTCAGTCTACAGTTAACAACTGAGACAGGTCCATTCAAATCTGTCCTGAATATGTCTGTTTCTCTCCATTGACTATAAAATGAACCTAGGCCGAGTAATTCAAAAGCTTATGCATACCTTTTGAGCAGTTAAATGAAATGAATCCCATACCTTGAATCAGATTTAAGGTAATTAGGCTGATGATGTCTCTGGCAGACCAGTTGTGCTAAATCTTGCTGTGGTAATCTGAAGTGTTGTCCCTCCTGTCTGTTTCAGGATTTTGCCTTTACGATGTGATCCGCAGAAGGGAATGTTTCCTCACCCCTCAGCTGCTCTGTCAATGGTGAAGGAATAGTTTCCCTTTTGCCGATTTCACAGTTTCAAACCAACCCAGCCCCTTGACTTGCAACCGTGCAAATAAAGGATACCTTGTCTGCTGAATATTAATAATAAAGAGTTTTTCTTTATTGTTTTTAAGACTGGAAATCAGCAGTCTCTGTGTGATCTGACAGATGTTACTGTTGTTACCACTAATATCAGATTACATTTTAAATCTCTAAAATTAAGAAACTATAAGGAGGTATTTATAAACAAGCACATAATGGTACTGCAGCTCAGGCTTCTCTTTACTTCCTGCTTAGTAATATTTTACTATGATGTGTGGCATTTTTCCTTGAGTAAGTTGAAGAGTTGAGCAAAATTTAGTGATACGTTTCCAACATTAATATTAGTATTTTAATGATGCATTATATTTTATGGTCTGGAGTACTTGAGGTTTAAAACCAATGAAACTACACTGATAAAGTAGATGTAATGTCACTGCAAGGTTCATTGGTACTTACTAAAGCAAATACGCTGACTGATAAACAAATATGCATCTGATGAATCCGGATGGCGTTACTCACTTTCTCTATGTTAAGATTTTTAAGTACATCTGATTAGAAATTTAACTGGGTGTCTAACCAGTGAAATGTCAGAATTTCAATAGATTTTGTTGAACTGCTTGGAGTTATACAAATTATTCGTCCTTTACTTTCTTAAGACTATCTTTTCCCTCTTTCGATACCTCTTAAATTCTCAGACATTACCTATAAGGATGCATCTTACTCAGCTTAATATACATTTGTTTCATTATGTTCTCTGAACTGTTTTGCAGCTTATTTTATCAAAGTCTTTCGCTTGTATATTGGTCATAATTAATTTGCATTACAAGACTTTAGCAGTATATTACACCTTTCAGGTTTGACACTCTGTTTCAGGACTCTCTGTAATAGCCAAGTCATGGGAGTTTTTTTATATTGCTTAGTAGCACTGATTCAGTACTGACCAGCTGGGCTCCTCCAGAAGCACTGAGCTGTCACTGTACTGGAAAGAGGTTATTAAGTCAAAACTCGACATGTCTCAATCTTGTCTGTGAAGCTATTTCTACAGAAGTAGATAAACAGGCACACATTTAGATATGCATTGTCTATTTCAACGAGCTCTCACCAGACAAGGACTAGTGCAGTTTGGGAGGATAATATAGATCATAGCTTGCTCCCAGCCAGCAAAATGGACAAGATGGGAAGAAAGTGTTTAACAGCATGGAGTCATGTTGTGCTAGAGTTAGAGCTTAAGTTTTCCTGGCACCAATAAATTAACCTGATATTCTAATATGGATATAGAGACAGTGATTTCCACGTGACGATGCTATGAGTTTGCTGGATGTGCACTGAATCATTGGGGAACCTGCAGAACTACTCTGGGAACTTGTTATGCAGATGAAGACACAAGTTTGTGTGAAGAAAAACAAGATCTGATAGAGATTATTTTTCTGGGACTCTATGCTACCTTAAAGCATCATTCAAAGTCATGCTCTGCTGGCTGCTTTTTGTTGAGTCATACTTCAGCTTAGACCCAGTCTGTCTTTTTTGGCTTAGCTAATTTATTCAGAGATAATTTGTAGTTGACTATATTTTGTAGTAACATATCTGGGTTTAATATCTTTAAAAAAATTATCTTTCTTTTCCATCTAGCACTAGAAGAACAGGGTCTTTAATGACAGATCAATGCACATGTGAGTTTTTGTGATTCATCAGACACACATGACATCCCTACTAGTTTCATGCACTACATTATGAACAATTCACAATATATTGACATGCAGTAAAGCAGAGGATGATAACTCACCAACCACTTCTTTCTATCTAATAGCCCTGTCAGAAACAGATACATTAAAAAAAACCCAAGCAAATCCCCTATAGAAGGGCATATTTTTCCTGCTGCATTTTGTATTACACTATAATTTCAGGAAGGCATCTTTCAGTTTACAGGGTTATACACTGACTACATTTAATGCTGTGTTTATTTGGAATATAATAAATAGACCAAAGTACTATAGAAAGCGCATTCAACCTCCAAAGCATATATTCTATGTACCTCTGAGCTATGGTAAAATAAGATTCATAGGAGAGGATTCATCTGACCAAATGTGCATATATGTTATTCAGAACACTACTCTAAATTGCACTGTGCCCTCACTATAGTCAGTGGAAAAAGCTAGGCATTTCTATTGTGTGATTTATCTGACCTGTACAAGAAGTGTCCTTTAAAGTACGATGAATCTTACAGAAGTGCTTTGTTCTAACTACAGAGTGAAGAAGCAGTTTAGATAACCACCTCAAATATAAACAATCAGATTGGACACCTTTATATTTCATCAGACAAAACCTGCACATTATTTTGTATTCAGTTCTGCTTCCTGACTTCCGTTTAACTGGGCACAAAACTTTAAAATCTTTAAGATTTTAAATTCTACTCAAAGCAATTAGTACATTGATTTTAAAACATGAATATGAAGTGAAACAAGTCATGTAATAAAAGTATATGAGGTGGTTACACAAGGCAGGAGAGTAGTGTCTAGACTGGTAGTAGATGGGGAGGGAAAAGGAAGCATGAAAGAATGTGGTAATTAAGAATTAGTTTCTTTACTCTGTGTTCCATCAAATATGTTTATACCTGAAAGGAAAAACACTGCATCACAGCTGTAGTTTTTAATGCGTGTTCGTGTGTGATGCTATACAGTGTTGAAAACAGTTCATTATGAAAACATGAACAACCATTGCAGTTTTGAGATCATTTTGTTGACAGGCAAATCATTTTAGTACTCTCAACTTTTCTTCAGGAATTACAAAAGCATAATCAGAGATGCTAAACACATTACAAATGAGACCACTTGCTTGCAAAAAAAAATCATTTGTTTGACAGGGAGGTGTTGGAAACAAGAAAGGCCAAAAGACACTTGGGTGATAATTTAAGTGTGCAGGCAGAGTTCAAAATCAGATAATCTTTAATTCATCTGCTATGATTCTCAACAGCATAGTTAAGTGAACTCCTATTTGGTATTGATTTTAAGACATGCATGATTTCTCTAAGGAGAATGAAACTTTTGTCGTGGTTTTTGGACTGAAGGTCGAGACAAGAACCGAAAAGGGAGCACCCACCAAACATGGTCTCGGGCAAAACATGACTCAGGCTTACTTCTTAAAACGAAATAATTTATTAACAGTTACAAGAGACACAAGGGAACAAGAAAACCGGTTACTTGAGAGGAAGAAGAGAAAACGAGGCCCGATCTTAAAACAACACCTCCCCACCCCCTATTTTCCTTTCGTTCCTGGCTCTGCCTTCCCCCCAGCGGCGCAGGGAGACAGGGAATGGGGGAGTACAGGTCAGTTCATCCATGTTGTTCACTGCCGCTCCTTTCTTAAAGGAGGAGGAGTCTTTACACCATTTTTCCCTTGCTTCGGTGGATCCCCTACTCACAAAGAAAAAAGTCCCCAAACTTTTCCAAAGTAAGTCCTGCCCGCAGGATTGCAATCCTCCCCATGGATCGCACCAGTTCGGGCTTTACCAGTCTCGGCCTCTTAGGGAGCTGCTGCCACTCGCGTCGGCGTGGGTCGTCCCACGGTCTCCAGATGCCTCCACGACCTCGTCGTGCATTCCATGCCCCATTATCAACAGTACCTGGTCGCGCATCCCCTGCTCCACGACCTCTCCTGGGCTCAGGCATCTCCTTCCCGACGTGGGTTTCTCCACAGGCCACGAGTGGGTCGCTGCTCCGCCGAGTACACCCTGGCTGCAGGGGGGCCGCCTGCAATCTCACACCGATTTGCAAGGGAAGCCTCAGCTCCAGTACACCTCCTCCTGCTCCATCTTTGCTGACCCGGTCGTTGTGGTTGTCTTCTCTTAGATATTAATCCTCTCTAGGGGAAGCTCGGCCCGGCGGGCACCCCGGGAGTGGGGCGCTTACCGAGTCCCCCATGTGGCTCCCCGGCGCCATCTTGAGCACATGGCGCCGGCCCGGGCCCGAGCGGCCGCTCGGCCGGGAGCCGGGAGCGAGGGCAGCGCCCTCCTGCTCTCTCTCTCCTCGCTCCTGAGCAAAAAGCCCTTTCCCGCCCCTTTGTCCCAGCTTAAATAGGGCAATTCGCAGAGGCGCCGCCTTGGCTCAACCTCCCCCGGGGGGGATGGGACTCAGATCTGGTGGCACAGGGAGCAAATCCCCTCCCCTGCCACCAGAACACCCCCCCGCCCATCAAACTATCACATTCTTTTCTCGACCCTCAGTCCAAAAAAAAAAAAAAAAAAACCACGACAACTTTGTAACATGATATAAAGTTTGTAGAGGAGAAGCTGAGCTTCTGATTCCTTATTCTGTGTATCTAACTGAGGTATTATATTCATACTCCAGAAACTTTCTTTGACATGTATTTATTGCACGTATCACTAATTGACCCAAGGAGCCTTGCAACTCTAAAAGATGCACAGACCAAAGGATACATCCAATATAAAGTTTAAGCAACATAATGTTCACTGTCTAATGACTGTGATTTGGGCATCTGGCTTGGTGCATTAGGTGCCCATGTTCCAAGCATTGTGTAGGGAGAGTTACATTCTTCAGAATGAGATCCACAATAAACAGTAAATGACAACTGTAGAGGTACCTAGACTCTGTAAAGAGTACAAATATCTTGATTCTTATCCTCTAACCAGTTCTTGCATATCTAGCTAAGTGCCAGGAGGAGTTACTTCCTTCTATTGATGTGGTTAAAAGCTGACAGTGGTGATTAAACTATTTTCTTAAAATGAAGGCATAAATGGTAATCCTTGTATTTTTAAATTCATAGAATCATAGAATCACAGAATCACAGAATGTTAGGGATTGGAAAGGACCTCAAAGGATCATCTAGTCCAATTCCCCTGCCGGAGCAGGACCACCTAGATCAGATCACACAAGAACGCGTCCAGGCAGGTTTTGAACATCTCCAGAGAAGGAGACTCAAGATCATCTAGTTCCAACCCCCTGCCATGGGCAGGGACACCCTCCACTACACCAGGTTGCCCAAAGCCTCATCCAACCTGGCCTTGAACACTTCCAGGGATGGGCCATCTACAACTTCTCTGGGCAACCTGTTCCAGTGTCTCACCACCCTCTGAGTGAAAAATTTCTTCCTTATATCTAATCAAAATCTGCCCTCTTTCAGTTTAAATCCATTGCCCCTTGTCCTATCACTACATGCCCTTTTAAAAAGTCCCTCTCCAACTTTCCTGTAGGCCCCCTTTTGGTACTGGAAGGCTGCAATAAGATCACCCTCGACCTGCTGGCCACGCTTCTTTGGATGCAGCCCAGGATACAGTTGGCTTTCTGGGCTGCCAGCGCACATTGCCGGCTCATGTTGAGCTTCTCATCCACCAGCACTCCCAAGTCCTTTTCCTCAGGGCTGCTCTCAATCCATTCTCTGCCCAGCCTGTACTTGTGCTTGGGACTGCAGATTGCTGTTTCTTACAGTCCACCTTCTCAATCCTTATCTCATCGCAAGGACATTGAAGTTCGCAGTTCTCAGAAGACTACCCAAATCACAAGTCTGTAGACTTTGATGGTAAAAGCAGACTGAGATGGTAGAAAAAAAGGAGATCAGGACTTGAAGTTTTCTCCTGTTTATGCAGTCTCATACTGAAGAAAATTATTAATAACCTACTGAGACAAAGACAAAGAATGGAAATCTTTAAACTTGTGATTAGGACCTAATATGGGATTCCAGACTTAATATTTTCTTCAATCCTTTTAGTACATTTTGCATCTAGCAACTGCAGCATCGAGTGCTCCAGCTGATCTCCAAGGTAAAAATCAAAATCAAAAAACCTAATGTAACTCGAATTTCCTTATGCAAAACAGAACACTTTTCACAGGAGAATTGAACAAACTAATAACTAAAGAATCACATATTTTTATGACAGACTGTTCCTGTAAATATGGGAGAAGCAGCAGTTATCATATATCTTAACTTTCATAAGACTTTGACATTTCAGTACTCATAAGCAAGCTAGGAAAACATTATTTGGATGAAATAGCCATATATTGGGTCCAAAATACAGAAGTATGGAGTGAAGGAACAAGTTAGGAAGAACCTGAATTTGCCTCCTACCCTCTAAGAAAATTCTTATTAAAACTATGCCTTTACCAACGGCTCTGTTGCATATTTCCCTTAGCCATACTCTACAAGTTCTTCAGGAAGTCTGACAGTAGTGTTGAAGGAACAAATGAGAACAGCCTGATACATGTAAAGTTCATGAAAAATAGGTCTTTTCCTAGTGTAGCCCCTTGCAATGATATAGCAGTTAAATAAATTTTATAAATGTAATGTAAAATTTCAATGTTGGCATTATGAGCTTAGTAATGTAAACATTGTACAAGGGGCAGTTTTAACATGTTTGAATAAATTTAAATAGTATGTACATTAGTTACAGTGTGCTATAAACTCCAAGAATAATCTGCTCTCTCATAACTACCAAAGACATTTGTATAACTGAATAAGAATGTAACTTTTTTTCTAATTTTATTATAGATTACACGCAATGCTATAGGCTTTAAGGCTTTCTGATCTTGCAGTATGCAACATCTCCATCATGTTTATCCTGTCAGTCTCACATGCATAGAGGGGTGTTTTTGTGATGGTTTTTGTTATTGTTGATTATTGTCGTGGTTTAGGCCAATCCAGCAACTAAACTCCACACAGCCACTCTCTCAATCCTTCCCCAGTGAAGCGGAGAGGAGAAAAATATAATAAAAAGACTGAGGGTCGAGACAAGAACAGAGAAGGAGCACCCACCGACCATGGTCCCGGGCAAAACAGACTCGGCTTTCTTAAAGCAAAGCCATTTATTAACAGTTACTTAAAAGGATAAAGACAAACAAAACCAGTTACTTGAGAGGATAAAAAAAAACAAAGCCAGATCTCAAAAACAACACCTCCCCCCGCCCCTTTCCTTTTCTTCCTGGCTCTACCTTCTCCCCCAGCAGCACAGGAGAACAGGGAATGGGGGAGTGTAGGTCATTTCATCCCATGTTGTTACTGCTGTTCCTTTCTTAAAGGAGGAGGACTCCTTACATCCTTTTTCCCTTGCTCCAGTGGATCTCCTACTCACAATGAAAAATCCACAGACTTCTCCAGCGTGAGTCTTACCCACAGGATGCAATCCTTCCCCATCGGATTGCTCCAGTGCGGGCTTTACCACAGTCTCGGATTCTTAGGGAGCTGTTGCCACTCGCTCCAGTGTGGGTTGTCCCATGGACTCTAGATGCGTCTCTACCTTGTTGTGCGTCCCATGCTCCATGACCGTCCTCAGGCTCAGGCATCTCTTCTCCAACGTGGGCTTCTCCACGGGCTGTAAGTGGGTCTCTGCTCCACCGAGTCTGTCCTGGCTGCAGGGGGGCCGCCTGATGTCTCGCCACCAGTTGTAGGGGAAACTCAGCTCTGGCACATCTTCTCCAGCTCCATCTTCACTGACCTGGTGTCTGTGTGGCCGTTTCTCTCAGATCTCAGTCCTCTCTAGGTGAACTCGGCCCAGCAGGCACCCTGGGAGCAGAGCGCTTCCCGAGTTCCCCAGCTGGCTCCACCGCTGCCATCCTCAGCGGGTGGCGCCGACCTGGCGCAGGCAGCCTCCCAGCCGGGAGCCGGGGAGTTCTCTTCTCACCCCCAGGCAAAGCACCTTTTCCGGTTCCTTTGTCCCAACTTAAATAGAGCAATTCTCAGAGGAGCCGATTGGCTCAACCCCGAGGGGGATCAGAGTCTCCTCTGGTGGCCAGAACCGTGTCTGACTCAGTTCCGAAGCCAGGGAAGTCACAGGAAGCAAATCCCCTCTCCTGCCATCAGAACCCCTTTACATCAAACCATAACAATTATTTTTGTATGTTTCTATGTATGTAAGTGATGCAAAGTTGTCTTGTACTTGGAGAAGCAAAGAAGTCCCTTGAAGAAATGAAATTTTAATTATGGACAGATTTTGCAAATAGTCTGTCTTCTAGATTTTTTATTGTTTCATCTGAAAGCCTCTGTCATGCCAAAGGATGACAATATCAACACCAGTCTTTACTTCAAAGCCATAGAAAGTCTTTGTGCTGTTCCCCAATCAGAAAAGTCAGTGAAGATGAAACTGGAACAGAGAATTTGACTAAAAATTCTGGTCCATAAAGTGATCTGGCAGCAGATGTTGTCTCCCATATCATTAAAGAAGTGCTTTACTGCCTTCCAGCCCAGCTAGAGTTTTTCAAACCATTGTGAGTGGTAAACAACATTAAATACAATTGAGAGTTTGCTATATAAGAACTACTCTGCATAACATTGACAGGACAAAAGCAACCATAAGTGCTACTGAGTCGATTTTAATGTTTTGTCCTAGTGTAAATTTAGATTACATTGTGGCTGGAATATTAGCTTTGATTATATAGATATGTAATGCTAACTGTAACTTAATACCCTATATGCTTTTAAGAAAATAAAAGCTTGCTTCTGGGCGGTAGTTTCCTACAGCCAAAATATCCCAGGCAGATGTCTTCTGCTGAGTACTTAAAAAGAAAATTGTATCCTGTTCTGGGCAGGAGTGATCCTAGTTATTCATGACTCCCTTCTAATAACCAGAAGATCTTGGAGTCACTTGCATCTTTTAGGCTGTGAATCTTTCAAGCATTCAGTATACCTTGATAAATGAATGTTCTGAGCTCTGGAAATGCAGGTGAGTTATTGCTTTCTGGATATAAACCGAATGGATCCATGATGTTTGAGAAGATAATAATTCCCATTGCATTCAGCCCTCAGTACTGTTGCAGACTGTAGGCAGTCAGGATTGATGAAGCAATATACACATCTCTGTAGTCTCTGGGGTTGGATTTGGCTGCTCCAGTGGAAGGGATAAGGAAAGTTCTCTTAGCCTGAAGAAAAGTTTTAGTATGAACTTTGAGGAATTCATTATAATTCATATTGTTCTTATTAACTTTTGGGTTTTTGGTAACAATACTCTCCCTCTTTATCCTGCCTATGGTGTCATAATAGTGCATGCTACTGTGTATGCTATCAACAAAATGGGGTTGATGGAGGCAAAATATGTAAATGGAAGAGGCTAGTGCACAATTAGGATTGATTGGATTGTCAGCTCTTCATCCAGTGAGTGAAATGTCCAAATCTGAGACCGAATTTTGATGACACTGGACTAGTGGCTCATTAAGAGTCCTTCAGATGTCATTTGACAAAACTAGTAGAAATTGACTGAGCCATGACTTTGGGGTTAGCTCAGATTTATTATTTCTTAAGAGCTCAGGGGTTTGTTATTGACTCAACAAAGACCATCGAAGAAAGTCTGTGGCTTTAATGTCCTTGATTTCGAAGTCTGAGATGAGGCTTAGCTCACTGGCTTAACCATAAATGATGTCTAGAAATCCTAATAAAGTAATGGTGTTTTTCTTATGTCCTTGCCACTTTTAGATTCTCTGTAGAATAAAAGGAAAAAGTCTCTAACATTTCCACACAAGTTTATGGCCACCAAGCTATATATGTGGCTACACTGAATGCAGAATAATGAAAGATATACAATTCAAATGTAGATAAGTTTCATGTTCATTACTACACTGAAAAAGATAAAATGCCAGTAACGATAACAAACAAAAAGATAAACCAACTATCGCAAAGATTTTGTCCAACGTTAGTTGAAAAGCCATTCAGACATGCTAACAGTAAACTATTGTATGTTTAGTCATTTTTTTAATTTAAAGAGCCAATATTGCAAATCCCATTTTGCACATTTTCTAGTTATTAAAAAAGAATATACATATGCAAATTATATTCTTCCCAGTTGGCAGGATACAATGCATAACGCATTATTAGCTTAACATTCAATTAATACTATCATTTACAACCCATTGGAAATAGACAATTCTAACAAGTTATTGTGTGTTGAAGCTACAATAAACTGCTTGAGGTGTAGCTGAAAATGAAACAATGTGTTAAAAAATACTAACTAGCATTCTGTAAATAAGCATTGCATATAAAACGATTGTTTTGAAATGGAAAGTAGTCAATTCAAAACATTATAGGATTTGGTGAACACTGTTATTACAGAATGTACTGCAAGTTGGTATCCAAGACAACACTTTTCTTCCAGCATAGCAATACGCCATCTTTACTTAAGACATTGCTAAAGCAGGGTCAGTCTCTAACTGGAAGAATCTTGTTCTTGGCTCACTGATAAGACCATGCAAGAAAATCTTTGGCTTTAATATCCTTGATTTTTGAAGTCTGGGATCAGGCTCAGCCCACTGGCTTAACCATAAATAATGGTCAAGAAATCCTAATGAGGCAAAGAAAGAGACAGCCTTGTTGCTTTTTGTTCTCATGTCCTTGCCACTAGTAGTGTTTTTTTACAATTTATTAGAATGTTACCAGAATTAACCATTATTATAGGTCAAAACCTCAAATAATCTTACTGATTTTATAGTGGCATTATAGAATGAAATCTGTTTAGAGGTTTGTAAGGATATATTGGAAATTTCTTCATCAGCTTGTTTTTTCAATGAACATGATTACATTGTTGTTTTTATAATTTATATACATTTTTAAAAGTTGCACTTTCAAACAACTTGTTTGTTAATAATACAGTAGACTCCAGACAACCCTAATCCATGAATTGGATTATTGTGCTTGGAAGAAAGGGAAAAGGAGTGGATCAGCAGCCAAGGAAGTACAAATAATTGTTCAAAAGAACAAACAAACTTAAGGTGCTGGCTCAGCTTCAATGTTGATTACACAAGTTAAAACATATTGAGCAGGCTCCAGCCTTAGTTTAGCTATGTAACCATATAAAAGCTGAGCTATGAACTATTTAAGTCAAGTCAGGAACATAAATACTTGTAATTAAAGCACCTATAAATCACTACAAAGAAAGATAAAGAGAAAACATACAACCATTGCTTAATGAGAAAGGTGAACTAATGATTCATGATACAGTGAAGACTGAAGAAATTGTGACTGTTACCTAACATGATTGGGCATAAAAGAACAACAAAGTAATAGAAACAGAGGTCCAAACAGGAAACTAATCAATTAAAGAATGCCTACTTAGTCTAAACATTCTAAATCATTATGACTAGTTTAAATTCACCTTAAGGATCTGAAAGAATTACCTGAAACAATTTGATCTATTAATGATTTCCGAAAAGGCAAGGAGGATGGACAAGGTCATACAATGTAGGACAATTGTAAGTAAAAGAAAGTGTATAAAGAAAATATAATTTAGTATGTTATTTTCAGTATGAGAAAAGATACCGGAACATATTCTTAATGAATTTATAAGAATTACATAAGAAAAATCCAAAATGGATATGTAGAGAATAAATTATATAATACCAATCCAATTTCTCTAGTTGACAGAGTTGCTAGCCTTGTGAATGAGAAGGCAACATTAGATATGATATATCTTGACACAGCTTTTGAGATGAATTATTCTCTTAGTCTCAAGAGTAAACTGAGAAGTCATGGTCCAGATAAAATTAGAAACAAATTTAGAACTTCAGTAAAGACTGCTTACCAATAATTCAATGTGAAACTGGGAGGATATTTTAAGCAAGTTCCAGTTGGGACTTTTCCTGAGTACTATTCGATAATTTCATTAATGACTCAGATGATGGAATACACAGTGAACTTCTATAGTCTTAATACAGCATCTCCTTATGAAGGAAAACAGCATGAGAATTCAGAATGACTTTGGAAAAGTGTCTGATATTAATACAAATAAATTCAGTAAAGGCAAGTTTATGTTCTACACTTAGAGAAGAAAAGATCCAAAGTATAAATAAAAAATGGCTCTTACATGGCTAAGCGGTAGTACTATGGTAAAAAAAAAATGGTCTGACGTTATAGTGGGCCACTAACTGAAGAGATATCAGCAATGTGTTGCTAATAAAAAAGATCAGATAAAATGCTGAAATGTATTAACACGAATGTCATAAATAAACCATGAGATCATTATTCTACTCATTTCGATACTGAAAAAGCCTAAAGGAGAACCTGATAACCACTTTAGGGCAAAATGCTTTAAGAAAGGTGTAAAACAAATTGGAAAGCCCAGCGAGAGTGACAAAAATACTCTTATTGTTTTTATTTTCAGCAGGAGTGATTTAAGTGTCATGTAAAACGTTTCAATCGCAAAGACAGTAATGCACTGGAATATTTTGCTTACATCGAATTTGTAAAATACCTTTCACTAAAGATTTTTACAGACATATCTGTGAAAGGAGTCAGTGTTCTATTGAATATAGTTTGAAAAGATGAAAATGGACAAGAAAACCTCTTGATGGATCTGTATTTGCACGATTCTACAATATTTTGACTTATAGTCATCTTCTTCCTACTTCTCAAATGTTCATTCTTCAGTGATGTTCTCTAATTTCATAAAGAGTTTTTTGATTACATCTGCTTTAGATTATCATCATCTCTATGACCTTCTGTACAATGTAGGACATTAATCTACACCAGTGATTCCTATATGATACATACTTTGTTACTGAAATTTATTCGAACTAAATATTTGAATTCCTCAGATATAGTAATGCAAGTCAGCAGGTTGATTTCATACATTTAAATGATACTTTACAACACTTTTATTCTGTACACTAATGCACCTCCATCAAGCCTTAAACAGCCCTCTGAGAAACTTCAAGTACATCCTAATTATCTAATAAAGAAGCGTAAGATAATGCTACATCATAGAATCACAGAATCATAGAATGGTTAGGGCTGGACGGGACCTTAAAGATGATCTAGTTCCAATCCCCCTGTTACAGGCAGGGACACCTTTCACTAGACCAGGTTGCTTAAAGCCTCATCCACCCTAGCCTTGAACACTGCTAGGGAGGAGGCATACACAACTCCTCTTGGCCATCTGTTCCAGTACCTCATCACCTTCATTGTAAAAAATTTCTTATATCTAATTAAAAAATTTCTTATATCTAATAAAAAAAATTCTTATATCTAATCAAAATCTATCCTCTTTCAGTTTAAAGTCACTGCCCCTTGTCCTATCACAACATGGCCTTGCAAAAAGTTCCTCTCCAGCTTTCTTGTAGGCCCCCTTTAGGTACTGGAAGACTGCAATCAGATCTCCCCAGAGCCTTGTCTTTTCTCCAGGCTGAATAACTCCAACTCTCTCAGCCTGTCCTCAGAGAAGAGGTACTCCAGCCCTCAGATCATATTCGTGGCACTCCTCTGAACCCACTCCAACAGCTCCATATGCTTCTTGTGAAGCGCCCCAACCTGTGTGCAGGACCTTTCACTTGGCCTTGTTGAACTTCATGAGATTCTCACAGGCCCACTTCTCAAGCCTGTCAAGGTCCCCCTGGATGGCATCCCTTCCCTCCAGTGTGTCAACTACACCACAGAGCTTGGTGTTGTCAGCAAACTTGCTGAGGGTGCACTTGATACCACTGTACACGTCACCGACAGAGATGTTAAACGGCACCGGCCTCAGTTCCGACCCCTGAAGAACACCACTCGTCACTGGCCTCCACTTGGACATCGAGCCGTTGACCACAACTCTTTGAGTGCGACCATTCAGTCAATTCCTTATTCACTGACTGACCAAAATAACTCCACACTTGAGAAGCCAGGCAAGGATGATGGGCTCATGGAGCTCCGAACAGAATGTTAGGAAGTGACTACAGCTATTGTAAAGGACGCTGAACTACTCTCAACACCAAGAGGAATGGGTGGTGGCCTTTGTGGCAGATAAAGGGCTGTACCAGCTGAGTGGGCAAACGAGTTATGTAAACCATCTTGCCTCAAATAACAGTTAGAAAGTATTATCTTCCGGAGATAGCTAGACCAGCACGGTGGAAGCGCATATGCCGTATGTGGCGCAGCCCAACACGGAGTATAAAAGCTGAACACCTGCAAAATACACTGTGAAGAGAGAAACGGGCTTTAGCTGGCTTCAACGCACGTCCTCCTTCCAGGCGACTGGGGACACGCAGCAACCTGAGAGTGAGCGTATCTGGACAGGGAAAAGGAATCACACTGCCTGCTGAGTCAGCTGTGTAGAGCAGTTGTGCCTTTCCGCTGCTGTTGCAATTTCACTACACTGTGATGTCAGTACATTAGGTATATATTACGTCTCTAACTAAAAATCCTCTGTGACATCAAATATCCCTAAATAAATAAATTTAGTGTTAGAAGCTTAAACCCTCCTCATGTGGAGTATCTGAAAGAACCTGGTCAGAGAGTACAGGACTCTTGACATCCTGTCACCTGGCAACTAGCTGACAGTGTGCTCTGCCACATTGTCTCCATCACTTGTGAGGAGCAGACGTTGCGTCAGCACTGATGCCCAAACTTGGCACACTGCTAGTGAGCGATCCTCTCATGCAGCTCTCTGGGCATGCACAAGAACCATTTTCAGTCCCCCTCTGCAGCCTCTTATTGGGCTCAGTCTTTGTCGCCTCATCAGTGAGGGTGAAACTAAACCCGAAGTAAACAACATCCTTTGGTCTCCCCTGTTTCCAGCGTGTTCTGCTCCACCCTCTTCCAAAGGACTGAAGTGAGTCTGACCAGCCTGTGCTGCCCTTGAGCTTCTGTCACACCCTTCCTCAAGACAGGAGCCACATTTGCTTTCTCCCAGTCCTCAGGAACCTTTCCCAGTTGCTGCAACATTTCCAAGATGATTGAGAGCGGCAGCGTGGTCACATCAGCCAGCTCCTTCAGCATCTGTGGATGCTGGAGCCTGACTGGAGCTTGACTCTGACATGCCTGCCCTGTCTCTAGGAAAGAACGATCAACTCTCCATTGGTGTGGCCATGAAAAGAGATTTATTGCCATAAGTAGCCCCGACCCACGGTGGTCCACAGTCGCAGAAGGTCTTGTCTGGGTCTGGCCGCAGGCCATGGAGAGCTGCAGTGACTGTTCCAGCTGGCCTTGCCGGGTGCTCGCCTCCTGCTAAACCCGCTAAGTCAGACCTTTTGCTTTTTCCAGTATGTCTCCTAAGGCATAGGACAAAGAGGCAAACGTCAGGGCACTGCCCCACAGCCCTGGCTTGTGGCGCTCCCCTACACCTGGGACATGTGTGGGGAGCTGGAGGAGAAGGCTGGAAAGAGCAGAACTGTACAGTGGGGGCTGGCAGCAGGCAGAGCCTAGAGGCGCCTCCCTGGCCCTGGCCTCCTGGGCAGACAGGGAATGCGCAGCGTCCAGGGCCGTCTGGGGTCAGCGCAGTGTTGGGCTTCAGCCCTGACCATCACCCAGGACTGCCGTGGTGGCAGTGTGCAGCGCCTGGTCGTTCTCCAGGCGGCGGCTCTTGGCAATGCTGTGGAGCCTCTCCAACATAGCAGGGGCATCTCTGACCTGGGGGGAAGCAGAGAGGCATGATTTCTTCTCTGGCCAAACAGGCCCTTCTGCTGACCCACGGCCAGTCAGCCAGGTGGGCCACGAGGGGAGGGAGAGGGAGCAAGCAGGTGTCCCAGAGGGCAGCCGTGTCTCAGCACCAGCTACCCAGCCCGCGTCCTGCCCAGCCTTTGTGCCGCCCCATGTCCTCCTCTTGGTTTGGGGAAGGGCCCTGCGGCCGCGATATCTACCCCGGGTACAGCTCACTCACCAGGCAATGGCAGACCTCGTACTGCGGCTCGACTGCACTCAGCCCGATGGAGGCAACGATGCCCTCCTGCACCTGCTCTGACCCCAAAAATGAGGCACAGAGATAGAGAGCAGTCCTGCACGCCTGAAAAACAGAGTTGTGTCATGTTGTTCGTCCCCCATGGGAGTGGCCGGGGTCCTTCCCAGGAAGCTCATCCAGCTGAGCTCTGCCGAGCTCTCCCTGGCACAGGAAGCTGCCCCAGATGCAGTCTGCAGGCAGGGAAGGCACTGGCTGCAGCATTCGCCAGGCAGCTCTCTATGGCTTTCTACAGTTTTCTACAGCTTTGCAAATAAGATCTGGGGGTTCTTACTTTGGAGACCTTAGGCTCAGGATCCCGGAGGTGCAGGAGAAGGCTGAGCCAGGTCTCCTCCACTTCTCTGGCGAAGAACGATCTCTTCCCTGAGGTGGAGGAGGCCAAGACGGCGTAGAGGCTGAAGGCCGCGGAGTGAAGGACCTCTGGCTCCTGCAACTCACAGCCCCAGCCCTACCAATGGAGCCTGGCAAGGAGGTGCTGCAACCTCATAGCTCTCCAGGTCAGTACAGAGCAAGGATTCCCTCTCCCAGTTATCACGGACCATAACCCAAAGCAGGAGGCCAGGGTGCCGTACTGTAGCTGCTGGCAAGTTTGCCCAGGGTGACAAAGACAAACTTCTGAGAATTTCCCCGCAGAGCTTTCAGGTGCCCCTGGAGGTCGGACATCACGAAGTGGAAGTGGGAGCTGGCCAGAGCCACCAGGACGTCACCAGCAGCTGTCTTCACATCATCAGTCACGCCCTGAAAAAAAGCCATGGGTGAAACACTTCCCAGGAGAAAGGCTGAGTCACTTGGACAGGGCTAAGGAGACCTCAGGGCCAGTGGAGAGACAACCTCATCTCCCCAACAAGACCCCATGGGGACATCTGCGCCCCAAGCCAGGCGTCTGCTGCCTCTTGAACCCTGCAGAAGGGTCCGCCCTTCTTCAGAGCTCTCCACAGGCCCTCACCAAATACCCTGCAAGGACGAGTCCTCAGCGCCTCTCCCTAAGGAAAGACTTGCCAGCGGCCAGAACCGGGGGCCTGCGTATCCCAGCTTCATCCTGCAAGCACGACTCCTTTGTCACCTCGCACAGAGGGGCTCGCTGGCTCTATACACGCCCCAGCACGGGGCTGAGTATGGCCTCTCCTCTAGAGGGAGGGCTCCCCGGGAGAAGGAGACCTCACAGGGGCATCGGGGAACCTCTGTCTTCAAAGAGAACAAGCTCACCTGGGCTGCTCTTATGTCACCAGACACTTCTGCTAACAGGCGGTTCAAGATGCCGCTCTGCAGATGCCCATCGTCTCCCCGCAAAGCGCTCTCCAGCTGACGGTACGTCTGCACTCGGTCACCCTGAGGACACACCACAGAAGGGAGCGATTGGATTTACGTTGCCCTCGGTGGGAGCTGCGAGCTGCCTCCCCTCGCTCCCTGGAGAGCCTGCAAATGGCACCACCACGTCACACCGCCAGCTCCTGTCTGCTGCAGAAACGAGCTGAGGGAGCAGCTGCCCTGGAGAGGGTGTCTCACACGGTGGGACCCACCGAGCACCAGCCATTGGCCTGAGGTCAGACTTGTTCCAGGCCAGCAGGTCCTCCCCGAACCACCACTCCTATGGACATGGCCCAGCGCCAGATGGAAGTTCCAGATGTGGGACACACGGCACTTGCCCACTCCTGGGCAGGGACAGCATGACTGAGAGGAGCCCTCAAGCCTCCCACAGCACAGCGGGATGCCCCCATCTCACCTCATTGTCTTGTAGACGCTCCAGCAGAGAAGTTGCAGTGCCAGAAACGGTGGGGCCAGCCACAGGGACAGATGCCATTGCCCTGCCTCTGCCCTCAGAATGCGCAGGTCCAAACTGGAGACCTACATATGGGCAACAGGAGAGGAAAGAATCAAACAGCTTTCGGAGGGGCCCAGCAACAGGGTGGACGGGGACAAGCTGGAAGTCACAGGCAATCGCCATGAGACAGCCAGGGCAGACGCTTGCGCCAAGAGCGTCATCAAACACTGTCATGAGAGGCCAACGAGGCCACCAGTGGGCTCTCCATCCTTGGAGATCCTCAAACCTTGAAGAGACTCAGGGCGGCTGTGAGGGGTCCTGCCTCCAGCACGCTTCGGCTTCCAACCCCCTGCCAGCCCCTCACCTCCAAGCACTCTCAGCCTCTTCATCACAGCAGGATCCTCTGGATAGATGCACGGATCTCTCCGGGTCCCCGTCCTGAAATGGTTGTGAGCAACTGTCTTGGGGAGTGACACTGGACCCGACACTGCCACGGCAACCTCATCACAGGGCCCGACGTGTCCCAAAGGGCTGTGGCCACGTTCCGGGGGCCCCACTGTGGGGCAGGGACTGGGCGAGGCAGTGCTCCGGGGGCCACGGGGGCCCAGCAGCGCAGGGTGTCCCCAAAATTTAAGTAATATTAGCATAAGTTGAAGAAGTCCATCACATCACGAGAAGTTCAGTGAAACCATTATAACTGCACATAGGACCACAGAGATGATCAAAAGCAGATTGGTAACACCCTGGACTTAAGTTTACCAATATCCATACAGCATTTTGGAAATAAAAGCTGCTGCATAAGTGTTAAGTGTCATAGTGAAAGGGAGCAAGTGAAACCAAGACATTTTTATAGTGTGAGTCCCAAATTATGAATACGTGCAGTTCATGCTAGTACATATACCAACAAAATTTCTAGAAGTATATGAAATATTTTTGAACTTTATCTCACAAAATAAATTTTTTAAGCAAAATAAATACTTTTTTAATTTTTTTTCCCATTTTCAATTAAAACCCCTGAGTTGTATGATATTACAATATTATATTTTAATTGTGTGTATTTTGGATAAAACCAGATGACTATTAAAAGTTAGTATTTTTACCAGAATAAATGTTTATTTTAGGCAATTTTAAATTTCAAAATATTTTTAATAATTTTCTTCCTTTTTTAAAAAGGCAAAACGAAAATAGAGCTACAAGATTAAAATAGCTACACACTATTTTTGGATTTTTACAAAAGAACTAGTTTCCTAGTAACTTCCATTAAAAATCATTGTATGACAATGATCCAACTGCTTTAATTTTCTGTGACTGATTGATTGAACTCACACTGTCGAGAGGAATTTACCTCTATAAAATACTACGCAGATTCTGGCTCTTTCTAAATATCAAGTAATAACAATACTTTATTACTTCTTTTTAGAAAAGAAATAAATTAATTTTAGGGCCCAAATAATACAAAGAACCTGGCAAAAATAGTATGTAACTGTTCATTTACTTAGAAATTGTCAGCCACAAATGAGAAAGAAAACACCATACAAAAACTAGTCTTACTGTGCTCTACAATTAAAACAATAAAAGCTTTAAAATTTCCTACTGAAATTTTCAGATATGGAGTAGTTGCTGCTTTCATCACATTTTTGTTCGATTTTCTTTTGCTTTTACACATCATCAATATCAGCTCAGCCTTTGAATAAATTATAAGCAAGCCCACGTGCTCCCAAATAGAACTACTTTACAGCCTTTACTGGTCCCAGTAATGACCCCTGAGGAACTCTACCTGTCACTGCCCTCCACTTGGACAATGAGCCATAGACTGCAACACTTTGAGTGTGACCATTCAGCCAATTCCTTATTCACCGGGCGTTCCATCCGTCACATTCATGTCTCTCCATTTTAGAGACAAGGATGTCATGCAGGACAGTGTCAAATGTTTTGCACCAGGCCAGGTAGATGACATCAGTTTCTCTTCCCTTATCCACCAACTCTGTAACCCCATTGTAGGCGGCCACCAAATTTGTCAGATGTGATCTGCCCTTAGTGAAGCCATGTTGACTGTCATCAATCACCTCTTTTTTTACAATGTGCCTTAGCATAGTTTCCAGTAGGATCTACTCCATTATTTTGCCAGGCACAGAGATGAGACTGACTGGCCTGTAGTTCTCTGGGTATTCCTTTTTTCCCTTTTTAAAAATATTCAAGAATCTGAATTTAAATATCAGATAAAGTTTCAGTCTGGAATGCCATATCAATTACTTTTCATTTCAAAGCATTTGTCTGTCTCAATGCAGCCACACAGAAATATCATGATTTGAAAAATTGTGTTAAGCTCATCGTTTGCCCTGACTTATGATGGTTGTTTCACACAGTTCAAAGCCTGTCCCATTTGTTACTGTCATAAAAGAAACCTCAGAGACATCTGCACACCAGCCTCACTT
The DNA here is from genome assembly GCF_009769465.1 of Tauraco erythrolophus. Lineage (NCBI taxonomy): Eukaryota > Metazoa > Chordata > Aves > Musophagiformes > Musophagidae > Tauraco > Tauraco erythrolophus. The sequence continues at coordinate 48,598,378 of NC_141466.1, read as the reverse complement.
GAGGTTGATAAAAATGTAATCCAAGAAGAAAACTTAAAAATATATAGTCAAGAGCTTTCAGGGTTTCCAGATACCTGCTATAAAGGCAAAAAGGAAACATACTTTATCCCATTGGAAAGTTGTCTCTATTCAAATTAGATTTTGAGAGAGAACTTCTACAGAGATTCAGTAGAAACCCATTTTAGGCCATGAAGTTCTAGGTGAAACAATTGTAAGTGAATTCAAGGTGTTGTGGTTTTTGGACTGAGGGTTGAGACAAGAACCGAGAGGGAGCACCCCACCAACCAGGGTCCCGGGCAAAACATGACTCAGGCTTTTTTCCTGAAACAAAACAATTTATTAACAGTTACTTAACAAGAGACAAAAGGGAACGAAACTGGTTACTTGAGAGGAGAAAGAGAAAACAAGGCCAGATCTTAAACACAACAACATCCCCATCCCCCTTTCCTTTTTGTTCCTGGCTCTACCTCCCCCCCAGCGGCGCAGGAGGACAGGGAATGGGGGAGTGCAGGTCAGTTCATTCATGATGTTACTGCCACTCCTTTCTCAAGGGAGGAGGAGTCCTTACACGATTTTTCCCTTGCTTCGGTGGATCCCCTACTCACAAGGAAAAAAAATCCCCAAACTTTTCCAAAGTAAGTCCTGCCCGCAGGATTGCAATCCTTCCCCATGTATTGCACCAGTTCGGGCTTTACCAGTCTCGGCCTCTTAGGGAGCTGTTGCCACTCGCGTCAGCGTGGGTCGTCCCACGGACCCCAGATGCCTCCACAACCTCGTCGTGCATTCCATGCCCATTATTAACAGTACCTCCTCGTGCATCCCCATGCTCCACGACCTCTCCTGGGCTCAGGCATCTCTTCCCCGACGTGGGTTTCTCCACGGGCCACGAGTGGGTCTCTGCTCCGCCAAGTACACCCTGGCTGCAGGGGGGCCGCCTGCCATCTTCACGCCAATTTGCAAGGGAAAACTTCAGCTCCAGCACACCTCGTCCTGCTCCATCTTGACTGACCTGGTCGTTGTGGTTGTTTTCTCTTAGATCTTAATCCCCTCTAGAGGAGCTCAGCCCGGCGGGCACCCCGGGAGCGAGGTGCTTCCCCAGTCCCCCATGCGGCTCCCCCGGCGCCATCTTGAGCACATGGCACCGGCCCGGACCCAGGCAGCCGCCCGGCCGGGTGCCCGGAGCGAGGGGAAGCGCCCTCCTCCCCTCTCCTCGCTCCTGGGCCAAAAAAGCCCTCTTCCCGTCCCTTTGTCTCGACTTAAATAGGGCAATTCGCAGAGGCGCGGATTTGGCTCAAACCCCTCGAGGGGGATGGGACTCAGATCTGGTGGCACAGGGAGCAAATCCCCTCTCCTGCCACCAGAATACCCCCCCACATCAAACTATCACAAAGGCCATTTAAAGGAATCTAGATAACTTGGCTAAATATTTTGTCCAAATCAAGAGTTATTCCATTAAGCTAAACTGAATACTAAAGCAAACCATATGTTTGCTTTTTCGTAGTGATCAAAGCAATGTGCCAAATTGAACGGAGTAAACAAAGTCATTGATTTGATCAATCAGCTACTGTAAATGCTGGAAACCCAACTGATGAGCCATGCTGACTAATGATCATGAAATATTAAGCAACAGATGTTGAAAACGTAGGAAATGTGTGTATGAATCATTGTGCTGATTTATATCATCATGATTAACTATAAATGACTCCAATTTTGGCTATTTATAATCACTGACCTGAATGTGCTTTCTATAAATTTGTGTATCTGTCTCATCTGTGAAATGCAGGTCTCAACTTTATCTGTTGGCATGAGTTCTGTTTTTTTGTGAGGACTTAGTGAGATTTATTTTTCAAAATACACATCTGAGTTGAGGACAGTGAGATACAATATTAACTTTAAATATAGAAAGCATCACATCGTATTATAGGAAGTGGGAAGAAACCTCCAGGAGATATGTAAGTATATATTCTTTGACAGTGGAACTCAGCCAGAGATGCTTTGAAGAGTGTTAGTGGGAAATAGTCCAGAAAACATGAAAGAAAACCTCTAGGTTATACTTCTAAATCAGTCCAGCAGCAAACCGTCAACATTCCAACTCTTTCAAAAAAGTCTAGCTCCACAATCCCAACTAGACTGAGGCAGAACCATATCATCACTGGAGTATTGCAGACAATCTTAGATGAAAATAACTTCAGTGTGCTCCAAGCTCTTACTCTCTCTTCACTTACAGCAATAAGCAAAACAAGGAATAAAAGAAATCTGAAAAACTTGTACAGGAACTTAGTAGACATAGAAAGAATCAGAGGATATATAAGCAGCTGCATAGACGATGATGGAAGTTAAACAGTCAAACAGAATTAACTAATTAATTAAAACAGGGAGGTATCTTCTACGAATGTTGAAGAAAGAAACTCTTCTTCATTCTGTAAGAAGAATGAAAGGTTAACTTCCCTAAGGGTGATCCCCAAAGTCGACTCTTTTCCCCTCTTCTTCTTGACAGCAAGGGCAAAAACGAGAATGGTGAAGGATGATGAATATTTCCTGCACAATATTGTAATAAATTTTACTGCATCATTGTTTGAAGGAGAAAACCTTATTCTAACACGTTGAATGTGAAGCAAAAATAAACTGAGAACCTTCACAGAATCACAGAATCACAGAATGTTAGGGATTGGAAGGGACCTCAAAGGATCATCTAGTCCAATCCCCCTGCCAGAGCAGGACCACCTAGATCAGATCACACAAAAACGCGTCCAGGTGGGTTTTGAACATCTCCAGAGAAGGAGAGTCCACAACCTCTCTGAGCAGCCTGTTCCAGTGTTCTGTTACCCTTACTGGGAAGAAGTTCTTCCTCATGTTTAAGCGGAACCTCCTATGTTCCAGTTTATATCCATTTCCCCCATTTCCCCTTGTCCTATCATTGGATGCCAGTGAGAAGAGTCTGTCTCCATCCTCATGACAGTCACCCTTTCCATATTTATAAACATTAATGAGGTCCCCCCTCAGTCTCCTCTTCTCCAAGCTAAAGAGACCCAGCTCCATCAGCCTTTCCTCATAAGGGAGATGCTCCACACCCTTAATCATCTTTGTGGCCCTGCGCTGGACTCTCTCCAGCAGTTCCTTGTCCTTCTTGAACTGAGGGGCCCAGAACTGGCCACAATATTCCAGATGCGGCCTCACCAGGGCAGAGTAGAGGGGGAGGAGAGCCTCTCTCGACCTAGTAACCACACCTCTTCTAATACACCTGTCGTGGTTTTAGGCCAATCTGGCAACTAAACTCCACACAGCCACTCTCTCACTCCTTCCCCAGTGAAGTGGAGAGGAGAAAAATATAATAAAAAGGACTGAGGGTCGAGACAAGAACAGAGAAAGAGCACCCACCGACCATGGTCCTGGGCAAAACAGACTCGGCTTTCTTAAAGCAAAGCAATTTATTAATGGTTACATAAAGGACAAAGGGAAACAAAACCAGTTACTTGAGAGGATAAAAAGAAACAAAGCCAGATCTTAAAAAAAATCTTCCCCCCCCCAGTTTTCCTTTTTCTTCCCGGCTGCACCTACTCCCCTAGCGGTGCAGGGGGACAGGGAATGGGGGAGTGCAGGTCAGTTCATCCCATGTTGTTACTGCCGCTCCTTTCTTAAAGGAGGAGGACTCCTTACACCCTTTTCTCTTGCTCCGGTGGATCCTCTACTCACGAGGAAAAATCCACATACTTCTCCAGCGTGAGTCCTACCTGTAGAATGCAATCCTTTCCCATCGGATTGCTCCAGTGCGGGCTTTACCACAGTTTCGGATTCTTAGGGAGCTGTTGCCACTTGCTCCAGTGTGGGTCGATCCACGGACTCTAGATGTGTCTCTACCTTGTCGTGCATCCCATGCTCCATGACCTCTCTTAGGCTTAGGCATCTCTTCCCCGACGTGGGCTTCTCCACGAGCTGCGAGCAGGTTCCTGCTCCACTGAGCCCATTCCTGGCTGCAGGGGGTCCGCCTGCCGTCTCGCCACAAACTGAGCTCCAGCACACCTCGTCCTGTACCATCTTCACTGACCTGGTGTCGGTGTGGCCGTTTGTCTCAGATCTCAGTCCTCTCTAGGTGAACTCGGCCCAGCAGGCACCCCGGGAGCGAGGCGCTTCCCGAGTTGCCCAAGCAGTTCTGTCGCCGCCATCTTGAGCATATGGCAACGATCGGTGTGGGCACCCGCCCGGCCGGGAGCCAGGGAACGGGGACAGCGCCCTCCTCCCTTCTCTCCTTGTTCCTGGGCAAAGCACCTTTTCCAATTCCTTTGTCCCAACTTAAATAGGCCAATTTTCAGAGGTGCCTATTGGCTCAACCCCGAGGGGGATGGGAGTCCGATCTGGTGGCCAGACCCTGGTCTGACCCAGTTCCAAAACCAGGGAAGTCATAGGAAGCAAATCCCCTCTCCTGCCACCAAAACCCCTTTACATCAACCCATCACGTGTTTAATGTAAAAGGAAGATATTACTGAGTGATAAAGCATAGTACTGACCACTGAGAAGACATATCATAGGCCATGTGCTTCACCTTAAGGAAGTTAGGCTCAATGGATGCCTATTTCTTGAGATAACACATAAAAATATACAAAGCTTTTGGATCAGGAAAAGACCATCCGGATTAGCTTTACTGCTTTTAGTATATATGTCTTATTTAGTACTAATTACTTTATTTATTGTAAAACTTTTACTTAAAATTTATACTCTGTCTTCTTGTCCATAAAGCGATCTCAATCTTTACAAATACATACTTTGAATAAGGTTATGTGAAGATATTTAATGATGTATTTTAATCTACAGATTAATCACAAACTACCTGTTAGAAAAAAATGTATGAGACAGCTTCTAAAAATACATATCTGAAGAAAGGCCACATCAGAAAAGGGCATTTTTTTGTTCATGAGAACATCGCTTTAGCCTGATTCCATCATGGTATGGAATTTGTAGAGACTTGAAACAAATAAATCAGGTTGTGACTCTCAGAAGCCCTATTTGAGATGACAATTCAATGGTATATGTCTGCAGTAGATAACAAGTATTATTTTGACTACTATTAACAATATGAGAATCAGATAGGAGAGGTAAAGGGGCAGCCAAACAATTTATTGGTGCCTTGAAGCTACCATTCTCCACCATTTTAAGTTCTTCAAGATACAAGTACAGTGCAGCTGCTGCTTCATAGCAGAGCTGGTTCATGTGGGACAGCAAGGAATGGGATTGCAGCTTCTTGTAATCAATGCAATGCAGTTTCTTGAATTTATATTCCACTGAGAGCTGTGAATAATTTATATTATTTTTAAAGTAAAACTTAAAAATATGTGACAAAATTGTTAGATTTTTTTTGAGAATATATTACATTAAAATAAAAATTTGTTATTTTTGAGAATTCTCAAAATAAGTAAGACTATACAACATAAATTAAAAACAGCTGTAAATGGTGCAGGAGATTAATTCTACTCTGTTTGGATGGAAGAGGGGGTGCATTTTCACACGGTTTGAGGTACACTGAGTGCTGGAAAGGCACCAACCCATCTGCACTTTCACAAACCTGAAGCAGTGATGAACCAGTGTTGGTCCTAAATCAACTACTCACCCTGTAACTGAGACCAATACTCCAGCCTCTCCTGATAATGAAACAGATTGCAAAGGAACCATGACTTGCACCAAGAAACGATTGCAGACAAATTCCCAGGCTTCTTATTTGTTAAGTGTCTATACTAGGACAGGTGCTGTCCTGTAGGTGGTATGAGAACAAGTGGTACTACTGCAGCTATGTGAGCAGGTTCTGACCACAGGATTTCAATCATTTGAATGTTATTTGAACAGCAACAAAAAAAAGCAAGAAGACTCCCAACTTTTAACAATGAAATATTTTATTAAATTAAACAGATTAAATATATTTTGCAGTTGATATTTTGTTCCTGGTAAAAGGTTCCTATTGTTTTGGTTAAAACTTTCCTTGTTATTTCTAATTTTGTTGTGATTTTAGGCCGATCCAGCAACTAAACTCCACACGACCGCTCTCTCACTCCTTCTCCAGTGAAGTGTAGAGGAGAAATATATAATAAAAGACTGCGGGTCGAGACAAGAACAGAGGGAGCACCCACCAACCATGGTCCCGGGCAAAACAGACTCGGCTTTCTTGAAACAAAACAATTTATTAACAGTTGCTTAAAAAGTACAAAGGGAAACAAAACCAGTTACTTGAGAGGATAAAGAGAAAACAAGGCCAGATCTTAAAAACAACACCTCCCCACCCCCGCTTCCTTTTGTTCCCGGCTCTACCTCCCCCCAAGTGGCGCAGGGGGACAGGGAATGGGGGAGTGCAGGTCAGTTCATCCATGTTGTTACTGCTGCTCCTTTCTTAAAGGAAGAGGAGTCCGTATACCATTTTCCCTTGCTCCAGTGGATCCCCTACTCACGAGGAAAAAAAATCCACATACTTCTCCAGTGTGAGTCCTGCTCGCAGGACTCAATCCTTTCCCATCAGATCACTCCAGTGTGGGCTTTACCACAGTCTCGGATTCTTAGGGAGCTGTTGCCACTCGCTTCGGCGTGGGTCGTCCCACGGACTCTAGATGCCTCACTACCTCGTCATGCATCCCATGCTCCATTATTAACAGTTACTCGTCGTGCATCCTATGCTCCACGACCTCTCTTAGGCTCAGGCATCTCTTCCCCAACGTGGGCTTCTCCACAGGCTGCGAGCGGGTTCCTGCTCCACTGAGCCCATTCCTGGCTGCAGGGGGTCCGCCTGCCATCTCACCACCGGTTGCAAGGGAAACAGCTCCAGCACACCTCCTCCCGCTCCATCTTCACTGACCTTGTGTCTGTGTGGCCGTTTCTCTCAGGTCTTAGTCCTCTCTGGGTGAACTCGGCCCAGCGGGCACCCCGGGAGCAGGATGCTCCCCGAGTGCCCCAAGCGGCTCCGTCGCCGCCATCTTGAGCACGTGGTGCCAGCTCAGCGTGGGCAGCCGCCCAGACGAGGGCCAGGGAGCAAGGGCAGCGCCCTCCTCCCCTCTCCTCACTCCTGGGCAAAAGGCACACCTTTCCGGTTCTTTTGTCCCAACGTAAATAGGCCAATTTTCAGAGACGCTGATTGCCTCAACCCCGAGGCGGATGGGAGTCCAATCTGGTGGCACAGGGAGCAAATCCCCTCTCCTGCCACCAGACCCCCCCCCCCAAATCAAGTTATCACAAATTTTAACTAGCTCAGCTTCCTTTTCTAACCTTTCTTCCATAGATCAAACTGTGCCTAAGACAAAAATGGAAGAATGGATCTGGCAAAAATTGCCAGGTAATCTGGCAGATTTCCTGGGTGCGGACACACTGGGGGTGAAGACAGCTCAGAAAATGTCTTATGCATTGCGATAGGAGAAACTACGAGAACGACCTCTGCTGTAAATTCTCAGCATAAAATGAGAATCCGTCTTTATTGTTTCATAAAGGATGCATCCAGGTAGAATAGGATTCAAGCCACATGCCAGACTACCCTGTGCACCACCAAGAGAGCATGTGCTACAGGCACCATGAGAAGCTGGACACTACACTGTTTAAAGGAGCGACTATGTCTTCTTTACACTCATCTTAGCCTTTCTCCACCATTTTAAGTTCTTCAACTCACATGGACTACAGTTTATCCCTTTGTACTATACATAAAAAGCTAGATTTATATACAGACTCAAGTTGAATTTGACTGAATATACTTTCTTATTGATTAAAATTATTAGTTGTCCAAGACAGGCTGCAAACTTTGTTTATTTGAAGCAAATGCATTTTGACCTGTTTTTCCAATGTCCTTTGCAACGCATTCCTCCGTACAGCATATTTTTGGTCCTATGTCACATTTCTCCCTCAATATTTTTTTAAGAGAAAAAAAAATCTACTTTGAAAAAGAAAATTCCTCTCTTCAAACAACTTTAGTTTGCTATCTAGTAAAACATGATTGTCAGAGTAATGATGGTATAATCTTGTCATCATTTACAAAGTAACTGTGCTCACTAGTCCATTGTATAGCTTTGCTACTCTTGTATGTTTTTTAAACTGTCTGTGAGAGTAATTGATAGACAGAATGTTATAGAATGATAACCTCTACATAGACTTGAAAATCCTATTAGAACCAATATGATAGATGACAGAGTCCTTGAATTCTGTGTGTGCCTATTATTCTATGCTATTGACCCTTTCCTAGCTAGTTCTTTTCATACTTAAGGGAGAAAATCAATATTTATCATGTTCCACATGAAATCTGATGTAAACTAGACCTTGGAAACGATAGCTCTTTGTGCCTTATATATTTCTTAATATGCGAAAACAACAGGTAGATAAAAATAGAGATTTAAACCTACTTGGATAAGTAACTTCAAGGTAGCATGCTCTACCCTTTGAGTTTATTACCATTAGAGCTATGTGAAGCTTAGTTATCTTTGCAGATGCTCACACAGATGTTTTCTTTGATTTAGAGTTAAGTTGATTCATACACATCATATTCACGTTGAACTTAAAGGCTATTTGAAACTCAGCTCCAAGGGCTAATGAGAACAAGTTGTTGTTTTCAGATTTAGTTTCATGAATTTCTGAAAAGAACTATATAGTAGAATAATCCAGTTCTTCAGGGTAGAACTATTGCAGTATATGCTACCTTGGTTTCTCTAAAGAATTTGATTTTGTATTTTATCTACCTGTGTTTAAAATTTATTCCATTCTCAGTGCTACCATCAGCCACCAAGTGGCTAGGGAAGAAGAAAAATCTGTCTTGATCAATTATTTGGTTCCAATTTTTGTTTGCATTTTTTAATTTTTCAGTCTTTCAGTGACAGAATGGAAATTAAGAGCTAGAGTAAGTTATCAAGTTGGAGAACAGTGTGCTCTTCTCTACTGATTTGTCTTGCATCAGGTTAAGATTATCACCACCATATCTATGATTAGCAAGGAATTATTTCCTAGGTCAAAATGGTAGTTGGTTTGCTTTTGGCTTATTTAATGATCTTTTCCCTATAGCCTAGGAACTCATTCACTCCCATTTCCTATTTGGAAATGTCACATCACTAAATCTCTTTTACTATAGGGACTTCGAGAGACATTTGTAAATTTGATACCTTTTGACCCTTTTGTTCATAAATCTGGTACTGGCAACTGTACACCAATATCTATAATTGAATCCTACCTCAGGTGTTTTTTAATAAAAGTCAATGGAATTTAGTCTTCTGCTTTGCTGTGGGTCTTTTTGTTGTTGTTGTTTGTTTGTTTGTTTGTTCTAAATAGGAATTACAGTTTTTAAGCTTCCAAATGCTTATAAAGTTTTTTACCTGTATGTATGTAATTTTATGAATACACATTAATTTATCTGAGTTAAAAAAAAAGATAAGGTAGTTGAGAAAAAAAGGAGACTAGAGAATAATTTTTGGATTAAAGTAGAGATTATATCTATTCTGAAATACAATACTTACTAATGCCCAAGAGACAGAGACAAGCAGCTCAGGAAGATCACAAAATAAGACGGGAGATAGTAACATTTTGAGAATATCAATTGCCATGAATTTGAAAGTTCCCAGTTCCATGAAGAGTATAGAAGTCATCAGTCATTGCTAGGTGATAGACAGAAAGGTTCTTCTTTTAAAAGCCAAAATCATATGCTGCAGAAGCAAAGATTCAGAAAAAAAAAATCAATTCCAGATAAATATAGAAACTCCTGAAAAGTATTTCTAAGAAATGGATTACTAATAGCTGAGTCCCTTATCTAATTATTAAAGCTTACTGTATGAAGGGATTTAGACTTGTCTTTCGAAGATCTGCTGAAGGGATTCTATATACATCCGGAATAGTGTATTTCATGCATTGTCCTTCCGTGTTCTTCAGTTGCAAATGTTTTGGCTGATAGTATCTGTATCCAGATTTCTGACAATACTAAGAATATGTACATAGCAATTACACTGTGGTCTTTTACCACAATCAATCAGTTGTGATAGTAAATTTGTCAGGGATGATACTTTTTCATACCAGCATTATATATGTTCAGGATTACATAACCATCCATCCGCATAGCTTGTCAGATGGGTTTCCACTACTTACAGTAGTTTAACAGTCAAGTCAATGAATTGTTTGTTCTATTTACTGCATTGCTTTATAAAATAAGCAAATATTGTGAATTATTTTGAATACGGAAACATCTGAGGCTTTAAAAATTAGTATTTTCTGGTATAACAAGCACAAATTGCTGTAATTCAGGGTGTGAACAAGAATTATGCAATATTTTACGCAAGGAATTCTTCAGATCCATCACAGTTGTCATCACCATTGTGGAGCGTTAAAAAAATTCGTAATATTTTTCTTTTTCCAGGGTAATGCATCATTTAGAGCAATTTCTGTTTCGCAGTGAAACACATTGGATTTGTGTATGTGACAGGCCAGAATGGATTCCATCAATTTTCTGATATGACAAATAAATCCTCTTCGTGCTTCTCTATATTTTGTTTTGTAATTTCCAATACAAGGAACCTGTCTTTTATTTATTTATTTTTAACTTCTCTTCTTACTGTCACTGTTCTCGTACCCTGAAACTGTTTATAATGTGAACAACAGCATAAAATTTTTACGTTTGTAAATTAAGAGAAAAATTGCCAATATGATACTTCACATCCTTAAAAGAACTTTTATTCAAAAAAAAACAGCTATCAGAACAGCTACATCTGTTGGCTTTTAATATGTGTTATTTCTTAATATTTGAACTTAGATTAATCAGGTTGAAAAAGTGCTGTACTTATGGCCTTATTTTGAGGTTAAATGGAATAAGACATTTGACTTTTGCATCATTTTTTGCCTGGAATTTTCTCTATCTTTCAACGAATTCCATTTCTTTACACAATGTATTTTACTTCTTTCTGCATCAGCATTGAAGAAACTTTACAATTATGTTCTCACTGCCACGGATTCTATCAGGATGATATCACATATTATTAGAGGTGTCGAATTAAATGAAAAAAAAAACCTTCACATCTCTAAATTTGTTGTTGTAAGTATAGTACTTAATTTTCATCTAATGTGCCACAAAAAAAAGATTACGAGTACTTTCTGATAGCATCTTATTCCTTTATTTTGATAATAATAATTTTTAAAATTTGGTTTAGACTTTCAGTGAGCTATTAAATTGTTATAATAAGTAATTCATTTAAGCAATCGCTAGTTGTTCAATATTGATTGTGCAAATCTATTTTCAAAGTCTTCTTACAGCTTGTTACTGCATTTGACAGATGATAATATGTGTTCTGAGTCTATGTGTACAAGTAAAGCAAAAGGGCAAGTTGGATCACCCTGGAAACAGAGAGGAGAACATACTCTCTCTCAGGCAGCTATTGAGCTGCTTAAGGAGGAGATCATGCCAGAAGCTGCAGAGGAGCAGAGAGTAGGCAGCTGCAGAACAGATGTGCTAGCAATATACACATCCTAACCTCCACAAGAGACTATGCAAAGTTCATTACAGCTCAGAAGGTCATTGAATTGAATGGAAGCAATGATTCACCAAGAAGAATACAGCAGACAGGAGAACATTTGCATTATAAATAATTTTTAATTCCAGCCATGACTTTGAATTTTGTCTATTTTTAAATTTAACATTTCTAATAGATAATCTAAAAATCTTATTTTTGTTTTTTTGGAAGTCTGTTATGAAGACCAAAGCAGATCCATCATAGGTATTTCACTGACCAAGATCCTGTCACAATGATGTTTTATTCTTTTATACTCAAGACACTGTGACCTAAAGATCTATTTTTAATTACTTTATAATCTTTATTTTCTTCTAACAGGATTTCTTGAAAGGAAATTAAATTTGATTGAGACAGCAGCAGAATTTTCAGATCTGACATGTGACTACTGAGAAAATAAACATAACCATAGCTGAAGATTAACCTTGTATGACTCAAGGCTTACTGCACTGTTCATGTTAAATGAAGCTTCATCTTTTGATTCATATCTGTCACAATTTTCAGTTGTCGATTCAGATATCATAAAGTGTATCTGTGATAGACATGAACAATAGTGTTGTAGTCATCATAGCAGCTTGACAACTCATCATTCTGAAAAACAATAAAAGGAAAGAAAATATTTGCTTTTCAGGATAAAAAGGAAAAGGGGAGGTAATTTCCCCTGAAAAGACTCAAGTTGCAGGCAGCATCAAGTAATAAGCCTGATTCTTGTTGTTTTTTCTTACTTAGTGGATTCAATATCTTGAATAATTCTAATATTGTTGTTACAGTCTGTTTCTTCAAATTTTTTCTTCAATGACAGTACTATCCTTTCCTAGATGACTATGGTACCAAAGTAATGTAGATTATGCCAGCCAGCAATTAAATGCCACATGGCCGCTTGCTCACTGTCCCCCACCCCCAGGGGATGGGGAAGAGAGTTAAGGGGAAAAAGGGAAAGAGACCTGTGGGTTGAGATACGAGCAATTTAATACTACTACTACTAATGTATGAATACATATATATGTACAATCATAAACATATACAAACAAGTGATGCACAATGTAATTGCTCACCAACCCTTGACCAAGGCCCATCCCATCCCAGACTAACAATTCTGAAACAGATAAGTCCCAACACTGCAATCCTGCATGAGTGAGAGGCCCAAAAAGAGAGCGAGAGAGATAGTATTCCAAGAGTCTGAGAGTGACAGTCACTGGGAGAGCAAGAGCCCTTCTTTCCAGTAAACCCTCATTTTTATACTGGGCATTTTCTGCATGATACAGAATACTTCATTGGCCAATTTAACCCTCAACCCTAAATCTAAGTTCCAATCATAAGGGGACTTGTGGACTTTTTCTCCCAGCTTTGCTCCTTCCCCAGCCAGTTGTGCTCCTGCACACTGGCAAAACATGAGAAGCTGGGAAGTCTTTGAGGTCTCAGTGCCAACTATAATCATCAGTGTGTTATTAACATTCTTCTCATAACAAATCCCAGACTGAAACCAAAGCACAGAGCTCTTCTAGCTGTTAAAAAGAAGAGCTAACTCTTTCCTAGCTGAAACCAGGACGAATAATTAACACAGATTTCTAAATTAGTTATTTTAAAGAGTGAACGTTTTCACAAGATCAACAATCAGTGTTGCAGCTCCTTATTTTTTATTATGTCTACTGCACGATCTTGATGTTTTTCTTGACTTCCTAAACCATTTTTAGATTTCAACTTTATTTGATACATTGTATTAATTGACTGCAGGTATTAAAATTCTCTGTTCAAACTAAAAATCAATACACAGACTTGTTACCTAAAGTAAAGGAATTTCTGTTCTATCTCTGTGCCCAGTATGCTTTATAATCAATGCACAATGAGGTGATCTGCATTAATAGAGTCTCTCATGGACTTGTAGTCTGGCATACATGAATAGTTTCACCTATGAATCAAATACCTCTCTCCTACAGTCCTTCTGAGGCCTTGGGATCTGTTCCAAACTCTTTTGGTCCCACAGAATTTAACAATATTGACTACCAAAGTCAGTGAACTGTAAAGGTTTTGATGTAAGTATTGTCTATTAAATGCTTGCTTTCCATATTTTCACTTCACAGGAGTAGAAGGAAATATTGTGCTTTTCACCATAAAGAGACACAGACTGGCTATAGAGCCCTGTAAATCTGTAGCTTTCCTGAGACTGAAAATTCTGAAACTCCTAGTTCCTTGGGGTTTTGCTCATAAAATTACATTTGCATGAACAACATTAATTGCCAAGTTTACCATAGTATCCATAATTTGGTCAGGGAGCAATTGACTGTCTTCACCTCTGTTTAGCTACCCAGTGACAAATTTTGCTGTTAAAATGTGCCCCAGTGTAATCTGCTCTCTCTTTTCTTTCCTACAGTTTCCTTCACTTTCTGAATGTATATTCAACTCAGCAAAAATTGATATTTTCTGATTCTGACTTTTGTCTTTTCCTTAGGAGAGGGTTTCATCCATTTCCTTATCTCTTGGAACTGTAGCTGCAGATAGTTATTTTCCTCTGTGTTCTCTTCTGATTCTAGATGCTTTCAGTGGATTACAATAGGAACAACAGAATGTTTCAGCTGGAAGGGACCTGCAATGATCATCTAGTCCAATGACGTGACCACTTCAGAGCTGACCAAAAGTTAAAGCATATTATTAAGGGCATTGTTCAAATGCCTCTCAAACGCTGACAGGCTGGGAGCATTGACCACCTCTCTAGGAAGCCTGTTGCAGTGTTTGACCACCCTCTTGGTCAAGAAGTGCTTCCTAATGTCAAGTCTAAACCTCACCTGATGCAGCTTTGAACCATTCCCACACATTAGCTAGCAACCTGAAATTTTCATCTCCAGTATTAGCATTAACTACTACTGATGGGCTTTTAAAAAATTCTGTATGACAGTGTAATTAATGGCAGTATATAAAACCAAGATCATTGTATAGTAGTTGTGGTGAAAATTAGTTCCTAGTGTTTCCACAACCACCTCAACAATTGCTAGGAGAAATCCCATGGGACAGAGTACTAGAAGGTAAAGGGGCCCAAGATAGTTGGTTAGCCTTCAAGGACCTCTTCTTCCGAGCTCAAGACTGGTGCATCCCAATAGATAGGAAGTCAAGAAAGGGTACCAAGAGACCTGCATGGTTAAATGGGGAACTGTTGGGCAAACTCAAGTGGAAAAAGAGAGTGTACAGATCATGGAAGGAGGGGCAGGTCTCCTTCTTGGGAGGAATATAGGTCTGCTGTCAGAGGATGTAGGGAGGCAACTAGGAAAGCTAAGACCTCCTTGGAATTAAAGCTTGCAAGAAAGGTCAAGGACAACAGAAAGGGCTTCTTCAAATACACTGCAGATAACATAGGGATGCCATCCAGAGGGACCTTGACAGGCTGGAGAGGAGGGCCTGTAAGAACCTCATGAAGTTCAACAAGGCCAAGTGCAAGGTCCTGCACGTGGGTCGGGGCAATCCCAAGCACAAGTACAGGCTGGGCAGAGAATGGATTGAGAGCAGCCCTGAGGAAAAGGACTTGGGAGTGCTGGTGGATGAGAAGCTCAACATGAGCTGGCAGTGTGCACTGGCAGCCCAGAAAGCAAATCATATCATGGGCTGTATCAAAAGAAGAGTGGCCAGCAGGTCGAGGGAAGTGATTCTACCCCTCCACTCAGCTCTCGTGAGACCCCACCTAGAATACTGTGTTCAGCTCTGGAGTCCCCAACACAAGAAGGACATGGAGCTACTGCAGCGAGTCCAGAAGAGGGCCACGAAGATGATCAGAGGGCTGGAGCACCTCTGCTATGAAGACAGGCTGAGAGAGTTGGGGCTGTTCAGCCTGGAGAAGAGAAGGCTCCGGGGTGATCTTATAGCAGCTTTCCAGTACCTAAAGGGGGCCTACAGGAAAGCTGGAGAGGGACTTTTTACAAGGGCGTGTAGTGATAGGACAAGGGGCAATGGATTCGAACTGAAAGAGGGGAGATTTCGGTTAGATATAAGGAAGAAATTTTTCACATTGAGGGTGGTGAGGCAGTGGAACAGGTTGCCCAGAGAAGTTGTGGATGCCCCATCCCTGGAAGTGTTCAAGGCCAGGTTAGATGAGGCTTTGGGCAACCTGGTGTAGTGGAGGATTTCCCTGCCCAAGGCAGGGGGGTTGGATGATCTTTCAGGTCCCTTCCAACCCTAACTATTCTATGATTCTATGTTTCTATGATTCTATGAAACTAACACTAGAGTCAATGTAGGCCCACTGGTGAATGACAAGGGTGCCCTGGTGACAGAGGATAAGAAGAAGGCAGAGTTACTGAATGCCTTCTTTGCCTCAGTCTATACTGTTGGAGGCTATCCTGACAAGCCCCGAAACCCTGAGGCTCCTGAGGAAGTCAGGATAGAGGAGGAGTCTACCCTGGTTGATGAGGACTTGGTTAGGGACCAATTAAGCAACCTGGCCATCTATAAGTCCATGGGTCCTGATGGGATGCACCCGCAGGTGCTGAGGGAGCTGGCGGATGTCATTGCCAGGCCACTCGCCATCATCTTTGTTAAATCGTGGGGAATGGGAGAGGTGCCTGAGGACTGGAGGAAAGCAAATGTCACTCTGGTCTTCAAAAAGGGCAAGAAGGAAGACCCAGGTAACTATACACCGGTCATCCTCACCTCCATCCCTGGAAAGACAACAGAACAACTTATCCTTGGTGCTGTCTCTAGGCATATCAAGGATAAGAGGGTCATTAGGGGCAGTCAACGTGGCTTCACTAAGGGGAAGTCGTGCTTGACAAACCTGATGATAGCCTTTTATGAGGACATCACCCAGTGGGTGGATGATGGTAGAGCAGTGGATGTGGTCTATCTTGATTTCAGTAAAGCATTTGACACAGTCTCCCATGGCATCCTCACAGCTAAATTGAGGAAGTGTGGTCTGGATGATTGGGTGGTGAGGTGGTGTGATAGTTTGATGTGTGTGGGGGTATTCTGGTGGCAGGGGAGGGGATTTGCTCCCTGTGCCACCAGATCTGAGTCCCATCCCCCCTCGGGGGGTTAAGCCAAATTGGCGCCTCTGCGAATTGCCCTATTTAAGTTGGGACAAAGGGGCGGGAAAGGGCTTTTTGCTCAGGAGCGAGGAGAGAGCAGGAGACGCTGCCCTCGCTCCCGGCTCCTGGCCGGGCGACTGCCCGGGCCTGGGCCGGCGCCATGTGCTCAAGATGGCGCCGGGGGAGCCGCATGGGGGGCTTGGGAAGCACCTCGCTCCCGGAGTGCCCGCCGGGCCGAGCTCCTCTAGAGGGGATTAAGATCTAAGAGAAAACAACCACAACAACCAGGTCAGTTAAGGATGGAGCAGGAGGAGCTGTGCTGGAGCTGAGGTTTTCCCTTGCAAATCGGTGTGAAGATGGCAGGCGGCCCCCCTGCAGCCAGGGTGTACTTGGCGGAGCAGAGACCCACTCGTGGCCCGTGGAGAAACCCACGTCGGGGAAGAGATGCCTGAGCCCAGGAGAGGTCGTGGAGCAGGGGATGCACGACAAGGTACTGTTAATAATGGGCATGGAAATGCACGACGAGGTCGTGGAGGCATCTGGAGTCCGTGGGACGGCCCACGCCGACGCGAGTGGCACCAGCTCCCTAAGAAGCCAAGACTGGTAAAGCCCGAACTGGTACAATCCATGGGGAAGGATTGCAATCCTGCGGGCAGGACTCACGTTGGAAAAGTTTGGGGACTTTTTTCTTCATGAGTAGGGGATCCACCAAAGCAAGGGAAAAATGGTGTAAAGACTCCTCCTCCTTTAAGAAAGGAGCGGCATTTAACAACACGGATGAACTGACCTGCACTCCCCATTCCCTGTCCCCCTGCACCACCGAGGGGGAGGTTGAGCCAGGAACGAAAGGAAACGGGGTGGGGAGGTGTTGTTTTAAGATCTGGCCTTGTTTTCTCTTTTCTCCTCTCAAGTAACCGGTTTCTTTCCCTTATGTCTCCTGTTAAGTAGCTGTTAATAAATTGTTTTGTTTTATGAAGAAAGCCTGAGTCATGTTTTGCCTGGGACCCTGGTTGGTGGGGCGCTCCCTCTCGGTTCTTGTCTCGACCCTCAGCCCAAAAACCACGACAGGTGGATTGTGAACTGGCTGAAGGATAGAAGCCAAAGAGTAGTGGTCAATGGGACAGAGTCCAGTTGGAGGCCTGTATCCAGTGGAGTCCCTCAAGGGTCGGTACTGGGTCCAGTATTGTTCAACATATTCATCAGTGACTTGGATGAGGGAATAGAGTGCATGGTCAGCAAGTTTGCTGATGACACTAAACTGGGAGGAGTGGCTGACACACCTGAAGGCTGTGCTGCCATTCAGAGACCTGGACAGGCTGGAGAGTTGGGTGGGGAGAAATTTAATGAAATACAACAAGGGCAAGTGTAGAGTCTTGCATGTGGGTAAGAACCCCATGTACCACTACAAGTTGGGGACTGAACAGTTGGGGAACAGCACAGGAGAAAGGGACGTGGGGGTCCTGGGGGACAGCAGGATGACCATGAGCCAGCAATGCGCCTTCGTGACCGAGTAGGCCAATGGCATCCTGGGGTGTTGTGATGGTTTGATATGGGGGGGTTCTGGTGGCAGGAGAGGGGATTTTGTCCCTGTGACTTCCCTGGTTTTGGAACCGGGTCAGACCCTGTTCTGGCCACCAGATCGGACTCCCATCCCCCTCGGGGTTGAGGCAATCGGCACCTCTGCGAGTTGTCCTATTTAAGTAGAGACAAAGGAACCAGAAAAGGTGCTTTTGCCCAGGAGCGAGGAGAGAAGGGAGGAGGGCGCTGTCCCCGCTCCCTGGCTCCCGGCCGGGCGGCTGCCCACTGAGGATGGCGGCAGCAGAGCCGCCGGGGTAACTCAGGAAGCGCCCCGCTCCCGGGGTGCCCACTGGGCCAAGTTCACCCAGAGAGGACTGAGATCTGAAGGAAATGGCCACACCGACACCAAGTTAGTAAAGATGGTACGGGAGGAGGTGTGCCAGAGCTGAGTTTCCCCTGCAACAGTCCTGGCTGTTTCTGTTCATACAGCCCAGGATGTCCTTCACTGCCTTTGACTCCAGGGCGTGCTGCTGGCCCATGTGCCATTCACAGCCCCCCAGGGCTTTTTCCACAGAGCTGCTCCAAAGCCAGGCAGTGCCCAGACTGTGTCACTGTGATTTGTTAAGCCTACTGCAGGGGCAGGGCTCTGCATTTCTCCCTGCTGAAAATCCTGAGGTTCACGTCAGCCCACTCCTCCTACCACTCTAGCTCCCAGGGGCTGGCAGCTTTCCCCCAGAAGGGTATCATCTGCAAACTTGACGAGAGTGCCCTCCATCACCTCTTCAAGGTCACTGATAAATAAAGAAACAGAGCACTTCTCCAGACGGACCCAAGAAATACTTCTCTTGCTATTGTTTTCTAGCTAGAGCGGGAACCACTAGACCAAGCCTCTGAGTCCAACCGTCCACCCAGTGTTTTATTCATCTGGTTATCCAGGGAGGCTGAACGTAACTCGATAACTTAGATGCACGGATATTGTTGGGGAGGCTATTGAAAGACTTGCTGAGGACAAAGTAAGAGACATCTTTTCAACTCATCTCCATGAGCTTTCCGAGATGATACGCAGCAGCTCCACTATGACTTCGGCTGCTCTCTTAGCCCCTTTGGCTGCAGCACCTCTAGTCTCGCAGACTCTAAGGGCTTTGATTCAATCAAGTACCCCAGAATTGCTCCTCATCTACTTCTGCCTATTCTTCTTCACCGTATATCTTGCCTTCAGGCACAGAGGCCTGGGAGACC
This sequence comes from Tauraco erythrolophus, assembly GCF_009769465.1. Taxonomy (NCBI): domain Eukaryota; kingdom Metazoa; phylum Chordata; class Aves; order Musophagiformes; family Musophagidae; genus Tauraco; species Tauraco erythrolophus. The sequence continues at coordinate 48,579,120 of NC_141466.1, read as the reverse complement.
CTTCTCACGGAGACTGAGGAAAGGAAGATTTTGACCATGTCTGATCTATCTGTACCTCCTTCTACTGCATCATCTGCTTGATTCAGCAGCAGGTCCAAGTTTTTCCTTTTTATCTCTTTACTGTTAAGGAAGCAGTAGCAGCTCATCCTGCCGCCCATACCCTCACTTGCAAGCATCACCTCTAGGAACGTCAGGGACATGACAAACACCTGGCTGCACCTTTCCACCCTTCAAGGCACCTTTGTGGCCAATTGAAAAACAAGGCCAACTAGAATAGTTTTTGAAATTGTAAATGTCAGTCCCAGATGTACTATGAACTGACACACGAAAAAGGATAAATTCTATGCTCACCTCAGAGTCATGTTTAGGAAAAAATGGTGGTTTTTCCTCATTTGGGCATTTTTTCATTTTACACTTTTAATTTCTGACTTGGACTTCTGAGCTACTTACTGGCTTCCAGAGTTGAGAATAAATAAAAATAGGTATGTACTCAGTAGGTTGTAATGTATGACTACTGAGAAAGTGTTTCTGTGAGTAATTAATTCCCGCTTCTCCAAGTTTGACAGGAAAGTCTGCTCTGTAAACCTTTGCTCCTCAGCCTGCCAGTAACTGAGAAGTACATATCTGTCAAAGACAAAGTATCTGATACTAATTGCATATAACTCTAAATCTTTGTTTTCTCTACAACACATTTAAACTTGTACTTTTAAAATATATATGTCTCTAACCTTTTATACTTTACTTTAAGCAAGAAAGAACATCTTAGATACTGTCAGTTCTAGCTCTGTAGAATATATATAAATATACTATCTGATAATAAACAAACTTTAGAAATAAACACCACCCCTCTTCCAGAAGATATATGGCTATGGAAAATACACAGCTGTTGTGAACACAACAATATAACAGCTCTTGCTTGAAGTTTCATTTCTCTAGTTAAGAAATCAATTTGTTTGGTAAGAAGAGAGCTAAAGGTGTTATTGGATGTTTTCCTCATCCCAAAATAATTGCATTTTTTCTGAATCATATTAATAGCATGAACAAGTAATTGTTACGTTGTTCAAATATGAGATTGTAGTCACACCTATAAGGCAAAAACATGGTTCTGGAAATTATAAATCCCGTGTTGGACTTAAATGTATTCAGTTCTCAGTCTGCAACGGTAGAGAATAGAACAAAGGCAGCTTGGGCTACATAACACAAGAATAACTAAGTAGAAAAAGGAGTAGTCATTACCTCCAGATGTATTTCGTGAGATCCTTACTCAAAATATGAAATTCCATTTGTGGTGCCTATGCTTTAGAAAAACTCTTCACAAACTAGAAAGGGTTCACAAAATGTGTGCAAGAATTGAAGTCTAGAAAATCTACCTTACAGAAAAAGCTAAAAGAAGTCCAAACCACTCAGCTTAAATAGATGTTAATTGGTAGTTTGATCACAATCTGTAATTACCTGCTTAGGAAGACTTCTGATATTAGACAGAACTTTAACCTATCACACAAAAGAATAGCAATATAAATGGGATGGAAGATGGTTAAAAAACCTACCTCAGTTTAGAAACAAAGTCTGTATTTTAAATCATGAAGATATTTAGCCATTTTCTAGTAATGGGATACATTTTTCCATCACACAAAGTCTTTATATTTAAACATCCATCGTCATTCTAAAAGTTGAGCTCAAAAAGTTATGGATGCAGGAATTATTGCTCAGACACCTTTTACCTGTGTTACAAAGCGAGTCAGCCTTAATGATCATGTGCTTTTTTAAGCTTCAAGCATTTCAAGGTTCTAACAGAAAAGGAGGTAACGTCATATTTCTTTTTTTCACTTCTAAAAAGTGTAAAGGACTGTCTTCTAGCACATTGCCTTTTTTCTCCTGTATTTTTTCCATCTGTCTCATCTATAAAACCTAGTTTGTTTTGACAAATTACTAGTAATGAGGATCTGATAAGGAAATCAGAAAAGTCATAAATTACTTCAATAAATGTGAGTGATTATTTCAATGAAAAGCACATAAAGAAGCTAGAGCGAGACTGGTTTAGGCCTTTCTTAATCTACATATATTCTGCTTTTCCAAATTGTAAATATCAAATTACCACTAACAGCACCATCACAGCAAGTTCCAGATGTCTTATAATAATTTTAACATCAGTATGGCCGCTATATCCCGTACCACTAGGGACTCAAAAAAGCTGAGTTTTTATATTTATTAGTAACTCTTTTCATGACTGTCGTGGGTTAGGCCGATCTGGCAACTAAATCCCACGCAGCTCTCCCACCCCAGTAAAATGGAGAGGAGAAAAATGTAATAAAACAGCTGAGGGTCGAGACAGGAACAGAGAAGCACCCACCAACCTCGGTCCCGGGCAAAAGAGGCTGTTTTCTTAAAGCAAAACTATTTATTAACAGCTACCTAGAAAGAGGAAAAACACACACAAAAACGGTTACTTGAGAGGATAACAAGAAAACAAGGCCAGGTCTTAAAATCAACACCACTCCCCCCCGCCTTTGCCTTCTCTTCCCGGCTCTACCTCCTCCCCCCAGCAGCGCAGGGGGCAGGGAATGGGGGAGTGCAGCTCAGTTCATTCCGTGCTGTTAGTGCCGCTGCTCTTAAAGGAAGAGGAGTCCTTACACCATTGTCCCTTGCTCCAGTGGATCCCCTACTCACGGGGAAAGTGTGAATCCTGCCCGCTAGGAGGCAAATCCTTACCCCATCGGATTTGCCCCAAGTGCGGGCTTTACCAGTCCTGGACTTTTAAGGAGCTGTAGCCACTCGCTCTGGCATGGGTCATCATACAGACTTTAAATGCGCTCCGGCATGGGTCGTCATATCGACCTTAAATGCATCTCCGTACAGACTTAGATGCGTAAAAGCGCCTCGACCTGTGCCCATGATTCACAATAGTCTCAGGCTCAGGCATCTCCTTTAACAAAGCACCTCCCCATCGGCGGGGGTCATCCCACGGACTCTAGATGCGAACCGTGCTCAGGCTCTGGCATCTCTTCTCGACATGGATCCTCCACAGGCTGCGAGGGGGTCTCTGCCTGCTCCACCGAGGACTGGCTGCAAGGGGCTGCTCGCAAGGGGGACTCAACCACAGCACACGTTGCGTTCCATCTTCACTGACCTCTTATCTGTGTGGCCGTTTCTCTTAGATTTCAGTCCTTTCTAGGTGAACTCGGCCCGGTGGGCGCCCCGGCAGCGGGGCTCTACCTGAATTCCCCAAGCCACTCCGTCGGGGCCATCCTCGACGGGGCGGGCGCCGGCCCGGCCGGGCGCCGGGGGCGGGCGCCGGGGGCGGGCGCCGGGGGCGGGCGCCGGGGGCGGGCGCCGTGCCCCCCTCCCGTCTCCTTGCTCCTGGACAAAGGCACACCTTTCCGGTTCCTTTGTCCGACGTAAATAGGGCAATTCGCAGAGGCGCCGATTGGCTCAAGCCCCGAGGGGATGGCAGTCCGGTCTGATGGGCAGCTTCTGCCACCCGGACCTCCCCCCCACTTCAAACCATGACAATGCGTAACACAGACGTTATAAACCCCTTCTTCTGCATCTTCCTCTATTAAATTTTGGTAAATGACTGATCATTCTGGCTTTTTTCCGTAGCGCAAATACCATGTAACTGCCATTTCCATGGCATTTAGGATGTATTTGTGCTATCATGGAAATATCAAGTTGACCTTTCCATATGGTATTTCAAGTACTTCTCAGATTTCTCTTACACACTCTTAGACTTTGTTAGGCACAAGGGCTATACTTATGATTAACCTCATATTACTTAACTGTGTTGGTATATATTGCTCACAGATTCAGCTCATATTTTTATTTCTTTTTAGGAGTCCTTATCCAAGAATGTATCTTTAAAGATGGGCAGGGCTGGTGGACATTATAGCTCCTTTGCTTAAGAGTAGGCATTAAAAAAACACTAACCTTCAAAATGAGGCTGAAGAAAGACTTCAGATTGACTTCACACAAAAGCAATGTGATTGTTTTTATGTGTATACTATTACTGAATAATTGGATATTATTTTTTTTAATTAAGCTGTACATCTGTAGTAGTACATTTTTTAAATTAAGCTGTACGTCTAATTTACATCTGTAAATTAGCTCTACATCTAAAATAGCATTAGAGTAGGCATTCAAGCACTGGGCCACTAGTATCCATGATGTTTAGCATTAGAAAACTAACAAGATATAAAACTAAAACTGAAAAACTAATTATGCAGAGTTCTGGCATTAAAAAAAAAAATATTTGAGATAGTCAACAAAAATATCTCTCTCCTTTTTTTTTTGTTTCCTGTAGTATTTTGGAAATTTGTATTTTGGGAATATTAATGCAGTTTTGTGAATAAATAAATGGATTGCATATCTAATTCTTGTCACTATTTTTTCTTTTTAATGTAAGCAATCTCAATCTGCAATGGAAGCAAGTGAGTTATTTGGGATATGATAGGAGTTCGGAAGACCAAGTTGTTCTAAAATTACTCTGTATCAATAATGATTTTAAAGCCAAATTTGACTGAGTAGAACACAGTTCATATCTCCTTTGACAGGTAGAATGAACAGTGTTAAAGCCACAGAGAAACATTACAAAATTATATGATCATAGCAAAATAAGTGTGCTTGTTTTCCTCCAGAGAATTATTTTGAGATAACATTTTAAAGACTCAAATGAAAAGGTCAATTTTTTGCCTCAGTCAATGGAGTATATTTTAATGAAAAAGCATCTTAAATATTTAGGTATTAAAACCAGATAGATCTGACTGATTTTCTGATACTTTGTCTCCCATCCGAAAATAAGCAGGATCAAGTTCAAAGCCGGGAACTGTAGTACAACCCCAGATGGATATTAGTTTTAGAAATACTTGCAACTACTGATCAGTAGTTTTTCTTTCCTAATGTAACATAAAAATATCCATACAACTCATAATGGTAATAACATAGATTTGCCACTTGTGTGCTTTGTCTACTATACATTTATATTAGTAGTTTATATAAAAAGGCTTGGGTTTTTTAGCTGCCGATAGAGCCATTGATTTCTGACTAGTATTGATAACTCAAAGGATCCTTTTTACTCTTTCTATTTTGTTTTAGAAGTTTCAGTAAGTGAGCTTTTCACTGAATCTGAAAATTCTTTACATGAATTCCCATTGCAAAATAGGAAGTGTATCTATAAATAATGGAAGGAGGCAGACCATTGATTTGCAAGAAAATAAATGACAGTACTAGATGTATATTGACTCCTAGATTTGTAATTGGGTCTATTAATAATGGATGTTAATATTAGATTAAAGACGGGTGACATAAATAATGCAAACATGTATTAAAAGAAAGTGCAATAAAACTTAGAACTGGAATTTCCACGTATGTAGAAGTCGTGATCTACAGAACTGAGGATAAAACTTCCAGGGAATTTGTGAAGTTGCAGAACAACACAGCTGAAAGCCTAATTTTAGACTCTGTGTTTTCTGTGCCTTTCTGCTCACGGCACTTTTTTTAATTCTGCGATTATTCTACTCTAATTTTTATTTTAATGAATTTTTATTTCCTTTTAGATTATCATGAACAGTTAGCGACATGTGAAAGGCACCTCAAAAGCTCACATTGATGATATCATATGGCATAGAGATCTCTATAACTTCCAAAATTTGGCCCTTGCGCACAACTTCGAATTCTTGGCATAAAAGCTATTAGCTGAAACTGTTTTGTCTTGAGTTGAATTGGAGATCTCTGTCAAATTCTGAACTATATTGCCAGGATGTTTTTCCAGACCATAATAATAATAATAATAATAATAAAATTCTTGTGTTCATATATGTTCCATATCCTGTTGTCCTTTCAGACAGGATCTTTCAGACCTTCTCTGATTCATGTCAGTTCCTCTTTTCTGTGTAGACATTGCAGATTTTTGCTATAACCTTATGGGATGTAATCCTCACTTTGTGGAGGAAACAATTGTCATCTCGGAGTGAGAGGAAAAGGAGTGATGAAAGGATTTACGTCCTCTTGCTTCTATGCTGGACTCCAGTTCTTCATTCTTTGACAGCAAAGATGTTATTGAAATAAAACAATTTGTTTGTTTGTTTGTGGTTTTCTGGTTTTGGTTGTTTAGGTTTTAGGGTTTGATTTTTTTTTATTTTTCTAGGGGAAAGAAGAAGCTATCTTAATATTGTATCTGTGCTTCTGCTACTACTGTGATTGTTTTCTCCTCAAATTCTTTTGCCCATTGTTGGACAGACCCTACTTTGTCATAGACCTTCCTACAAGTTTTGTACAAGAAAATGTTATTGGTCTTTTTGATGATGAAATACGGGAATAAACGTAATAAAGGAGAACTAAAACTTGTTTTCCCAACATTATGTCTCATCTCCTTCCCATTTTTCCTATGCTCTAAATATTTAGCAGAGCAGTTGGAAAAATTGTTGAAGCTTCTAAATATAATAACTTTTACAGATTTGAAGTGGACTTTTTGTACACAAATATATGAATACCATATTAAAGTGCACAGTGTCCTCAGTAATTCCTCAGGCAGCAAACACAAAAGAATTACAGGTCACTTGTGTATTCACTCTGGAAAACTTTACCTTTATACATGAAATGGAGTTTACGAGATAATCTGTGAACTATAATGTACATTGACTGAAACATTTGAAAGGATCCTTCAGTTACTTCTTTTGCCTTATTTTATTATTCAGAAGATGAAATGAGCATTTCAAGGTGATGCAATGTATTCTTTATTAGCAGTAAATAACCTCAGAAAGCCTGGAAGGGGCCTAATCTAGGCCAGACTTCAGAAAAAAGAAGTGTAGAAAGGCAAACAAAGTTGCAAATTAGGGAGAAATACCTGAATAAGTAAAATGGAATTTATTTAATATAGTGAGTCCATTTCATGTTATTCTATTTTTTTTCTTGTTTCTTTTTCATAATTTCAGAGTTCTTGAAACTATCTAAAGGAAAACTCAGTATGTTATAGTGGACTGAGTTCCTTTCATTAATTCAAATTCAGCAACCATGTTTCCCCATCCTATGTTTCCCAGTACATTTTCATTTTGGACCACTGCCTCATCATTCCCAGCTGCGCTTGCCTTTTCCTATAATTTTCTTCCACTATTTTTTTATTATTTATTATTTTTTTATTATTTTCTTTGTAACTTCCTTTCCCCCCACCTCTTTTCTCTTGCCTTGCATATTTCCTCTTCAAGATGCTAAGCAAAAGATGTTTACTAATCAATACTGATGTCTTTCTGTTACTGAATTTTCACTTACTTTATAAGAACAAAGAGCCAGGAAATAATCAAACAAAAAAAAAGTCATTCAAGTGACAGATGCTAAAGGCAGAGGCTGTAAGGAACAAAATAGAAAACATTCATATATTATTGGGGTGGGATCTTTTGTTCTGCAAATCCAAATCTAGGAACAAAGTGCCCTGCCAATTTAATCCACCTGAAATTAGTAAGATTTCCTTGGCAGACACTGAAGTGAGATGAGAATCAAAAATTGAGTATTTAAAAGGTCATTAAAGAACACTAATTGTAAACTTTCTGAAAACAGTGAGACCTGACCAAAAAAACCCACAACTCTGGAAGCTAGAAGCAGTGGAAAGGGGAGATACTGGTTGCTAATAAAATAAAATAAACCTGTACCCTCTACCTGAGTACAGAGCACTTCTCAAAAAAGTGTGAAATATATGAACCAGTAGCATCGAGTAATTACATTTAAGAGCCAGTCATCCCCTGAAGGCCAGTTTATGGCCTGAACGTACATGCAGAGCAAGTGACAGAGAAGAGAATGTAGCTCATGTGGTAACTTAAGAGACAAACACAAAGGAGAGTCTTCTTGCAGGTTGTGCTTACAAGATACATACCATTCACTTATGCAGACACACATGAACTGACTTTGAATGATTTAGCTGAGCTACGGGAAACAGCATTAACTTTCCATTCAGAATAATTAACACTGATGGAAAAGAAGGTACATTCACCTGTGCAGAATAGTAGATAGTGGAATAGTCCCTTATAGCAGCTTTAAACGTGAACTTTTCTTTTTCTTCTACACATATGCATTTATTTTTATTTCCTTGACATATGAGCGTGCTCTTCTTTTATTCACTTCCTAGTATATTCTGATGAGGAACACAATGTAAGACTCCATCTATACTGCAGGAAAGAAAACCAGTGCAACTCATTCAATTATGAGAAATTTGCATCCAAAACATTACCGTATGGATCATCTGGCTCATAAATCCAAATCAAGTTTCTCGGCAATGCCCAGCACACAGGTGACACGGGGGGGTTGTAGAAGCAACCCAGCTTTGTGTTGCATTGAGGCAGAGACAACCCACGGGGAGCTGTGTAGATCGCTCAGCCCTGAGTTGTCTGATGAGTCAGTGCTGCATTATACAAAGAAACAAAACTTGATTTGAGCCTTGAAATCCCTCAACAAAGAATATGCCCTGAGTCTCAATTCAACCATTGTCCAGTTGCCAGAGATAAGGTATTCAGGCACAATCGATAAGGGGAAACTCCCTGTCACACCCTTAAAGACCCTTAAAGACCCTTGAAGACACCCCCCCTCAGGTACAATCGATAAAAAGAAACTTCCTGTCACACTCTTGAAGACCCTTGAAGACCCTCAAAGACAACACTTCCCCCCCCCCCCCCCCCCCCCAGGTACAATCGATAAGGGGAAACTCCCTGTCACACCCTTAAAGGACCCTCCTTAGGCATGGTACCTACGCAGTCACGTACATCAGGGGATAAAAGCCCTACGATTGGGATTGGAAATGGGGAGTTGTTTTTCTAACACAGCTAGTCTGTGAGGAGATTCTTTCCCCCTTGATCGGGACTCCGGCCAAGGTAACTTCCCTGGGATTGAGAGCCCTTACCTGAGGGGGTAAGTGATTATTTTTTTTTTTTTTTCTCTCTTTTTAGCATGCTTTAAGTCTAGCGTGCTTGTGTGTTCTCTCGCTCTTGTGTGTGTAATAGCACATTCTGTGACTCTGCTGTGCTGTAATAGTACATTCCGTGACTCTTGTGTGCTGTGATAGTGTATTGTAATAGCGTATATTTTGGTTTTAAGTTGCAATAGTGCATTCCTCCATTGTACCTATAAGAACCTGTAATAGTGGAGTATTGAATCTGCAAGTGCAGTTCGAGTAAATCGTTATCTTGGACCTTATAGTTAAACCTGTAAGTGCAGTCCGAATAAATCGTTTGCTTGGACCTTGTAGTCGAGTGTGTATTGAATCTGCAAGGGCAGTTTGAGTAAATTGTTATCTTGGACCTTACAGTTAAACCTGTAAGTGCAGTGCAAACAGACCGTTTGCTTGGACCTTGTAGTTGAGTCTCTGTTCGTCACAATTACTTCAGAAATTGGCTTTAGATTGTGTGAGGATGAGGAAAATCAGTCTATTTTCCCTATTTGTTTATGTTCTCATATCCTAAATCAGAGCTCCTAAAAAATACAGAAAAAAAATAAATTTAGGAGGCTATTCAAGTAGTATTATCACCATAAAGATTTGTGCCAGGAAAGGCAGAAATTATATCACTCAGCAAAAGACATTCACCAAACATTTAATGGCGTTTTGTTCTACTCTAGCATGAATCAGAAGCAGCATAGATATACCTGTGAAGTTAGCTGCATCGGGTTCTCAAAACACAGATTCCATTAGAGGTACATATTCCATCATTTCAGAAGTTCATGTTAGAGTTGTTTAAAATTGTGTTCTAGTTCTTAAAAATAAGCACTACACTTTCAGATTACAATAAGGCATGAAGCATGGTACGCTCTTGCTAAACTCTTGAAATTCAGAATAGTCACATACTGATCTACTTTGTGCATAATTCTCTTCATGAGAGGGAAGAAAAACACATTTGTTTATTTCTTTCCTTTCCAATAAGGCAGGTATACAACTTTCATCATAGGAGATGCATAACAATGTCCTTAATGAAACTGCTTTCATTCCTGTGCAGCTACTTCCAAGCTATTACACCAGAATTAAGTGAGATCAGACTCGGATATTTAGAATTTTTATTTATACTTTGCACAAGTGTAACAGAGGCAGCAAGTGTCCTCATAATGAAAGCTGCAGTGAGACTAGCACTTTAAGTAGGATATATTTACAAAGTCTGAAATATTCCTGTTTCTGATTGAAATGTGTCAAGATTACAACGGAGTTTAACATATTACTGAAAGATTAGATTCTACAGAGAAACCCATAAACATGATTCCTTAATTCAAGAGCAATACAAATGTACAAGCAAGATTTTTATTACATTTGTTTAGGAGCTTATATTAAGAGTTAAGATAATGTTTTTGAATGGCTAGGTCTTCAGGTGTGAACGCTATTCAGCTTTATGTGCTCACGCTTATTAAAGTATGTCACCCAGTGCCTCAGTAATGTCTGCCAACCTGAAATAGAGTATAATAAGAAGGATCTGTGATGAATATTGATGATTATACACTCTATATAAATACTTTACTAAATTGATCACCTAAGTGAATATATATTTTGTGACACTCCCTTGTTTGTTCAAGTACTGTAAGTAAAATTTATATTTTTACCAATGATGTGTTTATTAGTAAAAGTATCCTCTCTAGATTGTGAAGTAATTCAGTTCAGTATGAGTAACTCAGCTTTTGTAACTAGTATAAAACTTGTATCTCTCTATGCTGTGGCATAGATACTGTTCTCTGAGACAGGATAGTAATAATGCGTGGCCAGCAGGTCGAGGGAGGTGATTCTGCCCCTCTACTCTCCCTTTGTGAGACCCCACTTTTTATACTGCTTTCAATTCTGGGGTCCCCAACACAAGAAGGACATGGAGCTGCTGGAGCAGGTCCAGAGGAGGGCCACAAAAATGATCCAAGGGCTGGAGCACCTCTCCTCTGAAGACAGGCTGAGAGAGTTGGGTTTGTTCAGCCTGGAGAAGAAAAGGCTCTGGGAAGACTTTCTAGGAGCCTTTCAGTAACCTAAGGGGGACCTACAAGAAAGCTGGAGAGGAACTTTTTACAAGGGCGTGTGGTGATAGAACAAGGGGTAATGGCTTTAAACTGAAAGAGGGTAGATTTTGATTAGTTATAAGGAAGAAATTTTTTACAATGAGAGTGGCGAGGCACTGGAACATGTTGCCCAAATAAGTTGTGGCTGCCCCATCCCTGGAAGTGTTCAAAGCCAGGCTGGATGAGGTTTTGAGCAGGCTGATGCAGTGGAAGGTGTCCCTGCCTGTGGCAAGGGGGTTGGAACTAGATGATCTTTGAGATCCCTTCCAACCCAAGTCTTTCTATATTTCTATGGTTCTATATGTGTGCCTGAAATCTTTAAGGTTTTAGAAAATCCCTGGCTGATAAAACATTTGGGTTTCTTTAAAGCCCTCTATCTTAAAACAACACCTCACCATCTTCAGCCCTTGACAATATCACAGAGAACTAGATGCTGAGAAGATTTATCTCTATGAAGCATTTCTTTGCCATGAACTCCCTATAGAATCAAATCAGATACACAGGTCACATTCTAAAGGCTATTGAGGTTCAGGTGATAGAACTGAGGGAAAAAGTTACAAGGCAAATAAAACCAAACCCAAAATTATGACTGCCTAAAGTCATAGAGAAACAGAACCAAAACTCATGAGTTTCACTCCAGTTTTATAAATGGTGGAACTACCAAATATATACTCAAGTCTTTTTGTAAGACATGTAGAAAATACAAAGCTGCAAAACACATTTAAATTGTTCATGTGGAATAATTGTATGCCGTTCGCATTGAATTGAGTTAAAGTTGCACCTTTTACTGGAACAAGGAGGTATCACTACCCTTGTGATAATACACCTTGAATGTGTACATACATATAAAGAATAAGTTAGATCTTTAGTAAGAAAGGAGCTGAATAAAATAAATGTAATAGCCTAAGTAATCAAAAAACATGAAAGAATTGCAAAGTAAATGTTCAGAGAATGTTTGCAGTCTTCTCAGTCTTCTGCCTGTAGCTGATAATACCAAGTTTTGATGCACATTTTCAGCTTTAATAAATGAAAGATCGAATGTGTGAAGCTGATTGGTATTCCAGTCACCATCGTCCTTGTTGATTTCAGCTATAACTCTCTTCTACTGTCAAGATCAGTTTATATTCAAGTGTGTCATAGTATCTAGTGACAAGTACAGACAGCATTGAGATATGGTCAGTATAATTTGCAAGCAATGACCTTGATTAAAGATTTGTCAGACTGTCTACTTACTAATTTTCTTCTCTAGTGCCGTTTCAAGCTAAAATAATACCGGGAACGGTTAATCCAAACAGTAACATTTTTAGGGGTAAATATATGCCCTTAGAATAGATTTTTTTTTTTTTTTTTTTACATATTACTGTGAATTTTTCTAAATTAGTAGCAAAATACCCTGGAGTGAATTGTTCTAGGTTGCCCCCACAGCCTTTTTTTTTTTCAAGTGCCTTGTATGTTCATGAAAGATGCAGGATTAACACAACTGTGAAATTAAATCTGCTATTTGTTTTCTGAACATCAAAAATACAAGTTGGGCAGTGACAGTCGAAGTCTCTGTACACAAGCCAGGCACTGTCTTGACTTTCTCTCCAAGGGGCCAGCTCTGCATCCACAAATGTGTTTGTCCTCCACCTCATTTAATCTTCAGATCTTTCTGTGGAAATGCCAACTAGGTTGTCAGTTCTGTTGGTTCTCTCTGTAATGCTGACATCTCTCCATCAAACCAGGCATGACTGATTCATTTAGCATGTTAATTTACAAGCATTGTCTGTTTGATCTGCAACACCTGTGTTCCAAATTATGCTTCGTATATCTATAATGAAATAGTTATAGTATCTGTATTAAACTTTGTATTTTATTTCATGTATAAACACTTTACAAATTACATACATAATGCATATAAACGTACATATATACATAATATGTATGTATACATATATCTAAAGTATACAGCCAAGTAGTGTTAACAGAAACAAATGCTATTTGTTTGTATGTAAAATTCCTTGTGCAAAACTGAGCATAAACAGTACAATACGTGCAACAGCCATCCTATCTTAATTGTGGTTTGTGTGTCTTGTACAAGATGCTAGATTTGTGAATTTTTTCATTTCCAGGAAAACGCAGAGCAAAAAAGTAGATCAGGATTTAGTTCTGGATTTATGTCATGTTTCATTTGAACTGCAAAGTAGCACTGTTCTACATGTCATACTTTAAAAAATAAATTTACCACACAAGGAAATGTTATTCAAAGCTTGCAAATACCAGGTCAGATCCTGAGATGCATAAATTAGTGACGCAGTGATGGAGCTCCAAGCGTTTTTGCCAACTATTACTTATACCAGCTAACTTACTTACAGCAGTAAGCCTGTAACTTATTAAATATGAAAACCAGAATGATTGTGCTATATACATCCATTTAAATATACATGGTTCAGCTAACATAATATATTTTCTTGTTACTCTTTTGGTTTACACCACTTGGTTGGTGATAATAGATTAAAGGATGGTTGTGGAGAAAGTAACTACATCAAATGACTCTCAAATGTTATAAATGGTGATCAAGTGTTTAATTTAAAACTTAAAGTCCTTTTACAAAAAAGGATGGGGGAAAGAAGTGTTCTTCATGGAATATTTGACTGGTGAAATACAGTATTTTGTATAGCACATTTAGTAAAGCCTACATTTTAAACACAGCCAGAATTACTTCAGACAGGCATTACATTAAGAATAGCTGTGTGAGGGAGGGAGAAATTAAGATGCAGGTGTAAAGGAGAAAATACTTTTACTGTGGATTTTCAACAAAGGTGAGCTATTGGTAGGATTGATAGTTAAAGACAGGCTCATAAAAGTGAGAAACTATTTAACATAATTGAAAAGGAGAAAAAGTCTAATGTATCATGCAATAAATGAGTATCGTCACAACAGACACACATATCCAAATTGTTTTATAATTTATGACCTTTGTCTTAAGTAAGATGGAATTTGTTCCTCCCTTCCTTACATATACTAAAGCAGTTAACACTGAAGATATCTATGGGTTACTTGGGTAACTCAGATTTGTTCAACTATTTTTCCAGAGTTCTTCACAGCATATTTTGAAGGAGAGAGGTTAGGATAAGGAAAATGCTATTGGAGCAGATCTATCAAAGCCTATGAAAACAGTAAATGGCAGCTCCATTTTCTTCAGGATCACTATGTCAAATTGTCTTTCATCTAAATGTTAAATGATGACCTTATCTCTGTAGTGCCTGTTACCTCCTCTTCACTGAACTCCACACTGTATAGGATACACACAGGTGATAGACTGTAATCTGGAGGATGTAGGGAACATAACCTCTGGTCTTCTAGATCCTTCTCAGTCACAGTGATGCAGCCCATATGCACAGTTGTTTTACTGTTTTTTATTTTTCTCTCACTCTATTAGAAGAGCTGTGTAATAGCAGCCAGTGCAACTCTTCAGAAATAGTTTCCTTCAATCAGTCTTTGCTAATTTGGGATACTTCGTGAATAAAGAAGCTGATGATTGATAAAGTCAAAGACTGATAAGTAGAGCTAGAAAGCCAAACTCTACTAAGATCTAGAGAGCACTCACTGAAACTTCTCTGAAGACTGCTTTCTTCACTAGTGTGTTAGGGACTCTCTGTTCAGGTAGTTCCAGTAATACTTTTTCAGCAATCTATAATTATTACAGATACCTTTAAGTGTGAAATTGTGGGTTTCAGACTTTGACATGTCTATTTTCCCTACAGTTTAAACACCCTATTAATAAAATTAAGTATATAAGTTAAAATTCAATGAAAATTACTCTATAAAGGTGACCAAGCTAAAATATTACCCTTCACTTTGTAAAGGTGTTAGATCGTACAATATTAGATGTGTATACCCTGGTGTCTTTTTCCAGAATTTGAATTTCACTGCATTTCTGTTCATTACTTCAGATATTATGTGCACAGAGGAACATTATCTTTTCAGGGGAGGATGGAGTGAATCCTGCATGAAGTATGAATGCATTATTTTCATTTTAGTTCGAGATAGTCTATGGAGATTCAGGATATAATCTAGAATGGATATATCTGAGGAAACAATTTGCAGCTGTTGTAGTGCATGAAAGGTCATGATTGAGGACAAAAACTAAAACCAAAATCCCACAGTAGCTTGAATGAAGTCTAGTAAAAAGAAACAAAGAAAGAAGTTCCAGGTCTGAAAAATGACCAATGCTATTACTTCTTGAGACAATAGGATGGCAGAATGTGATATTCATTGGTATTACCTTCTTTAAAGTTTTATTGCTGCTGACTGCTCTTGTGTCATATTCAGGTGCACATAAAGTCTTCCATGGAAAACTGAAATATGTAAAGTTTTCTTTTCGTCATCTAATTAATAAATGGAGCTGTATACAGATATTGTGGCATATTTCTAATTACTTTAAAAGAATGTAATTAATGATTGATATCTTCCCTCATGTATCTGTACCAACCAGAATGAAAAAAACAGTGACTTTCACTCTTTCTGGAATTATAGAGGTTTTTCAGGCCTGAAGGATGCCTTTCCAGTTGTAGACTCTCTATATTGCCTAAATCTTAAGTGAAGTGCAATGAATATACATTGCTTTTTCAGCAATCATTGTAGCAGTTCCACAAACACTAATTTCTGAGTCATTCAAGATATGCTTAGGAGAATGAAGCCTTACAGGCTGCTCTAAAAAAAAAATGGTCAAAACATCATGTGTGAAAAGGATTAAAATAAAGATTATGGAGTCTGCATCTAAAACATGCTATATCAGGTTAGACCTGAGAGACCTTGCAGAAACCTACCTGCTATTGCAAGAAGCAGTCACACTTTAAAATACCATGGAACTCCCTAGATTAACACCTTTTGCATTGCTATGGAAGCCCAGGGTTTCAAAACCCTCTGAGGGGCTGGGCTGCCTGTGCCCACGGCTGACTCTGATGTGGTAAAACCGTGCAACGTTCAATCAGGCTGCTGTGAAGAGAGCTGTGAGAAGCCTTATCAGCCCCTCCTTCACTTAAAATCTGTACTTAAGCTCAGGCCCTCACCCTTGGTGCCTGGTGTCATGTTGGTGTCATGCCTGTGCTTGACCATAGACCTCACTGGTCCTCATCCTGACCCGTTGGCTTGATTTTGGAACTGTCTCATCTCTGTGGACTTGCCTAACAATCATTGGCCTGTGGTTGACTCATGATGACATCACTGCTCTGTTCTCCTTGCTCCAAAGCCAGGGGCCTGGCTGAATCAGCAAGGTCATGGGCCCTGCCAGCCTTGCTGCTGCACTCTCCTTTCTGTTCATTCATCTTCTCTTGAGGATTAGTCCAGTCTTGCTGCTGTTGGACACTCAGTGCCTGACGCTGGGACCTACAGCTGAATTAAAGTTTCACTCCTCACTATTGTTGTCATTTGTTTTTTACAAGTAACATACCAACACAGCTCCATTTGTCATAAGAGAGGCTTGGTTTATATGTTGGCAATACAGGTTATTCAGATGTCTTACCATCAATGAGATTGTTGGGAATACGTAAGGAAAACCTCTTATCTCTACCACAGTGTACATTTTTAGCTCTATATGGCAGCAATCATGGGAAAATGGGCTGTATACTAATTTATTCTGCTTTTCTTCACCGTCAGAGCAAATATACCTTATTTCCACACTGTGAAATTGCCTAGATGATATATGTGTCGCATTTAATTGCTGGAATATCATTTACTGGGCTAGTTCCAGCCAGTGCATTGCATTGGCCTCACACTCCTGGGACTGTGTTTTTGGTAGGTATAAGCAGAAATTTTAACTGGATGTAAGAAGATGAGTAGCATATCTAATTGTATGTGTGTGCGGATACGCGTGTGTTCTGGATTGCTTAATGAAAGATGTTCAAGAGAATTTCATTTAGACTTTGGACCATGTATGTATCAATAGTAACTAGGATAACCTGCGTGCTTTGGGTTTTGTTTGTTAGTGTCCCTACATCCCTACCCTGTATCAGTATAATTCATTACATTAGGGTAGATGGAGCCTGAGCTGTATGCTTAGGTGGTTAAAAAGTGCTGTGACTATCCTCTGAACATGTTAGATCATGTTTTCCATGAAATATTATGAATTATAAATATTTGTTAAGATCTCAGATGTTTGGACAGTTAGATAAGCTGAGAACGCTTATATATTTATCTAATTGACCCTTCCAGTCTCTAAGCTTGTCCATCACACACTACTAAGGGTCTTTTTATTATTTATTTTTCTTCTGGTATATTTATTTTTGCTGCTAATAAACTATATATTTAGTGTACCTACCATGTTCATCAGTCAGATAACATAGTAAAAAAGAAGTGATTAGAAAATATATCCTTTCAAAAATTAGTGTAGAATTTTTTCAAGTTATTCTGTTTGTACTGACTTTACAGTTAAGAAACAGTTTCAGGCAAATAGCCACATTTCCATAGGATATTAGTGTTTTGAAAGTAGCTCTCCTCTTCCTCTATGCTTTATTCTGTAGACTAATGTCTGCTTAGCTCTTAGAACATGTCACTATTGTATCAAAACCCAGCTGTTACATATCTCTCCTTACAGTGGATGTTAGAGGATTTTTTTTATTTTCCTTAGAAAGATACAGGGATGAAAAGGTATCTGGCCAAATTATAATTGTTCTGTAATTTTCTGTCTCTTACACATATCAGATTTTTGTTGGACAGCTGTCCAGAAGCAAACAAACAAACAAAAAACTTCATTATACTGGCAATAGACATCTTGTAATTTGAATAATGACTCATAAAGGCAGAGCTCATATGAACAGATAGACTGCATTACTTCCTTACCATAATGCCTTATTTCTAATGATTCTGCAAATACTTTAATAGAACAGCATGAGCAAGTGGTATTAAATATTAACCTTGACTGGGACAGAGTTAGTTTTTCTTTTTAACAATTAGAAGAGCTCTGTGTTTTGGATTTAGTCTGGGATTTGTTATGAGAAGAATCTTGATAGCACACTGATGTTTCTTGTTGCTACTGAGACATTAAGGACCTTTCAGTTTCCTGTGTTCTTGCCAGTGTGCAGGAGCACGACAGGCTGAGGGGGAGCATAGCCAGGACAAAGGGCTTGCAACACCCCTTATGACTGGAACTTAGATTTAGGATTGATTATTATTTTATTATTTTTATTATTATTATTATTATTTTATCATTATTAATTTACTGCTGTTGTTGTTATTTTTTTCTTATCTTGACCCACGAGTCTTCTTCCCTTTTTTTCCCTTTAATGCTCTTCCCTGTTTCCCTGGGGTGGGGGAGAGTGAGCAAGCAGCTGTGTAGCACTTAGTCGCTGGCTGGGCTAAACCACGACACCTTGACAAACGCTGTCTGGACACGGAAAATCAACAACTTTTACTCCAAACTTTTTTTCTCTAGAAGTGGCATCTGAAGTTATATTGCAGAAGTAGCATGTGTCATGGTTTTAACCTGGCAGGCAGCCAAACACCACGCAGCCACTTGTTCACCCTTCCCTGCCCACGATGAGATGGGGATCATAGAATCATAGAATGGTTAGGGCTGGAAGGGACCTTCAAAGGTCATCTAGTCCAACCCCCCTGCAAGGAACAAGGATATCTCCAACTAGATCAGGTTGCTCAGGGCCTCGTCCAACCAGGCCTTGAACGTCTCCAGGGATGGAGCATCCACCACCTCTCTGGGCAACCTGTTCCAGTGTTCTACAACTCTCATGGTAAAAAATTTTTTCCTAATATCCAATCTGAATCTACCTCCCTCTATTTTAAAACCATTACCCCTTGTCCTATCACAACAGGCCCTCCTGAACAGCCTCTCCCCATCTTTCCTGTAGGCCCCCTTGAGGTACTGGAAGACCGCTATAAGGTCACCCCGGAGCCTCCTCTTCTCCAGGCTGAACAGCCCCAACTCTTTCAGCCTGTCCTCATAGGAAAGGTGCTCCAGCCCTCTTATCATCTTCGTGGCCCTCCTCTGGACCCTCTCCAACTGGTCCATGTCCTTCTTATGTTGGGGGCTCCAGAACTGGGCGCAGTACTCCAGGTGAGGTCTCACGAGGGCAGAGTAGAGGGGAAGAATCACCTCTCTCGACCTGCTGGCCACGCTCCTCTTGATGCAGCCCAGGACGCGGTTGGCCTTCTGGGCCGCAAGAGCACATTGCCGGCTCATATTGAGCTTCTCGTCCACCAGTACTCCCAAGTCCTTCTCCTCAGAGCTGCTCTCGATCCATTCACCACCCAGTCTGTATTTGTGCCTTAGGATCCCATACTAAATCCAAAACACAGTGCTATTCTATCTACTAAGAAGAAAATTAACTTTATCTCAGCTGAAACCAGAACAGTCATGTCTTGTCATGTGTGATTAGGCTGTGTCAGCTAAAACTCAAAGGGGAAAGAGTCATTGCCTGTAGACTTTTCTGGGTTAAACAATTTAATGGAAAAGCAACAGATTAGATAGCTGCTTTTTAAAGTCATGTGGTGATGTTAAGTTTTTAATTTTTATTTTTTTGAAATATAATATCAACAGAATCATTAACATAGCAAGAGTTATTATGTCTTTCTCTCACTGAGTAACAAGCAGCCTCAGTCAGGGCTGGTAGTAGTTTGAAAAAATAACACATCTGAACCCATCAAATCAAAGAGCAAGTAGCCTTTTAGTGCCAGTGGAAGATATCAACTACTGTCTTTGAACGCCCAGTTTTTCAGAAGGTAAACAGTACTAGCAAATTGACCCAGATGCATTTGTTGGAATTGGTTCAATGACTTATCATCAAAGTCTACCAAGGAATGGAAATAGTCTCCTCTATAAAGGAGATAGTCTGTGAAATGCTTTAAACGTAACCAAGTGTTAAACTACTGTTGTATTCTTTAGCTAGTACTGGAAATAAGGCTGAGAAGAATTTTCTTTTGTAATACTGAAATCCGGGATTCTCAAGTTAGACCTTTAAAACTTATCTGAGATTTAAAATGTCCTGTGTTTCATTTTGTCTTGAGTAGGAAATGAAATGGAGAGTTGCAGCAAAGTATTTACAGTTACACTTTAGGAAGAGGAGTGAGAACATAGAGAATAATCAGGCATCAGGAAACCAGACCAACATATAGATAAGTTACTGGTGAATGATTTCTATAGGCCAGAAACAAGGGTCAGGAGTCCTTATTCATAAAGCTCCATCTTCTTGCAGCATTTAATGTAAATGGCTGTATAATCCTCCTGTGTTGCTTTATAGATATGGGAGTATATATATGGGACATATATTTTGTCTGTATAATGTTGCACACGAGGTGTATTCCAAATATACAACACTTAAAGCTTGACAGCCTGTGGGCACTGCTGTCTAATGCATTATCTTCTATTCTGCTCTGTCTCCCGGAAAAGATCCTACTTTCAACACAGAATATTCTTACCCTATGCCTTTCATTATAATTTGAAAAACTTCTTCAGACTGAATTGATTCTTTGTGTTGCAGCACTCAGTTACATGTAAGTCTCTGATTTTCCCCACAGTGACTCAGGAGTTTCTCAAAGACAACCCTCCCATCTCTTCAGATCACTGAGGCTCAACTCCCCCCAAAAATCCACAACAAACCACCAAACAAAAAAACCTCAAACACCCACAACTTTTTAAAATACTTTTGTTTTGAAAATGGAATTTGAAATGCTGACTTAAGGGCTAGTATACTACACAGAGAATGAAGAACTCTGGGTGCCTCAGAAGGGGATCCATAATATCCAGTACATTGAGAAAGATGCCCTCTCTTCAGGTACAAGATGATCAGTAAAGAAGGCTAAGAAAAACATTATTGCTTTCACAGAGTATGTACATATCTACAGCTTTGAAACACGTTAATACGGATTCTCAACTTTGAAATGTCAGACTGTGTATACTCAGCAGACTGTAATAGCACACCTACCAGCTGGATCAGTTTGTAATATTAAAGAAACAGAACCAGAGAGAGAAAAAAAGAGGAAAGCAGTTGACATGGTTGAAATGTGGAGCAGTCCTATGAGGACTGATCTTACAGCAGTCCTTCAGTACTTGAAGGGAGCCTTACAAGGAAGCTGGAGAGGGACTTTTTGCAAGGGCATGTAGTGATAGAAAAAGGGGCAATGGCTTTAAACTGAAAGAAGGTAGATTTAGATTGGATATAAGGAAGAAATTTTTTACATTCAGGGTGGTGAGGCACTGGAACATGTTGCCCAAATAAGTTGTGGCTGCCCCATCACTGGAAGTGTTCAAGGCCAGGTTGGATGAGGTTTAGAGCAAGCTGATGCAGTGGAAGGTGTCCCTGCCTGTGGCAAGGGGGTTGGAACTAGATGATCTTTGAGGTCCCTCCCAACCCAAACCATTCTATGATTCTATGAAAGTGTCTTTGGTTCTGGTCTCGACTTCACATTTTTTTTGTACATTTTGTATTAAAGGGAGGACTGGATAAAATGCATAAATCAACTTGGGGATGGAGAGGACCTAGACAGTAGATTGCCTAGTCCCTGTGCTGTGTTGTTACTACTGGGTTACTAGATCAGAAGTAGAGATGATTGGGCTGGATGATTTTCAATGATAAATGTGACCATTCTGCTTTCTGCTCAGAACAGTGCAGCTAGGCTGGCTTGCAAGCATTACAGCTGCATCGTAGTCCAGGAGGTGGAGGTGAGAGACAGTGAACAATATTAAGTTGTCCTAGGCATCAGTTAATTCCAGCAATTCTGAATATTTTAGGTATCTCTGTTCTCTCAGATCAATAAGCAAACAAGTGAAAGGGAAGAAGGAGGAAGTATGTGTGTAAAAGTTTAAATAGTATTATTAGGCTCAGACTATTAAAATATAATGTAGGTTGTACTCTAGTCGCTACTGTGGCTTTATATGATTGGTTCAAAATTTTTAAAACAGTAATATAAGTGTAGTGTAAGATAGCATTATCCTGATGTAGTAGCATAAAATATCGTTATCTACCTGGAATAAAACTCAGTTTAGTCTGTGTAAGTAGTGCCTGGAACTTCAGAGGAATGGTATCACCTTTGTTGCAGCAAGGCCTTTTAAAAAGGTAAATTCACAGTTTCACAGCTATATAACCTAATAATTATTGCTAACTATTGTAAACTGTTGTATATTATAAACATTTTTTCTATTTGGAAGGTAAGACACAATTCCATGAGATGGAACTGATTACATCACAACAGAATACATTATCAACAGCAAAAGTATTATTCAGTTATTCAATATGATCAGTATTTTGGCATGAAACTTTAGGGCAGAGCATTTGGAGTTTCATCCCATAGTCTTTCTCCCTACAAGGTATCCATTAACTTTGCCCCAGCACTGATGAGACCACAACTTGAATACTGTGTTCAATTTTGGGCAAGAAAGACATCGAAGTGCTGGAGCATGTCCAAAGAAGGGCTACGAAGGGGGTGAAGGGTCTAGAGCACAAGTCTTATGAGGAGTGGCTGAGGGAACCGGGGTTGTTTAGCCTGGAGAAAAGGAGGCTCAGGGGAGACCTTATGGGTCTCTACAAATACATGAAAGGAGGTTGTAGTGAGATTGGTGTTGTTCTCTTCTCCCAAGTAACAAGTGATAAGATGGGAAGAAACAGTCTCAAGTTGCACCAGAGGAGGTTTAGACTGGAGATTAAGAAAAATTTTTTCACTGAAAAGGTTGTCAGACATTGGAAGAGGCTGCCTAGGGAAGTGATTGAGTCACCATCCATGGAAGTATTTAAAAGATGTATAGATGTGGTGCTTAGGGACACAGTTTAATGGTGGACTTGACAGTGACAGGTTAATGGTCTGACTTGATGATCTTCAAGGTCTTTTCCAGCCTAAAGGATTCTATGATTCAAAGGTGATTTCACTTGAGCAAGGGCTGCTAAAAATAAAACTCTTGAAAAGGAAATATAAAATGTCTATAACTCAACATCTAATTAATTTTTTTTTCTTTTTAAGGTACAGAAAACAGAAACGGTAATGGTGCTACCAACACTATAGGCTAGGTCCCATTTCTATTATTATAGGCAATATGGGAGGGCAGAGGAAATAGTGTTTATACTAAAATTCTGGTATAGTATCTGCAATAATATTCTGTAATACAAGTATAATTTCCATCCTACTAAGATTTATAGATATGCTTAAGGGGACATTGAATTAAGTAAGTATATACTTGTAGATTAACAGATAAAGTCTTACACTTTGGTCATAACACTTATTATTTCTGAAGAGAATTGCAGGTGCAAATGTCTAAGGTATGTTTGAATCAGTGTGAAGAATTATATAGAAGCTATGCTGTGAATAAGTATTAGTCGTTAAAAAAAACAATTAAAATATTCTTCAATTAATTGGTCTTCTACAGAATCAGGTAAGTAATGCTTTTCCCACAACGATGGTGGAAAACAGAGGGAAAGGACCTAATACTATTTGTAAGTACTGTATAATCAGGTCTCTAAAACATTTCATTAAAACTACACGAAGGTTATAAATGCAATTGTTGAAGAGGCAGCTTATACTTAATGAAAGAAGTTTAAATGAAGATAATGGCAGACAATCAGTTATCGTTTGGCTGCTTGTATGAGAATAGCTCTTGGAGTAGTTCCTTAAATTCTCATGGCTTCTGACTACGCTTGGACGCACTCATGCTTGCTGATATTCAGTCCTCTAAGTGGAACAGTGGAAGACAAGCCTGAATGTTACTCCTTATTTAATTTGAAGCAGGAGCTGACTTTGAACCTTTTTCATATATCATTGTGAGAAGCAAGCACTGAAGCCTAAAGTTCTTTTCGCTTCTAGTGACAGCTTTTTTGGCGTGTCTTCACGATGTCCCTCATGCTATGTTAACGCACAACTTGATAAAGGGTCTACAGATTAAATGTGATGTTTCTAGTCTTGTTGGTACAGTTTTTTATTCACCAACTGAGTAATGGAGCATTTGCTAAGGTTTATTCTCTTATTGTCTGAAACTGCTACAGACTAGTTCAGATGCTGGCATTTTGGGCTGGGTTTATGGAATGGGGTTTTGGTAGCAGGGGAGAGACTGCAGAGACAGACCCTGTAAGGAGATACAAGAAGCTTCCCCAGCTCCAAAACCAGTAAGTTCTATTTCTGGCCAGGTCGGACCTGTCAGGCTGAGCCAATCAGTGCCTCTGCAAATGCCCTATTTAAGAAGAGGAAAAAAGAGCCTGAACCAGGCTTGACCTACAGTGAAGAGAGGCAGGAGGCAGGGGGCTGGCACCCTCAGCCTCCCGGGTGGGTAGCTGCCCATGCTGGGCTGCCACCACTCAACTGGAGATGGCCGTGGAGACGTGGCTTGGAGAGCTCCGAAGTACCCTGCTCCCAGGGCACCCGCTGGGTGGAGTTCATCCTGCTGAGACTGCCAAGGTTCGTCGGGCCCAGCAGGGCTGCAGCGGAGAGGGGACTTCAGGGAAACAGCTACACAGACACCAAGGTCATTGATGATGGAGTGGAAGGAGATGTGCCGGAGCTGAGATTCCCCTGCAGCCCCTTTTGAGATGGCAGGCAGACTCCCACAGAGATTAATGGTGGAGCAGAGATCCATCCACACCTGTGGAGAACCACACAATGGAGCATAGATGCCTGTGTCTGAGGTCCTAGATTGTCTCAGTGTGAAGGACTCCTCATGCTGTTGGAGACTGATGACAAAGCAAAGATGCATCTGAAGTCCATGGAGGACTCCATGCTGGAGCAGGTGGCTGCACCCTAAGAAGTTGTGACTCTGTGGGGAAAGCCCATGCTGGAGCAATCTAATGGGTAAGAATTTCAACCCGTAGGAAGGACTTACGCTGGAGAAGTCTGTGGACTGTGTCTTGTGAGGAGAGAATTCATTGGAGCAAGGGAAAAGAGTGTAAGGAGTCCTCCCCCTCTAAGGAAGGAGCAGCAGAAACAACATGTGATGAACTGACCTGCAATCCACACCCCCTCCCCATTACCCATCCCCCCACTCTGCTGGGAGAGGAGGTAGAGCTGGGAAGAAAGGAAGGGTGGGGGAAGGGTGTTTTTAAGATATGGCTTTGTTTCCTGTTATCCTCTCAAGTAACATTTAACAAATTACATTGGTTAGTCCCCAAACTGAGTCTGTTTTGCCTGGGGCCGTGGTTGGTGGGTGATCCCTCCCTGTTCTTATTTCAACCCTCAAGCCTTTTGCTACATTTTTACTTCAACCCACCTCACCAAGGGGGAAGAGTGAGCAAGCAACCATGTAGTAGCTTAGCTGCCAGCTGGGCTAAATCACGACATATTTCCTTCAAGATGTTAGCAGATTGGTGGCAGTTTCATTAGTGTCCCAAAGGAAAATACAATTGTTACAGTTATGTAAATTCATTAAGATTTTCTTTTTGATTACTTGCAATTATAAGCTGCAAAATTTGCTGTGCTGCTAAGAGATAGGAACTCTAAAAGTTGTTAGAGAGACATGAAAGAAACTGGAAACATAGCCAAAATGAAATTGCACTATTACACCAAAAATAGTATTTTCTGGTATTAGGTAACAATAGAAAAAAACCCACTTATCTTCATTGCTTGTATTTCTCTTTATATATGAGATGAATCACCAATGTTGGACAAAACATAAGCCTCCTTAAATTAAGAAAAGATAAATCACTCTAAATCCATGCTGTACTGTTCAGCTAAAATAATTGTAGAAAAAAAAATATTTAGAAATCATTCAAATATAAGACTCTCATATTCTATTCAATTCTTTTATCTTTCTAATGGTTTTGGTAATGTTTAGACCTTTTCTCTGAACAAATAATCTTGAACTCAACATTTTTGATGCTATTATATTGTTCTGGGTTCTTCATTGCCTAAGCTTATAACAATAGGCGACAAACAGATTATTATGAATCATTAGGAAAGTACAGAAATATCTTTAATACAGTACAAGAGCATGTAGGTTTAGAAATTGTGCCAGTGTATGTTATAGTCTGAATGATCTGCTCTAAGAATTTACTAATATTTTATATTGTTTCCATTTCAACTATATGTCCTGTGCCAAAAACAACAAAAACCACTGAAAAATTTATTTATTTTTTTGTCTTCAGCAATGTTGTGGACAATGAGATGGAAATCTCCACATTTGAAGATAAGACCAAATTGGCTTGAATGATTGGTACACTGGAAGAGGGCTAACATCCACAGTTACCTCAAAAGTCTGGACAAATAAAGTAACAAATACTTAATGCAGTTCAACAAAGACAGATATTAAGACTTACACCATGTACCCCATGCAACAACATAGGCTGGAAACAGACTGATTAGGCAGCAGCTCTGCAGAAAGGGTCCTGATGGAGAATAAGCTGAACACCAGTCCTAATGCAACCTTGCCTTGAAGGCTAATGACATACTGACATTATCAAAAGCATTGCCAAGGGAAGTGCTTATTGCCCAGTGCTGCACTCATTAGGCTGGATGTGGAATATTTTGTTTGATTTGTTGATGCTCAATACAAGAGAGACCAATAAACTGGAGTGAGTCCAGTGGAGAGCTGCCAGGATGGTCAGAGTCCCGGAGCACCTGACACATGAGGAGAACCTGAGGGAAATGGACTTGATCAGCTTGCAGAAGGCTAAAAAGAAATTTAATTACGGTCTTCAACTATATAATTGATAATAGAGGAGAAGATGGAGCCACACTCTACTCAGTGATGTGGAGCAAAATAATAAGATATAATGGCCACAAGTTGCAGCAAAGAAAATTCCTTTGTAATGTGTGACAGCAAGAGATGTTGTGCCATCTCCATTCATGAAGATTTTCAAACTTTGGCTAGGCATATTTCTTAGAAACCGGAATCAACTTTGACTGTAACTCTGATTTGAGTAAGGAGTTGGACCAGATGGCCTCCAGAGTGTCCTTCCAAACTAAACTATTCTATGATTCTGTTATTTAGAAAACCATTCAATATTAGATAGATTACAAAAGAACAGAAGAAGCGGGGAAAAAAAGTTCCTAGATTTGTTAAGACTGGAAGAATTATTCATTCAGCTTGTCTGACTGTCTATTCATATATACCATACTGAAATATATTTTACTCAGTTGCAGCCACAGTACCAACAACTTGCCTGTACCTAAAGCATATTTTGTACTTGACAATAGCATACCTTTGTGGTAAATACAATGCAGGTATTTTGGGGAAAAAGCCTGGTGAGCAGAAGCACTAAAAACACTTGTTAAATTTCGTAGCATTGCGAAACAAAACAACTGGAGGGAATAATTAACCTATAATTTTTCTTTCCAATTTGGTCTTTTCTTTTTGGAAGAATTTTTCCATTTCACCTTTTACATTTGATTGAAAAAAAAAAAAGAGTAAGCTTCAATTATATTGCAGGTTATCAAAAAGAGTAAAACATTGGAAATAGGGATGATTTAGACATCTAGATGACAGTGTAGTATCTATGTTATGTAATAAGCTATAATCATTCTATTTTCTAATGTATTTTGCAATGGCCTCAGTTCTGGAAGACAGCATGTGTTTATTTCCTCCATATCTTCATAATTGCTATGTAGTTTTCATTACATTTTATATCAAGTAAAGGAGCTGTGTTACATCAAATTGCACATGAAATTTTTAAGGAAAAAAATGCTTTCTAACCTTTTACTTACTTTCCTGCTACTGCTTGCAAAACATACAGTAAATATATGTTGATTTTACACATACTTTTTTGCAAATTGCATCATCTTTTCCTGTCTTTCAAAGCATTTTTTGTATAATAATATTTGCAGACATCATTACTAATAATACCAATAAAAATTATTGTTTCTGTGTTTGCTGGATGAGAATCTAAGGGATAAACAGGACTGACATCACTGCCTTATTACGAATTTGAAGAAACATATGATAAGTGAGTTGTAACATGCAAGCAAGATTAAATCAATTCTGTTATGATATCATTAAATGTACTAAGGGACAAAATCATATTTGGAAGGAAAAGATGAAGGAAAAGGCAGAAAATTAAGCAGATCAGAAAACAAATAATTTCTGAGATTCCAACACTAGGCAGCTTATATGTAAAAAATCTAAGTTCTGTTAACAATTTTTTGCACTGCAATGTCTTATGCTGTTTTACGGTTATGAAAGAGAGAGAAGAGAATGACAGAATGAGCACAGCCAAGTTTGGCCTATATAACAGCATTTGTCCTTTGACAGAATTACTTTTCTCCATTAATTCTTGCAGCTTAAACTATGTTTGAACTCTTGAAGGTGGACAAGTAAGGGAATGGGTTGTTAAATTTAGAATTTACATCATAAGCTACAAAATATATACATTTTAAATTAACTAATGATGTAAGCGCAATTAATCAAATGAAATTCCCTGAGCTAGTTTGTAAAGCCTAAATCAAAGGGAGTGTTTGAACTGAATGATTTATTCTGGAGGTATAATTGTCCTTGTTTGACTTATTGTTGGTGATTAGTGAGAGGAAGTCATTAATGACTGGAATAGGCAAAGGGTTTTTATGGTATGGAGTAGGAATATTTCCTGCCTATTCTGTTTTCATCTCTCCACCTTGAATTATTTTTCATGGTCTATTTTTAGTTATAAAATCACACTAAATTGTGAGAAATTACCATGCAACAAGTGGAAGGGAGATTCTTTCTCTGCTGCTATGGCAGCATACAGATGTCTTTATTCACATTGAGTTTAAGTCCTACTTTGATGAATTTCCACTGCATTAAAGCATCCATTAAAATATTAATTAAGTGCACAGTGGGAAGCCTTGGTTTGACTTTAGGCATGAGCAAGCATAATTCCTTATGGCTAACTCCTGATCTTTATCCGTTATGATAAATTAAACCCATAGTAATAGGTCAGCAAAGGGCAGTCCAATGCATAAGCTACAGGACAAATTTGCGTTCCTATTTTTCTACAGCTCAGGAGAGATGTAGGTTGCCAAGAGGAGGAGGTTCTTGGCAATTTTCACAGTTGTTAAAGAACAGGTTACAGAGGCAAAGGATCTGCAATCCAGGCTCAAATTTCTAGGGTGTGAGATATTAAGAAAATTTTAAGACTATCATTTTCCAATATAGAATTTACATTTAATGTGCATGAGGCATTTGTAGCACAGTATTCTGTTTGTGGTTGATTGGATCCAGGTTTGTGTGTTCATCAACAAAAAAATTAGTTACATAATTTACTTCAATTATTCATGATATATCTCTCCTCGTAAGTCCTAAGTGTATTTTTGACCAGTGTTAATGAGAAAGAGACAGAGGAGGCTGAAAGCTTTCCTGCTGTTATCATCAGGTGGCAGCCATCTAACAGAAAAGCTCATTTCACAAGGGGCTGATTTAAAATAAATTAACATTGAAAGATCTTCTTCACAGAAAATCTAGGGCAAAATCCTGAAACACTAATACAGGGAACAGGATACCCTCTTTTGCCTCCTCTCTCATGTATTGTTAGAGAAGTGTGACTTTCTAGTAGAGGCTGGGACCAGCTGTAGCAGGACAAATGACTCACAGCAGCCATTGAGCCTTGTGGGGCAAAAATGAATAGCTGATTTGGAAGTAAAAGCAGATTTCTAATAAAACTTTACATGACAGCTGTTCAGAAGTAATCAAGGAATCCTAAACCCCAAAGAAGACATCATTTTTGAAGAAGAAGCATGACAATAAGAAGAAAGGTAGACATGTTAAATGGAAGTTTCAGATAAGTATGTGCCCATACAGATGACGTCATGATGGACATAGTCCTTAACCAATGTAAGTGGTTAAAGAAGTAATTGGGAGCTGCTGTTAGGGAACAGTCACTTAGTAAATTGAATGTTAGGGAACACTCACCCTGTTAATAAAACCTAATTAAACTACTTTCCTGTATCTTGTCTTTCTTTATACACATATATATGTGCAATGTCCCACATATGGGCCAGGGCAATCCCAAGCACAAGTACAGTCTGGGCAGAGAATGGATTTAGAGCAGCCTGGAGAAGGACTTGGGGGTGTTAGTTGATGAGAAGCTCAACATGAGCCGGCAATGTGCACTGGCAGCCTGGAAAGCCAACCATATCCTGGGCTGCATCCAAAGAAACGTGGCCAGCAGGTCAAGGGAAGTGATTCTGCCGCTCTACTCTGCTCTTGTGAGAGTCCACCTGGAGTACTGTGTCGAGCTCTGGGGCCCCCAACACATGAAGGACATGGAGCTGCTGGAACAAGTCCAGAGGAAGGCTACGAAGATGATCCAAGGGCTGGAACACCTCTGCTATGAAGACAGGCTGAGAGAGTTGGGGCTGTTCAGCCTGGAGAAGAGAAGGCTCCGGGGTGATCTTATAGCAGCTTTCCAATACCTAAAGGGGGCGTACAGGAAAGCTGGAGAGGGACTTTTTACAAAGGCATGTAGTGATAGGACAAGGGGCAATGTATTCAAACTGAAAGAGGGGAGATTTCGGTTAGATATAAGAAAGAAATTTTTCACATTGAGGGTGGTGAGGCAGTGGAACAGGTTGCCCAGAGAAGTTGTGGATGCCCCATCCCTGGAAGTGTTCAAGGCCAGGTTGGATGAGGCTTTGGGCAACGTGATCTAGTGGAAAGAGTCCCTGCCCATGGCAAGGAAGTTGGAACTAGATGATCTTTAAGGGTTTCTTCCAACTCAAACCATTCTATGATTCTATATCCAGAAAGTTGTATACTGTGGAGTAACACTGGCAAATAAGCTATATATATTTAGTGCCTTTATATATTTACAATCTGTTTATACTTACCAGAAGAATACCCAGATTTTTTTTTCAGTGAGAATATGTGCATACACATATGTACTTAAAAATATATATGCATATTAACCTGTCTATAAAAAGAGTTTAGGCATGTTCTGTTCTGACCACATTACACAAAAGTATTCTTATAAGCTGTTCACAGTATTTACAGCTTGCAGATTAAAAAGTAACAACTGTTTCATGTATGTCTGACATTTTCTTATTCCTAATAAAAACTCATACATACAAGTCATGATTTTGTAGAGAGAAGCCACACAGATCTATGAACTCCAGGTCAAGTATTGTTCTTCAGCTGTTTGCTTTGATGGCTTCTGACATGTAACTTTAATAAAATATTTCTCAATAAAGAGAGGATAAATATTATCTTTCTGAAAGCTTGTGTTGGTATGCTTTTCTCTATGAATAACAGCCTAGAGAGTACAGGAGGTTAAGAATCATCAGATTCATTCTTCCTCGTCTTCCCATGCCCTCTCATCAGTTTAGCTTCCAAGAATTTTACTTGCTTAGCTTGTTCAGGCATTCAGTTAAACCTTCCCTGTGAAGACTAAGTTTCTTCTTCCAAGAAAGACTTAGATTTTAGAGTCATAGTTTGGATTACCCCTGTAGGGCACTTGTTAATTGGACTATTGGATGACTGTTGCCTTTAGATTTTTCGAGTCTGCCACCTCGCTGATGCTATGATTTGCTCTTGTCTACTGTTCCTGCCTGCAATGGATACTCTATTAGAGTCAACATCTTGGCTTAGTACCTAACAGTGACTTTCTTCTCTTCATTTAATTATTTAATTAATTAATATTATTCCTCTGAACATGCATTTAAACTTCAAAAGTTTCTGCAGAATCCCACTGCTTACTACTGAACTTTTCTTTACCTGTATATGTTTACTACCACAGCATGATTTTTTCTTTCATTACTTAATTTGATTCTGCCTTGTAATTTAACACGTTTTGCCATTAATATAAGCTCAGGTCTGAGTTCCAGTTGCTCATCACTGACTACGTGTACCAGTATCCAGCTGGGTGGATGACTTTGTTGATTCTACGTAGCCATGGGTATGAGATACTTCATACATTGCTCCCATTAGGTGGGAATCAGCAGTTGATTTGGCAAGCGAAAGAGATATCTAGTAATAAAATTTTACTTGACAGCTGCTCAGAAGCTATCAAGGAATCTTATACCACAAGATGAAGATATATTTTTGGAGAAGAAACTCAACAACTAGATGAAATGCAGCTATGCTACAAGTTTTCAGATGAGTTTGTCTTCACTGCCAACAAAAATTTAATTATAGAATGACATCAGGCACCCAAACAGCCCCTACTTACAAAGGGAGAGTGTCTGATTGTGTGAGTGCATGATGTGATATGGAATCCAAGCCGCTTAGAAAGAGAGGTGTTACTACCCTCATAGTCCTTCAATAAATTGCAGACATTTCATTCTAAACATGTTCTAAATACAAGCTAAACCTCCTGTCTTTTCATGAGTAATTCTATAGCAGTTATGTACCGTGTTACAGCCTCAACAGGATATCATAGAATCATATAATCATAGAATGGTTAGGGTTGGAAGAGACCTCAAAGATCATCTAGTTCCAACCCCCCTGCCATGGGCAGGGAAATCCTCCACTACACCAGGTTGCCCAAAGCCTCATCCAACCTGGCCTTGAACACCTCCAGGGATGGGGCATCCACGACTTCTCTGGGCAACCTGTTCCAGTACCTCATCTCAATAGCAAACCTAACCCTGACTTCATCCTATAGATTAACACAAACTAAGCTTTGAGACCATATGCTGTCCTAGTTTTAGCTGGGACAGAGGTTTTTTTTTAACAGCCAGAAGAGCTCCGTGTTTTGGTTTTACTCAGAGGCTCACTCTGAGAAGAATGTTGATAGCAAGCTGATGTTTGTGGTTGGACGTGAAACTCCAAGGACTTTTCAGTGTGCTGGAGTGCAGGAACACGGTGGGACAAGGGGGCACAATTCCCCTTGTGATTTGTGGTGGAACTTAAGATTGAGGGCCAAACTGGCCAATTAGTATTCCATATCATGCAGCGTCATGCCCAGTATAAAGCGAGGGTCAGCCGGGAAGAAGGGCTTTTGCGCTTTGGCTCTTTTGCACTTTTGCTCTTTTGCACTTTGGCTCTTTTGCACTTGCTGCGCTGTTGCTCTGCTGTTTTTCTTTCTTTTCTCTCTCTCTCTCTCTCTCTCTTCCCCTCTCTATTTCGGGGCCTCGCGTTCGTCCGGGATTGCAGGTTCGGGACGAGACGGGCTTCGCATACGAGGGGGTGGTGAGCTCCTATACTGTGTATTAAATCATCTGTATTAAATCATTCTTATCTCAGCCCACGGGTTTCCTGTTTATCCTTTAATTCTCTCCCTCATTCCTGGGGGTGGGGGAGGAGGAGTGACCGGCTCTGTGTGGGGGGCGGTTCAACCTAACCCATGACAGGATACTACTTTAAACCGTGTGACATGTACATAGGCTTGTACAATTCATTACCTTCCCTTCTCCCTCTCTTCCTTCCTCTCTACCTGAAAGCCACTGCTGACCAAAGTATTTATACACCTTCTCCAACCCTACAAAACCTGTACACATGCTAACCTTTCTTACTGGACAGCAATTCCTGTGGCCAGTGTAGTTGGTTTTAGTCAGTGATGACAGCCTCTTTTCCTTTGTCGTGAAGAGTATGACAGTGCCCAAGCATGGGGAAATGAATGTCTGCTGACTGTCTTTGCCTAGTACTTTGCAAAACTTCAAAACTTTTTTCGGCTCTAGAGGCATGGTCCAGAATTCAGTAAAAACAGTCCTAGATTGGTTTTAAATTCTAGTTATTCTGGTGTCTGTGGAGTTGAGAAGCTTTGATTTTTTCTCTGCTGATGGAAAGGAAAGAAATCTTATCTTGGGTGTGGTTTTGATGAGTTTACTTGTACTCTTAGATAAAAAATGTTGCTTTGCTCTACAATTAAATAATGAAAATTGTATTAGACATAATACAGTAAACAAAGCACCTCCATATTCCTTGAAATTTTCCATTTATTTTTTGTGCTTTGATTCACGATGTTGCCAGCCACATATTTCTAAGCCAAAACTTGTATCAATATATTTAAGATCGACTGTACTACACTATACGCAGTTCATATGTAACATATAGTATGCATGTTTGTACACAGCAATGATGAAAATAATGTTTTGCTAAAATAAGATGTATTAGACAAAAGATCCAGTTTTTGACCTCTTGCACATTAATGCAAATTCTAAATATTTTCATTAATTTGAATAGATTTAAATCTACAGAGAGGAATATTATAATCTGTTGCCAAATTCATGTACTGAAACTGTGTGTATTTGTGATTTCTGCTTATGACTATACATCTAAAACCTAAGGAGTAATCATGTAGCCTCTGCAGCCTTTATTTGTTGAAAGAAAGAGTGTGAACTTTTCCATGAGGAAGCCTGGTGATATATTTCAAAATCGCAGATGATTTATGACATAAATGTATGAGCCTTCTCACTTCAGAATCAGTTTCTTTCTGCAGGATTCCCGAGAGACTTTTCAGTCTCAGAAGTAAGAATGGAACAGGACTGTATGTCACGGACAGAACCAGATAGAAAGTAGTAGTAAGACAAAGAACATTTTAATTTTTACTAGCCTTAAATTGAAACTGTCCATTTGTTGCATTTCAAAATTTAAAACTGGGACAAGCACACTTGAGAACAGGAATTTATATTATACTCTACAGAATTCAACTTAAAAAAAAAAATGCTATCACATTATTACTTCTAGTGAAATTGAATTACAAGAATCATACTGTTGTGTTTTGATCTTTAGTATCACAAGCCTTGCATAGCTTAAATACAATTTTATTGAAGGTTTTGTTTATTTCTAGTATTAATTTATTGCAGAGATAATTGCATGTTTTGCCACTAAAAAAAATCTTGCTTTTGACGGTTTAGATAAACACAAGTATTAAACTGTATCACAGAATACTTTGAAAAGATATGTCATTATTTCTCCTCTCATTTCCGATGGCAACCAGGACACAATGAGAATTTTGGAGTGTAAATCCAGAGGTCATCTAACCCATCCTCTTTTCCGAAGTTAAGTTGAACCATTACCATTGGTACTCTATCTAACTCGATCCTACAAATCCACAGTGAGATCCCCTAGCCTACTTAGAAAACTTTTCTCTTTCATAACTCACTTTCTCGTTCAAAAGATTTTCTTAATGCCTAACCTTAATCTTCTTTTTACAGTGTAAATCCATTACTTTTGCCCACCTCACCCATGGGAACATTGCAAGCTTTAATTTGGAGCCATTTCTTGCCTCCTCTCCATTGGTCAATGTCTCTACCATTTTCTTCTGTTTAAAATATTGAGAGAAACTTAGGACTCATTTCATTAGTTTACACATGTATATCTCATGCTAAGTGCCATAAATATCGTAACTGACCTCTAGCTATAGCTTCAGAAAAGCGAATGGCCTGTGTAACATCTGCTAGATCATGTGTATGGTGTTTGGCTGCCACAAAGCATTCAAATGGCATTAGCTGTCAAGGCATGGACAACTGAACTGGACCCCTTGTGTAGCCTAGCAATGTGCCTTTCCTTGATTTTGACTATTTTTCTTAATAAAACTCTTGAAGGACTACCTTGTGCCTTCACCTCACACTGATTGTATGCTGTAGGACATGGAATTACTGGAAGAGAGAAGTTTAGCTCATTTTATTTGCTAGATGGGTTTAAGATGCTTTTTAATCAATAAGAACACTGCATCCTCTATGAAGATTCCAGCAACAGGCAACAACATAACTGAAGAAATCCTGTTTTGTTATGTGATGCCTAGTTGCATTAAACAAACTTTCCCAGAAAGCTGAAAAGAACAATGTTGGTTTCAGTTTGGCTAGGAGAGATGGAGAAAGGAAAAGGGTCTGTGTTAGTTGTAATTTCTCTGTTTAGTTCCAATAATCAGAGGATTTTTGTCCTATCACTCTTTCAGAAACTACTCCATCCTTACATGTACATGATGTCATACCTGTTCCTTTGTCACAAACAGCAAATAATGTTGTGAATTTCCAGTCTGAGCATTTCTTTAAAGTGAAAAAAGATCAGAATGCTAATAAAGCTGACACTTTTGCAGATGGCTTTTAGATCACATCATTTTAATTCAGGATGCAGCTTTTGATTCACTAGTAAACAGCGAAAAGATTAAAAGCAATTTTAAAGAGATGATAAAGCTCTGAAAAAATGTGCTTTCTCTAATCTTAAATTCAAGTTATTATTGGAATTAAATTATTTTCCCTCAAATACACAGAAATATTATCTACATTTATTTCTCTTCTTGAAAGCATTTATTAAAGTTCTTAGTAATGCTTCTTTAGCTCCATAGTATTAAAGAAATTATACAGGATTTTCCTTGGTTTTAAGTTGAAAGGAAAAGATTGAATGAAAAAGAAGCTGCAGAATATGGCCAAATAGCAAACATCTTCAGTTCAAATGAATATACATACAGATGCACACATATATATTTAGCTTTATCTTAATACAGTTCATTTGTGTTTCTGTATCATATTAACTACTGAACATGTTTTGATCATTTATGACTGCTGAGGTTACTGCATTTAGTTAAAGCATATCAGAATGTGACTATTCAGTCACATCTTTTGTTCATTTTACATTTGTTTTAGTGTATCTGAAGTTTTTAGCGTAGCTTCTGAAAGTTAATATGTCAGCTTTTCATTACAAAATGGAGAGTGATTGATTATTAAAAGACAAGGGAAAATCAAGAAGAAAGTAATTCTTTAAATGGCTATCTGAGTTTTGTTAAACTCCATTCCATCACTCCGGATGGAATCATATAAACTGGAACTTAATAGCCAAGGCTGGGCGTGAAATGGATTTCATATACTGCGTGAATAGCTACTGAGGGTTTTTTCCCACAAAACTCAGTAGCTCAAATTTTATTTCAGAAGGGCTAACATGGAGGCTGAAAGCCCATGTTTCTGAAACCATGGTAAAGTTTCTGCCCTGAAATATGCTGAAGGACATGGTTGGAAATGTTTGGTTTTCTGCTAATTATCTGTCATAATTGATGTTTTGAAGAGGAAAAACACAACACAAAGTATTAAAATTGTTATTTCCAGAAATATTATTTGGTGAAATGTGTATTATAACACCTTACTTTATTACTGAGATCGTAATTCAGCTGACTAGCATATTTGCCAGATCACTGGATTCTGATCTCTGCTAGATTTGAGATGCAGGCACTCTTTTAAGAGGAACTAATGTGAGACTTCCCTATAGCATGATAACAAGCAACACTCATCCCTGTGTATCCTGCAATGGTCTAAATCTTTTTGTTGTTATGCATGTGTCACATGCGTAACTTGAAAGGTAGGATTAGTGGGATGAATTAGATTCACTGGCTAATCAAAAAGTGTTGTCTATTCAATAATACCTCAAAATAAACAGTAAATAAGCATATTCTAATCTCATTTGATAACTCCTGCTAGCTGTCTCTCTAAGAACCAGGGTTTTTGTTGACAAAATACGAGAAAATCGCACATGGATAATTTTTGATTGAGAAATTAAAGAGAAACTTCTAATTCTTTAGGGTCTGGTTCTAGCACACTTATTCATGTCAAACAGTTCCTTAAACTTGTTACTTGTTTGTAACTTCAATTTATAACATAAATAGTGGTGTATGATACAGTCACTGTGTTCCTGAACTCTTTCCATGTTACCCTTTCTTCTAACCTATGTAAGATTATCAGTATTTCTTGTGCTTAACTGAAGTATTTACGCAACATCACACAACTACTACACCACTTTTCTCACTTAGCAAACAGGTAAACCCCAACTTATATGGGAGCTTGCTTTCCTTAATTTTTCTCAACCTGTAAAACTGGACTGGCGGCTGTCTAAAATTCATCTCACATCAGTTTTGTGAGCAGATAAGACAAGATCTGAAGGGTCTAAAAATGAAATAAATTAGCTTACCTTTTTTCATGCCTTTACAGTTTAAGGAGTTCAGATTTTACTACTAATTTATCAGTTCAATATCTCCACCTCTGAAAAAACACTAACCCTACAATTACTTTTCTATACCTTGACTCCTTGTCACACACTCTTGTCGTCTCACTTGCCGTTATTTGTCTTCAAAATCATGAAACTTTGGCTGCCAAGACTCCAAGTACAGCAACAGTCCTTGCCACCTCTTTCCTCCCTTCCCAAGAGATTGTTCTGTGCTCAAGGTCAGCTTGATACGACACAGCTATGTAACCTGGGATCAGACTGTGGTGGAGACAGCTGTGTAAGATAGCTGTGGTAAGCCTTGTCTAGGGCCTCCTCACTTCCCTTGAGAGATGTGGTTAAGTTCAGACTGTTACCCTTACTCTTTCTCTAAGCTACAATCTGTGTGTTCCTATGCCTTGCCATGTACCTTGTTGACTTTTTAATTTTGACTTGCTGATTTGACTTCCCGGCTTGATCTCAGACCTAGCTTACTACTGTGGACTTGTCTGGCTATTACCAGGCTGTGTCTGATTCAGGTTATCCTCTCTAGACACGCTATCCTTGCTTAGGTGCTGTGAGTCTGCATCCTTTGGTGGTGACAGTAGTGCTCCTGCCTGCCTCGTTGTGACTTTTTGCTCCCGATTGACCTTGCTTTGAG
Organism: Tauraco erythrolophus; assembly: GCF_009769465.1. Lineage (NCBI taxonomy): Eukaryota > Metazoa > Chordata > Aves > Musophagiformes > Musophagidae > Tauraco > Tauraco erythrolophus. Next base: position 48,540,742 of record NC_141466.1, on the reverse strand, counting down.
GAGCAGTCTATCCTTGCTGCTCCCTGACATGACCATGCCTACATTTCTGCAGTGTGATACCTTAATTCTCTGCTGTTGTAAATTCAAATAAAACCTCATTCCTTCACTTTGGCTATCATTTTGTCATTTTGTTGTCATCTTCTCTTTATCTTGCACTTTCCCCCCACACTAATGCTGCCCTGTATTTCATTGTCCAGTTTGAGATTTACTTGTGACAAGTATGACTTATGTTTCACTTCTTCTAGCTTATAGCAGGACTCATAAATCTGATTCCAAATCTGAGGATGTGTTTAAAGACAGAAAAAAAAATGTGTTGGTGCACAATTCTATTAATTTGTAACTTCTTAATGTGAAGCTTTTGTAATCTATGTAAACCCAAGTGTAACAAGGTTCTTGATATTAACAGAGCAATGTTATGATACCTTCTAACAGGCAAGCTATAGTAATCAAGATTTACACTACTAGGAATAACTCTACAAAGTACTAACTAGCAGAAAACGTGTACTGAAAGCTTAGGTTCACAGCATTGTGAAAGATTACTTTGCAACGTATTTGACTTCCAAAAATATTTCTAGTGTGAAGAAAAACTAGATAAGTATAAACCAACTGCAATAGATACTTGCAAGGGTGTTTTTTTCTCTTTTTTTTTTTTTCTTTTTAAGGATATTTGTTCCAAAATTTTGCAGATTCAAGTATTTTTACAGGAATTAGGAGAATGCAAAAAAACCCCACCCCAAACAACCTTGTAAAAGAAAGCACAGCTTTTTCTATAGTGAGTAAGAATTTTGAGTTAGTGTGTAACTAGATACTGCCGAATATTCTAGGCAGATACTTGAGCAAAGTATTTGCTCAAATCCTTAGTGTTTTCTGCATGCAACCAAAAATCAAACAATGCAGTGATGAATGCTACAAAGACTAATTTTTAGATAGCAGATCCCCCATAGTGGAAATCAAGACCTTAATTAAATATCTAAACTGCATGTGAGAAATTGGCTGCCTCAGAACTGTGTTGACAGGGCTGGGAGCCTGCACAGGCAAAGATGTTTATCTTGCCCCTTGAATACTGATTTAACGTAACATGATTTAGGAGACACAAGATTCAAATTAGAGAAAACTCTTTAAGTGGGTACTAAAGGTCTGTTTTGTATAGCTAATATGTTAATTGTCTTTTTTTTTTATTATTTTCATTATTTAATGGAGATAGTGTTGACATTTTAAACAACGAATTAGTAGATAGAGCACTTATCTTCGATGCAGAAGATCTGCTGATAATTCTGCCTTCTGGTGGGATTGAAAAACTACAGTCTCATTTTCTTAAGTTTTTTCATCTTTAGCTTACATGTTATAGAAAGGATATAGGTTTTGACTGAATGTGTTCTACTTTATATAAAAGAACTGAAAACTAGTTTGGCCAGAGAAAGAGAACAAGGCTGAACATGATATTATCTAGTAGCTACAGCAATTCCCTGAAAGGTTTGGACAAGATGGCCCAATTTTTTTTCCACAGTCTTATTACAGATTTTGTGTGTACAGGTCTTTGTGCAAAATATATGTCCAGTTTTTGGCATAAGGGTCAGAAACCATTTTGCAATTCAGTCTCTTCTCTGGCCACTAAATTGGGGAAAAACAGAGTCCATCCATCCAGCTTTAGTCATGAACTGCTGAGTGGTGCAGCCTGTAAAATCTGTGACTGCACCTTGATGTTTTGGAGAATTCAGCAGCAAAACTGTGTGATCATGGGCAGGCATTCACACCTATAACATAACATACCAGTTTCTCTGTTGTGTCAACATGGTACTGAAGCTGTACTAGAAATCACCTAAAGGAGTTGATCTTAGTTTCATATATAAAGGGGCAATAGACTGTGCAGAAACAAGTGACTAGTCTTCATAGGACGCAGATGAATGGGACTCTCAAGGCTGTTTTGTTGCTGAAGTCCCATGTATCATTATATCATGGCTTGAGATTCTTCAGGTACAAACACAAGTTTCTGGCAAACCTTAACAATGAAAGATAAGAGGACCACAGAATTCGAGTCCTTTAAGGTTGCAAAAAGTGGGATTTTGAAGACCTGAGTCTCAGTTTTAGGATCCATGTTTTAATTTGTTTCACCAGAAATTCAATTTAACTCAAAAAATTAGAACTGGAATATTGTGTCCAGTTTTGGGCCCCTCGCTTTAAGAGAGATATTGAGCTCCTGGAGCGAGTCCAAAGAAGGGCAACTAAACTGGTCAAGGGGCTGGAAAATAAAACTTATGAGGAGTGGCTGAGGGAGTTGGGGCTGTTTAGCCTGGAGAAGAGGAGGCTGAGGGGAGACCTGATTACGGCCTATAAATACTTGAGAAAAGATGGTGGGGAGTTAGGGGAAGGGCTCTTTACATTAGTGATGGGTGATAGAACAAGAGGAAATGGGCATAAGCTTAGTCAGGGGAGATTCAGGTTGGATGTTAGGAAGTATTTCTTCTCTGAAAGGGTTGTCAGCCACTGGAATAAGCTGCCCAGGGAGGTGGTTGAGTCCCCATCCCTGGATGTGTTTAAGAATAGGGTGGATGAGCTACTTGAGGATATGGTTTAATGGGGATTAGGGATGGTTGGACTCGATGATCTCTAAGGTCTTTTCCAACCTAGAAATCTATGAAATCTATGAAATCTATGAAACTGCTCAGAAGCTTGATATACCAAGCCCAGCTTGATTCAGGGTTTCCTTTAGCATAAAGTACTTATTCTAAAGTTAGAGAACTGGCAAGATTTTGCCAAGGATTATATTTGGAATCTTTTGTTAGTTGCAGTAACTCTAAATCTCATTAACAGGTTTTAGAATCTGGTATTCCTATAGGTTTCAAAAATAGAAAACTGTTTTTCTTCTTTTTTGTAAACTCCCTATTCTGCTTTTCTTCAGTTCTCCTGTAGACCTTTATTCGGAAAGCATTTCTACATGGTATGAAAAGATATTCAGATATGCTCATATTTCAATTTTTTAATGGAATCCTTGACCTCCTGCCATTACAATTATAAATTGAATGAAACAGTTATGATTAATTGTAAATAGTCATAGTTTTTGAAATATAGTTAACTATCTAATGAATGATGCAGGTAACGTTGCTGTTCATTCTAAATGGAAGAAAAAGTATGCAGAGATTAATGCTGAAGCAAGCTCAGTACATTAGTGATCTGATTATACTGCTTGTACTATGGACTGATAGGTTCTTATTATACTATGAATCTCTTCTAAATGGTGTATATATTACTTTGCTGACTTTAGTGTTGTAAATAAAAACATTTTCTTTCAAGAGTGAAATGACTTGAATTCTGATTCAATGATTCCTCATAAAAGATAAAAATGGGAAATGTGATCTGTTAAGCCATTTATGACATTACATGTTCACTATCAGCTTTTTTATCCTGCTCGAGGAATCACAGTTCACTTCTTTGCATGTATTATGCCAATCTGGAAGATCAATGTGACTGACAAAAGTGTGATTTTCTATTTCATAACTTGCTGATATTAGCAAATATGAAAAATATAAAAATATGTTAGGGCAACTTCCATTACTAATCCATTTAATAGTGTGGCAACATGATTCAAAACATTTTAATTTCTATTCACTTAGCTGGTGGTTAATGTGTTGACACAGATTACTTTTGATGCTTTGCCTAGTTGACTTTTGTTGAAATTGCTCAAGGGAACAAAAGTACTAAGCAGAAGAAAGGTAATTAAATATATAGAATACAGGCACTTCTTTTTATGTATTTATCTATATCCTTTTAATATGGTTATTATTTTTAAATCATGATTTGTACTCTCTTTCTTTGATCATTCTGCAAGTCCAGCTGATCTAACTGAAGTATGATTTTTTTATTTGCAACTTCTATATAGAATTATAAGAAATAACCCATAGAAGTCAGTTGTGTTCCACAGATGAAGGTCAAGAAATGCAACAGAAGAATAAGTGTCAAATATAGATTGTTACTTAAAAGATGTATAATTTTATGACCACATAGAGAAATTTAGGATTCAAGACGACATTTCAATTGGTTTTTATAGATCTTAATGAATGAAAAAGGACATTCTTTGGCCTTGATTTTTTTTGCCTTTTTTCCTAATTTGACATTTATTTAAAATAGTCTCCAAACATCTTAGAGGTTGTGTCCACTGCAAAAGGAAATAAATGAAAGTTTTTAGATCATTAGGACTTCAACATCATTTTGTCTGGTAGAACAAAGAATGCTATTGAAATTTGAATTAACCTTTCTCATTGGTTCTGCTTATAACATGTACACAAGAGAAAAAAAAAAAGGTGGAAATTTTTTCTAAAGTCAGAAAATGTTGAAGTCACAGGCAAAAAAATGTCAAGGTCCTGAGAAGCTACATTTCCTGAAACATCTGCCTCATGCTGGTTACAGGAATGTTGTGGAATTATCTTTATCTTACTTATGCTCAGGGACATTGTTATTGGTTTTCCTACCTAAAGTCTGCTTTATAGGCTTGTGTGAATAAGCATCTAGGGACTGAAGTCCTACTCCCGGTGCAGGCAGTTAGACCCCCATACACACATGTGAACACAGAATAGGGAGTCTCTTATCCAGAAAAAGAGTTCAAAATGGTGTTTAATCAGGACACAAGCCACACTGTACTAGTCATCAGCCGGCCCCTTTTATCCTTTTATCTCTCTATTTTCCCCGTGCTTTTTCCTACTCAAACCACTTTAATCCCTTCTGTTTCCTAATTTTCATTCCTTCTGTGAACACTCCATAATCAGTCTTGCACAGTCCTCAAATGCTCTTCCTTTGAACTCCATGACAAAACCCTTACCCTTGGGCAGCAACCCCCTTCAGTCTGTGAGGCGTCTGGGAGAGCTGCCACAGTTTACTCCTGGTGTGGGATGTCCCCTGGCCCCTTGGGCTGAGGATCACCTGAAACAGCCCTGGGGGGACCTGGATGGAGACTGCATCTCTGAGTGAGGTATTCAGGCATCCCTGTTTGCCGTGGGGCCTCTGAACTTTTTGTTTATGGAAACGAGCCTTTAATCACCTAATGTTTCACTGTGTACCTGTCAATTAGTCAGCATAATCACAAACTGATGGCCTGGTGAAAATAATGATTGAAGTTGGGGTTACAGGAAATCCTATTTAGCATGAGCTTAGTTACACAAAACCATAAAAATATCCTTACTGACCTTCAAGATAAAGGTCCAATCAGCTTACTAACTCTAATATCTCATCATCAACTTCATTAAACAATAAAAATGTAGGAAAGAATATAAAAATAAAGTATAAACAGAGTATTATCTTCCTCAGAGTTTTTGTGGGAATTGGGGGTTGCACTTAGAATCATAGAATCATAGAATCGTTAGGGTTGGAAGGGACCTTCAAAGGTCATCTAGTCCAACCCCCCTGCAAGGAACAAGGATATCTCCAACTAGATCAGGTTGCTCAGGGCCTCATCCAACCTGGCCTTGAACGTCTCCAGGGATGGAGCATCCACCACCTCTCTGGGCAACCTGTTCCAGTGTTCTACAACTCTCATGGTAAAAAATTTTTTCCTAATATCCAACCTGAATCTACCTCCAATGGATATTGTTTACCTGGTCATTAGTAAAGCCTTTGACACCGTTTCTCACAGCATCCTCATGGAGAAACTGGCTGGTCATGGCTTGGACAGCGATACTCTTCGCTGGATAAAAAACTGTCTGGATGGCAAGACCCAAAGAGTTGTGGCAGAGTTAAATACAGTTGGCAACCAGTCAAGTGGTATTCCCTGGGGCTCAGTGCTGGGGCTAGTTCTGTTTAATATCTCTATCAGTGGTCTGGACAAGGCGATAGAGTACGCTCTCAGTAAGTTTGCAGACAACACCAAGTTGGGCAGGAGTGTTGATTTGCTTAAAGGTAGGAAGGCTCTACAGAGAGATCTGGACAGGCTGGATTGCTGGGCCAAGGCCAACTGTACGAGGTTCAATAAGGCTGAGCGTCCTGCCCTTAAGTCACAACAACCCCATGCAACACTACAGGCTTGGGGAAGAGTGGCTGGAAAGCTGCCTGGTGAAAAAGGACCTGGGGGTGTTGGTCAACTGCCTGCTGAATATGAGCCAGCAGTGTGCCCCGGTGGCGAAGAAGGCAAACGACACCCTGACTCGTGTCAGAAATAGAGTGGCCAGCAGGACTAGGGAAGTGATTGTCGTCCTGTACTCAGCACTGGTGAGGCTGCATCTCAAATAGTGTGTTCAGTTTCGGGCCCCTCACCACAAGAAAGACATTGAAGTGCTGGAGCGTGTCCAATGAAGAGCAACAAAGCTGGTGATGAGTCTAGAGTATAAGTCTTATGAGGACTGGCTGAGGGAACTGGAGTTGTTTAGCCTGGAGAAAGGGAGACTGTGGGGACCTTCTTGCTCTTACAACTACCTGAAAGGAGGTTGTAGCAATGTGTGTGTCAGTTTCTTTGCCCAAGTAACAAGTAAGTGATAGACTGAATATGAGGAAAAATTTCTCACTGAAAGTATTGTCAAGCACTGGAAAAGGCTGCCCAGGGAAGTAATGCAGTCACCATCTTTGGAGGTATTTGAAAGATGTGTAGACGTGGTGCTTAGGGGCGTCGTTTAGTGGTGTACTTGACAGTGTTCCTTTTACAGTTGGACTTGATGGTCTTAAAGGTCTATTCCAACCTAAGTCATTCTATAATTAAATAGTGGCAGATGGAGCTGTCTTCCATGAATTTATGTAATCCTCCTTAAATTCATATATATATTCATTTCTGTGGGTTCCTGAGACGCTGAATTTCACAATTTTAATGGAGAAGAAGGGGAGAAGTTTTTACTTGGTTTTAAACTTGCTACACACTTATTTCACTGGATACCCCATAGATTTTATAGACAACTGTCATATTTCCCCTCGCTTACATCTTTACTAGCCTAGGCTGAGTGATTGTAGTTCTGCACCATTGTTCTTGACATTTCTGAACATTCTTAGTACCCATATTTAATTTCTCTTTCCCTTTTGCAGAGTGAGAGCTGAACTACATAAAATGTTGTGTGAGTGAGTGCCTTAAGTGTTGATGCACTGGTTTAATGATGTTTTCTGGTTTATGTCTCACCTTTGACCAAGCCAAGAGAGTAATTTGATCTCTATGCCAGTTTTACAATAGCTATGTTTTAAGGCCATCATCAGGGGAATCTGATACAACATGTTTCCTGGTGGTAGCACAAATAATTGAACTGACATTCACCAGTTTACTTCATATACGTCATAAATCAGTTGAGTAAAATTCAGTTGCCTTCTTACAGTTACATGTGGGTATATTAGATAGCTGAAACTCTTTTGTCTGTAATTTAAAATAGCAGCAGATTCACTGACTACTGACAGCACTTCTTTCAAATTCCTAAATTTCTAAAAGAAAATGATTCAACTTCTCTTGAAGTTGTATCATCGGAATAGTGGATAGTTCTTCATACTGAATATTTTTGTATACTTTGTACTTTTATTCTTTATTCTTATTTGTGATATATAGCACATATCACACACAATATTCTGCACATAGTTAATATTTTTAAATATAGATATTTTATTATATTAACACACAGCTATAATTATATGTATTAATTTATGTAGAAGTATACATGTTTTAAAAATTTTGGAGTTGACAAGTTTGACCATAACCATAACCATAACCATTATAAAAAGAAACATTTTTAATAATATAACAAAATCTGAATGTTTCAGTTTTTCAGAACTACAATGGCTTTGTTTAATCAGTTTACAAGGGTCTGTACTAAGCAGCAGTTACTATGGAAACCTGAAAAAAGGAAACTCAAATAAATGTGTTGCTTAATAGTATGATTTTGAAGACTGATATTCAGAGTAACAAACCTGATGTCTTGTGATCAACAGAATGATCTAAATTAAAGAAAAAGCAATCAGAAAAAAAAAAATCTTCTCTTCTCCTCTCCCTCCTCCCAAAAAACAGAAGGACAAAATGAATAAATGAAAAGCAAAGACTTATAAACAAAAATAATATTGTGCTCTCAGTAAAGAAAAGCAAATTGCTAACAATATCCCATAGGGTATTTGGACTTTAGATCTCTCTGAGACAGGAAATGTTCAGTGTGCAAAATGTGTACAGAGCTCTTGGAGAAGAGTTGCAATAACAGTATGGTATGAAGGGAGAAATACTTTAATGTGTCTTTATGTTCACTGACAGAGATACTGAAATAGCTTGTATTTTAGTGCCAGATGTTCACTAATGACACTTGACTCGATGGCTCTCTTTCAATTGACATTGAGTATGCAGCTGTTTGATTTCTTCCATGATTAGCTAAGGCTGAGGTTTAAAGGGAGTATCTGTCTGTAACAGCATCCAGATAGAAGAAATAGTGATGGCAGGTTGCAATGAAAGCACAAGGCAATTTGAAGAAGTGACACAGGCTCACTTGACTGAAGGAGCAGAATGATATTATTACCTGCATGTGTCATCTAGGACTCTTTTGTGTCTTTCATTACCTTCTGTGCCTGAGCAGTTCTGTTGCAATACATAAAAAGATGTAGTTTTAAGATAAAACAAAAGAAAACTTAAGCAACCTGTTATTTTATTCTTTTATCTCGTACAATTCTGGAGTTTTAAGCTTCCTATATATTTTTATTTTTTATTGATTTTGGTTTTATTCTTCTTTAGAAATAAATAAACAATATTTCCCACTTTCTACTATGTAGGACAAACTCTTGTTGGAAAAAAAAAATTGAAACTGCTTTAATTCCTCTGCCTCTAAAGGAAAGTGTTGGGGATTCTGCTTTCCTAAGCCATAAATGTCAGAAATCTCCTGGGAAAATTTGAGAGGATTATCTAGCATGTATAAAAAGTTTCCAAAGCTACATGAGTTCAATAATCGTTTCATAACTAGGAGATTTAACCCTTAAGATCCCAGGTGCAAGGTTCTGTTTCATAATTATTCGATTTATAACTCGACAGACATGGATCTTCAGCATCCTTTTGGAACTTGAATTCTTTTTTCTGTTGGTACTCTTGCAGCTATACAATGAGATATCCTTTTTGCCTTGGACTAATGGATTGCTGCCTGGGCCATTGTTTTAATTATTTTGGGTCTAAACATTAAGATGTAATTGCTTTATTCTGATCCTTCACCAGAAATGGTGTCTCTCTCTTTTTCTTCTCTATTTTATTATGCTAAATCATTCAAATTGGGAACGCAAAAGGTTTTCCAAAGTAAAAGCAAAACCATATCCAGATAAGAAAACAGGAAAAGAAATGTTTATACCTTATGATTTTGATATTAACTCATTATTTTGTTGCAAATAACCCTGAAAAGGCACTTTTTTTTTGTGGATAATTGAGTGAGGAACGTTAGAAAGAGGAATCCTATCCACTGAACTTAATATGGCATTTCAAATCTATAAAGGTGACTCCTTAAAGACTGTCTTGTTTGACAGATGAGAGATATAGTTTAGGAAAATTTCACCTTTCAATTGAGCATGAAATTAAATTTACATTCAAATTAATCTGCACAGGTACTGTATCCATTATCTGCCATCATTATCCATTTAGCCTTCTTGTAACTTTGACATGAGAAACAATCCTACTTTGTAATTCATCATTGCTGGGACAAGATCTGCAGCTTTGTTCTCCATCTATATTGGAGTTAAAAGCTGAAGACTAATCCCTTGAGGTTCCATTTTACACTATTTTGTACTTTCTTTATCTTTTAAATGACTATTTCCATAGCATTTCACCTAAACAAGCCATGTGTGAAGGCAATAATCTGCCAAAAATTCACAGCCGGAACTCATTTATACACAGACTTCATCTAATATATTTAACTTGTTTATTATTCTGTCCTATTGTGATAACAAGAAAACATATGCTTTGTTGTACCTTGTAATCCACCTTCAATAGTTCATCATCTATGCACTATTAAAACTTCCTATCTTGTCTGTTATAAGTAGCAAGTAGAAGGGAAAGTGTGTGACTGTGAAAAGAAAATGAGAGTATTCCTTAAAAAACTGATCCCTTATCACCTTATAGGACATTTTTACTTATATGCTTTGTTTTTGACAACGTAAGTCAAATCACTGCAAAAATAACAGAGATAATTCCCATTGCTTGCAATTTATGCAAGCACTGGTAAAATATTTTTAGTAATAAATCTTAGCAGAAGAAGGATTATATTTTATTCTGTTGCATATATTCCTTTCTAAAATGTGCAAACTGAAGACATTGTATATGTTATCCAAATGAGAAAAACATGTCATGTTATTAGACAATGTGATAATATGTCTTATTGGAGTGAGATGATATTTCTTAAATAATATTTTTGTGATTAATTTTGTTCTTGAATAACTATGATAGGATTTTTCACTTTTTAAAATGCTGAAACAGTAATGATTTTTGCCAAATGTCTGGCATATATGTTATGAAAGTAATATTCCTAGGCATTAACTAATACAGAAATTGAAACTTTTATTTCTCAAGATGCTGAGCTAAAGAATGATGCTGTCAATACTTCCAGCATATTACTTTGAATAAACTCGTAAAATCCTTTTACCTGAATCAGTAGAAACAATGTAAAACTGCATGAATTAATAAGAAATTAAAATTTCTTTTTTTTTTTTTTAAATTATATTAAAAAAATTTCTTTTAATAATATTTACTTTTTGGTCAGTAAAGGTGACACAGCAGAACTATAAGGACATTTAAACATTTGACCACAGAGCATGGTCATTATAAATATTTTACATAAAATGACAACGTGATTTAATGGAATGGTTAATATGATTATAGAAAGCAAACACAGAATAAGTAGGACTAAATAAACAAAAATCAAAAATATGAAGGAATAAATTAGTATTCATATTTCATATATTTTGAAACCACAAAAGAACCTAAGTGAAATGAGGGGAGGAACAACGGCCTCCATTTTAAGAAGAAAAATGAGTGAAAATTTAGAATCATGATATAAGCCTGCCATGAGTGTCTTGATATTAAATTTAATGGAAAATACAATTTTGAAATCAAAACTAAAATATATTTACAGATAATTTTTCAAAAGCACTGAAAAGGGGCAAGAATGTTTGCAAGTAGCCAGTGCAGAAGCCAGAAGTAACTTCTCGAGAATAGAAGTTGATTTTCAAATATCTTAACCAACATGCAGGAGAGTTGATTATAAAAAAAAAAACCAAAAAAACCCCATACTATTCCAAGATCCTGAACCTATTAATTAAACTAAAATAGCTTTTCAAAACAAAAGGAAAAAAAATATCTTGAGAAGAAAAGGAATATATGTGTGTAGCATAGCAAGAAAAAACACCTCACCAACCCACACAATTTTGATGAAGTTGGGAAGTTTTAAGGAAGAAAATATAGTAGAAAAGCTGGAGTTCAATTGAGAATTGTTCCTCTAAGATAGTTTTATTTTTTCATGCTATTAAAATGATTAATGGAAATTTTATATCCTAAACTTTCTTGAGTATCCATTCATGCAGAAATTTTCTAGCCATGTTATCATGAAGGCAGAATGTGAAATGTTTTGCTGGAAATGTTACATATTTTACAGAAAGCCATGGGTATCTTGGAAAAAAATCTGTTTCTGTGGTATAGGTTCACAGATGAAATATTACAACTGCAGGTCTCCAGGTGTAATCTTTTATTGGGCTCTTTGATCTTGTCATGCCATTATGGATGAGAAATCATTTCTTACAAAAAAGAGGTTGTTCTGTTCAATGTGTGAAGGAGCGAAACAGAATTGAAGTTCACTGATCTGTATAAAAAAAAGATTTACAAAATAAATATTAGAAAATTTGTTATACCAAGCAATTATCTAACATTGCATTGCTCATGCAGCATTCAAAATTGGGTCACTTATGGTAATCTATACTCAGTGAGACATCAAAGTCAATTTTAAGTTGTTATGCATTTTCAAATTTCCACATTCAGGCATTTGCCAAGAATTGAAAGATTATACATCTTGTAAAACAGATATGCTAGTAAATACATTTTAAATAATATTGTATACTACACACTTTATGAAATATATTCTCAAACCATCTTCCTGAGAATGAATGACAGGAACTTTTCAATACTGAGAATTTGTATTCTTGTTCATGCTGTCACTAGTTTCAGGAATGCTTACCTAGAGCTTAACATTTCATTTTTATTGGAAATTAGACAGTTTTGTACTTGTCAATTAAGCTTTTAAAATAATAATTAAGATGTAAAGATGCTGCAGATAAACCACATTTGAACATCCTGTCTATATGCAGATTCTTCAATACAATTATGTTTAATGTCAACTTTTCTTTCTAAAAGATCACAAGTTATTTTGCAAGTGTGAAATAAGATCTCCCAGTCACACCAACAGTAAGAACTGGTAAAGGCTTTTTTTAGTATTCACACATGCACTTCTTGAGCGCATTTAGGGACATAACCTGCAGATTTGCAACCAAGACTTCAAAATACAATTATAAGCAAACAAGTAAAATTTATTTCCTACATGGAATGCAAGTGAATATGGTTGAGTCCACACAGAAGCTCTTTTATATACATCCAGTTACAGTGGTATAGCCAAGACGTTTACTCCCCAGCACACTTCTCTTGCATGTTTTCTCCAGAAATAGGCTCAGCAAGGACTCGCTCTGCCAAGGACATTTGCACAGAAATTTCAAAAAGCAATGACCTAATGACACTCTGTATTGTACAGATAAGAAATGAAAGTACCATGTCCAATTTCATTTGAGACATTTTAATCATCAGATTTATTCACACACATAGTTCCTAGAGTAATTTTTTTTGTTGTAAGTTTTGATACTACAGGGGTAAGCAATTTTCTTTATTTTGTTAGCCACTTATCCTTCCTTAAAACAGTTCTTTCTGTATGGTCTCATTTATTTTAACACTCAGTTAATGCTTAAGCCTTAATGAGTGATGGCTTAATTCAGTGACTGTCTGACATGCATGTAACACATGTAAGCATGGGTATTCTGTTCCTCCCATTGTCTTTTCTCACTAAAGCTAAGTTTTCTTAGAAATAACCAAACAGATTACATTACTTTGTCTGAAGAAGTATTCGGTTCAGAAAAACAATGATAAAAATATCAATCATAAAATCAAGGAATAAAATTATCAAGAAAGTAGGAATGTCACTGTAAAAAATACAGATATGTGTAAACTCACATCTAATCTAATTCTCAAAATATATTGAAAATCTTTGTGTAACTTATCAAATTCTGAAAATGATGCTTCTTCTGGCTTTTTAATATCTTCATCAGATTTTGATGAAGTTCAGATACATTTTATACTTAAATATAGAAAAATCACTGAAAATCAAAAAAATATAACTTATAATTTTATTTTAATACTTTTAAATAGATATTGGTCACCACTTCATTGGACAACAGTAGCTGTAGCAGTAGTCTAAGTAGCATTGTAAGTTACAGATAATTGCATTTCTAGTATTCGAAAAAGTCTTAATCACACTTTAGTCTGGAAAAGGTAACTTAGTTGTCTTTAAGAGTGACCAGTGAAAGCACTGTCTTCAAAAGAGTAAAGTGTCAGGAGATAAATATTTTATTTTGATCTTAATAAACGAAAATTCATGGATTGTAGGGCTGGGTACGTTAATTTTGTACAAGATAGCAAAATGATCAATAATATGTCATAGAAGTGGGACTGAACACTACGGATACTGCAAGCGCTTTCAGGGTAACAGCAGTAAGAGAATGAGTGCCTCTGAGCCATGTATGATCTGTTCGCGGTGTGGAAGGAGCCAAACTTCTGTGATACAATGTGACTTAGCACAGCTCAGCCCTCAGTACAAATTCTGGTTGGGGGCTGTTCAGAAGAAGAGCTCTTTGAGGAGTGTGTTCTAGGAGAGGTCAGCTTGCTCAGCTTCCTTCAGCAAAGTCTAGAAATAGTATTATTGTTATACAAACACGTGATGGAAATAAACTGAAAGGGAAAAGACTGTTAGTGTTGCTGGAAGACTAAAGGACACCAAAGAAGAATTAAGATAAAGTGAAATGGAAGGTGGAAATGAAAAGTTTTGAATCATATATTTGAAAGCAATGAACCCTGTCAGGATTCATAAGATTTAAAAATAAAACAAAACCAATGAAACCATAGAAAAATCCTAAGTAGCATTTATATAGAGCTTCATCATCCTATGAAAGGGACCAATCTAGTTTTCTGTGACAGTAAAGTTCTACAGTTGATGACCTTGGATGATTTTTATAATCTTGTGGGTTTTTGAAATATAATGTAAAACTCAATGCAAAGTGGGAGAGACTAAACACTAGGTACCTCACAAACATGGGACTTCATTTCCCCAGAAGGTATCTTCTATAGCTATGTACCTCTGTGAAATTAGAGTGTCTAAATTACATACTTTGAGTCCATTACGTTACTTGAAAGAGGAAGTTAGTGAGAATGAGACATGAAGAGTGCTGCGAGAAGATCCAGAAGGGCTCACTTGCTGATTCATCTTTCCTCTACAGTGCACATGAAAAAGTGTCTGTGTACTGTAAAGTGAGAAGTGAGCCACAGATAATGATCTTGGAGTCTAAATGATCATTTTCCAATATCTCTTTAGAGATAACAAAGAAAACATAGAAAAATGAAGACAAGGTTATACTTTCAATCACCCTGAAATCTAGTACTTTTATGCCTCTACTGAGAGAGGATTCACAGATCTCAATCCTCTGAAGAAGGTATCTATGCTGTTCCTTTTATGAACTAAGCTGTCTCGCTATTTTTGCTATCAGATTAGAATCTCTGACCTCAAAGTGAGAGAGATGTACCCTGCGATTCAATTATTTAAATATAGAATTGTATAATCATAGGATCATAGAATGGTTTGAGTTGGAAGGGATATTAAAGTTTATTTACTTTCAACCCCCCTGCCATGGGCAGGGACACCCTCCACTACACTAGGTTGCTCAAAGCCTCATCCAACCTGGCCTTGAACACTTCCAGGGATGGGGCAGCCACAGCTTCTCTGGGCAACTTGTTCCAGTGCTTCACCATCCTCAGAGGGAAGAATGTCATCCTTATATCTAATCTAAATTTACTCTCTTTTAGTTTTAATCCATTATCCTTGTTCTGTCACTACATGACCTTATAAAAAGTCCCTCTCCAGCTTTCTTGTAGGCCCCATTTAGATACTGGAAAGCTACTAGAAAGTCTCTCTGAAGTCTTCTCTTCTCCATACTGCACAATTCCAACATTGTCTCAGCCTGTCTTCTTAGGAGAGGTGCTCCAGATCTCTTATCATCTTCATGGCTTTCCTTTGAACTCTCTCCAACAGCTCTATGTTCTTCTTGTGTTGAATGCAGTATTGCTGGTGGGGTTTCATGAGAGCAAAGTAGAGGGGCAAAATCATAGAATCATAGAATCATAGAATCATAGAATCATAGAATCATAGAATCATAGAATGGTTAGGGTTGGAAGGGACCTCAAAGATCATCTAGTTCCAACCCTCCTGCCATGGGCAGGGAAATCCTCCACTACACCAGGTTGCCCAAAGCCTCATCCAACCTGGCCTTGAACACCTCCAGGGATGGGGCATCCACAACTTCTCTGGTCAACCTGTTCCAGTACCTCACCACCCTCAATGTAAAGAATTTCTTTCTTATATCCAACCTAAATTTGCCCTCTTTCAGTTTAAATCCATTGCCCCTTGTCCTATCACTACACGCCCTTGTAAAAAGTCCCTCTCCAGCTTTCCTGTAGGCCCCCTTTAAGTACTGGAAAGCTGCTATAAGATCACCCCGGAGCCTTCTCTTCTCCAGGCTGAACAGCTCCAACTCTCTCAGCCTGATCACCTCCGTCGACCTGCTGGCCATGCTTCTTTGGATGCAGCCCAGGATACGATTGGCTTTCTGGGCTGCAAGTGCAGACTGCCGGCTCATGTTGAGCTTCTCATCAACCAGTACCCTGCGGTGGTTAAGTGCATGGACTCCGTAGATGTGATAGCAGAGTGACCTTTATTATTGTTATACAGACAGCTTTTATAGATTATTACTCTAGCCACGATGTGTCCACGCGCCCCTCACCCAGCTGTGATTGTTTACAAACAATAGTGCACGCACCTATTTTAACTTTACTATTGGCTATGCCTAAAAAGCAGCTATTTTTCACCTGCTAAACTAAACATCATTTTCTCACACACTCTATATCATCTTCCCATACTCCCCATGTCAGCTTCTCACACTCCTGTGCTAGCTTCTCACACTCCCTGCACCAGCTGTTCACACTCCCTTTTCTTTCTCATCCTCTTTATCGGTGTTTTCCAGCTTCTTCAATAACACAGGCTTAAATCATCAAGGCCGGACCCCAACGGTAACTGTGTGTATGATTCCACAGTACCCCCAAGTCCTTCTCCTCCAGGCTGTTCTCAATCCATTCTGTGACAAGCCCGTACTTGTGTTTGGGATTGCCCCGACCCACCTGCAGTTCCTTGCATCTGGCCTTGTTGAACTTCATGAGGTTTGCACAAGCCCACCTGTCAAGCCTGTTAAGATCCATCTGGATGGCATCCCTTCTCTCCAGCGTGTCACCACACCACACCACACCATACCACACCACACCACACCACACCACACCACACCACACCACACCACACCACACCACACCACACCACTTGGTGTCATTCAGCAAACTTGCTGAGGGTACATTCAATCCCACTGTCCATGTCATTGACAAAGATATTAAACAACACCAGCCCAAATACCGACCCCTGAGGAGCGCCACTCTCAATATCACACTGGTCTCCACTTGGACATCGAGGCACTGAATGCAACTCTTTGAGTGTGACCGTCCAACCAATTCCTTGTCCACTGAGTGGTCCATCTGTTAAATCCATGTCTCTCCAATTTAGAGACAAGGATGTCACGAGGGACCGTGTTAAATGCTTTACACCAGTCCAGGTAGATGACATCAGTTTCTCTTCCCTTATCCACCAATGCTGTAGCCCCATCATAGAAGGCCACCAAATTTGTCAGGCATTATTTGCCCTTAGTGAAGCTGTGTTGGCGGTCACTAATCACCTCCTTTTTTTCCATGTGACTTCTCATAGTTTTCAGTAGGATCTGCTTGGTGATATTGCCATTTGAGTTATCTCACCAGCTCCTCAGCTACTTCACCAGAAAGTATGCATCTCCTATAAATCTTGTGACATATTTAACAGAGGTATGTGAATAGCTCAGACAGTCTGGAGCATCTCCAAGGGATCTAGACACCTACTTTAAGTACCTGAAATCCCATACATAGACTTTCTTGCCCTCTCCATGGAAGTTTAAGGCAGCACCTCTCAACTTCAGTAGCATGCCCTTGAGATCAATGTACAAGTTTCATGAACAGCAAGAGCAGGTCCGCTTCTACAGGGAAAATGACACAGAATCAAGAATAATCACAGATTGGTAAGGGACATCACAGTTACGGTCCTAGGTGTACACGGGCACAGATAGAGACTCTCCACTATCCTTGCGGTAGCCATGCCTGTGTATGCAAAGAAATCAGGTTTGTCTAGATTACCAATAGACACAATGCTTTGGAGTATTAAGTCATTCAGTGGAAGAAGAGAGAATTAAATTCTACTTCTAGAACAGTTCAGAAAGAAAAAACTATTCATGTAATGACAAGATTAATTGTTTTAGAAAAGACAGAAACTTCTCCAAGCCAGGCAATATTTTCACTGCAAGTTGATGGATCTGATTCCAATGCACTCAAGCTGAAAAGGGCATTTCACTTTTCACATGGTTAAGGAGAATGACAAAGGAGCAACAACTAATTATGAAGAGATTTGTATGTTTCACCTAGTAGTGTATAGTGAATAGTAAGGTATTCTCCAAGTTATTTTGTGAAGTATCATCTTTATTTTGAAGATAAGGATGCAGTCGTGCACAAAGGTTTAGGTCAACTTTTCAAACTTAGTGGATTGCTCTCCACTTGGGCCATTGAAGGTCACATGATAAGTCACTGACAGAAACTGGGAGTGATGCCTGGGTTTCCTAAATTCCAGTTGAGTCCTCCAGCCATTGGTTCACATTTCATTTTTTGTAGTATTTAAATGATCTTGTAAACTGTAGTTTGCCACTTATGCTCATTGTCTTTCCTTTTTTTTTCCTCGCTTATGAAGACATGCAAACTTTTAAAAGCACTGCTGATAATGGAAATTTATGTGGTAAAAATGGGCTTTGTTCCTTTGTTCACATAGCTTATGTCTGCGTTAATAAAACATTCAAAGACCATTCTCTTGCCTTGAGACCAAGTGGTATGGCATGGTTTGTGTGCACAGAGCTGAATGCTCTCACTGTGCAGAACAGGGAGTCTGCATCCACACAGGCAATTGGAGACAGTCCCAGGCACATGCTTCCTCTTGAGCCAGGCTTGGATAATGCCTGGAAAAGTCAGCTGGCCCAATCCAAAAGAGAACAGGGAATGCGCTAACAATTTTTCAGTATAAATGACTGTAGGTCACTGCTGAGATACATGCCCTGCTCTGTATCATTAACTAGTAAAGCCATAAGAATGAAAACAGAATGTAGTTTGAGATTAGCTTTCAATGGAGATTTGAGCTGATAGAATCAAATGTATTTGGAGATTATAGTCTATTTAAAATGGATAGAAGCTCCAAACCTGGTTCATTGAAATGGGTAAGCAAATTTCTTTAAGAAGAATGTTGTATTCCTTTCTGGTAGTTGTCAAAGGCAATGCAGTTTTCAGTTCTCTCCAATGCCTGGTAGCAAAAATAGTATTAATTTACAGTGATATGTTACTGTCTATTTTGTGAATATAATGTACAACTCTCATGACTCTCAGGCAAATTCAGATTTTTCTCTCTGATCGGAGAGAACCATGGCTTGCTGCAATATTAAATATGCTTCCAGTACAATATATGGCACAGCTCAGTAAATCATAACAGTAAAATTTATATGGCACAGTATTATAAATGTCCTGGTAGCAGGGCAAGATATCACTTGTTTATTTTCTCTTTCATGCCCTTCGTGTGACTATTAATGCTCAGATAAATGGTTCATCCAGCAGCAGACATGCTCTTGAGTTAGAACCTGACAGAGTCCACAATCGCACACCACACTGCAAAACCCCTGATTGTTTTGCTTCCTTTCTAAAAGGGCCTCATCTGTAGAAAACCTGGTCAATTTCATGTATTCCCAGTGGGAGTAATTAAGACATTTCATCATCAAACTTCTTTGTAACGGGGTTTAGTGGGACGATACTAAGCTCTAAAATCTTCTCGAAAGACTTTTGTGGCATTTGGAATGTTAATTTGTTATATTTGGCTGTTCGCTACTCAGCAGCTGCAGCTGTTTGCTATGATGTTCATTACTGTCAGTTCTGATTTCTCTTTTCATGTTCATCACATTGTCTATAAGTGTCTACCAAATTATGTCTAGCAGAGTGCATATTAGTATTCCAGTGGTCTAAACTATCCAGGTGATGAATAGTAAAATACTAATCCTGTAGATCTGACAAACCTTTTCCAATGTGACCCTCAGGACTACAGGATTGAAAGCATAGCATGATTTTGAACAGTAAACTCTTGTATACAAGTATTGTACAAATGATGAAACGCATGGATTATGACCATGCCTTAGGTGATGCAGTATCTTCTTTCACATAGTTACTGCTTGTTGTAAATATCAGTAATAGATTATTTGTTGTTTCCATCTAAAATTACATTGTATCATTATTATAAATAAGGGAAAATCTAATAACTCCAGGTCACAAAATCTGCCTTGGATCTGAAACACTAAAACAGCTTTAATAACCATCACGTTATAATAACACACAGGCAGGATGTAGGCTTTTTGTATGATAGTAGTGTGCTAAAGGAAAAGCATTCACAATAGTCTGTCCCTGAAGTAGTCATTATCAGGTACCAAAAAAACCCCAGTTGTAACAGTGACGATTCCATAGCTACAGTTGCTGCTTTTTAAAGCTTGAAGTAAATGTTTAAAGTGAAAAATTCTGTTCAATTCCTGTGCAGGCATGAAAGGTAGAAGCATCACTCAACAGGTAATGTTTCTCTAAAGGTTATGAAGATATACAGTGTTCATCCATATCTAAGGAAAGTTAGTGAGATGACAGGATCAGCTGAGAGTCATGGTACAAGTTGGTCAGAACACTCAAAAATTATCCAAATGATTTATATTTTGCTGAGCTCTGCTGTCTAGTCCAAACAGCTCAAGAGGATGTATAAAATGATATTAAACCTCTTTAGCTTGTTGATCATGCTGAGAACAAATAAGATCTGTGACAGAAGGAATAGTTTCCAAAGGTAGATGTGAGATGATGGGCCGGTATATTATGGCAGTGGTTTTAAAACTTGGCATTTAATTGCAAATATGAGCAGAGATTTTTAAAAGAATAATCACAAATTACAGTTAAGGAGGACTTACTATGATGTGTAGGAAACAGAAATATTATGTGACACGATTTAAAGGAAACTCTGAATGTTAGTAGGTGGGAGTTTGATTGTGTCTGCAGTGCTTCTTGTAACAGAACTTCTTAATTAGAAGTTGTTAGAACATAGATAATGACCAACATAAATCAGAACAAAAGTATATTTTTTAAGGATTTTTCCAAGAAAAGTGACCAATAGCAGACATCTATTAATATTATTTCATATACTAGTGATATGCAGAAGATTTCTTTTCTGTGAACTCATCCAGTTTCACTGTACTTTGTGTGAACTTTTACTATACTTTCAGTCAAGGAGCTCCATAGTTTCTTAATATAGTAAGGAACATTTCACTTTGACTCTTTTGGATCTTGCTTCTTTCTAACTTTGTCAGTGCCTCCTAAATCTTATAAGAAAAGAGTGAGAAATCAATTCCAAACCATCCTCTTCATGTCATTCATGGTTTTATAGACTTCTCTCATATTTTCACTAGCGTATCATAAATAGTTTTCTATCATATCTTCACCTAAAGTACTCCTTTTCCTAAATTCCAAAAAGTAGTACTACCCTGTGTGGTCATACTCTTTGAAGGAGTAATTCCATGCCTTTTATCCTCTTTGTTATCTGGCCATGAACCTAGTTTGATTTTTTCCCTATTCAGCCACATATTTTACTATTCAGTAATAGGATTGTTAGAATAGGTAGACCTCATGTCTAAAATCCTGGTCTCAGTGCAAGTGAAATTCTTAGTACAGTTCCTTCAATAAAGCTTTCTGCCTGAATGAATAGAAGAGATTTAGATTTTGAAGTGTTTGAAGAAGAGAATTCACTTCTATTTAGTAAAGAAAAAAATATGGAAAATGGAACCATGATTTTTTTTTCTACACTAGTAACACCTGCTTGACTCTGTTGTATATATCATTGAGGAATAAAAAGACTAATAAAAAAAATAATTTGTCTTACCTAACATAAAGAAAATGTGTTTATGTCATTTATGCTTACTAAGCTAAAGCTTAAAAACTAATCATTTTGCTTTCATAGTAATAATTTTAATGCAGTGCATACTATTTGAGGTTAAATACAAATTATATATGATATTTTTAATATGAAATTCAGTATTTTCTATATAGAAATTAAAGTCAAAATAGTACGAGCGTTCATCTTGAGGTGAATGAATGTCATAAGGTTATACAGGGAGAAAATTAGAAGGGCCAAAGTCCAACTAGAACTTAATCTGGCTACTGCCATAAAAGATAATAAAAAATGTTTCTATAAATACGTTAGCAACAAAAGGAGGGCTAAGGAGAATCTGCATCCTTTATTGGATGCCAGGGTGGAGCACAGTGAAAAAGGAAGAGGAAAAGGCTGATGTACTTAATGGATTCTTTGCCTCTGTCTTTAATAGTAAACCCAGTTGTTCTCCAGATACACAGCTCCCTGAGCTGGAAGGCAGGGACAGAAAGCAGAATGAAACCCCCCCAGTCCAAGGAGAAATGGCTAGCAACCTGCTATGCCATTTAGACACACACGAGTCTATGGGGCCAGATGAGATCCACCCAAGTGTACTGAAGAAGCTGGTGGAAGAGCTCACCAAGCCACTTTCTACCATTTATCAGCGGTCCTGGCTAACCAGGGAGGTCCCAGTTGACTAGAAGTTAACAAATATGATGCCCGTCTACAAGAACGGTAGGAAGGAGGATCAGAGGAACTACAGGTCTGTCAGTCTGACCTTGGTGCCAGTAAAGGTTATGGAGCAGATTGTGTTGAGTGCCATCACATGGCATGTACAGGACAACCAAGTGATCAGGCCCAGTGGGCATGGGTTTATGAAAGGGAGGTCCTGCTTGACTAACCCAATCTCCTTCTATGACAACATGACCTGCTTAGTGGATGAGGGAAAGGTTGTGTATGTTGCCTCCTAGACTTTAGTAAAGCCTTTGACACCATTTCCCACAGTATTCTCCTGGAGAAACTGGCTACTCATGGCTTGGATGGCTATACTCTTCACTAGGTAGAAAAACTGGCTGGATGGCTGGACCCAAAGAGTTGTGGTAAATGGAGTTAAATCCAGCTGGTGGCCGGTCAAGTAATGTTCTCTGGATCTCAGTATTGGAGCCAGTTCTGTTTAATATATTTTTCAATGATCTGGATGAGGGGATCGAGTGCACCCTCAGTAAGTTTGGAGATGACACCAAGCTGAGCAGGAGAGTTGATCTGTTTGAAGGTAGAAGGTTCTACAGAGGGATCTGGACAGGATGGATGAATGGGCAGAGGCCAACTGTATGAGATTCAACAAGGTTAAGTGCTGGGTCCTGCATTTGGGTGACAACAACCCCATGCTATGCTACAGGCCTGGGATGAGTGGCTGGAAAGCTGCCTGGTGGAAAATGCCCTGGGGCTGTTGGTCAACAGTCTGCTGAATATGAGCTCGCAGCATGCCCAGGTGGCCAAGAAGGGCAATTGTATCCTGACTTGTGTCAGAAATAGCGTGGCCAGCAGGACTAGGGAAGTGATTGTCCCCCTGTGCTCAGCACTGGTGAGGTCACATCTCGAATTCCGTGTTTAGTTTTGGGCCCCTCTCATTACAAGAAAGACATTGAGGTGCTGGAGTGGGTCCAAAGAAGGACTACAAAGCTGGTGAAGGGTCTAGAGCACAAGTCTTATGAGGAGCAGCTGAGGGGACTGGAATTGTTTAGCATGGAGAAAAGAATGAGCAGGAGAGACTTTATGGGCCTGTACCTGAAAGGAGGTTGTAGCAAGGTGGGTGTTGGTCTGTTCCCAAGTATCAAGAGACAGCACAAGAGGAAATGGCCTCAAGTTGCAGCAGGCGAAATTTAGATTGAAGATGAGGAAAAATGTCTTCACTGAAAGTGTTGTCAAGCATTGGAACAGGCTGCCCAGGGAAGTCATTGAGTCACCATCCCTGGAGGAATTTAAAAGGCGTCTAGACATTGTGCTTAGGAACATGGTTTAGTGGTGGATTTGGCAGTGCTAGGTTAACAGTTGGACTCAATGGTCTTCAAGGTCTCTTCCAACTTAACTGATTCTATGAATAATAAGGATACTTGTCTTTTAAGGATAACCATTTTCCTTCTGCCTCCTTTTGTTTTAAGGAACATCCCATATTTCATCTGTGCGTCACGTGAGTAAGGGAAAGGTAGAAACGGATAGCATGCACACAAAGATTTTTTTTCAGGGGATGGAATCTTGCTGAAGAGACCTACACTTTGGCTCTTTTGACAGTTTTCTCGGAAGTAAATTTCATATTTCCCCTTTCTAGATCAAAAATGAGGGTTATGGTCAAATCAAATCAGTTCATCCCTTTAGTTCACTATGGGACAAATGATTTTGGCAACAGGGAGAAGGTAGTATAGAAGTATCAATGGGCAGTCAGAGTTCCCAGAATAAGGGGAAAGAAAACCAATGTAAGCCAGCATTCTAGATGAGAGAAATATATGCAAAAATCACAGCCCTAGAAACAAAACACAAGGCTCAGAAAAGAGAAAAATGTTTTCATTTCAGGTTCTCTAGAGACTGGAGTGAATTCCACAGTTGAAATAAACATTTTGAGTGTTTGAAACTTTCTATGTAAAACTGGGAAGCAAATCAAAGCTTCTGTTTTTTGCATTTGCAAGCTGGGTAAATGAGTGTTAAACACATAGAAGAAACTAAATACGCTTCACGGAGTACCATGCCATATATTGTAACTAATAAGTTTTTTTCCAGAGTACCTCTGAGTACTATTTATAGGATAGAGTTTTGAAACAAGGTGGTCATAAGTGTCTTGAATTTGTCCCAAGAAGCCTTATTAAAGCTTTATGAAAAATTTTATTCAGGCTTAACACTCAACAAATAGATGACTGCGGTCCTTAGGAACTTTGCTGTGTTTTCTTTTGTAGTGTTTTGAGAAGATTGCAGAAGGGCTGCTGGCTGGTGGAAATGGGCCTTTAAAGTCTAGAGAACTAAGTGTGAGTTTTGGAGAAGAACTGTGTCGTGAGTTAGGCCGATCCAGCAACTAAACCCCACGTAGCTCTCCCACTCCAGTAAAATGGAGAGGAGAAAAATATAATAAAAGAGCTGAGGGTCGAGACAGGAACAGAGGAGCACCCACCAACCATGGTTCTGGGCAAAAGAGGCTGTTTTCTTAAAGCAAACCAGTTTATTAACAGCTACCTACAAAGAGAAAAGCACACAAAAACGGTTACTTGAGAGGATAACAAGAAAACAAGGCCAGACCATAAAAACAACACCACTCCCCCCCTTTGCCTTCTCTTCTTCCCGGCTCTACCTCCTCCCCCCAGCAGTGCAGGGGGCAGGGAATGGGGGAGTGCAGCTCAGTTCATTCCGTGCTGTTGCTGCTGCTTCTCTTAAAGGAGAAGGAGTCCTTACACCATTGTCCCTTGCTCCAGTGGATCCCCTACTCACGGGGAAACGTGAGGCCTACCTGCTGGGAGGCAAATCCTTACCCCATCGATTGCCCCAAGTGTGGGTTTTACCAGTCCTGGACTTTCAAGGAGTTGTAGCCACTTGCTCTGGCGTGGGTCATCATACAGACTTTAAATGCGCTCCGGCATGGGTCGTCATATCGACCTTAAATGCGTCTCCGTACAGACTTAGATGCGTAAATGCGCCTTGACCTGTGCCCATGATTCACAATAGTCTCAGGCTCAGGCATCTCCTTTAACAAAGCACCTCCCCATCGGCGGGGGTCATCCCATGGACTCTAGATGCGAACTGCGCTCAGGCTCTGACGTCTCTTCTTGATATGGATCCTCCACGGGCTGCGAGTGGGTCTCTGCTTGCTCCACCGAGGACTGGTTGCAAAGGGGCCGCTTGCAAGGGGGACTCAGCCACGGCACACGTTGTTCTGTTCCATCTTCACTGACCTGGATGATCTGTGTGGCCGTCTCTCTCAGATCTCAGTCTTTTCTGGGTGAACTCAGCCCGGTGGGCACCCTAGGAGCGGGGCTCTCCCCGAGTTCCCCAAGCATCTCCATCGGGGCCATTCCCAGTGGATGGCCCCAGCCTGGCATGGGCCGCCGCCCGGACGGGTGCCAGGGAGCAGGGGCAGCGCCCCCCTCCCTTCTCCTCACCCCTGGGCAAAGGCACACCTTTCTGGTTCCTTTGTGCCAACATAAATAAGGCAATTCGCAGAGGTGCCGATTGGCTCAAGTCCCGAGGGGGATGGGAGTCCGGTCTGATGGGCAGCTTCTGAGGTGAGAATTGATACTATCGACAATTATCTTCGATCATGCAATGAGATTTCTGCTTGAATACTGAGAAGTCTGGACAGGGAGAAAGAAGTGTTGGAAATCAGTAAAAGAAGATGTAAGGACATTCATTCCTGATGGGTCTTCTGAATGATCAAGTCTCATCTGTCTTATCTAAAGGGTGTTTTATTTCTCCAGACTGACTTTTGTACCAGACCTGATGTCAGACAACAATAATATATATAGCAGCTTTAAACCAAGAGTTTGTTGCGTTTTTTTTTCCTTTGTTGATTTTTTTTTAACAAACTTTCCACAGAAATAAGTACAGCAACCCTGCAATGCCAAAAGGCAAGTTTGGAAAACAGTTAGCAGCTAGTCTATCTGCAAAAACTGGATAATTTTACTATCATATACTGTTGTACCTGTAATTTATTTTATCTTACAATGTGGACACTTTGAGGCCCAGACATTAACAGATAAGTATGCAGTACTGACACAGTGATAGCTATTTAACGTTGAATTTAACAAATGTTTATGTTAAAATGAGTGTATTGTCATTTTGTTAATGTGATTGTATTGGTTACATCTTTAGTCTGAAAATGGCTGTGCAGTGGCTGTGATGATTGTGGAAACATGCCTGGCAAATCAATGGAGACCCAGTAAAGACTGAGCAGACAGATGGTTTTATATGGATAAGTAAACATAGTAATGGCTGTCTGAACATGCTGCAGTTTATGAGGAAGAAGTTTCTCATTGCTTGTGGAGGAGTTCCTCTCCGAGACTGGCAATAATATTCTTTCGGGTATGGACAATCCCTGTTTGGGCCCCAGAGCACAAGGTTACCAGCTAGATTACTTTTGTCCTTCAAGTTAGCCTAACAGCCTTAAAAGGAAATGTAGATTGATTGCCTGCCAAGATGCACGCCTCCCTGATGCCTCTCCGATGACCGCAATGAGGAGACTGAAGGGATGAGCTTATTACCTGTGGTCTGCTAGCGCTGCCCTATCACTGTAGCCCACGAGAGTGTGTTTACGCTAAGCAAGCCAATTGTAGAATGTAGTCGTGTCACGCCACATTCCGCTATATAACCTGTGTGTTGTTTGTAATAAACGAGCTTGATTTTCTAACCATATTGGTGTATGGTCATGACTCTGGGCCGTCCACAGAAGGGCACTGCAACAATTGCTCATGATAGACTGT
Source organism: Tauraco erythrolophus (assembly GCF_009769465.1). NCBI lineage: Eukaryota > Metazoa > Chordata > Aves > Musophagiformes > Musophagidae > Tauraco > Tauraco erythrolophus. The sequence goes on along the minus strand of NC_141466.1, from coordinate 48,513,915 downwards.
CAGCTGTAAGACAGCATGTAACTAGGGCAAAACAAAATAAAAATTATTTTAATGTGGGGTCTAGGAATATGGGACTTGAGAAGGTTTCGTAGATAAGAAATGTGGAAACTTGAAAAAGAAAAAAAAAAAACAAACTGCAGTGAAAGCAACAAATGAGTATCATGGCATTACCCATAGTCACTCACAAAGATCATTTAATTACAACAGCAGGCAGGAATGTTGCTTTCCAGAATTCACTGTTAGCTTGAGTTAGTTAGGTTAGTAGGTTAGTGAAACCTTTTGGTAACACCAAAGCGTCATGTGTTGCTAACTGTTTATTATATCTTCTTTCAATTGAAGAGACAACTAAGTCTCAGTTGAAAAAGGACATTTTTCTCTATGGCACAAATACCTCAAAACAGAGGTTATTATAATAACACTTGTTATTGCACAATCACAGGAGAGTAATCCATTGTTGGCCTGATGGTTTTCAAAATTGAAACAAAAATTGTTATAGAAATACCTGGGAAACTAAAAAGATCCCAAAACCAAATGATATGAAATTTAATGATGATATATTACTTGCAGAAGATAAGGCTTTGCTTATTAGAAAATGAAAAATTAGTGATATTCTTCTAGATAATTTCCTAACTTTTTATAGGTTGTATCATAGAGCAAAATACACTACTAATAATTCATCATCTTGTTTTGAAGATTGTGTAAAAAAGGTTGTAAATTTTTGTCCTCATCTGCTAAAAGCATTTAAAATTACTTATTATTTCATTTCCCCATCTTTTAATACAAAGAAATATTGAAGTATGTTCCTAAAAGATGAATTGTTGTACTCTGTTAAAACATCTAAAAATGTGGTTTTCAGCAGTTAGGCATTATTTCTGAATATCAGATGAGGAATATAAAACGAAATTTTTTAATTTCTTTGAGAATATCAAATATCAAATGGTGGCAAAAGCTTCAAAGGCTGACTATTTTGAATATTTTTTTACAGTCCTTGCAGTAGGCTCAAAATGTTTGGTTTAGTTTTATTTATTTGTTTTATTTTATTTTGTGGTATAGAATTAAAATTAGAATGAAGAAGAGTAAAAGACTTTTATATGCACTGGGCTTTATAAAATAATTTCCCTGAAGGGTATACTGCAACAAAGAATTGTTGACCAAATTTTCTGTTAATAAATGTAACTCTTCTTTTCAATATATCCTAAGAAAACAGAAGAACTGAAAGGGAATTTCATTCAGTTTTATGCTTTATTTTTTAAAAAATCTGATATCTCATTTTTATTTCAGTAAACAACAATTAAAATAATGTAATTCAAACACTCTGAAAAAAAAAAAGATGTTTTAAATACTCCAGCACTAAGAATTATAAAATAAATGCTTAAGTGTTAAGTTGTCATAGTTTAATCCCAGCCAGCAACTACACACCACACAACTGCTCACTCACTCCTCTCTGGTGGGACAGAGGAGAGAATGGGAAGGGTAAAACTGAGAAAATTCATGGCTTGAGATAAAGACAGTTTAATAAGTAAAGCAAAAGCCGCGCATGCAAGCAAAGCAAAACAAGGAATTCCTTCATTACTTCCCGTCGGCAGGCAGGTGTTCAGCCATCTCCAGGAAAGCAGGATTCCATCACATGTTACTATTACTTGGGAAGACAAAAACGCCATCGTTCTGAATTTGCCCCATGTCCTACTTCCTCCCCAAGCTTTATATGCTGAGTGTGACATTATATGGTATGGAATATCCTTTTGGTCAGTTGGAGTCAGCTGTCCCAGTTGTGTCATACAATCATAGAATCATAGAATGGTTAGGGTTGGAAGGGACCTCAAAGATCACCTAGTTCCAACACCCTTGCCATGGGCAGGGACACCCTCCATTACACCAGGTTGCCCAAAGCCTCATCCAACCTGGCCTTGAACACTTCCAGGGATGGGGAAGTGATCCAGTCTGTTTTGCCCGGGGCCATGGTTGATGGGTGATCCCTCCCTGTTCTTATCTTGATCCTCAGGCTTTTTGTTACACTTTCTCTCCTCTCCACTGAGGGAGGGGTGAGCGAGCGGCTGCGTGGTGGCTCGGCTGCAGGCCGAGCGTAACCATGATGCTGCATTCACTCGCATGCTTATGATACCACTGCTTATCTTTCTAACTTTTTTAGGTGGAAGGAACTTCCTCTCTATGTGTCTTTAATTCATGTTTCAGAGATATTGAGGTTTCTATAATTTGAAAAGGACTTTCAAGAAATAGAAAATATCCATATAGTGAAACCCAAAATACATGATACTCGTTCTGGAACATTAGTTTTTATTTGTAAGGAGACAAAAAATGTCAAGTAAGCGGGGAAAAAGTGCATAAAGCAGGAATCATATAAAAGGCTTTAGGTTTCTGATAATTTCCAGCTGAAAAGCACTTTTGAATCTTCTCTTTCAGGTACATAGTGAGACATTTTTATTTCAGGCAAAGGGGTTCTAGGTGAAGATAACTTATTTGCTGGTGACAAATATGCTGGGTACATAGGCTATTCAAAGCACAAAAGTTATATAAAGTGATCAAAGTAGATAGAGACTGCATAGCTTTTAAAAAGTAATTGTGTCACTACCATGCAAATCCTTGCGACTTTTTCATTTAGTTGAACCACTCAGCCAATTAGACTGGGAGGAAATATATCAATATTGAGAAATAGCTACACAGTGATTTTGTAAAAAACAGTAACACAGCACAAAGGCTATGTACTTAGGAAAGCCAATGATGCCAAGAATCTGTATCCAAACAGTAACAGAACGACTGATGCAGCTCATTTTCAGAATGTTTAAAAATAATAATTAGTATGACATCTGCATAGCTAATAATTATGTAGTGTGATAAAGCCCTTTCTCTTTTACTGGTTTTTTTCACCTCCTTTATTTTTCTTCAAAATGGAAAGATTATCTGGATGGAGAATGTTTTTTTTAAAGAATTATCCCTAACAAATAAATTAAATTCTGTGCATTTCTAAATTGACCTCGGCAAATTTTTTCATCAGCAGTGAATAATTTGAAGAGGTTTAACTAAAGATAAATAATATTCAAAACATTTCTGTATTCAATTAATTTATGTATATATCTCTCCAATAATGTTTACCAGGGCTGAGCCTCTATGCTTTCTGCAGAAAAAAGATGAGTAGCATTCTTGAAACTATTACATTGTTTTACATAAGGTAATGAAACTAAATTTAATAAAAGTAATTTCTAAAAAAGTATTTCCAATCTCTTTGTTGCTTTTGGCAATCCAAAATTGAGAGTCTATGATTTACATTGCTAAAGTTATAAAATAGAAATTACAGATCTGTTGCAGAATATATTTGATCATTCATATTTGTGAAATGCCCTCTGTATCTGATCCCACTGATGCGAATGATGCAAATTACATGAATACAGACAGCATGCAGCTGAGAATTTACAGAAAGAAGTACATAAAGTGCAGTATTAAAGTCCTCAATAATGATAATCTAAGACATATTTAGACAAAATTAGTCTAAAAAAATTCAAACATTTGATAGAAATATGTATCTCCCATTTATCTTGTATCATATGAACTCTATGAGAATGTATGTGCAAGAAAAATTCCCTTTATTTTTTTTCTTTAGATTCTCAGGTTGTTTGTATTCAAGTAAGCATGTTACTATGGTTTAGGCACCTATATAGCGCAGGATGAATGAACTGGATGTTTGAGTAGAGTGTTTAAGCATCATGTACATGGAGCTAAATACTGCAAAATATCTGTAATGAAATTAATCTCACGTAGCTGTAGACGTCTGTGGTATAGACAGCTATACCAGAACTGTTTGGATTCTCCTTATAGTCAATAAAGAGAAATAGACCCTCTTAAGGCACAATTTTGTCTGACGTAGTTTAGACATCCACATTACTATGAGATGAAATGACTTCCTGAGGAGGCCGTCTCATTTCACAGAGTATAAAGAGTTTGCTGGTGAATACACACCACGCTCCTATGCACTCCCAGTTTGGGGATGATACAGACCCTTACCCCTCCCCAATAGCCACATCAGACACAAAGGTTAGTTGACATAGCTAGCTGAGACATAGATGGCTATACTGTAAACATCTGAGGTGAGGTGGTTAATTAATCTCCTTATTTATAACTCTTAAGGATGCTAAGAGTGTGACTATCACCTCCAGCAGACCTGACACAGAACTCCTTCCTGCCCAGCCACTGGACTCCAGTCTGGGTGCCCGGAGGTCTACTTCCAAGCTGAGGGACATGGATGCTGCTTTCTTATTTGCAGTAGGAAATAAATATCCAGTAGGAAAGCTAGGCATGTATCCCAGAGACATACACACACAGACAGTGACATGGCCAGTCACACAGATGGTCACAGAGAAGGCACTGCGTCAACACCACCTACATATAGGACTCACATCAGACATAAGCACAGACAGCCAAGTCCCTTCTTCCTCTTTGGCTGGCAGACACGGAAGGCCACTAATGCAGGTGCACATACAACACTGGAGGTTCACAAGCACATGCAAAGTTATGGAAACCCCAAGTATTGGCACCACCCCTCTATCTACCCAGCACCCTTGCCCACACCCTAGACCCTCTTAACGGCCCTACAAGTCTCCTACTCACTGTCTGGTCCAGTTTGGTGCTCACTGCAAACAGGCACATGCACTCACACACTTGTCGTATGGATGCTGCACACCCACTGGTCCCCCTGAATACCAGCACAGACTCTCTGCCCACCTGATACCCTTGCCCAAACCCAGTAGCTCCTACTCGCTGGTGAGTCCAGCTCAGAGTTTGCTATTCTGCCTGTTCTCTTCTTTGTTCCTCCCTCTGCATATTGACTCTCCCGTGGCATAGTGCCACTGACCCCCTCACCAACATTCTGCACTCTCAGTTTTGCATCCTTCCCAATTGCAATATCCAGGTTTACCTGCATTTTTTTGATTGCCCATTGATTACTATGGCTGATCAGGTTTGTGTCTTGTCTTTGTTTCCAGTATATTTGTCTGTTAGGTTTGTGTCTCTATGCATATTTAGTTTATGGCTTTCATCTTTTCCCCAGTATCCCATTTGACAAGGTGCTTGTCGTGGGTTTAGGCCGATCCGGCAATTAAACTCCACGCAGCGCTCTCTCACTCCAGTAAAGTGGAGAGGAGAAAAATATAATAAAAGTCCTCTCTGGGTGAACTCGGCCCGGCGGGCACCCCGGGAGCGGGGCTCTCCCCGAGTTCCCTAAGCGGATCCGCCGCCACCATCCTCAGCGGGTGGCACTGACCCGGCCCGGGCGTCGGGGAGCGGGGGCAGCGCCCCCCTCCCTTCTCCTCGCTCCTGGGCAAAGGCACACACACTTTTCCGGTTCCTTTGTCCCAACTTAAATAGGGCAATTCGCAGAGGCGCCGATTGACTCAAGCCCCGAGGGGGATGGGAGTCCGATCTGGTGGCCAGCTCCTGCCGCCAGAACCTCCCCCCCACCATCAAACCATGACAGTGCTTCATCAGACAATCTTAATGAAATAAACATTGCCCTATTCCACATATACATATCAACTAGCGTGAGTGACACATTGGCTTGGTTCTCGTTCTTGTCTCCCTTGTTTTGTCCATCAGGTGTGCGTTTCTTTATATTCTTGTGTATGGCTTTCCCCTTTTCTCATTATCCCCTTTTGCTTTGAAAAGCTCCTTGACAAGACATCCTTAAAGGGGCAGACACTCTCTCCTTCCCCATACCCTTACAGTAACATTATGATCAGTTGAATCATTTGATTACAACGTCTTGCATGGTGTCATTCTATAAAACTGGGAAAAATCAGTTTACTAACATATTACTACACAGTGATAAAATTTGAAAAACATTATATTTCACAGCATGCCCATTGCTTCAAATTTGATACAGCTTCACATTTTTGTATGATTAGGCTGAAGTAGAGCCTGAAGTTTTGAGAGTCACTCAGCACTTACTAAGCAACTCCTTTTGCAGTATCTGTTCTTCCATGACAAGAAGGAATCAAAGATTTCAACATTTTAGGCTACATAGTTTAGATAGAATTATGCTTTGCTGGAGATTACAGGTCTTTCAACACTAGTCAAAAAGTTGACAGAAGCAGTAAGAAATATGTCCTGCAAAAACATGACCATATCCATTTGATGACCCATCGGAACTATTTCGTTATCAAGAACTGTGAAACATATGTAGTCCCATACACATATTCCTCAGTGAGAAGGGGATCTCTTCAACAGCAATGCCTCTCATTTTACCATAGAGGGAATGGGCCAGCTTCTAAAATATATATTGTAAAGAAGAAAGTCTCATATAGGAAATCTACAGGTGTAGGGAATAGTAATTTATAGATTTCTGTGTCTGAAAAATTTAATGATGGATGTAAAAAATAATACTCTTACTTCTTATGGAAAGATGAGTACAAAAGACTTCATGGAGATTTGTACAATAATATTTTAAAGAAAATATCAAGTCCAGCAAACATTTTTTTTTCACCTCGTTAACATTGTTATGCTTGTCTTTTTATGTTTAATCTCTTCTTTGCTTCAAAATAATACTCTATGCTTATTACATACTGAAGAATGTTTAAAACTGCACATGATAAACAAGGGGCAGAGCCAATGACCTGCAATACATTTCAATTCCCTCAGCTGTAATCCATCAGTTCCTATTAGCAGTATTTTGATATCTTCTGCAGGAGTGTGTGGATACATGTAATTACTGGTTTTGATAGTGAAGAAACATTTTCAAAGACAATATATGAAATACCAGCCAAAGACTCTAGAATACTAACATAATATTTCTTTATTTTCAGGAGCTTTTATGCTAGTTCTCATTGGACTAACAGATTTTTACCTCACAAAAATCTCTGATGAATGCAGCCCTTAAAACTTCCTTTGAGATAGTTCACAGCTTGAGAATACTTTCTAGATACAGAAAAGTATCTTAAAAGAAGGAACTAAAGTAAAAACTCAGTGATCCTTATGTATTTGGTAAGGGAAAAGTGTTATTGAAAAGCCATAGCAGTGTTAAATGAGGAAAACAGCTATGTTAAACACTATAAGATATTGCTTTATCAAAGAGAAAAAAAAAATCAAAGAAAACCAATAAAATGTTGCATGGTTGAAAACATAAATATTAAAAAAAATATTTTCAAGTTTGTTTTCAAAGAAATAGCTGTGCAACTGGGAAGTGAATATACTGTAAATGGTAATCAGCACTGCTCAACGTTAAAGGTTATCTGAGAAGCAGTTAGCACTGTCTTCTGGGAAGAGAGATAATAAATACAGTGACAGGATGGAAGAGTAGTTACAACTTGAGGCAAAAATTCTGACCCATTCTGTTGTCTCTGTTTTTCGTCATAGCACTGATCATGCAATGATTTGAGGATGACCACTCTCTTATTCTCAGATAAACATTTCCTGATCCACTTTTAATATCCATTTACCTGAACTGTGAGGAACAATCTATGTAGTCAGAGTACATAAGCTATCTCAGTTCATACCATTTTTTTCGGATCTGATAGTTTAAATAAAAACGAAGAATAAAAGTAAACCAATGTTTACTCTCTGTGACTTTGTAATTTCTTCAGCTTTGTGATTCTGCAGCTGATGAAAGAAAGAAAACTCTGTGGAAGAAAAACAAAATAAAGCAAACAAACCAAACGAAACAAAAAATAAATACAAAAATTTATTTAAAAATAAAACCAAATAACCGCAAATGATATTCTATTGTTAAAACAGTTATTTTGTTTAAGAGAAAACTAGTTGTTTCTGTAAAGCCTGGATTCCAAAATCAGTAGGCAACTTACTTGACATAAATCTACTTAAAACCAGCAAAGATCTGAAAGAGCATAAGAATTGCTGAGAAGCTGATCTAGTAGTTTATTCTCTTACTAATGCTGGAGCATGAGTCCAGAATGCTGTATTGGTGCAAAGGTCACTAATATGTATGGAGTGAGCTTTCTGGAGAGCTGACTTTTTATCACATTAATGAGTCACATTTATCATTGTCTTATTGTTATCAGTTCTATGAAAATACATTATTTAAATCACGAAATCCTCCATCAGACTTTGAGCCCAATTAGTTTCTGAGAGACTAGTTACTTTGCTTCACTGAAACTGGTATAACCAATATGAGAATCAGTGCACTAAAAGTATATTCACACTTTGTGTTGGTCTTAGATTTGATCTTATGCTTTAAGTTTTCATCTGACATTTTGTGAAATTTTAGATTTCCTACTCTGGGCACTCCACTGGGTTCCAAAATCCCTGCTCTCCTAGGGTCAGTGGTATGATAGTATAACGAAGCAAGTTATGTTGAGTTTATTAGATAGTTTCAAGACTAAACAAACCCCTATTTTTCGTGGTTTCCTTTTTGTGCAGTAAGAGGCCTCTTTCATGTTAATTTTCTTCCAATTGGCAAAAAAAATTACTAGTTTGTCTTCCCATTCTATTCATTCAGTCTTTGTGGCCAACACTGTCTACATAACTGTTAGCTCTTTGAAGTCAGTCTGTGAAAACAGTAACTAATTAAAGAAAAAAAGGAGCAAACCTGGAATGACATAAATGGTATTTATTAGGTACCTGTGGATGTTGCAGACCACCAAAAATTATTTAGCTACATGTTGTATTTCTCTATTTTATTTTCAGGAAAAAGAAACTACAAAAAACTTGCATACACGTGAGGTGAGATTTGGTTTGTCTAATTTAGGCGTCTTAAAGTACAAAGTCATAGGAAGTCTAAGTTGTTTGTAAAAGTAATGAATAAAAGAAAAATCTCTAGAGGATGATTCACCTTATCCTAAAAGAAGAAGTCTAAGGTAAATAAACTGCATCACCAAAACTGAGATGTCTGATATTAGCTGTAGGTTTCATGGGCAACATAAGTTGCATGAGGCAACATAAGTGGAGGTAAGACTATGTTGGCTCTGCGACCATTCTTCATCTGCCTGTCTATGTCGTTGTATTTTCTCCCTTGTAGCGGCACTGGCAGTCCCAAGGTTCTTTGCTGAATCCTATCAGTTTGTTAATCTTTCTGAAAATGAAACCAACAGATGTGCTTGTTCTTCAGCTAAGTCAGTAGTAGGCTAGTGTTATGCAGCTCCCCCCCACTGAGCTTGAGGAGGGCAGGATTACTTCTTGCAACAAGATGGTCGTACACAGTGAGCAGGGAGAAGCAGGACTTCCTTTTTCAGCAGCAGCAGCCAAAACCCAGTTTTGAAACTGATCCATTTCACAACACTCTTTGTACACTGTGGTGCTTGCAGACGTGATGGAGCTGTGGAGAGAGAGGCCAGAAACGCTTGGAAATGAGGTGGCAGTGCCTGGGAGGATCTGGTGTCCAACATCTGATACAGAGCATATAATCACAGTGTAGGCATATGTTGAGGCAACAAAATGAATTCTTTCCTAAATGCCTTGCTCGCTCTTAATAACATGTAATAAGAACTAAATTGGATTCCTGCTCATAATGAAACGTCAAGAGTTGAACAGAATGTGAAAAGAGATGACAACTCATTGTTAGAAAATTACCCAGTTAATGCAATTAACCACTAGTATTGAATGTACAGGTTAACACGGAGAAATTTTCACTGCTTTTGCTTTGACATTTGAGTTCTAGAGATGATCCTCTTGTCAATCTTGCCCAGAAAACCATGCTTGCTACAAAAACAAGTATGTAAAATAATCAAAATTGAATTTTATTTTATGCTGTAAAGTTAGAATATACTGTGGACAAAAAATGCATATTTTAATTTGTAGTAGTTAGCCTATACTTTAAAAACACTAGTGTAAAAGTTCTCATTAGTAGCTACTGTTAATAATATATTCTTTGAAAACAAGCAAATAATTTGTTTATACATTTGGGACAACAAAATACTGAAAACTATTAAAGTAAAATTATTTCCTCAAATTTACTTTCAGATATATATTTAGAGGCAGGAGTAGCGTTGAGAGATTGACAACACAGTTCACCTTATACAGGGAGAGGTAATTATCCCTTGTCGATTAGACATTAAATCACTGAGCTACAACCAGCTGGTGATGCATAACCATCATTATAATTTCAGACTGTTGTACCATTTCTCCTAGTTTTATTTAGCAGTTTTAAAGGCAGGATAAGATATTTTTATGGCAGGAAATTTAGTGAACATGTGGAAATAAAAAAAAAAAAACAGAAGAAAGGGTACTATAATTTTAAACTGGGATGATGGCTATGCACCACCAGCTGTTTATAGTTCAGTGATTGCGAATCTAATTGACAAGGAATAATTACTGCCTCTCTAAACAGGGTGAAGAGTGCTTTTGCTGTGATAAGGTTGGAGAATGGCCATATGAGGAAGGACCCAAATGTTTGACAGAAATAATTTTGCCTTTTCCTTCTGTTTAATGACTTTAACATTTGAGGCTAAATTCTGTTCTGGATTATATCCGTATATCTCCACTGATGTCAGTAGGTTTGTCTTTGCGTAATGGAATTTGGAAAGGCGAACTGACTTTGCATGCATAATTGGAGCAGATTACTACACTCGTGATGTATTTACATGTTGTTCTAGCATCCCAATGAAATACAGACCTTATTCTGTAACTATGTTTAAACCAGAGAAATTCTGCGTAAGTCAATACAAATACAGAAGGATTTATGACATTATATGACAAACTCTTTTCCCTTTCTCTCAAGAAGAGATTCTGGTTGATATTTGACTACAAATCTCTCAAGAAAGTTAGGCTGCCATGAAAGGAAAATACCACTGAATCATCTGATAGCGCAATTTGAATAGTCATTGAGCTAAGGTCCTAGCAACATTTAAACGTTGGCTAGATATGTCAGTTGGGAATGACATGAAAATCAAAGTGAAAAAATTCCTGTGACAGTAGGGAAAGGTACCTTAAAAGTAATTTGGGATGCTTGTAGAAAAATGGCATATTTCATAAAGGCCACTACCCAGTCCTGCAAAAGCTATATAACAGTATTTCAAACTGTCTTTGTGTCTATCTACCTTCCCTTTGAAAAATTTTACAATGAGAGAAAATTATAACAATATTAAATTCCTACAAGCTTCATAGAAGTATATGGCCAGGTGAGTACAAATACGTCTGCAGTGATGTTTTTATAGTTTGTCATATATTTCAGTTGAAAGGCATCACTGTATGATAGAGGGACTAATTTCAATTTGGCTTATTTTCAAATTATTATTTCCCATGATTTAATCCTATCATAGAGTGATAATCCTTCTGCGGCCTGGTATATACAGCAGTCAAGTAGATGTGCACATTATATATAACATGCTACTGTTCTTTCATTGATAATTTCATCAATGTTTATCAGTCAGCCCTTAGTCCTTGTTTTGTAAACCTTTTCCTCCATATCTGAATCACCAGAGTTGCCCTTCTATAGGCAAGTTTTCTTGACCTACAAGCTTTTTCTCCCATTTCTTCTCGCTGCATTCACAACTGTGCCATGCAGAGAAATATTCCTGATTTTTAATATTCAATGTGTAGTCTCTTAGTCTTCCACATAGTACTGGAACCTTAGACCAATTTACCATCAGTTAGATATCTCTTTTGACATCACTGCATTCCAGTTATTTGCTTCCCCATTAATTAAGTGCCCCAAATTTGTTTTCTTTTTTCTTGGTTTATTACATTTCTCAAGCAACCAGATTTTTATGAAGTTCAAAACACGTTCTTACCTTCAAAACCCAAGTACAGAATAGCTAAATGTGTCTGAAACTCTGAAAAATAGCTAGAATGAGCAATTCACTTAACAGAGTTTTCTACAGTAAAGGTAAAATCTACCTCTGTCTTTGAAAGGAAAGATGCTTCCTTGGATATCAAAGGAAATAGGAAAATCAATTTCTTCAGGAAACCACATGGTTTTCAGCTCCACGTGTAAAATACATACCCATGAGCTTGCTTTCATTAATATATATAGCACCGTGTATTTATATGCACTATATAGGACTATATGCACTTCGGAGAAGAGAAAATGGTTGCAAGGTGCGCCAAGGAAGATTTAGATTGCATATTAGGAAAAATTTCTTCACCAAAAGGGTTGTCAAGAATTGGAGGAGGCTGCCCAGGGAACTGGATGAGTCACCATCCCTTGAGGTACTTAAAAGACTTGTAGATGTGGTGCTTAAGACATGGTTTAGCAGTGGACTCGGCAGTGCTAGGCTAACGATTGGACTCAATGATCTTCAAGGTCTCTTCCAATCTAAATGATTCGACGATTCCATATGCAGCAACCTTAAACAGTATGTAACCATATCTTTAACAGAATATGTGAAAAAATAAATCCCTACTAAAATAAACCCTGACCTGAAGTCCTCTTTCTGAGGAAAAGATGAAAGAACAAATAACACATAGAAAATGATAGTCATGTCACTTTTCATTAATAGCAAGAATTTAGAGTGCAGTGTAAGAACTTATATGGACTCTTTATAATCGCAAGTACTCCTTATAATTATCATAATTATCTTACTGTTTTCAAGCTTCAGGCCACAAGATAAATTCTAAATGAGAGACATCAGTGACCTAACGGTCACTTATTTGAATGCTCTGATGACGTAGCAATTGCTTATCTCATCACAGTTTCATCACTAAAGGACTATTAAGAAAAAGGACTATGCAATAAAAAGTAACAAAGGGAAGCCATCGAGTCTCTTAGTTATCTGAACTGTTGTATCATCAGTTATAAAACTTTAAATTTTTCAGCCAAGAGCTAGATCCCTATCTAAACCCAGAAGGTCCTTGATACAGCTAAGGAGGGGTGATAAATTCAAATCTGGGGTGAAATTCAAAGTTCCACAGACTACTTGGCTTATGGACTTTGAAGAATAGTATAGACTGAGAATGTTATGGTCAACATGCTAGATTAATAAGCTGCAGAAGATCTGGTCTTCTATATAATCATAGAATCATAGAATGGTTAGGGCTGGAAGGGACCTTCAAAGGTCATCTAGTCCAACCCCCCTGCAAGGAACAGGGATATCTCCAACTAGATCAGGTTGCTCAGGGCCTCGTCCAACCTGGCCTTGAACGTCTCCAGGGATGGAGCATCCACCACCTCTCTGGGCAACCTGTTCCAGTGTTCTACAACTCTCATGGTAAAAAATTTTTTCCGAATATCCAATCTGAATCTACCTCCCTCTATTTTAAAACCATTACCCCTTGTCCTATCACAACAGGCCCTCCTGAACAGCCTCTCCCCATCTTTCTTGTAGGCCCCCTTGAGGTACTGGAAGACCGCTATAAGGTCACCCCGGAGCCTCCTCTTCTCCAGGCTGGTATTTAATCAAGAAGCAGAGGCAGATATGGTTCAGGTCCATTTTCAAGCTGTAGCAATTCAAATGTAATTCTCTTATTTCCCAGGAGAGTATTCTAATCACTCAGTTAGTAGCTAAAAGGAGAACATTGGTCCTTCCAACATCAGTCTTAAAATATTGAGCCCTTCCAACCTAACTCATTCTATGATTCTCTGATTCTCTGTAGGGAATTTCAGAATTTTCTGTGCTGTGTGTCTCAAATGACTGGAAGCATCAGGCATTTGATTCTCATCCAGGAAACCTGAGCTCAGAGACAGGCAAGAGTTCAAATATCTTTCTGTGAGCTTAATGTTTTCATTCACCTACTCTTGCTCACTAGAAGAGACCTTGGACAGATACCACAAATTAAGATAGCTTTTTGGTCATCTTTCAAAGACGTTTTTCAAATAATGGCTCGTCTATCATTGCTGAGTTGTACAACTGTTATTGTAATACTTAACAGTTAACTTCTTAATTCTTTAGATTTTTTTTCATAAAATGAAGCTGCAGTTACATATAAATAAGATTTCTAAAACTTTTTGTAAAAGAAACCAATTACACTGAAACTTGAAACAATTCTACTCTCATCCTCGCAAAACACTCCTGTTATTCTTAGACAAAGTGTGATTTGATCTTAATCTGCATTTTTTGGATTACTCACTATCATTTGCAATTTAAAAATGTCAATTTTCCTTCCAGAATACATTTATAGAGAACAGGTAACTTTTCTGCTTTCTTTTGCCTTCTAGCTGACAAGACTGCAAGGTCATATATTGATATAGGATTTTAGATGTCACATCCTTACTTTGTTACTCTAATGAAAAATCTGGTGGATGGTGATTATGACCCATTTGCAAGATGTTGATGTTTCTTTAAGACATTTTCTACATTAATCTTTTGGGAAATCATTCTTTTTATATTTGGACAGTCTATAGTTCACTGCAAAATGTCTGCATGACATCAAAGGACCTATCAAAATCAAGTCGACCTACTGAGATAAATGTATTAAATATATTTTTTTCACAAGACATCTCTTTGAGGTTTTGTCATCTTTTCTCATTTGCATTATAAAAACCACCAAGCACACAGCATTATAAGTAAAACCTTTAAAAGGTAATCAGATGGGTATTTCAGAAATCACCATTTTAGTTCCTATTCAGGAAGCATAATAAAAGTGCATTGGGGAGGAACACTGAAGCTGAGGAAAATAAAAGGGAAAAGAAAACCCAGAAAACATAATAATTTTGTTGTCTCCTAAGCCAGAATGATTTTCACAAAAAAGGATGTACTGTGATTTATACTTCTTTGAATGCAAAAGCAGAACCCCCTGAACACTGCTGGGGCAACACAGAAAGGTATCAAACTGACTAACCTACTTTGCCACTCAGGAGAAAAACATCAGACAGAAGAGGCGCAAGAATGGCTGCCATTGCTACCTCTCTACATTATCTCAAAATTATTCACTCCTCACACTGTGATCCTCTTACTCCATACCCCAGAGTGTTTCACTGAACAGCGGTGGTGGTCTCAGTCAAGCTCTGTTGTTTCCAACTTCATAGCTTATTAACTTCCCAAAGGACTCAATCAACTTTGCTCAGATTTACCCTCACATTCCACCCTTTCTGAATGGAATTATTTTACAGGTCAGTAAAAGATTTAGTCATCTAAAATGAATTCTGCATCAAATATGGGCAATAACTCTCAATCAGTTATCCCAATGATTTGTGCTTTATGGAACTATGGATTTCCTGAAATTCTATTGAAGCTGTTTAACAACACTAAATTTGCCTAAAATTGCAAGTCTGTGTGTACTAAGCTCTTCATCAATATTGACAAAGTTGGGTAAGTAGGCTAGTTTACATCTGAGCTGAACTGACTTCAGAAACATTCTCCTCTTCCTGCAGAGACTCGAAGGACCTTAGGTAGTAGCTGACTAATGCGTGCAGCACTGAGCTTCACACAGAGGTAGTAGATTTGCCACTGCCATTGTTCTTTGAAATTATAAAGAGAAGATGACAATGATGCTGTTCACACAATCGCAGAAGGACAGATTAGTTGAGGTTTTGTGGGAAGTCTGAAGATCATATAGTCCAAACTTCTCGATCAGGACAGGGTCACCTAGATTAGGTTGCCTAGGACAATGTCCAGTCAGGTTTTGAATTTCTCCATGGATGGAGGATCTACAACCTCTCCGAGAAATCTGTTCCAGTGTTTGACCATCCTCATGGTAAAAGAAGGGGTTTCTTATTTTTAAGCATAATTTCCTGTATTTCAGTTTATGCCTGTTGCCTCCTGTCCATTTACTGGATACCATTGAGAAAAGTCTAGCTCCATTTTCTTAATTCCTCTCACCCTCTCCATCATGTATTTATACACTTTGAAAAGGTCCTCCTGAGTCTTCTCTTCGTCTTTGCCTTTTAATATGAAGGGAGCAACAATTCCAGCTCTCTCAGGCTCTCCTTCTATGATATGATATTCCAGTCTCTTAATCATGTTTGTGGCCTTTCACTGGACTCACTCCATTAAGATTATATCTTTCCTGTATTGGAGAGCCCAGAACTGGACACAGCAGTCCAGATGTGTCTCACCAGTGCTGAGCAGAGCGGAAGGATCACCTCTCTGGATTTGCAGACAATGCTCTTCCTAATGGAGCTTAGCATTCCATTAGCCTTTGCTGCAAGGACACTTTGCTGGCTCATGTCTGACTCATCCATCAGGACTTTGAGGGTATTCTCTGCGAAGCTACTTTCCAGACTGTTGGTCCTCAGCCTGTATTGATGCCACAGTTTATTCCTCCTCAGGTTCAGGAATTGACATTTCTCTTTGCCGAATTTTATGAGATTTCTGTTTGCCCATTTCTCCAGCCTGTCGAAATCCCTCTGAATGACAGCACATCCATCTGGTATATGAGCTACTCATCCCAGTTTTGTCTTGTCTGTAAAATTGTGGACGGTGTACTCTGTTCCATTTTAAGGTCATTAATGAAGATGTAAAACCAGAATTAGTCCAGATATGGACTCCTGGGGTACACCACTAGTAACTAGTCTCCAGATGGATGTCACACTGCTGATCAGCATCCTCTGAATCAGACAGTTCTATCAGTTTTCAATCCACCTCACCTCCTCACTCTGACTTTGCACTCTGATGATATGACACCATGAGATTCACACTTTGACAGAGCCTGTTCTCTATTTTATCAATGCTAATTTGTCTCTCTTCATAGTGCTGAGCTAAAGCCTAGTATTGTGGCTGCTGACAGCCTGAAAGAGGGAAATGCTGTGTTGCAGACAACCAACAAAACCACTCAATATATTCAACAGCATGCATTAGTGGTTCTATACATGACTACAGAGACAAGGAAAGAGGCAGAGAGGCCTAGAGAACAGGTTGGTTTATGGTGAAATTTCATGGTGAAAATATTAAAATGCCATATTCATATTAAGCTGAAAGGGAGAATCAGGAAAAGCAAAAGAGATGACAGCTCAAGTTTTAAGGTAAGAACACAATCAGATGTCAGGCAAATTTCAGAATACCGTAAAGTCCATAACATGCAGCTGACAGAGTTGAGTAGAGTAGGAGAGGAATCTATGCATCAGAAGGAGTCTGGAACAGAAAACAGGCAAGATCTGGAGTCAGACTGAGATACAGAATAAAAAAACAACATCAAGAGCTAAGATAAAATTTTGAGCTCTAGACACCCCCCAAGCTGATGTACTTTTCAAGGATGGCATAGGTAGCTGTGTAAGAAACTTTGGTATGGGACTGGGAGGCCTTCTTTTGTCTCTGGAGGCCAATGAATGGAAGGTTGAGGATGGTCATTCCACTTTCCCAGGACAAGAGTCATAAATTTTCAGTTAATGTCATCTACTAATTAAGATACACCCTCATGTATACTGAATGAACTACCTAAAGTCGAGTTCGTTGTTGTCCTTATTGCAATGTGAAAAATCTAAGCCTGAGAAGATCGCAAATGATCTCAGGATTTTCTCTGTGCTTTGGTCTTTGTATCTATGTATCCTGATCACAGGATGCACAGCAGAAGCTGCTGTGTTGTGTCTAAACAAGATTATCAAATTTCACCATATACTTCCAGTACCTGTCTGAAGATACAGATGAGTGTCTCACTTGTGTCTTTTATATAGGACTCAATAATTACGTGAAGTATCTGAGTTCATCTGTCTATTGCCTTTTAGTATGAGTGGATTTCTTAATTTTATAATTATTCTAAACCTGTACTGAATATTTTTTTTATGAAAACATGGCAAAAGGTTTTATCCAATCATTTAAATTACTTACTATTGGGACTATCCTTTTGCTAAGAAGGATGGTTGATCACATCGCTAAGTGGATGAGTATATATGCAATAAAATAATAGTAACAAAGAGGTGCCCTCTACTGGAAGGAAGGGGCTAAACACTATATCAGCAGAGGACTCTTCTAAATAATATATGTGAAGATGAATATTAGAAAGTTTGTGTATCTGTATGGCCACTTTGAATAGTTCCTAACTCTCTCTGGGTTTTATAATGTCAGTACACTTTCAGGTTTCCATAAATAACCTCTCCAAGTTGCAAAGTAGGTCAGTTACCATCTAAGTATAGATAGCTTTGTTCAAAGTGCCAGATGACTCGCAATGTGTGCAGGTGGATTTGGAGAAGCTAATGATATTGCACTCAAATGCCAAACTAGAGAAGTGAAAACTTCTATCTGTCACCAGTCAAACTTCCGGCACATGCATCTCCCTTTGGATGCTGCACAAACTGCTACAGCAGACTCTATAACATGTCAAGGCATGCTGAAAACCACTGTGACAGAACATTTGGAATACTCCTCTCTCAATATCCTGAATCAATCAACTTTTGTCCTTGGCCTCTTAGACTTTTTATTGAATCATCTCATATATGAAGGCAATGCAGCCATTCAGATCACGAATGATCAGACTAACTTCCCAACACAGTCCAGGCTTTTTCGTATCTTAGGAGTATGTTTCAAGAAAAGGAACTGATCAAACAATAGCTCAATATTCAGTGCAATTATAAAAGACATCCACAATTTGTGTCCCATTTCAAAGTTTTTTTTTCTGTCTTTTAAAATCTGAGTTTCTAAATTCGTCTGTGCATCAGAGGAAGCCAGTGAAATGTTGAAAAAGAATATCTGAGGCTAGTCACTCAGAGTAGCATTCATGTTATTTCGTTTTAGCTATCTGAAATCTAGATGTGTAGGCCTTTACTCAGCACTTTGTTGAAGATAGCAGAGAGATAGGCAAAAAGAGAGAGATCTAGATAGCTAGTCATCCCATTATCTTCGACAGTTAATGATGGATGGTTTGAGAAGGGGATCCCTGTTGGATGTGATTATATTCTTCTGTTGGCTGTAGAAAAAACCTAGATAAGTAGCTTTATCTAGATTCACAACTTCTAGTGCCAGCCATCATCCATGTGAATCCCACTCCCAATGTCTTTGCAACACAGTCATTACTGTGGCCTTACTTTCAGCCTGTCCAAGCTAGCTGTTACTCATGTTCCTATGAGCTTTATTTATTTCTGTTTCTTTTTCCAATGTTATGTCCTGTTTAAAGAGAGCGCTTTTTGCACTTTTGAAGCCTTGTGATAAGAAAGAAAAAATGATTTCATAAGTTATTTAATGCCAAATATAGAAACAATCCTTAAAGCAGTCACATTCCTTGCAAGATTAACTAGTGACAGTTGCATCACTTTGCTACTACTCTCAGAGTTTAATTTGCTTAAAACTCTCAATATTTCCATGTACTATGAGAGTCTTTCATGTTTTGTTGATGGATATACAGTATCGAAAATACACTCTAAAATCCCAAAAGTCTGGCTGATTACTTCAGTCTAGGATGGTACAGA
Source organism: Tauraco erythrolophus (assembly GCF_009769465.1). Taxonomy (NCBI): domain Eukaryota; kingdom Metazoa; phylum Chordata; class Aves; order Musophagiformes; family Musophagidae; genus Tauraco; species Tauraco erythrolophus. The sequence goes on along the minus strand of NC_141466.1, from coordinate 48,494,744 downwards.
TATGTGAACAGTGAATGAAAACTGACAAACTGTATCCTAAGATCAGTACTGTAAATGAAAGAAGTAACTGCATCTGACATTTAAGAAAAAAAAAAACAGAGACAACTTTTGAGATTAGAGTCTGACAGCCCGATAAAAAGATCAAGAAGTACACCATGGAGGTTAGACTTATAAATTATAGTACGTGGTAAAGAATACTGAATCATCTCTATTGCCCTGACTCAAAACTGACAGTCATGATGAATTTACAAAAGCCAAGCCATTTCACAGTTTTTCCAATCTGCCATTATTTCCATGAACTGCACATATTGAGAAATACTGTAAAATTTCATTTCCAAATAAATGGAAGGAGGAATGTCTACTAGATGTCAACAAAATAGCCATAGCAAGACTGAAAAGGACAACGTTATAAGTTTGCCTTCCAGAATGGCTTCCAAGAAACAGGAAAAAAGCAAACCTCAAACAAACAAACAAAAAAAGTAATGTTTTATTTTGCAAAGGAAAAATATCACATAGGAAGATGAAATAATTAACTAGAGTTTTCTGTTTGAGATCTGAAAGTAAATCAGCTTTGCTGTACACACACAGTGAAATAACTAAAGGTTTATGGTACCAACTGACTTGGTACTTTCTCATAAATAACAACCTCCATTCATTATCCCTCTATAAAACTGCCATAAAAACTGTATGCCATTCATGTTTTGCAGGTTCCTTACAAAACCATTAAGGTTACAATTGAAAAACAATGCTCATAATGTCTAAGATGCAATATGTTGGCAAATGTTTTACATTTAAATATGTTAATTAAAGCTAGGTATTTTATGATGAAAAACATTTTATTAAGTTTGAAAGATAGCTAGAATAATGAGTTGCATCTAGAAAATAATTTTGTAAACAATGAAATCATAAGTGTTCAAGATTTAGGGTTAATTCTTTATTTTCACCCAGTTTTCACATTGAAGTCAATGGAGCAGCAATGAAAGCTATGAAATTGCTATGACTTGATTTAAGGTATTTTGCATTTTTTTTTTTTTTTTTAATTTACAGATACTGCACAATACATAAACATCAAATAAAAAGGATTTCGCTTTAAATTGTTAGCATAACAAAGCAAATTAAAGGTTTTGCCTTAATTTTACTATCCTCTGGAACTGCGTGGAAAAAATTCCTAAGCTTTTTCTTTAGTTTCCTGTATACAGGAATGTTAATCAGTCATTTTTTTTTCATAATTTAATCAGTTTTATCTTAGCACAGTTGTACTCAGTATCACTATATATATTTTATGTTTTATTAACCAATAAGATAAAAACATTCCATGCAGATATTATGCTGTCTGATTTTAAACCTAGACATGTAAGTTCAAGTGGAAAGACATTAACTTTTAAACAATTATTTTCTGAACTTTTATAAAAGTATTTTGGGATCATTTAGGAATCAACTTTCTTTACTCCATTTTTTTCTTTAGTTATTCCACAGTGATTTTATAGTTGTAATAGAAGTCATCTTGGTTTTGTTATTTTTTTTTAAATAATATGTTGTCACCCGTGTAAGTAATGTGTCCCATGAATCATCTCTATGCATGAAAAATGACCTTTCTAAAAATGCAAATGTTTAGCCATAGATACAACAATAGATGTGCTACTTTTTTAACTATAAAAACATAAAAGACTTGGTCTGTGGCTTGCATTCTTAGAAAAGCAAAGCAAACACTAAGATCTAGTCTTAGATAAAATAAGCATTTAGCACAAAAAAGGGTACTTAGCATAATGCCAGAAGGTAGCTTTGACTTCTTTTCCTGAAAATGGGCGTGTTAGGGATTTGCTATAACATTTGGAAAATTCAGACTTTTTTTAAAGATTTTTTGCAATCTCAGTAATAGAGTCACGGAAATGGAATCACAAACAGCTACAATTTTTGCCCTTTCAATCTGCTTAAGAAATCGTTAGTCATGAACGCAAAGAACACCCAACAAACATACCACCAGTTTTGCATAACAATGTGAAATTAAAAGAATTAAGATTAGATTAAGGATTCAAACTAACATTCAGCACGCCTCACCTCTTTTTAATTTCTACTTGAAATAGAAAATCAGAAATCTAATTTCTGATTAGAAATATCTCAATTTCAAAAATAAATGTTTGGATGAGAAAAATAAGCATAGTGGCATTTGATACCACTTGGAAGTATAAAAGTATCTTGGAAGTGTACAAAGTGAAAATTACATTTACTAGTCTAGTTTTTAAATATTATTTGATTTGCAAGGATATTACAAATCAACACAGATAACATCTATTCCAGTCTGTATAAACAAATCTGTAAGGGTAATGAAATGAGGATAATTTGCTTCCTAATGCATGATCTTACATGTGGATTATTTATGTGATCATTAACTTCAGTAACCGAATACTATAATCAAAGTGAGAGAAAAGTACACCTTTGTTTCCTCCACAGTTCTGCAAAACTTGACTTCAGTTTCCATGGTTCAAGCAAATATGGTTTAAATACTTTAATTTAACAGTTGTTTGAGTTACTAAATATTCTTTTTAGTTTCATATTTGAACTAAAACCCAAGTGATACAGTCAACACCTCTTTGCTGGGTTTGGTGTGCTTTTTAAATAGCATCACAAACTGATGAAAAATGACTCAGATCAAATGACACATAATCTTATAATTTGCCAGAGGAAAATTTCAAGAATGTCTCTGACCTTCAATGGAATCTGAAATTGGGAAAAGCGGCTTTCAAAACACTAGAAAAACCACTACAGAACTCTTATTTCTACCCGCAGCATTCTAAAATACTGCTTAAACTCAGAGCAAATGAATGCATCCAACATTTTGCTTGGTTGCTGACTTCAAAACATTTATTCACATGCATTCACGTTTTTGGTGACTTCACTATTACTGTGATTGACATAACAGAAAGAAAAAAAAGAAAAAGATTCATGACTTATCCTTGCACAATGGGGTTTCTGGCCAGACATATCAATTTTTTTCTAAACCCACATTTTTCTGTGTCTCTGTATCTTTCTATTTCTTCTGTCAGTGTTAGAATAATCGAACTGCAGCAAAGATAGCAACCTAGAATTCTCAGAGTGCCTGTCACTAACCTGAAATCTTGCAGTATCCCTACAGTTCACCCAATTAGGATTTTTTTTCAGGGCATGTTCTGAGATTCTGACCCCTGATATACAAGCTCAATTTGCAATAAATGCCTGGAAAACTTAGAATGTACTTGCGAATTGAACAACTCCATAAAAGTTACTTGGCCGCAGCTCTTAGTTATCTGACCTTCTTTCTAGTATGTCATATTTATTTTATACGCCACAACCAAAACTAAGTCAAACCTTGGGCCTCATTGTCAGGTCCTGGCAAAGTATCTGCTGAGAATTTTTCTGTCAGTTATGTTTTGTGTATTTAAAAGTATATATATTTGCCACGGAATACTTTCTTCATTTTCAATGTTTATTCAAGCAACAGAAAAACAGACTTTGAACTGAATTGAAATCCCTCACAGCTTCTCCTGAGCTGCTAAGTAAGATATATTCTCTAGGAAAATGCTTGCCCAAGCCAGCAAGGGAATGCTACACAAATAAGTAGTAGACTGGATGTTTTTGTTACATAGGAAATGCCATGATACCAGTAAATAACTATAATTTCCAAATACAATTTAAAAAAAAGAAAAAGAAAGAATGGTCAAAAAAAAAAGGTATTAATTTGTATTGATAAAAAAATCATTCTGAATTGGACTTTTACCTGCTTCATATTCTACAATACTGCATACATATTTCTTAATGGAAAAAGAAAGCTTTCTTTCATCACCCTTTACAGTTTCTTGAGATTGGTATATTTCCAGAAAACACTTCCAATCATTCAACATTTTTAGACAAGAAAATCACCTCCTAAAAGTGTCTGGCAAACTCTGGAACACAATGATTTATTGTCTGTCTAGACCAGACAAGCTTCTTAAAGGAGAGATTAAAACTACACTCAGACTTGATGAACATTTAAGGAAGATCTAGCTTGTGTGGAAAGAGAGGAGGGTTTTCTGCTTAGTCATCTAAATTCTTTGTGGCAATATTACAGTAACAGGATTTTTATTTCTTATCTTGATACCTTAACATATATTTCTTTCCTGAAATATACAAGGATGTACTGCAAATCAGGCCAAGAAATTACAGAGAAATAATGTTGAGAACAGGAATAGAAATTGGCGAGTTCACTGAGACACCCATTCCCCAAAGACAGTTATTTTAAAATTAGTTTTAATTATTCATTCTAAAGCAGCCATCCAGTTCCTGAATGTAGCCATAAAATATTCAAAACTTGGTATGAGGAATGACAAATGAAAGTCTTATATTGTCCTTTCAAAAGTGCATGTCTAACTTCAGAGTTGTTACCAAAAATGTTTCTTACTAGTCATTCTGAGTTATAAGAAATGATATGTCAGCTATAATGAAATTATAAGTGGAACCTTATGTCCTAACAATTTAAATATGAAATTAGTAATTCAATTTATACCTGAAAGTCATTCTCTGTTATGCGCAGAAGGCAGTAAATATGTATGTGCCGTTCTGAGCATATATTTCATTTCTTTGTGACATTACTATATCAGCCTCCTACGCCCTGTAAGATTTCTGATGATTTTATTTTGCCCCATGTTTGTAATTTCCACAAGATCATTACACTCTGCTGGTGCCATAGCTCTTGTCAGATGGCACATGGATTGCAATTGTGCAGTCATTTTGTCCAATAGCAATTCGACATTTCTGTGCATGAAAGAACATTTGAAATTCAAATAAATATCTCATTTTGAACTAGGGTTTGGAATGGGGCTTCAGAGATATCTCGTTACTGCTTTCTGTCTAATCACAAAAGAGTTAAGATATTTACTTCTGATTTAAGCACAGAAACCAAACACATATTTTCATCTTAATTCTTCTGAAATTATAAAACAGGAAGAGCCAATACATCAAGACAGTCCTTGCCACTGGTATTAAGAACGATTTGACTAAAAGCTACAGGATATTTGATTTCCTCTGAAAACAAACTTTTTATCTATGTGTTAGTATGAAAATGGATATCTTTAATTCAAGCTGATGCTGATATGGGGGCATCAGAACAGAGAAGTAACACTGGGTTACAAGTTTAGCCACTCCTCTTTTTCTTTGCTTCCAGAGTTCTACAGACCACTAAACTACACTGATCACTAAGATTCATATTTTCCAATAAAATATCAAATAAACTAAAATACATATAGAATATATTTTTATACATATTTATTTTTGCATATTATAAAGTGCTGGAAGCAAGTACTTGCTGAGACACAATCAACTGCCTCTGTATGTGTTGATTAGTGCATGGAATAAGAACAGAAAATGTCTTTTAGATCCTGAGTTGACCTTTACCACATTTTAGTAAAAGATTAATGATAATACCTAGGAAAACTCATGTGTTATTATTGGTGTGGACAGCTGAGGAAAGAATATTTTAGGAAAGGATATTCTTACTAATACATGTCATTAAATCAAAGAGGTGCAGGAAAAGTATGTCTTTGCATCCCAGTAGTCACTTTCAAGCATATTTTAAAGTAAACTAATATAGGCAAAAAGGCATGTCCAAAACCATAAATAATGGATGTTTATTGTGTCTCATAAATCTATTAATCAGTTAAACTAATTGAAAAAGTAGTGAAGGAAAACTGAGTAACACTTTTCCATCTGATACTGATAATGTGAGAGGATTTGTGTAGAAGTATGTCATTATGTTGACTTTCAGATATCACTGTATATAGCTGAAGTTTTAATGCATTGTTGCTAAAATAAATTTTGCTGTTAAGATTTAATATTATTTCACTTGATGTGGAGAATAATTTTTAGGAAAATATTCAATGGAATACAAACTTATATTATACATATCTGTCACTAATATATCAACACTTAACTGAAATTAGAAAAACAACATGTAAAAATGTCCTTTCACTTCTGGAACCATTTTTTTTTGCCACAGCATTTTCTGAGAATTGATTCTTAGTTCACATGACTCCATATTGCTTTTGCAAAAGATATCTACATAGCTGTAACTTTTCACTACTTTGAAGCATCCTTTTTTCCCAGAGAAAGAAAGACTGCTCTTTGTGAGCATTTCATCAGCTTTATCCTGATATTGCCAAGGCTCTTTTTTTAATTTTCAGTTTTACCTTTTCCCCCAAGACATCTGTTTCCTGTTTCTCACTTCTCCTTTGATTTTAGGGCAAACGTACAATCCTGATGCAATATTCCTTCTTTCTTCTTTTTCTTCATCAATGTTCTGGTAGAGATAGAATTTTGAATACCAATATCTGATCATTCTAGTTTGTTCTACAAAAATATTAGTAATAAAAATTCTGTCAGGTTGGTAATGTACTAAACTTTCAAATTATTTTTGATTTTTTTCCCCTTTATTCCAGTGCTTGAGTTTTGGTTTTTCTTATTGTTTGTTTGTTTATATATATATATGGAGATACCAAATATTCAGTAGATTGAGCCATTATTTTTCTTTTTTCTTCATTTATGATTATATTCCTGTTTCTGTGGCCCAGGACTCATAGAGGTCATCCCTTTGATCACACTGCTTCAGTTTATTCACTGTGAACTGCTTCCCTTCATACCTAAGCTAAAGGTTGAGAGGTAATGTTCTAACATCTTTTCCTCATTGTGAATCAGATGGAACCATTGTGTTTCAGCATGAATACCTTTGATAGACTTTCATAGAATTTCATATAATTTCTAGGTTGGAAAAGACCTTAGAGATCATCCAGTCCAACCTTCCCTAATCCCCCATTAAACCATATCCCTAAGCAGTTCATCCACCCTTTTCTTAAACACATCCAGGGATGGGGACTCAACCACCTCCCTGGGCAGCCTATTCCAGTGGCTGACAACTCTTTCAGAGAAGAAATTCTTTGTTGATTCTTGTAAAAAATTACATCTTTTCTGGGTTGGGTTTTTTTGTTTTTTTTTTTTTTTTTAGGGAGACAGCCTAATAGACTACAGTTGTGCATCAGTACATTGTGTCATTTATGTCTTTAGATCAGTTATCTTGCCTGTGCCATTATCAGTTGATATTTCATGTCTCAGAAAGCTTTTCTAATTTTAGTCTTCTAAAACCAGTCCATCCTTTTTTCTTGGTTTTGTATCAGAGAAAAATGTGCTAATTATGTTTATGAGTTAGAGAGCCATCATAAGCAGTTTAGTCAATACAATAGTCAGAAAACAATCTTGGAAATACAAATTATTTTTAGTTCTAACATTAAGTTAGATTAGTTTGATTACAAATCTTCACAACTTCTCTTACACCCAGGATCTTATCTTTCAAATCTTCATTTTTTTCTGGTGCTGTCCAATAAGTACACTACAAACATTTAAGAAATATTTTACTCAAGTCCTTTTCTTCTGTCCGTTAGATACAATCATAATATTTTTTGGCTATGCAGGTAGACTACCTCATGCAACTTTATGCATATGTGTATGTCTCTTCTAGACTGCTTCTCAAATGCATGCAATGGTTAATTAATCCATGTGTCAGTCATTCATTTTATAATAGATTGTATCTCATTATGAGATGCCTCTCTCTATAGACAGTAGAGAGAATTTGCATGATTGTCATAGACTAAACATTTGATTTTAGACAGATAAATTTGGTAAGATGAATCCAATACTTACTGATTTGAGGAAAGCTAACTATTACATTCAAACTCCCATGGAAAAATTGTAATAAACAGAGCTTCAACTATTTATTGCCCTTCAGCCTCTGTCTAAATCCATTTATTGAATAACATCTATACTTTTGGTTATCAGACCAAACCCATATGAATTAAAATCACCTGAGTTTCAAGATATTGTAGACTGCCTTTAAATCTGGGCCTTTACAGAATTTTGATACATGAAAATCACTGTCTGAAACTCTTTTATTAACATTGATCTTCCTTGGATTTAAGCTATTCCCTCTGCAGACTTTTTGGCCCAAGATCCATGCAGTAAGATGTTTCTGTACTTTCCACAGAATCGTAGAAAAACCTAGGCTGGAAAGGACCTCTGGAGGTCAACTAGTCAATCTTCCACTCAAAACAGGCCTAGCTTTAAATCAATCATCTCATACCTAAGCATTCATATTCTCAATTTATTGCTGCTGCTCTGGCTCACAGTGTAGTATCTTAAAGAGAAAGCAAAGCTAAATCCAAGCTTTCAAAATTTATACATTTTACATTTACTACAAGGAAGTTAGGTCATTATGCATAATGATCAATGTCTACTGCATGTAAGAAAGGCTAAGTTTCAGTAAATTTTACTTCTTATAGCAAGACAAAATCCTTCTGACCTTGCTTCTCCAGCTGAGCTGTCTTTTTCTTGTGGCCTTCTTTATTGACAAGGGTTGTCATTGAAGGTAGTCTGTTGCACTGTCGTATATCCCAACTACCTCTTCCACTGAGGTTATTTAATCTCCTGCTATATCCAGTTCTGAAGGTAATCAGTAGCTGGTTGTCACAGTCTTTAAGAGTCAGTGCCTTTACTAATATTAACCATATTTTCTGAACAGAACAGGACTATTCTGTTTTGATGACTTCTGAATGACTTTATTCATCTTAATAGACATCATCCACTCATATTATAAAATGGAGATCCTGATCTGTACTGAAGGTTACTACCATAAAAGATTCATAAAACAAAAAGGAATCCAAGGACTGACATATATCCCCTGGACCTTTATTTTCCTTTTGGCAACTCAAATCTAATATTGAAATGTTTTACAAAGCTAAGTAAATCAGACCTTTTAATAATCCTGTATTTCAAAACAGGAAAAATGGCCTCTAGGAAATTTTTCTTTTTTTTTTTTTTTTTTTTAAGTTTTATTTTGTTCAATAATTTGTAACATAGCACCTTTCAGAACCTGGAAATACACTATTGTTTGACATTCACTTTCTGCAGAAGGTTTCTGGAGTAAGTTATATTTAAAAAGTGGAATTTTCTCATTTTACAGATGAGAAAAGTTACTGGCAAGGTAGAAAATTTTAGCAACAACACAGCATGAAGAAAAATCTTAAGAGAATGAAATATGCTAGGAATACTAATATATGACATACTAGGCATCACTAAAATGCATTTACTTAATCCAGAAACTGGATAAATGTTTCTATTGTAACTGAATTCAAAGAGATCATCTGAGCTAATAAATTAACTCTTTTATACCTCTAGCTACTGATTTTACCTGTGACATTATAGTTTTTAAAGTCTTAGCTATACAGCAGTATCTCCTGCTAGAGAAGCAGTTTTCAATAATACAGAATATTCAATACACTAACATTTGATGTCTCTGTCATATTTCTGGCATACTTTTTTTCTCACAGACTGTTTCTACAGTTTTTTTTCTAAAAATCAGAAGTCATTCCCACACTGGGCACTTTAGATAGTGGAAATCAACATAGTTACCAATTATTGCAGAAATCCAGTATCTTCTGACAAGCATATAAAAATGCGAATAGTTATGTTTTCTAATTAATTACCTTGTCAGCCTTTGGGTAGGTACCCCTGATGCTGTTTTAAGTATAGAATTTTGATATAGCAAAGGAGTTTCCTTCAAACTCTGGCCCTGAATCTGCTTAAGAACAAGACTACAAGTAAAACCCTCTAAAAGGAAATGTGAGTGATGAATAGATTATTTTTTTAAAATATTTCTGCTCAAGAGTGATTTATTTTTTTTAAAAAAAATACCTTCTCCTTTGTTGAAATAATATTTAGTCTTATTCTGTATTTTCTGTAATGAAAACTAGTTTTTAAATTTCCTGTATTTCTGATTCATTTTAATAGACATTTTTTATAAGCTATTATAATTTTACGTTGCCATTAAAATTTGAAAGATTTGTAAGGATAAATAATTTCCCTGAAATAAGGTTAATCATGGATAAAGACTTGCTGTTGACTGCAACAGAAGAGGGATAGAGATGAATGTTCTGATTCAAACCACTTTATAAAAGTTTATTGCTAAGACTCTAGCAAATCTGATCAGCCTTTACTGAAATAGTTTCCCTGAAGGGTGCTCATTCATCTGTTGATCACCATTTATGTGGATATAGGTAAGTCGCTCATGGACATAGAGAATAGGTTTGTGATCAAGTGTGTTGTTGATTTTGCCATCATATTATAACTATATAAAACTCAAATCTACAGATATTATTTCAACCTTTTTTATGTCAATATGTAGTCATAATATTCAATTATCTCATTAGAATTCAGATATTCAGATATTTTATACAAGAAAGGGATTATGAAATAGTCATAAGCTTGTATATTTCCTTTTTTTTTCTTTTTTTTTTTTTTTCTTCTTGATTCCACAGAAAGATGTTTGTTTGAGAAGGAAAGGATTATGGTCAGGAAATTAAAAAGTGAAAATAGTATCTTAATATGTTTAAACCTTTCTGATATGTGGAATTATAATTTGTACATTTAATAATTAAATAAATAAATAATGAGATTCACTTAAAATCATACTGACATGTTTTCTTATTTAAAAGACTCACTCTAAATCTTTCTTGAAATATATATTTTATGCTATACTTGTTATATTTGTTAGAATGTCAAAATTTATTTACTTTGTTCCCATGTGGTTTCTTACAATGTTCTTTTCCAACTTAGAGTTCAATTTTACATCAAGACATTTTTCACAAAAGCAAAGTTCTGTACCATCTTTTGAGACTTCACATTTAACTTCTTTGGCAATACACAGAATTGCCCAAACTGTCACACTGTGGCAATGACAAGAGGAAAAAATCTTTTCCTTTCTGTCTCTTTCTGTGATAAATCTTCCATTGCCTAAGCTCTTTGTGCAATGCAGTATTCAATACTTTCATGCTTTACTGCTGTTACCTGTTCTTTTCATAGAGAAAACATTGTCTTGTTAGATACTTGCTTCTTTTGGAATATCTTTCTCATGCAAGTATGATTAAAATAAACCAAAAACGTCTCTTTTGTGCCTGTCAATTTGGGGGAGTGTCTAATGATCTTTGTACCAATTCTGCCTGTGTAAAGAAAGAGCAGTGAAACAAGTTTTATCTGTACTATGAATGTGCTGTTTGCTAACTAGTTTACTTATCCTACCCATTGATCCGATTGCTAATGTCGAAGAATAACAGAAGTATTAAGTCTATTTGTTAAATAAGAATAAATCTAAACTCTAATTGTAAAATATGACCATATTTCTGCATCTGAATAGGTTCCCCCTTTATTTCATCATTAAAGTACAGATTTTATTTCATCATTAAAGTACAGATTTATTTAGATCTAAGCTGATGCCACTGTTTGTCTTTATAAATGGTAAGGGCTAGGATTTTTTAATGGGTTGTAAATTTTCATTCTGATTCCTGGATAAAAAACTTTTGGCAAAATCACCTAACACTTAATTATTTTGCTTTAGGCTCTAACAGTGACTGTCTTTAAGCTCAGTTAAAGCTTTGCAGAGTGGCAAGAGAACTTCCAGGAAATCATATTTCCTTTCCTAGCTATAGACAATAAGAAGTGTAAATGGGGCACTCAGCAAATCATCTAGAGAGCATTTAAACTAATTAAAATGTGATGAAGACTCTTTTGAAGATCTCAATTTATAATTTATATGGCAGTGGCAATGAAACATATTAAAGCTGCTTTTTGTAAGAGTAGCTCACAGGTCCGACACGGTAAATTTCCTCTTTATCCAACAATTACAATTTTTTTTAGAATTTTATCGGGGCAGAAATTAAAAAGAAATGCATTGTTAGACTCTATCATCACAGAATACAGATTAAAAGTTTGCTTGAAAAATTTAGGTATTTGGAAACCTTGGAATATTTTCTTAAGTGAGGAGAAAAAGGTCAGACATTGATTGGAACAATTGCTTACTTTCACCCCTGAAAATTCACAAACTGGATGAACTACTGTCATATGAGGTCTCCAGGAGACAGTATTGGGTAGAACACAGTCAACATAGAGAAGAATGAAAGCTTTTACATGTTTTCTTGTGCTTGATTTCTCCAGTCTTCCATTTCCAACATCTATAAACCTTTATTTCTTTTTTTTTTTTTAGGAGAAATCATCCGGTTTTCAGGGAAAAAAAAAAGAGATTAATGATAAATTCACTCAGGCCAGAGTCCTGAAAGCATCCTCTGTTCTGGAAACACTAAGCAATATGCCTATGAGCATCCACAGGAGTCATACTCTCTCCCACTTCAAGAAACATGAAACTGTGTAGTGGTGCAGGCATAAATGGCTTCCAGCTAAAATCCACAAGTTTGAGTGTTTTAAAGATAGTCCTGTTATTTATTTTGTAGAAGAAAGGAGATACTTTGGGAAAGGCAAAAAAAAAGACAAACAGAAAGACAAAAAGTAGAAAGATGGAAAGAAAGAAAAAAAGAAAGAGAAAGAAAGAAAGAAAGAGAGAAAGAAAAAGAGAAAGAATGAAAAATTAAGGAAGCAAGTAGGCAAGAAACCAAGAAAAGAATGAGAAAGATATCCCATTCACTTTTGGATTAAATATAAGACATTGAGAAGGCTTCCAATTTCTCCACTTAACAGAAAAAAGAAAAAAGTTTTATTTTCTTGGTATAAATGATATAACTTTTGGCAATTCAGGCTCCATTCTACAACATTCCACCAGTTTTCAAGACATTTTAGGCGAAACAGGGATTTTAGCTTCTCCTGAAAATTTGTCCACACCATGGTGAAAGGAGTAGAAGGCATGACTTATGAGGGGTTGTGGAGGATACTAGGTTTGTTCATCTTAGAAAAGAGAAGATTGAGGGATGATCTCATTCCTAGGATGCAAAGAAATGGCTAAAAGCTGTGTCAAGGGAAGTTCAGACTGGATATTAGGAAAAAGTTCTTCACTGAGAAGGTGGTCAAGAACTGGACTAGCTCACCAGGGAACTGGTCATGGCCCCAAGCCTGTCAGCGTTCATGCAGTCTTTAGACAACTTTTGTAGGCATACGGTTTAACTTTCAGTCTGCCCTGTGTGGAATCAGGAGTTGGACTGAATGATCCTTACAAGTCCCTTCCAACTCAGGGTGCTGTAAAATTCTATGATATTTAGTTGACCTGACTATTGTTGTGGTTTATTTATTTACATTTAGATTTTCTTACATGTGTCTGCTTCTAGTCAATTCTTATAGGCGGCAAGGGATATGTATGCTTGGCTTAGTCTTGTGAACTGTTTGTTTAAGTTCTAATTTTTTTTCTTTTCCATGGAGAGTATTACATCTTTCTTTTTATTGCATTGCAATTCCTATTATTTTTTTTACAGATACAGAAAGGGGAATAAAGTCTGTGAGGAGAACTTTCACTCATTGCTTACTTGTAAGGATCTGAACACACATAAATTCAGTCTAAAAATACGAACAGCTAAACTAATGTTGCTTTTTCTTTTTGTGTCTGTAAACATACCTGAACTTTTACATTTGCTTGAATCAGACACTGAACTTTCAAATGACAACAGTAAAGTACCTAGAAACTTATGGTATCATTCTTCCTAGACTGTTTGGTGTATGGACAATATATCTTCACTTATTCTGAGGAAAAAGATGTTTAGAAAATAGATTCTGGTAAACTCTTAAAATACCTGCACTGAAGAACTCTAGAGGTCACTCAGGAAATCTATATATCTTGGGTATGACATGTTTGACTTAACTGCAAAATAATCTCACTCTTGGTGCTTCAGTACAGCCAGTGTTGCTGAGAATCAGAGCTGAGATGCCCAGAAAAAGAAGAGGATTTAAAACTTTTCCTCCATCTTTGGATGAAGGTTTTGGTGATTTTTTTTCTGTTGTCGTATGTTCACCAGTTCATATTTGATCAAAGAAAGCTGGATCACATTGAAATCAAAATGCAGTTTTACCCCATTAAGTCAACAGTCTGACTGAAACCAATAAACCTGTTGATATCCTTTCATTTCCGTCACTTTCCTGGCTTCTCATTCTGTTGTTTACCTTTTAAACTCTCTTTAATTAAATTACCTCCCTCCAAAGCTATTTGCTCTCATTTGCAGTGTTAAGTCATATTAATCCTTTTGCATACAGCTTCATATCATGCTATTCCAGAAGTCACCTTTCTCAGATTATTCCAGGCCTCTAAATTCACCTATTTTTTAAATGTTGTGCCATCAACTCAAATGGCAGTGAAGGTACTCTTGAGTACGGTTGCTACTTAGCTGTCAAGGCATTCATTCCTGTACAGAATCAGACTAGACAAGCATACATTTTTAAATACTTTGCTATCATGAGATTATTATAAAATACATTATATATTTAAAGAATTGAAGAAATGTTGATTTTTCTGCTTGTTGCAGATATGTGTCTCTGGTGAATTTAAATAGCTTTATTGGTACTTTTTTCCATGAGTCAAAAAATGATTTAAAAAAAATCTGGTTTGTGTTTGTGACTTTTGGACTAACATTTCGATTTTCTGTGCTTCAGTAATTTTTACTGTTATCTAAAACATTCCTTTTATCTTTTGTTTTCTATAAATTTATTGCTTTTTCATTTTTCTCCTGCAAAGTAGTTCTTTGCAACTTATGAACTGAAACTTTGCAAACACTTAGGAAATCATAACAAAATTTCACAAAAAGTAAAATTAAAATAAAACAATGCTTTGCTCCGAAGTCTGTACTTAAGACCCCAGACTTTGGAAGTGCACTTGGCCTGTTGTCTCTGATGTATTCTACTCATTAAGAAAAACAGTGAAAAGCAACAGCATTGATTTTCAGTCATCATCCCTGCTGTGCTACTATTATCACGGACTCTAAACTGGGGTTTCTCAGAGAATTTTTTTTCTCTAGTGCAGGCATTACTTGACTTTCTGAACACAATAAACCTCTTTGTGCAGGTAGGGTGGGGAGGGCATGGAGACGTTCTGTTGCTACTTCTCCTTCTGTAGTTTCTTCTAACTTCTCCTTCTGTATATTTGAACTCTAGGACCATGTATTAGGCATTAGGAAGGTTGTTAACCTATTAAGCTTTCTTTTTTATGAGCTCCAGTTTGTCTATCACTGCCAATTTAAATATTGTTTTTCTCTACAATGATATCTTGCGATTTCTTTCTGCCAGCAATCTAAATGCCCTAAAGTTAGAAGAAAAAACTATCATGTAGGATTAGAGCCTAATAGTTGAAAGAAACAAGCAGTGGGCTAACAGATTAGTTTACTACCTGATCTGGGAAAGAGATAATTGAACTTTGGCCATCTAATTTATGGGAGAGGAACCTAGGCCTGGCTAGTGAGAACTGAGGGCGCTGATATCAAATTACTGCTTACAGAAATACCTGTCAGCTATCTAAACTGTTAGAGAGTATAAATAGTACTGTTTGTATGTTTACAAGATGCTATATTTTTTCTGTACTGAACTAAGTGCTTTGTCTCAATTACTGTCTCATAAATTATAGAAGGTTAGGTTGAAAAGAAGCTCTGGAGATCCAGTGATTCAATCCCACCCTCTGCTCAGAGCAAGGGACAACTTTGAAGTTACACTCAATTTTAAGGTCAGATAGTGTTGTTCAGGATCGTAAAAAGACAACTGTTAATGATTCCATGGATAGAGATTCCACAAACTCACTGAGCAAACTTGTTCAAGTGTATGATCACCCTCCTGGTGAAAATTATTTCTAACTTCTAATTGGAATTTGCCTTGTTCCAGTTGGTAGCCATTGCCTCATGACCTTTCACTGAGAACTTCCAAGAAGAATCTGGATCCATCTGCTCTATATCATCCCATTAGGCAGTCGAATTGTACTTTATCATAATTCTGTAGTCATTCCTCATATGCTCAGGTTCTTCCTTGGCAAAACCGTCAGTGCCGCATAGATGGTAAAAAGTAATAGTTTGAAAGCCAGATAAATCTTGGCAATGCCTCTGCAAACGTTCTGGATCTGAACTCCTGACAAGTAATAAACCTCGTAAGACAGATAATATAGTAGACGGATGTCTCCATCCACTGTATTCCATTGTTTCCTATTGGTGCTGGCAGGTGGATCAGCCTCAAGCGGCTCTGATGCTACTCTGAGAAGATTTTTTCCTTTTCAACTCTTGGCAGTACCCTATACCTATTCTGCTAATGCACACCTGCAAATGGAGAAGGACCTTTCCTTCTTTTGCTGATTTTGAGACTATCCATCCCAAAGAAGTGTGTGCACCCTCTAATTGTTTCTTCCTGTATGCAATATGATTTTCAGGTCTTTTTCCTCTACAAGGTCCACTCCAAAGAATCTTTCCACTTTCTCTTTGCTTTCTCTTATATTACAGTGTCTGCTTGCATACCCTCATTGCTTCTTCACCCTATGGCTCAGTGCCTGGGCAGGCACATCTCCCTTCTGGAGCTCCATCTGGGTTAAGTCTCCAGTGAACCAGGGGCGGTTACTCCACCCAGTCCCTGGGAATGTGCTCTGTGACACATCACTTTCCCATGATGACAAGGCAGACCAGAGGTCCCATAAATTCTTAGACAGAGTTTTTGAGCTGCTTCACATTCTCCCTCACACTTACTGCCAAATCCTGTACCATTCTCATTGCTACTGCTGCTCAGTGAGAGGTTTTCAGGCACTTCCCATCACTGGTCCTGTGGATCTCATCTCCATCCAGTCAGAAAACAGCTGAAATCAAAGATATATGCACTTTTTAATGAGGAAACGGAGGACTCCTCTTCCTTTTCTCTCTTTAATAAATACAAATGAGTATTTCTCAGTTGCTGTTACAGAAACACACTAGTCATCTCAATCTTTTCAATTTTCAATCCTTTTAAAGTAATAATCTCATCTTTGCTCTGATGCCAGCTCCTGAAATCTTCAGGACTCTGTAAAATAAAAGCATATAGGTCAACCAGACAATGTGGCATGAAGTCCCATCTTGACGCCCCATATCCCTCCAGAATTAAAAAATGTTAGGATTCCCAAGCAATTCTGGTATTAAACCATAAAAGGTTAAAAAAAATAAAAATAATTCTTGACCTATTTCTTGTAGCTGAAGTGTGGCGTGTTCCTTTCTGCGCTTATATTTTGTATTTCACTTACACATCAGGCAATTATTTTATTCTTTGCACCCCTCAAAGTATTATGAGTTTGATAGTAGTTTCCATCAGAGTTGCATTTCCCACACAGATTTCTAGACCTTTACCATTTTATCTATATGAATATTGTATTTTAAATGAACTTATTTAAACTGTCCTACTTGGGATGAGGGTCTCTCCTGTGCTGAGATCCACAAAGTAGCAAGAGAGAAATAGCATGTCAAAGATCGTTCTTATCTCTTAGATCATATTCTCTGGTTAGTCACACTCTTGCTTGGCAGCTCTCAGTGATGGGACAACCACACAGCAAGCAACTGCTACATGGTTCCCTTGTGAGGCTGCACTTGCCTTGCTCAGAACACACAGTGATAAAGATGCTTTACCAGGTAAGAACTCCTCCAGAATATGTGAGCAGCAGATTCAATAAATACATATAATTTTTTTTTACCTAAAATCACTAATTTTAAGAATCACTAGCTTAGTATATGGAGACATAGGCAAGAATCCTCATACTTCTCTGCAGTGGTATATTAATTTAAGAATTCTAAAGGATATTCTCAATTTCAAATCAAAATTATAAATAAATAAAATTAAGTTCATTATCAAATACACACACATACACATATATACGTATATATGTATACATAAGCCCAGATGCAAAGTGTGCACTCAGTAAGGTATTCACCATGTTGATAAATTTAAGCATGCTTAAAAAGTGGTTTTGAAAACTTTTATGTCAATTCAGTCTGCTATAAAGTAATTTTTACATAGGAAAGTCAGACAACTGCATGTTCTTATACCGTTTTGAAATTCCTGTTAAAAGACGTGTCAATTATATTTTGCATATTTTTTTTAACAAACATGCAGTATTCATCATTGGCAGAGGGTATGTCAGAAATGCTGCAGCTATTAAATGT
Organism: Tauraco erythrolophus; assembly: GCF_009769465.1. Lineage (NCBI taxonomy): Eukaryota > Metazoa > Chordata > Aves > Musophagiformes > Musophagidae > Tauraco > Tauraco erythrolophus. The sequence continues at coordinate 48,476,775 of NC_141466.1, read as the reverse complement.
CAACATTTTTGTTACATATCTCAACTGAACTGTGGTTTTTTGTTTGGATTTTAGCAGTGATTATGTTGCTGTCTGAGGTATTTTTGTTTATTATTATATCGGAAGACAAGACTGTGTATGTGAAACGAGTTAAGACAGATACTATTTGCATCTCAGAAGTCAGTATTAAATGTATTTCAATAGTTTGTTTTGCTGGACATGGAAGCAATCCAATGTAAAATAGTATATCATCATGATTAAGTGCCAAAAGCAATCCTAACCTCATCATAAAGTTATATTTTCAAAATCAGCTGAGTTAATGGAGTAGCCTCTTGGTACTACTGGAAAATGTATGACTTCGCATGTAATACTCCTAACTTTTACCTGGATCACTGATTTTCAATAAGTCTGATGAAGAATCACTTGCAATCCTTGCAATGTAAAATAATAATAATGATAATAATGATAATGACAATAATAATAATAACAGAACGTAAAAAGGTACAATTATACAATGCTAATTCAAGTTTCAGAGTTCTCTGTCTTACAACCAAGCACACAAATCAGTACAAATCAGTTCTCACCAAGACTTCAGAGAGTTTCCTATTTGTATTCTCTTTGTCTGATTCTGGTAGACATGAGGGATGTTTGGCATTCTTGCCAAATACAGCAGCAATCGGTTTCTAACAGATACTCTTAGAGTCTACTGTATTAGTATAATACAGACTTTTGTTATATTCAGTAGCTGGAAAAGTGTTACATGTCTGAAATTTTTTTACCACTCAAGGTTGACCAGAGGATAAAGAAAGATCTCTTTCATCTAAGGTTAGGCCAAGAATTTAAACTCACAGATTAAACTATCTACTTTATATTCAGGAAGTATGGATAAAATCTCTCCAAATATTTCACTGCATAGTGTTGTTTTAATTGGGTTGTGAATGTGTTATGTAGCATTCACTTATTTTTATTTTTACAAGAAGTTACATCAACATCTTTCCTTGGATATTTGCTGTACTGGGAGCAGTGCCTACAAGGTGATGGTCTCACCTGCTGGCATTAAGTAGGATGTATTCAGCACCCTGGCATTACCTAGAATACCAATTATCCTGAACTTCTAAACAATTCACCTGATATCAATCTGTTATCCAAAGAAGTTAATTTCATATTTTTTTATAAAACTAGAAGTTAAATTTGAAACTTTTTCCCTACTAGACCTTTTCTAGTTTTAATTGTTCATTTGTTCATTTAATTTCCTAAGTAACATACTATATATTATGTCAAGCCAGTCACATTTTAGTCTGTTACATCACATTACAATAGTTAATGTTTTTTGGCAGGTGTAACCCTTTGGGCTCATCAGTCATTGAATTACGTTCTTTATAAACATCTTTATCATTCTGTGCATGGTATGCTTCTTCTTGTAATGAATGCAAAACGATGTGTGACCAAAAAGTAAGCACCCTGAAAAGAGGACAAACAGTTAGTGACTGAAAAACTTGTGGAATAATTGAAGAGGTTTGTCACTGAAGGAGAATGCATTTCCACAATAAATTTATTAAAATTTCAGTGATTCCTGTGATTCCTCTTTGCTATTATATTTCAAATACACATTTGAGTAACTAAATTATATTCTGGATAAATTTAGATTTAACATGTTGGTAATGAATATTTCAAATGAAATTTTAAAATGAGAGTATAGCTTCACATGTAAAGAGTACTGAAGACAGAGCCATTGTATGATTTCATTTAGTTTGAAAAGTGGTACAGGAAAATGGATTATCTACTTTCACACATCTCCTGACAACATACAGTTGTTTGTAAATGATAGACATTAAGATTAGAGATTTTAATCATCACTTGTGTGATCTGTTGACCCTGACTGGATGCCAGGTGCCCACCAAAGCTACGCTATCATTCTCCCTCCTCAGCTGGGTCGAGATAAGGACAGGGAGAGATCACTCACCAATTACTGTCACAAGCAAAACAGACTCAACTTGAGGAAATTAGTTTAATTTATTATCAATCACATCAGAGTAGGATAATTAGAAAGAAAAATAAGTCTTAAAAAACACCTGTCCCCACCCATCCCTTCTTCTCAGGCTTAACTTTACTCCCAAATTCTCTAACTCCTCCCTTCCCGCAGCACAGGGGGATGGGGAATGAAGGTTGTGGTCAATTCATCACATGTTGTTTCTGCTGCTCCTTCCTCCTCAGGGGGAGAAATCCTCACACTCTTCCCCTGCTCCAATGTGGGGTCCCTCTCACAGGACACAGTCTTCCACTAACTTCTCCTTCTCACAGGCTGCCGTTCTTCACAAAATGCTCCAGCGTGGGTCCCTTCCATGAGGTGCAGTCCTTCAGAAACAGAGTGTTCCAGTGTGGATCCCCATGGGGTCACAGGTCCTGCCAGCAAACCTGCTCCAGTGTGGGCTTCTCTCCTCATGGATCCACAGGTCCTGCCAGAAGCCTGCTCCAGCACAGGCTTCCCACAGAGCCACAGTCTCCTTCAGTGTGGAGTCCTCTGTGAGCTGCAAGTGGATCTCTGCTCCATCGTTAATCTCAATGGGTTGCAGGGGCAGCAGAGGAATCTCTGCTCTGATGCCTGGATCACCTCCTCTCCATCCTTACTCACTGACCTTGGGATCTGCAGAGCTGTTTCTCTCACATATTCTTACTCTTCAGCTGCAGTTGTACAGTTTTTCTCCCCTCATAATTAAGAAAATATGTTATCACAGAGGTGCTACCACCATTGCTGATTGACTTGGCCTTGGTCAGCAATGGGTCCATCTTGGAGCTGGATGGCATTGGCTCCACAGGACATAGGGGAAGCTTCTAGCAGCTTCTCACAGAAGCCGCCCCTGTAGCTCCTACTGCTACCAAAAGCTTACCATGCAAAACCAATACAATTTGCCTTTCCAAGCAGATGATGAAATAATGCCTCAGAATTTTAATGTTAATGTTAAAAAAGTTTTGTTATATTGCAGAAGTTCTAAGGAACAGGAAGAAAGTTAAAATAATATTAGCACTTTGAAGATGGATGATAGAGATCAGAACCGGATTATTAGAATTACTGATAATGGTGGGTTAACCCCAACCAGCAAACAAGCTCACTCGCTCACTCTTCCCCAGCAGAATAGCAGAGAGAATAGGAAAGGCAAAAGAGAGAAAAACTTCTGCATTGCTATATAGTCTAATAAGTGAAGGGTAAAAAAGAAAAAAATGTGATATAAAAGCAATCCCTCACCACCTCCCTCCAGCAGATTGATGCTGACTCAGTCCCCAAGTACAGACTACTTTGGAAAAACAACACTCCACCCAGTTTTACAGTTGAGCATGATGTCATATGTATGGAATATTTCTTCAGTCATTTTGGATCAGCTGTCTTGGCTGTATCCCCTCCCAACCTTTTGCTCACTCCCAGCCTATTCTCTTGCAGGGGCAGAGTGAGAAATAGAGAAGGTCTTGATGCTGTGCAAGCATTGCTCAGCAATAGTTGAAACACTGTTGTGTTATCAAGACAGATCAAAAAATAGTTCTATGGAGAAAATTAACTCTATCCCAACCACACTAAGTACATTGATGGAACATTCAGTCAATACGAAATAATAAAACACATGCTGGTCAATATGATCCTATTAAATATAGTAACCAACATTTGAAAAACAACCTCAGAAGGCAACACACTCCTTTGTCATAAAGACATTATGTACCCACAGAATGAAGTAGGGTAACTGAAGAAGGACACTGACAAACACCTATACATAGCAAGCAAACAGTATGTTTTTGATACAGCCAGACAGATGTAAACTTGAAGATTTCAGTGCCTCCTCTGCACTTTCTCTAATGTAACATCAGATTTGAGATTAAAACAGTTTTAGGTGAATATTCAAATAACAGCTATCACCAAAGTAGTTATATCAGATATAGTCTATACTAGTTCTTAGAAATCTGTCTAAGTGAAAAGAGAAATCAAGGTGTAATTTGACATGAATGTAAAGACACCTTTTCAAAACACAGTATTTCCTTAACTTTTCTAAATTAAGTTATCAGCTCAAGCAGTTTCAGCATTTACTTCCTCACAAGCTACAGAAGTTATTTCATGTAGTTGAAAGGGCAAATGTGAGTAAAGTATAACAATTTCTCATACTATTTCTCCAGACTGTAATAGCTTCTTTGAATTGTCATGAAGCTACAAATAGCACCACTTAGGTTTTCTTGACAACAAGTACTAGAAAAAAAAGATTAAGATTTGCTTTATGGTCACAGATATCCCTTTTACACATCGCAGTCTCAAAGTGATGATGTAACATGAAACAAAGATCCAGAAATCAAATTTCTTAGCTTATCTTGATCCTAAGCACGTTATATTGTGTTTTAAAAACACATAGTTGCCTGGGTAGAAGAGCCTGAACATCTAACCATACCAAGAAAAAGAAGCAAAAAGAAGCCAAAAAGAAACCAATAATAAATGAGAACTGTGTCTGTATACATTTATTTGAACTTAATGTTACTTCATAAGAAGGTGGTATTTTGATTTTCCGTCTTACTGTAATGTGAAATTTGGTTCTTTTATTTCCTTCTCATCTCTTTTAATGGTATATCTTCCTTTAGCAAAAATAATAGGCTTTGCTTGTTCTATTTCCTCAAATCTGCCAGAAAGAAAGCATACTTTATTTCAGATGGTTTTGCTTGTTTTAGGGTTGTTTTTTGTTTGGATTTTTTTCATCAGGGTTTGGTGTTGTTTTTTTTTTCAGATATCTCTATTTACATTTAATATGTTGTACTTTTTAGACTTAGCCATTCTGTGCTAACATGATCAATACTGACATCATCACTATTTAAGTAGATATTTAATAAAAAGACTATGCTAACTTAAATAGACATTAGCAAAAAAATTCCTAAACCTGTTAGCCTCTAGTATATATAACATCTTGTGAATGTAAAGAAATGATAAGGTTACAGAAAGTAAATAGCTATTAAAAGCTTTTTGAGATCATAATATTTTTTCATTTGTAAGATAAAACTAAAACATGATATCCAGAATTTTTTCCTTTGTAATATATTTTAGTATTTTTAGCTTTGTAAAATAAATTTGAAGTAACTTTCAAATTACGAAAGGATGAATCATAAATATAGACTAGTTTATAAGCAATTTCCAGATGCAGAAGTGTACTTTAAATTAAATTACATTAACTTTAATTTAAACTAGATCTTTTTAATATAAAAAAGTTTAATGGTACTGGGAAGGAAAATAATTTCTCCAGCTAATACATGAGCTTCTGTGGATTTGTAACAGTAAATGTTACACGGACATAGGAACTTTCAAATTGGATCACAATCTTCAGTCCAGTTTAGAATTCTGATTACAGAAGTGGCCAATATACTAGGTGTTTAGAGTGAAAATATGAGGAAGAGCACGAGAAAAAAATTCATCCTTCCTCTACTATTTTCTCTAAGCTTCTGGGAATCAGCACATCACTTACTTCCAGAGATGGATGTTGAGTGTAGGTAATTGTTTTTGACACTACCAACCAACTTCATCAATTCCTTAGTACTTTCTTTAACCTTTTTATACTTATGGACTTCTTGTTATACTGTGACGATTATTCACCGAAGTTCAAGGGAGGAGATTTTGCCTCTGTGCACCACTGTCATAAGACCCCACCTGGGGCACTGTGTCCAGCTCTGGAGTCCTCAGTACAGGAAAAACATGGACCTGTTGGAGCAGGTCCAGAGAAGGGCCACAAAAACGAATCGAGGTCTGGAGCACCTCTCCTATGAAGACAGGCTGAGAGACTTGGAGTTGTTTAGCCTGGAGAAGGCTCCGGGGAGACCTTCTAGCAGCCTTTCAGTACCTAAAAGGAGCCTCTCAGAAAGATGGGGACAAACTTTTTAGTAGGGCCTGTTGTGGTAGGACAAGGGGTAATGGTTTTAAACTAAAAGAGATATATATCCTTATATCCTTAGATATACAGATTTTTTTTTTTTTACCGTGAGGGTGGCACAATACTGGAACAGGTTGCCCTAGGAGGTGCTAGATTCCCCAACTCTGGAGTCATTCAAGGTCAAGTTGGACCCAGCCTTTTCCTTACTATTCTTTATTATATAGGTTTCTACCTATAAAATACTTCTTTCACTGTCTCATTTAATGTCTTACCACAAAGAAGCTGTTTCATATCTGTGATCATCTCATTATTCCTCTTTTTACTTTTTCTGGTTCTTTAATATCTTTTTTAAAATAAAACATGGTATATACATGGTTTAGGATTTTAAATTTCAGTAATAATATCCACTGTTAGGAGCACAGGAAAGCATACTTTTAGAATAGAAAGCATGTTTATTCTTACTTTATCCTGTTTCACAAAGATGCTACTGCAGTGAGTCACAATAGTTGTTCCTTGTTTACAGAACTGCTTAAGAATCATAACCACAATATTGGTTTTGACAAGGTTTATTTTTAGTACCTCTGGCTAAATTCTCTTTTAAGACCCCACGGCTTTTCTGTAGTGAAAAGAGCATCCATGCATCCTTCAAAGATGAGGAATGCTATAGAAAAAACTGTGACATCTCTTCCATTTCTGATCTTCACAGAGGCACACACTGCAGATTTAAAAGCGGTATTTAGTTTTTTTCCTAAAAAAAGAAAAAAAAATAAAAATAGTCTGTTGGGTATTGCAGGTTAAAAGTAGTTTCAGGACCAACTACAAGGACTCCAAATGTAGAAAAAATTGTTTAGTTACTTCATCTGCCAGTTCCTTCAGGACCCATGAATGCATCTTATCAGGTCCCTTGGACTTGTACACCTTCAGGTTCCTTAGATGGTCTCAAACCTGATCTTCTCCTGTAGTGGATGTTTCTTCATTTTCCCAGTCCCTGCCTTTGCTCTCTGCTACTTGAGCGGTGTGGTTACAGTCCTTGCCAGTGAAGACTGAGGCAAAGAAGTCATTGAGTAACTCAGCCTTCTCTATATCTTGAGTAACCAGATCTCCTGTTTCCTTCCAGAGAGGGCCCACATTTTCCCTAGTCCTCCTTTTATCACTAACATGTCTATAGGAGCTCTACTTGTTTCTCTTATTTCCTTAGCCAGATTTAATTTTATCAGGGCTTTAGCTTTCCTAACCTGGTCCCTGGCTGCTCAGACAATATCTCTGTATTCCTCCCAAGCTACTTGTCCTTCCTTCCATCCTATCTAGGCTTCCTTCGTGTTTGAATGCTAACAAGGCAGAGGTTCTCAATAGTTTTTTTTGTGTCTGCCTTTACCAGCATAGCTGGACCCCAGGTCACAAGATCAGGTAGCTACAACAATGCATGTGTCAAACCACCAGTAGCGGAGGAATGACTGGTCTGTCTCAACCCACATAAATCTATGGACCTGGACAGAATCCACCCCAGAGTCTTATATGAAGTGGCTGACATTGTTGCAAGGCCACTGTCTATAATATTTGAAAAGTCATGCAGGGAATGTCCCTGATGACCAGAAGAGGGCAAATGCCATACTTTTCCACAAGAAGGACCCAGAACAGAGATCAGGAAACTATAAGCTCATTGGTCTTACTTCAGTCCCTAGGAAAGCAATGGAATGAGTCCTCCTGGAAACTATTACTAACCTAATGAAGCAAGTGATGCAGAAAAGCCAGCATGGATTTACCAAGGGCAAATCATGACAGACTAACTTGATCACCTTCTACAACAAAATAACATCTTTTGTTGACATGGGAGAGCTGTGGATGGTTTTTACCTGGACTTCAGCAAAGCATTTGACACTTTTTCCTACAGCCTTCTCCTGGACAAATTGGCAAAGTACAGATTGTATGGAAGGGCTCTGATATGGGAAGGAAATTGGTGAAGAAGTAGTACTCTGAGCATGATAATTAATGGTTTTTACTCAGGCTGGCAGTCTGTCAAAAGTAGATTCCCCCAGGGATTGATAATGGACCTCATGCTTTTTCAACATCTTCATAAATGATCTGGATGATTGGATTGGAAGCACCCACAGCAAGTCTGCTGATGACACTAAGCTGGGTGGTGAGGTGAACACATCAGAAGGGAGAAGCATTTTAAAGGGAGATCAGGACTAGCCATAACAGTATGAAATTTGGCAAAGGCAAGTGCATAAGTCCCACAACTGAGTCAGAACAACGAAGAGCCTCATACAGGTTAAGATCTGTGTGGCTGAGGAGCAGCCCTGCTGAAAGGGACCTGGAGGTCCTAGTGGACAGTGAGTTGAACATGAGTCAGCAGTGTGCTGCTGCAGCATCAAGGCAAATCATATTCTGGGCTGCATCCAGAGGGGCATAACTCTCAGAGATAGAGATGTGATCATCCCACTCTACTCAGCACTTGTCAGGCCACAGCTGGAGTACTATGCCCAGTTCTGGTCCCCACAATTCAAGAAAGACACAGACAGACTGAAGAGGTGCCAGAGGAGGGCCACAAAAATGATCAAAAGGCCTATCCTGTTTGGAAAGACTGAAGGAGTTAAGTTTCTTCTCCCTGAAGAAGAAAAAACTCAGAGGGCACCTCATCAAAGGATTCTAGTACTTACAGGATGGCTACAAAGAGGCTGGAGGTTCTCCCTTCACAGGGACCCACATGGAGTAGAAAAGGGGCAATGGGTACAGGCTGCACTGGAAGAGGTTTCATCTCAACATACAAAAGACATTTTTTACAGTGAGAACTACCAGTCACTGGAATAGCCTCCCCAGTGATGTGGTCAAGTCCTCATCACCGGAGGTTTTCAAGATGTGATTGAGCAGGGTGCTAGATAAAACTCATCCAGCCTCTCTTCTCGACAAATGTTTAAACAGATGATCTTTTGACATCCCTTCCAACCTGGGCTATTCTATGATTCTATGAACCATGTAAAATTTAAAACACTTGAACATCTCTTACTTTGTACCAATAAATTTACCAATTTTATATAACAGAAAAAGATATGATTCACATTCTTTTTGTAAACATAAAACATTTTCTCTCCAAAAGATTCAAGGGACAGGAAAACATAGACTTAGATTCAGATATGAGACATTTATGATATAACTAAAAAAAACAGCCACCTCTATATCAACAATTGTAGAAAGGAATTCTTGATTGAGTATTTCAGGACTAATCTCAGGAATATTAAAAGATATCCTGAAACTATAGTTACAGATCGTTTTCAGAATCTCACTTACACAACCATGTCTTTCTCTAATCCTCTCATTTAGTACAAGTAGTATCCAATAGCCTCCTAAAAATATTAAACCAGAAAAATTCACTGTTCTGCAGATTTCATCAAAAACAAAAAGAAAACATCTGCTTCACTGTTTTGAAGTTGCGACCTACTCCACTATAATTTTAACTCAGGTATGATAAAAACTGTAGTCAAACACTGGGATTACCTTTACTGACTGTACACATCTATTTTCCATTAAAGCCATTGTTAGTATGGGAACTGCATTCAGCTGGAACTGATCGTTTATCTGCAAGTTTTTAGGATGTCAAGTTGATGCTTATGGGATAAGCTAACAACTTCATTCTAAATACTGTTTTTAATGCTGCACATCTTGTTGAGAGTGGACAACATGAGGAAATATTTACTTTATTAAACTATTAGGTTGAAAGAGCTAGTAATGCCTACATAGTAGAGTTTGAGAATTTGACTTAGTGTAACTTATTTAGAGGGCTACCTGTATGTTCAGTGAAACCAATAATCTTCAAGCATAAGGTCTTCCATAATTCTCTAATTTCCTTTGACTTAAACTTCTGTCATAATTCTGGCTGTTCAGTGGAACAAATTGCCAGCATTAGTATAATATGTCTTTCGAGAGATCCTAGACTGAACTCTCCAGACGTTACTGCAGTAAAAATAACTATAACAGAAAGCCCTGAAAAAAAACACCAACAAACAAGCAACAAAAAAACTAGAAACATTAGCACTTAAAATTTCTGTTTAATTAGTTTTTAAATAGTTGGTCATTACACATCCTAAATTACCTTACCATTTCCTAAGTTCATACAACTTTAAGAACTGTATTTTGTGTATTTTTTATGCATAACTCAACCATACATTATTGACAAATAAGACTCAAAACCTAAACTAACTTACTTTCAGAAATTCCCAAAATTTGTACAATGCATTTGGAGCAAAAATTTACAGCTTGAGTCTATCTCTAATTAGAACATAATGATTAGCCAAGATAAATATTTGATATATGACTTCCTTTGTATTTTTAAATTATTTAAGCAACACTTAAAACCTGTAGTTCTAAATTTGTGGATAGTCTCTTTTGGAATGGCTTATCAATGTGCAGAAGTTTCAATATGCCAAAAGCTTCCTCTTAAAGCCAGAAATGACAGCTATTTTCTAGGTGTGCGTTACTTCCTGAAGAGCAGGAAAGAGCCATTATATATCCATATTTGATATAAACAAGAATAAGGAGGCTATAAGGAGAGAAGAACAAACTGTTGAACTTATCTGTGAAGTTTATATCAAATTACATAAGGGACACATAAATTGGGGCAATATTACACATTTGGAAATAAAATTATACATTAAAATAATATTTCATTTTATTGAGGCTGCTGGACCTTAACTCTTCTCAAAATGTAAGCAAGAATATCCTGAAATTATTTAAGATTTAGGGAACTTACTTCTGTCTGTTCTGTCCATTGAACACTTTGTTTGCTGAACGTCAAATGTCAAATATAGGGTTACTGTAAAATATGTTATTAAACAAAGAGTTGAAAGACTTATTCTGTAAATAGTCTAACCAATGTTTCAGAGGTTTGCAAAGTTTTCAAGATATGTGTGAAACATTTGAAAATGGTTGAATTAATCTCCAGACTGACATCAATGAAAGGACTGGGTCACTTTAAACTTGATTTAAAAAACACTTCAGGTTAAGCATGTTGTGTTGCAAATATGTATCTGCTTTTACATAGAAAACATCAATCAATAATAGTGTATGTGAATTTTCTGTGAAAATAAAATACTAATCTAGTGCTGGCTTTACACATTCATGTTCTACATGTTTCATTAAAGAAAGCAATGAAATTTTTCCCACAGAAATTGCTTCCATGACAGTACTAAGTCACAGAATTTATGGTCTCAAAACACAATGGCATCGACTAACGTATTTTATCTTTTACTCTCGTTATGAATGTAAAGTATATAATATATTATTGTGGTTATTCATGACATTTTTTGGTTTATTTCAAGTGTAGTTCTGTTGCACTGGTGATGATCAAATTTTGAAAAGAACAAAAATACATAAAAATGGAACAACATAAGAATTGAAAACTCTTTACCTAAACTTTGATCATGCTGTCTTTACAAGTGGAACACATTTGCTCTTTTGAAAGTCGTACTTCAGCCACAGTATCCCCAGGTAGCCACCTTCCTTCCCAATTTCTGCTGATTTTTCATCCTGGCAAAAACTGCACATGACATTTGTATTTGTGGATCAATATAAAATGCTGTGAAGCTGATGACCTCGCTTATTTTTTACATTGTGGCTCCCATGGAGTGAGTAATGAGGATGACAGGGCAAGAAAGTGAAAATAACTGAGACTGGATTTTTCAGAGCAGCTTTGCAGCAGGCCAGAAGTATGAAGATAAGACGTTCAGAAGAGTGATTTCCCATATACTTTGAGTAAACCTGTGACCAGAACAGCAGCTATTCTCTGTTTGCCTGTTTTCCAGATCTCATTCTTCCCCTTTTTCCTCTCAAAGCTGTGTTAATTCTTTTCAGTTCTTCTCTGCCACTGTTTTTTTTTTTGTTTTGTTTTGTTTTGTTTTGTTTTGTTTTTTCTAATTTAATATTTTTTATTCTGTAAATCCCTTTCCTCGTAATGCATCTCTTCTTTGCAGACTCTTCCTAGGTCCTTTGTTTAATCATTCTTTTTTCTCTTCTATCCCCACATTTTCACTGTTGCGTTGGTACTTGTCTATTCACTGACTCCTTCTTCTGGTATTACATGCATACTATTCCCTTTCAAAGTTGTCATCTGTTTGACCATTTGGTATCTACCTACGATAAAGACTCATAATACAGAAAAGACAGAGAAGGTTCCTTGCTGATTACTCAGAAAACAGGGAAGAAATATTTTCATGCTTGCACAGCTCAAAGTATGCAGCTGAAAAGCCCTCTGCTGCCTCGTGTCTCACAGAGCTATTAGAGGAAGGATCCACATCATACCTCTTGCAAATTTTGACTGTCTCTTCTCTCCTCAACCCATTCTAACAGTAAGCTCTTTAATGTCCTTTAGAGGTAGCAGCTCAAAAGTAATTTGTCACAGTAGTAGATGATGTATGTTACGAATTGCTTAGAAAAGAAGTGTATGTTCTTGTTCAGGTCAGATTAATGCGGCCACCTAATTTAACAGGTGGTTTTGTCAAAGAAAACTGAAGATTGCCAGAAATAAATTTACAGTTATTTTACACTCATCATATATCTGTCATGCTGCATGGGCATGTATTGTAAGCATAATGTTGCAAAGCATGGAGATTATATTTGGTCTAATGGAACCTGACAGACAGAAAATGTTGACATTCAGTAGCTGTCCTTCACATTTCACATTTGGGGACTTTAATACAACTCCAAAAAGAAGACAGGAAATTTGTAGAAATTGAGCTGCTATGTTATCACTATATTGATAATCTCCCTTGAATTAACTGCTCTAGTGTCAGCTCCATTAGTTACTCTATAATCCACTCAGATGAAAGTGTTTTAGGAAGTTCTGATGTTGAAAAAAATGAAAAACTTGTGATGAATAGTTATCACATGTAGCAAAAAACACACTATAGGCTACACACAGCTATAGCAACAACAAAGATAACTAGATGATGTGGTGGTTAGTTAAAAATAATCCAGCATTTTAAGAATTAACTCTCTTTGAACACGTTCACATTTCACCAAGTATGGCAGTAATTCCTGAACTTACTTCATGCAATATCATTTTCTGATATAGTTCCCTTCTTTTTTGAACACAGTGAACAAGGGCTGTATAGCAATAACTAATGATGAAACTTTCCTTAAAATTTAAAATATATGAACTGGATTCTTTAAATTAAACATCCTTCTAATGTTTCTTCACCATTTTCAAACTAAGATGACAAGGCAGTTTACTGCAATACACTGTAATACTGTGGAATTCCACTACAGCCTGTGGAAAACACACACTGGAGCAGGTTCTTGGCAGGAACTGTGGCCTGTAGAGAGACATCCACTCAGGATCAGGTTTTCTGGCATGACCTGTAACCCTGTGGGGGATCCACACTGGAGCCATATTGGAGAAGTTGATGAAGAAGTGTATCATATGGGTGAGACCCCACATCGGAGTGAAGGAAGAGTGTGAAGATGAAGAAGCATCAGGACAAAGCGTTATGAATCGACTACAACTGTCATTTCTTATCTTCCTGTGCTGCTCAGGGTTGAGCAGGTAGAAGAATTGGGATTGAAGTTGGGCCTGGGAAGAAGGAAGAAGTGTTTTTAATTAATTCACGTTTTAATTATTTTTCTTGTTTCTCATCCTACTCTGTTATTAATTAGCAAGAGAATAAATTAAATTATAGATTAATTTCCCTAAGTCAAGTCTCTTTTCCCAGTGACAGTAATTACTGAGTGATCTCCTTGCCCTTATCTCAATCCAAGAGTTTTTCAATGTATTTTCTTCCACTGTGGAGGAGGCGGTGTGATAGAGTGGCTTGGTGGGCACCTGGTGGCCAGCCAAGTCAATCCACAATGTAAACATATGAATATTAAATAGAAGAAATATGTACCCTTGATCTTGATACAGAAATTCTTACCTCCATTCTTAATGCTTAAGGCCAGAGAAGCATTATCATTGCTTTAATCCAGTCTCGATTTTGGAAGACATTGCCCACTTCCTGGACAGTGTTACTCCACCAGTCAATTACATGTATGCATGGAATCTCTGGAATATGAAGAAAAACTTCTAATAGTCAAGTTTATCAACAAGATCTCTCTCAAAAAATAAATTTGTAGTTTTAGCTTCCCATAAGCAAATGTAATTAAGATAAGCAGGTGAAGCGAACAGAGATTTAAACTTCTGTAATGAAACAGCTAGTAAATCTGTTTTTCCCCTCATACAGCAGATCCATCGAGTACAGTACATCACCTTCTTTTAGTCACTCACTGAAGAATAAAGTTAACTAGATATACAAAGAGGCAGCGGATAGATTGGAGAAGAAACTTTTGCTCAAAACATTCAGTTACATTTTATCAGGTGAGAGTCAATCGCTGGTTTTCACACATGTTGATAAATCTAAAATCAAATACAGTATTGAGAGTGATGCCTTCTTATCTTAGTAATCCATGATTTAGTAAAGGAAAATTGTTTCAATGCACTGTCTTTTATTTGTTGTATAAAAAGGATACACTGAAATGTATTATAAAAGTAGCAGTTGAGAAATTAAACCATACATGTATTTCTGACCCTTTGAACAAGTCTCTCTTTTTCTTTTTAATGTTCTTGTCATGGTTTGATGTGGGGGGGGGGGTCCGGGTGGCAGAAGCTGCCCATCAGACCGGACTCCCATCCCCCTCGGGGCTTGAGCCAATCGGTGCCTCTGCGAATTGCCCTATTTACATCGGGACAAAGGAACGGGAAAGGTGTGCCTTGGCCCACGGGCAAGGAGAAGGGAGGGGGGCACTGCCTCCACTCCCAGGCACCCGTCCGGGCAGCGGCCCGTGCCGGGCCAGGGCCATCCACTGGAGATGGCCGCGATGGAGCCGCTTGGGGAACTCGGGGAGAGCTCCGCTCCCGGGGTGCCCACCGAGCTGAGTTCACCCAGAAAAGACTGAGATCTGAGAGAAACTGCCACACAGATCATCCAGGTCAGTGAAGATGGAACGGAACATGTGCCGCGGCTGAGTCCCCCTTGCAAGCGGCCCCTTTGCAACCAGTCCTCGGTGGAGCAAGCAGAGACCCACTCGCAGCCCGTGGAGGATCCACGTCGAGAAGAGATGCCAGAGCCTGAGTACGGTACACATCTAGAGTCAATGGGACAACCCCCACCGATGGGGAGGTGCTTTGTTAAAGGAGATGCCTGAGCCTTAGACCATTGTGAATCATGGGCACAGGTCGAGGCGCATTTTCGCATTTACGCATTTTAAGTCTGTACGGAGATGCATTTAAGGTCGATATGAGAAGCTCAATATGAGACGGCAATGTGCTCTTGCAGCCCAGAAGGCCAACCGCGTCCTGGGCTGCATCAAGAGGAGCGTGGCCAGCAGGTCGAGGGAGGTGATTCTCCCCCTCTACTCTGCCCTTGTGAGACCTCACTTGGAGTATTGCGTCCAGTTCTGGAGTCCCCAACATAAGAAGCACATGGACCAGTTGGAGAGGGTCCAGAGGAGGGCCACGAAGATGATAAGAGGGCTGGAGCACCTTTCCTATGAGGACAGGCTGAGAGAGTTGGGGCTGTTCAGCCTGGAGAAGAGGAGGCTCCGGGGTGACCTTATAGCGGTCTTCCAGTACCTCAAGGGGGCCTACAAGAAAGATGGGGAGAGGCTGTTCAGGAGGGCCTGTTGTGATAGGACAAGGGGTAATGGTTTTAAAATAGAGGGAGGTAGATTCAGATTGGATATTAGGAAAAAATTTTTTACCATGAGAGTTGTAGAACACTGGAACAGGTTGCTCAGAGAGGTGGTGGATGCTCCATCCCTGGAGACGTTCAAGGCCAGGTTGGATGAGGCCCTGAGCAACCTGATCTAGTTGGAGATATCCCTGTTCCTTGCAGGGGGGTTGGACTAGATGACCTTTGAAGGTCCCTTCCAGCCCTAACCATTCTATGATTCTATGATTCTATGATATGACGACCCACGCTGGAGCACATTTAAAGTCTGTATGATGACCCACGCCAGAGCGAGTGGCTACAACTCCTTAAAAATCCGAGACTGGTAAAGCCCGCACTTGGGGCAATCCAATGGGGTAAGGATTGCCTCCCAGTGGGTAGGCCTCACGTTTCCCCGTGAGTAGGGGATCCACTGGAGCAAGGGACAATGGTGTGAGGACTCCTTCTCCTTTAAGAGAAGCGGCAGTAACAGCATGGAATGAACTGAGCCGCACTCCCCCATTCCCTGCCCCCCTGTGCCGCTGGGGGAAGGAGGTAGAGCCAAGAAGAAAGGCAAAGAGGGGGGGAGTGGTGTTGTTTTTTTAAGATTTGGCCTTGTTTTCTTGTTATCCTCTCAAGTAACCGTTTTTGTTTGCTTTTCTCTTTGTAGGTAGCTGTTAATAAACTGTTTTGCTTTAAGAAAACAGCCTCTTTTGCCTGGGACGGTGGTTGGTGGGTGCTCCTCTGTTCCTGTCTTGACCCTCAGCTCTTTTATTATATTTTTCTCCTCTCCATTTTACTGGAGTGGGAGAGCTGCGTGGGGTTTAATTGCCAGATCAGCCTAAACCACGACAGTTCTATTTCAGAAGTTCAAATCAGTGTAATTTTCCATCCTTTAAGACAGCAATTATGATACTTAGCTGATTTATATATTTTTTCACCTTATGTCAGTAAGTAATCCTAATGATATTCTGTGACAGAGTTTTAAGTATTATTACTAACATTTTAACAGTGAAGGTAACAATTACACATTCAGACAAAGCTTTATTTCATTTCTTAACAATCCTGTATTCTTTACTGCTGATTTTATATAGCTTGTAGTACCACTGCTATGGTCAAGACATACTTTCAACAAATGGCTACTCTATCTGTCATTCTAGAGAAGATAGTTTATACTGCCTGCAGCATCATGAAGAATGACTCAAGATAAAAATGTATTGTACATTGCTTATATTACGTACACTGTAAATTTCCCCTAAAAGACCAAATATTTTAAAACTACAACTAAAATAACAAGCAGAAAATGAATCTTTCTTCTTTCTCAGAAGTCTCAAATTTTGGAAGTGCTTGCTATAATATTGTGAGATGCTGCTAAGTGTGAATGTACTCCAGTGAATGTAAAGATATGTGAAATTCATTTTAATGATCAGATGAGTTGGAATTGAAATTATGCTACATGCTGTTGAGTTACATGGAAAATTGATCTGCTTTGTGGGGGAAAGCTACTAAATCGAGAAAAGGAATTTACAGGATTGGTTTTCATTCATGTTAATTGCGTCCTATTGACAGTTGCTGATTGATGAAGTGATTCTTAGACATGCATGCACATATACTGCAATGGTTGGAAGAAAAATGTTTCCTTTTGAAAGCAAATATTTTTGCCAAAATATCTATTTCTGCTTTTCTAATTTGAATTTGAGATGCGCTCCCACTCAGAAACATTTGCAATTTGATTTGGTCTCGCTGGTAATTAACAGAGTTTGTTGGAACTAATTTTTTGCTGGCAAATACGAAGTTGTTGGAAACAATAATTCATCATTATAAATAGAAAATCATCTTGTGGTTGACGCACTTTTCTGAAAACATAAGACATGATGTTTAAGTTCTTTAGCTGAGAAAAGAATGGCAAACTTCTATAGCTATGACATGTCCCAGTTAAAATTTGAAGGTTGTATGACGTATGTCCACTATTACCTAAAATAATAAAGATAATTGTTCTAAATGGAGATGTGAATTAGCCTAGGGGCCTATAAGGTGACTATATTTGCATCCTTTGGGAAAAAAATCCCAAACCAAACCAAACCAACTAAACAAAAAAAAACGCAACGCAAACAACATACCCCTGACCAAAAAACAAAGCACAGAAACCCCAGATAATTAGTATAGAAAAATGAATCATTAAAACTCTTGAACATTCTCATCGTTACTCCTATATACCTGTCTTCATCAGTGAAACAGTATAAATCATCATCATTGATCTCATAAATATCTTACCCAGTAGCCAGGTAACAAACAGAACGTAATTAAAATTTCCAAAATATTCTGATGTTATTATGAGGAGCACCACAGAAAAATCCAGGGAAAAAATATAAAGGAGAACATGCTTACTTATCATTTAGATCAAGAATTATTTTTTATTCAAAGGTTTCTTCTGAAAGATTTAACAATTGTTTGGAGTACTTTGAAATTCACTTTTAGGCTCATAGCAGTATTACAAGCATATGATTTGGCTCTAAATACAAGGTATTTTATGAAGCCTGTAATTTTTTCATGTCACTATTTTTGTTTACACAGGGTCAGTTCATGTCTTTGATCCTCCTACCACTGATCTCAGTTTTTACTACAAGGACTACACAGTGATTTTTAGTTATTCAGGGCTAAGTCTGAAAAAAGTAGATGGCCCTAAATCTTATGAAATGATAAAAAAAAACAAAAACAAACAAACAGGTACTGCTATAATTGAATAAAGACACAGAAGCCAAGTCAATAAAGTCTTCCAAGGGGATGGAAAAAAAAAAAAAAAAAAGGAAAAAAAATAGGCTAAGAGAACCCACTTTCCCTAACCCATCGCCACAGCTGCTCCAATTTTCCTTCCAGCTGAGTAGGCCAAGTGTTTTCATGAAGTTTTTCTTCTTAGAAGTTTCACTTACTCAGAACGCAAACAAATAGTGTTACGTGATAAAGATGACGACCCATTTCATGATGAATATGAAGTGCCCAAAATATTATCGATAGAAGTGTTTGAATTGAACTGCCATAGAGTAACTTAGAGACATAAGTAGATTAATAAAAATTTACGTGATTGCCAACTGTTCACAATTATAAAAGCTGAAAAATCAATTGCATTACAGGTGTCAATATATATTCATTAGTCTCACAAAGTTCACCTGGGTCTACTCATATCTTTGGACCTGACAAGCATGAATACACTATCTGTTCGTCTTTGCATTTCTTTGAGTGAACTGGAATTTAGAAGTTTCTGTTGCCTTTGTCCTAGCTGAAATGAATATATTCTCTCTGTTATTGAGGAAAGGTACTGTAGACTCTCCAGATTTATTTTTTTAGTCAATATGAAAAATACATTATATTCCATTATGCTCTAGATGGGAATTTGTTCAGACTACTCTGTTCTAATTCTTAATCAACTAACCTGAAGAAGGAAAATTGTTCTGAGTTAGTTAATTTTGGATGCAGTTACTCAAAATATATAACGGCACACACTGAAAATCTATTATCTAACAGTCAATTGCCATTGTAATCACATTTAAAATAAAGAGTGTATAACTGAGGATTTCACAGAAAGAAATTTTATCACACTCTCTCTTGAAAAAAGCATCCCTTCCTGCAATTTAAGTACAGCTATGGGAATTCCTACACCTCTTAGTGTCTTGATGAATAGAATACATGATCAACTTATGCGTTGGTTAATATTTCTGTCTTACTGGAGTTAGTTCTTATTTCTTCTCAATTTGAGATGTCAGAAATGAATTTATTGTTGCCCTTGAATATTATCTCAATTATGAGATTGAAATAAACTAACCTCAAGAACGTAAATATTTTAAACAGAAGTTTACATGACAAGTAATACGGAAACACTGCAACACACAGACGTGCTACTAAAGCACTGCTTTAATTTCCAGTAATAATAACTTGATTGAGATTTTAGTAAAACATGTATTTTCTCCAATCACATAAGCTGTCAGTGTTCAATGGCTGCTTTTCTATGTTTCCCTTCCTTCTTTGGAAAATCAAATAAGTATAAAGTATACCTGATTAAAGTAGTTAAATTGTTAGGATAATTGCATTTACACAAGTAGAAGGTAAGACCGTATGTCATAGAAAACATGAATAGAGATTGATTATTCATTTCTTTCCATAAGTATATTTTTGAGTGTTATAAAAAATTATAATTAGAATGTTCACACCAAATAAATTCCCCCCACCCAACATTTTTTCAAACAAAGTGTAAAAAAGGAGAACTCATTGTCACAAGGGATTCACCTTTCTGAAAGGTGGAATCAGCTGGTGGGGCTCATTGACAGGGCTTTAAACCAGACTTGAAGGGGGAGTGAGATAATGTCATGTTTGCCTGTAACAAGATGAGAGCACCTGAAGAGCAGCAGAAAGGAATCAGCCACTCCAGCCAGGAAGTCATCTTCATTGGATGCTCAACTTAAATGTCTCTGTGCAAACACATGTAGCATGGGGAATTAAAGAAAGAAGTTAGAAATGTGTACACGCCTGCAGGGCTGTGATCTTATTGGCATCATGGAGAGGTGGTAGAATGGCTCCTATGACTGGAGTGTTGGAATGGAAGGATACAGGCTCTTTTGGAAGGACAGGCAGGCAAGATGAGGAAGAGTTGTCACCCTCTTGTCAGTGACCAGTTGGAGTGCATGGAGGTCTGCCTGGGGATGGACGAGGAGCTGACTGAAATCATATAGGTCAGGATTAAAAGAAGGGAAGGGACAGGTGACATTATAGTGGGGGTCTGCTATAGACCACCTAACCAGGAAGACTGAGCGGATGAGGCCCTCTATAGACAGATAGGAGCAACCTCACATTCATGAGCCCTACTTCTCATGGAGGATTTCAACCACCCCAATATCTATTGGAGGGACAACACGGAAGGACATAAGCAATCCAGGAGGTTCCTGGAATGCATTGATGATGACTTCATTCTCCAAGTGATGGAAGAATCAACGAGGAGAGTTGCTATGTTGGACCTTGTTCTCACCAATAAAGAGAAGTTGGTGGGGAATGTGAAGCTCAAGGACAGCTTTGGCTGCAATGACCATGAAATGGTGGAGTTCAAGATCCTTACAGCAGTGAGAAGGGAGTACAGCAAGCTCACTACACTGGATTTTAGGAGAGCATACTTTGGCCTCTTCAAGGATCTGCTTGGTAGAGTACAATGGGAGAAAACCCAGGAGGGAGGAGGGGCCCAGAAAGTCTGGTTTACATTTAAGGATCACCTCCAACAAGCTCAGGAGCAGTGTGTTCCAACAAAGAGGAAGTTGGGCAAACACACCACGAGGCCTGCATGGATGAACAAGGAGCTCCTAAATCAACTCAAACACAAAAGGGAAGCCTATAGAGGGTGAGAGTAAGGACAGTCGCTGGGGGAGAATATAGAGAAATTGTCCAAGCAGCCAGGGATCAGCATAGGAAAGCTGAAACAATGAGAGAATTAAATCTGGCCAGGGACACTAAGGGAGACAAGAAAGCTTATATAGGTACGTTGGTGATAAAAGGAGGACTAGGAAAAATGTGGACCCTCTGGAAGGAAACAGGTGACGTGCTTACCCAGGACATGGAGAACTTTGAGGTGCTCAAGGATTTTTTTACTTCAGTCTTCACTGGCAAGAGCTCCAGCTGCACTGTCCAAGTCACAGAAGGCAAAGGCAGGGACTGGGACAATGAAGAACTGCCCTCTGTAGGAGAACATCAGGTTCGAGGCCATCTAAAGAACCTGAAGGTGCACAAGTCCATGGGACCTGATGAGGTGCATCCGTGGGTCCTGAGGGAACTGGCAGCTGAAGTTGCTAAGCCACCATCCATCATGTTTGAGAAGTTGTGGCAGTGCAGTGAAGTTCCCACTGACTGGAAAAGGGGAAACACAGCCCCCATTCTAAAAAAAAGGGCAAAAAGGAAGACCCAGGGAACTACAGGCCAGTCAGTCTCACCTCTGTGCCGGGCAAGATCATGGACCAGCTGCTCCAGGAAACTACACTAAAGCAGATGGAATAAAAGGGGGTGATTGGTGACAGCCAACATGACTTCACTAAGGGTAAATCACGCCTGACAGATTTAGTGGCCTTCTATGATGAGGTTACGGCATTGGTGGATAAGCAAAGAGCATCTGATTACAACTGCCTGGACTGGTACAAAGCATTTGACACTGCCCTGCGCACAACATCCTTGTCTCTAAACTGGAGAGACGGATTTGATGGATGGACCACTTGGTAGATAAGGAACTGACTGGATGGTAACACTAAAAGAGTTGCGATCAATGGCTCGATGTGCAAGTGGACATCAGTGACAAGTGGCATTCTTCAGGGTCAATATTGGGGCCGGTGCTGTTAAATATCTTTGTCAATACAATGGGCAGTGAGATCGAGTGCACCCTCAGCAAGTTTGCTGACGACACCAGGCTGTGTGGTGTGGTCAACACACTGGAGGGAAGTGATGCCATCCAGAGGGACCTTGACAGGCTGGAGAGGTGGGCCTGTGTGAATCTCATGAAATTCAACAAGACCAAGTGCAAGATCCTACCCATGGGTCGGGGCAATCCAAGCACAAGTACAGGCTGGGTGGAGAATGGATTGAGAGCAGGACTAAGGAGAAAGACTTGGAGTGTTACTTGATGAGAAGCCTAACGTGAACCGGCAATGTGCGCTTGCAGCCCAGAAAACCAACCATATCCTGGGCTGCATCCAAAGGAATGTGGCCAGCAGGTCGAGGGAGGTGAATTTTCCCCTCTACTCTCCTATCATGAAATCCCACCTGGAGTACTGGTTCAGCTCTGGGGCCCCCAACATAAGAAGGACGTGGAGCTGTTGGATCAAGTCCATGGGAGGAACACAAAGATGATCTGAGGGCTGGAGCACCTTTCCTATGAAGTCAGGCTGAGAGAGTTGGGGCTGTTCAGCCTGGAGAAGAGAAGGCTCCAGGGACACATTCTAGCAGCCTTTCAGTACCTAAGGGAGGCCTACAGGCAAGGGCATGGAGTGATAGGAGAAGAAGAAATGGTTTTAAACTGAAAGAGGGGATATTTTGATTAAATATAAAGAAGAAATTTTTCACTCTGAGGGTGATGAGACACTGGAACAGGTTGCCCAGAGAAGTTGTGGATGTCCCATCCCTGGAAGTGTTCAAGGCCAGGTTGGATGAGGCTTTGGGCAAGCTGATGCAGTGGAAGGTGTCCCTGCCCATGGCAGGGGGGTTGGAGCTAGATGATCTTTGAGGTTCTTTCCAACCCAAATCATTCTATGATTCTATGATTATTAGTAACTAGTTTCCCTGCCCTGTTTTGAAGTGGACCTACATCTTCCCTGTGCTTCCGTTTACTGGTCATGTATCTGAAGAATACTTTCTTGTACTTGGTCTCTTTGTCCACTTTCAGCTCTTGCCTTCCTTACTGCATCTCTGAATGTCCACACAAGATTCTTGTAGTCCTCAATAGCTATTTGGATGCCTTTTCATAATTGGCATGGTTTTTTTTTAATTTTAAGCACACCCAAAAGCTCATTGTTAATCCAGAGTGGTCTCTTGTTCTGCACTTCATGTGGTGACTATCCTGTATTAACCCAGTTGTCCAGTAAATTTACTTCTGAACACATTAATGTGAATTTGAAAACAATGAAAGGTTTTAAAATTACAGTAGCTTCTACTCACAATATGAATACACATCTATGATTCTATGATTCTGTGTTCTGATCCATTATGGGCCATTCTTGTGTCCGAATGTGGTGCATATAACCATGGTTAAAAGGCAACCTAAACTCTTGAATAAACTAGGACATTATTAAAGGTACAGTCCATGATCTTTTAATTTTAATGATTTTTTTTTTGAGAACCCTTCCATTTTACTGATACTCGTCTGGTGGTGTTAGGTATAACAACTCCACTGCAGTCATATTTTATTTATTCAGTGTATCTAAAAAAAGAATTCTGCCCAATATTCCTTTTAAAGTGACTGAAATATCTGAATTTACTCATCATGTGTTTATGAAGTGACAACTGTTTTCAGAAATAATTGACTAGACTATATATGGCAACCAGTCATTATTAGCCCAGCTGGACTGAGTTGAGATAATGAACTAACTAATTAAGTAATCAACTCAAGGTACCGACCCTGCCCACAAGAGGCAGGCCATTTCCTCCTGGCTGCGGAAGATGCAACAGTGTCCCTGGTGCCGCAGCCCAGGCTGGTGAGCAACAACTATATGATACCTTCTATGTATATTTTTTTAACTTTAATGGAAGAAAGAATAAGTAAGATCTCTGTGCTTATGGTTCCGCCTTTAGGTCATCACGGAAAAAGATTGGTATTTTAAAAATGTCCTGCAAATTCCTCCTTCTTACGGAGGTCTTAGCCCATAATTTTTCCATCTCCGAACACCCAGTGAGCAAAACCTGCATGTACTGAGTTACTGCAGTCATTTAGCACTTTCACAATTCACTTAGGTTTGTTTTAAGCAAAATATCTTCAGTGTATTTCAGAAAAATCTCTATAAAAATCCAACAAAATCTAGTGGACTTTGTTCATTTTTTACTTAAGTTAGTTTTGATTTTTTTTACATTCTATTAGCTTAAATTGAGTCAATTCCTGCTTACATTGCCATATCCTAAGCCAGAATTCAGTCTGCTATGTTTTCAAAAGAAAAACTTAAAAAGCCCGTTCATAACATATTTTCCTGCCAAAGTGATTGATAGATCATACTGCCAAATATTTTAATAGAGGTTGTTTTGTTTGTTTGGTGTGATAGTTTGATGTGTGGGGGGGTGTTCTGGTGGCAGGGGAGGGGATTTGCTCCCTGTGCCACCAGATCTGAGTCCCATCCCCCCCGGGGGAGGTTGAGCCAAGGCGGCGCCTCTGCGAATTGCCCTATTTAAGTTGAGACAAAGGGGCGGGAAGGGCTTTTTGCTCAGGAGCGAGGAGAGAGCAGGAGGGCGCTGCCCTCGCTCCCGGCTCCCGGCCGAGCGGCCGCTCGGGCCCGGGCCGGCGCCATGTGCTCAAGATGGCGCCGGGGAGCCGCATGGGGGACTCGGTAAGCGCCCCGCTCCCGGGGTGCCCGCCGGGCCGAGCTCCCCCAGAGAGGATTAATATCTAAGAGAAGACAACCACAACGACCGGGTCAGCAAAGATGGAGCAGGAGGAGGTGTACTGGAGCTGAGGCTTCCCTTGCAATCGGTGTGAGATGGCAGGCGGCCCCCCTGCAGCCAGGGTGTACTCGGCGGAGCAGCGGCCCACTCGTGGCCTGTGGAGAAACCCACGTCGGGAAGGAGATGCCTGAGCCCAGGAGAGGTCGTGGAGCAGGGGATGCGCGACCAGGTACTGTTGATAATGGGGCATGGAATGCACGACGAGGTCGTGGAGGCATCTGGAGACCGTGGGACGACCCACGCCGACGCGAGTGGCAGCAGCTCCCTAAGAGGCCGAGACTGGTAAAGCCCGAACTGGTGCGATCCATGGGGAGGATTGCGATCCTGCGGGCAGGACTTACTTTGGAAAAGTTTGGGGACTTTTTCTTTGTGAGTAGGGGATCCACCGAAGCAAGGGAAAAATGGTGTAAAGACTCCTCCTCCTTTAAGAAAGAGGCGGCAGTGAACAACATGGATGAACTGACCTGTACTCCCCCATTCCCTGTCTCCCTGCGCCGCTGGGGGGAAGACAGAGCCAGGAACGAAAGGAAAATAGGGGGTGGGGAGGTGTTGTTTTAAGATCGGGCCTTGTTTTCTCTTTTCTCCTCTCAAGTAACCGGTTTCGTTCCCTTTTGTCTTTTGTTAAGTAACTGTTAATAAATTGTTTTGTTTTTATTAAGAAAGCCTGAGTCATGTTTTGCCCGAGACCATGGTTGGTGGGTGCTCCCTCTCGGTTCTTGTCTCGACCCTCAGTCCAAAAAAAAAAAACCGCGACATTTGGGTTGTGTTTTTTTTTTCCCCCTGTCTTAGTTTGTATAGCATATGGCTGTGCACAAAAAGAGTAGCAGACCCAATGTCTTTGAACTCAGGAGAAACCAGATCAACATCCTAAGACACTAGGAAACAGCACGCTTCAGACCAAATGAAAGCAATTCAGGAAAATAAAGAAATTATAAACATAAAATACTCCTTTAAAGAAAATATTAATGTATCTACTAGAGGAGTATATTTTTCTGAGTCATTCTCAAAGGTACTAGGTGCTTTTTTTGTTCCTGTTTTTTGAAGGAAAGTCTTGTCTTTGCTTCTACAAGTTTCTAATTTGGAAAAAAAAAAAAAACACACAAAAAACACTGATGTTTTTTAAATAATTTTCAGAATCTGGTAACACTGTGAAGGGTAACTCAGTTTAACAGCAACCATTTGCTCCATGCTTTCAGGAAATAAGCATTGTCACATAGGAAGAATGCTTGTAGAGCATCTGCAGTAATTTTTAACTGCAGGGATGTAAAACATCACGTCAACTTAGGCTAGCCACTCTTAGGATTTGAAAGTTGCTAAAAGGCATCTGTATTCAAAGTGATACAGCTGAAACAGCTGCACCATGATGATCAACATAAAGAACTAAGCACATCTGGTCTAGTTACTGAAATAATTTTCAGCTCCACTGTTGAATTCCTTTTGTCTGATCTATATATTTTATGCATTTTTAATCTTGGAATCTGACATCATTGTTGACAAACTCCTATAGTTTGACAAGCTTCTATGTTTATTGACTGAAAAAAGGAAGAAACTATCCATAGCATTTCTACTTCATCACGGGATGCACAGCATACCACTCCAAACTAGATCTTAAACCTGAACCAGCAAGCTTTGGAACTGGAAACTATATAGCTACATTACATACACCATTGACCCAGCTAATTAGACTGCATATGGTGCCACACTAATGTATCAGAGAGTTAAACTGCTATCAGAAACAGAACTAGCTCTCCATGGAGCTGGGCTGTGACAGCTGGTTCAGCATGCACTGGTGTTGTGAACACCTGACTTTAGAAAAATATGGATGGTAAAATCATGTCTGTTCTGTAAGCAAGAGCAAAAGCTCTAACGGTACAACTGCTAACTTCTGATTTTAGTTTTGGCTAGTGGTAATGAGCCTATATGGAAAGACCTACTTTGTCATTAAAGGAGGCTTCTGTCTTCATGGCCGATAGGAGCCTGAGATCTCAAGCTGATGGAGGTGATTTCCTATGCTCTTGGGTAAGGTACCAAAGTCTAGGAGAAAATGCAATAGTCCTCTGGCAAAGGATCAGCAGTCTTGACATACTGGGTATGTAGGTCTCATTCCTTCTTCCAAGCCAAATTCTGAAGATAATTATTATATTATTACTATATATTTATAATAATATAATATATTATTATTTTTATTCTATATTTATGTAGTTTAGTCCAGTTGGGTGTGTAAGGTGTTCTCTGAGAAACTTTTCCAGATGGATCCCTTAGGGGAATTTGTCAGTGATGACAGGTTTCTAAATCTCTTTAGATGTGAGAAAACAAACACCTAACTGACAAACCTATTAGGAGCAATTGGAGCTCAGCATGGGAGGTAGAATGGACTTGGTGTTCTCCAGGTCATAAAACTGCAGCCAAGAGCCAAAAAGTCAATGAAATAAATTTTCTGCCAAGTAAAATTTTGTGCATGGTGGGTAGAGGTGCAGAGCAGGTTGCTGTCTGGCTTTCTACAGAGCTAGCATCTAGGGAGTGCCAGCAGGTGGAAGATGAAAACAAGAACTAGAAAGTTAATGGAGAAATGGTGAAAATACAGAAGTTGGTAAAGTACAGATATTGTGGTTTATCCCAGCCAACAACTAAATGCCACACAGCTGCTCGCTCACTCTCCCCCACCTCTGGGGAACGGGGAAGAGAATTAAAGGGGAAAAGGGAAGGAGACTCATGAATTAAGTACAATGCAATAAAAACAATAATATAAAAATAAAAGTAAGAACGATAAAATAATATATATATGTATAATGATAATAATACATACAAACAACTGATGCACAGTATTGCTCACCACTAGGTGACCAAGGCCTCTCCCATTCCAGTAAATTATTCTGAAACAGATTAAGTCCTGACACACAATCCCAGATGAATGAGAGGCCTGAAGAGAAAACAAGAGAGAGATAACACTCCAAGAGTCTGAGAGAGCCTTTGAAAGAGGGTTCCTGGAAGAGAAACAGCTCTTTTTCCCAGTCAACCCTCCTTTATATACTGGGCATGCCATTTCATGATATGGAATACTCCATTGGGCAATGGCTGGACATACTAGAGTCTAAGACAAAACAAATATATGATATGGGGTCCTATTGGTAGCCAAAATAGTTTGGCCTCATATTGTACAGTAGGATAAAGATGTATTCTTGAGAAAAGTTTACCTTTAAAATGCCTGTCTGAGTACCCAGTGTACTCTCTGACGAATATAAGGCACGGAAGTGTTATCAAATACAGATATTGCTCTTTAGCTTTTTGTTTAGACAAGTTTGGCAATCATCTTATTTATTTTCCAATAACTATAGTGTTTTGATTTCCTTTATTTTATTAAAATAGATTATAAAACTTCTAGATAACATTTATGAAGTTTTAGCAATTTTTCCTAAGGGGGTCCTGAGAATAAAGATCTTTGAAGACTATAGTCAGCCAAGAACATATAACTTCAGGTAGAAAATTGTAATCGAAAGCTTTATCACTAAAACTAAAAAACTTCATCTTGCAGTATTTCCTATTCTGTTAGAAAGTTGCTTTATAGATCAGGTTCACTTCAGGTCTGGAAACAGCAACAACAACAAAAAAAAGATTCCCACTTAAATGGAAAATAAGTTCTACTATTGTGTGGATTGTTTTGAGTTTTTCTCACTAATGCTGTTCTGAAACAGCGCCTGAAGGTCATGTGTTTTAGCTGTGCAGCAGGCTCATCTATTTGGCTAAAAAGCTAGGAAAGCTGTTTGCAACTTGCATAACTAATGTGGGTCAAAGCTAGACAGGATAGGAAAGAAGAGCATTAACTAATGAGATTATTACTAATGAGCTTATTATGCAGATCCTTCCCTTTGCAGAACATTGCTCCTGATTCTTGAAATTCTCAGCTACACATGCATGGATGTATTTGTATGTGCACACACACACAGATGTCTTCTTTAGATTAGAAAACGGCTTTGATGCATGTTGGTTTATATTTTTACCAGTTATATGTTTGATTCTCCTTGGTCATGTGTGTGTATTTATTTACATACTTTAGTTCCTTCATACATAAACATAATTTTTCTTATTTCTTTCCTTTTCTGTGTTTCTTTTTCTTTTTGATTAAAAAGGAATAATTTCCTTCTATTTTTATTTCAGTGGCGACAGTGTAAACTCTCTATGATACATCTCAGGGTATCAGAGTCTCCAGCAAGCCTGGCTATATACCTATAAAAGGAGGAACCTAGTAACTGATTTACTGTCTACTGGGAAACAGTTTTACCAAAGCTAATTTTTTTTTAAAAATATTCTTTTTCTTTTGCGTAAAAAGTATATCCGTTCTGCACCACTCTATCTGAGAACTAAAAGTCTGAAAGGAAAAAAATTCCTTCTAAAGGCCTTCAGTACACTCTCTGTCCTTTGGGTACACAGGCAAGATAGTCATTTACTGCAGGAGTAAAGATTTAGTAAGTGAAACAGGCTAGATCCCAGCTCCCTGTGGCTGCCTGAAATGCCTCTTCAGACAGCAGGTGATCTTGCAGCAGCAGCAGTTTCTTACTCTGATGGTTACGCTGAGCAGTTCCAATTAAGGAGGAGGATTATCCCCTGCATGGGGGCTGGCAACAGCTCTAATGTCAGAATCGTCAGGCTGGTCACACACAAAAAAATAAATTGTGGAGATGAAAAGCATTGGTCTGATTGCACTCCAGCCAAGAAGAAGTAAATGGCAACCTAGGGTAACTAGCAAAAGTGGCTCTGACGACAGGAGGTTGGCATGGAAGGTAGCTGGCATGTCTTTTAAATGTATGCCTGAGTATGTCCCTTCACAAGAAAGAGCTGTGGTTTGTGCTCAGAAGTATGTAAGAACCACTCCTTGTACAGACTCTGCAGCAGAGGAAAGAGGGCTTTTGCCCATTGTGCCCAGTCTCTTTGTTTACTTCCCCAATTACAGTAAAGCATACAGTAGTCATTTGACTTGAGTTTTGATGCTCAGTTAAGATATCTGCCCATTCTCAGATATTTAGCTAATCGATGATAAGAAAAATAGAAGTTCTTCAAAGGGCCACTCAACCTTCTTATAATTGGAGTTACTTAATATTTGGATCACTTTGAAAACATCTGTCTCTCTTTGCTGACTATTGAAAGACTGAAAGTTAAATGCCTTGGTGATTAAAACTGGCAGGGTGAATCCAGGCCTAACTGAATTCCTATTGCTAACATAAAGTCATTGATCTACCACACCATTAACTTGGCGTTGTAGAAATCATATGTCATATGATGATATATCAAACATAAGGACTACAGACAAAATAAATATTCAAGTTTTACAGAGGTAACCTGAACAGTTTCCAAAGCTCATAGAATACTATTCTAATATTTATTTTTTTATTTTTAAGGAAACAAAACTAATCGCAAGTACGCCGTACCTTGCTGTGCCATGTTAAGTTACATCTAATTTTATGCATTGGCTCAGTTCCTCAAAGAAACGATATTGCTCACATTGAAATCAGTGGGAGTTCATGTCTTTAGAAAGTAAAATTTAATTTATATAAATGGAAATCTGAAGAGCCTGCTGATGTTACAGATTCACTACTTTATAATGAGCAATTCAAATCTGAATGGGTCAGGCAATTTATTGATTAGACAAAAAAAGAGAATTTTAGCTTATTCATTGTGTTCAATATACATTACTTACCTTATTTATCAGGGACTTTGTTTCCGTAATAACTGCCAGAAATCTTTTACTTATCTTCTACTGTTGAGTTCTTGATGTTTATGAAGTGAAGATAAATCTAAAACATTTTCCTTTTGGGCAAATAGATGCTACAAGATATACGTTAGTTTGATGCCCCTGTAGCAGGGGTCCTCTGTTTCTGTCCAGTATTTCCTGCTACAGATACTTGATGTGCAGTACATATGTAAGCAATTGCACAGAACAGAAAAGATGAATTGTTATGGAAAGATATATAGGTATGTAAGTCTGATGTGTCCTTAATAAGTTGTACCTATTACGCTTTGACAGATCATTGCTGCAAGAGCTGGGAACAATATGTTATACTTCTCATAGGCTCCACTAAACATGTTTAGTATTGCCAGATCTTCTTTCAGCCTTATCCAAACGAGGCCTTAGCAGGTCTGTCAAATGAATTGTGTCCAATCATTTCCAAGAATACAAGTTCTTAATCTATTGGTGTTCAACAGCTGATCCAAAGGGAAAAGTAAGAACAACGTATCTTTCCATCCATGTGTTCCCATTCTTTTCACCTGATTTAGGATAAGATTCAATTGCTTAGCCATGAGAAACTTCATTTGAGATGCCCTGGAATATCTCATAAATTCAGATGAACTAGAAAATTTGGAGTTCATGGCCACAAAATCCTTGATAAATATATCTAACTATCTATATTTGTAGCTTCCTTTAGTGGTTGAGAGAATTTTTCAAATATTTAGCAAGAAGTCTTTCCTGTTCTGCACAGAACTACACAGATCTTTTACCATCCAAAATGACCCCTTTTGTTCCCCAAAGCATTGTAAGTGTCTAAAGGGACTAGTCAAAATCTTGTTTCCTAATCAGCTCCCAAATTGCCACAGTCTTGCTGCCTAAATTGAATTTGCGATCAACAGTTATTAAACAGATATCAGATCCTTGAACTCATATTTCTGAGAAAGTTAAAAGCAAGGCTTCTTATAAAACAAGGCTCTGATTCTATCTGTAAGATTTTACGTTTCAGTCTTCAAGCACTACCTCTAAACACGATCTAGAATGTCTGGGGATTCTTTCTGTCCATAAACGTGTTCAGAAGATGCATACAGCCATACAGATATACCACAGTCTTGATAAGACAAAACCAAACACAGAAAAACCTCTCTTACTAACAGTGTCTGTGGATGTATACATGTGTTTTTGCCTGACTCACAGCTGATCTAGTTCTGGCTGAAATTCTTATCTCTTCTGTGCTTATTGTTAAAGAACAGATCCACAAAAGATTTTCTGAAAACAAAACAAGTTGAAAAATCAACAAGAAGTTGGGAACATCTCCACCTTGAGGAACACCTGTAAAATTTACTCATAAGAAAGTTTTGTCTGGAGAGTTTTTTTAAAGTTGTCCTTTTGAAAATTGCCTCATCCCTTCAGTAACAGTTGGCTTAAGTGTTTGCTCGATGATCTGATAACCTAGACTGATTGCTTCTTATGGACCTGGGCTTGAATGACGTTGAGGTGAACAACAAGTTTCTGTATTTATGCTGTTAAGAGACAGAATCACTAAGAGAATTCTCAGGGCAGACTGTGAAAAAAATAAGCCTTACTTTACTGCATGATGACTATAAAACCCAAAGCCCATAATTACATGAGAGGAAAGAACAATTATAGATAAGTAAAAAAAATCAATATGTAGTTTTTGTTTGCTTTTCACAGGATAGCAATGTCCACTGTGAGAGAATGAAATGTGCAATTGCTAGTGTAGTCTACAGATGACTTTTTTGATGAGGAGGAAGGTTATTTTGATGCCAGATTGAAAGATTTAAAAGTTATTGTAGAACTTCTCAAATAAGGTCCCTCTAAGAGTGGGCAAGGAAAAGCTGAACCAGATGAGGCACAAACAATCATTTCTCATTCTTCAAAATGTGTCAAAACATCATTTTCATTTTGAAAAAAATTCTTCTCCTTTTAGAAGGCAGTAGCTGATCAGAACCGGTAATAGATTATCAATAATAGAAGTTGTGAAACTGCTGCACTGATTAAATGGCAAGCATCACTAGGAACAAGAAAATCCTAAGCAGCAAAAATTATAAATTAAGGTCAAAGTCAACCATGGTATGGGGACATGATATTCCAAAGCTTTTTATAAATATTGCCCAGCTCAGCCATGTCCAAATGACATGAACTTCCAAATTCCAATCAAAATTACTCAAAAAACAATGAAAACATTTCAGGTAAAAAAAATATTTTAAATTTCACACTGATCATAAATAAACTTGCACAGGATTTTGGAACTTTAACTCATAGAAAGCAAACAGTTTTTTAGCCCTAAAGTGATCTTAAAATTAGTTGTATCTTTCACAAACATTTTCCAGTTTTCACTGTTGTGATTTCAAGTGTTTGACTACATTAAAAGTGGATTTTGTTAGTTGAAGCAAAAAGTATTGAAAGCAGCCGATGTATATTATGCTAGAGCTTTTCTTTCGTATAAACAGATATATTTTTAAAAGGGTAAACAGATTTGTGTTTCTGTAACCCAATGTATTGATGTATACACATCCCATAAACATTCGTATGGTTACTAAATAGAATGAATTCATTACAGCCTACAATTTCTACATTAAACATTGCCCTAGATATTCTGTTAGAATCATCTTTTAGTGATCTTAACCGAAGAGGAGGATATAATTTAAGTTACGAATAAACCAAACACAGGTAACTAACTTTATGTGAGTGAGTCTTTTGAACTCCAAAGGGCTAGTGGTCATGCATAATTATGCACATATATTTGCAGTTACAAATTCCTCTCTTTAGACATGAGAGAAATGTCATTGTTGTTAGCCTGGCACTGAAAAATGTTTCATGTTCCTAATTAAGAGAACCTCCGTAAGAGTTTTCAAAGAGTACCGTCCTGAAAGAAGCAGGGAGAGCGGGTGGTGAGTGGGAAGGGGTGGAACATATGGACTTTGCAAAGTCCCCTTTTTGCAAAGAACAGTGACTGTGTGAGCAGATATGCCAGTCTGGTCTGATAGTTTGTAACCATAGCAACTCCTGCAGAAGCCAGAGGTGAAAGCAGAATATTAGGGGTCTCCTTTCTCCAGACCACTGCAGTGGAAAATGAGCAAAAGGGAGAAAGAAAGACTATAGATGCTTTTCCTGTCCCAGGGAGTTCATAATGTAAATTTCAAGAGTTAGTTATTCTTTTCCATCGTCCTCTGCTGAGTCCTTAAAAGTTGTTTTTCTTTTTTGTTTGTTTGTTTGTTTGTTTTTTAAGAAACCATATTGCAAAATAATATAATTAAAATACTTGAATGGAGGACAGAAGGTTAGAAGGATAGAAGAACCTTCATTAAAGCATTTAATTACATACAGAATTTATGCATAAGGAATGTTTTCTTCTTTTCTTAAATACATATAGCCAATTAAATTGTAGGGAACTAATTTTTTTTTTTCAGCCATGAGATGTAAATGATATTAATAAACATTTCTCTTTTTTTTTTCCTGTAGAGCAAGCAGTCTTCAGAATTAAAATAAATACTGCAGTTTGCTGTCTTCAGCTTGTGTGCACAGGCTCTTTTACTTCAAACATTTTTGAGAATATATTTTTTATAGGGAATTGCTTTTAATAAGTTGATTTTGTGAACATTTATTCTTTAGTCAATTTTCTGGAAGACCTTATATTTTTTCGTTCAAGGTCTTGCAGCTCAAAACTTCCAAAGGGAGGGGGAAAACCTTTTACTTATCAAATTCTTTTGCAATTTTCATAAAAATGGCGAATGCCAGCTCCCAATCAGGTCTATGCCATGCTGGTGAGCTCATAACCTATCCAGCCAAAGCGCATACACAGCAGACAACTGTAATCACAGAATCTCAGAATGGCTGAGGTAAGAAGCTACCTCTTGAGATCATCGGGTCCAACTCCCCTGCTCAAGCAGCGTCATCTATGGCAGGTTGGCCAAGACTGTGTTCAGTCAGGTTTTGAAAGTCTCCAAAGGATGAAGACTCCACAACCTCCCTGGGCAACCTCTTCTGGTGTTTGGCCACCCATTAATAAGATCTTCCCCTTAACCTTTCTCTTCTCCAGGCTGAACAGCACCAGCTCTCTCAGCCTCTCCTCATATGATTGGTACTCCAATCCCTTAATCATCTTTATGGCCCATTTGTTGGACTTATTCCAGTATGTCTGTGTCTTTCTTGCATTGGGGAGCCCAGAAATGAACACAGCACTCCAAGTGTGCCACCAAGGCTGAGTAGAGGGGAAGGATCAATCACTTAACTTGCTGGCAATGGCAATGCTCCTCCTAATGCAGCCGATGATGTCACTGGCTTTCTTTGCCACCAGGACCCTCAAGGTTCTTTTCTGCAGAATTGCTTTCTAGGCAGTTGGTCCCCACTGTGTACCGGTGCCTGAGGTACAGGCAGGTACCTCAAAGGCAGGACTTCACATTTTCCCTTGTTGAGCTTCATGAGATTCTTCTTGGCTCAATTCTCCGGCCTGTTGAGGTCTCTCTGAATGGCAGCACATCCAACTGGTGCATCAGCCACCCCTCACAGTATTGTATCACTTCTGAATCTTCTCAGAGTGCGCTCTGTCCTACAGTCCAGGTCCTTAATGAAAATGTTACACAGTATTTGCCCCAGCATCAATACTGGTAACTTGCCTCCAACTGAACTCTGTGCCACTGATCGTAACCCTCTGGGTCTAGTAGTTCAGTCAGTTTTCAATTCACCTCACTTTGCACTTATCTAACCTGTACTTTGTCAGCTAGTCTATGAAGATGTTATGGGACACAGTGTCCAAAGCCTTATTAAAGTTGAGGTAAATAACATCCACAGCTCTTCCCTCATCTACCAAGCTACCACCTAATTTTAGAAAGCTATAATGTCAGTTAAGCATGATTTCCCTTTCATAAATCCATAAATTCTACTAATCACTTTCTTGTCCTTCATGTATCTGGAAATAGTTTCCAAGAATAATTGCTCCATCAACTTCCCAGGGACTGAGATGTGCCTGCAGTTCCCCAGATCCTCCTTTTTGTCATTAAAGGAGTGACATATGCCCTCTTCCAGTCAATAGAAATTTCTCCCAATCAAAATGACCTTTCAAAGATAATTGACAGTGGCACTGCAGTGACATCAGCCACCTCCCTCAGCACTCATGGGTGCAACCCATTAGGTACCATGGACTTATGCATGTCCAGTTTGTTTAAGTGCTCCATAATCTAGTCTCTGAGGATAAGACTTCCTTGCTCTAGACTTTCCCTCGTGTCTCAAGGACCTTGGACTTCTGAATGCTGGTCTTACTCATAAAGACTGAGTCAAAGAAGGCGTTCAGTATCTCAGCCTTTTGCATGTCATTTGTCATGAGGTCCCCTGCTTCATTCAGTGGCAGGCCCATGTTTTCCCTAGTATTTCTTCCGTTGTTTATGTACTTGTAGAATCCTTTCTTGTTGCCTTTCACATCCCTCACCAGATTTGACTTTTGGTGGACCTTGGCTTTCCTAACCTTATAGCCTACATGACTGGACAGCATCTCTCTACTCCTCCTTGGTCACCTGCCTCTGTTTTCATCCCTTGTATACTTCCTTTTGAGTCTGAGTTCAGTTAGGAGTTCATTTAGTAGCTCCTTGCTCATCCCTACATGTTTCCTGATGCTTTTGCTTGGTTTCCTGTTTGCTAGGAGGGACCTTTCTTGAGTTTGGAGGAGATAATAATGTACTTAATTAAAATGCTGAGACAGTTGCAGATGATTACTTGGCTTTTATAGTGACACATAGGTGATAGACTCAGGGCAGAGTAGCCATGACATCCCTGCATCAAAGCCATTCTGGTACATCAGTGCCATGGAATCACATTAGAACAACATTAATATGCAATTAGACCTATAAATAGGAACCCAAAGTACATAGTTCTCTCTTCCTCTCTTCCATATGTAACTTAAACTTCACATAATAAATTAATAAAGTTGTTCTGGTTATTACTTAGCTCTTTTCAGTCTCTTATCTCTACTCCCTGATTACTTAAAAAATATAATCTGATAATGTAATTGGATTGGAGATGGGGAAAAATTAGAAATTATACGAAAATTATTGATTCTTATAAATAAACATTATGTAAATCTGAAATATCCACTGTCATACTTTTTCAGCAGAATGCAGGACAAGTCTTAGAACTGGAAAACAAAGAACAGTCATTGAAAAAATCTTTCTATTTTTTTTAAATAAAGGTAATTTCAGGCAACTGCAGTGCATACATGTATTTTCTACATGGAGAGAGTGAGGCTGAATTTATTGAGTAATCTGCTTAATGAATTGGTTTACAAATAATTTGTTCTGTTCTGGACAGTATTTTGAAATTGAAAGTATGCAAACCTTAAGTACTAAAAAAAAGAAATAAATACAATCCAAAGTATATATAGCAGCATCTCAGTTTTTCCCTGTGCTTTTAGAACCCTTGTGGAAGCATGGCTTTAAACTGAAAAACAGGGCATGACTTGAAACAGTACACTAGATTTTGACTAACAGATAAAGATTTTTTCAGTTGTCTTTTTAATTTTGAATCAAAATAGAGTATTCCATGGCTCGTTCTTATGGAAAAAATTCTGCAGTATTGCAAATTTTTGCAGCTAGGGTAGTGTATAAATCATGGGTTAGATTAGGTGCTTGTTGGTACATCAGATTCTGCTCTTTCTGCTTTATCAGCTGCCACCCAGGGGTTCTTTTCCTATTTTCCACTATTCCTCTTTTAATATTTTTTTAAAAATCAAGCACCCACATTCAACTGTAACATTCACTTACCCTCTTTCTCTCTCACCTGACAGCTCAAATAAGCTTAAATTTATAATGGGAGTATGGTCCATTTTTATTCCCCTGAGCTGAACATGTATGAAATACAGCCAATATTTTGCCAGACATTAGATAGAACATATTTTAGGTCTTTTATTTACATAAGATTTATATTGAAAATTTTTGTAGTTTAATATATTAAATAATATAGTGTTTTGTAACACTTCATAAATACTACGATTTACTTGAATTTTCACCATACAAACACAAAGTTACAACCTACTATGCAGGCATAAAGAAGTATTTTAACTTGATAGTTCAGGTTCAACTATTTAAAATGTCACAGACTAACTATGCTAATGGTTAAGAAATGCATATATATATATATACACATATATACACACACATTACAAGCAGAAACAAGGCAAAATGTAGACAACTGTAATCTACCATATACTGCATCTTACAATTGTTGATTTTGAGGCTTGTTACAAAATTGAAACTTAAAAAAACCCAAAACCTCATCAAGAAATCTGAAATACTTTTGGGAGGAATTTGGTTTTACTTCTGTGTAAACTTGAAAGTCATAGCTATATACTAAAGTCAATAGAAATTTATCAGCATTGAAGCTCCCAGTCATTTTTGCACAAATTTGCTTTGGATTTTCAGATGGGTCCAATTTCAGAGAAAAATGTGGAGTTATGTCTACGTAGAACAATGAATAAGCAGATTTTCTGCCAAGCATTCCATTTGCTGGGCTGAACTTACACAGATATACTGCTGTCAGAACCCAAACAAGCTCTGGACTCTGTGATGTAGATTTATCCCTAAAGACTAATGGGAACAGAAGAAAACATTTGCAGAAAATTAAAATGATGCTGCAGTGAATTTTTCAGCTCCAAAGATGAGAAAAGCATCATTATGATTTTGTCTGCTAAGGAAAGTGACAGTAAGAGAGATAATAGGGACTTTGTTTCATTTGCTGTATGCATTTCAGTGTGTTTTCTCTACATTCACACCTGTATTTTCTTTCAGGTCTTTTTTTTTTTTCCACAAAAACAATATCAAATATCACTATGAACTGTGATTCAATGTCTGAAAAATCATGACCTTCCTGTTGGATAAAAGATTCCTTTATTTTTCACTTAAAACTATAAGGATGTGTACCTGGGTTCCATTACAGAGCAATCTAATTAAATGTATTTGGAAAGGTCCAGTTACTCTGCCATAATGGACATCATAAAACTTTGGTTTGAATGCCTGAAAGAAAGTTGACAGACCATAAACATTTCTCCTAAATGGTCAACTCTATCTCTTTATCTGAATCTAGCAAGATTTTTATGAGATTTGAGGTTCTACTATCAGGTGACCACACAGTTCCACCTTCCTCAAGATATTTGCATTTTCTCAATAGCTGTT
Organism: Tauraco erythrolophus; assembly: GCF_009769465.1. Taxonomy (NCBI): domain Eukaryota; kingdom Metazoa; phylum Chordata; class Aves; order Musophagiformes; family Musophagidae; genus Tauraco; species Tauraco erythrolophus. Next base: position 48,438,167 of record NC_141466.1, on the reverse strand, counting down.
AGTTCTTGAACCTAAAGGAAGAAAAGATAGTCATGGTGGTGTCAGTGACAGTGGTCTGAATGGACAAACTAATGTGTCAAGGGTCTACTAAGTGCCAGCACTATACCCTAATTTACTCCAGTGCCAAAGACTGCCCTTGAAACTCACTGCCTGCCACATTAGCAAGGTACCTTGTACCAGCCCCCTGTACTGCTCAAATGCTGAGAATATGTCTTGACCCTAGGAATAGGTGCATCATAGCACACTACTGAGGAGCAAACACAATTTCAGAGTATCTGTAAACTACAGGAACAATGAGGACTGCAAAAGAGATGTATGGGGGAGAAAACTAATTCCATGTCACAGCAAAGGCTCTGGTTGTATGATTTCAATCATTCAGGAGTGGTTAGTTGCGGCATATCTTTATTGCATAGCAATGCTTACTGGCAAGAAAGTCAATAATCTTAACCCTAATGGTGTTATTTGTTTTAGGTCTTCATTGTTGTGCCTATAACCAGAGGTCACAAGGGGTCTTATCTCTCCACCACTCACCTTTACAATTCAGTCTTGTAACTGCACAGGCAATTCTAGCATCATCTTCATCAATATCTAGGTTTCTCTGCAGAAGAAGCAGAGCCATACCATCTGTTCCACTTGTCTAAATATAGTAGCTCAAGGGGAATGTACAGCTGCTGATTTATCAAATTTTACAAGTACCTGTAAAAAAAAATGTTTTGTCTGGCTGAAATCCCTGTCTCCAGCTCTAGTGGGGTTTTTCGTTGTTGTTTTTAGTTTTGTTTTTTTGTTTTGTTTTGTTTTGTTTTGTTTTCCCCTCAAATGTTGTTGAATAGTGTAAGTAGCTGATCTCAGCAAGTCATACCACAGCCACCAAGAGTTTAGGGACTTGTTAGAGAAAGCAGGGTTAGACAAGTAACAAGTTCCTAGTGCGTATGCTCAAGCCAAAACCAACACTATCTATCCCCATTACATATTTATTTTTCAGATGGAAAACATACTGAGCAACTCCAAAGCTGAAAGAAATGTTTACAATTTTCTTTTTTGACAGGAAGCCATATTTTTCTCTTTTCATCTCATCATCTCTTTCATACTGCAAATGACATGATGATAATAAATCACATTATTTTCACTGCGATGACTTGACTAAGTAATGGAATCACAGCTATTCTGCAGAAAGTTGAAAGTAGTGAATCTTAGATGTTCCCGGGAAAAGACAATTACTGTCATTTGGCAGCTGAACTTTTCAGTTGAACAGGAAATATGAAAGGGGAATGCCTAAATCTGAGGCTGCAAATTATTTCTCAAAAAAAAAGACAAAAAAAAAAGACAATCAAACAAAGCCCACATTAATTAAACATTTACATTTAAGGCAAAGTAGGAAAAATAGAGAAAGTAGAAGAATAAAGCTAAACTTGACACATTTGCAAATATAGTGGGCACTGAGAACTCACACTGTCTTCATTGACTGCAGTGGCACCCAGAAAAATCAGGCTAATTCATCTTTACATAGCAGAAGCTAAGAGAATAGAATGTGTTTTTATGAGAAAATATACTGATATAAATCTAACTGGAATAAAAATACAACACCAGAGGATTGAATTATTCAAGCATATATGAGAATTTTCAGGATGAAGGAACACATCAAAGTTCAAAAAAAAAAGTTTATAAAAAAATTTCTATGTGACTAGAAAATACTATTGCTAAGAAAACACATACACAAAGTTATCACAGTCCAGGTGTTATGCAGAAACTTGTTGCACATGAGTTATGTATGAATTCTTCATTTTCATGCTTAGTGTATATGGATACTGTTTGCAAAATACAGAGGAACAGGAAATTTCTAAGTAGCCAGGAACACTTGCAAGCCAATTGAGTAAAAAAAGACATTTTCCTCTCTCAGAACATCATGTTCCTCTGAGCCCAGATCTCAGGGGAGCATCCTACTACTTAGAATGAAGACCATGAAAAGCTTAGCCCCTTGTGTTTCAACTAGCATTTCAGCTATCAAAAGGCAGTTCCATAGCTTCTCAGGCAAGCTGCTGGAAATGCAAATAGTTGCACCAATATTATGATTAATATGAAGAAGACACAAAAGAAGGATAAAATATCACAGAACTGTAGAATTACAGAATCATGTTGCTTGAAAGGGACTGCAGGGAGGCTCTAGTCTGGGAGACTTGTAACTGAAGACTGAGGCAAAGGCAACAGCGTACCTCAGCCTAGTCTGGGTCTCCTTTCACTGAATCATCCACCCCATTGGGCAATGGTCCCACACTTTCATTGTTTAGACTTTTATTAATAGTATAGCAGTAGAAGCTTTTTACTAAAATCGGAGGTCACTTAAAAAAAAAAAAAATCCACATTGATCTGTTCTGCCTTTACTAAGATTAACACAGAACGAGCTCCTACTGAGTCTGTAAGGTTTCCACTTCCACTTATTTACTTGACAAAGTGTCTCTTCCATGAAAAATATGTAAATCAATTATAATCTTCATAAACAGGAAAGCAAATCATTCATCAAATATCTCAGATATATATTTATTAAATAATATCCGTGATGAGTTTGTGGAGCTTATCTGCTAGGAAGACATAATTCCCACTTAAAATTTGCTGTGTTCTTTTGTGAATGGTAGGTCTGTATGCAAGATGAAGCAGACAGCAGAGATAATGGTTTATGGAATGTCACTCATATTCTATTGTGTGATTAACAGTCTGACAGATGTTGAAGGTGAAGAGCACAAATCTTTGAAGTTCTGGTCTCTTGTATTGCCTACTCTTTACTCAAAAGAGCAACTTAGTATTGCTTCTTTCAGATTTTCTGGTACATTTAAGAAAGCACTGCATTTATTTTAACAGATGTTTTTTTAGTATACTTTTGTCTGAATGTTATACTGCTTATTTGGTTTTGTTTGATTTAGTTTCATCTGGTTTGGTATGTTCTGAATTTTAGTATGGTTTGGTTTGGCCAGTTGAACAGTTTCTTGCCTCTTTTGTGAGATACCTAGATTAATTCTTATAAACAAGATTGTTTTCCAGTTGCATTTTCTTTCTTTTATTCATTTTTTTGTTTGCTTTTTTCCTCATTTTTCGTTTGCTTTTTTCCTCATTTTTTCAAATGAATAGTACTTCTGAGAACAACCATTTAACAAATAAATGCTCTACTTTTCTAAATAACATTCTACTTTTCCAAAAAATACATACAACCTACTAGAAGCAGTTCAAAAAGACAAGGTTCATTTAATTTTCAGATATTTATGAATGTTCCTGCCTTGGCTTCTGGCTACCACAAAGAAAGATTTAGATTATATAAGAGTGTCGATGGTATTTTTCTGAAGAAGGGGCAAATTAGGAATAGATGAGCAGTCATTAGCTGGCTCTGTACAGATTGAATTAATCTTGAAATAGTAAAGAAGTTATGTTGATCATACAGTTGTGAAAGTCTATTTCCCTGTCATCCCTACTGATACAGAATCTCAAAACCCGCAACAAGGAAACTTGGAAATACACAGGCAAATTTAACACAGAAATTCTTCCTTTGACATATCAGATCATCTGTCTCTCACTGCTGTTTCTAGGTGGTCATAGAAAAGTCCCACAGGTTTTCTAGCCTTATATTATAGATCTGCACTTTATATTTAAAAAATGATAAGGGTCTGCAGTTTGATCGTTGTTAATATAAAGACCTAATGCAGGGTTTCCACTGTAAATGCACCAGACTTGCAGTTTGACGTAAGTAAAATCAAACAAATGTAATGTAAATTTGACAAATTTTCCTCTCTGACAAACCTAGAAGATCTGTTCGCATGTATATTTGTAGTCTTTGAAAGTTTTGGACCTCACTTTCACGTCACATATATTCAGCATTACAATGTTTGAAAAATGAAGTTTCTTAAAATCCTATTTCACAAAGTAAATAACAAGGGTGATCTCTGTCCTGGCCTGACATGATAGCCATGGTCACATATTTATTCTTCTCTCTGGAAATATCAATGTATTCATTGCATGATCTATCTTTTTGCACATAGATTTTTGGTCAGAAAAAGACATTTATGACCATTGAGGTTGCCCCGTATTGCATACACCACAGATTTTCATCCACTGTGACTAGCATCAAGTCTGCAGTTCTTTCTTAATGTTATTATATATGTGAAATTATGATTTTCTGGGAAATTAGGGAAATTACATTGCCTCTGATTTTTCTCTTTCTTTGACATCAATGAGGTGGGTGGGGTTTTTTTTGGTCATTGTTTTCAGCTTATTTTTCAAAATAGTTAGCATTCGGTGCCTTTGTTTCACCACCATCTTTTGTTTAAATGGGCAAATTATTTTCTGCATGGAAAATATTTCAATCCAAGCAACAATAGTATTTTCAGTTTCTGTACTGAGGCATATATTATTTAATAATTAAAATGCAACTAAGAAATCTTCGAAAAACTGTAAATTTAAAAAGCTTTTTTAATATGTTATTTTAAATTCCATCAGGACTATGAATCTGTTTAGTTACATTAACCAGCTTAAATACTAAAGATACACCTTAAATTGCACTACATACTATAGTGGAAATCAATACAAGATAGAGTGTCCTAAAATACTTCATTTGCATTGTACATTTCACTACTTAAAAAGGAGAAATTCTGCCCAAAGGGCATTTTTGAAAAAAAAATCTGCAGAATAAAAATGAGGAATAATCAATGGAACACTATAGTTTTGTTCTCCAATTTCTTCACTGCATGTGATGATGAAAACAGTATTTACTCCTGCCCTCTCTGAGATTTAACAGAAAATATAGTTAATTTGCCTTTTGTTTGCTCTATGCTGCTATTCATCTGAACAGTATGTCCATCAGCTCTGTATTAATTCTTTCTACTCCAGAGTAATAAGGTCTGAGTTGTCACCTTATTCCGTCATGAAATTCTGAACAACAAATTAGAACAAACTTAGAGTTGGGAAAAATATGTTATTATCTTTATAATTTTCTCTTCCCTTTCTGTTTTCTTTTTTTTTCTCTGCTTTCTTCTCATTATTTATTTTCATTGACTCATTGTTCATCTTCATTCTTCATTTGTTCTGCATTCGGTAACCAGTGTGTACTAAATGGTCAGATTTGCCAAGTAACTCAAATAATTATGTCTCAGGTGAGAGGAATAACTTATATTTCAGAAAGAAAATTAACAGTTGGTGAGATTTTTGTTTACTGTGGGTTGCATCTTTTTTTTTTCATTGTCAGGCGATAAATGTTTGATGACGGTTAGGAAGATCTTGGCAGTACTATATCATGGTACTACATCATGGTACTACTATAATGTGTAAGGGAGGCTGAGTGTCGTGGTTTAGGCCGGCCGGCAACTAAACACCACACAGCCACTCACTCACCCTCTCCTACCCCCAGGGGATGGGGGAGAGCATTAAAGGAGAAAATTATTTATTATCTCAATAATAAATTATTTATTATCTCAATAATAAATCTCAAAAAGGAGAAAGTTATTATCTTAACCCGCAAGAGACACGCGGGTTGAGATAATAACAATTTAATACTATTAATAATATATGGATACATATATGTGTACAATGATAATAATATATACAAAAAACTGATGCACAGTGTAATTGCTCACCACTCAATGATCAAGGCCCGTCCCATCATGGACTAACAATCCCAAAACAGGTAAGCCCGACACTGCAATCCTGGATAAGTGAGAGGCTCAAAAAGAAAGAGAGAGAGGTAGTACTCCAAGAGTCCAAGAGAGAGAGCCCCTGGAAGAGCAAAAGCCCTTTTCAGTCAAATCTCATTTTCATACTGGGCATGACGCTGCATGATATGGAATAATTCATTGCCCAATTTATCCCTCAGTCCTAAATCTAAGTTGAAATCATAATGGGAGCTGTGGACCCTTTGTCACGGCCATGCTCCCCATCAGCCTATTGTGCTCCTGCACACTGGAAGGACACAGCAATCTGAAAAGTCCTTGAGGTCTCAATGCTGACTATAAACATCAGTCTGTTATCAACATTCTTCTCATAGTGAATCCCAGACTAAACCCAAAACACAGAGCTCTTCTAGCTGCTAAAAAGAAGAACTAACTGTCCCAGCTGAAACCAGGACACTAAGAAAAGGAACGTGTAACATATCTTATCTGAAGATCTACATGTTTTCTGCTCATGGTGTGCTTTGAGCCTGGTTGTAGTTCAGCTTGTCTCCAACAGGCTTAAGAAGAACCTACTTTGGGATAAAGTAGGCTAGGCTGTAACATGTTTGGCCTTATGCGTGGCTTAGCTCTTCCAGCTGCTCAGAGTGATAGAACTGCTCTATGCATATCTGAACTTTTCCTGGTGGTAGAGGTTGTGATTCTGACCTGATCTAAATGCATGCCTAAAGACTATGAACTTTAACTGAGTCTTTATTCCAAAATAAATATAGATCCCCTCCTCAGCTAACAGAAAGATGCATGCTGAGTCTGTTCAAGTATTGTGGCTAAACTGTTGACTATTGCACATAGCAACACTCCGTAGACTCCATATTATGCGAGTACTCTGGTTAGTAAAGGAATAAGAGATCCTTATTTCCTCCTGGTTCCCCAGGCACTTTGTGTTCCAGCTGGTATACAACGACCAGCATTGAAGAAGTGTGAACTGCTTGTTGAAAATAGGCTTAAAAGACTTCACATAACACATCTTTTAGAAGTGTTTCCCATATGCCTTCTCTGAATGGACAGAATGTCTCAGAACATCTCATCTGCCTGATACAGCTGAGTACCTGAACACAAGACTCTAGAGGAAAGCACCTTAGCCTGTAGCATTTTAAATGAGTTAAGACTCTAGACTGCATAAAAGCAGGAAGGCATACACATACCAGATAGCTGGCATTTCGCAGAGAGAACTCTTGCACGCCTACAAATCAGAGATAAAGACCTTCAAGTGTCTATAACAGTCAAAAAAATTAGGCTGTTTGATCTCATGTAAAGGGCGAATATATCAATATTGAGAGGTTACTTGATAAACTCTACTTTACACTGCAGAATGGCTGACCCCAATTCTTCTATGCTGTTATGAATGTCTTTTGACTGTAATTAACATATAAATCATGCAAATATTTTCTTTCTTCTGTTGCCACAAAATTGCTGTTATTTCTAAACGTGTGAAAAGGCTGAGACATCGCAATTACTTCCTTCAATAGATATAACTCCAAGCATAAGATTTATTTTATTTATTAATTAATAATCTGGTAACAATAGATAGAAGATGCTAAAACATTTGTATTAATCAGTTTTCTGAACATATTTTCAGTTCTTCAGCAGCACATTATAAATTATGAAATACCAAATATTAATTTCCTGTTTGTTCATTCAAAAATAATGTTATCCATTGGAATAACAGATCATCTAGTTCCAACCCCCCTGCCATGGACACCCTCCACTACACCAGGTTGCTCAAAGTCTCATCCAATCTATCCATTTACACAGACTGTCTGAGCTCAGAAATGTCTAAACGTATTTTAAGTATCACAAGACAAGTATACTTATGACTGGCATTTTATTTCATCCCTTAAAGCGTTACAGTGGTGCTATGAATTCCCGGTTTTCTAAACCTTGTCTGATATTTCAACAACTATAATAAATGAACATGAGAACTGCATGCAGTATTATTTTCATGTTTACTGCAATATCAGTTTCAGTAGAACTGTGTGAAGAGAGAAATCACCTCAGTATCCCTACTTGCTACATATCCCTTTCATAGACCCAGCGACAGTACTAGATGACTTTTAATTACAGCCCTCTGATGGCTTACATAGATTTCTTGACCGTTGTGATTACTGCTAATATTTTCCCATGGATCATCATTCATTTCTCCCAAAAATATAGTTTTGCATTTGGCTATATTTTTAGAGGCATGCATGAGAGTTTGTGAGAGTTGTCTCTGTAAACCACCTGTTTCTTTATTTAGAATATGTTAATTCACTAAGAATTTGAAAGGTTAATTGTAGACCCACAGTGTTTGGCTGATCCACTGGGCAGTGAGTGTGTTTTTCTAGTCTCTCTGATACAGGATCTCTTTGGCTGTCTTTCACCCTAATTTATCCTTCCAGTAAGACTTGCATTATCTGAAAATATTATCAGATGTACGTCTGATGTCTAGATAATTCATATGACTGCTGAACGTTATCAGGTATAATGTCAATATTAGTAAGGTCCTACCAGAAATGATATTGTGTGAACTGTCCACTAACAGTTCTGCAAACTGTTTGAACATGTTATTCATTGATATTTGCATTAATTCTTAATGAAAACAACATTTAAACATAATACTGAATGTATTCCAAAAGCTTTAGTGTATTATATCTTTTCAGTTACCAATTTTTAATCATCATAAAATAAAATCAGTTATGTTTGACAAGATCTGTAAAAAAAACTTTCAAATTACACTCTTATTTCAATGGTTTAGGAGTTTAATCCTCTATTAATTTTCTTTTATCTTGCTGACACAATAGCTTTCTGTCTTCTGGTAACACCAGTGGTCAGAGGTCTCTTAGGGATTTTATCATTTGAGTTTTTTGAGATAGATAATTTAAAAATTACTATTAGCAAATCTTTTTAGCATTTTGATTGACTGAGCAAAAGTTTGGCAATTTATGGGATTTTTTTTGTTATTTTTTAAGCAAGATCAGAATATTGACTTATGCCTCTGATCATGTTACCATACACAGGTGATAAATTTTTGCATCAGACTGCATGATGGAGAAGTGTGGGAAATTCGGTGGAGGTCTCATTTTCCTTGTGGCACTCTGGATAGGTAAATTCTCAGATCTGCAACTTGAGAAAGGTAGATATATACTTATGTAATCTTTAAAATGGGTAAAAATGACAACAAATCGTTTCTAGGGTTGTCCTAAGCAGTCTAAGACATCACTTCAATTAAGAGTTTTCCTTAGCTCTGACAGCATACCATTGTGTGCATTGGGCTTTCTTTGTATTTCTTCCTGTTTTAGGAGGACGTGGAAAAGAGTAGAAGTAACATGCTACTGCTACTAGCAAAATAGTGGATATATATTAAAGAGCAAATGAATTATTCTGATTTTCAGCATTCTTGTTTTAGATATGACTGCTATTTATTTACCTTTACTCCATTTACTTTGTACTGTTAATTGTTGCTTTTATTTCACAATCAACCAGGATGAATGTTTAGATGAACTGTACTCCTGTATTCTGCAATCCTGTCTTTCTTCTTCAAGTGTCACCCTGTTCCATATATTTATCAATGATCTAGATGCAGGAGTTGAATGCACCATTAGCAAATTTGCTGATGATACCAAATTGGGAGGTGCTGTTGACTCTCTTGAGGGACAAGAGTCCTCAAGACTCTTGGAAAGATTGGAGCGTTGGACAATCATCAATGGCATGAAATTTAAGAGGAAAAAAGGCCAGATTCTGCACCTGGGATGGAGTATTGCTGAGCACAAGTATAAATTGCGAGAGGAGTGGCTGGAGAGCAGCCCCACGGAAAGGGATCTGGGAGTGCTGGTTGACAGCAGGCTCAATGTGAGTGAGAGGGGTGCCCAGCAGCCAAGAGGGCAAACCGCATCCTGGGGTATGTCAAACACAGCGTAACCAGCCGGATAAAAGAGGTGATTATTCTGCTGTATTCATCATTGTTGTGACCTCACCTTGAGTACTGTGTGCAGTTCTGGGCCCCACAATTTAAGAAGGATGAAGTCCTTGAATGCATCCAGAGGAAGGCAACAAAAGCCCCTAGTGAAAGGGCTGGAAGGCATGTCCTATGAAGAGCTGTTAAGGTCCTTGGGATTGTCTAGTTTGGAGATGGAGGCTGGAAGATGATCTCGTAGCTCTATGCATCTTCCTGAGGAAGGGAAATGGAGAGGGAGGTGCTGAGCTCTTCTCTCAGGTATCCAGGGACAGGATGAGTGTGAATGGTTCAAAATTATGTCAGGGGATGTTTGGACTTGACACTAGGAAGCACTTCCTTTCCAAGAGGGTGGTCAAATGCTGGAACAGGCTTTCGAGAGAGGTGGTCAATGCCCCAAGCCTGTCAGCATTTATGAGGCATTTGGACCATGCCCTTAATAATATGCTTTAACTTTTGGCCAACCCTAAAGCGATCAGGCAGTTGGACTAGATGATTCAGCACCTCTCCTATGAAGACAGGCTGAGAGAGTTGGGGTTGTTCAGCCTGGAGAAGAGAAGGCTTCGAGGTGATCTTATAGTAATATCCCCGTACCTAAAGGAGGCCTACAAGAAAGCTGGAGAGGGACTTTTTACAAGGGCGTGTAGTGATAGGACAAGGGGCAATGGCCCTTGCATCCAGAGTGATGACAAATTTCTCTTTCTTAAAACTGTCTTGTGTTACAGCATCTTTATTTCATTATTCATGGGGAAAACAATGCAGGTGGAGGAAACAATATCTTGATTTTGAATATCAAGGAAACATGAGAGACATTACAAATAATAAGTACATGTAGAAATACCGGGATGTAGTAAACCAAGTTTACATTGTTCATACTAAACAAACAATGGCTTTGACAAGTGCCACTGCAGCAGGAAAAAAAAAAAAGAACACTGCGAGAAATGGGAATATGCTCTATATTGCAGGAGAAGACCTAACTTCAGGTATGTACCACTGTGGGATTCTCTGAAAGTCTACTAAGCTGTTCTAAGCACAGTGGAGCATTCGCAATTCAAATTAAAAGGATTGTTCAGCATTTACTTTCTAAATACATCCCTAAAGAGCAAGAGCAAGCCTTCTTTTGAAAGCAGAGTTTGACAACAGCCCTAACAACCTATGTTTTTGTCTTTTTAATCCCCATTTTCATCAAATGTTTTCTAGACCTGGGATTTAATATTAAAATCTGAATTATCCTTTGGTAGGTATTGCAAGATCAGTAATTCTAGTAATAAAATATTCTGTTGTATTTGAAAATAGTAAACAGATTTTTCAAGACCACTAATTAGTTGTGTATGGCCTATCTGGATGATATTGCTTAAACTTTAGACTTTAAACATTGCCATAGCAACAGCAACTAAATACCATTATCAGTCCTCTCCTCATTAGATGGGCTGTCCCAGTGCAACAAATGGTGAGTTTAAGATGTCACAGGACAGTTTGATGGTGAATTACTAGTGGCCTGTGTGATGGTCTTATTACCCCTTTTTCAGATTAGTTGAGAGGCCTCAACATCTGTAGAAGCTGCACAATAATGTAATTAATGACACGTTGGACTTATTTGTGAGATACCACATCTACTACTTTCTCCTAACTTCAAGATTACCGCAAGGTTTTAAGAATAGCAATTAATGACACATTTAAAGAAACTAGGTAATGAAAGGGACTATGATTTGTTTTGTGATTTGTCAATGATATTTACATATTTAAATATTTTGTTAGTGATTCTCTACGTACCCATGAAAACATGTAAAGACAGTGTGGTTCCTCAGTCACCTGAACATTTGGAAGTTAAGAGATCATTTTCAAAAAGGTAATCTTAAATGAAGTTTAAACATTATGGCAGTTTTTATACACTGCTTCACACAATTTACTGAATACGTATGGTGTTCCTCCATTTTATCTTATGTTAATTTGTCACTGATACTTTGTTTCACATCTCAAGCTAAGTCTCTCTATCCTGTTTCAGCTTACTTACTATAAAACAACAAAAATAAAATCTGTTTGCTTTTACGATAGATGTGAATATTCTTATGTGAATGTTCATAGAAGTAATTTAAAGATGAGAATTACAAAAGTTACACTGACAAAAAACTAACTTCACATTTTGAAAGAAATTGTATTAGTCAAAGATGATTGAATTAGTTCATTGAGAATAATAATTTAAAAATCTGAATAAATAAAAAAGGGTTAAGCTGAAACCATGTATCATAAATCAGAGAAATAGGGGAGCAAAAATCAATGCACCTAAAGTGATACGTTAAAAATTTCCCCAGAATGCACTTTCAATAAAATACTGAGCAATTGAGCTTTTTCATCTATTGCTCTTTTTTGAAGTCTTAAAAGTGTCTTCATGGGGAAATCTGGCAGCAAACCTCAGTCCTTTCAAATCTCCACTCACGCAACCATCTCAACTGTTTGATCTTTAGCATCAAACATTCTGAATAAAAGCAAAGGTACATTATTCATACTATATTTCTGTCTTCACTGGCTTTGGCAAGATCTTGGACATAATCTGGAGTGTAAAAATTGGCTGCATAATGTTACAAACATTTTTACGTATTCCTTTGTCTACTTTATTGTTTTCTTCTTTCTTATCTGTATCTTTTTTGCCTTTGATAAAGAGAGCCAGTTTAGTGAACCAAGACTATCTTTATCATAGTGCTGCTGTGAGCCACAGGGAAAGAGCAGCTGAAAAGCAGTCTCTTAAATAGCCTGATGTTGCCATGAGTTTGGAGGGTCTTAAAGGAGCAGCTCAGACTGCCTGTTGTGTGTGCTGTTCTTTTCTCCAGCCTTTTGTGTAATTTGTCTTATTCCATCTTGAGTGAAGAAAGATCTGACTTCAACAAGGACAGCAATAAAACCAGCTTTTGACCTTCTCAGTTAGCCATTGGGTAGAACTGATTCTGCCTTAGGGCAGGAACTAGATGACCTTTCCAGACCTATATTGTAAGATTTTCTACTATAACATTTTCTCATTTTCACAAAAAGAGAAGTTATTACCATCTTTATTACCATCTAAAAGACTGTCATACAAGAAGCTTTCTTTAGAAAAACTCTTAACAGCTAAGATAAAATGAAATAAGGTATATTGCAAAAATGAAAGACTTATTGAATATTTAGCATTTTAAATACCTTAATGAATTCTTGCTCTAAGTGTCTAAGAAAATTACACAAGTTTTTAATGGTGACTCTAAATAGGAAACCAAGGAGACCAATAATTACTACCTGAAACACATATGAATTCCTTTGTGATCTACAATGACCTTGCAAGCACTTACAAACCTGGTTTGGGGCCTCATGTAAGAAGGCGGCCCCTGCTCCCATCCTAGCAAACTGGTAGAAAAAACAAAATAAACTGATACTGGTATCATAGGCAACTGCTGAAGTTAGGGCCTTTTTTTTTTTTTTTTTTTTGTAATTCTGTTTAAAGTTTATGCAGAGCTTGAGATAATAAAATAATTGTGTAACTATGAAACAACAAAAATATAATTGATGTCCCCTAAGTGGCTTTGTTTAGAAGACCCTCAGCTCAACCTTCCATGTAGCAGGCTTATATGCAAATAATACTGAGCAAAAATGTATGCTTGCATTTTGAAAATCATATGTGTTTGTCATGTGTGTGATATGAAGTGATCCAAGTAAAATTCCAAATCTGAATTGTTTGATGGACCTTGTGGAAGTTTTCCGCTGAAGATGCAGAACATCACAACTGAATGAACTGTAATGAAGGTTTTACATGTCACATCGCAACATAAAAATCTATGTAACTGGGGAGACTAGGGATGGCAATAGTCATAAAAAGCAACAGCAGGCTTATCAATCCCGGACAAGCATCCACACTAACCATGTTTCCTTTACACCATTTAGTATTGTGTAAAGAATCTCAACAGTAAATGGAGGCTGGTGGTAGCAAGAAAAGGAGGAAGGAGCTGGGCATCCATATGTTATTCTGGGAATTTCTTGACTTTAGAATGGAAACCAGGAACATAAAGGCAAAGGAAAGCTATAACAAGATTCACAGATAGCTGCTCAAGGATGGCAATATTGAGATCTGTGGAAATTGAAGCAATGGATTGCTCTAAAAAAACCAATGTGGGTATTTCACTTATCGTATCTATATTGCTGTTTCACTGGTTTCATGGTTTTCTAAATTTTTACAGTTTGCCTTCCAATTGATAAAAATTTTGCCTTATAAATTAATTATTGTTTTTGACTGAGCAGGCAGCACCTATTGTATTTTTTCCACACATTCTAAGTGGCTGTGCAAACTGATTGGATTCTACAATTCAAAAAATAATAGGAATAGTCCTCCAGTTTTAGATAATTAACCCTGTTCTATAGCTTTATTGTCCATTTTTCAGTTGTCTTAGCTATTTCTAAACAAATCAATGTTCACTGAATAAAGAGACCTGATCTGCGGTCAAGAGCGACATCGATACAGAAATATTACATCAATGAAGTGTAGCTGCATTTACACAGAATTTGCTTCTTAGGATTCCGAACTAGTAACTCTGGAGTTAGTTGCATTGTGTATACTGAAAGAAGATAAATCCATTATTTTCTTGAATTTCTTAGAAGTTAATTTTATATCTGGAATTTTAATTTAAGCCAGATTTAAATCCCATCTATTATATCTAATTTCTAAACACTGCATTTTTCTGGCTCAGAATAACTCAAATTCACTGAAACTTTCGTTCTCTGGTGATAAAAATATTTGTTCAAAATTTTGTATAAACTCAGTGAAGTTGTTATACAAGAACTGTTTTTTTCTGTCAAATGCATGTTGAAATTTTTGAATCATGAAAATTATGCATATGAAATTCTTCAGAAAGATTTCTGTTTTCCTATTTGCTCCCATCTTCACTATTATTTGTGGGATTTTTAGCCATGTCTTATTTTTTAATTAAGAGTTTGATTTTTTATCTATAGTCATTAGAAAGCTGTTTTGATTTTTTCCCTGAAATTGGAAGAACCTGGATTCAAAATTACGAAAAATATGGTTTGTTGGGTTTTTTTTTTTTTTTTTAAATAAAATTGGTTAGCTTTACATTTTTTACTGAATGACTCCTCAACAATACCTGCAAGAAGGAAAAGGGTACTTTAAATATAAGGAATTAACTCTTAGTGAAGTTGTATTAATGAATCACATTGTATGGTTCCACTTGTTAACCACACTTGGAATATTACATGCAGTTTTGAACTTCCATTAGCGGGAGGATGGGAATTCGAATAAACGGGAATGAGTTCAGCGAATGCTACCAGGATGGTGCCAGCTCTCCTGTGAAGAGAAGTGAAGAGAGCTAGGCTTGTTCAGCCTCAACAAGGAGGGCTTCAGGGGCACCTAACAGCAGCCTGCCTGTGCCTATGGGGAGGTTACTGAAGAGACAGAGCCAGGCTCTCCGCAGAGGTACATGGTGAGACAATGAAAGACAGTGGCCACATATTAAAATAAAAGAGGTTAAAATGAAATACAAGGAATAACTTATTCACCAAGATAACAGCCCAGAAGTGGAGGAGGTTGCCTGGAGTACATTCTTGGAAGTTTTCAAGACCTGCCTGGATAAATCCCTAAGCAACCTACTTTGAGCAAGAGGCTGGATCAGAGACCTCCTAAAGTTTCTTCCAACTCGAATTATTCTATGATTCCATGACTTTGTAGTTCCCACCTAATTTTCATGACTGCATCTGCTGAAGAAAACCTGATTTCTTTTTATATATTTCAAAGAAATTCTTGCTTGAGGTCTTCAGTGACTGCAGTCACTTTTAATTTCAATACTGTTTTAATCTATCAAAAGGTAGGATAAAAATGCTCTTTTTTATTTATACATTAAATATCTTGTGGGAGTTTTATATCTAGGTTGTGAGAAGAATAAAAGACTATTCTGACACTGTTCAATAAAAAGTGAATTAGCATTTTTTGTTTTAACAATATTATTTAAAGAAAAAATCTAAAGGAATGAATCCTAAAGTGCATCTCTACTAACCCCAGAACTATCTTGTTAATTTAAAGCAAGCTCACTCTAGGGAAAGCTGGTTACCCATGGGAATATTGTTTTTCTAGGATGAAACTCAAGCGAGAGTGTAAGTTAGCATGCATCATGCATTGTTGTCAGGGTGGAAAATGTGTGTACTTTTTGAGAATGGGCTAAGTGTTAAAGCCCTGTGTAGTGTAGAAGTCAAATGAAATACAGTCCCTTTGGGAGATCCTCTTGGAGTGGGTTATCTTCTGAAATACTAGTGAGAGCTTGTTGGAAAAATTCAGAACTGTCCTGTTATAGAGCAAGCTAAAAATTAAGTGGCATGGAGCACAAATGGATCAGTACTACAAAAATTCAAGAGTTCTGTCTCCTCATTTCAGCTGGGACAGAGAGAAACAAATTTTACAGTTGTACAAATGATATGACTAAGAAGAAAGTGAGAAATTCTGTTAACAATGCAATACCAAGCTATAACTGGACAATCATATCATCATTATGAAGTTGTTCATAAGAACAGCAGATTTGTAACATGCTAAATATGATTCATCAATCATGATACAGTTGATGTTAAACTGTAAGATAGACAAAAATAAGTCTATAAATAATCCTGGAGATTTTAGAAAGGCAAACTTTGGAATGCTGGACAAATAAATTAAATAAATTATATAGACTCATTGGTTTGGGAAAATTAAAGATTTTAATTCAGGGAAGACCTAGAGGAACTCTTACTTTAATTAAAATGTGCCAATATAATTAGATAATATATTCAAAGAGAAACTAAATACTTCTATGACAGGGCTTTTCAATATTAATAATCATGCGAAAAGGGATTTAATAAGAAGAATGGAGACAAAAAGAAATGGTAAAAGGAATTCTTTAAGAAAAATAGAAACAAAAAGAATGGGTTAAAGAAATCCATTAGGAGAAAGACAATGTTTTGAGGTTAAAGAGGTAAAGACTAAATACTTGGAAGGTCTTACCCTAGCATTAGAAACTAAAACATAAAAATGTTTTTTCACACACTAATCTTTATACATTATTCTTTACATAAAAAAAGAGGGGAAACTAGAAAAGAAGGAGCTTTCTGTATACCTGGAGTTAGAAAGCAGCAAGGAAGATCTAGAAATGGCCAAAATTTTTAATTAATCCTACCCTTGATGGTTTTTTGTGGTTGTTTTTTGTTATTGATGTTTATTTTTAATTTAAGAGTTATTGTGAGGATAATATACATTATCTGCTGCATATGAGAAGTCCATAATGCAAATTACAGGATTGAAGTTAGAAAGAAAATTATTATTTCTAAGTGTGAAAGAATGAAAAAGCCTGATAACATCTATTCAAATCAACTAAGTGAATTAACACATGGCGTTGCAAATCTAGTAGGAGCCATTTAAAATTAATCCATAAATCTGGTAGTAGTAAATTTGGAGAAAAACAAATGTAGTATAAAGAGCGGTGGGGAAAGATCATGAACGAAGCAGCTGTTTTGATTATAATGTTATGAAAAGCGTTAGAACAGATTTTGAGCAAAAACTAATTAAGGGCATAGAGGTTGTCATGGTTTAACCCCAGCCGGAAACTAAGCATCACACAGCCACTTGCTCACTTTATCCTGGTGGGATGGAGGAGAGAATTAGAAGAGTAAAAGTGGGAAAACTCACGGGTTTAGATAAAGACAGTTTGATAGGTAAAGTAAAAACCATGCATAAAGGCAACACAAAACAAGGAATTCCTTCACTATGTTGCATCTGCAGGCAGATGTTCAGCCATCTCCAGGAAAGCAGGACTCCATCATGCCTGATGGTTACTTGGGAAGACAAACACCATCACTCTGAACATCCTCCCCTTCCTTCTTCTTCTCTCAGCTTTTTTTGCTGAGCATGATGTCACAGGGTGTGGAATATCCCTTTGGTCAGTTGGGGTCAGGTGTTCCAACTGTGTCCCCTCCCAACGTCTTCTGCACCCCCAGCCTACTCGCTGGTGCGGTGGTGTGAGAAGTAGAAAGGGCCTCGACTCTGTATGAGCACTGCTCAGCAATAATTAAAAGATCTCTGTATTATCAACATTGTTTCCAGCACAAATTGAAAACATAGTTCCATACTAGCTGCTACGAAGAAAATTAACTCTGTCCCAGCCAAACCCAGCACATTCTCCATCCCTATTCCATACCATTTATGTCATGCGCAAGTCTCTCACTATCCAAAACATTCTCAATATCAATCACCATACTTTCCATTCTGTGATATAATACACAGATATCATTCCCTTAGTCTGTAGACTGCCTCTGTGAAATGTCTTTAAAATGTCCATTAAAGTCCACAAATGTCTGCAAAATGTCACTGAGTTCATTTAGTCCATGACTTTGATCTCTGTCTGTTATGGTTGTCACTCAGGACAGGAGAGGTGGTGTGTTCATGGAGTTACTGGACAGCAAAGCCAGCTCAGGTTGGATCACTGCTGCGCCTGCACTGTTTTTTGTAAGGCTTGTCCTTCATTGGTTCACGTGGTTCCTGCTATAGTAATTCCTATAACATACAACTCAAATAATGAGTTATAATAATTTAAAGATATATCCATTACAATCTCTACCCCTAGCCCGTTTGGTCCAGGTTATAGGGTTTAACATTGCAATGAGTTTCTTCCCTTGCTCTTAGCCTGGCTAGAAACAAGGACTTCCTGCTGTAGTAATTCCCATAACATGCAACTAAAATCCCAGGTTACAACAATTTAAAGGTACTTCCATTACAGTCTCTATCCTTGGTCCATTTGGACTAGACCACAGGGTTTAACATTGCAATGAGTTCCTTCCCTTGCCTCTGCTCTGACTCGGACTCATCCATAGACTGCAGTTGCTTAGTGTTTTACCTGCTTTAAGTGAAGCCTTATCTGTAAGCCACAGTCTTTCCAGGGATATACGTGCTGTGGCATAGACTTAGCCACAGCCACAGTCACTTTGAGGTTAACCTGTTCCATCATGGATTTATCCATGGGCTACAATGCCTACAGAGATATACCTGCTCCAGTATAGTCTTACGCACAGCCACAGTCCCTTCAGAAGTAAACCTGCTCCAACATGGCCTTACCCATGGCTACAGTCCCTCCAGGGGCGTGCCTGCTCTGTCATAGGCTTATCGATGGCCACATGCTTTGAAGTACTCCAGCATGACCTCATGCACAACTGCCGATGCTTCAAGGTGTGCCTGCTGCAGCATGGACTTATCCACAGCCACCTATGTTTTGAGGTGTACCTTCTCCAGCGTGCACTCATCCTTGGGCCACAATCCCTTCAGAGGTATACCTGCTGTAGCACAGGCATAACCATAGCCACAGATGCTTTGAGATGTACCTGCTCTGGAATGGGCATATCCACAGCCACAGATGCTTCAGAGTGTCCTGCTCCCACATGGACTCATCCACAGGTGACGGTCCCTTTGACTTGAGTTCACACTGGAGTTCCAGCCTGTCCAGTACAGCAGCACAGAAACAGCAGCAATGGCCTGCATCCACCAGTCCAGGCACATCACCATTGCTGTTATCAAAATGTTCCCAGGCACAGCAGCGTAAGATGATTAGCACTACAGCAAGCAGCAAAAGCAAAAAGCAGCCACTAAAGAGCACTAGACTCTAATATACAGTAAGGCAAGCAAGCCCCATGGCAAGCACAGAAGCCTGTCCATTAACAGCTAAACAGCAATAACAGCTATCAATTCAATCTAGCACATTCCAATCAAATCTGCCATTATTGTGAACTCTTTGAGCCCCATGTTGGGCACCAAAAAGGACTGTTGTATTTTAACCCCAGTTAAACAGGTAAAGCAAAAGCCGTGCACACAAGCAAAGCAAAGCAAGGAATTCATTCACTGCTTATCATTGGCTGGCAGGTGTTCAGCCACCTCCAGGAAAGCAGAGCTCCGTCATGCCTAATGGTTGCTTGGGAAGACAAACACCATCACTCTGAATATCCTCCCCTTCCTCTTAACCCACCTTTATGTGCTGAGCATGACTGTCACAGAAGTATGCCAAATCAATTCCACATAGATAATAAATTCAAGCCAACTTTACTTTGTAACTAAAACTAAACAGAAAAGACTAACAAGACAATAAGGGTGACTAAAATAAAACTCTGACAACATTAAACAAATTATAGGTTCAGTACACCAGTCGGGAATGTTGTTTCTATGCACCAACACATGAGAATGGTGACTAAAAAGTGTGCACACACTCACACAAAAGGAAATCTCTCACTCAAGAGTACACAGAAGATAGAATCACTCACCCAGAGGGGCGAGGGCTCACTCAAGGACATGTGCAGAAGGAATGACCACTAACCAAAAGGAGGGTGATGAGGGCACTCAATCCCAGGAAGTTTTCTTGGGTGACATCCCAATCACAAGGGAATGGTTTCTCATCACAGACCTGCTGCTCTGAGGAGAGCCCATCCCAAAAATGTCTCCAGCGGGGACCTCAGTTTATAGTCTGGTTGGATCTGAACTGTGGTCATCTATTGGTTGTGGTCCAGAGACTCTTCTGGGCCAAGGCATCCCGATGGCTGGGGACCCTCTCCATTGACCAAGAGGTCCTGCCCTTCTTACCCCCACCACCAGGAGGGAGTACGTGCTGCTTGGCACCCGACCACAGTTTGTACTTGACAGCGGCCACGATGTGATACCAGAGGCATGGAAGCAATGGCTATGCATTTGGAGGCCTCACTTTCCAGGAAGTTGTTGGACATCTGCCCACTGATGGGCAGTAGTGAATGAATGCCTCTTTTTGTTTTGTTTGTGAGGATAACTTTTGCTTTTATAAGGAAACTGTCATTACCTCGATCCACAAGTCTTTTCACCTTCCTTCTATTTTCCTCCCCATCTGCAGGGAGAGAGGAGTGAGAGAAAGGGAGGGTGAGTGATTGATCTGCTTGCCGGGGTCAATCCACCACATCCTATAAGTGAATGCTTTTTGCTGAATCAACCATAGCTGCTATTGACCAGCTGACAGGATGTGTGAACTGGTGACATGAGGGGAAGAGCAAACCGGCAACAAGTGAGAGAGGTGAGAGTACTGGACGAGAAAGTATCAATTCCCTGTCACTAAACAGAACTGTCCCAGATATTCAACTTTTATTAAGTATTTATCTTCCTAGTGAAATCAAGTTTTAGTTAACAACTTCAGTCAAACAGGACAACTTTTAGAAAACAGGGAAAATCAGATCCTAATTTTAGTTACATTTGTGATTATTAATGGGACTGATATCAGAACCTGATCCAAAGTCTTTCTATTAATCAAAATTTTGACAGATTCAACCTCCAAAATTGTAGGAAAATATATTTGTTTTCCTGTCTGTTTAACAACATTTGTGTTTCAAAAAACAAGCATTAAGTACATTAAAATACTTCTAAACAAGTGAGATATTTTCATTAATCATATTTACTGCCATCTTTCCATACTACAGAAAAACAATGTAGTTTTGTAAAGGAAATGCACACCACAAATATTTACTAACTTGAAAAAGATGCTTCTCCCTATATTCCCTGAAGACAGAGAGAAGATGGTATTTTGAAACTTAGATAAAACATATTTGCTAAGATCTCAAGAACAAGTGGACATATTTTGTCACAAACCAGAGAGATGCTTAAAAAAAAAACAGTCAGCACTAGGAAAGATGTTTCCTGTTATGGTATATCCTGCAGAGAAGGGATGACATTGCCATGAGTGTGGACTTACAAAGTATTTCTTATAGAAATTAACAATTTCATTCTAAGATAATAAGATATAACCACAGATGAAAACTGCAAATATAGATTAAAATATCATACACTGCAAAATGTCATCCTGTTAAGCACTGTAACCTCACAGTGCTCCACTATGTGTGAAAGGATTAAACCTTATTTTCCACTTTGTCTTTGGAGATTAATAAAACCATTTATATCCTTTTAAATAATTTGAGCTGTGTGAATTATCCTTTGGTTTGTAGTTAATTCATCCTTCTGCGTAAATACAAAAAATTGCAATTCAATAGAACTGCAGTGAATATTTGTGATCATCAGTAACCAAGGATTTATGAACATGAATACATGAAGAATCAAAAGAATGCTTTAAAGCCATCCATTAATTTTCCAGTTGTACTTAACTTGAACAGCAATCTGGATATTATTTGTCAGCAGCAAATTATTATGAACTCTTTTGTTAAGCTTCCAGTTAAAGAAAGTGATCCTTATAATATACTGCAAATTAAACGTTAACGAAAGTATGTTAAGTCTCTACTATTTTTAGTTTCCACTTACACAGAACAGCTGGTTAGCAGACTCCTTACACAGAGCCCCAGAGGAAACCAAATCTGTGCACAGCGCTATTTCATAGAATCATAGAATGGTTTGGGTTGGGTGAGACCTTAAGGATCACCTATTTCCAACCATCTAAAATGAGTTTCAGCCTGTTCTTTGATCTAACTTGAAGTGGAGGGTCAATGCAAACAGACAGCATTTTGTGGAAAATCTGTTCAGGTAATTCATGATACTTGTTCTCCGTATCTCTTGAAATGTAACAAAATCAATTATTCCCAGTGAGGAAAAGGAGGAGTGGAAGAGAAGGTGGGTGATATTTCTGCAGTCTGAGGGTCGAGGTGGTGGGGTGTGGGATCAAAGTCCACCAGAGACTGTCAGTTTCAGTTTCAGCAGAAACTATCTGCTTTTGACCCGCTTTGTCTACTAAATAAAATGATATCTAAAGACAGAGTGAGCGGAGGGAGGAGGGGAGGGACAGGAGAAGGTAGATGGCCTGTTTACGAACATTTACCTACTGCCTGAAAATTGTAATATATCTTGTGATAAAACACGATATATTTTTCAGTCTCCGCATACGTATTGCATGTAGATGTTGAAGGTGGGGGAGTGCTGTGGGGGCCTCTGTGAGGAGATGCCAGGGCAAAAACATGGCACAAGGAAAGTGAGTAAAGGAAAAAAGCATGAGAAATAGCTCTGTGAGAGCCAAGATGGGAGAAGGAGGAGGGGGATGAGGTGCTCCAGGTGCTGGAGCAGATATCCACAGGTGGAGGAAATGGGAATGAAAGATCGACATTGAGCTGGGAAGATGGGGGAGAGGAAGGTGTTGTTTTAATATTTTGTCTTTTGTTCTCACTACCCAAATCTGGTTTTAATTAAGTTAATTTTTCCCAACTGGAGTCTGTTTTGCCAATGACAGTAACTGATAAGTGGTCTCCTTGTCTTTATCTTGACCCATGAACCCTTTCCATCTTACTTTTTCCCCCGTCCTGTTGAAGCTGGAGAGTGAGAGAGTGGCTGGGTAGAAGTGTTGCCTTCAGCCAAGTTTAGATCACCAGAGTGTATAAAAATAAATTTGTTATACCCAGGATTTGGAAAGAAGAGATCTTCAGTAATTCTAGGCCTGTATATCGCCATTCAATAGAACTAGATTTTTGTTTCATATTTGAAATCATTATCGCCTATAGCGAGGAGATACGTTTTCACTGGAGAGTTATACAGCACAGACTCCCATAGAGACAGTAAGAAAACCTGTTGACTGGAATTTTTGCATAGGGTAGCCCTCACATGGGGGTCAGATCTCTCAAATAGGATGGCCAGTCACTAGCTGGATGGTGACAGGAGTGTCTGCTGCAAGGGTTCCTCCAGCAGCACCTGCCGCTGGCTTGGGGGAGATTCCCTGAGCTGCAGTTTGGTTCTTATAACCCTGCTAGCTCATGGTCCTGTGTGACCATTACAGCATGGGCATGATCCCTTTCTGTTGATTAAATTAAACTAGGTAGAAAACATCTCTTAAGTATCTTAACTGTATACAAAAGACTATCTGATAGGATCGTTGCTGCAGGGACAGTTTCTACAGACTGATTAAAATTATCTTACCATTTACAGTTTGAGCAATTTTTTCCTCTATGACAAGAACTACCTGCAATTCTCCTCTAGGATGTTAGTCAACACATCTAAACTCACAAATAGTGTCTAACAACTGGCCTAAGCAGAGCAAGAGTTGCCAGGAGGAATTTCTGGCTCTGCCTGAGGTCACCCAGGAGTCCCTGTGACAACCAGTTAGCTGGGCTGTCATCTGGCCTGGACTATTGTTAGCCTCCTTGTGACTCTGCCTAGAAGAACAGTTAATTCCCTGCAAATCAGTCCATTGTGTTATTTATGCAGACACTAACTGGGGCATTCTTGGAGCTTGCTCAGGATGACTAAGTGCACTGGAAATGCACACAGGCACAACTCGTGCCTGGCTACACCACAGTTGTATGGAGACAATCTCTGTCACCTTCAGCTACACAAACACAGTAACAATCATACATATGTGGTGTATATGTATATCTTATAAATATGTATTAAAAGAATCTTTAGAATGCTTGATGCTCCATCTCTCCTCTTCCAAACTTCTTATTCCTAGGAAATATACATGAATTTGATTGTCTTTATGACCACTACCCTTCTCTTATATTTCGTCGAATGAACCACCGGGTTAACAAGATATTAAGGAGACAGGTAGAAATATATTGAATAGACTCATCATAAAAGTCTAATTTAAGCCTATATTTCAGGAATATAGGTTTAAAAGGAATGTTTGCATGTTTAGACAGTTGCTTATGTTAGTATCCAGGTTGTTTGGGTTCTGTTCCCTTTGCTGAAAATTATTTATGTAAACTACTCAATCCTTTGCTTTCTCTTTGTCTGACTTGCACATGGAGGATGCCTTTGTTAATAAAAAATTCCTGTAACTGCTGGTATGTAGGAATGCAAATGTTATTTTGACTACAGAGGGGTTCTTTTAGTCATTTAGCAAATAAGAAAATAGGAAAAACAGTTAATTTTGTTCAAACGCATATAGATACACACCTAACTGTTTAAATTGCTCTAGTCAAACCATGTCTCTGATCATGACAGAATAAAAGACCATATATTTCCTTTTAAGCTATCCAGATGTCTCCCTAGGAATTTTCTTTCTATTCAATCCTAGTTTAAGTACAAAGAGGACATGTTCAGCTTTCACTTACCGTAGTATTTATCATAATGTTATCATAAAACTTAAATTAATTTTTCTGAGATTTGAAGCAGCATGAGAGAAAAAATGCCCTTTTAACACTGATTTACAGAAATGCAACATTTGTACTTACTTAGTTGTGAGTAGAATTTATGTTTTTATTTTAAACTCAGATTCAGACTCACTTTAAACTCCCAATTTACTGTGAAGCATGATTACATCTGAATATTTTTATACCTAACATATGCTTTTTTACAGAATGAAAATATAATTTTTGCCTCATTCTATAAACATAAGTCCATATTTATTCATTACATTCCCCAGCTAATATTTTTCACCTGACAGGGATATTAAAGTTTTGTTACATTTTATAGCTACCCCACTCTTTCCCCTGGTTCGAAACCAGCTTTAATGAGGGAAAATAAGTTCTATTTGTAGTGTAATGGTAGAAAGTTTTATGATATTAAGATCTCTGCGCTTACTATTCATTATAATGAGGTGACTCCTGAATGTGGAAAAATGTGTCTTTATTTCTGTCAGATCTTGAGAATGAATATTTCTGAAAAGCAAAGCTAGTCTCGTGTGAAGTCGTAAGTTTATGAACCTAGCTTTGTATTTGATGATACATATATTTATATGTGTATCTAATAATGCTTTTCGGATTGTTGCTTAGAATATTTTCCACTCATTTGAAAAAAAATTGTTGACATAAATGTTTTCGCGAATCCATGTTGCATATTAAAAAGCCCAGAGTATTATTTATCTGAATAATTTAAAAGATTATTGAAAAATGATCCTCTTATCACTAATAACAAATTTCCCTTTTGTGAATCATTAGTAATTCAGATCTGTCAGTTGGTGGAACATGGGTATTGAAATTGATGTAAATAAATTAATTTATTCTCACTTAATAAACATCTAATTCATTAGAGACCAAACAGCTTGATAATATTCAGTTAAATCTATCTGAAAGGGATTTTATTTGTTAGAAAGGCTTTGTAATGCCCTGAATAACAGCCATGCAGAAGCTAGCTGTCAAACCATATGAAACTTATTTTGGCATCTGCACTTGAAACTAAAAATAAATATTACATTTATTACAAGCTGGAAGCTACCTGATACTGAAGAGAAATATACCAAGAACTTTCTCATTTATTTTAGTTACTAAAATGATACACTAATTGGGAGATACAGAAAACACAAATTGTGCTGAAAACACAATCTTCAAATACCATTTCTAAGATCTCACAGAGGCGGGCAGAGTATTTGTGCCATAAGCTACAATTAAATTAGTTACCTGTGCCCGCAGAACCTTTTTGGATTAGGGCACGTGTTTCTGCTTAGAGTTTGCTCTCTCATTTCACCCTCTTGATCTTTCCACTTTCCAAGTATATTTATAGGAAATCATTTCATTCTGATGTCCCCATAATCAAATCACCTAGGTTTTCATTTATTTTCTGCTTGCCAGATCTTAAACATCTTTTCATTTTTTTCACAGAAGGCTCAACTCAAAAAGCAGTTCTTACCTAGAACTAAAGATATACTGAGACTACTTACGGAAATTGTGTTTCTGGAAAACTCTAGGATTCGCCCACTTCAAAACATTCTGCAGAGTTGTAGAAATCTATTCATACTGTTCCCAGTTAACCTTAACAGGGGAAAGGTTAACAGCTTCAGATCTGATTCATACAAAGTTTCAGCAAGGAAAATTTATGCCTGCAGATGCATCCTGAGGTTGCTCAAAAGGAGGAAGACAATGGAAATTTCCAGTAGTGTCTGATCCCTTTGTTACAGGGCAGCAACATCTTAGATGAGATGTGAAGATGCCTGCAAGGCTTTTAGGCCTTTAGGGCTGTAAGGTACCTAGGTTTTTAGCTTTTGTTTTGTTTTGTTTTGTTTTGTTTTACCTCTCCAGTCTTCCTGGCAACAGAAGAAGTAGGTTTTTTTCCAATATTATAAAATTAACTTCATAAAATAGTGGATATACTCAGTTTAAAAGAAAGGATAACTCTCATCTACAAATTCCCAAAGCTCATATCCAGTAAGTGATGACAGGTGGCAGAATCTCATCTTTAAGAAATGATGGTCATCTCTGGGGACCTCTGTAAGAGATATATATGTAACAAATATGACTGTTCAAAATCCATTAAAGTAAATGGAAAATCTCACAAAGCACAGTGAGTGCACATCAGTGGGTTTTGTACGGAACACGTAGGGAGAGATCTTTAGTGGATGTAAAACTTTTGGCTTGAGGAGAGCTCTGAAATTTCTTTCAGAATTTTCTTTCAGAAATTTCTTTCAGAGCTCTCCTCAAGCCAAAAGTTTTACATTATTGTACAAATTCTCAACAGCTCTGAAATTTCTTTCAAAGAAAGAAATGTTTCAAATGTTCAAAGGAACTTAGGGAGTAGCCACTAGTGAAAGATTAGTACTTTTTTCCATTTTCTTATAGGCCCCGCTTTAAGTACCATTTTCCTCCAGAAATTTTGCGTGCTTCTTTGAACACTTAACATCATGAGCGGTCTGGACTTAGAAGACATAAGATAAAAAAGAAACAAGAGGTTGTAAAGTTGCCACCGACTAAACTGCAGATCTAAAAAGATTTCATGCAATTGCACAACCTTATTTTTAAAAGCATCGTGATAATCTGTTTCATACTGCTCGTTCGCTTGAAGAAAAATGGGTCTTCTCAAACTACAAAATGTCTGATTTGCTGTAAGACTGTATTTTGTGTGCACTCAAAATTCTCATTAGCATTATTAAACCAGGAATATAGAATCATGGTACTCTTCTCTGTTCTGAAGTACTAAGGAGCTAACAGCTAGTCTAATGTAGTTAGGGTCTTTCATCATGCAATGGCAAGTGAATGTCTCTCTACTCCATGGCTTTTGGTACTTAATATAAAATTGGGTGAGGCCAGATGGGTAAGGTTCTTAATTTCTCTGACCACAGGTATTCAAAGTGTGGGTAAGTCACATCTTCAGTATTTTAAGGATTTCTTATCTAGATTTTTAGAAGATAGTAATGGAAAAAAAATAAGTATATGAATAAGCAATAATTTGAAATATTAATATAATGGCAAACTTTCAGTGATGTAACAGTGAAAGTATAAGTATGCTTAATAATATAAATATACTTAATAGCATATATTTGGTGTTTAAAAATATGACCTAGGTCTTTCTGGCTTTTTGAGTGAGTAGTTGGAAATTATTTTTTTTTATTATATTCTGTTTTTTTCTAGGCTGTAACACTCTCTTTTTTTACCATTCTAAATATAAAGTCAATTTGCTTGCCAAAGCACTCAACAGGATTACATCGACTTGCTTAGCAGAGAACTGAGAATGTCTTTTGAGCAGCAACAAGTTTTAAGTGATGATATTTTTCACAACCAAGAGAAAAAGTAGGCAGTATCACTAGGCAAACAAAAATACAGAGTTCTTCCACCAAAAATCTTTGTGTTTATGCTTGTGTCTCATATAAAGATCTTCTCAAGAAAACCTATGCTACAGGAATCATGCACCTCTGCCAGTGTTTAATCTGGGAATAGCAGTTCAAGACTCCCCCCTTATAGCTGAATTATCTTTTGGACTATCTCAGAGATCACCCTTTACATCTATTACTCTGTTTAATTACCCCTCTCCTACCAAGTATACAGAAAAAATTCAACCAGATTATTAGGAAGAAGTTGAAATAGTAAGAAATACTAAAGAACATGGTGGAAGGAAAATGGTGGAAAGGATTGGTTTCAATATTGCCATTGAAATGTTTATTGAAAAACTCTGTGCTCTGAATGATCTCAGTGTGCTTTGTAGCTAAAAACAACTGGACAAAACTGATTAATCAGCTGGTGATTCTTGGACAATATTCTCTTTTGTTACAAAATTGAATAACCCAGAATTAATATTTTTGTTCAGAAAGCAGATTTCTGTGAACAAAGTCTTTTGAGCATCAGATCTGATTTCTCCCCTGCTTGGCCTTCTCTTCATATTCATTAAAGAGACCTAAAAAGAGAGAATGTTTCAGTTCCTTCAACATGTATTGAAAGACACTTCAACATGCTCAGTTATTTATAAATAAAAGTTTCCAGGGTGAAAGTTTAGAAATGGCAACAGAAAAGTGCACTAAGATAAGCTTCAAAGAAGCAGGAACCATGACAGAATAAGAAACCCTATAAAGTTTATCTTGACCTTTAGGGCAGCTTCTAATCCTCATCTAAACATGTGTTTTTGTTCACCATCTCCCTGAAATTCAGAAAATATTCTCTGGAATGAAAACTGCAAACAGATTTAAGTTAGTAGTTTGTATTCCTGTAAAGTCTAAAAGAAATGCTGTTCTGTTCATGGCTCAAAATATGATTTTTATGCTTGCAAACTTTGCATTTGTCTGGATATAGGACTTTCAACCCAGCCCTTTTAGAAGTTAATGAACATTTAAAAAACGCACATCATCCAAATACAAGGTTTAGCACGTATTTGCCAGATGAAAGCAAGCAGTACCTACCGTTACAAAAAAGCAGACCTGGCTGAAATAGAACGTTCAGAAAATAATTTGCTTTACATTTATATTTCAATGCTATTGTTTTTATCAGCTGAATATCAGCAGAGAAAATTGGAAGAAAAGAGGAGAAGGGCAAATGAAAAGATAATGCTAAAATTTTTCGACTGTTTTACATCTGCTTCAATAGATCGCGAAATTAAACAAATCATTCCTCCTAAATTACATATATACTGCTTATCAGTTACTACTCCGGAATAATTAATATTCCTTATAAATCACGGTTTTAATTGTAAGGGACACTTCCTTAAGTTTTAAAACTTGAATCAAAATGTGCTTTGTGTGACTGGCTGAATGCCAATATCTAAATACTGTGTACATTAGAGTGACTCCCAACTCTTCACAGTCTCCAAGAATCTCACTAAGGCTCTCTCTGCATAGACTTGGGTGAATCATGACAGGTCCCTTAAGATTATCTTTGCAGAGGTTTAAATCAATATTGTCAGGTCATTTGGCCACAGTGACAGCAAGGAAGTATATGAGCTTACTCTACTGATGCCTGCAGTACCCACTGGGTAGAAATATCATGGCCTTATATCAGAATAGTCAGCTCGGCGTGGTCCTATCTATTGCTTCACTTCAGTCCTTCAGATAGTGATGCTTCCTTCTTTTCTCTTTGCACTCAGATGACACGTTTCTAGCCATGGATGTCAGTGGTAAAGAGCAGATGTTGTCTTTTTCTGTGATGTACCCTGAAAGACGTATATGCATGGATTTGCACAGCAGTGTGTCCGCTGGGCTGTTGCAGAAGCACAGCAATTCCCTGAAGAGATTGTGGGTTGCAAAGCTCCTCAGATTGGGTAACCCTAACAAAAAGACCGATTACTCTAAAACACTGCAGAGATTACGTTGTGGAGTAATCTGTGGATCAGGTCAGGTGAAGGATTCTCAGGACCCCGGAACTACCAAGAAGCATCTCTTGTCCTGGGGTTATTATAGCCAAATGCTTAGACGTTTCTTCCAGCAGAGAGATAGTGATGAGTTACTTAGGCCTTTTTGTTAGTCAGTGGCATAAAAAACTTTTGAAATTCCTTACACAAATGACAAGGCTGGCTTGTTGCCCAAAAAAGCTGCTTTAATTCTTCACAGTGAACCTTATCAAGTTTCCTTTTTTCTCTCTGATCATCTGATCATCTGGTTTATTAATGCCATTTACAACCAGATATTGTGATACCAAAAATGTCAACATTTATGGGATAAAATTAACACAAAATTGTATACCCTTACAAGCTCATTATGAATGTTCGTAAACTCCCAGTTCTTCTCCAGAACTGCAGTAGCCCTATTGTCTAAGACAGTTATGACAGGAATATGGTTGTCCTAGAAATGCTTCGGATGTGCTTCACAAAATTTTCTGTAAAGCCCATAATTTTTTATGTAGGTTAAAGATATGACTACATGTAAATGCTTCTTAAGTGTTTATTAGGAAGAAATTTATAAGGCAGTGACACTTCCTAGGACAGTTTTGGCTTGCCTGCATTATCCCAGTCCACCAGCCACATAGTGTCATACTCATACAATTTACAAGTGTAAGCCTTAGTTATTACAATGTTTGTGTCTGAATTTCTGTGCCAGAAACTTTTTCAGTCAGGTACCTTAATGAAGCATACAAGATAGTGGGAAGGCAAAATGAATAATCAGGGAGCTAAAATGAGTTCAAGTCTAACTAATATGGAAGAAAGTACCCAGAGAAGGTAGGAAAACCTATACACAAATCTCTTTTATCATGGTTCCTATGAGGTTTGCAGCACTTGGAACTGGAACTGCCTCATCATTTTAAAATGAAAGCAACTGCTTTAAAAAGATATCACAAGAAAAATAAAATTATCTGTATGAAGGCATAGAAAAACTCTGGTACTGATATTATGCCAGGGAAAGCAATTAAGTGAGTTATTGGCACAAGCTAGAAATGGCATTACTATATCTCACTGTTAACTTGAGAAATGAATGAAATACATAAAATTTTATAATATTGTATTGTTTATCTAAATTGTGATATAATACAGTGCTCAGTGACAACAGATCAAGGGACAATGGAAGTATTAGACTTATAACAAAAATTAATCTGATGAGACTTTTAACTTTTTCATAAAATCTTACTGCATACTTAGAAGGCAGTAGAATAAAGGTAGAAGGAGAGGATAGTAGTTAAAAGAGAATAAGAGGCAATCAGTGCTGAGGAATCAAGACAAAAATGGTTAGAAAAAGCCTAGAAAACTGAACTTCTTTGGACATATAATGCTGCTTAAACCTGTATATGTATATATATACACACACACACACATATAATCTATAAATATTTCTTTAAATAACTGAAATTGATTGACTTTCTTTTGCTAATGGCATACAACAATGAAACTAGATACAATACCTTCGTATTTATGCATAACCTTACTAATTATAAATTTAATTATATAAAAAAGAAAACTTTGGATTTAATCAAAATTCTTGATATGCCGTAAAACACACTTGGACTCCAATTTTATGGGAGGAAGATCAAATGCATATTACAGTTTTATGAAAGCAATGTAACTAACAGAATTTAGCGCTGATCCCAGGGACATAAGATATCCTTATTCAAGTGCTAAAATCTTCCTCCAAAGCAATTCTTTGTGGAAGGAATTGTGCTGAAGGTCTAATTCTGTTTTACATTCTATCTAATCAATATTGTTTCATTTCATTTACTTCCTGAAGCTAAAAAGGAAAAAAAAATCTACTAGTTTGTGGGTAATTACAACAGGCAAGGCAACGGAGTACTGGTTTATTCCTCAAATAATAAAGAAATAAAGCAGGATATCAATAAATATCAGTACATTAGATGTGCTTTGCACAGTAGCAGCAATTCCAGAGAAAAATTAAAGGTGTGAAGACCTAAAACTGATCTGAATAGTCCATGAAGAACAAGTCAGCTATTATAAATTTAGGGAATAATTTCTTTTGAAAGGGACCCTAGGAGGTCATCTGATCCAATCCCTCACTTGAAATAGAACCCATTTACTTGCTCAGGGTCTTCCCCATAATCTGTTTAAGGAGACCTACAAGAGGTTGCACACTTCCCCTGGGCAAACTGTTCCAGTATCTGACCAGTTAGAATGTGATTTATTTATTTCACTAACATCTGATTCTGTCAATTGCCTATGGTCTTTTCACTGTGCATGTCCAAGTGGAGGCTAGCTCTGTCTTTTCTATAAGCATCTATTTGACTGTTAAAGACATCAGTAAGACACTCCCATTATCTTTTTTTCCTGAAGATCGAATTAATCCAGATCTCTCAGCATGTTTTACTACATCATACTCTCCACCTTTGTCATCATCTTGATGGCTGAACTCACGTCGGTTTACCAATAACTTACTTGCACTGCAGCACCCCAAACTGTATTTTAATCCTGTATTTAAATCCACTGCAATGAATGAGTTTACACTCTGAGGATTCTGGTTGCACCATTTCATAAACATGCGTATTTTACTCTGAGAATTAAAACCACGTGAATAGTATTCTTCCTTTAGTGTGTATAAGCTCTTCCTACTGTAAGAAAAACTTACCCTTAAAACTTCTGAAAATAAATTACATAAATAAATAATACATGTATAAACACTGCCTGTCAGGAGTATCCGTTTGTTAATATTTTTGTTATTTGCTAATACATGTTTCCTAATGTTCGCTAATTGCAATTAACATAAGCTGCAAATATAATACTAATATTTTTAAAATATAAACCATGAGTTTTGTAGCCACAACTCCTTGATAATCTATATCCTATGAGCTGAAGTACCTAAATATAGCTAAAAGACTAAATATCTGCTCCTGTACTTTAATTAAATCAGATTAATCCAGAATGAATATGGCATTGGATATTTCCAAGAATCTTTCTGAGACAAAGACTCGTCCCTATATTTTCTGCCCTTATTTCAAGAGAATCTTGGGAGAATTAATATGAAGGGTAACTAATCCAGTCGCAAATAATACAGAAAAAAGTGAATTCTAAGGATTTTCCTGGAAGTTCCTGGCTATTAAAATTTACTTCATCAACTCATAGAACCGATCATGCAAATTCCTCCTCTTTTTATTATTGATTTTTTCAGGTAAATGCAGGGGCTGAGAGATAAACACCTTGAATGCCAAAGATAAAAACTCTGATAACATGTAAACTTGCAGGTGAACTTCACCTGCAAGCCCTTTGGTATCTAGTATGTCTTGGACAACAGCTTGCATAAACCAATATTTGATGGATTAGTATCAATATAGTATAATTTGAAGCAGCTTTTTTCTTTGGAACATGTAGCAAATGATGGAACCTCCAAGTAAGAAAGTGCAGATCAAAAGGACAAGTCTATATTTCACTTGACTTGCTCTGGTGTATTCAAAAAGAAGGCATAGATATGTTTAAATCTATATTAACTGCTTAACAATAGCCATGTATTCAGTTGTACATGTTTGTGAAACAGGAATAGTTAATATAACTTGGTTGAAAAATTAAAAAAGCCTAGACCAATAGAAAAGCTTAAGCTGATTCCATTTTACACAGGTTGGAAAGAAACGCTTTTGATGTTTAGGAAAGTTTCTTTTTTTTTTATCCATCTCTCTTTATTCCACCAAGTCCACTGAAAATTAATTTCTTTAAAAACGATTTTCACCAGTTATATTGTCTTGCCAGTATTAAATTTTCTCAGTAAATCTTCCCAGTATTTTTTCCCAGTTTTCATAAACCTCACTCATCATAATCTTTTATGGCCTTTTTCTGGATGGAAGACCTCTAAAAATGATAAAAAATTGTTTTGTGATCCTCAAAGGCCACCAAAAAGAAAAATAAAGGCAGTTCACTTGGGCAATCCCTTCACTTCGTATGAGGCTGTTCAGATTCAAAAAGAGATCATGGTCAGTGTTTCAAACAGCAACTATAAATCTAAGAGAATTAATATATAGCTGTCTTCATCCATCACAAGTGAGAAATCAGTTGCTGGCACACTCAGTGCTGTTTCCTTAGTGTAACTTGATATAATGCCACATCCCTTAAGGTCAAGGAAATTTGAAGACTGCCCTGAAAACAACTGTGCTTACTTTCTCCAGAATTGCTGAAGAAATATCCACATAAAGAGGTGACAGTGGGGAAGAATTATTTGTTTGTCTATTTATTATTTACTTATTTGGGTGGAAACGATAACCACTGTTTCTGTAAAGGAAGGTAAACATACTGAAGTTTGAAATGTCGAATAGCAGGAAACCTTATAGTTACTAATAGTTTGAAAGATTCATACTGGAAATTTTCTGTTGTTCATCCAGTTTAAAGATTTGTCCCTTAACCTACTCTATAGCTACTTCTCTAAATGTTTCAAAAATATCTGACCTTTACACGGTTGTCACCTGATCTTCACTCATACTGATGTACACTCTTTCCCAAGTGCTATATATTTTACTACGCCTTTCTGATTTAATACATTTATTTATAGTATGTTCTTGGGATACTAAAGATTTAATTAGAGCCACTTCTCAGATGATCTTTGAGCTTGTTAGTCATAATAATTAATTACTATGCTTAATTAGTGCCTGACTTTAGAGGAGTTGGCGCTCTTTTACTCCTAGCTTTTCCTAATATCTCTTTGATGAGGAACTAGAGTTCAGATGTCAATTAAAACTGCAGTCCAGCCATTTGAGAAATCTGAAAATATTTCATCTGGATTTCAGGGTTTAAAAATTTATATTGTTTCATTCCTACATCTTTATTGCCTAAATTCACTTATTTTTTGACAAAAGGTTAATTATGATATTGCAAGCATAATATTAAGATATCAAATTTAGTATTCCCTTCTTTGACGTCCCTTTGAAGAATTACCAACATGACAGGAAATCCACCAAATCTATAATCTTCATAGGATTCCAGTTTTGGAAAGGAAAAAAATAAATATTGCTTCCAAGTACCAAATTACATAACAGTCAGAAAAATATTTATATTTAATGCTATTTTTTCTTTGCTATAATGCATTTCTATAACATCGTACCTTAGTATTTTTATTATATTGCTCTCATATTAATGAACAGGAGTTTTCTGAAACAGAGTTGCTACAGAAAAGTTTCTTACTGATGGCAATGAGACCTGTATCCATTTTCCGACTCCGAAACTCTGGAAGATGTTTCTCCTTCCACATGATTGCAATGCAAGGAGAGCTGTCCTTAATTTAACATGTGAAACGCTATTTCTTTAATGCTAGCCTTTCAGGAAATAGAGTTGAAGTAAATTTTTGCTTCTTATATATAATTTATATCTCCTTCAATTTGGAAGTTTCGCTTAAGTGTGATGCACTTATAGAAAAAAAAAAAAAGAATGGCAAGAATACATTTATGGTTTTCAGAGATTTTCATGTTACCAGGCATCAACAAGAAGTGTGTCTCTTTATTTTTCGATCTTAGTAACTAGGCTATCTTGCTTATGCCAAAATGACTCCTTAATTAAACTTCAGACAACTCTACTTCTTTGCTTTCTCCTACATCCAGAAATGGAGTTATACTCCTTAAATAATTGTGTTCTTCTTGAATTTCCTTCATGATGTCCACTTTCCTGACAGCATAATCCAAAAAAGATTTGCAGCCTTCTTCAGACAGGACACAAATGGAGATAAAAATGGAAGTGTGAGAAGGATTACTGAATAGATACATAAATATGTTTCACTGTGTTTGATTAAATTTTCTTGTCTAGTCTGCGAATGACAATTGCAGGTTTGGTTATTCATAGAGTCATAGAATGTTTTGCGTTGGAAGGGACCTTAAAGATCTTCTAGTTCCAACTCCTCTGCCATGGGAAGGGACACCTTCCACTACAGCAGTTTGCTCAAAGCCCCATCTAACCTGGTTTCAAACATTTCCAGGGATGGGGCATCCACAGCTTCTCTGGGCCACCTGTTCCAGTGCCTCACCACTGTCATAGTGAAGAAGTTATTCAAGGTAGAGATCAGAAGTAGAAAGATAGTGGGCTGGTTCACCAGTTTTATGGTAAGGATTTTATTAACTCAATAAGCAGTGTCGTGAGGCTATGTGCATAACAGATAGGGTATCTGATGACAGTAAGCCATGAATAAAAATATGTTGATTGGACAGAAGTTGAAAAGATGATATTAAATTGTCTTCTGATTTCTTCCTGATCTTATTTTGGAATATCCCACGAGATGCTATGCAATGATGAAACTGTATTTTAAATACAGTAAAGGAATTTACCTGTCTTTCAATAACTAATATTCTATCCAAATTGTTAAGGGATTTGTTTGCCCTACAAGTTAACTAAATCCTTTTAATGATGAAGATTCTAAATATCCCCATGAACCATGTTTCCAAATGTAATCTGAGCTCTGGGAATTCTGTGGAAGCAGCACAGATGGACTCAGACCCTATTTATCCAGGATGACTCTAGATGATTTGAAATTGATTTACATCTCAGTACATAGGCCCAACTTGGAATTAATTTTAACAAAAGGTTTTAGTATTTGTTTAATCAAATCAGTTGAACTCCCAGTTTCTTTGGAGTAATGTGTCACTCTGAACAAAGACATGACCTTGTTGTGCAGATAAAGGATTGTCTGACAATGGTTTCATATCATGCTTCTCATCTAAATAATGTGCTCTGCAGTCTCTGCAAACTCTGAGGAATACAACAGCTTTCAGTGCTAGTTTTATGAGATGAAGTCTACCCAAAAGCATCACTCCAACAAATGGGACTTCGACTAGTTCAGCCTGGCTCTAACTGGCCATATTAACCTGATATGAGCTGGAAAACTAAGTGGTAAACTGCAGACTTTTATAACACATTTGAGGCAGGAGACCAGAAGGTGATAGAAAGCCAGTGATGGTCACTAATTAGTGATGCCAGTGGTGGATTAAGCAAATAAGCTTATATTAAAAAAACAAAACGAAACAAAACCAACAAACAGTTGAAAGGCAAGAGCACAGAGGAACACATGCAGGTGTGTCTGGCACCATGGGTAAGGCCGAGCCCAAGGGACAGCTGCTTGGCATAGGAGCCCAACCACCAGCCAGGGCTTGACTTGTTGACCCTGGAGCAAGAATTCTGCTCCTCTGGTCTGTTGTGCTGCTCTAAACTGGACCAGAGGGGCTATTTTGTGTGTATCACAGAGCAGAGATTTTAAAATAAACATCAATAATACTAAACCTTAGATGGCATCCTTGAGTGGAACTGTGAAACAAATACTAATGCTGAATTTTAGAAACAGTTTTTTGTGCATACAGTTGTACAGGTAAGTACAGGATGTATGTCAGGCAAAGGTAACTTTATCTCTTGTTTGCTTTCTTAAAATCCTAAGGTTTAAAGGACTATGTTAAGTCTTTTTACAGGAAAAAGAAATCTCAAGAAACTTCAAACAAGGCATGGAGTGTAGTAGCTAGTATGCTTAAATATATAATTAAAAAAAAACCCCAAACCTACAAAAACTTAAGACCAGAGATAGAAGGCTAGTATACTTAAATATTTATTTTTAAAACCAAACAAACATAGAGATAAAGGAGACTGGCAGGAGAAACCTTGTGGCCTTGGTTGTAGTTAACCGGAACAGACAACCTGATTAATAAAAGCAGCTAGCTGAGGCTCTTTCTTTAGTTACATGTATTAATAGTATCCCTGTTGGCTTTAAAATTGTATTCAGAATATATGTATGATTCAAGCACAAGTACAGGCTGGGCGGAGAATGGATGGAGAGCAGCTCTGAGGAAAAGGACTTGGGAGTGTTGGTGGATGAGAAGCTCAACATGAGCCGGCAATGTGCGCTGGCAGCCCAGAAAGCAAATCGTATCCTGGGCTGTATCAAAAGAAGCGTGGCCAGCAGGTCAAGGGAGGTCATTCTGCCCCTCTACTCTGCTCTCATGAGACCCCACCTGGAATACTGCATTCAGCTCTGGAGTCTCCAACACAAGAAGGACATGGAGCTGCTGGAGCAGGTCCAGAGGAGGGCCACAAAATGATCCAAGGGCTGGAACACCTCTGCTATGAAGACAGGCTGAGAGAGTTGGGGCTGTTCAGCCTGGAGAAGAGAAGGCTCTGGGGTGATCTCATTGTAGCTTTCCAGTACTTAAAGGGGGCCTACAGGAAAGCTGGAGAGGGACTTTTTACAAGGGTGTGTAGTGATAGGATAGGGGTAATGGATTCAAACTGAAAGAGGGCAGATTTAGATTAGATATAAGGAAGAAATATTTTACGTTGAGGGTGGTGAGGCAGTGGAACAGATTGCCCAGAGAAGTTGTGGATGCCCCATCCCTGGAAGTGTTCAAGGCCAGGTTAGATGAGGCTTTGGGCAACCTGTTGTAGTGGAGGCTTTCTCTGCCCATGGCAGGGGGTTTGGAACTAGATGATCTTTGAGGTCCCTTCCAACACAAACTATCCTATGATTCTATGATTCTATGAATAATCACATATTATGCCTGTTATATTTAGTAAATACATTTTAGATTTTAGATCATTGATTAGTGAGATCTGTTCTTGCAGCTGCCTCACCTAAATACTGCGACAACTTAGAATCACTTTTGAGGTATGGAGGAAAGACAAAAGGAAGAAAACCAGCTTCTTGTAATTACAGTCAGTATAAAACCAAAAACTGTCAAAATAGTAGTAATAAAAATTCAGCACAGGAGACTTTATGTCAGACTGTAACACCTGTTATGACAAAAGTGCACATTGCTAAACAGAACTCCAACCTACTTTGTTCTAAAACTGTAGTCATTATTGCTGACATGAATAATTCACTTTGATTAAAATAAAAACAAGCATTTATTTACATGTGTCAGTTTTCAGTGTCTTTAAAAATGCTGTTTATTGAGAAAAACCAGTAGATTTACTTTTACCTTTT
Organism: Tauraco erythrolophus; assembly: GCF_009769465.1. NCBI lineage: Eukaryota > Metazoa > Chordata > Aves > Musophagiformes > Musophagidae > Tauraco > Tauraco erythrolophus. The sequence continues at coordinate 48,399,120 of NC_141466.1, read as the reverse complement.
TTTTTTTTTGAGGGTGTTATGGTTTGAAGTCGGGGGGGGAGGTCCGGGTGGCACAAGCTGCCCATCAGACCGGACTCCCGTCCCCCTCGGGGCTTGAGCCAATCGGCGCCTCTGCGAATTGCCCTATTTACGTCGGACAAAGGAACCAGAAAGGTGTGCCTTTGCCCAGGAGCAAGGAGACGGGAGGGGGGCACGGCCCCCGCTCCCGGCTCCCGGCCGGGCCGGCGGCCTGGCCTGGGCCGGGCCCGGCCCGCTCCGTCGAGGATGGCGGCGGCGGAGCCGCTTGGGGAACTCGGGGAGAGCCCCGCTGCCGGGGCGCCCACCGGGCCGAGTTCACCCAGACAGGACTGAAATCTAAGAGAAACGGCCACACAGCTAAGAGGTCAGTGAAGATGGAACGGAACAACGTGTGCCGCGGCTGAGTCCCCCTTGACAGCAGCCCCTTTACAAACAGTCCTCGGTGGAGCAAGCGGAAACCCACTCGCAGCCCGTGGATGACCCACGTCGGAAAGAGATGCCTAAGCCTGAGACTATTGTGAATCATGGGCACAGGTAGAGACACTTTTACGCATTTTACGCATTTACGCATTTAAAGTTTCTATGGAGACGCATTTAAGGTCGGCATGACGACCCACACCGGAGCACATTTAAAGTTTGTTGATGACCCACGCCAGAGTGAGTGGCTACAGCTCCTTAAAAGCCCAGGACTGGTAAAGCCTGCACTTGGGGCAAATCCGATGGGGTAAGGATTTGCCCCCCAGCGGGCAGGATTCACGCCTTCGCCGTGAGTAGGGGATCCACTGGATCAAGGGACAATGGTGTAAGGACTCCTTTTCCTTTAAGAGAAGCGGCAGTAACAACTTGGAATGAACTGACCTGCACTCCCCCATTCCCTGCCCCCTGCGCCGCTGGGGGGAGGAGGTAGAGCTGGGAAGAAGAGGCAAAGGGGGGGGGGAGTGGTGTTGGTTTTAAGACCTGGCCTTGTTTTCTCGTTATTCTCTTAAGTAACCGTTTTTGTGTGCTTTTCTCTTTCTAGGTAGCTGTTAATAAATAGTTTTGCATTAAGAAAAAGCCTCTTTTGCCCGGGACCGTGGTTGGTGGGTGCTCCTCTGTTCCTGTCTCGATCCTCAGCTCTTTTATTACATTTTTCTCTCCTCTCCATTTTACTGGACTGGGAGAGCTGCGTGGGTTTGGTTGCCGGACTCAGCCTAACCCACGACAGAGGGTAAATGACTAATATCAGTTAGAATTTACAGGGTTACTAGTAAGTAAAATTTATTTTATTTTTACTTATTCTGAACATTTAATTCAACATGCATTCTCTTTTCCCCTCTCTCTCTTTTTTTCCTATGTTAGAAGTTTAGCCTTTGGGTAAAATAAAGAAAGTAATTACTTTTTGTCAAAATGGTGCAAGAACGTAGCTCTGAGGTTATGAAACAGACTTCATTAGTAGCATATGCCTTCAATTTTGCTATTATTTTAGCTGCCCTGAGAGACTTTGAAAAATGAAACTTAGCACTAATGGACCTGAAATAATACTTCTAGCTTTAACGTAGAATCTTCTATGGATTATATTATAAACAATAAATAGTCTGTCTCTTTCACATAAAAAAATGCCAAAAGTTTTACAAATTAAACATACTTGATTTGGTGCTCTTTAACTGCAATTTCATTTAATTCCAATGAAAAACTATGAAGAAACTTTTAACATTTAGTTGTGAAATCACTTTGAAGCTTTCTAAGGACAGAAGAAATTATTAAATGCAATTGCTATAATTCTAAATGATTAGAAAGTCTGAGTATTTATCTGTGAAGATCTTTTTCTGCTGACAGAAAATAGAAAATTTGGAAGCTGGTATAATATATTTGTGGTGGGTTGACCTTGGCTGTCTACCAGCTGCCCACCAAAGCTGCTCTATCACTCCCCTTCATCAACTGGACGGAAATAAAAATATGATGAAAGGATCATGATTTGGGATAAGGACAGGGAGATCACTCACCAGTTACTGTCACAGGCTAAACAGACTCAACTGGGAGAAATTTAATTTATTGCCAATCAAAATTCAGAGTAGGGTAATGAGAAATAAAAACAAATCTTTACTACCTTCCCCCAACCCCTCCCTTCTTCCTGGGATCAACTTCACTCCCAAATTCTTTGCCTCCTCCTCTCAAGCAGCTCAGGGAGATGGGGAATGGAGGTTGCAGTCAGTTCATCACACCTTGTCTCTGCCACTCCTTCCTCCTCACAGTCTTCCCCTGCTCTAGTGTAGGGTCCCACCCATGGGAGACAATCCTCCATGACCTTCTCCAACATGAGTCCTTCCCACAGGTTTCAGTTCTTCATGAACTTCTTCAGCATGGGTCCTTTTCACAGGGTGCAGTCCTTCAAGAACTGACTGCTTTGGGGTCACAGCCTCCTTTGGGTGCACCCACCTGCTTCAATATGGAGTCCTCCATGTGCTGCAGGTGGATCTCTGCTCCACCATGGGCTGTAGGGTGAAAACCTGCCTCACCATCATCTTCATCACAGGCTGCAGGGGAATCTCTGCCTTGGGCACGTGGAGCACATCCTCCCCTTCCTTCTTCACTGACATTGGTGTCTGCAGAGCTGTTTGTCTCATATATTCTCACTCCTCTCTCCTGACTGCTGTTGCAGAGCAGTTTATTCCCCTTCTTAAATATATTCTCACAGAGGCACTACCACCATTGCTGATGGGCTCAGCCTTGGCCAGCAACTGGTTCATCTTGGAGCCGGCTGGCATTGGGTCTATCAGACATAGGGGAAGCTTCTGGCATTTTCTCAAAGAAGAAACCCCTGCTGATCTCCGTCTATCAAAACCTTGCTAGGCAAATCCAATACAATATTAAAAAACTAAACTTCATCTTATTGAGATAAATATCAAATATTGCTTAGTACTTTTTTTGGTCACAGAACATGTTTCTACGGAGTTCTCAAATTGAAAGCTTTTCAAAGCAATGGCGGAATGCATCTCACTACATGTTCGGTTCTTCCTTCTTTCTAATCAAATTTGTAGATCAGCATTGGTACTTAAAATTTAGTGCAAATATTAGTTCATTCTTAGAATGTCTATTAAAAAAGAGTAGTCCATGAAAAATTTCAAACATCCTCTTCTTTTTAATTAATACAATCAATTGCAGGTATGTAAGTTCAGAATTTCAGAGTCTAAATTATTCAATAACTGAACAGAGGCCAGTTTTTTAAAACTTTTGTTCCCATTGATACAAAAGTACACCAAAACAGTAATTAAAAAAATTCTTTTCTCCATACACATTCCTTTTGGTCAAGGATACTTCAGTTAGCTCTCAAAACCACTATATTTCTGTCATTATGAAACAATAACAGCAACTTCATCATTAAAACTGATGCTACCCTTCTATGTGGTACTTAGTTTCATATAATTTGGTCAGGACATTATCTCGTTTACTGAAATTTTTTACTTTTTAAGATACGTTTCACCCACATTTTACATACATGACATATAAATAGTAATGCTAAGAAACAAGTCCAAAGGCTTATCTAGTTCAAAGAAATAGCTTCTCAGGTAATGGATTTCACATGAAAAGCAAACAGCCTCTCTCTTTTTCAGCTACACATGCGTTTCTGAATAGACTTTAAATTGTAGTCTTTGACCATTTTTAAACCTAATGACTTAGGTCCTGAACATCTAAAACTAGATCCTCCAATTTTTAAATGTTTCAAGTAAGAAAAGGCCCAATAACCTCCCCAGTGAGATATCCTCAGCTCTGGAATTGACTATTGTTCTGTACATCCCAGGAAATGACAAGACATATGTTGTCATAAGATTTTTTTTTTTTTTTTTTTTTTTTTTTGTGGCAGCATGAGCATGACGGATAAAAAGAGAATCTGGTGACTGAAATTTGATGTTATAACATTATACTAGTCTTTCAATAAAAGATGAAAAACAAAACCCAAAAATCTGCAACAAAACCGCCCAAAATCGTGTACTCTGTCGCCGCATCTGTACCTAAAACTTCAGATCCATTGTCAAAATTCTTAAGTTTCTCAAAGACCTACAAGTCTCAAATACCTGAAAGTCTGGTGCAAATCGATGACTATAGGCAGAGATACCTATATTGATATCCCTAGAAAGGAGAGACGGGGGAATATTGGCTGTTAGACCTCAGCATCAGAGAAGCTCCCTGGTGTACCTTCTGCCCTGCCAGCACTCTCACATTTCTTGCACTGCCTGGTATCAGACCGCAATTGAGGCTATTATAATGAGAGGTGAGGAGAAGTAAAGGACAGACGAAGTTGAGTAACGTTAAGCAGTAGTGGGAGGAAAATTGCTTCAATATCTGAAGACACATTTTTTTTGTTTTGTTGTGGGTTTTTTTTCTCTTATGTAATATGTAACTAGAATTAGGACTGTATTAGCAGATTAGACAAACTTCAGAGTATTTGTTTGTTTGTTTTGTGGTGGTTTTTTTTTTTTCAAAAATAAAAAGTAGATTAAGACTCTGAGGAAGGACAATCTCCACAGCCCATGCAATTGCCAACCATGTCACCTCTTCCTTCAGTCTTACAAACACCCCTGAACTGGCGGAGATGGCTGGTAGAAGTGTGGGGAGGGGGGAAAACTGTGATTGTGTCCCTTGCTTTGATTCTTTCCTTCTAGCAGCAGGGGGGAGGACTGCAGAAGGGAAATTTTCTGAGCATGCAGGTAGCAAGGACATGGCTACCTATTAGTGTGGAAAAGTAAGTTCTTTCAGTATCCAGCTTGTCTGGACCAGTAGTGATGAAGAAATGCTGCTCTAATTGTGGCTAAGGGGTCAAATGGTCCATCTGTTAGTCTGCATGTATTTATTTCTCCCTGCATGTCATGCAATTAGCACCTCTGTCTGCTGTCCAGAACAGCTCCTTATTTTGTCTATGCTCAAAGCCAACCCCAGATGAAGGTTCTGTTGAATAATCTATTACAACTTCATATTCAAATTGTTTCACAGTGGATTTAGAGACTGAATAGATCAAAAATAGTTATTTCATGTCAAATGAAAAAAGGAGAGTGTACTGGAAAGATTAATGACCCTCAGGAGTCAGTATTGGGAGTAGTACTTTTTAACATCTTTGTCAGTGACATGGAAGGTGGGATTGAGTGCACCCTCACCAAGCTGTGTGGTGAGGTCAATATGCTGAAGGGAAGGGATGCCAGCCGGAGGAACCTTGACAGGCTTGAGAGGTGGGCTTGTGCGAACCTCATGAAGTTCAACAAGGCCAAGTGCAGGGTCCTTCAATTCCAAGCACAAGTACAGGCTGAGCAGAGAATGGATTGAGAACAGTCCTGAGAAGGACTTGAGGCTGTTCGTTGATGAGAAGCTCAACATGAGCCAGCAATGTGCACTTGCAGCCCAGAAAGCCAAATGGATCCTGGGCTGCATCCAAAGAATGGTAGAGGGAGGTGATTCTGCCCCTCTACTCTGCCCTCATGAGACTCCATCTGGAGTACTGCATCCAGCTCTGGGGTCTGCAACACAAAAAGGGCAGGAACCTTTTGGAATGGGTCCAGAGGAGGGCCATGAAGATGATCTGAGGGCTGGAGCACCTCTTCTAAGAAGATAGGCTTAGAGAGTTGGAGTTGTTCAGCCTGGAGAAGAGAAAGCTCTAGAGATACCTTCTAGCAGCCTTCCAGTACCTAAAGAGGGCCTACAAGAAAGCTGGAGGGGGACTTTTTACAAGGGCATGTAGTGATAGTACAAGGGGTATGGATTTAAACTGAAAGAAAGTAGACTTAAGTTAGACGCAAGGAAAAAATTCTTCACTCTGAGGGTGGTGAGGCAGTGGAAGAGGTTGCCCAGAGAAGTTGTGCCAGCCCCATCCCTGGAAGTGTTCAAGGCCAGGTTGGATGAGGCTTTGAACAAGCTGATCTAGTGGAAGATGTCCCTGCCCATGGCACAGGGCTTGAAACTAGCATGATATTTAAGGTCCCTTCCCTCTGAAACCATTCTATGATTCTATGATTCTATGACTTGCAAGCTAGGAAAAAGCATGTTTATTGTCAAGACATCTTCTTCCATTTAACTAGTTTGTGAGCCTAAATAACTCTCACTTTCAGCTGCTGGAGAAGAAAAATTGTTTTTAGGGGACCTCAGTAAAAAATTTCCATACCTTTTGTATTAGATATTAAATTAGGCAGATCTCTTATTATTCAACTGTTAAGTTTAGCAGAAACTGACCAATGATTTAAAGTAGTTAGAAAAAAAATAGAAAATGAAAATGATAGAAACAGAGACTGCGTGATCACACAACTTGTTTCCATAGAAACCAAGCTAAAAATGAGAAGCTCTAAAATGTTTTCTCTTAATAAAGAAAAATTGAACTATTTACCCAAATAACTACACCTATACAAACAGAGAGAAAAAAAAATCAGAGAAAAAATTCATCCAAAGAAAAATGTTCATTTGGACATTATCAATGAAACATGGCTGCAATGGAATCATAATAACAACAATGCTTCATGCAATAACCATGAAACTTTCATGCAACCAATCAGGATAAATCTGTATATTCTTTTAAAATGTGAAAATAAAATTGCTGATTTCATAATGGTGCTTACTTGTTTCTTCAGCTGTCAGTTTTTCAGTTCCGTATTTTTTCCATTTGTAGACAAAAGCATTTGACAATGATAGCCAGCACTTTTTTTTGCTTTTGATTTGAGAAGATCAGTTTTGCAAATATATTTAAGTTCTTGAAAATAGATGAAACATTTATTTTGAAATTTCAATTTCTGATTGTCAGAACTAGTATTTAAGTAATCTTACACAAAAACAACAAAGATGTCAAGATACAGCAATGTATCCATAGCACTACAATAAAACCTGTTGCCCATCTGATCAACATTTTGTCTACTTCTAGTGTTAAATTTCCCTTTCTCATCCAAATAGTTTTGTAGAAGTAGAAAACAGGCAAAGAAACTTAAACTGGAGATACTCATTAATGGCAATTTGATCAAATTGTCTTGCAATCAAGCCTCACTGACAGTTACAATCTTTCATCGACCTGCTCTTACTACCAAGTCCATCATCATTTATTAAAATGATGACTTGACTATGATGAAAGCAAGTTACTATTTTTCTAGTAAGCTTTGCAAAGAAAGATTAAGAATTAATAGATAGTGCTCTCCAGAGGATTATTACAAGAACATTACAACCTTGCCTAGACCAAAAGTTAAGTTACTGAACATTGTGAGCTGTGGCAAACAGGACAACATAAACAAGAACTGAATGAGATGAGCCATGGTAGGGTTCCTGGACCAACAATTAACAGGAGGACAACACCTGAGACTGCTGGAAAGGTGTAGTGCAGTATCACTATGGTCTGTCTTGATTGATGGCCTGTGCCACAACCACCCACGCCCCAAGGACAGAGACTGGGGGAAACCGCCTACAAGCAAAACGCCCATGTCAGGGCTGAGCTGCTGCCCAGAGCCTGACACTGAGCATGGCTGGGGTGACTGCTGTGTTTCCTCAGCTGAACTGTGCCAACCCACTGAAACCATGCCAAGGCTGTCTCAGCTACCTCCCATTCTGCATGTATGTGTGTGTTTTGCAATGAGGAAGTACCATCTTTTTTGGTAAGAAAAGCACCTATACTCAAGGTCAGTTATCTGTTTTACTGTGTAAAGGACAGAAATTATAAAAAAGATGATTCTATGATTCTATAAAAAGAAAAGCTGATTCTATGATTCTATAAAAAGATGATAGCAATTTTATGTCCCTCCTGATGCTAGGAACCCTGGCCATTGCAGTGTTTGATGAAACCATGGTTGTGAAACACAGTGTGCTGTTCAGAGTTCCCATGTGTGGTGTTGGCCAGCCTCACTGTTTCTCACACCTTTACGATATTCATCCAAGTGGAAAAGCTATCAATCTTTTATCTATACAAGACCAAAATTTCTGTGTGGTACATTGAGGTTCACTTTCAGTGTTACGCTCTCACACATCTCCATAGGAAATGAGCTCTTACAAGACATAGTTAAAGGCGGTGCATGCAGACACCAAGATATACGCTCAGGTTATATAGCAGTCACTCAAATGCTGATATATAGGTGTCTACAACCAAGGCCTGTGGTTATGTTCTGCCCATATTCTATTTGAAATCACAATCTATTTGTTAAAATGTCTTCCTCAGTACCTCACTACAGTGTGGGTGTGTGCATCCGCGTGCCTCTGTGTGTGTGTGTATGACAAGCTGTTCCTCACACAGCCTGTCCCTTGCTTGGTCCGCTTCATAGACTGATCTTATCAGTGTGTGAATGGATGGGTGTTCCTTTTTGCCATATGGCATTAACTTTTGCAGGATATTTCAAACTTGAATGCTGCTGTAGGATGGCATCTAGACCTGGCATCTAGAGTTTCAGTAGTGATTAAGCAAATTCCTATAGCAACAAATTTTCAGTTTGCTGTGTTTGCAGTACGTTGAGGAGACATGTAGAACTCTAATAAAGCACCTCTGATTTTTTTTTCTCTTTATATTTCAGAGTTTTTAATACAACTTTGGCTAAAATTTACTTGATCAGTTGGTTGATTAGTTGTTTTTGAAGTACTGACACAAGAGCCAGAACCAGGGATTTCATGAAAGCATGGATTACCAGAATCAAAACTTTGTAAACTTTGCTATGATCTTGGAGGAAATCCAAGCACAGATGTAGGATGTGTTCACAGTACTTCAAAGATCTATCTATATCTATCAGACCATGCTTCATAAAGTGATACTGAAAATAGTGTCACAGTTTGGGATGAAGACATTCTCCCTTGCTTTTCTTATCTTGATGACTGAAACATAAATAGGTATGTCACTGATATACATAAAGCTTAAAAAAATATTAAGTTGAAGCTTCTCTAGGTTTTAATTTTCTTTTAGTGCTAAGTGTAATGGTAAAAATTGTATCCAGAGGTATTTCATGAGTGGAGTATTACTTGACAAACTTGTCTAATTATAATGGAAAGAACTTTTATTACACCTCTTGTCTCTTGACGTATGACTTATGATTCTAATGTCTATCTTTCCTTGAAGTTTTAAATGAATGTGTGTTCACTGATCCACAATGTCACTTTAGACAAAATGTTACCTGCATAATTCTACTGTATTGGCTGTGATCATTGCAACATCAGTTCCATAAAACCCAAAGTGAGCAAATTGTTGTGTCTTTAGACAGATGACCTGAGACATTAAAATGGAGAAAAAAAAAAAGGAAAACCAAGCTTCTTTATAATTTTCCTGTAGAATATCCTATTTTCAAGTTAAATTGTAGTAGCTTTCCTATTTCTAATTATTCTACACTTTTTAACTTTGATTTATTTACAGCTTCTGAATGTCATTTGTTTTACAAGTAGAGCTTTATTATGAAGTTTAGTGACCTTTTTTTTTTTGAGCTATACGAAGCTTAAATATTATGAAGCAATAATAAACAGAGATGTAGAGAAAAGTCTTACCTAGAAGACTAAAGAAATATCTTTTCTCTCTTTTTTATAGAGTATGTTTTAGCAGTTCAGCCGCCCAAAAGGGCAGAAAAAGAAACGTGAAATTTCAAATTGAAATAACCTGCACTGAAATACCATTAAGCACTCTGATTTTAAATTCTCTGTTTTTGCAGTCCGATATCTCTCTCTCCAAATGTACACCTGGAACTACAGCCAACTGCAGAGTTTTGCAGTGGTAACTTCACTACATATCAGAAAGTGAACAAAGGGTGTTAATGGCCTCTGAGTGGCATCTCTCACTATGGACAGATCAGGTATGTGTTCTCCTGTCACACAATATCAGAAATAAACAGTCTAAGTTCTAATACCCAACTGAATCCCTGAGTTGTTACATGGAAGAGAAAACCAGCAACAATCTTTGACTTATCTACCATGTTACTTTTGATTTAATAGACAAGTGTTGTGCCATCTGTTTATTTTTCTTTTCCAGATTGAAAAGTCTTATATTTTAGACATTTTAAATGTTGAAGCCTTGATACTTGGTTCTATGTCTCTCTCAGTTCTACCTTACTGTTTTTGAGATAGAGTTTCAAAATATCTACATTATTAAAGGATGAGTATGCCCTGGATTTACTGTAGCAGTGTAAGGGTGGTTTAGCTTTTTATTTAATTCCTTTTCTAATATTCTGAGGATACATTCCAGACAATGTATAAACAAGGAAAATGATGAGACATGTGCCACAAAGCCTCAGGTTTTGGTGTCTAGAATCTATTAAACTGAAGTGTGCTCAGGGACTGTTGAAAATATGCAGATAAAAAGTTCTTTATAAGGTGAGTGGTAACATATAAGTGGTAAGGTATAAGTTGGTAACATGTCTTTAAATTATTTGTAAATTCTTTTATTATTATTACTTCAACGTTTCTTAAATCTAAAATATTGTTAGCTGAGTTGTATATATTTCTAGTTAAAAGTTACATGTCATTTACTCAGTAAAATTGAATATGTCTTTTTTTCATAATACAATTTTTAAGTCAATGACAAAGAACATGACACTGATGATAAAATGGACTCCTAAAAAATATTTTAAAATAGAGCATGATTAAAGCCTAGCAAAAAGCGTAAGGAAAAAACATCATGTAGCTATTGGGACTGTGAGTAAATTGCTTGTTTAAAAAAGAAAAAAGGTTAATGTCTAACTTGGGGGAAATGGTATTGTTTGATAGCTCAATAGAGAACTGACCCACCTGTTTCTCAGGCTTCAAACAATGTGAACTAAGTAATAAACTAAATTGCGAAAAAAGCTTTGTGGTTTTAGTGAGGGTAATGGTGGTTAACCTTTTTAAGCTAAAAGTTTTTATTAAACCAGTGGAGAAAACATTTACATAGATTCTAGAAACTGCGTAAAATTGCCTAATCCCTAGACTGCTGGTGACTTCAGACTGTTTCCACTTTCATAATTTTTTTGAAGTAGCTGAATTAAGAAAATTAACAGAGCATTGCCAGTTCAAAGAGTTTAAATGATGCATTAAGGGACCATTTAGTGTGTGTATGTACAAAAAGAAACAACCTAAAAGTGGTTGTTAACTGAGAGTAATTTAACCCTACCACATGCCCTAGAATTTCTGTATCAATGAAGACAGCTACTAATGATGCCGGGGAGATGCATCTATACTATGGAATCTGTGCAACGAGCTGGAAGCAGTACAAGGATGGTATGCTCAGATGCCATGATCTTCCCTTGTAGTTTCAGGATGCAAATAATTGTCAGTCAGGGCAAAGTACTATTAAAAGTACAGTAATGTGAAGCAGAAAAAGAAAAGCAGGTTATTTCAAAAATATAAGCAATTTACAAGTCTACAAAAGTCTATATGTAAATTCATGAGTTTGCAAATTAAGATTGGATCGAACTGAGAATGACATAATATAAATTTTATTTCTTTAGATGGTAAACAACATGTTTAAATTCATTTGCAATTTAAAAAATAAGACTTAAATTGAAGCTTAAAATAAGATTACTTAATAATTATAATTCTTAGCTAAGATTTGACTTGACATAGTGCTCCCAGAAGCCATACCATATTTAGCACTCCTGTTATTTGAGTTTATTGTAACTGTATGACTTCTTCATAGTCTTTTAAATTGCCTGAAAAAGAGCATTTTCTATCATTGAAAGAATTTTAGAATAAAGCAAAACAAATTGAATGCAAAATTCCTGAAAAGTTCATATAAAATTTTGCAAGAATTAGAAGAGAGGCTTAAACCTGTCTTCCTGCAATCATAGGAAAATATCCTTGCCTTTGAGTTACCTGTTATTTTTCTCTACAGAATACTATCCTGAATCTAAGAAAAATATCCTGTAGAAAGCTGTATTAAAATGAATACACTTGGATTCCAAAGAAAAGTATTGCAAATCAGCTCCACTTATAAAGGACAAAAAAAAAAAATCAAAAGTAGGTCATAAGACATGTCAGTACCCTTATTGGAAATGAAAAGAGGAATTACTGACACCAGAGTATTTTGGTGCAAGTCTCAGTGCATGATGCATCCTTGGGCTGTTAGAAAAGTTTCCTGCTTATTCTGTAAACTTAGTGTCTGCAAGGAAGGTAGATGTTCTATGCAATCTTTTCTTAGTAATGGTTCCCTTCATAGACGAGATTTGTATATAAGAATTTGATATAAGAATTCTGTAACACATAAGGCTTTGAGAAACAAGTTTCTATGAGTTTGGGATTGGCTAAAGATGTGTTATTAAATAATTTACTTTTTCCTTTCTGTCTGAGAAAGACTTGGTCATTTGTAATAAAAACTAAGATTGTAACAAAGGGATGGAAATTTCTGTGATAACTCCATTCCTATAATTCACTCATCTATGTAAATGGCACTATGAAGAATAGCAGGATTTAACATGAGACTAGGATCCTTGATGGTGTAAATCCACAACTCAACAGTCTTATCAGATTCATACCATTTGAGGTTATTGCCCTTAGACTACTAGAGGACATTAGCTGGCACACACAGATACCTTCATTTCACATTAAATTAACTTTGCAATTATCTGACTCATTCCCTAAAAGCTCTAATGATACCTATGCTGCTGATTTAAAAGAAACCACATAATATTAATCAGATGCTGGCTATTTTTAAAAGAAATATCTCTTCTTTTTTATGGTGAGAGAGTCCTAATTTTCAGGTGTCAGTATAGGCTCCAGGTGCTCTAGACCTCAGGAAATAAGGCAATATATCAATGAAATATGTCAATAAACATATATACTGGACTATTAGAGCAATAAAGCAAGTAATTAACATTTCTAACACACTTTTTCACTCTGGCAGTTCAAGCTGTAAATATGTGCCTAATACTGCTTTTATTATTTGAGAAAATGGTATATTCTCATGCCTACCTTAATGTAAAAAGAAAATCTCTTCTAGGTAGAAGATATGATTGCAATCCATAATGTCCCAGTTATATTTAATGATACCAGTTTTGAAATATTTTGTTTAATTTTAAACAAAAAAAAACCCTCTAAGATAAACATCTTTGAATAAAGCTTGAATTTATCATCTGAACAGCTTCTTTTCTTTTTCTTTTTGCTTTTTCTTTTGTCTTTTTGTCTGTTGTCTTTTGGGGGGGTATTTTTTCTTTCTTTGTTCTCCCTTCTTATCTTTTCTTCTTTCTTTTCTTTTTCTTGTCTTTTCTTTCTTTTCTTTTCTTTTTCTTTCTTTTCTTTTCTTCTCTCCCTCTTTCTTCTTTTCCTGTCTTTCCTTCTTTTCTTTTCGTTTGTTCTCTTATTTTTTTTTTTTCTTTGTTCTTTTTCTTCTCTCTTTTTTTATCCTTTTATTCCCCCTTCTTCATTTCTCTCTTCTTTTTTTTTTTTTTTCTTTTCGTTTCTCTTTCCTCTTTATTTGTCTCTTCTTTTTCCTTTCTTTCCTCTCGACAAGTGAAGGTGTTTTCCAGTGAATTATTACAATCTCAGTCATTGAATCATATGTAATCTTAGTACCTATGTTCAGCCAGCTTAATTAGCCACTTTTAAATACATTGTTGATCAACTTACTCTTGTTTTATTTGAATAATAAAGCTGTGAAATGTTCTTTATCAAGTTCTGGAATTTTTAGTGATGCATTGTGGTGTTTGTAGATCTGTCACTCTGGCTACTAAGTTCACAAGTGTACCTGAAAAAGAAGCAATTTTAAAAACAGTAAAGCTAATAATGAAATAAACCAGACATAAATATATGAAAATACAAAGCTACAGATACGTAACTGTTTTAAATGTTAACCAGACCATAAGCACTGTGGAATACCTGGATTTCATGAAAGCAGTCTTTAATAGCATAGAATTGCATCTCATATCAAAATGCAAAGATATTATCAATTTACCTTATTATTTTATAATGAAAATTTCTACATTGAATTACTCTGCTAGCTGTTAATCTGAATATAATTAAAATTGTATTTTTTTGAACAGCAGTTTTATTTGAACTGTTTTAGTAGATTGCTTAGATAAACATTGAATTTTTGACTGTAGTACCTTCATCAAAATCTACTTTTACATCACTGGATGGGAAAGTGTGCTTTGTTTTCTATGATTCAATAAAAAGCCCACTTCAAAGCCCTGTATAAGAACAAGAGCAATGTTAGCAGCCTTAACAAGAAGTTTAAGTTACCTCTTAGATGTACTGAACCTCTATTGTAACATGAACACATTAATAGCCTAGAAAATAAAGTTTGGTGAGAAGAATTATAATCTGTACATCAGTTTCATCCCATGGCTTAGCAGTTCTAACAATACTCAGTTTGAGGCCTGAAATTGCTCAGTCTGTTGCTTTATGGGCAGTCTGGGTGCAGCTACACTGATAAGCTCCATAGGGACAAGGCACATCCTTGAGCACTGCCCTTCAGTCCAGAACACCATTTAACTGTTGGCACAGTGCCTCGCATGGTTTTCGCCTGAACCAGCTAATGCTCATCCAGATAACACCCAGCCACAGTTAAAGGAGATCAAAAGCCAGGAACCACCCCGAAGAAGAAGTATGAATGAAAACATCCTGTATTTGCAGAAAGAGAGAAAGTAGACACCTGGATTAAATTTCTTCTGTACAGTTTGCCATCAGCGCCAGAAAATAGTCCCTGGCAGTGCTTATCGCTATAGACAAAGACTTTTCAGCTTCACATTTAAAGACCATATGTAGATATAGTGCTACAGTGATAGCTGAACCGAGGGCATATTTGGGAATCTAGCTCAAGTCTCAGATGTATACAGATAATTAGAAAGGTCGGATAGACATGAAGTGTGAGATCCATGTCAACTAACACATTTAATTCTCCTTTAGTCACTGGTTTGAAGCAGTCCCCATAACATATATGAGTTTCCTGCCATGTCAGAGAAAAGTGATGGGAATCTTTCAGGGTTGTCCAAGAGACATTCCTTTTTCCCCAGTCAGGGCACAAAACTGAGGCGATCGTGACCTCATGCAGTATTTTCAGTAATAGATATAAAATGGAGCTGTCTGGTTGCTTTTATGACCTACCTCTGAGCTCTGTCTGACTCTCTATAAATTATTAAACATTCATCCTCACATCACTTCTGTGAGTAAAGGAGATAGCCTCCATTTACAGGGGTATAACTGAGATGGAGAAAGATTAAATAGACTAGTCTCAAAGCCTACTAAAGGCTCCTATTGATTTGAATGAGAGTCAGATCAGGCCATTTGTGAATTAACTTCCTGAGTGAGTGCAAAAATCTGTCTGAATCTATTTATAGAGTTGATATTATAACCCAGGCATGTCCCTTGACTTCTATATTAATATAATTCTATATTAATATTCTATATTGGTGTACTTTCCTAGGAGAAAAAATTTAACAACTTTAAATACCCTGTTATCTTTCAAAGAAAAAAAAAAGTTAAAAATAAAATGTAATAAAGTATGCATTGGGAAGGATGTTCTGTTTAATTGGAAAACAAATTTAAAAATATAACCAGAAATTTATGTTTTTTCAGACAGTAATGCCACTGTAGTTGAAGTGGCTATTTAGTATTTTGACATTAGTTATATAATATTTAAGCAAACTGACAAAATAAGAAGTGTCGTGGTTTTAGGCTGATCCAGCAACTAAAACTCACACAGTTTTTCCTTCTCCAGTAAAGTAGAGAGGAGAGAAAAAAAAAAACAAAGGGACTGAGGGTTGAGACAAGAACAGAGGGAGCACCCACCGACCATGGTCCTGGGCAAAACAGGCAGAGCTTTTCTCAAAGCAAAAACAGTTTATTAATGATTACTTAGAAGGACAAAGGGAAACAAAAACCGATTACTTGAGAGGACAGAAAGAAACAAAACCAGATCTTAAAACCGACACCTTCCCCCCCTTCCTTTTCCTCCCGGCTCTACCTCCTCCCCCCAGCAGCACAGGGGGCAGGGACTGGGGGAGTGCAGGTCAGTTCATTCCGTGCTGTTACTGCTGCTTCTTTCTTAAAGGAGAAGGAGTCCTTACACCCTTTTCCCCTGCTCCAATGGATCTCCTACCCACGAGGAAAAATCCACAAACTTCTCCAGCGTGAGTCCAGCCCACTGGAAACAATCCTTCCCCACAGATTGCTCCGGTGTGGGCTTTACCACAGTCTCGGGTACTTAGGGAGCTGTAGCCACTCGCTCCGGCGTGGGTCGTCACGCAGACTCCAGATGCCTCTCTGCCTTGTCGTGCACCCCAACACGACCATCCTCAGGCTCAGGCATCTTCTCCCCACGGGCTGCGAGTGGGTCTCTGCTCCACCGAGGCCGTCCTGGTTGCAGGGGGGCCGCCTGCTATCTCACCACCAGCTGCAGGGGAAACTCGGCTCCGGCACACCTCCTCCCGCTCCATCCTCACTGACCTGCTGTCGATGCGGCTGTTTCTCTCAGATCTCAGTCCTCTCCAGGTGAACTCAGCCTAGTGGGCACCCCGGGAGTGGGGTGCCCCCGAGTTCCCCAGCTGGCTCCGCCACCGCCATTCTCCGTGGGCGGCACCGGCCCGACGCAGGCAGCTGCCCGGCCGGGAGCCAGGGAGTGGGGGCAGTGCCCTCCTCCCTTCTCTGGTCGATCCTGGGCGAAGCACCTTTTCCGGTCCCTTTGTCCCGACTTAAATAGGGCAATTCGCAGAGGCGCCCTATTGGCTCAACCCCGAGGGGGATAGCAGTCTGATCTGGTGGCCAGAACTAAGCCTAACCCGGTTCCAAAACCGGGGAGGTCGCAGGGAGCAAAACCCCTCTCCTGCCACCAGAACCACCCCCCCTCCACATCAAACCATGACAGAAGTTATGAAAAATCATTCAAGTCAGGGGAAATTAAATTATATCTGCAGAATAAATGCTGAAATATATATCTTGATCATTCCTGTGAGTCAAATTACTTTAATATGTTAACAATAGTCCTTTGAAACTCTGAATTCATAAGTTGCTCAGAAATTCTGAAAAAATAGGAAAGGGATTTTATATTCATTTTATAGGAAATCCATTGCATCTTTTCTTCTTCATATAAATTACAGGAGCTTCAAGATTCAGAAGACTTTGCAAAGCCCTGAAGGCATCCCAGACAGAATTTTGTGTATATTTTTAAGCTATGATTATACAGAAACATAATATGAATATCTTAGGAATTATTTTTGGGGTATATGAAGACCAGCTTTGATGTTTTTAACATTACATGACCTAATTTAATAGCACAGTTGACAAGTATTTCAGTGACTCGAGAGAGATGATTACTAGAAGGAATGTAGATCTGAGCACTGACGATTACTTGTTGTGTATGATCGTGCTGGCTTCAAATGCAAAAATAAATCATACTTCTGTGAAATCTATTCCTGATGAAAAATAGTTCTTATTATAGAAATATTGGAAAGATGGTGTGATAGAACATGAGTGTGAAAACGACATCAGAGTGGATAGATTCTTTCAAGTCAGAGTAAGGATAAATAATTCATTATTTAGTATATGGCTCAGTAGATGAGAATTTCTTCATAGAGTGGAAAGACTATTGCCTCCAAACATGATTTACTCTTAGTGATTCATTTATAAATATTATACCCTATTCTAATATCACAGTGAAACTTTCTAAGATATGGTTATTATTTAATCTGTAATGTTTTCATGAAGTTAATGTCAATAGACAATTTGTATTTCAGACTGTTAGTGAGTTCCAAGAAATATTTACTACAGTAACAAGATTCCAGATGTGATAAGGGTTAACCACTCCTCAGGAACAAATTTTGATTTTACTGTTCTATAGCTCAAATTCTCTGACCACATATTTAGGTGTTGCTAGCAGCATTGTTAGAAGAAGGTACTGAGGGAACAAACCTGAGGACTGATGAAACCTTGACATTAGAGATATGCATAACTTCTTAATTAATTAATTTACCTGCCTTGTAGTCAGTCCCTTATCTCAAAGGCAGACATTGTTCATCTTCTGTTAAGCTAAATCAGATCCACCATTATACAAAGTTCTTTTTAATATTTTGGAGCTGATGTTGCAATAGTTCCCAAATTAGGAAAAGCTACCCTTTCAGACCCATTATGCCTGCTGGAAGTTTAACTGGCAAGTGATACACGGACTGAGGATGTCAAGGTGATTTCATCCAAACATTAATAAAATTTTATTAACTGACAGTCTGAAGTAGGTAAATAACACAGTAAAGGTGGTGAGATAAAATATAATTGTGAAAAAGTTATGCTCAGGGGAGAATGAGTTTTATGAAGTAATTTATAGTAATCCATTTTATTAAAATTAGACTCCACCATTGAAGGGAAAAAAAAAACCCACCCTGCAATATCAGAAGAGTCCAAATACAATATTTTTTTTACTAAGGAAAAAAGCCACAGATTGATCATTTTAGACCAGCATGTGCAGTATTCAAGCTGTTTAGTTCCATGTCATGCCTAAGATCTTGATAGAGGATCAGGCTGTTGAAATATTTATGGTTACTTATTGCATCTTTTCAGCACGTGGAGAGATATCCACTCTCTAACCTAAATTCAGAGATACATAAATAAAACTTTTTCATTAAGAATTATCTCCTACATTTACTGGGCTAGTTAGCAACTCTTCACTCCCACAGATGTCTTTTCGGTACTTTTGATGAGAAATTTATCTTTCACTTAATCAGATTTTAAAAATAATCAATAAAATTTATTTCTGTTCTACTAAAAGAAAATATATTTATTTTTCACACTGTATGAACCTACAGCCTTGGAAAAATACGTGATGCAAACGTGTATATAAAGTTATACTGTTATATGTTACTGGCTCTTAAGACCAATGAAAAGGACAATGAATCACTGACAGGCAATGACTATACTGCCTTAACAGATAATGTTTAAACATCTGAAATTGTTCTGAACGGGATTAGATTACGTTATAGAAAGTTTTTACTCGAATTAGATTACAACTCTGAATACAATAACTTCAGGTTACTAGAATAATAAGATTAATCTATTTTGTATGCAACTTGAGTGAAGCACTCAATCTCTGTTTGTCATCCTATATCTCTAAACCTGGACTAATATTTCTTTACTTTCTGAGTATATTGCGAACAAGTATATATTGAGGTGCCCTAAGATTAAAGGTACTGCAAATGCATAAAATAGATTCTCTTTCTTCAGGAAAAGAGTTATGCATTTTTCGTTCTATCATATCCCATTTTAATGAAATTCACTACTAGGACTTTTTTTTTTGTTGTTAAAAAATGTACATCTGAGTGCCACAAGGAAATTTTTGTGTTTTTCTTGTGATGTACATGGTGGTAGCAAACTAATGATTGGGTAGACTATAACGCTGGGGCAAAGGAGAGCTAGCTTCTCATCCCGGTCTAGCTTTCTGAGTGATCTCTGGGAAGCCATGCTCCTCCTAAAGTTCCATTTTCAGAATCTGCAACATATTGATAACCATTTTGTTAGGCAGTTTTTCAAATAAAGTGATTGATTTAAAGAATAAAATATATCAAGTGTTTTTTTAGTTTATCAGAAGAAATGGAAATGCCCGCTACTTTCTCTACAGTTGCATTCTGGAGTAATTTATTCATTATTTACAGAGTGTTATCATTTGAATACATCAATTCTTAAAAGAAATCAAGGAGAGATATTGCTAAATTTTCTAACTGCTGCTTTCCAGAAAACTTTGCTACAGGAGTATTACCCATTTATACAGAGGGCATGTTTTATTGATTAAAATACGTTTAAAAATGTATTAAGTTGGGTTTATATAATGACAAAATTAAGCATGACTTTTTCATAGAATTACTCCTCTTCCTGAATTTTAGGGATGGTTACAAAGCTGTAAAGTAAACTGATCCACAAGGTTTTAAGGAAAGGTTATGTACAAAGTGGCAATTTTGGTATTATATGGCAGTGCGCTGAAAAAACAGCAAACCCTTTGCTATACTGGAGTACAAAGGCTTAAAGCCGCAGTGGAAACCTCAGCCCACTGGAGACTGGGCTTTTTGGAGACTTCACCCCTCCATCCTCAGAGTCCATAACTGTGGGTAGTTGTGCATTTACTGCTTTTTCAGTCTATCCTGCCCTGCAGAGCACTGTGTATACGACCGTGGGGGAGCGTAGCTTTGCATGCGATGCTCCATGAGTTTGTACAGCCTTATGTGCTGAGTTGACGGGAGGGCCCTGTAAGTAGCTGTGAAAATCTTAATGTGCTGGCTTTACATGATGGGGGTTTGGCAGCACGAGAGGGACTGTGGAAATGGCCCCTGTAAGTAGCTGTGAAAAGCTTCCCTGGCTCCAAAACCGGTTGGACCGGCATCTGGCCAGGTGAGAGCCCCATCAGCGCTGAGCCTATCAGCGCCTTTGCGAATGTCCTATTTAAGACAGGAACAAAGGACCCCGAACCAGGCTAGATCTACATGAAGAGAGTGGGGAGGAGGGGGGCTGATCCCCCGGCCTCCTGGGCAGGTGGCTGCCCATGCTGGGCACCGCTACCCAACTGGAGATGGCTGCAGCAGCACGGCTTGGAGAGCTCCGAAGCACCCCCCCTGCCAGGACACCTGCTGGGAGGAGTTCTTCCTGCTGGGACTGCTGAGGTTCATCGAGAGGACTGAGATCTGAGAGAAACAGCCATGCAGACACCAAGGACAGTAAAGATGGAACAGGAGGAGGTGTGCTGGAGCTGAGATTCCCCTGCAACTGACGGTGAAGTGACAGGTGGCTCCTCTACCACCTGTGGAGATTAATGGTGGAGCAGAGATATACCTGCAGCTCTTGGAGAAACCCACACTGGAGCAGAGATTCCTGTGCCTGAAGGAGGTCGTAGAGAATGGTCTCCTTTTGCTGCTGGAGGCTGATGACAAGGCGGAGAGGCATCTGAAGCCCATGGAGAACCCCACACCAGAGCGGGTGGCAGCTTGCTAAGAAGCCGTGACTCTGTGAGAAAAGCCTGCGCTGGAGCGATCTGATGGGGAAGGATTGCATCATGGGGGAAGGACTCATGTTGGAGAAGTCTGTGGACTGTCCCGTGAGAAGGAGATCCATTGAGCAGCGGAAAAAAGTGTAAGGAGTCCTCCTCCTTTAAGAAAGGAGCTGCAGCAACAACATGTGACAACTGACCTGAAACCCCCCCATTCCCCATCCCCCTGCACTGCTGGGGGAGGAGGCAGAGCCAGAAAGAAGGGAGGGATGGGGGAAGGTGTTTTTAAGATCTGGCTTTGTTTGTTGTTATCCTCTCTGAATGAGCTCTTAACGAGTTACAGAATTACATTGATTTTGTCCCCAAACCAAGTCTGTTTTGCCCGGGTCATGGTTGGTGGGTGATCTCTCCCTGTTCTTATCTCAACCCTCAGTCCTTTTGTTACATTTTTCTGCTCTCCACCTCACTGAGGGGAGGAGTGAGTGATCAACCTGATGGTAGCTTAGCTGCTGGCTGGGCTAAACCACAACTCCTTAGAAAACAATCCTCTTCCAGCCTGAGAGTGCACTGTCCCAGTTCTTTGACACCCATAGATCAATTAGTGGAGGCAGTTCTAAGAAGGTAGAAATTGTCCTACACTTTTCACTCAGGTTTTGGAATACACTAGTTATATTTTTCGTTATCAGGCCAGATGATAACCTATGCATACTTCACCACTTTAAGAACCTATTTCATCCCTTAATTTCTATAGATATTGTTGTGCGCTATTTAACATAATAGAAAATAATAAATTGATGTATTAAAAAATCTGGTTATCTCACAATAGAACTGGGTCATAAAAACATTATGCTTTTTTATGATAGGAGTATTTTATGATCTGATAGGCAATCATAAAATGTGCTTTAAAATATGAATTTATAACTGAAGGGCTGATCCTATTTCTTTTAGAAAAATCATGCCTAAGAAAATTTGTTAATAGTAAAAAACTGCTCTAGATTGTTTACACGAACTTTGTAATTGTCTGGACTAAATTTTTGTTCAAAATTCTTCTAATTGGGCCATCTTACCTTCTGCTGGCTATTGTGCAAATTGTAAATGGGTAGGAAAGCAATCAGGAAAGCTGGAAAATAAAACTTATGGGGAGCGGCTGAGGGAGTTGGGGCTGTTTAGCCTGGAGAAGAGGAGGCTGAGGGGAGACCTGATTACAGCCTACAAATATTTGAGAAGGGATGGTGGGGAGGTGGGGGAAGGGCTCTTTACATTAGTGATGGGTGATAGAACAAGAGGAAATGGGTATAAGCTTAGTCAGGGGAGGTACAGGTTGGATGTTAGAAAGTATTTCTTCTCTGAAAGGGTTGTCAGCCACTGGAATAGGCTGCCCAGGGAGGTGGTTGAGTCCCCATCCCTGAATGTGTTTAAGAAAAGGGTGGATGAACTACTTAGGGATATGGTTTAATGGGTGATTAGGGACGGTGGGACTGGATGGTCTCTAAGGTCTTTTCCAACCTAGAAATCTATGAATCTATGAATCAGATACCATCCTTGAAAGAAATGCAGCCATTGTTTAAATGGAAAGTGAAATTAGGAAAAAGCTAAGTGCATTCTTAGTGGCCTTTTAGTGCTGTCTTCTGAGGGGAAATAGAGAATAACATCCTTATGTCAGCTCCTCAGCTTTTTGCAGACATCCGCTCATGGCTGATGTGGACTCTACAGCAGAAGTTCTATTTTTGTGCTAGTTTTCTCTTTGATGGGTAGCACACGGGGCAGGTTGTTAGATTGATTTTGGCCTTGAGACTAGGAGCATATCAGGTATGCCTATGGTGGCTCCAGTTCATTAGGCTGCCTGACTAAATCAAGCAAAGCAATTTAAATTCAAAGACCTGTCAAGGATCAAAGGAATGTGGAAATATGCAAGAACGTAAGAGGGTGAAATCAAGGTGGATTGGGGACAAATAAATGTTGGAAAAGAGGGTAAAAAAGACTGAGTTCATGTAAACAAGTAGCTGGCCAGTACGCTTCTGTCTGACTGAGCCTTATGCTTGATCACTGCAGTCTGTCCTCCACTCTGAATAAATCCTGTACCTAAGTGTCGCCAGTGTGAGTGCACTCTCTGCTCTGGGCCTGTGTGTGAGCACAAATAAATGTGAAGTCTGACTAGCAGGTAAGTAGGGTAAGAGGTCTGAGTGTCAGCAGCTGGACTGAGAAAGCATGAACTTGAGCGGTGTGCTGGTTTTGGCTGGGGTAGAGTTAATTTCCTTCATAGTTGCTAGTATGGGGCTATCTTTTGGATTTGTACTGGATACAGTGTTGATGATACAGGGATGTTTTAGTTACTGCTGAGCAGTATTTACACAGAGCCAACGCCTTTTCTGCTTCTCACACCACCCCACCAGCGAGTAGGCTGGAGGTACACAAGAAGATGGGAGGGGGGACAGCAGGGACAGCTGACCTCAACTGATCAGAGGGATATTCCACACCATATGATGTCACACTCAGTATATAAAGCTGGGGGAAGAAGAAGAAAGGGCGAAGGGACGGGGGGGGGGGGTGATGTTTGGAGTGATGGCATTTGTCTTCCTAAGCTTTCCTGAAGACGACTGAACACCTGCCTATCAATGGGAAGTAATGAAGGAATTCCTTGTTTTGCTTTGTCTGCAAGTGCAGCTTTTACTTTACCTATTAAACTGTGTTTATCTTAAGCCATTAGTTTTCTAACTTTTACCCTTCTGATTCTCTCCCCCATCCTGCTAGGGTGAATGAGCAAGTGGCTGTGTGGTACTTAGTTGCCATCTGGCGTTAAACCATATCAAGGAGCCTGGGGGTCCATGAAGTCTGGATAGTTCAAGTGTCTGAAAACAGCTACAGAGGGGCTCTGTATGTGCGTGAAAGAGAAAGAGACAACTAGTGAACTCCAGTCCTCATCAGCCAGAGAGAAGGAAGACGATCAGGCCATCTGTGATGCTCACATTTACGTAAGCAGTTTGTGTTTCTGTGGGTGTTGGTAAAAATGCTGCAGTCTGTCTGTCTTCATCTATGTGGTTGGTCGTGTTAGTATTGTGGGTGCCTGGCTACTGGCCAGACTAGGGACATGACACTGGAGCATCCTCACATGCACGTTGCTGGGACTGGAGAAACCCTCTGGGTCCTGAAGCCCACTACTTTCATCTACCTCTTAACATGGTGCATTTGATCATTTTACACCTTGTGAACTTACAAAGCCTCAGCTACCTAGAAATGGTAGATAATACAATTTAGTCAGATAATTCTTTTTCACCATCTTGGTTATTAAGAACCTCATATCCTTAAGTCCTACAGTTACTAACTGACAGGTAGTAAAGGAAGCAATTTTTGCCCTGGTCTCCTTGACATCTCTTTGTAACTGCTGCACATGTCTGTGCAGGACTTTTTCTAGCAGAGTCAGTATCAGTATGTTTTGACTGTGCTACTGTTAGTGTCTCTATGTGTTAGTTTTAAGATCTTGTTCCCTAAACAATCTAATGTTTCTCAGATAGACTGAGATGTCTATGACCACTTTCATTAACTGAAGCCCTGTCTCTAACAGGTTCAACTGACTGATTTTTCCAATGAATTATGTATGAGTATAAAACTCCCATTTGAAATTCACATAAGATTCCACTTTTCAGTCACTGTCATTGTCTAGTGTATATAATAAGGTATGATTTTGGCTTTAAATTATTCCTGTGAGAGGACTTTTATGAGGTCTCTTCCTTTTTCCTTACGTGAGGAATACTTTACCTACATGGGAACACTGTCCTTTATCAGGCAGCGTATGGTCATGAAACTTAGAAGCCTGATAATTGCCATAAGAATGTAGTTGAACTTGGTAAATTACTTGAAAAATATTTGAATGCACACAAATATGCAGAGATAAGATACTCACATTAAGTCTCAGTTCCTGAGGAAATCATAGAATCATAGAATAGTTAGGGTTGGAAGGGACCTTAAAGATCATCTAGTTCCAACCCCCCTGCCATGGGCAGGGAAATTCTCCACTACACCAGGTTGCCCAAAGCCTCATCCAACCTGGCCTTGAACACTTCCAGGGATGGGGCAGCCACAGCTTCTCTGGGCAACCTGTTCCGGTGCCTCACTACCCTCAACGTAAAAAATTTCTTCCTTATATCTAATCTAAATCTGCCCTCTTTCAGTTTGAATCCATTGCCCCTTGTCCTATCACTACGTGCCCTTGTAAAAAGTCCCTCTCCAGCTTTCCTGTAGGCCCCCTTTAAGTACTGGAAGGCTGCGATAAGATCACCCCGGAGCCTTCTCTTCTCCAGGCAGAACAGCCTCAACTCTCTCAGCCAAATCAGGATAAAATATGTTCATGATAAAATGGCTTCATGCAACATTCTTACTTCTACTCTTTCCCTGTTATTTGCTTCCTATCAACCGAATAAACTTTTAGGCATAAGGTGGGTATAGCCCTTGCAGAATAGCTACAAGGTAGCTTTTCTTTCATGTTTTCCCCTTAAGAGGCATGTGCCAAGCCCTTGTCTGCTACTTTGCATTTCCACAAGGAGCTCATTACAGACCACACTGGGGAAAGCTTTCCAGATTTACTTTTAAATTTTTGTTTATCCATGGTTATGTTTTTTTTCTGAATTCACAGGTTGACTTTAAACATTTCAGTCAAACTCTTTACATTTGAGTGGTAAAATTCCAACACTGATAAAAGTGTCCTTACTTTCTGAGCTAATGACTTCCCACTGAAATCAATGGAAACTTGTTACTTATTGTTTCTAAAAACCTACCACTTTAATACAAGTGTTTAAATTACGAACAGAGGAACGATTCTTAAAAATACCTAAGGGACAAAATAGAAATCTCATTGAAAGTTACTGAATCTGGTGAGGTTAAGCAATTTAGTTTCCTTTGAAAATCCTGCTTTCAATAATCTAAAATTAGAGCCATGCTTTTTAAAGTGAGACATCTGCCACTTCAAGATTTTGGAAATAATTTCTTTCCACCTAAAGGAACATGACAAAATAGAGACAGGAAAAGGATAAAATGAAAATAAATGCTATGGCAATGAGGAAATAGATAAACATTTAGACAGAACACTATTAAAAAAGTAATTTTCTTTGTAGGTACCAATAGCAATGAAAAACTGAGCTCTATTTAAGTAAATTCCATATAGAATTTTAATGTTCTAAACCGCTTTTAACCATCCTAAGTCTGAGGAGAAAATTTATCCCATGTCTACATATTTTGTAGAAGATTCTATAACTCTTATACAAAGCTCCTATATTTAGGCTTAGTGTCATCACCACTGTTGTTAAAAAAAAGTTATTACAGTTTTATTTGGAAAGGGACTTGATCCTATCAGAGTGAATCAGGGCCAATCTGAGATCAAAGTTCCTCAGAGCACGTAGAGGTTATTCCTCCTAATTCCTGTGCCTTTTTAAGGAAGTAAATAGTCACAGCACAGTTCAAACATTGTGTTTCTGGGTTTGTGCAGAAAATTACCACTGTAGGAAATTTTTAAAGGGTTAATTAGCAACTATATTCAAATTCGTATCAAGTGAAGTAGTAGGTGAATAGCAGAAGCACAGGTAAGACTAGATGCGGAGGAAAAAGGAAAGGACAAAAAGAAAGAACTGAATCATAAATATGTTATTGGACACTTTGATTCTGCTCAAATTCTTCTTTATTTATGTGTATCTTATCCCTATGCTACTTTCAACTGTTTCTTTAAGGATGGATTTGGTGGTCTTTGTTTCAGAGAACAAATGATTCAAAAGCTTGTTAATATTTAAAGGAAATTTTGTCTCAGTGATATTAATTCCAGCCTAGACTACTAACAGTAATTAAAAGACCTCTTTTTACAGGGGCTGTCTGTGTAAAAATTACTTGCAGTACTAGCACATTTTCTATCCAGACTTATCTCAGTTTGCAAATTGTTAACAGCATTAAAAAAGCAACCAAAAAGTGAAGAGATACAGAATTTAAACAACCTTTTCTCCTTCCTTGATTTAGTTTAGGCACGCAGTTATAGTCAATATATTTGTATTACTACCAGCTATTCCGTGACAGAAGCTTCCATTTTCTGAGGCTGTTAACAGGAGAATTTCCAAGTACAGCCAGTTCATATAATAATATTTTTTAAAATGAAAATAAAAAAAAAACCATACTAAAAAATTCCTAGGACTTTCTGGCAAATAGAGTGGTTAGGGTAATTTACTATTCTATAGTGTTCAACAGCTGCACCCCATAAAGCATTCCTCTTCCCACTGGCAGAGGAATAACCATGGGAAGTTGTTCAATCAAGAAAGGTCATTCTTACCTTCCAGGAACGTGTTCTGCTAAATTGCTAGTGGTAGTGACTGGCCTTAAATGAAACCTCTGTATCACCCTTCAGACATTTTGTAATTTGTTAAATATAGTATTTTTCAAATGGCTGAATTTTAAGTTTAATAGAGTTTTAAATACTCCGAGTAACTGTTGCTGTACATGCAACAGTCGAGGGAGGGAGGAGAAAAAGATAAACATAGTACTAAATTTGCAAGGCATGAAATGCATGCATAGAATGATTAGAAAAAAGAAACACTCTTCTGAGTGCCTGTGTATGCACACATGTTGTGCACAGATTCCTCTGAATTCACAAAGCATTACCAGTCCTTACCTGCAAGCGAATATTGATGTGTTCATTCTCATTCTGATTAAGTAATTTGGGAAATAAAATTTCATTTTGCCAGTAGTAAAGGACACTAATGACAGGTACTCTCAGAATGTGATGAGACAGGTCATGCAAGTGTGGTCTGATTTCCATTGTGAATTTAGGGTGGAACAGATGAGAGACCAGACCATATCACTCTGTGACAAATAATCTAACATTTATGAGTACAGAAGGTAGACAGTACTTTCTAGTCAAAATTTTATTTTCTACAACACAAATACACTTCTGCAAGCTGTTGGACACCTGTGGATGTGTTCCCACTGTTTAGTCATTTACTGCTTTTTAACTTGGGTTGTCTTTATAAAAGAACAATAGTGTCACTAGTTTGAAGCAACTCCAGACCAATCTCTTGACCTTCTCCATATCTAAAGCCAATTGGAAGTTATCACCTGGGTTTCTATCCCCTTCTGGCCTCCTGCTCCAAATACTTTGCAAGGATGTAAAGTCAAGAGTGCCTCTGGACTTCATTGTTTCCTTCTTGAGTGCCAACAATTATAATGGGACAGATTATAGTTAATTAAAAGTCCAGATCTTTTGGGCTTAAGCAGGTTATAATTTCCTTATTTTCTTCTGTATATCAGTACCCATACAAGCACGATTGTGATTCAGAGAGAAATTACCACTTTTCTAAGAGACTGATTAGATTTAGGTTGTGAGCATTTTAAAATCATAAATTACCGCAGAATGACTTTTCATTTTAGCTCAAAAACATAAATGGAAAAGGTGAGAGACCAGTACTCATCCATTATGTAAGAGTGACTTGGCTAAAACATAAATAAAAAAGAGTTTGACTTCAATTTCCTTCTTAGTTAAAGGTGCATCACATCTGATCCAGTCTTTTGCATGGAAGTCTTTGCACACCCAACCCAGAGTTTAGTTCACTGACTGCTTAACAAAAATCGGTCTATATTTAATTTGTTTTATTCAAATCATTAATAATTACATGTTTGGCTGAAGAGTGATTCTCCATCTCTGCTCAAGACCAGTACCTTGTCCAAATATTTTGTGGTCAAATGAGTAAAGCACTCATCTGAGAAGCAAGGAATATGTCTTTCAAATTTCTAAGGCTAAGGTTAGAGTTCAGTATTGGCTTGCTACTCCCTGGGTGAGTTAAGTCTTTGGGCTAATTGCAAAATGTTGTTCCAGCAGCTCCTTCTACAGCTATTGTGGCTTGAAAACATTAAAACGTTTGACGATAGATTACTTTAGGTGCATGTTCAGCATGTAATCTTTCTGAATCACTCTTCATCACTTCATCCTTCCCATATGTCATACAAGAAGTGTAAGTACCTAAATTACGTGTTCTGAACCACACTCCTGGGGCCAGGTAGCTATTTTATTTTCAGACACTGTGGTGCCTACATTGTGAATGTCTGAGTGGGGTTTCTGTACCTCACGTGGATCCTTATGTCAAACATTTAGTCAGAAATTACAGCCCTAGAGAATTCAACTCAGTATTCGCTTAAATCTAGAAGCTCTTATGAAATAAAACATTTAGCAACAATCTGAGTACACAAGTTTCTGAAGAATTCTGAAGACCTCTATATTGGAAACAAAACTAATTGGAAAAGTTGTTGCTTAGTATTTCAAAAAGGCTTTCTAGCACCTACCTCAAAGGCTTCAGTCCTATAAGATTCCAACAAAGGTAACATATGTGAATCTATTTCATTTTGTGAACTACTGATGGATATCTACCAAAGCACTCGGCAACTTTACAATAAATTGCAAGCTGTATTACCAGTTTATCAAATATAGGAAATAATTATATTCCAATAATTTGCCAAACTGATCCACTAAAAACTAATCAGAAAAACAGAGCCCACAATTACACAATTAGGTTTTTTACCAGAGATTAATGTAATAGACTGCAGAATGTACTACTAGCATTTAATTTCTGTAGGACACTGGTGCTACAAATACTCAAAATACTTGTATACATGGAGCTTTGATGTTCACGTAATCTTTTGAGCATGTAATTGGTAGAGTTCAGTGATTCACAGCTTTCTAATTCAGTTGGTATTTTGGCAAGTTATTAGCCAGCTGCTGTTCATTGAAGCAGAAGTTATGAACCATGCATAAAATTGTCAAGGTTACAGTTAGTACAAAGAAAGCTCTATCCCTCTCCTGTCGGTGTTTGTAACAAAACTCGTACCGACGTCATCAGAAGAATCAGCTTCAGAAACTAGGTGCTGTTCAACCTTATCCCCCATTATTTTGTATTGTTCCTGAATCTCTTCTTTCATCTTCTCCTTCTCCTCATGGCCAACTTTCTTCAGTCTTTCTTGTCATCTTAGTGCAGTTTGCAGTTTATTTGCAAGCTCTTAGCTTCTAGTCTTCTTTCACGCTGATTACTGCACTCGAAAACATCCTTCAGTTAGTGTTTTTCAGCTCTTCACCTGTGCTTCTTTTAGTTCCTCTGACATAAAACTGAATAAACAGTAGGGACTACTTTTTTCTGCCTTCTACAATGATCATTCTGCATATGTCAACAGCAACACTAGAACAAGCCACTGCATACTTGTTCAGAATAATGAACCTATTGAATTGAAACAGGTATATATTGCTACCTGTTTGAGGCAGGAAACAGAGTTTATCTTTAGTAGTTTTTGTTTGTTGTAAATCATAGTGTATGACTGTACCTCTACTGTATAGAGTGTGACTGGGATGGAAAAAAATGCAGTATTATTTTACTAAAAGCTGAGATCAGTTAATTGTTCTTTCTATATTCTTATAACTTAGCAATACAGTGGTAAAATATGAATTTGCATAACAAATGAATTTAAAGGAAAAAAGGATGCATTTTCTGTATCTAGGTCTTGCCTAATCATAGGTTCATATGATCTACAACTACTTATATAGTTGCTGCCTAAAGACTGAAAATAGTTACCCCTTATAACCACTGCATTGGTGTCAGCTGAATTAACTAAGGTTTGAATTTGCTTCTGTGGTCTATTTTGCATCTAGAATAAGAATAAATATTTCAGACCTACCACTAGGCTATTAAGTACCTCTACAGCACAGTGATTTACTGATATTCTTTATAATCCTGTCTTAATCATCTTCCTATTACTATTTACTTAATTTTACTTTTAAGACATTTGACAAAAAGAGGACAGTCTCCTTGCATAGAAAGCCTTGCTTCTTTTTTCCTTTGTCTGCTTATATTTTCAACAGGCAATTATTCATATAACTAACTACTCATTTGCACATAACTAGGCATGATCAGTTCACATACTAATTGCATTCAAATGTCAGGTGTGTTATTGTGATTACTCTTTTCCATAGGCAATTTAGATAATCATAAAGTGAATATATGCTGCTTGTAATGCCACAAAATGACCTTCTGCTAGGTATTCTCAGGCAGTCACAGTACAAAAATAATCTAGCTCTTGGAGTACTGGATGAATGAGACAGAATCACGACAACCTCTTTGTAACTGATCATTTTGATGTTTAATATGCAAAAGGAAGTCAATCATTATACATTTTAAAAGAAACCTTGAAGAAGTCTTAAATTTATGTTCTAAAAATCTGTACGATACTTTAGTATGAGACTTGATATGAAGTCAGATGCTATTCTCAGATGAAGTAAAGGCAAATGCTCAACAGATAATGAACCCGTGATTTCAAATGTAGAAATCTATATGTAAAACATTTGGTGGAAAAGAAAATAAATGTTTTATATTTGGAGTGAAATCAGAAAAAGGAACAAGAGTATCTGTATATGCAGAGAGGCTGATGGCAGCTAAAATTTATGGAAGCCATTTGAAATAACCAAATACTGCCATATCGGTTTCTTTGGGTCAGAAACTTTAGTGCGTCTCTTACAACACTTCTTGAAAAATCCTGTAACACAATTATTGCTAGTGGACATACATTGAAAATTACCTGAAAGGTACAAATTCTGAAGCCAAATACAGTATTGCCCTTCCATATTCTGCAACTAGTACTGAAAGAAAATGTCTACTAATTCATTTTACCTAAGCATTCGTTTTGCTTTCGATATGATAGATTTAATTATAAAACTAGGAACAATTTGAAATATTATTTATCTTGAAATTCCATAGATAATTTTTTTACTAGCAGTTAAAAATTTAGTTATATAACTTGTTACTGAAAGCATCTGGTTGCCAAAGAACTACTTTGGCAATTGTTATGAAATTTTATCATTATGAAAAGGTAACATAAGATATTTATTTAGATAAATTACAGATTGTTATTTCTCTTTCAGTACCCTAAAAAAAATTTCATATAATCAACATTTCTTTGTTGTTTAATAGTATGAAAGTGGTAGTAGTAAGAAAAATATCCTCAAGCAGTGAATATAAGATGGAAATGTTATTTTCCAGCTTTCTAAAGCTATAATATCAATATGTTAACTTATAGGTGTGTATGGAGAAAGCTAGCCATTTTCATTGCTAAATTCCTTATTATTTTCTTCCATATTGAAAGCAATTTTGTGTGTTGTACCCTCAAAAGTATAGAAACATTTGCATTGGAAGCGACATTAAAGATCATCTAGTTCCAACTCCCATGCCATGGACAGGGACATGTTTCACTAGATCAGGTTTCTCAAAGCCCCATCCAATCTGGTTGAACACTTCCAATGATGGGGCATCCACAACTTCTCTGGGCAACCTTTTGCAGTGTCCTACTACTCTCATCATGAAAAATTTCTTTCTTATGTTCAATCTAAATCTACTCTCTTTTGGTTTAAAACCCTTGTCCCTTGTTCTGTCACTTCAGGCCTTGCTAAAAAACCTTTCCTTGTTTTTCTTATAAGCCTCCTTTTGTATAGGCCTCAATAAGATCTTCCCAGAGCCTTCTCTTCTCCAGGCTGAACAACATCAATTCTCTCAGTCTGTCTTCATAGGAGAGGTGTTCCAGCACTCTGATCATTTCATGGTTGCTCTCTGGACCTGTTCTTACAAGTTCATGTTTCTTAGGCTAGGGGGTCCAGAGCTGTACACAGTACTCCGAGCGAAGTCTCACCAGCATGGCGTAGAGGGACAGAATCTCCTCCATTGATCTGCTGGTCACACTTGTTTTTATGCAGCCCACGATACGGGTAGGTTTCTTGAGCTGGAAATGCATGTTGTTAGCTCATGTCCAATTTTTCATTCACCAGTACTCCCAAGTCCTTCTCCACAGGGCTGCTCTACTCTATTCATTCCCCAGTTTGTGCTGATATTGGGGATTGCTCCAACCCATGTGCAGGACCTTGCACTTGGCCTTTTTGAACGTCATGAAGTTCACTTCTCAAGCCTGTCAAGCCTCTAGATGTCATTCCTTCCCTCTAGCACATCAATGGCACCACTTAGTTTGGTGACATCTACAAACTTGCTGAGGGTGCACTCAATCCCACTGTCTATGTAATTGATGAAGATATTAAATAGTTAAGTCCCAGTACAGACCCTTGAGGGACACCACTTGTAACTGGTTTCCATTTGAACATTGAGCCATTGACTAACTCTGGACTTGACCATCCAGCCAATTCCTTATCCATCTAATAGTCCATCCATCAAATCCACATATCTACCATTTAGAGGCAAGAAAGTTGTAGGAGACCGTATCAAAGGCCTTACAGAAGTCCAGGTAGACGGCACCTTCCCTTGTCCACTGATGCAGTCACTTCATTGTAGAAGGCCACTTGGTTAATCAGGCACAGTTTGCCCTTGGTGAAGCCAAGCTGGCTGGCTCTAATCACCTCCTTGTCTTCCATGTGCTTAGACATGCCTTCCAAGAGGATCTGTTCCATGATATTACTGGGCACTGATGTGAGCCTGACTGGTCAATAGTTCCCAAGGTTCCCCTTGTTACCCTTTTCAAAAATGTGTGTGATATTCCCATTTCTGCAGTCAATGGGGACTTTGCATGACTGCTGTGACTTTCCAAATACGATGGAGAGTCACTTAGCAAGGACATCTACCAATTCCCTTAGGACCCTGTCATGTATCTCATCAGGTCCCATAGACTTGCATATGTTCAGGCTCCTCAGGTGGTCATGAACATGATGACCTCTTACAATGGGAAGTACTTGTTTTCCCCAACCTTAAGAGTTAGGGACTTGAGAGATGTGGGAAGAGTGATTGCTAGTGAAAACCGAGGTAAAGCAATTGTTAAGTACCTCAGCCTTTTCCATATCACTAGTTCTCCTGTTTTATTTCTCAGGAGAGATATGTTTTCAGGTCAGCCCTGAAGTGGTCAGGCAGTTGGACAAGATGATTGTTGTAGGCCCTTTCCAACGGAAATATTCTATTCTATTCTATTCTATTCTATTCTATTCTATTCTATTCTATTCTATTCTATTCTATTCTATTCTATTCTATTCTATTCTTTAATCTTACTTTTCTGACCAATGTGCCTGTAGATGCTCTTATTACTTTTCACATTCCTTATTAAATTCAGCTGCATCTGTGCCTTAGCTTTACAGATTGCATCCCTACACATCTGGGCAACATTCGTATACACTTCCCAGGATACATGTCCCTGGTTCTACTGTCTATGCATTTCCTTCTTACACTTTAGTTTGATTAGGAGGTCATTACTCAGCCATGCTGGTCTCCTGCCTTCCTTGCCTGATTTCTTACACATAATAATCAAGAGCTCTTGTTCTCTAAGACATATTTCCTTAAAGAGCTGCCAGCTCCATTCAGCTCTTTTGTCCCTGAGGGCAGTTTCCCAGGAGGTCTCATCCACAAATTCCTTAAAGAACTGAATTTTACTCTCTTAAAATTCAGGGTCTCGACTCTACTTTTCACCTGCCCCGTATCCCTCAAGATCATTAATTCTGCCAGGGCGTGATCACTACAGCCCAGGGTGCCACCAATCACGACCTCTCTAATTAATTCATCTGTGTTGGTAATCAACATGTCCACTAACGCTTCTCCTCTGGGGCTGTCTATCACCTGGATTAAGAAGTTATCTTTGACACATTCAAATAATGTTCTGGACTGCTTACAGCTTGCTATGATGCTTTTCTAGTAGAAGTCAGGGTGATTGAAGTCCCCCAGCAGGATAAGAGTTCGTAAGCATGGTGCTTCCTGTAGTTGAAGTAAGAACTCTTTATCAACACCCTCCTCTTGATCAGGCTGCCTGTAGTAAACACCAACCATAAAGTTTCCTTTGTTGGTTTGGCCTCTTATTTTCACCCATGAGCTCTCAACTTGTTCATCACTGTCTTTTGAAGATAGCTCTGTGCAATCAATCAAATTTTTTACACAGAAGACAATCCCTGCCCCAGTGTCTCCGTCTTTGCCCATCCCCTCTGAACAGTTTATAGCCATTGATTGCATCAATCCAGTCAAGTGATTCATCTCACTATGTTTCAGTGTTAGCGATTAGATCCTAGCTTTCTAGCTGCACAGTGGCTTACAGATCCTCCTGTTTTTTACCAATGCTACGTGCATTGGTATAATGTCATTTCAGCTGGGGTATTGACCATGTCACCATTTTAGAGGAACACTCCCTATTTCCTTTGAGGCATTTCACAGGTATTTCCCTATTGGTTCCTAATACATCAGCATTCCCTGGCTCTTCCCTGTTACTCAAAACTCCATAACCTTCTTCTGCTAAGTTTAGTTTAAAGGTTTAAAGCCTGACTGGCTTGTTGGTGCAGACACTCTTGCTCCACTAGTACACTACAGCTTCCTACTTTTTTGAAGTACAGTGCAGTAAATCATTATATCCTTAATTTCTCTTTATAGCACAACATTAAAAGGTTCTAAATACATTTTCCCTACACACTGATAAAAATGAACTTCACAGAACATTTGTTCTATTTGCCAGATGGCCAGTTGCATCCATCTATGAAAGGCATGAACTCCTTTATCTGAAAAAGTTTTACTAACTAGTTTTAAACTCATAGCTCCATCTGTGTTGTTGTTTTTCTTATTGTTTGGTTTTCAATGTTGAACAATAGAGGAAAGATGCACATTTGAGTAGATTCTGTAAAACTTGTTTAGACATTGACAGCTACAGGTTTGAACAGATCCAGTTGCAGCTTACTTTTCTTTTGATTTATATAAACAAGAGATCTGTATGGAAAAATTTTACACTATTCAGTTATTTAATTTACAAATTGAACATATGCTCTTAATATATATCTATATATTGTTAGCAAGCAGCACAAGGCCAAGTATATACCAGTGAAGAGCCAGTCTAAGCATGGCTAGCTGCTCCATTCTCGCTCTATTCTGTTCATTAGCAGACTGCCATCAAATGATAGTATATTCATAGTGAATTATAACTGTTTTGGCCACTACGCATTATAAAAAATTAAATAATATAAGATGACCATTGCAGAACATATCTTGTAGCAAATATTAGCAAATAAACTGTTGCTTTTTTGACTAATAGCATAATTAATTTTCTCTCAGTTCTTTGAATATTTAGTGAAAAAAGGTTTCCTAATTTTAACAAAACATCCTTTTCATAGATTTTCTGTTAGTAAGTACATTTTATGTAACTCTGTCATGCATAGTAGTACTGTAATTA
Source organism: Tauraco erythrolophus (assembly GCF_009769465.1). Lineage (NCBI taxonomy): Eukaryota > Metazoa > Chordata > Aves > Musophagiformes > Musophagidae > Tauraco > Tauraco erythrolophus. Next base: position 48,363,083 of record NC_141466.1, on the reverse strand, counting down.
GGATATTTTACATAGTATGGCTGGAATGTTATGGAATGAAATCAACAGCATTTGGCAAAAAAACAACCAAGGAAGTTTTCAAGGTTTTATAGAATATATCCTTTGATTTTTTTTTAGCTCTTTGTGGATGAAAAGTGGATCCCATTAGATGAAGTATTCATCTGAAAAAAATATTCAATCAATTGAATTATTTTAATCTAAATTAATGTATATATTCATTCTCTATTTAAATAAAAAGTAATTTTAACTTAATTGAATACTGACATGTAGATATTAAAAAGTATTTTATTTTCAGGTGTTTCAACATAAATACAAATAATAGATCAAATTTCTTCTAACTGTAGGCACTTTTGCCTTCCTACAATCGTTAGAGTTTATTCAGTATACAAGTTAAGGCCAATGCTTCATATCATCAATGCAAAATATTTTACCTTTAATGCAAAACTTCTAATACCATTACATGTAGGCTTTTCTTCTGCGACAGTGCTGATTATTTATGTTCCATGCCTCATCTCAATGCTTTTAAATTAACAAATGTTCTGTTAGATGATTTGAAAAAAAAAAAACAGGTCTGGAGGATTCGACATTGTTAAAGATCCTATGGCACCTTCTTATACTTTTCTGAATCTATTTCATTTCACATTGTTGTGGGTTAATCTCTGTAGGCAGCTGAACATCACAGAGCTGCTCCCTCACTCTCCCCAACCCAGCCCTCCACTGGGACTCAAGAGGAGAAATGGAATAGTAAAATTAAGAAAACTCATGTGATAAAAATAGTTTAAAAGCAAAGGCAAAGTGGAAGAAGAAAGAGAGAAGACAAAATAAAATAGGTGCTGCAAACACAATCATTCACCACCACAATCACTGGTAGGCTGATGCCCAGCCAGTTCCCATATGAAAGATAGCTAACCTCCCTAAAAGCTGCTCTCTTGCATTTTACTACTAAACATGGTATTATAAGGCATGGAATATCTGTTTTGGTTAATTTGGGTCATCTGCATGGTTATGCTCCCTTCCAACCTCCTGCAGATCCCAAATCTATTCATTGGAGGGGCAGAGTGAGAAACAGATGGCCTTGATGCTATGCAAGAGCTAAAACACTGGTGTGTTGTCAGCATTGTTTTGGTCACTAATCTAAAACACAGCACCATACGAGCTGCTATGAAGAAAATTTAACTCCATCCCAGTTGAATCCAATACACACATGTGGGTTATATTCTAAATAAAATGTAGATCCCCTTTCGGTACCAGTAAGTCATTAAAATTTACAATAAAGGTTTTTCCTGAACAAGACCTAAAAGATTCAAATATCATTTATTCAACAGGGAAGGGATAGATTACTGCAGTTATAAGGTGATGGCTAACAATCCTCCTTTGACAGCCAGCCTCCCAAAAGAGAACAAAAAAAACCCTACTCTGGCTAATGCAGGTAAAAGTTTAATGGCTCAGAGTCCAGATCATATCCTGCAATTTTAACTCACAGCTGCATTAATTGGTGCACCTGACCTGAGGCTGAAAATGTTAATTGGCCTCCTGTTTGAAAGCTTGACAATGCAAATAGCTAAACAACATGGAAGCAGGCATCGAAAGTTAATGCATCCTAGCTGAGCAGCAGATGCTTTCTGTGGATATCTACAAATGTCCAGTATTTCATGCTTGACGATGTCATTGCTGAGTCTCAACCAGATGGAATTTGCATGTTGCTTGAATCCAGATGGATATTGACACACAGCCGTAAAGGGAGGGAGTTTAATGTATGTGAGGTGATTGCAGAGATTAAAGAGACCTTCTACCATTAAATCCAATTCTGTGTTATCATAGCTCTCAGATAAAACAATCCTTTTCCTAAACTTACCAACGTCCATCTTAAATGCAATTTTCTTATTACTATTACAGTGAATAAAAATCTGCCCCAGAAATAGATTTCTTTAACAGTGAAAGGTCTTCTAATTTTTATCTAGACAGAATCCTTGTTTTGTAAATGAAGTCGTTGGTTTGTAACTTAAATATTTTTTCTAACTTTTTAATGTTTAAACTGATGCGTTCATTAGGAATAGTCACATTCGCTCTTTCCTTTTGCCAATCTACAAAAGAAGGAAAAAGAATATAATCATTAGATATCTGTTTTAATTTGGCAGTCATTTTAGTGACCCTTCTCTACATCTATTCCTGCGTCAGGTACTACTGTGGTATGCTTTCTGAACAAAGCTCATGAAGGGAATGCAAACATGGAACAGAATTTTGAATGATATTCCAAGGCAAAGTCTCCAAAGTTCAGGACATGATAGTTCTTAACGTTTTCCTTATTTCCTTGTGCCATGACTTAACCCAAGCCAGGAACTAAGCACCACACAGCCACTTGCTCACTCCCCTTTAGTGGGTTGAGGAGAGAGAATTTGAAGGGTAAAAGTTAGAAATCTTGTGGGTTGAGATATAAACAGTTTAATAATTAAAATATAATAACAACAACAGTAATAACAACAACAACAATAAATTGTAATGAAAAGGAAAATAATAAAGAAAGAGAGACAAAACCCAAGACAGACATGTGATGCAAACGAAATCAGTCCTGCATCACCAAATGACTGATGACCAGCCAGTCACAGAGCAGCAATCTGCCCAACAACCTCCTTCCTAGTTCTATTGCTGAGCACACCATCATATAGTATGGAATATCCCTTTGGTCAGTTGGGGTCAGCTGTCCCAGTCTTGTCCTCTCCCAGCTCCTGTGTACCCCCAGCCTACTTGCTGATGGAGTGGTGTGAGAAACAGAAAAGGCCTTGACTTGGTGTAAATACCGCTCAACGATAGCTAACACATCCCTGTATTATTAACACTTGCCCTGTTTTTGGCTGGGATAGAGTTAATTTTCTTCTAGGTAGCTAGAATAGTGCTGTGTTTTGGATTTATATGGGATTTGATATGAGAAGAATGTTGATAACATACTGATGTTTCTAGTTGTTGCTAAGGAAATGAAGGACTTTTCAGCTTCCCAAGTTTTCCAGTGTGCAGTTACACAACAAGTTGTGAGGGAGCATAGCTGGAACAACTGACCCACAACTCTTAGCTTAGGATTTGAGTTTAGGTGTAGGATTGAGGCCCAAACTGGCCAATGAAATATTTCATGTCATGATCAGATAAGAGTTGGATGGGAAGGTAGCTGTCTTTTAGGATTTTTGGGGGGGGGGCTCTCGCTCTTCTGGGATTGTAGTTTCAGGATCGCTCTTCTTCTGAATTCCTAGCCAGTGATGGGCTGGGCATTGATCAGTCATTGACCATGACAACACTGTTTTCAGCACAAATCCAAAACAAAGCCCCATACCAACTACGATCAAGAAAACTAACTCCATCCCAGACAAAGCCAGCACACCTTGAAAGACTTTTCATATTATACTGTAACACTGCATTTTTTCTTATCACAGCTGTATGGCAGAAACATCCCACAGCTGTTTGGTGATGGATTAGTGCTCCCAGCTCCTTCTCACCTCAGCAGCTTCTAGAGCTGGCAAATGCCATGGGAGCAAAAGATTTTTTTTTTTAGTGGTCTAAATGTAAACTAATTTTCACTTTGACAACATTGGTCAACTTTCTAGTGACAGCTACAGTGTCTTTGTGGACAAAACTGACAGCCAGTCACAGGCGTTTTCCAAAATTATTAGATTTGGGAAGCTTAATTCAATTTAGGACATGCATGAGAAAAAAATAGCTTCTTCTAGGAAATAGAATAGGTTTTTGATTAACACTGAAATATCGTCTGCGGGCAGTGAAGATCAAGTTGGCTCTGATTTATAATAATTACACCAAGAGGCCAAAGAGTACAACTTTTTTTCCTAACTGTGAGGTAGACTTACCACAGTATTGAAAATCAATAATTGCCTCCAAACAGGTAAAATAATAGATATTTTTATGGCAATTGCTTAAGTACCTGTGAACCAATATGTTCTGCTATTATTATCTGGAAGGAAGATAAATGGGAGCTTCTAGAAAGATGCCACTATAGATTGGTATTGCTGGTTTGACTATGAGAATGTCTGGATACAGTTAGAATGGCTGAAAAGAGATTTTGGTTTCGAACGCAGCAATACTGTACATCAAAATTCTTTTAACCTCCACCTTCAGCATGATGAAGTTAGCAAGAAGAAAGTAGATAAAAGTGGCATAGCACCAAAAGCATGTACACAGGAATTTCCACATATAAGGAATAATGAATTACAGACAAAATATTTATAATAAAGTAATCTCAAAGATACTCCCCCTAAAGAATGCTATCTAGTAGTACTTTCTGCTACCTAATGGAAATCTTCAAATCACCAATAACTAAGTCAGTCAGAATTATTCAATAAAAACTTTTTGGCTTTTTAAAAAATCAGATGACGTATCCATATAACACAATGAAGGAAGATATTTTATTTCACAGTACCCCTTCAGAGTATTTAATACGTCTAAAAGCAAACACTTAAAAATCTGCAGGATCATCTTTATCACACTTTGGAAAGAGCTAGACAAGGCAAACTCTGGCCAGAATACGTTAATTTTCAGTAAATGTTTTTAACATTGAAAAAGTTCCAAAGAACTAAAAGAAAATGAAAGCCATAAAATATGTAAAGTGGGTAGAGATTACTTTATGAGGAAGTGGATGCTTGCCATCTGAGCATCGATCCTAGGCACATTCATGTAAAGTATAATGAAGTGTTTAACTGCTTTAGATAGATGAAGAAATCCTGCAATTAGTTTTAATCAAAATGTCTGTGAAAAAACGTATCTCGCTGAAATAATTGATCTTGTTTTCTGTGAAATTCTATCATTGTATGCTAAATCTTTTAGACAATTTTTAATTGGGAAAACTGTAAACTATCTGATCAAACTATTTCCCAAGATTCATGTGCCTATATATCTTCTCTCTTAGGCATATAGCTAGATCAACAAATGGAAAGTCTACCTGGGAATGAATGCATTTCTGATTTGCTGTGTGAAGTACTGACCTGAACTAGCTACATCTGGAAGCAATGTTATCACTAGGCAAATAATTCAAGGGAGAAAATGGCCATGTAAAAGATACCTGATGCACAATATAAAAGTTTACCCCTTTGACAGCAAAGTTTGACTTAAATTATCAAGGCCCTTCTACATGAATTGACTTGTCTGGCTTCCATAATTAGAATATATTCAGAGTACTGATCCTAATCTATAATTTACTTTTTCATTGCTCTACATATCTCAGATACGAACAGTTTTGCAGATCCTGTGGACACTGTAATTAAAAAAAATTTTTAACAAAATCTGTCTGCTTCCTAGTATAAGACATCCTTATCGATAGCTGACTTTGCAGCTCTGTATGAAAGGAAAAAATATAAACTATTAATGTGATAGATGAATTAGTTATCTTTTTTGTAAAACAACTATAGATATTTCTCTATAAAGAAAAAATAGGGAAAATATTATGATACCGTAACATTAACATGAAGGAAAGTGAAGTAAGAGAAGTCGACTATTTTGGTGGTTTTATATTACAGTGATACATGCATAAAAAAGATGACTATGCAATACATCATGTTATTGATAACCATGGTTTCCAACTAAAAACGGTCAAGCTACATGGTCCCATTTTCAATTTAAATATCTTAAAACTGCTGACAGCTGGATCAGCAGTGGATATAAGCAAAATATTTATATTTAGAGGAAAATACATCTTCCTCAATGTCAGCTGTGGATGTTGTTTATCTAGACTTTAGTAAAGCCTTTGACATTGTTTCCCACAGCATGCTGCTGGAGAAACTGGCTGCTCATGGCTTGAAGAAATGTACCATTCACTGAGTAAAAACTGGCTGGATGGCCAGGCCCAAAGAGTTGTGGTGACTGGAGTTAAGTCCAGTTGGCAACTGGTCACAAGTGGTGTTTCCCAAGTCCCGTTCTGTTTAATATCTTTATCAATGGTCTGAACAAAGAGATCAAGTGCATCCTCAGTACGTTTGCAGACAACACCAAGGTGTGTGGGAGTGTTTAACTGCTTGAGGATAGGAAGGCTCTACAGAGGGATCTGGACAGGCTGGGTTGTTGGGCCAAGGCCAATTGTATGAGGTTCAACAAGGCTAAGTGCCAGATCCTGCCCTTAAGTCACAACAACCCCATGCAATGCTACAGGCTTGAGGAAGAGTGACTGGAAAGCTGCCTGGTGGAAAAGGGCCTCAGGGTATTGGTTGTCAGCCAGCTAAATATAAGCCATAAGTGTGCCCAGGTGGCCAAGAAAGCCAACAGCATCTTAGCTTGTATCAGAATTAGTATGGCCAGCAGGACTAGGGAAGTGATTGTCCTCCTGTACTCAACACTTGTGAGACTGCATCTCAAATAGTGTTCTCAGTTTTGGGCCCCTCACTACATGAAAGACATTGAGGTGCTGGAGTGTGTCCAAAGAAGGATAAAGAAGTTGGTGAAGGGTCAAGAGCACAAGTCTAGTGAAGATTGGCTGAGGGAACTAGAGTTTGGAGAAAAGGAGGCTTGGGAGAGACCTTATGGCTCTCTACAACTACCTGAAAGGAGGTTGTTGCAAGGTGGATGTCAGTCTCTTTTCCTGAATAACAATCAATAGGACAAGGGGAAATGACCTCAAGTTGCATCAGAGGAGCTTTAGATTGGATACTAGGAAAAATTTCTTCACCGAAAGGGTTGTCAAGCATTGGAACAGGCTGCCCAGGGAAGTGGTTGAGGCACCATCTCTGGAGGTATTAGAAAGATGCGCAGTTGCAGTGCTTAGGGACATGGTTTAGTGGTGGACTTGGCAGTGCTAGGTTAACAGTCGAACTTGAAGATCTTAAAGGTCTTTTCCAACCTAAATAATTCTATGATTCTATGTTTTATTTTGATTTTATGTAAGAAAAAATAGCTGAAGTTTTCTCAAGGCATTTTCACAAATGTAGTCACCTCAAGCTAAATATCTCAAAGACAATTTTTCTCCTCTTCTCCCCTGACTAACCTTCCTAAAGAGCCTGTATCCTTCTATTCTGACACACCAGTCATAAGATTCATCCCACCATGTCTCCATGATGCCAATAAGATCATATTCCATTCAATTGCAGTTAAAGGGAAAATACACAAAACATTTATTTCTTTATTATTAGGAAAAAATGTTATTAAAGCCTGAGCTGGTGGAATTTTCTGTAGCTAAGTTGTCCTTCCCAAATTAATAGCTCAAGTTTTGTTTATTTTTCAGAAGTCAGTAATAAAAATTCCAAAATAAAATTTAATTAATAAAAAAAAGTCAGACTATTCCTTACAAAGTATTCAATAAATCATAGAATATCATTAATAAATTACACTTTTTTTTGTGGGACTAAATGTTTCAGAGCAGACATTTATAAAGAGAATTTGAAAATATTTATATCAGTTATTAGGAACATACTTTTATACAACACATTAAGTGAAATGAAAAAATAGGTCCTATGCTCTATTAATACACCATTATGGGCCATACCATTTAAGCTTTTTACTTTTCTTTGAAATAGCAGTCCCTTTATATATAAAATTTTGGAAAACCGGGATGCTACTGATTTTATAAATTCTTATAGTTTGAAATTGCTATGTGATTAAGATTGCTAACATTTTGCAGGCGATGAGATTTCAAGGGAAGATTTTTCTAAAAAAAAGTTCCACTTTTATTGAACTTGGACATTTATTCACTTTGACTTCCGAAGCAGTGAAAAAGCTTTAGTAAAAGCTGTGAGAGGCACAATGTTCTTTTTATCAAGTTGGTCATCTGAAGAGTCATTGCAATAATCTAGGATTCTGAGTTACTTAGATTGTTTGAAAGAAGTAATAGAGTATACGGTTCAGTTGGGTGTAATTTGTTAATGCAACTCATGTATTGTACATATGAAAAGGCACAGCTCATCATAACTGTATATTGAATATATTGTACAGTTTTATTATGTACGGTAAACTCATGCAAGAGTGCCAACTTTATATTGTTTAATTGTGAAGTAGGGTGGGAGCATTGCAAATGGTCAGATATATAAGAAAGAAATCTAGTTCTACAGTAGTTTATTCTGGTCATTGCCATTTGGGATTTACGGTGCATTACTTATTTGTGTCTGCAGTATTTTAACCTGTGGCTGTGGGAGTTGTGATTTCCCATTGCAATATGCTAATGCTTTATGTGTTAGTGATAATGGCAGGACTGTAGATTTAGGAGTGCTAAGTTAACTATCTTCCTTCTCATATCGATCTGGGATTTAAGACCTACTACCTCAGTGTAGTACAAAATAGCACTGGACAATATATAAGAAAGGTTTCGGCTCTGCAACTATTTCCTTGCTCAGTGTGGATGAAACTGCTGCGCTCTGTAGTGAAGATCTAGTTTAATGTCTTCTTTACCACATTAGCCTTAATCAGATTTTATCAACTCTGATAAACTACTTTGCACAATAGTGCAAGCTGAGTGAGGTCTGGCAATGAGCATTATGTTGAACATGTTTTATCCTTCACTTAATCCTAAATCATCCAGCAGTAAATATAGCAGCTTTTTCTTCTGTCATGAATCAAACCCTTAGTTTGTCTTGAGAGATGTACTTTTATCAGTACGACATCATTCTATGTGATTAAAAACAGCTAGCAGAAAAAGAACAAAGTTAAAGCTAACACAGTATCTTTCCGGTGCCAGAGAGCATATATGGACCATCCAAGCTAACTTTTTAACCAGTAGACGTTGTAAAACTCAATTCTAGATTATCCCTTACTTGTGATGTGACCTGTCCAATAGTGTTTTCTGTAAGTTTCTTCTGTGGCTTGTAAGTAAAATAAGATAAAAGAGCTTACTTTTCCTTACCAAAGTTTGAGAACATGAATGATAATCAAAGTGTAAATGTAAAATATTGCTATTATCCACATGATCAGAAATAGAAGTTCTGACGTCTAAAATGTCCTAGTCTGTACGTAAGAAGAATTCCAAACAAAAGATAAAGTTGGAAAAATATGAAGTCTATTTTAACTTGTAACGTGACATTTTATTAATTTAGTTCCTTCTGCACTTCAAGGATCAAATGTGTCCATCTTTTAAATAATAAGATGCATGTAGCAAGAAGTAGAATTGACTGAAGTCTCAAACACAGTACTGAGTACTTTCTTTAATGGATTGTAATGTTCTTTTGACATAGGTAATTAGTCAATTGCATATATGATGCTACAAATTTTACTTCATATAGCATCAGTAGTTACTAGTCTGTATTTGAATTTTAACCTCAGTAATCTAAATTAAGTTTTTGTAGTACAGGGAAGAGTTAAATGGAGGTGAAGAAATCTCATCTGGGGACAGCTGAGGCACTACTGTAAATAAACTTTTCCCTCTTTTCCTCCATTAGTCAACTTTGTTCTTCATCAGGAATTTATATAAAACTTTCTGCTGAACTTCATTCAATTGCAGAGCAATCCACTGAAGAAATCTCAGACCCAAAACCTTCAACTACTTTTTTTTTTTCCTGTCAACATATTTTGCTGATTCACACTTCACCATTGTGCTCTCTATTGGGACTTACTGTGTCTGCAAAAACATTTATCTACAAAATTAAAACACTTACTTTGGATTAGTGCCAATACTCTTCTACTGGATAAGAAGGAAGTTAGGCTTTTTTGGTTTTGTTGTTGGTTTTTTTTTTAATTCTTTTTTATTAATAATAAAACGTGTACAGCTTCCAGGAAAAGAAAAAAACAAACAAACAAACAAAACAAGCAAAAACAAGTATCCTGTTGTCCTGTCTTTTAAAATAGAAGTGAGTGCACTGGTTTTTTCTACCTATATCATTATCATAACTGTGTTCAATTCTTTTTTGGCCTTCTATACACTGCAGCTTGTTCTTCTGTCGTGGGTTAGGCTGAGTTCGGCAACCAAACCCACGCAGCTCTCCCAGTCCAGTAAAATGGAGAGGAGAGAAAAATGTAATAATAGAGCTGAGGATCGAGACAGGAACAGAGGAGCACCCACCAACCACGGTCCCGGGCAAAAGAGGCTTTTTCTTAATGCAAAACTATTTATTAACAGCTACCTAGAAAGAGAAAAAGCACACAAAAACGGTTACTTAAGAGAATAACGAGAAAACAAGGCCAGGTCTTAAAAACAACACCACTCCCCCCCTCTTTGCCTTCTTCCCGGCTCTACCTCCTCCCCCCAGCGGCGCAGGGGGGCAGGGAATGGGGGAGTGCAGGTCAGTTCATTCCAAGTTGTTACTGCCGCTTCTCTTAAAGGAAAAGGAGTCCTTACACCATTGTCCCTTGCTCCAGTGGATCCCCTACTCACGGCGAAAGCGTGAATCCTGCCCGCTGGGGGGCAAATCCTTACCCCATCGGATTTGCCCCAAGTGCGGGCTTTACCAGTCCTGGACTTTTAAGGAGCCGCAGCCACTCGCTCTGGCGTGGGTCATCAATAAACTTTAAATGTGCTCCGGCGTGGGTCGTCATGTCGACCTTAAATGCGTCTCCGTACAGACTCTGAATGCGTAAAATGCGTAAAATGTGTCTCTACCTGTGCCCATGATTCACAACAGTCTCAGGCTCAGGCATCTCTTCCCGACGTGGGTCATCCACTGGTTGCGAGTGGGTCTCTGCTTGCTCCACCGAGGACTTGTTTGAAAAGGGGCTGCTGCTGGCAAGGGGGACTCAGCCGCGGCACACGTTGTTCCGTTCCATCTTCACTGACCTCTTATGTGTGTGGCCGTTTCTCTTAGATTTCAGTCCTGTCTGGGTGAACTCGGCCCGGTGGGCGCCCCGGCAGCGGGGCTCTCCCCGAGTTCCCCAAGCGGCTCCGCCGCCGCCATCCTCGACGGAGCGGGCCCGGCCCGGCCCAGGCCGCCGGCCCGGCCGGGAGCCGGGAGCGGGGGCCGTGCCCCCCTCCCCGTCTCCTTGCTCCTGGGCACCGGCACACCTTTCCGGTTCCTTTGTCCGACGAAAATAGGGCAATTCACAGAGGCGCCGATTGGCTCAAGCCCCGAGGGGGACGGGAGTCCGGTCTGATGGGCAGCTTCTGCCACCCGGACCTCCCCCCCCACTTCAAACCATAACATCTTCACATCACGTTTGTTTCTTCTGGGTTAAACCTTTAAAGCAAACTTCCTTAGGTGAAGATATAAGATGCAGTGTCTAGAACGTATTGAGGACAGAGCCAAAATGGATTTTTTCAGCTGATGGTCAGAGGTCTAGTGGCAAGTAAAACCAAAATCAATCTTATTGAGCATTTTTTCTATCCTAATTTGCACTTTTGCTTTCTCTTTCATTTGTTTCAACTACATTCCACTGCTTCTTTGATAATTTCTCCTTCTCCTTTCTTTCTCTCAGTTCCCTCTGGGTGACATTTTAATTTCCTCATGTCTTTCCTATGAGATAAAATTAGAATATAAATTTCTCTGGGTTCTTCACTTATTGCTTGGAAACTTATTAGCTTATTTTACTACACCTTATGTAAACATAAAATGTAATGTAATGTATTTTTATACTCTTTATTGTATCTCAAGCTATGTGGAGAACAATTCTGCCTTGTTTTTTAGCTCTGGACTCACAGTTCATTTATGTCAGTGGTTAGACTCCCACTGGACTTCAATGTTTGTATCAGGGCTGTGATAGCTAATGCTAATTTATTAACACCACAGTACAAAAATTATTCCATAGTTAAAAGCTACTTTACCTGTCCCCATTAGCGGGCAGAAAAGATTTTTACTGAGATTATGGACTAATAAAGTGTTAATTGAAGCTACAACAGTAAGCAGTTTCTAAAGAAGTGAAGAATCTATTAATATATTTAAATAAACATAGGGGAAAATTTGTGTATTAGTAGGTCCATAGCCCTGTTCACTTATTAAATCTACAGCTGTTGGGTTTTTTTTTTCAATCTTCTGGCATTTCTGAGGTTTTCAGTGGCCTCTTCCTTTAGCACTTAGGTATTTTTTTTAAATTAGTCACCCTTGACATTCACAATATATTGAGGCTTACAGTTCAGGTGTATGGCCTACGAAAGCTAATTCAGACCTCTGAATGAAACATGTATATATGAGTTGCCATTTCAAATGATAGCTTTTGGTCTTGGATCACCGCTTGCCACTGAGATATTCAGCACAACTGCTCTGTTTTGTAAACTTTCAGAGTTTCAGAAGAATATCGCCACTTGTTCTTTAACCGTAATTAAAAGAAGTGAATACCTCTCTCATTTAACAGATCCTAAATTCCCAAGTTCACTTAAACAGAGAACTTGCCATTATCTATACATCTTGATATTATCCTATTCACTCCGTGCTTACCTCTATACAATATTCTATCTTTTTTCCTCTATGTTACTTTTTTCTCCTACAGTGTCATATTGCCTTTTTTGCATCTGACAGTGTCCTGGGTTTATGTGGTGGGGTTTTGGTAGCAGAGGAGAGGCTGCAGAGATAGCCCCTGTAAGAAGCTGCGAGAAGTTTCCCTGTCTCCAAAACTCATTGGACCTGCCTCTGACGAGGTCAGACTCACCCTTGGCCAGGGCTGAGCCATTCAGCACCTCTGCGAATAACATATTTCAGAAGGAGACAAAGACACTCACACCATGCGGAATCATCAGTGAACCGAGGAGGAAGGTGGGAGACCTGGACCCCCACCTCCTGTGTGGAAGATTGCTGCGCTGGGCCACCACTGCTCGACTGAAGATGGTTGCAGCAGCACAGCTTGGAGTGCTCCAAGGCACCCCACTCCTGCAGTGCCCGCTGGGTGGAGTCTGTCCTGCTGGGACTGCCAAGGTTCATTAGGCCAGTCGGGCCCAGTGTGGCTGCAGTGGAAAGCGGGCTGAGATGTGAGAGAAACAACTACGCAGACACCACGGCCAGTGGAGATGGATCAGGGGGAGATGTGCTGGAGCTGAGATTCCCCTACAGGCCGTGGTCAGCTCACAGGCTGTCTCCCTGAGATCCACTTGCAGCCTGTGAAGGACCCCACACGGGAGTGGAGATGTCTGTGCCCAAGGGAGGTCAAAGAGGACTGTATCTGTGAGAAAGACTCCACACTGCTGGAGACAAACAGTGAAGCAGAGATGAATCTGCAGTTCGTGGGAAGGGACTCCATGCCAGGGTGAGTGGCTGCACCTTAAGAAGCTGTGACTCCGTGGGAAAGCCTGTGCTGGAAGAGTCTGAGGGGTAAGGACCGGATTCTGCAGGAAGGAGTCGCATTGGAGAAGTTCATGGAGAACTGTATCCCATGAGAAAAGACCCCATGCTGGAGCAGAAGAAGAATGTGATGAGTCCTCCTCCTGAGCAGGAAGGAGTAGCAGAAACAGTGTGTGATGAAATAACCTGTAACTCCCATTCACTGTCCCCCTCCACCACTGGAGGGAGGAGGTATAGCCGGGAAGAAGGTAGGGATTGGGGGGAAGGTGTTTTTAACATCTGGTTTTCTTTCTTGTTATCCTCTCTGAAGGAACTGGTAGCAAATTAAATTGATTTGTCCCCAAGCTGAATCTTTTTTGCCAGGGGCCATGGTTGGTGAGTGATCCCTCCCCCTACTTATCCTAGCTCTCAAGCCTTTTGCTACATTTTTCTCCTTCCCACCCCAACAAGGGGGTGAGGAATGAATGAGCAGCTGAGTGGCAGGTTAGCTGCCATCTGAGATAAACCATGACAGAAAATAAAATATAAAAAGATATTTTAACATAATTTTTATGATGATATTTCACAAGCAAGATTCTCAAACACTATGGAGTGCTGTATCTTGATTTATTGAATCATCTATTGAATGACTTTATTGTCCTCAATTTCTGGTTGCTATTTTGATCCAAAGAGTCTTGTCTTTTATGAAGGAAAATGCATATTTGACATTACTCTATGTTTGTACTTAGATTCTTATAGCTGAACTTGTGTTCGGGATTCAGTTCAGAAAATATCTGCTGATGGTGTATGTGATATCTGGAATCTCTTGGCTCTCCATATGGTTTAGTACTAACAGATTTATCCAGCGCTTTCACCTAATTATACTAGAGCTGTCTCAGTCTTGACTGATTGTTTAGATGATATTAATATCTGAATGGTGAAGAATTTTTATGAACATAAATCCCACTGTGGTGGGTTGGTCCTGGCTGGATGCCAGGTGCCCAGCAGAGCTGTTCTATCACTCCCCTCCTCAGCTAGAGAGGAGAGAGATATATATGAAAGGTTTGTTGAGATAAGGACAGGGAGAAATCATTCACTAATTACCATCACAGGCAAAACAGGCTTGACTTTGGGAAATTAGTTTAATTTATTACAAATCAAATCAGAGTAAGTTAATGAGAAATAAAACCAAATCTTACAAACACCTTCCCCCCACCCTTCATTTCTTCCCAGGCTCAACTTTACTCCCAAATTCTCTACCTTCTCCCCTCCAGCGACACAGGAGGACGGGCAATGGGAGTTTCAGTCAGTTCATCACAGATTGCTTCTGCCACTCCTTCCTCCTCAGGGAAAGGACTCCTCATGCTCTTCCTCTGCTCCAGCACAGACTCTTCTCTCTCCATGGGTCCACATGTCCTGCCAGGAGCCTGCTGCAGCATACGCTTCCCACAGGGTCACATCCTCCTTCAGGCATCCACCTGCTCCAGTGTGGGATCCTCCATGGGCTACAGGTGGATATCTGATATGCACCTGATATGCAGGTACAGCATGCCCTCACCATGGTCTTCACCACAGGCTGCAGGGGAATCTCTTCTCCAGCACCTGGAGCACCTCCTCTCCCTCCTTCTTGATCTTGGTGTCTGCAGAGTGATTTCTCACATATTTCTACTTCTCTCTCTGGCTGCAGTTGCTGATGTTGTGCAGTTTTTTTCCCTCTTCTTAAATATGTTGTCATAGAATGTGGCAGCTGCACCTGCCCTGGTAAAGACTGGGGCTTTAGGATCACCACATCCTTGCTTTCCATGCTGTCCTGGTTTTAGCTGGGACAGAGTTAGCTCTTTTATTTAGCAGCTAGAAGAGCTCCGTGTTTTGGTTTTACTCAGAGGCTCGCTCTGAGAAGAATGCTGATAGCAAGCTGATGTTTATAGTTGGCACTGAGGTCTCAAAGACTTTTTCAGCCTGCTGGGTTCTTGCCAGTGTGCAGGAGCACAACAGGATAGGGGGGAGCACGGCCGGGACAGAGGGTCCACAACTCCCCTTACGATTTGTACCTGAACTTAAGATTGAGGGCCAAATTGGCCAATTAGTATTCCATATCATGCAGCATCATGCCCAGTATAAAAGTGAGGGTCAGCCGGAAAGAAGGGCTTTTGCCCTTCCGGGACTCTCACTTTCGGGCTCTCAGAGTGTTTTTTTCTCTCTCTCGCTCTCTGTCTTGGGGCCTCCCGTTTATCTGGGATTGCGGTATCGGGTTTTATCTGTTTTGGGATTGCAGCTTCATAACAAGACGGGCCTTGGTCAAGGGTTGGTGAGCAATTACACCCTACATCACTAGTTTGTATAAGTTTATCCTTGTACATATCCGTACATATATATATTGGTAGCGGTAGTAGTAAATTGTTCTTATCTCAACCTTTGGGTCTCTTTTCTTTTTCCTCTTTAATTCTCTCCCTCATCCCTGGAGTGGGGGAAGGTGAGAGGGGACTGTGTAGGGTATAGTTGCCGGAGCGGCCTAACCCACCACACATGCCCTTACTTTTGTGCCCTTACTTTTACATCTTTATCGTGTGGTCACGTACACCCCTCAGGCAAGTGCTGACCATTACATACACACCTTGATTAAGGAATGAGGAAAGTGGAGCCCTCAGTCAATCAAAGCTGACATGACTGTATGTGACCACAAATCAGATTTGATTAGGGTATAAATGGAGTCCCACCATAGGGCAAATTGAGTCAGTCCTCCTTGAAGCAGGGTCTGCGGTCAGGGACTCTCCCCTTTGGAAGGGATGCTATCCAAGAAAACTCCTCGAGGTTAAGACTCCTCATCTTATAGGTGAGTGATTGTGCATATTTTAGATCCTCATTTCTAGATCTTAATTCTTGAGTTGGTAGTACAGTATTAATTCCTTGTATATCATCCTGAATCTGTGGTTTACTAATGTTGTCGCAGTGTTGAATAATTTTAATAAAACTCATTTCTAGTTGGTGCTCTGCTGAACAACTTTGGCTAGAATAAAGTTTTATTTTGAGCTTACCACCAGTTTAATTCGATTTTGCAATCCTCTGTGACATAGAGGCACTACCATTGTCACTGATTGTCTTGGCCTTGGCCACCGGCAGGTCCATCTTGGAGTGAGCTGGCACTGGCTCTGTTGGATGTAGGGGAAGCTTCTATCAGCTTCTCACAAAAGCCACCCCGTAGCCCTCCTGCTACCAAAACCTTGTCACGTTAACCAATACCTTCTCACCTCTCACCTCTGTGAATCACATATTTAAGAATTAACATTAAAATCCACATTCATCACACAATCTTTACAATCTTCACTCACATTTAAAAAACCCAGAAAAAATTCCTCGCACTAATATCAAAATAACATCATCACAACACTGAAGATAAATGGACAATTTACACATAATCCACCCCTCATCCCTTCACCACAATTATAACAACTGAAATTTCCCATAATCATTCCACTAACATTGTTCTGTCTATGTTTTGCCCGTTACCTCTCACAATTACTATCCTTGTCTTGAATTCTCCAGGCCTCATGTCAAAAAGGACTGTGTTGGATTGACTTTGGCTGGATGCCAAATGCCCACCAAGCCTCTCTAACGCTCTTCTCCTCAGCAGGACCAAAGGGGAGATAATAAGATGGAAAAAACCCTTGCGGATCAAGATAAAGACAGTTTAATAAAGCAAAAGCAAAGGATGCATGAGGAAACAAAGGAAAAGAAAAGATATATTCTCTACTTCCAATCAGCAGGCAATGTCCACTCACTTCCTGGGAAGCAGGGCTTCAGTGTGCATAGTGTACTGAAACGTAGATGTCATAGTAAGGCATGCTGCCCTCCTCCTCGTTTCCTTTTGCTTTTATTGCTGAGCAGATGTCATATGGTACAGAATATCCCTTTGGTCAGTTTGGATCAGTTGTCCTGGCTATGTCCCCTCCCAAGATCATAGAATCATAGAATGGTTTGGGTTGGAAGGGACCTCAAAGATCATCTAGTTCCAACCCCGCTGACATAGGCAGGGACACCTTCCACTACACCAGGTTGCCCAAAGCCTCATCCAGCCTGGCCTTGAACACCTCCAGGGATGGGGCATCCACAACTTCTCTAGGCAACCTATTCCAGTGCCTCACCACTCTCAGAGTGAAAAATTTCTTTCTTATATCTAATTGAAATCTTCCCTCTTTCAGTTTAAAGCCATTGCCCCTTGTCCTATCACTACATACCCTTGTAAAAAGTCCCTCTCCAGCTTTCCTGTAGGCTCTCTTTAAGCATCTGAAGGCTGCTATAAGATCACCCCGGAGCCTTCTCTTCTCCAGGCTGAACAGCCCCAACTCTCTCAGCCTGTCTTCATAGCAGAGGTGCTCCAGCCCTCAGAACATCTTCATGGCCCTCTTCTGGACCCGCTTCAGCAGCTCTGGAGGGGCGGAATCACCTCCCTCCACCTGCTGGCCACAATTGTTTGGATGCAGCCCAGGATAAGGTTGGCTTTCTGGGCTGCCAGTGCACATTGCCGGTTCATGTCGAGCTTC
The DNA here is from genome assembly GCF_009769465.1 of Tauraco erythrolophus. NCBI lineage: Eukaryota > Metazoa > Chordata > Aves > Musophagiformes > Musophagidae > Tauraco > Tauraco erythrolophus. The sequence goes on along the minus strand of NC_141466.1, from coordinate 48,345,454 downwards.
TCATCCACCAGCACTCCCAAGTCCTTTTCCTCAGGGCTGCTCTCAATTCATTCTCCGCCCAGCCTGTACTTGTGCTTGGGATTGCACCAACCCACGTGCAGGACCTTGCACTTGGCCTTGTTGAACTTCATTAGGTTCTCATAGACCCACCTCTCCAACCTGTCAAGGTCCCTCTGGATGGCATCCCTTCCCTCCAACATGTCCACAACACCACACAACTTGGTGTCATCTGCAAACTTGCTGAGGATGCACTCGATCCCGCTGTCCATGTCTCCAACAAAGATGTTAAATAGCACCGGCCCCAGTACTGACCCCTGAGGAACACCACTTGTCACTGGTCTCCACCTTGACATTGAACCATTGACCGCACCTCTTTGAGTGTGACCATCCAGCCAACTCCTTATCCACCGAGTGGTCCATCCAGCAAATCCATGTCTTTCCAGTTTAGAGACAAGGATGTCATGTGGGACAGTATCAAATGCTTGGGACAAGTCCAGGTAGACGATGTCAGTTGCTCTTCCCTTATCCATCAATGCTGTAACCTCATCATAGAAGGTCATCAAATTAGAAATTAGTCAGGCAGGATTTGCCCTTCATGAAGCCATGTTGGCTGTCACCAATCACCTCCTTATTTTCCATGTGCTTTAGCATAGTCGCCAGGAGGATCTGCTCCATTACCTTGCCGGGCATGGAGGTGAGACTGACTGGCCTGTAGTTCCCTGGGTCTTCTTTTTTTTCCCTTTTTAAAGATGGGGGCTATGTTTCCCCTTTTCCAGTCATTGGGAACTTCACCAGATTGCCACGACTTCTGAAATATGATGGTTAGCGGCTTAGCAACTTCATCAGCCAATTCCCTCAGGACCCGCGGATGCACCTCATCAGGGCCCATGGACTTGTCCACCTTCAGGTTCTTTAGATGATCTTGAACCTGATCTTCTCCTACAGTGGGAGGTTCTTCATTCTCCCAGTCCCTGCCTTTGCGTTCTGTGACTTAGGCTGCGCAGCTGGAGCTCTTGCCAGTGAAGCCTGAGGCAAAGAAGTCATTGAGAACCTCAGCCTTCTCCATATCCCGGGTAGCCAGGCCCCCCATTTTCTTCTGGAGAGGGCCCATGTTTTCCCTAGATCTCTTTTTATCACTGACATATCTATAGAAGTTCTTCTTGTTGCCCTTGATGTCCCTGGCCAGATTTAACTCTATCAGGGCTTTAGCTTTCCTGACCTGATCTCTGGTTGCTCAGACAATTTCTCTGTTTTCTTCCCAGGTTACCTGTCCTTGTTTCCACCCTCTGTAGGCCTTCTTTTTGTGTTCGAGTTGGTCCAGGAGCTCCTTGTTCATCCATACAGGCCTCCTGGTGTTCCTACCTGACTTCCTTTGTAAATCAAAGACAAGGACAGAATCACTTCTCCAAGGCATAGCTTCTTTTGTACATATATGATGGGTTAAGGTTGAATAGGGAGCTCCCTTATCTTTGGCTTCATTTGAAGTTCAGGCTCTAGATCTCTCTCTTTTGCATTTTCAGTTCCTATTCACCCACTGCCATGTGCCATCTCTGCCCTGGGAATATATGATTCGTGCTGCTACCCATGTTATATCTTGTGCAGACCATGTGAGTATATAACTTCAAGACTCTGTTATGACAACCTGACTGCATGTTTACACTGCATTATTTATTTAATTCTTAAATTCTTTTTTGAATTCATACTGAAAGTGTTTATCATTAATATGTTTTCCACGTAGCATTCAGGGTGCTACAGATTGAGTACTTATATCTGTTCTTTATTTCTATAGCATTTATTTCCCATATCCTCAACTATTTTAACCTTGTGTTTGTACCTTATGTTATCACAACCCACATTCTTGCTTTGTGAGCATAAATAGATTGTAAAATCTCATCTTGCACGTGGCAACCAAACTGAATATCACATGAATTATGGAAAAAATAAACATTCTGCTTTATTCTTAGATCATCTTTGTAAGAATAGGATGGAATTAATAAGGGGTAAGTGCAAGATATTTTTCTTAGACAGTAATGGTCAATTGCAGAAATACATGTGAGGAACAACTGCTTAGGCAGCTATTCTTCTTTTTCAACAACCTTTTCAACAATTTGGGTTACTGCAGTTAAGAAAGGTGTGTATAAATTGAAAAGGATAGTGGAAATAGCTGTGAGAATGATCAGGTTCTAAAGACATGACCTAAGAGAAAAAAAAAAGAAAAAAACCTTTTTTTTCAGTAAATTGAACTTAGAACCATTTTGTCTGGGTAAAGATTTAAATCACTGTACAGAAGATTCAGATAGAATTCAGATAGAATTATTAATGTCTTTAATGCTGAGTGTTCAGAAGCACTGAATTGCCTGGGAAGACTGGAATCTGAAAGTCTTAAGGCCAGGTTTGACAGTTGCCTCTTTGGACTGATGCTGCCTTGCGATGGAACGATAGACTGAATAACTTTTCAGAGTAATTATTTTCTTACATGACTTTGATTTCATTAGTCTAAATAATTTCTCAGTTTAACTTGAATATGTGAATTGCTGGGCTGTTTTCTATCACGTTCTAACATCAGACCTTAGACTTTTTCCATGACAACGGAAAAACAGCTCTTGTGTTTGAGAGGTTAAACAGTTGGGACGTTAGAATTTTCTGATTAGTTCATATTCAAATGAGTGCATATATGTCTATGTTATCATACAAATGGCTTCTTTTAATGAGATTCTCTTTGTTAAAGATCCTTCATTCTCAGGCAATGGGTAACCATTGTTATATAAAAAAAAATGAGTATTTTCAGTATAATCTGCTACTTACTTTTCAAGGACCTGCATCAATCAGGATTTATAAATGTAATCAGCATTAAAAATGCCTCTCCTAATTAGATAGTTTTCTGTCCTTCCTAATATTATCAATGTATTTGGAAGATATTAAACAGAATGTTGGATGTTAAAACAAAGCACGGACTTTAACACACAGTCTGTGTATAATCTTAAAACAGCTATAAATTCTAGATAGACGTAACTGGTTTTCATCTGTTCCACAATAGACCTTTGGTTACCTAACAGATATTTTCCTGTCACATTTCCTGTCTTGATCCCTTTCTGCTCAGTCTCTACTGCAGTTCAGAAAAGTTATAATCTTTTTTATATAGAAGGAAGATATATTTTGCTCTTGAAAACCGAGTAGATTACTGCACTGAATCCTTACAAAATGTTCTTTCCTGGCCTGAGAATCCATCTAACAAACTGCATCCTAAAAGCTAAAACACTGACAGCCATAAAAATGAAATGGAAGAGTTTATACATTTTAAAATGTGACTGCTATTGTCACACTCACAAGTGCGCACACATATACAGAGTTCTGTTTTATCAGAACTTGTGTATATGTGGAAGTACACGTATGTATACACGTAAAGTTCAGCTATTGTATCTCAGGATACATAACTTTCTAAAACTTTAATTAATCAGAAACCATCGAGCTGTAGTAGTACTTTCCCTTTTATTTCTTTTTTTTTTTTCTGTAGCTGTTCCACTGAAAGAATTTCTTTCATGTGCTCTAATACAAGAGTATATTTTCATGCGGATGTTTAAAATTGAAATCATTATTGGTCTCTGTTATTATGAAGGCAATATCCCCTTGCATACAAATGCTTTACTTAAATAAATCAATATAAACTTATTTAAATTAAATATTTATAGATAAGATCTTATTTGTATTATTCTGTCAGTTATTTCTGTTTAAACTTGGATCTTCAGAACCTATTTATGCCAGTGGATGCTATATTAAAGATAAACATATCATCACAGTAGTGGCATTTTACTGATGTATTACACTATTTCATCACTAGAAAAATAATTTTGGTGATATAATATTTGGGCAATACCACAATGATGATGCATTACTTACTAATAATGCTGGCTATTGTAAATAGGTTGCAATTCTTACAGAATTATAATAAACCATAACTTTTATAAGTGTGCAGCTTAAAAAAGCTATTCATTAAGTAAAAAAAGAAAAAAAAGAAAAAAGAGGTTTATGAAAATATGAATTCTATATGCTTCAAATATCCCTTTGAGATTCGTGGTCTGAGATAACAACTGAACCCTTTTCTGCATGTACTATTTGATTTGAACAGCATTACATTATGATTTTGAGATGTTCCTATCCCAACTGCAGTGAAGTTCAATTGTAAAAAACTGACACCCCTGATAACTCAGATCAGTATTTCAGTACATAGTGAATGCATCAGGAGTAGTTGTGGTGCAAGGGCTTCCCACAGCATAATCCCAGCATGCCTCAGCTCGGGCTTGCAGGGAGAGCTTTTAAATGGCAGTTCATTCCTGAATATTTTGCCTGAAAACAAGAACAATAAACACAAAAAAGGAAGGTGGAGTGAGGTGGGGTTTTATTATTATTTCTAATCTGGAAGCTTTCCAAAAGAAAGACGACTGTAATTATCAAATGCATTGGGTTTATGTGTCAAGGTATTTTAGCCTTAATAAAGGCTAAAATGCTGCATGGCAGGAAAAAGTGAGGAAAAGAAAGTGCAGAAACAGCCGTGCAGACATCAAGATGAGAGAAGAAATTGGGGAAGGAGGTGCTCCAGATGCAGGAGCAGAGATTCCCCTGCAGCTTCTGGAGGAACCCACACAGGAGCAGATTTACCCAGAATGACTACAGGCATTATATAAAATGTTATTCATGTTTGCAGCCTTACAAAATTAATGAAGAAAAACCAGTTTTATCATTTATTATAATAACTGTTGGTAGATTTGCTCATTTTTGAAAGACACCATTAGAAAACTTTGTGTGAGTGCAGCCTGTCATGGTGCACTGGACAAACAGGCAGCATTCTCCTTAGTAGAGGTAAGAAACAATCACAAGAAGGATAATGCAGAAAATAATCCGGTGGGAAAATCCGTGTAGAGGAAAGAATATGTAAATACTCAACCACTGGGAGCTGTGAAAGCAGGAGAATGAATAGAAGCTCAATGCATTGTAGTAATGTCTAAATTACTAGGACAACAGCTTTCATTGGCTCTATAGGGAATTCCTACTTTGGTTTTGTTGGCTGTAGGAAATTTCATAACAAAGAAGTATCATTTTTGTTAACAGGGACAATTTCTTAGTGATTTGATGCATCATTTGAGGTCCATCTTTTCAGTATTTTTACGTAGTGTTGTATATGAACATGGATGTATCTTTAAAAATGGACATATCTTTAAAAATATTTGTCCTTAAGCAAAGATTTCTGTAAGCCAAACTAACTGAAAACTGAGATGGGATTACACTTTATGAAAAACTCTATTTTATATAAGCATATCAGGAAGTAGGCCTTGTTTTGGTCCAACTTCTCCCGTTTCTGGCTTTTCTCACTTTGCAGCCTGAATCTTATTCCTAGAGATATCATTAAGGTAATCTACAAAGTAAGAGTTTCCATACTTTTGTACTTCTCTTCATTCAGATGATGTGGAATCTGTAAATATCAAGAAAACCTTTAGCTTGTTCTAGGGGAAAACAAGTCTAAGTCAGAATCGATTCAAATGACTGAAAGGAAATTTCAGAACAGAGGGAAATGTTTCATATAAGTAATTCCAGTAGAAGGAAGATTTTATTAGGAGATTTAGATTGGGTTTGTTTCGTTTTTTCTTGTCAGTGATTGTTGCAGGATTTTTCAAATTTTTTTGTTGTTGTTTTTTTGGTTATTTTTAAGTGAGACATTACTTTTGGGTTTGAACTTTTAATGAAATATTACTTTGTCTAAACTGTGGCCTTCGCTAACACATGCCCATGTCGGCTCTCATTGTCCCTTGTTGAATCGATTCTAATTTACATCTGTTCTATCATGTCCATAATTTGTCTTTCACAAAGTCATGGCTCATAGCTTCATTAATCATGCCAAAATTTCTGACTTTCAAAGTTTCTATGGATAGCTTGGGTGTTGATGGGGTGGACTTTAATGTTGAGGTTCATTACTAGGTTGTAGTGGTTTTGGAATTCTGCAGAGGTGTGATTTCTTTTCATCATGCAGACATTCACTCATTCATTGACCTACATGAAAAGGAGTCATCAGAATGTAACATCTATTTACAGAAAGGAGTTTCTTATCTAAAATTGAAATGCATTATTTACAAATGCTGTTATTATTAATTATGTTAATGTTATATTGTTGTTGTGACTGTCAATGTTGTTATTTTTCCCAGAAGTTAAAGGTCTAAGAATTGGAATTGCTGTGTTCTACACTTCCAGTGGGTGACCACGGACACATTGCTTAAAACTTGTGGTTCACGTTTTTTCTGAGTTTAGACAACAGTGTCTAAAAATTCATCTGCTATAAGATAAATACGGAACAGGTATTCAACTACTATAGTGAAGATGGATAAGAAAAATATCTGGTTTGAATATGCAGAACATAATAATTCTGTTTCCCAGCTTCCCTGTACTTCACTTTGCATGCTTCCAGTACTCTTTGTGCATGTCTCAGGAGGTAATTAAATTTAAAAAATGAAATTTGATTATGTGAATCATACTTGAATATATGCAAAACCACAGACAGGATTTCTTTCTTTCTATTAGTGTATTTCATTAGGAAAAGATTGGGATAAAAACTGCTTAACTCTTTATTCTGCAAATTTAATAAAAGAGTACTATAGAGTAACTTGCCTTCTCTCATAAGCATTTGCACACATTTTACGGAGAGGAACACTTTTTTAAAAAAAATCTTTAGTTTATTTACATGTTCAAATGAAACTCTTCCTCAAGTTTCTTATTCACCCAGCCAAAGGTAAAGGGAAATATTCTATACAATGGCATCTTGTCTTTAATTTGCATATGTAGATGCACAAACAGCCAATGGAAGAGTGGATTTTTATTAATTTGATTATAGAACACAATTTCCAAAACATATTTATAAGATCAAATTTAACCTGATTATAAACACAACAGTGACAAACACAGTTGAAACATAAGGAAGATAGGCAAAAATTACAGAGATATTCAGTAAGCTTCTATTCTAAGAACTGTTTAATGGTTAATTTGTTATTTAAATTCTAAATTTAATTTTCTATGTCAATTGCATGGTCTGAAATAAACCCTATGATGATTAAATGTGCTTTTCCGAAAATATGTACTACTGTTTATACTAAAACTGGGAAAGCTAATAGCAAGCTCTCAAAACCTTACTATATGATCATATTGTCTGTAAATACAGACTAATACCAATATAAGTCTCATGAGATATTAGAACAGATATTAATTTATGACATGTGAATTGTGTCACAAAACGCGCAGTTTGTTTTCTTTACTTCACTCATATTGCATGAATTTATTCTTTGTCATGTCCGAAATCCATTACCCTGTCACTCATAGTAAGTATTCATCAACTATATTTTTTACTTTCTTTCTCTGTGAGATATTGATTGTATATGAAAACTCACCACAAATTTTAGGTGGAATTTCAGAATTTTTCACATTTTGAAATTTAGGTTTTCAAGGTATGTCTTATATTTGCTATGGAGACACAGTTTACACTAACTTTCTCAATAAATGATAACATTTTTCATTCCATATTTTTCTGTATTCTTATATAACAGCAAATGGGAATGCAGACTAGTCCTTAAGGCTGATTTTAATGTAATGTAAAACACGGTATGGCTATGTACAATTATGAATAATCACCATAACCATAAAACCCTGTTGCCTCCTTCTTCCCTTTAGGTTTTGGTGGTGAGCATGATATCACATGGTGTGAAATATCCCTTTGGTCAATTTGGGTCACTCCCTGTCTACTCACTGGGTGGGGAACAGAGAGAGAAACAGAGAAGACCCAGAGGCTGTGCAAGCACTGTTCAGCGACAGCCAGAACTCTGGTATGTTATCAACACTGTCTTTCTGAAACACTGCACCATACAGTGATGAAAATTGTTAAATTCATTCAATGTTAGCTGTGTTGAAAAACATTAGCCTCATTCTAGCTGGAGCCAGTACAATTCCCTACCAAAATCTATACGAAATAGACGAGGCATGAGCATGCATCTAAAACATGCCTTTTCAAGGATGTTCAGATGCAAGATTGACTCTTTTCAGTATCACAGGAAGTCTTAAGTAGCTAATAGTTGTCAGAGAATCAATTCAAGAAAACTACTCCTGAACCAGACGTTATGCAGTGTAGTTTAGCTCTCACAGCATGGTTGCATCCCAAATAAACTTTTTACTCATGAAAAGCTCTACAGTGTCTTTCTTTTTTTTTTTCCGTTGACATTGCATATAATCTTCAGAAGCGCACAGCTCGTTCAAGTGGGTGTTTACTTTATTACATATGTTTTTGATCTGCAGACTCCAAGGTAGCAGACCTTACAGGCCTAACTACTGTCAGTGATGTAACAGGTGGCCTGTTAACTTTGTAAGGTAGTTATGTAATTACATCTATCCTGAGGATGGCAAGAAAGAACACTGTTAATTGCATAGACTCATTAAGTCTGTTTTAAAATAGGTGACATCAGATATTCTGAAAGAAAAGATATAACTATCTTTTCTGTGGTCTTTTCTACTGCCATAATTACCCAGGGACCAAGGAGAATATTGACAAAATTTACATTACGTAACATAAGTCAATGAAAATGAATAGATAGCTTTTGCTCTGCTGCTCTCAACTGAACACAGAAGTAAAAAAAAAGTTGAAAGATATAATGAAAAGATGCAACTTGTTTATAAAGTTCCATATATGAGTCTAATCTTAATGTCTAAATAATGTAATATCTGTAACTGCAAATTTATAATTTAGGTAAAGAACTAATTTGAGAAAAAGAGACTTACACTAGCCTCAAAAAGGCTTATTAAAAAAAATGCAAGGATAGTAATATGAAGGAAACTTGATCCTAGATAGGCTGAGAAATTTTGATGGCTAGTGTACAAAATACAAGTTAATTGCAGTTAATCACAACGGTAAATTTTAATAGGTTTTATATTGTAACATAATCTAATTGTGGATATGTCCTTTCAGCTGCCTGTGACCATATTCTGATTGGTGGTGATTCATAAGCTCTTATGACTACAAAGCAAATAGACAATGTTACACTTCAACTGGAGTTTATCTTCCTTTATTAGATACAAGACATACAAATGTTTTTAGATAGTATTCTGTAATTCACTTAATCAAAGTCATAACTTCAATCATACAAATGTTCTCAAGAAGTAAGTAAAAATACCAAACTCATGGAAAATATTGTTCTTTAGTCACTCAAAAAGCCTTGTAAATTCTATAAAAATTTGATTATAAATGAAAGTGAAAGAAAAATGGCAAATATTAAATAGAAGTAGCTATAACATAGTAGAAGAAAAATTGTTATTATCAGCTCTTTGAACTGAAAAGCAGATACAGAAAGACATAGCTCTGGGTGAAAATTTTTTAGAGAAATATTTTCTTCAAAAAATGCAAGAAAATATGTATTTTTACAACATTTTTAACAGAATAATTGTCAAAACAATTCATTTGGGGTTTGATTTGCTCAGTAATGTCCCATTATATAGTTTTAAATCCATTAATTTAATGTAGAATTTAATCTTGTCATTATCTATATACATTTATAGTAAGCCAAAATACTTTATAATAGACATAATAAATATTTTACAGTTTTTCATTACACGTTTATTGCAACATTTTCATTATTTTTGATTGCCTCTATATATACTATAATGAGTTTAAGTGAGGATACAGAAAAAATGATAATAATAAAAATATAAATGTCTCGATATTTTAAAAAGACATTTTGATTTTTCCAATTTTTAAAAAATCTCTTTTAATGACAACAAAAAATATCTTTGTTCATTGATTAACAAAAATAAATCTTTACCTTTAAGAGTTTTTATATTCTGCAAATATATCTCTTGTTAGTGATTGTCTTCTGTTAATAACTAATTAATTTCAAAGTGTGTAAGAGGAAGAAAGGGAAGGGAAAGGGAAAGGGAAAGGGAAAGGGAAAGGGAAAGGGAAAGGGAAAGGGAAAGGGAAAGGGAAAGGGAAAGGGTTCCCAGAACAGTATTTCTGTGACCAATGGTAGCGAGGATAAGATGCTAAAAATGTGGATAAAAATTTGTACTGCGACAAGTGGCTCAAATAACCCTCAGTCAAACCTGACAAGTGTATAGATCATTCCTTTTTTTTCAACAGCTATGATGATTTTTACTGTTTCAAAAGGCATCGTTACAAGTTTCCATACTACCCCCCGTTTCTCAATGTCTTTCACTCAAACTCAAAGAAAAATTATGTATTTGTACCATGTGCCTTAATAGAATTATTTTCTCTTCTGAAAAACTAAACTAAGCAAAAGCAGATGGCCTTAAAGAAATCTGTATGTGCTTAATTGCATTGTTTTCTGATTCTTCTTAAATTTGCCCATTTTTCACTCCTCTTAACATTGTGGTTTTGTGCCAAATACCATAAGGTACTTGATTACTTTTCTAAAGGGTCCAAGAAAGTTATTAATCTTTCTTAAATTTAGCTATGGATAAAATACCTCCATTAGGACAATCCATTTCGTTCTAAGAAGCCTTAAATAGTTAAGAGGAAATGTCTAGAAGATGGTGTCTCTCTCTGTTGATCTGGTATCAAACAAACAGTACAGAAAAGACATCTGAATTTTAGAAGGCTAAAGTTAGATCACAGGTTCATAAGACAATTCAGAGTAGAAAGGACATAAGAAGGTTTCCAGTCCAACCTTCAATCCAAAGTGCAACCTACTCCACTGCTTGACTGTCCTTATGGTGAAGAAGCCTTTCCTTATACACAGTCTGAACCACCGCTGTTTCTGCTTATGTTCATTGCCTCTTGTCTTCTCACTAGACACTCCTGTGAAAAGCCTGGCAAGTCTCCTTGATAATGTACCCGTAGGCATTGGGATTCGGCTTTTAGATCCTCCTGAAGCTATTTTTTTCTCCAGGCTGAATCCTCTTATCTATTTAAGGCTTCACATGGCTCATGCTCATGCTCAGCTAGCTGCCCATCAGGATTCCTAGAGCCTCTTCAGCAGAATCATTCCTCAGGTAGGCAAGGCGCAGCCAAAGCCAGAGGCCATCTGATGCTCTCCAGGGCTGGGCTGCCATTTGAAAAAATCTGGACAGACTGGTGGAATGGACAAATGGGAGCCTCATGAAATTCAATGAGGACAAGTGCAAGGTTCTGCACCTGACTTGGGGCAATCCCCAATACCAGTATAGACTGGTTGATGAATTCATTGATAACAGACCAGCAGAGAAAGACTTGGGGATGCTGCTGGATAAAAAATGGGGCATAAGCTGACAATGTGTAGTTGCAGCCCTGAAAGCCGATTGTATCCTTGGCTGCATCAAAAGGAGTGTGGCCAGCAGGTAGAGTGAGGTGATTCTGCCTCTCTACGCCACTCTCATAAGACTCCATTTGGAACACTTAGCTCTGGGGCCCCCAGCACAAGAAAGATATGGACCTGTTAGAGTGCATTCAAAGTAAGGTCTTGAAAATGATCAGAAGGATGGAACACCTCTCCTCTGAAGCAAGGCTAAGAGAGTTGGAGTTGTTCAGCTTGGAGAAGGTTCTGTGCAGACCTTATTGTGGTCTTTCAATATATAAAGACAGCTTATAAGAACGACAGAGAGAGACTTGCTACCAGAGTCTGTAGTGACAGGACAAGGGACAACAGTTTTAAACTGGAAGAGGGTAGGTTTAGATTACATATAAGGAAGAAATTCTTCACCATGAGAGTAGTGAGGCACTAGAGCAGGTTTTCCAGAGAAGTTGTGAACGTTCTGTCATTGAAAGCGTTCAAGGTCAGGATGGAAAGGGCTTTGAGAAACGTCGTCTAGTGAAAAATGTCCCTGCCCATGGCAGGGGAGTTGGAACTAGATGATCTTCAAAAGAGCCTTCCAACCCAAAACATTTTATGATTCTATGATTCTAAAAAATCACCCCCAATATCATCTATCAAACAGCGTTCAAGAGAGTCTGCAAAATCTAGGTAACGCTACTAGATGTTATTTTAACTATGCATTGTATGAAGAAGTTGCTCTTTTACTTTGTTTTGAATCTGTAAACTGGTGGTTTTATTTGATTCCTCCTGTTCCGTTACTTAATAGAGACACCTGTTGTCTGCAGACCTTAATATCCAGGATATTAAAAACTTCTATCATATCCCTTCCTGCTCTGTACTTGTCTCTTTTCCAGACTAGTGGTCCTGATTTTATCTCAATACTTCTCATGAAAACTAAGCCACACTTTTGATCACCTGTGAGGTCTCTTTGTTTTCAGTTTCTACTACATCTCTTTTGAACTGGGATTCCAGAACTACATTGGGTATTTGAGGTGCATCTACACTGTGAATTAATAGTTAAAGATAATGATGTCTTATTACTTCTTAGACATCTAGCATGCTTACATTTTCATCTGCAACCAAAGGCATCAACTTATTTTGCAAATCTTATCTTGAAGTATCTAACTGAAAGATTACGTAATGTCAAAAGCAATTTTGAGAATAGAATGAAAAATACTGGGCAATTCTAAAAATGTTTGCTTACTGTGCCTAGATGTCAGAAATAAAGTATAATGTATTAACTTGCTTATTTGAGGAAATTCATGCACAGAAGGTTAAGGGTGTCCATCTACAGTGTACTGTCAGAAATTAACTTTCTGTAGAGACGCTCAGTGTGCCCTAGGTGTGAAACATTTCTCTCTGTTTCCAAAGTAGAGTCAACCACTTAATGCAGTGGCATTCTTAATTCACAGTGAAAGTATCCACACAGGGAGTTATTGAGAAATAACATGTATACTGTAAATAAACACTTTAGCTTACTGAGCATTTGCTTCCTGATGTTGGCATCCCCTTTGATACCTGAAATATATGGTAGACAAAGAATAACAGCAACAGCTCTTGCTCACTCTAAACAGAATATCTGATAAGACACTGTGATCACAGCTGTCTGTTCTGACAGTGTGGCATTTTCACAAAGACTATTTCTGGTAACTTCTTCATGACAGTTTTAGCAAGTTCTTGATTCCTTACATAACATTTTTTGACAAACCCAGTGTAAGGCTTTGTATGGCTCTGGACATGTAGGTTGCCTTGTAGTTAATCAGCAACTGAAAAGAATTTGAGGATCTGAGCTTCGTATTTAGTTGCATGAACTGATACTGGCTATGTTTAGTCCTCCTCTTTGTAATTTTGGTGAAAGAAAACTTTGTTCTCAACTATTGAATATGAATTGTGGCCAATAATTTCAGACTGTCGATTTTTTCTTCCACTTTAGAAAATTATGACTGTGCCAACAAAAGTACATTAACTGGAATCATCTCAAATTGTTCTGTAATAATTTATTGAAAACATTTCTTAAAGTACTTAAAATCCTTCATAGGCAAGTGTAAGCAGACACAATTTAGGAACTCTAAGTTAATAAGTGAGCAAAAAACTCCTAAAAATTCTAGACTTCCTTTAATACATAAACACACTGTCTTAAAATTCTCTTATCTAGTTAATAATGTATTTTTCTTAACAATTTTCTCTCCAAAATTTTAAAAGCATTCAAGGCATCATTTTGTATGCCAAGGAATGGTTCCTGAATGAGTTTTAATGTCATTATTTTGTCCTGACTTTGGGAAGTCTTCAAAACTTTCTGGGATCAGATTCATAAATCACACTTTACACAAAATAGAATTAAAAAAATACAAAAAATTAAAAAAGCTAAAGGGCTTAGCAGGCAAAATAACATTAACCGTCCCTGGAAACTTTTTGGCATTGTACAGAATAATAGTTTCAATGAGTAAAATTTCTCTTTCATCACTTCTGTACAGTCATTTCATTGCACTCCTCTTAATCATTGACACTCCAATAAACAACAAGGGTCATAGGAAACCGTCTGAAAAAAACAAGGTTGAATTTATTCCTTTAGGATCTGAATTGAAATTTCCTATTTAATCCAAAAGGAAACATTTCACTTTTATGCATTTTTAAGAAAATCAAAGGTTCACATTCATTACAGATGAATGATATGTGTTGCCTTTTTTCCACCAATCAACCAGAATGGGAGATTTAAGTTCAATTCAGTCTTTTTTCTATATGAATTTAAGCTATTTAGTCCATGAAAAGAAGAGTATAAATGATGTTTTACTGTATTTGTTTGCTCTATCTTCTTTTGATACTCTTCCACTTTGAAAGCATGATTAACTAAAACAAAGTCCAAAATATAGCTGAGCTATAACTGGAAACATGATTCAGCCACCAAGCTAGAGAATCAGTCCCATGACTGATTTTCTACTTCAATAACGAGGAAACTTTTATAAAAACTGAGGTAGATGTAGCAAAGGGTACTAGAGTATGTAGAACAAACTCTCCTAGAATCACAGAATCATAGAATGGTTAGGGTGGGAAGGGACCTCAAAGATCATCTAGTTCCAACCCCCCTGCCATGGGCAGGGAAACCCTCCACTACACCAGGTTGCCCAAAGCTTCATCCAATCTGGCCTTGAACACTTCCAGGGATGGGGCATCTACAACTTCTCTGTGCAACCTGTTCAAATGAATTATTATTAATTATCATTATTAATTATTATTCATAGGAATTATTATTATTCCTATGAATTATTAAGTAAAACACTCTTCTCAGAAATGGAAAAATTAGTTGAACTCCTTTGATGTAGAGACATATGGGAAGGTCTTCCTTTGTTTTCATGAGTCCCAATATTTTTGCTTCCAATTAAAATAATTTTGTGGATTCAAAATAGATATGCACATAGTTCCCAGGATGATCAAAATAATTTTGTTAAGAAATTAAAAATATAGAAAAAAAAAACTCTTTAAAAAAAAATATAATCTTGTGTTAGCAATTAACCCCAAGACTGCGTAGGATGTTTAAGTTCTCAATAATTTTGCTGGAGTTGTTGACTACCAATCAATCATGCCAGACAATGATGAATAAGACACAATCTTCACCCCAGCCACAGTTTTCCTTCACTCATCGTGGCTTTTTGTATTCTGATGATATACCGTATTCTTTTCAAGCAGGACATGTACTTTCTTACCCATCATACTGATCGTGTATGCATTAAATTCCTGTTGTTCTCAGTTATCAATATGTTAAAAATTATAATATTTCAACATCTTGAAGATGTTGTTCTTTTCTTTCCTCCTTCCTTCCTCCATCTCCTTCTTTCCCATACTGTTTCTCCTCCAGACGCTTGCCATTCTCTTGTCCCTCAGCATGGAGCTTTCTTATTGTCCTCCATCCAAATAGCATATCGCAAGCACTTTAGATTTAGCCACAACTGACCTAATCTGGCAGGTTAAGTCCCACCAGTACTCAGCACTTGTCCCACACTCCTGACAAATCCTTACTTTTGAACAAGCAGCCTAGGAACCTAGAAAGGGCTTGAGAATAGAGAAAAGAGTTTAGGCCTGCTTCTGCCACTGTTCCATATTTCTGTAATAGTAAAGCATAATACGTAATTAAATAGTGTACAAGTTACAAACAAGTGAAAACATACTTTAAAATATTATTATATCAAATGTGTATTCAAAATTGTGAACATTGAAACATTCTTATTTCAAAAAAGTGATACAGTACTTCTTTGATATTGCTGTTGTACTGGTAGTAAAAATTGTTTCAGTGGAAACCTTCTCCACCACATCATAGTGATTTCATATCAAAATTAGATATCTCTGAAATACATTAGTTTATTTTTCAACTGGACTCAATACAGGCATAACTAGACAGAAATAGGTGTCTAATAGCTGAATGATATCAGAATTTTAATTAGGAGAGGTAGCATACTGAAATGCACTATTGTAATAATTCTGTGCTCCAATGCTTGTCTATAATTATACAAGTCACAGGCAATCCTTACCATTATTCACATCTTGCAGAGGCCTTAAAATGCATGAACACTCTTTGAGAAAAAAAAAAAAAAAAGTGAATGCTTCAAAGACTGGAGCTGAAAGTTTAAACTTACTAAGCTGAATACGCTTTGTCAATTAAAGAAAATCTGGAGAAAAAAAAAAGTAAAATTCTTCTATCCATAAGTCTTGAACCTGAATTCCTTTTGGTAGTGATACAACCTCATAGCTTTATGTAAAATAATTTATTTAATCTTTGTGATGACATTTATCAGATTATTTTTTTTTATTGTCCTGTCTTTCAGTTGCACAAGCTATCGCCTAGAAGGTTGTTTCTATTTCTTTGTAGGATGCACTGTCACCTTTAAACATACTTAGAAAATATGTTAAAAATAGAGGATTTGCCCCTGGACTATCCTTAGGAACTGCTCAATTGCAATTAATTTAACTAGACACTGGATGTCAGTGTTGCTGTTTAACATTAAAAAAAAAAAAAAGGAAAATAAAGAAAATCCAAGGTGTAACCAGAAGCAGGATATAGAAGTCTAATCGAATCATTCAGAACAGCTTAGAAGCTAATTAGCATTCTATATCTTCATGGTAAGAACATCATGTTGGCTTTAAAGAAGCAGCTCTCCATAAAGGTTTTGATTTCTATTAAGAACAAACAAACAGACGAACAAATACTTAAACTAAATGGACATGTTAGGAATCTGTCACAGGGCTTTTACATGGTAATTAACATTCCACATTCCATTTAATCAGAATGATGAACAGTGCACAGTATGAGTGATGGTATTTGCTTTATGGTTAATTTTGTACCTGGCTTTCCAAAAAATGCCTTGATTTAACTCACTTCTAAAATTAACAAAAATAATCTCATGACCTTAAAGGAGCTGTTTACTTTTAAACCAGGATTTTATTTTTCAGCAAGTTTTAAAAGGTATTTAGACAAGAGTAATGATGGAAGAATATTAATATGATTGCATGAATAAAAGTCTACCCACTAAGCAGAACTGTCTGTCCCCTACTGTCACTTTGAAGTAAATTTTACCAAAGACCAGATTTAAAGTACTGGACTTCACAGTCAGGTACACATGCAATCTCCTTTGAGGTCTGTCAGAAATATTAATTCACCTATGGCTTCAAGTCATCATGTAGAATAAAATCCAGTATTAAATGGAATCTCAAAGATATTACACCTTATTTCACTAGCAAGTTATTGCTTATTTCAAGTTATCCTATTTCGAAACCAAATATCGTTTAAGACTTAGCATGTTAGAAAAAGTAAACCCTTAGAAACCTTCCTAAAGAATGAAAATTCCTTACACTACAAGAAAATATAATTCCACTGTCTTCATTATAATTGCATTCAGCACATAGATTGGTGAATCTATCCAAACATCTAAGCTGACTATCTGAAAACAGACAATATGAAAAAAAAATCTTTTTTTCTTTTTTTTTTTTTTTTTTGAGTTCTTACTTGGACATCCTAAAAAGCCCTGAGCATCCCAAATACTATTGAACTGTGAAATTGCAGTTCAGGTAATTTATGTATTAATGAAAATATTTCAGAAGGTGGTAATCTGCAACGAACAGAAAGCATACAGATCCACTATCAGACTGATATGGATGGGACAGAGCAAACGAATCTCTTGGGTATCTAAATAACATCCCAGAAGCATTGTAGGAAACATTAGGTATGTCAGAAGTGAAAATTTTCAGTCAAGAATATCTCACTACAAGTTTATTATAGTGTCTCTAGAGAAGAAAAAAAAAATCAATTGAGAGCAGCGGCAATCACTCTAAAGCTTTTATCACCCCAAAAATGCTGATTACCATTATGCCTGGTCTCAGTGAAAAGCTAGTAATGAGCTACACACATTTATCCCTTTAAATCTCCAGATAAGTATTTTGACAACATCAAGACTTATATAAAATATATTTCAGATACTTCACATTGAACAGTGAAGGCAAAGTCACAAAGATAAGGGATTGCTATTCCTTTCTGAGACATCAAGGTATGAATCAACATATCTAACACAAAAGATGATCTCTGATCTGATGTTTTATCTCCAATGAGATAAGACTGTTGATTTGAGGTGTCTAAGAGGGTCTCCTGAATGAATTAGAAATGCTTAAGTTTAAAGAACTGGGGAAGTGAATAGGGATAGAAGAGAGATAAAATCACTTTTTATCCTCGCTTCCTGGAGGACCCAAGAAAAGAGATTAATTATAGAAGACAACACGCTTCACAGATAGAGAGTTGTCTCTGACAAGTGCAACCTAAGGTGAACGCAATCTAAGACATAAAATGCATAAGCTTTGCATATCAGGAACATTTCAACATAAAGTGAGATTATATGTATACAGGGGGGAAAAGAGAGTCGTATTTCATTTTTTTAATTAATTTCAGCCTTTTTAACATTTTGAATTATACTGTCTATTTTGGATATTCTAAATAAATATTTATTTGTATTTTTCTTTAACAAGAATCAGAGAGTAAGTGACTGATAGTAAGTTCCTCACTCAACAGTCTAAGAAAACTAGTAACTGGCATACTTAGACAATCTGAGTGGAATTCAAGTACCTAAACAGAGGTATCTAGTGCCACATTTTTCTTCCTGACCTCTAGTTGCACTCAAGAAAATCACAAGTATCCCATACATTCTTGATTGTATCTGCCAGCTCCCTGTTGATGTCTTGAATGCCTTAGCTCTTTAAGATTGCACTAAATGCTGTTTGAAATGCTGAAAAGCTGAAATTTTTCTCCTCACGTTCCCAAACCACCTCTTGAGTGCCCAGAAGGTTAAAGGAGTATAGGACTGTGCTGGTTGCTGAGAGATTGCTGCTAGTTGCCTTGTTCTGACTGCTGCTCTCAGGGTTAGATAGAAGCTGCTTCTTCTGGAGATGGTGGCTTCTTCTTGAGGGTCTTCTACATATGGTCACGTGAGAGAAGCTTTCAACGGACATTACAGGCAATACAAGAGACCTCATTAAGAAGGGTCATAAGCAATCAGAAGCATAGAGCATAGCAGACACGACTAATTATCTAAGGTAGTTAAAAAAAAAGAAGTAAAAACTTTCCATATAGAGCCAGTTATGGTTGTGCACAGTCTGATGCAACCCAAAAAACTGCTGAAAGTTTCTAGACTGAGAGAAAGACTAAGAGCAAGTTTATGAAACTGTTTTAGTGTTTTTTCAGTTAACTTTAGTAATGTTGTGCAGCTAGATCAAGCTCAAAACTTTAATTCAGTCAAAATACTAATTGGTTTTGTGTCTAAAAAATGTGTGTGTTTTTTGGTAGCATTTTTCCTTTTACCAAAATCTTAACCTCATACTCTTATTTCTCTTACTGTTTATATTTCTCTGCATGAATAAGAGTGCAGGATGTCTGTACCTTGTACTTTCCTATGCTGGGGTGAATCCATCAAATACTGGAAATCTTTGTATCACTACTAAATGAGTTTGCAATAAAAATATCACAGCTACAATTGGTACTAAAGTTCTTTGTCCTGCAACTTATATGCCTCATTAAGGTATGATGATACTTTCTCAAATTACCTGAATGATGAAATAGAGGATATTCTAGAAGAAACTAGACTAGGAGGGGTCGCAATGGCATTGAAAAACATTATCAGAATATAAAGCAGTCTAAGAAATCGAAGAAATAAAATAGAAAATGATTTGATAAAGACAATTGCAAAGTTCCTTACTGTAAGCAAATAATGATGTGCACCAATACAGGTCAGCTGCACTATCAAGTCTGAGTAAAGGAAGTCACAGGGGATCACAAGCTAAACTTAGGATAAGTACTATGTTGATGTGCTGTATTTATGTACAGTACTATTGAGACTAACCATAATCATACCAAAAGGAACAAATAAGAGCATAGTTTGCAAGCCCTTATACTTTTTTCCATCATCATTAAGCCCTCTTATGGAGGTTTGTCATCAGTTGCAGTTATTGCATTTAATGGCAGCTATAAAGCAGGTAAAAGTTGATCACATGTCTAAAGTCTCTCAATTTCTGATATTCATCAAAAGTCTAAAAAAGTAAGGCTTTGGAGAAAAGAAAGGCACAAAAATAGAATGGTTAGCCTGAAGGAGAAAGGACTGAGGGTAGATAATATTTCATGAATACTGTTGCAAAAAAAAAGGGAAAAAAATGCAGAAAGAAGGCATCAGATTAGGAAATATTTTCAATGGTGAGGGTTATAAAGCACGGAAATAGATTGCCTAGGGAGGTCCATCATTGAAGTCTTTAAGAAAAGGTTAAACAAAAATGTCTGTCTGGAGGAGTGCTAATACTGCCTTGGAGCAGACTGAAGGACAAGATGATATCCTAAGATCCATGCTATGATATTTCCCAGATCTTAGTCAATATGATTTCTGCCATAATGATTTATTAACACAACAGTTCCCAACCCAAATAAACTACAATTGAAAAATACACAGAAGGAAGACAATGAAAAATGAATCAATGGCATATGTAGGTTTTTTAAAAAAAATACGTATATTGAATATTTAAAATGGTTTCCTTATTTTCCCAATTTAATATTGCCATCTTTTTTTGTACTTCACCCGACCTGAAAATAAGATATTTACTTTTTATTAATGAATTACAAGGGTAGGTAAGAGAACTCAGAAGTAAGAAATGCTGAATACAAAACAGAAATGATTGCTGAAATCTTTGTATCTACAGGTTAGTTTTAAAGTTATTTGTTTCTTTTCTAGCTCAAAATTGCCACATGGTAGAAGAGATTAGTAATCGAAGATACAGTAGAAAAGGAATCTAAAAGCCATATGTATAGAGCGTGTATCAATCCTGAGCATGTTAGCGGCTCCCTTACATTTTATTATGTCAAGCAATAGTTGTATACAATTTGTGTTTCTAGCAAAGTCTTCTAGTGTTCTTGCCTCTGTCTTCCCCAGTCACCTTAGTAACAAAAAAAGTTCCAGTTCTTGCTGTGACTATATTGGGCAGGATAGCTGGTAAAGGGATATGACCAATGTTACTGACCTAAATGCTTGTAGAAGAAAATTTCTGTAGTTGCAGAAGATAATAAGAAGTAAACTGAGGCAGAAAATTTCTATTCAACAGGAAGAGTTAAAAATAGTTTCTGTTCACAAAGAAAAAAAGTAGAAAGATTTCTGCCTACCATTTCCATTGTAGCAAAACTGAGGCAATGTCTAGTTGCTGCCGCAAGCTGTCTGGTTTTGCTTCCTCCATGAGCTCCTTCCACACGGCTTGTGACATTCCTCATGCTCATCTTACCTCAGCATGCTCAGATATAATGACAGAGATAAACCAGCAGACAGGAGAGCCTTTTACAATCCTAATTGTTTAGTACTCATTTACCTTCCTGAACTAGCTTGTTGAAATGCCAGACACATAGTAATAGTAAAGATAAAAATGTACAAGGAGATAATTCTTTGAGGCACAGCCTGAAGACAATGTGTCCTCAGAGTAAAAGGATTCATTTTTATTGCAGTTGACTGGTTTATATTCAATTCACATATTTATTTTTAGTTTGATTTGTGAGATTTACCTCAAAATATGGGCAATATCTAGATGTGGGTTTGATGCCAAACATGTACGATTTGATTCTGAACTCAGCACAATTAGTTAAGGAGAGACTGAATCTGTAGCCTGATAGAGCTGAAGCTGCTCTAGCGGTGTGCCCCAGGTCCAGCCAGCAGTGAGGGTTTTCAGTAGATCCACGAAAACACATGTATGCAACACATGAGTATACACACGGAGCTGGCCACACAGATCAATATAGACAGACACTCAGCGCTCAAATCAACACAAACACAACCAATGGTCTTATCTTATTCCTCTCTTGGGCTGATCAGAGTGAAAGTCCGTTCGTGGGCAATGTATGCATGTACACTGTGGACACCTGCAGTAGCTGGGCTCAGACATTCATCCTGCCCAGAAGCTGCCCCTGGATCCCAATCTCTCCAGTTGTTGGTATCTGGGCATATAAACCCCAGAGGCTGCAGCTCCATGTTAGCTACTGGTAGACACCCCCTTACTCACTCCCCCATTCTGCCCCAACCCTATACACACACCCCCATACCCCCACACACCAGATGCCTTAGTAGCTGGTCTTGGACACACAATCAATTCATGAGCTGGTCCTGACTCCTCACTCTCCCCACGTGCCTCACCCTTAGAGACAGTCACACTCATAGAAACACATATGCACATACAAGCAGATCTTGGTTGTTTCCCAGACCCTATGGCCACTCCAACAGATATCTGTGACTCCCCAAACCTTCAAAAGCCAGCTCCTCCTGTGATTTCACTTTGACATACACACAACTCCCCCTGGCTCCCAGGCCATGTCACCTACTCACTGGCTCATGCAGCTGAATATTGACAAGCATTCACACTCACTCACACACCCACACTCGCTCCAGTTGCCACGCCACAGACACACAGGTTCTGACCCTGGTCCCACCCCAGACCTGACACTCAGATCTACACACGCATAGTTCTAGCCTGAATTGAGAGCCCCTCGTCCAAGAAACGAGTTAGGAATGGATTTTAAGCTGAAGACAGGACAGATTGTGATGTTCAGAGACAGAGCATGGTCAGAGAAGAACACTTATCAGCACTGTATACAAGTGACTCACTCTTTTTATTCCTTTATCCTTCTATTTTGCCATACTTGTATCTCCCCCAAACCACCTTTATCCTTCCTTTTCCCTATCTTTGATTCCTCTTCTAAACATCACTTACTAAGTCTTGTGCCACTCCAAAATGCTCTTCCCTTCTTTCATAGAATGTGTTCCTAGGCAGTGACTACCTCCTTAGTCCAAAAGGTAATCCAGAGAATTTCCTCTGGATCTCTTTTGGCTTATCATGATAGGTTGTATGCCAGTACATCCGGGATGAGGCAGCCCTGGCAGGGGCCTAGATAGGGTGTATCTTCCTCTGAGTCATTAATTTGTATTCCCCACCAGTCTTGTGCTTCTGTTCTTCTCCGGGCTTGCAGAGATGGTCCTGTGATAGCCGATGGCTCCTGAGATGGGCCTGGTGGGTGCCAGGGCAGTGTTGTTTGACTCCCACACTCACTATCATCTCTCTCTGTTCCTTGTGGACGTGCAGACAAGGCAGGGATTTTTTAACCTATTATAATTCAATACCAGGAAAGATTTTCACTGAACATTCAAAAATCTTCTAGCTTTTTTCTTACTTTTTCCTGTAAGGAGAATTCACATGAGAACTGTCAATTGAAAAAAATAAGGAAGGGAGCTATGCTGTCATGAAGGTATTGAGTAAGGATACGACAGATACAAGTTTAAACATATTTTAGTCAGAAAAATAATATGAATGGTTCCTGGATATCTGACAACCGTATCCTGAACTGCATCAAAAGAAGCGTGGCCAGCAGGTCAAGGTAAGTGATTCTGCCCCTTTACTCAGCTCTCGTGAGATCCCACCTGGAATACTGAATTCAGCTCTGGAGTCCTCAACATAAGAAGGACATGGAGCTGTTGGAGCGGGTCCAGAGGAGGGCCACGAAGATGATCTGAGGACTGGAACACCTCTCCTCTGAAGACAGTCTGAGAGAGTTGGGGCTGTTCAGCCTGCAGAAGAGAAGGCTTCAGGGAGGTCTCATAGCAGCCTTCCAGTACTTAAAGAGGACCTACAAGAAAGCTGGAGAGGGACTTTCTGCAGGGCTGTGTAGTGATAGGACAAGGGGCAGTTGAAAGAGGGTTGATTTAGATTAGATGTGAGGAAGAAATTCTTCACTCAGAGGGTGGTGAGGCACAGGAACAGGTTGCCCAAAGAAGTTGTGGCTGCCCCATCCCTGGAAGTGTTCAAGGCCAGGCTGGATGAGGCTTTGAGCAACCTGATCTAGTAGAAGATATCCCTGCCAATGGCAGGAGGGTGAGAACTAAATGATCTTTAAGGTTCCTTCCAACCCAAACTATTCTATGATTCTATGACACTAAAGTCAAGGTGCAGCTCTATATTCCATCTCTATCAGAAACTGTGTCTTGGTTTCAAGAAAACTTTTCTTTGAAATTTTCTTTGGAACAATCACGTCCCTTGAAAATATTATTTCTAGAAAAATAAGTTCCATCACTAATTCCTGAAGAAATACCTTTTTAAAGGTCAAATTGTTGATCTCTTCTCTGTCTATGTTTAAAAAAAATATTTTGAACATTAATCAATCAAATAGTCTCTTTAAATGACTTAATGGGTATAGTTTTGAGGGTATGGTAGTTCTGTGTAATGATCCCCTTATATTGCTATTATATCAACTTTTCTGCTGATATTTTCTATTTTACCTTTAGAACTGATTATGGAGATTTATGAGAAGACCAATAATAGCTCTACATTCTCTGCAAGTCTGAGATGACTGAGTCACTCTCAATTTGCCCTGACAGTAAGATTTATACAAGAAATTAGAAACCAATAAAATTTTGGGGTTTTTTCATATTTTACTACATGCTTTATTTATTTTCTAAGTTGGAACTGCCATTCCTACTCACATACTTTAACACAGCAGTATTATCAAAAACTTGAATAATTTTTCATCATTTATCTGCTGTACATGCTTGTGAATATTTCTTGAAGTCTAGTGTGGGGTTTTTTTTCATTCTTTACAACTGAAATAAAATAATAATAATAATAATAATGATAATAATAAAGTTGTACATTTCTACATGGCTCTAAGTATTTGCATGAATATTGCATGAAAACAACTGACATTGCAATTTTAAAATTAAGATTTGCAATATAATGCTACTTCACGGTGGATAGTAGTGGCTTAAAAATAACTATTATTGTTAAAAAAATTGTCTCAAAAGGAATTGAAAGAAACAAAATACATATTTTTCCTTCTTCATTGTATGTCTCAAAGCTTTGGGCTTTATATTTTTAGATAACCATAAAACTTATTCCCACTATCGACATTAGGGCTATTTGCCTTAAATTTATAGTGGCCTTGGTATTAACATTTGTTCTAAAATTTCAGGGAAACAATGGCGACTGCTAGTCAGGCAAATAATTTATTACATACATGCGCAACTGTACATACTTTTAATTTGTATCATAGAGTCTGAATCAATCTTTTGAAGCCTTAATCTCCCTAGATTTTTATATCATTCTGGCCTATTGAAATTAAAAAAAACTTAACAAGCTGGGAGTTGGTTGCTGTCATCCCCAGCACTGATTTTCCGTGTCACAGAACTAGAGGAAACATGAACGCAAGCAGGGCATGTTAATAGTAGAGTCCAGCTCACAAGTTATGTTAGTGGCAATGCTGCAATAGTTTCATGTGATGCTGGCAAGACAATAGGTTGATAGGCACACAATTTTACACTTGGTTTGACAATTCTAAGATTATAGCTTTTTTCATTTATTTCCAAGTTTTCGGCTAGCAAACTGTATGTTATGTGTTATGTGTTATGCATTAGCAAATCCCTTATTTTGGAAGGTTGCAGCAAAATCATCATTATGATGAGCTGATAATCTCTCAAAATGAAATCTGTATTGAAGTATTGGTTTAATTAATTTATTTTCTATTTTTGATAAACCAAGTATTTTCATGGACCTTATAACCATTCCAAATATTATTACTGGGAAATATTAGTTATCTAAGTGAGGCAAGACTAACATAAACCAAGTGTGTTTTTTTCTTAAATATAAAACACAGAGAAAATGTGCCAGAAGATCATAAAAAGAGCACACTCAATGGAAAAAATAAATTCAGTAACACCCTTGACCATGGAGCACAAAGATCTCCAAGGTGGCTCTGGCCTAAATCAGAAAGCCAGACAACACAGCATCATATCAAGGCTTTCTGCTAATCAGTTTCTAGGGAACCAGCTTCTATCTCCTCCATTCAAAGCAAGATTAAGTTACTACCTAGATTAATCACAGTGAATGGAAAGTTTCCCTACACATTATGGCAATTATGCTAAAACTAGAAAAAAGAAAGAAAGAAAAAAAATAAACAGGAAAACTTAAGATATCATGCTGTTTGTTGGTGTTTTTTTTTTTCCTTGAGGACGCTAGAAATGAAATAGAGAAATTAAAAAAAAATCAAAATTCAGTATCATCTTTGTTGCAGATGGAGAGGCAAGGTGAAAAGCAGGTGCCCAGCCCATTCACAGCTGTACAGCAGAGAAATGGGAAGACAAATGAAAGATGTTTGCAGCTGACATGCTATGTTGAAGACGCAGTTGTCCTGCTTCTCTGTAAGTCTGAACCATTAATGATTTCTTCTTTTACTGGTCTTGCACATGCAGCACCAAAGTAATGTGTTGTAAGGACTTCATTATCACTTTAACAAGCCACATTTCTAACAATTGCAGAATGTAAACTGCGGATATTGGTTTTCATGCTATTAAAAAAAAAAAAAAAAGTATTTCTGCTGTTAAATTCTAGAGAGAAAAAAAAAACAGCATAGCTAACGAAATAAACAAAGGGCTAGATTTCCAATTAACCCATACTGGTCTTCACATCACTGGCCTCCAGATAAGAAGGGAGAAGGATTTGTATAGCAGCCTGTGAACTGTGTTCTGATTAGAGAATAATTCACTCTACTTAATAGGTCAAAAACATAGAAGAGATATCAAAGCTTTTCTAATTACAGTCAAAAAAAAACAGTTACCAAATTGCTGCTCCACTTATAACCACTCCACAACAAAGGCCAGATTCTCTTTTCATGAATGTTATTTACTCTCAATTTGCAAAAGGGCATTTCTGTGCTGTATGTTAAATTGATGTGCTCAGTTTAAGTTCCCAATTGCATTCTTGGAGTATGTTAAGAAGGTTACAAAAAGACAAACCCAAAACTTTTCAAATTTTATCATCAAATTAATATTGCCTTACAGCTATAGATGGTTACAGATTCCAAGAGAAAAATTTCATCATGTTTCATTCATAAATATGAAATAAAGTTTTTTCTAATAGATGACTACTTCAAAGCCTTTTGTATTAGAATGCAGAGCAGGAGAAGGAGAAGAAAAAAACATCTTTTGTTCACCTTCATCATCCACTGAAAGCAAATTAAGCTTCTTACAGTGCACTTAGAAGACAGTTTTAAACAAACTTAAATATAGATTTTCACTGAAAGGAAAGTCCTGCATTCTCTCCCTCTCACCCCTGCCCTTGTGTCTCATGTTCTGGAACTAGAATTTGTGTAGAATTTATGTAGGGATTAAATGGAGACATGGACATGGATCTTGAGAGGAAAACTGAGATGGAGTTGGGATGGGATAATGGGGATTGGTTATGGCAAGAAAGCTGGAAAGTGGAAGCCAGGTGGTTAAAGAGGACGTGAAAGAAGATGCTTACTTGAGAAGCTTTAGAAGACTGAGTCTGAAGGGACAAGGAGACTGACAGGCAGGTGAAAATGGGGCAGGAAAAGACCACAGATCTGACTGCAGCCAGGTTTCAGGAGAACTGGCATTGAGAGAAGCTTCTGTGAGACTTCCATGGTATTAGAGTATGAACTCATCAAGAAAGCTTAGTAGTGCCATCCACTGGTCATTGTTTATGAATGGCAGTGCAATTAGAGGCAAAACCAGCAAATAGGTAAAATGACTAGGGAGCTGTGAAGAGGAGGACTGGAACTGAAAAGGCAAGTAAAAAAAGAATAAAAACCCTCTGTCAAAATTTGGGAATAAGTAAGTGGGTAGATGATAATAAGACATAAGAGAAAAGATCAGGATGAAAAATCTGACTGCAGTTGAAATATGTCCATGTAAACTAAACAGAGCAAGGCAGACCCAAGCACTGCTCCACATTTTTTCATCCTGTTTAATTTTTAGCACACTTCCTGACACAATATTGCTTGCTGTGCTCCTAGACAGGTTTGGGGGAATAGTACAAACTTTTGATTGCTTCTAACAAACAGGATGAACAAAACCACCCTGTCTGTCTGCAACATGAATTAGCTATATAGACACTTTATATGCCATGCCATTCACCCTGAAAACCAGACAATGGATTTCTGTCTAGCCATTATCATAGGGACTGACTAGTTGAGAATAAGTCAACCAGGACAAAGTACAGAGAAAAATGGGAAGAAAATTGCAGAGAAAAATATTTGAGACAAAACAGGTGGATAGAAGGGCTGTACGGGTTACAAAAGGCACTGCAGGGTACATTTGTCTGTAGGACTCAGCTTCATTTCTTACAGCTGTTTGAATGTGTTTGAATGAGGCAGAAACTGTGGTGGAAGATGTCATGAAAGTCAATGTCTGTATTTCTCCATCATATCATATCTAGTATCAATAAAGTTGCTTAATGGAAACTTTTTATAGTTGGTCACTAATTACATGGTTTTCATTTTCCGGGAATCTGACTTTATACTTTGGATTCTGACCAGCGTTAAGTGTTGAGCACTCAAGAGATGCATCTGAAATCAGTGAAAGACATGCTTTAACTATATAAAGTGCTTATCTAAACCTAGCTCCTGTAAGAATCAAGTCCCTACATTTCCCAATCTAAGCACAGAAATTTAATGGGGACTTTAGACAAGAATCTTACTGTGCTTTTATTGTCTATCACTAAAAGTGTGCTTTAGTGTTAAATACAGTACTATTTTTGAAGCACTCAGATGCTATACAGATAAGCAATAAGAAAAAAAAATTCTATTTTCAGAGTAGGTCTTCTACTATGCTGTAAATATGGGATAGAAAAAAATCCAAAACACTGTATTGCCACTTAGTAAGTGAGTATTATTCATCCCATACACTGAAGACAGATCCCATAAGAAAATATTACATTGCTGTGCAATGAAAATCTATTTCTTAAACATATGGACAGTGGAGTTCAACTAAGGTTGCAAAAGCATCCATATCCCTGGTACTTCTTGAAATCTGAGCTTTTGACTTTTAAAGGTTAAAATAATATTCACAGCATGTGTATATACACATATGCTCTGTTTCTCTCTCATATTTACATGTATATATAAAAAGGAAACAAACATCATCATCATAAGCAGACATGAAACAAAATAATCTTTTTTCCCCAGATTTAAAATTAAAAAAACCAAAATTATATCATCAGATAATTGTACCTTACGCTTCATCTATTAGTTGTTCTTTCCTGGTATTTCAGAAAATCTAGCTCATAAGGGCACTCTCGCCTAGAGTGGATTGAATGTCTTGCACTGCAGAATTTTCCTACAGCCAAAGTAGAAGTCAAAGAGAAAAATTTTCATGCCCAGGAAGTCACTAAATAAAAGAGGTTTTCAATAAAATATCTATCCATAATGTCTCAAGCTTAAGGCTTTTAGGTCTCTAAACAGTAGAGAATCTCTGAGTTTAGATAGGAAGAGAATATTTGGTATCCCTGAGGTGTTATAAACCTTCTTAGAAACCAAAGAACTGCTTAGATGAAAAACCCTCTTGTTTTCTGGAATTACAGTCATAGACATACCATTCTGTAAACCTAGTTAGAGATGTAGAATCTTGTCGAGCATCAAGTACTCTTTGAATGTATCTGGACGCTGCCTCACTGATCATAGAGCTGAACATTGAACTCTCTCATTAAAGTAATGTTTATATAATTCTTTAGATAATGTAGTATGTTGTCAGTTTTTCCAACCTAGCAGAGACTGACAAACCAATAATGACAAAGCAAAATTATCTTCAATAGTAAGGCGTGCTTTTGCTGGGGTAAAGTGCTTGAGCTAACAGTTAAATTATAACAAAGCGATCACATTATTACAGTGGTTAGTCACTATACAGTGAGTTTTAGTGGTATTAGGTAGTGCATTGTAATACTCCCTAATGTAAATTCAAGAGGTAAACAGTGCTTTGGAGAAAACCATTCTTACCCGTATATAATCTTCAGTAAAATGACTAAATAGTATTACTTGCTGTTGTTATGGGAATCTTGAGTGAGTATATGTTGAGCAGCAGACAAAACATGCTTCACACCTGATGAATTGCATTGCTAAAATACAGCAAATACCATAAAAATATTATAGTAATATTACAAATATAACAGGAGCCAGATAATAAACTGAAAAACGGAGAGAGGAAGAAGTACTAACTTACTGCTTGAGTACATGCACTTGGGAAGGCTACATTCTGATTTTCATTAAGAAAGATCTAAGAAACTGTGAATAATAGAATCTGCTTCAAGAAATTTTAAAGGTCTTCCACAACTGCAGAAGAAACCTAAAAAAACATTCATTTAATTGTTCATTTAATTTCATTTAGTTGTAAATACAAGCAAAATTAAACTAAATCTGATCTTTGACCTTGGGAGTGAATAAATCAGTAAGACAGTATTCAATTTTATACTATTAATATGTTAGCAGAAAAATCATTACTTATTAAAAATCTAATTTTTTAATCATTAAAATTAGTGATTTTAATTCAATATTCAGATGTGTGTTACTATTAAACCTTTACAGAATAACAAACACAGAGTAAAAGGAGAATTTTTGTCCTTCAGAAATATTATCGTAGGTTTTACAGTGCATTACTATAGCTTTATTATGTTTTTATCATAGTAAATCAATAAAAAAAAAGCAAATTTTTTTCCAATTTTTAGCTATCCTTTTTTACTGGTTTGTTTAAATATTTCTAATGCTTGTATCCTTGATTGTAAAGTAGATTTACTACCAAGAAACAATTCTCCTCATTGGATGTCATTGTAAAATCTTTACATGTGTAGAATACTATATAGTTTGATACGTGCTTTGCCTGAAGCATTTTTCAATGACAGCAGTCAGTGTTCTTGAAATAAAAACTGCTATTTTCCCAGGTTATTTTCACTGTTTAGCAAAAGCCGAGACTATTCATACGCTCCTTCAACGTAATGCACGACATAGTCTAGTACAAGAATTCTAGAACTCCTACACAAAATGATCAATCTGATTAAATAGCATCTATAACCTGAAAAATATACATGTCAATTATCAAAAGCCAATGGTCTACTTAGTGAAATCCCTGGAAATGTTCAAGGCCAGGTTGGATGAGACTTTGAGCAACCTGTTGTAGTGGAGAGTGTCCCTGCCCAAGGCAGGGGGGTTGGAACTAAATGATATTTGAGGTTCATTTCAACCCAAACCATTCTATGATTCTATGATCTATGAAATCTGGTTGCACTAAGTTAAGACTACATGCAATTAAGATACAGAACCTTTTTTTTCAGCTCTCAAAGAAAACTGTTTTACTTTTCAGTATTGGTGAAAAGTGTATAGAAAGGGGGAAAAAAAAGGGTGTATGGAAATGTGTATCAATTTCATTTTTGAAATTCGGATCAGTCATGCATGCTCTGATACTTTTGTTCTTGCTCTTCTCAAACTGGTGCTTGCACAGGGTACTAGGGTCTGTCTATATTCCAAGCTGTGTTCTCAAGGATGTTCAAGGTACTGTATAAATCAAATCTTACCAGGTCAAACTAGAGTCAATCCTGAAAGTGCTACTGCTAACAAGCATTGGAAGCTGTTTTGGACTTAAACATGCCCTCCAGCATCCAGCTATTTTTGCAGACTAGAAACACTAGTATTAGTGAAACTGCAAACAAAAAAGAAACTGGTGACAATCTATTGAACTTACTTCTCAAGAAAGCAGTTGTCATATCCTTGCATTGATTGAACCAGGAGTATTCAAAACAAACATATACCAAAATAGCCTCTCAGGACATCAGAATTATGTAACAGATGTTTATACCCAATATTTACCAGCAAGATGAAAAAATGACAGATGTTGAGGTATCCAGAACTTCAAGGTGGAGTTGCCTTAACATGATAACAAAGTTTGGGGTTGGAAAAAGGCTGCAAAAAGGTCTTTCTCAAATGATACATGTGAATCAAGTCACATTCATTAAATCTATGTACATGATGAGCAGTCTCAGGTTGCTGACACAACTGTAAAGTTACAGAGCTTGAAAGGAAATAAGGTGGCTAAAGAATTTACTAAGTTGCAGAAGGAGCTGTGAGAAAGTTTGTACTAAACAACCATGAAATATTGCTGAAAATAATATTACTGATGGAAGTAGGGTTATTGAGATGGGAACTTATAGTAGCTCAGAAATCCAAGGAGAGAAGCATCAACATGGAAAGGGATAAAATTCTAAAGGAGAAATCTAAAGCGTAAGGAGGCAGCTCGGCAGGGAGAAACAGAGGTTGAACCTTCCCCTCCTGACTGATACCTATCTCACTTACAGAGGGGTTTCTTATTGAGAGTGGTGAAAAGTTTAGCCTGGTAAAATTTTAAATCTTAGCTACCTTTTGGTTGTGCTTTAACAACAGATATTGCTTTGTACTTCTAAGTTGTAAATATCCCTCTCACAGACTCTCTTCATGTATGACAAAAGGTGCCCCACCATGCCTCAGAGAGAGATAGATCTCTTTTTCATCTACAACAAAAACTTACTAAGTACTGTAGAGGACAAAATATTGAAAATGGTCACCTTACAATTTAGCATAGAGGAACCTGTACCCCAAAGCAATAGAAAAAGAAAAAAGAAATTGCAAATAATGTTTTCTTCGAAATTTCTGAAAATCTTACTTTCAGCTTGATGACATTATGTTGGTTTCCTATTTCTATATAAGGAAGTCAAAATTGTATAATTGTATTGATATATATTTATATAATCAATCATTTGGTAGTATACTGCTTAGTCGCTTAAGCAATAATTTTTCAGATAAGACACTGCAAAGACATCTTCTCAAAGTTCACTAAAGCCTGAAGTCCAAGCTGGGCTTTGGTTGACATAGGTAGAAAATGAAGGTGAGATATTTGTGCTCTGTGTCCTGGACAAGAGCCATTGGGAAAAGGGTATAAGCTGGGGGGGGAGGGGGGCGGTGAGGGTAGCATGGGGGTATGTGTCAAATAAGGATCTTCCTTGTTCTGCAGATGATTTTATTTAAAATCATATGAGGGTTACATCAGTCCCTCCTATGCAGCTTTACCTGGAAAAGATATCATTCCATGAGATGCTTAGTGTCTGGCACAGTCAAGAGTTTTTCTGACAGATCTCTAAGCTGGCCAAAACCGCAAAGACTTGTCTTCTTTCCAGTACTGCAAAAGTAGAAGCAGGCATGAGACCTGCATATTCATTGTGAATTTGATAGCAGGACTATTGTGAGTTTTGACAAGATGTTTTCAATTTAGTGAGAAAGACAAAAGACATGAAACAGACTGTTCCTTGAGCATGTCCCACAGTCCACAGTGGGAAACATGCAGCAATGATAAACCTTGAGCTTTAATGAAGAGGACAAAGACCTTGGAATCCATATAAACCGATTTCCTGTTTTATTACCTAACATGGTCTCTAAATCAAGCACAATAATTAAGTATGCCACAGTAATTAAATATGACAAATGTATCATACAGTCTTTCATGTTTATGAACCAGCTAGAACTTACACAGTTCTGTATATGTGTACATATACATATATATGTTACAAAAAAAAATCATGTTTTACCATTTAATTCCACATTACATATATAATGCTGTTACTTTCTTTGCTATCCAAGACAAGAAATATAATTAAAACTTGCCACTGAGCAAACTTGATTGTTTTTTCCCCGTATTTTATCTTTCTATATAATGCCTCCCACTCCATGCATTCTCTTTGTGGTCAGGCTTGAAAAATAAATATAAGTCACATGGATTTCTGATTTCTATCACAAATAAAAATTGCTAACACAGATGTATTGTACAATCCAATAAAAATAGTAATAGTTACACACAAGAAAATGGATGGGTATGACAGTAGAAGTTTCTCTGTTCTTTTTTCATTGTCCTAAGCTAAAGAAACATTGAGTCTGGGGCAGACAATTTCCATTTTATAGCAACCAAAGTAGAACCCCTCTGTTTGTGGGTGTGTGCACAAACTGGTGTTAAAAAAAAAAGGCATACAATGGACTGACATCCTCCATATGTCTTCTGTTTGCCATATTTTTTAGCTGTCAGTGGGGGAAATTATGGTAATACATGTTCACGTCTCTCCATTCCTTCTAATTCAGCTCTTTATATGAAACCTGAGTCATAAAATATTTTCTACATTGACCATACAAGGAGCTAAGGTATGTCAGCAGTGAATAAAGTAATCTGATTCCTTCATCAGTGGCTTGTACTAAAATGCTAGAATGATTACAGTGCCTAAATTTAGGTCCTAGAATAGACGGTCTGAATGAACATAAGTACGAGAAACTGAATATTAATTAGAAATACAACACTCTTTTTTGTTGTTATTTCACTTAGATCATTTAACTGCTCTTAAATTTCTATATCTAAAGAAAGGACTGTTGTCCTGATTTTGGCTGGAACAGAGTAAGAAAAAATACTTTAAATTGAATATTGGTTTTTTGAAGCAAACCTTTTTAAACCCAAATTTGTGATGTACAACTATTTCTAGTTTGTTTTTCCCTTTTGAGTTTTTCAGTAACATATTTTAAAATTGTATGAACTTTCTTCTTTCATTAACACAACGAAAATGCATAACCCTGACAAGCGAAACTTATTAAAACCACAGAGTCAGAAAATAGAAGAGTGAATATGTATTAACTCTAGAATAGCAAAAACGATGCTGTTAAAATTCTGCAAGTCCCTGCAGAAATATAATGGCATGGTATAACTCAACTTACTCTCATCCAAGTCTTCTGCAGAAATCTTAAAATGCAAATAGCTGTGAAAGTTACCCATCTCATTTTTTTTAATCTATCAGTACACCTTGGATATATTTAGCTATATCAATACTTATTTCCATACATGCAATTTAAAAAGTAGCTCAGGCCATCTGAGCTACTAGTATTTTGAAAAGAAATGCTGTAATTGCTGGTTAATTCACCATTCCTTATAAAAATGTATTTAAAAGACAAATTAATCCAATTACACACTGCTTTTCAACAGACTCACGCCACTTGGATATCAAACTTGCACGTAAATTAACAATGGATAACAGAATAAGAAATGCACTGGTGAGATTCAGAGCAGCCTCTATCAAAAGCCCTTCCCACTCTTGGGCTAAGCCACTGATGCAAAGGCTGATGAATTAATGAAAGAAAAGCTTGAGATACTGTTAGACTTCGGGTCAGTCACTACAGAGCCTAAATCAGAGAATCATAGAATGGTTTGGGTTGGATGGAACATTAAAGATCATTTAGTTCCAACGCCCCTGACATGGCAGGGACATCTTCCACTAGATCAGGTTGCTTAAAGCCTCATCCAACCTGGTGTTAGAAACTTCTAGGGATAGGGTGGCCATAGCTTCTCTGGGAAATCTGTTTCACTGCCTCACTAAACTCAGAGTGAAGAATTTCTTCCTTACATCTAATCTAAATCTAATCTCTTTCAGTTTAAAGCTGTTGCCCCTTGTCCTATCACTCCTTGCCTTTTTACAAAGTCCCTCTCCAGTTTTCTTGTAGGCCCTCTTTAAGTACTGGAAGGCTGCTATAAGATCACCCCAGAGCCTTCTCTTCTGCGGGCTGAACAGCCCCAACTCTTTCAGCCTGTCTTCATAGCAAAGGTGCTCCAGCCCTCGGATCATCTTCATGGCCCTCCTCTGGACCTGCTCCAACAGCTCCATGTTCTTCTTAAGTTGGGGACCCCAGAGCTGAACGCAGTAGTCCAGATGGCGTCTCATGACAACACAGCAGAGAAGCAGAATCACTTTCCTTGACCTGCTGACCACACTTCTTTGGATGGAGCCCAGGATACGGTGGCTTTCTGGGCTGCCAGCGCACATTGCCGGCTCATGTTGAGCTTCTAATCCACCAGCACTCCCAAGTCCTTCTCCTCAGGACTGCTCTCAATCAATTCTCCACTCAGTCTACACTTTTGCTTGGGATTACACTTGGCCTTGTTGAACTTCATGAGGTTTATATAGGCCCACCTCTCCAGCCTGTCAAGATCCCTCTGGATGGCATTCCTTCCCTCCAGCATGTCTGTCACATCACACAGCTTGGTGTCCTCAGGAAACTTGCTGTGGGTATGCTTAATCCTGTTGTCCAAATTGCCAACAAAGATGTTAAACAGCACCGGTCCCTATACGAACCCCTGACGAATGCCACTCATCACTGGTCTCCACTTGGACATCGAGCCATCCACCACAACTCTCTGAGTGCCACCATCCAGTCAATTTCTTATTCAATGATTGGTCCGTTGATAAAATCCATGTCTCTCAAATTTAGAGACAAGAATGTCATTCAGGACAGTGTCAAATGCTTTGCACGAGTCCAGGTAGATGACATCAGTTGCTCTTCCATTATCCACCAATGCTGTAACCCTGGCATAGAAGGCCATCAGATTTGTCAGGCACGGTTTGTCCTTAGTGAAGCTACATTGGCTGTCACCAATCATATCCTTTTTTTCCGTGTGGTTTAGCATAGTTGCCATAGCTGTGTCACAAAGCTCTCTGCAGCCTGAGACCTCGACAGCTCCATGTTTTTGTGGGAGCTCTGCCTGAGTGGCCACATACATTCTGCCAAGTGCACAAAACACAGCTTTCTAACCAGGTATATACCGCAGCTAAACTTTCTGAAAGGATGATGGCCACCAATTAAACTCACCTTTTGAGCTGGCAAGGTGACTACGCCCTTCCGCAGGAGCTGCAGTGCCAACTGCTGCACCACACCCCAGCTGATGCACCATGCTCTGTTTGCCTGCTCTGGGCACAGCACTTCTGGTCTCCAGTGCTCCCAGTATGCTTCCTGTAGATGTGAGGGTGGCTGTTGTTGCTCTGGCAGCACCCAGGCTTGGTCAACATCTCCTGTGAGAGCTGCCAGCCCCTGGGACAGGGTGGGGTGAGGAGTGTCTCCACTCTCCTGAGGATTTCCTGCCTCAGGAAAAGCCCCTGTCCATCAAGATCTGCTGCTCCACTGCGAATCTGGCTGGCTCTGGAGCAGCTCCCCTCAGTGACTGATACAATGAACAATAGCGGTCTTTCATAAAAACTAGAATAAGAATTTTGAAAATTATTTACATAGTTGTATTCTAAACATATTCACAAATTATTGGGCTGGGTTTTCAGAAGCGAAGAATAGTGGAAACATTTTGATAAACAATCTATCATATACATTTTCAGCTAATATTATTCATAGAACTTATTGTTTGAAATATTTTGTACAATTCTTTGAATGAATTATGGACAAATACACAAACAAGTTATTTGACCAGCAGCATAAAATGAGTGAATCAGACATAGGTATTTGTCAAGCATTTCAAAAGAAAAATGCATAGCAAATTATTTAGAAAATATGACCGAACTTGATTTGAGCGCAAACTGCTACTCTCCAGAAAGTGAACATTCAAACAGAAAAATGTATGATTTATAAAATGTCAAAAATTTTAATTGCACAATTATATTATTTTGCCTACTCTATATATTTGAAACTCTTATTCAAAGGCTAAAGAAGTATATGTAAATTTTAGCATATGGGGCTATCTGTACACAGGCAGAATAATCGTCCCTTTTTTCTGCCTGTAAGGAGTTGTCAGTCATGAGTCAGATCTAGTCCAGAAATCATATAACTACACTGTTGCGTAGTTGAGCTACTTTTTCAGAATGCAGAGGAAATTAAGCAGTCTGGTAACAACACTAAAGTTTCATATTGGTTTTGTTGGATTGATCTTATAGATGCTTCAGTTCTCCCTAATTGATCCACAGTTCAAAATTTTTCTTGGGAATGATAGTTCCGATGCCTATTATTCCATTACCTTCTCTTAGGACTCATGCACAAGTTAACCCAAGGTGCTTATCAGAGGCAACACTACCTGCTATCCACTACCTCATTGTGAAACAAAAGCTGTTCAAGAAGCCCAGTTCATTGATGAGAAAGGGAGCCTGAAACAGAACTCTAAAAAAACCAACATGACATCAAAAGAAAATAAGTTTATTTTTAAGAAAAGGTGAAAGGATGTGAATTCTGGAAGTAGTATTCATCTCCCTTCAACGAAGTCAATATTTATCATGTATATTCTTTGAAAAAAAAAAAAAAAAACAGAAACAAACATTATTTTTAGCAATTATTACAAGAAGGTAAATAACTTTTCTGTATTGAATAAGTGAGTAGTAGTATAGCTATTTGAGCTTACTTGTAGAATAACTGAATAAGAAGTAGGATAGTTAAATAATTGCACTCAATGCTTACTAAAAACATATAATTTAAAAAAAAATCAACAACAACAACCCAAACCAAACAAAAAAAAAACAGAAGAAAAACTTTACTGCTTTGTTGTGAAGTCATAGAGAGAGAGACTGTGTACAGGGACCATATTGTACTAGTACTGCCTTATTCGAAAGAGCCAATTTCATTTTACACCTAAGGAGATTGAACAAATGTATGTGGAGCTTCTTGACTGACAATGCCAATGTTGGATTAAATCATATAATTTCTACTTTGTAAAGCTAAAATTGTGTAACGCTTATCTTTGAGTTATTTTTTGAAGTAAAATATCTCACCTTCAGAAAAATTATTAGTTGCTACCAGCTTTGCCAGAAAGGCAAGAAAATATCAGATTCTTGTGAACACTTTGTTACAGATACAAATGATACTAAGGATACACATTGTCTTGTACCTGGATCAATCAATTAAGCACTATTTTCTTTTTTTACGCTGGAAAAAATACATCCACAAAAAGAGCAAAGCAGCTACACAATATGGATGTCTCAAGAATCTTCCAGTAGTGTAATGATAAGACCAAATATTTCCAGTTGTCTCAGTATTTCCTTGTGAATTTTTGAGTTTGTTGCTACATGCACCAGGTTGTTTCACTACAAAGATGACCAAAATGATCAGTGTTGTATATCATTACATTACCAGTGGGCAGCCTATCTTGCTATCAAAAATTAATTCTACCAGTACATAAGCAATATTTTTGGCCCAATTCTAAAATGTTTTGCCGTCTGAAATATATGTGGGAAAAACTATCATGCTTGTCAAGTATTATACGATGGATTTAGCTGCCAGATCAGATGCCCAATTCAGGGCAGTAGTAGTCCAATCTTCTGTCAGCTGGTGCGGCTGGCATTCTCTCTTCCACCGTCCTCAGGGGATACCATCTACCTAGCACCAATAGTATCATCCATATTTTAAAGTTTGACTTGTTTTGGTTGTTTAACATTCTGATAGCAGCATGTGGAGACACATACTCATCTCCATTTCTTGTGGAGTCCCTTATCTGTGCCTTTATGATGTTATATCAGAGACTCATCACTGTTGGTGTCTCCACCTCAGTCTTCTCATTAACTGCCACCAATGGACATTGCAAGTTTGGTCCTAATACACAATGATATTCAAAAAATGTTAGGACTTCAGCAAGAAGAGAAGCATACATGACTACTTGTGAATCACACAGACAATGATATTTTGTTAAATCATGGTATAATAGGGTAAAGAACTGCTCTTTTTACCCCATTTCCTTGGTGTCTGAGGTTTTGCAAGTATTTGTATGCACGAACCTATATATTTAAGTAAGCAAAAAAGTGCACTGAAAGCACATCGTGGCAGTAATTGCAAAGCCCTGTTAACATTTTTCCTGTGCTCTCAATGGACAGAATAATATAATTTAAATTTTCATTTACAAAATCATGAAGTCAGCCAGTTTTACAAAGTTAATGTGAAAAGGCAACTTCTTAAAATTACTTTTTAATGTTCTGTATTGGCATAGGATAGTCACATGGGGCAGCTGGGTATTGTTTGTCACTTGCTTCATTTCCATTGCAACACAGCAACAGCAAATCCATGCAACTTGCAGTTAATAAATAAGATGTCTTTCTTTTTTCTTCATAATGCCTAGGTATGTTTATTAGGTTTTCATTTCACCACATCATAATAAGCTTCCTAAATGCGCAACCAAGATTGAGTTACCTTAACAACCTTGTCATTTTGATTTTTCACACATTTCCATTGTGTGTGCCTTATATCTCAGTGAAGTTTCAACTCATTAGCTGACTGCCATAAGCTATTAGTTTGTAACATTGCTCAGTCTTTAAAAAAGTATAAAACAGAACAAAAAAAAAAATAAAAAGGAAAAACCAGAAAAGACCAATTGCCTACAGCCACTCTCAGACTCTCTGTGTCTCCGAGTTGTGTTGGTTCATTAACCCAATGTACATTGAAAAGAAACAACCTTCACAAAGAAATCTAACAAAAAAAAACATTCATGAAGAGTCTGTTTTCAGACTGCAAAACAAAGGTATCACTGAACAATACAGAAGACACTATTCATCTCCTCATTACTGTTCACAAAACCAAGCAAAATAATTTTTATGTATGCAGCATATACTTCCTATGCTTTTTGGTACCATGAAGCTATGTCTAATCTAGTCATATCTGAAAGAGTGTATACTAATTCTTCTGTTAACAATATTAAATCCACAGCAAGGAGTGTGCACTATATTAATTTTATAATCACTGCCTGCTGTAAAGACTGATTTAGGGAAAGTAGTGTATTACCAGAAATATTTACTGTGAACGACCTCATTATACTTCATTGCCTTTTATAACCCTGTACTTTCACCTTTCTGTGTGTGCGTTTGATTGTTTTTTCAACTTCTTTTTTGGCTAGATTGGCACGCTTTGTCC
The DNA here is from genome assembly GCF_009769465.1 of Tauraco erythrolophus. NCBI lineage: Eukaryota > Metazoa > Chordata > Aves > Musophagiformes > Musophagidae > Tauraco > Tauraco erythrolophus. The sequence continues at coordinate 48,305,083 of NC_141466.1, read as the reverse complement.
TGATTTTATGCAAAACTATATTGATGATATATAGTTACATATAGATTGTTCTATAATCACTATGAGTCATGTATACATAATAACATTGTATTCTATAATGCCATTATATTAGATTAATATGACTTTCTGTTTTCTAACCCACTTTTACTTTTCTTTTATTTCACAGTCATTTTGATATAAGGCATTGTAAATTTGATTATTGTAGTGTATTATTTTTATTATTATTACTTTAAAAATTGTTATGATTATACAATTAATGATAGCAACATCTCAGAGGAGAAGGAAGCTTGATTTGCTACCTCGTCACCAATTCCCCTCAGTGTGTACATACTGCTTTGCTCTCAGGCTGAAGTCTGGAATGATGTCAATAGGTCTCTGAGCCAGGAAACCTGTATCCAGAAGGAAGGATTACGTTCTCCAGAGTCTGCAATTTTGTGCTAGTTTTGTCTGGGATAGATTTAGTTTTCTTCATAGTACTTAGTATGAGCCCATGTTTTGGATTTGTGCTGAGAATAATGTTGATAACACATTGATGTTTTAGCTGTTGCTAAGCAATGCTTACATTAAGCCAAGGACTTACTCAGCTTCTCATACTGCCCCTGCCCTCCTAGCTTCTTCACTACAAGAAGCTGGGAGGAAACACAGCTGGGACAGCTGACCCCAACTGACCAAAGGGATATTCCATATCATATGATTAAACTGTCTTTATCTCAAGCCACAAGTTTTCTCATTTTTACCCTTCCAATTCTCTCCTCCATCCCACCAGAGGGGAGTGAACGAGCAGCTGTGTGGTGCTTAGTTGTCAGCTGGGGTTAAACCACGACAACCCTACAGACAGTATAAGCATGGATTGTGACAGATTTCACTTCCTCTGCACAAAGCAGTCTTGACATGAAGCACACGTGACAGAAGTTCCTTGCTGTTTGGGCTTGCTACCAAAATATGAGCTAAACTGAGGGATGCTGATTCCTGGACAACATCCACTCACAGCTCCAGGACCAGGAATTACACAATAGTTACTGCCATGTGCATACAGTTTCCTTCTCCAGGTGCACCTGGTGGGATAGTGTCTGGAAAGACTCACCATCTCTAGGTAGCAAATTACTCTCCTCACAGAGAATGAAAAAAGTGCAAGCTGACATCACACTCGTAAAGACTGTGGCTGTTGTCAGGCCAAGCAGGCACACTGTACGTTTGTTTGTTTCAAGCTGGCTTATTTTTCATGTCATTTGGATCAGAATGACTGATCTTGCAGTTCATGTGCAAGTTGGTTTATATTTGATTTTCAGGCTGGGAAATAATTTAATCATTGCAAATAGTTGATATTAACTTTTTAAGTTGAGACTGTGTAGAATTATGGATCCTTTTGTGCTTCTTTTCCTTCCTCAAGCTAAACATCCCCAGTGCTCCCCTCTGCTAGAGAGAAAAGATGTCTGGGCTGCAGCAGGCACACAGGTTAGAAGGGAAGAACATATGGATACTCAGAGCATGTTTGAGCAGAGGAACCTGTGTCTGAAGTCGTCTTTCTGAGATAGTGAGAACAAAGTATGTTTCTCAAAAACATTCTTGAAGCCTAAACAATTTTCAAACCAAATTTCTGGGATTTTCTAGGCCACGTTTGTTGTCTTTACATTTACTAACACTTCATTTCTTTCATGAAACGACCCTGTTTATTTTTGAAAGTAATCATGCCCAATCCTTACCAGTCAGAATCCAAATATCTGCCCTGAGACAAATCTTTTCTGGATTGAAATGCCCTTTGCTATTTAGTCATCCCTGGTATAGAAGCCGTTTCATACTTTTTGATCTTCCTTGTTGCCCTACTCTGAATTTTATGCCCTGCCATGCTCAACTAATAGAGGATGTTGTATCCCGTTCTGCAAATTTTGTTGGTGTTTTCTGTTTGAAATGCAAGCGCTGTCAGTATCACCTCTTAATATATGACTGTACAATGTCTAATATTTCCTCTTGTTTCCAGACACCATTGTAAGAACAGGAGTCAGAGACTACTTGAGATGCTGTGTAGGAGAAAAAAAAGATCAGTTCTTTTGAGATTAAAACAATTTTTAACTATGAAAAGTCACAATCACAGGTAGTGCTAGGTAATCAAATTAATCCAGTACTGAAGTACATGTAAGATATGGAAAATAATTAGCCTCCTTGAGGTTATCCGTCTCTCTCCACTGAAAGTATGAGTACTCCAGGTGATAGTATGATCTCTCTTTTAGATGGTAAAAATTAGATGAAATAGCTGTTAATATAGTTGCCAAGTAAGATGCCTAAGCTAGTTAAAGTGGAATTCCAGCCGACATTTATTTTGCCATGAAGCCTGAGACTATGCACGAGTCTAGATTTTCAGAGTCTGCAGGGAATACTTCAAAGCACTGTATTTAGAGATGCGGTTGATACAGTCCCCTTCCTTTTGAAAAGATAATGTAAATATTTATCTTGAAGTCCAAACCTTCCTGTACTAGAGTAATGCACAGGATTGGTGAAAAAAGAGGGTTTATATTAATTAGATTAATGTCAAAAGAATGAGAAAGTGATTTTATGTTGCCTCCTTCTCTGCTGTCCCTGAGACATGAAGCAAAAATGACAATGTGTACGTACTCTTATTTAATAGTCATAACGGAAAAGTACCTAGAGACTCATTTTGATCAGCAAGGTCAAAACCTAGTGAATTTGGTACTTGATAAAAACACAAGGGGAGATGGTACATGTTGTTCAGCATTGGAAGCTTAAAAAAAAAACCCTATAAGAATTCAGAATAAGTAGGATCTATGCTGTGCATAGGCATAGTTATATAATGTATGTCTTTCCTTTCTCCTTCATATTCCTGCCATTAGATTTTTTATCGTATTTTCATTGAAATATAAGATTCTAATGTTTCAGGTTAAAGAACCTTAATATGTTTTCAAGACCTATCAAATATAGTAAGAATAAATGACGGAAGGAAAAAAAAAAATCCATAATTCTCCTTCCTTATATTATTTTTATTTACTGAAATATATAGCATAGGTCACTGATACAACTCTAGATTTTTAAAAGGAACCGTTATTTCTTGGATTGGGCGTAACTGGCATGGCTTTGGTAGCAGGGCCCTGCAGCAGTGTCTTATGGTGAAGGTGGCCATGAACTGCCAAGGGGGTTCAGTCATCTCTGAAACTGATGGAAACAACCCATTGCATATCAAAACTTCAACCAGTAAGGGAACACCTGGCACCCCCTGCTCGAATATATTTTAGAAAAAGTGAAAGATGTGAAGGGCAGGAGATACAAGAAGTACAGGCTGGACATAATGCATGCATTGGTGCCTGCATTATTTTTCACTTTGAATGATCCCTTAGATCAATATTATCTTTCAATTAATTAATTAATAATAAATATGCCATTATACAAATAAAGCTTGAGCTTCTGATTTTGCATTGTTAAACAGTTGAACAGTTTAAGCCTTTATTTCTTAGAATTATTCTATATCCAAGAGTTGTTTGTTGTTTTTTTTTAATGCTGCACCGCATTTTTATTAAATTTTACTGATTGATTTATTTATTGATGTCATGCATATTGGGTATTCTTGTGTTTTAAAGCTGGTTTGGTACAGGAATAGTTCTTCAGTTTAAGCTCCTTGAAGGGTTTACATAGATCACCTATTGTGGAATAAAATGTGCTTTGTGAAGAGTTCTGTTTATATATTAATTTCTGGCAAAATTATTTATTATTTCCACTAAGCTCAATAAAGCCATGTCTTTAAAATCCCATGCTCTAGTTAGAGCAGCGCTTTTCTAACTTTTATTGTATTTTATTTTTGAACACTAAACTATTTGGGAGTACAGTAGTCTGGAACACAGTAAATTAAATCTGCTTTTCTTATTTGCATTATATAAAGCATTTGGAAACAGTTCAGTGTCCAGAGATAGGCACAGATTAACGTTTGCATATCACTGAATTATTATGTATACCATTTGCATAATTCTCCCTTGAAAGAGGAAATGTAGAGACCATGGCAAGATGTTGCGAAGTTGAAGTTGCGGGTTTCTCACGTATGATACCTTATTTACAAGGCCTTGCTGATACAGGGAGACTTTCCTTTTACAACGCTGACGTTAAAAATTAATAAAAATTATCTTACCAGAATAATAAATTAAATATTACCCTACTTAGAAAAGTATACGAATTAATACATGCAAAAGAAAAGATGTTCAATTATGATGTGTGTATTATCAGGCCTGGCATTCTCTAAAACCTGACAGATAAATATATGTACAACAGCTGAAATGTAGAAATCTGTCACTTTAGGATTGAATGGAAGTACAACTTGAATAAGTCCATTCATGTGAGATGTTCATTGTCCTTCTAGCTTTTGTCAACAAACTGGTCCAGACTTTTACCTTGTATTTGAAGATGATTAATGACCACATATTAATGAATATTAATTAGGTAATTTAATAAATTCAGGATTAGAAGAAATATATATTTTAGCGTGATAGCCTGTTGCAGAAGTGAATAGCTCTTGCTAGTGGATGGGAGAAGGGAATATTTAAAGTTCTGCACAAAGAATATTGCTCTTTGTCATTTTTTATTTAAAAGTGTCTAATCAAGAAAAGGATATTAGAAAACAAATAGGAATAAAAACAGACATCCACAGTTTAAGCACATGCCTTAAAAACATGGGAACTCTTCCAAATGTTTCTTAAACTACCGTAACTGAACCTACTTGACTTCTAACTTAAGATAAGTTGTAAAATAAATGAGAATTTGACAAGTACATGTAATCCTGTAAGCTGTATCATGCAATGTTTTCTTTTTAAAAAGTATTTTGCATGAAGTATGAATTCAATTCTGTATTTGAGTGTAATGGGAACTCAGCTTTATTGAAAGGATGTTGGAAAGGGCAGATGAAGACTCTGAAGAGGTGGAATTGCAAAGCTATTTTCGGTTTTCACTCACGACAGTATTGCAGCGCAGGCACGGTTCTGCTGTCCTGAGCACAGGAGGAGCATACTCCAGGAGGTTTCATTTTTTTTTCACAACCTAATTTCCAGCCTTTCTTGAAACCACACATATCAATCTTTGTCTTGTGCCTTTTCAACAACTGTCACTTATCTTTCTTATTTTTGCTTGGCTTTCTGTGTATTTTTGTCTCTTTCTTTTATCCTTCAGGTTCTGTTCGTTCACAGACATGCAGTCCCACAAATCAGTAACTCCACTCTCTGCGGCACTCCAGACAAACCCTGCTTATTTTCCCTGACATATTTCTGTTCCAGTCTTTCCCTGTGATCCAGTACCTCAGAAAGTAGACTTTGCTATTTCACTCTTTTTTTAAAAAAAAAACGAGATTTTAATTACTTTCTCATCTAAAAGGAGTGAAAGTTGGCTAGCAAAACCCCCTGATTCAGTTACCTTGGTGACTGCAAATTGACATCATGCCTGCTGGCAGCTGTGCAGAACCTTCACATAATAAAAATGGGATTGTCCATGTACTCAGTACAATATAAGCTGCCTCGTCACTTTTACTGGCATTCTGTTTGTACCTCTCTATTTCTTCCAGCATTTGTTTTTACCCTTTGGGCTTCTTAATTGTTAAAGACAAATACTCTGTAAGAGAAAATTGAAATAATTGCACTATGCTTTGCCTAATATTTGGCTGCAGAGATTCATATCTATGAAAGCAGGACAGCCATGTCATTCTAGGGGTCAGAATATAAAAAAAAAACATGGAGTCATCAGATCATAGCAACATTTAGTTGGAAGGGATCTCTGGAGTCTATGTGGTTCAATTCCCACTTCAGTGAAAAAATACTTTGGGCCAAAATCTATTTTCACTTATGAAGACACCGAAGAATATTTGGCCTTCAGACTCTTTTTCTGAAGCTCAGAATAATCACGACAGGGATACAAAGACCTTAAAATCACTTATCTGTCTTCTTCCTCCTAAAGCATCACTTTTTCTCAGTAGTCATCTCCTAATTTAAGGCTTTTGAGAGCTGGGCTAATATGTGACACTCCTCACACTGGTTATAATTGTTTTTAGTTGTTTTATCAGAGGTATTGCTAGCAGCACACCTAGAAACATGCAGCTGTTTCTCTTCCTTACAAGCTCTTCCTTCAGTGTCTGCTAGCCAAGTGTGTCATCTGCAGCCCGTAAGGATCTGACATCTCATTCCCACGTATTCATGAGCTTTTCCTCAGTGCTTATTAGCTTATCTTCTGCTATATACTTAAGACTTGTTTTAGTTATGACTTCCAAAATAGATTTCTTATTAGCCACCACTTACGAACTCTGTAGCCTACAGCAATTTTTTTAAAGTTCCCCTACTACTCCTAGGGAAGTTTTGCCTCTAAAAGAGTGACATGGTTGAACTTGAAATCACTGGCCATTAGTGAGCAACTTTAATTTGAAATGTGGAGAAAATCTGCTTCATAACTTTTATGTTGTCTTTATTATATTTCAGAAATGCACAGGTGTTGTTGAATGCACAAATCATTCATACCAGAGTTTGAATGATTTGTTCTGAGCTTAGCAGAATTTATAAAATAGAATCATAGAATCATAGAATCGTCTGGTTGGAAGAGACCTTCAAGATGATCAAGTCCAACCATTTCCCCTGCATTGTCAGGGTCCCTAAACCATGTTGCTCAACACCAAATCTACACGTTTTTTAAACACCTCCAGGGATGGGGACTCTACCACCTCCCTGGGCAGCCTGTTCCAATACTTCACAACCCTCTCTGTAAAGAATTTTTTCCTGATATCTAACCTAAATTTCCCCTGGCACAACTCGAGACCATTCCTTCTCATCCTGTCACTCATAAAGCGGGAGAAGAGACCGACCCTCATCTCCCTACAACTTCCTTTCAGGTAATTGTAAAGAGTGATAAAGGTGCCCCCTGAGCCTCCACTTCTCCAGACTAAACAGTCCCAGCTCCATCAGCTGCTCCTCACAGGACAAGTTCTCTAAACCCTTCAATAGTTTCGTTGCTCTTTGAAAATAGTCTTTTCAGACTTCGCTTTTTTTTAACCCATCTGTTGTAATTGTAAGCTACTGGCCTATAGCATGTAGAACTAGGTAGCTTACTTTAATTAATTTTTAAATATTTCCTGGTAATAAGATGACAAAACAGCTTTACACATGGAAGTAAATTGAAATATTGATACTGCAGCATTCAGCCTGAGTTATTGACTCAGTAAAAAATGCAATAAAAATTTTCAGTGATAATGCTGTAAATATGACAGCTTTACAGCAACATAGCTTTTGTACTACTTTCTCTCCTTAAATATTTTACAGCATTTTAATTTGATTCATAGATTGCTCACTCTTCCACTCACTCTCATTTTTCTAGAGTTTGAAAATAAACATTTGTTTCCCTTTTGGTAGGTTATAAACTCATTCTACTAGTACATGTGTGAAATTATTCATTTAGGAACTGTGTATATTTAGGAAATTAGGACTCTTATGTGGACAAGAGTTAAGTATACAACTAAAAGAATTCCTCATTTAAATAAATGTTCTCTAATGTCTACATATGTTATATATTTTACTCCTGTTCAGCATGTTTTATAGAATTCAAAGCTATTAGTATGGTTTCCAATCCACACCATTAGGAAATGACATAAAAGTTACAACAGGGAAATTTGCACAAGTTTCATACTGAAACCCGTGTAATTATATCCCAATGAACACTGACCATTTGATCTGATGTACATGATTTTATTTTTTAAACATATTAAGGCTTCATAATTTTCATATTAATCTATGTCTATAGTTTTAACAATGATTGAAATGTAAAATTAATATATTTGTTATATTTTTTAACATATTTGTTATTTTAATCTTTCAATAGAAATAATTCACTGCCTATCTTTAGTTGCCATAACATTACCATCACTATCAGAATGAATTGCTGTATTCTAGGTATTTTGAACTTTCCAAGTCTCTATTATACACCTGAAAATACTGTGTCATACCAAAATTATTATTTTATGATTTAGTTGTGTTCCTGATTTTATTTTTTCACAAGGTTACCATAACACCATAAAACTATAATTATACATTTCACCATTAATATTATTATTTGACTAAAATAAGAAAATGAGGGACAAATGCAGCAGCGGCTTTCTGCTGAAAACAGCAAGGCATCTTTTTCTTTCTCGTCTGAAAAAGTCAGCATTCTCCTCCTCAGAATATGCAGTGGAAGTTCTCCCTTGTGTCACACCATGTAAGACCTAATAGAGGTCCTATTGAGCATTAAGATCCCTACAGCATTCTTTCATCTAACTTTCAAATAAGAATGTGTTAGTCCATCTATTAGTCCAATTCTGGAACAGGTTGCCCAGAGGATTTGTGGATTGCCCATCCCTGGAAGTGTTCAAGGCCAGGTTGGGTGACGTTTTGAGTAATCTGATGTAGTGGAAGATGCCTCTGCCCATGGCAGGGAGTTTGAAACTAGATGATCTTTAAGGTCGCTTCCAATCCAAACCATTCTATGATTCTGTGATTCTATGATCTGCAGCTTGTATTTGCTGTTGAAGTTAGCTAGTGGAATGTCTCAGTACTGCAGAAAGCTAGATTTTTCAATCTTGCTGACATTGTAATATTTACTAGAAGAATAAACTCTTTTGATGATAAGATAATGAGAGAATTAAAAAGTCTTCAAGTGTTCTTTGTTTCTAAATAATTGTCTGTATTTAATGGATATTGAGAAATGTTAAAATACCTTTAAAGTCTGACAAAGGTGAATGCAGAATGAGACAAACAAATCTCAATTTTACATATGTTTTGCAAGTATTCTACAGAATTTTGTGGATAAGATTTTCAGAGTAGCCTAATAGATTTGGATTAACATTGAAATTAACAAACATGGAATATTAATAACAGGTACTTTGAATATTCCAGAGTAGTTCCTGTCAGAAATCATAAGTATATGGGCATTTGACATCAACCATATAATTTATCTTTCTCAACACAGCTAGGCAGCAAGATCAGGGACTGCATTCTGTGCTGTGAATTTCTAAAGATTGTATGATCGTTGTGCATCTGTAGCAGTTTTCCTTACAGTTATGAGAGAACTGTGCCTTTTTAAGAACTCATACTATGCAAATATTACTTTTACTAAAATCAAAAGGTCAAAATAGCCATTAGTAATATTGACATCAATAATGCTGACAACTGTAATACACGTCATGGAAATACTGATAACATATAGTAGACGACTGTGTTACTTCACAGATGGTGTACAGAAATGAATAATAACTTGGTCTTATGTAGCATGATCAATCAAAACTGGGCAAAATCAGATTCTGTAATACGAGGGCACTATACTGTCTTCAGTCCCTGGATAATATCCACAGAAGATACTAATACCTATTTATGTCTGTTCCAGTAAACAAAATTGTCCAGGGGCCATAATTTTTTCTTAACTGCAGGTAGCAAAACAGGATTGTACCCATGTAGCCAAGATCTCTTTGCACCGTCTCCTCCTCTCCCCTTCCAGAAACCAAGAGGATTGCCCTTTGCAGGGCTGGCATGAACAGTCCCCAGTTTCTGCTCACCCAAACCTCAATCTACTCTGATGTCCCAGTTTTAGCTGGGACAGAGTTGTTGTTTTTTTTAACAGCCAGAAGAGCTCCGTGTTTTGGTTTTACTCAGAGGCTCACTCTGAGAAGAATGTTGATAGCAAGCTGATGTTTGTGGTTGGAAGTGAAACTCCAAGGACTTTTCAGTGTGCGGAGTACAGAAACACGGCGGGATAAGCGGGGAGCATAGCTGGGACAAGGGGGACACTATTCCCCTTGTGATTTGTGGTGGAACTGAAGATTGAGGGCCAAACTGGCCAATCAGTATTCCATATCATGCAGCGTCATGCCCAGTATAAAAGTGAGGGGCAGCTGGGAAGAAGGGCTTTTGCGCTTTGGCTCTTTTGCGCTTTGGCTTTTGCGCTTGCTGCGCTTTCGCTCTGTTGCTTTTCCTTTCTTCTCTCTCTCTCTTTCTCTGCCCCTCTCTATTTCGGGGCCTCGCGTTCGTCCGGGATTGCAGCTTTGGGACAAGACGGGCTTCGCATACGAGGGGGTGGTGAGCACATACACTGTATTAAATCATCTGTATTAAATCATTGTTATCTCAACCCACGGGTTTCCCGTTTCTTTTTTAATTCTCTCCCTCATTCCTGGGGGTGGGGGAGGAGGATTGACCGGCTGTGTGTGGGGGGTGGTTTACAACCTAACCCACGACATCTGACCAAAGCCAAAACTATTGCAGAGACTCTGCTATTGATTCGGTTGTATAAATGCCCACATGCCAGTATTCAAGTGTTTGCCCTGGCATTGTTTAGTTTACTAATCTAGACAAAGTCTCAGGAATTAATTCTGGAGAGTGTTTTAATTCTGGAGTGTGTTACACTTGTCACATTTAATTAGAGCTCATGATCACGATCTTCTGTTATGGTTTTTCCTCATCCTTTTTTTTTCTGCTGTTTAGCACCAATTTTCTACATTCCATTTTCATTTTATATATTCTTCCCCATCTTTCCCAGATTCATTTGTATTTTTGATTTCTGTTTGTTTCCTCTTTCTTTTTCAGCTTTTCGTTAGTGAGCTTGAACACAACAAGTTTCATATTTCATCTGAACCTTTAAATCCACAATGTTCCAGTAAGTAGAAAATACCCGCCTGAGTTGTGTGCTGCGTGACTTTCCCTGATGCCTTGTGCTTCTCAAAATGTGAGTTAGGAATCACATAGAGGTGGTTTGTAAAAAGGAATAAATTTACATAATGCTTTCTTTACTCTCATCTTCTCCATTGTATAGAAGCTTGTTTTATTTGTTTTCTTTCTTTTTTTAATTTGAATATTATCTGGTGATCACAGGAGTGTTATTCAATTGCTATTCTCATATTGTCCAAGCAGTTATGAGAGGAAAGGTGCTTTTTCTTCTAGTCAGATACCATAGTAGAGAACATTTTAATCTGCCTACCAAAGACATAAAGAGGAAAAAAAATAGCTGCATTTTAGTTTCAGTATAGAATAAGGTTCGTTATTTTAACATCAACAACTAAAGTTTAAAGAAAGAAAAAGCCATAATGTGCTACTTCTGGATATGAATCAGACACCATCTTTTTCTCCTTGTACTCCAAGAACATTCAGTGTGGATACAGTATTAGAAACTCTAAGGAACGTAGTGAAAGACATTAGAGTGAGATTCAATTCATTTCACATCTATTTTTCAGCAATAAACTATAAACTATCATGATTGTTAACCAGAAATAAAAGATCCAGTCCTAGGGAAAGTGGAAGATTTCAAAGGTGTGAGAAACTCCTACTCTGAAAAGTGTGAGATTGGATTATCCTCACGTCTGTTATAGCTTCATCGTTTTCACTCATCCCTATGTCGCTTGATACATTTTTAACTTATTACTGAATTTCTAGGCTGAAGAAGAGTTTTTAACAAAGCTATATGTACTCTTTGGTCTGTATTTCTTTGCTAGTGTTAATGCATATTTAGTTCTGAAGGTAGAGAATATGATTAGATGTAAGTTTACATAAATCATGCACTGGAGTTTATATCTCTAACTCAAATATTCTGTATTTGGTGAAGTTTCAGTATGCATCTCATAAATGGTAGGAGGAATTTTATGACATGGAAAGAAAAATCTTAATGAAAATCTAGAAAGGATTGTTACAGTTAACAGGAATACAAGTATTTAATTTTCAATTTTAGTAGTGGAGCACACAATCCCTCATATAGAGGAAATATAAAAGTAAGGATATTTTCACATATATGCGTACTTAACAACTGGTGTAATGCCATAACTCAGTTGATCAAAACCAGTACAAAACAAGTTCATAAAACAAATGCTACAACATTTTTTTTCTGAAAGATCTCAACTGTGGGGGGAAAAACATGCTCACTTCAGTTTCCCCTACATTTTATTCCTCTTCCTAGTATAGCTGTCTCTTTCACCTGTACTTCTACTTTCAAGAGTTTTCTTATGAGATCCCTCCTACTTTACCTATACTTACTCTTATCTGTCAAAAGATTGCAAATGTTACAATACTGGTAAATTTTTAAATGTATTTTATTAGAGATGAGAAGAAATGTAAAAACTGACATAGAATCATAGAATGGTTTATATTGAAAGGGACCTTAAACATCATCTAGTTCTCATCCCTCTCCCATGGGCAGGGACACCTTCCACTAGATCAGGTTGCTCAAAGCCTCATCCAACCTGGTGTTAGAAACTTCTAGTGATAGGGTGGCCATAGCTTCTCTGGGAAATCTGTTTCACTGCCTCACTAAACTCAGAGTGAAGAATTTCCTCCTTACATCTAATCTAAATCTAATCTCTTTCAGTTTAAAGCTGTTGCCTTTGTCCTATCATTCTTTGCCTTTGTAAAAAGTCCTTCTCCAGCTTTCCTGTAGGCACCCTTTAAGTACTGGAAGGCTGCTATAAGATCACCCCAGAGCCTTCTCTTCTCCAGGCTGAACAGCCCCAACTCTCTCAGCCTTTCTTCACAGGAGAGGTGCTCCAGCCCCGAGATCATCTTCTTGGCCCTCTTCTGGACCCGCTCCAACAGCTCCATGTCCTTCTTGTGTTGGGGACCCCAGAGTCGAATACAGTACTCAAGGTGGGGTCTCATGAGAGTAGAGGGGCGGAATCACCTCCCTCAACCTGCTGACTGCACTTCTATAAGCACACAGTGACAGCTCATGTTGAGCTTCTCTTCAACCAGTATCCCCAAGTCCTTCTCCTCAGGGCTACTCTCAATCCATTCTCTGTCCAGCCTGTACTTGTGCTTGGGATTACCCAAACCCATGTGCAGGACCTTCACATGGCCTCATTGAACTTCATGAGGTTTGGACAGGTCCACTTCTCCAGCCTGTCAAGGACCCTCTGGATGGCATCCCTTCCCTCCAGCATGTCAATCACACCACACAGCTTGGTGTCGTCAGCAAACTTGCTGAGGGTGCACTCAATCCCACTGTCTACATTGCCAACAAAGATGTTAAACAGCACTGGTTCCAATAATGATCCCTGAGAAGCGTCATTTGAAGCTGCCCTGAGCATGTACTTGCCTCCATTCCCTACTTTCCTTTAAGCTACCCCCTTAAAAGGGGCCTGCAGGAAAGCTGGAGAGGGACTTTTTACAAGGGCATGTAGTGATAGGACAAGGGGCAATGGCTTTAAACTGAAAAAGGGCAGATTTATATTAGAGATAAGGAAGAAATTTTTCACTCAGAGGGTGGTGAGGCAAAGAAAGAGGTTGCCCAGAGAAGTTGTAAATGTCCCATCCCTGGAGGTGTTCAAGGCCAGGCCGGATGAGGCTTTGGGCAACCTGGTGTAGTGAAGGGTTTCCCTGCCCATGGCAGGGGGTTTGGAACTAGATGATCTTTGAGGTCCCTTCCAACCCAAACCATTCTATGATTCTATGATTCTGTGATTCTACTGCCTTCAGCCTGGTGGTGGAAGAATACATGATCCCTTTATTATGTTGTTCTAAAACAATATTCTTCTTCCATTTTACTGCTATGAGGAGTAAGAGTATGGCAGTGTAAATAAACAGAAATATCTTCAGCTGTTTAATTTCAGAACTAGCTGGTGGTCCTAGAAAGGATATATTTAAACATAGGCTGCTAAACTTCCCTAATACAGCGAACACGGAAGTTAGCTGTTGATCTGACAGAATAATAGTCTTTCAATAGTAGCCTTTAAAGTTAGGTCTTAAGCTGAGAGAAGAACTGTTTAAACAAGGTGTTTGCTTGTAACAAATCTTGGGCTTTGCCTGCAGGTCCATGTACACATAAGTCCAGTGCACAGAAGTTTCTTGTCTGTCACTTCTGATAGTACACAAACACTCTGAATTTCACTCTGTCTTTCAAGTTGAGCTTGGAAAGTACGGGAGGTGAGTGGAGCCCCAGCCTGGGTGCTGTACGGCCTGATTTTACTCCCTGCTCTGTCACACGAACCTTGTGAGACTGTGAGCCTCTGATGGGCTGAAGTGCAGAACAGGGCTTCAGCACTTAAACTGGCAGACATTTATCAAAGTTCTGAAAAGTAATCATTCAGTCTTAAAAGTGCTCAGAGTGCACTTCACATCTCAACTCTATCAAAAACAAAAGAACATGCTTCTTTTTCTAAAAGATCGTCTCAGAGGGTCTTACAAAGCTGAGCCTTGTGAGAGGTTTGAAGAGGAACCCTAGCCTCTTTGCAACATTGATCTTCTCTCTCCCTCCCTCCCTCCCTTCCTCCCTCTCTTCTTGCTTGTTTGCTTGCTTGCTTGTTTCCTTCCTTCTTCCCTTCTATTTCTTAAGGAATATTTGAAAAAAAACCTCTCTATATATATTTTATATATATAAATATATATATAAATATCTGTAATATATAAATACTTAATCAGTAGCAATTTTACAATCAGGATTAGATTATTTCTAAAGATGTTCTTGTCCAAAGATACAGTGCTGAATATGGTATTGTTTTCAGAGTATATCATTCACTTACTTCAGAACTTTCCATAAAGAAAAATTTATCTTTTTTTTATTTATTTTATTCTGTCGTGATTATATTGTTAACTCTAGGAGAGAGAGCTTGTCTAACATATAAAGTTTTGATAGCAGGATTAACCAATTCTAGAATGAACAGAAAAATTGGAATTGGAAAACACTCATCTTTTTTGTGCAGGCAGAAAAAATGTCTGTGGTTGCAGAAAACTGCAAAACAGAAGAGAGTGATGTGACCATGAACTTTCTTCCTAATGATTCCTCTTTTAACCTTTTTGAGTATACTTCATTTTATGAAAAAAAAAAAAGTGAAAAAAATAAAAATAAGGACAAACAAAATAAAAAGCCTAGCAAAAAGTCCAGGACTCATGTTTCAGGGGTGGCGGGACACAGATGAACTTTGTTTTTTCCCTGATAACACTGGAAAATATTTTGGAATATTTGAAAGCATGACAAATGTCACGTGTAATTGGAGTTGAAGTTTTCGAGGTGATAAACTTTCAAAGGCTAAACTTAGTCAAGAACTTTTCAATGATCCAAGAACTTTTCAATGCCTTTGATCTCCAAACTAGACCCCTAAAATTAAATAGACTTTTATACCTTAACTGTCCTAAATACAGTGAAGACTTTAAATCCATGCCAGGAATTCTGTTGAACTTCTTGACTTTGTAGGTAGAAGTTATTTAAAATTTTGCAATTCTTGTGTCAAAGATTTTAGCTATTGGAAAGAATTCTTGATGATTTCATCCACAAGTTATTCTTAGATTTTATGTATTCTAACCTTCATCCCATTCAACATAGTACTGAGGATTTACCTGAAAATTCTAAGTAACATTAATAATATAACAGTTAATTGTAATAAATTACTTCATATAATGAAAACATGGACCTTTGCAGGTTAATTAGATATGATTAAATTGAGTGGGAAATGGCAGAGACTCCTTGATCTCCTAGATCACTGGGTTTCAAACTTCTCTGATTAGAAAACACCTAAAACATTTCCTATAAAGCTGCAGATCTCTGGATAGTGAATATGCAGTAGGTTTTCTTTTGTTGTTTACTAACGTAATACATATCTGTACTGCTTTTGGCTGGGATAGAATTATTTTTCTTCACAGCAGCTTCTTTGGTGCTATGGTTTGAATTTGTGATTGAAGTACTGTTGATAGCACAGTGATAACAGTTTTAGTTATTGCTGAACAGTGCTTGCACAGCACCAAGGTCTTTCCTGTTTTACATTGCCCTGGCAGCAAGTTGGCTGCAGGTGCGCAAGAAGTTGGGAGGGGACACAGCTGGGACAGCTGACTCCAACTGACTAAAGGGATATTCCATATCATATGGTGTCATGCTCAGTAATAAAAGCTGGAGGAAGAATTAGAAAGGGTGGACGTTTGGAGTTATTGTGTCCATCTTCCCAAGTAATCTATGCATGATGGAGTTCTGCTTTCCTGGAGGAGGCTGAACACCTGCCTACCCATGGGACATAGTGCTTTGCTTTATTTGCATGGCGCAGCTTCTGCTTTACCTATTAAACTATGTTTATCTCAACCCACAAGTTTTCTCACTTTTACCTTTCCATTTCTCTCCCTCATCCCACTTAGGGAGAGTGAGTAAGCAGCTGTGTGGTGCTTAGCTGCTGGCTGGGGTTAAACCATAACAGTACCTCAGAAAGAGTCCATGGAACCTCAGGCATTCATAGACCAGAAACCAAAACCCTTTCTTTTAGAACTGATGCTTTATAAATTGTGCCTCTTTTTCACTCAAGGTATGTTGCCAAGTGTCTGAGACAATTTGGTGTACTTTGATATTTTTAGTGACCCCACTTGATAGAGATCCATTAGAATACCAAAGGCACACTGAGTGACTAATAGCAGTGTTGCAAAACACTCTGATCTATTAAAGATGAAATGGATTTGAGCATTTTGAGGGCTAGCGTCAAAACCAACTTCAGTGTTGGCTATTTGTTCTATTCTCACACTAAGAACACACCGCAACATTAAGTAGCTCCTTTGAATAGGGGCACTAATAAAAATAGCAAATACAGCAAAAATGAACACCAACAAGTGATGGAAAGAGAGAGACAGTATTCTTCACAGAAAATATAAATGGTGCACAGGTTTAGTTTAAAACAAAATGGATTTAATGTCTTGAATTTTAAAAAAAGGATTATGTCACACCTTCTCTGTCAAACATCAGGCCACTAATTGTAGCTTCTTCACAGAAGCTAACAAGTATTAATTGGTGTTGCTATGCAAAAATATCCCACAAGGGCACCCTTTCTTCTCTTTAGAACCATTTTCCTGATCTACCCTGGTTAAACCATTTGCTTTAATACATCCATTCAAATGTCTTTAGGAGTTGTTAGAATTAATTTTATGTATTACTGACTTTCATCTAGCATAATAAAGGTTCTCCCATCAACATCCATCAAATATTTATTTTATCAACAGCCATTCATCAATATCAGCATCCATCTAAATATATATATTATTCACATGTCAGATTTTACATATAAATATATTCATTCATTCTCTTATTAGCTTATTAAAATAAATCAAAAAAATGTAGTCACTGATAAGAAAACATATTAATCCTGTAATTCTCTGAAATCTTTCAGGAAATCCTAAATCATATATAAATCCCTGCTAATGTGAAGCAATGCATTCTGTAAAGGAAATGACATTGTGCAGTTTGATGGCAAAGTAGCTTTCAGGATACTAGACTGTGTAAACTTCATACATTTTACATAGATGCAATCAAAAATTCCACTGAAATTTTTGCATAGATTAAATCATAGTTAGTAGAAAGATTTTTTAAATAGGTACTGATTGTTTCAATTTACTAACTGAAAGTCAGAATCTTAAACCCTTCCTTCTTTTACAAATTTAATTGATATAAAAGATAAGACATTCACTCTATGAATTAATATACGATCTAGATTGTGCTAATTAGTCAAACAAAACATAATTCCATCTGTTTTCGGAGAGAAGGCAAGAAGAGGCAGCGCTATTTTCATCTCAGGGCTCTAGCCAACACTGACAAATTGGACTGCCTTTCTATTCTGGGTACTTGATTTCACTATGTATTACTGATATTCCTGTAATGATAAACAGCAGTTTCATTATGCCAAAGGAAGAAAAACTTTTCTTGAAGGAGATCTGAGGTACATCACAACTTAATTCTTAATGGCTGCAAGTGTGAAAATTATTTTAATTCTCCATTTTTTACTGCTTTGTGCTGCTTACCTGCACAGAACTGCATGTCCATAAAGCAAGCACAGGGTTGCACTTTAGGTTTCTGATCCCTACTGTCAATGACCATGTCGCCTTGTTCACTCTCTCTTTGGTCAATTAATTTGAATTCCTAACTTCACAGTGGTCCAGCATCAATAGGTAGGATTTTCTATGGAGGTTTTCTCTGTTGAATGGTCAAAAATTACATACATTAGTTACATGGCTGAAGTCCTGTGTCAGAATTCTCATTTTAGACACTTAGTTCTTGAAAACAAGGTAATAAAAAAATCATGTGTTCCTTAGTCACGTAAGGAACTTCATGTTCGAGCATGAATGACCTGAGAGATCAGATAGTAACTATGAGTAGGCATTTTAATTGATCTGTAGGATTTAGGTGTTTAAACTTGGTGCGACTTGAGTGTACCATCAAAGTTTTCACTAGAATTTAACCTGTTTGATAACCAGAACTTCTGCTTCATGTAAATGTGGTGCTTAGGGACATGGTTTAGCAGTGGTCTTGGCAGTGTTAGGTTCATGGTTCAACTTGATGATCTCAAGGGTCTTTTCCAACCTAAATAATTCTACAATTCTGTGATAAACCTGTATGAACCCTTTCCTCTGCCCCAGATAAGGAGAACTCTAGGAAAGGTTTCTAGGTGTCAGAAAGGGTTGCGCATCGGCCAGCAGGCAGTGAGCGATTACATTGTGCATCACTCATTAGTATGTATTATTAAAATTTTTATATATCATCATATGTTATTATAATCTTATTATTTTAATCATTATTACTTTTCATTTTTATTATCATTATTAAATTGTTCTTATCTCAAGCCATCAGTCTCACTCCCTTTTCCCCTTTAATTCTCTTCTCCATTCCCCAGGGGTGGGCGAAGGTGAGTGAGCAGCTGCATGATGTTTACTGCTCAGCCGGGTTAAACCACAACAGAGATTTGAGAACTAACTATTGCTGTTGATGAATATATGGGTAATAAAATATTAATTATTGTAAACTTATTAAAAATCAAATTATAGTTTGCATAAAAACATAATCAATACAAAGACAGATAGCAGAGATAATGAATTTCCATAAGTTTGCATATTTTAATTACTAATGTATGACAGAGATTAAAGGACACTTCAGTTAAGACCACATCTGAACGGACCGAATTTCTTCAAAAAAAAAAAAAAAATTTGGGAGTACCGAAAAAAAAGTACTGTATTATCAGGATTATTTCTCACACCATTTTTTTCTCACTCCTCTCCCTCTCACCTACTGCACAGCGTGTTTCACCCTTTTTTATATATTTTATACCAGAGGTGCCACAGTTTGGTTGCTGGGCCCAGCTTTCGCCAGCAGTGGGTCCAATCTGCGTCTTGGCATGGGGCAGCCCCTGTCCTCTTCTTACACAGGCCACTCCTGCAGCACCCCTCCTCACCCAAAACCTTGTCACCTGCACTCAGTATAAACAGTCTCTGTCCTACAGATCCTGACATCTATTCATCCTATAAACAACAGCAGTGGCCTAATATTCTCAGAGGTAATTGGAGCTGAGAATTACCAAATGTTTATGTTAACAAACTTCAATAAAATAAATAATAAAATTTGTATAATATCAAGAAGATCTGAAAAGAAACATAAGAAAACACTGTCAGCCAATAAGAATAGAGCAAACTTACTTTACTCATTAAAAAGCTGGGGACTGTGCTGGAATTTCAGCTCTGTGGATCTTCATCTGACCGGTGTAGTAGTTCCATAGTACAGACATAGTGGGTGCAAGCAAACATATTCAACAGCGCCTACAGAAACTTCAGAAGAACTGGAAACTGCTGCCTCTGCAGGAACAGCTGACCAAGGAGAAGGAACAACTGCACAGGTGTATCTTCCCTGCATGGGAATCCTTTCATTACAGTTTACTCTGAAAAAGAGAAACCAATGTTGAATGACGGAGCAAGCTTGGCACCTTGCTTATATGAAAAGCAGTAGATCTGAGTTCCCCTAGGTTTTGAACTCAGTAGGAATTAGGAAGCCATAGCATCATAAAGAGGCTATGATATCAATGATCAGCTGAATGGCAGCATGTCGTTCTCAAAGTCGCATCTCCCTTTTCTTTGAGGATCATGGGGAAAGCTTGCTCAAGAGGCATTGCTCTTCACAGAAGCAAAATACTGTCAGTAAGTTAAAATTTAGCAGGTGCAGGAACTGCTGTCTCCCACAGAGGCAACATATCATCAAAAAACTGATGGACATATTGCCTCTATCTCGGGCAACTGCCTCTAGTTCCCATTATATTCAGAATGCTACTAGGCTTTTTTTTTTTTTTTTTTAATCAGCACAACTAATGTGCATGAAATACTTTGTGTAATTTTTACACATTTAGATGCACACACACATATATGTATGTGCATAGGAAATAGGTAAAAAGTATTAGTGTTAGTGTGTGTTTTTTTGTGTACATGTTCATATGCAAAGTACCACTGTAGCCACACATAAACAACTCCCCTCTCAACACAGCAAACATTAGGATGTAGAGGTCTGAAGTAGGAATAATTTTGGTCTTGTTAGAATTGTTTTTCTCTGCACTTGAGCACACTCTACTATTTGTTAGCTCTATGCCTAACAAAAACCCAAAGATCAGTTCTATCCATCACGGAGACTGTCTTTCTATCTGTCCCACACAGTGTTTAGTCTGCTTTAGGTGCTGCAAAAATACAATTTGCTGGTTCATTGATAGCGTATTCAGACTGAACTGTGCTGAAATACCAATCAAAACTGAAGAAAACTAGTGCTTTCAAACTAAACCAGCGCATCATAAACAGAATTGTCATTTCTGAGATCTCTGTGCACAGAAGACCCACCACTGAAATTTGTAGAAGACGAGCGCTCTATTAGACACAAGTGCAAACAAATTCATGGCAGAAGTGATAAGCTGCCACTGCCAGTGACCTCTACAAAAGATAAGATTGAAATGATGTCTGCAGAAATAAATAACATGGCTGAGGGAATAGAATTGGAACAGTCTACACAGACTAATAAAGGATAGAACTTGTGTTTGCGAATTAAAAAAAAAGAAAAAATGCTCTCCTAATATATGGATTAAAAACTACTGTATATTCTTGTCAGAGACACAAAAGCATGCCTTGTAAAATGAAATGAAAGAGTGCTGGTACTCTTTGAAAACGCATATTATAATATCTCCGAAAATTTTCAAACCATTGGATGAATAAACGAAACCAGAAAAACAATGGCAATTAATACATATGAGTTTGCGCAACACAAATATTTTAGAAAACTGAGAGAAAGAAGCCAATATAGAGAATGGGCCATCCCAAAGCACACTCAATAGTGTTAGTTAGCCCCAGAGCACAGTATATAAAAATGAGTCCATTCATCAATGTCACCCTCTGCATTTATGTCATATTTTGGGTTTCTGCAGTACTATATTTCATCTCACTAAATGCTCACTCTGACCAAGGGAAGGAAGAATGAACACAAAACTAACCCTTAAGACAGACTTACAGAAGATCAGCAATGTGACTTTATGAGTAAGATTTTTTTTCTTAAATCCCTAAGGGAATTAAACATACAGATTATTTTAATATGGACCAATTTGAAAATCCAGGTTTAAATCCTAGGAAAAATACAACTGTTTTGTTTTAGCATAGATATGTCCTGGGTTTTGACTGTGCATAAGGTTAGATGAATAATAGAATACACAGTTCCAGGTGTTCCTTAATGTATTTGATTTTATCGATATAAAGTATTAATAGCTAAAACATGACAAACATTTATCATATTTTTTTCCTGATAGGCTACTGAAAAGGCATGAAAACCTTTTATTAAGACAGTGATTGTGCCTCAGTAAATGTCACTAACATAGTATAACAATGTTTTGCATTAATATTTCTGTCCTATGACAAGATGTCAAAGAAGAACAGTGGGTCAAAATTTTCCATCCTATGGAATACTGTGTTTTAAGTAAAATGAAACTAAACTCCATACAAAGTTCTTCTAATTCTGTTCACTTATTATTCTCATAATTTTTGTTGTGACAACTCACATCAAATATGATGCCCTGATAAGTGATATCTTTAAGAAAGAAAATTAACTTCTAGAAACATCAGTAGATAACACAACTTTTAACATATCATTTTCTTTATGTTCAACATGAGTGAAACCTGTCTACATGGACCAGTTCATGTTATCTTTGAATTTCATTGCTTCACGAGGAAGTGAACATCCTCAGCTCTCACTCTTAACCCCACATATGATTCATATGAGTATTAGTTCTCTAATATCCCGTAGGAAATTCTTGCTTTCATGAAAATGTCTTTTATTTGTAGCTGAAATGCTTCATGAGGAAAATACAAAGCACGATAAGTGTTTAGTATTTTTTAAACATCAGTGTATTCTATTTACCTAACTACTGCTTTCCACTGAGTATGGAAAAGGTGAACTTTTGTCATCTCTTTTTTCCAGCTCCTTTTAGAAAATTTATAACTTTCAGCACAAGTTTTGTTCATATGTGTACAGATAGAGCCACACTTTCCTTTGACTGGTGGCAGTCTTGCCCTTTATCTTCAGAGTGATAGCTTTCACTATATAAAGTTTCTGACACATGCACTATGTATTCAGAAGTTTTGCTCAATATATTATTAAAATGGTAATAAAAAGATACATTCATTTAGTCATTGTACTACTGTCAGCAAAATCCATCACCACTTTCTTTCTTAGTGTGATGCTTTAATTTACATATAATAACCAGTTTGAAATAGAATTAATAATCATAAATAACATTCAGGCATAAAGTCAATGCCCTGATTAAGTTTTACAAGCAGAATGGGACATTTTGACTGCAGAATTTTTTAAGTAGGTGCAGGGAGGGAAAGACTTCTTAGGTTTCCCCTCTTTCTCTTCTATCCTCCCTTCCTTGCCCTTCCAACCTTGGAGAGGTTATCATAAGTCTTTATAGCAGTTCCTTAAAGTATCAGGAAAAGTGGGAATCCAGAATGGGTATGTTTTCTCACTGACACTAAAGGTGAGATTTTCAGGAGCACTTAACCTTGATTAATCTCTGCTCTCATGGTTGTGAGTGGTAAAACGAGGTCAGTGGAGTAATTATTTCACAGCTGAATGCCCATAGTAGATGAGAGTTGTCGTCTTTTTTTTTTTTTTAAACTTCAGACTCCCTAGAATTCCTACAGTTTGAAATCTGTCCATTTTTATGCCCCTGAACCATACAGACCCAGAGGGGCAGTTATCTTTAAAATGAGCAAGGTCATCCACATGGAGTTTCTTCTCCATTCTGCTTGCCTCCTTTTTTTTTTTTTTTTTTGTGGGTGTCTCAGGAAAAAGATGATATAAGCCAGTGTAATTCACAGTGCTATTCACAACAAAACACTGAAAGACAAAGGAGAAACCAGAGAACCATAACCTTGAAACTACATTTCACATTTCAAGCAAGAAATGTACCTCTTTTGTGGATAAAATATTAACAGATGCAGAGAAAAAAAGAAACACATTTTTCATTCAAAACCATATATTTGACAAAAGAAAAATTAAACACATGCAGTGCATCATAGCAGAAAGGGACGGTGAAGGTCAAAGGGCAATTGGCTTAAATGGTAACCTTGCTTGCCGAATTTCACTTTCCAGACCAACAGATGATAAATCACCCATCATGATCAAGCAAAACAAAAAGAACAATCTCATAAAACGAATGCTTTAAGAGGAAAGCTCAAATGACATGAACTACAGGACTGGCCCACTCAAAATGTTTAACCTTCACATGATCTAGCATCCTTTCCACTGCTATGAAGTCCAACCATTTTCATTAATATATAATAAGCCAGTAATGCTTGTAAGCACAGTAACTACAGAAATATTTAAGAACTAAAGAAAACTAACTATAATATGCTGTTTGTATTTTTCTTGTTCATATTGATTTTAATATTTTATACTGGAATTAATAATGGGAGAATACTCCCTCTGTAGAAATGCCCAAAGTAGGGTCTTACACGAGTCACTGCTTTAGGTCCCAAGAAGCTCTTTTTCCACTGAGCTCCCTTTTTATGACTTCACAAGAGTTATTTGAGTTTATTTGTTCCTTTTTCATCTGTGTAATTAGGACAATAACAGCCACACATAAAAAAGATTGCATTAGAGTATCAAGACTGAATTGTTAATAGTGGATGCCTACTGTGTAGAGGTGTACTTCCATGAGACTCAGATAAGTATCATAAAGTTATACTGTGTATAGTTCCTGTTCTGTAGTGATGATTATTTAGTTGTAAGGCTTTCAGTTAATTAATTCTCTAATTACTGCCTTTAAAAATTAAAATATGTGAAAAATTGAACAATGTTTTTGCAGAGAGGGCATGTCTCCTTTGTGAAGAATAGAAAATGTTAAACTATCAGGCTGATAAGTACTGTATTCTTTTTTAAAACTAAGGTTGCAGCTACATCATTAGAACACAGCTACTTTTTGCAAGAAGTTCAGTCTTCATATCTATCTTGGAACCTGTGTTCCTTCCTGAATTAACTCTATCATGCCCCTTGGTAGCTCTGTCTAGACACTTACATAATAATTTGTACCTGTGACTACCCTGCCATGCACAAAAGAAAGACGCTCTAGGTTTAGTTCTACTGTCCAAGCCTCTGAGGTTATTCCAGTAGGCCCTGAGACCTTACATGTTCCTTCAAATTCCTTTACCAAAAGTGTCGTCAGCATTGGAACAGGCTGTCCAGGGAAGTGGTTGAGTCATTATCCCTGGAGGTATTTAAAAGACATGTAGACATGGCACTTAGGGAAAAGGTTTAGTGGTGGACTGGTGTTAGGTTAACAGTTGGAGTCAATGATCTTAAGGGTCTTTTCCAACCTACATGCATCTATGATTCATGTTTTTGTCCCATGTCCCATCATTCACGTGCCCCACTTTCAACATTATTTGACAAAAATGTACCTATGGCAAGCATCAAGCAATCTTCTCACTAGTATTTTAAACTGGAAAGAAATGGAATAGGCACAAAGGGATGCAACTCAAATATGAGAGGGAACGTATGTTGATTCCACAGTCAGTATATGTCATGATCATGCATTCATGATTAGTTCTCTTTTCCATCACCAGAATGCATTCCTCCCCTCCTCCAAGACATAGCATAGATGATTAGTCCATCCCACAGAAAGGACAGGACAGATCTCTGTCTTGCCAGCTTGTGCTGTATCTTCCTTCTCACACTCCAGGTTACCAGGTGCAGATAAAGAGCATCCATTATAAGCCATTTCATGCTTTCCTAGGTACATGAGTGCTTACCAATAGTTAATATGTTCATGTCTATTCATAACACTAACAACTGTTTATGGAACATAATCTAGTAAGAAATGGGTCAGATCTAGGTATCTATATAAACAACTGTAAAATATACACTTAGAATGCAGGAGTGTCCAGTCTGGGTCCATAGCACTGCGTGCCATTTCAGACTCCAGCAATGAATGCTAAGTGACATCCTTGCCTTTGTGGAAACCTTAGGTGAGAAAGTTCTGTCCTTAAGCTGTCCTAGTGTAAGTCCCAGAATCTTAAAAGCTCCAGAAGAATTGGTGATGATATAAGCTGGCTGAGTGACACCTGAGAGCCTTTTCTGTCTAAAATTCAGCCTGACTGAAAATATGTAACAGAAGATATATTTCCTGATCCAGCTAAAGAATCTTCCATAAGCAAAGCCCCTAATACTCCAGAACTTATGCTTGCAATCACTCTTTGAACCCAAAGGCTTTCCTCTCTTCCATTTCCAGGCTGAGACTTTGTGGAAACTAACCTCATTGCAATTTCACTGAATTGTTACAGTGTGTAGCAGCATAAGGGAAAGAGGATTGTGTGTACGTAGGTCTGCTTATGTAATTAATGTCTTTTGTAGATTTTTGTAAAAAATGTAACTTAGTTTAGGCATTTTGAGAGCTTTTGTTTACAAAAATGAAAGACATAAATATGTAGAGATTTCTGAAGCCCTTGACGCTTCATGTCTGTAGGAGTTTACCCAGCTCAAGGAAGGAGAGTGTACAGGTAAGGTAGATAACAAGAGAACACCTCTGGAGAGAAAAGGTCATGCAAGACATCCACGAGTTAGAAATAATATTTCCTTAAAAGTATAGATTCAAGAGAGGTCTTTTTCTAAGCATGTCAGACTCCAAGACTTGGGACATAATGCTTTCTGCTAGAATCTGCCTCATAGACACTAAATTTGGTGGAAAGAGGAAGAATTAAATTTTGTGTCATGGGAATGGAAAGAGGCTATGCTCACTGGCAAATGAAGTGAAGAAGCCATGTTTGTAGTTATCTAGGGTGGGGCTTAAAAGTGCATGTAAGTCGATGATATTCTGAATCTCTCTCCCATCCTGTGAGTTAGGGCCACCGCCTGTGCAGAAAGGGCAACATCCACAGCCAGATATCTCATATGGAAAACCTCTTCCCAAGCATTCCCCCCAGCATGTAGGACACATATGGAATGAGATCCAGCATGCACTCCATCTTGCAATGGGTGTCGTGGTTTACTCCAGCTGGCAGCTAAGCTACTACAAGGTCGTTCCCTCACTCCTCCCTCACAGTGGGTTGGAGAGGAGAAAAGTATAACAAAAGGCCTGAGAGTGGAGATAAGAACAGGGAGGCATCACCCACCGACCATGGCCCTGGGCAAGACAGGCTCAGCTTGGGTACAAATCAATGTAATTTGTTACCAGTTCCTTCAGAGAGGATAACAAGAAATAAAGCCAGATCTTAAAATCACCTCCCCCAACTCCTCTCTTCTTCCCCTCTCTGTCTCTTCCCCCAGCAGCATGGGGGGACGGGGAATGGGGGTTGCAGGTCAGTTCGTCACACGCTGTTTCTGCCGCTCCTTCTTCTTCAGGGCAAGGGACTCTTTGTAGTCTTCCCCTCCTCCAACATGAAGTCTCTTCCCACAGGAGACAGTTCTCCACAAACGTCTCCAATGTGAGTCCTTCCTGCAGGATGCAATCCTTACCCATCAGCTTTCTCCAATGTGGACTTTTCCCACTGATTCATGGCTTCTTAGGGAGCAGCCACCTGCTCTGTCATGGCATCCCTTCCCACAGACTGCAGATGCTTCTCTACTCCACCGTCAGTCTCCAGCAGCATGGGGTCCTGTCCCAAAGGAGATAGTCCTCTGTGAACCCCTTGAGGTGCAGGTATCTCTGCCCCAGCGTGAAGTCCTTTCCCACGGGCTGCAGGTGGATCTCTGCTCTGCTGTTAATCTCCACGGCCGGCAGAGAGGCCACCTGCTGTCTCACCGCTGGCTGCAGAGGAATCAGCTCCAGCACAGCTCCTCCCGCTCCATCTTCACTGACCTGATGTCTACATAGCCATTTCTCTCAGATCTCAGTCCTCTCTCTGCTACAGCCATGCTGCACCTGACCGGCCTGATGAACCTCAGTAGTCCCAGCAGGATGATCTCCACCCAGCAGGCGCCCCAGGAAGTCCCATCTGGCTTGGGTTCCTTTGTCCCCGTCTTAAATAGGACATTAATGGAGTTGCTGACTGACTCATCCCTGGTCAGAGGGGGTGGGGGTCTGACCTGGCCAGAGACCAATCTGACAGATTTTTGAGCAGGGCAGCTTCTCACAGCTCCTTACAGGGGCCATCTCTGCAGCCTCTCCGCTGCTTCCCAAACCCCACCACATAAACTCAGCACAATGAGACTGCCAGAATACTTGACCATGTCACGGCAGGGAAACAGAAGACAGCTGAAATCCTACATATCCATGGATAAGGAAGGACTGACAGTATAGGCACCATTAGTCACATGTAAAAGGATAGTTTATCACAGTACTTTTGTACAGAATAAAGAGGAGGCTGTTTGCCTCCATGGACAAAAATCTGATCAAAAATACAGCTATCATGGACTTGTTCTTTCTCCATAGGTCTTTCTTAGAAGTTAAATAAACATAGATAGACTCTGCTCTTAGCTGCGTCTTAAACTGTCACTGAAGAATCCAAACTGTGTATTTTTAAAACTGCAGAAAGAACAATAAGAATATAGATGATCTGAATAATGAGGCTAAATGCCTGAAGGCAACCTAAACAGACTTTCCACCTGGACTGATTCCTATTTGACTGAGTAGGAGTGGCAGCCCTCCATAGCACAGTCATGACTGCCTGGTCTACAGGCATGAGGATCCTGAAAGTGTTTTCCTGGCATTGTGGGATAAGCTCTAGTAACTGGGCCTTATCCCAGGTCTGGAGAATAATGTCAGTGAATAAGGTGGTGACAGAGCCTGTTAGCACGGTTACAAGGCAGACAGAGCTGAAGAGGTTTAATGGGATGGATATCATCCCATTACTACAGTCCTCCTAATATAACATGTTCTCAGCAACCATTAGGCATTAACCAGAATGATTACTTCTTTTTATACATTCTGAGAAGAGAAGAGAAGAGAAGAGAAGAGAAGAGAAGAGAAGAGAAGAGAAGAGAAGAGAAGAGAAGAGAAGAGAAGAGAAGAGAAGAGAAGAGAGGAGAAGAGAAGAGAAAAGAAAAGAAGAGAAAAGAAGAGAAAAGAAGAGAAGTAATTAAAAAGCTCAAAGGACAGAGTGTTGTGGTAGCACAGAAAATAAATAGAGAAGATTTAAACAGCAGTTCATGCAACGTCTGAGGCAGGTATGTGCCACAAAAAACTCACCAGATAATATCCTGCAATAGCTAGCCCTGAAACACTTGATGTGTTTAATAGTTTCCAGTCAACTCAAGCAGATGACACTAAACTGCAAAAGCATGTTACAGAAATTAGAACGTTACTGCACTCCATTAGAAAATGAAATGCACACAGGAGAAACATTTTTTATCAGAGAATACAGAAGGAAGGTGATATCATCAAAGTGTTTGTGACTGATCTAAAGCTGAAGAGTAACAAGGGAATGAGGACAGGGAAGGAGAGGGGAAAAGAGACAGCTTGAGTGTCTGATAAGAGATGGAATCACATCAAAGATGAGAGGAGGGAGTGAAACTCAAGAGAAACTAAAAATTGTCAGTGAAAGATACTCAAAGTTCACAATCTGCTAGATCTTATTAGACAGGAAATCATCAAGTCCAAGCTGAAGTTTTGCTATTTACAAGAAATGCTTGAAAAATATTAAAGATTATAAGGGTTTTGCAGCTTTTAACAATGTTTTTTAATGAAGATATTGGGCAGCATAGCTTAATGAAGAAAACATTCTAAAACATTCTAAAAATTTTAAAAACATTTTTCATTTCCTAAAATGAGACTTCTGTTTTTCTAGTTAAATATTTTTCTACAGTTGTTCAGAGACATAAGTAAGGATATTTACTTTTTCTTATTTTGGAGTAAAACTTATTTTCCTTAGAGTAAAAATGGAAGATCAGAAAAAATAATATTAAGAAAACAAGCACAGAAGAAGTAGTTCTACATTAAGTTGTTGTGGTGGTTTTTTTTAATTAAGACAATATCATCCTATGTAAGGGAAGAGTTAATATTTCTCAGTCTCATTAGAAATCAGTAAGAACTCATTTCCTTAAACAAAGGAAATTTCCTTAAACACTCACTTCTGAGTGACATAGATACCTGACACAGGATTTAGATACTTAAGTTCACCTGCAAATCTATTTTGAGGACAGTATCAAGAAAATAATCAGAGAGTAAAATGAGAAAGAAACTGTTACTATTTTTTGTGTTTGTTTTCAGCACCTCCAGGACCTATTTATCTTGTGTTTGCTGCCACACAACAGACCATCTAATTATATTCTTACTTAGGCATTAGTTCTTAAACAGTGTCAGACATACAGTCATATAGTCGTATAGCAAAAGCTTCTAGCCCAAACTAAGTCTAGGTTAGGACCACGAAGCAAGTCTTTAAGATGCAAAACAGGGATATAGATCAGAAAAGTCCTATGCCTGGAATTTCTTAACCCTTAGTTGTGTGTGTTTTCACTCATGGCTAGGCCTTTAAACTTAAGAAATATGAATGGAGCTGATGCGAAATTTTGAGTTGGAGACATACAATACAAGTATTTAAATGCTAAATTTAGAAGCCACTTTGCTATGCTAGGCTACGGGATAAGAAAAGAATGCAGGATGTGATTTGATGAGGGAAGGTAGACCACAGAACAAACTGATGAATATTGTCTGTGAAAATAAAAGATCTCAGCACTGTTGAATACATTGCTGAATGCCCTGTAGCTTCTGTATTTTCTGACTCATTATATTAGAGCTAGTGCATACTAATTGCATGGATTTCTCATTGCTATTATGACTATAAACTACAAGTGCTGTTTTCCAGTAGAAAGTGAATGACAAAGTTCTTTCTCACAGATAAACTAAAAATGTCCAAAAGTATATGGTGAGAGAAAATGACTAGTATAGCTCAGTAAATAATTTGTATATAAGAACTTCTTTATAACACTCAAATTAATTTTACCTTATTTACATTTACTTTCAAGATTGATTCAATCACACAATCACAAAGCACAGTGAAAAAGTCATATAATTCATGCACAATAGCAGGAAAGGATGTACCATTTGCAAGAGCAGAAGGAACAGGCATATTGTAGAAGAAAAACGATTTTCTTATGCAAAGGTGTGGGCTTTTTTTCCCATTTAAATTACAAATCCCTTTTTATATGTAGTTATGTATGTCAGATTTCTCTACTGCACAAATGGTGAATGTCTTAACATAGTTCTGTGTCCTTAATAGAATATAAAGGAAAAGAAAATAAGAAAATTAATAGATTCTTCAGTTACTGCAGATAAGTCTATTTCTCTTACTGTAAATGCTGTTATTCTGACTGCATTTCTTTAATCTCGGAACAGGCCAAACAGCTAGCTGCGACAGTTGCAAATCACCACCAAAGCAAGAAATGCAAACAAAGCACTGTGGCTAATAGCACAAGTAAGCAAAAAGCATTTGAAATTAATTTTAAACACAAAAATGTGTTTAAATACAGAGAAACCTTAGTAAAGGATACCCATTCAGAAATGTCACCAACATTATCATCATGTAACGTAAATTTTAGACATACTGTGACAGTTCCTTCATAGTCTGTGTGGCTAGAATGCTCACATTCTCTAGAAAACATATTCGGTAAGATCCACAAAGGAGGAAAGTCTGTCTTTAGTTCTTTTCCATGAGCCTACATTTAGATCTGTTAGATCTATTACAGACCTACTTAATGCATGTTACCAGAAGATGCAATGAAAATAATTTTGAAGAATCTCAGACTGGAGTAAAAATGTTCATATATGCTAAAAAAAATATTGACAAGTAAACTTCATATTATCAAATTTTGTAGTCAGTAAGATACTGCGTGTTGTTCTTTGCAGTAAATGCCATACTGCCTTTCTTATAAGTGGGCAGAAAAAGAATGGACAACTTTGAGCATCACTCTGTCTTCCTATATGCAACCTCTACTTCTCTCACTAGCATTTATTTTCATAAATAATAGAATATTTGGTAGGATTCAAGGGAAAAAGAAATTTGCCTGTGGAGTAACAAACCTTGTTTTCTTCCTGCATGACACGAAGAGGTGTTCTCTGAGGCTGCAGATTAATGTAATTTTCTTCAGCTTATCAACAGAGTACATCTGAAATATCTCACATTGTAAGCAGATTTGTCTTAATTTTCTCATTTTCCAATTCTATTCCAATGAGCCTAAATATATGGGTAGAATTTAATTATATCTTCAATGTAACTTGAAGTAACAATCTAATATGCATAATAACAATCACAAGAATCAATATATAGTTTTGTTAGTCATCCTTATGTGAATACCTCATAGTTTTAAAGACGAGGAAAGTCAATAAAAAAGATTCATTCTATTGATCAATTTGTATATTAGAACAAATTTCATTTGAATTTGGTTGTAGAATCATTAACAATTTATCACAGATCTCATAGTGATCAGAACTTTTCATAGTTTAGGAAGGAGATTTCAGACAATGCTGTTTGAGAAACATTTGAATCTGGTAGTAAGTATGCTTAAGGTGCATTATAGGAGCCAGATTTTAATAAAGAAAAAGTCTGTAGAATATCTATGAATATTTTTTATTCAATTCAAACAGGTAAAAGAATAGACTAGATTCTTCATAGAATTAGAATAGTTTGAGTTGGAAGGGGCTTTTAAAGGTCACCTAGTTCCAACCCCCCCACAATGAGCAGGGACATCTTCAATAGATCAGGTTGCTCAGAGCCCCGTCCAACCTGACCTTGAATGCTGCCAGGAATGAGGCATCCACAACTTCTTTGGGCAACCTGTTACAGTGCTTCAGCGCCTTCACTGTGAAAAATTTCTTCCCTCTATCTAGTCTGAATCTACTGGTTTTTAGTTTAAAACCATTTCCCCTTGTCCTATCACTACAGGCCTTACTAAAAAGTCTGTCCTCATCTTTCTTCTATGTACCCTTTAAGTACTGGAAGGCTGCTAGAACATCTCCCCGGAACCTTCTCTTCTCCAGGCTAAACCCCAGCTCTCTCAGCCTGTCCTCATAGGAGAGGTGTTCCATCCCTCTGATCATTTTTGTGGCCCTTCTCTGGATCTTCTTCAACAGGTTCATGTTCTTCTTGCACTGAGGACTCCAGAGCTTATTCCACTTAATCATAGCTGAAGAGGTCATCATGAGACATTCAACAAGGATTTCCTCAGCACCACCTGGAGGTGTCTTTTGTTTCAATTATTCATAATTAACAATCAAACCAAGAAGATCATCAAGAATATAACAGCAGCTTTCAAGAATTATATAGTAATAAGCCCCTTTCTTTTTTTTTTACAGGATAAAGTAATATATTTTTCTGTAAAACTGTTGAAAAAACTCACTGAATAACCACTTTCCTGAAACTAAATAAGACTGTTCTTTCTGATTCTGTTGTTCACAAAGCAGAATGGAATTTTCCAGATATTTGTAATGTAAATACTCTCACCATCTTTACATTTGAGATAATATTTTAATAGTCTGTAATTGAAAAGAATTACTTTATAGTTTATACAGATTGGTTATTTTTTATTAATACTGATTTATTAAATGAAATGTTTGTGTTGATAGGTCCAAACTCCTTCAGATTTCTGTGACTTGGTGCATTCAGTAGGTATCTAGTTTAAGATTTAAATTGTTTCTGCTTCTTTTACAGTCAATGGAGAGAGAAAAAAGAGTGGAAAATGCAATTCATACAAGGGTACCCTAGATGAGTCATATGAATCAAGTGTGGAAGTGATTCTGTCTCCCCATTAGCTACAAATAAAAATAGATGACCAGCTTAAACCTATCTTTTAGATAATTAAAATTAAGTGAAATTACTGTTTTTGCAAAATGGGATTTTACTTCTGACTCCACATTTCTGTATCTTTCTTCAGGAAAAATTAGTTTGTCTAACGGCTGATAACCTGAAATGTGAGCTCTCAGAGTTGCACTCATTGTGCCAAATAGGATTGCTGGATACACTGAGATGTACAAGCAGCCATATGAGGAAGCGCTTTCAGGCAGAGGGGTCTTTAGTACAGAGAAAGAAGTATGAAAAGATCCAGTAACTGGAAGCTGAAGAACGATGATTTCCAAAAATAAAAAAAGAGGTACTTTTTTAGAAATGTTACTGGAACAATCAATTACTGAAACTGTTACAGGAACGCTAGATGCAGGAACGTGGTCAGAGAAGCACTGTGAGCTAAAGAATTTCTGCAAAGAGCATGTGACCAGAAAGATCACTCAGAAGGCATGTCCTGCTAACAATAAAAAGCTGAGATCTAATTCTCGTAGCTGCTATTAATATAGCTGTTGTCATTTTTGCAAGTGATCTGTTGGCACAATGGTAAAGCTGGTCTTTATATTATTCTTTTGGACTATTTACTATTAAAAATAGAAAACACAAAAAAATGTAAATTTAAAAATTCAGAAAACTGAAATCTGGAAAATGAATACATAAATTAAATACTGTAGACAAATTAAAATCAATGCAGACAAAACCATTCCAAGTCTTTTGTGTAGGGAAATCAGAACATATAAGACTTAGAGGTGGCATAAGAATCTAAGTGGATAATAAATCTGAAAGAAAGCAAATGGGCTTGCCAAAAATAATTATCAGTTATTAGTCTGTTTGTGTACCTTTGTGTATGAGAGGCAGATAAGTACCAAGAGAATTTGACTAGCATATCTTAAAATTTCCGTCTACTTAAATGTGAAAACATGAGAAGGAATCACGTATTAAGGTCCTTTTCACCCCTAATCATTCTATGAGTCTATGATTCTTTCTGTAGTCTTTATGTGTTTTAGCAAGATCCAGGACTGTAGAAGAGTCTAGGAAGATAAGAAGTAAGATGTAGAAAGGCTTTATGTCTCTTTAAATACATCCTCCCACCCATATATTATTTGGGAATGTGCTTGGCTATGGGCAGAGCATAACAAATACAGCTGTTCTAAGTAACCCTGAGCTGTGCAATAGTCTATAACCAGCACAAGAAAGATCACCATGAAAGCAAGCAGATTCCAGTACCTCAAATTGTTTTATGGAAGGTACTAACCTTCCAAACAACCTGTAGTCCTATGGCCAAATTGTAGCTTAAAATTACAATTTCCTGTTTTACCAATGGCCTCTTCCTTCAAGTGTTGTTTGTATCTCTGAGGGTCATAGTCAATAAATGCAGCGAAAGTCTACAATATTGCACATAAGGCGTTATGATCAATTAAGATGTTGTCACTGCAATTGTAAAATGGCCAGCTGTCTAAAAGACTGTGACAAGCTAATGTCTGAGATTGCTTTTCATTTTAGAACTAGTGAAACATCTTTTTTTTTCTCCCCTAACGTTTTTAACTCTTTGCCAGAGGATATAGCTTAATCAAAGACACGAGAGCATATCAAAAAATATATTGTTGCTGCACAGTGGTTTCTCTCTTTGCAGATTATGCAAGGCAAGAGCACTTGGTTTATCTGTAAAATCACGTACATGGCTATTTTTTTAAAATATTTGAAGTTTAAAGTGAAACTGGAAGTGGATGTAAACACTAATGACATACATGAATTCATCTGAACTGAAAGGAGCACAAGTCCATGGGACCTGATGAGATGCATCTGCAGGTCCTGAGGGAACTGGCTGATGAATTTGCTAAGCCACTATCCATCATATTTCAGAAGTT
This sequence comes from Tauraco erythrolophus, assembly GCF_009769465.1. Lineage (NCBI taxonomy): Eukaryota > Metazoa > Chordata > Aves > Musophagiformes > Musophagidae > Tauraco > Tauraco erythrolophus. The sequence goes on along the minus strand of NC_141466.1, from coordinate 48,270,222 downwards.
GTGGCAGTCTGGTGAAGTTCCCAATGACTGGAAAAGGGGAAACATAGGCCCCATCTTTAAAAAGGGGAAAAAAGAAGAACCCAGGGAGCTACAGGCCAGTCAGTCTCACCTCCGTGCTCGGCAAGATCATGGAGCAGATCCTCCTGGTGACTATGCTAAGGCACATGAAAATAAGGAGGTGATTGGTGACAGCCAACATGGCTTCACTAAGGGCAAATCCTGCCTGACTAATTTGATGACCTTCTACGATAAGATTACAGCATTAGTGGATAGATGAAGAGCAACTGACATCGTCTACCTGGACTTGTCCAAAGCATTTGATACTGTCCCACATGACATCCTTGTCTCTAAACTGGAGAGACATGGATTTGACGGATGGACCACTCAGTGGATAAGGAATTGGCTGAATGGTTGAACTCAAAGAGTTTTGGTCAATGGTTCAATGTCCAAGTGGAGGCCCGTGACCAGTGGTGTTCCTCAGGGGTCAGTACTGGGACCAGTGCTATTTAACATCTTTGTTGGTGACATCAACAGTGGGATCGAGTGCATCCTCAGCAAGTTTCCTGAGGACACCAAGCTGTGTGGTGTTGTGGACACACTGGAGGGAAGGGATGCCATACAGAGAGACCTTGACAGGCTGGAGAGGTGGGCCTGTGAGAACCTCATGAAGTTCAACAAGGCCAAGTGCAAGGAACTGCACATGGGTCAGGGCAATCCCAAGCATAAGTACAGGCTGGGTGGAGAATGTATTGAGAGCAGCCCTGAGGAGAAGGACTTGGGAGTGCTGGTGGATGAGAAGCTCAACATGAGCCGGGAAAGTGCTCTTGCAGCCCAGAAAGCCAACTGCATCCTGGGCTGCATCAAAAGAAATGTGGCCAGCAGGTCAAGGGAAGTGATTCTGCCCCTCTACTCTGCTCTCGTCAGATCCCACCTGGAATACTGCGTTCAGTGCTGGAGTTCCCAACACAAGAAGGACATGGATCTGTTGGAACGGGTCCAGAGGAGGGCCACAAAGATGATCAGAGGGCTGGAACACCTCTGCTATGAAGACAGGCTGAGAGAGTTGGGGCTGTTCAGCCTGGAGAAGAGAAGGCTCCGGGATGATCTTATAGCAGTCTTCCAGTACTTAAAGGGTGCCTACAGGAAAGCTGGAGAAGGACTTTTTACAACGCTGTATAGTGACAGGAGAAGGGGCAATGACTTTAAATTGAAAGAGGGTAGATTTAGATTAGATATAAGGAAGAAATTCTTCACTCTGAGGGTGGTGAGGCACTGGAACAGGTTGCCCAGAGAAGTTGTGGATGCCCCATCCCTGGAAGTGTTCAAGGCCAGTTGGCTGAAGCTTTGAGCAACCTGGTGTAGTGGAGGCTTTCCCTGCCCATGGCAGGGGCGTTGGAGCTACATGATCTTTGAGGTCCCTTCCAACCCAAACCATGCTATGATTCTATGATTTTATCTCGGTATGTAATGATGGTAGCAAAGAAAAGGCAAGACTGCATCTAAATTGTGGAGAACAATGATGTAAAGTTGGAATATAAATGTAAATTGCTTTGGCACTAGAAAAGTAGGGAAGATTCATCTGTTGATTAAGGTGAGGAAACCATTCAAGCAGCAATTTTTCCATTATAGGGAATAGGAAGGTGTAATATATGCTTCATTGAGCAGTCTAGACCCTGGTTAATCTTCAAAGTCATTTTTCACTTCTCAAAACCGGATAAGTGTTCAATGTGCCAAGAACATTACTTAGTTGCAAAGTACTCAAGGGCTTGGGAATCATCGTTTTCTCTCCAGTGTTGCTAACATCTCTCAGAACTGAAGACACTTTTTTGTGGACTTTCCCTCTATAAGAGCTTATGTTCTTCAGATGGATTATAAATATTGGATCAAGTTCAGCTCCAGCACAAATATGGAACAACATCAGAACATGAATGATAAACTTTATTTGTATGTCAAATAATTTTTAATTGATGCAATCAATTGATAAATTAATAATTAATAATTATATTCATGGTATAATAATGGATTAAATAGAAACTCGTTGTATACTCAGTTCTATTCAATATGATGTTCTGTGATCCTTAAAATAGCTCTTTAAATGTAAAATATTTAATTGCATTTTTTCTTGAACTGATACAAGCCAATAAATTCACATGAATAAACATTACTTTAAAAACATTGAGCTGATTACTGAAAAGAACTGATTTATATGGTACTCTGAGAAGAAAAATATATTCGTTTCGAACATATTCACAACAGAGTAAAACTAGACAAGCTTATTTACATTTCTGGATATCCACTATTATTCTGAAGGATGAATGTCTTCAATAGCTGCTACACATACAATAGTAAGTGATCTAGCATTTGTAAATAAGCAGATATAGTAGTGTGTAGAAAATAATGTAATATTTGGCAGGAAGGAACTTAGAAAAGTAGGCTAAAAATCAACATTTTTTTTAATCAAATATCAAATTTCATTGCAGCTTCTGATAACACCTACCTGACATAATTGCTGTTTGCATCAATTTTCAATTTTATAATTGTGTTTATGTATCACTTTATTTGTCTTAATTTTATTTTGTGTCTTTTTGTTTATATTTGTGTCTTTTGTGTCTTAAGGTTTCTCTTTACATGAAAAACACACAATTACAGCCTATACTACAAAAAACCGTGCTGGGTAGACAAGCAGAGTGATAATATAGAGTAGCAGGAGTAACATTTCAAAAGGAAAACTTTATTACACTATTACGAAAACAGGGAGCTACTATGGAAATCAGCAAAACAGAGGAAGCATATTAGGAACATGCTGAGGCAATACTATGAAGGTTTTATCTGTGACTCCTGGTAAACAAGCAGCAGCCCAAACTGGAGAAACTAGATTATGTTTTCTTCAATCTTCTCCTCGTCAATACAAAGAGATGTTAACACGACACTATGCTTGCTAACAAGTAACTGGAATTATCAGATAATCCAATCATTTAAAGAGTGAAAGAGAGCGGGGAGGAGGAAGAGGAAGGGGGTTAAGGAGAACAAGGGAGGAATGAGAAAGAGAAAGAAGATTAAAACAGTGTTTACAGAAACTTTCTTCCAATTATGTGTTTTAAAGATATTTAAGGTCCATGTGTTACTGCAGATGCAACAAAAAATTCTGTTATTAAACGAAATACGAAATCAAATACGCCCAAGTTCTGAGTGTATAGGAATGAAAAAGGACCTGGTTAATTTTTTAAAATATCTTACTTTGAGGATTGATATCAGTTACTGACAAGGAAACTTCACAAAAGTTCAGGTGAGGATTGAAAGAAAGAATACTCTTATGATCAACTGAATCGTTGGGTTCACAAGGTTAGGTAGGAAAATTCCTAACAAGAGGTTTTCCTGCAAGGTTTTGCTATTTGTTTTTACTGTGTTGGAGAGGAATATGATGAAAACAGCATTTTCTGAAACTGAGCTAATCCAGTTTCTAGTAGAGATATAAAGTACCACAGGAATCAAAAGACTAATTTCCATCAAAATTACATAGTTTTTAATGTATAGATTTAAGTTTTGGAATGAGAGATACTTTTTTGTTGTTAGTGTCTTTTACCTTGAAGAACCCAAACCAGTACAAACAAATAATCTTATACGTCTAGTTGTTTTCAGCTGATACGGATTTTATATTCCTATCCCTTAATAACCTTAATATATTAGAACAGTATTTCCACATGTTAAGATTATATGTGAAGTTTTCATTTATTAAGCTCATAAATATATTTTCTGAAAATGTGGTTTGTGTTTGTCTTGGTGGTTAGGAGTCTAGGTGCAACATTACTCTGCGAAAGCAGTCATGACCTCACAAACTTCAGCTGTTGTACAGCTGCACAATGAAACTATTCACATCATACCTCAATTTACTCTTCTTTTTGAGTGTCTGATGGACAGCTTTTATAATTTTTTTCCGTGCACTTGAATTTTCTGCAGATCTGAATCTTGACTCTAGAACAGGCAGAGTGAAACATGCTTAATTTATATTCTGGTGTTTTTTAAATAGTATAATTAATCAATATGGTGATCAATAAGCATTACATAATACAGATGGTCATTTTAAAATATTTTGTTAGCTATATAAAGTAGCCTTCAAATATAATGAATAATAGCATACAATATTGTGGAGGTACAGTCACTCGTATTCTCTGCTGTGACAGATGCAAGTTTATGCATAGATCATGGTAAAGATCAGGGAAGAGATTCAGATTTTTTTTGTTGTTGTTTAATATAGATCATTCAGATTTTAATCACAGTGATCATTTATTTGACCATTTAAGTCTAAGGAGAACTTTGCTTAACTAAACCAAAGGCCAGCTGGGGATGTGGGTAGTACATAAAACGCACCTGGTAGTAGCTAGGTAAAAGCACTGTAACTTTTGTCATACAAGCCAATCAATTTTTTTTTTTTTTTTTTTTGAAACAGAGAACAAAGTTTAGCCTTCAGAGTTCTGATCCAAGGAGAAATCTCAGAAATTATCTCCCACCTTTCAAATGCCAAAACCAACATTATTTCATCTTGAAAGAATGTAGTAACATTTTGCAGATTCCCTCTATTCACCTGTGGTGTTATTTAAATATCACCATCAGTAGCACCCTTTGTCCTTTAGGTATTTCTTTATTATCCATACTAGACTTGCATAGACAAAATACTGAGGAGTCCAACCTCTCGCACAGCAAACAAAAAAAGATCAGGCAGTAGCATCAACGCATACATAATAAGACATTAAATGAACATCCATAATGATAGCAATCACAGTCATCCTTTATATAATATAATTATTGCATAATTATATGATGATTATTGGTGAAAAAATTATTAGGACAGTTTTTCTCTTAATTAATGTAGCAAAAAATATATTTGCTTTCCATGAAGATGTATTTCATGCAGTCTCCCTGTCTTGTAGGTGTTGGGGAAAAACCTTTTGTTACCTTCTGGTAGTGCTTCATTCTTATGCATGGAGAGACACAGGCTGCTCTTGAAGTAGTTCTCTTCTGAATCCCAATGGGATGGGCTCAGCAACAGTACAGCTCAGGCTTCACTTAACTGGCTCTACTCTATATAAAATGAAACCTGCTTCTTAAGAAAGTCTGGAGTACAACCCAAGTCTATGGCTGCATCACTTGCCTGCATTTCAACACTGTGAATGTTGGGCAAGACTGTACCAAGAAACAGCTGTGGGCTTAAAAGTGTTGTAAGAGCCCTTGGCTTATAATCTTAAAAAAAATGGGGTATATAATTCATTATTAGAATTTTTTTTTTATCAGAATCCTCAAGATTATGTCTCTGCTGTTCTGAAAGAGCATTACCTGAGAGCATGGTAATTACTGCATGCCTTGCATCCTGTCTGCCCTCCATCTTCAAGGCTGCTGTGCTGATAACGGAATAGACAGGAGCTGCCTGTAGAAGCGTGTAAAGCAAATCCTACAGCAAAGGTTTTTGTCTCAAGTTTTTAAACCTGTGTCCAATTAAGACATAATTTCAAATCATGTAGGAATAAAATTAAGGTTTATATATAGTAGGTTCTGTCATAAACATTTTAACTTGAAATATGGCCTGATTTTTCTTGGTTTCAGCAATGGCTGAAGAGACGCTATTTGAAAAATAGTTAGAACAGAAAAGTAAAATATCCATGTCTAATTTTATCAAAGCATTAAGTTATGACAAGCATGCAATAATTTCATATTACTTTATTAAGTACAATATTTTATGAGGAGATTCATACTATAAATCCTAAGGGTCTTTTTCAAGTATTCTTTCTGTTTTTCTTATAAGCTAGCTAAAGTACGCGTCGATCTTTAAAGCAGTTTCTGCTGTATTTCTCCAGTCAGGTACATAGCACAAAGATGCAGTATTGTAATGGCTGACCTCAAAAGTCCTTCTTATAAAACATCATTGGGTTTTTGCTGGCTTGTTGCATACATTAAGACAAACACTAATCAATCTGTTTTAGTATCAAAGGAAACTTCCTTCCAGGTATGCTCATTTAAGTGCGAATGTCAGAACTTTTGACCTTTTCTTACCTTCCACCGATGCCTTTTCTTTGTGACTTTGCCCTTGTTGGTTTTGCTTTCTTTAGGAACTCTCAATGCTTCCAGTATGCCTCTACCTCTCCCGAAAACTCTGAATGTTCTTTTCCACAGAGTTATACTGTAGCTGTCTACCTTTATTTACTTTTCCTTTAAATTTATTCTGAGTTGAGTTCTGTTTTTGTACAAGGCTGTCAGGTTAGTGAAAAAAAAAAAAAATTTCTGTTCTTTTCAAAAATATGAGTTGAATGATGCTTTCTCTAATTTGGCAGGCAGTGCCAAAATAAAGATCGTTAGCTTTGCTTTCTCCTATTAAAAATGTACGTGCATCTATTTCGTTCACACAGGCATTCCCAATAAACATAAGACTGTCAGAGCATCTGCAGTAGACTTAGCATGGAGAAAACTTATTTTGTGTCAATCTTCCTTTGCAATTCTGAAATGAGTTTAGATCACCACTAAAAGTCTGTTAAAAGTGGCCTGTCAGAGGAAGCATCAAGCTAACATCACCAGGATAATAAAACATCTTCCAGGTCTCACGCTGATAGTCCTATATTTTCATCATGATTATCATATCGACAGCTGTTTGTTTGGAGCTAACTAATCGTCATTGCTTATGGTCAGCCAGGAGAATGCACAATGTGATTACAGTTCTCTTTGCAGTATACTTTAGAAATATATCCCGAATTTTTGTTTAATATCTGATAAAATAATAGGAGACAGTGACATGGACATGTGCAAACAGAGCAAGGGATAAATAGAAACTCAGACATATGCCTTGTAAGACTTTCCCAGACAGGGACTGGGAAAACCAGAGTTTATGGGTCTAGTGTAAATACTTACGTGTAAACAGAGAAAGGAAAAAAAAAAGAGGAAAAAAAAAAGAGAAAAAAAAAAAGTGTTGAAGTCCTAACTGGGAAGAAATTTGCAAATGACAAAACTATTACCAGTTGTACTGCACTTAAAGTCCTCCAGTTTGATCTCTATGTATATCTTCGTATGTAAATGGGTTCCCATTAGCAAAATATAGATCTTGCTTTACACATATAAGCATGGGGTAAAAAGGAATAAGCAAGATAAGGAGCTCAAGGGTTACTGATCCTGCATTAATGAGGGTATTTGCTCTGAGGTCACTAAATTAGTACTAATTAATAGCAGAATTCAGGTCAGAGCTGAAAATGAATAGCTAAATGCTTCATTTGATTGATGAATATCTCACTTAAACCAAGATCCTTTAGATCAAGTAGAATGATGTTCATTTCTCTATGTAGAGAAACGCATAATTTTCCTGATACTTTCTTTTAAAATCAGGGAGAGAAAAGAGAAGGGAAAATATATGAGAAAGAAAACAGGAAGGGGAAAAAATCATCAATATCAATGTTGTTTTCAGTTACAGGATAAAAGCCAGTATTTCTGAAGTTTTCTACAGGGGCTTTAAGCTCTGTCTAACTTTGAAATACTTTGGAGGTTATTCACAAATGTTGACATTTTATTGCTCTTATCTGAATCTTTCTGTTCTGTAAATATATTTTGCTAGAATGCATCACATGCTTCAAAAGGTTATTTAATGTCTTCATGCATTTTGAATGTTTTATTTTCATTACAACTCTGTCTGCCTTTTTCTCCCTTAATTGGTACCTGGGAGTTGTCTGCTTTCTTACCATATCCAGAATTTTTTCGCTCAGCGTATCTGAACTGTTTAATTCTCCTACTTGCTAAAGTAGAAACTCATTTCTTGGAGACATGTAATTCACACTTGTGCAATTCTTCTGATATTATTGATGTTATTCTAGGTTGATAATGTTAAATTTGTATTTGTCAGTCAAATGAGACTCTCATTCTTCTGCACATTTTATCTATTCTCTAATTCTCTTATACTTCGGTGCCCCTTTTTCTTATTTTTATATTAATATTTAAAATAATTATTTACTATTATCGATTTTTAAAAATTTATTTTTATCACATGGATACTGCTACTGATTTAGGATTCATCTGAGTTTTAATGTTCAGAAATGTTTTGTTCTTTTTTTTTTTTTCCCTAAAAAAGAGATCACTAATATAAAAACACTTATCTTGAAGTATGAATCTTAAAAAATATTTATCAAAACTCTAACAGGTAATGAGATTTTATCTCGGAAAAGTTGACAAAAATATTCAAAGCATACGGTTTCAAAACAGAATCCAAATGAATACCATTTGACACTGAAAATATTTGGCTAGTTAATTGGTCTCATTTTATGTTTGAGCGTAACTTGAGGTGTCCTGAGGGCACCCTCCCCACACTGTGCCCAGGGTCCCATTTCAGCCCCTGAAGCCAACACCCCTGCCCCAGTGGCATCACAGTGGGGCTGGTCTCCAGTTTTCCACAGCCCGGCCCTGCCAAGCCAGGCACAGCCACAGCCCCATGTCCTGGCCTGGCTTCAAACCATCTCCATGATATGCCTGGCCTTCCCAGGTGTGAAACGTGGGCTGCTCCTCCCTCTGCTCAGACACCTGCCCTATCTGCCCTTGTCTGGTCTGGCAGTGGAGGTGACTTCCTCAACTGCCTGTCCAGTGAAGAACAGCCAGCCCTCAGTGCTCCCTGGCATTAGGTACAAATAAAAGGCAGAAGGCTAACTATTCACAACTCCATTGGTTTGCTGATGAGGAATTAGATGCTTGTAATCAGTCAAGAACATTAACACACGGTATGCTAAAGCATTGTTTTCTAAAATGTTGTATTCCTCCCTCACTCCCCTGAGCGTGGGGGTTAGGTCAGGGTACTCAGATGTACTGTAGTCGATTCCACCAGTTTGCGATGCACAGTTTTTTTAAGTTACCTTATCTCCACCTGCTCACAAGAAAAGCCCAAAAGGAAAATGAACGACATTCTGAAAATACAGTCCAAACTTTGCCCTTATTTGTGTGGGATTTTGAAGGGTATATAAAGAAGTGAAATGCCTACAAACCCTTAGGCTGCAACAGAAGAGGAATCTCCTTCTTCCCAACCAATTTAGTAAACACAAGAGTTGACAAGGTACTAGAAAATGTAAAAGTTCAGATGGGCCTCTGTGAAAAGAAAAAATCAGGATAATGCGATTTGGGTTCACAGTTCCTCACCTCAAAAATGTATACACTGTAACAGCCAAAATAATTGCATATGTCAAATAACAGATTAAAAATTTTAAATTTGACTGGATTAGTAAGTATAATATTAATAACTTCCTTGAACTACTGATAAAAAAAAGAAACAAATACAAAACTTTTGGACGCCTGCTTGCTCTTTCATCAAGGACCTCTGGCAGCCAATCTACAGAGAATTTTCAAAAAAGTGCAGACAATACTAAATTTTATGCAGACTATTTTTCTGTCCATTTTAAGCTACTCAAAGTCAACCTCAGAGCAACAACAAAGATGAATATGATTGATTTCTTCTGTTTTTCTCTTGTGGGGTCTTCCCAATAGCTGTGAAAACATTGATTTTAGGCCAAAAGTAGCTCCGTAAGTCTGCACCATCTGAAGCAGTAGTTGCATTTTGATAACATGATAACCATGAGTCAGAGCGATTTTCAAAGAAAGGCTTTTGCAATAGTGGGATACAGTCTAAAATTGCTGTTAAATTGCAAACAAAAAGATGACACTATAGGTCAGAGTCTCATATGTACTGGAGCTATTTGTGTAAAATGAGATATCATAGGAGATGCTATCTCGATAAAAATGGTGAGTTAAAACCATTCTTTTTATACAAGAGAAATGACACAGAGCTATGACCAGGACACAGCACAAGGACTTGCATAGGTAGACTAGCTCAGTGAAGCTAGCCTATTACTTCAGTCATAGTTGGACTATCATACCAGATCATTATTTCCTGTACTACCTGTTCTATGGAAAAGATAGGGGACACTGTGATTCCTGTGTATCTGGGCGAAAGCAATTATCACAGTATCTGGAAAATACTGTATGCCAGACACCGCAATGGCATGCAAAATTTCCCTGCACTGTGTTTTCTATTTTCACTTTTATATTTCTCTCTGACGCTAGTAAAAAAGCTCTTTGTCTTTTACCTATACTATTGGTTGTTTTTTTTTTTCTTTCATATGAAGAAAGCATAGCTAATAAAAGAGTCAGAAGCACTTGACCTTAAATATTCTTTTGTTTAACTATGTTGTTTGTAGCTATGCCACGGTTTATCGCAATGAACTAAAAATGCCATGGAACTCCCTAGAGCACTGAAACAGATCACTTAGCTTGTTAGGATGGTCTGAATTTGGTGTTGGCCAGACAGCACTCACCCAAAGAATTGCAAAACACAGTCAAGGTAGCATGGCTCAGAGACTACTCAATATGCAGTTTGGATACAGCTTTGATTCAGATGACAGCAGAATTTAGTGGCGTGCATATGGACCTTTCCATATTTTGTTGACGTCAGAGCCAGACAATGGTGATCCTGTGTATATTATATTTGTTACTATAATGTAGCCTCTCATTCCTTTTATTTTCCACATTTGTTTTATATTTAGATACTTGACTGTTCCTAACTCTTTTAACCTGTTCCTTTGGATATTGCTATGACCATATTTTAGTTTATTTTGTAACAAAACATTAAAAACCGGTATTAAATATGTTAAGAATATCTTGCAGATGTTTTAGACTCTGTGTAAACTTGACAAAACACAACACACAAACACTCACACACATAAACACATGCATCCAATGTATTATTCTGAGCTCTTCAAGCAAGGAGTCACATTGTTAGAAGCTGTGAAATGAATTGGATGTTACATTGATGAGAATCAGAACAAACTCTGCTGTTTGCAGCTGAAGCTGCATGACAGTAAAAAGTCATGGTGTTGTAATAAGTCAGACCCGAAGTCACTGTACTGTGATGTGGATCAGGAGTTGGGTCTCTGAAATTTGAAAAAGTATGTGTGCAGCATGAGGCCACTCAAGTGCATGGAGACACAGGGTTAGGCTTCAGTGAAGCCTGAAAGATTACAAAGCAAGACACACTTATAATGGTTCTTCATTTGTGGTTGAATTTGTTCACTACAATTTTTTCTTTCTTTATCCATCGAAACATGATAAAAGATGTTCACTCAAAGGATTCAGTTTTCTTCTGGTATTTTCTGTGCTGCACAAGAGTATTCTAAGTCCTGAATGCAAACAAGGTACATTACAACTAGGTGATAAAACACAGTATTTCGAAAGACACAGATTACATTTTCTCTTGGGCAATAAAGGAGTTATTGCATATTGGGCAGAAAATATTTTATCAGATATCCAAAGGAAATGTTAGAATGTCATGGAATAACTGCTAACAGAGGAAAATGTAAACATTCATCTTGTTATCACAAAGGCGAGATTCCTAAATACTAATCCATATTTTTTCACTTCTGATTAAAACATTACGGTCCCAGTCAACTTTCTTGTGTGTGTGTGCAAATATACCATGCAGTTATCTACTATGTTCTGAAGAAGAGTTTCTTCTTAGAGACTGAGATTGACACACTCGGTGTACTTGCAGCTGAGAAAAATAAGCAGGATGCTCATATATGATAACTTAACAAAAACATTTCTTGAGAGTATTTATTGTTTGATTTTTTTCAGCAATGAGACAATTAATTTCTGATTAATGTACCATCTATTCCTAAAATTAATTTATTTCTAGTTTTCTTAGAGATTTTAATTATTTATTGGGGGGGAGGGTGGTTTTGTTTTTGTTTTTACATTCCTAATTTGTGACACTTGAGTATTTAAAAAAAAAAAAAAGGCTTTGATAACTTGAGTTATCAAGTCAATTTAATGCATGCACTGGAAATTTTTTAGTTAACAGCTTCAAGGGAGTTGATCATTGAGCAATGATTTTTATTAAATTCTTATTTCTCTTTAGCTTTTCTAAGCTCTAGTCAGAAATTTTCTGTCCAACTTCTCTCAAATAAAACAATGCCCATGGTAGGAAGTATGAGCACAGCACTGACCAAAAATTGCTAAGCAAAAATGAACTTACAGTGGCTATCATTAACTGTGCAATATTCAAGCTTCACATAAACCTATGTGACAAATACTAGCTGAGCTTATGTGATTCTATGTGTCTTTTGAACTGGAGAGTTATACAGTGCTGAATTTCAGCTTTTATATCTGAGCTACACTTCTACTCTGAAAAGAGCAACTATGCAGAAGCTGTCCTTTGGTACCCCGAAGTTCTAGTTCTGTATGATGCATCAGAAGCCTATCAGCTCACTATTTTAGTCATAAGATTATTCATTTCTGTTATCTTTTCCTTTTTGTTGATAAGCCCTTTAGAATAAGGAATATAATTAATTTGTGTGCTGATAGAATCAGGCCATCTCAATTATGCTTTGCATGTGCCACCGAGATATTAAAATAGAAAATAATAGATAGAAAAATTATCTCAATCATTTAATATTGCTATCTAAATGCCAGTTGCAAGACCAAACTGCTCACAGGTATACATGTACAGCCCACAGTGTTTATTCACAACTTGGCAACCACGTTGAAGAAAATAAGCAAACTTTCACCTAAGATTTTACGGAAAGTAATAAGCCAGACACCTGAGCCAGAAGGATATACCATCTGATTTTCAGACAACAAATGAATATTCAAAAATATAAAACAGACATATGTATGACAATTTTAAAGGAACCTCCATAGGAATCCCCATGAAAAAAAAACTATATTTTTAAAACAAAATGGTCCAAATTGAGTTGAATATTGATAAATTGATAAAATATTTCTTGATTTTATCACATGTATTTATGAAAAGTAATTGATTTAAGCAAGAATGTATCAGTGTAATTTAGGGTGGTTTTTTTTGTTGTTGTTCTGTATTTTACTCACGCTATTTTGGCCAGATTTGCTATTTTGGCCAGATTAAGACATACAGGGTAACACTCTGGAAGTTCAACTGTAAGGCATTTATGAATTAAATCAGGAATCATGTGTCTAAGTACAAACTCTTTTAGTGACAGATAGTACCTTTACACATAGTTCATGCAATTCCATTAACTTCAGAGTGCTTTCATAAGAACTAAAGACAAGATGAGGGCTACCCTTACTTCTGAGTTACATCTCAATCTAGATCATAGGTAAATTTAGCTTAGATCATGTCAGTGCCCAAGATGTGAACTATGCATGATCTCACCTTTTTCATTTTTCCTTCAGTCTCCCTGGTAGCAGTCGCTCTCTAGCATTCAACTATTGAACTTTACAATATCTAGTGTCAGAGAACTATAGCTGCAAACTGCTTCCTCAGTGAAGCTCTGTAGAAATTAATCTAGTGAAAAATCACCCAAAATTAATTTAATAGCTTCCAGCTAGGTTTTGTGCTAGTGACTATGTAGACATCTCCTGTAAAATGTCTGACAAGAAACTAGTGACTAAAAATAGGATCTGAAAAAGCAAATAATAATAGAAAGAATCTGTCTCAGCTAATGGAAAACTCTGAATAATGCCTCAGACTTAATCCCTCTCCTTGTTAGTGCTAAGTTTTGATGGAATTATTGTTTATGCATTGTTTCTGTGTAAGGATTCTCCCCAGTTTTTAGCTACCATTCAGTGTTTCCATGGACAAATGCACTTTGGTTTTCTATTTTGCCTGAGAGGTCTTGAACCTACCCCTGATTTCTCATTTTCTTTCTGCTATAGCTGAACTTCAACACTTGAACTAGAGGGCTGTGCTATCCAACCTCCTTCAATTACCTGATAGCTGCAGATATGACAACTTTAGATTAAAGCCTCTCAGGATGAAAAGGATTTAAATCCTTTCTTCTTCTGATTCTGAACACGCTGTCTACCACCAGGACTAACTTTTATGCACATAAGTGTATATACAAATAGAGATGACCAACTTCTATTCTTTAGGCACTATCTGTTCTTATCTGCATATATCTACAAACTAGTTTGGGGCAAGAGATAAAAGTTTCATATAGGTACTTCATATAGGTACTTTCATATAGGTAATACTGCAGAAGTAGAATTTCAGAGTTTCTTCACTGTATCTTGTCCCATGGTTTAAGTAATCCCTCCTTCAGACTTTCCTTCGCTGTGGAGTTAGGTACTAAACTCAAACTGTAAATACAATTTCTCAGTTCAGGCATGTAAAGTGTAAGAATAATACACCTATTTGTCATTGATTTTGGCAGATAAACACTTCCAGGAGAACTGGGCTTCAGTTGCACATTTAGGACAGATTTCCGCTATTAAAAAAGTAATTAAACCATAGAGCTTAATTGGAGTAGGCATACTATAGAAGAGTTCTACTCCTTTTTCTGCCTGAGAAGACTTTCTGCCAATAACACACCTTCATTGTGCTTCATACTGTCCCATGTTTTAACATTTAATTTGTGATTTTTGCTGACAATTTCCTTTGAATCACATTCTTAATTTACTGTTTATAGACTGAAAGTAACAGCATATTATTGTTCTTTCTGTAATTCTAAGCATTATTTTAATTTGATCTCTTTTTTAGCACACTGTGTTTTTAGTTTATATTCATAGCCAAAGCCTACTCATATTTGTATCAGCTGTCTCTGTATTTCATAACAGTCTTCTAAAAGAAAAATAAAATTACACAACACTGATTAATATGAAAAGGAGTACTGATGACCAGCACAGCAAATACCATCGGAGATATAGTCGGAGCTTCATGCATCACTACTTTTATTTTTTGTGATTTATTTTGTTCTTCTTGAACAACAAAACCTAGCGTCTCTTATGTTTTACTCGGTGCAGTGTCAAGTTGAGATGAAGACTTTAGGGATTTCTCCACCACTACACACAAATTTTCTCAAGGTCAGATGTTGTAGTATCTTTTCATTTAGCAGTCACTCACCCTTCATTTTGTTTTGCAGTCTTGTGATTCATTATTCTGCAGTTTTGTGTAAAGAAAGAGTATTTCTCATTTCCTCCAGCTCTTTAAAGATGTGTCTTCATTGTGTTTACTGGTCCCTTTTATGTCATTTACAAACTAAGAAATGTCATTCTCAGTATCATTGACTAAGTGATGGATATAAAACCAAAAAAGTTGCAGACTCTGAAAAAACTGATCTCTCTAAGCACATCTCTAAAGTCTAGGACTCCATAGATCTTTAATGATACAAATTTTTTCACTAATCTCATAGTGACTGTTAATGTGATTGAGAATCAGAACCTGAAACTTTAAAAGATCTGGGAGACAATGGATGTTTTATATTTCAGCAGTTTCCACAGAAAATACTGTCCGTGTGTGTTTAAAGCTCAATTTATTTGGTGCCTTTCTTGATCTGGGTAGTGTGGCTGTTCTTCTTTTGGATTAAAGAAGTGTAAATACTATTACAGTAGAACACAAGAGACAACCAATACAGAATAATGACATTGGCCAAAATCCAGACAAGAAGCAAATGCGTATATGAACAATATATAGTAAGATTAGGAATATAAAACAAAACCTGAGACATTGAAAGACAACCCTCATGTTCTACCCAATCATCAGGCCTTTAAGCAGCTCAATTCCAGAGTTTCTCTGGCTTCCTAAAGCTCTCCATCTGTGCACAACCAGGAACAGTTCAGTCTTGGTTGCAGTTCTTGTAGATTTCTTTAGTTGAGACCTTGGAAGACATCGCACAGGTAGTTTTCTTCAGAAGATACCGTTATTGCCCCTTTCTTTAAAGATATTTTAATTGAATGGAACATGCCCTAGAATATTTCAGCGGATTTTTGAAGTACAATCCTATGAGTTACCTGTGTATATTCATGTGCCTTTTCAGGAAGCGTTCAGGGAAGAGCACTAATCCCACTAAAGCAACAGAAGACATGAGTTAACTAGTGGATTTTCACTCTAAGTTTTGAAGCTATGTATATCACAAGTATATTAAATCATCTGCTCTTAGCATAGAAGGTGACAATTAAATCTTCCAATAATGGCAAAGTCACATCCTAAGATGCGAGCCTTTCCTTTGAGCTAATTTATTCTTCTTTTTTTTAGATTCCATTGAGACATGTGAAATTATTCCTAGAGAACACAGAAACCTGGTATAGGAAATGTCCACTACACAGAATATAGGAACCTGAACTTTAGAAATGCAGTGTTACTAAAAAGCCAAAAACCAGATTTGAAAATCATAGAATCATAGAATCATAGGATGGTTTGGGTTGGAAGAGACCTCAAAGATCATGTAGTTCCAACCCCCCCGCCATGGGCAGGGAAACCCTCCACTACACCAGGTTGCTCAAAGCTTCATCCAATCTGGCCTTGAACACCTCCAGGGATGGGGCATCCACAAGTTCTCTGGGCAACCTGTTCCCGTACCTCACCACCCTCAGAGTGAAGAATTTCTTCCTTATATCTATTCCAAATCTGCCCTCTTTCAGTTTAAAGCCATTGCCCCTTGTCTAACCACCATATATCCTTGCAAAAAGTCCCTCTCCAGCTTTATTGTAGCCCCCTTCAGATACTGGAAGGCTGCTATAAGATCACCCTGGAGCCTTCTCTTCTCCAGGCTGAACAACCCCAACTCTCTCAGCCTGTCTTCATAGCAGAGGTGCTCCAGCCCCCGGATCACTTTGTGGCCCTGCTCTGGACTCGTTCCAATAGCTCAGTGAATTGTATTAATCATGTTTTTATAGACAAAGAACTTCTCCCTATCACTTTTCCAGAAGATTGAGTCAAAAAGCACCTGCTACCAGAAAAAAACAACCTATATTTAGAGATATTTTTGCTAGCAGTGGATGGAATATGAGGAGACCTTTTTAATGTCTATTACTCCCTTTTAACAATGAAAA
This sequence comes from Tauraco erythrolophus, assembly GCF_009769465.1. Classification (NCBI taxonomy): domain Eukaryota; kingdom Metazoa; phylum Chordata; class Aves; order Musophagiformes; family Musophagidae; genus Tauraco; species Tauraco erythrolophus. The sequence goes on along the minus strand of NC_141466.1, from coordinate 48,253,413 downwards.
TTTTATTTTCTTTTATAACCTTTTTTTTTTAACCTGATATCAGCCTAAGGTATTACTCTTTACCATTGACTTGATGATTGTCAATTGCTGTCTGAAAATCCAGTAATTCTGTTTTTCATTTGGTTAATTAATACAATGGGGTTTTTTGTCCTTAACTGTAATATCAAATATACCCATTTATCAATGACAACAAACTATTCATCATCTTATGGAGAAACGGATTATCAATTGCTAGACTAATAAAATTTTGATAACAAAGTTACAGCGCATTATTTTCATTCTGTAAAAGAAAATTTTCACATTTCAACATGCCAATTACAGTTATTCCAGAAAGGAACTGTATTTTTAAAAACCTTTCAATCTGAAATGCTTCAATAGATCATTTCATGAAGTCTCTTTCACCTGAAAAACACCTGCAGAAGATTTAAAAAAAAAATGAGAAAAGCATTTCAAAAAATCCAAGTTTTTCTCTTTTTATCTCACTTTACTTTTTCCTGGAAAAAGACATGACAAGGAAAATAAATTAAAAGATAAGTACAAGAGTTACTTAAAAAAAAAAACGAAACACCTTACTAGTGGCTATCAAGTCTCTCTGAACAAACCACATACCTAAGTAAAGGAAAAAGTGGTGTCCCTCAGAGCTGAATACAAGAGGAGAAGAATCACATATATATACCAATAGAAAATGAATAGAAACTGCTGAGGAGAGCAGTAGCTCTTTGTGGGAGAATGGAAGACTTTACTTCACCTGGGAGTTTGAGCCCACAGAGTTGTCTCCATTAAAGCATATGACCTTTTTTTTTTTTTTTTGAAAATGTGTAACAGAAGTTAGTCCCTGCTCCCAGAAGTTTAAGATCTAAAAATAAAATTTCTTAGGCCAAATCAGATAGCAAGTTGCTTTTGAAGTACAACTTGGACTCCTCTTTTTTTTTTTTTGTAGCAAAATCAAGTCCCCACTTGCTTCCCCCCAAATGAAAGGTTTTCTAAGAGAAGTAAAGTGAAAGAGCAATTCTCTGCGAGCGTTCTTTATTCTGGAACTCATTCAGTTTATAACTTGGTTCACCAAAGACTGGGTATCTTAACCTCTGGAAATGCTATTAAACTTATTTTCTGTCTATTCTGCCGAGGAAACTAAAGTGAAAGTTGGATTTACTAGCTGTCTACATATATGGGTAATGTATATGTTTTTATTTTGGGGCTAGGGTTCAAAAAATTACATATTCTGTAAATATATGATATAATATGCCATCATTAAGTGGACTTTCATTTCTTGACATACTTGATATTTTGGATATACTGTAGTTATTATCACAATTTTAAACTTCTGGTGGAGAAAAGTGTGAGCAAATTGTAGTTGTTTGGGCTTTTTTTCTAATGACGAATATATAATTTATACGTATTTGTGATGTTTACTGTCTTGCCTTTTTCCTGCTTCTATGTAAAGATAAAAGAAATTGTACATGCCTCTTGCGGAAATCAAACTATTCCTTTATCTTCTTGAAAATATATGTCTTATCAAAGAGAGGTATTAGTTGAGATTTGAAAAATTACTCCTTAAAATATTTATATTATTGTATAAAATTAGACTACATTTCCTTTAGAAGTGCATATCACTACAAATGAGTAGATTAAATATTTATTTTTAACTGTTTTTCACTTGTATAGTCCCTCCTTATCAAGTCATGATATTTGAGGAATACTGTACGTTTTCATTATGGGGTAACAGTTCTAAAAATTCCTTATTTAAAAATTAGCAAAGTGTAAGTGACAGAATAAGATTTAAAACACAAATCCAGAGATTTGGCTGTCTCCAAAGTGTCTCAGTAGGAATTTCTAGAAGATGTGACTTTTTTTTTTTTTTAATAATGACAGAACCTGATGACCAGCTACCTAATTTTCATCCGTACAGCTTACCATATACATTCCTTGCCCAGCTGTATATTTTTGTGTGCTCAAATAAAAAAAAAAAAAAAAAGGAAAAAAAATGTATGCTGAATGTTGATTATGGGTTTTTGCCCACCAGTCCATTTATATGCTAAATGATGACTTAGACATTGACTTAGGATATATAGATTCATAGAAACATCAAATCATAGAATGGTTTGGATTGGAAGGATCTTTAAAGAACATCTAGTTCCATTCCCCTCTTGCTGTGGTCAGGGACATCTTTCACTAGATCAGATTGCTGATCTAGTGCTGAATGTAAAAATATTCAGCTCAGTTTTCATACATAGTTTAAACAACTTACCAAACATTTTAATACTCTTTATTTAATCTACTTTATATTAACAGCATGGCAAAAGATTTGGTTTCTGTAAGTTTGAATTGACAGTGCACCCCAAAGGACCCTCCTGTTGACTGAGGAGTAGTATGGAAATCTCATGGTGATTTTAACTATTACCCATCATCTTGCTGTGAACAGTAATACGTATTGAAAAGGAATGGGAAACCAAAAGCAGCAGAGCTAAGAAGGTCCACATTTCAACAGTGTTGCCAGTTACATGGATTAACCATGTACAATGGTTCATTAAAACACCACAACTGGGCAAAATGAAAGATAACTGCCAATTATGCCATTTAGCTTGAGCTAAATGGAAGTGTCAATAGGATGTCAAAAACCAAGTCTTCCTCAAGAGCAATTGAACATGCGTAATTCATAGGAACATCTGACGCTGGGCAGAAGGAAATAGAAAAACAAGCAAGGAGCCAGTAGCATGAGGGCACACTGTGGGACTTCTCCAAGAGTTTGCAGTAATGATCAGACCCAGAACATCTGCAGACTGGAGTACAAGACTGAAAGAGGGAACCACAATCAGCAGGACACTGGCAGCAGACTTGTTCTCAGATCTCTACTTATGGTTACTGTATTCCACTTTTAATGTTGTGAGTTTTTTTTTAAAAAAAAAAAAAAAAAAGAAAAACAAACCAAAACACAACAAACTCAGCACTTTAGAGACAGGAAAACATTATATAGATTTATCATGCAAGTAAACCTGTTGCATCTCAAGGCTCTGTCTGACCCATCTTTCTATCACACCCTCCTACTGTGATAACTTGAACTCTATTGCATGTTCCTAAAAGACTCTGACACTAAAATATGTTCTTTCCCTTGCCTTGCTTTGCTTAGCATTGGTCTGTCTTGTCCTCCCTTGCTTTGGAATCTTCTACCTTCAAATTCTTCAATTCTTTTTCTCTGTCTCCCACTGCAATCCCTCAGCAAAAAGATTATGCAATTTGGCTCTTTGGGATATTGTTGATTAACAAGCCATGTATTTTCAACAGGGATAAAGGGGAGCTTAGGTCTCATTGCAATAAGACTACTTAGAGTGTCTTTCCCCTCAAACAGCACCAGCTACTAATATTCACAAAACTTGAAGGAATTTAACAATTTTGAGATCTATCTCTTCTTTGCCAAACCAAACTGAGAATGATGGAAAAGGGTAACAGACAGACACTGAACACACTGAAGTACAATTTTAGGACAACACCTCTTTTCTTAGGAAATTGATCTAGACTAGGAACTGTTCATGAATGAATAAATTAAAAAAAAAAAAGAAACACAATTGATTATTTTTTTTTTTGCTTTTAAAATATAGTTTTTGATTCCTATGAGCCAACATTTAAATATCTTAGTATAGAATAGTACATACAAATAAAATAAAAAGAAAGGTTGTAAATATTAGAAAAGTTTAGGAGATACTTAAAACTGTATAACAAGAAAATGGAAATGTTTAATTAATGAAGGGACACCTGTCATCAAAATCATTCTCGTTGGTTAGTGAAATATGATGTCTTATAAACCAATTATATTTGTGATGTACAAAACTACATTATGCTAGGAAACACAAGATAATCCATCTCATCTATTACACTAGGAGATGTATTACAAGATAATAGAGATCCAATGAATCATTCTGTGAAATAATGCATGTGCTATAGTACATTATGAACCAGACAAATTATACTAATGTCACAAATGCAGCTCATTAACTGTATTGCACAATAAATAAGCAGTCACCTGGCTGCACAACCTTCATATCCCTGTTACCATCAGAACAAAATGAAGGAAAAGCTATCACAGTCATTTATCATACAGCCACGTGACCAACGTTTTTTCTTGTTTTCTGCTATTGAGATAAGTGCCCTTGTACTCTACGTTTTGTGCAGTTCTGACAGTTTTGCAGATCCTGGATATAAACTTTGGCTTGAAAGTCTGTTACATGTCCTTTAAAAGTGACACATCGTAATCAGAGGTGCCACAGCCTATCATGAAAGCACGGAAGTAAGAATTACAGTGCTGCTTTTCAAATAATAATGGCAAGAATCCTTCTAAACAAAGTGGTTTGACAAGACATTGGAAGAAAAAATAATGAACATAAACCAACACTATAAATGTTTATTATATTTACAAATACAGTAACCAAACTGTATATTTTTATAATAGACTACCTTTGGATTTACAGAACAGATAATTATGTATATTCAAGCAAAATAATGGCATCTTCAGTCTTGTGTAATAATCTGTTACTTTTATCCAGGTATTACTTAAGGCACTCATAGCCCCAATAACAGTGTCTGCCTTTCATAGGTATAACTAAGTTTCAGATCCTCAAATACACATAGGTGCTTATTTAGAGATGTATGCCCATACTTTAGGAAGCACTAACACTGTTGAAGTCATTGCTCGGTTCCTATCTAGTCCTGTAGGAATTTGAGTCCCCTCAGAACTACATAAACACTGATGCCTTCCTCCAGTCATAAAATTGATCAAGGAACCAGCTCACATCAAACATAAATAAAATGCAGCTTTCTGGTGTAGAGAACCTTACACCATCAAAACAGAACTGGGTTCAGCCGCAGTATCAAGTGTAGTATGGAGGGAGTAACAAAGTGAAATTTCTTGCCTGCCAGATAGGATTATGCTGTGTCCCCACGTTAAATTAATCCTTGCATAATATTGAGTATAAATTGAGTGACAAATTGAGTATAAATTGATGCTTGGAAGTACAAATCTGAAATTCATTAATACCCTCTGAATGAGGCAGGCCTTTGCTTGAGGCTGTAGTTAGGTATAAGTGAAACACATGATGAAGCAAGATCTGTTTCTGAGAAATTTTGTAAATCCAGCCTAAATCTTCCGAAACTATGAAGCTGGAGAGGTGATTACCCTATTTACTTACTCAGAAACATGTATTTTTGCAGGTAGGTGAAAAATAAAATGAAAACAATTCCCATTACATTGTACAGAAGAACATAGCAGAGACTGACCCAACAGAAAAATATTAGTGTATTAAATATACTAGATATATGAAGTACATATATTAATTAATATTAGTCAAAGAGGATATTTATCTTACTGGTTTTGCCCTAGGTTCTCCAAAGTCAGGGATGAAAACAGGAAGTAAAGGTTTTCCATTTCACAGTGCAGCTTTGCAAGCAAAGTATGTTCCTCACTGAGGCAGAAGATCTTGGTAACCAACATTTTCAAATTGTAAAGCGAAAAATTTTGAAGTCACATACTAAACAAGCAATTTATATTTTACATAAGCATCCAAATTTATTTTCTACTTCACAGCTTAAAGGAGAGATTTATGTGCATGTATATATTCATAGACATTAGCGAGGGAAGATCTTATGCAGTAGATGTGCTTCACCCTCATTCTGGTCTCACTGATCTTTTCAAAGAGAAACAATATTGTTGAGCTCAAACCTCGCTGATGTTTCCTTACATTACATTCACAAACTTTGAACTGTTGGTTGATATATTTCTATTTTTTTAGTAGAAGAATATGGGAAGATAAAAGCGACCCCAGAAAAACTTTGAATAATATGACAAAAATTCAAGACTATAGAAACTGTAGGCTAATAGAAGTATACACTTATTTATGTTTTATAAACATTTGGGAATTGAGTGTGATTAAAAAAGGGGAGATTTTTTTCGTAGATATATCAGGTAGATTGTAAGAAAACATTCCAATATTCTCAATGAGTTACATTAATATATAATTCCTTGTATTTCGTATAGTGGAAATGTGTCTTAGAATCAACTAAAGGTGTTCAAGTGTTACAGAGTAATGATGCACCTACTGTAGGTGTGAATAGACTTTCATTGCTATGATTTACAGTCTTACTGGGCATGTAATTATCACACAATAACACTTTGTTCAATGGCTGTATAGAGCTTTCATTAATGTTAATGTGGAAAATTGACCCCTAATATTTCGTAATTAGTAGTCTGACAGTGACAGTCTTGTGTAATATGTTTCTGTGAATGTGTTTATCCATGATAAATAGAAGTGTGACTTTGGGAACTTATTTTCTCGTTGATGATATGGTAAGCCTAGAACTTCAGTACTGCAATACTGACTGAATACTAAAGAAAACATGGAGTCATGACTTTGCTCTTTGGAAAACTTCAATGTTTTCCTCCTTTTATTTATAAATTTTAAAGAACATCTCTATTTTTTAAATCAATAACTGTAGTACAGGTTTCTAAAGGTAACCTTTCCTCTAGTATCATATATTTCAAAGCACTCTTTAAACTGGGTAGTCTGTCTCTATAAATCTTATTCATCATCCTTCTTGTAAGCTAGAACTGAGATAGGCAGTAGTAAAACCTATGCTAGGATAATTCTTTCTTTCTATAGGAGTAAAATACTAGTTATAACCATGCTGATAGATATTTTTTTTCGTCTGGAGGAATATCAAATAAAATAAACTAAATAAATCTTAGAGAAGTAAATAAAAAAATGGCATTTTCATGTTTTCTGTTTTTTATTAAACATCCTCCAAAGACTACAAACTCCACAGTTTTATAAAGGTCAGTTATAGAATTTGTTTGTATTTTCTTTGTTTTTCAAAGAAAATATAAGAGAAAAAATTCTACAATAATATCTTTCTCTCATTCACTTGTTTTGCTAACTCTATATGCAAATATAAATGTTAATCTGCATATTAGTAATGGTAAACATGTTTTGTTTTTTAATGTAGTAAAATATATATTATTTGTATACATTCATTATTATCTAAACCTTTTTTATACTGTGTTCTGAAACCAAACTAATAACGAAAATTGCTACGTAACATTTGGGGAAAGACTGGAGACCTATGAGGAGACGAAATTTTGAAAATTCCTTATTTGCCTATTGATGACACATTAAATCACTGGGAATGTTCCTTGCAATCCTAATATAAGAGCTAATTATATCATTATGGAAAACTCTTCCATAGATACAGAATATCAGTTCTTCACTGCTTTCTGCAAATTTCTAAACTTCAAAAACAAGCACTCTCCCTCACCCAAAAAAAAAGAGACTACAAGTGTCATTTTGTAGTATGCTAGTACAGAAATGCTGATATTCACTCCCTGCCTGAACACTAGATCTCTTTCATTTCTTTACCTAACATTATAAATACCCTTGTACTGCCTGTTAAAAAAAAAAAAAAAAAAAAGAAAGAAAAAAAAAAAATTTAATCCAAAAAGATGATGCACTTTATAAAGGAAATAGGCTTTCATTTGCTTATATAAGCAGTGATGATTTGGATACTAAGCATAATGCTTTTGTGTCTTGTGATGAAGTACTAAAAAAAGCATTCTCCATTCAGATATATTTCATAGGAAAAATCACTTCAAGTTTTCCTATATATTTACTTAAGGAATGCTAAAAGTACCAGTGGACAAACTGTCAGTCCTGTTACAGGGAGCAGGACTGTATGTGCATTCAGTATCAAGAGCACATTAACACGGACTTGGTTGGCCTCAATCTCAAATGAGCTAGATCGGAGAGGGGCAATAGATCTTTCCTTCCACTCTTGCACTTGCAAGTATATATATGGACAGGCCCAATTTACTGGAAATGTCTCCCAAATAAAAGGGTACAAAAGAAGAAAAGAAAATTTGTGTTATTTCCTTTTCTTGGGAGGAAAGGGAGCATGCTTGGCAGATCACACTTGGGAAGGAATCATAGCTCAAAACTATTTGAGACTATTCAAATAAATGTATTATTCAGATAAATGGACGGAGAGTTGATATACTAAGTTTAGGGCTGTTTTAATTTTTCAACTTCAGTATGATATAGTTAATGTATAGAAGATCTTCAGTTTAAAAATATATTAATATAAAGTCTATGCAAGGGTCATCTGGCATGAGATGCAAAAGGAATTTTTCCTTCTAAGACCATCTTTAATGACTTTCTTCCTTACACTTGTGTGTTGTTAATTGATTTGTATAGCAATATTAAGCACTGTGAAGTTTTGCTTTTAATTGAAGAAGTCACACATATCACCGTAATTCCTTCTAAACTTTATTTTACTATTTATGTAAAATAAATTATGAACAGCATTTGGGAGTATGATCTGTGATAATACCAATAATACCAGGGAGTGGGGAAGTAAACAAACCTCAGAATTACATGAATATCACATAAGGTAAATGTAATTTATCATACAGCAAACATCATGAAAACATACATCATTTCCAGGTAAGCTAGTTAGAGCAAAGACATGACTATGTTTTTAGGCATATCAACAAGTGAAAACAAAATCATGTTTGTTTAAAATTATCAATCTAGGGATTTAAAAATCCTCCAATACTCATTTACTTTAAACTGGCATTTCTCTATTACATTAAATGGTGTAGTCTTGTTTAATGGAAAGTTTGGGTTGAACTCATCTGAGTTATTGCCAAAGTGATATGATCTCTTGACTCTATCTGCATAAAATTATCATTGTTTTCTGTTTCTCTACATTATAATACCTTAGATTGATTTTAGAAATGTGGGAAAGCTGCAAATAAATCAAGAAACAGAATTTTAATTCCTTCTAGTTTTTCTTCCTCAGATTCATGCATTCCAGTCCACATTTTTTTGTTTTGTTCTTATCTGCCAGGAGATGGAGACAGAGCATTTGAATCTTTCATCACTTATTTGAGAAAAGACAAGAAAAAAATGATCAGAAAGATAAAACATTAATAGTACATAAACTCTACTGAACTTGGTAAATTGGTCAAAAGAAAAGTTTTATAAATCATTATTTCTTGGTGGTTTATCACTCTCATTAAATGTATTTATTATCGCCAATTGCCGTTCTATAAACAAATACAAGTAAACAAAAGGAACTAGATGAGTTTTTGTTAAAAGTATTCTTTCTTTGAGTTTGCTTCAAAGTGTACACAACTTGAAGAGAATATATTGCAATTGCTCCCAGTTAGTTTTTGATCTTGACCATTGTTATTCCATCTCAGCTAAAAATTCTGAAGAGTTTGAAGAAGAGTGAACAGAGTGGAAGCATCATTGTGTAGGTCTCTGAATATCTGGTGTTAGAAGTCATTGATTAATTTAAATCATATTAATATTCAGACTTACAGACCTAAAATATAAGCATGTAAAAAAAAGACATTCTTAAAAATCAATATGGGAAAATCAAGTTTTTTCATTTCCTGAATAATTCAGGATCTTAATTTTTGTTTCAAGTTTATATAAACTGATTTTTATTTTGTTTTAAGTTTATTAATTTTAAGTTTATGGGCATCTAATTGTCCTTGAAAAAAAAAATTGTGATTACAGTATTTATGCTACATCATATTAAGTTACTTTACTTTTGAAATTGATATATAAATTATCAATTATTGGCTTATTCCAGGTAATATTTTAATTTAAATATTTCTCTGAAAACCTAAAAAAGCCATTTATCTCCTTCAAAAGGATTATTGTGCTCTATTTAAGGAGCTGGATGACTAGAAATGGTTACTCTGACAAAATTCTGGAAAAAACTGACAAAAGAAAATTCTTCATTTTCAAATCCAGATATATCAACAAATTTATTTTAATAGTTCTTTGAGAGTATAATTTTTTCCTCATATCACTATTTAATAAACATTTTAATGAAAAATATTTTCCTTTGTGGCTACACTTTTTCTTAAATAAAGATAGAATTTTAAAATATTTGAATGCTTACAACTGTATTTTCCATGTACCATACACCTTTTCATGAGAGTGTAGTTAAAACACCCTCAGTCAATTGCAGTACCTGGAGATATACTAGTATACAATCCCCTCAACAACATATCTGCTTTTTCCTAGTGAAAAACATATTAGGTAGGTCGGCTTCCCTATGTAGCTAGAAGACAAAGCTTCTGATTATAAATGCATACAAATCAGTGAAAGTCCTGCAAAACTGCTGCCAGGAACAGTGAAGACAAATGAAAAGTACATACAATTTGTGCAGAGGTCCTGCAAATCTGGCAAGGCAGAATTAGCCCAAAGGAAGGCAGAGAAGTATAATGAATGCTTCTTTATTCCCTGCTGGATTTCAGAACTTTCAGAGTCCCTTAGGAAACCACATTTTTGGTTGTCTGTACTGTTCGTGGGCTTTTCTTTATTCAGATTTAGTATTTTTCTAACAGGGATAAGTAGCGAAAAGGAAAACAGCTCAGTCCTTTGACTAGCAAAAGCAATGTTTCCTAAAACACTATAGGAATTAGTGAATTCCTCAGTCATTGAATACTGAAGTGTGGTAAAAATATGTGGAGCATGAAAGAGGCAAACTAAGGCACAACTTTCCTAGACAAAACTTTTTGATTGCATTTCCAATGATAGATATAAAACCAAAGGAAAAAGTAAAATACATATTCTCTTCAAAATCACTAACTCGTGTTCTGCTAGGGAGAGAGTATTTCCCATTTACATTTCTTAAAATAAGAAACTGAAATTTATTTCACTATGTTCATGATCACTGTGACTTCCAGTCTCCTTGGAATCAAGTGTAGGACTGATAATTATAGTACCAAAGCAGTGGTACTACTACAAAAATGCAACCCACAATTGGACTTGTACCAGCATAGCCTGACCCAGGACAGACATCCACATAAGATGCCTTCTAGAAACATTTAGTAGCTACATAAATGAAATATCAGCTTTTGCGAATACATTATGGAAACGTTTTCCCACGACTGTGCAATGCAGAAGGAGGTAAAGGCTTATTTTCTCCCTCTTACACTCTTATTTTGTAGTGCAATAGGTCACGGACAAGACCCTAATGGGCACTTCCAAAGATCCAGACAAAAATTCAGGAGAGGATTTAAATCTTTACAATGGAACAAAGGCACATATAATAAAGCTCTGGATCCTCAAACTTTTTAGTACCATGAATATTCAAAAACTTGTAGGAACATTTGGTTTATTCATGATGATTCTGTATGCCTGAAAGATTCTTTTTGGCCCAAACTTTTCATCTCTCGGAAGCACTATACTCATCAGCAGTTACCTCAAACACCCACTAAAGGTAGCCGGATTACTCATAATCTGCCTGCCTTCCCAGAGGAGACTCTCCTAAGGTGTCTTCAGCACAAATCTGCTCTGATAAAACTCAGCTCTGCAAATATAACAGCTATTTACATATATACCTGGAGGAAATTTATATCATCTACAGTAGATCAGTGCTTAGTGGAGTCTTCCTGGACAGAGGACAATCGAGTTTCAAGTGTTCTTTCTCTTCTCTAAGAGGTCTGTTAGTATCAGGTTATGTACAATCTGGATATGTAGAAAGGGCAGAACTGTTTGTTTTACTTGTTCCTATTGTGTGGCTAGTGAATTCAAAATACAGTACAGCATGATCTGTAGCAGGGTAATTCATCTAAATTCTCTGAAGAGTTTTGTATTTTATTGAGCTGAAAATGTCTAATTAAAGTGGATGTCTACTTCTCAGTTTTCCAGTTACAGAAGAGTTACTGTGTATAGAGTATTTTTCCTTCTCTGTTCACTTGTGAGATCCTGAAAGTTATTTATAGCAAAGTTATAATAAGGCATTTTGAAGATTGGTCAGAGGATAGGAGAATGGATATCATTTTGGAGTCCTTACAAAGACATTATTTTGCCAGAGGGAACAATCAAATGGAAAGAAACAAGTGACAGAGGCAGTGGGTACCGGCTCCTGCTTCAGAAAAGTGAAGTACTCTGTTACAAAGGAATGGGAATCTGTCTTTGAGTTTGCTATCTCATTCCACTGACTATAGCAGGGACATAAGGCCCATATATCTCAGCTTAGATATTTTTGTTAATTCCCAAATGTTAACCAAAATGAATAAGCCTTCCTGTGAATAATGAAATTACTGTGCAATTTGCCAATATTTACCAGCAGTGACAGATGGGAAGGCATTTAACAATTGCAAGCAAACAGGTAGAAGAATAATGCTGGTATTTGGATCCAATGAACGTCATCCCAGGTGTAAGTGAAACTCAGAATAACAAATATTCAGCAAGTCAAGAAGAAGTAGGGATTAGGGATTTATGTAATGTTTACGTAAACTAATCTTATTTATGCATGTGCTTAAATACAACGAGTTTGGTGAACTATTCATGTACGTAAAGTTAAAGCACGTTTAACATTGCTTTGCATGTATTGTTCCATTAGGAGCACGTATTTCAATAGTTCTATACAAACAGCTGTGTTCCAAAAGCAAATTGAGATATCACGTAAAAAAAAAAAAAAAAAAAAAAGTTAAGAATTACAGTACAGAATTAATTAAAATATTTAGAAAAATGACAAGCAGAAAAGTGACAAAACTAAAATGTATAGAACCGGATTTTCCACTGCTTTTCTCTTTTTCTAGTCATTTACAATGGCAACATAATTTAAAAATGTTAACAGCCCTAGTCTTCATCTACTGCAGATTGATGCTGTCCCTTCAATTTACTGCTCCTGCAATGCTAAAGTATACCAGCTCTTACATCTTTGCTTTGTAAATCTCTATGTGAGATGAAACACACTGGTGATTAAGTCTCAGCAAGCTGAAAAACATGATTGTTTGCATTTCTGATTTAAGTATAACATTATAGACGACTTTCATCAACGATAGCTGCATTGTTAGAACTGCATATATACACTATTAGAGAGCTACCAGCTGAGAGCTTAAAGTCTGTGTAAATCACTTTGAAAACTAAGAAATATCAATGACTATTCAAGGAAAATATCATGGATTAATGCAAAAAGACATAGAAATAAAAAATAACAGCATTATAAAGTAAATGACCCCCCAGTGTTTGGCCCTATTTCTAACACCTAAGTATAAACAATAAAGAGCACCAGGTTTTGACCAGAGTACAATGTTTCCACTCTAAATTGAGAATAATCACAGCTCAGATTTCTGTATATGGTATCTCCTCAGGAATTTGTGAGGCTGAGAAAATAAGAAATACATGTTTATAATCCTGATTTGACGACTTGCACCCTCACACGCTCCCAGACACACACTCGTACATTGGCACCCTCACACAGCCCAACCCTGAACTGAGAGCAGGCATGGTTCAAGCCCTTGTGCCACAGCTACAGCAGCTTTTCAAGAGCCACGGCTGCTAACATCAGTAATGCCACTAGCCATCCCGCTAGTCATCCCAGTTCAGTCTTCTGTTTGGGAGTTAGGTGAAGCCAACGTAAAAAATGACTTTCTGAACTAGAAATAGATAACAACTTCAAAGGATAGATTTCTTAGCAGTTACTTTGGTCAGAAAAAAAAATTATATTTGAGCTAGCAATTTGTTGGCAAGGCTTTCTTTCTGTTTGCTGCAGAAAGATTTCTTGCAGATGTGTTTCTAGTCCACAATTACTCCACCACATTTTTATCTTTCCCTAAGAATTCAAATCTCAAATTCTCATTTCATTTCCATGGCTGTTAACCATTGTATCTTCAGCTTTTCTGAAGATAAGAGGATCATAAATCATTTGTGTTTAATCTTGCCATGTACACTTTCAGAGCGAAGAAATAAGAGAGAAAAAAAAAAGATTAGATCTTTCTTTTCCAGAAAAAAAAAAAAATTGTTGTCGTTGGTTTTTTTCCCGAAATTAAAGAATCCCAGTTTTAAAAATAAAATACATTCCTCCCTAGTGGAGGAAAAAAAAAACATCTAGACTGTGGTTAAACCTGAAAAAATAAAATAAACAAATTGGATCAACTCAATCATTTTCATCCTGAAGATGAGTTTTAGTAATTATTTTTTTTCCAGTCCCCCTGTTATCTGAAAATCTCAGAAGTCAATAGTCTCCTTACTTTATTAGACATAAATCTGAATTTTGAATAAAGAAGCCAGTGTTGTTTGGTTTCACATTTTTGGATTCTTGATGAAGTTTAGAGAAAATTAAAATTGCTCTGAGGAAATGTTAATTACCTTGATTAGTCTTCTTATAGTCACTATTTCACACTGGTTGTTTAGGTAATATTCACTGTCCTCTCCAGTCCAACCAAGAGATTTTCTATATAGATACAGAAAATTTCTGTTATGGATCACAGAGTACCACGTTATCGTATCCTTAATTAATTTACTACCTCAGTTTTAAGGTACTAACAGAAAGGACTTTTGCTATGTGAATTTATTTTGTATGCAATGATCACATTGCTATTAAAAAAAAAAAACAACAAAAAAAAGACAATGTACTTAGACTTAGAAGTAAATGAATTCACTTTTCTGGTCTGCCCAACTGGATTGTTCTTTCTGATATGAAATTTCTAGCAGGATAAGATTTTCTGAGACATGTAAGTTTCATAAGCAATACAGGGGTTTGATTAGATATAAGAACATTTTTAAGCAAAGTCAGAACTGTTACATAACGTGCTATAAACATGCAGACAGAGGAGGCAAAATAATTCCACTCTATCTGGACTTGATATAAACACCACAAAAGTCAATCAAGTTTTTAATCTGGAAATTACGTGAAAATTTGAAATATTTTTCTCTCATAGATATTGTTGATGAAACAAAACTGAAATTTACTATTTCTAACAATCAAAACAAAGTTAGAATGATTGCCTGAATGTTCTTCATTGATAAGGATTTTTAAAATTTCTTATAAATCCACATAGATTATTGATTGCAATGAAAATAACTATGCTCAAAATAAATTAGAACAGCATCATCAATAGTATATTTTATCAATCTATGCCTAAAGCTTAGGAAGTATTTTAATGCACTATCCCTCACCACTTTTTTGGGTTACTTCTACCACTTGGAAAGAGACCATAAACAAACGATATACACAATTTAATTGTACAACGCAATTATTTATTGGCTAATACACACAACTGACAGCTTGGGTTAATGAGTTAGCATAGTATTAATATGCTCACAACTCCTCATGGGACACCTAATGAGCCTTTGCTGTTTGGGCAGTCCTCAATCAAGTGAAGACGAGACAGGCTTTATGAGGGCTCTTTAGGCCAGACAAATCATCAAGGTTGCTGTCTTCTAGTGCCCTGCGGTTTTATTCTTTGGGTTTTATATCCTTTTATGTTACTATTCCTCTTAAATATTCGAGCTGTTAACTATTCTGGTCTCAATAACTACACTTCTGTCTCTAATTTTTCTGTTCTTTCATGACTTTACTTTGCACAACTTCTCGCACCTTAAAAACAGATAGACTAGTGAGAAAGATTTGGGGCTGGGAGCTCCCTGGGGTATGGGAGAATTGGAGGCTTCCTGTGGTGGCAGCCAGGGCCTTTCCCACCTCTCCAGCCAGAGCAGGGTAGCCAGGGGGAGCACGGAGGCAGCCCCAGACCCGGGCATCAGGCATCTCCCAGGACGTGTGCCCGCAGGCAAGAGTCAGGAGCAGCCCCAGCTTTCAATCACAGAGAGCTGAGCCCCCGGGCTGCTGATTAAAGCATTGGTGGAATTAAACTGGATTTGTTTGAATCAGAGGTGTATTCGCAAAGGGGCCCAATGTTTTTTCTTTTCTTTATTTGTGTTCTAGCTCTTTCAGGATGATTATACAACAAAGAAAAATAAGATTTTTATTTTTTATAAAAAAGCAGGTAAATTTGGTGAGATAAAGAAATAGTTTTGAAGATAAATATAGATGATGAGAAATCTCATTTCAGTAAGTAAAAAATCTACACAATATTTTCAATATCTTGTGTCCAGCATTTTGTACAAAAATCCCACACATTCAGAAAACTTCTATAAGTATAAGCCAAAAGATTACTTCCTTACAGTTTAAATCTGTATGTTTCACATGTTTTAAAATACCAGTTTTAGCTGGGACAGAGTTTTTTTTAACAGCCAGAAGAGCTCCCTGTTTTGGTTTCACTCAGAGGCTCACTCTGAGAAGAATGTTGATAGCAAGCTGATGTTTGTGGTTGGAAGTGAAACTCCAAGGACTTTTCAGTGTGCGGAGTACAGAAACACGGCAGGATAAGGGGGGAGCATAGCTGGGACAAGGGGGACACGATTCCCCTTGTCATTTGTGTGGAACTTAAGACTGAGGGCCAAACTGGCCAATTAGTATTCCATATCATGCAGCGTCATGCCCAGTATAAAAGCGAGGGTCAGCCGGGAAGAGGGGCTTTTGCGCTTTTGCTCTTTTTGCACTTTTGCTCTTTTGCGCTTGCTGCGCTGTTGCTCTGCTGTTTTTTTTTTTTTCTTTCTCTCTCTCTCTTTCTCTCCCTCTCTGCCCCTCTCTATTTCGGGGCCTCGCGTTCGTCCGGGATTTGCAGTTTTCGGGACGAGACGGGCTTCGCATACGAGGGGTGGTGAGCACCTACATTGTATTAAATCATCTGTATTAAATCACTCTTATCTCAACCCACGGGTTTCACGTTTATCCTTTAATTCTCTCCCTCATTCCTGGGGGTGGGGGAGGGGGAGTGACCGGCTGTGTGTGGGGCGGTTCAACATAACCCACGACAGTCTTAATTGGCGCCCAACGTGGGGCACGAAGGGGTTGAGATAACGATGTGGCTGGCCGGAATGCTGTTTGTTATGCTTGCGTACATGTTACCGGACATTCATAATTTATTGTCTTATCTACCCTATATGATGTTAGGCGGAATGTTTATGCGGTTTTCTGGCTCTGGGTGTTAGACCGGCATGAAAAGTATGTTATCGGTAATTAAGGGTTTTGCTATACTGTACGGTGTAACTCTGATAAGATCATCGGTGCTGGGTCCGGCTCAGTCTTTGTATTCGGCGGTGCAGAGGGGGATGGTGATGTGGAACTCGTTTATTAATTTTGAGCGTCACCTGGCGGATATCATCGCCAATTATACCGGTGACTTTTCATTCACAAAAGCTTACGTTGATTTTGATAATGCCGAACATCATTGGAATAATTTAACCGGTTTGATTGTCCTGCAAGGTCTCCTGAATATATGTTTAATTATCTATATATTCAAAATCAATCGGCCATTTAGGGGTGTATATCAATTTATTTCTCGGGTTATTGTGCTTGCCATCTCAACTCCCATGACAAGCACTATAGCTACTCAGACTACAACGTTATCAGTTGCCCCCGTAAGGAAAAGAAAATGTATACAAAAGTTAGACGACGAAGAAGAGGAATCAGGGCCATCACAACAACCAAATGAGGAAGAGCAACCAGGACCATCAAAGCAACCAGACAAAGAAGAACAACCGGGGCCATCACAACGATTGGAGGAAGAGAAACCAAGGAAATGTCTGCGAAAGTCAGAACGCAGAGGAGAGGATGATGATGATGATGAAGAGCGACCAGGGCCATCACGAGAAATGAAGCGGGAGCGTTCTGTTTCGCCCCAGAGGAAATCTCAATGGAGGAGGAGTGACATCATAGATGAGAGGATAACCACCAGGTCTCTAAAAATGAGCGAGCTGCGAGATATTCGAAAAGATTATGGCCGCCTTAAAGGTGAGCCCATTGTCTCTTGGTTGCTCAGATGCTGGGACATGGGAGCCAATAGTCTGGAGTTAGATGGTAGTGAAGCTAGGCAGCTGGGAGCCCTTGCCATGGATGGAGGCATTGATAAAGCAATTGGAAGGCAGACACAAGTCCGCAGCCTCTGGAGACGACTCCTGGCAGCCATAAAGGAAAGGTACCCCTACAAGGACGAGGTGCCATGTAATGTAAGCAGGTGGACCAACATAGAAAAAGCTATTCAGTATCTGAGAGAACTGGCTGTGCGAGAGTTGATTTATCTTGACTCGAGAAGCGGACCAAGACTCGAAGATCCAGATGACGTCCGGTGCACACGACCAATGTGGCAGAAGATTATACGGAGTGCGCCAGCTGCATATTCCACCTCATTGGCAATAATGGACTTCGGGGACGATGAAGCACCACTATCCGTAGGTAATCTGGTCACCTACCTCCGACGATATGATGATGACACTTCTATACGAACCTGTGTTGCGGCTGTGGAAAAGCTGTCTGAAGAGGTCCGAGAATTAAGAGAAAAAGTAGATTTCCCACCACCCGAACGTTCTAGAATTTCAGCTGTCAGAACCAGGCGTTACCCTCCTCGAGAGAGACAAGAGAGACGGTACAGATCACGGGGTGAGCTATGGTTCTACCTCCGTGATCATGGAGAAGACATGAGAAGGTGGGATGGAAAACCCACCTCCGCTTTAGAGGCCAGGGTACGCCAGTTGGGAGGAAGAACCAACAGGAATAGAACTTTCTCCAATTCCTCCAGGACAGCTGTTGCCCCAGTCTACAGTGAGCAGTCCACTAGTCAAAATGGGAGGGCTGATCCTCCTAGCCATCCTGACTCCAATCCTGCTGATTCCTCTGATGAATATGATAACAGGCATTAGAGGGGCCCTGCCTCCAGCCAGGGGGAGGAGAGGGATAATCGAGTGTACTGGACTGTGTGGATTCGGTGGCCTGGCACATCATACCCTAGAAAGTATAAGGCTTTAGTGGATACTGGTGCCCAATGCACTTTGATACCATCGAACTTCAGAGGGGCAGAATCCATCTCTATTTCTGGAGTGACAGGGGGGTCTCAACAACTGACTGTGTTAGAGGCTGAAGTGAGCCTAACTGGACAGCAGTGGCAAAAACACCCTATTGTAACTGGCCCAGAAGCCCCGTGCATCCTTGGCATAGATTATCTTAAGAGAGGGTATTTCAAAGACCCAAAAGGGTATCGGTGGGCTTTTGGCATAGCTGCAGTAGAGACAGAAGAAGGCAGGCAGCTGTCTACTTTGCCTGGTCTCTCAACGGACCCTTCTGCTGTGGGGTTACTGAGGGTCGAAGAACAGCAGGTGCCAATTGCAAATACAACAGTGCACCGACGGCAATATCGTACCAACCGAGACTCTCTAATTCCTATCCATAAGTTGATTCGTCAACTGGAGAGTCAAGGAGTCATCACAAAGACCCGCTCCCCTTTTAACAGCCCTATATGGCCTGTGCGTAAGTCCAATGGCGAGTGGAGGCTGACGGTAGACTATCGTGGCTTGAATGATGTTACACCACCATTGAGTGCTGCCGTGCCAGATATGCTGGAACTTCAGTATGAACTGGAGTCAAAGGCAGCCAGGTGGTATGCTACAATTGATATCGCTAATGCGTTTTTCTCAATTCCTTTGGCACCGGAATGCAGGCCACAGTTTGCTTTCACTTGGAGGGGCATCCAGTATACCTGGAATCGACTGCCCCAGGGGTGGAAACACAGCCCCACTATTTGCCATGGACTGATCCAGACCACACTGGAACAGGGTGATGCCCCAGAACATCTGCAATACATTGATGACATCATTGTATGGGGCAACACAGCAGAAGAAGTTTTTGAGAAAGGTGAAAAGATAATCCAAATCCTTCTGAAAGCAGGCTTTGCCATAAAACAGAGTAAAGTCAAGGGACCTGCCCAGGAGATTCAGTTTTTGGGAATAAAATGGCAAGATGGGCGTCGTCAGATTCCGATGGACGTGATTAATAAAATAACAGCTATGTCCCCACCAACCAACAAAAAGGAAGCACAAGCTTTCTTAGGCATTGTGGGTTTCTGGCGAATGCATATTCCTGATTACAGCCAGATTGTAAAACCCCTCTACCAAATAACCCGAAAGAGGAATAATTTTGAATGGGGCCCAGAGCAAAAACAAGCCTTTGAACAAATTAAACAAGAAATAGTCCATGCGGTAGCCCTGGGACCAGTCCGGACAGGACAAGATGTCAAAAACGTGCTCTACACCGCAGCCGGGGAGAATGGTCCCACCTGGAGTCTCTGGCAAAAAGCGCCAGGGGAGACGCGAGGTCGACCTCTTGGGTTTTGGAGTCGAGGATACAAAGGATCCGAAACCAACTATACTCCAACTGAAAAAGAGATATTGGCAGCATATGAAGGAGTCCGAGCTGCTTCTGAAGTGATTGGTACAGAAGCACAGTTGCTCCTGGCACCCCGATTGCCAGTGCTCGGCTGGATGTTCAAAGGGAGCGTCCCGTCTACACACCACGCAACTGACGCCACATGGAGCAAGTGGATCGCGCTGATCACACAAAGAGCTTGGATAGGAAACCTCAATCGCCCAGGAATTTTGGAAGTGATCACTAACTGGGCTGAAGGTAAAGACTTTGGAATGTCACCAGAGGAGGAGGAGGAGACACGTGCTGAGGAGGCTCCACCTTATAATGAACTATCAGACAATGAGAAGAAATACGCTCTGTTTACCGACGGGTCCTGTCGCCTTGTAGGAAAACATCGAAAATGGAAAGCTGCTGTATGGAGTCCTACTCGACAGGTCGCAGAAGCTACCGAAGGAGAAGGCGAATCAAGCCAGTTCGCAGAGGTGAAAGCCATCCAACTGGCTTTAGACATCGCTGAACGAGAAAAGTGGCCAATGCTCTATCTCTATACCGACTCTTGGATGGTAGCAAATGCCCTGTGGGGATGGCTACGGCAATGGAAGCAGAGCAGCTGGCAACGCAGAGGTAAACCCATCTGGGCTGCCCCGTTGTGGAAAGACATTGCTGCTCGAGTAGAGAAGCTGATTGTGAAAGTACGACATGTAGATGCCCATGTACCCAAGAGTCGAGCCACAGAAGAACATGAAAACAATCAACAGGTGGATCAGGCCGCCAAGATTAAAGTGGCTCAGGTGGATCTGGACTGGCAACATAAAGGTGAAAAATTTCTAGCTCGTTGGGCCCATGACGCCTCAGGCCATCAAGGAAGGGACGCCACATACAAATGGGCTCGTGATCGAGGGGTGGACCTAACTATGGACACCATTGCAGAGGTGATCCATGAATGTGAAACGTGTGCTGCAATCAAGCAAGCCAAGCGGTTGAAACCTCTTTGGTATGGAGGGCGTTGGTCGAAATATCAATATGGAGAGGCCTGGCAAATTGACTATGTCACACTTCCACAAACTCGCAGTGGCAAGCGTTATGTGCTTACAATGGTGGAAGCGACCACTGGATGGCTGGAAACCTATGCTGTGCCCCATGCCACCGCCCGGAACACGATCTTGGGCCTTGAAAAGCAAGTCTTGTGGCGGCATGGCACCCCAGAAAGAATTGAGTCGGACAACGGGACTCATTTCCGTAACAATCTTATAGACACCTGGGCCAAAGAGCATGGCATCGAGTGGGTATATCACATCCCTTATCATGCACCAGCTTCTGGGAAGATTGAACGATATAATGGATTGCTAAAAACCACACTGAAAGCAATGGGTGGTGGAACCTTCAAACATTGGGATACGCATTTAGCAAAAGCCACCTGGTTAGTTAACACTAGAGGATCTGCCAATCGAGCTGGTCCTGCGCAATCAGAACTTCTATGTACTGTAGAAGGAGACAAAGTCCCTGTAGTGCACATGAGGAATATACTCGGGAAGACAGTTTGGGTTATTCCTGCCTCGGGTAAAGGTAAACCCATTCGTGGGATTGCTTTTGCTCAGGGACCTGGGTGTACTTGGTGGGTGATGCAGAAGGACGGGGAAGTCCGATGTGTACCTCAAGGGGATTTGATGTTGGGTGAAAATAGATGATAAAATGAATTGAATTGTGTGATATTAATTGCTGAATAACCCTGTCCCTGCATACCATCATCACTATGGTTGTCACATTGTACTAATGTCATTATATTAAGAATCATCCAGGTTAATGAAGAATGAACTTCGTCAGAATCAGAACTGATTCCAAACAACCAGCAACTTCTTCAAGATCAACATCTTCAACCTGCAGACAGCGGCCGGATACACCAACTACGAGCTCCAGGCGCCACACGCAACAAAGACTACATGTCATCCGTTCTACCGACTGAGCGAATTCCACGTCATCTTTCCTGCCCTGAGAGACTGCTGTAACAGATGAAGACACATTTTGGAGGGATGACCCATGGCTAAGGGAATAGTATATATGTAAGGTTTGAGCATGACATGCATGGTATGGAATAAGGGGTGGATACTGTCCCAGTTTTAGCTGGGACAGAGTTTTTTTTTAACAGCCAGAAGAGCTCCCTGTTTTGGTTTCACTCAGAGGCTCACTCTGAGAAGAATGTTGATAGCAAGCTGATGTTTGTGGTTGGAAGTGAAACTCCAAGGACTTTTCAGTGTGCGGAGTACAGAAACACGGCAGGATAAGGGGGGAGCATAGCTGGGACAAGGGGGACACGATTCCCCTTGTCATTTGTGTGGAACTTAAGACTGAGGGCCAAACTGGCCAATTAGTATTCCATATCATGCAGCGTCATGCCCAGTATAAAAGCGAGGGTCAGCCGGGAAGAGGGGCTTTTGCGCTTTTGCTCTTTTTGCACTTTTGCTCTTTTGCGCTTGCTGCGCTGTTGCTCTGCTGTTTTTTTTCTTTCTCTCTCTTTCTCTCCCTCTCTGCCCCTCTCTATTTCGGGGCCTCGCGTTCGTCCGGGATTTGCAGTTTTCGGGACGAGACGGGCTTCGCATACGAGGGGTGGTGAGCACCTACATTGTATTAAATCATCTGTATTAAATCACTCTTATCTCAACCCACGGGTTTCACGTTTATCCTTTAATTCTCTCCCTCATTCCTGGGGGTGGGGGAGGGGGAGTGACCGGCTGTGTGTGGGGCGGTTCAACATAACCCACGACAATTTTTCCCTTTCTTTTCCTGGCCTATGTCTTCACTTTTGAACTCTCTTCATGCCACATTTGGATTTCCCTCCACCATTAACAGTATTCGTAGTCACTGCATCGACTTTTTCTGCCATTTCGTACTTCAAAAGTATGTCACAAAATCACTGAAGATTGAAAGTTCCCAACAATTTCAATCAATTAGTGAGGAACACCTGCTTGTTTTCTTGGGAGAAAAAATTCTAATTAAAATAAGAGAAGCGCACAGTAACATTTAGAAAATAGTTATTTACAATGCATTGAAAAATAAATATATAAATTAGGATGTTCTGATGAACCATAATAACTGTATCTACGACATCTAACTTGAAATGTTACATATGGTAGCAACCATTGTTAAATTATCCATAACTAATTGGCATTGTAATTGTCTTTAATCTGAAATAGACAATTAAACATGTTCTAGACTGTTAACTGGTTCATATTTTAGGTATTCAGCTAATTAGACATTTCCTAAACTATTCATTTTGCATGTGAATAATTTGTGCACTAAAATCATACTATAATAGAATGTTTTTAGTTTTTCTGTTCACTTAACATTATTGAAAAATTTCCCCAAGAAAGGAAATAGAAATACCTCATTCATATATCATCATTAAATTAAGTTGTCACCATATATATAGAAAAAAAATAAAATTAGTAACATTTTGTGCTGCGAATAGTCTTAAATGGAATTGAATTTCCTCTGCTTTCATTTACATCAGTGTCTTTCTTCAGACTTCAAAAAATGTGACAAAAAGGATATATTTTGGAGCACAGAATTTTATTTTGTTATAAAAAACTCTAGCATCAGGACTTTTGGGACAGAAAGAGAATAAAAATACTGAAAGCATAATTTGAACATTTGTACATGTGGGTTTCAGGGTTATTTCTCTTTCTTTCTTTCTTTCCCACCTTTATTATAAACCATATAAGAAGTAGCTAGCATTATGCAAGTTATACAATAATTTAGGACTGAAATCATGTTGAAAATGTGTGTGTATTTTTGCGAAAGAATAAATATGTCAAATCTAGCCAAGTTGCAGTGAAAGCACAGTTTTTCCATTGTCTTAAATCACCATAAACGACAGTTTGGCCTTGAGGATCAGAAATGGTGTAGGGCAGTCTGCTCAAAGAATAATATCTGAAGTCTCAAATCAATTTACTTCATAACAAACACTATAACTCTGAACATCTCCTTGGCCCAAGCTCTTATTGTTGAGCATGACTTCACATGGTAAAGGATATCGCTTTGGCTAGTTTGGGTCAGCTGTCCCAGCTGTGTCCCCTCTCAATTTCTTGTGTGCCCCAACCTACTCACTGGGGTGGGCAGTATGAGAAACAAGAGACATCCGTGACTCTGTGTAAGCACTGTTCAGCAATAAACAAAACATTCCTATGTTACCAACACTATTGTCATCACAAATTTAAAACATAGCACCATACAAGCTATTATGAAGAAAATTATCTCAGATAAAATCAATCCATATCTTAACCAGACAATATTTTTGTAATTACCTCGAATGTTCTGCGTGCATAGTTTTCAGTGTTCAATAAATTTAGGAGCCCAAATTCCACTGATGTTTGTTGCAGTGAGTTATCTGTTGCCACAGAAAGTCACAGCCAGAATGTAAAACTGAATAAAAATTGCACCTTGACATGTAGACGGTAAGAATATTATTCATGAGGTTTCTCATAACATACTTTAACATGCAGATGCTGTTGCATTTAAAGTCCATTCGCTAAGGAATCATGATTGTATCAGTTTGCCTCCATTAAGTACCACTGATCATTTCTCTCCTGATTTGGCAGCCCAGTCCCTCCTTCACTTGCTACTGTGTTGTCGTCCCTAGAGCAACTTGTGAATTGAACCACTTAATATGGACCATTTGCTAAGCAGTTCAGCTAATGATTAGATTTCCTTAGCTTTTGCAGATACACGTGTTGATTGCTTTCATTCTTGATGAGATGTATTACAAGAAAAATCCTCATGCCTTATTACAGGAGATCTTTGTGGATGCTCTTTGCGTTCTTCAAGGATTTATGTTCAGGGCAAAAGGTTAACTAATCTGCCTTATTTTCACTTTCTTTTCTGTTTTTTTGTTGGTGGTGTTTTTTTGTGTTGTTTTTTTTTTTTTTTATAGAATCAGAAAGAAATCGATCTTCTTTGGAAGTGTCAGTATCACAGACATTGAACTACAAACTCATATTCCCAAGTCAGTTAGATTCTACTCGCTAATACATGATGATCATCACCACTATGACCCCACGTGTTATATCCGGTGTTACTTTCATTCTTTTAACACAAGAGTAGTAAGCTTTGGACATACATTTGAATTAATATATTGTACAGAAATGTCCCTTCTCAGTAATACAGTTTAGCCATTGATTTTCTAATTGCCATCAATTGTATATTGGGTTGGATTATTGTAAAACTCTTTCTGCCAGAATCACTGATGATTCAGCTTCTAACTACACTACTTCAGCAGCACCACTGCTACAGTACACTGCAGCATATACCCCACCCACGCACCTCTCCCCTCAAAAACAAAGAAAAGTGATTTATGTCAGTCTAAACTGTGCAATTCTAAACCCCTCATACAGTTCGCTCTTAGCTATGATGTTGTACTGTCATGGTGACTGGGAATAGGATCAGCACAGGTACCTGATGGACTTTCCCAGCTGCCCATCATACTCAAGGATTGGGATTTCTGTCCACCACTGTTACAGGCTTCAGTGGTAGCAGAAATAGAGGTAAAGTGGGAGATTTAAAGTGAACAGTGATACTGAACTAAAGACTTCTCAGTTTTCCAGACAAAATTAAATACCATCATCTCAAAGGTAGGAAGAATGTACTTCAATATGGCAGGCGATCTATTTGATTCTCCTCTCCTTTTTCCTTCTGAACTAGGTAAAGCCCTTATTCCACTTCTAAAAATAGAAAAGCCACTGATATTTCCCTTTCCTTCTCTTATGACTAAACACAGTGTTTCCACTGGCAGTGGCTTCTTCATTTCTTTAGGGAAGAGCATGCTGTGCAGTGTTGTTGCATTCACTGCAGTGAAAGCTATTTCTATCCTCATTCCACGCCACATCCTAGGAATTAGGAAGCAGATGAATCATGAGGGAAGATACCTATCAACAGAGATCTTTTCCTTTCACCAGACCCAGACGTCGTAATCAGCTTCCTGCAGGAGTCTAATGAAACACCAAGAACTCCTAAAGCACTAACACTTGCAAGTCCTCATGAGCATGTTGTGAATGGTGAAAACCTTTAGTACAATCAGCCAAGTACTCAGGAGAGAGTTGACTTCAGGAACAGTCCAGATTTGTCATAAAAACTTTTTAACTTTTTGGAACTTCACATAGGCTGCAGCAGGGAGGTTCTATTGTTAGCTTCACAGTGGCATAGATATGAAAACAAAAACAAACAAACAAACAAACAAATACACCTCTTCTGAAGAGCAGCAGCAGGTGGAGGAATGAGGAGGCTTTTATTATGGTATTCTCTCCAGATAAAGGTTCATTTTTTACATATAATGCTTATATACAAGTAAAATAGATTACAAATCAAAATGAGAGATGATGAATGAGGATGTCTACGTTCTCTCACAGTTTGCTCATTACCACTTCATAAGAGATTCACCATAAAGTGTTGCACCTTCAAACTATAGCAGACCTACCAAAATTACACAGGAGATAAAAATGGAAGATGACACATCCTGCTTGAATGGTTTCTAACTAGCCAGAAAATTCTATTCCTCTTAATTGGCACTGAGGGTTTCAAATCTTCAGCACAGTGAACAGAATCAAAGTACAATTTTTAACAAATGGTGGGATAGTGCAAAAAAAATATTTTTGTTAATAAGTCAGTTTAATTCAGCACAAAATTCTATTGAGTTCAATAGGGGCAAGGTATATCTCATTGCCTTCTGAGTTTTCAATTTATTTAAAGTCTTAGAAATTGAGGACACAATTTTTGTCATTGTTTTTACACTGCCAAGATGTACCCCTATCTTTTGTTACATTCATTCTCCTGAAATGGATACATGTAATTTTCCACTCGTTTCAAACTTTAAGATTAAGAAGAATCATCAGAGAATGTTATCTAGTGTAGATACTGAAAACCTTAACTTTTGATATGCCTATTGTTTAAAGAAGGACGTTAACTCTGAAACTGTCAAAGATTTTTCCTGCTACCCATTACTCAAAGTCTTCCTCAGGTTACTGTAGCTGCAAACATTTTTGTTACATTTTTAAATTGTGATCAACTTGTTCTGATACTTTGAAAGGATTGCTTCATGGAAACAAGTGGAAACAGATGTCTGAGGCGAAACTGGCATAAAAAAGGGAAGAGAAAAAAAAAAAAAGATGAGTAAGATGTCAGCTTGGACAAATGGGATTTTTTAGTTGTTTTTCATGAAGTATCATTTTTTATCAAAAATACAATATTAGAGTTTTTAGATGTAGTTTTTGCAGTAAACATATACCTGCATCCAATTGCTTCTGTCCCATAAGAATCAAAAGGATTTGTATAACATAACAATTGTGTAGCATTTGGATTTTGCAGTTCAGTAATCAATTTCTACAATTTTAGTAAAGACTTACAAAAGACTTAAAGAGCAAAGGCAAGGGATCACCTTTCTGTCTTACACAATGGGCAAGCTCAAAGATGCTAATATTTTCAGCATTTGAGGATCACTCCTTCTCCAGTTGAGGATGTCACTCAATAAATCCTGTCTCATTACTCAGTAGGTGGGATGTTTTGACAGAATAGTGTCTGCAATCTTGTACTATTAATTCTGAGGACAAAGGAATAACTTAGTTCCTAAAATATCAATATAGAGGATTTCATATTAATGTATAGTCATCAAGCAATCTAAACCCAGAAAATAAGTATTGCATTATTTTTTTTTCTATCTTACTGGCACAGTAGTTGTAACTCTAACTCAAATCTTCAAATTAAAAAACTCTTTTTCAAGAAAGAATTTCTTTTTTTTTTTTTTTTTTTTTAATTTTCTGTGTCATATAAAAATCCTAATTTACCTAGGGCACGTGATGAGAATATAATGGACCTTTGATACCTACCACAAAGTGTGAAGGTCTTCTATCTCCAACACTAGATTGAAAGTAAAGTACCCAGCTACTCTGGTAAATATTTTAAACAGGAATAATTCTGCTCTCCAGATGAGCAGAGAGCATTGATTACTTCTGTGCTTAAGTTGATTTGTCTTCATTGAGACAGAAAAATGAGGTCATTCAGAATGACAATGGTTGATGGACTTAGCATTCACCTTGGTAAAAATTCTCCAGAGTCAGTTAGCCAAGCGACTGTCACAGATTGCTTTAGTCCCAAAGATAGCATCTGTCCACAGGCTTTATTTGGTGTTTTGCTCAGGTCAATTTGTGGATTTCATTCAGGCAATTGACTAGTTCTTGTATATGGAGTGTAGCCTTCTCCAGTCCTCATATTAGGATGGTGTCTCTAAAACACAGTATGTTGTGACACACACGACACATGCCATTTTTACTATCTGTGCAAATCAGTATGTTGTCATTTCATCCCAAGTAGCTAGTAAAAATTCAGCCTATATTACAGGAATAGCCATTCCTTATCAGCTGTTGAGCTCTTTTTATAGGCCTCTTATTGCCAGTTAATTGTCAAATCTTCTTGCCTTCATTATTCTTGTTCAAGATGAACATTTGTAACAGTGTGGTCCCTCTGACATTTTTTTTTTATTTTTATTTTTTTTTGACAGTGATTTCAACCTCACTTGCTTGTCTTTGGGCCACTGTTTTCTGCTACATTTATTTCTCTTGAGATACATTTATAAAAGCTTGCCGTATTGTCCATCATTTCTTTGACTAATATATACTCACTCTGCTTTTTCTTGCCCTTTTATACGCAGAAGTAAAGGCTGGCTAAACAACGAGAAGAATATTGTATGTCAAGGAGTGTGTGACACATTTTTTCCTTTAGTGCAACAATAAGTACTGCTTTTGTCTGAATGCTTTTGTGAAAGTTGTTGCATACATAAAATGAATATTTGAGACTTCCATGTATTCTTTACTACACTCTTTTTTTTTCATTTCCACATCTGTGGCCAATACTGTCATGGAAAACAGAGATACTGTATCGGGAAAGCTATGCCATTTCCCAAGGCTGCAGGATTTGGGGATTCAACATTGCTTAGGCTTTGGAGAAAGTAGGAAAGCTAAGGATCCCACTTTCTGAGCAAATATTCTAGGCATTAAGCTAAACAGTAGGCACTAAGCTGCTTGTGGAAGATGTCGATTCCTGTGACTGCCTCAGATTTTTACACAAAGATGACCTCATACAAAATGCACAAATACTGTAAAAAGTTCTACCCTCCCTAGGAAGGAATTGTGTTTACACTTTGGTCAGTGTCCTGGTTCCAGCTTTGACTGGAATCATAGAATCATAGAATGGTTTGGGTTGGAAGAGACCTCAAAGATCATCTAGTTCCAACCCCCCTCTCATGACAGGGAAACCCTCCACTACACCAGGTTGCCCAAAGCCTCATCCAGCCTGGCCTTGAACACTTCCAGGGATGGGGCATCTACAACCTCTCTGGGCAACCTGTTCCAGTGCCTCACCACCCTCAGAGTGAAAAATTTCTTCCTTATATCTAATCTAAATCTGCCCTCTTTCAGTTTAAAGCCATTGCCCCTTGTCTTATCACTACATGACCTTGTAAAAAGTCCCTCTCCACCTTCCCCTTGAGGTACTGGAAGACTGCTATAAGATCACCCTGAAGCCTCCTCTTCCTGTTGCATGAGCTTAAGATGAAACAGGTGTATTAATTTTACACCTAGTAAGATTTTGGATGTATTTTTTTAGGGTTTTTTAGTATCTGCAAATTAAAATGATCATGTTGTACATTTTTTATTTACTGCTTTGTTTTCCCTTAATTTTTATACTACGAATATTAAAATTATATATTCCAATAATAAGATGACATTGTTTCATCATGCGCTAAGACATGGTGAGAAGGAAGTGAGCTCCATGGAGCTGTTGGATTGGGTCCAGAGGAGGGCCATGAAGATGATCCGAGGGCTGGAACATCTCTCCTATGAAGACAGGCTGAGAGAGTTGGGGTTGTTCAGCCTGGAGAAGAGAAGGCTCTGGGGAGACCTTCTAGCAGCTTTCCAGTACTTCAAGGGGGCTTACAAGAAAGCTGAAGAGGGTCTTTTTACAAGCATGTGTATTGATAAAACAAGGGGCAATAGATTTTAACTGAAAGCAGGTAAATTTACACTAGGTATAAGGAAGAAATTCTTCACTCTGAGGGTGATGAGGCCCTGGAACAGGTTGCCCAGAGAAGTTGTCGATGCCCCATCCCTGGAAGTGTTCAAGGCCAGGCTGGATGAGGCTTTGAACAATCTTATCTAGTGGAAGATATCTCTGTCCATGGCAGATGTCTTGGATCTAGGTGATCTTTGAAGTCCCTTCCAACCCAAACCATTCTATCATTCTATGATTCTGTGATTCTATGAAATGTAGCAGAAAGTGCCTGACTATATAATGGTCTTGTGGGAAGAGAATTTGTGCAAATACAGAATACCTCTTGTTGTGAGGAGGTTCAGAAACCCATCCACCACTGACAAGAGTTAACTGACAGGCTATGCATGAGCCACTGCTATTTTCAAGTCTGCAACTATCTAGCAGAAAAATATAGTATTTAGTATTGCTAATGACCAGGATGAGGCAGTGGGTTAAGTAGGAAGAAGCACTTCTAGAAACTGTGACACTATATCATACGGGTGATTGAGATATTTAATATTTAACTGAGTAAAGGGAGCCTAAGGTTTGAGCTGCTGCTCCTAAGAAATTATGCTTTTGACATAGAAGTAATGGCTTAAGAACATAATGTGTATCAAGGAAGATGACTTTAAAGATGTAACCATTCTGTGATTCTAAGATTCTATGCTGAAGTTTGAGATGGTTACAGCACGGTTTAGCCCAGCTGGCAACTAAGCACCGTAACTCTGTTTACTCACTTTTCCTCCACCTCTGTGGGATGGAGAGGAGAAAATATAACAAAAAGCTCGAAGATCAAGACAAGGACTGGGAGGGATCACTCTTACACCTGGCTCTACTTCCTCCCCTCAGCAGTGCAGAGGAAGGGTAATGGGGGTTGTGCTCAGTTCATCACACTGTTTCTGCCACTCTTTGATCCTCAGGTGGAGGACTTCTTACACTCTTTCCCTGCTCCAGTGTAGAATCTTTCTTTCCATAGGAGACAGTTCTCCATGAACTTCCCCAACATGAGTCCTTCCCACGGAATCCAGTCCTTACCCCTCAGATTGCTCCAGCACAGGCTTTCGCATGGATTCACGGCTTCTAAGAGTGCAGGTACCTGCTCTGGTGTGGGGTCCTCCACAGGCTTTGGATGGATCTCTACTGTTAATCTCCATGGGCTGCAAGGCAAAAGCCTGTTGTCTCACCATGAGCTGCAGGGGAATCCCAGTTCCGGCACACCTTCTCCTTCTCCATCTTCACCGACCTTGGTGTCTGCATAGTCGTTTGCCTCAGATCTCAGTCCTCTCTCTGCTGCAGCCGCAGGAGGTCCTGTCGGCCTGACGAGCCTCAGCAGTCCCAACAGGAATGAACTCCACCCAGCAGGATCCCTGGGAGCAGATCGCTTTTGAGCTTTTCAAGCAGCGCCACTGTGGCCATGACCAGTCGAGCGCCAGTGGCCCAGAGCGGCCAAGTGCTTGCATGGGAGGCCAGGGGCCAGGCCCCCTGCCTCCCCGCTTCTCTTTTCACAGCAGGTCCCACATGGTGCAGGTTTCTTTGTCCCTTCTTAAATATATTATTCACAGAGGTGCTGATTGGCTTGGCCCTGGCCAAAGGCAGGTCTGACTTAGAGTCAGGGAAGCTTCTCGCAGCCACTTACAAGGTCTATCCCTGTAGCCCCTCCCTCACTACCAAAAAACTCCTGCCACATAAACCCAGCACAATCAGGAATACAGAGAAGTGCTAAATGTAGAGGAGGAGGATCACTGCACACATTCCTGAAAATACAATATTCTGAAAATACAGTGGTCATGGGAGAAACCTTCTGATTTGTCAACAGTTGTGATCTGATACTGTTATCGGTTTCAGGAATAATGAACAAATTTTTTTCTTGTACTGCTAGTATAAGAAGTGCTAGTAGAAAAAGTTATATGGAATACATTATTTTGGCAAAATTTAACTTACTATTTAATGCTGATTTGCTGTGTGAATGCACACATGGGAGTGTGGATCATCTCTTTACACTTTTACAAATATTTACTTGCCTGCATCTAGTAGCTAGCTTCCAATTATTCATAACATAACCTCATCACTGTCTAACAAGGTCTTCCCTAGACACTCTTCAGTGATAACTGGTTACACACAAGAGAGTTTTGAGGCCAGATGTTTTGGCTTATCATCACATCAAATTTCAAGGCCTGCCTTCTTTTCAGTCAAGAAAATGAACTGTTTTCCTCTGGCTGTATCCTATTTTGCTAAATATACTACGTTTAAACTAAAAAGGAAGCAATGGAAGATGAAGGGAACTAATGTCAGTGTAAAAGTTCTTTTTCCATGGCATTGCTGGTATTGCATCTACTTTACCGCGTTTCAGTTGCCCTAGCCCAAGCTTTTTATGTCACTAATCTCTGTGCTAACATATGATGCTTACACATAAACCCCGAAGGAAAGTGCAATGCTACATGAAACTCAAACAAGCCCACAGCACCAAAGGTAAACTAGAGTTGTGATAAATCTAGATTACATATCCTTTTCTTATATGCAGAAAATATATCCCAAAAGAGAGAAAATACTTTTGCTCATTTTCCTGGGATTTTCAGATGTTCAGAGTTCCAGCTTTGAGCAGCTGTTACAAATATGCAGTTAGAAGTCCAAAAGCTGTAGGTAAACAGCCCTCACACAGAGCCATTGCAAATAGCATGTCCTAGTAAGTCTGCTTTTGCCAGAATACATCAGGCTGACTGTCACATGTGCCTGAACCTGTCAGACTTACGTACGTACTGCAGCATTCAAAATATTTCTGTTTACAAAATCATACAAAAAATGTGAGAGACATTCTGATATGTCAAAATATCCAATATATTGACACGTCAAACATTAATGTCACTTTAAAGAGCATTTTTTACAGTGGCATATAAATCAGTGAGCATCTATTTAAACTGATATATTATGGTTAGGCCTGGATTCCTCTCACTTAACTGTAGTTGTATGAAAACTGGTCATCTAGTCTAGGTTAGCTGCTCTGTATAAAGCACATGTGTATAGGCACCTTCAGCAGGCTCTTCATTCTACCTTTTTCTGGCACGTCTTCTGATGGAACAACTTATTCTCTTTCTCACCACTCATTTCTGGAGGAAATAAGTTTAGACTAGGTACCTAATTTTTGGGAGAATAAAATTAGATTAGTCGAATCTGGGCTTTTGACTCTAATCAAGAATCAGGTTGTATATTGGACAGGGTATAGACATTGGCGAGACAGCATGTAGTATGTAAATCTATTCAATCATCTCGTGTTCACTTATTAGTCAAAAACACAGTGGTCAAAACCAGCTAGTTTTTATTGGTGAAGGGACTTAAAAAATGTCTTTATTTGTTAGAACACTGTTGCTGCGACTTCTGTGGCTTAAATTTCCTCCCATTTGACCTTTACAAGCACTTTTGACATTCTCATACCTGTATCAGTAAGTATGTTTTGACTGCTGGAAAGAATAAAAGTGTCTCACATCCCAATATACCTACATTTTCAGAAATAAGTGGGAACCTTAGAGTGTTTATTGAGATAACAACTTACTTAGAAACAAAAATATTTGCTAGTGTTTTAAGCATTTTTTCTCCAGATATGTTTTAAACATGCAGAAGTTTGTCTTTACTCAATAGCTGTTTCTCATAGTTCATTATGCTACTTTAGGAATTTGTATTTCCTTGGCTGGAAGACGCAATTCCTCTTTTAGGAATTTGCAGCCCCCGTTTTGGGGTGTTTTTTTGGTGTTTGGCATTTTTCTTTGTGTGAATTTGTAGGTGTTTTTTTTTAATTTCCCTTATTTGAACAGATGCTGAGAAAAAAAAAAAAACATAGCTTTAATCTTCATGCATGCTACCTTCTGTAAGTGTAGGATTTAGTGACTTCTAGTTGATGTCTCACTTTTCAATAGGGAATGTAATCTCAAAATAAATATAGGATTTAATGTTTTCTCTACTTTAAGGTACTCTCTGACAGATCTAGGGATAGCAGTGGGGGGAAAATTAAAAGTATCTTTCAACATACAGACAACTTGCATTCCGTTTAATTTTGTTTACATCAATTATTTCCCAGTAAGCATGGTATTAACCACTTTGTTTAAAGCCTGTGAAATGTCCCAGATGGGTTTTTATTGGGGGGAATGAGAGCAGTGAAATCAGCAATATTCTCCAGATCAAACAGCTAGTTTTACTGTCTTGTCAGTATCAATAGTAGTGAACATCAGTGCATGACATGAGCCAATGAATCAAAAGACCAAGAACTAGAATATGGTGTAAAAAAGACTGTGAGCTCACAGTAAACTGTTTTAGAAGGAAACAGTATGTAATGAATTTTTTAAAAAAGACAACTGTTTCATGTCTTTCATTCCCTATAACTGGCTCATGCATGTTTATATAATCACTCTAAATTGTTCTGACCACTGAGACAGTTTGAAAAGATACTATTTCTAATTTGAGATGTCAATTATAAGTAAATATATATACACACATATATATGCACATATTTTCTTTCAACTACAGCATAACATGAGTAGTATGCAACAGTAACTAGCACAATCAGACTGGTGAGCCTATATGTGTCACTGAACTAATAAATATGAAAGTTGAACTGGTCATGACAACTTTCATCTTGGGCAGATTTTTTTCAAAACTATATATATCCCATAAAACTTTAGAGCCTACTTTTGCAGGTGCTGGATTACATGCCAATCAACTATAGGCATCTATTGGAGCAACATGAGCCTATAGATACAATGAAAGGAAGATGTAGCTCTTCAAAGTGCCTCCCAGCTGTGCTCCCTGCAGTGACATCTGACATATCACAGGATCTTAGATTCACAGAATGATTGCAGTAGGAAGGCACTTCTGGAGGTCATCTAGTCCAAACCACTGGTCAGAGCAGGGAAAACTACAGCAGGCTGCCCAGGATGGTGTCCAGTCAGATTTTTAATATCTCCAAAGATGGAGACTCCACAGACTCCTTGGGCAACCCATTCCAGTGTTCAAACACTAATTTGTGTCCATTACCTGTTGTCCTGAATCACTGTGTAACACTGAGAAGACTATATCTCTGTCTTATTTGCTCTTTCTCTTAAGATATTTATACACATTGATAAGATCCCCCTGAGTCTTCTTTCCTCCAGGCTAAACATTCCCAGGTCTCTCAGCATCCCTTTGTACTGATGCTTCAGTCCTTTCATCATTTTTGTGGCCATTAGCTGGACTCCAGTAAGTCCTTGTATCCCTTGTAATGCAGAACCCAAAACTAGTCCTATCACACCAGAAGTTTTTCAGTAGTGCTGAGTAGAGATGAAAGATTACCTTCCTCAGACTGCTGGTGATGGTTTTCCTAATGCAGTCCAGCACTGGATCATCCCTTAATGGACATCAGGATTTTACTCTCAGCATGTCTTCAGAGCATGCCCCTCTGGTGATGCCAGGGAACATGAAGTGTTCCAGAGTTTGTCAACTGAGGCGTGTAGTACCTGACCCTCCCAAATGTCTCATCTTTCTCTAAAGAGAGAATGTCTGTCCTAAAATTAGGTTAATTGAATTGCAGCTAAACAATGCCTAAAATAGACTGTGTCAATAGTTCTCCGGCCTGTTTCAGACAACTCATGTTAGAAAAACTAAAATCCCAAGTGAAATTTTTCTAAGGAGTTAAATTATATGTTTGTTTTTGAATTAATAATGTTCATTCTGCTGTTTGTAATAAAGCTATATCCAGTATATTTTTTTCAATGATTTGTATCCTTTTTAGAAACACACTTGGAAGCAATTAAATGTGAATATTTATGATGTTATGCTACCTGCATAGTTTCAAATTCTCAGTTGAATATGCATGGCAATTTTTAAGAAAAAAAAAAAGCAAGGAAAAAAAAAGGTAGTACAGTTATACCTGACAAATTTCGCCACTTTGTAAAGAACAGTTTGTAATTTAAGCTCAATTTACATAGCGATTCTTAGTGATGAGAGAGAATTTGCTTAAAATGTTTAAATCACATCAAAATTATGTTATTTGGGTTGGGTTTGGTTTGGTACAGAAGTACACAAAACAGAGATGTCCACTCGTGCAGGATTCAAAGGCAGAAAAGCTATGATTATATTAGCTAGAACTCACGCCTAAAGGTATTAGGTTACAAAGCATTTAAGTCCAAGGGTTTAGGCTGCTTGTATTTCAAAGTTATGAGTTTGAATACTATGCATGAGTCAGAATGATGAGACTTAGAGGTAGTGTTCACCCACCTGTAACCACAAGTTCAAATTGTACTCCTGCAGCACAAGGAAAGTAAGGCATAACTGCTTCTGAAGCTGACATATTGACAGATTCAGGAGCAGAAAGTTTGATATTTCCATTAGGTCTTAAATTACACTTTCAGTAACGAAAGCAATGTGTCAGCACTTTAAAATGTTCACAAAGACATGCACCATTACCACTTTCCCTAACACAATTGCTTCAAAAATTTTTCAAATCTTACACACACCCCCTCACGGGAATACAAGACTCTTGCCTTCAAAACAATTTGAGCAATGTTATCTAACAAGCAACCCCAAAATAATTCTAATAAACCAGCCTTTTCGAGGATACAATAGTGAGATTTTCTTCTCCATTGCAGATGGCAACAGTATTCCTACATTTTTGGGGGATTAAAATCGTGTTTGAAAACCTGCGAAATCATACATACAGCTACCCCAAGTTTCTGAGATCATTACACATCACGTAACTACTGATGTTGTTTCACAAAAATTTCTGTCCCTCATTATGCCATGACTAGAATAAATTATGCTTTCTAACATTAGGCTAGAAGCAACTTCCCAGACAAATTCTCTATAATGAAATGAAGTGAAACACAAATAAACTTTTAATAGGGTTTACTTCCACTTCTATGCACGTGACATGCGAAAATCATGGAAGTTACTATAAAATATGAAAAAGAAAATTCTCCACTGTGTTTTAAAAATCTTCTGAACTCAATGGGAAACTAAAGACAAGGGGAAAAAAATCACCACATTATGTTCATAAGTTCATTAATCTTGAAATTTAAATGAGATAATAGCTAATAAATGCGAATTCTTTCCTTTAAAAATAATGTTATATTTGCTCAAGTATCAGCTGTGTATTAAATAATGGAAGAATTTTGATGGAGAGAAAACTATTACAGACACTGGACAACAATATACTTTCAACTAAAGATCCAGTCCTGCAAAAAAAAAAAAACAAACCACAAAACAACCTATAGTGTAAATAACTGCTCCCATTTGAAAACCTGAGGCTTGGCTCTGCTTTGTCTCCTATTTTAGGAAAGCATATATTTTGCATAAAACAGGTGCAAATACTTGATTGGGGATGCTGTGCATTTTGTATGTGCTGTAGAGAAGTACAATGGATTTTAGCTGTTGGTAAACGGTGATGAGGCCTGCTAATGCCACCTGAAACCTGCAAAGGAGCATATTTCCTTGCTAGTAGATTTTGACAAAATGTGTAGGATGTAACCATACTATTATTTTGCATACATAGCAATTTTTAACAACTACATCAAAATTCAAGTAGGGCCTTGACATTGTCTCTATAAGAAAAAATATTTACCTTCTTTGAAAAATAAAGTTCTGGCCTCTTGGTCTTAGTAGATCAAGTTTCAAAACCATACTACAGTTAGGTTGTGTGAACACAAAAAGTAAGTGGGACTAACACTTACAGGAAATCATTGCTAGTTGAGCATATTAATTTTAAAATCTATTCCAGATAAATTCTGTCTAAATATAGTTTTACCCCTCCTAACAACAAGTTTCTACCATATTTTCAAAATAACATTTGAAAATGTAAAATTTTTCCAGTTCCTAAACATTAGTTTCATAGATCGGTAAGTTTTTTGAAGATGAAAAAGAGCTTGTGAGTCACTTATGACATTGGCATATAAATCTTACAAATAGGATAAGAGAAAAAAAATTCTTGATTTAGTCATAAACTGCATAGAAGGCCTGTCAGCCAGTAAATGATGTTGTGCAATACTTTTACATTGCAAGGCATGTCTCAAAAAGCAACATAAAAATAAATGAATGTATGTTACAGAGAAAAATATGAAGAATTAACTTTAGATAAATATAGTCAAAAAGTCCTCAAAATGAATTGCTTGAAGTAGCTCAGAAGCTGACAGAATACTAGTCATGGAGACTTTTCTATGTCTTATCAGAGATGCCTGGCTTGGCTTAGGATGTCAACTAGGTGCAAAGCTGTTGCTAATAAAAGAAAATAATCTGTTTGATGGAAAAATTTAACACAAAGTAAACCGTCTCACGAAGACAAAACCTTAGCATTCCTACAAAAACTTAGTATCCTTAAGTAAGTGTAAGATCTCTACATATATGGCTTAGCCACTTAATTAAAAACCAGAAAGATGTAAGTATACATTAAGTATTTAACACTAACCCCTTTCTTTTAAAATTTCCCTAAAATGGAATGAAGATTTATTCCTTATTGCTGAAAGAAAAATAGAATAAATCTGAAGGTGAAATATTTAAGCTACCAAATTTAGTAACTTTATAGAGAGTCCGTATAAGAAAGCAGAGAGCACATGAAGAACTGAAGGAACCAGAAATTGAAACTTATGGAGTGTGAGTAAAAATAATTAAAAGTAAAGAGAGCGTAAAGAGAGCTGTGCTCTAAAGATTTCTACAATTGAAAGGGTTTTCTATATTGTCTGTAGTGATTAGTATATGTTGCAAAATTTGTACGGTACATACGTACTCCTTCATCAACTGCAGTATTTCATGAAAATGTCATTCTGTGCAATACCAGTTTGTTAGTGTAGGTAGTTATGGAAAACTTGAAAGCAAACACAGCAAGTGTGCTAAATATTAGACATTTCTAGGTCTGTGTTGATTAACAGTGCAGTTTAACATGACCTTTAAAAGTATCTTATCTTGTGAGTATAAAAATAGTACTTGCAAGAGTTCTGTGAGAAATGAAGCAATGGATTCAATAGACTACTTTTTAATGCGTCTGGGAAAAAAAAAAAAAAAGGCATTATAAGTAAAGACCCGAAATGTTTTTGAACAAGGAATAGTCTTTTAGAGTATTCTTATTTCTGAATGACCCCTAGTTTACAGGTGAGTTTGTGTTAACACTAAATTAGACTCATATTTTTGAAAGGTATTCTTAAGACCCTGCTATATATCTATCTTTTCCCCTCTTAGACTCAGATTTGAATTTTCTTACCTGATTTCCAGCTATACAGGTCCAATCCCTCAGGTCCTCAGGACCAAAGAGTGCTCTTTGGTACTGTTTTATTTATTAGCATAGATGAAACACTTTGGGTTTACTTTCAGTAACTATCTGGAATCTATCACACATGAGGAGAGGTTAGAAGAATTTGAAAGCCTTAAAAGAAGTCTAGAGGGCGATCTCTCTCTTATCTACAATCAGGTAATGGAAGGATGTATAGAAGACAGAACCAGACTCTTTTCACAATGATAGGATGAGAGACAGCAGACATAAGTCAGAATATCGGAAATTTTGACCCAATGTGAGGGGTCTAGTATTGTACTGAATTGTATGTATTGTATGGTATGGTACGGTACGGTATAGTATTGCACGGTATGGTATTTATTGCATTGTATGCATTGTATAATATGGTCTCTATTGCAAGTCTTATGAGGAGCAGCTGAGGGAACTGGGATTGTTTAGGCTGGAGAAAGGAGGCTGATGGGAGACCTTATCACTCTCTACAACTGAAAGGATGTTGTAGTGAGGTGGGTGTCAGTCTCTTCTCCCACATAACAAGAATAGGACAAGAGGAAACAGTCTCAAGTTGTGCCAGGGGAGGTTTAGATTGGATATTAGGAAAATTTCTTCACCAAAGGGATTATCAAGCATTGGAACAGGCTCCCCAGGGAAGAAAGTGAGTCACCGTCCCTGGAGGAATCCAAAAGATGTGTAAATATGGCACTTAGAGAGATGGTTTAGTTTTGGTCTTGGCAGTGTTAGATTAATGGTTGGACTCAATGGTTTTAAAAGGTCTTTTCCAATCTAAATAATTCTATGATTCTACGACCAGCATGACACTGCAACTAGTTTCCCAGAGAGGCTGTGAAATCTCCATTCTTGAAAACACTCAACATCTGACTGCATGTGGTCCTGAGCATGCACTAACCGGCCTTGCTTTAAGCTGGAGATTGAAATGAATGGCCTCTGGGGTCTCCTCTAACCTACATTAATCTGCTATTCTGTGGATTTAACATACATACATCAGCAGAACAGGACATATTATCCTTCATACATCCTGTATGGGTATGGGCATATTTTCACTGGCTTCACAGGAAAGTAGAACTTAATTAATTTAAAAAGACATTAAATAAGTAAAAGCGCAATGACGTCTTGCTCAGGAAAGGTTTGAAAGTTTATTGAATTACAATTTGTTCTTAAGTTTTGCATAAGCCTTTTGCCAACAGTTGGAGTATGAACAACAGCAGTATTATAGAAGTTTCCTCAAAAGAAATATTAATTGAAGAAAAAACGTGACAGGCAGAAAAGTAAGCAAAACTGTGGGGAATCAGATTTTATTTTCTCATCCTATTCCTGGCAGTAGGAATAAACTTGAAGAACAGTTATAATTAAGGTACTTAGAAAAGGTATTCCAGAGAAGCAAATGGGGCAATAAGCTATCTACTATAGACCACTTGATGCACCTCCTCCAAAAATAATTTAAGATTAATAATTTTTTTAGGGCAAATAGAAAAAGTTGTCATTAAAACCCAAAAATATTGCTAAGAGTAATAAAACTCTATCTGCTTTGTAACGGATAGTTTTAGAGCTGTAAAAAAATTTGCTTTACTTCCTTACTGCTAGCATATATGTTTTCCAGCTACTACGTGAATTTACAAGAAGGAACAGTGTTTGGATTTTTTTCACTAAAGAAAATGCAAAGTAAATGCATGTGTATGTGTGTGGTTTTGTGTGAGGGAGAGAGAGCAAGAGATAACGAATGCACACACAAAAATGCTTTATTTGAGTGAAAGTTAATAAGTGAACATCCCTTAACTTGAGCAAGCTATTGATATGGGAAAAAAAATACAGTAGAGACGGTGAATCTTAAGGAAATCTGAGAAGACACAGTAGTGATCTACTAGGGAAATGAAAGGCTGTGATTTTCTCATCATCATTTAGACTTCAAAGTAAGTAGAAATAAGAGAGAAAAAGCTTAAGGCCTTAAGAGATCAAAAGAAAGGTTACTAATTCATTTTTTCTAACAGCATTAAAACAGAATGATAGAACAACTAGATGGACAGAGTAATCAATGGATGGAACAACTAATCCCAGAAAACATTCCCAGGCAAATGAAGGACAGGAAAGCGATTGGTAGTAGTCAGCATGGAGTCACAACAGGAAAGTAGTGCTTGACCAACCCGATAAGCTTCTGTGATGAAATTCTTGGCTTGGCAGATGAGGGGAGAGCAGTGGACACTGTCTATCCTGAGTTCAGTAAGGCTTTCAAAACTCTCTCCCGTAAGATCCCTTAGAGAAGTTATTGACAGGACAAAGGGCAATGGGCATGAATTGAAACACTGGAGGCACTGTCTGAACATCAGGAAAGTCTGGTTTACTTTGAGGGTGTCTGAGCACTGGAATAGGTTGCCCAGAGATTCTGAGATATGCTATCCACTCATCTTTCCTATGCATCACCCTGCATGTTATCATGATATAAAAGAAGTTTTGTGCTCTATGTTCTTCAAATGACAGTCTCTGTTGCGTAGTTATGCTATCAATGGTACAACTCAGGCACATGAAGCCTGTTTTTTCCCATTTGTGTGGAATTGTTCTCATACTAAAGATGGGCAAATCAGTAGAGTTACCACTTACTGTGCACTGCACAGACTCTGGAAGTCAGACAGGAAATAGAGGAAGAGAAGACCTTTGGCAGGCACCACACCCTGAGTCAACAGCAACAGGTGTCACAAACCTTGTTCATTAGCCCAAAGTAACTGACAGTAAGAGCAGTCACTGTGCAACTTCTGTATTTGAAGACACACTGCACTGCTCTCCTAAGGATGATTGTGCAGGTCATCCACTTCCAGAGTACCACAGGCGAACAACCAGGTGAAGAGGAGACTTGTCATCACATTCTGTACCTGTCCAACCTCTGACAGTGACTGTTCACTGTGCAAGCACATAGGAAATAACAACCAGAATAGCAGTGAGGGTGCGGAAATCATCAATTACCTTGTTGACCTATATCCTATGCAAGGCTGTGGGTGCTTTGCAACCACCTAGAGTGTTCAGCACCTGGAATGAAGGAGGTAAGGCAGGTGGGAAAGTTGTTTAAGGGGATTCACTCTGTCACAAGTTGGAATTCCCTCCATTCATTGCCCTGCTGCAGGACTCCTGGCAATATTTCCGTTGTAAGGACTACATTTCTCTCATTTCACTGGCTTTTGTGTAGCACTGGGGAAGACTCATGGACAAGATATCCTGCTATACTGACCACAGACATTATGTAAGTGTCTTTGAGGAGTTCATTCCACACAAAAACATGAGCAGCGGAGCGTCCTTTTCCCTCCCAGAGGGAGCACTTGGGAGATCCCTCCACCAAGGGCAGTCTCCAGCATGGCAGATGCTGCTTATCCTCTCCAGTCTCAAATTATACAGCTAGTTCAGTCATAACCCTCACAAGCATGATAGCTGCAGTCCACCAAACCTGCTACATTACAGCAGTAGTTAAAAACAACAGTTCCCCCAAACAGATGAAACTGTTCATCTTCCTTTTACTTTACACAAAGCCTCTGTCAATCTACTTGACTCCATCCTTTTGTTTATTCTTCAAACTTGCCTAACCACATCGAGCTCTGAACCTCCCCTCCCAACCACTCAGATACATCTCCCACCTTCACCTGACTGTGCTATTCCATGAAATTAAAAGTCACAAGCAAAATCCTTATGAATTCCATTTTTTATTTATAAAGTCATAGCAAACTGTAGGGTGAGTTACAGGGAAAGAAGGGGAAAAAATGAAGAAAAAGAAGAGGATTAGGGGAGTGTGTAAGAAAAACAAGAAAGTCTAATACTCAGAAAACCAATGAAAGCCAAATATCGTACACTAGAAAAGGATAGTAGTGGTGGGGAGAAGGTGAAGTGAACTCCTATTTTTCAATTTCACTTTCTCACCAATGTCAAGATGAGCAGCATGAACTTGACAGTTCTGAGAGGGCACAAGCTATCTCTCTGAGTGATTCAGATGCTCCTGGAGCTTCTTCATCTAGCCCTTCCAAACCAAAGTGCTCTTGAAGAATTTTGTTGTTCTTGCACTTTTTGGTTCACTCCACCTTGGCTTCCATATGACTCTACTGACAGAGACCATCAGGACTGACAGATGACACCTTGCCACCTCTACTGAGTATTCTTCCACTTCCAGAGGGCTCTAAACAGGGCCTCATTCTTCTGTTCATTCATAATACTTTTCAGTTATATGACTAGTGGCTGATGACCCATCCTGTGGCTGTATAGCTCCTCAGGTCAGAAGCTGTATAGCTTCTGGTGACCAAGACCTCCTCTTCAGAAGTCTCTGTGAAAGAAGCATATCAGACAGAATATGTTAATCCCAGTCAGTGTGTTTTCTTTGTTATTTCAAGTCACTTTGTACAAGTAAAGATCCAGCATCTTATGTTACCTCAAGTGCACCTCGGAAGGAGGTGAATGCCCCCCAGGTATGTGGAGGCAGCTCTACATCAGGTTGTCATACTACTGCCATGCTGTTGCTTATAAATCAGCCAGGTCTGCTGTCTGTGAATTACTCACATTAATATGCTCACATATGGTTTACTGCTACAGAAGTACATCTACATGGGGTACATTCTGAAGTCCGTAACCACTATGTCCTAGTAAAAGTGCTGTGGCCTGTGGAAACCCTGAGATAAATAATAGAAGACTATACTTCCATGCACACCTCTTCTGATTCACATTTCCTTCCTTTCTTCCCTGAACCTATTTTCCCTAGCTAATGACACAGATCAACACCCAGCTTCTTCCAGAACGCCAGATGAAGCACGCATTCTTTGTCTCCAGTCTGCTAAACCATGTCTGGACTGAGCCTAGGGGACAACGACACGGACTCTTCCCAACAGACTATTAGATATGTCTAGTTTTTTTGGGAGGGTGGGAAATTTAACCATATGGATAGACGATGCAAGTTACATTGTACCACTTTTCCTTCAGGCTAGATTCCTGAACTGTTTAACTTAGTTACGTGGATATTATAGGGATAGTTAAGATGTATAGAGGAAAGTGCTACTAAAGGACTTCAGTAGAACTGTGCTAAGTCCAAGATTGTCTCCCCAACGCCCCAACAGCCCCTACTCAGATACCACATACATGGAGAGACAGACTTAACTATATCTCCCTTCAACACTACTTTAGAGTGCCTCAGCTGGCCATGTTGGAGTTTTGGACTTACCTAGAGCTGTATTAGAATGAGCAGCTTCTCACCTAGCTTATACCCAAGCTTGGTTAGGTTTCTAAAAGGAGTGTATGATCTTCCGCTAAATGTTTCAAAAACTTCAGTCTGTTGGACACACATTCTGCCCATGCTTTATTACACACTGAAATGAAAGCGTTCCTCATTGAATGTGTAGCATCTATTGTATTTGAATCACAGCTGCCAAATAAGATGTTTATTAGACGTTATAACAGGGTAATACTAGAGCTCTTTTTGATAAGCATTCTTGAACAGTTCAGCACTTCGAGTCTCTCGAGTCTGTAAGGCTGTATTTATACTAGAAAATATAGCAGTGACAGAGAATGTTCCTGAGCACTGGAGTTTGTGTATTATGTAAAAA
Organism: Tauraco erythrolophus; assembly: GCF_009769465.1. NCBI lineage: Eukaryota > Metazoa > Chordata > Aves > Musophagiformes > Musophagidae > Tauraco > Tauraco erythrolophus. Next base: position 48,208,476 of record NC_141466.1, on the reverse strand, counting down.
AGTAAGAATGGTCTCCAGTATGCTCTGGCCTAGGTCAGCTAGTGCTCTACCAAATATTTCACTGGTATAAACCAGTGATCTTTCCCAGTTGTTAGTGTTCATATGGCCACATTGTTTTGGAATCTAAAAGAGATTCGTAGCGTAGATGTGGGCTGATCTGCAATAACTGCCCTCAATGCCACCGTGTTTATTTTGCTGGTATTGACATAAAATAGAGTGAGGTGGCAGATGCATTATTTAGATTCTTGGAATAAGACTTCTAAAAGCTAGATGAAGAACTTTATGTTTTATAGATCCCGGATTGAGTTAGTTTTTCTTTTGCTTTTAATTCGTTTAATTAATTTTATTCAGAGAGATGAAATATGAAATAACCACTAGATCTGTAATGTAGAACTAGTGTCTATTTTACATGAAAATATCCACGGTGAAGTTGATGGAACAAAGAGATGACAAACACACAATTTCTTCTGGTAAATTAATTCACAGTTTTATTTTTTCCACTTATAAATATGTATGTCTAATTTTCCCTTTTAATTTGTCTGGCTACAATTTCAAGTCTACTAAGGCTTCTGTCACACCTTTTTTCCTTAAACGAAAAGGAATGGTATCTATGTACATATGTGAGACTTGAGCATGACGTGCATGGTATGGAATAAGGGGTGGATACTGTCCTGGTTTCAGCTGAGACAGAGTTAGTTCTTTTAGCAGCTAGAAGAGCTCTGTGTTTTAGTCTTAGTCTGAGATTAGTTATCAGAAGAACGTCAATAGTGCACTCATGTTTATAGTTGGTATTGAGACCTCAAGGACTTTTCAGTTTGCTGTGTTCTTGCCAGTGTGCAGGAGCACAACAGGATACGGGGGAGCATAGCTGGGACAAGAGGGTCCACAACTCCTCTTATGATTTGAATTTAGATTTAGGATTGAGGGCTAAATTGGCCAACTGAGTATTCCATTTCACGCAGCATCATGCCCAGTATGAAAATGAGGGTTGACTGGAAAGAAGGGCTTTTGTTCTTCCAGGGGCTCTCACTCTCAGACTCTTGGAGTGCGCACTCTCTCTCCTCCCCCCCCCGCCCCCAACCTCGCTCGTCCGGGATTGTGGTGTCAGGACTTACCTGTTTCAGGATCGTTAGTTCGGTACAGGACAGCCTTTGGTCACCAGGTGGTGAGCAATTACACTGTGCATCACTTGTTTGTGTGATATTATTATTTGATATCACACACTTATTTGTGTGATACTTGTTTGTATATATTATTCTTATTATACATACATATATACTCATATATTAGTAGTAAAAGTATTAAATTGTTCTTATCTCAGCCCATGGGTCTCTTTCCCTTTTCCCTTTTAATTCTCTTCCCCATCCCCTGGGGGTGGGGGAGGGTAAGCAAGAGTTTGTGTGGTGTTTAGTTGCCGGTCGCCCTAAAGCACGACAGCAGTTTAGTAATCCCATGAATGTAGCGTAGTACACTGTGGATCTTCCTCTTGATTAAACAGTATTTTTTGGTATTTCTAGAAGGTGTTTCTTCTAGACCTGAAATCATGTTTGTATGTTGTTATACACACTCTCAAATTTTTTCTGACATCCTATTACCAAAGTGAACTGCAGAAATACATGCAGAATCTAATACAGCTCCATATGCAGTGAGACTAAAAATCACTTCTCTATTTCTTTTCAGTACTCCTGGTTTATATCCAGTGATTCAACACTTCATATTTTGCCACGGCATCACAGTTAACATGCTTGCAAATACTTTTCAGAGACACCATGTTTTAGGAACTAATATCATTTTGTAAGGATGGCGTCAATGTCCTCATAACTTATTTTCAACTATTCTTGAAGTTACATTAAAAATACGTTGTTTAAACAGGCTTAACTTACCAACCAGATCAAATTGTGCCACATAACTTTTTTCATTATCATTTATCATCGTGCAATCGCTTGTATTATCTATAGGTTTTTCAACAAGTGCTATCCTTACTTACATGTCACTTGAGCAGCAACATCCTAGCAGCAGACCCATGGACTTCTTCCAACATTGCCTTTTTCAGCGATGATTCCCTATTGTCTGCTTGAGAGCTAGTTCTTAATCAACTTCTTGTATAATTCCTGATGTTCTCTGTTTCTATTTGTTAATTATTGTGCGCTACTAAATCAATTGCCTCTTTTTTAATTTAATACATAAGTAGTTATCAATCAGACTTTCGAGAATTAAATGAGATTTGGGTGACAAGAACTGTTCTTTACAAAATTCGTTGATAAGATTTTAATTCTATTCTATAATTTTATTTTCTATCAAAAGGATCTCAAGCAGATTTCATTTTTTTTTCCCCTCGAATTTTAATATGAGGTCTTTTTTTTGATTTTTTTTTTTTTTTTTAATTTTTAGCACGATAATAGCACGTTTCCAGGTTTCTTGCATTTTCTTTTCTTTTCCAAGAGAGACTCAAAATTTTTTCATGGTCAAGGGCTACTCAGATAATTTCTTCAGAACTACCAGATACAAGTTTTGTGTTGTTTCTAATTTTTTTAAAAATGTTTATATCTATCAGTTGTTGTTTAAATCTTTCCTATTTACACATAGTCTGGCTAGTACTATGTAATCTCTAAGTTCAGCAAATATCTAACATGACCTCTTTCCAATTACAAAATCCAAGGTAAAGAATTCTCGTAAGTATCAAACACTTACATTATTCTAATTTGCTAACTCTGTTTCCATTCACTGCACTTAATAAATATTTTATTACGTAAATTTCTTTAATTCCTCACATTCTTCAAAACATTCCCTTTTCATCTCAAGAACCAGCAGCTATAGATTTTTTTATGACGTCTTTAGTTTCCTTTAAGAAATTTCTATCTATAATCTTATTTTTATTGCTACCTATGTCCATCTTTTCAGCTTATATTTTTCCAATCTTGAATTATGTAGTGTGTACGTCTACTGTTATTTACAATATTACTTCATTGCTACACCAGTCTGGTGTCTGAAGTGTTGCTTTAAGGGGTCTTTAAGAGTTTTTACACTTTAGAAAACATTATTTCAAAGTGATTTGATGAAGGCTTTTGTTTGTTTGTTATTTTGTTTACTTTTCTATCTAATCTTTTTCCTTGAGCAAAGTTTGTTTTCTTTCACAACATGGGAAAACTCACATTTTTGGTACACCAAGATACAAAGAGGTCTTTGGATTCTATTTGACATTAATTTCCTGAGTTCAAAATTATATCCTCAAATCCCTCCTCCAGCTATTGGTCTTTGACCCAATTAAAGAACCAGTCTTTCTTCTTGGCAAGGCCAACCGGGCACATTAGTTTCTTCTTTGTGGAAAGTTACCTACACCATGATTAAAAGGATTCTCAAACTAGGAATGCTCCCTACATATTTTGTCTGCAAGGCATGACCCAAAAGGAATTCTTGGAAATTTTTACTAGGACGAATACTGCACTTCAAGGAGAAAAAGGTAATGGTAATTTCCCAGCACCTGCTTTCAACAGCTGAGTGCTTGTAGCAATCATCTTTATGATTAACAGCCTGGTGTTTCTTCTTAGGCTAAAGAAGCTATCTGAACCCTGATCTTCCACACTAACATCTTACACTATTGGGTGTAAGATGGAAAATGAGCACTAAATATCCATTGTGTTTTGGGGCTTCCTGGCAAAAAAAAAAAACCCAAACAACCAAAAAACAAAACTGATATGACTAATCTGTCTGAGTGATTTCTGTTATGAACTCTAGTGGAAAGATTTATGTTCTTCAGGACAAAAGTGAGATGCTTTAGCATTCCTCTTGCCTAGTATTTATAACTGATTAGAATAGCTGGCTCCACTCAGCTTGCTGGCCTCTGTGGGTCTTACATGTAAATTCTTACCTCATCATTTCTTCATGATCTGTAGGAGCACAACTTGATGCTGAAGCTTCTACCAAGCAACAAACACACCTGAAAGTTACACACTGCAAAACTGAGCCCAAGTAGCCCTGTGAATTAGACTCCAAGCATATTCACATTTCTAGATATTTACTACATATTTAAAATGATTATGTTATATAACCAAATATAACTGTTTAGGAGGATCTTGTACTTCTTTTTATCCTATATAATCAAGTCCTAACAATGAATCATCAGGCATATTTCAGACACTGTTTGATTTTTTTTTTTAATCTGCCATAGTGACATCCAGACTAAAATCCTGTGCTTGTTGGTGGAAAGAATTTTGTGTTAGAAGACTGTTATTGACAAGGTTTTGAAACTGTAATACTACTTTGCTGTTGACTCTAACCCAAAAAAGGCCTCTAGGATTGATCCCTGAAGCAAAACTTTCTTTTTTTCTTTCTGTGCATTACAGACACATGCTTAAAATTAATTTATTCTATGCTTAGAAGGAATTCATTGTACTTGTTTAAAGGCAATATTCTACATAAGACCTCTTCTTCTTCCACCTTCTGACTTCTGTTCTCTCAAACATTAAGCCATATGCATTCAAGCTCCTGTGGTTTCAATTTAGTAGTCATACTAAAGCAGGTAGAAGTGTATTTAAAGTAGTTTCTTGGAGTTTGTAATTAAAAGTAGCTTTAAAAAAAGCATTTTCCATTTATCCCTTTGACACTGTTTATGACTTTACTGCTGCTGCAGAGCTAGTAGATGGCAGATGAAAACCAAATATTTTTGTTTTTTTACAGAATCAGGTGACAGTGGCTCATATAACTGTATTCTCAACAAACGGAAAAGATTTATTTTCTATAAATGATTTGTCTAGAATCCAAAATTAAATATACCATTTTACATTTTTAAGAGATCATAAGGGAAAATAATTTTCAAAAGCTGGCATTGCAGTTTGGTAATAGCGAAAAGAACAATAGTTCACTTGTTTGGTGTATCTTAGACTATTGTTTGCGGTAAGAGGTAAAAATTATGACTTCCTGTCAGATAATGCCTCGATATCTGCATTGATAGTGATTATAGCTTATAGCTCAGTGTCAGAAGGAAAGTCAGATCATTTGAGAGATGAGAACTTTTAACAGCTGTCTATAAGATATCATATTATCAGAAGGACAGGTATGTCAAGATGGGAAAGGAAGCAAGGACATGCACATATCTTAATTTTTTCTAAAAGTGAATCACAGTCATGTACTACTACTGATTCCCAAGGTAATAATGGGTAGAATACTCTTGAAGCCTGACTCAATCCTTCTTAATCTGTTAACAAATAAATCAAATACATAAATCTTTTACATGAATACAAAGTAAAATAAAATAAAAAAAATGTTTAGAATTTCAGGTCTTGATCTTGAAAACACTAATATATGTGGCTATCCTTATGTATGTAAACATTTTCATTTCAGTAGAAGTATGTACATCTAAGTAACTGTAGAACTAGCTCTCAGATAGAATTGGAAATACCTCTGGCTCCATGTGATCCATCACTTTCATACGTAGGATACAGGCTTGTGGAAGAATAAATAGGTTATTTTTTATAAAACAACCAAATTATCTGGGAGCCTAAGTCCCATTTTAAAATCTGAATGACAAGTGTAAGATAACAGGAGGTAGATCCCATCTCACTAGACAGCACCTAAAAACGTTTGCCAACTTATATAATGCTTGGAAATTTAAAATGACAAGATCAAGATTCCACTGAACAACCTAATGTAATGAAAAATCAATATCTGAGATTAAAAGCATAAAACTACATAGAAGGAAAAAAGTTGATAAGAATAGGTCACACAAAAGCTGAAAATCTAAAATTAAATATTTAATTAGAACTCTGATTTTGCTTTCAATGTAGGTGGCATTGCACAGGCTATATTACAATCTTTTATAGTTTTTTTTTTTTGCCAAAGAGAATACTGTTTATTTTTAACAGGCCACTTTAATATTAATACATGTGTAATAGGATCAGAACTGAAAATTAGCTAAAGATGGTAAATTTTACATTATTGGGAAAATTACAATTTTTTTTGTATTGTAAAAACATTTATTTTTAACAATTTACCTACATTAATCAAAAAAGTACAGCATATTTAATAATTTTACAAATTCTTCATAAAAAATATATCTCTGTACAAAAAGTTCTTTTGCACCTACTTCATGTCACAGCAGCATGTAGTGAAATGGCAGAATGAAATACTGGGAATGAAAATTAGATTGACTTGATCATAATGCCAGCGTTCTTCCCAAAGCCCCCCACCCTCACCCTCCCACCTTTTTTTTTTTTTTTTAATAACAGCTTTTCTTTGTTTACAAAATATTTTACACAAGAAAAAAAATTATTGCAGCTAGCCTGGAGAAAGGCAAGATGTGTGATACAAGCAGCAGTTTTTAACAGCTTTGAAGCACATAACCTGTTCTTTTAAAAAAAATATATAGCATGTATTATTAGCCCATCATAATGATCTGGTCAACACTGGGGAAAAAGTCTTCTGCATATATCTCAAAAAGCAGATTTCCTGGCTGCCATTATCCGGCCACTGCACAACATTTTAAGAGTCTTATTCTGATGAAGGACAATATATAAGTGCATGCATACACAGCCCTCTGTAAAATAACTTCAGGAGAAAGATCCAATCTGAACAGAAGACTCAATCACAGCAGAGAAGGAGAGGCATTTGAAAGATGTGGATAGAACTGATAAAACTATGAGAGTTTTCCTTTACTTGGGTTCCAATCTGTAGCTCCTGTTTAATCAATATTCAAAAAAAATCTTGAGATAATTTGTCAGTATGCCCCATTTTTGAGTGTCCCTGTTCAAAGAACACTCATTTGGGTAAAACACTCCTTACCTCCCCAAAATGAACCACTAGATAAAGGATTCACAGAATCTGGGCTTTCTAACACAAAAGATAAATAATTTAACTATTCTCTTTCCTGGGATCTTTCCTCCAACGCATTCCTCGGTGGTCATAGTGAGACAGGTCACTGAAAAATACACTGTAAGGGCAAGAGTAGGAAACATCAATAATAGCTACTTAGCTAGAAATTTGCACTTGTTTTCAATACTCCATTTTTTTTTCTGCCATTGCCACTACAGAAAGATTTCCAAAGCAGTAATGTTGATTTTGAACACCTGTCACAACTTTAATCACACAACAGCTTCCTTCCCTGGCCCACTGTTCCTATGGAAGCTCTTCATTTGCAAAGGAACTTCCTCTACATGGGGGAGGATCAGGACAACAACTTTGATCTGATGACTTTGTTCTTTCTCAGGAAACGCAAAGGGCTCTGAGATGTGACAGGTAAACGAAACTTACTGCACAAAAATCTCAGAAACAAACAAAAAAGAAAGTCAAAAACTACTAACAAAATGAACAAGGAACTGACTGGAAAGGATTATTTATTAAATTTTCTTCAAAGTTTCTTGCTCATATGAAGAATATAACAGCTGGAGGCCCTACAATACTGTGTTATATTGCTGGTATTTTTCATCTAACAGATGTAGAGTTGTTAAACTCACCAAGGGTTACCTTTGAAATTTTCTTTGTGTTCTGCAACATTAGCTGAAAAATCTGTTATTGGGCTTACATTACCTTTTTGTTTTGTGTATAACAGCCAGACCTACACACATAGGGATTTCAGACATTTTTCTACGGTTTTTGATAGCAACTGGACATTAGGACAGTTTGAAATTCAGAAGACTATAACAAAACAATAATAACAAAAAACAACCCTGAATTTTAAAGAAAAGCAAAGCAACTTGCCTGTTTTTTGAGCTCAATGTGTATGAGTAAAATCAGATTTTGCTTCATTATTTCCTGTAATTTCCTAACTTTAAAACTCAATTTATTTAATCAGCCCAATGGCATCTTTTTTGTTTGTTTGTTTTCATTCAATGAAATCTCTAATTCTAAGCAAATGTTAATGATTTACTCAACCATTCATATTTACAAATGTCAAGCTTTCTCTGTCAAACAGTGTAAGTACAAAAGCAGTAAGCAGTGTGTTTTAAAAATCTGGAAAGAAACAGAAAGCAAAGATAGTTGAGCATTTTTCTTTGTTCAAAGTAGAAACTGAATGACAGCTTGTTATAGTCAAGTTGCACTGGGTTTACATATGCTACTGTAATGCGTTTTAGTTCCATGTAACATCAGAAAATGATGTCATATTACAGGAAAAAATGGAAAAAAAATGTAAAAGGGAAGACTGTATTATGAGCACAGGCTCACAGGCTTTATGAGCTATCTAAAATAAATTACTATTCACATTTGTACATGGCAAGCAGCAATAGCTGCTAACCCCCCTGCTGTTAAATAGTATGATACTGACAATGGTGATTGATGACTGATTTCAGAAGAAAACAATACTGGCAATGAAAATTTCTTAGAAATGGATTCTTGTTCTGGCTGAAAGTCTCCAGTGACTTGTAATCATGTTTACAAAGAAATTTAGTCAAAAATTGACAAAAGAAATATTGTCCTCTATCGCACAAGATTTTAACTGGTACTAAGCATGGGGCTCATAATTTAATATTCCAAGTAAATTTATTGTGGAATGTTTTGCTTGGCAAAGAGTGAGTGAATGTCTATATACAATGGACAGTGTGTAGAAACCCTGTATATTTTTACCAGTATCTTACTCAGTCATCCATAACACTCTAGTGCAAAAAAATTGTGCATTAACATTTTGCAATATAACGGCTGATTGGGAAATTGGCAAACTGCCCTATGTATGAGATACACTGTAAGTTTCTTTAATTTTAGCAAGATTTCAATGGTAAAGCATTTGCAGGTGTATGCAACCTCAAGGAAGTTTGTCTTCTCCTTCAAGAGAGCTTTGTTTCTTCAGAATATTCCCGGGGATAATCTGTGGTGCTATCGTTTGTCACAGTACTCAAAGGATTTATCCAAGTGCCCAGAAGAATGCATTGAAAGGCATCCAGCCACATACAAATATGAAAGTCTGAGGCATTAAATATGACAAATTGGCATGACTCGGCAGTCTTCCTTAAAGTGTGCCTTGATTTGACGCAGATGCAGCCAGGCATTTTGATCCAACTTTAAGATGAAAAAATATTCTTTGCCTGATCCCCAGAAGACTGACACATTTTTACCAGAAAATTTAGCTGCATGTAGGCTGACAGAAGATGTTAAAGATTACAGCAGCAAAGCCAAGAGAAGAAGGGAAACTGGTATATGGCACCAAAGGAATTACTGCTTGTCCATCAGAGGTATGGCTATGAATCAGTCATATTGGGCACTGAAGGCTATACCACTGTACAAACTGTGTTCAGAGTCGTATCAAACCTCACAGCCTTTGCCTCTGTGGGTTTTAAGTTTGTGTCATACATGGGATTTTCAAATGAAGCCTGTCCATTACTGTTTTCATGACCAGCATATCCATTGTACTGTACTTTTGGTCTTGTTCTGGGAAAGAAAGACAAAATTATTATTAGCAATCCTTACAGAAAAACATTCAACAATTATTGCAAGTTGTATGTATAGTGTTTCCAACCTGTCTATACAAGTTGCACGACTCTGCCTAAAACTGATAAAAGGAAACCCATAAAGGATGTTGCAGGGACTTAAAAAGTAAGAGAAATCTGTCTGGAAGTTATTTTTTATACGAAAACAAATTCCTAATGGGAAAACCGATTCTACAAAGCACAGAGTCAATGTAGGCAAAATATATGTATGCGTTTTCTATTTTAAAAATTTCAAAAGAATGACAACTTCGTAGCTTGTTGTTAGTGCCAAAATTGGCAGCCAAAAGTAAAGCAACGTACAACAAAAGTACAAACAAAAGTAAACTTTGAACTGATAACATTTATAATATTTTCTGTCAGTAGTAACAATTATGATTACATTTTCAGTTTTAGATTGGTAGTCTGACCATAAAATAATCCTTACACAGAGCGTAAGCATTACTGAATTAACACCAATTTCCAAATATATATCCTTGTCTTTCTAAGGTATTGATATGAATGTCAAAAGTACAGTAGCATCTTTAATAGGCGAATTTAATTTGATCACCATCAAGTATATTCTAATTGGCTTTCATGGAGATTTGGGATTTTACCCACACTAATTTTTACAGTATACCCAGGAAGGAAACCGGACCATTTGTGCAAATGTTTCGAAGATCATTACAAATTGTCAATTTAAAAGACTTGAATGGAGTAGATGACTAAGTGTACATAGAAAGACGAGTGTGAGTGGCTCCTAATTAATCTTTTTGATAGCATCTTGGGTTTTAGATGAGATAAACACCCACAGACTTTATTGACTTAGATGTTTTCAAGCAGAGGTACAGGGAATGGTTTAGTAATTTGCTGCTATCAGTTGTTTATTACTATTCCGGAGCAGGAAGTTAGCGTTGCACCACTGAAGCGCTGTAACAGGTCTCCTGGGTACTACTATTCTAAGTCAGTGCAAAGTCAGCCAGTACAGCTTCAATCAGGCAACTCTTGCACTGACATAGCAAGTGTCCAGAACATTTTGTACTGCTAGTGGTAGTAACCTCCAGATAAGGGTCGGTAATTTCAGTTATTCCAGACAGATCTGCCATAGCATGCCTGCTTACCTCCATAAATACTTCCAGCGATAAACACTACTAAATTTCTTGTCAGAGATTTCATATGTCCAAACATATATAGTCAGATTGATCAAATCCTAATATTCACATAAATTTTGGCATTTGAATATCAAAGGATACAAAGAATTATCTTTCATTAACAGCTCTTCTGTTTCAGATAGTGTTTTACCACCATAAAGAACATTCCAAAACTTCAGGGACGTTCACATTTTTATGCAAAGTTCTTTTAGAACATATTAAGCTAACAACTGAATGAAAAATAAGACCGAATTGTGCAGACTTCCTGATATGTCTAGTAAAATTATATCCTATTGTGTTATATTTTACAACTTTAACCTTAAATCTCTTCGCATCTGAGGTATCTAAACAAATGTATAAAGGAGGTTCAGCATATCATTTTATACGCATAACTGAAACAGAAAGAAAAGTCAACAAAAGAGTGCAAAATGTAGATGCTTGTGGCTTAATATATGTAAAACAATTCAGAAAAGAATCTCATGATAAAACTTCAGAAAACAGTTCTTGAAAATCAACCTTTTTTTTTTTTTTTAGAAAATTATTCTGTTTTGGATAGCACATAGGGAAAACTGTCACTGGAAAGATATGAGTAATGGAAATTGGCAACCTAAAAATAATTCTGCTATTCATAAATAAGTCCTTTAAGAAGTAATGAAACATGCTCAGAAATCTTAACTAGGAGCTTTCCTAAGTGTAAGTAATTAAATATATTTTAATTTTGTTCAGAAAACTGAGATGCTGTCTTCATTCCTGAAGTAATCCCTGCTTGTCAGATAAAAGGCACAGAAACTGGGTAAAATATGTTTAACAATGATGGTTCTAATTAGATTATATTAATCTGATGTAGGAACAGCAGAAACATCCATAAAATCGTTCCCTAAGAAGACTTTCAAATTCTCTAACATAGAAAGCCTCTAGGGGCGTAACTACTATAATTGTGAAAATTTCATATTGTTATTCTCTGGTCATTAAGGTAATTTCAAGAAAGTAATTTTGAAAGTCATAGTTTCTGTTCTTTCCTTTGGAACATCCTTTGTTTTGAGGAGATTAAAGATGACCTAAAGTTACTATACATCAGTAATCAGATTGTTAATTTTCTGATGACAATATGACACTGATAACCCCTCTAAAAAAATGGTTTAATGGAAGAAATTGTTTGAAAATATATTTAAAAAAAGAAATATTATTTGAAAGATTAAGTTATGAGTAACATCTCCATTTTCAAGTATCTAATGCATTTACCTTAGCATAAGGTAGGCAGAATACAATGCTGCACCAGCAATACCAAAAACATTAGGATTACAGCTGCTTGTCTGAAGACTAAGTTTTATCTCTCTTAAATACATATATATTTCTACTAAATAGAAAACAGAATCTCCACTGCTCATGTAGGACATAACAAACTTCATAGAATAAACCAGAAAATGTACCTCTATGTCACAATACAGTTTTATTATTTTTTTCTTAGAGTTTGCCTCTTCTAAGAGCAAAGTCACAGCAATGTTCCTTTTACATTCCATCTCTTTTCCCAATCTGAATGCCTATGCTTTCTTCTGCTCTGTTCCTCGCATTGCAGAACAGAAGCAATCTGAGAATGCAGATCTGTACACTTCAGAAAGGCATCTAACAATAACATGTTCTGAATCAGAGTTCACACTCTTCCTGAACAGTTTTTTCAAAAAAAGTTTGTCTATGTGATTTCTCACAATCATGAAATGCTCTTGGCATCATGATTATTGAACAAAAGTTTTAAGAACATGTTATTAAATATCAGCATTTCTGTTAAATACCATTTTGGAAACTACAAGTAACACAAGGTATTGTGAGTTGACTATTGTGTTGAGTATTGTAGTTCAACATAAAACCCCAAGAATTATTCCAGAAAGCTCTAGCCAAATAGCACTCACAATGAACGAATGTTCAATAGATACATAGATATCAGCTTTTAAACCAAATTTTAGACAAGGTGGTTGGATTTATTCTATTATCTAATGACATATAAAAGTTTCATATGAGCTGAAGTGATGCCAATTCTAGTTGTATCCACTAGCTTATTCAGCATGTACTGTAAATTGTCTCATTAAGGGCTGTTCCCTCATGAGATTTATGGATTTTTCAGCTTGTATAATTAATACTCATAAGCATTTTGAAAGAAGCAGCATATATTCAATTTAATAAAGCATTCAAATTAAAGAATAAATATGTAACCTGAGATTTCAGTCTGATTCAGCCTTATGAACCAATAAGGTTGATAGATCTTTGCTCCTTAACACAGTGACTCATTTTTCTAATTGTTCACCATTAAGAACTGCCCTGCACTAAAGCCGTTCATACTTGTCTTTCTAGAGAAAAGATATTTTGGGAAGCTTTAGTATTGTCTTCTCTGGTTACATTTACCTATCAAAATTAAAACAAAAAGCTCATGAAGTTACTGAATAAATAAGATTTACAATACCTGTGTTTGTAGAGGTAAAATGCAAACCCTGATAATATTAGAGCGAAGAATGGTACCAGGATGGCAGCTGCAACAGAACTGCTGTTTGTACCATAATAGTGATTTGAAAGGTCTGTGTCTGCACTTAAAGGACCTGAAATGAAATAAAAAGGGTAGAAATAAAATTCCCAGGTTTTCCATCTTACAATTCTCTTTTGATTCAGGAACGAAATAAAATGCTATCTTAATAAAATAATTCTATTTAAAAACATGAAATAAATAGCACACAGTGTCAAGTATAGATCTTGATAATATGACTTAATAATGTATCAATATCAAAATTATTTGAAAACAGTATTCAGAAAGAAAAATAGTTATGAACTACACCTCTCATGAGTCACTAATTTAAGAAAATTAAGCCATTTACCTTCTACAAAAAAAAAGTTAATACTGCAAAAGTATTCTACGCTTGCAGCCTTAATATTCAGCTGAGAAACAACAAGCAATGAGAGACCACATCAGACATGAAGAAGGAAGGGAAAACTGAGGTAACTGCAATAAACCACAATGGTTCTGCTTGGCTTAGTAGCACCCCCAAATTGATGCTCCTGTGTGCACGTTCTGGCTGCTTTACAACCCCCTTTTTTACTGAGATAAAACTGAGCTGCAGAGAATGCAAAGGCAGTCATCTGTGGCGTGGCCTTGCTGGGTTCCTGTTGTGGACAAGCAGATGACCTGGACTGTAAGGTATTTTGCAGGACCCATTTTTCCATCAGTATAAAGAGAAGCATTGTTAAATTGCTTAAATAGGTGGCCAACTTGACAATGCAAATCGTGAAGGATTAAAAATAATTTTATAGTTAAAAATATAGAAAACTTTTATAGAAATAAAAATGCATTTTGAGAGCCAACTCCATATTGCCTGTTTGAACTCACAGCTCTTCAGAGAGCACTATGTAGATATTATCCAAGGAGGAGAGACCAGGACAGAGGGAAAGTACAGTGAGGATGGGACTGGAACAGAGATCTTAGCATGCTATTCTGGGATATTTTTGCTGATGCTAGTAGAGAAGAATAGGAGACACTGATTTTCACCACTCAGAAATGCTCCAGCCCACCAGTACACACGGTCTCAAACACCATGACTTCCTCATTGATGGCAACAGCATCAATTGGTCTTTTTAGGACTCTAGCACAGAGCAGTTATATAGCAGAGGCACAGCCATTGTGCTGCTTTCAGAAGTCTACTAAAATATATAAATAAGTTGCAAAACTGAGACAGAAGTAAACAATTCTCCCATGATTTCTTGCAGTTCAAGCTCAATGTGAAAGAGGAATTAGGTAAGTTTTTGTTCTGTTAGATATTTTTAAAACTTTCACATTTCAATGGCTAATATTATAATACATATTGTGCAATTCCTTTTACAAAATATGTTACATTCGAGGAAGTAATTAAGTTAACTTTAAAATGAAGACAGCCCCCCCCGGAATTTCAGAATTGACAGACTTGAGAACTAAACATGAGATAATATTATATTTCAATTTTTCATTGCCTTAATCTTCTGTCACGTGAGACTCATGTATATTTCTCTGCAGAATTGGTGAAGGCTAACCTTTTCAAATTAATAAACCTACTATTGTGGTAGTAGGTATCATGTTATGAGTTTTATCACACTGCTGTGGAGTATTTTAATTAACATTGAACTGGTTTTGATCAGAACCAGTGTATTATTATTTCTTCCAGTACCTCAAGGGGGCCTACAAGAAAGATGGGGAGAGGCTGTTCAGGAGGGCCAGTTGTGATAGGACAAGGGGTAATGGTTTTAAAATAGAGGGAGGTAGATTCAGGTTGGATATTAGGAGAAAATTTTTTACCATGAGAGTTGTAGAACACTGGAACAGGTTGCCCAGAGAGGTGGTGGATGCTCCATCCCTGGAGACGTTCAAGGCCAGGTTGGATGAGGCCCTGAGCAACCTGATCTAGTTGGAGATATCCCTGTTCCTTGCAGGGGGGTTGGACTAGATGACCTTTGAAGGTCCCTTCCAGCCCTAACGATTCTATGATTCTATGATTATAACTTTGGACTTCAGTAATCCAATATTTGTCCCAACACTCAAGATATGGAAGGCCTATTGGCATAATTTTATGTATTTGTATTGTATTGCATGTGTATTGCATATTGGACATTCTCCAAGCAATCTAAATTAAAGACAGAATCAAGTAGTTACCACAGTTAAGAAAATTCTAAGACGTGTTAATTTAAATGCTCTATTTTAATTATTTTATAGGTTGGAAATGATTTAAGTTTTAAAAAACTGCATGCGATTATCACTATCTTCATCCTTTACTATCACAATACTTAGCTGTTTTTCCACCTATTTGGAGTAATTAATATAAACTATGGTAATGATCAAATTCACTGACTGTTGTCAGCTTGTATCAGCAAAAATCTGGAATTAATATTTAACTCTTATTTAAAATTCTAACTAAGTACCGAAACAAATACATATGTGTGATCAAACTTAATTCACATCTCAAAGCATATATGATAGATGCATTTTAATATATAAGTACCAGAAAAATTAAAAAAATATCTAATCAGTATTCAGCTAAACGAAAACATTAGTTTGAAATTCATAAGAAACGATATGAAATTCTGAGATGGAATTTTTTGAAAATTAAAATACTTTTTTTTGTGTAACTGAAGTTTTAAAACGGCACAAATTTACATTTAGATAATTCATGTCTGATAACTGACCCACATTTAGTACTTAGTACTCAAAATTCCTATTGGAGGTTATTGAATACTTCCTATCTCTACAGTTTTTGAAGTACTACATTTAGAGTAACTAAGCTTAAAATTTTTAATTGAAGTGTACAACTTTTAATTGGCACTGGAGAAGTGTTGACCAGGTTTGGACTGTGCAATGAGTGTGCTTTTCATTACGGAAGAGAAACTTGGATGCAACTCCGGATAATTTGAATTTTATTCATGTATGAGACTCAATATAACTTCAACACAGTGTGGTCTACTTATTATAATCATTTTCAGGGCTCTTTGTGATTAAACGTATCCTGATGTGAACTTTGCATTTCTTCTGACAGCATTATCATGATGAGAAATGGGAAAGTCTATTGTACTGCTCTAATTCAGGTATTGATTGCTACCATAGCTAAAACCAGAAAAGTGGAAATATCTGCATGCTAATGGAAAGAAAAAAAAAGGTACAAAAGATAATTTGGTTTTCTTTTAATTAAAAAAGCCATACTTTGTCACTAGGGATATTCAGTAAGATTATAAATGTTTTTAAAACATTTCACAGAATAACAAGGGTTTCTTGAGCCTCCAAAAAACAGCAGCAGTCAGGTGAAGTTCAAATTGTGATAATACACACTCAAATCATTACTGCGCAGGCTGTGTACTTCTACTCTTTAGATGGTTACTGAGTTTTGTCCTTTACAGATACTAGAAAATAATACTTTTTGTAAGAAAATATTCATTAAGAGCATTTCCTTATCATTGTTTGGAGCTTTCAAATGCATTTCCTCTGTAACTCCTAGCCCAGGGTTTCAATTGTCCGGCATCAGTACAGCATGGCTCAATTTTATTAAGAGAATTGCTGTTGAAGTAGAAGAAAGCGTGACAGTGAAAGCCATGCAAGATAAGAAAAGCAGAATTACAGGTAGAAGAGTAATTTCTGAGACAAGAATGGTTAGAAGCTCAAGGATTTAAGAGAAAAAAAACTGACACAGAAGAGAAGTCAGCAGCTTCCAAGGAGCAACAGAGGCTGCTCTTTTTTAGCTGGCTGATCGCTGCTGGATAGCAAAGACTCTTTGGATACCTCATTGGGTGTGAGGACTATACTAATATATAGTCTCATAGCTCGTTAGTCCTAGCTATCTATTTATGCATTAACTAATGCACAACCATTTTGTACTCTGAAGCAGTCAATATCCTGTCTAGACGTAGAATTTCTTCATGAATGACAGAAGTTGCGCAAAATGATCTGGAGAGGAAGGATGACACCTTTATAGAGCGAAACTTAAAATTCATGTGTCATGATGTTCAACACTTTTAAGAGTTGATCAATTTCATGAAATGAACATATATTTCACAGCCATTGATCTAATATAACACAGAGGCAAATTAATTATTTGTATTTCATATTTCTTTTCAATATCTATCTCAACCTAGACAAGCTAAAAAAGTACTTTGAAGAAAAAAAGGAAAGAAAAGTGGGTCATTTTATTTCCCTAGAGGAAATAAATATAGGAAAATAATACTTTGGTGATGTAAGTTTCTCTCCTTATAAGGCCACTTTTTCATACAATTGTAAAGGACAGTCCAGATTGGAATGAACAAGGCCAAGATTTTAGAATAAACATCTTCTAGAACCATAATGATGAAGCACAGGCACTCAGGAATTATAGAAACTGAACCAAGCTGCAGACTTGCAGCCTTTAAAGATCAAGTTATTGAAACACAAAAAAAAAACCCAAACAAACAAAAAGCCCATAGCAATGACTGATTACTTGGCAAAAACAGGTTAAATAATTTGATGTCACAACTTGGGCCCCTTAAGCAGGCTCAGATACAATTCTAATTCTTTTGGAGATCTCATTGCCCTTTGGGTTATTCTATAATGCTACAAGCAAACAGAATTGCTTCTGAAAGAGGATACAGAGTACTTAGAAATAAAAATTCCTTCTCTTTTCATGCCAGTAAGTTCCAAGATCGGGCATATCCAATGAGCCTGGGTTTTCTGCAGTATTACATGATAGGGAATTCTTCATCAAATAGATTGGGTTTTCACACTTCACCAAGATTTTTCGCAATAAATGTTGTTCTTTGAAGTATGCTTGCAGGTGAAGAATTACATACTATATTATGTATGCACCAGTGCATACATGGTTTATGCATACTTCTGGCTTAGTGTAAAGACAGCAAATAATTTAACTTCCTGAAGAAATGGAAATATGTTAAGTCTTCAGCTGGAGGACATATGAGATCATTACCTCAGCAGAATATTCATGAACAGAATAGATTTAAAAAACAAAGCAAGGTATTGTTGAATATGAGAGGAGATGGATAAATATTATGACCTGTGTTGCCTGGAAATTTGCTGTTTCCTTTTAGCTGTAGGTTCTTCAATACAGAACCAGCAAACTATAGAAAAGCAGTGCCTATTTAGCAATTGCATAAAGAAATCTTCTAAAAGACAGTATCTGCATTTGTAGCAAGCTCTCTGCTGAGATGTCAAAGCTGAAGATGAGAGGCCCTCAGCCTAGGAATCCTAACTTGGACACTTCAGCTCCTTACTAACCTTGGGAATATATAAACTGAGCTCTCGTATCGCAACTGTAAGTAGTGATACGGACAATGTTTTCCACTACCCTAGAATACACCCACCGGAGAATGCTGTAACTGCTGAATTGTCATTCTGCTTGTTCTTTGTTTACCTCCATGAGTTATTCATATCTCCTCTAAACCAAACTGTATCCAAACTTTTATTAGGCAGCTGACAAACCATGGACATCTTTTTTTGACCTGGTTTAAGGAAAAAAAAACCAACACAAAACCACACACACCCCCTCAAACAAAACCAACAAACCTTGCTCTCACTGCTTTAAGATATCAAAGGCTGCTAAACAAGACAGATGTTTGAACAAATCTTGATGCTCTACTTTTACAGTGTTCTTGTTAAAATCAGAAACAAAAAGCAGCTTAGATATTAGAGTGATGAAGATTACATAAAAGTACAGGCAGACAAATAATCTGTCCCAAACAAGAGTTTACTCTGAAGACTGAAATTATATGCGGCTTCAGTAATTGACAGTTCTTAGGCTGAGACTCTAAAGAGTAAGGTTTCTACCCTTTGTGACTAAGCATATAAAACAATCTGACAGCTGGCCAAGACAAGAAAATCCATAGGATAACTGCTATTACAGGAGTTAATAGAGCAAAGAAATACAAGGGAGATTTGGCAGAACTTTTAAGGGCATTGGGTACAGCACCAATGAAGTTAATGGAACCAAGGCAATTTATGAAATGTAGATACAGTCTGGTGTAGGTATATTGGCTAGACAGTCTCCTCCTCCTAGCCCAGTACTTTGCTGTATATATAACATGCTTTGACCACTCTGCAGTAGTTCCAGGATGCAGATGTCTACACTTGGTGTTTGCCAAAACTATTCCTCATGAAATATTTTTCTCGTAAAAATGTTTATTAGTTTTTATGACAAAATTATTTTATGAGTAAAATAACTAGTTTTTTCATCAGCTGCTGGAGCACTTGAGTCCATAGCTGTAATGCAAAATGACTGACTGAAGTATCTATTTTTGACAGTGATATAGAATTCCATATAAATACATATACTTGAAAACATCCACCAACAACAAGCGCCCTCCAAAGTACACTATTAAAATCAGTGTTGATTCTGTCCTTTTAATTTTCTATATGATTCTGACTGCAATTTATACATCTGAGCAGAGAATGTCTTTGCATTGTGTGACAGCCCTGTTACTTTCAAAAAGACATTCACAGAAAAACAAGCAGTTACAACGGCATTCTCTTTAAGAGCATCCTGTAGTCATCTTATTATGTTGCTATACTAGAAAACATGAGATAGTAACATGTTAAGCAAAGTTAAATTGGGATTTGAACTGTATATTTTAAATATGCATATTCCACTATATTTTTTTTATAATAGCAATGGCATGAAATAAACATGCCTACTTCAGCTAGATAGCTGAGTCATTTTCTGAATTCACTCTTGCAAGACCTGAAAAGATTATGCATATTAAAGTTCTATGAATGCATTTACCTTGTCTTTGGAGCATAAATTTTCCAAAGTCTTTTCCATGTATATCACCTTGATAGGTAAAAACACCTCTTTCAAGCCCTGATGATACCTAGAATATGTTGAAACAGAGAAAGATTTCTGAAATAAATATGAATGTTTAGCCATTCATTTTTCTGACTTAGATACACGGAGTCCAGATTTTCACTTTTATCCTTTAAAATACTAGTGAACTCTCTATGCTTATACAATATTTATCATTTTAAGTTTGCAACAGTATTAAATAAAGTTTCAAAATAACTCCTGGAATGACCTTAAAATATCTGATGTATATTGCTAAATATACAAAATGTAGCAACTGGTATACACATAATTGAATGAGTATACGGATATAGAAGTCCACTGAACTGTCAGATTTAAAATTCTTTTTCACAAAAACATCATGAGGCACAAAGAGGAACTGCAGAGAGTAAAATAACTCTATTTTTACTCAATATTAAATTAATTTTGTTACACTAAACTACTTAGCAAGGCAAAAAAATGACAATATTTCTAAAGATAAAATTTCCACTCTTATCTAAGAAAACAAGGCAAAAACATGGCAAAATATGCTGATCCATTCTGCCTTCCCCTTAGTAAACTAAAAATTCTAATGGGAGTATGGTAGGTAGAAGTTTGTACACATATTTCTGAAAAGAAAAATAATATCATCTCTACACTAACATCTAGAGTCCTGTATTCTGTATTTGTAATACAAAATGTTGCATAGATTTATATAGGAAATCACAAATTCCTTCAAACTTTAAGCTCAGTAATCTTTACCCATAGCGGTCTGGTTACTTACATAACCATCGAGTGCCCAGTTGTCATTTTCAAACTTGCTTACAAAAATGTCACTAACTCCTTTAATCTGGAAAACTTTCAAGAGCAAATGGGCTTCTTCTTTCTTGTAAACACCTGTTAACATAAAGGAGTTTGTTCAAATATCCTTTCAAAGCTAAGTATATCGCTTTAGAACTCAAATATTTGTAGAAAATATTCTGTAATAACCAAATTTTATAACCTGGAAAAAACAAGATTTAAAGTGCTGTAATAAAAGGATTTCATTTTAGTGATTTTTTGCCCACATTGTATTTGATAACAGGATGCAAAGACCGTTTTGTACCATTAAATTTTACACACAAATGGGCAAGAATATTTGCCTTTTAATACGGTATTTCAATAATTCTGAATACATATAGAATTACTTGCCTGGAATTTCTTGAACTGGAAAAGACCTAGATTTTACTCATATCACAACAGTATATTGCTATAGTAAACATCAATAGTGCAGTGAGAGCCAATTTGCTGTTTTGCAGCCAACTACTGAAACTGACTCTAAACTTTTGACCTTAAAAGATACTAATAGCTGATAATGCTCTCTGCAAATATAACTGTGATCAGAGGCTAAATCAGAATTTCACAGTCAGATCTGTGCAAAAAATTGCACAACGTTGATTAAAAGGTATGCAGAATTTACTGAGTTATTTAATTATCTGTCCCCATTTTATGTTATGGCATTATCAAGACCACATTGATTTAAAGTAGATATTAATCACCATTGAATAATGGAGCTTTTCAATGGTACAGTTGTTAAAATGCCTATATACACTTCATCTACAACTTCAATATTACCTGTGAGTTCAACACATCAATATTATCCAACAGTCCAAGATGTAAAAACCCTACCTCAATATTTATTAGGAAATGTAAGAGGAAAAATAGATGGGTGACCGCATATAAATTGACTGAAATCCGTGCAGACTATTACATTAGGATCTTTCTTTTTGTAAAATAATAAGAAAAAGATTTTTAGTGAAATCATAAAGTTTTTATTTCATTTTGAGTCTAGTAGAAAATACAACAAAAGTGAAGAGCTGAAAAAAATCAAAACAACGGCTTTTTTGACACCAAATTCTGAACCTACCTGATAGTTTGAGTTGTATGTTGGATGCCTCAATGAATGTGGCATTCACTTTGCTGCTTGTAGTATTGAACCAATCAACAGTCAGAGTAGCAGGCTGTCTTTTTCCTAAATATTCATAAAACCCTTTCCACAGTGAGTTTATAAAGAACACATCTGAGGGAACTAAATAGAAGTGGGTACAAAACAAAACAAAGAAAGGAGTAAACTACAACAAAGTAGCAATCTTTCTAGCCATAGTCATGCCATGCTCTTCATTTTTTCTGTTACAGCATCAATCCATTGTTATAAAGAGGTATTATAGTAAAAATTTTATGTTAGTGAAGACAATATATCTAATGACCTTACCACACAATTGCCTATAATACACTACATCTGTCCATTACAATATATATTTTTAAATAACCTCACGCTTCATAGCTTGTGTGCTTTGGGCAACCTGGTGTAGTGGAGGGTTTTCCTGTCCATGGCAGGGGGGCTGGAAGTAATTGATCCTTGAGGTCCCTTCCAACCCTAACCATTCTATGATTCTCTGATTCTATGATGATTCAGTGAATGTCTCCAAGACTATGAAAAATAATGGACTCTTCCCCTAAAGCCTTGTAGCTTTAAAGTATGTTGAAAAAACAGGAGAATAATGTTCTAAAGTCAGAGATTCCTAGAAGGATACACTGTCTTAGGCCATCCCTTTTTTTCACCAATCTATTAAAGCAACACTGAGTGTGATTTTCAACTGAATATCATCTGAATACTCAATTGAATTAACTGATTTCCAGATTTGGTTTAGCACAAGTTTTTTATTAGTTATTTTTAGACTACACATCTTTTCTTTATATAATATTACTGCACCTGTGAACAGTGAAGTTGGTAGAGCAGGGAGCTCTTTTGGTTTAAAATAAGTGTCTGTTTCTTAGAAACTGCAGTTTGAATAACCTGAAGTAAAAAAACTATTAAATGAAGCATGAATTATAGGAAGAATATGTGCATTTGGGTCATTTATTTGGAGTTATTGGTATTTTTCCTCTATTCAGAAAAAAATTATTTACAGGCCATTAAATGTTGTATTTTAAATATTTGGCTAAATTGCCAACAGAGTAGAAAAAGTCTCTCTTATTCAGCAATAACTGCAATATTGACATTATTTTAAAAGGAAACACAGAAGAGAAAAAAATTCTTAGGAGATGTTCATTTTATATCAGATATATTTACAGGATGCTACATGTCTTGAACATTCATTTCTCCTCTGTAATTGCTATATTTCTCCCATATACTTTGATGTTATAAAATCTGTAAAAGACTTCCTTCAAAAATAACAGTTAAGTTAAACAAACAGTTAAGGTGGCCAAAAGAGATCAACCGTCTTCTTGGCCAGGCAGCACTCAGTGTCGCCTGGCAGCTTCTGACAAGTGAAAATAGGTATTTTTCCACTTAGTTCTAAGCTTCGTCTAGCATTACAATTTCAGAGGTAAAGCTTTAAGAATCAAAATAAACTTCATAAAAAGAATTGTTTAACCAATCACACGGTATCTTGACAAAATGACAGCAACCAGCAACTGCTAAAATTCACCCGTACTATCCATGACCACTACAAATGATACGTGTTAAAGAGCTAAAGACTGGTATTAGAAGAGTGTTTCACACTCTTCTAACTGAACTCTTCAAATAAATTATTTGATTTTTTGCATTTCATTAAACTCTGAGCACTTGTAAAGGCAGCTGTCTATATTGAAGGAAATTTATGAGTGTAGATAATCCTGTGTATCCATTTTGAATGAATTCCATGCATATTTCCTCCTCTACTTAATCACTGATTGCAAAAATGAATTAAAAAGAAACCCACATCAATTATAACCTATATTCCCAACAAAAAATACTGACAGGCAGTACATCTCAAAATTTGATGACTGATTAGCTGTTGACTGTCTCTTAATCATATTACTACACTTCCTAGCACACAATTCGTGAAGAGAAAGAATAACTTCCTCCGTGTCTTTTGCCTTCAAATTGTGCAAAAGCCACAAGTAAATGTTCAAGCTCAATGTGGCATGATTTGAAAACATCATTAGTATGTTGTCTATACTACCACTGGGTCCCGTGTGAGTGGAGACCCACTAGATGGCTTTGAGTACAACAGCTTTAGAGAATCTGAAGTGCTCCCTTTCCAAAGCAAAACTCAGTGCAGGACTGGGGCTTTACACAAGTTAATTTTAATTTAATACTAAAAATCTGAAGCATTACATTTCAATTGGTATCTCACGGTCCTTAGAATTCATATATTTTCTGCAAATATATGAATTCTGCAAAGGGTCTTTCAGACTCTTTTTCCTACATAACTCTCACTGCTTTGCTACAATAGTGAAATACAGTAAATTTGAAAACTGGCCTTTAAAAATATTTTCAAATTATTTTTATTTGCCTTTGCTTTTAATTAAAATTGTGTATCTGTATTTATTCTCCTGAAAGCAATCAGTAGTACTACTGGTATGTACCTAAAAGGTACTATTTAAGACTTTTCTAACAGAGCACACACCATAATTCTTTTGTCTTCAGTATCTAGCTTCTCTAACCACTCTAACTGTGAATAATAGCTGTTAATCTTTGCAAAATTGTACCATTGACAGTATTTACACAATTTGCACGTGCTGCAGATGGATAGAATCAGCAGAGGAAGAAAACACCAACATATATTTCTGCTTCCTCAATCATGTTTTTGTAAAAGTTTAAAGTGCAAGTACAGTCCTATGGATGCTGCTGAGGAATCTGAGTGGCTCTGACCCAATTCTGCAAAGTCCTTACAATGCCCCTGCCTTTCCAACCCACTGTGGGCAAATGCAGAATGAGAAAAATGAACTGGGTATTTTTATACTAATATTGCACCAACTGTGGATTCTCTTCAGAGTGTGACAACTGGAGAAATCCATGGCTACTCATTAAAACAGCTTCCTAACTATTTTCACAAAAACTATATACAAAGCAGTGAGAACCATGGGAACCAAACACTGTATTGTAGTTCTTAAACTTCACGTGAGTATTGTGAGAATTCTTTAGCTGCAACTTATACTCTATTACAATTTACAGTACTGTAAAAATTATAGTTACTATATGAAAACATTAACTCTGGCCAAAAAAAATAGCAATTTAGTAAACAATAATAAGCATCATTTATATTCAGCTATCCAAAGATGGGAAATCAGAATATGAATCTATTCAGTTACAAAAACTCTAGTTTAGGAATATTAGCTTCATCCCATCTAAAAAACAGATAGCAGCAAATGGAATTCTACCAAAAGCCAAGACAACAAGGTAAAGAAAATGCTCAAGAATACACAGCGTTCTATACTAAAGAGATTTCACAATTTTAAAAGACATAATAATAGTGCAGACTTGTTTTTTAAAAACAGCTTTTCCTTGTTAATTACTGTCATTCGTTACACAGTTTCTGTTCTCTGCTTACCATTATTGGCATTTTCAATCATAACATTTTTTTATTTTTTTAAAATGCCTTCAAATAGTACTTACTTATCTAAATTAATTATAAGGGACACGATGTGGCGTGAATTGATATTGATGCTTTGCATAGCGAATATATTTGAAGGCTTGGTCTATATTTTAATTTGGCATTGAATCTTCAAAACCTGTGTGGTAGCAAATTAATGCGCACCTTAGGTGTTTGGTGAGGTGAATCCTCCAATAAATGAAGACTGTATATTAATTATAATGAATGCACATTATATCCTGCTTTATTTTGATTCTGTAGAAGTAATACAATAGGGAAGAACTCGTTTATGGTTTCACCTGACACTCTCACTAATAAACTCACCAGGAAGGTTAATTATTAGCAGAAATACCTTTTTATCCCTTCTTCTCTACAGAGTCCCTCTGTGAACTGCCATGAGTGTGAACCATTAATCTTATTTTCCCTGCAGCTTGCTAAAATTCAGAATACAGAGTTGCAAGCTCATTTATTTTGTGAAAACTCTGTTCATTGTTAAATAGTCAGTAAAAAAAAAATTAAATTAGGCCCTTCATTTTCTAAAAATGATTGACCCTGAAAAGATCTACATGAAGGATTTCTCAAATGTATTTGTCTGTTTTGTCACTGTCAGGAGGAAAAGGTTAACTGCACACATATTCATTAGGAGGCATATTAAAACGGCAGTAATGTTTGCCTGCTGCTGGTGATCCACACAGTTTAGGAAACTCTATCTTAAAGTACCTTGAGAGTTTCCATGAAATGAAGGCCATCAAAATTTCCAAAACTGTGATTTGGGTTTTTTTTTTTTGTGGTTTCTTACAACACTCGCAATGTAACTTTGACTGAACCCAATTCCTGCAATTATAGTCTACAGGCATTATAAGGCTCTCCATTATAGCAATTTCTCTGATATAAAACTACATCAAATCTGGGTTTTGTGTATATATGCTTTATCTTTTTGGCTTGACAGGGGTTTTTGTGCAATTCACAAAATTGATACTGTAGAAATTTAAAAAAAATGTTGTTTGGGAAGGAATTTCGTACAATAGGTTATACATGACACCTGTCATCATGAAAGACCTCAATATTTATATTCCTTTGAAATGAGTATAAATACTTAAGTTAAATATTGGAAATAGTTTTATTATCCATAACAATCTAGGGTGTAAACCAATTTAATTTATTTAGATCTAATACTCTTCTTGTATACAAACCTGGAGTTTTAGTTATTGTTTCATTAACTTCTCTCACTCCTTTACCTACAAGTAAAAAGACAAATTATCATTTTCATGAACATATTTGTTGGTTTTTTTAAAAAAAAATAGAATGTTAAAACATTGTCTGATGGATGCAACTTTACATGTTCAAACCTTACACTTACACAAAACTATCAGAAAATAATTTAGGTAAAGAACATTTTTATTTGGGAAAGTTGTCTGGCTAGCTAAATATTTCATACATTTAGGCCTAAAATTTTTATATCAGTCCCAGTGCTATAAAAGAGAGCCTTATAGAGGGGACAAATACTATATCTAACTATGAATATGAATAATAGTATATTAAATATAGTAAAAATTGAGTTAATAAAGATTGATACATCTATGACACAAACCAGGAAAAGCCAGATAGCTGGGTTAAGAAGACAGGATCAGATATCATGAGAAAGGATCACAACCAGTGTCATTTGCTATATTTCTGGTACACTCAGCAGAGTTATGTCCATCGACCCCAGATGAAGTTCTGGCCTCATATCATTAGCCACATTAAAAAAATCTAATGTCTTATAGCAAGATTTGGTGTTGCATGTTTTTTTTTTTCTTTAGGAGTAGAAATTTACTGATTAGGCTGATCAAATGCTAAGAAAGCTGAAAAAGTGTGGGGCACTCAAGGACAATTATACTTAAAGACTGTAAGCCAATTAAAAAAAAATAAATTGTGCTTATAGAAACTTTTTACATATTTTAACTTAAAGAAAAAAGAAAAGTAACAAAACCCATACAATATCATTTATCTCAAATTATCAATTATGTAGTATTCATGAAAAATCATCTTTTAGGGAACTAGAATAAGACGATAAATTTTTATGAGTAGATCATATGTGTTGACAACGTTGAAACAAGTAAGTCTAGCCATACACTAATGAAAAGTCAAATATGGTTCAAACATGAAATCTATCTAGCATTCTTTGACATATTAAAATTAAAAATCATGTTGCAAACATCTTTCCCATGGCATCTGACAATTTTTGCTTTATTAGTATTCTAAATATAATTTTGTTTTATTTTTCTGAATTGGGAACTTATAGCCATGTTTATTTGCATGTGAAGAGCAAATTTAGCCCTCATAGCTATATACTTAGAGTTACTTTAGCAACTTTAGTATATGAAATTTACATGGGTATAAATAATGGTGCAAAGATGTATTTATTTTTTTATTTTATTGTTCATTTTTATTTAAAAAAAAATTCTTATACAAAAAGCATACCTGCTATAAAATAACTTTGTTTCCTATTGAAAAATCATACATTAAACACTGAATACATTGAAATATTATTTAAATACAGTGACATAAAGATAAATACAGTTAAAAGTAATACTTTATATTGTTTAGGCTTTGTTTGTTGTTGTTAGGGGTAAATTTATGTATGTGTGCCTGTGCATTTATGCACAAATATCCCCATGTTTTCCTCCGTGAGTTCTAGATGCTATGCTCACTTTGATTTTTTTTACTGTTTTTTTCATAAAGTAAAAGTTGTTGTGTCATATGCGTCTTTAAATATTAAATGTAAAAAATCAATCCTACTATATAAAGTAAAAATGTCAGGGAAAATGAAATCCAACCAAGTAGGGCCCACCATATCGCTTGAGTAATGACTTACTTTTACAAATAGGTGATTTTCCTGTCCATTTCATATCTGGTTTACATGTCCGATGCTCTGATCCACCAGCAAGAAAAAATCCTGGCTGACAGGTATACACCAAAGTGTACCCTAAAGTAGGAAGATCTATTGCTTTCACATCTACATGTGCCGGTGTCTCTGGCTGCCTGCAAGCATGAGCTGCAAAGGGTTTTTTAGAGTTAGAAAAGGTGGTGGTAAACAGTTTCCATAGGCTTAGAGTATGTAATTTGAAATAAATGCATGCCTGCTTATTTCCTTTCATCATGTAAACTTTGTATACCTTTTAGAAATGTCAAGTAGCTATTACTTGTAAAAGCAACACTCTGGGCGTATAGTTTTATTATTGTGGGAAGATGGGAATGATACTATTACATATTTTTAAACAATACATAAAAAATAAATCATGATCGCAAACAGAAAAGAGTTAAAATGAAGGGAAGCACATGCCATTGTATATGGTGCAATGATTGGTCCTGTGAATTATTGTACTGTCGCAGCTTCACGCATCGCTTCCACTCAATGTTTTAAAGAGCCTTGAAAATTACAGAGCAGTTATTGTGCTAAATAAATTCCTTATAAATTTCAATGGAAATAAAGGTTCCATAGAAAGGCTTTGTCATAGTACACTGATTGTAACAGATATGGTTGCTCAGTATGCTTCTTTCTCCGTGCTCCATGGTGTTCATTTATAACAACCCAAAGACAATTTGAAATAGGATAAGAATCTAAGGTCATTCTAATTATTTACTTTTCGCTTAGATCAGTGTATTTTAATACAATAGTTCTTTGATGTCCTCCAACCCACACAGAGCTATAAATACACTAACCATTTGCATACCCATGCATGACCCAGAAAAGCTGAATTTTGCTGAGTTCTAGATTATGATTCAAAAAATCCTAGCCAACAAAACAGCATATTTCAGACCACTTTCTGTTCTCTATTAGTCCAACACACACAAAATCCTCTAGATTAATTTAAAGCAGCTAATGCAGTGGGTTACTGAGGACAGAGTTTTTAAAGTAAACAGCTAGATACTATTGTGAACTTCATGAAAAAAAAATCTGAAAAATCTTACTTCAAATTAATATCCCAAATACATCTTAGGTCTTAGAATAGGGAACAAAAAACATTTTAAAATATTGTTTTAAATAAAGCTTACTTTTTTGTAGCATATCATTTACTATGAATTTCCACATGCATCAATTTGAAACTCTTCTAAAATTTCACAATATTCTAAATCATAGATAAGAAACCAGACTTACGTATGCATTCAGACTGTATACCACTCCAAGTTAAGTTAGCAAGACAAGAACGGGTGGTAGATCCTTGAATATGATAACCTTTTCTGCATCTGAAAAAGACTGTGCTCCCAACCTAAGGATCAAACCAGAATATTAGATAAAAGAGGTATCCATCATATGTAGTCAGATATCAAAAGAGTTATAAGTGACCAAAGAGATTTTTTCAAAAATAAAAATATCCTCTTTTTACAGTTTCTAAACTTCTTTTTTTAATGTGATGAAAAGTTTGAGAAATTAATCTTTTGTATCCTTATTTGAAAGCAATAAGTGGAAAAATATTGACAAGGCTGTGCACGTGGAAAAGAACAGCACTCATACATTTCAGCTTATTAGTTAGCCAGTGTGACAGAAGCAAATTAAATGACTGGGATGTGGCTCTTTCCTGCACATGACTGCATGTATTTCAATAGAACTTGACCATAAAGTCTGTTTCAAAGGTTTCTCATTGTGTGACTTGACTAAAAATGTTTTTTTAAGAGGAAAAAGGAAGAAGAAAAAACTATGAAGAACTGTTCCACCTACAAATAAATTCACTAGAGACAACTCCAGGCCACAATTCCTTACACTGCATTTGTTTCTATAAGCAACCGAAGTTTTACTTGAGATATTCAACTAGCAGAGTCACGGTATGAAAAGCTTTCCTATGGTCAACTGTGATACGACCTTTCTGAGAAGAAAAGGTGAAGTAACTGAGTTACTTAGTGGACTAAGTTACTCAGTGGACTAACTCTCTTTAGACTTCCACTAAGAATAGAAAAGCATGAAAACTGGATACAAAATTATATGTGATGAAGAATTTTCATAACATAGGAGAGAGAGATTGTGTGGAAATTTCTAGTATTTCTAGGATTTATTGATAGTATTGACAAAAGTAACCAGAATACAATTCTAGGCCAAGATATTTAAGGCTGCACGGTTGACCAGTAACACATTGCTTTCATGTTGGATAAAACATACTGGCAATAAATATGATCGGATTAAATGAAAAAAAAATATTTGAAATTATACAACATTAATAAAGTAACATATCACAGGGACAAATGCAAGCAAAAGTAAGTTGTAAATGAGTAATGATTAATGCATGTTAATTACATAACTTGCAGGTACATAAATGCAGATAGCTCTACACTGCAAATGTCATAAAAGGACTTCAATGGACATTAAAAATAGGCAGTTATCTTTGAAAGTGGCCACCTGTTAACTACATACTCAGTTACATAAAAACAGATTATCATGATAGCTGTTCAGCAAATGCAACAACAGTTCTTCCTGAAGTGGCTTGGGAAATTTACTGATATTTTTAAAGGTCTAATTACTGCTATGGCTTTGTAGACTTATCTCTTTATTTTTAAACATATTTATCTCTCTATCTTGCCAAGGACACACAGCTTGTCTGTAATAGAGACTAGGAAAGATTGTGGCTGGTCTTGACTCTAAGTCATCTTGCTTCTTGTGAAATCGCCAATTCTAGTACCAGTAAGTAATAATGTAATAAATAGCATAGTAATAAAAATAATCTTTCAGCAATGTATGAAAGAATTATGATTATAAAGCAAAGTGATTATATCATGTCATGTCATATTTGATAATTAATTTATAAATGGTCCTCCCTACTAAAGTCTCCTAAAGGACTGAACACATGATATATTGTAAGGTTAGAAGTTCTTTCTGTAAGCTGTATGTTAAAAAAAATAAAAAGCTTGGAATGAAGCATGAGTTTTTATTAAAAAGGTATGGTTTATATCAGACATTTAAGTATGCAGATAATTTAATATATTTGCCATTATTAAATGCATCTTCATTTTAGAAACCTAATAAATAAAACAAATAATTACCTCATAACCTCTGGAACTGTTTTGTATTCCAAAATGTGGAGTACCAGGGTCTGTACATGTATTGTGAGCTGGATCTAATGTAAAAAGTAAAGCAACAAATATTATTATTTAGAATACTCTAAAACTGTTTGCAAAGATTGTAATTTCTTCAATGTCTACTGATGACAATAATTTAATTTTTAATGCAATGTGTGTGTTTCTACATATTACATGTAATAAATAATATTTTTTCCAATTAAATTTCCAAGATACATCACAGTACTTTGTTTCAGTACATCACCATTCTTTAAAGGTATTTTTTGCAGGTATCTTTGGCAATGTTGACTTTAGAGTTAGGATTGCCTTAATTTTTGCTAGGCTTATCCTTTTAAGCCTTTTTGAATGCAGAATATATCCCATTATTCACATATAGGGAAATCTTTTCTTCTCTTCTTTCCCAATGAACAGCTTAATGATTAAGATAGGCTTGCAAAAGAAACCCAACCCCTCCAATAAAAACCCCAAACTAAACCGAAACCCAAATTGCTTTCTTATAAGAAGTAAAATACTTATTTTTTGATAGCTTTTTTTTTATGTAATCAAGAAAACAAAATTTTCAAATGGACTACTAGCTCCGTTTTGCTGGAAAATTAAAAGATAGTCCCTGCACAAAAAAAAGGTATTCCAACAGAGCATAAATAATTACATGATAATCAGTTTAATGAGTGCAATTTAAAGCAGCCTGAAAGCATTTTTGATTCAGCAACGTCCATTTCATACTCTGACAGTGTATTTGCTTTGGCATTGCCCAGTCTCATCCACCAGGTAGACAGCACAGGACTTGATCAGGTGGATCTTTCTGTACTATTGATTCCCTCTTGGCAACCAAATCTGCTTTTGTGCTGACACTGCATTACAAAGAACGCAATTTGGGACTATATTTAATTTGTAACCATTTTTCGTTTTCTCTACAATGTTGACCATCAGTAGATCATAACAATTCAACTGGACTGATATTTACCAAAGGCTTCAAAAGTTTGGTGGATGTCAACCTGATGTGAGAATAAAACCCAAACACGCTCCTGACCTTGAGCTGCTTGAACAGATCAAGAACTTTTTACAAATTATCGTCAACTCGAATGCCATTGCTAATAATAGATACATGAAGCTGAACTGACTCTTTGAGATATGTCTAATATGAAGAAACAGTGGGGAAAAAAGAATAATTCTCAAAGTACTTCAAGTAAATTATCAATATCCAGAAATAGAAAAGCTTGCCATCATTTGCCATCACATGGTACTTCTAGGCGAAGTGCTAGGCGTTGTTGACCCATTTTAATTATCAAATTGCTTAACAATAGTATCTGTAAATATTTTACATGGTCTAATGTTTTCCTTTTACAATAACATAAAAACTATGATGCAAAACGAAGCTTATGCCTTTGATGTAGTATTTTCCATGTACTTCTATATTATACTATATGAAATACATATAAACAGAAATGTCATTATGCCATTTTTAAATTTGATTCTTCACAATAGAACTCAGATTTAGCTTTTGCAAACCTTTTTGCCTGTTATAGAGGCAAAACGGATTGCCCACTCCATAAAAACTATGAGCAGGAGGAGTTTTGAATTCATATCAAAAAACTGTATTGAATGTTAATGTCTTACAGGCTGCTTTCAATAATCGTGCTTAACACCTTTTCCCAAAGTGCCCACCTCAGTTCTTCCACATAGACAGTGTCTCAGCCACAGCAAAATATATAAATGGGCTACAGTCCATATATGAATATGTTTGTTCAGAAATATCACAGGATTTTTCTATTATAACACCAAAATAATTTTCTCTTGCAAGTCACCCCAAGTTGGATCAAATTCTGGTATCAGTGGGATTTACAGTTGTCCTGCATTTCTCTCAGTAAGTCTGATTATGTAACATGCTAAAAGCCTATCAGCTGCACATCAGTCAATGAGAAACTGACAGTACTTGGCAGTTTATCAGAACTTCAAAAGATCAGACCCAGCATGGTTCATCGTTTTGAGCTGTACAAGTCACTTTCACAAAGTCCGAAACGTTTTTTGATTTAGGATTGATTTTGACAAATGCCAGAATCTGGTCTTTAATCTACCAAAGTCTTCTCTGTCTCTAAAAGTTTTTAAAAATAGATGTAATAAATTTATATGCTTGCACTTATTGACATTCTGCATTTCCAGTAGACAAGCAATCATGTAAATTTACAAATGAGTTCATATGTGATTGTGTTTATCCTAAAATTTTTATACCCAAAATATAACTAACTTTATCTAGTTCTTTTTATATTGCATAGATGTTTTCTATATTTGGAAAGCTAACTACTAGATTTATGATAGTGTAATAGTTGATCAAGAATATTCACATTAGAAACAGCATAAGTAGTGGTAGTTATTACCAATGCATGTTGGCTGAATTCCACTCCAAGTACCATCGGCTTGACAGAATCTTCTTGAAGAGCCTATCAGAATAAAAGGGGGTCGGCACTGAAAGCTAACTTCAGATCTGTAGGTGAAACTTTTTCCATTGAGGCGTCCTTCTGCTGGAGTACCAGGATCACCACAAAACACAGCTAATACATAAAAAAGGAAAAAAAAAACCAGTTATTTAAACTTCACATGCTTCAACTGAAATATTCTACACCGTTTTGTGTGCAAGTCAGGCATGCTGAATATGAGTGCAAATGCTATGTTCATTTATCTGTGTAGGATTGTAGCTCAGATAAATTCTTGACAGCAATTTAAAATTAACTGTCACTGTTGTAGTTATTATAAGCATAAAACTTAACCTGGAAAAATAGACCTTTTAATCGAGACACTTAAATGCTGATTAGATTTGGATGACAAAGTAATCTCAAAGTAGACAATGCTATATTGTAATGCTTCAAAATGTATCCAGTTTTCAGATCAGTCATTCTCAGATGAGTAGGCTGGAAATTTTTGCCCTAATTAAGTAAAAGGAAAAATGTTTGTCAAAGTCCTGACAAGACTTCAAGCACCGAAAGAGATGAATTGACAGATTTAGAAGAAGCTGAAAAACAAATAGAAACAAGATATGAGGGTATGTACTCGCCTTCAGGAAAGAGAAAATAATTTAGAAAGGAGAGCAAGGCTATAAGCTTAAGGGTTAGGATCCTTGTTTTCACCTGTTAATGGAAATGAAAAAGGGGAAGAATAAAAGAAAAGTGTAAGGGAAAATTTTAATCATGCTCATCACAAGTCAAAATCAGAACATGCAAAAAGATTATCAGTAAGGCAAATGATGATGGATCCAATTAGGTAATAAAAGATGGAGGTGAATTTTGCGGAAACGAAGAACATGACCTTAAATGGACACAGCCACTCAATTTCATAACAAGATATGCTTTTTGGAAGAAGGAGGGAGAATCCTGCAGTAGTCCATATATTACCTGATCTAGCTGAGTCCTTTTTAAACTGTGAGAAACAAACTACAGCCCAAGACAACTGAACGTAGCCTGAGACAACTGATTGTAGCTTTGGTGAAACCCAACACAACTGTACTCTGAAAACTTACGCAAACATTGTGGAATGTCTCCCCTCCAAATTCCTCGACCCTCACAGGAGAGAATAGCTGTGTTAGATAGCTGATAGCCTTCTGCACAGCTGTAACTCACACTGGCACCCCAGCGATAATCAGATCCTTCCACTTTCCCATAGAGTACTGGTGGAGGGGGGCCACAGGTAATAGCTGTGTCACAAAAAGAAAAGTTATAATTTCAAGACTTTACAGGGTTTAGGAGAATTCAACATAATATCTGTTCCTACTTTTGAAACTAAAAATAAACAAAAACATTTCATGCTGTTCAATTTCAACAAAGCATTCCTTTGTTGACAATGCAGCCTGTAATTGGCAGAAAACCAATTTAAATACAAAAATACCACCTTCAGGTTTAGGAAGTCCCTGAGCTCTAGGTCGCTAGAAGCCAGAAGAGTATATAGCTTACCTAGTTCTGAATCTCTTCCCTGCATGTTCATTACAGATCATTGTTGGCAACAGGCTACTGAGCTAGGTAAAAGTTTTCAATAAATATGATTTATTCAAGAAATATATTTCTATGATTCTATATATTTGAATTTTATTTTAAACTAATTTTGCAGCACTATTTAAAGCTCTTAATATGACTTTGCTCATTCACCTGCTCATTTTCTAAGGCTTTCAGCACACAATGGACATTGACTTTACTGGTAATTAGTGGCTAAGAGTTTTCAAAAATATTCTGATGCTTTCCAGCTTTTGAAAGAGTGCCCAAAATGATGAAATGACCAAGTTTGCATTTACACATCAGTTCTTTCAACAAAGAGCACAACCGTAAAATCAATCAGCCAGTGATTTTTATACAGAAAATGCAGTCAGTCGAATACATATGCCAAAATGCAATTAGGAGGCTAGACTTAGACATCAGTTTAAAGTGGTGCTAGATGAGTTGGCAGTCTAGGCCTTTTATAAGCAGAAGATGCCCTAGGATGATAAATTTACTCCCTGAGCTGCTGTCGTGGTGCTAACAATTTTCACCAGGCTGCCTTTATTTGCCTCTCAGCCTCATCCGCGCTATGACCTTTATGTTGGCACTTGTAACTAGCTATTTGTGAAGCATCTTTTTGGCTGCATATGATGGCTACAGTACTGCAACAAGGGAATTTTCTATTAAAAAGTTTCGTTTGCAAGATCCCTTTATAGAATTTTGGCCACCTAATCTGAGATAAAGGCCCAAAAAGGAAAATGGGTACTTCATTCCCAGCATTTTCAACTGAGCAGTCCGATAATCTTCATTGCAGAGTGATTTGGTTCTATTGTAGACATTAATGTCACTATTCTGACTGATATTATGCCTCAGCATATGTGCACAATAAATACAAATTTTACGCAAATATTTATCTAAATCTTTTAGTTGCATTTGTGTGTTAATTGTCCCAGAGGAAGTTTTGCCAGTTTTTTGATAAATAAAAACACTGATCAGTGAATCTCACATATCACATCAAAACGGTATTTGTAAACTATTTAAGTTCAAAAGCGTACCTTTGCAAACTGGTTTACTCTGGTTCCAAGTGCTGTCTTTTATACAACGCATGGTAGGTGAACTGGCAGGCTCCATCAAGTATCCTGGATTGCACTGATACCTGACTGTCTTATTAAAGGTAAAATCATTTCCAAACTGTACGCCATTTGCTAATGCACCTGGATCTCCACAGCTGATCACTAGCGAGGAAAAGAAAACAAGGGATTTTTTTTCAGTAAACATGGAATGAAACATTGAACTATGTATAGCTAATGTCCTTTTTTTTTAGTGTACAAAATAAGAAAAATTTTGAGCAACACATTTCACACAAAATCAAAAATGTCATTAATTTTTAGCTAAAAATTCATATTTTTGAGGCATTGCAATAGTGTGGGACAAATATCGTGTTCCTTAAATACAGTAGCTTAAGCCGGTACACTCTACTGCTACTGCAGACTGTTTTGTTAGCGGTAGTTTTGTCAGGACTTTTCCTTCCTTCCTTCCTTCACACTGGGACCTTTGTCACATTATACCTAATGTTGATGGCATAATGCAATTTCAGCAGAGTTACGAAATTCCTCTTTTTGTATCACTGTACTACTGATGTACTGTGAGTCTGGCCTTGTGAGTGAGGCCACTGGCCCTGCTAGCCTTGCCGTACCCCTCTGCTCCCCACTTGCTTTCCCTGATGGAGTAGTCCAATCTCACAGCTCCCTGATTCTTGGTCCTTAGCACACGGGTCATCAGTCAGATTTGGATCATTTGGCTCGCAATACAAACTGGCACAGTAAAGTATCAAATTAGGTAAAATCTGATCTAGAACAACCAGAACTTCATCCTCTGTACATAAGCCAAAAAAAAAAAAAAAAAAAAAAAAGGTAAAGGAAACTCTAGAGGAACACCTATTCTTAGGAATAGTTATATTTTCAATGTTGGCATTCATAAAATAAACAAAGACAGAAAGGTTATCTATGTTTTCATCTTAAAAATATAGTTCTGGAAACATCTAGCATATATTAAAAGGGCGTATGCCTTTAGACGCATAAAATGCAAGACTCGTGAATAGGAAAAAAAGATGTTATTCTATCTAACAAAATAATAATTTTCATAGGAATGCCAGATGACTTACTACTGTAAAGGTTTAGAGGAAGAAAGTTTATTTCTGACCTGTGCAATCTGGAGCAGTGCCAGTCCACGTCCCATTAGCAGTACAATGCCTAGTAGTTAGCCCTGAAGTTTTGTAACCTTCCCAGCAGGCATAAATGACTGAGCTGGAGAATAATATTCCATCAGTGTATACTATCATACCATAGGCCGGGGTGCCAGGGTTTCCACAAGATACAGCTGTGAAGAAAAGGTTAAAACAAATCAATATTTCCATGGATAGGTAACTAACTGGGGAAAGAAAAGAAAAAAAAAGTAGGTCAATAGCTCATCTTTTAAAAAAGCTACAGCAAGTTTTACTAAGAAAATGTTCAATGGATAAATTCTTGAGTTAATAACTTATTTGTCTTTGTTAATATGGTCACTTGTATTTGTTTTCTTTTGTTTCTTCAATTGCTGATTCAGATAGTTTGCACTGCTTGTTCCATTCCACCCAATACAGTCACTGGAGACTGTATCTGGTCACTGGGAAGTTAATTCAGGACTTTCAGACAGACTCGTGCCTCTGTTTTGCCTTTAGGCACATTTTTCCATTCTCTTCCTGTCTTCTGGTATTTCCTCTTTCAATTGTAAAAATAAGTAACTAGTAAATTATGATCTTCCTGTCCATTCCTTTTTTGAATCAATAAAAGAACAGACATTCTGTATCGGCCTCCATATCTTTTTGGCATCTGTAGCTATACATTAAGACAACGATTATGTTTCAGCTTCACACGTCTGAGATTCGACAGTGGTTTACTTTGATCAGATGTGCGTTTTTTTGGGGAAGGTTTAGTGTTGTTTGTTGTTGTTTTGTTTTGTTTTTCCAATTGACCAGCCAATCATGAGAAGGATCTGTTTATTTGTTTCAAGTTTTTCTAAACTATCTTGATTTGACCATCCCAGCAGACAGGACACTGGCAAAACTAAAATAACATTCCACTGTTGGACAGAGACTGCTCTTTTTCATAGGAGTAAAATCAAGCCATCATGAGGTTAAGAGATTAACAGGGTTAATCGAGAGTTAGGAAGAAATGTGCATCTAAATCAAACTCTTTCCTTCAATCTTTCATGGCACATGAAGTGGTTTGTAAGACATATGAGAAGACATTCTTCAACTGTCTCTTGCACGGCTTTCAAGAGCTAGCAACTCTTTCTACTCTTCTTACAGCACAAATAAATGTGGTCTCTTGAGAAGTGAAATGATTTAGTCTAATACAATGGTATGATAAAATAAAAGTATGATTAAACTTAATGGCTTGGAATATTGTGGTGGGTTAGCCTTGGCTAACAGCCAAATGGCCACCCAGCTGCTCACTCACTGTCCTCTTCTCAGCAGGAAGGTTGACAAAGCTCATGGATTGAGAGTAAGACAGGGGAATTACTTATCAATTACCACTGTGGGCAAAACAGACTCAATTTTGGGACAATTCTTTTAATTCAGTGCCAATTAAAAGATTTGGATAGGGATAAAAAGACAAACATTAAACCAACACCTTTCCTCCCCTCTTTCTCAGGCTTAACTTCATTCCTTCAATTCAGGCTCCCTACCTGCCCTAGAAGAGGAGCAGAGAGGACAGAGGATGGGGAGTTATGGTCACTACACAGCAGTTTGCCTCTGCTGCTCCTTTCTCCTTAGAGAACTGGAGGAATTCCAGTAATAATCATGCCCTGAGCTGCATAAAAAGAATGATGGCCAGCAGGTCGAGGAAGGTGATTCTCCTCCTTTACTCCACTCTCATGAGACTCCATCTGGAGTACTGCATCCAGCTCTGGGGCTCCCAGCACAAGAAAGGCTGTTCGAGTGGATTCAGAAGAGGGCCTTACTTATAGTAAGTAAGATACTTACTTATAAGTAAGATACTTATAGTAAGTATCCTTACTTATAGTAAAACAATTGAAGGAGAACAGAAAAATGGAAAGAAGTGGGCTTTTTTTCTTTGTTTGTCTGTGTTTCTTTTTTTTGCCCCTCTTTTTCTGAAAACAGAAGGTTGAAGCAAAAAGCTAAAGAAAGAAAAACCAGCAGCATTTCAAACACCACTAATTGCCACTGAGTTCTGCTGTCCTACTATACTTAATGTCTTCATGCAAAGGAAGAAGAAAGGACATTGCAAAGCATCATTTTTTTTCTGAAAATACTGATATTGTGCCCACTGCCATTTTCATACAATTATAGTGATATCTACACTGACAGAAGATTAGTCTGTGCTGAAGAATACTGGAAAAGAACAATTGTTAGATGAGGATATTGTGATAACATCCCTAGATGAAAAAGTACAATGAATTATTTTAAAATATTTTGTCCAACCTTCCATTTAGCATAGCAGACAACAGATACTACATAATTCATCAACTCAAATAAATTAGACAAAGTAAGTTTACAAACATTTTTGGAAAACAGGAAGTAATTTGAAAACTGAATCTAAAGTCTTCCATTACTGCTTTCCAATTCTGACAGTGCATAAAAGGCCTAAACATTCTTTATTATGTTTTTATCGTATTCTAAAATGTGATTTCCAGAAATATTCTCTTTTGCATTTCTTCTGAAAGAGCTAGCATAAAAATAATATATGTCATAAAAAATTCATCTCACCTATGTGGAGAAACTTACATTAATTCATACTTAGTTAAGAATACAACATTGTTTTATTATCTGTTCAGTCCTTGATACATAGACACGACACAGAAAGAGAAGATGAAAATATCGTATTGTTAGAAGATGTATGACATTTATTTATCAGTCCATTTTCATCTCTTCAATCAAAAGTATTTGTTTAATTTTACATTTAACTCAGGTATGTATTCCGTATTTTCAGGATCAATATTTGTTTAACTAGAAATATTTTCTCACATTCTTCTTATGAATATATACTCCAAAACTTTATCAGTTTCAATTTAGGTTTTCAAGAGAAATGCAAACTGCTTGCAAATTGTTTTATATCAAATTTCTGTAGAATAACATGAAAGCACATTTCTTTTTAACTAAAAATAAAAATATCAGCAAATGTCATTCAATGGTGTCATAAATGCTGATGGTATCAATACTTACCCTCACATACAGGCTGTATACCTGACCAGGAACCATTAAGCAGGCATGTTCGTTCTGCAGACCCTCTAAGCTGATAACCCATTTCACATGAGAAACGTAGCAGACTTTTTATTTTGAACTCATCCCCTAGTCTAGACCCATGAGCTGGTACTCCTGGATCATCGCAATAGCCAGGATTATTTCCTGTAAAAAACAACAGAGCAGAATTATTGGCAGAAACATTATGTGCAAATGCAGTGGTAGTGAAGATACTCTCTTGAGAATACTACTACTAACTGCATCGTTTCTGTTGTAATTAATCACTTGTCTTCAAGTGCAAGGGCATGAAACACAACCCAAAGATGAAAATAACACGTCTTTTTAGCCTACTTCTCCTCTCAGACATATACAGACCTAAAGATAGAATGTGATACAGACAAAAGAGAAAGATAATTGTGAACATAGGAAGCACTGTCATTTTTTGTCAGTTCAATAAATTTATTGTCTTTTTGACATAAATAACATTTTCTACACATTGTATTTTATTGTTCAACTTCTCTGCTAGTAATAACTTCTAATAACAAAAAATAGATAACAGCAAGAGTGAAGAAAACTATATTCAAGTTTCTTAAGAAATAGATTTGGAATACATATATCCACAGAAAAGACTAAATGGTACCTGGCCCTCTGTATTCTAAGACCATAATGGTTTCAGTGATCAAGTACTAGCGTCTGTGACCTATGCCCTATGCAATCCAGATGTGGCCTCTGGATGCCATCTGCTTCCCCTTACTTTAAGACATTAGTATTTCACAGACATTTTTGCCTGCTTAAAATGTGTGAAATAACACAAGGGCTGTGATTCAGGTTAACACTGTGGCATGAAACAGGTATGTGGCATACTTTAGCTTGTGAATGCAAAGACAGCAGGAGTTGTTCAGGGCAGAAGGATCTATGATTCTAAAACTCTGATGATGTCTCACTTTGCTTTCAGACTTTGCTGAGGGAAGTATTCCAGATGAATGACCAGATTGTTTTGCTTAGACACACCTAGTTTTGTCTTGGAGAAAGTTTAAACTGGAACCATGCAAGTTTATAGTCTATGGGTACAGACAAAGACAGTTATAGTATTATGAAGGTCTAGACTTTTTTATTTAGCAAGGTAGATTACTACATATTCATTACTGAAAAATGAGTGTGAGTAATCTTAAACAAAAATCTCAACTGTTACTTAATTCATAAGATACAAGCGTCCATCTCTGCAACAGATCTCGGGTGACAACAAACCCTGAGATCATATTTATACTATCATGCATTCAAACATATATTAATATATAATAAAGAAATAAACCCCATGCAGAAATAGACTACAGGTTTCAAGTGTTATATTGGGACTGTTTTTCATATCCCTTAAGTATAAAACCAATTAGTTATCTCGGTTGTCCTGGGCACAATCATTCTTCCACTGATATTATGAGTACAAACTATTTACAGTTTTTTCACATGGAGTAATCTCCTGAATACCTAACATGGAAAATTGTGGTTATTTTTATACTTCTAAATGCCTTAGAGGAATGAGACATCTTTTTAGGGTTTTTTTTTGGCTGTTTGGGAGTTTCTGGTTTTGTTTTTTTTGTTTTTTTTTTTTAAATTGAGTTCACAGAGATAGGTTTCTCATTTTCCTAGGGAATCACCTTGCTCTCAAGATGGTGTCACATCATATGCAAACTTAGAAAATTAAATTCTGCATCAGTAGCAATGCTTTAGTTACACTAGACATACAGTGGTCTTTAATGTTTTAAAATCTATGAGTCCATAAAAATATTATCATATTCATGAATGATATCTCAAGAGTTTCAATTATTAAATTAAAATACATTTCTTCAAGCATGAGAATTTTCCTTGTGATGGGAAGTGTTGGGTAGCAGAACTATAGAGCTCTGACCTTAAAAATTTTAGCCTTGGTGTAATCTCAGATCTGGCATTTTATACTGGTTAAAAAGGTGAAAATGACATAAATGTGGGCTTAAGATAAGGAAGAAAAGGCCGATTCAGTGTGGAAACAATCCATCTGATTGTCCTGCAGATCAGGATGCCTTCCTTTCAGGTCTAGGCATAGAGACCACGATGGCAGTGAGATTTAGCAGCATGAGAAAACTCCAGGTAAACTCTTTCCTCCTTGAGCAGCAGAGAACGGGAAAGAAACATTAGTGATTTAAATTCACTTCCTTTCCTCAGCGTTTCAAATTCTGCTCAACATCCGTGCAGAATCAGCTTACAAATGCACCATTTTCAATGAACACTTGTTTAGAGCTTTTTCAAAGTACAGAATTTACGTACCTGACACCTATTTAAATCAGGTCAAATCTGAATTGAACCACATTGAATCAGATCAGCCCAACAGGGGGCATGTCCAAGAGCTTAGGGGAAGTTATAATAAGATTCTATAACATGTCATTATGTAATGATTTTCTCATTAAGCCACTTTCATAAACCTGTCAAGTATTTGTTTTCTTATATACCAAAGTGTGTAGTCTTGTTTGCCCTTACAAAACTTATTTATATACCACGGATGTCCTTAGAAGCCAATCCTCGTCTGAGCTCTTGACTTCAGCAATATTGTGTAATGTTTTATAGCTTCTTCTAGATTTGTATAGTTAGTCTAGGGAAAAATAACTATTCTCGTACTTCCTGACAGCACGAAGAACATCGCAGAGGTTCATGGTATTCCCACATTATGGCACTAATAAAGCATATTTCTGTAAGCGAAGAGAGGAACAGAATGTAGGAAGTTTACCATCTAGTACCCTTGCTGTGGTGTTTTTTAACCAACATTTTTCTATGTGACAACCTTAGTTTACTCAAAAGAGTGTTCATAGCAATAAAATTTAACACATGCATTCTTTTTAAGCGGAACTCTATCAGGTTTTAAATAGCATTTTCTGGCTTCTATGTAACTATACCGTTTAGCTAAGGAGTCAAGTTACAAAGTAATAACAAAGAGAATGAGAAAATATACGAGAGTATTTCAATAAATGACTATACTTCAGCTGAGTGGCTATTGATGAAATTAAAACATACTTGGAAAAGAAACAAGTATCTCACTTCAGTTAAAAAGTGTTTGAGAATAGCCTTATTCATGTAATTACAAGGTGACATTCAGATGATAATTGGTATGAGTACCTGAACAGTGAGGGAGAGTCCCACTCCAGTGACTATCTTCTTGGCACTCTCTAGTAGAATTTCCTATAAGCCTTCGACCCGCTGTGCAAGAATAGTGAATTATGGAGCCATATGTAAACTTGTCTCCTGAAAGAACTGCATTGGCAGGTACTCCAGGATGTCCACAAGAAATGGCTAACAGAGAAAAGAGCACAATATTACAGAACGTTTTCATGGCACAGAACAAACCTATTATAACCTTTAAATATAAGGATAGTTCCACACAACATGAACTTCTGTCTCGATTTCAACTCCTTCATATCTTCAGTTCTGCTGTTGCTATAGTTGATTTACTGGTCATTTGTAAGATTAAACATAAAAAGTACATGTAAAACTAACCCATCCAGTTTAGCCTTTCCCTGAAAATATAGAGCTCTCTTTCCTCATTAATTCCATTCCCTGGTCTTCCCTTCAAATAATGCACATTATTTCTGTTAAGGCTGGTAAAGAAGAAACCAAATAAGGTGAATGTTGCAATGTACTTATATATTACAGA
This sequence comes from Tauraco erythrolophus, assembly GCF_009769465.1. Classification (NCBI taxonomy): domain Eukaryota; kingdom Metazoa; phylum Chordata; class Aves; order Musophagiformes; family Musophagidae; genus Tauraco; species Tauraco erythrolophus. The sequence continues at coordinate 48,164,307 of NC_141466.1, read as the reverse complement.
TATGATAATGGTAAGCAGCTTTATCATATCTATAAAATAGCGACTCAGTTTAGGCAATACAGACAAATAAAAAAACTTAATCTGTAGTATTGTTATAGCAATGTGCTGCACTGAGGTGAGCAAGAAAAAAATGGACTACTAATCATTTTTGTAAATTATTAATCATATTTATGCTTAAGTTAATGTGTAATTTTGTTTGAGAAAAAATTCAGATAAACAGTTTTGATACAGAGTAATTTGCAAACAAGTAGTTCAGATCTTATATGAGGAAAGAGTCATCTTAAGGTGAACTAGAAATCAAATCCTGAATTTTTTTTTTTTGTAAAACTTATTCAGTAGAGAAAGAAAAATCAAAGAAAATAAATTTTACATAACTGTAGTGAATAGTCACACAACTTAAACAGGCAACACTTAAGCAGAGCAATTGAATTTCAGCAGCTTTATGAGTTACTTGAATGAATCTGTGGGTCAAATATATTTTTAGAAAAAAACCCCACTGTTAATCTGATGACTATTGCTCCTGACAGACATCAAAATTATTTCTGTTATACTGGGCCCCATGACGATGTCAAACTGACTGCACAATGGATTTCTGCCAAAAGGCATGGTCCTGACCACAGCTCTTTCACTGCTGTATGTTTGTTTTGCTTTCCTTGGGCTGGCTTAAGCATTCGAGGAGCAAATGGTAAACCAAATCAGGACACTGATCTGGCTGAGGAGTACTCCCACAGAAATAAACAGTGTTTAGTTCTCACTCAGAGCAGTTATCTCAATGAACTTGCTTCAGTACTATGCAAGTTCTAGTACTGCCACTATTCTGGAAGGAGCTGCAGTGGGTGATCAGATTTTTTTGAAGAAAATCATACATAAGTCACCTTAACGTGGCTGTATAATGATTTGTAGTGAGTAGTATGAAATTTTCCCAGTTTATGAAGAAGAAAAGAAGCATCCATTTTTAAGCAATGACACTTGCCTTGCATATAAAAGAGCAGTGTGTTTCCATTTTTTTACTCTTAAACTAGAATTGTTCATGGTAAACATTGTGTCCACTTTGGGTTCAAAATTTATCTCACTTGCCTCTCCAAGAACTTTATCCTATCACCAAAAGCAACCTTATGCTTGAAAAAAAGGGAGACAATCAATGATAACCCTTGAAAATTACATCTCTCTCATAGTACTTGCAAAGACTCTGGATGACTTCATATGTGAATAGATAAAAGATCTTTCTTATAGAAAGAGCCCTATTCATTTCACCAAGTTTTTCTTGGGGGAAAGAATGTTAAATTTGTCCTGGTTATATTTAGGATTCAGATGGTGATTTCATTAGCAGCAAATTAGCAGCAGCTAATCCAATAGGTGATTGAGGAATGTAGGCACCTCTGAGGCTCATTTGAAAATTCCTACAGCCTCAATCAATAGTCCCCTGAGCAAGTTCAGGAATTCCTGTTCTGATTGGATGGACACCTATGACCTTCTTCAAGCTCTGCCTAAAACCAAAAAGTCATGTAAATGCTATCAAACTTACAAAATACTTGATGTGGAAAGATGGATAGCTATTCTAGGTGATTTAGATTCCCCATCCTCTTCTGCCCCTTGCATAAGGAGTGTCCCTTCACACTGAAACCCCAGTCTTGGAAATAGGAAGGCAACACTGACAGAAATGGGCCACAGACCTTAATAGCTGTATTTCTAAGATACAAAAAGTGAGGCATATGCTTGCATCAGTAAATTATTCTTGCCAAATGAACGATTTTATGCAGCTATTTCGTATTTAAAATGTTGGATTTTACTTAATTATTTTATTATTAAAATGTGAATAAACCCAGTTCAGATCATAGCTCTTATTGACAGATATTGAAAGCACAGATTGTTGTGCAAATCCAAAAAAAAATTGCTTGGGTCACGTGGATATTAGATACATAACAGTAGGAAGAAAGCAAGCATAAAAAAGGAACAAATTCACTAGCCTAGTTACATTTATTGATCTGACTGGTACATAAGTATAAATTCATTAAATAAATCCTTTAAGTAAACAATCACAATTCTGTAAAACAAAAACTTTAAAATCATCTGATGTCTTTACAAATTAAAGTATACTTTCATTTCATTTATTTCCCATAATTGCATTGTAATTCAGAAATCTAATGTCAGAATATTAATAGTGATCAGAGACGAAAAATATCTCAGTGGAAAATGGAAGTCAGCCAACTGTTATTTTCTAGAAATCTGAAGCTCACTGAATTGATTATAGAAAACAACAGAATATTTCCTTCCTCTCTGAGGAAAAAGTGATGGAGTTAGCAGGAAGTGATGTTCAGAAAAGGCCCTCTTGAGCAAAATTTTCCTACATAACATTTCATAGATTTGTTCTCACACACACAATTCAATATGCCTGAAAAAAATAGTTCTGCAATAAGCATTAATGATCTCAGACTATCAGTCGAAATTATAACATATAAATCATAATTTTATATTTCCCTAGCTGTTTTCAGATATCTTAACAATATACCAAAAGGGGAAATTAATCTTAACTTTCAGATATTTGAAATAATAGCTCCACAGTTCCCTCTAAACCCATTTTAAATATTGTCAAATTGCATTACATCTTGTCTTAATGTTTTCTTACTGAGCTGTACAATTTGCAATATGTTGATCCTAAAGTTCAGTTTTGTTTCTTGATAGACGGCTACACTTTTTTTTTGTCTATCATGACTAAAAACCATGTACCACTCTTTAATATTAATCCAATTGAATGAATACTTACACAAACACTTTGGTAGTGATCTATCCCATAAGCCATTAGCTTTACAGGTCAAAGCAGATGAGCCCAACAGATAAAAGCCCTTCTTGCAATGATATGCCACACTTGTTCCATATTTGAAACTTTCAGGATAATTCTGCTGTCCATGTCGAATTGCATTTTCCACAAAGCCAGGATCAGAGCAGTTCACCACTGTAAGACAAACAGCATTCATCACTGAATTATAATAACAATGTCATAAACAAAGTGTAAAAGTGGGTGTTTTTATTACTTTACAAGAAACTCATGACTGTGGTCCATTAGATATCCTTTGTGGTTTTTATTTGATTTAAATACCAGATATGTTGACTCCTATGTAAGTCTGTAGATATTTTTGCTTCGGAAGTAATACTATGGTTTTACTCCAGTTCTTGTAATAGTCTTGGACACACAAGTGGTTCAAAGATAAAAGAGAAATTGGAGGAATTTTTTATCATTTTCTTGGAAGCCTTGGTCTTCTATGTGATGTTTATGTGAAGGAAACCAAATTAAAATCAAATCAGTACATAGTTTAAATAACACTTTAACATTTTCTTTTTTAATTTACTGTAATGAGAAAAAATGCTTCCAACATTAACAAGAACATTCTATTCTATTAATGTGTAGAAAAGAAAAGGAAGATGGTGAAAAATCAAATGTTTGATAGTGGAGCAAGAGTAAGGCTAAGCACCAAAAAGCATGAAGCTATTTTTCAGATAGCAGTCAAAAAACCTAAAAAAACCTACAGGTTTTGTCATGACTGATTAGTTTTTATATTAGGTGTATCTGTCCTCCCCAAGCCTTCATTTTATACCCTGCAATGAACATGATGGTTTGTTGGTAGGTTATGACGTGACACTGACTTCTCCATGCAAAATTTCAATTTTGCTGTCTATTCATCTGAAAGCTATTTGAAAAGTTATAAATGCTTTCTCAACATCTCCCTGTCTTCACTCTAAACATAATAGTATAAATAAAGAAAGACTTAGAGTACTATTAGTATTATAAATTAGAACTCATGAAAAAATGGCAGGAATCTACTTTTCAAGTATATCATAAAGTTCAAATTAATTTTAATGAAAAAGAAACTAGCAGAGAAGAACATCAGAGAGTAGTATTATTTTAGAGGTAAGACATACAGAGTTACTAACGCACTGGTTTTTACCCTGAATCATATTTTTTTTTTCAAAAGGTTAAGTTTTATCATTCCTATAATTTAAATTTAGTGATTAGCTAATACACTTGAACAAATCAACTTTTGCAAATGTTCATTCATTGAAAGAATATTTTGTTCAATCAGCTAAAAAGTAGCAGTATTTTAAAGAAATATTAACATCCTAAAATTTACTTTTGGGTGAAAACCAGTCAAAATTGTTTTTATTTCTCCTTCTCTTTAAAAAGTATAATCCTAAAAGTATTAAATGTTCATTATTTCAATCTTGTAATGGATTCTAGACAAGCATATACCTAGGTCTAAACAACGTCCTAATTTTCAAAAATCCAAATTTTTGAAAAATTTCAAATTTCCAAAAATCCAAATTTTTCCTTCATAAAAATTATTTTAGATGTAATATTTGGGGGTGGAGGGAAAGGGAGAACACTCTAAAAACAATGAAGATAAAATCACACAGAAAAGCAAAATACATTTAAAAACATTAGGTGTTACAATGATGTACACAAAGCACTAGGTAAGGTATTATCTAGACCTCCGAAGAGGCATGATTAATGGAAGAGACCTGATTTTTTTTTCCCTGAGTAGTAAAGCTACAGACTCCTAATGGAAACTTTTCCCATTCAGTTTTATGGTGAATCCTATGAAACAATTCACCAGAGAAGTTACATTTAGCTTATATTACAACGGTTTAGCTTACATTTCATACTACCAACATTTATCTAAATTTAGTGTTATAACCTTATAAATGCTATACATAAATCAGAGATGTGCACATTAAGTGACTATATGTTTACACTGGGATTTCATTGACAGAGCAAATACCTATTTACCTCCTAACTTTTTTTCTGTCCCATAAAAGAGGGAAAAATGCAAAGTCCTAAAATCTCACTGCTCTTTGGAAGGTGTGAAAGATTTGGATGTGGAGGTCTGTGCCTCTGTACTTGGTTTGAAGAACTCTGAAAATTCCTGCTTCTGGAGATCTCTATTTAAGAGTACTATCAAGAGAAAATGCTTTATTCTTTTTACATTACACAAAAAATATTTCATTCTTTCTTACTGCTTTTTTCTATTATTATTAATTACTGTCAACTAAGTCTAATTCTTTCACTCGCAATATAACTATCACTGTAGAACGGGGACACAAGTGAAAGTTTGTAAAACATACGGCCTGCTGACATGAAACTCTACCAAAATATTAAGCTAGACCTGAATGAACTTGTATGTCTGTATTCACAACGCGATTCTTTGTTACAGAAATCACTATAGCTGCCAGCAGCACCGCACACTGCATCCCAATTAACCCTGTTTCTTAGGCAATTAGATGTGCTGTCGTGCTGTGTAGATGCTGCTTTTGGAACTCACGTGCATCCTCTGCGTAGTTATAAGTTGCCTTGTGCAAACAATATGAAGTAAAGAACACCAGCACTTGTTCTATGGCATGAGGCCAGCGGACAGTGGCCACATCTATGCTGTCGTGCTCTGCTACCCTCCAGACTGAGGTGAATTTCTATGAACCATTCTCAGGAATGGTCCTGCTGCCCACGCTAACCCCTGAATCATGTTCTGAATAATTCCTGTGGATGTGCCACTTGGCTCAAAAAGCAAAACTCAGTGAAGAACCTTCTTAATTACTAGAGGCAATTAAGTTCCCATGCCCAGGCACTATTTAGTTAAAAACTATAAATACATTCAATTTCAAACGCAGAAGCGAATATTTCACAATCTTTCTATTTAGTTAAAAAAGCTATTACATGGTAATGCGGTTTTAATCCCTAACTTCCCAATAACACAATATCAGTATTGTGACTCGTCATATCACAAATTGATGTCCAAGGTTGTATGCAGTATTTGTACTGACGCAGAACTGAACTCAGGTCTTCCGAGACCTATGTCCATGCTCTAATCAGTACACCATTTTGCGATGAAACTGCATACCAGAAAGTAACTACAGTAACACTTTTCCATTTTAATGATCTCTACCTATTTTAACAACCATCTTAATTGCCAGCAAGTGCAGCTCTTTCTTTAACTAATCTCTATACAGGTACAGTATGGAAGTTAATTGTCTTTTATGATTGTAAAAATCCTATGGAATAAAACCCCCCAAAACTGGAATAGTTCAAAGGTGAATTAATATCAGTTTATCAATCACATTTAAAAGTTTTCTGTATTAGAAATCTTATCCTGGTGCAATTAGGACTCCTTGCTGTACTCACACAGATCCAAAGTATAGGTCCATGTTTAGTAGCCTGCATTCAATATTATCCACATTTGTTTTAACTCAGTATTAGAGCATTAGAAATTGACCATGTGCAGCTTAAACAGTGTATATACTTTTACAGTGAGATTTCATTAACGAAAACACAAAACTAGTGGAACCTTACATGCAGACACATATTACTGGACTTTTTTCCAAGCTGTAAGACAAGATTCATATCTTTTGTCTACCTTAGTTTCTTGTGATCTCAAAATTTCTTTTGCAAGAATCTTTCTCTGTGCAGCCTAGATCTTTATTTTCTAGTGAGATTTTTTGGGGCTTTTTTTTTTTTCCTTTTTTTTTTTTTTTTTCATCTGAGAACTAAATTTTTTGTGCTACTTCTTTTCTAGGGCTCTGGATGCTAAATACAAACAGTTTACACTTATACTATCATGGCTAAAATAGCATGATTGTTCAGAATCAGTGAAAATAAAAGTAACAATAGTAGTTATAAAACCATTAAAGTCAAAAAAGTTCCACACTCATTTTCAGCTTTATCTCATTAATTTTCAGTAAGTTTGCTCCCACATGAAAGACAGCACAGAAACAAAAGATAGAGGGGAGTAAATATGAAGACTAAAAAAAGATATATTTGAACAAGAAAGACAGAATTTCTGGAATGACATGCAGTATTTTCAAAATATTTAATTGTTAAGCACATGCACTGAAAGCCAGAGGAAAATACAGGTGGCATTGGTACTTTGCCCTTGGTTTAACTTTTTTTTGTTGTAAAAGCTTGAAAACATAAATGTTTGAATTACAATTTTCCAACTTTTTTTTTTCCCCAGAAATGTTGTGGTTTTTTTTGTTTTTTTTTTTCCCCTGGTTTGACTTTGTTCAGGTAAGATAACTGAACACCATTAAAACCATTGATTTTAGTCTTTTTTTTTTTTGTTACTTAAATTTCAAATAATTCACCAAGCTACTTACATGGTTTAGCGGCCTTAAAAAAAAGTGCTTTATTCTTGTTCCTTAAAACTAGTCAAAATAAAATAATGGCAATGGCTGATATAACAGATTTGAAACAGAGATCTGAATTTTTGTTCTTTACAAGGAAGATGGGTTCTATACTGTTCAGCTAGATCCAGTGATAATGAATACAAGACAGAGCTTTGACTCACCCTCACAAGACTGGTAGTTACTTTGTTGTGCTTCCAATGTCTAAAAGCACCAAGTATAGTAAAAATGTATATGTTATACTGTATGAATTCTTCAACAATCATAAGCTGTTAAATATTATCAGTTCTTTCAGTTCTTAATAATATTTTATATGTGCATTGAGCAGTATATAGGTGTTATTTTAGTGATCTACATTACTGTTTCAAGTCTGTATGACTTTGAATTCACTGTGGATACACAAGCAATCTAAATCTCATTGAATGAGGGTTATCAATTTCCAATACCTGGATTTTCAAGAGTGTCATTATGCTTCTTTCGTTTCTCACTACTCCTAAGATACAAAGCAGCTTAATTGCATTCCTTACTTTCAGCTCTGGCAAGAGGGCACAGAAGCATTATTATGCTTGTTCAATACTTTTGGATCAAAAGATGGTCTATAAATATGAACTTTTCCCTAGTTATGCTTCTGAATTTTGGACAGCTTTCTATTGCTAAAAAATATAAACCTGACACATTATATATTATCTCTGATACACAGAACATATTTTTTTTATGTTAAACAGTAACAAGGTAAAACAAACAGTTTAAAAAGCAGTGTCTGGAATCAAATTCTTTCACTGTAATTAAAGGCACAAAGGACTATGTAAGAGGCTCAAACGCCCTCTTACACCTTTTTATGACCATAACAAAATCTTAACTTCTGCTCCTCAAACCAACAAACCACAAAAAGGAGCGATAAAGAATATCCACCTCCAGAACACAGGACAGTCTTTAAAATAAGTCACTTTGATAATTTCAGGCTCATTAAGAGCTTAGACTTTATGTTTATCACATCCTAAGTGAGAGCTTGTCTACCACTGCCATTTAAAAATCTCCCCCTCTACTCTGCCCTCGTGAGACCTCACTTGGAGTATTGCGTCCAGTTCTGGAGTCCCCAACATAAGAAGGACATGGACCAGTTGGAGAGGGTCCAGAGGAGGGCCACGAAGATGATAAGAGGGCTGGAGCACCTTTCCTATGAGGACAGGCTGAAAGAGTTGGGGCTGTTCAGCCTGGAGAAGAGGAGGCTCCGGGGTGACCTTATAGCGGTCTTCCAGTACCTCAAGGGGGCCTACAAGAAAGATGGGGAGAGGCTGTTCAGGAGGGCCAGTTGTGATAGGACAAGGGGTAATGGTTTTAAAATAGAGGGAGGTAGATTCAGGTTGGATATTAGGAAAAAATTTTTACCATGAGAGTTGTAGAACACTGGAACAGGTTGCCCAGAGAGGTGGTGGATGCTCCATCCCTGGAGACGTTCAAGGCCCGGTTGGATGAGGCCCTGAGCAACCTGATCTAGTTGGAGATATCCCTGTTCCTTGCAGGGGGGTTGGACTAGATGACCTTTGAAGGTCCCTTCCAGCCCTAACGATTCTATGATTCTATGATTCTATGATCATTGCTATGTCTTCTTGAGAGTCTACCTGAAGACAGAAGGAATGTTATGCAGTCACTTTACTGTGAAGAAATCACACAGTGATTTCAAGATAGGGTTGCTCTGAGGAGAGAAGTAATGCCTTGCCTGAAGCTCTGAATGAGGGACAGAAATGCAGCAGATGACATGGTACTGTCTTTTGTAAGAATGGAGAGGCTACTAGGCACCTACAGGTACAAACTCTTTTTTAAGAAAAGGTCTTCCAGAGCAAAAAATGCAGACAACCTGCCATGGCTTCATGGACTATTGGTCATGTGAAAATCTCATTTCGGAGTTGTGAGAACTCCAGAATATCAGAAAGTACTATTTCTTTAACCATAATCATAGCATCATAGAATCACAGAATCATAGAATCATTTGGTTGGAAGAGACCCTCAAGATCATTGAGTCCAACTGTTCACCCTGCATTGTTAGGGTCCCTAAACCATGTTCCTCAACACCAAATCCACACAGTTTTTAAACACCTCCAGGGATGGGGACTCCACCACCTCCCTGGGCAGCCTGTTCCAATAATTCACAACCCTCTCTGTAAAGAAATTTTTCCTGATATCTAACCTAAATTTCCCCTGGCGTAACTTGAGGCCATTCCCTCTTGTCCCGTCATTCATAACATGGGAGAAGAGAGGGACCCCCATCTCCCTACAACTTCCTTTCAGGTAATTGTAGAGAGCAATAAGGTCCCCCCTGAGCCTCCTCTTCTCCAAATAATTGAAAGCTTATTTCGTTTCTAGATCAAAGTGATAAATTGCTTTATTTAAAAGTAAACAGTGAAATAGTGCACAGATAAAAACACTAGAAAAGCAAAAAGCAGTAAAATAAACAGTGAAATGACATTTTAGAATTTGTGCAAAAGAAAAAGCAAAAATGTTTTTCCACTGCAATTTAGCAAAAATCAATGTTATTGCTCTCAAATATACACTGGCTTAGTTGAAACAGAACATTGAAACTACTTGACCAAATTTTTCCAATTTTAATATCAGAATATTATATTCAAATAGAAGAAAAATCAGAAGCATATTGCAAAATTCTCATATTTATTGAAGATTTTGCACATTCATGAATACAATTATTTCCAAAAATTCTTCCCATTCTATGGATTCCTCAAGTCTTTCCCTAGGTTTAATTTTTAACAAGCATTCACAACAGATGTCTTTTTTTTTTTATACAGTTGAAATTTTTAAAATAAAGCAAAATAAACTATAACTGCTTAAAATGGAAACATTGGTTTAATGGGTAAGCCTCTCAAGTAAGCTTCTGAAAAGTCAGTATAAGAAATTATGAAAAAAGAACTTTTTTTTCATGACAATATGCTGCTCTAAGGCTACCAAAAGCAATTCTAACTGAATTATCTTTAAAACACAACAGGGAGAATAGAAAAACTTAATTCTTCATTCAGAGCAGAAATATGGAATTTTCAAGGAATATATTACAGTCCCAAAGTATCAATTTGTCTGTGTGATACAGTGTTCTCATTTTTGTACCAATAGTATCTGTTTAGCCAACTCAGTGATGAATAAAATACAGAATAGTCACTGAATGCATAATTTAAGCATGTGCTCAGTTCAACAAAATTCTTGTATCATACATGAAGTCTTCTCAAATGATTATGCAAAAGAATACTATCCCTCAAGCTGAAAAGTAAACAAAATTATGCCTGCAGTGCCATTTAACATCAGCTATAGATTTTCAAATATATGTGTGCTGTTGCTACGAAGGGCTGCAGTAAGGAGTACTTTAGAAAAAAAATTGAGTTGGCCAGCATACAGAACTAAGGCAGTAGTTTCCCTGATTGCCTTTTACCCTGGGGACTCAGTTGTAAATCACGGTGAGAGTAGACGGAGATTGCTTTCTTTCAATGACAGCTGTCAAGAGTTACATGGGAAACGAATTCTGGCACTCTCAATTTAGCCTGTTGAGAAAAGCAGGAGAATGCTTTAAGTCTGCCCTGATGACTTTGGAACCTCACACTAGAGTAGATTCAAACCCTTAAGGACAAAGAAGTGAAAAGACCATGTCAGAGTCCTTTAGGCAGTTTTCTGTTAAAAAGTTGAATGATCATCAAAAAATACATCATTCATAGTATTTCATTTCTGTTCTTGCTCTCTTTCTCTTTTTTTTTCCTTGACAGAAACAATGTTAAGTTTCTTTTTTAAACTTTCATATCTGATCAACAGTGTTTTCAAACGTTTTTATTTGAAATGTATTGCATTAATGTTGGTATCTAGAATATGTATAGGGACTGGCACTCAGAGGGAATAAAAGTAGAGAATTCACTCTGACTTTACGACAAATTCTAAGAAACGCTGTCTATAAAAATGAAAGCACTGCTTTCTGAAAGCATGATTACAAAATTACCAGTCTGTGGCATTTTAGTAAAGTTCAGTGAAAGTCAACAATGGACAACAATAACTTCTCAGTGAAGTAAAGCAAAAAAAGCCCCAACCCAACCCAAACTAACCCAACCCAACCCATCCCAATCCAACTCAAACAGCAACAACAAAAACTGTTCAACTTAAGAACTTCACTTTCCAAAAATCTCAAATACATAGGAGTATGATTTTTTAATTGCTATTTTTTCAGTGGGTGCCAGTTGGAGAGTGGTTTTGTCATAGAAATTCTGGCCATGTAAGCCATAAACCATAAAATATTTATTTAGGAAGCAGTGTTTTTTGGTTTTACATACATTATTAAAATCTATCCAAAATCTAAGGTCCTGACATCATGTTACTAATGAACTTAGACCAAGGAAATTTTCACTGTAATTAATGCAGTATAGATCTTGTTGGTAATAGTGCAAATTAACACAATTAATAAGCTAAATAACATCTTGGTATAAACAAGACCTTAGCTAAGGTTAATAGATTCAACAAAATATATAGCTCTGGTTTGTTTGCTTGCAATATGAAAAGCTAAGACACGCATGGCTTTTAATTGCATTCCAAAATATTTGCCATTGATATAAACATGCCAAATATTCTTTCATTGTTAAAAAAAATGCAGTCATGTTTTCTATTGGAAGATTTCTGCTGGAGGGCTCTGATAACTAGCTATCTCTGTAATAAAATAAAAATGGAGCAAGAAGTATATTTTAAAAAATTCCATGAACTTGCAGTTATTTTTTTAAGTATTAAACTGAGTTCATCAACTTTATAAAACCACGCTTTTTTTTTTGAACATCAGATTAACTAATTTAAAAGCATATATTTGTCTCTTGAGTATGTATGAAATCTCTTCTTCCTATTCCATAGCCAGCATGAAGCCAGGTATTACACTAGCAGATTGATCAGACAGATAAAGTACTTATCTGTCACTGTTCTCTGTATGTGTTGTCTGTACGCAAATTCCTTTGTGTGCATCTATATACAAGTAGTATAAACACAGTAACGTTTGTCAAAATAGTACAAACTCTGGGCTCATGTCTTAAAGATTTTGTCTTTAAATTTTTCTTAATCAGAGCATTGTTTTTCACATGGGAGAGGAACTCAACTCAGTTGCCCCAAAAGATGCTTCTACTACCTTTTGAGATGTCTGCCAGATCTCCAGGTAGGTGCCACTCCAGACATCAGGCACAGGAATAATTTAAAGTCCTGTGTCATCTCTGCCAGTTTCAGCTAAATATCTAAGATATTGTATGGCATCTCCCATGGCAGCTTACCTCTTTATTTAGGAAACTTAGTCAAGCTCTAATTATCCTACTGAAAGATATCAACATGTTTTCAACATGAACAGATTAGCTATATCTAAAATTCCAAGTATACAAAAGTCTCAACAAAGGTCTCTGACTTTGGAAAAACAAAACCGAACAAAACACAAAACTTTCTCAGCTTATATGAATCCTTGATACCACCATAGATGGAAAAGTGCTTAAACTCAGCTTCAGTGCTTTATCTTTGGATCAGAAGAACAGGTCATCAGTCTCAAACTCTCCCACTCTTTTATCAGCTGTCATCAGAAAGGTTATTTTTCTTGTCAGTGAAGGAGTTGAACATATTACCACTAGTTCAAATGATAAACCCTCTAAAGAAAATATGACAAAATTGACAGTTCCTTGTAGATATCAGATTCTTGATAAGACAAAAAGTCTAATTGAACTTTTCAAGAATCTATCAGTAATGAGACAAAGAAAGAAAAATATTTCGAATTAGAAATTCAGTACAAAACCAGGATAAATGAACAAAGAGAGTCCTGAATTCCTTATTACTAACAAATAGCCTGGATTTACTAACAGACTGCAGAACGTGAGTCAGCTCAAACCTCTGTAACTTTGCCAAACAGATCTTCCCAGTAAAAAACTTTTGGTTTTAAGAAACATGTTTTTAATAGGAGAAAAGCTCTTAAATCTCATTTATAAGATAGAATGGATTCTGAAGGGAACAGTAGCAAAGGATATACATTTTTTCCTGACATAGATTATGAATCTGACACTGCCTTATGAACTAGCAGCAAGTGACAGGACAGTTTATCCAATGCTCCAAAAAATCAGAGCAAGAAAATCTCCCTCTTGAAAATACTTGCATTCTAGAAGATGTGGATAAGTGTGGAGTTTAATACAGCAGTTCTTACTTCAAGCATAATACATGGAAAAATGACCTGCAGTGCAATCAGGAGCACAGAGCCCTGATGAGACCATCTGATTCAGTTGTCATTTTGGTGGTTAAGAGTTATTACAAAAAGTAGAAAGTGCAGAAATTGGCTTTCTGTGCTTCCAAAGACAAATGGAAAGCAGATCCAAACTGCTAAGGAGAAAAAATTCATACGGAACATATTTGTTTTAGAATTTGGTATTTTCATAACTAGTTCTGGGATAGCACATTCAGACTGCACCAAGTCCTACTCAGGTAGGTTTGCTGAAGAGAACAAAGATTTGGCTATTGGAATATTTCCGGTGCCATTTGATTCCAGTTTAAAGGCAAGTAAACTGACTACTCGACATGTTCTTTATCAAATAAATAAAGGCAAAGATAAAGTCCGTGTGGAGATCGAAATGTCCTGTCTCACTAATTATGATTTAAAAATCATACTTCAGTGATCTCAACATTCCAAAAAAGACTATTATAAATCTTTAAAAAAATAAGAGAGAAAGAAAAAGAGGATTAAATATCTCACAAAGTATCTCAACATCACAAGAAGTCATTTTTTTATACTTGTGAAAGAAACAGTAGGAACATGAGTTTTTCCAAGACATAGGTGTTGTAATCATTATGTTACCTCAGAAGACAGATACAAAATCCAATATTTAAAAATATGTTCATTTTAAGAGATTAAAGGTTTTATTTGCTGTGACAAAACAGTTTGCCAGAACAGATGAAATCATTAAATTATCAGAATAATGGCATTCTGGAGTAGGGGAAAATACCACTGTAAAGCAGTTCAGTGCTTTCAGTTCATTTAGGTTCTACAAACATACGTGTACTTTGTTTCATACAAGTTTTTATCATAAGACTCTAGAGTAGCACGTCATCTTTTGAGTACTCTATTTTTTTTACCAGGCAAAAACCTCATATAATTTCTTTGGCAAATTTCCTGCCAGTATCTTATTAGTTAACCTACTACTGACACAATATGTAGAAGCAACATATCGTTGTAAAAGAGTGTTTGAGAACTGCCCAGTTTTATTTTCTAAAAATATCAATGTTTCCCATGCATACATAATAGCTCACTTGCAAAATAAAATAAAATAAAATAAAATAGAATAATCTTCCACAATAGCTTCAAGCAATAATCTATATTTTGTAGTAACTGCATGTCAAGTCTCAGTGAAGTGAAGCCAAGTTCATTATTGACTCAAGTGAACTCAACTGAGGCTTGAAAGAAAGGTCATACGTAAAATCTCTGTTGCATTAAATAATACAGGTTTGTCTGGAATATCAATACCTTCCAAGCAGGATATTTAAGGAGCTAGAATATTTACTTTCTTTGTACACAAATTCATAATTCATCACTAATAATGAACTTTAATACAAATGTTTTTCACTCATCAGATAAAAGGCAATTTTAAAAGGAAAGGCATATGCCAGAAGTGCTATTACCTGCTTTAGGTAAGTTCTATTCAATTCATTAAAAGTAAATTCGATATAATCATTTAGTTGGTAGAATTCTGACTTTTTTTAAAATCATGGATGTAAAATTATCATTTCAGCATGATTTCATCATTGAAATGCACTTTATTATTTCTTAAAGCTAACTATAAGGACTTTTTGCTCTTCTTTCATGTAAATAATAAAAATCAAGATTTATTTTATTTAAGCCTTTTTGGCAAAAGGATTTCTAGTCATTTTGATCTATGCAGATTCATCCTTTAATCCAAATTATATCAAATTATAAATTAAAAAAGCATAATTATAACAAAAACGTTACAGCAATTTTCACAGTATATGTTCCAAAAGTACAGTATTTGCTGAAGTAAAAACATTAAATGTTATATCAAATTATCCTCTCAGTTAAATGATATAAATGTAATTATGCTATAAGGGTATAGGGTGGCAGCTTACAGCAGAGAAGACGCCTTTGCCCAGATATACAGATAAAATTAAACCAGGTAGATGCACGCAGAGAAGTGTTCTATGGGAACCTGCCTGACCGGTACAAAAGTTTGAACCAGACTGCTCTGTACTTCTCTTTTCATTTTTTTCAAGGAATACCAAAAATTTTTGTTTCACAATGAATTCCTAAATTCATTGTGAGCAGCAGTATATAGACATGTTCTTTCTAGAAAATTCCAATTACTCATTTGTTTTAAAACAGAATATTTACACAGGAATATATGAAAAAACTATTTTCCTTTTGCTTCAGCTAGGGTTGTTCAGAGTGTCAAGTCAAGCATAAACTTTGATACTTGCAGGTTAGAAACAGTAGAGTTTCAGGACCTTAGGATTTAGATAATCTCTTACAGTATTTAGTTTATATATGGAATACATTTTTACTCATTGAAGTTCCTTTCCTTTTGTTCTGTAGTAATCTAATTTGAGTACAATTGTATCCTCTTTATTTACATGTATCTTTCAGTGTTTTTTGAGTGCTGGAGAGTCAAGCAAAGATGATTAAGAATTTACCTTAGTTATCCATCTAGTTATCCTAGATCAGATGATCTAGGTTACAGTCTCATAATTTGGTTCCTTTTTACCTTAATCTGTGAGACTGTTTTAATCTGAAAAGTTTACAGTCTTCTTATTTTTATTAACTCTGTGTCATGTAGCAGCCTAAAACAGTGGGATCAGAAGAAAAATAGGTCTGGAGACACCACATACCACCTCATCAAGATTCTCCAAATGCATGTGAAAGTCTTTAATCATAAATCATACAGAATCACAGAATAGTTGAACTTGGAAGGGACAGCTAAAGCAGTTTGCCCAGGGCTTTGTCCAGTCAGGTTTTGAATACCTATAAGAACAGAGACCCCACAACCTCTTTGGGCAATCTGTTTAGGTGTTTTACCAGCCTCACAGTTAAAAAAACTTTCTCTTATGTTTCAGTTTGTGCCTTTTGCCTCTTGTCCATTCAGTTGGCACCAATGAGAAGTCTGACTGTCTTTTTTTACACCCTCCCTTAGAGAATCATTGATAAGATTCCCCTGAGCCCTCTCGTCTCTAGCCTGAAAAATTCTAGCTCTCAGTTTCTCCTCAAATCGCAGTTACGTCCATTAGGGAAGTTTGTGTTTCTGTGAAAATATATTGGGGCAGAAGACACCACAGAGAGAGGAGGAAAGCACAAAAGAATTAGTGAGAAACAGCAGAGGGGACACTGAGGTTAGAGGAGAAGGTGGTGCATGGAGTAGCAAATATTCTCTATAGCCAGTGGAGGATCCACACCAGAGCAGACATGTTCCTGAAGGAACATGTGGAGAACCCACACTAGAGAAGAGGAAATAAGTGAAAAGGAAGGAACAGCAGAGAGAAACCGTCACATACTGACTGTAAGGTCAACCCATAACACTAACCTAAAATAAGAAACAACAATAACTATCAAGGGAATTATTACAGCTTTTGACATCTTTCAGTATATCTTACATGATTCACCTCATGTTCTGCCTTTCACCCCTTTGACAATTTGCATCTA
Source organism: Tauraco erythrolophus (assembly GCF_009769465.1). Classification (NCBI taxonomy): domain Eukaryota; kingdom Metazoa; phylum Chordata; class Aves; order Musophagiformes; family Musophagidae; genus Tauraco; species Tauraco erythrolophus. Next base: position 48,147,452 of record NC_141466.1, on the reverse strand, counting down.
TTTTATAGCCAGAAGATATTCAGTCTGCCTCAGTGATTCAGAAGAAAAAATTTCACATCATTAAATATTATCAGCCTCTTATTGAATTCAGCATTGAGAAAGCATATACAACACCAGTACCAACTATTTTGGGGCATACAACATAAAAACAATAGATCAATGAACAGATTTTAGTCATCTGATAAAGATATTGGTGGAACAGACCAAAGATTCGATATTAGCTCCATATTATGCAACAATAGCTAAAGGTTGAGGAAAATAAACAAAAACAGTGGCCATAAATGGAAAGAGTAACAACAGGGTAACTTCAGAGACTTGTTTCCCTTTTAATCTTAATTACATTACTGGCATCTGGATAAATAAATGATAAGGACACAATGAAATCTGAGAACTTTGGATTCTGTTTTAAAATGATTTTTTTTTTGTCCTTCCCTAATACGCACATTTGATATACAGGTTTCTTCATAACACAAACCCTTGCTTCATTCTCATCTCTCAAACATCTCCATCTTTCCCCAGAGCACACTAGTAATCAAGTTCAGATATGTCTTCACAAAACAAACAAACAAACAAACCAACCCAGTCAGAATTAAATCTTTGTCATTTTTTTCTGGGCAAAGAAAAGTCAGGTTTCACATGCACAAAAGTTATGAATACCTCTCAGCTATTGCTAGGAAATACAGAAGGATTAATAGTGTTTTGATGTATGAATATTCATTTGCATAACTATGTTTTAACAGGAGTAATGGACTATTTATGGAAAACATACTCTAGTGCACCTAATTGAGGCTAGATAGCCAACCGTGATTTATAAATGTAATACAACTTTTGTGATACAAAGTACACTTTATATGTCTATAAACTAAATGCTAGGGATTGCAGTCTGAGAACTTTGAGGTAAAATAGTGAAAAGCCTAGGCTTCCCCAATACTCAGCCCTAACTCCATTTTCCATCATAGAAATGCAAAAACTCAAATAAAGATGGCAATAAGTTGCTAAAAATCAGGTTTCTGAATTATATCCCAATGTTTTGAAGGCAGGATAAAGGATCATGCCTGAAATAAGTCATGAGAGAGCAGAGAATGTATGAGAAAGTTTCTTACCTCGGCAGTTGGGTAAAGGGCTACTCCACTGCCCATTGCTTCGGCACTGTGCTCGAGAAGCACCCTGAAGTAAGTAACCAGTGTTGCAAGTAAAATTCACAACATCATTTAAATTGAACTCACTGCCATTAGTCATTCCATGAGCTGGATTCCCAGGATGTCCACATGTGATTGCTGTTAAAAAGAAAAATAGGCAGGCTAGCATCTAAGTGAAAGGTACTGTTCCATGGAATCACTTGCAGGTTGGAGCTCTTGTTTTTGTTGTTTTTTGGTGTTGGTTTTTTTTTTTTTTTTTTTTTCCTGAATTTATCTTCTATATTTCCACAGGAAATTTAAGAAAAAGATATGTATTCAGAATTCTTAACTGTCAGGAGAAAAATCTTAAATTTTCAATAACATTTTTAGAATCTACTTTTTACCTTATGTTGAAAGTCGTAAGATAAATAGTTTTTATTCTCTCTCTATACATGCATTTTGACACCCATCTGATATATATTAGACCTTAAAAAAATGTAGAGAGTTCACTATATTTCCTAGTAATGCAAATAAAAAACCTTATCTTTTTTTTCTCTGCAAGCTTCAAAATGTAGTAGGGCCAAACAAACTGAATTTGCTGTATTGCTTCAGAGCATTCTAGAGTTCTGAAGCATTCATGTTCCAAAGTTCTTGAGTTGTTTTGCTGAAACAGTGATCCTTTTAATCAGATTTTCTTATGGCAATAGATAAATCATTGTTGGAAGTAAATCTTTCCAATTATGTGTATTACATATGTTGATTATGCTTAAATGACACTTATAAAATACACTTCTTATGATCAAAGTCTAGCTTTCCACATGACAAGACATTAAAATTATACAGAAAAATACAGAAAAGCATAGATACTGACAATATAAAATCAGAATGTACACACACACACACACATATATATGCACAACTCTTCAAAATTGTGCTGGTGATGTTTATCACATTCATAGAATCATAGAATCTTAGAATAGTTAGAGTTGGAAGGGACCTCAAAGATCACCTTGTTCCAACTCCCCTGCCATGGCAGAGAAACCCTCCACTACACCAGGTTGCTCAAAGCCTCATCCAACCTGGCCTTGAACACTTCCAGGGATGGGGCATCCACAATTTTTCTGGGCAACCTGTTCCAGTACCTATTTATATTCGAATAAATATCCCATACATTGCTTTATTACCTTGTGGTTTGGTATTTTTTTAATAGAAGAGACAAGTGAAAAACAATTTAAAAGTGCTTCTTTTTATTTTATCATGGAGTTCACTTGTGAAACAATATTTTCAACAGCACCTGATCTTTGGGAATTAAATAGGACACCTTCTTGTATACAGACTTATGTATTCAGGCAACCTATAATGACAGAAATGGCTGCTGGTTCTTCACATAACAGCAATGATAACATCAGTTCAGAGAGAAACAGCCTCCCACCCCTCCTCAGCTTTGCCCCTTTCTTTAGAAGGCATTTTATTCACTGCACGGTAAAATTAATTTACTGAAAGTAATAATGCTAGCTGGTGGCATTTCTCCTTTGATGAATATAAATCACTTGAAAATATAAATAGGATTTTAAAAGGACAATGACATTTGGCAGATACTTCCTGCAGATGTAAACAGGTAGAAATTTTCATTTTACCATTTAAAAGAAAACACTGAACATTTTGAAATCTAACTTATCAGTAATATATTTTCTGAGGTATGAAACAAAGATATAAACACGGATTGAAGAGAAAAGCTGATGATCTCAGTGACCATCTCTCTGTAGACAAAAATATTTGTCTGAATTGTAGACATATTAAAAATTAAAAAACTGAAATAAGTACTATTAACGTTTCATTAAAAATAGCAAAATTTGTATAGACTACTTTATTAAAACTGAAAAAGAATATGAAAATCAACTGCACAATAAAGCAGTACAATAAAAAGCAGAGAAATCAGACTTGACTGTGATTAAATGGCTGATGGCTCAGAAATGTCAGAAAACCTGTCATGCAAATGAGGAAGGAAGTAGAGTAGGAAAGACTCAAAAATTCCAGTAATTAATTATGGGATTTTCAAAAGCAGATTAATTAAGAGGAGAAAAAAATCTACTAAAGGGTATAAAAAAGTTAACATTTTGTCTAACAGATGTAGTATAATCCAATACCATGCCTGAGCTTGCACTGGTAAATATTAGGAAACCAACTTGGAAAAATGGGCAGTAACCATCAAAACTGCACAAATGAACAGTATTCCAGCTTTACCCACCAAACAATGAAAACAGACCAAGGGATTGTGGTATTCTTAGCGAAAAAGCAGGGGAGAGGCTCAGTAAACCCACACTTGACATAGAAATTACGCCTAGATGAAGAGACAGATGAAGTTATACGGTTGCAGTCTGCTGTTCAACCCACTTCAATGCCTATGTCATCCTGCTTCTGAAACAGCAGACATCAGAAATTACTGATATAGTTACTCAGTCTGTGCTAGATTAGAAACTGGATTAGATTATCATAATGACCCTTGTAATTGAAAATAGATCCAATAAATATCTGATCTAAGCACCTCATTCAAACAACTTTGAACATCCAACCTACTGTTAATGTTCAATTATGTTTAAAATAGTACTAATAATTCAGTGAAAAATAATGATACTTACGGACACAAACAGGAGTTTGTCCAGACCATTTGTGATCCTGTAGGCAAATTCTGACAGACGTACCAACAAGTCGAAAGCCAGGATTACACTGGTAGACCACAGTATCACGATAACTGAAACCATCTCCACTAATATGACCGTTTACAATGGGATCCGGAGAACCACAGTGACCAGCTACAACAAAAGAACAACCAATCAAAACCATATATTTTTAAAAACCTTGCCAATATTTACAAGAATGCTATTAGGAAAACAAAATTTCATCCTTGTTTTCAATAAACAATATGTTAGAGTCAGATGCTGCACTGTACAGAACAAGTTCTGAGGTGTAAAAACTATAGGTGATATTCCTTCGACTTTTTTAGAGCAAAGTGATATTTAAAGAGTTTTAATTTTCATATATGTAGTTTTTGCAGATACGGTGGCAGAAATGACAAATTTGTCAGAAGAACGCCTGGAAAATGTAACTTGCAAATGTCTCAATTTACAAATAATTCAGTTTAATTGCTAGAAAACTGAAAATTTTAGTAGGATTTTTTTTTCTCCTTTGTCTTAGTAAGGTTGATTTTTTCCTCAGAGAAGTGTGAATTAAAAGGCCTTTAACTTTCAAACCCATATTATTATTTCATCATACAGTTCTGATTTCTCTTACTTATGATTTGCCTTCGACTTTGTAAGAAGATCTCTACTAATCAATTAAGCATGACTGGGATCATTCTCTGGCAGAGGCCAACCAGCACAGAGCAGTCTAAATCCATACAAGGAAAATTTCTTGCCTTCCAGATCAGCACTGCTGCCAGCAAGCTGCCTACCAGGATCAGTACTTGTTTAAGTGAACTTGAATCGTTCTTGGAAATTTTCTTGGAGAATCTTAGCCAAAAACATGTCTGCGTGTTGTTCTAATTATTTAACAGGAGAGATGATCAAGCTTGATGCTTATTTGCTATGTTTTGGTGTCATCATTCTATTAGAACAAATATAGCGCTTGTTATACGTATCCAACAAATAATTAGTTTCTCACTAGTAGGTCTTCAGACACTAGTAGACAGATCCTAAGACTAATCAAATTCTAAAAAAAACCCATCACCTCGTTTAAAAAAAAATAAAGAAAACATAAATAATTTCTGTAGGAACAGTCTATTGTCTTCAAGAGAAGAAACACTAAGTCATTTCAGATATGTATATACGTCCTACGTAGCCATATCGGCTCCCTTACAATGCCATTTAGGCTCCTATTTTTATGTATTTCTATTTCTATTTCTGTTTTTATATTTATTATTTATTTTATATTTATTTTTATTTATTTTATATTTATTTTATATTTATTATTTATATTTATTTTCTCCAGTCTAATTTAAAACCTGAAATATAGAAAGCAAGTTTCCACATAGGTTTCTTGGGGAAAAAAAAATAATAAATTTTCCACAGTTAAGTATATCTTGTCATGTTCAAATATTTCCTAACATTCAGCTCCAGTTTTTTCAACTAAGTTCATGTTTATTTATTAATGGCTTTTAGTAATGGATCATATGAAGTGTTCTTATTTGCATTTACTCTTTCTAAATAATAATCACCTTTATGTTATCTTCAGTCAATTCTTAAAAATTCTAAACCTACATATTTAATGCCTTTTCTGTGCTTCTAAATTCATAATCAAGTCAAAATTATAATAAACTCTTCATTATATTGCTTTCCAATTTGGTCAGTACCCTTTCAAATAGCCACCTTTTTCAGAAGGATGAAGGCATGGAAAGGAAGGTATGTCTACCAGTGCTGTTTCCTCCTTTAGTTATACCAGCTGCTGTTAAACAACACAGAATGCAATACTGCATGGTAATAGTACTCATGGAACTAAGGAAGCCAAGTAATGATTTTATTCTCTCTAGATTCATCATTCTGTTTGAAAACAGAGCTGCCAAGCAGGAAACTATTTCTCTTTACTGATTAAAGAGGAGAAAAAGTTCATTATTTTGGTGACACTGATTAATAATTTCATCTGAACCTACACTAAGTCCTCGTTTTGAGATGTGAGGACAAGGTCCTGAGGTTCATGACCACTGCTAGAATTGGGGGTATGTGATGCTCTGTTTCACACAGGCTGTATCCATTAACAGCAGGCTTATTTGTAACTTGGCTTCTTTGGGATGGAATCTCCTTTTTACTATCGTCACTTTAATAATGCTAGACAGTATATTTCATTCACACTTAATGGCTGTTCTAAAACATTAGAAAGGTAAAACACATGCCACTTGATTACTTTTTTCATACGTATAGGATTATTATAATAATCTTAATTGTAGAATTGATGTCTTTAAGGAGACATTGTGATATTGTTCTGTAAGTTTGTGAAAGAAAGTATAAATGTAAGTTTTTCACATCCATCTTATACAGCTACTCTTCCCCTGATAGGGTGCAGGGCAACAGAGTGCAACAGGGACATTGAAAGCATTTTTTTCTCCTTGAAATGTCTCACGGAATAATTTAGCTTTTTGTTCTCAGCCTGAATTAGTAATATGATCCCCTTTACGATTCTTTTTCCTCCAGCCTCACTCAGCCTCTCCTTGTGTATCACATACTCCGCCTCCTAGCCCCTGAATGGGCCCTTCCCACAGACTTGCTTCAGTTTCCAATCTCTCTTTCGTGTGGTGGAGGACACAAAAACTACAATCTTCCACATGAGTGCTGAAGAGGAAATAGTAAGTATCACCAACTGACTACACTGCTGCTCATACAGTTCAGTCTGTGATTGTCTTTACTGCAAGAGCACACTTTTAAGTCTTATTCAGCCTCTCCAGTAGGTCAACTAGCTTGCTCTCTGAGAAGCTTCTTTCTATCCAGTCAGTTCCAAGCCAGTACTCATGAATGGCATTATTCTAGAAAAAAAAATGCAGAATTCTGTATTTGTCTTCATTGAATTTTATGAGATTCCTGTTTGTCCATTCCTCCAGATACTCAAGGTCCCTCTGTCTAGATGTACTGCAATCCAACATATCAACTGTTCTTCCATCATTTGATATCATCCTCAAACTTGCTAAGGCTGCTCCCCAACCATCCAAGTCGCTGAGAGAGACTGGATAGCATTGGCCTCAGTATTCATCCTCAGCATCCAGTGTCTACTAGTCATACTTTGAATCATGAAATATTATCCCCAGAGTTTGTTGGTTCATTTTTTAGTTCCCCCATCCAGTCTGTCTTTTCAGTTTGGCTACAAGGATACTGTGGGAGACTGTTTCAAAAGTTTTGCTACAACACGAAGTGATAGAAATCTACTGCCGATATCTACTGAAATCTACATTCGATGAGACAGTCATTGGAAAAGGCAGTAAGATTATCAAGGTTTGCTTTTGATTGTTCCATCCTGTCTGTTCCCAATTATTTTCTTATTTTCCCTATGCCTGGAAACGGACTAAGTCCCTAATAATTGCTCCCTATTTTTTTCCAAGGACTGAGGTGAAATAAGTAGCCTCTTGCGTTCTTTGGAAAGTTGATGTCATAATTGCTATTTTTTTCCAGTAATTGCAGTCACCTCAGACTTATCTAATCAAATCCCAGATATTAGTTTGGTTTATTTGAGTAGTTCCTTTATTGATTCCTTCTACTGCTGTACCATCTCTATCCCCTCAACTGTACTACTAGGAGTAACAAAGTCATGGTCTGGCTGATCTACAGCCTCAATGAACCATGTACTAGAGTATAGGTATACCTCAGTTTTAACCAGAATTTATTCTCCTAAAGAAAACAATTCTTCATGGCCCTAAATATTCAGGCATTGAGACAATTCCGAAAATTGTCATTCAGGTAATCAGGACAATTGCAGATTTTGGGAAAGGAAATCTATGAAACAGATGTAAAATGTGAAAAGAGAAGCTGTGTTTATACAAAATAGAATGGAATATATTTGATTTTTTTAAAATTTTTCTAGACATAAATAATGAAAAATTGAAGAGCGATTGCTGCACTGGAGCCAAACACAAGGAACCACAGGAAATTACAAGAAGAAAGCTAGTTGAGGTGTGCAAACTGGCATAATGCAAAATACAAAATACTATTGACTGTCTCATAAACGGGGATTTAACAAGTTGCTGGACTTATTATGGGAGTCATTTCATTTACAGATCATTCCAGCTAGTGGATTTAATGATTTTTCTGGGAATTTGGACTCATTTAGATTAAATGTTCCATCAACTCAAGAACTGAAAGAGCACTGCAATAACACAAAACGTATGTAATTTCCCAATCAAGTAAAACTAGTTAAAATTAAGGAGGCCGCTAGTGGATTTTTTAAAAAATATGCTCTCAAGAATTAAGGAAATTATTCATACGGTTCAAGGTTGGTTCAGTTGTTTTATTCTAAAACATCTGGAAAGCAAAATACAAATTATTTTATTTTAATAAGAATTTGAAATATAAGCCAATATCACAATATCATACTGCAGTTTACCTATGAGTTATAAACTACAGGATCAGATATTTTTACACAAGCAGAGCCAGTAGCAGCATTTTTTCACACTGCCAAATCTAGACAACTATATATATTACAGAATTATATAAGATAAAGAATTTTTACCTTATTTTGGAAAAAAAAAAGCTATAAAAGTTCATGAAAATGGAATGGAGTAGATTATATTTAAGTTTAGATTTCAAAGTATGTCCTTGACTTATTTATGAATAGTTTTACACCTGAAAGTCATAAAAACCCAGGAAAAAATATCTGCTCAAGAAGACACTTTAGTTCATGATTAAATGTCACCAATACTAGAGATAGAGTTAAGCAAACTCTTCAATGCTTCCAATTTGATCTATGCTCTGCTTATATGTATGGTCACTCTCACACACGAAACATGTCCACAAACACGTTTTGTGACTTACATGTGCAATTATTCTTGAAAGGAAAAAAAAAGGGAAGAGATACAAAATATCAGCAGTGTGAATATTTGATTGAAATTAAAAAAAAATCTTGCCTAACGATTCATATTTATCTTTGTATAACTAAGAAAAAATACAGATAATACTAACTACCTGAAGACTTCACTCATATTTAGCCCTGAACTCATTAACTACAGTCATTTGTTTTAGTCTTCTTTTGAAACAAATAACAAGGATTTGACAAACCCTTTCCTGAGATACATAAATTAGTTTACTTAGCTGGCCTGAAATCATAAATTGATTCTACATAGACCAGGGGGTAACATAAAGTGATACTTATTTTCTTCTATAGCTGTCCTGAATTACTTTCATGTAGGTGCAGTGTAGGTAAAAAGCATCTCTGACTCGACTCATTATCATTCCTTTTAAATGGAAAGGCTCATTCAGAGCTCCCTGGGTGTTTGGCTCATGATTTTCACAGGCTTCAGGTAAGTCCTAAAGGCATCTCTGAAATAAATCTGGTGCACACTGTCCTTGAAATTTAGGAATATACAACTGGCGGCTTTCACATCATCTAGCTTTAAAATTTAAGAATTTACCTTTCCTGAATTTCTCTCCAGAGGAGCCCGCATAGTTTCATTGACCACGTTGGGAATTTAGGATCTTAGATTATACTCTAAATTGCATCTAAATTGGGTGCCTAAAGTACATGGTGTGAATATCCCTTATGTGAGACAATGTAAAAAGGCAGGAAGAGGTTTAGTAGCAGAAATATATCCTTCTGCAGCATGTATGTGATAACTCAAATTTAGACTTCTACACTCAGAGCTGTGCAGTATTTTTGTCACTATAGACCTTGTCTGATTTTGAAATAGTAAAGACTATAGGGATTAACAACCTTCCAGCTCTAAATGTGATTTTTTTTTTTTTTTTTTTTTGTCTAGTGATGTAGATTCATGCATTTAACAGTTCTAAGCATAGGGCTGCATTCAACAATGGAATCATAGAATCTTAGAATGGCATAGGCTGGAAGGGACCTTAGAGATCATCTAATCCAACCTCCCTGTCATGGGCAGGGACGCCTCTCAACTAGATCAGACTACTCAAGGCTCCATCCAACCTGGCCTTGAACACCTCCAGGGAGGGGGCATCCACAACTTCTCTGGGCAATTTATTCCAAAGTCTTACCACCCTCGTACTGAAGAATTTCTTCCTAAAATCTAATCTAAATCTGATCAATCTGATACATCAAATAGCAACAAAGTCCATCAAATTTTTTAGAAAAAGATACTGGAACTATCGTAAGATAAGCATTGCTCTTACTGAAGTACTAGTTCCTGCAAGAAGTCCTATGTTCATTACAAGTGGGAATAGATCTGTAGAAATGATTTAAATGCAGATAGTCAGGTGGGGAAAAAAAAAAGTTCTTAGTTATGACCAAGGGGATAGAATAATAGTAATGTATCCCAATTTCAATGCAGATTTGTACAAAACTGAAACAGACAAAATCCAACAGCCAATCACTCCTGGAGAAGAAAAAGATAAATTCATATAAATTAAATTCAAGACGTATATAGAGACAGTCTTTCCTAACCATGAGGTCTAGTAAACTTATTAGCTGCTTTGCAAAGAGTTAAAAGCTTCACCATGTGTAGTTTTTAAACTGACTTTGAGAATTAACTGGCTTTGTTCACAGTGTAAGTCCTGTACTGATCAGTTCTTCTCTATCTCTACACTATTTGAATCTAAATTTATGGCTACCATAGACAGTTAATCTTCTGGGGTGTTCAGTGGTAAAATATATCTCAGTAGTCAGAATAGAAGAAAAAATCTTTTCCAGCCTTCCATGGACAGGAGTTATTTATAATACAAACTAAATCCATTGAGATTTGTATATTATTTAGTTTGTATATGTTGGCAGCCAAATTATCCTGTGTGTATAGCCTTTCAAAAGAGAAGAGCAGTATATGTGTAATAAACACTATTACTATTGATCAGATGATGAAGTGGTACTTCTGGTTAGTTAAAATGAATGAATGCTAACATATATCTTTATGCTTGAAATTATTATATGCAGGTGTCGAGTACTACACTGGCAATGAACAGTATAACACACTGCAAAACACTGAGGGGTAATAGCTTTGGTTTTTACCATAGAGCTTGCATATTTGCAACAGAAGAAAGGGTTGAGAAAAATACTCCTATGCGCGCAAATCTTAGGCTGTTGGATCTTCACAGTTGCAGCTCCAGCATCTTGTCGGTCAGCCTCAGCCCAGGGATAACCTGACACCAGCAGGAAGCTCATTTATCTTCACATACAAACCTCTTACATAGTTCGACTGTGGAACTGGTGAACTTATCCATGTGAAAAAGTAATCCTGAAGCATAGCATTCCCCTAACCAGCACCTCAGGAGAATTAATTTCCAAGGTAAAACAAGATTTAATTTTCCTCTCATTGCTCTACAAATCAAAAGAAGTAGCAATTAAAGTACACACCATTTATGCCATCATTTCCTACATCATGATGACATCATCCTTAACACAGCATATTTTAAATTGAAAAATAAAGTATATGGAATTGAAAATATATCAAGCCAGAGAAGGGTTTTTCCGTTTCACAAAATTTGCCATAACATTTTGCTGGGAATTCACTCATAACGAACTGCCATTTAGAAGCTAGGTTAGCAATATGAGACAATGGTCACTACTTCTGACCACTCTGTATCTTAAAAATGACACACTGTAAAGCTATCTTTACAAAAGTTGTACTAAAAGCATTACTATTTCAAAATGAAAGAATCAATCAGGAACACATGACCAAAGGTTATAAAATCTTAATTCAGATCTGAATTACATGATCTCATGCTATTATTTTTCTGAAAAGATTGTCTTTATTTTCCTTGCTGCTGCAGCCTAGTATTCGAATTGAAAGAAGGCAATCAACATGACAACCGTGACTCAAAAACTGAGATTTTATCCCTGTCTCTGACAGAAGACTCCTACATTTGTACATCTCACCTATATCTCATCAAATTGTCTGTTCTATACTAATGAAGAATAGAGTTAATAGGCAACTGATAACTCCACATTCTTTTTCATCAAGGTTAGATCATTATGCTTTTGTCTATTACTGTCCATTACTGTCTTGTGGCTTGCAACCTGTTTCAAAATATTTTCTCTAAAAGTAATTTTAGGCACTAAAGATCTCCAGCAATGCAGGATGTTGTCACTAGTACTCTGTTAAAAATCACATTTATCTAATGATACTCACTATTCCTTTTTCTTAATATCCTGATTTTGATTGGGACAGAGTTAGTTTTTCTTTTTAGCAGCTAGAAGAGCTCTGTGTTTTGGTTTTAGTCTGGCATTCGCTAACCTGCTAAGATGAAATTGATGATACTTGAAAATATTTTATTTGAAGACATGATTGAGCTGGTATGTGGTCGTATCACACCTGGTTAATGTGGTGCAGATGTTCTTATTTTCATTTAATATTATATTCTACCAGGGGAATGTTGCTGTGTTTTAAAATGCAGCTCTGATTTTCTATGTTTTGCTCAGGGGAACTGAAGTCGTTTCTTTCAGTTTTGCACCTTGGTGAGAGCATGAACTCAAAGCTCAACAACTGCAAATACCATTCATGATGGTGCAATGAAGTAACTTTGCTTAGAAATTTAAGGCAAACCAGCATAGACTACCTACTCATTGCTACTTTCTATAAGGTAACGAGCACCAGCAACCTGATATGCTAAAGATGGTATGCATGTCTATGTGAACACAGAAAGACAGTGACACTACTGACATTGAGAAAGTTAAGAATGGAGGCAGATGTCTAAGATTGTTCAGGAACCTTTTTGTCTTGGTTCATGGAATTGACATCATCAAGGATTCTTCAAACAGCAGGAAGGTGTGAAGAAGTGAGGCTTACTCTAAGTTCTTTTTCAGTTTTGATTTGAATCCATCTCTTCAGATAGATAGGACAAAAGTATCTTCATGACATACAGCAGAACATATATATCCACATTCTTTTAATGGGATGTTTTGAAGATACCAATGTCAAAGGAAGGTAACTGGACTTTTATTTTTCACATGCAAAATGGTCATGTTAATATACTTTTTAAAAACTTAATGTTTCTGCAGAGTGGGAGGACAACAGATTTTATGATTTAGAAATGAATCGGCAAATTTTTAAAAGCTGTAAGTCAAATGTTACTGTTAGACATGCATCTAATTAGTCAAACATTGATCTAGCCTACATGAAAATTTTAGAAGAAGTGAGTTCTGGATAAACAATAATTTCTGACAATTCATGTTACAGCTACTATCATTTCCTTATAAAACAATAGTTTTACTGTTTCATTGCTGTAAAAACCAGGAATATGAATTATTCTGGATATGTTTGTTACTCTAGTTCTTTTTGTTTATTTGTTGGGTTTTTTTTAATCATTAATTACTTCCTCTGTAAAACAAACGAACTCTTGCATATGATAGGTAGTCAAGCTGTTTTCTTTATAATGTTTATAATTTAATTTAATATGCAGTACACAGTATTTCTGTATTTAAAATATCTTTTTCATTGATTTAAAAATGTTGTTGCTAGTTAAGAGCTGAATTCCAGTACTTGATATTGTGTTTGATTAAAACAAAACAAAATGAAACAAACCAAAACAAAAACATAAGAAAAAACCCCAGAAATTTGCGATTTACCTAGGCATTGCGTTTCAGTACCACTCCAGAGACCGTTTGCCAAGCATTCTCTCACATGAGAACCAACTAATGTGTATCCTGTGTTACAGGTGAATATCGCAGTAGCTCCATACACTGTTAAGGTTCCAATCTTATTTCCATTTGGTGGAGAAGGAAGACCACCACAGGAGACAACTAAAAAAAAAACCAAACAAACAACAAACAACAGAGCAAACTGAAATATGAAAATACTTTTCATAATTTCTTAGACTGGAAGACAATATACCATTTCACATTTTTCTTAAAAAGTAAATGTAATAGTAAATATGAGTTGTATTCCACAGTAAGTGCTTAAAATTATGCTTGATTTGGCAACACGTGTTCTAAATCTGAAAATGCATTAGAGTATATTCATATGTTGACAACAACTTAAACACAATCTGTACTTCCAGTTCTGAAACAAGAGAACCACATGAACGTCCAGGAAGGCTGCGGTTGTATTCCATGTGTACATACTCCTGTCTACTCTTCAAATATACTTCCCCTGGCCATTTTAAGTTTTATGTCTGTTTAAAGATACTATCTTTTTTTAACATGGAGTACTCTGAATTGTTATTAACTGTCTTTTTTTTTTTTTTATTCCCCACTACTATTCATAATTATATAACACACATGGTAGTCTACTTGCTAAAAATATAAATCTTCTGTTTTTTCTTAAGGCTAGACTTGACCCATTATCACAGAAACCTTCTGTAGCATCATCTGCAACCCACAGAATATATCAAACTAATTTAATTAAAACTGTTCTGTCATGTCTTTTGTATCTAGAAAAATATATCAATAATATTGTAATTTAAGATGCAGATGAATGTCTTCAAGAGCTTCAATTGTAAATCCTGGGTTTATCCTTTCATGTTTACCACAACTAAACTTCATATCTTAAACCTCAAGGCCACACTCTTCTATATTTCAAAAGGTTCATGATAGAAAACAACATGGTATTGGGTAGAAGCTGGATAAAATCAAGTACCTACCACTGTGCAGCTAACTGAGCCATAATCAGAAGATATGTGATCAAAGTTTTGTATGCACATAAGGTTTCCAAAGATGGGTAAGACTCCTTTCGACTACGGTCAAGTCATATTAATGTAATTTTGTTCTAAACTATTAAAAAAGCTTTATTTTTTTTGTAATTACAGTTATTCCAGTTAAAAACAACGAAACTACATGAATATTTAGCTACCTCATGATTTGTTATGCAGCATTCAGCATATTCTTAAACAAATAAAAGAAGTTTATACTAGTTGGGTCTCTTTTAATCCAGACGCGCCCTTAATTTCATGTTTCACAATACCTTTAGAGATACTATCCAAAGTAGATAGCAATAAATAGATCTAAATGCCTTATCATCAGTGTGTCAATTACTTTCCTGCTGCTTCATAAATATAAACAGCTAGAATCTATATTTATATAACCTATTCTTAGCATGTGAATGATAGAAAATAAACAGTAGACTCCTCAAAATACTCTATAGCATATTTCTGGATCTTAATGATCTATATCCAATGGAAGTACTACTGAACATCTCTTGGGGGATGAAGTTTGCCATAATTAAATCCTAATCAGTCCTCTATCAGAGGGCAAAATAATGCACCTGTGTTATAAATAAACTAATGTATCTTCCGTCAGCAACTCCTTGGGTTTCTGTATCTACCTAATACTTTGCTTTTGGTTAACTGCATTCTATATGAGTCACCTCATTTTCTACTTACATAAAAATTCTCTAATTGTAGAGGTTGGTCAAGAACTAGCTTTTCAAAGACTTCTCCACAGCTGAACAGTAGCTGCATATTAGGCAGCAAATACAAACTAGTTTTTTTAGTATGTGTGCACAAAAGGAAAGGGGCACAATTGCAGTTAATAGAATAAAAAAAAATGATTAGTTTTAAATTGGAAAAGAAAATTGATATAGGTATTACTGGTTTACAAGAGACATAGAAAAGTCACATTATTTTTCCATCTGAATATTTTAAAAATGAAATTTTCCCAAAACAATACTAATGGAATAAAAAAGAATGAACATAATTCCACAACTTATCATCATTTAGATTAAGATCAAACACATTGCTTTCATGTATGTATCGTATTGATTGCTGTTACAGGTAGCTCACTCAGCCTTGTTCTAAAAGCTTCTTAATCTTTTTTTCTTTTCTAGAAAATAAAGATTGTTTTATAATCTTTTTTAGTTAAATGTTGTACATCCTTCTTTGTTGTCTTTTCTTTGTTCTTCTTTTCCCATATTAGCATCATTCTCTAATACTGTCTACGTAAATTCAATGCTTTAGATTTGTCACACACTCCCTAGTACTGGTGAGAGACTGTGTCTATTTATGCTTGAATCACCGTCAGGAGTGATTCAGTACTATCTGAGATGACTTTGGATGATATTTCTAGTATCCAGCTGCTCTTGAAAAAGTTTGAGAATCTCTCTCAAGTTCTCTTTAGTATCCACCAGCTTAGATACAGTAATTTGTCTCATATGGCATTAGGAGCTTGTATTTAGGTAAATTACTTTCGTCTTCTGTTTATCACAATATGTACATCATACTGAAGGTTTTGCTCAACCATTTATTTGGAATATGAAAAGCTTTCTGTTGTTTTTGTTCATTCTGTTATCACTATCATAGAATCATATGAAATACTTTTGGCTCTATTTATCATAAGGTATTATTGACATGTCTGCAGATTTAACAGAGTTTGACAGAGCAGAATGATTCATGGAATCATAGAATGGTTTGAGTTAGAAGGTATCTTAAAGATCATCTAGTTCCAACTCCTCTGCCATAGGCAGGGACACCTTCCACTTGACAAGGCTGCTCAAAGCCCCATCCAATCCGGCCTTGAACACTTCTAGGGATGGGGCATCCACCACTTCTCTGGCCAAAATGTTCCAGTGCCTCACCATCATCCATACCAGAAGGTATAATTTAGTAATCTCTTCACCTGATCCCAAGAATTCTTTCCTACAGTGCTGCCATAAAAATTCTTTTATCGATTTGCCTTGTTTCAGAATAGCCATTCTTAAACATCTTCTAACATTAGAAACTTAAATTAATTAAAAAAAATGAAACTTAAATGAATTAAAAAAAAAAACAACCAAACAACAAAAAGCCACAACTCACCCTCTAAAAAGAAAATAAAGCATCTCTTTCAGGATGAAATACTAGATTTGAATATCTCAGTGAAATGACATACTGCTCTGAAAAAACGAATGCCTAAATTTTATTTCCAGTTCTGCTTAGTATGCTAGGCCTGTCAGTTGGTCGTTTTCCTTCAGATGCTGCCCTGGCATTAAAAGAGAGCCTGTAAATACTACCATAACATAGGAAAAGATTCTGCTTTAAGTATAGCAGAACTATCTGATGTGCCAAATAACCTGTCCAACCAAAGCAAATCATATACTGGAAAAAGAAGACATGAAGTTTTGGGAGGATTTGTTAAGACTCGGATCATTGACAACTGTATGATTCCACTGAGAATTTCAACGTTCTGTAAATATTTAAACATCCAAAGTCAGGGCTGATGTAATTTATGATACTTTCATATGAAGCTTATAAAAGCTCATATGTATGTTTGTTTCTCCAACAGCACAGCTTTCATGCTTCAGCCAAGAGGTCAAAGCAATATCATCTTCTAATCTAATTCTGACTTGGAATCTTCTAAACTGATAACATTATCTCCTAGTAATCTCTAACTACTTTAGCACTATCTAGTTGAATAACTCCATAGATAGACATAGATCATCATCCAGATTGATCTTCTGATGCTACTTCATTAATTCTTGTATGAAACATATTGAACTTCACACATAAAGAATTTGAATCAATGAATTTCAACAGTTAATGAAAATTTCACATTTGCTTATTTATAGGAGATTGATAGCAAAATATATATTTTTAAAAACTTTAATCTATCTATAAAATAAAATATATACTAAAAAGCATAAGGTATTCTGTAAACAATTATGTTCCTTACCCTTACAACTTGGCCTTTCATTGCCTACACTCCAGGTTCCATTAGTCCTGCACTGTATGAGTCTTCGACCCAATAAATAATAACCAGGACTGCAGCTGAGCATGACTTGAGCTCCATACTCATTCAGCGACCCAGAAATCAGTCTCCAGACAACATGTTCTGAGAGCAGAGTCTCTATGCTGGGACAAGTTACAGCTGTGAAGAAAGAACACTTAAATATTACCATTCTACGCATAAGTTTCTTCACAGAATATATGTCTTGCCTTACTGGAAGAAGTTTTGCAATGTAAAACTGAGCGTACCATAAGCATTTTTTAAATAAAAGTTCCAGGAAAAATAATGAACATCATACAGTGAGTATAACAAATTGAGCAGGAGTTTGTAGTACATTTTCATTTAATGAGATGCAGTGGAACAATGACATACAGTTATGCTCTCTAATACAATTTATTTTAAAATTTCAGAGACAAAGCACATCAGAGACTATAGTGGATGCTAAAGGGAAAGCAAATAACGTTATGTAATTCTTGCAAAGACTCAAGTGATACTTTATTTTTCTATCCATTATATTAACTTACGAAAGCTCTAACAAGTTCTTCAAACAGGTTGTCATAAAAGCTGTTACCACATATTCAAATGTTAATTACTATAAAATGGTATATTGTGGGTATTCAGGAAAACGATTACCTTCCAGTTTAGAACATTTAACATAAAAAAAATAAAGATAACATTTAGAGAGATTTTTAGAGTGATCTCACTTTTGTTGCTTTCAGTATTTCAGATTTCCTAAGAGAACGCAGTTACATGGAGTAGACAAGAATTGTAGTTTATATTTTCATAAGGCTTAATATAGCTACCAATCATATATAACATTTTAAATTATTTTTCAGTTTCAAAGTGATGCTCTGCAATTCAAGATAAAGTACACAAAACATTTACAATATTTACAATATTGACATGAATTCTATCTTAATGTGCCCATGTCTCTCTAAAGATTAGACTAGTTTTATGAAAATATTTATGCTTTTTTATTCTGAAATAGCTGTATTTGCTATCTTATACCATGCTGCTCAGAATTTCCCTGCCATAGAAAAAGTTCAAAAGAATTAGTTACTGTTTATATCCCAAAGAATACTTTAGAAAAAAACTACTGCCCCAGCAACACTTGAGAAAAGCTATACTTTACAAGCGAAACAAAAAAACCCCAACAACAAAATGTAACAGAAATTTAGTTCTTCTTCTTTCATTTTCCTTACACGTTGCCAAAAAAAAAAAGATGACAGATTTTTCTAAATATTTAGTATATTTAGAAATCATTACCTCGATCTTTTGTACAACATACTCAAGTCACCACACTGTTTAGTGTCAGACAAAAGCATTAGAAGGAAGTGTGCAAAAACCCCAAACTATACGGAAGAAATAAGAAGAGTCTGATTCTAATTTATGCTATAGTAAGTTTACACTATTATACCAGGAAAAGGACTCATAAAGCCGACAAAAAATATTGCACATTCTGTAGACTTTACACTGTCTGAGTCGTATTAAGTGATTTTATCACAAGTGTGATAAAAGTGTGATGAAAGAGACTAGTTCAGGCAATCGCTGAAATACAGGGAAAGTGATAGAAGAAAAATTCCTGTAAAAATTTAGATTTTCACCAGTTTTTAAAATATCTTTAATAATGGTAGAACTATACGTCTACCTTTTCCAATAGTTACTTTACCCATGGTGAGTTCTAGCATACAGAGCTGGCACCATAGCATATCTGTGAAGATGTGTAAGAATTTATGAAGGGGAAAAACATCTGAAGAACTTCCAAATGACAGATTATAAGTTTACATTGAATTCAAACAGTAGAATACTTTCCTAGATTTTTTTCAGTATATCTTAGGGAGAATTGCCAGTGTACAATCATTTTGAAATGTAATAGTTCTTCACTTTGGCCTTTATAATAGTATTCTGACTAGTTAGAAACATTTTCTCAGGTTAAAGGAGCACTTCCAACCTCCTAATTTAATTTAATTTGATACTGATACTACACTGTGTTTCATAGCTACTCAAAGACTATAAAGTAACCAAGAAACAATTTTTTTTCTTATTTGTTGTTAAATACAATAAGCATATTAAAACACTTCACTTAATACCTTGGAGTGAAAATCACATAGGTCTGTCAGAAGACAAAAATTATTCTAAATCAGTATTTCACACTTCTCAAATATAACATTTTTTTCACTTCTCCTTTCAATCGATAGTTTTATTGAGAAATATGGTCTTTCAAAGAGGAAAACAAGCTTCTTATTTAATATAATAGTAACAATTTTAGTCTTAACCATAGGGGATATCTTAATACATTTATAGATAAGAGGCTCATTTATTTAAGAATATGTAAATAAGCCACGCAGATGTCTCCTCTCCATACTGAGGTTAGTATGTAATTTATTCTTTCTTTAGCTATAAATATACTTAGAATCTTGTTGCCAGCATACTTTACAAACAACTGTCAGATTCTGGTACGTGACTGTAAGATTTTTAACTGAAGAAGTTACTGAGTACAGAGTATACTTCAAGACTGTGTGGATGTAGTCAACTAAAACTATTGCTTGAAAAAAAATAATTTTACAGGACTGATTTTGATTTATTATTTTCCCATCCTTCAAGAAACAAACAAACAAAAAAGACTATTAACATATGCTTGATTTTGTGCACAAGGTTTATGCATAAGTGCATCAATTTGCCTCTCATGGTTTCTCTCTTGCAAATTATGAGCTCAGCACTATTTAAATTGTCATTTACATAGAAGAAACTCTATAAGAGATGATCTCAAATTCTTGCAGGTGTGAAGAAGTTCTCTCTTTTCCCTAAAATCTGAATATCAGAGCACTGACTTCCCCCTTCCCAGAGTTGTTCTTCTGTTTACAAGCCTTTCCTTGTCTTTTCTTATTGTTATGTAAGCAAAAAAGTACTTCTCATGCTATTCCGTGAGTATCTTGAATATTGTGACTCTGTAATTATTATTTCAAGGGAAAACAGAAAAGTACAATGTATGTGATGGAAAAATATCTCAATTACAGGAATTTGATATTATTATTTGCATCTGACACTTGGTTGCCATTCTTCAGCAAGTAGTTAACAATCACAAAAAAAAGGGAATGGCCATTTTAGTCTTGCTGTATTGTAAGCATATAATGCAATAATTAGAACTATATTGTTCAACCATATCCTTTTGACTAAATTCACTACTAGCTTAAAAAAAAACAAGATTAAGGTCAAGTTGTGTATTATGCTTGAGAAACTAGTGTGGTATGAATTCATAAATATTAGTAACATAAAAAGACAGTAGGAAACCAAACAATCCCATACACCACAGGATCTAAGAACAAAGACTTAATAACAAAATAGGATCACTTGAGCAAGTTCATAGTTTCAGTATGAGAGTAGAAAAAAAAACACAGAGCAAAAAAATTAAGTGCTTCTTGTCATTCAATATATTTAAATGGAAAAGGTTTCAAAATCTCAAAATAGATAAACAAAAGTATCATATAGTAATATGATATTCAGTATTAGTCTATCAAACCAGATAGCTATGTCAGGTAAATCTGTTATCAGTCTAATGTATCTGGACTAATCTAAAATGCCTAAACTAATTAACTGTTTTACTACTGTTCACTGAATAAGTACTAACCTGTAACCACGTAACCATGCTACATAGGTAACCTTGAAAAAAAACTCCAAAAATTAAAATGTTAGAAAAATTTATTAACCACAAACTCAATTTCCTGAGTTATGCAACCACTTCCATGAAAAGGAAAACAAATAAGAACAGAGGCTAACAAATTATCCTATCTCAGCAGTATTTATGTTAATAAATACATACCAGTCCAGATCTCAGCACCAATACACATGGAGTATAACCTATATAGGTACATTTTATACATACATATAGAAATATAGTATTTTATATACCCAAACTCTTGGTATACAAATTATGGTATTTAACTTTAGAGAACTGATAGGGTACTTTGGCTTAATCAGAAAAAAAATTTGACATCATGATCTTGCAACAAGACAACATATTCAGTCTTCTGATCTTGTAAAGAGAAGCATAGAAGCAAATAATAACATTTGCTGTCATTATCTTTTCACCCTCTGGCACAATATTTTAAATCAGTTCCCTAGATTTGGTCAAAAAGCACAGATGGTACACAGAACTGAAAGTTCTGCTTTGCATTACCCAGGTCCTATTTAATGCTCTTTACTGCACATTTCTTAAAGCAGTTTCAGGCCTACAGATTTCCTATGGAACAAAAAAGGTTATACTTCCATTAGTTTCAAGGAGTCAGATATCTGTACATCTTTTGACTACATATCTAGAGAAATTGTAAAAATAGGCATTAATCATAATTATAAGATTCTTAAGAATTTGCATTAGACATTTTCTAGCACGGAAAAATGCTGGTATTAAAAAAAAACACTTTCATGCTGGTCTAAAGAACATTTCTTTTTGTGTTGCTTTGTCATGCAAAAAGTGATGCTTGACTTGTAAAAGAATCATGTGCTAATGTTCACTCTAGTTCTTCTAAATAATCATACATACTTAAATTCTCATTAGTGAATTCTCATTCTCATGGTTTGCGTTAGAAGGGACCTTAAAGTTCCAACATTTCTGCAATGGGCAGGGACACCTTCTGCTAGATCAGGTTGCTCAAAGCCCCATCCAATCTGGCCTTGAACACTTCCAGGCATGGGGCAGCCACCACTTCTCTGGACGACTTGTTCCAGTGCTTCAGCACCCTCAGAATGAAGAATTTCTTCCTTATATCTAATCGAAACCTACTCGTTGCCCCTTGCCCTATCACTACGCGCCCTTGCAAAAAGCCCATCTACAGCTTTCCTGTAGGCCCCTTTTAAGTACTGGAAGGCTGCGATAAGATCACCCCAGAGCCTTCTCTTCTCCAGGCTGAACAGCCCCAACTCTCTCAGCCTGTCTTCATAGCAGAGGTCCTCCAGCCCTCTGATCAATTCATGGTCCTTCTCTGGACCTGCTCCAACATCTCAAACCAGCAGAAGTTTCTAGTAGTGGAACACACTGTTTGTCAAAGCAAACTCATTACTGAGGTTTCTTTTCATGGAACAGCAATTTTGGAACGAGGAAATACAAATTCTTTAATATCATTAAGGTACACATACTAAACAGAAAGAGCTTCTCTTTTGCTTCAGAACAGGCTTAGTATGACCTCCTTCATTGATTCAGATCTCGTATCGATTTTTTCAGTAGTTTCCTCTTATCACATCATGCATTTTCTAATACTGCCTGAGTGAAGCACAACTAATTCTTTATATTTTTTTCAGTTCTTAAGAAATGTTTAAACAAACTGTTTCTTTACATTATTCAGAGAAAAAGTAAACAACAATACATTGAAGCTATGAACAGACCTTAACAGCATCAACTAACAAGTTCAACTGCTGTGGAGGGAGAACTAAAGATTTAGATCAGTATTTCTATTTCATGAAGAAAGTCAGTGTCAAATGTCCACAAAATGAAAAACCCTAAAAAAATATAATTAGTGACTCCCAAAAAGATAACTATTATTACCTGTCATCTTTAGCACTTGAAATGTGGAGACACAGCCCAAGTCACAAGGGTGTTCAGGAAAAATGTATACTACTTCTATTCTCATTTCTACCATATTTGAAATTTTGTACCCAAATAAGAAACCCCTACACAAGATTGAAAAGGAAAATAATTTTTATAACACTGAAAAATCTAGATTTCTAAATCAGAGGAATTTCACAGGAGAAGGAGAAAGACACACACAGGAAAACAAGCACATGGTGTGCCCTAGTTTCAGCTTGCTTTCTTTAAAAAATAGTTACAGATAGTATTCCAAGCATGAATCTCTGTATTCAGTAAATAACTTAAATATCCAAGTGCAGCTCTGGATTGAATTTAGGGAGTAATAAATCTGAATTTTACATTGACAACCAAGTCCTTTTCTGTTTCTATCTTTCAGTCTCTGCTTTGAAAGACCTTCTTTCTCTGAACTTGATGGTATATATTCTGAAGAAAGTGAGGCACTAAATAATAATGTTCACTAATAAGTCACAAACAAAATGTAATAATCATGTTATAGTTATGCAATTTAATATAATAATATCAAGAGATTATATCATTCAAACGAGAGGAAGGAAATTTAGTTTGTGTTCTTTTCCCTTTTTAACTTGTTACTGCAAGAATCAAATTCTATATTTCCATAGTAGCAGACAAAATTCAAGTAATATCTGATGAAATGAAATAGACAAAAAATTCCCAGTTTGTTGTCTATTTTTTTGTACATCTTAGAAAGATCAAAACCTATGACTCTTCACAAGAGTACTTTATGGGTGTGTAAAATGCTGATGACAGGCAAAACAGTGTTTCTCAGCTAACTACAGTTACAACTTAAAACCTTAAGTGTGTAATCATGCCCATACATCATTTCCTTTCTGTTCGATTATTATTCTAATTCTATTAGTTGTAGTAAAGGTATTAGAGGCAGTTTATGTGGCCTACAGTAAGGAAAGACTCAAGCAAGCACCAGTGCTCATCTACAGCTTGAGACCTAAGTTGTTTGATTTATTCATATTTCTTGGATATATCTACACCTTCTGGATGGGATATTTTTTGGAATCGTACATCACACTCACCTCTTTGACTGACAGTAATGTACTAATCTACAGGTTTCAGTAGAAAGATTTTGCAGACTACACAGTGTCCTGTATTCATAT
Source organism: Tauraco erythrolophus (assembly GCF_009769465.1). NCBI lineage: Eukaryota > Metazoa > Chordata > Aves > Musophagiformes > Musophagidae > Tauraco > Tauraco erythrolophus. Next base: position 48,123,342 of record NC_141466.1, on the reverse strand, counting down.
GCAAAGTTACTACTGTGTGTTCACTCTCTAAAGACAGTATTGGCCTGATTTAAAGTATTGCCTGAAAAGATTTTCCAATAGCAATACAGAAAGACACCTCTAGTGCACTTCATCACGTGCTAGAGATCACTATGTAGAATAACTGAAGCAACTTATTTGTCATTCAGTTAAGCTTTCTTAATAGATATCTGTTGATTGGTATTTCAGGTAATAAAATTCAATAGCCTAATGTCCATGATCCATCTATGTCTTGCTGTATGACCAGCACAAATTGTACTTCTCATGATTCAAATCTGATGCATATTATTTTCATGAAAAGAAAGGAGTTTCAAACACCTGCCTGAGGCATTATATTATCAGGGACACTTTGCAAAACAAACTGCACTGATTTCAACCTTCATTTTAGTAGACCTGGGGATAAAGTGAACTCATTTATTTACCATCTACCTTTCTGTTCTGTGTTTGCTGCTCATCAAGTCTGAGATGTTTCTATCTCTGGAGACCAAATGAATTTATCCTGACAGCAGCAATACTACAAAACCAGGTTGTTAAGCAGATTGTCTAAGCTTTTCTGTGTTTTGCAAGTACAAAATCTTGGATAAAGCATGCCTGCCTCTGAACAGCAATCCATTTTGAGAATATTGACTTTAATATTATCAGGTAGATCACTAGCATTTTAATTTAGCACTTCTAGTTTTAGAAGTAATGGGATTCTTTTTCAAACTGAGTAAGTTTTTAAAAAATGAGAGAAAAAAGTGTTGTGTTATATATATTTTGTTAGGCTACTATAAATATTAAAACTTTTTAATGTTAGAAGTTGTGCTAAATGTTAATAATTAAGCTTTGTTTTACAGGGTAGTCATTGTCTAGTTAAGTTTGATCATTTCAATAATACATGCTTTTTTCTTCCCCCCCCCCCCCCCCCCCCGTGGATATAATGTTATTAATTCAGTATTTTTCAGTATTTTTCATCCCCAGTTAAACTGGCCTCCTCCCTCAAAAAAAATTGTTAATATTTCTGCTGATTAATCATTCAAGTTATGTTCTTTGTACCTTGCCAATTTTTTTCTGAGAGAATGAAGTGCAGTTCAATACACTGGAGCACTGTCTTCCCTCCTGAATTCAGAGCATGTCTGTGTGATCACAGCTGGTTTTGAAAAATCCTTTTCATGTACTTTGTGGAAGTGCTATGTTCAGTTTTAGGCACAGTCCTTCAAGAAAGGTATAGATCAATTAGAGATTGCCCATGCTGGAGCCGGTGGATATTTTCTGAAGGAACTGCAGCTAATGGAGGACCCATTCTCAAGCAAGTTTATCCTGAAGGACAACAGTCCATGGATAAGATTCATGCTGGAGCAGGGGAAAAGTGGGAGGAGGAAGGAGCAGTAGAGAGCAGCTTTTTATAAACTGACCTCAACTCCCATTCCTCATCTCCTGGCACTGCTTGGGGTGGGGAGAAGCGTCAAGAGCAAAGGAGTGAGGTTGACCCTGGGAATAGGGGAATGAAAGTGCTGTTTTGATGGTTTTTTTTTCCCTGAAACATATTTGACCCTATTTTAATTGGCAATACATTAAATTAACTTTCCCCAAGTTGAGTCCTATAACAGTAATCTCTCTTTCCTTATCTTGACCCACAAGATTCTTCATTCTATTTTTCCTCTATGTCTAATTGAAGAGGGGGAGTGAGTGAGCAGCTGAGTGAGGGTCTGGCTGCTGGCCAAGGAAACCCGCCACACTGAAAACAACACAGTTTTCAAATACATTAAAAAGAATGAAAAAGAAACAAAATGACTTCTCTTTGTTTGCGGTGGATACAAAATGAAATAATGCCTTTACACTACAGAAAAACAGATTCTGGTTATACATATTAGGAAAAATTTTTCAAGGAGAAAAAAGAAAAATACTGAAATAGAGTACTCAAGAAGGTCTTCAAGATTGAGGTCAAATGATCATCTGTGAGGGATGCTTAGAAGATTTCTTGAAGTAACTTTCAGCAGTATTTTCTAGCAATTGTTTGCTCTCAATTATTTCAAATAAATGAAAACCATTTTACAATCACTTATAACTTCACCATTCTTATATATTTTACTTTTTCTTTAAAAGTAAGTTGAATTTTACTTGATTGAAAAACTAAAGTGCTTTTCAAATTCAGAATCTGGACAGCACATACATATACTGTTGATTAGTTCAAGATTCTAAATTAACTCTCAAAAAATTTAAGTACAGTATTATAGCAATTAATAATAATTTAAGATTTTGTCCTAATTGGTATTTCAAGTCACGTATTCAGAGTCAGACTCAGTTAATTATTGCTTTGATCCAGTACAAAGAGAGGCAGTGGTAGCCCAATGCAAATGAGAGGCCATGTCACATGGTAGGGGAGTCTGCATTACACTGGCTAGTTCTGATGAGGCAAAAATGAAGACTAAAGGACTCTTATCCAGCTTAATTATCTACACTAGTAATATTTTAAGAAATGGTTTTTGCTTTTGCTATTTTAGAAGCTATATTAAAATAAATTACAATTGGTGATTGTAACTTCGTACTATGGAGAAGAGAAAATGGAGAAGAGCACATTATTCTTAATAAGAAACTATCCAGGAAATTGAATCATTTAATAATTTTAATTCAGATTTTTTGAAGAACATAAACAAGGAATTTTTAATTAAACAAATGTATAGGCCTCTTCTACTTTACTAAATGCTGAATTATTACATGTTTCTGAATGGCTGGTTCAGAGGATATATATACATAAAACCTAAACATCACCAGTGAAGATTTTATTGAGAATGTTCAAGAGAAATATGCTTGAGAAATATATACCCACTTACATTTGCAAACAGGTGGCCTCCCTTTGTTGCTCCATAATCCATCTTCTTGACACACTGCTGTTGCTTGTTGACTAGATTCTAGCTTGAAGCCCTCACTACATTCATATATCACTCTACTGCCCAAAGTGAATTCATTACCTATAACTGAACCATTCCCAGGGGATTCAGGAATACCACAAGATACAGCTGAAAAGAAAGGGGAAAAAAAAAAAAGATAAAGAATTGGTATTTTCTCACATATATTTTTTTAAAAATATTGTCCCATTATTGAAATAAGAAACATAGATTAGTAATTTTGACATCTCCTGTTCATAACAACTGAAATTAATTTTCTATCATAACTTTCTGATAAATATAACAGTATTTAAAACATTGATAAATACTTTGAAGTGTGTCTAATATAGACAAACATTTTATTAACTTAATTATTTTGCTAATCCAGTCACTGTAGAGACAGAAATTTCAGCAATGAACTGGAAAATTCTTGTATGCTAATAGTCTGCTTCCATTCTCCCAGGGTTTCTTTAATTCCTGCAGTATTATAAACAAAACTTCGTATTTGTTAGTTCTATACATATAAAACAATACTATTTAAGAATTCAATTTAACATTTTGTGTCTGATGAGAAAAGCACCTAAATATATGACAAGAGTGGGAAAATTTCCACTGAACTTAAGGGCATTATTCAGATATTTAAACAGTTATTTACACACTTCACTAATTCACTTCAGAATTCTAAATATTGTGTGAATCCAGGCTTACTAATTTTCCATATCATGAAGAAAACTACTGAGTTATTTCCACTTTATTTTACTCATTCAGAATTTCTCTCCAAACAAGCAGTTATTCTTTCAAGTTCGCAAAGTTTAATTTGTTGTAAACTTAGGGAAATTTAAATAGCATCCTGTTTTTTGGCTTATTTATTTATTTTATCATTTTACCAGAGTTCAGTACAGTTTATTTAACAGTATCTCATAATATAAAATTTTATAGCAGAGTATAATCACAAAAATATCTATTTTGCCTTCTGCCATCTGACTTCTCAGCTCCCTTAATTTTGCTAATGTAAAGAAGAAAGACAACTCTTCCGTACCCTTTTTTAAACTTCTTGCAATGCTATGCTTTATTTTAAAACAGTTATTTATGCTCAGAGATTAACTCTAGGTGTTTGAATAAGTCAGTAATGCTGGTAAAGATTTTATATTTGCCCCATGGTACTTCTGAAGAGAAAGGCATAGCATTATTTTCCCTGAAAGGATATTATTTTCTGCAAACGGCAACTTGGAGCAGAGAATCCATCACATTATTACAATGAATCTATTTAAAGAGTTCATATAAACTAATGTATGTGTGTACAGAATCACTACCTGCTTTGAGTGTGGCATTTAGTCTATTGCTCTTCTGTAAATACATGGCATTAAACATGGCTTTAAGCTTTCATTTCTAAATATTTACCAATAAAAAGTGGAGTTTTGCAAATGAAAATGTCTTTATCACACATACAGTCAATTGTAAGAAGTAATTCAATATTTTAACAGTTAAAATGTCTTTTGGGTACTTGTTCCTTTCCTCTTGACACTGTGAAGTTTTATTATTTTAATAAAGTTAATATATTTCAAAAGAAGAAATGACAGCCTTTGTGTGAAATCAGTTAAACAGAGATGAAAATAATTATTTTTAAAAAAATCTAATTTTTATTATAATTTACCCAATTCAATCTAAATGATTAATTTCACAACACATTGTCATGGTACCATAAATACAACTCCTAAATTTGTTTTCCATATTCCGAACTTGTCACATTTGATGCATTTAAATTAACTACAACACAGCATTTTGCATATGATTATAATGAGGAGAGGTAAACATTATAAAGTGATGAATGGTTAGTTCATTTCAGTTGTTTGCTTCCATCTAGAATCTGTGAAATCACTAATAGAAGTCGAACTGTTCCAAAATAAGCTGCTTCCTTTGTAACACAACATCTTGGCACTTTTTGCACCCTAGCTAGTGCTGTTCTTGTCTTCTCAAATTGAGTATTTGTCCCTCAGTGGGTAAGGGCTGAGCCTCCTGCCACTAGGAGGAGTTGTAGTGGGACAGAGAAGGTCCCAGAGGTGATATGGAAGGGGTTCTGGAGACTGCCATTTACTGCTCTTAATAGTGTTACAAAAAGTGGAGAAAAGGAGCATAAAAGCAAGTTCTGCTGCTTCTGGGAGCAAGGATTACGAGTCATTCCCCACAAGGTCACCACAGCAGGATCGATGGCTTTTCAAGGCTCTGATGCACTCAAAATAGACAGCAGAGCTGCATCTGGTTCAATGCTCTATCTACTCCCCTAATAACCAATTTAATCCTTTACCTACAAGTAGAACCAACCCTGACCCTCTGTCTCACAAGCAGAATCTTACATTTGCAAAATGTTTGTTTGCATGCTGAATTGACAGAAAGTTAAATAGTCACTCTGTTTTACTACATCATAAAAATGCCCATGCATTCTTCATTTTCAGTCATGTTTTCTGTGAAATGTTTCAGTGTCTCCAGAGCCTTGCACTGTGCCCCTCCTTGTCCTAACAAGCCTCTCGTTTCTCTTCTGCGTTGTGGCAATGTGTCTGAATACTTAATGTAGAATGTAATTGGGTTAACACTTAACTTGTCAACTTCTTTTTTAGGTCTCCTTCTGATATCAAAACAAAAATCTCTGTGTTAAGTGTGGATGTTTTTGTATAAAACAAAAATTCAGAAATATTAGTCTATCCACCCATTCATGTATGTGTACATCTGTAGATACAGGTGGATCTTCTTTAAGTTCCCTCTAAATAATTCAAATGTGAACGAATGCCAAATAATTTAGTAGTTTCTATGGAGCAAGGAGAATTGATTATGTCATTTGAAAACAAACAAACAAACAGCTTTTGCTTTGTTAGAAGCATGTACTTCTGTTAGAATTTGCTCTTCAGCTCTAGCAATGAACCTTCTAGAAATACTGAAAAGTTCAAGACTGAGTAGCTCTTACATGCAGGTAAGTTTAAAGAATAAAAGATGTACAACACTCAGGTGGGCCTACCAGTTACGCCAGGTCTGATGTAAGGTCTGGTGTACTAAAGCACCTCAAAATCTATACTTTTCTGTTACACTTCACCACTTTTATTCTTCGTGTTGTACCTCAGTTCCCTATCGTCTCTCTTTCCTCAGCCACTGTTGAATCTACTAGTAGCTACTGCTACTTTGTGAGGTTATTCTCACTGATGCTTTCGCTACTAATCATACAAGCACTTCTGGCATTCTGGCACTGTTCCTGTTACAGTCTATCTATTTATTTGTTTTTTGATTCTCCTCCAGAAACTTAAATTGGAAAGAAATATTCCTGCTGCTACTAATTTCTTGAGGCTGCTAATGGCTTTGTCCAAACAAAACATATCGGTACAGCCAGTTTCACTAAACAGTAAGTCCTTTGATGTTTGAAGGACAGTTACCTGAAGTAAATTGACTGAAATGGCATATCAGTTTTGGACAGTAGAAACAATGTCACTACTGTACCACATTCAAGTATTTTGAAGCTCTCAGCTTCCCATATGATTGAAAAATGGTGAAGAATGGTGTCAGGAAACCTTCTGACTTGACAAACTGTCAATATGCTTCTTAGGTCAATGATTAGATGAGGCTGCCAGGTTCCAGCTGGGAGATGTGCATTCAGAGTGCGAAAAATACATAACTCAGCCTTAATTGTCTCTATTATCTCACACAGCAGAAAAATATATTTCTCCCACAGAACAGGTAATCAATGCAAGTGGAAAAGCCTTTTATTACCTATAAACTGAGAAGAAGTTTTAGTTGCTCTTTAATGTTCCACATGTGTTACTGGAATTTATTTCTTACCAAAACTAATAAATATAAAGTTTATGGCAATCCTTTAAAATACCTATATACCTTTAAGATACATATTATTCATATTTAAAGCACACAAATTCACTGTATACAGAAAAGAACCTGGAGACTGCATTACAGTCAGACACTGACTTTACTTCCATACACAGGAAAATCCCTAAATTAAATGCACAAGCATTTATCTTTTAGCGACCTGTTTCTGGCATTGAACATAGTGCTGAGAAAAGGATTTAAATACCCTAAAATAAAAGGTAGCAATAGAGAAGTCCCTAAAAGTAGAATTCCTAACAAAAAAAAAACCATGCTGAGGGGCTTATGTTTATCTTATCCAACTGGAAACACTGAGGAGAGCCATGCCACAGAAATACTAATTCTCAAACTTGGATGCATACAGAAATAATAAAGAAACCGAAAACACGGCTGTGTGATCTAAGGCTGTGGGTATGAAAATGTCATGAATCTAGTCTATTTTCCTATCACAAGCCAAAATTATGCTTGACCAAGGTTCATCTAATTTTTTCCTGAAAGACCTCCAATGATGAAAATTCCACATTCTCCACAAGCAATCTACTCCAGTGTTTCACTAGCTCCTCTAAGAAAAGAAGAAAAAAAGTAAAGTTTAACTGAAGATCCTGTTGAAGTAAACTTAGCTGTCATTGCTCTATGTAGAAGGGACATAGAAAACTATTTCATTCCTCTTTGGAGCTACTTTTAGCATATTAGAAGATTGTTACCAGGTTCCCCTTCAAACTTCTGGTTTTTTAGTCTAAAGTACTGTACTTCTCTTACTGTTTTATATTTTGAAATATGATCACAGGTTTAGAATACAAGAGGACACTGGGATTTGGAACTCCTAAACTGTGCTACCTATCTCAAACATTAATTTTGACACAGTTAAGTCATTAATTACAAATGTAACCCTGTAGGACTGGTTTTACAGAAATTTCAGACTTTTTAAAGGCATTTTTACTTGGAAACATCCTATAATGAAATCTATGAGTGGAAAAAATGTGTAATTTTGATTAATTTTCCAACAGAATGCCTGTATTTTGATAACAGATACTTAATAAATTTAGAAATATAGTTTCAATTTCTGAGTTTATTAAAAATTATATGCTTCATCCAGACATGCAAGTTGGAATAATTGTGCCAGAGATGCAAAAGTGACACATTAAAATTGAGCAATCCTACATTAATAAGAAGTTTCTAGTACAGATTAAACTCACTCCTTACCTCCAGTGAGAGACTGAAAGAATTAACGTCTCGAATATAGTGGTGAGACTGGTTGTGGTCTTCATAGCAACAAGCCTCGAAGGAAAGCATGCTGGAGGGCAGGCAGCTCCCTGTTCTGAGGTGCTGGGCAGAACAATATACCATATAGGGCCGGAGATCATACAGGGCTCATTTGAGGAGGGGACTCAGGACCACCCAAAAGACCTGTCATGACCACCCACCCTGCCAATAGGCGTCTGCACAAAGGACCAAGAGTCCCATAAGAGGAGTGGGACTGGCAGGATCGAGGGGTGGGGACTAGACTATAAATGACACAACTTCAAAGAGCCATGTGTGTGCCCACCACTGGAGGATTGTGCCATTCTCAACTCCTCATTGTCTTCGTGGGATCCAAGGGTGGTGATTTCTCTCCTCTCTCTCCTTTTTTTCCCTCCCCCTCTTTCTCTCTTCTCTTTCTTTCTTAGAAATATTTCAATAGAACCCAAGTTGCCTGCCCCTATGCTTTCCACGTTCACATTGCTTCTGTTGTAAATAAAACATTTATTGGAGAGTGACTTTTTACAAGAGTGTGTAGTGATAGGACAAGGGGCAAAGGTTTTAAACTGAAAGAGGGTAGATCTAAGGAAGAAATTTTTTATGTTGAGGGTGGTGAGGCACTGGAACAGGTTGCCCAGAGAAGTCGTGGATGCCCCATCCCTGGAGGTGTTCAAGGCCAGGCTGGAAGAGGCTTTGAGCAACCTTATCTAGTGAAAGATGTCCCTGCCCATGGCAGAGGGCTTGGATCTAGATGATCTTTAAGGTCACTTCCAACTCAAACCATTCTGTGATTCTATGACTTAGTCGATCGCTCGGTGTCATTTCACCTTAATTTCACCCAAGGGAATTACGAAACCTCTATGACCTCCCTGGGTTACCCAGTCCGGGTTGAGACATCTTTCAAATTTTTCTTCCCCTACTGCTAACAGAAATCTACATATCCACAACTGCATATATTGCTGAAATTACAAATATGGCTTAAAATTAAAGAAAAAATGTATTTGTGAACATGCTGCATTGCTATAAATTTCACAGCTATTTATTGCACATAGTGATAAAAAGCAATGATAGATATAGGGTCTGAAGTATTTTATGATTTTCATGAGTTTGTTTAATTTTTATTTAGAATTTATTACTTCTGGGACTCTGTCTCCTGGTTATCCACAATCAAGTCCTGAGACCTCATTTCAAGTCCTGCATATATCTGCACATTTTTCATCTCACTTTCCGTGAATTATTCCATTCTGCCCTTAAAATTGGGAACTTTTTTCTTAAATTGCTCAAAGAACCGTTCTCCATATTATTCAGAAATTTTGACACACCTCATTACATTTAGATATAGCTTTCAAAGTTAGAGTGGCAAATTGGCAAGCCTTTCTCTGCCATTAGTATTAAAATTTGAACATAAAATGCAAAAACTCAAAATGTAAAAGAAAACCACTTAAAAAGCAGACTATTCTAAAAAAAGGGAGAGAAGCTAATAAAAAAAGGATCACACTATTTGTTTTTTAAGAATTCTGAAGTGCTGGAACATCATACATATTTTCATCATACAGACCTCTGCTATTTGGTTGAACAACAGCGGTAGCAGTAGTAGCAGGTTACTATTGTCTGGATGCATAAGCAGTAGAATGATATGGGGTAAATCTGCATATAATTCCTGACAGCTGAGGAATCATGAGGTCTTAACTTCTGGAGGAAAGTATGATATAGGGGCTACTAAAGCTTATGGCCCCAACTCCTCCAGCCTAGCAAGCACACACAGAATAATGTCTCTATCCTCACACACTTGAAGTACCTGAGCTCCAGAATAAGATGCCAAAATTTCAGTGCCTTTTAAAAAAAGACACCTACTGGCTAGTCAGCAGAATAGCTCCCAAAGTTTCACTGACAGTATTGACTGAATTAACTTCAACAGAATTTAAGCAGATGGGGCTTGACTTGTTTCTTTTTCCCATTATCTAGAGCTACCTGAGACATTCTTAGGCTTCCAAGACAAGACTAGTGGATGTAACATAGGAGCTTGTCCCTTTCTAGACTGGCAGATGGAGGAGAGGTAATATACCTCAGGGCACCACAACTGACACTATAGACTTCTATATTTAAGCTAATTAATCAAAACTTTAGCTCACATACAGATGCTTAAATTTGGACTAATCTTGAACAGAATTGCATCCTCCACTTTCCTGATCTTCTGGTCAAGCTGTAGGCCTAGTCATCATTCCAGGTTCTTTAGTGCAAAGTATCTGCTTTGCACTATTTAATGTTACTTCTCTTCTTTGTAGTTTGTGTGTGGCTTTTCACACAGGGAAAATTATAAACATTTGAAAAATAGTGACTACTCTTAACAGATGTCTGGAACAAACTGAACTAGACTGGCTAACTCCAGGATACAAAAATAATAAAAATGCATGAGTTACAAATGATATCTTTAAAGTACTGCTTACAAAGTGATTTTCTAAAATATATTGTGATTTTCACAATACTATGAGCTGTGGACTGTTCAGAGATATGTATTTCACTAAATAAAAAAGTACTGAAAACATATTTTTCATTTTGTCTGTATTTGACTGCATTAATCTACTTCTTAATACTTCAGCTCTGCACATACTAAATACACAAGTCAATATCTATTTAAATAAACTCATGATGTTGATGCGTCTCCATGAAGATGTGTATCTTTGTTCTGTAAAATATTATTTGAAAGGAAATTATAGAAGCATACTCAACAAGAAAATAAGATCTTACCTTGGCAGATTGGCACAGGAAAATCCCACTGATACATGCCATTTTGGTGACGCCTACATGTTGCGTTATTATGACCAATCATTCTATACCCAGGTTTGCAGTAATAGCGAACTTTGCTTCCAGCAGGACCACCTGTTTTATTTACAATTCCACCATTCCTCAAGATAGGGTTTAAGCTGCAATAGGGAGCTAAATGCCAAAAAAAAAAAGGAACATTATTTAAAACATATAAACCACTTAATTTACAAAGATCACGTTATTTATAACAAATGCAAATTTTGAATATCTTTAAAATTAATACAGAATCCTTTATATTACTTTTGGAATCCTTAGTAAAAATTCAGACTTTTTATGCAGAAATATCATGAAGTTCAAAACCAGTTTATATTCACAAATCAGTTTATGTTATTGTACACGAGGAAGCTGCAATCAGGAAACATGTAGTTTGTTCAGTAAGTTCACTCAGACTTAGTAAACAATTCACTTCAAATTCGATAAATTTATAAAATGATTCTTTGAGCTCCACAATATACAAAATTAATTATGAACAGTTTCATTTAAAAAATCCAGTGCACTTAGACATCAAAGTCAAAAATTAAACACTCTGCCAAATATGTTAAAAATTTACATTACAAAGTACAATATCCTGATTCATCAGATGCATTTTTTTCAGGTTAAAATTAATGCAATTTTTTTAGGTAAATGTTCCCCCCAAAATGGCTTTATTTCTTGTTATCCTCTCTGAATGAGCCGTTAATGAATTAAATTGATTTGTCTTCAAGCTGAGTTCATTTTGCCTGGGGCCATGGTTGGTTGGTGATCTCTCCCTGTTCTTAGCTGGACCCTCAGGCCTTTTGTTACATTTTTCTCCTCTGCAGCTCACTGAGGAGGAGGGAGTGAGCCAGTGACCTCATGGCAGCTTAGCTGGCAGCTGGGTTAAATCACCACAGGGGATTATTTGAAAACACTACATCAAAACCAAAAACCAGGATGAAAATCAATAAACTAGAATGATCCAGTAAAACAATTGTTTGGAGTCATGTTCTATATCCCTTATAAGCACAACATTCACAGTTACACACCTAACTAAATGAATTAAATTACTGAAATATTCTTTAAATTTAAAAGGGGATTCAACATTTAAAGAAGAACAATAAACATGGCTTTAATTTTCTTTTCAATGTATTGAAGAAAAAATTATATCATTATTGCAACACGAGCTGGTTAAGATCAAAAGATCAGTGGTTAAGATCACTGATGTCATCTTCAGTAACCCCTTAAGCACTTTTTAATTTTAAGTATCATAGAAGACCTTAAGAATAGCAGATGAGTCCCAAACATAATATGCCACAGATAAAACTCCAAATTGATCATAGCAGTACCGCAATTCTAAACAGAAAATATTTGTCATATGATATACAACCCTGTAGTCTACTAGTACAGTATTGCCTTTGTTAGTAGCAGGTCACAAACTTTGTACTGAGTTGCAAGTCCTAAAGACCAAGGTTTGTTAGGTTTATGTCTCAACCTTTTTCAACCTGCCTGCAACTTTGTTTTTACTTTTTCTACCTTTAACAGATTTTTTTCTTCTGGTCAGGTGGATATGTCTAATTGGTTTTATTTTTGAATTATCTTTGTAATTTTCTATTATCTTTTTATGGTACAGTCACAGCTTTACATTGATACTTGTAACAAGTAATTATTCTGTGTAGAATAAGATATTTAGGACTCTAGCATGGTGACATGCAGGCAAACACAGGCCTGGTATAAGAGCAGGGGCCTTGAGGGGTGGGGACACAGAATGCAGTGTAGAGGAGTACAGGCACGGTATGATTATAGGGTGACAACCTGTGTGCCATCTGAAGATATATACAACTCACTAGTGGTCAGTTAAAAAAATTATAAGTCAGAGATGGGCAAAAATGGTTTCAGGCTTAAGCAACAGAGCAAAGAAATAGTAACTACATGTAAAATGGACTATATTTAGTAGAATCTTGTGTAACTTGAACGTGACCAACAAAAGGGTATAAAAATGTGTTAGCAAACAAAAATGACCCCAGGTGGATCCTAGAGTGAGGAAGAAATCATCAATATCAGAGTCTTCCAACTGAGGGACTCCAGCTGCAGTATCTCCTCCAGCACACAAACACCAAACTGAAGCCATTGATCTTGGGTTCCCAAGACAGAATGCAGTGTAGAGGAGTACAGGCACGGTATGATTATAGGGTGACAACCTGTGTGCCATCTGAAGATATATACAACTCACTAGTGGTCAGTTAAAAAAATTATAAGTCAGAGATGGGCAAAAATGGTTTCAGGCTTAAGCAACAGAGCAAAGAAATAGTAACTACATGTAAAATGGACTATATTAGTAGAATCTTGTGTAACTTGAACGTGACCAACAAAAGGGTATAAAAATGTGTTAGCAAACAAAAATGACCCCAGGTGGATCCTAGAGTGAGGAAGAAATCATCAATATCAGAGTCTTCCAACTGAGGGACTCCAGCTGCAGTATCTCCTCCAGCACACAAACACCAAACTGAAGCCATTGATCTTGGGTTCCCAAGGAGCAGTGGAGCAGGGAAAAGATTAGGTAATGGGAAGTGTGTGTATAACAATTCTAACCATACTGTTTTTCTGTATAGGAGCTTTCATTTATTCTTCTTTTTTCTTTTTTTTTTTTTTTCTTCCTTTACTCATTTAATCTAGACGAGCAATTCTTTTATTAAACTGTTAAAATTTCAGATACTAACAGTAAATTCTTGGCTAGACATATAGTTTGGGGTTTTTACCCCTAACAAGATTTTCAGCAAAACAGGTTGTACTTTGTGTTCTGATCACCAGGGAACTTATTTTAACAATATATAGTATATATGAACCTCTAAAGAGATTAGCTTTAAAACAGCATGAAATATGGGACATTCAGGCTGCCAAATTGTACAGAATGATGTAATGATGTTGAAATATCATGGGGAGCCGCAGAGGAAATCTATCAGTCATAATTGTTGCTTACGTTGTAACAATTAACAATGTCCAGAGCCCAAAGACACAGTTTAAGCTCCCCAGGGAAGCAAGTGGTGTTCAGAAAAAATCAAGCAAAAAAATCTTTTGAACTAAGAAGAAGGAATCGATACAAGAAAACAAAAGGAACACAAAACAGCAATATCACTCAGAATTTACTTCAACATCACTTTGGAAAATATACTTAAGTCCTAATGGCTGTTATTGTAAATCTCCTATAGAAATCTATATTCTCCTTCCCCGGCTACCTTGATGACTCCTGTTGCTGCTTTCAACCATCACTGCAACCTACTATTACTTCTGCTTACTTTTTCTGCCACCCCAAATGCCTCACTGAGTGTATGGCAGCTGCATGGGGCTGGAGGAAATTGAGGAGATCTGGGAGCTGAGATGTCTTGGCAAATCTCTGTGGTCATCTGACATTGTGAAAATTAAAGACAGAGGTTCAAGTGTGAAAATAAAACTACGAGCTGTGTTTGACTGGGTAGGAAGGCTATAACTGGAGAAAAGAAAGAAGATTTGACACAAAAGTACTGGATTTAAGAACCCAGGGTAAGAACAGTCATGGCAGACTACGCAATGAGACAAGAAGCGGGAAGGGAGAGATTGAAGGCTAAGAGCCAGTGATGGAAACAAGAAAAAGAGAAGGACCTGGCAGGCTATTAGAAGTGGCATCAAAAGGATGGATGGATCAGACACTGAGATTATGTTCAGAATAAGATGTGATGCAAGGAAAACATATGTATGATTCGGGGAAATAAACTGGAAAGAAAAATATATAAAATCAACTGGAATTGACTAGTGAGAGACAAGAGGAGAGGATCATGGACTGTAGCAAGGAAGAAGGAGGATAGTGTATTAGTGGAGACACTGTAAAGAGTAAGCAAGGGAAATTAAGATGGGAAGCCAGAAGGAGAGAAAGATTGACAAGAGCTGGATAAAGAACTATCTTATTTTGTCTATCAGAGAAGCACTAAAAGTATACTGTGATTTGTAGGCAAGGGTGGAACAAGTATGGTCATCAGACAGAAAGGTTGGGGAACACAGCTTGACTGGCTTGGCAGAGGTATTTTGACCGGAACAAGTGTGAGGACTGGACAAACTAGTTATGGTAAGAGCACATTACAAATGTATTAATTACAAACTAGGTTTGTAACCTAGTTACAAACTAGGTAACGCTCACTACATGAGAAGTGAGAGTTTATTCCTTGAAGTACAATGAATAGTTCAACAGAAGGCAGAACAGAAAGGATCCCACATAGCAGAAAGAGGCTGTGCCCACAGATTACCAAGCTTCACAATTCCATGGCTGTTAACAGTACCTCAGAAACCTGTAATAATGTGCATTTTCTTTCACTGAGCTGACCAAAAAGTGGAGGAAGTCTATTACAATGGTTGCAACAGACATCAGTGTAGATGTAAAATTTTAAGTAAGGCCGATAAAACATGTTTACCATTGCAGCTCTCCATGGCAGAATACCTGGGATTTTCTGTTTGCTTTCTCATGAATCTTATTAGGTACTTAGAAAATAATTGAAAGCAATGTATCAGTAAGAAAAAAAACGAAAAACATCATTAGGCTGAAAAGAATTCAGAAGTTATGAAATGATGGAATTTAAGTCTACGTATACATTTCGGTTCATTTATACATATGCATGTCAGCATTATACAGTCTGTAACCTTACAATCATATTCTGGTTTTGGATAGGATATATACTTTAAAGGATATAGGGAATGAATACTACTTATTCTTTCAGTATATATACTTTTTTTTTTTCCCAATTATAATTGTTTAAGATGAGTTTCCAGGCCTTACTAGCTTCAAATTCCTCAGACACTGTTTCAAGATATAATTTGTGTGTGTTTTTTTATGACTGTCCATATGTTATCTGGCTATTACATGAACATTAACTAACTTCGCAAAATCACATTAAAGCAAGAATTGTCATTATCTCCATTTTACAGATAACACTTCAAATACAGAAAAACATCTTAAAATTTTGACTATTTTGATAACGATGATCTGATTTTTCCAGCCTAGTGTCATACATTCGAACACAATCAACACTGTCTTCTGTTGCATCAATATGCACCCAACACTTCTGTAATTCAAATTTAAAAGTAAGAAACCAAACAAGTTCATTCCAATTTCCAAGTACTTCATTTTGTGATGTGAATCATATATGTTTGGATAACTTATGTTTAAAATAGTTATTTAACATAGATCAGATCCACCTCCTACTCTTACAGAAATGTTTATTAATGACATTTTAAAGTAGTGGCAACAGGCAGTTAGTATGTCAGAAGCCAGCAACAATGCTGCAGACAAGCAGTGACTAGTCCATGTAAAAGCCCTATCAAAACTCACAACATTTTGTGCTGCAAAGGCAGCAAAATATGAATAGAAAAGTCGGATACTCAAACAGTTTACTGTATCTAAGCTATACAGAGCATGAACAGAAGAAAAGCATTTGAAGCAAATAAGCTAAAATTATGAAGACAGATTTTTATTTTGCAGCTCTGAAAAATCTTGTTGAGATAGTGAAGGAATATTGATAAGACTCTAAACAATTCCCTTCTTAACCTATAGTTTAGTAATTATTAATCTGTTCTTTAAACTGAACTCCCTTCAGAGTCCAGGAACAAGATTACACATCTTCAAGGATCAGGAACTGACATATTAATTGAAGAACCACATACAAAGCAATATCTAAAGATGTGGAGCAAATTCTTGAAGAATGTCAGACTGAAAACTACAGCCACTGTCAGCTGAGTCAAAATTCTGAGTTTAAGCAGGAATCTCTACAGAGTGCTCATAAAATATTGCAGCCTTGTATCAAGGACCACTGGTATAAAATGCTAGTTTTTTCTCAGCCAGTTTCTGAGAGGCGATCTGTCCTGGAACTTCATGAGGCTTAGCTGATATAAGTGCAATGACACAGGAGTGCTCTCATCTAGGAATGACAATGTTTTACCACAAAATGTGATAAATCTCTATGAAGCCGTTCCAGTGACCTGAAGTAACTTTACATTTACAGGTTTAATTTACTGTTCCAAATGACATAGCATCCACATTTTTTCAAGGCCTTTTAAACACCAGTGGTTTTTGCAAGGCAACATACTGAACATTTTCAGCTCACTTATAATCACAACATCCATTTGTCACTTGCAACTGAAAACCAACAGGGTAATAACTGCCTGGCTATATCACACATCACTAGTCTACTGATATGTGGACAGCAACACAGATAAACACTGATTTTGCATTTGCAGGACCATATTTTTCCTTTCACAAAGCACATTCTCTTAAGAGCTGGAACATTGAAACATTTATGCTGAGATTTTTCAAAGTTGTTTGAGGCATTCAGTCGAAGAGAAACTCAATTGAATAATTCCCAATTCCAAATTCAAAAATTCTTTGATATTAGATGTCCAAACCTCCCAGATGATTTTGTAAATCTCAGTCTTATAGTGAATAATAAGATATTTTCTCTAAGAATTTATTTTAGCAAAGGACTTACTTTCCCAGCAGTATCTTTGATCAATAGTCCAAAAACTTACAGGAAAAAGACACTTACAACTATTCACTGCAACACTGTCCTACGTTTGAAATTATACATAAACTAAAAGCCTTCTTTCAAATTCCACGTTGCTTTTGTTTATCTTATATGCTAGATTTTTTGTTGACAAAAAGCCACAGCTTAGTCCACTGCTTCCTTCTAACTTTCTCTTTTGGATACTTACTTGTCATCATCATCATGTCACCAGGGGATTTTATGTCCTTTGTGCTGCTGTTCTTGAAATATCCAGTGAGGTAGAGGTTTCCTATCACTCTCACTTTAGACATTCTCACTTTATAGATAAGAAATCAGACACTGACTTAAGTAATTAAGTAAGGTCACACAAGAAAACTAAACATACCTCTTCTGATTTCTAAAACAGTTCCTTAATTAATGGACCATCCATTCTGTAGATTATTTTTCACTTTAAAATGTACAGAATCAAAAAGGAGAACAATACTCAACCAGGCAACAAAAAAGAGTTGAGCTGCCATTCCTTTTCTTTTGCAGTTTATCTTTAAATCTAACATGTAAACAATATGAAAACAGCAGGGTGAATTTGCAAAGGCCTATTCCCTCTTTAGTGATATAGTTGTGAGTGTCTGTCTCTTCGAAAATTAAATATCTGACTAAATAACCTGCTATTTGTAGTACAGATGTTCTTAATGATGGTTTAACACTTATAAATGATCCTGTTTGTATTGCTCTTTATTCAAAGTACTGTATAAACCATTGTGTGACTTTCCTGCTGAATTTACTACAGCAAACAACCACCTAACAGTTTAGGAACCACAGAAGAAACAATTATAAAGAGTCTGATTAACTTCTTCATACAATTCTGTTGACATTTACAAATAGCTACTAGAAAATGTAATGACAATGCCAAACCAATCAATAGCCTTTCCTTTTAATTTGAAATAGAGAGGAAATAGTAACAGTTGCTTCACAGGTACAAAGCTTAAAAATAAGATTAAATGAATGGTGAAGAATTAAGCTTCTTGCAATAACAGATGAGGTTACAGGAGCAGCATAAAGTAAAATAGAGATCTATGGTTGAATTTTTAATATATATATTTCTCTTTCTACAGTTCTACTCGCAGCCTCTTACAAACTAGTCAAGTAGCCACTTGCCTTATTTACTCTTGAATGACTAACCAAAAGTTAAACAAATGCCTGTGTTACAGAGGCAATGTGAACATGCAAATTAGCAAGCTGAGTACCCCTCTGCTTCTCACTGTGCCTCCAGTGGGTGTGCCAGGTGTTGTAGTGTACTTCTATTGCTCCCACCACTACTTATAAAAAATCATCCATCTCCTTGTTATGCTTTTATTCTAGCTTGCTTGGGTAGGAATGCGCATGCAGGGTTATAAATTATTGAGGGAAAACAAAGCCAAGAAGTAGGTTCTGCAAGTATCTTTCGAAGCGATTTCAAGGAGTGTTTCATAGCCTGGGCTCAGCAAGTTCCACTCTGCACTCAGAGATCTTCCCCATTTGTAATAAATGGAATAGTTCTGGTGGAACCCAGCTGCACCAGGAAGTCAAGTTCAAGCACACAAGAACAAAAGGTAAGCATTAAAAAAGAATTAAAAAAAAAAATCATGCATGAAATACCTTTTCCTTATATTTTCAGCATCCATTTTAGTGATTTTACTGTACTACATACATTTCAAAGAAAAAAGGCATTACTTCCTTACAGTTGCAAGAAATTTGAACTGATGCTTCCCCTTTTACTTTCACTATACTATACAGATACTCACTAGATTAAGGAAGAGATCATTTAATATCTAGGTTGCTCAAACCCTCATCTAACTTGGCCTTGAACACTTGCAGGGACGGGGCAGCCACAACTTCTCTGGGCAACCTGTTCCAGGGCCTCACCAGCCTCAGAGCGAAAAATTTCTTCCTTTTAATCTAAATCTACCCTCTTTCAGATTAAAGTCATTGTCCCTTGTCCTATCACTCCATGCCCTTGTAAAAAGTCCCTCTCCAGCTTTCCTGTAGGCCCCCTTTAAGTACTGGAAGGCTGCGATAAGATCACCTCGGAGCCTTCTCTTCTCCAGGCTGAACAGCCCCAACTCTCTCAGCCTGTCTTCATAGCAGAGGTGCTCCAGCCCTCGGATCATCTTCGTGGCCCTCCTCTGGACTCGCTCCAACAGCTCCATGTCCTTCTTGTGTTGGGGACTCCAGAGCTGAACACAGTATTCCAGGCGGAGTCTCACAAGAGCAGAGTAGAGGGGCAGAATCACCTCGTTAGACCTGCTGGCCACGCTTCTCTTGATGCAGCCCAGGACATGGCTGGCCTTGTGGGCTGCCAGTGCACATTGCCGGCTCATGTTGAGCTTCTCATCCACCAGCACTCCCAAGTCCTTCTCCTCAGGGCTGCTCTCAATCCATTCTCTGCCCAGCCTGTACTTATGCTTGGGATTGCCCCGACCCACGTGCAGGACCTTGCATTTGGCCTTGTTGAACTTCATGAGGTTCTCACAGGCCCATCTGTCCAGCCTGTCAAGGTCCCTCTGGATGGCATCCCTTCCCTCCAGCGTGTCCACACCACCACACAGCTTGGTGTCATCTGCAAACTTGCTGAGGGTGCACTCAATCCCACTGTCCATGTCTCCAACAAAGATGTTAAATAGCACTGGCCCCAGTAGTGACCCCTGAGGAACACCACTCGTCACTGGCCTCCACTTGGACATTGAACTGTTGACCACAACTCTTTGAGTGTGACCATCCAACCAATTCCTTATCCATCGAATGGCTCATCTGTCAAATCCATGTCTTTCCAGTTTAGAGACAAGGATGTCATGTGGGACAGTATCAAATGCTTTGGACAAGTCCAGGTAGACGATGTCAGTTGCTCTTCCCCTATCCATAATGCTGTAGTAACCTCATCCTAGAAGGCCACCAAATTAGTCAGGCAGGATTTGCCCTTAGTGAAGCCATGTTGACTGTAACCAATCACCTCCTTATTTTCCATGTGCCATGCCTCTATCATATTCAAAGTCTTGAAAAGAATAACCCTCTGCTGTAATGCTATAGCTTTTTTCTACTAAAACATAGCAAAAAGCCTTAAAACACAAGATAGAAAACATACAAGTAACATTAGACAAATAGCTTATATGAGTAAGCTCATATGCAAAGGCATTAAGCATTCCTCTGAAAGCTTCTAGCATTTTATAGAAGTGAAGAAAAGTTGTATCTACAAATGAAATCTAGTTGTGACAAAACTACAGTTTGCAAAATTTTGTGCACAGGCATAACTGGAGAAGAAGGGGAAGATTGTGGGAGGGCAGTAATTCATTTCAGTACAATCTTCATTATGAGGAAGCCTGCTGGCTCCATCACAGCTGCCACGGTATCAATAGCCTTTTTGGGATCTTGTATTTTTCCTACTTCCATAATGTTGCTTTCCCTCATTAAGATTCAAATCCAATTGTTTATGCTGCCGCTCACTGTTACTCTTCTTTCATGCTGATTATTTCCATTGAATCTCATGTAAAATGTACGGAAGTTTAGAGAAAAATGCAGGCACTGAATGTTAGTAAAGTGGAAGAAAGCAAAACAGTTGTTCGTTCCTAAAACATAGCCATAAGGATTGCATATCTCCCTCCAGTCTCCCAGTTTTATTATTAGTTCTGGCTAGTACTATTATAATTGATGAATTGCGCCTAGTAATTAGACAGACCACTTCACTGCTGCAAAACATGTTTTGTGTACATGCAAAGGTGTAAAATAATTTCTCATTCCTCAAAAATCAGTCTCCTTAATAATTTGATACTATAATACACTCCAAAGGCTGCTTGTAAGGTGGAGATAATACTTCCACTAACTGTTGTTTTTGTTTTTTCCTGACTGCTCATAGTTCTGCTCACAGTTCTTAAGTCCCCAGAACAATGATAATTATTATAGTCTGAGCTCAGTCCTGATCTTCTGCTTCAGTAAGAAGAGAAACTTTCCAGACAGCTAGTGCATGGATGGTACAGGAAAGGAGCAAGCTCTGTGCAAATCATCTCCCTAAACGGTATTTAGCATGACTAAATGGAAGATACCTGGTGCTTGATAAAACGTTCTTCTAAAACATTCTTACTATTCCTTTCTTTGCTTAATTTATATTGACAATTATTAGTCACCAAAATTAACACATATAACCTTTATACTTCTAATCAAGTCCAAACTCAGAAGAAGCAAATGCTTACAACAGACAGTAATTATCACCACTTTCTCACTGTTTACATGATGTAAATGATGCCTAAGCCAAGCCTTTTAGGAGCAACGTGTCTGCAGATGTAGGTATGAAAACATCCGAAAGAGGTTGCAAACTGAGTGTCAATGTCTACACATACAGTATAATCCAGTACTGCGATACTGGAAATTGATGTTTTTTCTTAATAAGGGACATAACTTTTAACAGTATTTGGGTAGACTATTTACATATTTTCACGTCACCACAACACTAGATTCACATGCAACCTGTTGAAGAAGCAAGGGATATTTTTCCCCCCAGTTTTCAGTTTATTCATACATGAAGAAAAGTATAGTAATAAGACTTGTGAACTGCAACTCAAGGAAATTGTAAATAATTGTATACTGAATTGCAGGTGGAGCACCACATATCATTTCAAGATCAAAAAATCTCACTTCTGAGTAGTCCTGTGTAAATCTAAGGGTACCTCTCCCACTACATTTCCAAGGCCATGTTCCAGGTCTGGTAAGACAAGATTGTGGGTTGCAGTGAGAAGTATTCATTGGAGAAGTATTAATCTGGAGATCTTTGGTAAGCTTAGAAAAAATGGAGAGTCCAAGTCCTGTGCTTACCTTGAACTTTGCAATAGAATGATTACACATCCTCAAAATGTACATATTCAGAGAAACCAACATTATATTACAATTCCTAATTTGGTGCTAAATAGTATCCACAAAGTATAATTTAATAGAAAACATTAATAGTTACCCGAGTAACGGATCTTGAATCCTTTCTTGCTGGTTGCATGATCAGTTGACCAGCGAAGATACAGCTGATTCATTTTGCTTGTGAAGTTCAGCTGTCCAGTATGATTTCCGCTTAAAGCAACTAGTAAAGGGCTTTGCCCAGAGGAACCTTCAGAGACAAACAAAGAAACTCTTGAAGTTTTAAAGTACTACCAAGTTAAGTAATAATTTCCATATTTTAACTCAGCTGTGAATGTGAATATACAAGGAAAGAATAGGAAATAACCTGACAGATCGTTGCCAATGAAATAATTAACAGATATCTATTTAAACTATCCATTTGGTTTTAGACTTTCACTAGAGGGTAAAATAAAAAAATCTCGGTACAAACAAACTTAAATATTAAACAATGAGTATTTTTGCCGTACACACTGAAAAAATAGTGGTTTGTGTTTGGTTTTTTTTTTTTTTTAATAATTTATTTCTATTAGGGTGTCGTGGTTTAGGCCGATCTGGCAACTAAACTCCACACAGCCGCTCTCTCACTCCTTCTCCAGTAAAGTGGAGAGGAGAAAAAAAAAAGAATAAAAGAACTGAGGGTCGAGACAAGAACGGAGGGAGCACCCACCGACCATGGTCCTGGGCAAAACAGACTTGGTTTTCTTAAAGCAAAACAATTTATTAACAGTTGCTCAAAAGAATAAAGACAAGCAAAACCAGTTACTTAAGAAGATAAAAAGAAAACAAGGCCAGATCTTAAAAACAACACCTCTCCACCCCTCTTTCATTTCTTCCTGGCTCCACCTCCTCTACAATTACTTTGAATGAGGTTATATTTCTGCTCCTTCTTCTTTTATATCTATTATTTATTTAAGCTCTTTTCCAACTAGTGAGTGGTAGCAAATCTACACATTCTGACATTGTACAGCTTGTATAATTTTAAACACCACCATATTAAATATTGAACACATTAGCTAAAAAATGCTCTGTCACATGTAAGATCACCACAGTTTCCCTGTGGAATACACATATGTACAAGTGCTATAAATTTACAACACATATTTCATTAGGACTCGGTTCTGTTAAAAGATAGTGTGTTTATTATAGTATTATGTCAGTACAAAAAAAAATGTGATAAATATAGGAAGCTGAAAAAACGTGTCCTGGCACTAGACCCATGTCTTCACCACAATAAAACCCTAGAAGCACAATTAATGATTTGGGGGCTAACTACATAATAAAACAGCATATTTACAAGAGGAAAAAAAAAGTATATATATCAAACCAATCTCCAGCTGAAAGCTTTCTAAAACATGAAATGTCATCTTCTTCCTCGATATGAACGTTATGTTTTCTGTAGCTGAACTCCTCCCTTTTATATGCTTATTATGCCTTTTTCTCCATGTTTTTCAAGTTTAGGAAAGCAATGTTCAAACAAAATTATCTTGGCCAAGGCAGCTATTTCAAATAAAGAGGCTGCTTAATTCATTTTTACTGTGCCTGAGCAGCTGCAGCCTGATCAGCTTTTCTTATGTTGCATGAAAATACAAAAATAAAACTGACTCACATGATATCTAAAAATTGATTACAATTGTTGTCAGCCTTCTCCCCCTCCAATCCAATACAAAATAAGTATATATTCTGAATGGGACATTTCAGGTACAAAAGGGAGGCTACAGAAGTCACAGGAAACAATGAAGATTAAGACAACCTCGCAGTTCTTGGGAACTGAAGTTAAATCATCATAATGACACTACAACTAAATATTACTAAATAAATTCTAAATAAGAAATACACATACAAAATGAGAACAAATAAGCATAGCTTTAGGCACAGGTTGCCCAGCATGCCCTCATCAAAATGCTTTGTGGCTTGTTTGTTTTTCATATTAAGGAGTTAGTGTTCGATGATTACAGTGTAAGATAAATGATGAGAATTGCTGAGGTCAGTTCCTATTTTTGCTTGAAAAAATGATTTAGAACATGACAATTCCTTTAGTTTCTCTATTCTTAGTTTAGAATGTATCTGTTCTTTTGAAATTCTCAAAGGGGCTAAAAGAATACATTTACAAATAAAGATCTACTACATACAAAGAGGTGAGAATCTTTCCATGTTAGTGATTATTAAATTAGTTTGCAGCACCACATGCCACATTGGATTTTTTAGCCTTTCGGCTAAAAAAGGATCAGAGGAATGATTCAATGTACTTTAGTTTGCTTTGGTTTTCCTGAAGCTGAGTTTCAGTTTCTGTACCTTACTTAGCAGGCAGCTCTTCAGGTGAGTTCAGGAAAGTCAGCAGCATGACTTAGGTGTTCTTGAGTCTGATTTTTTAATTGCTATTTCAGAGTTTGTCTCTATCAGGAAATAAATAGTCAACTTCTGGTGTGCTGACCTGTCATATGACGCTTTTCTGAATATTAGGTAAAAGCTGACATTTCTGTCTATTTTCCATGACAGAAATTTGTTGGTTTATTTCAGTGAGAAAAAAAAAATAATACTTCCTATATTATATGAATGATGTTAGTGTTCTGGTTGAGAAACTGATAACTGCTGGCCTGGATAGGCACACCCTCCTTTGGGTTAAAAACTGGCTGGATGGCCGGGCCCAAAGAGTGGTGGTAAATGGGGCTAAATCCGGCTGGAGGCCGGTCACCAGTGGGGTTCCCCAGGGCTCAGTGCTGGGTCCAGTTCTGTTTAACATCTTTATCAATGACCTGGATGAGGGGATTGAATGTACCCTCAGTAAATTTGCGGACGACACCAAGCTGGGAGGCTGTGTCGATCTGCTTGAGGGTAGAGAGGCCCTTCAGAGGGATTTGAACAGACTGGATCGTTGGGCTGAGGCCAATGGCATGAGCTTTAATAAGGCCAAGTGCAGAGTCCTTCACTTGGGGTATAAAAACCCCAAGCATCGCTATAGGCTCGGGGAAGAGTGGCTGGAGAGCTGCCTGGCGGAGAAGGACCTGGGGGTCTTGGTTGACTACCGGCTTGATATGAGCCAGCAGTGTGCCCAGGTGGCCAAAAAGGCCAATGGGATACTGGCGTGTATCAAGAATAGTGTAACCAGCAGGAATAGGGAAGTGATCCTGCCCCTGTACTCGGCACTGGTGAGGCCGCACCTGGAATATTGTGTCCAGTTTTGGGCCCCTCGCTTTAAGAGAGATATTGAGCTCCTGGAGCGAGTCCAAAGAAGGGCGACTAAACTGGTCAAGGGGCTGGAAAATAAAACTTATGAGGAGCGGCTGAGGGAGTTGGGGCTGTTTGGCCTGGAGAAGAGGAGGCTGAGGGGAGACCTGATTACAGTCTACAAATACTTGAGAAAAGATGGTGGGGAGGTAGGGGAAGGGCTCTTTATGTTAGTGTTGGGTGATAGAACAAGAGGAAATGGGTATAAGCTTAGTCAGGGGAGATTCAGGTTGGATGTTAGGAAGTATTTCTTCTCTGAAAGGGTTGTCAGCCACTGGAATAGGCTGCCCAGGGAGGTGGTTGAGTCCCCATCCCTGGATGTGTTTAAGAATAGGGTGGATGATCTACTTGAGGATATGGTTTAATGGGGATTAGAGATGGTTGGACTCGATGATCTCTAAGGTCTTTTCCAACCTAGAAATCTATGAATCTATGAATGTTCAGTGTAAGTAACCTGAATACAGTGTTTTCAAGTTCAAAAGCCTTTAACAATTATATTCATGGTACATTTACGGCTTCTCTGGTTTAGAATACAGATGAGATTTCCCAAGGTTACGACTGATAAGTGGGAATGGCTAATGGGCTTATTGGTCCCAGCTGACCAGGGTGGCCTCATTGACTGGATGCCTATAGCGATCATTATCCAGCTGCTGAAGCACCGTAATTTACAATTTAGTCAGTAAGGTGCAGTCTCTATTTTGGTTTGCATTCCGAAGCTGCCTTATAAAGTAATCAAGAGACTTGTGCCTTAGCAAACACTATTTCTCTAAAAGTTGTCTTGCTGATCTTTATGCAGTTTCTGTGTAAAGTTTGGTGACGTATCTTTACTTGATGTAGACAGATCAATGCAGTTCTTCTAACTTAAATAAAGGTATGCTGGTTTGGACCACATCAGGTGCCAGGATATGACGTATATTTTTTGCACAATGTAGCAATAAAGGGAAATACCTATGCTAGTTCTAAACGAGCTAGTCTGAGTTATATTCATCACTGGAAACAGTATAGTCATAACAGCATTGCCTTCTGCCCCAACAAACTCATCACGCTGAGATGTAGAACTAATTAGCCTAGCAAAGCACATTGCTAATGTGGCCACAGGGACACAAGCAAGTATCTCTGCAAGGCACTGCAATGTGCCACATTTAAATACCAACTTGTTGAGAGAGAGCTCAGGAATCTCTACATGGCACTGTATTGAGAGGTTATAAATATACCATTATCTTTCTCATTTTAGTTTGCTGGTAGGTGGTAGAAAAAATGACTTCAGTAGAGCTGCACTAGAGATGAATTTATAAGAATGTGATTTCATGTCATGAAATGACAATGCTTAAAAATGTAGTAAATATGATAATTCTTCTCTCAGATCTATTATTGATAATCTGGTATCATTAAATTTAAATGCCTAAGAAAGAAAACAAAAATCTTCATCAGGAACATTAAGCAGTTTCAACAGAATTTTTCAAAACAAAACAAAGTGATTAGACTACTAGAAAAGTTCCAGACACACTATGTATTGTCTTGATGTAATATACAAAAAAGAACGGAGTAAAAGATAGTCTTAATGGATTTTTTCAGACTATTTTCTCCACTAACCTGACATGGACACACACTTTATAAAGAAAAAAAATATATGTTAATGAACTGGCATTTTTAAAAGAATGAAAAATATTGTGGATTTTTTCAGAATGCTGTTATCAAAAAGTGAAAAAAGTTAATAATTTTAGACATTAAAAATCTACTACTTATGAAAAATACTTAGAGCAAGATACCTCAGAAGATATGACCTTTTAATATTTTTCATGTTATGAAACTTCCATAGTGAATATTAATCAGTTCTATCACAGTTATCATATATTCTTGGTTAATGAGGGAAGATACGATAATGGTCTCCAAATGAATAAAAATATATTAAAGAACAATCAGGCACTAGTTATTTTCATCAATCAATGAGAACAGAACAAGTGATAATCTCAGAATTCAGTAGAAAATAAGAATAGCCTGTTAATTAAGTAGGGCCCTTTGAGAGGTGCTGCTATGAGTAACGCTTGAGAAATTGAGTTTTTGTCATTTTTCTACTCTTTGCACCAAAACAAATGGTCAAATACTTTAACAGGGCTATATTCAAACAATGTGCAGCACTGGTTCTGCTATGCTATGGAGAAAGTAGACTGGGTATTTGGACTCAAATTTGAGTATTTAGATTCAAGTAATTTTATTAAGTTGGACAAATGGAATTATAACCCCAAAATATTCCTCACTATAAATAATCCATCACAAACCAATATGTTATCTTCTCCTTTCAGACACCTCCATATATTTCCCAGCAAACAGAAAACTGTGTGACTTTCACAGAGATGCTGCAGCTGCTACTGCTCCTCCTCTAACAATACCTAATAAAATTTAAAAATTTCTTTGTCTTGAATAGATCTATAAAAACCTTAACTGGCTATCAGATTTAGATATAAGGCAAAAATAATAGAAATACTGGAGTATTGTTTAAGTTTCAGATGTATCACTGTATTATGAAACCAACAATTGGAAATCAAGCCCCACTCGACCCGATATTTGTTCTTTTGTGGTTACATAGTATTTAAATCTCTCTTACCATCAAATACCTCCAGCTCATCAAATTGCTTTTCACTTTGAAACATTTCTACAAAGATGGAAATGTTATATCCTGGCTCAACCTTTATAGTCCAAGAACAGGTCTGAGAGTTAGGATAGGTGCCCGGGTAACCTGGACTGAGGATCACTCCTGATGATTCTGTACGGATTTCATTTGCTGGACATTGTGCTAAAAATGACACAACGAAAAGAACAACAAAAATAGCAATGAAACAAAGTCTTTACTTTCTATGAAAAAAGTAGCAGTATTTTTCAGAGATATGTATGCTTCAGGTTCAGTTTCCAAATGAAAGCACATTAAAAACGTATTCTAGATGGAAGGAACAACTAAGTTCCCTTTAGCACAAACAGAAAAAGAACCACCTTTATAAACCTTGTATTTATGAAACGAGATACTAATTACAGTAAAACATTCATCCAGAAATATGTCACAGCTCAAAGGGTTTAAAGCCAAGGGATTCTCATATGCGGGTGTGCTCGTTCACCCAGGTGAGGTAAAAGCCCTGGTAAAACTTTTAATCTGGAAACCTGGTAGCTGTCTTCTATTTGAAATTTTAAAAAAACCCACTGACCTTTAAGAATGAAGTCTGTTACATGAACATGACAATATATTGGAGCTTCTAGGCACATCAGATCATTTGAAAACATACGTGTTTTGTGCAGACAAAGGGTTTATTTTGGATATAGAATACTACAAATTACCCAAGTAAGACCTTATCAGCAACCACTTTCCCTCCTATTTAAATTCTGAACTCATAACATTTTAGTGTTTCACCTGGCATTCATAGGAGTTTATAATCTCTGCATATGACAAGCATTATACTATATCAAAATGCTGAAAATTTTATATCCTAAATACTGGTTTCGATTAAGAAATTCTTTTCTTGGTCACTGGTTTTATTTAATATTTTGCCTCTCATGCAGGACTGATTTTTTCATATCTGTTGCTATTGAGGTCTGATATACTTTGTCCACAGTGTCATAATATATCTGCATTTTAACAATGTTTTTGTGTAAGATTCACAAATATATCTTGACAGAAATGCATTCCTGCAAATTTTCTGGCACAGTACCCAAGTACTTACAGAAATTAAAGGTTATAGGAAAGGTGAAAAACATTATAACAGGAAAAATGATCAGGGGGAAAAAATATGTTGCAGGGGAAAAAACACACATAACTATCAGAAACAAACATTAAAAATGAGACTGTTTCCCCTAGTTGGCTTTTTACAAACTTGGAGGTGAAATCTAGGTTCAGTTGTAGCCAGGAAGAATTTTGCTGTAAACTTTTGGAAAACAGCATCAGGAGTTCAATCGTCAATTGTCCTCTCAGAGAAATTAAGCACACTGGTAGGGAAGGAAATTATATTTTATAAAAGATGTCCAGTCTTTACCTTCTGTTCCATACACTGGGGACAAATCTGAACCCTCCAACAGAAGCAACAATGCAAACAAAATAGGAATGTTATCAATTAATTCACATATAAATTAACCATCACTTTCCTACATGGTGCATAGACCTTTACCTTTGAGAAGCTGGCATATTCCTGTCCTTTCTCTAACCTAGATACAGTTTTCCAGACTTGTGTGTGGAAGGTGAGAGAAAGTGTATGTGCCTGAGTTGGACAGTACAATGTTCTATTTGCTGTCTCAGATTCTTTAGAATATCTTATATAATGATACATTGAGAAAGACATGAGTTTCAAAATTAACTTACAAGCTCGTTTTCTGATGGCTATCAATTTCTTAATGGAACCAATGTTTAGAAAAAATAAACTAGAAACCAAACCAGTTCTTTTCTGACAGTTCCAAGACTTCCCTAGATCTGACTTAAAGGTTGAGCCTTCAGCACAAAACTCAGTGTGATTCTTCTTCATTTGTGATTTTTTTATAGTATAACAAAAATTATAAATCACTTATTTAAAAGTCAATCTGATTATTTAGGGACATAAGAAGGGGAGAAAGCATGAAAAAGTAAAAACTTCTTATTTTCCTTTTTTGTCATAACCTTTTCTTCTTCAGTCTGCTCTAATAGATTGGAGAATATGTAGCATTATCACAGAAGCAAATGTAGGAAGAAATATTAGATTTTTGAAACCCTCTCTTCCTCTCCTCACCCTCATCTTGTTTAGCTAAAAAATTTCTTCAGTCAGAGAGAAAAATGTCAGCCTGTGAAAAGGAGGGACGTAATATGCAAGTGAGAATATACCATCAAGCAGAGAGAACAAGGTTTGGGCTGGGGAAAAATAGCAAGTAAATAATTTTTCCTTGGCACATGTCCCTTTTTGCTATCATTCAACAGCACTGGCTGTAGCAGACAGTATCTCTAAGAGGTAAAGCCGTTTTTCACAGAACACATTCTAAGAGAGGGAAAGCCAATGGGGTGACGGTACATAAAATAGTAAGAATCCTTCTGACAATTTTAATTTAGGGACTGTCTCTTGAGATAGAAACACCTGTAGCCAAATTACACACAGACATTTCACATGAGCTTCTGTGCAAAAATATAGCATTGCATGTATTTAATGACAGTAGCTTCTCTTTCTCATTATCATAAAATGAAACACATGGTTACTTTGACTTCCTATATTCTTCAAAATAAAAGAACAACTTGAGAAAATACAGTCAACAAGTGCTCTGACTCATGAATCTGCAGGAAGTACAAGTAAACCAGCAATTATCATAAACTAACATTGGGCAGAAACATATTGTCAGATAAATAATGATAACTGTTTTCCCTTCGTTAAATACACGAGACTTATTCCTTAGCAGAAGTTTGGCTAGCTATTTTCTGTCAGACATGCAGTAAAAATGTTCACCAGTTATGAAGAGTAGCTGACATGACACAGTTCAACAACCTGCTTTTACCTGAGACCAGCCCCGTGGAGAAGGACTTGGAATTGTTGGTTGGTTCAACGGGCGCTCACAGCTCAGAAAGCCAAATGTATCCTGGGCTACACCAAAAGAAGCACAACCAGATTCTCCCCCTCTGCTCTGGTGAGATCCCACCTGGAATACTGCATCCAGCTCTACAGTCCTCAGCACAGGAAAGACATGGACCTGCTGGAGTGGGTCCAGAGGAGGGCCACAAAAATGATCAGAGGGATGGAACACCTCTCCTATGAAGACAAGCTGAGGCAGTTGGGGTTGTTCAGCCTGGAGAACAGAAGGCTCTGGGGAGACCTTCTAGCAGTCTTCCAGTACCTAATGCCTACGAGAACGCTGGAGAGGGACTTTTTAAAAGGGCATGTAGTGACAGGACAAGGTGCAATGGCTTTAAATTGAAAGATGGTAGATTTAGATTAAATATAAGGAAGAAATTTTTTACATTATGGGTGACGAAACACTGGAACAGGTTACCCAGAAAAGCTGTGGATGGCTCATCCCTGGTAACATTCAAGGTCAGGTTGGATGGGGCTCTGAGCAGCTTGTTCTAGCTGAAGATGTCCCTGTTCATTGCACGGGGACTGGACTAGATGACTTATAAAGGTCTCTTCCAACCCATACTATTCTAGGACTCTTTTCAACACTGGAAAACTATCATGTCTCTGGATAAACTTTCCTTTAAGAAATGGTTATGATAACATAAACATGACCAAAAAAAAAAGTTGCAAAGCACAGGACATTTCAGAGGAAGATACAGCGCTGTAGCAAGTACCTCTAGAGTACTAACAGCAGAGATGGTAATGATACAATCGCCTTCTGTTGCCTGCTTTTCCTTAGCATGTCAGGGAGTTACGGAAATGACCATTGGTCAAATTACTCATGAAGCAAACTATTGACTGGTCATTCAGATTTGAGGCCTGCAAACAAAATCTGGATGTTGCACAGATACCGGCAGACAAAACTAAAGTCAGGTAAGTTCGCAAAATGGAAAGTGCGATGGTTCATTCTTCCAGAAAAGATTACAATTGGGTTAATCTAGAAGGTTATTATCACAGTCCTTTAAATGGGTACTCTTTCAGCTAAGTTTCCAGAGGCATCATTTTGGAAGAGGTGCACTCTAAGTATCTTCTTAAGAGCTGGCTGCATTAACTCGTGTTTACTTACTGTAGTATATTAAGTTTTTGGAATTTGAGATGGAGGATTTTCAAGTAAGAAAAAGATTCAAAATTACAGTTTGGAAATCCTGAGATCACTTTACAGTGACCCACAGAACATTGTCATAAAGCACTGAGATATTCTTCACTAACTCGAGAAACTGACTGCAAGTATATGAAAGAAATGGAGCCAGGAAAGGAAATGCAGTGAAAAAATAGAGGAAAGCCACCGATACACAGAAGTGAAAATTGCTAGTTTCCTTTAGGAAAAAAAAATGTCATAGAATAGGAAGAAAGACAATCACACTCAAGAGAGCACAGACACCTTGACTGTGAGTATCTTGGAAACATCTGAAAATGCTCCAGATAAGAATTGGCCACTGTAAGGATGGTCTGCAAAAAGAAAAAGAGACAGGACTAGGAAATTGAAAGGGAGATTAAAAAAAAAACACAACACAGAAAATACTTTTTTTGCCTTTTTCTTTTACCTGCTTTGCTCTTCGATCATTTACTTTTTCTTGTAAAGGAAGAAAAAAAGAGAAGCAGAAAAAAGGCAAGGAGATAGCTCATTTGCTAGATTTGGAAAAAAAAAAAAACACAAACAATAAAATCATTTTTTCAAAAACAGGTAAAAGTTACCAATAACAGAGAAAGACTGCTGCTAGCTTTCTCATTCCTTGCAGCTGATTCTAAGAAGGGACTTGAAACTAATTTATTTACCAAAGGGGAAAACGTGCCTTTTGCAGATGTTTCCTCATACCGTTCTCTCCAGACTGAGGAAAGGTATGATGTTGCTTTGCAGTTAAGAACATTTCTTTGGTGGGTGAATATTAAAAATCAATAGTTTCAAGGTCAGAAAATTTTCTTGAACAAATCATCATACAAACACAACGGAAGAAACAGATCAATGCAGGACAGCTATAAGGTTTCTTTCCTATGCATATTCTATTGTATTCACTTTGTAGACTTCACAACTTTACAAAAGAGAAAAATTTCCAAAAGGAAGAGCTACTGTTGATGTGAAAAAAAATGCACCTCTAATACAAATCAGCACAAATAGTAATGTGAAGGATGGAAGAGAATATGAAATATTCTTCTGTGGTACTGAGAGAAAAATAGTGTCTTATGAGGCCTCCCTCACCATATTTTTAGGGCAGAAAATTCAAGTAAAAATGAAACTCTTACGTATTTCTAAGCTGTAAACAGCTCAGTACCTCTCCTGTGCTAGAGCAGAGGTGGCCAAATCTCCTTACACAGCAAGCTACAGCTCTTACTCTTCCGGTGGCTAAAAGTCATTGGATAAGAGATCCCTTCCAACCTCAGCCATCCACAGGAGACATACCACAGGAACTTACGAGAAAAATAGTTCTGGATTAGTTCAGGGGCACGGGAAGGCAGTGTATTGCTCCTCTGCAGTTTAGGGGGCTGGCTGCACAGCTGGGTTACGTGGCAAATTGGTAACGTTCACCTTGGCAGCCTTTGCTGGCTCTCTTACTCCATCATAACAAATTACTCACCAGATTCCCTGCAGTGTAACTTAGCTGCTGATTACATGACTTAGTCTTTAGAGTGGAAGCTAGACTTGAACGTTTTACAAGATTCATTTAGTTAAAGACATAAAATTGAGATAACTGCTTCACCTTGCTCCATAAAACAAAAGGCACATTCTTTTCCCAATACCACTAATAACTACTTTTTATCAATTGAATAGAGATAAATTCTACAGTGCTATTTTCTTGGTAATATACGCACAATAGGTGAAAAAAAAAACATGCAATTTGGACCCTTTTCTGGACAACGTTAGCTCTCACCTTCTGCATGGTATTTCAAAACAGATTATTCCTAAATATAGTCACACAAATTTCTTCAGTTGAGGCATACATATTCCACTGTTAACACTGTTTATTTGTCAATCACATTAACATTATATTCATCAGTATTATATTTTATTATATTTTATATTTATTATATTATATTTTATACCTTCTGAACTCTCCTCTGCCACCTACGTTAGACAGTGATTCAAATCCCTACACATTTAGAAGTTTAGGAATTGATGTGAAGTTTGCCAATCCAGAAAATCTGAGCTGCAAAACACAGATTTAGACATTTGAGCCCCAGTAAATATTTAATTATAATTTATTTATAAATATATCCCATAAATTTTATAAGTACATACTGTAAAATGGTTTGGAATGATACCCAGAATAAATATTAATAAGACCTGCTCTAAGCATATTGAAGGATATAAGCAAGCTATTTTACACTCATTTTTAATCATATTGTTGTACATGTAAATTCCAAGTACTGTGATTTGTTTCTTTACTTAAATTCATACATACAGGCAATGCTTAGAGAAAAACAAAGGAAATAACAAAGATCTTTATGTTACACAGTTGTATGCAATTGAGTGCGGTGGGGCAGTGTCACGAGAAAAGTAATTCTCTAGGACAACATAACACTCTCATCATATCCTGTTTTTGAGAAACACATTACCTGACCTGGCTTTTGGAGAAATCTAATTTGGTTATTTTGGGGAAGGCCTGACTAAGCTTCTTGACTTAACTCTAACACTATTTCTGATGTCTCCATTTTTGATTTATCATTTTATTCATAAATATCATCACCACATTAGGACAATATCGCACCACCTCTGTAACTTAAGTGTTTTGAGCAGCCAGGTTAGAGATCTCTACCTTACATTGAATGCCAATCAGCTGTTGTATTAGTACAGCAATTTTTGTCACCAATACAGGAGCACATCTTGCAGTTGCAATGCTCATCATGCTTTAATTCACATCTCTACACTTCCCTAAAAGCAATTAAAAAAGAAAAGAATCTGGTAGCAAGATGATACAAGGATTGGATGAGAGCAGAGGTTCCAAGTGTATAAACACAAATCACAAATGGTTGACTACTGGTAAGCATAAATTCATGCACAGGGAGAGCACGTTTTGTAGGATGCCTAGGGCTCTGCACACTAGACAATACCTGGCAAGTTATCACGGTACCAAGAATACCAGAAAATCTGTCCTCAGACAGATCAGACAGGAAGCGAAAAGGAACTGTAAGAAAAGTATAGCGTGGTGCAATTACAGCTGCTCTGGAGGTCATTCATTCAGAATCATGTAAAAGCGGTCACCGAGACTGATTTTTATTGCCTGTCAGATACGTCATCAGACTTGTTTTGCATACAATATCCTAGAACCTGGCCTTCTATCATATATTTCTTCTCTACTACAACAAAGTGGCAGAGCTCAGGAGAATGAAGAGTTTTCTGGTATCTTTAAAAAATGTGAAGCTGATCTAAATAACATTGTAAACAATTCTAAACTACAGGTAAAATGCAGGAATGTAAGAAGGCAGTTCAAAAATTAGTTTGAAATACAATATGTAAATTACTTGGCAAGTAGCATTTTTTTTTCAAATCTATCAGGATCAGATAGTATTGTATAAATGCAGTTTTATACTGCATCGCCTCAAAAGAAATAGAGTAGAATTGGAAAAAGTATCGAAAAACACGACAAGAATGACTAAAGGTATGAAATACCTTCTGGTCTATAAAATTATGTTAAAATATGGTGAATAGAGAATACCTCGTTACAGTTTCTTCCTCG
The DNA here is from genome assembly GCF_009769465.1 of Tauraco erythrolophus. Lineage (NCBI taxonomy): Eukaryota > Metazoa > Chordata > Aves > Musophagiformes > Musophagidae > Tauraco > Tauraco erythrolophus. The sequence goes on along the minus strand of NC_141466.1, from coordinate 48,087,631 downwards.
ATAAGAACTAAAGGACATGAAGTGAAAACAGCAGGTGCCAAGTTCAAAGCAGAGAAACAGAGAAACAGAGAAACATCTTCACATATTACATCAATAAATAGTGCAACTTCTTGCACAAAACTCTGTGGATTAAAAATACAAAAAACATATACAGCTTAAGAGTAGCTTAGCTACAACTGGGTGGAGGCCTTAATTAACTGCATGCTTGCAATGATCTTCTGTTCTTCACTAGAAAATCACTACTGGCCAGTGCCAGAGATGGAACATTGAGTATATGGTCTGGTATATGAGATTTTAGGTCTGATCCAGAAAAATGTATTTCTCCCCTGCAGACACTTAGGTTTTCAGAGTGCAACATGTGTACTTTCATATATTTATCTGAGAGTAAACACCATAAAGATGGTAATTAAACCCAGAACTTTTAAATTATCGTATTTCATACAATCTAGAAAAAATATTGATAAATATAAGCTAAAATGTTATCATAAAATAGGAATTCAACATTTATCTCCATAGTAATTCACGTAGACAGACAGAGGTATTGGAGAGGCTGGGATAAGAATAAAACAAGTAATTCTATTTTCCAGAAAGGAAAATAAAATTTATTTAAAGATAAAACTTGTCTGAAGAAAGAAATCAGTTGCATCCCAACTGCGCTAGAATCTTTACTCTAATGCCTCCAGTTCCATTGTCTTCTGTCTCTGAATCACTTCAACAGCATTTTTTTTGTTATCTGATTGTTTGATTTGATGTCCTTTCTGTAACAAAGTTCTGCTGTATTCATATTACAAGAATACAAGGCTGAAAGACGGTAACAGGTTGCAATCTAATGGCTGAAAGACAGTAACAGGTTGCAATCTACTCCTCAACTGAAACTGTTACATAATCCCTTTCATGAAAAAAAACCCAAACATGCACAGTAAAGATACTCCTAATAATCAATTAGAAACAACTTACAAAACACTAATATGCTAGTAACTTTAATTGATAGGGGAGTTCTGAAAAACAATAAATAACACAAATACAAGCAAGGGGAGAAAATCACAAAATCTACCAGGTGTGTGAAGGAAGCACAGAGCTGCTAGTATTCCTCTACAATGTTTCAACAACATCTACCATCAGAGAAAGCCAATAGTTTCCACGGCATCTGCAAGAAATAAACTACTTCCCTGTGCTTCACAGAATCATAGAATATTAGGGATTGGAAGGGACCTCAAAGGATCATCTAGTCCAATATCCCTGCCGGAGCAGGATCACCTAGATCAGATCACACAAGAATGCGTCCAGGCGGGTTTTGAACATCTGCAGAGAAGGAGACTCCACAACCTTTCTGGGCAACCTGTTCCAGTGTTCTGTTACCCTTACTGGGAAGAAGTTCTTCCTCATGTTTAAGCGGAACCTCCTATGTTCCAGCTTATATCTGTTTCCCCTTGTCCTATCATTGGATGCCACTGAGAAGAGCATGGCTCCATTCTCATGACACTCACCCTTTATATATTTATAAACATTAATGAGGTCTCCCCTCAGTCTCCTCTTCTCCAAGCTAAAGAGACCCAGCTCCCTCAGCCTTTCCTCATAAGAGAGATGCTCCACTCCCTTAATCATCTTTGTGGCCCTGCGCTGGACTCTCTCAAGCAGTTCCTTGTCTTTCTTGAACTGAGGGGCCCAGAACTGGACACAATATTCCAGATGCAGCCTCATCAGGGCAGAGTAGAGGGAGAGGAGAACCTTCCTCGACCTACTAACCACACCCCTTCTAATACACGCCAGGATGTCATTGACCTTCTTGACCACAAGGGCACATTGCTGGCTCATGGTCATCCTGCTGTCCACAAGGACCCCAGGTCCCTTTCCCCTCTGCTGTTCCCCAACAGTTCAGTCCCCAACTTGTACTGGTACATGTGGTTGTTCTTATAGAATCATAGAATGGTTAGGGTTGAAAGTGACCATCTAGTTCCAAGCCCCCTGCCATGGGCAGGGAAACCCTCCACTACACCATATTGCCCAAAGACTCATCCAACCTGGCCTTGAACACTTCCAGGGATGGGGCAGCCACAATTCCTCTGGGAAACCTGTTCCAGTGCCTCACCACCCTCAGAGTGAAAAATTTCTTCCTTATATCTAATCTAAACCCACCCTCTTTCAGTTTGAATCCATTGCCCCTTGTCCTATCACTACACGCCCTTGCAAAAAGTCCCTGTCCAGCTTTCTTGTAGGCCCCCTTTAAGTACTGGAAGGCTGATATAAGATCATCCCGGAGGCTTCTCTGCTCCAGGCTGAACAGCCACAACTCTCTCAGCCTGTCTTCATAGCAGAGGTGCTCCAGCCCTCGGATCATCTTCATGACCCTCCTCTGGACCTGCTCCAGCAGGTCCATGTCCTTCTTGTGTAGGGGACTCCAGAGCTGAATGCAGTATTCCAGGTGGGGTCTCACGAGAGCAGAGTAGAGGGGCAGAATCACCTCCCTTGACCTGCTGGCCACGCTTCTTTTGATGCAGCCCAGGATACGGTTGGCTTTCTGGGCTGCAGTGCACATTGCAACATGAGAAGCTCATGTTGAGCTTCTCATCCACCAGCACTCCCAAGTCCTTCTCCTCAGGGCTATGCTCAATCCATTCTCTGCCCAGCCTGTACTTGTGCTTGGGATTGCCCTGATCCACGTGCAGGACCTTGCACTTGGCCTTGTTGAACTTCATGAGGTTCTCACAGGCTCATCTCTCCAGCCTGTCAAGGTCCCTCTGGATGGCATACCTTCCCTCCAGTGTGTCCACAACACCACAAAACTTGGTGTCATCTGCAAACTTGCTGAGGGTGCACTCGATCCCACTGTCCATGTCTCCAACAAAGATGTTAAATAGCACTGGCCCCAGTAGTGACCCCTGAGGAACACCACTCGTCACTGGCCTCCACTTGGACATTGAACCATTGACCAGGTAGACAATGTCAGTTGCTCTTCCCCTATCCATCAATGCTGTAACCTCATCATAGAAGGTCACCAAATTAGTCAGGCAGGATTTGCCCTTAGTGAAGCCATGCTGACTGTCACCAATCACCTCCTTATTTTCTATGTGCCTTAGCATAGTTGTCAGGAGGATCTGCTCCATGATCTTGCCGGGCACAGAGGTGAGATTGACTGGCCTGTAGTTCCCTGGGTCTTCTTTCTTTCCCTTTTTAAAGACGGGGGCCATGCTTCTCCTTTTCCAGTCATTGAGAACTTCATCAGATTGCCACGACTTCTGAAATATGATGGATAGTGGCTTAGCAACTTCATCTGCCAGTTCCCTCTGGACCCGTGGATGCGCCTCATCAGGTCCCATGGACTTGTCCACCTTCAGGTTCTTTAGATGGTCTCGAACCTGATCTTCTCCTACAGGGGGTGGTTCTTCATTCTCACAGTCCCTGCCTTTGCCTTCTGTGACTAGAATGACTTGCATTCTTACCCAAATGCAAGATTCTACACTTTCCCTTCTTGTATTTCATTAAATTTCTCCCCGCCCAACTCTCCAGCCTATTCAGGTCTCTCTGAATGGCAGCACAGCCTTCTGGCTAATCATTAACAGATTGCTAATCATTATCAGAAGCTCCTAATATCTCTGTAGTTTTTACAATAATTCAGTTTATTTTAGTCTTTCATTTTTTATTTACACTGTAATTCACATAGTCAAGAGTTAAGTTACTGTTAACTTAAAATTGAAGGCTGGATCTGAAGTACAATCATCTTATTAAAATACACTGGGAAAAAGAACAAAACATCAATGTTTTGAGTTATCTGATCAAGAAATATCAGAAATACACAATTTTCTCATTACTTTTGCATATTTTATGGTGAGGGTCCTGAAATAAATACTGAATATTTTCCACCTAAAACAGGGACATGGAGTCCCTGTCTCTAAATCTGTAACAGATTCCAGATTATTGTATGCACAGTTAAGAAAGGAAAGGAGTGAAAACTTGGGTGTTGGTAGCCATATAAACAATTTACAGATCCATCAAATATATTAGGGCATCATAATATATAAGAAACTAATGCGGGTTGTTTATTTCTTTAATAAAGAAATATGAATCCTTTATTAATTTTTAAATCATGGAAATAGAGAACCAGTGTAATAGGAAGGAAGGTACACATAAAGCTATTAATAAAGAGTCACAATAGTTGCTGTGCTTCCAGTGTTACCTGTTGTGCACATGGATGTTTCTACCTCACGATATGGAAGATGCTCCATCCATAATTACATACGATAGATCAAAGCTAATCTCAGTTAATATGTTACGGATATGAGAACTTCTGATCACTTTTTGACTTTCTTAAACTTTCAATGATGGTGTCTCATTATTAACTTTTTCTCTCTCCAGAAATTTGACGAACTTCAGGACAAAATTCTACAGATGCTTTCTCGATTACTTTTTCAACATTTCAAAATCTTCTTGCCATCCAGTATTTAACAAACTAAACCAAACTAAAGAAAAAATAACCAACAGCATCTGTCGAAAAAGATAATTTGGAGGACTGAGTACAAATCTCAAAGATATACTTGTTTTCTACGAAGGTGAGCAAATTGTGTATGAATTCACACCTAAACATTATCCATATCAATTTTTTAAATTCCTTCTTTGAAATACTGTAATTACAAACATAGTATGAATAGTTGAAAGATTTCTAGTGCATCCATGAATTTAAATCTACCACATATTTTAGAATACATTTTTCATGTGTCTTTTTCATACAATGTCACCATTTTTGTGAAAGTAGAGAGAATAATTTCTTACTTTATTTTGAAAGATTAATTTAAATGCCTATTTTTAAAACTCTTCAAGCGGTGCAAAGAAATCTTTGGTTTGATATGAAACAATGTTAAATAATTTAAATGCATTTTAGAAATCAGTGTTTCATTAATGGTGCAGTTAAATATTTAAAGTCACTTGTCTTGATTCTAAAGATTTGAATGTCTGTGCAAAAATTTTAGAGATCAATTTGAAAACTTGTGCACTCCTTAGATATTGAAGAAATAAATGGAAACTTTTCTTTTAAACATTAATGTTTATGTTACAGTATCCACAAATTTGATGTTTAATGTATAGGAAGATAAAAAAGAATGCACACTACTGATATACAGAACATGCATGCATATATTTACCTTCACAAGACGGAGGGGATCCTTCAAACTGCAACTGTGCATTCAGTTTGCAGGTTAATATATCTTGTCCAACAAGGGCGAAACCAGGATGGCACTTGTACTTTGCAAAATCTCCTGAAAAAGTTATTGACAAAAAAGTTAATCCCCAAAAAAAAACTCAAACAAAAGAATATCAAAATCTCAGGTGGAAGATGAAATGTATTAATAGTTAAAAATTCAAGTGAAAACATTTGAAAGAAAAGAATATACTATTTTTTCACCTATTTCAAAGTCATCATCTTCTGTAAATAAATCTGCATGTGGAACTGTGGGTGGAGGCTGACACTTCTTCAGCTGATAAGCTGCAAATTTAAGTGAAAAAAAGATTGAATACTGGTGTGTTAAGAATTATCTTACAGAAAACTCATTTTCTATTCACACTTCCCAAATCACCAAAGCTGCAGTGAACCTCATGGTCTCTCAGTTACAACATTTTCCAAGTTAAATATAATGACTTTACATAGTATCTAAACAAAAATTATTTTTTATCAGTATAGATAATACATTACACTGCCTAGATAGTTATAGATTCATTGAAGTATTGGATACACTTGTGATGTTTATGAGGAGATTTTTGCAGCTACAAGGCTGTTGTTTCATGTTGCTGCCTTTGCTCCATTTGATAAGGCTAATGATTATAAATCACAGATCACTTAGATTTCCAGAAAAATCTGTAATTACCTGTCACATACCTGGCATGTCATATTAATTTTTGATTTAAGCATACTTGAAGTTAATCTTTCCCAGGATGCAGGTATATATATTACTTTAAGAAGAAATAGAAGGAGTAATAATAATAATAATATAATTTTATGTTACACAAAAAAACCCCAACAAACCACAATGCCTTTAAAGCAAATATCTTCTCTACTCTTCAAATCTGTTTCAATAAATTGTGAGCAATCATAAGGAAGGTGACCAGTACAATGACTGAAATGTTTCTGAAAAGGAGTAGAATGCTTCCAACACCCAAAGAAACCATTTCTGCATAAAAAAAATCCAAACCAGATATTTAAGATTGTGATCAGAGTGCACATACTACAGAAAAGCTCTTCTCTTCATAGAATTAAATTACAGTCAAGAACACAAATCCTCCTGGTAACTTGAAAGTCCTATCCACTTGCCATTGTTGAGAAGCTAAAGAAACACAAAATATTGGGAATCAGCCCTTATCTTCCACAGAAGCTTCTACAGCCCATCACTGTAAAGCAATTGTACAAGGAGAAAAAAAAAAACAAACCCTGGAGAGTTTTTCATCCATGGAGAATTTCAGTATTTTTTCATCCATGGAGAATTTCATTTTTTTTCATCCATGGAGAGTTTCCATGGACAGGGAAGAGAAAGCATACATGTTTTCCTGTGTTCTTATATTTTTGTATGGTGTTCCTGCTACATATGTGTGTACAAACACATATATATAATTATTATTATATACACCCAATAGCACCAGTTATTCTGGTGAACACCACTTTGCAACCTGCTTAGACACCTGTAACAGCAAGTGTCTAAGAAACAGACAGTAAGCAGGTTTCCAGAATCATGTTTTCCATGAAATTAAAATTGTACTTATATGCATGTCCCGCAGGGCCCTTGACTTCACTGAACTAAGACACCTATCTCCCAGCATGCGGGCTCAAAAAATAGGAATCCCTTCAACTTAGCCATCAAGAAGCCCAGTTTGCAGGTTTTCTCAGCAGTGGCCTACGTCACTACTTTGAATTTAAATAAAAGGATGGACACCATTCACATTGTATGTGATTTCAACCCATGGGACATTATGCAAAATATTGTTATGCAAAATAAAGAAACGGTGCCGAGAAAAAGAACTAATTTATTTTTCCCTTTCTAGATTAATGCACTACGTACTGTGAAAAAGAATCTATCTTGCCTTTTTATCATCTGAAGTCATCAACCCTGACTACACGCTTATGTACCTTCAACTTAAGGCTGGAATATGCTCTCACTGTCTATTCCCTATAGTCTAATTCTCGGGCACTATCTTGTTATGTGGGAGCTATATGTTCCCTGCATGATGACTAAAGCCAGGTACTTTAGATTTTTGCTTCTCAGGTAAGTGCTTTAGGTTACCATGTATCATGCCCTTTTTTTTTTAGGAGAAAACCACAGAAAGGAAAATCTGAGTACTAGTTTCATAAAAAAGTCCCCATGCAAATAGTCATCTTCAGGTACTCTCTTTCTGTGGTGTTTCCTCCCATCCTTGTGAATTAATTCACACTATTTTTTTGAATTACAGTCCAGAAGGCTAACAACCTTCCATTTAATGTACATAAAGTGTGAATTAGTTAGAACTAGAACTAGAATTCAGCGTTTTACTTCTGAGTTAGATGACTAATTTGCATGTCTTGTAGCCTTGACTTCAACTTTGAACAAAGTATTTTGCTGGATACCAGTCTTTAGCTGTTCAACTATCTCACAGCATCTCATCAACCTTTCTGATCATGAGTCCCAGCATGGTCAGCTGGTGAAGAATTTTACTACAGAAGGTTAAAAGTAATTTAACTAATAAATAAGCAAAAATAAATCAAAAAGTAAAAGCTCAATATTAGATAGTGATGATTAACATTAAAGATATAATGTAGCTTATTCAAAGACACAAATTAATGTTCGTAAGTTTTTTTCAATGCATTATTTTAAAAACTAATTTGTACTGTTATTTAAAAAAAATAGCAAATCCATGAATCATGGTAAATTTATTTAAGATCATTCAGCACATCACAAAGTTAAGAAATATTTTTAAAATTCACTAATAGATTGTGGTACTTAGATATTTATGATATAAAGCAAACTGACCATGAAAATTGAGGACAAAAAATCCTCCTGTTGAAAAATCACTGTGAAATTTGAGGAGGACTTGATTGGTGGAACTGTAAGCTGTTTCCAGAGCTGTGTTCCCACTGAAAACTCCCAGCTGCGGTGAATTATGGTCAGGACCATCCCTAGGAAGGGAAATGTAAAAAATCAGCCAAAGAAATACTGTATTTAACATTTAAATTAAGTCTATTTTCTCTGGAGAGCAGACAAACTTTTTTCAAAACATATTTTTCCTAATGATTCAAAATAAGTTTGTTTTCTTTTTATTTCTAGCAACATAGAATACTCTTTCTAACTTCAAAGCCTAATATTTTTTGAGAGACCAGGAGTACTTTACAATAGCTTTTATACTCCCATGGGCAAGAAATTTATCAACTGACTGAAGTTTTCTCTGTCTGTTCCTGTCAAAAATTCTCAGGTACATATCAGCTGAAAAAAAAAAAAAGTATCTAGAAAACTCTTCTAATCTAAATTTTTACATTGAGGGTGGCAAGGCACTGGAACAGGTTGCCTAGAGGAGTTGTAGATGTCCCACTGCGGGAAGTGTTTAAGGACAGGTTGGATGAGGCTTTGAGCAACCTGGTCTAGTGGAAGGTGTCCCTGTCCATGGCAGGGGGGTTGGAACTAGATGATTTTTAAGGTCTCCTTCCAACACAAACCATTCTATGATTCCATAAGTCACTTTGCACATTATGTGGGGTAAGGACCAGGCTTAGCCATAGATGAGAAAGTATTCAACAACTTCAGCATCATCTATGCCAGGTCTTCAGTGCAGATAGCCCTGAGATCAGTTCCTCCAGCTGGGGACACAAATTAGAGATGGTTTTGGGGGGTAAGAAACACAAGTTCAAAGAAGGGGAATACACAATATGAAGCTTAAAGACATAGAGGTAGAAGGGCTGAAATCCTGGCTTGAGAAGTACAGTCCGTATGTCTATCAGCCATATTAAGATATTAAGAAAATTTAAGAAAATCTTAATTAATGTCGAAATTAGTTCATGTCTAAAGATGTCAAAAAGTTTTGCCACAACTAACATATATTGCCTCATGTTCATGGAACAGGTAATTCAACATAATGCAGATTGTTACATCACTTTGACCTCACTGGCCTCACTTAGAAAACAGTTCAAAGAAGATCTGATTGATAACTGAGTTTGAGTTTCAAAGTACTTTTGGAACAATATTCTTAAAGAGTTCAATGATATATAATATTTTTTTCATATATATTTATGCTGTTTTTCCACACATATGACAACCTAAAGAGCAACACTAAGCAAAAGCTGTAGCTTGAGACAGTGAGATCTGATAAATCAATCAGAAAAAAAATCACTTTTGTTTTGAAAAATTGCATACCAAACTGCGATGTAGTCATTCACAGGTTCCGTTTGGAGTAAGGTAAAGTTGATATAAATCCCATGGCCTGGGGGAACAATAATCAACCAAGTACAGTCCTTGGAATTTGGGTATTCATCTGGAAATCCCGGGGAATAAACTGTACCATTCTGAGCGGTCACATTATAACCACAAGGAGCTGAAAAGAAAACAAATGAAAAATTAGTAGGAGAAACATACTTTTTTTATGCTAAAATTGGAATGTCAAAATGCTCCCAAATTCTAAATGCTCCACAGGACACAACAATCTAGGTCTTAATGACAGCAGGTTTCCTTGGTTGGTTGCTTCTCAGAGACAGAAAGTATTAATATTTCTAAGAAATAATTTATCCTGATGTCTGTCAGATTTCATTTCTTAAAATCCATCAAAATCTACTGGGAATATTGCTTTTATACAGAATTCTTGAAACTAAGTTAGCATACACTTTAAAAGTGGCACATTTTGCTGGCATTCAATAAACAAGCAAACAAATCTTGAATGTTTCCATACAACTGAACCATAACTGAACTGGAATAAAATTCTGGGAAAAAAAAAAAAAAAGACTGATTGTTCTTTCACTACCCTGAACACTTTCTTTCTGACAGTTTTTAGCCATGTTTAGTGATACTTCGCTTGCAGTTTGTATGCTGGTTATTCATATGACAAGTAAAATGAAGACAGAGACACAAATTAGCAAACACTTGCTGAATGAAATCTATAGGCGAATCAATGCCATGAAAAGGTGGTTGTTTTAATTCAGGGGTAGCAAATATGTAATAATGTGCTCTCATTTGAGTCTCAGTTTGGGAGAATTGAGTGATTATGGATGCAAGCATGGATCTCAGTAGACATATGGCCATTAGTGCAAACTAATGAGTTTCACTCATTAGAGTGAGACCTTAATCTCATCGGTGGGCACTGAGTCTAGCTCTGGAACTTTTCTTGTTAGATCTTACCATAAAACTTATGCTATTATTGTCAGAGCTCATGACTTTTCTCCAGACCCTCTTCATTTCTTTTTCACCTTTCCATAAGTGATTGAAGAGGAAAAGGAAAAGGGAAAGAAAAAGGAAAAAGGAAAAGGAAAAAAAAAAAAGGAAAAGAAAAAGAAGGAAAAGAAAAAAAGGACTGAGACATGCAGATGGATGTCACATTTTCTGTATGGTTTAAAGCTGCTATACCACTGGGGTAGCAGGATCATCTGGCTAGTTGACAAGAAGCTCTTTTTGGAGGAGTCCTTTCAATAATCACTGTTTTTACAGAACAGGTTAAGGAGGCTTTAACCACTTCACTTTCTTCATCTATATCAGTACTAGCTAGTATGCTGCATCTTCTGAGCTTAGAACAGAACAGCATCTGCTCCTGAACTACAACTCTTTAGTGCCCAACAAAGGAAACGAGCTAAGGAAAACGAAAGGTTGGTTCTATCTGCCTGATTCCTGGTTGCAAGTACAGGCCAAGTGAAGCTGATAATGTCTATCAGCTCTGATGTTTCAATGATGAGTAGTAGTGATAGGACAAGGGAAAATAGCTTTATACTGAAAAAAGGTAGATTTAGATTAGATATAAGGAAGAAATTCTTCACTCAGAGGGTGGCGAGGTAGTGGAACAGCTTGCCTAGAGAAGTTGTGGCTGCCCCATCCCCGAAGTATTCAAGGCCAGGGCGGATGAAGCTTTGGGCAACCTGGTGTAGTGGAGGGTTTCCCTGCCCTGCAGGGGGGTTGAAACTAGATGATCTTTGAAGTCTCTTCCAACCCAAACCATTCTATGATTCTATGATTCTAATTCAAGTACTATGATCTCAAATGAAGCAGTGGAAACCTATATGGGGATGAGAATACCTTGAAAAGACTTGTGAGCATAGGAAGCATTACATAATGCAGAGAAGCTTATATTGTGAAAGTTTATATGATAAACCTGAAACTCATCTACCTCAAGGACAACAACATCAGTATGAACTCGAGGATACCCACCTTCAGCCCCATGATATAGTAAGTTTAACCATGTGATTCTTTCATCACAGACCATAAAGCCAATGAACCTGTCTTCTGAATGGGATTAGAACTGTGTAGACCAGAGGCTTGGTTTACTAGCTTAAGATAGACAACTGTATGACCGAACAGGTGCTAGACAGTCATACATCACAGATCTCAGATGACTTAAGGGAAGAATACAGAAGAAAATCATGAAGTTCTAGCCACAGTGTTTTACGTGGCAACCACTAGCCCTACAATTACAGAAAAAAATTGCCCATGAAATCTCAGAAAGTTTCAAATTCTTAACAATTCAGTATTTTAAAAATGAATATATTTGCAAAATGCTGTTTTGCTGGGCAGGGCAGAGGTGTTGGAATTCATTCTGCTATTGGGTTGCCAAGTACTTTCAGCTTAGCTAAACATTACAGGCACACTCATTTTCTGTCATATGATGACAGAAAACAATCTCTGAGATTTGTTTTCACAACACTAACACAGATCTTCCATGAGATTCCTTTGTAGGGCAAGATTCCAGCCTCAACACCATCATTTACCAGCTTTTTTAAATTATTGTTTTACCTATCTATTGATGGTCCTGATATTACTTATCAGGCAAAAAAATAAACCAAATCAAGCCAAACCAAACCAAACAATAAACTCACAACTTTTCTTTAGCATAAAGGAAGGGAATTGTACAACTAGACTGAAAAAAATCTATCAGTTAGGACTTCTAGCAATTTGACATCTCATGCTGTCTTCCTAGTTTCAAGTGATTATAAAACCAGCACTATCAAAAGCCACCTAGTCTAACTGTTCTTATCTTCCCCCAAGTCCCAGGATTTTATTTCCGATTAACTAAATCTGAAATAGTATGCCTTTGGTCTCGCTAGGAAAAAGTAATACATGAAAATTTGTTAACAGTACATCAGGTGACTAAAAATATCGAACTATGATTATATAGAATATAGGAGTGGGATGATTTTTAATGCAAGTAGACAAACTAAATATGCTGCTTCATGTTTTTGAGAGAGACCTTCACTATGCTAACTCTCTCAGTCCATATAAGAAGTTTGAAGGGTACTGAAAATTTCTCTGTTGCTACTATGAATCCAAAGAAATAAAGGAATATAGAAAGGACATGGAAAGGATAAAAAGCCCTTAACAAGTAAAACCTTAGGCATGTAGTGCAGTAAATATAGTGATGCATTGCTAACAACAGGCCACAGACTTTATGTTAAGCTAACAAAACAGGTCACAGACACTCAGGTTTTTTCTGAACTTGTTTTGGCAGTTCAGAGATTTGTTTTAACTTGTAAGGACAGTTATCAAATGATCAGGTAACTACTTACTACCTAATTTTAGCTTTGTACAACTGTGTGATGTAACACAATATATGTTTGTCATGGTTTGATGTGGAGGGGGGGTGGTTCTGGTGGCAGGAGAGGGGTTTTGGTCCCTGTGACCTCCCCAGTCTTGGAACCGGGTTAGGCTTAGTTCTGGCCACCAGATCAGACTGCCATCCCCCTCGGGATTGAGCCAATAGGGCGCCTCTGCGAATTGCCCTATTTAAGTCAGGACAAGGGAACCAGAAAAGGTGCTTTGCCCAGGAGCGAGCAGAGAAGGGAGGAGGGCACTGCCCCCGCTCCCTGGCTCCCGGCCGGGCAGCTGCCTGCATCGGGCCGGTGCCGCCCACGGAGAATGGCGGCGGCGGAGCCAGCTGGGGAACTCGGGGGCACCCCACTCCCGGGGTGCCCACTGGGCTGAGTTCACCTGGAGAGGACTGAGACCTGAGAGAAACAGCTGCATCGACACCAAGTCAGTGAGGATGGAGCGGGAGGAGGTGTGCCGGAGCCGAGTTTCCCCTGCGGCTGATGGTGAGATAGCAGGCGGCCCCCCTGCAACCAGGACGGCCTCGGTGGAGCAGCGACCCACTCGCAGCCTGTGGGGAGAAGATGCCTGAGCCTGAGGATGGTCATGTTGGGATGCACAACAAGGCAGAGAGGCATCTGGAGTCTGCATGACGACCCACGCCGGAGCGAGTGGCTACAGCTCCCTAAGTACGCAAGACTGTGGTAAAGCCCACACCGGACCAATCTGTGGGGAAGGATTGTTTCCAGTGGGCTGGACTCATGCTGGAGAAGTTTGTGGATTTTTTCCTCATGGGTAGGGGATCCATTGGAGCAGGGGAAAAGGGTGTAAGGACTCCTTCTCCTTTAAGAAAGAAGCAGCAGTAACAGCACGGAATGAACTGACCTGCACTCCCCCAGTCCCTGCCCCCTGTGCTGCTGGGGGGAGGAGGTAGAGCCGGGAGGAAAAGGAGGAGGGGGGGAAGGTGTCGGTTTTAAGATCTGGTTTTGTTTCTTTCTGTCCTCTCAAGTAATCGGTTTTTGTTTCCCTTTGTCCTTCTAAGTAATCATTAATAAACTGTTTTGCTTTGAGAAAAGCTCTGCCTGTTTTGCCCAGGACCATGGTTGGTGGGTGCTCCCTCTGTTCTTGTCTCAACCCTCAGTCCCTTTGGTTTTTTTTTTTCCTCTCCTCTCTACTTTACTGGAGAGGGAGAGACTGTGTGAGTTTTAGTTGCTGGATCAGCCTAAAACCACGACAATGTTATATAGATGTATTTTATATATATTTATCTAAAAGTCTAAAAAAAAAAAGGTGATAACAAATAGGTTTTCTGTACAGAACTTCTTGTAGCCTTTCTCCCAGACTGAGAGCATTGACCTTAGGACCATATAAGTACCGCAAGGGTGAGTGTATATCAGAGAAAGGAGTAGATATTAGATGTTTGTCTGTCTATCATTACCTAATTTTAAATATTAGTATCACTGTAACCAGACTCTTTCATTAGACTGTTAAGACTTTCTTTGGAATAACAAAAAAATTGGCTTTACAGCTCTGGCAGGTTTTTTTTGCTCTTACCAATGTTTTGAGTGTAACAGACTGGTGAGTGTTCAAGCAACCTATTTCATAACTTACATGCAACAAATTATTGTCAATATATTTTGGCAACGGTAGAAAAGCAAGAACACCTAAAGATAATAATAGCAGAGATACTGTCATAATGATTTTACTACTTGAAGAGAACAGAGAAATATCAGGTGTCTTCAATATTCTGGAATCACAGACTTATTTTCCACATCTTACACACAACTCTTTTTTTAGGAATCATTTCTGGGTGACATATTCATTGTCAGATTTCCATGGGACAACTGCACAGACAACCCAACCTTTTCCTCTGAAGCAGTGTCAACTTTCTTTTATGAGACGCTACCAGATCTCTTATTTCTCTCAGCCTTCCGAAGTAGGCACAATCTTCTGTAGAAAGGTTTTGATCTGAACTTCTAAGAATACTGGCCATAGCCAGAAGAGTGATTTAATTCATTGATTTCCCTCTCAGACCCACTGCCGAATCCTAACAATCAGAGACCTTGTCTCGTATTTGTCAAAGACCATTTGTTTTCCTTATTGAGAAAACATTTGTGTCATAATAATTCTCTCAGCAGTGCTAGACCAAGTTTTAACGTACAGAAATGAAATTTCAGCAAAGCAAGTAGTGTACTACCCGAGAGACTGAGAAAACTCTGCATGCGCAGTCAAAACACTAAGAAATCTGCTCTTTAGTCAGAAATCATAGCTAGAAATGTACACAGCTGCACACACAATGGAGATACATGCATCAGCCCTCAGCTGTGTGAAGCTGTGCAATGTACATGTCTGTGGACAGGCTTGGAGGGCATGATTCATGTGCAAAGAAACCAGGACAAATGTGTATTTTGAATTACAGACATGTCAGTAACAGAGAACAGAGGAATGACTTCTTTGAGTTAGGAAAACTACTGAATTAAAACTATCCGGACAGGGGGACAGAGAAAAGAAAGAATTACTTTATCTTCATGTCATCATAAAGTAAATATTATTTTATCTTCCTGCATGTTAATTCAAACAGAAAAAAAAAAAAGTCTTTACTCTCCCTTCATCTGAGAAAATACAGAAAATGTTAATTTGTACTACAAAAGTCTAAACTACTCCTAATATAGACCTCGTGTCCTCAATATTCTTTTAGGAAACACGTTTCTCTAGGGAGTGAAAATGAATAAGAAATAAAAAAGATAACAAGGCTGCTATGCCTTTTGGTGCTGCATGGATACCACTACTCAGGAATATTACATATTATTCTGAACTCCTTTTACAACTCCAAAGATGTCTTTATTTTCTGTTAGATCAGAAAATAACATACTCTCTCAATATCAATTAGCCATTTTTAATCACCATCAAACTAGAGGAAACCCAGTGATGTTCTCATATGTAAAGTGAAAGCGTTTAATCAGGTATTTAATCTCTTTCAGGGTTGAAAAGTACATCTTGACATAAAGCTATTTTATTTTTTCTAGATGATTTAATTGTCATTGAAGTTAATCCATCAAATTTGTACAACATTTTTTAAAAGTCCTAAATATAAAATATTTATTTGTATTTTCCTTTGTTTTAAGACCTCTTGATTGCTAACTGAAACTAATATTACAAAGTGTACCAGTTTACTACTTGAATCATTTATCTTCAATCACGTTTTCATAAGAAGAGATATATTCAGATCTTGCCCAGTTTAACCGAATACTGTTTTTAATTAGAAACTAATATTGAAACCGAGAGAGGTATAGAATGATTTTTTTCCTGCAATTTCCATAAAATTATGTAAAATAGCCTCATTCCTCAAAAAAATAAAAATTGAGCTGATAAACTGAGGTAGTTTTATAAACATATATCAATAGTGCGTCATATAGTAAAAACATCTGATATACTTAAAATTCAGTTTTGCAACTTTTACTTAGTTTCATGTTCCTATTTATCTTATCTGTACGGATGGCACTCTATACACAAAATAATTAGAAGTGCCATTTTGTCTTTGTTATGCCTTTAAGACCTATCATATACAGATTACTGCTAAACTAATTGAATGTTAACTTTTGCAATTGAGATTTTGTTAACTGTAAAATGTATAGGTCTACATTCTGTCACAACACTGCTATCCATTTGTCATTAATATTTTAAAATTATTAAAATACATGATTAAACCATAAATGAGGATTCTTTAACACATTGTTTCTTTAGCTGAAAACTTTCATTCAAAGTGAGAAAAGAGGGACAATAAATCACTGCAGATAGTGTGGAAGAAACTAAAATCAAGCTAAGGCATCTGACTCAAAAAGCTTAGTTTAGGATGAAGAAGAAAGAAAGAAAGGAAGAAAGAGGTGTATGATCTATATAAAAACAAAAAGTGTTGAACTTTGGAATTAGGCACCTAGTTTTCAAAAGCATTCTAAAAACACTTAGTGGTAAAAATGCTGCTTGGCAGTGCCTGAACATAAAATTTCACAGGCTTTGGAAGAGTCCTACTGTAGTGCTAATGCTGAAGTGCTGTAATGCTAGATAGCAAAGACACTCTGGGTAGCTTCTTTTGCTGCTTTGATTCAAGAAAAGAAATTAACTTCGGATGTTCCAAAACCAGAGAAATCTCACACAGCAGTTATTTGATTAGGAAAAGGTGAAGTAGCTTATTAAACATGAAGGAAAGCCTTTAATTTCATGACACACAAAAAAAATAGAGTGCTTTATTATAGATCAGAATAACAAAACAAAATGACTTGTGATATTGATTTCATTTCTTATCAAGTGAGGAGCCTAGAAGATTGTTTCTCATAGGTGAATGACATAATGGTTACCTTTCTTATCCATCCTCTCAGTTTAGTTTTAATTTGTTCATTTTATTCTCATTTTGGATTTACCACTTCAAAAATACATGCTGTAAAAGACTAACCTTTTAAAGTTAAATGCTCCATGTTTATCTTGTTAAGACGTCAGAGGATTACCTCAAATGCCGACAGTTTAATAATAAAAAATACTAACTAAAAGAATAGCTAGAAAAATCTCTAATTCTAAGACTACAAAAACATTCAATGAGCCAATACAAAATAAATAGAGTATGAAAACAATCTTCAAAGAGAACAGAGATTATAACTCGCCTAGAAATCTAAAAAGCTAGATTTCTAAGAACATATGAAAACCAATGTGGTTTCCTACTTATAAACACTTTAAATTGCATCTTAGAAATTAATGTTTTTTAAAATTCATTTTGGTTAGTAATCTAAAAGGATATAGGGAGAATATAGATCTGATGTCTTAAATTACTTTATTCTAGGAGTGCAAAAAATGTAGGTCAACATTAATGGAAAGAGAGAAAAAACATCTCTTATCTTTTTATGTCCTTTAATGTATTTTCTTTATTCTTATGCAAGATAATAAGGCACATTGTAGCTGACTGGCAGAAGATATCATAATGAGTTTTAAAAACCTGCATTATCAGGAGGCAAGATTTAGGACTAAATACACTAATACTATCATTTAGGAGAGTAAATCATATTCATACCTGTTATATAAAGACTGCACAGAAGTTATTTTATCAAGTTATTATTTCATATCCTGCATATGCTTTTCAGATATTTTTTCCCATATTTTTTGAAAGTGGCATAATTATTTCCAAACAAGATAGTCCCTATGCTTACTTGATATTCTGCTTGTAACCTTAACTGTTCTTTTCATCCTAACATTGTATTGTATACGGAACACATGCTTATATTCTATCACCATACTTGGCACTTTTATATGACTCTTCAAAGGGTATTGTAAAACTTCACTGTATGTTTAACGTGAGGAAAAATATTTCACATTTGTTTACAGTGCATAATGAATAACCTTGTATTTTCTTTTGATAAAAGTGAATTCATAACTCAATCTCCCTTGAATAAAAATATCTTCTTTAAATAGTCCTTCTCCATCTTTGATTTCTTTGGAACTCTAATTAATTATTCATTAATTCATGTAATACATAGAAAAGTATTTTTTAAAGTGCTATTATTTGTAATTAAAAGTCACATGGATCTACAGATCACATTCAATGTAAGGTCTTATGTATCTGGAATAGAACTTGTAAAAATTTAAGTGCAAAATTGAAACCTCCAATCCTCCCATTCCTTTGTTGTCTAATTCAGGACGCAGCTAAAGACAGCACCCTTGGGAAAAAAGAACATAACTGGAATACTTAAGCCCATGTTTTCGGCTGACTGAATGCTCTAAAATAAGCACAGAAGTTAGCTATAATAGTCAACAGAAAGAAATAGGTGTCCTTAATAGAATCTTTCAGTGCAAGATTAGATATGTAACTTAAAAGGTACAGACACTTTTAGTTAAAAGACATGGGAGATGATGGTTCACATCTTTAATCTAAATATGCCATTGGTAAAAGAATCAGGGGGGGGAAAAAAGAAAAAAAAATCATTATAAGTTATAAGCAACCTCTTTGACAAAGATGTGATGCATTATCAAATTATATGTCTCTAAGGAAAGCATTAGCCCTACTCTAACAAAGAACTACATCTTCTCATGCCTCTTCACTCTTTTTCCGTTGGGAGGTATAGTTTTATAAGAGACCCCATATTGCCTATTGCAGTGTGGATCAATGGAGTTGCATAAGGCTTAGAAGGTGCTTCATAACACAATTCCAACTATAGTTTGCTAAAACAATGTATTTTTTAAACAATTAATTATGTTCCTATGCCATTTTTTTTACACATTCTTCTTCCTGAAAGAGAAATTAGTAGTCCAAAGTAGGTTTAAATTATTTGCATGCATTCCTGCTTACTTAAATTGAAGTATATAATTTTGCGAAATGTGTAAATTGTCTTTGAAATTATTCACAGTACTAAAATACTCATTTGAGAAGCAAGGAATTGCAGTGCTAAAGAAAATTTTTCATCCACCTAGTGTAGCTTTTGCTTCTGACAATATTCAACCCTCCAGATCTAATAAGAACTCACAGAAGATTCCAAAGTAGAAAACATTATGTTAACTTATCTGTGCTGGGTTTATGTGGTGGAGTTTTGGTAGCAGGGGAGGGGCTACAGGGATAGCCCGTGTAAGGAGCTGCAAGAAGCCTCCCCAGCTCCAAGTTGAACCTGCCTTTGGCCTGATCAGATCTGCTTCTGGCCAGGGCTGAGCCAACCAGTGCCTCTGTGAATAACATTTAAGAAGGGACAAAGAAATTCACACTATGCAGGAAGCTCACCTGCAGTGAAGAGAAGAGAAAGGAGAAGTGGGGGGCCTGACTCCCTAGTTTTGTCATAACATCCTGTATGACACTTTGTTAAAGCCCCTAAAGGTCTACAGGAATGTCAGGAATTGTGTTTCTGCATGTGTATTTTTTAGATGAAAGTCTAAGTAAAAGCTTTACAATGGAAAATTTGATATGTTACATTGTACGCTGCACTCCTCGTCGCCAAATCAGAAAAAAGAAGAAAACAAAATAAATCACATGGAGCTTAAAATAATTTCTGGCAGCATCATGACTTCTCATAATTAATACAACTGACAGACATTAGCAGGAACGATAAATCATTGCTGACGAATACGATTCATAAAACATTTATGATTTATAAAAGCATATGCTATTCTGACTTTAGCTGCTTACATTACAGATTAGGATAAAGGTGCAGTTCATCAGCAAAAGCTGCATTACACACACACAAACAAGTAAACAAAAATCAGAAAGTACTGTGAGTTCTGTAGCAGCAAATGTACTGCCAAAAAGTTACCTTCACATCTGGGGAAGTGATAGTTCCAATTTCTGTTGATTCCATGTTGGCAGGTGAGAACAGGCTGACCCCTCAAAACATATCCAGGATAGCATTCAAATGATACTGACTGACCCACACTGTAATCTGAGTTGACTATATAGCCATTCAAAAAAGGAGGAGGATCAGGGCAGTTCTGTAACTCATAAGCTGGAAGAGAACAGAAGTATTTTTATTGCTTAGTCAGCTTTCAACACAGGAAGTAAACATTACTACAAATTCTGTAATGCATTCCATAACAGGTAAACACTGGAATGCCAGATTCCAGTAATAGAGTGATTAACACGTAACAAATAAATCATCCATTGAGACCATCCAGATCTCGATAAGGAATGAAAAAATTAGCTCTAGAGACAAAGCATAGGAAAGATCAAAATCTGGAATAGAATGAATTGTCATATACATTGAAAATTTAGAGAGGAAAGTCAACGAAACATAAGGTGCAGGGCACGAAGATGGAATATTATGTTTTAGTAGTTCATGTCGAAGCTTCAGATTAGGATACTATATAAATTATACCGTTACTTTTAAATAAATTTCTAGGCTCAGACCTAGTGCCTAAGATCTGAGAAGTAGTAGTTTTAAAATAGGATAACATTTTTTTAACCAATATACACGGAATTAATTTATTTAATAAATAAGACGGATATACGTGGCAAGTATGTCACTAAGTGACATAATTTAATGAGTACATCAAACATTTTCATAAACTTTATTTATACTCAGTTTTAATTTAATATGTTCAGTATGAAATAAAACCAATCTTGCTCTGAATGCAGCAAGATTGAATCCCAAAGATGCACATAGTAATACTAATAATTTAATTGACCAAATCTAATAGGTAGTCACTTTTGTGCTAAGATTCTCAAGATTAAGGGTTATCAGAGTATTTTGCAAGTATCTTTATGCACTAATGATACCTCATATTTAATGTTGGGGTTTATGTTTTCAAAGACGTCAAAACATTATTCAATTAAAAATATTTAATTCATACAAAACATGGATGACAATTCAGAACAAGCTTTCATTAATAACACTTACTAAGATATAAAGATAATTTAAAACTACATGTTTCCACATTAAAAATATATTTCCTTAGAATATTTAAATGATAAATGGTTTCACAGGAAGCAAAAAAGAAAGACAGTTTCATAAAAATGTTATGTAGAATCATTCACAAACAACTTCACATAGATAATACAGCAAGTAACTGCCATTTAAGAAATAATTACTGAGAAGATAAATGCCCTGTTCTGAGCATTCCATTTGTGATAATGAAATACTTCTGTCAGAAGATAAGAAAGTTCAAATAAGAGCAGTAATATGAGTGTGCTTTATAGTAACACATGCCATTAAGTCTGAACTCTAAAAATACAGTAAGAGACACGAAGAACATATTCTTGAAAAAAGAATTTTGTTATTATTTCAAAGCTAGTCATTACAATATGGACATGTTCATCCTAAAAGTATGTACTTATTATTATTAGATTATTTAAACAAGCCATTTCAGCAAGATTAAGATAAACATGTAACTTAGGAGTGCTTAAGTGCTTACTTAAAGTGAAGTTTGTACTTAATTGCTTCACTGAAGTATAGCTACAGTCAAGAGGTTTTTAGTCATTGCTGATTACAGTCATGCTATGAAATAAACAGATTTATTTTGAGAAAGACACCTTCTTTTCTCAATCAGTGAATCCAGAATCCAGTGTTTGTAACATTACAAAGCTGGAAGAGACGTAGAGGTACCAGAAATATTCCAAAGTCCTCTAATAAATTGGACTCCCATTCCCTCAAATGACAAAAAATTAAGAAAAGAAAATGAAAACTTAATAATCAGAATTAATTGCTACTGAAAAGGAAATACAAAAAGCTTTGTTCTACCTTAATTATGGTTCATTAAAACTTTGTGCTAGATCTAGTAATGGCTCATTAATTTTTAATGCTATTATTACTCTTGCTATCATTATTTGGATAGTACTACTACAGATATTATCATTATTATCAACATCTTTACACGAAATAGAGTACCAGAAAGATTAAGAGCACAGCACATATTAAGACTCATATATTAAATTATATGAAAAGCTACTTACCAAATTATATTAAAAATACAATAGAAGATTACTCTGGAGGATCAGAGGATCTCACAGATTTATTTGACAAGGTGCGCACTACATTGTCCAATAGTTACAGTAACAGAGTTTTGGAACAATAAGTGTTGGAACTTTCAAACTTTGATTATAAAACCTTTCGAGGAAATGAATATGCATTAAAGTGATCCTTCCTTATTGCATAATTTGTTGCAAAACTGTATTCAGCCTGGAGAAAAGAAGGCTCCGGACAGATCTTACAGCAGTCTTCCAGTACTTAAAGGGGGCCTACAGGAAAGCTGGAGAGGGACTTTTTACAAGGGCGTGTAGTGATAGGACAAGGGGTAATGGCTTTAAACTAAATGACGATAGATTTTGATGAGATATAAGGAAGAGATCTTTTACAATGAGGGAGGTGAAACACTGGAACAGGTTGCCCAGAGAAGCTGTGGATATCCCATTCCTGGAAGTGTTCAAGGCCAAGGTGGATGAGGCTTTGGGCAACCTGGTGTAGTGGACGGTGTCCTTGCCCATGGCAGGGGGGTTGGAACTAGATGATCTTCAAGGTCCCTTCCAACCCAACCCATTCTATGATTCATAGGTTACTTTTTAAACATACTTAATATGGTCTCAGATTTTTTAGGTTAGTCTTAAAAACTAACTTCAGAAAAAAAACTTCTCTCACTGATCTACATGAGAAGAAAACACAGAAACAGCCCAGGTGAAAGGGGAAATCCCGAAAGAACATCAACATCTTTCTATCCCTCTAATTTGCAAAACATCTCTTAAAATCACTTGGTTAGTTAACGGAAAAAATAAAGCCTACTCTATAAAATTGTAGTTAGTGTTTATTCAAAGATGCATATGATTTTCTCCTATTGTAAGTGAAAGTGCTTGCACGTGAGTAGAGCACAGGTGTTTGTTGGTTTGTGGGTTTTTTGTTTCTTTTTTTTTTTTTTTAAAGTGTAAAATATGAAGATACTCTTTGCATGTGACTTCCAGTATAAATCCTATAGATGACTCATAAATTATTGGAGTAACTATAAGCCAGGTGATCCATCTAACTATGATATCATGATTTAGAGGCCGCTCAGGGAATACGTTTTATAGTTTTAACATAAATATGAATTATATTCTTCTCTGTTCTTTTGATATATGCAGCAACTATGCCTGATTTAACAGCGCAATTCATTATTCAGTCATCACTATCAAATATTACCACAAATCCTGATGTCACACCTCACAAAAGAAAGCTTTTTTTATGAGTGTTATGCCCAAAGACTTGTTTGATATTAAGCCTTAAAAATGATATACTATTTCACAGTAGAAAAAACTACAGTGAGAGCCTGAAATAAAGCCAAATGTAAAGGAAATCTGAGAAAAATATTTAATTCCAATGCTGGCAGCAATCAAATACTTGAATTTTGAAATGATCTCGTATTGATGTTTGGCATTTCTTTGTGCAATAAATTTTCCACTGGTAAGAAAAGAGTGCAAATCACAAATGTAATTGATCCTCCACTATCTTGTTTTTATGATTCAAATGTATTTTCCTTCTTACATTAACACTAGGGTGACTTACTGCCTTTGCAAGTGCCACATACATCTATAACACTTCAACATAGAAATAATTACTTTACAGAAAAATTTTATGAGCAGAGAGTTAACATGCAAATGTTAGGAAAGCTCACAATTAAGGTTATTTAAAACTTTCATTTAGTCTTATTGTACGTTCCTCCACTATCATGCTGTGTATAACTACACACTGAGGAACAAAATCCACTTCTAAAACTAGACTACACTAGCATGGGTTGGGTTGTGTTGGGTTGGAAGACAACTTTAAAGATCATCTAGTTCCAACCCCTCTGTCACAGGCATGGACATATTTCACTAGATCAGGTTGCTAAAAGCCCTGTCCAACCTGACTTTGAACACTTCCAGGGATGGGGCACCCACAACTTTGGTGGGAAACTCGTTCCAGTGTCTCACCACTCTCACCATAAAAAATTCCTTCCTTACGTCCAATCTAAATCTCCCCTCTTTCAGTTTAAAGCTGTTACCCCTAGTGTTGTCACTAAAGGCCTTGATAAAAAGTCTTTTTCTTTCTTACAAGCCCCTTTTAAGACCACAATAAGGTCTCCCAGGAACCTTCTCTTCTCCAGACTGAATGACCTCAACTTTCTTAGCCTTTCTTCACAGGAGAGGTGTTCCAGGCCTCTGATTATGTTTGTAACCCTCCTTTGGATCCACTGTAACAGCTCCATGTCTTTCTTGCGCTGGGAGCACCAGAGCTGAACACAGTACTCCAGGGTGGAGTGTCACAAGTGCAAACTAGAGGGATAGATTCACCTCCCTCAACCTGCTGGCCATGCTTCTTTTTATGGAAGACCAGGATACCATTTGCTGCAGCCCAGGACAGGACTGGCAACTTGGAACCTCAGTTTATTGCCTTAGGCACCAAAGAACATAATGTTTCCAGATGCAGTGACTCAAGATTAGTCACAAAACATGGCTTAATTTTGTCACAGGTTAGCATATCATTTGCTATGAGCCCCCAAAATGATGTTCTTTTATTTCCATTAGTATTCTCAAATAAGGATATAATCTGAAACCACTTTAGAAATATGGCAGTTTTTCAACAATCCCTTTTTCCTTCCAGGATTCCTGTGACTCAGAAGCTCCATTATAATTGTCTTTTTGCTAGATAAAGGTAATCGGATTTAACATGTTCAAATAATGTTGTGATGTGCATGAATGTGCTCGTGGAGCAAAGACAGTGCAATTAGAACTTTTTTCTGTGTTCTCTGGAACATGTTGCTCTCCAGGTACAATAAGGGAAGAGTCTTACCTTATATTCAGCTTTAAGGCACATTGTACTTCAGAACACACTGAAAATGCACTTAGAATTACAGTAAAAAGAACTAGGATTCCCCCAGTAAAATGACACAAATAAAACATTTTATCTGCATCCCTTAAAGAAGTCCTAGTCCTAAAGGAAAAGCTCTGTTGAAAAAAGATGTTCCAGAAACATTAAAAGGGTGAAGTAACAGTCATAATATAGTCAGGATTAAAAAGTACAAATATATCTTAACAACCATCAGACTAACCATATTCTTCTGTGTACTAAATTCTGTTATGAATCTCTCAGATTCTGTGGCTCAGAAGCCACAGAAGCTATTTATTTCTTCTGTCCTAGCATATGTCTTGAGTCATGTTATCTATATGCAGAGTATCTCGAGCCTGTGATTAGCTAACTTCACTTACCAGTCAAACTTCTGTGACTGTTTTTCTTCCCCTCAGACCTAGCGCGCAGGCTGTTTACATCTCAGGTACTGAGATTCGACAGATGTTAAGGTCTCAGAAACTCAAGATTGCCAGTTAAATGCAATTTAGAAATGTTATTCTAAGTATTTCTGGTTGCTTCCTGTCTTTGCTGCTTTTCATAGGTGGCAAAACCACAGTGGTGATAACAGAGACACTCTTTCTCAATGACTGTTTTTTGAATTAAAAAGTACAAGATATATTTCGACAACAGAAGTGTAATTAAACTTATATGTTGATATAATAAAAATCAGGCACTTCTAAAGCCCTCTCATTACCTTACAAATAAAAAAAAATAATACTAATGAAATTTATCTTAACTCCTTCAGCTGGTTCAATGAGTAATCAGTATGATAACTTCCTTCTTGCCACAAGTGAAACAAAAGGTTTCACAACGCACACCAATTCAGTAACTCAGTCTTGAATGTAATGGAATACCCATCATTCCTTACATTGTGCAATTGCAAAGCTGAAATGATAACAAAACATCAGAGCACAAACCAACAAGGAGCTGACTGGCAACGGTACTCAGAGCTATAACTTCCCTAGGGTTCTGCTAAGCAGGCAAAGCTTTTTACTGCATTCAGAAATACACAGTACCTACGTGATTTAGATTATATATTCAAATCCTGTGCCGTTAGAATTCATAGGCTAGTGCTTAAGAAGCAGCACTAGCTTCTTGAAAGCATGGTAAGCAAATATTTTACTGTTCTCAGTATGCATACAATTTTCTTCCTCCCCAAAACAATGTGCTTAGAGTACAATTTCAGGCTATATTAAGCTTCAATCTCAGAAGTATTTTTCTGTTTTCAGAAAGTCAGTAGAAAAATTGAGAAATAGTATTATTAATTCTATCATTCACTATACAATATTCATATTCTTTGCCTTCCCCTGAGATGAGGGGTTATCAAAAAGCCTTATCCTTCATAAAAGGCTAAGATATCTAGAAAACTTCAGTTTTTATGACATGGAAGTTTGCTTGAATGATCATACCCATTAACAATCTCCCTTTATTTTTAGATTGGTATCTTTATAAAAAGGCATCTACTTTGCAAAAAAACATCTGCTACCTTAACGGCACTACTTGTTTTATTCTAGTTAGTAGAAATGGCACTTCTTTCCACTCATGAAAAAGCAGTCGCTGAATTGAACCAATCTTAGTGCCATTCAATAAAAGGACAAATTTAATCTTAAATCTATTTTAATGTAAATTTAAGTGCATTTAAAAAAATCAGACTAGGATTAAGCTATGCAGTCTTGTGGTTGCCTCCTAATATGCAACGCATTCATTAAGACATTAGAATGGGTTTGGTGAATGTGACTACAATCATGGACTCTTTTTGCCTACTCATCTTTTTTAAAGGGTATATCAAATTAATTTAATTATTGGAAAAGCAATGCTTTTTATTTATAGAACTTTTTTCACAATTATAGTATATTAGGACATCCTAAAATAGAATCAATTAGAAGCAGTCTCAGAAAACATTAAATGTATAAAGATGTCAGGTCCTCAGATTCATCTGCTTTGCTTTGCTGGAGAAATTGTTTTGCTTCTCATTCATAGGATAAAAAAAAGGATGAACGTATACGCATTTGTTAACTGAAATATCTATAACTACACATTTTGAGAAACAAAGTAATAAATACTAGTTGTATTTTTTATTTGAAATCAGAATGACTCAAGTATCAGTTAATCTAACTGTATCTGTTTCTTGGTTCTGAATTTTTTATCTACTATTATAACTATTAGATTAATATTTAAAGTAAGAAAATTCTTTTCAAATTATTACTATTTATGAGAACTTATTTTTTCTGGATTCTTTACATGAATATTTGCAAAATACTACTACAAGTTTCTGAATTTCGATGAACAATACTTGGTTTGGACAGTTTTCTTTTATTCTGAGAATGCTACTATACAATCTTCTTTTATTAGAAAGCCTATCTAATGAAAATTTTTAATATTTCATAAAACATTTTTCTGGTTTTAAGTGCAATGCTTTTCCTCCATTTAAATAACAGGATAAAATTTTACACTGTCAATGAGTTAGTCATGACAACATTTTGTGGTCAGTTGACAAGTTGCAATTGGGAGAAGCAGAAAGCAAGCAACTTATCCAAAAAGCAAATGATTTTCACAAAAGAGGGTTAGAGTGAGACAAAAAAAGTCAGTTTCTTTTGTATGATGTGCTCTTCATCATATTCTCATCTACTTCTGACCAGACAAAATAATCCTACTAGACACAGTGGGGAAGGGAAAAATAGAAGAAAAGAGGAATTATGAGCTTAATTCATCAACATTTTCAAAATCTGGAATAAACTTCAGGCATTAGTATCATGGGTTCCTGAATTATGGAAGCTACCATCTTAATGGAAACCCAAGACTGGACATAGATTATAGAAGATTCTTTCAGCAGTTCAGCATGGATGAGTAAAGGAATAGTTCTTGTAACAGGCAAAAAGATTAAAAAAAGTGAAGTTTTGGGTTGATTGAATTAATTGACAGAACTATTAGCTTCAATAAGTCCAAGATTTAGACCATAGGTTATGGCAATCAGCTTAACTTCTGCACATCCTGTAATGTTCTCAGCTACACTTGAATACCATGTGAATGATTCCCTAGACACACTAAATTGCTCTAATGGGAAAAAAGCAATATTGGCTAAATGAATAAAATAAATAAAAAGATAAACAAATTACAATAATACATTTTCTTGCAGTTGCTATGAACTGTAGCACAGATTACAGAGTCTTTCTGTCTGCAGTGATAAGCAGATACTGCTTAAATATATGGAATAAGTTAAAGGTAAATAAATTTGTCTTACACAGTCTAAGTATAGAAAATCATAACATCATAATATCATAGAATCTTACAATAGTTTGGGTTGGAAGTGGCCTTTAAAGGCCATCTAGTCCAACTCCCCTGGAATGAGCAGGCACATCTTCAAGTAGCTCAGACTGCTCAGAGCCTCATCCAACCTGACTTTGAATGTTTCTAGGGATGAGGCATCTACCATCTCTCTGGGTAATGTGTTCCAGTGTTTCACCATCCTCATTGTAAATATGTCTTTCTTTTATCTAGTCTAAAACTACCCTCTTTTCATTTAAAACCATTACCCTTGTCCTATTGCAACAGGCCCTAATAAAAAGCCTGTCCTCATCTCTCTGATAAGCCCCCTTTAGGTACTGGAAAGCTGCTATAAGGTCTCCCCAGAGCCTTCTCTTCTCCAGGCTGAACAATCCCAACTCCCTCAGGTGTTCCATTCGTCTGACCATTTTTGTGGCCCTCCTCTGGACCAACTCCCAACAGATCCATGTCTTTCCTGTGCTGACAACTCCAGAGCTGGACACGGTACTCCAGGGAGAATCCCACCAAAGTGGAACAGAGGGGCAGAATCACCTCCCTTGACCTGCTGGCCCTGGTTCTTTTGATGCAGCAGAGGTTAGCTTTCTGGGCTGTGAGTGCACATTGTCAATATAGATAAAGTTCTCTATCCTTAATTGTATTAAAACATTGTGACTCTGGATCTGAAGAACCTCTTGCTATTTTAAAGTAAAAATTTAATTGATAACCACAGAATTGATAACCACAGAAAATGCTGTTAGTCAGGAGTAAATCACATATAGTTGAGCCTATAAAGACTCAACACCATTAAGGAAGAGTTTGTTGTAGTAAGGAAAAACACACTAATTAGAACCATAACAAAGAGCACTGGAGAATATACAGAAGACATACCACATGGCTTTGTATTTTATTTATTTGGCACTTCTGTCATTTGCCACTTTTCTGTCTTTCCAGAAAATTCTAAAGAGAGTCATCTCTTCAATCACAATTACCCTTGACTGCTCAGAATAAAAATCACACCAGGTGGCTGTGACATTGTAAGAGTATTCCCTACTTCTAAGACTATGTGACAGAACAAAACTCCACAGGCAATAGGGAGATGTGATCTCTTTGTGGGCATGCTTTACAAGCATTAGCCTAATTCAGTTGCTCGGAATCTTCCTCTCTATCCACTGACTCTGTAGTATATGATGATATAACTGTATATATGTGCATATGCAAATAAATACCATAGTGGGCCTGGCTACAATAGTTTTCTTCATAGCAGCTCATATGGTGCTGTGCTTTAGATTTGTGACCATAACAATACTGATAACACGCTAATGTTCCGGCTGTTGCTGAACAGTGCTTGCACGGCATCAAGGTCATCTCCGTTTCTCACTCTGCCCGCCAGTGAATAGAGAGGGAGTGTGCACTAGGTTGAGAGGGGACACAACCAGGCAGATGGCCTGAACTAACCAAAGAGATATTCCATACCATATAAAATCATATTTAGCAATAAAAGGGAAAAGAGGGGGTTTAGGGACATTAATCATCTTTTTGTTGGGAACTGGCTGGGCATTGGTCTGCCTTTGGGAGGTGGTGAGTGATTGCCTTTGCTTCACCTGTTTTGTTCTGTTTTCTTTCTCTCTTCTTCCTGTTATCCTTCACCTATTAAACAACGATTTTGGCCTCAAGCTTTCTTGCGTTTACTATTCCTTTCCTCCTCCCGCCATGCCACTGGAGGTGAGAGGGAAGTGAGTGAGAAGCTACATAGTGCTTAACTGCCCACTGGGATTAACCCACAAAACATGCATATTTATACAAACATACATGCTTATATACATATATATGAAAACCTAGCCAAGTTATCTGAATTAAGGGCCTAGAATGAGGCGGCATGAATATTCGTCTTTGCAGTTAGAGGAGAATTCTATCAGTCATTCCATTTTGTTAAACTGTTCAGATCCTGCAATGGGACTCAACAGTTTTCAGTAAGACTATTTTAACATTTTAGAAATATGCATGAATTAATGATGTTTTATTGTCACTGATGGGGGAAAAAATATCAAACAAGCAATGAAGACGACGAAAAAAGCCAACAGTAGAAGACCATAAAAAGTTCACATGTTTAAATACTGAATATATGTATTTGAAAACACAGATACAGAATGTGTGTTATTTGGTGTATTTTCATTTCCTGTTAATTTTCACATAGATCTAGACTGCAAAAATATAACATAAAAATTTAAAAATTTTCACCTGAATATTTAAAATAATTCATACTATATTTTCAATTCCTCGTTCATTACGTTAAATATAACAAGATTATATAAATTGGAAAGCAAGCCAGTGAATATTAGCACTGTTGTCCAGTAACAGTACACCTTAATGGGATGGGAAGGGGTATTAGCTATGTGCTCTTTGACAAAGCACATCACTGTGGCTTCAGGTTTTTACATCAGTAAAATAAAGATTACAATTCAACACAGTTTCAGTTGTAAAAAAATTCAACATATGGATTAAACAATCCACAGATTTTAAAATGCTGTATAGTATAAGCCTAACATTTTTTAAAATGAAAAAAATACATAATTTTTATTGTTCCTTTTTAACCATAAAGTTCATTGTGCTAGTTCCTACTTACCTTGGTATGTCAACTTAAATCCTTGCCTGTTTTCTGAGTGATCACTGTAAAAATGGACAAGTGTTTCATGTGTAGTACTTAGCAAAGGTGATGGGAGTTCCATTCCACTAAACTGGCCGATCATAGAGCTGGTGTGGTAAGGCCCATTCTGAATTTCAAGGAAATCATGATTTGCTTCAGTAGAGAAATTCAGAAATTGAATGTGTGCACCTGCAGCATTGAGAAAGAAAGATGAAAAATGGCGGTTTTATAACTCATGTTGCAAGATTTGGAGCTTCTAATTCTTTTGTTCCCAATAAATATCATAACCACACATGAAGTGACTAATGAAAGGAAGTCACAAAGTCAACAACCAGATATTCGTCAGGTTCCTAAACCAGCCAACGGAAACACTCAAGGGAGGGGCACATCAAAATCCTGCTGTGTCACAGCATGGTCAAGATTCTGCTGAAAGAGCATAACCGTAGCTGGGCCAGGCCTCTCGTAGAGCCTCAGGGTCATCAAAGTACCCGGGCTGCTAACACAGTAACTTTTCAGAGGCTGAAGTTTACCTACCTAGTTACAGTTATCTACTCTACCTTGTTTTTGCTTACCCAAGTCACCTATATTTGCCTCACCTTCTCTCCAGCTTTAGGCCAGTGTGGTTTTAAGGCCATTCTACTCTGTATGCAGCACTGTAACATACACTGAACTCCAGACTGGTGACAGGTGCTTACTTAGCATCATTTACCAGAAACCCCCTCCAGACATTAGGTGGTTGAACAAGGACTTTCTCACAAAACAAGAGAGAAATGACTCCCAAAATGCTGAACAGTCAGAAGTATAAGCATAACTTCAAAGGAAGAGCTGTTTTTATGTTCTGGCACTGCTTCATGTGGACTAAAGGCTTGGAATTCAGGCTTCTCAAATTATATGTGTATAATATCAAAAGAGGGATGGGAGATAACCTCCCGGTTGGAAAGTCAGTAGTACCAAGTAACTTGCAACCACACTGCTTGGACCTAACCTTGCTCTAGTAGACTATGAAGAACTAGTATGAATGAATTAGAACAGAATTCTGAATGAGCCAACAAAGTAGTGAGAAATATTCAATGTCTTTATCTTCTAGCTTGATATTCTTATTTAGCATAGACATACTCTTCATTCCAGGAGAGTACCTTACAGATTAATCACCAGGGTAAGTCATTCACTCAGTCTTGCTCTATAGCTCATTTCTTTGCCCCTGTGGTTTGTTATCTAATCACTTGTATTAACAGGATTTTTTTTTCTATAGGAAAAACTAAATAAGCTATCAAATAAACTGGTTGTTATAAAGCACTCATAAGAATATGGGATATTTACCTCTAATACCTTCTCTGACCTAAGCAGAGTGGGAGATAAGAAAACAAGCATTTCAGCTGATGAATAAGAAAACTTATTTCAATGCTATCAATAGAGAGGCACATACAGAAGATATCAGTCTCAGTATCAGCCATCTCTTGTCTGACTTGAGTGAAGCATTTTACAATGCTCTTGGGATTTAAGATGAGGTAGGACACTAAGCAACTTGGAAACATCTTAACTTCAATATCAGCATTTAGTGATTCCCACCAGAGATGGGATGTCAGCAGCTTAGAAATTCTAAAGAATTCAGCAACCACTTAATATTATACTTAAGTTGCTAAAGTGGCAAGCAGATAATTGAATTGACATATGTATATAGACTCAAAAACAGTGCTTAGGTATTTAAATAAAAGTAGCCTGCTCTTCTGAAATAGTCTCTGGTGAGCCACCAAGTAACTATGAAATTTAATCATTCTTATTTAATTACTGAGAAAGAATTTATATGACTAGTTGTAAATACTCAGCATAGAAAAGCTTTGTATTTTAAAAGTAAAAAGTAGATTTGCCAGCAAATTAAAAAAAAAAGTAAAGTGCCTAAAATAGCCACATTGTAAACATAAACATATTTTTTTCCTAAAGGTTTTTTCAAAGATGCTAATTTAAATTAGAAGACACACTGTATGTATCACTCAAGCCTTAACTCTTAAGTTTATACAACTCACTATTGTCAATTTGATGTATCAAAGAAAAAGTTTTTGACATTAAGGGTTTTTTTTTTTTTTCCACAAAATTATACAGAATAAAACGGATAGCTACAGAAAATGAATCATCATCTGGTCAAACTATAATTATACTACTTCCTGCTCCAGTCTCAACAGGATTTCGTCTCTCACTTGAAGAGACTCTAAATAATGAGAATTCCAAGCTGAGGTAATCTTTATTACAAATGTTAATCAATTAACACCTACCTGAAATCACTGCAAAATCGCCGCAACTCACTTGAAAAGATGAACTTTCCATCTATTTAAAATGTTTGGATTTTAGTAATGTTGTCTTTTACATGATCATTTCATATAATGAAGAGATCACTATACTTTGTGACACATTTAGCTCCCACAATTTTATTGTTGGACTTTGTTTAAGCACACCTATGTGCTTGCACTAGGTCAATAAAATCATGAGCTTCATTCAGTTACAAAGTTTGAATACATGGAGGGGAATAAAGGAATTTTTACTACGAGATGAAGTCACTGTGAGGTTAATTATTTCAGTGGAATTTGAATCAATCATTACATGTTCATGAAAGTCCTCTTGATCAATATTTGTGCACAGTGCTATTCTTTAACTCATTCAGTACAGGCTGGGTGGATAATGGCTTGAGAGGAGTCCTGAGGAGAAGGAGTTGGGCGTGCTGGCTGATGAGACACTCAACATGAGCCAGCAATGTGCGCTTGCAGCCCAGAAACCCAACTGTATCCTGGGCTGCATCCAAAGAAGCATGGCCAGCAGGTCAAGGGAGGTGATTCTGCCTCTCTACTCTGCTCTCGTGAGACCCCACCTGAAGAACTGAGCTCAGCTCTGGAGCCTACAACATAAGAAGGACATGGAGCTGTTGGAGAAGGTCCAGAGGAGGGCCACGAAGATGATCTGGGGGCTGGAGCACCTCTGCTATGAAGACAGGCTGAGAGAGAGATCTTATAGCAGCCTTCCAGTACTAAAAGGGGGCCTACAGGAAAGCTGGAGAGGGACTTTTTACAAGGGCATGTAGTGATAGGACAAGGGGCAATGGCTTTAAACTGAAAGAGGGAAGATTTAGATTATACATGCTCTTATAGATCCCTTACTATCCATGATTACCTTCTCAACCTAATTGTTATTTATTTGTGAAGATTTTTTTTGTATAACAATAGTTTTAATGCCAACCTAGAAAGTTTCTAAGTTGGTAATGGTTACCTGAGATCTGGAATACAGTTTTAGAATGTTTTCAACTAAATTCATAGTGCTATAAATGATTTTTTTTTCATTTTCATAGAATATAAGAAATACTGTTAAAAAGTCACTTAGCAGACAATGGAATGATATTAAACAGAACACCGCTAACTAATTTAGAATTTCTACTACCTATTTCATCTGATATATCTTCATGCAGCAGATCTCATTTGCTCTCAAATCAGTTTCTGAGACAGGTTGAGTTTCAGAGATACGTTGTTTTGACAAACAGATGTTTTTAAATTGCCAACCATTTTCAAATCAAAAGATAGCACATAATTATGTAAGGTGTTCACAATACAGTCACTGGATAAAATCTATTTCATACTGGAAATTCAGATTACAAATAATTTATCTTCAAATGTAAATTTACTTACCATACCCAATAGGTAATAAAATCTTCCATGTGCAATCTAAGTTACTAGGATAATTTCCAGGAAAACCTGGGCTCAGGATCACACCACCCATGTTTGTCAGTGTTCCACCACATTTAGCTATTAAAAATAAAAAGAAAGTCACTGTATATTTTAATAATATTATTTCTTAATATTTGGCATATGATTAATTCAAAAATGGATTTTCCATTTTATCCCCGTAACCCCCAAGCAGTGAAATTTATCACAGTCAAAACATTCCTTATGAAGGAGGAAAAAAAAAGAATAATAATTTGAGTTAGAGCAAAATGCTTACTTAATGCAATATGTTCACTGTGATTTTACTGCAAACGTGTAGTTGCGCATATAGACTAGGTAACCCATTGTCTGAGCTTGGTCTGGTTCTATGTTGAGATAGGCTTCATAATCAGAGGAACAAATTTAGAATTAAACTGAATTATGACATTAATCTGTGATGCAACTGCAGATCTACTAGTTAGTATAGCTAAAACCAAACTTGATTTTAATAACAAACAAAAAAATCCCACCACAGTTCTTTCTTTAATTCAGAAAGAGAACAGACTAGCTGAATAATAGAATTATTCTTTGCTGACTATCTGTATGCTTTTCTTCAGTATATTCATGTGTTTGGAGATTGAAAAGACATTTGCATAACTGAGGATGACATAAAGCTGAACAATAAATAGATGAAGCAACTTATAAAGAAGTAGCTGAGTTTACACCTTCGCTAGGACAATAATATGAAGAGTAACTTCAAGAAATCCAATTAAAATCCTGTAATTTATATCTATTATTTGAGGAATCGTTAATCAAAAAACAGTACAGCAGAACAAGATTATTATCTACCCAGGGAAAGCTCAGATCTGTTGGGTAAGTTCTTAGCGTGCTTAAAAGGGAAATTCTTTTTAGCTTTGCTTTTTAACTCAGCATCATTTAACAGCTTTCTCAGATGAAAAGAGTCAGCCTTTACTGGATCCCTAAAACTCTTTCATTCTACCACCCCTGAAGGTTTGGCTCCAGAGCCACTCTCCACTGCAGACAGACCGCCTGCTTCTTTGAGAAGTCTCCTAGGCTCCCTGCATGATCTGCCTTGTTCTTGAGAAAGTCGTCCAAGCTGAGCATGCTGCAAAAGGAATGTGTTAACTTCCTCTCCCTTCTGAAGAAGATTCAGTCTGATTCAAAGCAGAGTATACACGATAAGCTAAACAACGGTAAACATCTAGGTTTCTTCCTTTGCCCACTCTCTCAATATTTTTTTTAAATATTGTATACACTATACATAAAGAAAAAAAAGTAATTTTTCCATATTTCATAGATCCAAATGGAAACTCAAAAAAGTTTTGAATAAAACAGAATGAAGTGAAGGAGCAATAGGCATGACAAAGGCAGGAGTTTCTTCTGACTGATGTTCAGAACACACTGAAAACAAGTAAGTATCCATACCAATGCAGAGAGGAGATGGATAGTTCCAGCGTCGAACTGTTCCTGGCATACAAGAAATATGAGAACGGCCCTGTTTGGAAAGGGCAAAATGTTAGATTACAGATATTCATTACAGGACTTATCAGGAAGGCAAGGCTACAGAGGACCTCCTAGATCATCTTACCTGTGTCTTTTCTTATATCAACCAACTGCATTATAATTACTTTTAGGTTATTTTCAAATACTCCAAGTTTTATATTCTTATTTTCCTACTGGATAAACGTTTTAAAACACTCTTCCTTTGATAACTTAAAAATCTCTTCACATTTTTTGACTAAATATAACGCTGGTTACAAGACAGAAGCAGCTGACTATGCGCATTCATATGGTCAAACTGGTTCATTCCCTATTTCAATTCCAGGGTTCTTATCCACAGTGTAAGCATACTAGGACATTTTCCGGCTGCAATCTAGAGTGAATCAACCATTGCTCTGAGTGACCAGTACAGACACAGAGAGGAATTTGTTCCACATCTGCTTGCTAGATGGTATGGATGTGGACCATGCCAATACAGCCATCCACAATTACCAGCAGGCCTTGAACTCTCACATGGCCTCATAATATGACCCCCTGCATCCATGCAATTTCTTGGCAGACAGCTTTTTAAGGTATAAGTGCCTCTTTATTTAGTAGTCATGTTTAATTTGCTCTGCCTATTTTTAAGAAACACCACAAGAACCCAGCAGAGTCATGCGGTAGTTAGAAGTGAAAAATGACATGGGTGTAACCCGCAAAGCCTATTCCCACACGCGTCAGGGTGGCTGCCCAAGACCAACTGCAAAATGCTCCCAGCTTTGCTTGTACTAGTAACAGTTCAAGCTGAAAACTTAACAGCAGCACAAACAAAAGCCTTTTTTTTTGTCAGTTCTGTCCTCTGAGGAACTCAGGTTATGCATTCTACTGTTGGAATGTGGAAGTTGAATAAACTGGCATGAGTGAAAGAGTCTGATACAAAGATTGAGACACGGCACTGAGAGCAAGGTTTAGTTCCTATTTTAATCATTTGGATATACAAACTTGGGCTAGTCGCTTAACAGCTCTTGTTTATTTTCATCAAGTGTATAAGAGTCTAATATTTAGTAAAGTAGCACAATTTACCAATACAATATGAAGACTTAATTAAATATTATTTGTCTATAGCAATCATATTCTCATAAAAATAAGAAAAAAGTAGGATAAGTAAAGGAAAATCCATTTGATGACATTAGATCCGCATCATTTGGTATGTTTACAAAAAAGAAACTACACACACTATCTTGAAAAATGTTCATATAGAATTACAAGGAATTGTATGGAATAAAACTACACTAATTAATAATTTAGTTAAGTATATTTAGACAATCAGCTTCTGAAAGACAAACTGAATAATTTCAAAAAAATGGCTTGGAAGGAAAAAATAATCAGTTTTTATTAAAATTATGAAAAATTAAATTAGTCTTTTTCTTGTAAAAATACTACAAATTGATAGCAATTAAATGTTTGGGTTTTTTTTAAAAAAAAACAACCTTTTTATTTTAAAGAAAAACTGTGCATGCACTTTTGTGTCATCTTAGTTAGCTGCAAAATGGATGAAATTTTGAATAATTTACTTAATGCAATATTCCCTGTTTTATTTTATTCTCTCTTCCTAGTCTTCTATGATTGCACGTCTCTGATGTGAGTCAGGGGGAAGCCATAATTTAACTACTGTAGTCAGGAAAAAAAAGTAAAATGGCCTATAAAAGATCTTTTGAAAAAATAAAATGAAATTATTCCTTTGGCTTCAAGCCTCTTCCCAACAAGAGCACACTCTGATTTCAGTCTTTTAAAGTCCCCTCCTGGGGGGAGACACTTAATCCTACAGCTAGCAATTACCTTTCTTATGCATCTCCAGGTAGTAGTTTGAGCTCTATGACTTTTCTGGTAAGTCTCAATTATAAACTAATCCACACCTGATTGTTATTGCTAGCTGTGAATATGTGCTCTAAAGACTGAGGGTAAATTCACAGCTAGAGTGAAAAAGAAAGAAAGGAAAAAAAAAACGAGATCTGCAAAGTTATGCTGATCTATACTTGTTGAATAGTAAATACACTGTGCCTCATATAGAACTTTATTTACATTATTTTTTTTTAATTTGAGCCATTTTTATTTGCTGGATCTGAGCAACATACTGTACATACATGTGTCTGCACTTTCTTACAGTAGAGTCCGTACAGCACAGAAATCCTCATAAATATTTTGAAAATATTCAAACTCTTTTCTATTGAATTTGGATATTGAAGGTCTTTTGTTTTACACTTTAGACAAGATCATAAAACTAGTGTTTATATAAGTCAGATTCCACAGTTAGGATTAAATTTGTATATGCATAGAAATAAAGGGAAGAAGTACAGGTAAGGACCAATATGCTATGAAAATTTAAGAAAGTATTTAATTATAAAAACCCTGTAAGTATAAAACCAAAAGTGCAGTTATTCATATTCAAGGACTACATAAGACCTGCATAAAGAAAAAAGACGTTGTGTGTTTTTGTGCTAGTGATATACACGGTATATTAAAGATTAGCATTAACACAGATCTGTTTCTTTTGTGCAGATCTCTTCCTCACAAATACATGATTGTTTTATACTAATGCTGTATTTATGAACTCACATTTCTGATTTTTTCCTAAGCAAAAATAGATCCAAAACAGCAAGTCAGGGTTAACAACGTGTATCTTATGTTTCCTGTACTCCTTCCAACTACTTCTGAAGTATTCATATTCTCCTGTTGTCACTACACCTCAATATTTTAGCAGTACTATTTTAAGTATGGACAGAAAATTCAATGATGCTGTATGATTTCTAATCCATATCATAAAAATGGAATCATCTCCTTTTTCATTTGCAAAATTTGGACATTTCGTAATTAAAAAGTAGGGAAAGAAGCGTGTACAATATGATGGGCAATACAAGTCTGAGCAGTTTAAAGTTAGATACCCATGTTAACCTTTTGATATTCTTATCAGTGAAAAAAGATGATACTTTCAGAGTAAGGTACCTGTCCTAACACAAAATCTTAGCATGAATCAGCCCTTGGAGGTGTGTGACTGTTTATCTCTAGTGTCACAATGAAAGTTTAAACAGCCAATTCAGATTAGGTAGCTGGCTTTTAGATGAAATACATTGGATTATATGTTATTCTATCTCCAGAGAAAACAGTATATGATAAGTTTTTCATTTTTTTCTTTCAGATCAGTGTTATAAGCTTCCCCAACAATCAGAAGTTTGCCTATATATAATTCAGTCTTAACAGTTCAGAAGCAGATCGCAGCAAAGAGGTGCTAAGCACCTACTGGCAATTATATGAACAGCAATTTTATGACAGCCCGATCAGCATCACCATCAGATCCTGATCCTTTCACCCCTGGGTGGAACTGGATAAAAATACATAAAGAATTCCACACAGCTTTTCTACAAATATTCAAAATAGGAATCTTTCTCAAAGAAGCAAAAAAGAGATTACTTTTTATTTAATCCAACAACTCTTAAAATACAATTATATTTATTGCTGTGCAACCAAGTTTATTATAGGCTGACTTCCAGATAGATTCTGCATTGAAAAAGAATGTCTTGAGTCTAGGGATTAATAATAACAAATTTAGCTCAATGCATACAAAAAAAAAGACTATTAAGAACATACAAGCTACATCTGCACTAGTGGAAGCGCTTGGGCTTGTCTTCTAGCTGTGAGGACACATGCACATTCTTTTGTACATCTAACTCCCTAACTTTTTTCTTCTGAATTCACCTCCAACACAAAATGTCACAAAGCAAACTGCCTGTCAGGAATAGTCTCCGGTTTGAGATAATTACTGAACTGCGATACTTCACCTGGGCCAAAAGCATGCCAGCACCCCATTCTAACAAATTAATAGCACTGAACATCAAATTTCAGTTCCTATACCTTTGCCTTGGCTATAGCAACACAGATATATCTGTAGAATATGGTATTTCATCATATACTTAGTTTAATGTAACTTTGAAATTGAAAAAGGCGAATGGTTCATTAGCAGTCTTTAAATGGAAGTCAGAGCCTATTTGGGAGACAAGTTTTAATGACAGAAAGTTCTTTTGAAGGGACCATATAATAAAAATATGATCTCAAATCTCTCATTTTCTTACTGACATTACTGCTACCTACAAAGGATACTGTAAGGGAAAGATGAAGTATCGAAAATAAAGTTAATCAAGTCCAAAAGTTAAAGCTTTTAAACCAGTAGGTGTTTTCAAAATAACATTAAATTATCCTTTGCTGGAAAGAAAAAAAACTTAAGTAGTTTACACATGAACGATCAGCTGGCTTGTAAGCAATCCTTCAACCATTAAATGGGCAGCAAGTGCTTAGGATGAGCAGAGTAGGCTTTATTGTGCACAAGTCTTAAAACTTGAAGCGGCTCAATAACATGTCTACCAGGAGAAACTAAATCAGTGTGTGAACAACAAACATTCCCAATCTGTGAACTACTTTGGAATATTTCTTTCCTTGAAAGATTTTTAAGAATAGATTCAGCATCAATAAAGTTTGGTTTAGAAAGCAAATTCTATAATTTATGAGCAAAATACAAAATTCCGTGATGTATTTCTACCACTGTGGTTAAAATTTCACCTAGAGGAACCACTTCCAAAAATGGAAAAACACAGTACAGTTTCAATAAGCATAATAATAAAATCATTTTATAATGAAAACATTTTAACCATATTATTTCCTTGTTCATTTGGATGGCTTTTACTGCTCGATGGTATGTTAATCTAAGACAAGATTTGCCAGCCCAGATTTACTGAGGGCCAGACATGCTACATATTCACAGCTTCATAACGTGGGAGTACTCAGATAGGCTCTACTTAAATCATCTCTATGGACACACTGCACACTCTTCATTAAAATATGCTTTGGGTGGGTCTATTGCCATTTTTTGCAATCATTTCACAGTGAATAATATGAAGGAAAAAAAAGAAGAAAGAAATACCTGTAATGTATATCCTGGCTCACACTGAAATGACAAAACGTCATTCACCATATATCTATCTCCTGATTTGATCCCAT
This sequence comes from Tauraco erythrolophus, assembly GCF_009769465.1. Classification (NCBI taxonomy): domain Eukaryota; kingdom Metazoa; phylum Chordata; class Aves; order Musophagiformes; family Musophagidae; genus Tauraco; species Tauraco erythrolophus. The sequence goes on along the minus strand of NC_141466.1, from coordinate 48,046,455 downwards.
TGCTAGGAATTACTGGTTCTGGACAGGCAGCAAGGCCTACAGCTGAGGAAGGTAAACACAGAAGTTGAAAAAACAAATAAGTGGACAACAGCTCTTCATTGATATTCTCTGCTCTAATGAATTCTTTCCATGGCATTGGGCTTTTTTAAGACAACATTAATTAAAAAATTTATTTCAACATTGAACTGAAATTTTGTTTAAAACACAGAAGTTTTCATTACTGCCGTGCAGAATACAAATGGTATGACTTAAACACAAAGATTATATACTGTGACTGTACCAATTACTATGCCATGTTGCTAGCACTTACTACGTCATTTTATTGTCTTCAACCAGTATGGTAACTCTAGTATATTAAATGCCCTTTTTTTTTTTTTTTTCTCCTTTCTTATTCTTGCCAAGGAAATTGACAGAGAAAGAGGGAATATACTTTATGCATATTATCTCTTTTCAACAACAGATGAGGAGAACTATTGAGGTTAGGTGGTAGAGCCTTTTGGAACAGCAGCTAAAGGCCAAGAGTGTTCCTTACGTTTAGACAACTCCAATGACTATAAAGAAGTTCAGACATCTGAAATTTAGTACCTTTAACCCAAAACTAAATCTTTGCATAGATGTGACAGGACAGTCTGGTCTAAACTATTTTTAAGCCAAATGTTAGCAAAGAGAAGATTAATTTTACAAAGACCCTCCGTGATTAGTATTTTCTCAAATGTGTTCACCTAAACTTAGCAACCTGAAGTACTAGCTTCTGCTTTTTGCCAAGTGCATATCACTTTTCTCTTTTTTCCTTGGCGCTTATTTAAGGAGTTTGTTAGCCTACATAACTGAAAATTAAATATCATCTCTGCTATCTAAGCTAAAATGCTTCAAATGAACAAGGCAGTTGAGAAACTGCTGGTTAGATTAAATAATTCTGTGCTTTTAAGATGTTCTTTGTGAACAGAAGGACCAGCAGAATTAGTTTGTCGGTTTATGGTCCGACGACAAAATCTCATTCTCCTTATAATATTAAAAACTTTATTTGAATAATCTATTTAAAATGTACAATCTTAATAGTGAAGTCATTTGTTAATTAGAGGAAGTTACTACGGAAACCTAAATATGTAACTGCTATATTTATTATAATATGATGTGTAGAATTCAGAACAGAATGGAAATTATTTTCACAATGTGTGAGCACAAATCTTTAGGATTTCTTAGCACAAAATTCTGTAAAAATCAGACAAAAAAATACTTTTCTGAATGTGATACTGTGTGTCCTACAGTTCACTTGTATGAAAAAATAACTGACTAAACACTACAACTCTCACTGTCTTCTTATGAAAACTGTCCCCTTTGGTGACAGTAAGTGCAACTTGACAGAGTGTTTAGTACAGAAATTACATGATATTTGGCTTTACTCTGATATCTGACATTTTAGAGTCTGTTTTACCAGATGGTTCATCATGAAACAATATCTGATATTATTCAGAGACCTTAGTCTTTCTACAGAAATACGATTTTCTTTCAGATAATGCTTCTTGCACTTTTTGATACAGACAGGGTTTTAAGTTTATGCGATAAATCTTTATGTATCTACTTTTCATCACTCAAATATAAATGCCTTACAAATCTTAAATACACACGTAAGAATGTTGTGTTTCCCACTTCACCCACTTCCAATCTGTTTTTCGCAGCTCGAGGTTTAGTTGAAGCAAATATATTTTTCCAATTGAAGCACACAGAAGTTTGAAATAGCTTTTATACTTTCCCCTGAAATTGTGATTGTCGATCCATTTTTTTTTTCTTTCTTTGAAATATGTTCCATAATCCTGTAAGTTTTTCTATATCCCATGCCCTTGAGCCTTATTACATTTCATGTTTTTCAGGAATGAATAGTAACAATGGCAAGCCAGTCTAATGCTGAGTGACAGTTATCAAGGTATGAAGTGCAGTCTTCGTAACAACTGATGCAATAGTTATTGCAGTTATTATTACTCATAACAACTGATGCAAGCTACAGGATCTCCCTGAAGTAGTTCCTGTGTGTACTGGACTGACTAATTAAGGAAAATATCTAAATATACTTTAAAGACGTTCAGAAATTTCTACCACAGAATTTACAAATTTCTATGTTCCACTAATGTCATCAGCTTTTCAAATGATGTTCATGTAGCTACTAGAGACATTCATGTGCAGACATTACGTGGAACTTTAATGTTCCAAATAGGCATGAGGATATCATCATTAAATGAAATAGTCTGGGCTTTGTTGCAGTTTCCTAGTATCATTATTTTGGTCAACCACTCCGTATTCTGCAATACCATAAATGTATCCAGGTCTGGAAAACTTATTTTAGTATAGGTACTAAATAGCTGTGATCTGCATCCACACGAACTGTCTGCTCCAGCATTAAGTGAAGTGCAACATCTTATTTCAGTAACTCAAGCTACAGTATTGTTTACTAATTTGAGAATCCAGTGTTCAGACACATCTTAAGTGAATCAAGCCTTATTTCTGCATTTCCTTACCCTCGTCAGTCTTGAATAGAAAATAAAATTTAAAAAGATCTGCTCCAAACTCACCACTGTTAAATACATATGCACCTAATAAAGACATTGTGACTAAATTGCTTATAGATAGCAATGCACTTGCTGAATTCTGTGAATATAAATTTGAGATTCACTTTCTATCTTCAAGAAATTTGCATTTTGGTTGAACTCAGCATTCCTGTGTGTTGAGAGTTACAGGCCTGCAGTCTTAGATCTGTATGAATAAAGTTATTTCTGCAGATTTTTCTCAGTCACAGTTTTATAACGACTGCACAGCAATACTAATAATATGCTTATAACTCTTTCTGTCATTAGTTAAATATCGTACAGAATTTAAATAGACTATGATCAGAAGAAAATATTCTCTGACTGAAAAAGTAATTTTCTGTGCAACTGTTCAATACAGTATTACACTACATATTTTATCTTTACCAGATTCTAATAACTTGGTAAAAACTCCTCTCTGCTAGCTGCTTATACTTTGTATAATATTTTGTATATACTACTTCTTTGGTCTGATGATACAACTTATAATACAGAATATTCTACCAGAATATCACAAAACACTATGCAAAACCCACTCATAACTGATTTTATTTTATATACCTGACTTTAAGAAGCAAAATTATCTCCCCAAAAGCAAAGACAAAGTTGGAAACAGAGTCAAACACTGTTCTGAATCCTCCACCCCATCATTCTAATAATTACATAATGCTAGCCTAGCTTAGTTTGAACTGGTCCAAAAATCTAAAGAATGCCTGAGAGAAAGCAAACAAATTCTGGTATCCAGGGACAAACTAGAGAACTTAAATATTCAGAGATTCTGAAATACATTAAATTAGATTGTATGCGAATAGTCAGTAATAAAGGGAAAACATGTCAAATGTCAAGTCCAAGCAATCAAAAAGGGACAAGGATTGCCTAGTGCATGCTCTTCAGACCTCAGCTTCTGCTATGCAGTACAAGAGAGAACGCATCAATGTCAAGAATGATAACCCTCTTCCTGACCTTCTTCCACTTACTGTCTGCTAAATACTTTCTTGGCTCCACTGTGGCATAAGACAAATATGCCTCACTTCCATAATTATACACATGCCTACAATTACCTCAAATTCTGTCCAAACATCACTGCCATTGCTGGCAGAAAGAAAATCCTTGCCGGCATATCTGACAATGTGAATGCCCATTAGTGTCCATTTCAGAGAGCTGCAAACTGAACAACACAAGAATTTCTTGACAGCTTGACCAAAAGTCATCAGGCCTTCTTTTTTTAATTTCTCCCTCCCGCTCCTATGTGGTAACTGAAACATATTGTTCTCTATTATATTACAAACATCAAGCTGGAGTGAATTGTTCTTTCCATTTTGATGATGGTGTATATCAAAACCCAAGCTGTCCCTTCCAAAACTGCAGGCTTCGGATACCATCCTAGAAAATGCATTTAACTCAGTGAAAAGGGGTCATATTCTTGTCAACGTATAGATATACTCATAGGATCAGGACCCGCTAAATTAAAACTGACATATTTATGATTCACACTTGCTTTAACACAGGGAAAAAGAAAAGATTGCTGCACTGAAAAGCCACATTAAAGATGGAATTTCATGAAAGATCTTAATCTGGACCTGCAAAAAACAATATGCTACTTAGAAGAATACATTTTCTTCTCTACTAGTCTGATTTTTATATTTGAATTTTTTAGAGATCTTTATGATAGAGAAGTACTACAAAAGATAGTCATTGTTCTCTAATCCCCTTAACAGTGAATCTATGATTTCAGCTCCTGAGAACCTTTAGCACTTGAAAACATGCAACAGAGAAGCTTTAGAAAAGGAGACAGTAATTAAAAGTAAGCTTATGTTCTCGCACGTTTTACATCGTCTTGGTATAGTGGTAAAACAAAAGCTTACAAAAAGAATTGTGCAATATATCCTAATTCAAGGTAATAAGGCTAGATGACACTATTAAAATATTGATTGCATAAAACAGGATTTTTACTGAAATCTCATCGCTACATTTGGATATATTTATACATATACTTACAGACATTTGTGGCCTAAACCTACATGTCCATGTTCATCATATATTCAGTTCTTACTAAAACAAACCTGACTTCAAATGAGAGGTTCAAGCAGCATTCTCTATAAGCAAACACTCATTATTTCCTGACTTCTTTTTTTATTTGTTTGTATATGAAAGAAAATATTGAAGCTACTACTTAATTAATAAATGAGATTTTAAGGCCAATCTTGAAACCATCAGTGCTCACAAATGCAATTGAATTAAACAGGCACATTTCCAAGTATTTCCATTTGTATAGTTGTTTCCTTTGTTCATTAAGATTAAAAGGAATTCAATCAAGCACATTTTGATTGGACTTGCTGGCGGTTGTAAAAATAATTATGTTATTTATTCTACCACAGTTTTGCAAGGAAAAAAAAACCCCATGCATATGAAGGATTAGTTTAAATGCTTAATTCCTGTTTTTTCTACAGTTATCTGTTGCATATTTTACTGCTTTGTTTCTCATAATAGGTTGGATAAGGGTTTGATCAACCTGATCTAGTGGAAGGTGTCCCTGACTGTGGCAGGGGGATTGGAACTAGATGATCTTTAAGGTCACTTCCAACCCAAACCATTCTATGATTCTACAATTCTACACATGAAGACATTCCCCTTCCACAAAAGTGCAGGAACTACACAGAATTACAGAACTATACAGAATTACTATACAGAATTTGGATTCATAAAAGTGTTATTCAAATACTAAAATAAGCATAGCTATAAATTAAATACTTCCAATAAAATCATTATTAAATTTGAACAAGGTCAGAGAAAACCCACCAAATCTCTACATCAAAATACTTTAAAGAAGAACAAAGTGATCTAGTTGAAAATGAAATAAAAATTGTGCCAATCAATTTTAGTTGAGGACTAGCTACAATTTATTTTAGCTCTTCTCTATGAACTTTCTGTCTACCCATAGGTAAAATAACAGTGGAGTGTTCTTTATACATCTGATCTTAGTGCTCTACTACTTTTTAGAAAATGTTTAAATATAAGCTGAACCTGAATGATTAACCATTTTTCCTGATAATTAGAATACTGACACAAATCATGCTAGAGTTGCTTAGTTTGTCTTATTAAGTGGAACAGCCTTAAAAGTAGACATTGAGAATCCCCACTACGACTACTCAGACATTCAAATTTCTGCTAGAAAATTAAAGAATTGAACTCAGGTCTCTTATTCATGTTACAGATGCAAAGCATTTTATTCAGAAAGACTATGAACCTAGCCCTCCTTCTCCTTTCCTTTTATCAAAAGTATCTGATGTTCTAAGATAGCATTTCATGTTGAATATTTTTTCCCAGATGTCAGTTTTTTGTGATTGCTTTAGTGAGACAACTTCTCAACAAAAGGACATTTTTCTTCCAAATTTTAAATTGATTTCTGAACCAAAGGTATTTATTTTTCCAATGCTGCTTCAAACAGTAGATAATCAAATGATCTCAGGTTTCAGAATTCACAATCGAACACTAGCAATATCTGCATTTTGTTACACAGAAAAATATTTCCTTCTCTGTTTATTTCTTGATTTTAAAAGGTTACTGTTCAATGTGAAACAGTAAATTCTTGCTGTGGGGATCTGTTCATTTTCTGATTCAGAGACACGCACAGATGTACTGTACTTCTGCAAGCCCTGCAGAGATCATATAGCCACATAAGAAAGGAAATTATTCTTTCCTGTCAGACTATCAACGGAATAGTTAACTAAGCTCTGAATGCTGAATGTTGCTACCTTGACCTGTACTGAGTTACAGTTCTAGAAAACCCCGGCCTTGAAATATTGGCACCACAGAAGTCAATAGATGCTTTAACAGAGCACAGTTGTAAGACTGGCAATTAGGAAACAAACAAAAGCATAAATCCAAGTGACCCTGCGCGCTCCTGAACGCTTTTTACTTGTTAACAGAACACTTTTTTTTCAAGAGTCATAAGGATAATAAAGCGGATACAGTAAAAGATAAAATTGAACTTCAAAATGTTAACTATACAGCAGCTTCCTAGAATAAATGTCTACTTCTTTACACTTCATATGGAATTATACTTTCACTGCAGGTTAAGGGGAAAGGCTTGGGGAGGAAAACAAGCTGACCAAATGGGGAGGAAGACTCCTCAGACAAAAAAAAAAAAAAAAAAAAAAAAAAAAAGCGCTTTGTCAAAATAGTAGATTCTTAAAAAAAACTTCTGCAGAAGTAATAGTCATATTTTCATTCTACTTCACTATTAGAATGATTGTATTAAAAAAACCCTACAACATGCTTGCATACAAATGCTTGAAATAAACAGGAAACTAAATGAAAACGTCATTTTGAAATGAAAGCCAATGTCATATGGCTTATATTCAGTTAAAAATATTTATGAGCAGAAAATCTAGTCTTTCGAAATTCTGTACATATTCATGTTTTATAAATTTTTTAATCTCAATCCTAAATAGTTTATTAAAGATCATCTGTGTGTTTATTTACTTATGTATACTTCTTAAAAAGATTAATATTCAACAATATTAACCTTTTTAGGTATTAATATTGGAATGCATGGAATACAAAAATGAACTTTATTTTCAAGAGAATTCTTAAATGCTCTTTGTAATAAAATAGAGCATGTTTATATTCAAAAATTAACGAATATTTACTTTGCGACCTTCATCAAAGCATTCATCAGACTGTTAATCGTCATCACATTACTTTTTTAAAGACTAGAATATTCTTAGAATATTCAGTTCTTATAATATTCAAATATTAGGCAAGCGCATGTGCTGAATTTACTATTATTCTACAATATTTAAAGTTTTTGACAGAAATTATAATGCAAACATGCTTGTTTGAATTAAATATGATTTCATGCGGTAATCCACTGATGTTTATAACACCAACCCTCTGTATTTTAGAACCAAGCTGCTCACAAAACACGAAAAACGTAGATATGCAGCAGAATTTGCCACAAAACTTCTTAGGTTATTCTGCTCACACTACCAGTGATTTACCATGATAACTGTAGTGTTTTCTTGTAGCTCTAGGATTATAATGTGGGGTTTTTTGCAATTAAAGCAATGAGTTGAGGGAAAGAATTTGAAGGAAACAGCAAGGAATAAATATATGCACATATAAATAGGAAAAAAAAAAGTGTTATCTGTTCTGATTTATCTGTATCCAAGCAGTGAAACTAACTCTTATCCTTTTTTATTACCTAAATTTCATAACTAATCTGAAATAAGTTGAAAAAATGCCCACACCATAATTAACACCCATATTTTTAAAATGTTCTGAATTGCCAGGTTTATTGGTTATATGTTGCTAATTTATGAAAGCTGGTTTTCAGCAATTTCAGATGTCACTTCATTTAAAATTTAAGTTTAATAGATATCACTTATATGAGGTTCATACTGAGTAGACTTTGGTAGTAAGGGAAGAAAAAAAAAACGGAAAATAAAAGAACAATATAAATTCTCTCTTTCCCTTTCTGTATGCATACTTTTTCCTGAGAAAGTTACAAAAAACAAGCAGTCTTACTTTTGTATTCCAGGTGAAAACCAGCTGCTGCCACACTAATGTCAGAGTGAAAATGCAGGTAAAGTTGATTGGAGGTGCTATTCAACAATGCTGGCACGGTTGTACCTGCAAAAAATAGCAGTTATGGAATAAACTGTAGCATGCTGATACATCAGAGTTTTATATTAAAAAGACATAACCAGGACTGAATCAGACAGGCTCATTTTCTTCTCATGTGCATGGAAATATCAAACGTTCTGCTATACTCCGCCTTGTTTTCTCCTGAACTTCTCATTATGTGCATGGAAGTATCAAACATTCTGCTATGTTCTGCCTTGTTTTTTCCTGAAGCTGCAGGAAAATTTTGATTACAAGTCATAATACTAAGAGGTTATATAAGTACAATCAAAAAAGATACCATCATGTTCAGATGAAACTTTATTGACTTGAATAGAAAAAAAGAGGTGTAAACAAAAAGAATCTCATTAAGTAAATGATTTGATTATGAGAACAAGCTCAACTGCCACCTAACTTTTTTCAACATCTATGGAAAACCTGTAGTACAGAACAGAGCTGTCCAGATTTTTTCTCTGTGTCCCCTCCATACCTTCTTCTCACAATAATAATATTTGAACCACTTATCCTAATTCTGAAAGTATGACAGGAAGTGAAGAAGCAGGTGCAACAAGCTATTAAAAAAAAAAAAAGTCATACTAGCTTTATCTAATTCAAATAACTATAATAAAATTGTGTGCCATTGACTTCAGTATGGGCTACACAACAAGCTTATCACTAATCCTGGACACGTTATTTGCCGCTAGCATTGCTAAGTATGACACATTTTCTTTGTTACCACATGACTACTATGTAACTCTCGTTCTACAGCCTAAAGCTGGAACATATATTGAGGTTAAAAATTACATAATTTTCTATGATTATCCTCAAAGACAGTACCAAGTAGCTAATAAACTTCAAAGATGGTTGCATAAGAAATATTTTCATTTCCTGTGGGGTATTTGCTGTTTCTATAGTAACTGTGAGCAGCCTAGATATAAGCTTGAAACTCGAGCTTAAAAAGAAACACTGGAAAGAATTATGTCCGTAAGTCTAGAGTCTAAACTAGGAAGTGGCAAATACTTTTAAATCTAACACTGCATTAAGCAAAATCTTGATATAAATGATGAGAAGCTAAAAGATGACAAGTTGGCCTTTAAGGAAGGTTTTACTGTCTGACATGGAAGCTCCAAGTACAGAAATTCACAGACAGTTCAGAGCATTCACATCACACAATACTTACCATGGAATACAGAAAATAATAAAACATTTTCCTGGAGTGAGGACTTTTCACAGTATCCATACAGAACTTGAAATACATTTAAGGATGTTTAAGATGTCTGTTTCGTAAGAATGAGTCTGTTGACTCAGAATAATTATACTCTTCATTGAACAAAATTGCTCTTCTGGCAGTTCTGTTCCTTTGTAGGACTTGCTAATGTTTAATACCAGTCTTTTACTTCCTTAGAGAGATACTCAGTAAGATGAGAAACTGTATCTATCTTATTGTACTGTGATAAATAAATGAGCTTAGAATCTTTAATTCTAATAAGTGCCAGATTCAGTGGCATAGTTCAGGCTGGCAGCCTGTCACACGTGAGGTCCCCTAGGGATCAATACCAGTCCCCACACTGTTTCAGCGTCTTCATAAATGATCTGGATGACAGGATTGAAAGCACCTTCACCAAGTTTGCTGATGACACTGCACTGAGTGGTGAGGTTGACATGTCAGTCATCTTACAGAGACACCTGGACAGGCTGAAAGAGTAGACTAGCAAAAACAGTATGAAGTTTAACAAAGACAAGTGCAAAGTCCTGCGTCTAGGTCAGAATAACCAAGGAGCCCTGTGTAGGCTAGGATCTGTGTGAGAGTGGAGCAGCCTTACTGAAAGGCACCTGAGGTTCCTGGTGGACAACAAGCTGAACATGAGTCAGCAGTGCACCACTGCAGCAACGAAGGCAAATATGTTCCTGGGCTGCATCCAGAGAGGCAATACTAGCAGAGATAGAGACGTGATCATCTCACACTACCCAGTGCTCATCAGTCCGCACCTGGAGTACTGTGTCCAGTTCTGCTCCCCATAATTCAAGAAAGACACAGACAAACTGAAGAGGGCCCAAAGAAGGACCATGAACATGATCAAAGGGCTGCAGAATCTGACCTATTTGGAAAGGCTGAAGGAGTTAAGTGTCTTCTCCCTGGAGAAGAGGAGGCTTAGAGTGGGACCTCATCACAGTATTCCAGTACTTAAAGCACAGCTACAAAGAGAACAGAGGCTTGCTCTTCACAGGGAGCTGCATGGAGAAGACAAGGGGCAACAGGTCCAAGTTGCACTGGGAGTGGTTTCATCTCGACATTAGAAAGAAATTTTATACAGTGAGAACAATCAGTCACTGGAACAACCTTCCCAGGGATGTAGTAGAGTCTCCATCACTGAAGGTTTTCAAGATGTGATTGGATAGAGTGCTGGACAATCTCATCTAGGCTCCCTTTCTCACAAAAGGCTGGACTAAACGATCTTTTGAGGTCACTTACAACCTGGGCTGTTCTATGATTCTATGATCTAACTGTAATTTTCTTGATCACTTGCCAACATATGTCTCTTCTGGGACTGGGTATATGAAGCATAGAAGATGTAGTGTAGATGTAGTGTCCACAGTGTCCTAGTTGTTTTGGACTTCATTCATCAGTAGAGAGAAACAGTACTTAAAGGCAGAAGCAGATTTCATGAGTAGGGGCTTAGGTGTAGATATCACCATGGTATACATCTAGCACTCATATAGATGGATATCATACTAGAGTCTGGCTGACTTCTTAACCTCTTGATTGGAATCTGTAATCTAGGAAATACAGAACTCTCCTAGGAGGCAGTAGTGTGTATTTGCCCCCTTAAAGGCTTACAAGGGAACAAGGACAAGCTTTCTACTTAAATTAATGTTTATGATATTATTATAGAAAATTATGTTCACTACCTTTTTCAAGCATTAGCAATGACAACCAAAAGCAATGTATCTCATTCCAGAGATAAACACTACACTGCATGTGTGAAAGGCTGTCTAGGTATGTAAGGAATTTCTAGTCCAAGAAGGGAGATTAATGGTCATTTTAGGCATTTCTTGGGTTAGCACAAACAAAGAGCATGGATCAGATTCTTATCTAATTCATTTCTATATTTAACTACCACCCTAACAGTGGATTCTCTAGATGCCCACCTCAATGACTACTGTATTTGTATATTCTGTCTGTATATGTCTATATACATATATATGTATATGTAAGTACATATACATATGTAAGAGAATGTCAGGTGTTATCTGCATTTCCAATTTTAGATGGAGCTGTAGCTATATTTAGTCTCTTTTTTCTTTATTTGAATATATCATAGTCAAATGAAGCACCAGTTCCAAACTAGCAATTCTAAAACACTGCTGCTTTTTTGACTTGTTTCCACTTTTTTGTTCATTTCTGTGTATTAAGTAAAATGATCTCTCACTAAAGTTCAGACTTAATACTCTCAGGAAAAGCAGTATGTTTGTCAAGAATATGTTCTCACTCTTTGCTATGTCTATAACCTTCACTAAGGAGACCAGGACAGACTTCACTTTGGCATACTGATGAAAGCCTTTGTGTCCTTTTGTCCAAGGAATTTCCACTCTCATCATTATATTCTGTGACACAACTGGCAGCACAGATATTTACAAACAGTCATGCAACACCTGACAGTTATCCATGGTTGTTTTTTTTTTTTTTTTGGCTTAATGGACAGTCTTCATGTAGGAACTGCCATTACTGAGCTATAAGAACAGAGTATCCCTAAATTCAGTTGACAATTTTGTAGAGAAAAATAAGTTCCAGTTATGGCTTTCCTTTTTTTTTTTTTCTTCTGAATATAGCAAGTAAAATTTTATCCTGTTTGTAAAAACTGTGATCTTCCTAACTGAGAGAATTGAGAGCAACAGTAACTATTGTAAATTACTGAGAAATTATTTTGATGGTTGTTTTCTAAAGGCAATGTTTCCTCATGAGCCATGAACACTGCTTTGATGAACCAGTAATACTGAAAGCAAAAATAATTTGTAGTTTTCTGATTACTCCACGTCTCTTGACACTACGCAGTTTCTTCTGGAAAACTTGATCTTAAAAAGAATCAGTTTGCCCACCAAAAGGAATCACCTGTCAATATTCGGCATAGGAAACTAACTGGTTCACTATTCTGTTGCATGTCACAAAAGCACACTTGGAGACAATCCCTCTTGACATTGAACACATTAGCCTGATCCACAGCAGCTTCTTTCCAAGATTGCTGTACAAAAATCCATGTATTCAGCCACCAGGAAGACAGTAGCACAAGGTATTTTTATGTCTGTTACCATATGGTCTCATATTTTTGTTATAGCTTTGTCTATGAAGACCTTATCACTTTCCCCTAAAACAGCATCCTCACAACGCAGGCATTACTATAACATAAAAAGAAGAAAAATGCCCTGATATTTCTGTCATTCCCTGATAAAAGCTGACCCACAGGATTAACCCACAAAGCACAAGACAATATGTAAGGGCCCGGACCGCTGTAGCAGACAGTCCTTACTGCCCCATGCTGTCAATGGCCCCGGACCCCATTTCAGCTCCTAAGACTGTCAGGTCCTGCCCCAGTGATGCCGCAGCAGGGCCAGTCTCCAGCTCCCCACAGCCCTGCCCTGCCTGGCCACAGGCCATGCCAAGCCAGGCACACCAATGGGCCCACATCCATGCCCAGCCTCAGCCTGTTCCAGTCCCCAGAGAAATGCCCAGTGCCTGGTACTGGGGCTACCCCAGTGCCTTCCAGCTGCCCTGCTCCTGGCTGGGCAGTGGGATGGGCCCTGGCTGCAAGGTCCTGCCCTACCACCTCAGAGAGCCCCCATTGCTCCCAGCACCCTGAACCCAGGGAGCTGCCAGCCCCCGCTGTGCCCTGACACAAGGAAGTGCTATAGTTATATATCTTTGTGAAGCTCTCTTTAAGAAGCAGACCCCAGTGAATTCACCTTTCCAGATCAACTCTGTGACACAGTTTAGCAGCACAGTTTAGGAAATTCTTAGTAATCAGTTGTACATAGGTTCATCTTGATTGCATATCTAGAAGACAGATGAATTCACAGAGAGAAAATCAGAAGACAATGGTATTATACAAGATTTAGTAAGAGAGAAATGATATCTTCTGAATTTTTTCACTCATTAAATTATGCCTGGAATTCAGTTTCAATGTCACATTACTGGTTCAGTTTTGAGAACAGCAGATTTTGTGTCATGTTTAAACATTCTTCATTAGAACTTTCCCATACACAAAATAATTTTTCATTTTAAGTCTGACATTCATTATACAAAAGAGATAAATCCACAATAAAGCTGGGCTACTCTATCTCCAATGAAATATTTCTGATAAAAAAATCTATTTTTTTCAGTTTCTCTGGAAATTAGGAAGGCTTTTAAGCTAAACCAAGATGACACACTTCTAGTATAGAATAAGACAGTGGTTTGAGTCTTGAGTATTGTTAAATGGAATATTGTTAAATGAATAGTTTTGTCATTTCTTTATCCAATGGATCAAATATATTTGCCACATACTTCACTTGTCAAAAGCTGATTCCATTTCATAACTTCTTTGTTCCTTATTGCCAATTTAATATACAGCATAGTTACTAGCAATTAACATAAAATGTTATAGCCTTTTGTACGGGGTCTGGCTAGGATAGAGTTAAACTTCTTCATAGATGCACAGTGCTGTGTTTTGGATTTGTGATCAAAACATCGTTGATAACACAGGGATATTTTAGTTATTGCTGAGCTGTGCTTAGACGGCATCGAGGCCTTTCCTGTTTGTCACACTGTCCAACCAGTGAGTAGGCTAGGAGTGGGACACAGCTGGGACAGCTGATCCCAATTGACCAAAGGGATATCTCACACCATATGATGTTGTGCTCAGCAATAAAAGCTGGGGGACAAAAGAGGAAGGAGGAGATGTTGGCAGTTATGGCATTTCTCTTCCCAAGCAACCGTTATGTGTGACGGAGCCCTGCTTTTGTGGAGATGCCTGAACAGCTGCAGGCTGATGGGAAGCAGTGAATAAATTCCTTGTTTTGCTTTGCTTGCATGTGCAGCTCTTGCATTACCTATTATATCTTGACCCACGAGTTGTCTCAGTTTTACCATATTGATTCTCTCCCCCATCTTGATTCTCTCCCTCACCTCACTGTTAAGGCGTGAGCAAATGGCTCGGTGGGACTGAGCTACCTACTAGGGTTAACTCACAACACATTTTAATATGTAAATTTTGAAGTGGAACTTCAAATTATTTAATTCAATATCCAAAGAAATAATATGATTTTAATTTTTTCAGTTGATCCTTTATTTCCTTACATAACCCAATACACATCTATGCTTTAAAAGTTTGTGAAGTCACCAGAGAGGCAAAATTCCACAAAATGCTTTAGCTACACCAGAATCAGATCAGGCCTGTGATAGAGTTCATGATCCTGGGATATTATCCATGACTTAATCTTAGACGAGATATCTCTTTTTCTTGGTTTGGTTTATAGAACATGATCTTTCTATAAAAATTGTCTTATAAAAACGGAATAGAACTATATATGCCTGATGCACATGTGAAACAACAAATTGCACGGTTTGTTATGTCCCAGTTTTAGTAATTTGTTTTGTTCTCTGAGGTCTGGTGGGTTTGGATGAATACTGTATGCTTCATCTTTTTCCTGAGAAAGGAAGGCTAACAAGGATAAACTGAATCAAAGCTATCAAAGGAAGCTCCTTGAATATCAGTATATCCTCTCTATAAGAGGAGTAGGTAAGATAAAGAATTTTTTTTTCACACTGTTGTCACTTACATCCCACTAATTAAAGCTATACATTTTAGTATCATATTTTCTTCTGAAAATATGTCTTTGAATTTGAATAATGACACATTTACATTACCTGAAATCTCCTTACCAAAATGAGAAAGTTTCATAATGATATCGTTAAAGATCAACATAAATGTACTCCTCATGTATATATAGAATCATAGAATGGTTAGGGTTGGAAGGGACCTCAAAGATCATCTAGTTCCAACCCCCCTGCCATGGGCAGGGAAATCCTCCACTACACCAGGTTGCCCAAAGCCTCATCCAGCCTGACCTTGAACACTTCCAGGGATGGGGCAGCCACAACTTCTCTGGGCAACCTGTTCCAGTGCCTCACCACCCTCAGAGTGAAAAATTTCTTCCTTAAATCTAATCAAAACCTCTCCTTTTTCAGTTTAAATCCATCGCCCCTTGTCCTATCACTACACGCCCTTGTAAAAAGTCCCTCTCCAGCTTTCCTGTAGGTCCCCTTTAGGTACTAGAAAGCTGCTATAAGATCACCCCGGAGCCTTCTCTTCTCCAGGCAGAACAGCCTCAACTCTCTCAGCCTGTCTTCATAGCAGAGGTGTTCCAGCCCTCGGATCATCTTCGTGGCCCTCCTCTGGACTCGTTCCAGTAGCTCTATGTCCTCCTTGTGTTGGGGACCCCAGAGCTGAACGCAGTATTCCAGGTGGGGTCTCACGAGAGCAGAGTAGAGGGGCAGAATCACCTCCCTCGACCTGCTGGCCACACTTCCTTTGATACAGCCCAGGATACGATTTGCTTTCTGGGCTGCCAGCGCGCATTGCCAGCTCATGTTGAGCTTCTCACCCACCAGCACTCCCAAGTTCTTTTCCTCAGGGCTGCTCTCAATCCATTCTCCACCCAGCCCGTACTTGTGCTTGGGATTGCCCCGATCCACGTGCAGGACCTTGCACTTGGCCTTGTTGAACTTCATGAGGTTCTCACAGGCCCACCTCTCCAGGCTGTCAAAGTCCCTCTGGACGGCATCCCTTCCCTCCAGCGTGTCCACAACACCACACAACTTGGTGTCATCTGCAAACTTGCTGAGGGTGCACTGGACAAAGATATGTTCTCTCACACACCTACATATAGACCTGTATGTTTAAATCACGGCATGTCCTCACCTGAAAAGCTCCCAAGACGCGGTGCTGTCATATCTCCACCATCATATATTTCAAGAGAGTCCCAATTATGTTCAGTGGCAAAGCTGATGACCTGGATCTGTAAAATACCACCACAGCACTTTTAAAACCAACTAGCCATGTGTATTTTCAAATGTTCTAGAAACAACAAAATAAAATAAGAACATGCCCCAAAGAAAATATAAACAAGCAGATCAAAACAAAAAACGTTCGTGTGAAAAAATGTGATTAAAACATCAAAGTTCCCTTTTTAAGTTATCTTAACTTTTAGAAAATATGATACTAGGTAAAAAGGATTTTGCACATATGTTGCATGATTATAAATACTCAAAGTGTAAACGAGCAGATAATCAAGACAGTTGCAGACCTCTCAAGTGCCTCAGTGATATCTTAGGAGATAGAAACGGTTTGCATTTGCATACCAGATTGAAGGATCAGGACCTGCTTTCAATATTCTACACAGTTAAAAGAGAAAGCTGCTTGTTAACCATTTCTCATTCGTATCCTCAGGTAAAAATAAAGTAACATAGATTAAAGCTAAACAAAGACAAACCGACAAAAACAAAGCACAGATGTTTCAAGTATCCCAAAAAATTATCTTACTGATTGGCATTTTCTGACACTTCTAGACAAATAAACAATTACTTTTTAAACTGAACCATAAAGTACTTAATATTCCATGCTTGACAGAACATAGACTTGCCTGAATACCTGATCCCTCAGTCACTATGATTTTCCACACACAATTCAAGCTGTTACCATAAGGTTCAGGGTAACCCGGTGAAAGAATAGTACCTCTCCGCTCAGTAAAATTCCCACTGCATGGCACTGAAAGAAAGTATTATCGTGAATTGTTACAAAACCTAAACCACTTAAGAGTAACAATTTTACTAAGCTAATTATAGTAATTCTGCATAGATGTGAAGCAATGACCTGAACTTAGAAAGCAATGTTATCTAAAATACATGAACGATATCAAGCATAAGATACAACTTGCATGAATAAACAATTCAGAAGCGAACTTCATTTTGAGCGAGTGCAGCCTAGAATAGCCTAGCAGCACAGCCTAATCACATCTTACCTTAGAGTAACAACAAACTGTAACATTAAACATAGTCATGATTGACAGAAATCATGTCAACTTACCCACAGCCTAAGATAGTTCCAATATTGGATGTAGCTGGTAAAGCAGTGTGGTACATTAAGTATTTTTTACTATATATGCAACTGCTTCTTTAAGGTTCAAGAAAACAGAACTAAACTAAACAAAAGCCAGAATACACAGAAATTGGACTCCTACATCTATTTTTAGAACAATCTAACTAATTATAGAGAAAATTCCTATGAATAGCAATGACTTTTGGATGTAAATCCAAGGAGAAAGAAAAGAAAACCTTTCAATATTTACAAAAAAATCTGAAAGTGCTAAACAACATCCCACTGCAGGTCTTAAGTAAACTAGCTATACGTAACAATGCTATCATTATTCAATGTACACTGTGCTTCTACTTGAAAAAAGAAATCATCATCCTATATGTGATAGAAACATACAATAAGTACTGTGTAATAAAACAAGTAAAGATACTTCTGGAGAATTAAATTCTGTCCCGTATTTCAAGCTGTAGATGAGTCATGAAAATAATGAATGTTCAAGAAAACGTGCATCACACTTGTTCATGCAATCTAAGTCATTATATGAAACACTATACTGCCTACCAGCCAGCTGGTACTCAATTACTTTTTGATATGGAAAACTGCTCTTTTAAATTAGGCATGACTGGTATTAATCGAAGGAGAGTGAATATATGTGTTAAATACTATTTTCTGAAACAGTTCCTGAATACTGATTCAGAGACATGTGTGACAGAACAGATGACTTAAATGTAATTGCTTACCTACACAGCTTGGTACTGTGTCATTCCACTGAGCTAAGGCATTAGGTACAGACTGACATCGGATAGCTTTTGAGCCTTGCAGCAGATAGCCAGGACTACACTCAAATCGAACAACAGAGCCTGCTGAAAACTCAGAGCCGATTCTCCTTCCATACCTAGGCTCTGGAACTGAGCTACACTGAGTATCACTTGTGCGTGGAACAGCTACATGAAGAGAGAAAGACAAAAAAAAAAAAAATGCTATGAATCCAAATGATAGTCATCACCTAAATGTAAACAGACCACTAAAAATGCTCACTGTTTCTTGTAGGACAGAACTCAATTGTATTTGTTTCTTTTACTTGTTCTGCTCATGTACTCTCAAAGAGTGGGCTAATTCTTTCATGGCTGTTAGCTGGATTGCAGTTTTGGGCTGTGACCACACACAGTCTTGCGAGTGCCATGGCAGCTTGTAAAGTAATTGACTTTGGAAGCACGTTCTTAGTCATGAGACATCAGTGAGTATTTCAGCTGCCCTCTTTAATGACGGGATACTATACCTACCATCTATTTTACTTATTAAATACGGAAATTTTGGATTCGCATTAGAAGTTCCTCATTAAAAGCCAAGAAAAATATTATGCTGTAAATAATCAGATATAAACCCAATGTAACATTATAAAATTTGATTTATCATGTTGGAGAATGCACAGTGATAACAATGTACCTTCAAGGCTATTTCAGTGTTTACAGTTGACAACAATTATTTTCACCAATAATTTCTGAGAATTCATAAACCTGATGTGATACAAGAACAGTTAAAAGATTGTAAGCAACATTTAAAGAGCAAAATAATTTTATTTTCCCCTTGGCTTTGTTACTTATAACCACACCTTTATAACAGGATTTTTTTTTTTGTACTTACTGACTTCTGGTACTGTGCATGTTGTTTGTATATCAAATTTGTTCTTTCCAAATCTCATTTTCCAATTTGCTAGTAAATGACATTTTTTTAAATATATATATATTTACAGAGAAAAAGATAGAAGCATAGTTTGCGTGCAATATCATCTATATTTTACACTGCAATAGAATAAGTGCACATACAAAATAATCTCATTAAATATAAGCAGTTGTTCTGTGTCAGTGGCATGTTCAAAATTTTTGTTTGCATTTCAAGAATTAATTTCAGGGGATCACTACATCTAGATATGAACAAGTAATGCCATGAAAATTGCCTGCCATTTGGTCCTTAATTAACAAAGACACAAAATAGCACAGAAAAACAGAAAACAATGTCGGCTCAGACTTTATTCCCGCTAGGTTTTCAAATGTGATGTTTCTGGGTTACTAATCCATTTTAAGACTAACCCTCACCTGGAGTCCATATCTGGAGAATCCCTACAACAGCCGTGCAAAGGTAAAAGACCCTATATAAGAATCAGATTAAAGAATATTCCATAATTGTCAGTAATCACAGCTGGCAATTTGCATACAGTCATTTGTAATCCAAACAGATGTTTTTTGTGTAACTAGCATTTTAAGCACCTCTCAACAAAGGATGTCAAATCATCTGGTTTCATCATAATATTGCCGTATGAAAGTTGCTTTCCTGTGAGCAAGCTCTCTGTCATTATAGAAAACATAGGGACAGTTTACTAGCACTCCTAAATTAGTTCATGTAGCTGAAGACTGCTATGTGTCCTTTTCAGACTGAAAGCTGCCATTTTACTTGGAGCGGCCAGTACGTAAAACAGCCACGGCAGTCACAACCATCCATGGCTAGAATCGTGTCAGACTATTCTATTGTCAGCAGGAAACACGCAATATCACGTTAAAATTGACATTTTGCTCAGTTTTTCACAGTTTTTACTAATACTATATTAATGGTTACAGCGAGATAAGAAATGCTGAAGATGCACAAATATACCATGTCATTCATGATAAGAGGCACCATTTTTCTAGTGTTTTGTTTTTTTTCCTGTTTTGAGAAGAACTGCCTTAAGAATAAATGTAATACAAGCCAGACATAACAACAAAGTGAGGTACCGTTTAAAAAGGAATTGAGATTTAAGTAATCCATGGCAAAAAGCAGTGCAGTTTCAAACATCTATAAAAAATTAGGAAAATAAGTGTGTCCTCTAAAAGGTAACATGACCGATGGCCCAGCTGAAGTGCCTCTACGCCAACAGACTACTTCAGCTGGAAAGGACCTACAAGGATCATCCAGTTCAATTGCCTGACCAATTCAGGGCTGACCAAGTTAAAGCATGTTATTAAGGGCATTGTCCAAATGCCTCTTAAACACTGACAGGCTTGGGGCATCGACCACATCTCTAGGAAGCCTGTTGTAAACCAGGATATAATGTGTCATGGAAACATATACAGAAAATAAAACTAACAGTCTTAGATCTGCTCTCTAATTACGCTCAGCAGTAAGTGTGTGGCTACGTATTTTACTCTTGTCACAGATTAGATCAACTTAATTGTTAAGTCACATTCCTCTTTTATTGTTCTTCCCTTTTGTCTTCCACAGTCCTTCCTCTTCCTAGTATGCTAACTTTCTTAATAGTCCTCCTTAAAATCTAATTTGGCCTCATAAACTAATTCATGTATTTGTACGGTAGAGCAAGTAAGGAAGACAAGCATTAATATCCCATAAATTTCTGGGTGGTAGAAAGGTCATTACTTTGCGTTTTAAGGAGAGAATTCTGTAATATATTATATGTTATTGTTTCTTAGGTGATGTCATAGCAGAAAACAAGACTAAGATAAACCCGAAAAAATGTAGTTCCCAATCTTCTTAAATGTGATTGTTCCTAGCATATTTCAACATACCTGACTGTAATATTCTGAGAGACTGGATATTCATTCAGTCTGATATTACAGATGCCCTTTACCTATTGTATGAAATACACAAAAATGTGGTCATCTGAGAAAACAAATGAAGGCATAGATGACATGCAGCTAAAAAGAAGTTTTTGAGAAAGTGGCATTGCAAAAGCCATTAAATCCAAATCAAAAGCTACAAACCTTATCTGTTGCTTGCTCAAACCAGAATCTGAAATAATGCAAGCTATAACTTTTTTTCCCCTCTAGCCTTTAGTTTTTGCCTATAGTGTTAGCAACCTAGTCTTCTGAAGCTGTATCACAGAGACATTCCATTTTCTATAGTAATTATCCTCCATCTTTTAGCAAATATTTCATACTGCTGTGAAACAAAATTGAAATCAGCCCAGTGGAAAAGTGAACAGGGAAGAAGGTCAACCTGGAATAGAGGGCGATAAATAAAATGATTGACTTTACAGACCAGATTACTGTGTTCAATATGAGAGTGGATGTTATTCTCTGGATTATTTAAAAGGCTAGCAAGGTGGCGGTCATTGGAAATACGATCACATGCATCAGAAGAAGAGAGAAGAATCTCAAAATGATAGAGCTTATTAAATACAACAAACTCATTAGTCAATACATGTATACATACATGTGTGCATTCAAGCCCTTAAAATATATTTTAAAATATATTTAAAAGACCTGAATATTCAAATGGCTTCACAATTCTTCTGAGAAAAATAAAGTGGCTTTGTCTGACTCATTTTCTGTTGATGCAGAGAACACTTCTCATTTGTTAAAATTTATTTCTTACAGTTACTAAAAAATAAATGTAGTCCAAATAAATGACTGAAATGAGGCATATCATTGTGCTCACCTGGAGGCTTACTGTTCAACAGCAATATATATCTGTCTGTGTGTATGTACATACACATACAGCTAATGGAATTGAGGCTTTGTATCACCATGAGTTCTTTAAAAGCAGCAAAATATAACTAAACATTTTAGGCATATGAAAACCAAATAGAATAAGACAGAAAGGTATCATTCATATGCAAGTGGCTGATAACTGAAATGCTGAAAGCTGTTTTCTAATTCCAAAATTTTATATTCCTCCTCTTTTCCAATTAATTGTGCATGATAAATTTGAATGCAAGTGATGCTTTCGATGTGTTGGGTAACAAAAAGGGCAGGTACTGATATCTTGAGCTACATCCAAAGTAGAGCATGCAGTCATGGTGGTATCTTTGTATCAACATAGAAGTAAGAAGGCTTGAAAACAATGTCCAGAAAGCATTTGGACAGTCTCAATAAGCTCCCTACAACTATGGAAATATTCCTGAAGTGAGACAGTTCTTCAGTTGTTTTCATTAATTTGAAAAAAAAAAGAATCTTGATAATATTATTTAAAACGATTCAAAACTACTTCTACATTTCAATTAGTAAAGCTGAAAAGCTAGTATATAATAAACCGCAGTGTTCAACGACTCCCTCATTAAGCTCATTGAGTGTGTATGCAATACACTTAGTGAACTGCCCAGAAGCCCCTTGGGGACTGCATTTGTTGCCTGTACGGGCAATGGACCTGTAAGCACTGCTCCAGGTGTCACCAGACTGCATTCTTTAAGACACATGGATCAATTTGGTGTACTAAGCTGCCTAACAGCATGCTAACAGACCTGGGCATGCTGTCTCATTCTCCCATTTCAACTGCAGTGTGCAGACATGTACATAATACCACTTCAAATTCAGTTGTGTCAGGAACAGACCTGCAAGTCTTAAATCTGCCACCCACTCTTCGACATTTCAACTGCCTCACAGTCTCTGCCATACCAATTTTACCTCCAAGATCTCCAAGAAGACAAAATTTCTTGAACAAAACTCTTGAAATATCAACTGGGAGTACTAAGCAATACTCATACAACTAAGCAAATTTCCCAAAACCTTGACCTGAGTTACAGATATTCATAAGTTAATCTTGAAAGTGTCTTTGGCACTTCTATCCTCTTTTTATGGTACTATACTGAGGAGGACGTGAATAGGCAGCAGCAAGGGAGCAACAGATTACAGACTACTGAGAGAGGTTGGACATACTCAAGTCCACGGGGCCAGATAGAATTCACTGGAGAAAACTGCCATTATGAAGCAGTGTACCACCAGGAGAAGTCCCTGATGGCTGGAAAAAGGTTAAGGTTAGACCCATATTTGAAGAAATACTATAAGACCTAAGAAGAATTCAAAATAATACATTGTGTAAGATTGGCACCAGTGTCTTCCATCAAAAGCAGACATGTTTACCTTGGTAAACAAAGTGGAACCCCCTGGCTGACGCCCCACTCTTAGCACTAAATCGCAGAAGAATTTGATTAGATGTAGCCAAAGGCAATGTCTCTCCTACAAATGAAAACAGAAAAGAAATTAAATACACAAAATAGAAAGAACAGTTACGACTCAGCAGTATGTGATCAAATATATTGTTAAAAGACAGTTTTATGTTTTCGTCTATAGTTAAAGAAAACATAAATAAAAGTGTATAAAATTAAATTTGCCTTGGAGGCTTGAAAACTTGTCAGAATAAAAAGACAATGATTGAACAGCATAAACTTTCTGACATTTACTGCAGCTATTGGAACTAGGGCTCCAATAAACTACTTGTCTGGGGAACCCTACTGCCATCTGGGGCCAAAATGATTAGAAGAATTTTTGATTATTTTTTTTCTATGATTGAGAGTTTTACCTTGCCTTGCAAAACACATTAAAAACTAAAACGATTTGAAAACTGCCACAGAGACTCTTCATGTGATGTTTACCTTTTCAAAACTAAAACTGAGATGAGAGAGAACAGATTCATGACTTGTTTTATGTAGTTGCTTCAATAAAATATATGGTCACACATGAACTATATTACGTTATTAACTTTCTAATAACATTTCAAATTTTATATATTGACTTGGGGATTAATAAAAGTGTTTAATATACTTTATTTCCTTTCCTGAGATATCTATAAAAGTTCAGTAATTAATCGCTACAGACAAAATGACAGTACTTATACACTGCAAGGATGCCAGTCCATATGACAATTGTTTTTATTCTTACTGGATTATATCAAGCCATATTTTAGGAAATTCTACTGAAATAAAAGATAACTCACTAATTTAAAGTATCTTAGATAACTGGTAAATAGAATTTATAATTCTTTCACTTACATTATTTTACTGTTATCATAACTAGCGATTCCATGTAAAAGAATCCTATCCTAAACCAATGTATATCAGATACGTTACAAGTAACAGATAAAATTAAAGTTTAAATTCCCTTCAATTATTTTCAAATAATTGAAAATAATTGAAGTGAAAGTGAAAATAAGTGAAGTGAAAGTTTCAACTTTTTTATATGTTTGATGCAGCAAAATTGAGTGCTTAAACAAGTTGTCTCTTCAATTCAAACATTCTTAAAATTAATTAATTTTAAAATCAATTTTTGAACTCTTATTATGACACAAATAGGTAGGATTCACCAGAGGAAAATGATTAGCTGTATTTTTTCAAATAATAAAATGTTTTCTATAAATCAAGTAGATATGTTATGTTCTTCAAATATCAAGTATTCTCCGATTATTCAAAGTGAAACCCAAGAAGCCATGAAAAGCCCCGCATCGCAAAGATTTTAAACTCTCATATAAAATCTCCTAAATACTAGGAGTGTATGACAAAAAACATTCATAGCTGCAGAAATTTATTTATATATTATATGCTTAAGATTAACATAATCATTATATATATGTATGTTGGAAATCTTGGCCATGCTGAAATCTATATAAGTTTAATCACGATTTCACAAGGTCAACATTTTGCTATAGTTACCTGAATGCAACAGCTGGCCTGCTTTTAGTCTAAGTGCATGTTTGCATACAGATAATTGCATTTTATGAATACAAGTAATTTGTGTTTAAATTAGACATTCCGAAAGTGTAGTTGTATAATTCACAGAGTTTAGGGGCAGAGAAGATAATTATACCATCCGATCTGCCCTCTTACATAAAGATTGGAGAATTTCATTTAATTATTTCTGCACTCATCCCAGTGATCGTTTTTTGCCTAAACCATATGTTCCAGAAAAACGTCCTGATTCAAAGATTTAGAAGGTTCTTCCATTTCCCTTGGCATTCTGTTCCAACGACTTTATTACTATATTCCCAAATGAAATTCATAAAATTCTCCTGATGTTTTTCCATACTGAGCTGTGTGAGAAACGTATACTTCTTTTCACTGTTACTTACCTGAGTGGGATCCAGACAGTGAACTAAGCAGTCTAGCCTGAGAGTTTTCTCCATCAAATAATTCTGCCACATCATTCAAAGCTGTCTGAAAATATGCAAATTGTCCAAACACAACTGCAGTAAAAACAAAAAAGAAAGAAAAAGAGAGGGAGGAAAAAAAATAAAAAGAGGTAAGACAAAATGAGAAACTAATCTTTAAAACCAAATTTAATGAGATATTTTTGCTTGTCTTAGTTATCAGTAGATTCCTGCACAAATCCTTTCCCAGTTAATTTATTGTCTACCATGATAAAACAGCTGTATTAAACATAAGCAATAAGAATCTGGTGTGCTTTTCAGTATTTGCTTATTTTTAATTTAAAAAAAAAAGATAATTAAATCATTCTTTCCTCAAAATTATGCTCTCCAGTCAAACAGGTCTTGTTCCTTATTGAATGAGTACCTATGAGAATAAGAAAACTGGGTATCTAAAAAGGAAAGTTTTTTACCAAAACTTCATTACCAACCTGAGCAACTGTTAGACAGCATCTACTGTCACATATGATTAGTTGCTCATACAGCTTTAATCTGAGGAAGATGTTTTAAGCTTATCAATTTGGCAATTTTTCTAAGATCGTAATTAATACTCATTTTATCAGAAAGGCTAAAAAACCTGATTAAATATTAAAAATATCAACATGTCCCTGGTTTTGACATATTATTACACTTAATTTGCACTTTAAGTAATTTAAAGTGTATTAACAAATAAATCATTTAATTATACAACACGTCACACCAGTAAATATCAAATGGTTCACTGAATTCAAATATCAGATAGCAACAGAGACGAAATAAAAAACCAGTAAAATCAAGTCAATACAAATACTACTTCACCACTCAAGCCACCCATATTTTATTGACAAAGGAGGTATATGTTTTAAAATTATATCTATTCCAGATTCTATATACAAACCACAGGTCTTCAATGCAGCATAATTTCTGTACAGATTATATTTTATAACTTTCTTGTAAAGTTCTTAATTTTTATTTTTTTTTAAACAAATTGTGTAGACCAATCTCCTGATTCTTAAAAGCAGGGCTGAGCAAATTTTGAAAATCAGCAAAAATTCTTCTTTCAGCTACCTATACTTAATTGACGTCATGGTGAAGAATGTTTTCTTTAAGTCCAGTTGGAATTTGTTGTGCTACAACTTGTGACTACTGCCACTTGTTCTCCTACTGCATGATTCTGGAAGGAAGGGTCTTCCTTCACTTATCTTCTCCAAGCTGAAGTTCTGTCAACTTTTTCTTGTACTTCAGCCTCCTAATCATCTTGCTGGCAATCTTGGGCTTGTTCTATTTTAGCAATCCGTATCTGCTAACTTGGAAGCACAAAACTGTACACATGGTTTCCAGATGCTACTTCACGAAGGCTGTGAAGAGGGAAACAATACCTTCTCTTGACTTGCAGGCTACATCCTTGCTAATGCAGCTCAGTGTGCAGTTAGTCTTCACTGCTGCAAAGGCATCCTTTGTGCAAACTATTATCAACTAGAAGCAAAGTTAGTGCATTGTTCTTCAACGCCCAAATCTATTATTAGAACTGCTAAAAAAAGTATATTTTTAAAAGAAAATTTATGTAATGAATGAAAAAGGGTTTGTTTTAAACTGTGTCTATGGACTTTATATTCAAATACTTTTCTGTCAGGCCCTCTTCAAGTCAAGACTATCAGGAGATTCAGTATAGAGAAAGCATTTCATCAGGTACTTGCCAAGCATTATAAATGTTAGCTACAGATTCTGCTTCTGTTCATTTCTCTTTCTAACAAACAAGAATAAAAATATTTCTTTAGATAGCTGGTGAAAAAGTTGTATAATTTTTAAATAGCATATAGTAAAATATGACATTTTGAGCATTATTTATTAAAATCTTCTAAATTGAGATAATATCCAATTACTCAATATACTAATTAAACACAAAAAACTAAACACAATGTAAGAACTTCACAGCTATTGATATGGGTCTATAGATATTTCGCATATTCTCAATCAGGAATTCCAGTGAAAAATATTGTGTAATAAAGCCTCTAATTTAATAAATGTGTCTCTCTGTAAAGCTCCAATAGCATTTCACTGTAACTACGGTCTTAGGGATCTAATCACTTTGAATGATTTGATGGATCCTTTCTATAAGTTGCAGCCACCCTCTGTCTCTACTGGTTATTTTCTTGCATTCTATGCAAGAAAACATGATCCTACTCATCTTGCCCTTGTCAAAACATGAAAACCAAAAAGTTAAAAGTCAACTTCATCCTTTTTTTTTTGACAATTGATTTTACTTTGCAGGAAGCATGAATGAATTATTATCTTACAAGGATGAATGATTTAATGAATGCAAGTATCCAGCACAAGCTTGGATAGCCAACACAGATGGCTCAGCTAAAGTCTATTGATTAAACTAGGGAGAAGTAAAAGGTCAAAATCCTAGAAGGAATTTCTGTGTCAAGAATATATTTATTTTTGATACATAATTTGCAATCTATTGAAAATCTAAGGTCACTATTACACATGAAGGACATTTGAACAGTAGAACAATGATTAATGATTGATAAATCAGTAGAAGAAATTATTACCAAATTCTTTAGGTACAGTTATTGAATAATGGCAAGTCTGTCCAGCAGTGTAATTATGAGGATAACCTGGTGATAAAACCACTCCCTCTGATCCAGTATACTGCCCTCCACATGGTGCTGGAAAAAAAATGAGAAAGAAACGTGTTACATTAATTACAGTTGTCTGTATTAGTTCAGTCTGAAAATGAAAACCTAAAGATTAAAAAGAAACAGTTGAGTGTTTTTGCTTTTGTTTAGTTTTCCTATAATGACATATCTAATGATTCTTTCTCAAGATAAAAGTTTTATTAAAATTTCTTTAAAATTAGAATACATGACAGTTTTACTTGACTACAAGCATTCATATAGGACTGGAAGTATAAATTACTTAGTTGAAAGAAACCGTACACACAGAATTGAGGTGGGTTTTTTTTCAATTTGAATATATGTCCATATCTATCTATCTATTTATCTACGCAAAAAAAAGCTCAGAAAAAAATACAGTACTGCATAAATAAATGATACAACACAGTTATCTTGGGTCTCAGAAGAATACATAGATATGCTAACAATACCCTGCACAGAATGCCATGGATTCTTTTTTGTGAATGTATGCTTGAATCGCCTTGCTTTTTGTAACTTACTAGATGATTATGAAAAGAGCATACAGATCATACATATAAAAATACCTTCGGATTCATATGTATAAAAAGCAGAACAGAAAGAGTAAGAGAAACTCTTTGCAGCTACAGAGTTTAGAAGGGACATTTAAGGACAGTGGAGCCACAACCTTCAAGATTAGCCAGGGATTATGCAAGTAGCAGTTCTCCTCCAATCATGAGAAAAAAAAAACCAATGCATGTGTAGTATGTTCCTTCCATGTACGAGTAACAGATGTGGCATGCTAAGGGACTACTGGATTTACAAATTATAACTGAAAGCATTACATCACAGCAAGTCTATGCCCTAGGGATTTATCAGGAAAAGCCAAAGCAGGGAGTGGATGAAAAGGATATGTGCTTTCGGAGAAATAGCAAACATAAGGTGTGGCTATTTTTAAGTTAAAATGTCTTCTTGTGTTGGATATTGAGTAAATATATTTCTATACAACAACAAAAAAGTATTACTGTCATTCTTCTCAACTTTTGAGAACTAATAGATAGGTTTGGCTTCCTATCAAAATCTTCATTAAAATGTAAGTCGTATAATATTTACAGTAGTTATATGCAATCTAGTGCTTTTTTCGTCAAATGTTTTCAAACACTACTATAAACTATAGATTTCACAAGAATAAAAGATTATTGTACTCTGTTATTTTACTCAAGAAACCAATAATGAAATTATTTTTAAAAGAAATAAATAGATAAATTAAATTATAAAAAAACTACAATAGTCACATTACTTTTGTTTTTAAGCAACAAAAATATCATTGCATAATCTAAACAACTACTTTCTATTAAAAGGAACAAAGCAAACCAATGTTACTTCTCTCTGGGAATTTTATATATATATATTATATATAGCAGATTACATTTTCACAACTGCTTGGAAAGTAGCTCTTTGAGGAAGGACCTGGGGTCCAGGTAGACAGCAAGCTCATTAGTCTGAGGCTATCAAAGGACCCTGTTACCAGATGTCAGCTCTGCTGACCTGGCTCATGTCCTGCAGGACTCTGCCTAGTGAGTGAGGGCACAGCCTGTGCTTTGGTCATCCTCAGCTCCTGGCTCATCTGACCTTGTGGAGCAGACCTGCTCCTTCTGCTCCCTGACAGTAACTGGGCGGTGAAATTACACTTGAAATATCTCTGCAAGTTTAACTTTCTTATATAGACAGCAATTAATACTACAAATCTGTGTCTTCTCCTAGCTGCCTATATGAATTATTCAAAAATCCAGTGTAATGATAGACGATGAGAAGTTTAATCTATCAGCAGGCTGAATAGGATTATGTGGCTGAGGTGAAACTCAAATGTCAAAAGGAATCAGTTCATGTCATGAATTTAAAATCTTTATATTTCTTTCTCTTCTTGATTTAAGGAAACCAGAAACTAAGCCACAGTCTATCTTCTAATTACCAGATAAAATTCTCAAGTCATAAACATTTAATTGCAATAATAATATATCACTTATGTTTAACTTAAAACAAATTCCAAATTTATCGAGTTGCAAAAATATTCCCTTCTAAAATGTGTTTCCTATTTTTAGAAATGTTTTGATAATATCTTTGATAATATCTGTGATAATATCTTTGCAGTATACCCACTCTGTAAGGAAAGCCTGAGATGCTTAGGCTAAAAAAGATGCAAGAAGAGTTCTCTCGTAGGTTAAGGCTGTAAAATTTATCAGTGCAGTGCTATGGCAGTCAAACCTACCGTAAACAGAGCTCTCAGTTCTGACTATAAGTAATGTTTGTTTTAATGAGCAAAATCTACATTTTCAGAGGATGTATTTTAATAACTTCATTAAGGATTGTGAAATTAATAATGAAAACAGTCTGTCTGAGACTTTCCATTGGTGTTTAGGAATATACTTACCAGCAGTTGCCAACTGTTACCTAGATATATATGAAATTTGTTTTCATCATGTCTGACTATGAGATGCCACCTTAAAAAATGCAATAAATAACTCATCACAAAGAAAATTCAATTATTTCACTTAATTTGAATAACGGAATCAAAGAACTAAGTGCATCATTTTCAGAGATTCTTAGGATTTACTACACAACACTTATTTCAGTTTTTTTCCCATTTTTCAGGCTTCAAAATTTGTAATGTTTTTACGTACAATATTTTAAAGAAGTTCAAAAAGGGGCAATTAACTATCAGTATAAAGATATATAAACTCAGATATATAAACATTGTGTTAGAATTACATCATGAGCATTTGTGTTTGATATTTTCAGTTTTGATTGGGCTAAGCTGTATATTACAAGAGGGCTTTACATGAAATCAAAGGTGATCCCGAGTGTATTTTGGTTCTGGCCTCCGAGATAACTCCTACCCTTAAAGTTATGTAAAAATATGTTTTAGATAATGAATCTGTACTTCATATCTCTATTTAAATATAAAATATTGTGTTTACACCTTCTACTCACATAATTTTCTTTTATTTTAAATTATTAGTGACTCAATTTTACTTAAAACTGTACCCTGTGACAAAAAGGATTCTTTATTTCCTTTGACTCTTTGACACAGACATCATTACAGTACTATGGTAAAATAAGACTTATGGGGATCCAAAGGGCTCATACAGTCCTCAGTAATCGGTAGTTCCGTTAAAACACACAATTTGAGATCTTTGTCTTTCTCATCAATCAAATCTAATTTATTAAAGAGTTAGTTAAGGCTCCACAAAAGAAGTATAAATAGATAAAGGCTCCAAGGAGACCTTATAACAGCTTTCCGTTACCTAAAGGGGGTCTACAAGAAAGCTGGAGAGGGACTTTTTACAAGGGTATATAGTGATAAGACAAGGGGTAATGGCTTTAAACTGAAAGAGGGCAGATTTAGATTAGATATAAGGAAGAAATTTTTCACTCTGAGGGTGGTGAAGCAGTGGAACAGGTTGTCCAGAGAAGTTGTAGATGCCCCATCCCTGGAAGTGTTCAAGGCCAGGTTGGATGAGGCTTTGGGCAACCTGGTGTAGTGGAGGGTGTCCTTGCCCATGGTAGGGGGGTTGGAACTAGATGATCTTTGAGGTCCTTTCCAAGTCTAACCATTCTATGATTCTATGAAATATTTATTTATTGAGTATGGTTTACTCCATACTAGAGACACAAGAATAGCAGCCATGTAAATGATATTTTAAAAATCTCCACATCTTAACTGAAGTCATAAAAGTATGTGTTTTAAAACGGAACACAGTGAACCATACAAAATTAACAGACTTAAAGTACTTTCACAAGCATATATTCTAGCTTAGTTTTACTCAGATTTAAGTGTCAAGATACCCAATGATTCAGTCAGTCATTTTTGCTTCTTTAGAAACCCAATGTTATTTAGAATAGATATCATAAGCATTTTAATTCTGCATTAATTGTCACCTTGGATAAAGAATTATGATTACTGAGGTAGAAAATTAAAATGACATCTCAGAGTTATGGCTAACTAATTTATTCTCTATGCCTTGTTTTGGCATTTGAGTTGTATAAATATAGAACAATTTTTTAAAAATCAAAAGAAAGTTTCATATTTTAGTTATTATCAATAAAGTAATAAATGATTTATGATGAAAAATAATCTCCTGTAAAAACTAAGATTTTTAATGATCTATTAGATGATCCTCAAATTAATTATTTTAGGAGCTCTGTCTGTCTGTTCTAGACCTTTCTTTCCAAGTATAAAGAACAATTCAAAAGACAATTTCCCCTAATTTTTATTTCATGTTTTATAAAGTGTTATAATAACAGATAATATTTTAAAAGCAAATTATTTCTTAAAACATACGATGTTCATGCTGCCTAAAAAAATTAAGAAAATAAATGTTGAATTTCAAATTTTAATTTGAATTTTGTATAAAAGAAAGAAACAGCCCAAAAATTAACCAGGGATCAGGTTAAGGAAACTAAAGCCCCGATAGAATTAAATCCGGCCAGTAACATCAAGGGCAACAAGAAAAGGTTCTATAGATATGTCAGTGATAAAAGAAGAGCTAGGGAAAATATGGGCTCTCTCCAGAAGGAAATGGAAGACCTTGTTACCCAGGATATGGAGAAGGCTGAGGTGCTCAATGACTTCTTTGCCTCGGTCTTCACTGGCAAGAGCTCTAGACATACTGCCCAAGTCACAGAAGGCAAAGGCAGGGACTGGGAGAATGAAGAACCACCCACTCTAGGAGAAGATCAGGTTTGAGACCTTCTAAGGAACCTGAAGGTGGACAAGTCCATGGGACCTGATGAGATGCATCTGTGGGTCCTGAGGGAACTGGCAAGGTAGTTACTAAATCATTATCTATGAAATTTGAGAAGTCACAGCAGTGCAATGAAGTTCCCACTGACTGGAAAAGGGGAAACATAGCCCCCATCTTTAAAAAGGGAAAAAAGGAAGACCCAGGGAACTACAGGCCAGTCAGTCTTACCTCTATGCCCACCAAGATCATGGAGCAGATCCTCCTGGCAACTATGCTCATGTACATGGAAAAAAAAGAGGTGATTTGTCGCTCACAAGAAGGCTCCAGATCCAAAGCAGGCTGATGCACCTCCAACACTCAGGAGAGAAATGGCCTGCTTTTAGGAGGAAATGCCCCACCTTAATTAATTACAAATTCGTATATATCACATGGTTCGAAATATGGGTCAAGGCTGACCATCCACCTCCCAGGGTGATTGGCTGAATGCTACAACACCTGTTTCAAAACAACTTTCCCAGTGTAACAAGCTACAGGTGTTTCTCAGCTAGCCTGCATGGGAGAAGAACTTTCACAGGATGCTGCAGCAGCTGGAGAATTTCTCTGCTTCTAGCTTTTTCATAACCACAGTGATTGGTGACAGCCAACATGGCTTCACTAAGGGCAAATCCTACCTGACTAATTTGGTGGCCTTCTATGATGGAGTTACAGCATTGGTTGATAAGGGAAGAGCAACTGATGTCATCTACCTGGACTTGTGCAAAGCATTTGATAGTGTCCCACACGACAAACTTGTCTCTAAACTGGAAAGACATGGTTTTGATGGATGGACCACTCGGTGAATAAGGAACTGGCTGGGTGGTTGCACTCAAAGAGTTGTAGTCAATGCTTCAATGTCCAAGTGGAGGCCAGTGACAAGCGGTGTTCCTCAGGGTCGGTATTGGGCCCAGTACTGTTTAACATCTTTGTCGGTGACATGGACAATGAGATCGAGTGCACCCTCAGCAAATTTGCTGATGACACCAAGCCATGTGATGTGGCCCTCCTCTGGACCCACTCCAACAGCTCCATGTCCTTCTTGTGTTGGGGACCCCAGAGCTCAACACAGTACTCCAGGTGGAGTCTTATGAGAGCAGAGCAAAGGAGCAGAATCACCTCCCTCGACCTGCTGGCCAGGTTTTTTTGGATGCAGCACAGGATATGGTTGGCTTTCTGGGCGGCAAGCACACATTGCCGACTCATGTTGAGTGTCTCATCAACCATCACGCCCAAGTCCTGCTCCTCAGAGCTGCTCTCAATCCATTCGCCACTCAGCCTGTACTTGTGCTTGGGATTGCCCCAACTCACGTGCAGGACCTTGCACTTGGCCTTGTTGAACTTCATGAGGTTTGCACAGGCCCACCTCTCAAGCCTGTCAAGGTCCCTCAGGATGGCATCCCTTCCCTTCAGTGTGTCGACCACAGCACACAGCTTTGTGTCAGCAAGCTTACTGAGGGTACACTCGATCCCAATGTCCACATCTTAAAGGCCTTTTCCATCCTAAATGATTTTATGATTCTTATTTTGTGTGTTTGTATGTGTGCATCAGAGCAGGGATTACAATTCAAAGTGCCTGAAATAATGTGAGACATACTGAGAACTAGTAGAGTGGTGTTTTCATAGCTAAAGTCAAGGAGAGAAGTAGGAATTAAACACTATGGATAATTAACAACCCACTGCTTCAGCTTCCCAAACCTTTTTTATTTAGGAGTATAGATATAGATATGGGCTATGGCCACACTGGACACTAAACACTACAAGAGCCTGTTTGCTGGCCTTGAGATCAAAAAACATGATTGGCAACAGCAAATACCTGTAATAGTACTAATACTACTACTCTCACTTTCAGAAACATTTGTGGGTGGAGTACCGGGAACAGCCTCTGTCCCATGCTTACTCCTGCACTGTGACCAAGAAATTTTAAATAGTGTTATAAGGTCCTGACCAAAATCATGGCTGGAAATTGTCTAACAACTTAAGTCTAACAACTTAACCTATTTCCAGTCCCTGGTACTTGCTCAGAGCTCAATTCAAATTATGCATAAACTAATGTCATGGTTTGATGTGGAGGTGGGGTGGTTCTGGTGGCAGGAGAGGGGTTTTGCTCCCTGCGACCTCCCCGGTTTTGGAACCGGGTTAGGCTTAGTTCTGGCCACCAGATCAGACTCCCATCCCCCTCGGGGTTGAGCCAATAGGGCGCCTCTGCGAATTGCCCTATGTAAGTCAGGACAAAGGAACCGGAAAAGGTGCTTTGCCCAGGATTGAGCAGAGAAGGGAGGAGGGCACTGCCCCCGCTCCCTGGCTCCCGGCCGGGCAGCTGCCTGCGTCGGGCCGGCGCCGCCCACGGAGAATGGCGGCGGCGGAGCCAGCTGGGGAACTCAGGGGCACCCCACTCCCGGGGTGCCCACTGGGCTGAGTTCACCTGGAGAGGACTGAGATCTGAGAGAAACAGCCGCATCGACAGCAGGTCAGTGAGGATGGAGCGGGAGGAGGTGTGCCGGAGCCGAGTTTCCCCTGCGGCTGATGGTGAGATAGCAGGCGGCCCCCCCTGCAACCAGGACGGCCTCGGTGGAGCAGAGACCCACTCGCAGTCCGTGGGGAGAAGATGCCTGAGCCTGAGGATGGTCGTGTTGGGGTGCACGACAAGGCAGAGAGGCATCTGGAGTCTGCGTGACGACCCACGCCGGAGCGAGTGGCTACAGCTCCCTAAGCATCCGAGACTGTGGTAAAGCCCACACCGGAGCAATCTGTGGGGAAGGATTGTTTCCAGTGGGCTGGACTCATGCTGGAGAAGTTTGTGGATTTTTTCCTCGTGGGTAGGGGATCCATTGGAGCAGGGGAAAAGGGTGTAAGGACTCCTCCTCCTTTAAGAAAGAAGCAGCAGTAACAGCACGGAATGAACTGACCTGCACTCCCCCAGTCCCTGCCCCCTGTGCTGCTGGGGGGAGGAGGTAGAGCCGCGAGGAAAAGGAAAGGCGGGGGGAAGGTGTCGGTTTTAAGATCTGGTTTTGTTTCTTTCTGTCCTCTCGAGTAATCGGTTTTTGTTTCCCTTTGTCCTTCTAAGTAATCATTAATAAACTGTTTTGCTTTGCGAAAGCCCTGTCTGTTTTGCCCAGGACCATGGTTGGTGGGTGCTCCCTCTGTTCTTGTCTCAACCCTCAGTCCCTTTGTTTTTTTTTTCTCTCCTCTCTACTTTACTGGAGAAGGAGAGACTGTGTGAGTTTTAGTTGCTGGATCAGCCTAAAACCACGACAACTAAGTTGATACATCCTTTTAAAATGCAGTTCTAAATTCCTATCACTAGGAAGGTAATACCTGGAAACAATAAATCTTGAGACTATGTAGGAGCACAGATTCATCCCTATTATTATAAGTCAGTCACACATTGAAGTTCCATTTTCTTGAAAGGACTGGCCCTACTTGCAGCCTAAGAAACAATAATTGGGTAACAGACAATACAAAGATAATAAAAAGTAACAATGGATAGACCAGTAATACTTCGTACTTATTATTTTATCAATTTTATATGGATTCCCATACAGATCACACAAAGCCTTCCACTAAAATTGATGTAAAGAGGAAAACATGTGGAATCTTAAATATTACATTGCAATCATTATTATGAACATAACAATATGTTTTCAGAATTTAAAGATATTTTTAAATAGTTAAAACAATACCTTAACAACTAAGCTATAGTCCAAAACTCATATCACTATATTTTTTGGTTTTTAACTCCTGTTTTTTTTAAAAACAAGTTATAGGCATAGAAGTAGCATAAATAGCCTCAGGGACTGAGAAACTCTGAATTCACTGGGGTGACAAGGGAAATGGCAAGAAAACAGTACATACCATTGCAAGATGGCAATGCTCTGTTCCACACTGGCTTTCCATCTGCACCAATTACACATGTTATAGTTGAAGGATTGATAATCTTATATCCAGAATCACACTGGTAAGTAATAGTTGAACCAAGCTTAAAGTCTGTCCCGATTCTTGTCCCATTCATGATGTTTCCAGGATCAAAACAAGCTTCCCGTGGCTTTTCTGTTAAAATTAATTAAAGAAAATATGTATACACATTCAATTAAAACAATAAAATAAAATTCAACAACTATCAGTGTTTTTTTCCAGTTAGTTTACATTTTTCAACAGCTTATTAACATATTTTTCTTGTTTCTGTATGCTTAATACAAGATCATGGACGTTTGCATTAGATTGGTTATCTGCTCAAGGAAATTATACTGACAGGATACAATCAACAGCATTTTCTTCCTACCTTTTGTTAGAAGAACTCTCTAAAAGCTGAACAACTCCAATGAAGTTTAGTAGTGTAGAAGAAAAACTAGCATTTCTAGAATTCACCACTTGACGCTATTATTGTTTTTTGAGCAAGTGTAATAATGAGTACTCAAAACCTTCTGGTTAGAAAGCTGCCATACTACAGAATAATTTAAACATAAAAAATGTATTGTTCCTTTATGCTTCATATTTAAGAAGATCTAATAATAACTGGAGGTCAAAGTGAGTATAGACATGGATGTTAGTAAGACTAGGATTTCATCATCTTTGTCAAGATAAAATACAAAGAAAAGGAATGGGAGAAATAACTCATATTAGAAATTATTTATTTCAAGAATATGATTGAGATGATCCTGAAATAGGAAAGATTTAGGCATAGAATATTATTTAAAACTTAGTAAATGAAAACAAAATATTAGTATTACTATACTGTCAATAACTATGCAATACTTTTTCCTACAAAAGGTTTAAACACAACTCAGTCCCTTTAAAATCTAGGAAAATATTGTGTAATATTACTTCTATAAACAATATCTTGCTAAATATATGAACTCTTTAGGAGGGAAGGATGCACCTAATATAAATAAAGTTTATTATGGAAGGCAAGGATTTTTTATTAAAAAATTCCAGAGTCAAATTCATAGTCCAAGTTAACAGCATGCCTCCTTCCCTTATTAAGTGTTAATAAAGCACATATTTTAACAAATTAGTCAAGGAACATTATCAGAAATCAAAACCAGATGTCTATAATCAGAAATGTAAAGTAATAAATTTTATTCAAACTGCTAAATAATATACTGAAAATGACTGAATTGTACTAAACGTACTGTTTATTGAATATAATAACTATTTAAAATATATTGTTCTACTCTTATATGTTATGTTTTTATTTTCTTATTACTTCTTTTAACTTCCAGTTGCATAGAGGTACACATATCAGACTATGCTGAGAGTAGAAAATGTATATACACTTTTTCAACAGGTACCTTTATCTCTTTATCTCCTTCTGCTCAATTTGTCATTTTCTTTCCTTGCAGGTCAACAAGACTTTCTGGAACAAATTGTTTTCCCATTTTATATATATTTTATTTCAAGTTTAGACAGGAACAAACAAAGATTTCATCTATGGCAATATGACAATTCGGGAGGAAAACCTTGACAACATGGAGAACAATGCACGATGCTGTATGAAAGATGAAGACTAAACAGAAAAATGATTTAATAGTTCTTTTTAACCTCCCTCTCTTTTATTGGTATATTTCTATATTCTTTAGATCACAGAATGTTAGAGATTAGGGATTAGATGTTAGATATTTCTGTTCCTTGACACGTGCATTAATGTGGTTTGCTTCCACTGTTAAGAATAAGCAGCTGAGGTAGCACCTCTGCTGATGAAAAACAGTTTCATAAATCACAGCAGAGGTAATGATCAAGCCAGAGACAGCATCTGTGACCAGAAAAGAAACACACGTTTAAAGTAAATGTGTGTCTTCAATAAACAGCATAACCCATTCCCCCGGATAGTAATAGATACTCCCCCAAAAATATAAATATTGTCCTGCAGTAGTTATTCAAAAATTCGTATGTAGATTCAACAAAAAAGTGGAAAAGAAAATGTATTGGTATGTATCAGCAAGCAAATGGCAGCAGTCGTATTCTAATTTGGTAAGGCAATTCCATTATTCTACAATTCTTTTACAAATGTTACTTTTGATGTGCATCTTCTATCTCTTTTTTTTTTCTGGAAAAGGAAAATGTGTATAAGTAACGTGAAAAGAGACTTCATGAAAGACAATTTCTGTGTTCCTCCACACAATTACAGAAAATAGTTTTTAAATACTACATTGATGCAAAGAGGTATTTGGCACTTCAGTATGAGCACATGTAGAAATAAACAGATTTGAATCTCAGTAAATCCTAAATAACATTTCCTTCCCTTTATGTTTCCACAGATTATGGTGAGAACAGTACCTTTATAATCAATGGCAAATCCTGACATTCCAACAGAAGCATCACTACGAAAAGCCAGAAACAGACTGTTACCACTGCTCTCTATTCTTTCAGGAGCCTGTGAGCCTTGAAAACTGCCAATTAGAGGACTGTTGGAATCTTCCCCTTCATAAATATGTAGAAAATCATAACTGGGTTCCATATTGAAACTGAAAATAAAGAAAAAAGAGAATTAAGTCATTATTTCTTTTTCATGAGTCAAACACTACTGTGACTGTGGCTGCCTAACACATTTTCTTCTCCAGAAATAATAAACCTTTTTAAATATGATGCCCAGTGAAAAATTATTAACTTTCCATGGAGTTCTCTTTACCATTGATTTTAACACCTTCAACTTTCCAAAAGATCTACTATCAGACCTTCATGCAGGCTCTGTCTACAGTCAGTGAAAAAGAACACCCTCCCACCTATCTTAAACACCTTTCTCAAGATGGAATGAATCATATGCTGCAGAAAGGATATCTCGTACCAGTGACTACAGGAACGATCCAGACAACTAGTTTAAATTAGAAGTCCAGCTTTTAGTTGGTTAAACTGAATAATATTAAATCGACCCATTACAAACATAAATTCACCATTTTAGAAATAATCTTTCATATGCAAAGACCACTATCCTAGAATTTGCCTTTGTTCATACCCAAATTATATCTTAGAATTATGATAAATTAAAGTGAATTAGTACTATTAGTCTCATTAAACCATCTATGCTATGCCATATTTGATGGCATTTATGCATTTATACAAAGCAATTATAAAAATAATATGAATTGAATGTCCTTGAGAGGAATTTAATTGAGATGAGGCAACATAAAGATAAAAAAATAAGCATCATATGAGAAATTTACACAGAGCTAGATAAAAGGATATACTAGAAACACTGCAGAAATATAAGAAAAGTAAAACTACATTAAAAAAAGCAGGCAAGGACTCAAGTCAAATGAGTGAACTTATTTTCTTTCTAATTATCTTGGTAAAACAAAATAAATATTTGGCTTTTTTGCAAGGATGGTGGACAGCTGTTTTTCTTTCTGTTACATCAGTTAGTAGTTAGACACAAAGGAACAATATCTTTAGCTAAGAAATCAGCAGAAAGCATTTTCCTAAGGAACATCAAATAGAAATGGCTTCATACAACGAATAATATCTTATACTCTATTTTCAAGTGGTAAGAGAACTCAGAAAAATGTTTTGAAACATTCACTGACAGAGAATTTTTAGTTCAGAGCTAGAAGAGTTGAGAGAAATAGTCTAAAGACCGAAAATAAGGAAAAGCAAATTGTACATGGCGATGGTTTTCAATCTTTGAGTAGCCAACACACATTCGACAAAATATATTACACTTCTCTATTCTGAGCCCACATTCTTCTCCTATGCAGACACTGCTGTCTTCTCAAAGCCAGTTGCTTGAGAACTGTACAGGTTTGAGCTGTAGCATACTGCCTAAGAGCCAAAAATGTTAGATAAAATGAATGGAAAACGGTATGCTAAGAAAGCAGATTTTGCAGATGTCAAAGAAACATTACCCCTCTCTGTCATCTACCAAAGGTCTTGAGAGTCTGGCTAGGTCCTGCTCACTGGAAGCTAGACCATGTTATTGCAATTTACAAGAAGGGTATCAGGGAAGACTCAGAGAACTACATACCTGGGTTCCTGAAAAAAATTACAGAGATCATCCTTTCAGTTTAAAATATTTAAATAAAATTTTAAATAAAAATATTTACAAGATTAACAACCCCACAAGCTACACCTTCAAAGGCCCTATATCGTCATCAGTCAGAAGATGGATGAGTTTCTAAGAATATCCTCCAACATCAGATAGTTTTGTAAAAGGAAGTGCCAAAAATCTGGGAAGCTATGGTATAACTTTTTCCTTCAGATTTCTAAGAAAGATTTCTGTCTGGAGAATTTAAGAACTTCTAGCACAGAATATCATATTTAGGAAAGACTTAGGCAATCCAGTGTGTTTTACTGGACTGCAATTATTTACAAAATGTAATGGAAGTATTTTATAAATCATAAAATCCATTATATTACTCATAGTTGTATTCCTGAAAACAGGATTCACAAACCTGAATACTGAGTAATTAGAAGTTTCTTTCACATTACTTGAAATGGAGTGTTTGAGCTTATTATTTAGGCAGTCCGCAGAAATATGCTGCTTACCATCCCTATCGTGATATTTTCCAGAGCATAATTAGTGGAGAACTATTTTCATCCCTTAATGCTATTTGATCAAATATCTGAAGAACAGAATTATCATATTATTGATCGCATAATTTCAAGTACCTTAGGCTTTGATTCTTTAATTTCTTGTGTATCAATATCTTATTAGAAAACACATTGCAATCAGTCAATGAAGAAATGTCTGTTTGTTCGCTTGTTTGTTTTGGTGGTGTTTTCTTTTTTTTTAAAAAAAAAAAGTGTTCAAATATTACACAACAAAATTCTGAACATGCCATCACATCTTCCTAAAAGAATCAGAATTTATCATCATCCAACTGAAGTCAACAGCAATGTTACCATTCCTAGTTTAAAATAACCATGCTAGGACAGAGAACCAAAAAAAGAAAAAAAATTGCATTTGCATCCATAGACACAGCAAGCAAGATATAGGCCTGATTCAAATAGAAATTATAAACTGAACACATGAATATGACTATATCCCTGAACTTCAATTTGTGTTAAAAATCTATGCAACAAATATAGGTTGATGATGGAACACTGAGTAAATAAAACTTTAGTAAAATTCTGAGACATTCTGTCTCTTGACTAAGTAGATTTATTTTATTTTTCCTGATCTATGCACACCAAGCAAAGTGTATTTATCCTGCATTTGTAAAAACTTTTAAGAACTGAGTTACAGGTAGAGTTTCCACTACAGTTCAAATCTCTACTGTAAGGTACCACAATGTATCTCAAGTATTTCCTCAAATTGTCAAAGATTTTTATTTCATAGGTCACAGAAAGTTTTGTTGCTTAGGAATATATTTGATATCAAAAGTGCCATATAACCACATCATTTTCTTTTCCGTTATTTGGAAGCAGTGACATAGCACATATTAGACATATGCTCCAGGACATAGCCAGAGAATGTCATTAGAAGCTTTAAGAAGTGATAAATGATGCCATTTTTAGATGTGACATTTAAAATCCTGTTAAACAGAGGCATTCATCTAGAAAAAGGTACCTTTTGAATATCAAGGCAATGACAAAGTCAGGGTTTACTTTTATTCTCCAGTCACATTCTTTCCCAGGAGGATAAGGCTGTGGATAGTTAGGTGATAAAATAACTCCTGCTGGGCCTGTCAGGTTTCCTCCACACGCAGCTGTCACAATGTAAAAAGAAATAGAAATATGGTCATGTTATATTCACAAGCACACACTAGATATTAAATAGGAATAAATTGACTTTTACATGTACAAAAATAATTAGAAAAAAAAAACAAAAACAAAAGCAAAACAACAGAGTTTTACAACTTCCAGCGAGAAAACATTTTTGTATTTCCCTTAAAAATGTGAGCTTTGCTCATATTCGAAAGAAGCACAAGAAAAGCTCTTTCTAAAGGAATAAAACCATGCAGTTAGAGAGGAAGTCCTGTAAATTCTCACTGTTACTTAATCATAGAATCACAGAATCACAGAATGGTCAGAGTTGGAAGGGACCTCAAAGAACATCTAGTTCCAACCCCCCTGCCATGGGCAGGGAAACCCTCCACTACACCAGGTTGCCCAAAGCCTTGTCCAACCTGGCCTTGAACACTTCCAGGGACGGCGCATCTATAACTTCTCTGGGCAACCTGTTCCAGTGCCTCACCACCCTCAGAGTGAAAAATTTCTTCCTTATATCTAATCCCATCTCTATCAAGCTGAAGTATTTCTTATGTACTGAAAGTACTTTAAGAAGTGGGAAAGCTCATGGCAGGATTCAGGATGCGGTTTCTTTTGACCATAGATAGAATCATAGAATGGTTAGGGTTGGAAGGGACCTTAAAGATCATCTAGTTCCAAGCCCCCTGCCATGGGCAGGGAAACCCTCCACTACACCAGGTTGCCCAAAGCCTCGTCCAACCTGGCCTTGAACACTGCCAGGGACGGGGCATCCACAACTTCTCTGGGCAACCTGTTCCACTGCCTCACCACTCTCAGAGTGAAAAATTTCTTTCTTATATCTAACCTAAATCTGCCCTCTTTCAGTTTGAATCCATTGCCCCTTGTCCTATCACTACACACCCTTGTAAAAAGTCCCTCTCCTGCTTTCCTGGAGGCCCCCTTTAGGTACTGGAAAGCTGCTATAAGATCACCCTGGAGCCTTCTCTTCTCCAGGCTGAACAGCCACAACTCTCTCAGCCTGTCTTCATAGGAGAGGTGCTCCAGCCCTCGGATCATCTTCGTGGCCCTCCTCTGGACTCGTTCCAGTAGCTCTATGTCCTCCTTGTGTTGGGGACTCCAGAGCTGAACGCAGTATTCTAGGTGGGGTCTCACGAGAGCAGAGTAGAGGGGCAGAATCACTTCCCTCGACCTGCTGGCCATGCTTCTTTTGATACAGCCCAGGATACGGTTGGCTTTCTGAGCTGCAAGTGCACATTGCCGGCTCATGTTAAGCTTCTCATCCACCAGCACTCCCAAGTCCTGCTCCTCAGGGCTGCTCTCAATCCATTCTCCGCCCAGCCTGTACTTGTGCATGGGATTGCCCCGACCCACGTGCAGGACCTTGCACTTGGCCTTGTTGAACTTCATGAAGTTCTCACAGACCCATCTCTCCAGCCTGTCAAGGTCCCTCTGGATGGCATCCCTTCCCTCCAGCGTGTCCACAACACCACACAACTTGGTGTCATCTGCAAACTTGCTGAGGGTGCACTCAATCCCACTGTCCATGTCTCCAACAAAGATGTTAAATAGCACTGGTCCCAGTACTGACCCCTGAGGAACACCACTCGTCACTGGCCTCGACATGGACATTGAGCCGTTAACCGCAACTCTTTGAGATCTTTTATGTTACATCTCTTAGATGTAACACAAAACAGTTTGATTCACTCAGTAAGGTTACTAGTCAAATAAAAAATTGAATACATTC
The DNA here is from genome assembly GCF_009769465.1 of Tauraco erythrolophus. Lineage (NCBI taxonomy): Eukaryota > Metazoa > Chordata > Aves > Musophagiformes > Musophagidae > Tauraco > Tauraco erythrolophus. The sequence continues at coordinate 48,002,433 of NC_141466.1, read as the reverse complement.
ATTTAGTTACCGTAAATTGAATACTACTTTTATATACATAAGGAATGCGACTTCCAAAGATGATAATCACATGGAAGTCTAACTAAAAAGTACAGTAGTCTACATGGGCTACATCTACATTACCAAGTTGCACAGACTGACAAGAACACATTTATAGTGCAAAACATTTGGTACTAAGGATTTGGAATTTGCATTAAACATTTTAAAGAAGGATTTTTTCAGGCCATTTTAGCCTGGTCCAATGGACTGAATACTCACTAGTGGTTGGAGTACATCAGATGCACTCATAGAACACATCTTGCTATTTAGTTTCATTCAAAAGCTCCAAGAAAATTCAAAACCAAGAACTAAAGCATGAGCACGAAAATTTAATTGGAACTCATGCTCCTAACCCAAATGAAAACATTAATGAAGACATTCCCCTTGTGGTATTTATAAAAACAAACTAACTAAACTATTTTTTTTCCTCCTCCATTATTTATTTATTTGTTTGTTTATTTAAACTTTTAGTAAATTTATGTATTTGGGTTTTTTGTGTCTGTAGTTTTGGTATTTTAGTCACTATTTTTGATCAGGGTGTGATCTTTAGGTTTTTTTTTTTTCTTTATTTTTTATTTCTTTTTTAGTTTATTCAAAAATTGCGGTTCCAGGAAATGTTTCACATGTTCCTTATGTATGCTGATGATTCAGCCTGAGATAACAATGATCAAAGTCATAAAGTACAAATAGAGAGAAAACTTTAAACAATCAGGAATGCAAGTCTCACAATGTTCAGAGTACTGAGTAGTACAGTTATTAAATATAAATAACTTTTCATTTATAAGTCAGCATATTGAAATAAGGAATTCATGGCAATTTTTTAAATGACATACAATGGCTTTACAGAACTCTTAATGTTTTTAATATTGTCATGTCTACAGCAAAGATTACTTTAACCTGCTTTCATCTTCAAAGTCACCTTGAGTATATGAAAGAATGACAATAAGTGTATACTTTTTGTCCAAAGGAACTCTTTTTGCTTGTTTTTTTGTTTGTTTGTTTGTTTGTTTTTTACTAGATTGTAAAGAAATATGGAGTGATTATTGGAGCCACGAAGATAATTCGAGGGCTGGAGCACCTCTCCTATGAAGACAGGCTGAGAGAGTTGGGGCTGTTCAGCCTGGAGAAGAGAAGGCTCCAGGGTGATCTTACAGCAGCCTTCCAGTACCTAAAGGGGGCCTACAGGAAAGCTGGAGAGGGACTTTTTACAAGGGTGTGTAGTGATAGGACAAGGGGCAATGGATTTAAACTGAAAGAGGGCAGATTTAGGTTACACATAAGGAAGAAATTTTTCAATCTGAGAGTGGTGAGGCAGTGGAACAGGTTGCCCAGAGAAGTTGTGGCTGCCCCATCCCTGGCAGTGTTCAAGGCCAGGTTGGACGAGGCTTTGGGCAACCTGGTGTAGTGGAGGGTTTCCCTGCCCATGGCAGGGGGCTTGGAACTAGATGATCTTTAAGGTCCCTTCCAACCCTAACCATTCTATGATTCTATGATTATACTTGGTATTTACAGAAAGAATATGAATCTTCTAGACCTTTAGGCACCAGAAATCTTTTTTTTTATTATTTTTATTTAAATATTTTTAATTTGTGAATAATGTCAGTATGTTTAGTGAACACTTTCATACTGTTATTTATACATTGCACACAAGATATCCAGAAGACAATGTTCAGGTTACATGCTGCTCCAATTCTACTAGATGATATGGAGTTAGAGACACTATCCTGCATTATCCCGAATCCTTCCCAGTATTTTTGAGATATCTTTAAACGCATTAGTGAAACAGGGACTGCAGTTGTTTGGCCGTTTGCTGTTTTGGAAAGAGCTTCTCCAAAATGGCTTGTAGAAAAAGAAAGCATTATGCTTATTCCAGTGCTATTAAAACATATTGTATCTGGTATTAAGGATCATTAAAACAGGACTTCATTTAATTATAAATCAGTGGGCAACAAAATCATAAAGATTTTAAAAATTGCTATACCTAGCACATCATTTTTTGCAGATGCTGATTAACTCTAATCTTAGAAGAACTCCACTGATGACCTTAAAATACATTTCAGCAAGACTCCTAAGCTTGTAATTACTAGTCTACTGACCAGAACCTCAGTGAGCCCTTTATTCCATACAGGACTACAGAACCAAGAATCAAAACTTGTTTCAAAGAAAGACCTCCCACACTCTCGTGGTGTTATGGAAATATATCTAATTTCTTTCAATAGCATTGACGCTTGGATACCCTTGTCTGCATCTACCTTTCCCAACAAACATTCTGCTTCAGAAAAAATATCTTCAGCATCCTAGGGATTGCACATGACAGGTACTTAATCTATCACAGAATTCAGAAAATTTTCAGAATAAATACTGGATTGCCGTTTATGTAACTAAATTATTACACAGAAGTTCATTCTCATGAGACCATTTCAATAAGAATTTTTTTTTAACCCAAATCACCTTTTCTGTTTAACTATTTCTATTAGATTTTATAAATGTTAAACTGGTATTAAGAATAGAATAGAGCGACAAAATAACATCCAAAAATAGTGTTAATATTAAGAATGAGGCAGTGACCATAATAACCGGATTCTGCATAGAGCATTGCTCCAGCATGACCATCACTTGCCCACTAATTGAACAAGAAATCTGATCTGTATTAATGTTAAAGAGAGACTTAACACTTCATCTTAATACCTATGCATGTAGGAGGATCAGGTTGCCAGAAGAATCGGTTATTCAGTTGCACACAGGTAATTTTAGCCTGTCCTTGAAGTTGATAGCCAGGGTCACACTGAAAGGTGGTAGTGTCTCCAGGCTCTCTGCTGTCTCCGTATCTAGTGCCATTCTGTGGAGTTCCAGGATCATTACAGGTTGATGCGATAGAAGCTGCAAGGGAACGATGAAATAAAAGCTTTAAGGTGTAGATATTAAACATCAAAAAATATAAGCATTCCAACCAGAGGCAATATTATTTGCTCATCAGTTAATATAGAAGGCATTTTATTTCTTTATTTTTACGAGAATCTGCCTACTGAGATAGAGCATGATTATGTTGGCTTCCTGTCAGTTTCCTTGGTATAAAATATGGTCGGAGAGGAAACAAATGCAGGTATTTCTTTTTTTTTCTTTTCATTAATTTTTTTAAATTATTTTTTGTCCACTTAATGCATCAAAAGAGCTAGTAACTCCTTTTCTCACACCAATGTTCTGGTTATCGAAACAAATTTTTTTTATGCACTTTGATAGCTTTTGTGCAATCGGGTAAATATAATAATATAGATAACATTGTTTTACAGTCTTAATATCCTGCAGCATGCAAATGCTATGTTTACCCAGCCAGCTGAATTAAATAGTAGTTTTATGTAGCCTTGAAGTTCCCACTTTAGGGACAAGCAACAACTTTCTTAAGAGTATGCTCTAACTGAATCCAAACAAAATATCTCATCCATGTTGAGTCTTCTGAGTTTGGATATGAACTTTGCTTTGTGAAAAATAAATTAATTAAAAAAGCAATGTTAATCTGAGCAGCACTATCAGCATGATATAACTTAACACGAGTAATCATCCAGAACGTGGATACACAAATCTACATCCACTATGGATCTGTGGAAGATGCCAAGTCTCTTCTACTGGCTTCAGGTATTCAACATCCTGAGTTGCAGTAAACATTACAGTCTTCCCAAGGAAAGAAGGTCCCATCTCTGGATGCTACTGTTCCTAAATCATTGAACTGCACACTGTTTCCTACCACTCCAGGCTGCTCCACCTAATATGCCATTTTCAAAGAACTTATCAAAATTGTGAGCAAAAGCCAAAATAAAAAGTCAAACCTAGCGTCATAATCACCATTAATGATATTGGTGTGCATCTATAAGTAAGTCTCTCTACCACTTTTAACATTTCATTAGGATAAATTTATTCACCAAAATGTTTGTCAAACATTGGAACAGGCTGCCCATGGAAGTGCTTGAGTTACCATCCCTGGAGGTATTTAAAAGATGTGTAGATGTGGTGCTTAGGGACATGGTTTAGTAGTGGACTTGGCAGTGCTAAGTTAATGGTTGGACTCGATGGTCTTAAAGGTCTTTTCCAACCTAAATGTTTTTATGATTCTATGATTCTATCATCTTCATTCAAGAAATTTTAAACTTCTTGAATTCAGACCAAAGGCTTTTGAGAAAAACCTGCAACATTACACCCTTCTGCTCATATCTGGTACTGCAAGAGATAATCCTTGAAAAATGTGAAACATCAATTTTAAATTAGTTTTTTTTTAAATAATATAAACTATGTATACTTTCTTGAGTACTCATGTATCAGACAACTAATTAATTCTTAAACTGATTCATAACCATCTCAACTGTACATCTGATGTCTTTTCAAGGTGTAATGTTGCTCTGTTGTCTGTAAAACATGATCAGACCAATGAGCAGCATTCAGAGAAAAGCTGATGTATTTATCAAAAGCATATATAGCATTGTTAAAACTGTTCTTTACCACTTTGTTGGCTAATGAGCCAACATTACTGTTACCTATTTGATTGCACCATTCTCCAACACTCTCTGGGAAAGCAGCGACTATGTCTTTATTTTGAGCACTATGTAGCACTTCAAGGATTCGGGTTTTAGGATAGCATTAAAAATTATGGGCCAAAAATGATTAAGAATATAAATACTATTTCTTTGTGGTTGATAACCACTTTCTACTGTTTTAAATAGAGGGGTACAATCTTTTCTATATCTCCTATAAATGATCTGTGTTAGTGATAGCAGTCCATCTTCCTTGCTCTATTTTTTGGGGGAGAGCTTGCAGTTTTTTTCATTTTCTGTTTCAATCCCAGGAAACATTAATATTTCATTAAAATTATTTTGGTTTACCATTTCAAATGGTAAAACCCAAAGGCTTTCACAAGATATAAGAGCTCCATCACTACCACCATCACCTTTGTGACCGTAATGTGTAGGTAATCAATTTTCTGCATTAAGAACTGCATCTACTCCTTCCATCCACCCCAAATGAGTATACCACTAGAAGAAACAGCAAGAGCAATTAAACATTTGCAAAATTGAAACAGTTACCAAATTGCACAACTGGAAAACTCGTTTTTTTTCCCTATGCTGTAAATTTTCAGGAGACAGAAAGGTTGAAAAAAAAATGAGCAATACATATACTACAAACACAGGAGCTTTGCTTAACACTTTATTACTCATAATTTTTTGACCTTGCTTCTATTACAAAACAGTACATCGTATATTTTGGGATGGCTCCTGTACCTAAATGAAGTAAAAGACAAAGCAGGTTTATTAACAGCTGTGGAATTTTTTTGCACAGAATTTATAAGCATCAATCTAAGAGTCAAAGTAACGATTGTGACTACTAATGAGCACTGCGTAAGCACTCTCCAGGAACCACTCTGACAATTTTCCTGACATCCCACATTAGCGCAGTTTACTAAATGTATACTTGGCCACAGGGGAAGGAAAGTATGGTCATGACCTCAGAGAAATAATTTCTTATTTGACAGCCAATAACAGCTCTAAAAAATTGATCACTATAGTGCATATCTGTCAAAGAATCATAATATTTTTAAGTATACGAGCATAACCTTATCTCTGTCATTAATTAGTATCTTTTTTCCAATAAATCTCAGAAAATCTTCCTTTTCTCCAAAAAAGGTTTGCAATAGAGTATCTCAGCAAACAACGTTTTTTTCCCGTTTTGACTGTGTCAAGTATGCACGAATTATGGATGACTGTTCCCTTTTAATATTAATTTCCCTGCTAATCTCCATTTCTTATATACAAAGTTCTAAATTTTAAAAACAATCACAGATGTTTAATAAGTACCAAAATGGTCTTTAAACTTTTGGTTTTGCAGCCTCAGAATTTATTTTACGTATTTGAAACTAACAACCTTTTTATCACGCCAAATACACTTGATCCTCGTTAAACAAAACACCAGACATTTAAGCACTGATGTGTCATCCAGTAAAGTGAACACATTTAGACAGGCTGTCAACTTTTCAACTTGTCTCCCTTCCAAGCTGTTTAACTTCTTAAGATTCTCAAGAGGTTCTGTAACTGCATTACAAGTCTACTATTGCTTCATCTGGTATTGTGCAAATATCTAAAGGATATAGAGGTTATATGCATTGATAAGTAATCCAGACATTAAAAATCACCAGTTCTTCTGTTCTCTCTCTTCTTTTGTAACAGGCTTTTTTATTCTCAGCCCCTACACTAATATATAGACATACAATTAATATCTAGCTTACATACCTATGAGAAAGGCCATGTTCATGCTGTGATGTAACAATGCCATATATGATTTTCAAAAAAAACCTGAGGAATTCAGAAGCTTGAAGCTGAACACAATTAAAACACATACCCTGTAAAGCAGGGAAAGCAATAACTACATTTTGGACTCAAGGATGCTAAATCAAACCAAGTTCTATAGTCAGACTTTTTAGAAATGACTGAGGAAAAATAGGTGCCTAAAATGGCATAGTCAGGAGAGGGGATCTGAATTTCATTAAGCTGGAAAAAGAACTAAATCACTGCTTCTCAGTTCTTGCACGTGTTCTAAGTAGTAAGCTACACCATCGTCCTGGTTTAAATCGTGACAATGATACTCAGCGGGTTACAGAGTAACAGGCTGTACAGAGTTCCCATCTCCTACTGTCTCACATGCTTGGAGTAGAACAGGGTTCTGTGCACACAAAACACGAAACTAGACATAGGTGCCTGAAGAATGGGCAGCTGGGAAAACCACAGATTGCTAGGGGGCTTTTAGACCTCTATATGTTGTCAGCCACTGTGTTATGCCTCTCTGTTTTTAATTTAATAATCTTCCAGAATCCCAGTTTAGATCTTATTCTGGATTTGGCCCCAAAATTACATTTTCAAAGTTGATTTAAAAGTTCACTGAAAATCAACAGGAGATTGCTTCTGAGAATATGACATACTGTATATTTGTGTATCTGTAACCTTGTGAACAATATGTTATATTTGTGCCTAATTTATCTTTCACCTGAAGGACACTTTTTATCAGTTTGTTTAGCCTATAATCTATTGTAGTTCAAAAAAAAAATCACCTTCATCACTATAATTTTCACTATGCCTATGGTAAACAATCACACAAGCCATTTGCTGTAGTGTTGTGCTGCAGACACTATTTTTTCTACTCTAAATGGTTATAAAAATAATAAAGACTTCTCAGGAGCTAGGTTTGTTAATTGCAGGTAATGCACAAGCTTCCCCTATTTAGTGCATTACACTTCCATAATAGGTTTGTGAAGGATTTTGGCATATCAAAGCTGAAACATTGTACGTAGGATTTGGAGTGATTTCAGACTAACAAACATTTCCAAATGTGAAGGAATAGTGCTTGCACTCTGAAAAACATCACACATAATATATGTAAATGTACAAAGAACTATGTAAATTAACACAAACCACATATTTAAATGTCTTGTATTGTCCAAGAATTTAAAGAAAAAACAAATCCAAATGCTAATGCAGCCTCTTTCATTAAGCCTGAAGCACAAAAGCTCATAAGTTTAGAGACAACCATCAAAGTAACCTACAAGCTCCATTTCTGCTTAGTTCCACGGAAATCAAATGAGGAACTGCTACACCTATGAGGCTGAGGATGCCTTGCCCAGGCATGGATTAGATGATGGATAGGAATGTTATGACACAGTTTCATGAAATGATTATGTTACAGACTTTAAAAGGGCCTCTTGAATTCTTGTGTCTTGTGTCTTTTTATTTATTTTAAGAAGGGATTTCTTAATGGATTTCATTTTCTTGAACTCAAAATATAGTTAGTTAGCAAGGCAGATATGTGATTATGAATGTGCAAATTTCTTTTAAAATATATTTTTTGTGCTAACCTCCTTTTCTTGATAATCTAATTCTGAATCAAACTGGAATAATTGCATGATGAATTCTAGCAATGAAGATTCTGTCATGGAAATGCTTATACTACTTAAATATAGTAGCTCAGGCCATTAGGCAAGTGAATAAAAGATATTTCAGCAATAAAAAACAATTTACAAGACAACAGTACTTTAACAGTTTAAGATAAGTGACACAGTTACTGTAAGAATTGCTGTAAACAAACAAATGATCAAATGGAATAACAAAACTGGACAGAAGTGGGCACCATTTCTTAAACAACTCTGTCAGATTAAGCTCAGTGTCATTAGGAACTATCAAACACAGAACCACTGATACTTAAGCTGTTGTCAGAAGAAGACAGACTACAACAGATGTGACAACATCAGACACAATAATTTCCAAATAATTGTTCTAATTAACTGGTTGATAGAAGTTGTTTATTTTTATTACCATAATTGATGACTCGTACTGTTATGATAAAGAATTAGTCAGGCATCTTTACTCGTCATTGCTTATATCTGCGTTTACTTCAAGAGAAAATATTAAAAACATTGGGAGAGCAAGCAAACAACAGAAAAAACAAAATTGGACTAAACCAACTATACAAATCCTTTCATTTCATATTGTTGCTTTTAATAAAATGAGTGTCTGAAGTTCTTCTAATAAGATACAAATATTACAAAGAAATTGAGAAAAAAAAACTTTGCTGATTTACTTTTTGCAGTTGTTCTGTATTAGCAAAAAAAAGATAACTTTCTGTTCACATGAAAGCAGAGATAAGTATATTGTTAATCAAAGTGTATGCTTACAGAATGCTATGATTAAGTGAAATTAACAATGCCATAGAACCAGAGGTAGACATAGAGAGTGATCACAGATGGATCTGACTCTAGAAAAGCCAGATATTTTAAAAAATGTTTTTTCCATTATAAGAAACATGCGAATAATCCTTTGATGTATTATAGCCCTGAGGAGCAAAATCTATGAAACCAGTTGAGGAACTATGAATGCATCATTGACTTTGAGAAAAGGATACAGTTCTCTTAAGTTACAACAGCTGAGAATTTAGTTTAACAAAAAAGGCTAGACTGTAAGGGTAGAACTACTATTAGGTATTGTTAAAACAAGTCTGAGTCTGTAAGAATGGTAGTATGACTAGCAACTGCCACTGCTGCTCCTATCATCTGCCACTTCTATTGGTTTTGTTAAAAATCAAGTAAACAAATTATATGGTTATATATAAACAAGCAATGAAATTAGCTTCAGGACAATAAAAGCAATGGATCAGCCACTAGCATGGGATCCAAGTGCTTTCAGAAGTCTACAGTAGCTGAAGATTAAACATTCAGGGTGAGATTAATCTGCTTCAACATTAGTGGCTAGTCTCATTCAAAATACCTTACAATATACAAGGTATCTGCAAAGGACTGGAAGATACGACCGAGGACTTACGGGTGTGTGACCTTCTGGAGTAGCAGATAGAGACTAGCCAGGACACCTTACGGCATCTTATAGGGAACTAGACACCTGCGAAACAGAATTCATTTCACCTGCTCTTAGATGTCCAGAAGTTTGAGATTTAGTTTATGTTCATGTATCTAGACCAATAGCTGATAAAAAGAAAAAGGCAACTACAGAGGGAAATTTATCCCATTTACCTTAGACATGCAGGACAGAATTAAGCTAGGTTAGAAAACTTTTTTCTGGCTAACTTAGGCAGGAAGTTTTTGCTTCCAGTAACTTTGTTTCTTTGGAACAAAGAAGTCAAATACCAAATTTGCCTACACCCTTCTTATGTTCACTTTTTGTATCATGACCAGAAAGAGCTGGTTGACTTCCCTGGCTTGTAATACATAGTTTAAATGTATTTAACCCCCAGAGTAAAGGTCAATTTTGTACACTGAAATCCATTTTTTGTCCTTTTATGCATGATTAAATGGTAATTAAGTTTTAATGAAAAGCATTAGACTGATTACAATTAACATAATCACTTTTGTCAGTTCATGTTCTCATGCTCTACATGCTGAGCTGAGTGGGCAAGACACGGCATTTTCAATAGTTTTCAAACATTTTCTAAGCCTCAGCCACTTAAATTTTTCCATTAAAAACACCTCTAATTACACTTACAATCAACAGTAAGTAATTTATAGGTGATATTTTCTGATCTACCTCATACTATCCTTTCCCAGAACCTCTTTTTTAGTCAGATACACCAAGGGCATTCTAGAGTGCAAAGTATAGAAAGTAATCAGCACATTCACAGCACAGTGAAACAAATTCTCCAGCTGAAGGTTCACACTTTAATGCTCTGTCTTTAAGCTGTTCATTTGACCTGATACTCTCAGATGTGTATCTTTTGCAGTGGATGTTTTATGATTGACGTAGACACTAATCCCAATTGCATATTCCAATACAGAAGTTGCATGTGTAAGAGGTCCAGATTATTGAAGGTTTTCCAATCCTGTGCAATTCTGCACCTGAAGTTTACTTCTTGAATTGTAATTAATACTTACATAAAATATACTCATTAATAAATGCAACACTTGAAAACTCTTAAATTTGAGCATTTGCCTTCATAGAACTTGTAATAAAACATCCACATCTTCTGCAATTACCAGAAAAGTTTAATCAACCTCTTTTATTCATTGAGTTACAAACTACTAAAGTAGAGCAATTTCAATATTCTGTGCAGCTTTGCTATAAACTGGCCTACAGTTTGAACACGTGATAATACTAAAGCATGCAAAGATCCTCACTTAGCCATAGATTAATTAGTTTAAATCCTTTACAGATCAGGGCCACAGTGGTCTGTCCATTGCCTCAAGGAGACTAAATAAACTAAGCTGTGATTTTTAGATGAAATAATTCAACATTTAATTTCACATATGCCTTAAATGATATTTTTCCTCCTTACAATTAAAAAAAATTTAAAACATTCCACTTGCCAAGCAGGGTGAATGAAACTTTAATATGATTTTCCCTTTACTTGAGCTGAGCCATTCAATTCTTCACCACTAGATCCCATTAATTCCAGGAAGACATACACTGCAATTGCCAGCATGATCACTGAGTGCATCCATCAGATGTAATAATAAGATGACAAAATCAGTTCTTCACCCTTAAAGCATTAAATTGTCTCCTACTTACTGTAACTGAAGGTCAAAAAACGTGTTGACAAATATAACTGCTTAAATATTTCCCTCCTTTCAAAATCTGTGCATAAACTTATAAATATTTTCATATAATACAACATAAAACGTGCCTGCTAACCCTAACAGAGTTAAAAACCCTTTCATTTCCACAAATGTAAAATCAAACTTTTTTCAAATAACATGAAGAGCAGCACGTTATATAGCACACTGGTCAGAATTTTTAGAAACATTTATTCTGCTCTTTGTCTTTAATTCATTTTGCATACTTTTAGCTAGGTCTCTCAGGGTTGATGAAAGAGCCTGTGGTTTGGAGGTAGAACATTCAGAAAAAATCAAACAAATGAAATAAACAAGTAAATGTAAAATTCATTATTTAGAGACCAGGAAATCTCCAAAGTGTATTTCCTCACGCAGATAATAATGACTGAAGCTTATTAGCGTTCTTTACTTCTGAATGACAGCACCTACAGAGAGGGTTTTAAATAGTACTCCTACTCTTATACATTTTATTATTCATAATTTTCCTATGTTCCTGAGCAGAAATACACTTAGATACATTATATCTAGATATATAAGGAAGTAATGACTGAGTCAAATACAGTGATAGAGTCTCCCTGCAATCCTACCCTCAGTCTTTAACGCTTTAGTCATAATAACATAGAAAAACTCTACATACTCAGTTTTACAACATTAATCACTTCTACAGTATTGGTCACAGCTCCTCTGTATACAGTGAAGCTTTCACTTTAGACCTCAAGATGAATTTGATTAGTTTAATAGTAAATTTTTAAATGTATTTTAATATGGTAAGATATATTTTATTCTTCAGCTTAATCATGTACACAAACAGTGGTTAAGGTCATAAAAGTGATGCATCATGCAACCAATGTTGTGAGAAAAAAAAACCACAACAAACAACACAAAGTTTAAACACAAAATAACATATTATCAGGTAGCACTGGTGGGAACATTTAAAATTATCAGTGTAAAATAAAACTTACATATCTACAAACCCATTCTGACTTGTTAGATAATGCTAATTAGATAATGCTAGGCATGTGGTGGCTCTGCAAAATGAGGAACAAGAAAACTTAAACATTCAAAGCAAATTCCAAAATTCTACGGACTCTAGTCGTAGCTTTTTACATAAATATAAAAACTAATTAAAATAATATATTCTCTTTTTTTTCAAGGACTGAGAAAGTTTTAAGATGAGAAACAGTTCATATATCTAAGAATAATGTACATAAATAGTTTATATAATTATTGCATTTGAGATGAAAAAATAATTACATACTTGAAAACTGAATGGAGAAGCCTGATTTGCTGATGAAGAAGTCACTGTCAAATTGTAACGTTAATGAGTTGAAAGTGCTGTGAATATCCTCTGGAAGGGCTGAACCACTCCATTCTTTCAGAAGTATGCTGCTCTCAACAGGCCCATCCCATACCTTCAAGATGTCATGAGCGACCTCAGTATCAAAAACAATAAAATGCAGACTGCAAAGAGAAAGTAAAAGCACTGTGCATTACTCATTAAACACAATTACACAAAATTCTAAGCAACCATTCCCAAACTGTACTTAGTTTTGAGATGCTGTTTAAGACTGACGAAGGGCTGTTCGTCCTGCAGTTATCCACTTTTCCTGTTGGATAAGCTGATCTTGTAACAGAGATGCTATTCTGTTCTAGAAATTCCTGAATTACAGAAAACACCATTACAGGCACTTTTTCTATAAATTAACTTATTTTTATAATAGATATTTTAAAGGATAAGAACTGTGACTTCATCAAAGATTTCCTCTCTTCATTCAAATGAGGATACCAAGAACACTGACTGGCTTCAATTATATGCAACTGAAAAAAAGCTGGAGCTTCTGGACACTAGCATACATAGCACGGGAAATTCTGTCAGTATGGTATATTCTTTCCTATTCAAAAAGAGAAAATGTATTATCCTATCTTACGCTAAAATTCATAAAATATATAATTGCATTATAATAGATTAATCTGGTGAAGTCTTAAGATTTAAAAAGATGTTCAAGAATGCTATGTTATTAGTCAAAATATGTGCATTGACTTCAAGCTCTGACTGCAGTTTTAAAATTAAGAAATCTAATAGGTAAATGTCACAACTTCTTTTTTGTTTCAAATAGTTGAGTGTTGATATTTCTTCGTTACATTTGTCATTAATTGGAAATTAGTAATTTAAAAATTGTCATTTAAATATAAATGATGCATTGACATCACCTACGACAAAGTGAATTCTTTATTTGGTTTAGTGAAATGGGATTACTAAAAATAAAAAACCTCCTAGTGAAAAACTTGTCATTTGCTTATAGAGTTTTATCTGTTTAATTTTAAAAAGTAGTAATTTTAATTTAAATGGTCAGTTAAAACTATTGCCCACATAAACTGATTAATGAAACAGCTTACTATTTGCTAACTTTTTGCTCAAAATAAATAAATAGCTAATATTCTGAAGTAACACATTTACTGGAAATCAGATGCTTCTATCCTATCACTGGATTATGAAACTAATCTCTGTTGCATATCATTAAGCATATTAGTATCAATAAATTATTTTAAAATTATATAAATTAGTATTATATATCTTGATTAGAAGTTTGATGGTTTTGTTATATTCTTGCTTTCTCAACGACTTCCTGTTAGGAGTGGACAAACTAGCTTGAATATTTAACAGAATTTCCATTTCAAAGTTTTTGAATCTATGTGTTACTACAGCAAAACTGAGCTGAAAGAGTCTTTAAATATTAGTATTCCTTCCACTTAAATAATTTAGGTATACGTCAACAGCAAAGTATGATGCTCTTTCTTGTCGGTATGTCAAACTGATAAGGAGAAAATGTTTTAAAAATTCTTCTTGTATTACTAATTCCCTTCTGCCTGAATTCTTGAACCTTTCCATCATCTTTCCATAAATCATTATCGAAATATAAGCTCTAGATCGCGTCATTCAGGTCTTGGCATTTACCTTTATTTCGTGCATTAGTCACCAGGTGTGTTTCCCTCATTTTCTGTATTCTTCTAATTTCTTCCATTTTCTGTAATGCTGCCTACTCTATGTGGAGATATCTTCTGGCCTTTATCTATTAAGCATTCACTCAGTCCCGTACGCAATTCTTATTAAAATCTCATCATTTTTTCAAATTTGATTATTCTCAGCGTATTCTGAGATGTTGCTGGTCTTATTATTCAACTGATCATGGGGAAAAAGTCTGAAACTTACATAATTCAAAATGCTATATATGTTAATATATAACTGAAAGAGGGGAGATTTAGATTAGATATAAGGAAGAAACTATTCACTAAGCGGGTGGTGAGGCACTGGAACAGGTTGCCCAGAGAAGTTGTGGATGCCTCCTCCCTGGAATTATTCAAGGCCAGCTTGGATGGGGCTTTAAGTAACCTGATCTAGTGGAAGGTGTCCCTGCCTGTGGCAAGAGGGTTGGAACTAGATGATCTTTAGGGTCCCTTCCAATTCAAACCATTCCATGATTCTATGATTAATAATGGTATGACAGAAGAGAGAAGGAATGGAAAATGAAAAATTTTCAGAGTTGTATATAAAGCTTTATAGAACTAATCTCTCTGCTGCTGCTGCTGTTTATTGTCAAATCTTCATCAGATCAAAGCATTCATGACAAAAACACAGTGCCTAATCGATATCCAACAAGGACATCATGATGCCTGATATCAGAGCACTCCCGGCAGAGTCAGGAATTTTATGGCTGCTTGAGGTAATATATATAAGAGATAGCACTGAATAATTATATTCAATTTAAAACAAATTATTACATTGAATGTGACACTAAGTTCTAAAAGAATGGCATTACAACAAATTAAGGGAAGAATTTTGAAACCAGAGCTGACAGCTTGGCACTTTAGCTTGTTTACAGCTAGAAAATGGAGTAGCAGTGCACCACTCTACCACCCTGAAGATTTATAGGTCATATTATCTAACAGAATTCACAGTTCTGAATTAGATGACTAGGTGTCCCCTACGCAATTTAGATACCCAGGTTCCCTGGAGGTATAGCACTCATAAATGCCAGCATGACAAGCATCACCTTTATTAATGTGAGGAGGAGTTAATAAACAAAAAATTGTGTAGAAGAGTGTGAGAATGTATGGCATAGAGTATAATTTATAAAATACTGAGGTCAACAATAAATATTGAAATTAAGCATGTACCTTATTGTCTTTCCTGGATCTGCTTCGATAATCCAAGTGCAATGAAGATTGTTGTCATATGGTGCTGGGTAACCAGGGGACAAAATGCGCCCCGATGTAGCAGCATGAATTCGACCACCGCATTCAGCTACAAAATAAGTAAGCATTACATTTAACAAGACTGTAAGTTTTTGCACTTCCATTTTCTGTCCATTCCACATTTCTCTGTTTTCTTAAAAGGTAAGAGAGTGACCAAGTATCTCTGAAGTAGTACACATACATACAAGCCATGAAATGCACGAGTTAAAAATGCACATATAATAATCTCATCCCTACCTTGTTATAAAGCAATAAACCATCCTTCTGTGATTATGGTATTTTACCAACAAGAGTAGTTCAATATAAACTGAGACTAAAAAAAGCACAATTTTAGCATCAGCAAGAGAGCAAAAATGCTTCAGAAATCATAGAATCATAGAATGGGATAGGCTGGAAGGGACCTCAGAGATCATCTAATCCAACCTCCCTGTCATGGGCAGGGACGCCTCTCAACTAGATCAGGCTACTATATCCCATTTAACATGTTTGGCTTTCCCAAGTAACACTGCGTGCTCAAATTCAGACTTTACAGTGTTAGGTTTTGTAATTAAAATCACTTTCTCTGTTCTAATGTCAAAATGCCTTTAGTTTAATGCTTTCAAGTTACTTCTATATAACTTCAAGTTTAATTATATCAAAAAGCAGTTAGGTATTGCCCAGTAATTTTCTTCAGTATTTAAAAATTTAAATGTCATATGCCTACAAAGTGAGAGAGTAAATCAGAAAGCTGTGATTTGAAAGTATGCAGTGTCTGGTTTAACACATTTTTTATTATCAATATTATCTTAACTTTGTGGAAAGACCAAGCAGAGTCCTAAGCAACCGGAAGCAAATGATTCTTATGCTGCTCGTTTAGAGCACCACGCTGTTGTCTGGCCAGTATCAAGATGCACCCTGATGAAACTGGAACTGTGTAACAGTCAGGTGCCATTGAACCAAACAGGATCAGTATCTCTTCAGTTCAATGATGTACCTGAACTCCTACTTCATTTACAGTGTTGCCTTACAAGTAGTGGTATTAAAAAATGCTACTACGGGGAACTCTTCAAGCACAATGGTATAGCAAGCACAGTGTAAGACTCAGATGATGAAAGAACTATAGCAGTTGGATGAAATAATCTATCAGCAACACTCTTAATAATGTCTTACATATGCCACCAAGTCACCGCTGATAATCAAAACTACTACCAAGAAGGAACATAACTGTAGAGGAAAAACGTGACTGATTTACTTACCTATCCTCCTGGTCTGATCACTCAAAACGCTATACATTATTTATAGAACCACAGCATAAAGCTGCTTTAGTACATAATTTCTTCAAACATAATCTCTGTCTAAGATTTCAGTCAATTTTAATTATGCAAGAAAATTAGGAATTCAATAATCGCTATGATAGATGACTACAGATAAAGATATGACTGATAACAGTACTGTATTCACCAAAAAGCTCAAGACAACTCAATGAAACCAAAATTATTTAAGCTCAAACTAATTGATAGAGTTGTTTTACAATTTTGAGAAGACTTACCTAGAAACAAAATACATGATAAAATTTGGGATAATGCATTATATAGTTCATACATTTTTTTTAAAAAAATAATATCCCATTTAGGAGCAGATCATTAGTAAACTTTCACAAGTGATTATAACAAAAAATCAAAAAGTTTGGTTTTCAATATGCAGAAATGAGCACACTAAAGTCACCGCCTCAAAGAACACACTATATAAAATAAATAACTCTACTATAACTAACAGAAGCTACTTATATTCAAGTATAAGTTCTATAGTCTTTAATCTTCTAGAGTTCTATAATCTTCTAGAGAAGGAATTACAGGAATTCATTGTTTTTCTTCATTAAGGCTTAGAACTTATTAAAAATGAAAATGAATGCTAAGACAAATACAGCAGTGTATCGCTGAAGATGACTAAGTATCGAATATGTGGAATACGTCCATGCATGAGCTTGAAAGTTTTTGTGAATGAGACTGAAATGATTGTAAAGACAATGATGAATGTAAATATCACTGGCAAAACCAGTAAATATTGAATGCTGATCTAAAACACAACAAGCAAAAAAGAATAGGTCTCCACAAACAGGAGGATATTACAAAAATATGTCTAAGAAAGTAAGTGATGTTTGGCAGTTCATGACATCTATAGAAAAAGGAAGAAGAGAAGTCTGTCAAATTGGAGTAGAAAGAGATAAAAGCTGTGATAGCATAAGATAAAACTGATGAAAGAAAAGATTATATAAATAACACTAGAGGGGAAAAAAAAAAAGAGATCATGAAATGATCTGCAGATGCTTAACTGAGTTTTCAGGGATTTTCATGACAAGTTTTCTGTGCTCCGAACAGTAGAAAAAACAAAACAATTTAATGAGGGTAACAGACTGTGAAAGGCTGTTTAGAAAGATTCACCTTTAGAAGATTTTCAGAGACAATAGTGAACATTTAACTTTTTGGGGAGCTAATTAATGTTTCTGAAAACTTTCAAATTGAAGAACAGGAAGAGGGACTTTATACAAAAGTGATGCAATCTCCAAATTTGACTTCAAAGATAGGAACAAGGACAGCAAAAAGAAAGATATGTAAATAGATAAAGGTACACAGGAAGAAAGCTTTGTAGTTGAACAGATAGAAAGCAAGAACAAATCTGTCTCGGGATGCTAAAAGAAAATTGACTATTCTATTGATATCAGTGCATAATTTCACTTAAGAGATGAAGTGAGAGCCTCAAGAAATAAGAGATTTTGGTACAAGTGATATCAAAAGATTAGTAACAAAATACAGAAACCAAATCTAATAATGCAAGGTATAAAATCAAAGTATTAGGGGAAAATTAAAAAAAAAAAAAGATAGAGTAGCAATCTTAAGTGGAATATAGAAGCTTAAAAATATACCGTTATCAAGAAAACTGGAAATACAGGTAGAGATATGGGAATGGAGGGAGCATTACCTAGTAGTGATGCAGTAAACTAAATAAAGTCAGCATAAAAAAAAACAACTATTGGTCAAAAATATTTTGGAGAAGGGTTATGAAAGATGTTCTACAGGAGCAAAGATGTAGAATTTTTTTTAGATTCACTTCATCCTGGGTTTCCTATCTTCCTCCAGGCCAGACTGGAATATACATGATTATTGGTTTTTATTTGGTTTTTTTTAATAGTATATGGTTGAGATTTTAACATCTCACATACAGATTAGAGGACAAATCATCATACTAAGAAAAAGAAATAGGTAGACTGATGGATTTATTCACCTAACAGTCTTGGAAACAACAACTAGTTTAGAATTGATTCAAATACTTATGTGGTGGTGAACACAGGCATAAGAAAATATAAAAGAAAATGACCTTAAAGTAATGACTTCATTTAAATTAAATGGAGAGACAGGCAAAGGCAGGACTAATTATGGCTCTTCTCTACAAAAGGGCAAACTTAGAGGAAAAGGAGGCTAGCCAATTAAACTGAAGAGGTTGAGGACTTGAATGTATAAAAAGTCTGGAAAAGTCTTTAACAAAACTGTAAGAGTTGTGTTGACCTGTGATATGTATAAGAGAAAATTTACAGATACATAATTATAGAATCAACACCTCTACTAAGACAGTAGAAATGCCGTTCGCTGATGTTTTTCTGGTGGTTATTCTCTGGCTAAGCTGAACTTTCGAAAGGAAGGGAGCTTGCTCCTCTGTAGATCGCATGTCTGTGAATGTGTTCAGAAGGAAACAGTTCCTGGACTAGAGAATGTAGCACCAATATGGGGGAGAGGCAACCAGCAGGTATCCTGCAGATCAGGTGAGTGCTGAAAGCACTTGGTGGCTTGTTTGTAGCAGGCAGCAGAGGCAAAAACTGTCAGAAGACACACAGAAAGAAAGACTTTCTCAAGGCCTCATGGGAACTCCATCTGAAACTCGAACTCAGGAAGTCACTGGTGATTGCTGGACTGGAAAGCAAAACTGGAGAAGAGAAACTGCCTAGGAAAGGTACAATGGACAATAGCTATAGTGGTGTTCAATTATTTTATGCATCTCACCTAGTACTTCTCTATTTAACACTTATGAAGCACAATTTTAGACACTTAAAGATACGTGATATCGAGAGAAAAGGTCTATCTCAAGGCTCTGACGGGGTACCCTAGCATGGCAACAATGACACAAAAGCATGCAGATAAAATAATTCACTAATGTGGGATGAAAATTAGAAATAAGCTTCACACGAATAAGATGCTGAAATATTAGATGATGAAAATAGATAAAGTAAAAAAAAATAATCTTGGTTTGCTTTATGATAGGGCTTGCTTAGCTTATGAAGTGTTTACCTATATACCACTGCCTGGGATAGCTTATCAGATGCAATGACCTAGAATATCATCAGTACCAAAGCAGTAGCCTTTTGTCAAAGGCTAGCCTACAGAAAAAAGTGTTTTTCAACAGTTTTTTAGTCATTAAGAGCCAGCCATCTATTTCAGAGAAGTTATACTTGGATGTCCACAGTAAATCTTTACTTGAAATTTAAAAGATGTTTACACCACTATCATATCATAAAGTATTGAAAGACAGAATTCATTTTTTTTCTTGAAACACCAGTCCAAAGTCTTTCATTGTCACAACCCATATTACCTATGCAAGTTGGTAATGCAAAGATTGCAATAGGTAATGCATACCTATGCAAGGATTACAATCCACCTACCTATGCAAGTAGGCAAAGGCTTGTCCCATACTCTTCGATCTCCGCTTAAGCAAGTCATAATACTACTGCCATGCATTGTATAGCCAGGATTACAGCTGTATAATATGACAGTGTCTATAAAATGTCCTTCATCTCGGATCTTGTAGCCGTAACTCGGTATGCCAGGATCTTCACACTTCACTAGGTCAAAACCTGCAAACAGAAATGGGAAGATAGAAGAAAAAAAGACAGAGATATAAAATATCAAATAAAATATAATGCAAATGAATCTGATCTAGATGCAAATTATATTCCCGTGATTCAATTAGATTAGATGCATCCATAGTGACCAAAGATAAATTATATAATTTGAGTAAATCAGAAACTGAAACACCAAGGACTAATTATTCATTTGATATTCGATTATGGCATTAGTTTATTGAAGAAAGTGTATTATCTTCATTATCCCAAAAGAGATTAGTGAGCAATTTGTTAATTTATACCACTTCTATTCTTTCATTCTTTTTTATTCAGTGGAGAGCAAGTAGTATCGACCCTGTATTTGGCACTAAGTGGGAGCTTCACCTCCTCATCTAATCTCCATAATGAAGCCAGCAAACCATAGTAGTAACCTAGAAAGAAAATACAATGATTATTTCATCCATCCCAGTGCCAAGGTAGCATGGCTTCAGTTTCTTCTTTGCTGAAAATGAAGAAATGCTCATACATTTGCTTTCCCCTTTTTGGCCTATTAACATTCTGAATGTGATAAACAGCTCCCTCTGTGCTCACAGGAATGAGCAGTTCTACTCTGAGCAGCTACAAGTCTTTCCACATTTTACCCTCTCCTCTCTGCATTTTCTCCATACAGCACTGCTAAAATGTAAAGACGCAGACTAAATCTCTCCTTTTGCCTAGATGTCCAGTTCTTGGAGCAATATAAAGTGTGGTTTCAAATTCATCTTTCCCAAATCCATGATTCTTCTTCTTTGTGGATTCTTCCTTTGTTACTGTCATATCCCCAGTCCAAGGAGGTAATTCTGACACTACAAATTGTTCCCATTTTGCTGTCTTTATTTTACCAAGCAGTCTCATTAAGTGGTTCTGAATAACGCTGCTGATCTTCCCTTCAGTTTGCTATTTTCAGCTAATTCTCTACATGAGGTTTCCCAGAGAACTTAGGGATGCTCCCTCCCTGAAAGTGTTGAAGAACAAGTTCAACAACGCTTTGAGCAACCTGGTCTAGTGGAAGGTGTCCCTGCTCATGGCAGGGAAGTTGGAACTATATTATTTTTAAGGTCCCTTCCAACTCAAACCATTCTACAATTCTATGAGGTCTTTCACTAATTAATCATAGAATCACAGAATCATAGAATGGTTAGGGTTGGAAGAGACCTCAAAGATCATCTAGTTCCAACCCCCCTGCCATGGGCAGGGAAACCCTCCACTACACCAGGTTGCCCAAAGCCTCATCCAACCTGGCCTTGAACACTTCCAGGGATGGGGCATCTACAACTTCTCTGGGCAACCTGTTCCAGTGCCTCACCACCCTCAGAGTGAAGAATTTCTTCCTTATATCTAATCTAAATCTCCCCTCTTTCAGTTTAAAGCCATTGCCCCTTGTCCTATCACTACATGCCCTTGTAAAAAGTCCCTCTCCAGCTTTTCTGTAGGCCCCCTTTAAGTACTGGAAGGCTGCAATAAGATCAGCCTGAAGCCTTCTCTTCTCCAGGCTGAAAAGCCCCAACTCTCTCAGCCTGTCTTCACAGCAGAGGTGTTAAGAGAGAATCAGACATCTTTATGATAAATAACATATCCATAGACAGCTTTTCATTATTTTACAAATTCACAAACTAGAGTTAGTAGGATATTTTTCTCCTGCCTTTCTCCTGGCACTAAGATCAACCTCAGATGAAAAGAATGGCAAGGCGTCTAGTCACCAAGTGGTGAGCAATTACACTATGCATCACTTGTTTGTATATATTATTATCATTATACATATATATATTCATATATTACTAATACTATTAAATTGTTCTTATCTCAACCCACAAGTCACTTTCCTTTTTCCCCTTCAATTCTCTTCCCCATCCTCTGGGGGTGGGGGAGGGTTAACGCGTGGCTGTGTGGCATTTAGTTGCCAGCCAGGTTAAACCACGACATGGGCTTAGGTTCTTTCTTTACATAGTAGGCTGTAGTGACTCAGAATTTTAAGTATCTACACTTACGGAAAAGGAAACCCACTCAAAACCCACTCAAAAAAGAATGCTATTCCATCACATAGACGATGCATCTCTGTCTGTGCTAATATCTTAAGAAATGTCAAACCCCAAGACCAATGAGAATGCTCTGACCACAGCCATGCACTATTAAACTCGATTACTCTTCAAAACAGCATGGTTGTCTACAAGCCACTTCCTGGGAATTTAGCTCACACTGTCTACTACATTATGCCTGAGAGAGACTGAGGGAGTGCTAGACAGCCCAAGCTAGAAGCTCGCTAGCGTTTACCCCAACTGTCGCTGTTGTACCAAGGATGGAGAGAAGAACGACACAGAA
This sequence comes from Tauraco erythrolophus, assembly GCF_009769465.1. Classification (NCBI taxonomy): domain Eukaryota; kingdom Metazoa; phylum Chordata; class Aves; order Musophagiformes; family Musophagidae; genus Tauraco; species Tauraco erythrolophus. The sequence continues at coordinate 47,979,826 of NC_141466.1, read as the reverse complement.
TTCAAGTCCAGGAGAAAATGCCAAAATGCCAATTTTAATTAATTACAAATCCATATATATAAAATGGTTCACAAGGACGGCCAAGGCAATTGGTCGCTTGACCATCCACCTCCCAGAGTGATTGGCTAAATGCTACGACACCCATTTCAAAACAACTTTCCCAGTGTGCCATAAACAAGACTGCATAACAAGCTACAGGTACAAGATAAAGTCTTAATTTACAAAAACCTCAAAATGTTTCTCAGCTAGCCTGCATGGAAAAAGGAACTTTCCCAGGATGCTGCAGCAGCTGGAAAATTTCTCTGCTTCTAGCTTTTTAGTATCCACACCCAACCTTTACAGCAGTCTAGACAATCACTTTCTCACACTCATACTCATGCCCTGACAATGTTTACTTTACTAAGAGAGGTGCAGAGTATGTGCCAGAAGGATTACGTATAATCACACACAGTACAAATGGATTATAGAGATTTATCATTACTCCCTTGCTAAAAAATTATTTCCGTGTGAATATTTGCACATGGCTGCAATTTCATTTTCTTGACAAAAAGGAAACAGGCAAACACTCTCGGTTTCCAGACAAAAGGCGCAGAATTCATTTTAACTAGCTCTCAGTGTCGATTATATAAACAGCCGTATCTAACCAGCTGTCTGTCTTTTAGAGTTAATAGTAACTTATGAAGTATGATTTATCTCATTCTAAGGTAGATACCTAAAATAGATTGGATGAACTGTGCAATTCAGGAATGGGTCAAGGATCTGCTCCTTCGGCTGGATGCCCACAAGTCTATGGGGCCTGATGGTATCCACCCGAGAGTCCTGAGAGAGCTGGCGGGTGTCATTGCCAAACCCCTGTCCATTATCTTTGGACAGTCTTGGCTCACTGGGGAAGTTCCGCTGGACTGGAGGCTGGCGGATGTTACCCCCATTTACAAAAAAGGGCGGAAGGAGGATCTGGGGAACTACAGGCCTGTCAGTTTGACCTCGGTGACGGGCAAAGTCATGGAACAGGTTATCTTGAGTGCTATTAATGAGCACATACAGGTTAACCGGGTGATCAGGCCCAGTCAACATGGGTTTATGAAAGGCAGGTCTTGCCAATCAAACCTGATCACCTTCTATGACAGGGTGACCCACCTGGTTGACGAGGGAAGGGCTGTGGATGTAGTTTTCCTTGACCTCAGTAAAGCCTTTGATACAGTTTCTCATAGTGTTCTGTTTGAGAAACTGGTAACTACTGGCCTGGATAGGCACACCCTCCTTTGGGTTAAAAACTGGCTGGATGGCCGGGCCCAAAGAGTGGTGGTAAACGGGGCTAAATCCGGCTGGAGGCCGGTCACCAGTGGGGTTCCCCAGGGCTTAGTGCTGGGTCCAGTTCTGTTTAACATCTTTATCAATGACCTGGATGAGGGGATTGAATGTACCCTCAGTAAATTTGCGGATGACACCAAGCTGGGAGGCTGTGTCGATCTGCTCGAGGGTAGGGAGGCCCTTCAGAGGGATTTGAACAGACTGGATAGTTGGGCTGAGGCCAATGGCATGAGCTTTAATAAGGCCAAGTGCAGAGTCCTTCACTTGGGGTATAAAAACCCCAAGCATCGCTATAGGCTCGGGGAAGAGTGGCTGGAGAGCTGCCTGGCGGAGAAGGACCTGGGGGTCTTGGTTGACTACCGGCTTGATATGAGCCAGCAGTGTGCCCAGGTGGCCAAAAAGGCCAATGGGATACTGGCGTGTATCAAGAATAGTGTAACCAGCAGGAACAGGGAAGTGATCCTGCCCCTGTACTCGGCACTGGTGAGGCCGCACCTGGAATATTGTGTCCAGTTTTGGGCCCCTCGCTTTAAGAGAGATATTGAGCTCCTGGAGCGAGTCCAAAGAAGGGCAACTAAACTGGTCAAGGGGCTGGAAAATAAAACTTATGAGGAGCGGCTGAGGGAGTTGGGGCTGTTTAGCCTGGAGAAGAGGAGGCTGAGGGGAGACCTGATTACAGCCTACAAATACTTGAGAAAAGATGGTGGGGAGGTAGGGGAAGGGCTCTTTACATTAGTGTTGGGTGATAGAACAAGAGGAAATGGGTATAAGCTTAGTCAGGGGAGATTCAGGTTGGATGTTAGGAAGTATTTCTTCTCTGAAAGGGTTGTCAGCCACTGGAATAGGCTGCCCAGGGAGGTGGTTGAGTCCCCATCCCTGGATGTGCTTAAGAATAGGGTGGATGATCTACTTAGCGATACGGTTTAATGGGGATTAGGGAAGGTTGGACTCGATGATCTCTAAGGTCTTTTCCAACCTAGAAATCTATGAATCTGTGAATCTATGAATTCTAAAAAGGTCTTTTTCTCTTCATTCAGTGTAAAAAGAGACAAGATTATCAGAACAATCAGATGGACTGAACTTCACAAGAAATAGATATATTTCATAGTTTTAAACTCCCCATTAAACATACAAAGACATTTACTTAATACCCTGAAAATGTAAGTTTATTGATAGATAATGTGATGATATTTTAATGCTTATTTGACAGCATAAGCCAGTGTAACACTACTTCTCTGCACCTGCTTTTAGATACTTTCCCATCCTTTAGTATGTGCAACATTTGATTATCATTGGCAGTGGCACATGATTGACAGATGAAATTTCCCTGATTAAATAATCTGTTTGTGTGTGTGTTGAAATCAATTTTCCACAAGACCGACATATAGTTAGAAAGCTACATAAGAGATTGATTTTCAACTACCTGCTACCACATAAAGTAGAAAAGGTTGTCAGGAGAGGTAATATCTTTTATAAGACCAACAGATAAATTTGGATGAAATGAAACAAACTTTTGGACAAACAAGCCCTTTTAGTCTGCTATATATGCATATATATAGGAATTTCTCAGCCTCTGCATGTGTCAGAGGACATGAAGAAATATATTGCGTTTTAAATTTTTTTTTGAGACTCGGTGAGAGCATTTTTATGAATAGAGGAGTTAAGAATTTCTGTCAGTCTATTTTAAACTCAAATCTAAGTATTTATTTGGGGTAAAGTGTTAGATAAGCTAATTGTAGAGAACATAAACACTTACTATCTTGGGTATCAGAATTCAATTTCCTATTTCACAAGCAATACAAAAAAAAAAAAATATCTAACTGGAAGTAAAAATCTAAAATCTATATTTAAATATCCTTGATACACTAAACCCTCCAGTATTTGCTGCGGTTTTTTTTTTAGATTATTCAGATATTTCATTCAAAAGACCACCTTGGAAAATTAATATTTATTTTAATTTCTTCTAATTATTGCTAATTCAGGAAAAATCCAGTGGCAGACTCGATTTTTACGGTTGTTTTCACAATATTATGTCTGTGAAAAACATTAGGTACAAACATTCATTGTGACAAAATAAAAAGTACTATTGCTTTTTGTATCTGAAAAATAGAATATTCCCTGCAAGGACAGCCAACAAACTAACTGCTGGCTTTTATGCCAAATTTTTAAGATGCCACTTTGTATACTCTAGAAAAAAATAAAAGAATGACAGTACATAATTTGTGGCCACATATTCACTACACTTTTCCACAAGCAAGACTATCTCTGTTTGTCAGTAGGTCTATTAAAAATTGGGATATTTCACATGCAAGTAGGTGCTAATTGTGTGCAAATATAGCAGGATCTTGCCCTGAGCATTCATAGCCAAGCTCTCTTTCCAGCTCTTCTTATACCATTTCTTCCCCTTCCCATCATACCCCAAAACTAGAACTTTCCGTTCCCTTTTTCCCTGATGCTCTTGTACATCTGGTGTAATGTCATCAAGGACCATATTGTTGTGAAATCTCATTGTTTAAATGTTGCAACACAACTTCGGTGTTTAAAGTACATGCTGTGAAGTTTCACAGTGGGGAAATACGGTCATGAGCTCCACCGTGTCACAGTACTCAGGTTTACCTGACATTGAAACGACTCAGCAGTCAGAGAAATTCTGCCAATATTCTTACTGCTGAGAAAGATTATTGTACTGGCAAATTGCTGCCAATTATTTTATTTCTCAGTTTCATTATAGAATTATCAGAACAATGAATCGATAAAAGCCAGTTAAATTAAAACCAAAACCGTCAAAACACATCTTGATGATTGACTATTCCCTCCTGACACTATTTATCCACTGTGATTTGTTCTGTCATATTTGATATAAATACTCAGGAATGTAGAAATACCAATTGTCAGGGTAAAAAATATTGACATATCTGTAATGTAAGTAGACTATTCATTACAGCTTCTTTCAACTCAGTTTAATTATGACGGGTACTGTGGTTGTCTACATTAGTAAGTAATATAGTACAGTAGAAGCAAATCTGGGCAGTGAAACGATGAAGCTGAGGAGACAATGACTGCACTATCTGCACTAAAGTCTTTTTACTTTGGATTAGCTTTTGTGTCCATTAGTGGCTAGAGTAAGTTAAATGCATCCCTGGAGCACACCTTTGAGTTCAACTTCAAGTTTGTACCCTTCAAAACCTGTCCGCAATACAAATTCACATAAAAGAAGTGAGTCTTGGTTTTGTGTCCCCAAGGGAAATCCTCAGGGATTCTATATAGTACAGTGTACATTTGACAGAAGCTAATGATGTTCTGAGATATCTGCAAATGTTCTCTTCACCTATTTTGAAAGGAAGAATACATTTTACTTAACACACACATATATATATATATGGGTGTGTGTGTGCATTTACATTGAATGTAAACCTATACCAGCTATATGAAAAATAAGTAATCTAAAGTAAGTAATTTCCTATTCCTATTTCTGGAAGAAGTCCAAAGGTATTTTGAAATAATCATTCTCCAAAAGCCAGACACACAAAAAAGTAAGCACCTAAAAGGTATGCATTACCAGCCTTTAGGTATTTGGTCTCTAGTTGGAAACTCTAATCTTAAGTTCAATACTAAGACTTTTATAAAGCATATGAGAAAAAAAAAAATTATGCGTTTCTGGTCTAGGAAGTGAACAAATGCAACAAAGACACTCTGAATTGTGAGCTAAGGTGATCGTCCAAATTTTACTGCCTACACAAAAGAATGCTGAAGCATGTTATTTTATGCCTCTCATAGCAGAAAATATAAGTACACTGTAATTGGGGACCAGAATACAGGTCCCCTATAAGCACACAAGAAATTAGTCTGCAGGGCTTCATTCCTTCCTTTTCTTCTTTCTGGCTCTGTAAACCTTGTTCATGCTTTGGCACAAAATATACTATGGCAATTAAAGTTTTACCCATGGAGATAGAAGAGAACAGTTTTGAAACAGAGCAAATAATTGAACTGACAGTTAAATAAATGTAACATCAGAGCCCTTAATACTGTGCTTCCATGGTGCAAACTTTTTCAACAGTTTTTGACAGGTTAACTTTATTTACAAGCTTTATGTTGGATTAATCATTGTTTGTCAATGCCATTCTGACTTTATTACAAACTGTATACGAAACTGGTGTAGCAGCACAAAATGCTACTAAGTTTCCTTCTGTATGCTCTAGCTAATTTTACAGGAATTCAATCATGTGGTTGTGCAAGATTCAAATCAGATTTGCACTGATGCTTCACAGATTCCTTTTTAAGGATCGTGGAACCTTGGCCTCAGATATCATCCCAAAACATTCTAACCATCAAGTAAAGGAATAGAGTAGCCACTAAACGGTAAGAAAAATAATAATTTCGAGAGAATTTATTCTTGTAAATTCAAAAAACCATGAACCTGTGTTGCAAATTCTGTGGGCTCTGGCAGTTTGTAATATGAATTCTAAATAGAAAGCCTACTAGACAAAACTGTACAGACATTTTGGAAGAAATGTCAGCTATGTGAAACTTTAGATATCTAATCTAAATAAGAACACGTCCTAAAAACATAATATATAGCATATAGGTGTAGGTCAATGATTTCAGCTTAGCTAAGTAAATTCATACTCATATAATTTCCTATTAACATTACTGTTTATTACAGATGGGGAAACAGCAATATCACTAATCCCCATAAAAACCTCACAAGAAGAGGAATAAAAGGTTAATTATTCTGAAGTTTTTGCAGCTCATATCTTCAGTACTAAAGGATTAAAAGCACACCCCATGGGATTCCAAATAGTGTTTGATAATCTCTAATAATTATATTACTTACTATACCATAAGTATAGACTAGGTGGGCTCTGCTCAGTGAAAAGGTGATGTTATTTTTTCATTTCTAATTGTCATAGAAGACAGAGCTAAAGACAGAGTGAAATATTTTTGAATGATTCCAAAAAAAAAGAAGAGCAAACACATATATAAATCCTATTTCAATAAATACATGGAAATATTAACAGGTGTTTTAATATTTAAAAAGTAAGGTAAAGTGAAAACATTGGAAACATCAAGAACTCTGTTAGCGTTATCTAAATCTCAAGTAATTTAAGCTCATAAACATAATCTGTATGTTCCACACAGAATCATATTTGAACTACTAAAGAGTAATTAAAAGTATGAAATGGTACTTGAGTTAATGTTCAGAGTCTGTAATGGTTTTCTAAATGCATGTAAATGTCAACAAATACTCATTCTGCAGTTGTTGAATCTTAAACATCCATTAAATATTCTATTTAATTAAATCAATGCAATTCAAAATGAGAGTTCCTGGCATCTTCATTTTGTCTTGGAACCATTTATGTGCTATTGAAACCTTGATTGTAAAGAAAAAGTCTATGTATTGGAAAATGTGCCAGTTACAAAATCTCTACCTAATTAGAATGATAGAAAAGTCTATAGAAAGAAAAATGATTGGATAATGTGACTATGGTGAGGCATCAGAAACTTGTGTGAACTTTCAAAGAGTCTAGGATGACCAATGAGCATGGGCTGTGTGCACTGGGACAAAATTAGCTCCAGGCCTCTTTCTCTTGAATCCGTAAAGTTTTTGTTAGGAGGGCTGAAATATTTTTACTTCTCGGTGACTGAATATTTTACATTCTAATACAGATTATCTGAAAGACACCAAAAAAGCCACATTTTTCGAATAAACTGATATATTTGTATATGCTTGTACAGCAGAATGAGTTCACAATAAGTTATGATACCTGCTGCTTTGTAACCCTTGGAAATTGAGAGGTACAATTTCAGTTTCTCAAAAGGTTTGACATCTATTGGCAATTCATTTTTTACTATACTGATGAGACAGTCATTCAATGGATAATACTTTTTTAAAGGAGTTTTGTGGAGAAACCTTTTGGCTGCTGCAGCATCCTGTGAAAGTTCTTTCCCTATGCAGGCTAACTAAGAAACACCTGTAGCTCGTTACACTGGGAAAGTTACCTTGAAACAGGTGCTGTAGCATTCAGCCAATCACTCTGGGAGATGGATGGTCAAGTGACCAATAGCCTTGACCCATCTAGCAAACCATGTGACTCCTGACTATTTAAGGCAGGGCGTTTACTCCTAAGGGTGAGGCATTTCCTCCTGAGCCTTGGAGGAGTGTGGGCCTTCCTTAGAGTAGAGCCTAAAGCCTTTGCATTAGAACATTGGTCTGCTTGGAGCCACCTGAAGCCTTCCAGCTGTGACAACTGGTGACCCTGACGTGATCCAGCCGCAACTAAGATCTGAAGGTACGTGCTTCCGTACATGGGACTCCAAGGGATGAACTGCAAATTAGAATGATGGGACAAAGCTCCACAAAAGAAAGCATGATGTTCTCCATTCTCAAACCTGCAATGACAGTCGCAGGGGCTAAAATAAGTGATGAAGCTCTCTGTGAGCTGTTAGATTGGGCGGCAGAGCATGAGTGCCTGACCGACCTCAACACCCCCTTTAGCTCAGAAGCGTGGAAGCAGCTAGGGGATAAGGTAATCTATGAAACAGTGTTCGGACGAAAGAACCTGACCAGTCTGCTACGTATTTGGGGAACTGTATATGATGTAATGCAGAAATGGACAGTAGAAAGGAAGGAAAAAGTATTGCCAGATTCTGATGAATCCACAAGTGAAGTTTCTGAAGGGGACGATGAGTTATCTGAAAGGGGACTGACCACGAGTAGTGCACCAGTTGTGCCCCCGCTGTCCTCAGATATGGAGAAAGTTGTGGGGACTGCACAGAAGCTTTATCCCTCCCTGCGAGATTACGTCCAACCCAAGTGTCCTCCTCGTGATTTTTTTGATGTGAGAATACTCCTCCGGACAAGACAAAGTATCGGAGCGTCCCCCACCCTTTGCCCCAATAGCCTCCCCTTCTTCTGCATCTCAACCGGCTACTTCAGCCATTACAGCAGAACGTGCTCTTCCTACTGCTCCGCCATTGGCCCCTCAACCAGACCAGGCACCACAAGGACAGTTCCCGGGCATGGCACCCTGGTTTACCGCAACTTCATGTCCTGCGGCATCACCCATAGCGCCCGGCTATCTGCCACGGGCACAAATGGAGCAACCCCGAACAACGCATTTCATAATACAGCAGGTTATGGCAGGCTTGCAAGGAATGTCGCAACAACTAACGGCATTGATGGAAATGTTGCGGCAGGTTACTGCTGCCGAATCTGTACCGGGACAACCTGGGCTGGCCGTGCCAACCGGCCCAGCAACGACCCCGGAAGTGGCGCCAAGTATGCCACTGACAACAGCAGTGGCACCTTCACAGACAGTGGTGCCGACACAAGTTTCTGCAACCCAGACTGCATCTCCATGGACTGTTCCACAACCGGCCACAGCCTCTGCCTTTACACAACCCATTGGCCCAGCGTCTGCATCCTGTCAGAAGTCATTGGACACACCCCTGCCTGATAATGTTTCATCACTGCAGGAAGCCGTGGCGACGGTCAGACGACAACAAACATGGCCGGCCCACAACCATCCCTGGATGCTTCCCGAATGCAAGGTGACTGTGCGTCCAAAAAATTCAAAACGGTTCTGGGAAGAAGTCAAGAGGCGGGCTCTGGAAGCTGGCGACTGGGATCTAATAGAAAAAGTTGGGTTGCCTGAAAAGGGGTCTGAGCAGATTGTTCAGGGAAGTAATGAACGAACAGAGGATCTTATCCAAGCCTTCCCAGTACAAAAGGCGCTTCCTAACTCAGGTCAAATTGACAAACACGAAACCATCGCCTGGAAGGTAGTCCAAGACCTGTAAACAAAGGTAGCACAATACAGGTTAGACTCTCCTCAGGTCATGCAGATCATCAGGATATTAAATACTGACCTACTCTCCCCATTTGACATTAAACATCTAGGTCAGGTATTATTTCAACCAGTATGATATACGGTCTTCGAGGCCAATTGGAGAAGAATGGCTGAGAGAGCTGCAGCCGGAAACATGCAATTACCCCCAACTGACCCCAGATACGGAGCTCCAGCAGATGCTCTACTGGGAGCCAATGCTTTCGCTGACCCCGATTTTCAAGCTACATGGCACCCCCAAGTTCTTGAGCAAGCCCAAAAGATCGGCGTGGGAGCTCTATTAAAGGGCATAGATATGGCTGCCCCAAAAACACGGTACGTGAAGATTTATCAGGGGCAGAAAGAACACTTTTTATCTTTCGTAGAGAAAGTTGCTGCAGCCCTTGAAAAACAGGTCGAAGATGAAAACCTGAGACAACTACGATGTAAGCAGCTGGCAAAAGACAATGCCAATGAAGAATGTAGAAAAATCATAAATTCCATGCCGGGGGAGCCTACACTAACAGAAATGATCGAAGCATGCTCTAAGCTAGAATCTGAAAGCTATAAGTCTGCTCTGGCCACAATTCTACAGCCTATTCAACCCAAAAACGCTGACCCAGAACCGAAAAGACAACCTAAGAGGGACAATAGACAAAGACAGATGAGACAAAGAAGAAGCAAGGATAACAGGAGACCTGCTCGCTGCATAAGATGCGATAAGCCAGGCCATTCTGCGAGATATTGTGAATCCTTGTATCATGCCAATGGCCGACCCCTGACACATTCGGGAAACTTCCCCAGGAGCGCAATGGGGATGTGCGCTCAGACAGAAATGTTTCCCCAGGGCATGATACCAACCCAGGCTTACTCAGCCAGCTTTCAGCCAGCACAAAGGGATCAGCCGGGGTGGATGTATGCACCGCAACAACAGTCGTCTTAGAATCCTGTCGGGTCTATAAGGTTCCCTTGGATGCATTTGGGCCTCTAGGACATGGGCTAAGTGCATTATTGGTGGGAAGATCTAGTACCACCATTCAAGGGATCTTTGTTCACCCAGGAGTTATTGACGCTGACTTCACAGGACAAATTTGTGCGATGATTTCCACGCCCACCCCCCCTGTCACAATACCGGAAAAGACTGATTGCTCTGATATAACGCAACGCTTAGAATGTTCACTTCTGAAAGAAGTGAATAATGCGGCTCTGTTTTCTCTGTTAAAAACCTTATGTTGTGCAATTCAAGATCGAGTTCACCCATATTACATCCTGCATATCCATAGTCATACTAATTTGCCAGGCTTTATAACGGAAGGCAACGCCAGGGCTGACATGCTAGCTAATCCCACATGGGTAGCACCTCAGCCCGGTAAAATCGCACAAGCCAAGGCATCGCATAATTTCTTCCATCAAAGTGCACATACCCTGCAGAAACAGTTCCACTTAACGCCCACTGAGGCTCGGGACATTGTCAGCGCTTGCGCTGACTGCCATGGACTTGCGGCACCTCTGCCATCGGGGGTAAACCCCAGAGGCCTAAAGGCCCTGCAGCTTTGGCAGACGGATGTAACGCATGTTCCTGAATTTGGCAGGTTTAAGTATGTGCACGTGTCTATTGACACTTTCTCCTCAGCTATGTGGGCAACTGCTCATACTGGGGAGAAAAGTCGCGATGCCATTGCCCATTGGAAACTCGCTTTTGCGGTCTTGGGCGTGCCTTTTTCTATAAAAGCCGATAATGGCCCGGCCTATGTCTCACAGAAGACGCGGCAGTTTTTACAACTATGGGGTGTAAATCATACTTTGGGTATTCCGCATTCTCCTACTGGCCAAGCCATTGTTGAACACGCTCATGGCACCTTGAAGCGTGTTTTAGAAAAACAAAAAGGGGGAATGCATGGAGAAACCCCACAGAATCGCCTAGAAAAAGCGTTATACACAATTAACCATCTTACTGTGCCATCAAATTCAAATAATCCCATTATTTTGAATCACTTTCTTTCGTTGCAGTCTTCAGGTGAGACGCACCTGCCCCGAGTGAAAGTCTGGATACGAGACCTACTCACTAAGACGTGGGAAGGCCCATATGAGCTTATTGCTTGGGGTCGTGGGTATGCTTGCGTTTCCACAGATACTGGGATACGATGGCTACCTGCAAGATGCGTCTGCCCTGACCTGCAACATCAGAAACAGAACAGGCAACGTCCGAACAATGGCCAGAACGGAGATCATCCATCAAATGACCCTTCTAATGGAAATAATGACATCGGCCATCAACCTGTTCCTTCCATGAGTAGAGACTAAATTTCAAGTCTCTTTCGGAGTCAGAATGTTAGAATTAATAACTAAATGTATGACTGGTTTGCTAGATGTATCTCCCATGGTATTGCTGGAAAATCTCCCTGCTTGATTTAAACTAATCTTAAAACAAAAAGGGGAAATTGTGGAGAAACCTTTCACAGGATGCTGCAGCATCCTGTGAAAGTTCTTTCCCTATGCAGGCTAACTAAGAAACACCTGTAGCTTGTTACACGGGGGAAGTTACCTTGAAACAGGTGCTGTAGCATTCAGCCAATCACTCTGGGAGATGGATGGTCAAGTGACCAATAGCCTTGACCCATCTAGCAAACCATGTGACTCCTGACTATTTAAGGCAGGGCGTTTACTCCTAAGGGTGAGGCATTTCCTCCTGAGCCTTGGAGGAGTGTGGGCCTTCCTTAGAGTAGAGCCTAAAGCCTTCGCATTAGAACATTGGTCTGCTTGGAGCCGCCTGAAGCCTTCCAGCTGTGACAGAGTTTCAGCACTTTTTCTTGACATAAGCAACATGTAAGAAGATTTATGCAAACGTAAAACACAACACAGTGATGTTAAATGATGTTGTCAATAACAGGACTTTTGAGCATAAAATGAAAAAGAAATAACTCTTTTATGTAATTTTCTTCTGTAATAAGTATATTACAAAAAGTTAAGGCTTTTCCTCACCAATTTCAAACAAGATTCATTGTGTCCACGTCTTATTCAAAATTAGAAATTTAAGAAGCAAGTTAAATACACATAAAGAGGTAGTAGAAGTTTTTGTATGTGATGATTTTATCAAAAGAAAATACTCTTAACAAGTAATACTTGCAAGAGAAAGGTATGCAAATACACGTGCATGTATCAAGATAATTACTGTGCATGCTCAGAATGCATACAAGCAAGCTTTGCAATCAGCAAACGAATAAATAATTATCATTTATACACAATGTAAGAGAAACAGGGATTAAAGGTATGATTCCATGTGAGTTTAAGAACTCCAACTTCAAGTTTCTATAGAGAGGTATCTTCAGGAACACTCCAAGTCTAAGCCTCTTTTACAATCAGTGGGGAAATGACTGATCCAGTCAGTGCTTGTGAGAAGAGCACTGATCTGCCCTTTTTTTGAGGGGGAGAGGAAGAAAAGGAGGGTAAATAACATAAGAAAAAAATGTGTTTATGTTATTTAGTGCAAGATACTTTGGCTTAATACCTAGAAAAACGTTTCAGTGATTACAAATGCATTCATTTCCTCCTAGTCTTTTCGAGAATACTCACTCTTAGAGTAATCAAGTCACTGTAAGCATAAAGGATGGACTGAAACATGGAAAAAGATTTGTACAAGCTTATAAAAACCAGTATTGCACAGGCAGGACTGAAAGTTAAAGACCCTCATCATCTGTGGCTGTGCTCATTCTTTAATATACTGACGGGGTAACAACATGCACACAGCACCTGCTATTCTGGCTGTGGTATTGAGGTCTAACACTTCTTCTGAAAATCGACTTCTAAATACACTGTGATGAACTATTCAGATGATGAGAAACACATAAATCTTGTCTACCTTTCGTCATTCTGTCTTAAGAAACCTTCCTTACCTAGGAAGTTTATGGAAGTGGAAGGCATAGAAATAGATAGTTTTATAGCATTGATCTTCTTTAACTATCTTTCTTCTGAATAGTCTGCTCTCTACATGCATCCCTAATTCTGCTCATATATCATATACACGTAGTTTTGGCAGGGTTTTCTCATCCACCCTGCGCCTACCTGCTGGGGTGGCAGAGTGAGTAACAGAGAAGGCCCTGATACTGTGCAAGCAGTACTCATCATTAGCTGAAGAAAATTAATTTCATCCCAGCCAAACCAGTACAGATGGATAAATAGTTGACCTCAATCCTAATACAGAGCTGCTGAGAGTACTTACTAAAGAAAAATCTATTTGAGATGGGACCTGGTTAAGGAGTGGTGAGCAATTATATCGTACATCACTCGTTTGTATATATATATATCATTGTACATACATATATATGTACAATGATAAATATATATTATTGTAGTAGTATTAAATTGTTCTTAACCCACAGGTCTCTTTCCCTTTTCTCCTTTAATTCCCTTCCTCATAACCAGAGGGTGGGGGAGGGTAAGTGAGCAGCTGTGTGGAATTTAGCTGCCAGAGCAGCCTAAACCACGACACCTAGTAAAGACTTCTATACTGAAAATCCTGAATGCCTTATTCAGGATTTTTTTTTTCCTATACTTTAAAATTGAATGCAAATTCATCCTAATCTTGTGAAATCTTTTGATTTTCATGAAATTGGATTTTTAAAAAAATCTTCCCTTATCACGTTGCCCTGAACAGATACACTGTTCAGAGTACAGGAGAAGCATAGCTCTGAGAATGTGGCCGGATTATGTAAGTACAGAATATATTGGAAGTAGAAGGCAGTTTCCTTTTTTAGGGAAGAGGGAAGGAAAAGACTATCATGTGACCATGTTATCAAATAGGATATCATGATTCTCGTACATGAGTCAATTCAATTAAAATTTCTGACAAAACTTTCTTTTGGCATTTATTTAATTTTTAGTTCTCCATTATGCAACTATGACTTTCTTTTAGAATAGTTTTTTTTATGCATGCAATACAGCTTACATTGATTTCAAGTTAGTCACATAATTATACTGCTCTTAAAATGACCTGTGAATATATTTAAGTATAGGTTAAGACATACTCATTTAATGATTTTTGCCTTTTGTTTATTTCCATTTAATTTTGTCTAACATTTTTACTGCAGTATGTGAAGATTCTCTTTGGAACAAATCTCATACACCAATTAGCTACTGAAAGGAAACTGCAAGAGCTTCTTTTCATTACTGGATTGTTCTGCTCAACTGACACTATCAGCCTGAGGCAAAGCCACTATATTTCTGAATTTGAGTCTGTTTGTCTGCTGCTAGGATAATTGACTGAGTTTGCAGTTTCAGAACATTGTTTTCACTGACGTTTTTTTAACATTTTCAACCACTGTAGAATAGGAAATGAAGTAAATTAAATTTCAGTTCGGGATTCTCTTCAATTAATTTCCAGGTTTAAACCATTTATATAAATTTAGATTATGCAAATTCAAACTCACCTTCCACGCATTAATTTTTACTATCCCTTGAAAGATGTAGGGTTAGAGAATGTTTATAGCACAGAAATCAAACTGAAAATTAGAACTAAGTCTTTAGCAATAACAGAATAGTATGAATGTCAAATCAGTGCATCATGTCTGAGAAAACTATTTCCAAATTTCTTTTCTTAAACCGAAAAGTGTATCTTGAGACCTATGAAAAGAATATTGTAAAACTGCTAATTATGCATGCTAAATATAGAGGATGATAAATGCAAATAAAACTAATAAACCTACATTTAAAAAAAAAAAAAAATCTATCTATGCGCAATCCTAAATCTGTTTTCTTTTAGGAACTCCAGGTAGAATTTGATGCAAGTTCTATGGAGTTGAGCACATCTCAAGGGCCTGAATCTTGCCCACTCTTCTGGCAGAAATGATAGCCACCCAGAATTCTGCTTTCAGTGAAAGAAAATGCCATGATGTCATGGATTTGATATTGGCGTAAGTAAACATTAACATAAGATCTGAGTCTACATAACATTCATTCGCAAAATGACAAATCCTTTGTGAGAATTTTTCCAACCTTCATTTCCATTTTAGCACAGAAGTACGGGAACCTAATTTCATATCATAGGGAAATGGAAGATACGAATAAAAGACAAGTGTTGAGGAACACAGAACTTCATCTTTAGTCTATAGCAGCAAATCAGGAACAGGTAAGTGAAAGGCGTTCAGAAAGTTAAAATCTAGCTGCACAAATCTCTGGTTTTTAGACTTTATAAAGTCTGTAACTAGTTCTTCCTGTTTCTGAAGCACACAGAAGCCTGTTGTGAGGCAGAAGATACTGCTGAGTGACCCAGTGCAGGCAGGCACATTCCTATAGGTAATATCTGTCAGTATTCCTGAAGCAGAAGGATCCTTCCACTGACTCATTATGATGGACTCCAGAGATTATTCTGCCAATAAGTGAAGTTTGCCAAAGTAGACATTTGGATAAGGACAGAGAGCAACTTCATGCCATCTCAAGACAAGCAACCGCCTGCGAGGAACTTGGTAAAAGCCCCCAGGTCTGAGGAGAGCCCAAAGAGCAGTTCTACATAGTGGTAAAGTTCCTTACACATCACAATCCCAGGATACTTTCTGAGGACATGGGTAGATGGTATCACAAATATAGATACTCATCTTCAAGCACCATGAAAAGAAAAGATTATTGAGAGGTCTAGTCAGTACTGTGAGGGAAAGTGTCTTTTCTTCCCAACTGTGTGGGAACTGTTACTGAGAAAAGAAGGATGGACAATTATTAGAACAGGAAGCACAGATGCTGCCTTCGTTGTTGCAGCTTTTGTTTTAAGATATGAAGATTGTTTTAAGTGTTTTACCCTCTTTCTATGAATTTTGGACATGTAAATAAAATGGCAATGTCCTTAAAAAACAATCAACAACATAGCTACTAGCAAATAGAAATTGTGAAAGTAATTTTTTCATTCGCATCTACGTGCACCAAATAAGATACAAATAAAATCACTGTACAAGTTACCTTCAAAGGAGTTAAGAGTAATCACTGTACAGTATAGTTCTGCGTACACCGTGATCTGTACAACTCCATAGAGATCACAGAGCCGTCAGCATTACACAGTACTCAGAGCACCACAAAACACTTGCTATGACATGTATGATAAAGTGTGGAGGAACTGTTTCTGTTTTTCCAATAGCTAAGAAAAGTGAGACTATGTTCAAGGAATGAGGATTCAACAGTAGCAAGGAAGCACTTGTGACACAAGTGAGGATAAGCTCAATTCTCCACACAATGAGTGAAAAACAGCCACTCTTAAAATTCCTCTAGTGTCAGGACTGTGCTAGGGGAGTGGTTAGGCACTGCAGGGAGACTGCCTGTTTGTTATTCGGAGGCTGTACTGCTTTGCTCCTTATTTAAAGTTGCAGTCTGTTACTTTTACCGAACAGCTGTGTTTTGCTTTTACTGCCTGTCACTGTGTGGCATCAATAAGATTTTATTTTAATTTGAATGTCAATTTAACGTTAACTACTACTGACATGACAGCACAAAGCACTGGTATCTTTATACCAGAATGGCCAAATCTTCTAACTGAGTAGTGAACAGGAAAGGTAGGTCCAGCTGCAGTGTACGGAATGTCTATGGCTACATCTTCTCTTCCCCATAAAAACTAGAGGTGTCTCAGGGAGAAAAGTTATAAATGGATAGTGAAAAAAAAAAAATTCCCCAAATTATAAAACTGAAATTATGAAAGAAGAACTGGCATCTTATCAGCTAAAAAGAGTAACTGTCACGAGTCAGTTATGGCTACAACACGTGTATTTTTACATCCAGATCTCTACTGATGTCCTCTACTTTTAGAGAATTAAAACCATCTTAAAAGTTCTTTTTTGTTCCTTGGATTTTATAAACACTTCCCACGATGGTTAAAAAGAAAAATCTACTGGGGAGAGGGGCAAAAAAAACTTCCCCATTTTTTTGCAAGCTGTTTGAGAGGGGTAAGAAATAACAAAGTAAAATTTGTACAACTTTAGTTTCATTCTTAAGACTAAAATAATCCACTAAAGTCTCATATTTGAAGACTCTCTTACTCCCTATGTCATTGGTATACAAAACACATTTAAGATTAAATAATCCATTGCAACCTGAGATCATTCTCAGGTAAAAAATTTAGTCTCATCAAGCTTATGTTGTCATCTCCTCCGCACTGACATATGAATGTTCACAGCCATTCCCACTGACACCACTGTAGAGGTACTATAAGTGAAAACAAACACGCTCCCTTATTTATCGTAACACATTTTCACCCTAGTTTTATGGAAGTGGCTTTATATCAACTTGTTTTAAATGGAGTAGACAAGTTTTCTTCTTTGTTATCCTTGGGTTTTTCTCCTCTGGTAGACTCAGATTCAGCTATTCTCAAATTACAGTTTTATTGACTCTCCTATAATTTCCCCACCAACCTCAGGCTAAGATATTAACAAAATGTTATTGTTTCCATATTTCTGAAGCAGTTTCCTTAAATAAAATCACTATAATTTCAGTCCTTGGTCAAAATATTTCTTAGTTTCTCAAAACAGTTAACTTGAGAAAGAGTATAGATTATTTCAAGATCTTTTCCAGTCAAAATTCTCTCTACCCATTGTGCTAAATCCACGTCCTTGAAACCATCTTGTAGTTACAGATCAAAGAATAAAATTACTATAATTTCTAGCTTCCATTCGGTACTCTTATTACCCTGAAGCAATTTCCAGTATAGTAGATTTCATTAGAACTTGAATCCTTTACAGATTTCCTTCTAATATCTGCTTATATTCTGATTTCTAGAATTTATACAAACCACTCAGATTCTGAGTTTATAGAATTCTGTTTTACTATATCATAAAGAGATTTTGAAAAGAGAAATAGAACTTTCTTGATCCTAACTTCTGTTCCCATGGATCATTAGGTTTTTCTTCTGTAGTACTTATAAATTTAACAACATCCACAGAATTCACAATGTTAAAAAAAATGGAAAGGTAGGTGAATAGTACTGAAATAGTAACCTTTTAAGTTAGTCTTTTTAATAACACATTGCAATGGTTCTAAAATTCAAGATTCAAAGCTGCACTAATATTAATTTCAATAGCATTAATGGGAAGAAAATATTACAAAGATCAACAATTAAGGGCAGTTGATGTATCCCCTTGTGGGCAGTAAGAATTCAGCAACCAGATAGGGAATAACCAGAATTGATTTACCACTAGATTTATTATAGCATCATTTCTCCTACCTCTTTCTAACAGTTTTATGATATTCATTATTCAATTTCATTCACACCAGCATATATACTTTTCATTCTATTCAGTGAGGCCACATTTTAACACTCATTTTAACTTTTTTCTTTGTTTTAGTCATTTTAAAGTATCTCATATTATATTACAATCTTAAAAGCGAATAAACAAACTGTAGAGTAATCGTTCAGGGAAGTTCATTCCAGCTGTAAACTACAGCTTGGTTAATCCAAACAGATAATTATCATTTTGTGTTTAGTGTATTTACCAAATGCAAAATGGATGCATTTATTTAGTAACTGCACCAAAAACTCCAGTTCCATTAAATAGTGAGTGTGAATTTCTGGTGTAGCTAACCTTTAAAATATTGCTAGAATTGGACTCCTTCAGAAAAAGGAGGAGTCAGCACTGCAGCCAATTTTCAAAGAACTTCAAAAGAATGCATCTTCTGTTTTTATCAGTTTATTAATTATGAAAGTCTCACATTGAAGTATTTGGAAATAATATAGAATATGTTTTCTTGTTACAGTTGATGGAAATCACCAGGTTAGATGATCACTATCTCAAAATGAATTGTATTGAATTTGGCTTCCTGAAAACACATGTAAAAAGTAAGGAATTAGACTGTATTTACAAACAAGGACTGTCTCAAGTGAGAGAAAAGCAGGAGAAAAAGTCATTATAGCTAAACATTTCAACATGATCTGCTACAAATTGATCACGTTATATATTAAATGAGATATTTGGCAACAAACAAAAAAAGGAAAATGTTATGAAGACACAGGAAAGTGACTTTTGCCACAGTATTAAGATTACTGTTAAAAGGCTGTGTGAAATTCTGTCTACACACTTCAGAAAATGTGAAAATACTTGGAAAAAATCAAAACAAAGATTCAAAACTAATCAAACAGCCAGGAAAAAAATATCTTCCGACATTAAATATTATATGTTAACTTACATAGAACAATCTGGTACGGGAGAGTAAATCTTACTAGAATTGTGAACTGAAGTGTAGCAAAATCAAGCTATATATTGGATGCAGAAATTAAGCAAAATTCCATTTTCAAATAAAATGCTATTTCTAAATGGCAGGTGGAATTGATCACTGTAGCAGGATCTGAAATATGATTATTGTTAAAACCAACATCATTCCCTTTTTCAAAGGAAAAATCATACAGTCTCTATATGCAAAACAATAGATTTGCCTAATGATTCTTGCTGGATTCTGAAACATAAAATGAAAGAATATATACTATTTAGATTTAAAAAAAAATAATAATCACTTTAATGCATTTCATCTAGTCAAAGAAACCTTCCTTTCCTTTATGGTTTTGTGAAAAAAAAAACCAAAACCAAAAAAAACCAACAAACAAACGCTAAAGGTAGGATGATAAGATTTCAGATTTACTGGGCACAGTAGAAAGACAGAAGAGAAACTGAATGATTTCTGTTTATTCCACATCTGGCTCCAACACAAAGGGAAACCAGCAGATGTACTAGAAAAAGCTATGATTTTATTTCTGTGTCACAGCATGACGTGGCACTCTGCCCTGCAGGATTCAACAGGAGCTCATGGAATCTGATGTAAAAGGCAATAAATTGAAAGTAAAATATCTGTTTATGTGTGCTGGAAACACACTAGTTATCTCCAGAGTTATCCATCCAAAAAGACTAATTAATTACATACAAACTTTGGGACAAGTGCACTGTTTGCCACAACATGTTCACTCAGATCTTTTTTCCAGTGTCCTCCACCCGGCTCCTGATAATCAGTCAGGACATGTTAAGAGTGTGCACT
This sequence comes from Tauraco erythrolophus, assembly GCF_009769465.1. Lineage (NCBI taxonomy): Eukaryota > Metazoa > Chordata > Aves > Musophagiformes > Musophagidae > Tauraco > Tauraco erythrolophus. The sequence continues at coordinate 47,959,697 of NC_141466.1, read as the reverse complement.
CAGGCACCCTGTACTCTTTTCATTCTCATTTGCACTTGTATCATTTTTAATTTGACTGCAGGGATTGAATGTTCCATTTTTAAAATCTTGCTCTGCATAAGTTTCCTGCTACAGCGTAACACTAACATATTCAACAATATGTATGTCACAATTCACTTTTTCAAATCCTGCTGCAAAGTCTTCAAAATAATAACGCTTTCTAAATGGGAAAGGTTACAATTTTGCTTCTAGTAATGTTCTTAAGTAACTAACATCTATCCAGCCATGTAAGCAATTAAAATTCAGTCTGCTAACCACAGTACATTCTACAAAATTACCTTCACCATTCCATGAGAAATCACTGCAGCTGAGAAATACACATTTCTCCACAACTCAGTCAATCAGACTCTATTTGTGAACTACTTACTTGTGTAAGTGAGCTGAAATCCTTGGTCAGTATCGGATCCATTGGTATTAAACTCTATCCACAAATGGTTAGAGGTGCTATTAAGGATAACTCCCATCATATCATTTTTGGTGAAGGCTCCCAGAGAGCGCGAAGAGCTGTCTTTTCCATCATACACCTTGTAGAAATAAAATAATAGTATGAAACTGGATATCAAAGTATTTTTAAAAAGTTAGTTTATTTTTATACAATACTTCCAAAGTTAGCTATGTGTTGCCAATAGTTAACATTTCCATTTTGTTAGGTACATACCACTTGATTATGCAATTCAGTGAATTATAAAATATTCTGTCATCCTTAAGGTGTTTCATAGGGTTTTTTTCCTTTTCAGTTTTATGAGCTCATCTTGATGAAATTAATATTTATACATGATTTATCTTCTGAGGTTTCATAAACTCAGATTATTTTTCACCATTATTCACAGAGGCTAACAGAAGTATAATTTCTGAAATCACCATTTAAGTAAGGCTGTAAGAGATAAACCCCATTCTACTCTCTTCTCTCCTGTCTGGAGATACCAAAAGCAGAACTGAGGTATTAAAGCCAATCTGCCACCTTCTATTTCAGACTCTGAGCCTGCAGTATTTTTTGTTTTACTATAGGTTTTAACAATGGAAGAAAGGGCTTCAAAAAGACATGTGAGTCTATTTCCAAACGAAGTGTACAGATGTTCTTACCATGTTACTTCATTGAAAACTTTCAATGGAAGACAAAATAAACAATATCAACCTCTGTGATTTTTCAAATCTTAGAATGAATAAGAATATCCTTTTGATTGTTCACCAGTACAGGACGAGTATAAGGAGTTAGTATTGGTTAGGGGTGAAAAATGATTTTTGCTTATTGCAAAACCCTCAAAACCATGAAGTGCTAAAATAGCCTTTTGTGTTGTGTTTGTTTGTTGTTTTGGTTTTGGTTTTTTTTTTTTTGTCTCAAGATGAATTAAAAGAAGCTACTCTCTTCTTTAAATTAAATAAATCATGGAAAAATAGGCAAAATACAGAGCGTGTTTTATACTTCCAAAGCATATACCATACTTCATGTGGATGCTTATACAAAAGCAAGTAATGAACCTGAACAGCTGGTTTCTAATATGAAATAATTTACTTCTCATACGTCATAGAGTGACTGTGGAAAACTAGTGCAAAAGATACAATTACAGTAAGTATCTTAAGGTCTGGATCTTCATCTTCCCTTCTCAGACCTTGTGGTACAGTGAGGATTTATACTGATTCCAGCCAGAAGCAGGCAGTGACCCATTTAACAATCTAAATTGCTACATTTGAGTCACAGAAACTTCTTCCTATTTGAATGCCCAGTTAGACCTACTAATGAAATTTAGAAATGCATCTTCTTAGAGGACAGAACATGGAAGCTACATTTATGGATGACGACCAACAGTTACAAGAAAACCTGTCTTCTCAGTGGAGAAAACACCAGCATACTATACATATAGGTGAATGTCTGCAAGGGACTTCACTCAAGTGCCAACATTAACAAAAGAAATAATAAAAACAATGTGCATAAAGATTTTTAAGATAAAAGCATAAATTATTTTAATAAATACACATAGATAGAAATAATGACCTTCCCTAGAAGAAGATTTTGAAAAATCATCTATTATGCTAGTCATTAGTAGAACAATACATTCTGTCCTTATTACAAAGGCAAAGATTGTCTTATCAGGGCACATAGATGGGCTATCGGAAGACACAATCAATTGTATTTAAGATTCATGCGAGCAGTTACGCATACTTAATGTCTACCTCTTGGCAGAAATATGACTTTAAGATGTGCTAAGAGTATCTGAAAAAATGCCTCTTAGATTCTACCATTGTCCTGGGCCAGAACTACAGATCATTTTCATGAACTGATTACACCTTATTTATCAGAGCTGGAAATCTATTGCACAAAATAAATAAGCACTCGTTCACTGCAAGATTTATTTTTTAATAACAATCTGATCATACATACTGTGCAAAAAGCAGAGAGGTATTTCACTTGGTCTGAGAGATATTACTTCCGATTGAATTATCTACTATTACTTGTCATTATTAAAAAACGCTATGTTAAAATAAAAGTTATTTTTATTCATCTTTAAAGGAAAAAAATCACAGCTAATTACTATAATTGTCCCTTAGACATCCTATTTCAACAGCATTCTACTTCACTGACTGTTACAGATAGCCTTCCTACCTGAGGATCAGCCAGTAAAATAATAGTATCTCTCAAGATGAATCCAGACACAAATGAAAACATTGTGTTATGAAATAAAAATGAGATAAGAGTGATAATGTGAAAGCATTTGTAAAAAAAACCTGACAATTTATAACTGGTGACACTTGTCCAGCTGTTCTTAACATTATAGACATAACCAGGTACATGTCTCCGCTAGTAATTGCAACTTTGTTAGTGAACAAATACAAGCATTGAATCTCCATTGTCTAAACTGATAACTTCTTTGAACTATCCCTGGGAAAGAAAAAGTATTTTCCCCTAACAATTCTTGGTCATGGTTTGCAACTAGTGGGGTCCAAGGACTATTCCCAATAGGCAGCTTGTGTGCAACCATTGTGCTCTGTCGCATGCGACTGTCTCCATAGGCAGAGAACATTGGATACACTAGTTTAGACATTATAACTATTAACTCATACGTAGTGCCTATGTTTAACTCATTTAGGAGAATCCATTTGAAATATAATTCACATGCTACATTTGCTAAGTACTATTTTGATAATCCAGGTACTCAGTTTTGTCATATGCCTCAAAATGGTGATTCTGTTTCCATTTCTTTACTTGAGTTCAGATCTCTTTCCCCTATTTTAAGTTCAAACTTTGTCACAGATATAGAAAGCTTTGCCCATGATTTAGTCATTTACCTGCATGTATTCTCCTTGAAATCATTAGTTTTGACCCTTCCTCGTGCACATGATCTTACTGATGTCGGAAACACCCTTGCAAATTTGTAATTCCCTATGCATCACAGCCTCAACATCCAGCCTCAATATGCCCACTTGTGCCAACAGTAAAGCTAGTTCAATACATACAGCTGAAGGTGATTTATATTTTCCAAGCAAGCAAACAGTGCCAGCATAGGAGTCCAGTCACCACAACTAGATTGTCTACACAGTATTTATTGTCAGAATGTCCTTGCCACACACGTAATGCAGACCTACTCACACCCTCACAAATCTTTCCTGAGAAAGTGTTAGTCCAGGAGCTGCACAGCCCAGGAACTGTTTCTGAGAGACAGTTTGAGTGAGCCACCTTTTTCTTTTAAGATTGGGAAGTTTAACATTATGGGCGTAGTCAACCTGCGGAACTTGGCCTCAGGGGCAGTAGCAGCATTGTTTGGAGCACTATGTAAATCATAGCCAAAGCATTCAGGGATGCCCCATTTCACTTAAACATTTATGAGGGACTAAAGGGAAGAGCTTGCTCTACTGCTGGGATTAAAATCTGCAGGCAAGAGAAGAGGACAGTGCTGCGATGACTCACGAGGAGAAACACTGTAGTAACAGTGCTAATGTATCTGCACCTGCGGTGGGAATGCAAAAACAGACACTCACCTGAAGGCGAGGAAAATGCTGGCTAGATTTTCTTAAACTCCAGTTTCTCATTCTGAACAGTAAAAATAATTGCTTACAACCAAGCTTTGCAATTATCCTTAATTGTGGACATCTTTATGGTATAAATTATTCCAAAGGGAAATGGTTTTCAAAATATTGCTTTGATGGTTTGAGATGTAATTCCTGTATAGCTTCCTGACACTGTTATGCATCTTCCTATATATATTCCCAAATCTTTTCATTAAATGCTCGTGGAATTCTTAGCGATCCTACTTCAAACAAATAGTGATATTATACACTTCGTAAGACATTCATGGTGGAGTTGACCTTTAGCATAATCAGGATTGTCTCACACTTTTTTCCCTCAGTCCTCTTTGTCACACAGTACTGTGCAGCATTTTTGCCCCTTTCTTCAATAAGTTTTCTGAGAGGCACCACCCTGAGCTGGCTGGAATCGTCTGTGCCCAGTGCGGGGCAGCCCCGGCCGCTCCTCACAGAGCCGCCCCACAGCCCCCGCTAACAAAACCCGAGCACTGCACCCAGTGCAACATTACACATGGACACCTTTTCCTCAAAAGTAGAGAAAGATACTCAGGTCGGAAAATGCCCTATATTCAGCTCAAGGTTGATACATATTCCTAAGCCGCAGTGCATCGCTTGAAAGCTGCCTGCAAGGCAGTCCTGGGGCATTCTTCCGTGCAAACACCAGACAGAAGTCTGGCGTTTCTAACAGATTTTGTTTGTATTTAGGATACAGATAGGAAAGAAAGGAAACTTGGGAAGTTCACAGCCCTACAAAAGCTGTGGGAAATGTAAACCTTCAGAGAGTGTCTTAATTTCCCAGTTGCTCGGATTGTAGATCTGGTCAGAGCACATGAAAATTTATTTCTGTCTCACATACTCAGATCTCCTTCCCATGCAAAAAAGGAAGGAAAATGTAAGATGGAGAAGAGAGTAGATGGTATGTATCTTCCCAAACTAGGCTACAACCAGAATATGCAACCACAATTAAGGCACATTTCTGTACCATTTTAGGGAATTAAAAAAAAAAAAAAAAAAATTAGCTAAGAATAAGCTCATCCTACTTGCTCAAAACTCAGGTACTATAGTCCATAAGGTATTTCCCTTTTTCCTAATTGATCTTAAAAAGGCTAATTTCTTTGAAAACATGGAAAAATAGAATGGAAAAGGAATGTAATAGTGACTTCTGATAAATTATTGAAGACAACAAATGTATGGCCATGTACAAACAAAATTGACAATTAGTCCTAAAGTTGATGTAGCACTGAAATATGAGAGTTTGTAGAGGACTGAAGAGGCTAAAAACGAAATACCGGACATTGTTTTGCCTCTGTATATAGTACTGCCTTGTAGTATCCATTTTTCGAGTCTTCTGTATAGTTCTAGTCTGTGCATGTGCAGAAGGGCAGAGCGGAGCTGTGGAAAGTGCCGACACAGGCAACGATTGAGGAACACCTGCCTTAGAAGTAGAGACTGGACAGGAGAAGACTGAGCAGGGATATGATTGAGGATTACAAAAACATGAAGGCATTAGAGAACATGAATGCAAAACTATTCATTAATATACTGTATTGTTAGAGCAAAGGAGTACTTATTGAAACTTGGTGTTTCATTAATCAACGCACGATGTTGATTTCAAAGAGACGAAAGAAACTACTTCTTTACACAGTACATAGCGAACTTCCAGGATTTGCTGTCACAGAAGAGGTATCTAGTAGCATCAGATAATTTAAAGGACTCCCAAACTTCAAAGATAACAGTTCTATAGCAGATGGAAGAGACAGAGAAGTGTGGTCTATTTTAACTCAACATCTGTGGATGTTGAGGGAACATCAGGGCAATGGAGTACAGACAGTGGCCAAGCTTACCTATTTTACCTAAATAAAACCACCTATCACTATTATAAGAGAAAGCATACTGAGCTAGGTGGACCACCTGGTTCAACTCAGCAAGGTAGCTCTTATGTTTCTAAGATAATTGGCATTGTTTTGGAAAACAAAAATTCTTCATGCTGGCTTCCTGTGCTAGGTTGCTGGAATGTTCTTTGGTTTTAGCTAGAATCTAATCTAAATCTTTCTTGTATCTCCAGGGAATATCTTTAAGTATGCTTGACATTACTCATGAAATGTTCTGAAGGATAATTGAGTTTTTTGAATGTTTGTTTAGGATTTTCTAAGATTTTTTTGTTCAGGTAGTTTATTAAATTATTTATAAACTTCATATGTACAAAGCTTCTGGAGATTTATGTACCATATCCAAGTAGCTCAGTGGGAAATTAAGTTCATCGTTGTCTGCTGCATCCGTTCAGAGCAAAAATACTTTTGGGGATATGCATTGTCAGACCATGGAAGATAAGAGCAAAAGACAACCATCTTTTGCCCACCTACTCAATTCTCTTTCATCTAACAGGAAAACCATAGGACAAGGTGTTTCATACATGGTGGCCACACAAGCATGGAGGCATTCAGTATCAAGGATTTTGTGGGTAAAGATGGAGAAAATGCTGTTCTATTGACTGTAACTTTCTAACACTATCAGGGATTCTTAAAGTTTTGCTTATTTCATGGTCTTATCCAGCCTATACTTGTTAAACAGAACAAGTATAATAACAAAGATATGAATGTCTATATTAATAAAGATAATACGTAAAGGGAAGTATTTTTTCTTTTTTTTTCCTCCCCACCATCATCTCTAAATGCCTTGTACTTTACAAGAAATGTATAACTTCAAATTGAATTGTCACACTTATTTAAATAAGGCGACTCTTAAGATGACAAAATGGAGAAAAGTATAGCCAGCAAAATTTGATTCATAACAACATCTTTAAACACCTTGCGGGAAGCGTTCTGTGCAAATAAAAATAGCAAAATCAAGTTAGAAACATAGACAGTAATTTCTAACATGTTAAATGGGTTGCTGCGAGATTTCCAGACAGCAAGTTGCTAACTGAATACTGGTGATTTGAAGTATCAATTAGCTCTGAAAATTTAGAGACATCAATTTGAAACAGTTAATTTAACATATGCTCAACATTTCAGATCAATTTAATGATTTTCAGTACATATAAGAATTCAATAGTCATTATTAAGAAAAGACAGATTATGGCCATGCTGTAAAAAACATATTACATATTCAAAATCTGTATATATTTAGGATGTGTTTTAAAAGCTACCTACAACGTAACAGAATGAAAACCATCTTCTGTAATTACAGTCTTAGTCAATATTACAATTCTGTATGTTAGCTAGCATCTTTCTATTGCTATGAGCAATTTAATTAATTTGGAAAAAAAAAAACAAAACCAAAGAACTGTTCTGTGCAAGACAAATAAAATAAGAAAATAAAAATGTACCAAATATTTACCAAAATTACAACCTGTCCTTTGTTAAGTAATCACCATGCTACACTTATAAACATTATTGCAAACGGTAAAGAATATAGACACTTTAGTATTCAAAATCCTAGTTCATGGTTTAGGCTTTCTTTTTAGATTTTAACCCACTCTAAATAGCCTAATGTAATTAAACTCTTAATGTCACCTATAGTTTCTTTGAATCTAGTAGAAATGATTGAAATTAGTATAAAGAAAATGATGCTACCAACAGAGGATTTATTCATTTTGTGTGAGAAAGTGAAATTAAAATAAAAATAATTGGTGTTAAAAGCAGAGTTGTTCACACAATGTGAATGTTGAGCATGGTAGAAAGTGAAATTATTTTCTTTTACCTTAACAATATCTCCTTCATGCAGCTGAAAGCTCCTGGCTCTAAGATGGATCCCTTTTCCAGCCTCTGTTTCAATTTTATAGATACATTCATGGTTGTTGTCATAATTAGATGGAAAATTTGGAGAGAGCAATGTTCCTTCATTTCCAGAGACAGTTGCTCCACATTCAGCTAAAGAAAACAGACACATCAAAAAAAAAAAAAAGTGAATTATCCATTTCAAGAAAATATGGGTTATTTGCAGTAATATTAGACTCTATGAAAACTCTAACAGGCTATCTACGAAAAGTATGTCTTTGTCAAATTTCATTTGTAGTACAAACTCCTAGAAACTCTACCAAAGTTGCTATCTCCTGCATTCACCAGATACGTTTATTAAGTGCACTTAGGTGCTTTTATATAATTCCCTTTACCTCTGATTTATTCCTTGGTCTTTCAGTCAGACTAACCTATAATGAAGCTTAGTGGCATTTCATAAAATTTGATGTTTTGCTGAAATATAGTTATTGTAACATTTCAAATAAATGTAACGTTGGTTTCACTTACTTTACTGTTCATCTTTACAAATAAGTATTAGAAAAAGCATACAATAAACTGCTGAGATGAAAGAATTTGGCAATAAATCAAGAGCACTTAAACATTTTTTTCTACGCTAGGAATAAAAACCAAAAAACTAAAAAAACAAACCAACATTTACTGACATTAGTCAGGGCCAAGCAGACAGCTCTCCTCTTTTCCAGGTAAAGAGTAGGTCAGTCTTTTTCACAGCCATCTGTAGTAAGAACTTACTGACACCTTCAGGAGTAGACATTTTTGTCATTGCTCCTCAGTAAAGAAAATAATAAAGAAAAGTGGTATGGTTCAGCCCATGTGCTCGATTTGAGTTCTGAATAAAGACTAATAAAATTATTCAATATGTGTAATATAAATTTTAGCACATGAATGAAAACATCCAAAGAGACAGAAAGTAATATTGATGTGCTGCTCAATGAAATATTCACAATGCTTAAAAATGTTCTAAAAACACCTTATAAAACCTCACAGTAACACTAATATACTAATATTAACCTACATTTTTTTAAGGTGCATGAGATTGATATTTATATCTCATTGTTCAGTCTAAAAATAAAATACATCATGTTAAATGCAGACTTTGACTTAGACACCATTCAGACCTCATTTAGAGTTTGGTAAAAACCTGTTACAGCAGTTAAAATAATAATAAACTATTGTATAATTGTAAATCAACAGATATTTTTTATCAAAGACACAATAGGTTTAAAAAATGTATTTTTTTCTATAAATATTAAATAGACTGTTAGGGTTCATAGGACGTTAAAGCATTGATTTTTGGAAGAGTGCAGGGTTTACAATTTTAGGTGAAACTGGATATAGTTTAACAAGTATATATGTAAAGAATCATTATGAAAATATAGTGTAGTAATAAACCAGAAAGATGTATCAGAAAATAAGTCATTTAAATATATTTGGGGAGAAATGTATGTTTTATATTTACAAATAAACAATCAAAAAAAATTGTATTTACATTTCTCAGGCCTTGACACACATAATCAAGTTTATGTGCTTCTTGCTTTTGAAAAGCCTAAAACCAGTGAAATTTTCCTGTATTTTCGATTTCTTCCCTACAATAAAACTGTAGAAAAAAGGGGAGGAAGAACGAGAAGGAGAGAGAGGCAAGGAGGGATGGAGAGAAGCGGGGAAGAATGAAAGGAAAGTTGAAAGGAGGGAAGAAAGGAAGGAGGGAATGAGATAGTCATAGTCTTAATCAGAGCCTTATTTCTACTCTACATTTGGGATCTCCTTAGGCAAAGTGAAGAAGGAAATCACTAATATGCTGACTCAGGATCTTTGATTTAGCACGAGTTCATTTGTTATTTTAAAGTAGAGCTTTATGTTCTCCCCTTCCTTGGCTTACTTTCACGCTGAGCTGCACTACATTTAACAGGCCGAAGAGTGTTGGGGATTAAAAACCGTTGCCACTGAACTTTAGACAAACAAACTCTTCCTTTGTTGGGAGTGGGGGATGCACCAGGTATTTCTAACATGTTAAAAGTCACTTTGCTTTGTCTAAATGTTTCAAAGCACTGTAGCAGACTCAAAAATGAACTAGATCTTTATTTTGATATTCCTTTGATACAGGATCTGTCAAACATGTGATGCATATCACATATGGTTACATACATATATATCTCTGTATGTATTTGCGTGTATGTGCTCATATGTCGCTATTTTTGTCTTTGATTTTTAGGAAGAAGGTGGAACCAAATTTACAGTTTATAAAATGTAATTCAAAGCAATGCCAACATTAATGCCAGGCATGTTTAGACTCATGCTACTCCATGTCTTTTTGTGTTTACAACACCAGTATTCTACACAAGCCTTCTGAAAGACACATGCCGAAGTATCTATGTTCCCTTAGGCTGCACTGATATCTTATTATCTACCTTCTCCAAAGAACTGGAAAATATACAAGTAAAATGCTGAAGAAGAGAAGAAAATAAGAAAATGTTATGGAAGCAAAGGTTTTTTTCTTACATAATATTTGTACAGTATTCTACATTTTGTTTTAGTGACTGACTGTGAACCACTAAGATATATACAGCAATAGAAAAAACACGAGCTCTCCCTAATCTAGAACTGGCCCAATTTACTGCTCTGATAAATTTATGTTCCAAACTTCAAAACCATGGCAATTTAAATCTGCAAATAAAAGTACTGACGTGTAAGATCAGGGATAGTTAGGGATATAAACTGAAGTTAACATAATATTACTACCCTTCTAAGAGTACTACATTCAGCAAGAAGCAGACATGCTTTCTGCTATGAACAATTAGTTATTTACTAGAATTAAATTACATTGCAAAATTCTTCTAATTCAAGCTGGCACTCATATACCTCCAACCCATGCTATACAACCATATTCTGTTTTCAGTGCATACTACCTCCTCTCAAATATCTTGCAAATACGTGACAGCTATGCAGTTTCATCAGGACATATCATTCCCTTCATTATCACGACAAAGGGTTGCTCATGTCCTCTGACCAGTCAAGCTTCCTACCTTATCTCATGTCAGAGAAGAAGTTTCCAAAAGAAAGCAAGCCCTTCTGGCAATTTCCTTCCCTCAATAGGAAAATTATACAAATCATGTTACAGGCTAGGTCAAGGTTTTCTTGCTCCTTTTCACTAATGTTAGGATATCAAGTTAAGGCCATATTTAATTGGCTCCCCTAGTTTCTTGGCCTGAAGATTTCTGTGACTTTTTTTTTCAGAGAAATGTTGGTCCCACCTATGGAAAGATTCCTTTCTCTCCAGACCATCAGAGCTTTTGGAGTTCTGGTGTCTTAAAGCCCGAAATCTCTTTCATTTGTGATCAATGCCCAGATATACAAAGGACCTTATGCTCTAATGACTTCAACTGAGTATTTTTCTGATCATTCCTACACACTACAATACAGAATTACATGAGCTCTCTGTACATAATGAGGGACTAGAAACACAGGAGAGCAGCCATGAACAGCAATACTGAGTGGTCTTGTCAGCAGGAAAAGTTTACGCAGTCAAAGCCATCTCTCCCTTTCAAGGCCCTACAATTTTACTCAGCAATATAGGAAATGTCATGGTTTTTTCTTTAAAAATATCTACCAGCAGTAGCTGGTACTGCTTCTGCTCTTTTATACAGTAATTAACACATGCAGCCAGAATGTGTGACATCTAAATTCAACTCACTTTGCCTCTGGGGATTTAAACATGCATCTCCTATGACTTCTGTTTCACATAAAGGGATTAGAAAATCAGTTAGTCACAAAGTGAGCAAATGTTGGCTAACCTCTTTAGCTTAATGGGTAGAGCATTAAACAGGGGAGGAGGAACACTTCAAGGAAGTTAATACATTAAACAGTTGAGAAATAAAATTCTGAAATAACCCATGAGTCAACATTCACTGCTACCATGTGACTACCAAACTACTAGACTGGAAAAATATATTCATGTTCACTTCCATTTTCATCACTTCCAGCTAATCTTTAATTCTTTATGCAAAATGAAACCACACCTTTTCACCACATTGGCAAGATCATTCTGCTAGGAGGCACCAGATATAATTTAAAATTCTTTTACAGCAACAAAGGAAACGAAGCCATATCTCTTACATTCTTGAAGAAAGATCAAGCCATGAAGTTTTGTGGAAGGAAGTGATATGACTCATCCACATATGGTAACTGAAAAATAAAAAACTGCCAATCACCCTTGAAAGATGTCATGGAACATTCTTTATCTAGCATATGTGCTCTATGAGTAACTACTGATTTTAGCACCTCAAGTTAAGCAGATAGGTCTTATCATCTGAAATGATATGATCCTGGATCCTGAAAGAGCTCTTCAGTTCTTGGCTACAGAGGAGTTTCTTTCACTCTTTCACACCACTACTCTACTTCAATGGCTTCCAGGTTCTGAGTTCCAGAGACCTGCCCTCATCTTGGGAGAATGATCTATGTCCCCAATCCAAAGAGATGAAAGAGAAAAGTTTTCTCATGTCTCCTACAAAAGAGAAAATCTCGTATCTGCTTGTATTTTCATATATTAAATATAATTCACTGAATATTAACCATATGCACCCTTCCTCCCAATAAAAATCAACTATATATCAATATTAGTATCTGCAAGTCTTCAAATTATGCAAACATTGGCAGATACAGAATTTGCCATGAGAAATAATCTTTGCTGATCTTAAAGTAATTACTGTTGATATTTTATCTCCATACTCTGATCCTCAACCTTGTCTTGTAAAAATCAGTGTGAATCTAAGTGAGCAGGTGTACTAGAACATATCCACTGAACATGCTCTATGTGAACAGTATTTTCAGGACTAGCTCCTCCAGATGTAGCCTTTAAACAAAATGAATAAATGTCATAATGCTCTTTGTCAACTTATGTGATGTGTTTAGACTAGTATAATAGTATTAATGGAGGTACAATTTAAGAACTTAAAATCTGCACAGGATATAATACATAAAAATTCTATAAAAAGACGTAGCACCGAAATACATATTATGATGCAATACAGATCCCTTCTCTATTTTGCTTTCTTACCTTTCACTTGTTTCTGTAGTAATCTATTTGATTTTTCAATGTACAAAATAAATAGATTCAAAGTTTCCAGGTTTTTTACTATCTACTGTTTAGATTAAACAGAAAAGATCCAGTTGTCACATTACCATAATATTTATCTCAATTAACTCAGGTATTTTAAATATATTCTGTGGCAAAACCAAAATATGGGCAATCCAAGAGATTTTTAAACAGAGAATACAAAAGTCTGTTTTGAGCAAAAATAAGCAAATAAATATGGAAAACTAGTAAGGAATTTTATCTCATGAGAGCAAAAGTCTGATAATTTATTAGATGTTACAAGAAATGACAAAAATCTTCCATTTGCAAGGATGGGAGAGACTTCTCTTTCCTCTAGGAAGGACATAGCGAGATTGTTGTGACTTGTACACAACTGTTTTGAGTCTCAGGGAGAAAGAAAGAAAGGCACATTCTTGCAGAAGTAACATGAAATAGCACCTACTGTGTTCTGACAAGATCTATAAAATTAAGAAGTTGTTTTCACATTAAAAGAGTCTGATTAATTGGAATTGGACTATAAATAAAAAGTGAGGATAATTTAAATATGAAACTTTATTGAGTGCAAAAGAATTAGATTCTAAGCACTGCAATATCGCTAAAAACTCATATGTTAAAAGCTTCCTAGCTAATCTAGTTCCCTAATTTGAAGGAGAACTACAAAAGAACCATTTAGACACAAAAAAAAAAAAAAAAGCATTTTTATTTTCATTATAATACATTAGATTTTAAGTATCTGTAACTTAAGAACAGAGGATACCTTTATGATGTCCTCAGTGAATAGCCAGCTGTGCAACCTTAGCTGAGGATGAGAAGGAAGAGACAATGACCTTCCTTAAGAATACACCCTTATGTATGCGGCAAAATTGTGTTGTAACTGAGCTGTAATGCTTATTAATTCAAATAAAAATGTGCTCATAGTGCTACTGTTTGTGCTTTTGTTTCTAAATGAAGAATAAATTCTCTAAAATCTCAGCTCCCAAATTCTTTCTACATAGTTTGACTTAGTGCTTAAAAAAGTTACTATCATCACATTTAAATGGCTTGTTACATACCTTAAACTAGCATGTACTAAACAAAACTTTTTCTGTAAATTTCAGCTATTTATATGGTTGAAATTCAGATCCTTCACTTCTCAAATCTGCCAAACTATGGAAGTCTGTCAAACCACAGCATCCAAAAGACAAGGTCCCTTAAATTCATCTTATTTTAAAAGAAAAAAGTCTATTTGGTACTGGATGTACGTTTCAAAAGGTGGAAAGCAGATAAAAGTAGATTAATATAATTCTCTATTAGAACTTTTGAATCTTGTGTGCTTTTTAAAGTTAATTTATTTGTTATAAAATCAAAAGTAACCACCTTAGAATTCAAAAGGTATATTGTTATTGAGTGTATACCACCTATGTCAACATGTAAAAGGTTTTAGAGGAGGAACTATATGCTTTATTTTCCCTATAGTTTCTGAGTTATCTGTTATAACCTTGCTGAGAATTGTAGCAGACTAGAAAATGTTATCCTATTGAACTGCCTTTTATTGCCTTCCAGTGAAAGCAATCTGTCTGGAACAGATACTTGTCCCCATTCTTTATTCTTTTGCTTAATGAAGTCACTTAAATTCTATTTACATAAGTAACTTTTTTCCTCCTCCCTTCTTTGTCTCACTTGAAATTGGATAAAAGGAAACTGCAGAGGGTAGAGCTTTTGAAGATCATCAAACACTTCCTGAATATGAACACAAACTCTACAAAACAAACAAAATTCGGGGATTCTTGAAATGCTTTGAAATACAGTTCGTGTAAAATATAACTATAACTTTGTTTAATGGAAAAGTTTGCTTTATTATTTTTCTTCCATACATCTTGCTAAAAGGTTTGACAGGATTTTAAGCAGATCTCCAAAGTAGAGATCAAGTAAAAGTAGTACATCATCAGTTTAAAGGCTTCTCTGCCACAAAGCACTCTGCCGAGTGCAGAATACCTTTGTTGTATTTACAAGATTGTTCAGCAGTTCATAAAATAAGAGAAAAAGCTGAGCTCAGACAGTTGATAATTCTTTATATTTCTATTGGATAATATTGTTACCCAGTAGGATGGTCATGGAACATTAAAACAAGAGCAAAAGGGATCATGGATAAAGCTGAACCAAGCGTCCTATGCTCTGTCTTCACATAATAGCAAAACCTTAGGGTTTCTCCACAGTCATTGATTGAGGGGTCTAAAAAGCTTAGCACATGACTTCTGCAGGGCAGACACAATACATGACTGGACTCAAGCACAGCTTCATGTACAAACTCAAATGCAGTGCAAGGAGATGAAGTTTCCTGCTGACTGGAACGCTGCATCAAGCTGAGGTGCATATGGAGTTTCCACAGCACCTCTGTTGCACAGCGCCTTAATCTTTGTAATGTTAGCTATCCTTTATCTCCAATTCTGCAGCTAGCCCTTCACTTGTGAGCCTGTAACCTTTCATCTACACCCTGCTAGGCTGCTGGGGCAGTGCCTTCACTCTGGTACTACACATGCTCTTGTTCTCACCTGGCATTGCTGAATTCAGAACCGCTATTATGCTGGGTTTCTTCTAAAAAGTAAGAAGTCATACCGTTCTCATCCCACTTCTCACTTTTTTGCCTTGTAGCTTTTTGCCTATAACTCTACACTAAGATCACATCACTCCATACTTGGTGGGTTTTAGCCTGTAACTTCATATAGGAATAGAGTCTACTAGATAATGAGCAGATAGCAGTTATTTTAACACACAATAAATATTACACAATAATATACATCACAAAGCTTAACTGTTTAGTCTGTAGCGCATATACATGCTTCAATCAGTGCTAACAGTATCATAAGCTACCAATGCGAAGATTGAGAAGGTCTGCACGAAAAATATAACTGTACTGGGGAGAAAGCAGGAAGACGCTGACTTTTTTGTCATCACATCGTTATTGCCACCACCTTTACTGGAGAGGTATTTGTCTGGGGAGTCTCTCCTTTCTCTTCCCAGCGGGTGCCTGAGGAGTGGCTTTCCCTTTTTTTCCCTCTCTCTCCTTTCTTTTTCCCTCTTTGTTTACTTCTCTAAGATTTCAAGTCAAGGTAGATCATCAGCTATGGACCACACTAACAGCGCAGGTGCATGTAAGCCTCTCTCAACTTTCTTTAAACAACACCTGTGTGATGATGGTGAGGTTAGAACACCTCACTGAAACCCCTTATTCCATTTTTTTTGTTATCATTCCATTGCAAAGTATAATGGAGAAGGAAATGAAGGACTAAACAGCAGGTACAGTCTTTCCTGAAGTTTGCTTAATTAGTTTTCAATTCATATGCCACTGACATAAGATACCACTCAGGTTCTCAAAACAAATCCTATGGTGTTAATTGGCCTCAGGGGATTATCAAAAGAAGCCAGGATGAGAGCATTTTTTTTAATTTAATATAATTTTTTTTTGAGATTTTTGTCTACTTTCTCTAGTATTATCTGATAACGAACTATGGAGATAACATCCCTACATTATTTGTTTTATCAAGAAAAAATATTTTGCATACGCAACCTTAAAATGTAGAAAGAAGGCAAAAGGGCAACCTAAGGCAAACATTATTCCTTCTCACTATAAACGATTCAAATTTCTTATCAAGGTTTCACATTAAGGTGATTAAGGTCTCATGCGGATTACTCCTTCTCTTCATTTTGAAAATAGAGTCAGAGTGCTCACTATGCACCAGCTGAAATTTGTTGGTGTTTCCTCAATATTAAAATTTCAGTTTTGAGAGAAAACTAAAACCTGCAGTTACTATATTGCGCCATATTTTAAAGATTTGTGTATAGTAAGACTCAAACAATAACTCAAAGAAAACTTCAATTTTCTGTCAAACATTGACAGAAAATGAGAGGTTAAAAAAACAGAGATTAACAACTTTCAATTGTATTTAGAAAAATATCTTTATAAGATAAAGAAATAGAAATTACAAATTATGAAATAACTTTATGAAATATGTTTTATGAAATAGAAATCAACCTAAAGATTTAACAATTTAAATGTGACAGCATTTAAATATGGAGTTCCCAAATACAGTGGATCCTGGCTACAGACGCATCCTTATTACTGTCTGAAGATTCAAAGATTCAACTACTGATGTTATATAAGATTTCTTGCTCATGAATAACTCTTAAATAAATGAATAGCAATTTTCAGACTTTGTTCGACTTCTCAAAGGTGAGCTCAAATTCAAATCGTTTGCGACAGAGAATTTAAAGAAAACAATAATTGCCAGATCTCAAGGGTCTCACAGAAATCTCCAGTGCCATTCAGGCTAACAAGGTTCCCACTTATGTTTCAATCTCGATGGAAATTAACTCAAGGCTACAACATGACAAAGTATATTAATTATAATTTATGATTTTGCAATGAATACTAACTAAAGTATTAAAAAGAAACAACTTATTAAAGAGTGTCAGCAATTTATTGTAGCACCCTGTCATTAATTATTCATGCAGTATTTATTGTAACAACTGAACATGATAAATTAATGTGATATTAATGTGAATACCAGTGAACAATACCTCAGTGAAGATTTTACTCAAATACTGTATTAATGCACCACTAATAATCAAGTGCCATGTAAAATTTAATAAAGGAGCAACAGCACTTAAATATTAAATGAAAACATTAAGTAGCTGTTTCTTTTCAGCTTTATCCTTTCAGTTTTTCACAGCTTGCTTTAGGAACACTCCATACAGTTGCAATGGCTAATGGAGGACAGGGAAGTAATGCAGGTTAAAACCCAAGCCAAAATCAAAATAAAAAAACAGCACTCGAAGCCAAGTTTCTTGTATTAATGTGTTATGCCTGAACTCGATGCAATGCTTACCATGAAAGGCTAGTTTGAACTGAATATCATGTACAATGTGCAGAGTACAAATAATATTTTCGTGTTATATCCTTTGTAAAATTTGTAACAGTTTCTTAAGGAGGTAGAGAGCAGGGAAAATCCAGACGAGTAGACAGAAGCAGCGTTCGAATCACGTAATAGAATGGAAATTAAGCTAAAACAATCTTGGAAAGGAGAGTTGAAGAACCAATTCTAACTTTCCTTTCCATTATCACATGACGTTCAAAGGCCAAATTCCTGGAAGAGGTGATCAAAGTGTTTAGGTCATGTCCTTGTGAAAAGGGGGAAATAACCATCTCTAGTAACATGGGCAGCTCTTCAGCTGAGTAGAGAAGCTAGGTAAAGGCCATTCACATTAGCCAGGATATTGAGGACTTAGAAGAAAATGATCCACAAATACAATCAAATATTCACTTTCTTTTTAGTCATATAATCTTATCATTACTTCAGTTTTGCAATTAATATTACAGACAGCTTATGATGGAATAAGCTGAAGTTCTTCTACTGTACCTAAACTTCTCTTACAGCAAAGCTGTATCTTCTATGATCTAATAAATATACATACATTGTATTGTCCTCCTCACAGACTACCAGATCCAGTTCCCTCTGTGTCAAGGACCAACTGGAGTGCATGGAGCTCCATCTGGGGACAGATGAGGACCCAACAGACAGCTTAAGGGTCAGGATTAAAGGGATGGTAGTGACTGGTGACATTACAGTAGGGTCTAGCTTCAGGCCACTCAACCAGGAAGATCGAGCGGATGAGGACCTCTGTAGACAGATAGGAGTAGCCTCATGTTCATAAACTGTGATCCTCATGGGAGACTCAACCACCCCAATATCTGTTGGACGGACAACACAACAGTGCAGAAGCAATCCAGGAGGTTCCTGGAATGCGTTGATAACTTCCTTCTCTAAGTGATAGAAGAACCAACAAGGAGAGGTGCTATGCTGGACCTTGTTCTCACCAACAAGGAAGGGCTGGTAGGGAATGTGAAGCTCAAGGGAAGCCTTGGCTGCAGTGACCGTGAAATGGTGGGGTTCAAGATCCTTACAATGGTGAAGAGGGAGCACAGTGAGCTCACTGCCCTGGACTTCAGGACAGAAGAATTTGGCCTTTCCAGGGATCTGCTTGGTAGAGTACAATGCGATAAAGCCCTGGAGGGAAGAAGGGCCCAAGAAAGCTGGATAATGTTCAAGGATCACCTCCAAGATCAGAAACAGTGTATCCCAACAAAGAGGAAGTCAGGCAGAAATGCCAGGAGGCCTGCATGGATGTACAAGGAGCTCCTGGACAAACTCAACAAAAAAGAAGCCTACAGAGAGTGGAAGCAGAGACAGGTAGCCTGGGAGGAATACAGTCAAATTGTCCAAGCAGTCAGGGATCAGATTAGGAAAGCTAAAGCCCTGAGATAATTAAATCTGTCCAGAGATGTCAAGGGCAACAAGAAAAGCTTCAACAGGAGGACTAGGGAAAATGTGGGCCATCTCTGGAAGGAAATGAGAAACCTGGTTATGCGGAATATGGAAAGGTTGAGGTACTCAATGACTTTTTTGCCTCAGTCTTCACTGGCAAGTGCTCTAATCACAGCGTCCAAGACACAGAAGGCAAAGGCAGAGACTAGGAGAACGAAGAACTGCCCACTGTAGAAGATCAGGTCAGAGACCACCTAAGGAAACTAAGTTGCACAAGTCTGATGAGATGAATCCATGGGGTCTGAGGAAAATGACAGATGAGGTACTAAGCTACTATCCATCATATTTCAGAAGTTGTGGCAGTGCAGTGAAGCTCCGATGGACTGGAAAATGGGAAACATAGCCTCTATATTTAAAAAGGATAAAAAAGAAGACCCAGGGAACTACATGCCAGTCAGTTTACTTCTATGTCTGGCAAGATCATGGAGCAGATCCTCTTGGAAACCATGCTAAGGCACATGGAATAAAAGGAGGTGATTGGTGACAGCCATCATGACTTCACTAAGGGCAAATCACAAGTGATAAATTTGGTGGCCTTCTACGACAAGGTTATGGCATTGGGTGGATAAGGGAAGAGCAACTGACATCATCTACCTCGACTTGTGCAAAGTATTTGACACTGACCTGCACAACATCTTTGTCCCTAAATTGGAGAGACATGGATTTGATGGATGGACTAATCAGTGGATAAAGGACTGGCTAGATGGTCACACTCAAAAGACTTGCCGTCAACAGCTTGACGTCCAAGTAGAGGCCAGTGATGAGTGGTGTTCCTCAGGGGTTGGGATTAAGACCGACGCAGTTTACATCTTTGTCGACAACACGGACAGTGAGATTGAGTGTATCCTCAGCAAGTTTGCTGATGACACCAACCTGTGTGGTTTGATGGACACGCTGGAGGGAAGAGATGCCATCCAGAGGGACCTTGACAGGCTGGAGAGGTGAGCCTGTGAGAACCTCATGAAGTTCAACATGGCCAAGTGCAAGGTCCTGCACGTGGGTCGGGGCAATCCCAAGCACAAGTACAGGCTGGGTGGAGGATGGATTGAAAGCAGCCCTGAGGAAAAGGACTTGGGAGTGCTGGTGGATGAGAAGCTCAACATGAGCCGGCAATGTGCACTTGCAGCTCAGAAAGCCAACCGTATCCTGGGCTGTATCAAAAGAAGCATGGCCAGCAGGTCGAGGGAAGTGATTCTGCCCCTCTACTCTGCTCTCGTGAGACCCCACCTAGAATACCTAGAGGTGGGCCTATGTGAACCTCATGAAGTTCAACGAGGTCAAATGAAGGTCTTGCACACGGGTCGGGGCAATCCCAAGCACAAGTACAGGCTGGGCAGAGAATGGATTGAGAGCAGTCCAGAGGAGAAGGACTTGAGGGTTTTGGTGGATAAGAAGCTGAACACGAGCCAGCAATGTGCACATGCAGGCCAGAAAGCCGACCATATCCTGGGCTGCAAGAAAAGAAACGTGGCCAGCAGGTTGAGGGAGGTGATTCTGCCCCTTTACTCTGCTCTCATGAGACCCCACCTGGAGTACTGCATTCAGCTATTGGGTCTCCAACTTAAGGACACGAAGCTCTTGGAACGAGTCCAGAGGAGGACCATGAAGATGATCTGAGAGCTGGAGCACCTCTCCTCAAGACAGACTGAAAGAGTTGGAGTTGCTCAGCCTGAAGAAGAGAAGGCTCTGGGGAGACCTTCTATCAGCCTTCCAGTAGTTAAAGAGGGCCTACAGGAAAGCTGGAGAGGGACTTTTTACAAGGGCATGGAGTCATAGGACAAGGGGCAATGGCTTTAAACTGAAAGAGGGTAGAGATTTTAACTAGATATGAGGGAAATTAAACCTACTACACATAGCCAAGCATGCCAATTACGGTAACGTCTCAGTTGATAATGTTAACAATCTTACAGATGATGAGCTGTTTCACAACAGCAAAAAAACAGATGCCTATATTAGTGCTTTCAAACCTAAAGATATGGGTTATTCTAGTGACATTTCTTCTTCAAAAAATTGTGCATGTTTATTTTATAGGTAGCTCTGCACCAGGATTGCTAGGAGGGTATTTTTATCTTGACATTAGCTATGAGAATGTGCTCCTAATGCCATTAATTCTGTGCATCACACAAAATTGCAAAGTAGCAAGAGTGCTACTGCCTGTCTGTCTATTCACCTTAATCTCTCATTCCTCTCAGTTACACTAAATTTTGAGGATTAAAAGAGGACACTATGAATGTACACTTAGACAACATATCTCGAAGAACAGTTACATAAAGATAACCAAACAGTTTTTGTTCCTTCAAAAGACTGCCTATGTCCTCTATACTGTGGGTAACTGCAGAAAAGCCTTACTGTAGAATACTTGCTGGAGTGAGTCACTACTTAAGTAAAGACCACAGGATAGCTCTTCCAAATGCAATCACTGTGTCTAGAAAGATGGGAAACAGTTGGTACTCTTGTGTGAAAAGAGACTGGTATCTCATCTGCAGATATCAACTATTAGCATACTGGATAGAGAAGCCATCATAGTCACTTGAGTGCTTTTGAAGGAGCTCTTACAGGAAATTAAATTCTTTATGGATGACTCCACTATCTTTTTTCTAAACAATTCCATGTAGAATGTGAAATTCTCTGTAAGGACACTGGCAGTCCCAGTGTTTCTACAGTTGGTGTAAAGAGGTGGAGGGAAGGCATCTTCCTGAAAAGCCATGTTATGTCAATGTAAACAGAGAATTCACCAGATGGCAAAGGTATAGAATCATAGAATCATAGAATGGTTTGAGTTGGAAGGGACCTCAAAGATCATCTAGTTCCAACCCCCCTGCCATGGGCAGGTAAACCTTCCACTACACCACGTATGGAGAGTTGTTTCCACAGGAGAATCACAGCTTTAAGTAGAAAAAAAGAAAAAGAAAAAGAAAGAGAAAAAGAAAGAGAAAAAAAGAAAAAGAAAAAGAAAAAGAAAAAGAAAAAGAAAAAGAAAAAGAAAAAGAAAAAGAAAAAGAAAAAGAAAAAGAAAAAGAAAAAGAAAAAGAAAAAGAAAAAGAAAAAGAAAAAGAAAAAGAAAAAGAAAAAGAAAAAGAAAAAGAAAAAGAAAAAGAAAAAGAAAAAGAAAAGAAAAAGGCTCATCTTCCGAAATGAGGGAAATTTGACACCACCTTGGGTAATGATCATGCCTGTTCTTTAAAGAGTGCAAAAGGGATTCAGCCCTAAGGGCTTGAATATATTCCAATTTTTTTAAATGTTAACAGTAAAGCTCTTTTCATCAAACAGTAGCAAGTAGGTGGCTGTAGGCACAAACTACTTTCTAGTCAGGAGGGAGAGATTCAACTGGAGGATAGTGGAATGATGAAATGGAGTGATGACCCAAAGGGAAACTCTAGGTAGGGTCTTCAATACTCTGTGATGAGCTGGAATTATACTGCATAACCACTGGAGGTGCATGGCTGAGATAAATATTAAAATTGTTCTAACTGAAAAGACAAGAAAGAGAGTGAACAGCTGACATGGAGAAATAAGATTTACAAGAACACCTGTTTATGAACATCTGATTTTTCAGATAGACCTGGAATTGTCTTTTTGCTGTGAAAAGCTGAAGAAAAAGGGATGCTGTCTTATTCTGAGAACCAACCAACATCCAGGCACTCAGATAAAGATGTCTGAAGTTCAGAGGAAGATCGTCTACCTGCACAGCACGGAGATAACATCAGTGAAAATGATGATATTGCAGTCCTTATGGGACTCAAAGTTTTGGACTGAAACTGCCAGTCTCATAATGTTAGGCTAACCAGATCTCCAAAGCTCTGCTTTTTCCTTACCTGGAAAAAAACTTTTCAAAGGAGAAGAAATGGTGAAAAGACAAAAATGGTTCTCTGACCAGGAAAATTTCAGAACATATTGGAGATGAACCCTGGAGGAAGGACTTTCAATTATTTATTTGGATGGAGAAGGGTGAAACTCTTCTTTGGAAACTCTGTTGCTTCACTGTTTTTTTCACCAGCAGATGAAACTGAGTGCTGTTTCTGTGATACAAATCAGTATGTGTTTGTATGAATGTTTAATTTACAAATTAAATGCAATTAAATTTGAAGGGCTTTCATCGTGAATCTGATGAAAACAATCATGAAAGTATGTATTATCATGTCTCATAGAAGAACCAAAAAATCCTTGTTGATATATAAAGGTTGGTGTGTGCATATATCATGTTGATGAGTTTGGTCAGTATAGAAATAATAATGAAGCAGAAATAGTAATGAGGAAGAAAAAATCAAGAGGCTATTGAACCCAGTAATGTACTTAGGAATTTGTGCCAGTGAGTTGCACAATTAGTTGACTAGATAAGCTTCTGAATGTACGCTCTAAAGCCACATGATTTCAGGACAAGTAGTTTCTTTTCACTCTTTTGAGAAAGTTCTCACTCTTTGTGTGAACGCCTCTTCAAGGTAAGAGGCTGTCTTCACCTCTAATGTCTCAGGTGCCATGGCAACAAGAAATGAGACCTCTGTAAACCGTCTTGGTGCTAAGAAAAAAATCATATGAAAGGAACTTGACCTGAAGGGCACTGAAGGTGCCTTTCCCCCTGAGTTTCACTTAGCTGCTTAACAGAGTTTCTTTCCTTGTATTTCTCTTAATTGCATTATAGATAGCATTAGTTTGATACATTTGTAGAGAACAAATTTTCTTCATAGACTGATTTAAAAAAGTTATTTAGGTATATTGTTATAAATAAGTGCCAGTTGTATATGCATAATTTATAAAAGGCTTTCTTCATCAATTAGGAAGTGGGGTCTTCCACATGGATTTAGTGACCGATGCCTTAGCACCAGTCTATAAATTTATTCAAAACTGAACATAATAAGAACAAAGGGGAAAAGTTGAGCTCTCAGTAAGTAAATTTCCTGTCTAAATGACTTACAGACTTAACTATACATATGATATCGAGAAGAGAAGGCTCCAGGAAGATCTCATAGCAGCCTTATGTTACCTAAAGGGGGCCTACAGGAAAGCTGGAGAGGGACTTTTTACAAGGGCGTGTAGTGATAGGACAAGGGGCAATGGATTTAAACTGAAAGTGGGTAGATTTTGACTAGATACAAGGAAGAAATTCTTCACTCTGAGGGTGGTGAGGCACTGGAACAGGTTGCCCAGAGGAGCTGTGGATGCCTCATCCCTGGAAGTGCTCAAGGCCAGGTTGGATGAGGCTTTGAGCAATCTGATCCAGTGGAAGGTGTCTGTGCCCATGACAGGGGGGTTAGAACTAGATGATCTTTAAGGTTTCTTCCAACCCAAACCATTCTATGATTCTATGATTCGGTGATTGGATACGTATGTCTAAATTATGCTTGGGAGAACATACAGGCATAGCTGTGTCTGGCACAGTAGGTGATTATGTTAGTCCAATAAATGCATGGCTAATTCAATGTCTGATACTTCATTAAGATAATTATTGACATTTTGGTAATCTTTGCAACTTTGCAATATGGCATTCACATTATAGGGATAACTAAGTACGCATTTTCAAGATATTAAGTTTGAAGCTCTTATTACTGTACATGGTGTAGGAAAGACTTTCCAAAGGATAAAAACATTAAAAAAAAACCACAAACAAAACATACATGACGACCATACAAAATGTCTCTTTCTTCAGCGCAAGGCAACAGTAATCCTGGAGATCAATAAAATTTTATGATATCTAAACTAAACTAAACTTAACTTATGTTTGAATGGAGAACACAGAGAAGCCCACCGGAGAGAGACTGAAAGAGAACAGAGGCTCTCTCTTCATGAGAAGCCACAAGGGGCAACAGGTACAATTTGCTCTCAAAATAAGAATGAAATTTTTTACAGTGAGAACAATCAATCACTGGAACAATCTTCTCAAGCACATGGTAGAGTCTTCAACACTGTAGTTTTCAAGATGCAATTGCACAGTGTGCTAGACAATCTTATCTAGGCATCCTTTCCCACAAAAGGTTGGACTAGTTGATCTTTCAAGTTCCCTTTCCAATCTGAGCTGTTCCATGATTCTGGGATTCTATGATATAGAGTGGGGCGCAATTGGTTAAAAACATTCATAGACAAGCAGTGCTAAGAAGCCAGTGATACTTCTGAGATGAATCAAGCTGAAAATAGCCTAAGACTTGAATCTAGAATTTTTAAATGAATGGCAAACTCGGTGTGACTTCGATTTCTCTCATCTGTTACTTAATTTCATCATGAGTTAAATAAGCCCAGGTTTTTAAAACAAAATTAGAAATAGTTTACTTTTTTCCATAAAAAAAACCATACAGGTATATACATGTATATCTTACATGTATATACAATGCAGATGATATGACTCTTTTCAGATATAGTGATATGTCCCTTTAAAACAAACAAAAGAAAAATATCAAAGCTGAGTTTCTCCCTTAATGAAACAAAATCTTATTTAAAACAAAAACTCTCTTAAAGAAATCTATTTAGGGTTGTGTGGAACTATTTGACATTTCAGAAGCATTATGTCAATAGTAGTTGATCGGATAACTTGACACGGTGGTGATAAAACCATCTCACAAATCACATACAGTAACTGTACAAATTTTATAAAATCCAGTCCCAGAGCTTTTCCTAGAAAAGAACTGTTTACTCAGTTTGAGCTTATAGTTTCTGAATTTTAGCAACAGCACATTAATTTTAAAAACTACAGTTTAAAATGCTGTAATACAGTTTATAGTTCATGAACTGTAAAAAAAAAAAATAGCTTAGAGTTACAAGAATAAAATAAACAATATGAAAAAAGACCCTTAAAACCAGCCAAGAGACTCTAAATAAGGTTATTTTCATCTAAAAGCTCTAAACATTGTTTCTTTACCCTGAAAGACAAAGTATGAAATTTACATCTTAATCATGGCAAACATACAGGTCAATAATTAATTCACATTTTCTCTCACAAGACATTTTGATCTTATTTTCTATCACGATTCTAACTATTCCTCTTCCTTAGTTCTGTCCTCTAAGTAAAAGAGACATGCATTACTTATATCTTGCACTGACTTTAAAGTTTGTACAGCTTGGGGATCAATCCTTTCAACCCAAGCACTTTGTTCTCTGTCCAGTATTCTGACACATGCCATGTGCTATAAACGATTTGATGAATGAAATGAAAGCATATGACCACCTACCCACACACCTTGGCAGAGGTGCGCTCCATACACGCCGACCACCTCCCAGGCAGGTAAGTTTATTCGCACCTTCCAGGCGATATCCAGGGAAACAAGAAAAGATCAAGGAATCTCCAACACCAAAATGAAAACCAATTCGCCTACTGAAGGCAGGAACACCAGGATCGTCACATGGCTCCAGATCATATTCTGCAGGCAATGAAACATAATATAGAAATACATGGGACAAGTTGTTCACATGGAAAGCTTACCAAATTAGTTGCATTGTGTCAGTCTGGAACACTTGGAAACACGTATTTCAGGGTTGTGTCCTCTACTAAAACCCAGTACTGTTTCTATATGTCTATTATGGCTATACAGACAGTAATTATGTATCTATTGTGTCATATCCATACTACATTTATGTTCTCAATTTCAAGGGCTGTCATCAGCTTGTATTGTAAGTGGTTTACTATAATTTCGGTTAATTATATCTTTTGTATGTAACTGTTGATTCATTTCATCTGAACTCCCAAATAGCTTTAGAAGTGAGACTTACAATTAAAAAAGATCATTATGTAATGAAGAAAATCTAAGAGAAAATCAAACAAGTGATCAGGGGAGTGAAAAGACATATGACCACATTTTAAAAAAGTGTAGTAAAGCTACACTCTTAATCAGGCAAACTTAATCTGCATGCCTTATAGAAATCCTACAGGTGTCACACAACTGAAACTAAATATATATATATTTTTAAAAAAGAAATGTCAAGTGCTAATTTTTTTTTGTCTCTTTTATAACTATGCATCAGGAATAATTCAGGCGGAGCCAGAACAAATTAAAGGGAAAAAATCAGGGCTGTTACATACAAAGGGACTACACTGAACTCAGGAAATGTCTGAGTTCCCTTATCCTCACAGAATGTACCGGGGAAGTGTCATTGTTGGATTGTCCAGTTTTGTGAGTTTCTTTCTTCTTTAGATATTCACTGCTGACCACTGTTCAAGAAAAGATGTTGAAAAAGATCAACTTTACTTCTAATCCAAAAAGTCTTACTTTATATTCTTCAGAATATGACCCAAAAGACCCTAGAGACCACTTAGAAGAGAGACACTTCTGATAACTGATAAGAAACGACATTTTTAAAACATTTACCTTGGAGGTTGATGGAACGTAGGGTCAAATGCACTTAGTTACAGGAAGAAACTCCATTTAGTCAGGGGAAGAAACTATCCCAAACTCTCTGAATGAATGTTTAAACAGCTGACTGACTTACTGAATAACATAAATAAAGAAATCCTTCCCTATAGTAACTTGTCTTATGGGAAGGTCCCAAATAGTAAAAGGAATCTATAAGCCACAGGAGTTTCTGCTGGCAAAAGTTCTAAGTTTTGAAAACACATGATTTCTGCTCAGCACTGTGAAGTCTGAGATAGACATGGAGATAACCTGTGGCAGACCTTTAGGCACCTGGGAATTTTCCTGACCCGTTTGGCAGAGAATGGATTCAGAGCAGCATGGAGAAAAAGGATTTGGGAGTGCTGGTCAATGAGAACCTCAACATGAGCCGGCAATGTGCGCTGGTAGCCCAGAAAGCCAACCGCATCCTGGGCTGCATCCAAAGAAGTGTGGCTAGCAGATCGAGGGAGGTGATTCTGCCCCTCTACTCTGCTCTCGTGAGATCCCACCTGGAATATTGCGTTCAGCTCTGGAGCCCCCAACACACAAAGGACATGGAGCTGTTGGAGCAAGTCCAGAGGAGGGCCACCAAGATGATCCGAGGGCTGGAGCACCTCTGCTATGAAGACAGGCTGAGAGCTGGGTCTGTTCAGCCTGGAGAAGAGAAGGCTCCGGGGTGATCTTATGGCAGCCTTCCAGTACTTGAAAGGGGCCTCGAGGAAAGCTGGAGAGGGACTTTTTACAAGGGCGTGTAGTGATAGGACAAGGGGTAATGGCTTAAACTGAAAGAGGGGAGATTTAGATTAGATATAAGGAAGAAACTCTTCACTCTGAGGGTGGTGAGGCACTGGAACAGGTTGCCCAGCGAAGTCGTGGATGCCCCATCCCTGGAGGTGTTCAAGGCCAGGTTGGATGAGGCTTTGGGCAACCTGGTGTAGTGGAGGGTTTCCCTGCCCATGGCAGGGGGTTTGGAATTAGATGATCTTTGAGGTCCCTTCCAACCCAAACCATTCTATGATTCTATGATTCTATGATTCTATGATTCTATGATTCTATGATTTCTGTGTTAGATGACATTCAAAACAGTTTAAAGTTCTTATCACTAAATACTTCTTACTATGGGGAAATATGTTCTAATTCTGTGAAAATAAAAAACCAGACTCTCCCATTTGTGTCATAAAATTAATGTACCTGATGATATTTATTTAATATGTATTTTTTTACATATAATATCAAAATATTTATTTAATACAAAGGATGGCATATGATGGCTATCTATGTGTATATCAGTTGCAGATGGGGCATAAACCTTTGCTTGTGTCTGAAAAATTCTGTGATCTACATATTTTGTTACTCTACAATTTTTCCCCTTGCATCCATGCTGATAGTTTGTATTTTTCTGTAAGTTACTTAGCCCTCTACCATTTTGAGTTATTTATAAGTAAACTATCAGAGATACCATTTAATATTCACATTTACATTCTAAATTTGCAAAACTGCTGACCTCTGATTTGGTTAGTCCAAAGCATCCAGAACAAATGGAATTCAGCATTTGATACGAGTAAATCCAACACTGTCTTAATCATTGAGCTGGTTTTTGTGTTTTTTTTGTTTTTAAATAAGCAAGATAAATGAGATACATTATTCGTAAATAACAAATTCATCTGTAAACATTGCCAAATCTCAACAAAATGTATTGTTTTTCAGTTCTTGAAAAATCATGTAAGAGAGTTGTCTATATGTACTTCTTCCACAGAATATCCATGTGCATGAGCATCTCAACTAGTAGTTGATTCATTCATATGCATATCTGTAAATATTCTACATTCCAGTAAAAGAGACAGGCAAAGAAAATAATTGAGAAATGTATTTAATATGTCATCTAGTTTTAAAGACTGTAAATGAGAAACAGTAATTTAAAATTTTTAATCATCTTATAGAGGAATTTGTAAAAATTAACAGAACTTCTTCATATATCAACAGCTAATAAATTTTATTTTTACATATATATTTTCTATTACAAAATCAGTCTTAAATTTAGACTCCTCTGTGACTCTGAGTTAGCACACTGCTGCTTTCTTACAGTTTCTATTCTTTGTTTAGCAAAATATTACCAGATAGTTTCGTTCTTCAGAAGCAGTACTTTCTGTCTTTGTACTTTTTTTCCCCTTAATTTTTCTCCAAACTTCTTTTCACATTGCTGACAGTTCTCTGAGAACAGGGAAAACTTCTCTAGAGTCACATCGCCAATGTCCTTCTCAATTTGTTAGCCACCTTTAGAAACCTTAGCCTATTTTCTATAATGGAGTCCACAAAACTTCTTTTTACTTTTTTTTTTTTTTTTAACAGGTGTTTCATAATGTTTCTGCTATCTACAAGTAAAAATATTACGTGGAAACAGTTTCTTGACATTTAGCAGAACAGAATTTCTTACCTGAAAATGTTATGTTGAAGCCTTCATAAGAAATTGAAAAATCAGATATAAATCGAAGCTGTGCAGTAAAATTCCCAAAGAGGCCAGCTTTAATTGTAGGGGGTAAGACTGAGCCAGTTAACCTGGCTACTGGTTCTGCAAAGCTGCCATCTTCAGTGATGAGCAAATAGTCATGAGAGCTCTCAAGGTGAAAGGTATGAAAAACCAGCTGTACACCTTTAAAAATATTCAAAAGGGGGAAAAGAAAAGCATTTAATAGGAAGTGTTTCTCTTCCTTTATACACAGGTGACACGGGAAGTAAATCTCACATTATATCGAAAGATTTTTACCAAAAGTCACACATGGGATCAAAACCTGAAATTCAGAGAATAAAACTTGCAGAATGACTCGACCGATCAATATCTGCAGTGTGGATGTTTGTTTAGCTCACTGTAAATCAATAGCTCCCATAAGAGAATTGATGGGACTCAGTGTTATTTGTATACAGTGCTCTGAAAATCTAAATTTGCATCGTATAGATTTTATTCAAGTTCCTGTATGTCTCTCTTATTTATAATCTCTGCCATGATCTCCCTATTAAACAAGGAGACATACTTTAATAATTGGTTAAAGTTTTGTATTCATGTTTTATTTTTTGCATTTTCTCTAGCACAATTCTGGTTTTTATGGGAAGTGCCCATACACAAGCACAAAGCAGACACAAATTTATGTAAGGTCTTCCATAAATACAGATTCATACTTTCTGGAACTGGTTCTTTACTCAAGGCATGACTTTTTTCAGTTGCCAACTTCCAGTCCAGCAATGAATTAAATTTTGAATTACAGTTAGGTTTTCAAATACAGTTATTTACTATGGGGAAGAACATTCTTAGAAAGTCTTTTCATGTATTTTATATTTAAAATGCCATATGAGTTTTAAACAAAAAATCCAGTCTGTAAGATTTTAAATAGTAGAGACTTCAAATATATTTCTCAGACAATCACACACAACAGAGACTTTTGTTGTCATAGAGAGCAGACTGAGGAATATTTTTATTATGTTTTGATTCAATGGTATGTAGCACATCATGAGTACTTCCGAGGCTTGTTTTCCTTAGTTCTTTTACACGTTTCCATAAGGCATAAGCTTCCAAGCCTAACTGCACATCCAAACGTTATTCTACTGTATATTTACCATAAAAATATAGAATTTTTGGCCTTAATGATTTGAGTCTGAAATCTAAGGTTACTAATAGGTCAAATCTGCGTCTTCATGTGTAATAATGGAGAAGAGCTGTCAACAAGGTCCCAAGAGTTTTCACTGAAAAATTCAGTGCTATTTAACAAGTAACTATTATTTTCATATGTTTTACCTCTTCTACTTTCTGCTCATTTTTCTAAGAGAGACTAAAACATATTCCTCCGGAAACTGTTAAAATAATGTTTATTTTGTAAAATAAACACAAACTAGGAACACCACATTTGGAGAAATGGGAAAAGAAATTTGGGAAATTAAACTTCTCCCTCAAAAGAATGGCAGAAAGCAATGGTTTAAACCAATTAACAAAATTAATCAAGTAATACTGTGTTTGTGTGTTTGAATTTTTTAAACATAGACATTACATATACATACGAAATTCATATTAGATTCTTACCCTTGCCATGTGACACTTCAATAGTCCAAGTGCAGTTTAAAGAGTTGGGATAAAAATCAGGAAAACCTGGAGAAAGAACAGTTCCACTCTTCCCATGAATATATCCACCACATAAAGCTTAACAAGAGGAAGAAAGAAGGGGAAGGGGAGGGAACAACAGAAGTCATACAGAAGTCCTGGGTTTTATGAAAAAAAAAAATAATCTAGTTCACTTTTTGAACTACCTTTAAAATTAAAAATAGGGTCAAGTATTAAAATAAGAAGTTAATTAATCCAAAGTCATGACATCCATATTTGACAATAATTTGTTAAATTAAATTAATCCTTGAAAGGGAGTTAATTTTCAATCTACAGCCTCTCCTATTTGTTAGCAACATACAAAAATAAGTAAAATTTTGTTCCAGAATATTGCAAATATTAATTTCATTGTAGTAGTGTTTAAGAAGTAGAGGTTTGGGTTTTTTAAATAACTCAAAAATCAAATATCTTGCAGCTACTTTTCTTCCATTACATACTTAGAAAGGTATACATTTAATTCCATTTTTATTAAACAACAAAAAAAAGACACAAAATATATTTTTTTTCAAATGATAGAAAAGTTTTTCTCTATTTGATTTCTTCTGTGATGTTCAGGGAAAAGAAAAGTGTATTTTCCTTCTTTGAATTATTGAGATTGTCCCATAATAAGTAATTTATTTGGAATTATTTTTAAAGACACAAGAATTACGCTAGAAAACCTTTTATGCATACTAGCATTTCCTAAACTAGGGTGCTCAAATTTGCATGGCAAATTAATTAAAGTTGAACATTTACATGCAGAAATGCTCACTGATTTTATAAATACATCATAAATAAATCAACAAAATTTTATGGGTTTTTTTTTTAAATAATAAGCTAAATATTTAACAATAAAACAGCAAAGTATTAAGATGCTTTTAGTTTTCTTCCTGACATAAAGGAATATACTTTGTCATAAACTAGATGGCAAATATACAAGACAAAATGTTCAATAAACTTGAAGTACTTGTATGTAAATGTATAGATAAAATATATATATATATATACACATACAAACATGCTGGCATTATAGCTAAATTTCTTCTTTAGATTTGTTATTAGCATAAAGTGTTTGTTAAAGTTTTTAATGGTTTTTGAATTTATGTATTATATATATTTATAAATAAGTAGAAGGAAAGGAAATATTTCTAGCTTAGTTTTGCATGCATATATGCATTTCTGCACATAAGCATGAACGATAATACACATGGCTAAAACTACAGTAAATATATGGTTGATAACATTACTTAAAAATAAATATAATTAGAGATTTATACAGATTATAAACATATTTACAGATTTCAGGTTCATAATGCAATAAGTTAATGTTTGTATGCATTCAGTCAAAACACCTCTTACTCTTTAAACATCATAGAAGGAAGAAAAGTATTTGACTGTGTAACATTCCTTAAAGCAGACATTAAATATTACAAATAATTTACATAATTTCAAATGTAAAACATGCAAATGACCTGGTTTTATTTAGCGCTCCCTAGAAAATTATTTTCATGCTCCACCTTGAGATTATAGCATTTTGAGAATGACACATTATTAAAAGGAACTTTAGCCACTGTGTCTCTATAGACAGTCTTTTTTCTTCTCTATTAGCATGAAACAAAGCAACATGGGTTTTTTTTAGGGATTTATTCTACTGATTTAATTTCTTAAGTTGCAATTTCGAGAACATCAATAGTCTGCAGGTGACTGCAAAATACTCATTTCAACCCCAGTTAAATCTGTCACATTCCAAATATTTGGGTCACAACTTTTTGAGCGTCAAAAGGCAAATACGCTAACACAATGATTACCTAAAAGAATGTGAGTTTTATTTCATCTTTTTAGACTAGTTAATTCAATGTAGCTGATTATGTTAAGAAAAAAGAAAGAATTGAGTGTAACCCTCGTATGTTTCTTGCCTAGAGGCCCTACTCCAGAAATGAGTACAATTTTTAGAACTAAGTAAATTGAAAAAGAATAAGATACTATTCAAAGTTAAGATTTCTACAATAGTTTTCTTCAATCTACTGCAGCAAAGAAAACGAGCAAAAGGAATCTGTAAAATCAATGGAAGAATAATAAAAGTGCTTTGCTCATTTTAATATTACATCTTATAGGAAAATTTGTGACACTCCGAAACTCATCAACTGTGCCAAGAACAAACAGTCTAAAATTT
Organism: Tauraco erythrolophus; assembly: GCF_009769465.1. Lineage (NCBI taxonomy): Eukaryota > Metazoa > Chordata > Aves > Musophagiformes > Musophagidae > Tauraco > Tauraco erythrolophus. Next base: position 47,925,812 of record NC_141466.1, on the reverse strand, counting down.
GATCGCAAAATGCAATTGAAAACAATAGTTTGGTTATGTCCTTGCAAAGGAGGAACAAGTTTTAATGCTTACAAGGTGAATGAATTTGAATGGTAGATTAGTTTGCTTTGTAGTGGTTAAGAGTTTTTAAGTATCTAATAATTTTTGGTAACTGCTATGTTTTGTCCATAGGGTCAGAAGACTGCAGTGAGAATTAGAAGTCTGAGTGACAGTAAGTGCTCAGGTTTAACAAAACTGTTTAAAACAGAGTTAGAAATTAAAATACTTTGCTGAATCTAACTCTTAAGTTTGCCTTCTGACATTCCACTGTAATAAATAACCTTGGACCTGAAAAGGGAGTTGTTGCATTCCATGAAAAAATTGAGTTGATTTTGTAGTTCACAGAAGAAGAATTTAGAAAAAAATCTAATTATAAAAAAGCATGGAAATATTTGCTAGTATAGTTCAGCATTTTAAAAAAAATATTTCATGAAAGCTCTAGCCAGTTTCATATTGCTCATCCCCAAAAACAATTAATAAGCAAATTAAATTTAAAAAAAATATGTCAAGAAAATTAATTACATAGGCTGTTCATGATCTGTTTTGATATTAAGTATCCTAAATTTTGAGCAATCATTTGGGTATTCAGTATTCTAAGTTTAAAACATAAGTTTATTGGATATGCTTTGAAAATATTAGTTGCATTGCACCATTTTCATTCACAGTTGAACAGTGGCACCCTCTGAGAATTCTGGTTTTTCTATTGGTGAATATATATCTGTAAATTTCACTATACATTACAGTACTTGACTTAAAGTTGATACAGAGATGTAAAGTATGGCTTTTCCTAACAGTAAAATCATTTTTTAAAAGTATGGATCTTGGTGTAATTGAAGGGAAGTAGTAGCAATAATAAGCTTAATTAGTTCTCAAAAACAGCAGACTCACTTTCTTGGACTTTAAAGCTGCCATCTGAAGAACTGAACACTTACCATCACAGCTGGGTAATGCATGATTCCACTGATGGTTTCTTTCACATATGAGTGGTTCTTCATCACTCAGGGTATATCCCGGATCACAACTAAAAGTTACAGTAGAGCGGATATTAAAGTTGTTACCATGGCGATGGCCATTCACAGGAATCCCTGGGTCAAGGCAGGAATCTGATTCCAGAGTAACACCTGAAACACACAGATTTAATTTGTTTATTTACCTTTTTTTTTCAGACAGTAAACAAAAAAAATGCCAAACAAAACACAAAGTAAGACAAAAAGAAGAAAGAGCCCCCAAAAGACACTTGTTACCATTGCGTGAGAACTGATGTGGGATATAAAGCACCTTCTCTAGCTGTTGTCACTGACTCAGAGCGCAGCTTTTCATTTTTCAATCTCATAGAACACAGAAGTCCAAACGAGGTAAAAAATGTTTGAAGCTTTAACGTATATTTTTTTAAACAATGAAAAAAAGAGCCAAGAAAAGCACCAAACATCTGAAACTATAGAAAGTTATCAAGATTCAAAGTATGAATACAAATTTTGCTAGTTTATAAATCATATTTGATTATTTCATTTCATCTATTCAATTTGTTACTGTGTCAAAAAACAGCAACTGATGAACTCAGAAACTACTTGTTAACTCCTACTATCATACACATCAAAAATTGAAAGACAATGAATATATCTTACACAATTGTATAACTCTTTTCTGACAGAAGGAGTCTGTAGTAATTATATCTTATAGCAGAGATTGATTAGTGTTTGGTAAACAAACCTGGAGCCATACACTAAACAGGGAAAAAAGCCTAAAAATTATCAAATGCAGGCTCATTAACCAAGCATTATCCATTATGCTTATAGTGATAGCAAACGATTGTGGAATTTAATCGTGTAATGAGCTATAATGGATACACACAAGGGAAACAAATTAAGACTCTGTTGGGATGAAAGGAATTTCTTTTATTTTCTGTTACTATGTGTGACGGGTTGACCTTGGCTGGTTGCCAGTCCCCTACCCAGCTGCTCTCTCACTTCCCCCCTCAACACTACAGGGGGAGAAAATAAGATAGAAAATTAGATGAAAAACCTCATGGGCTGAGATAAAGACAGGGAGATCACTTACCAATTACCATAACATTCAGAACAAATTTGAGGAAAATTAATTTATCATCAATTAAAAATAGAGTAGCATAGTGAGAAACAAAGACAAAAACTAAAACACTCTTCCACACCACTCTCTTCTTTCCAGGCTAAAGTTGACTCCTTCATTCCCAACTCCTCTGCCTCCTCAACCTTCCCCAAGTATCTTGGAAAGGATAGGGAATGAGCATTGTGGTGAGTCCATAACAGTTCCTCTCTGCTGCTCCTTCCTCCTCACACTTGTACCCTGCTACAACGTGGATCCTTCCCACAGGCTGCAGTCCTAAACCTGCTCCTGCCCGGGCCTGCACAGGCTGCAGCTTCCTTCAGGAGCTATCCACCTGCTCTGACATGAGGCCCACCATGGGCTGGAGTGTGCATATCTGCTCCACTGTGGTCTCCTCCATGGGCTGTAAGGGAATATCTGCCTGGAACATGTCCTTCTTCTCTAACCTTAGCATTTGTAGGATTGTTTCTCACTTTCTTTTCCTCATTGCTCACTAACCTATGCAGCATTTTGCCCTTTCTTAAATATGTTATTACAGAGGTACCACCAACTTTTCTCATGGGCTGTGCCCTGTAGTGGGTCAGTTGGAGTGAGCTGGAACAACCTGTGTCTGGCACAGGGCAGCCTGTGGCCTCTCTCCACAAAGGCCACCCCTGCAGCCACCCTGTAACCAAAACCTTGATGCCTACACCTGTTAATGTGTCATGTGCTTGGAAACAAGAATGACTGAGTTAGAGAGAACCTCTTCAGTGGATGGGGACATCGTTCCTTCTTCTGTGAGAAGCTGAGCAAGTCCAGAGCAAAACCTTGAGAGTGTTGGCTGTGGTGGGTAAAAAGACAACTGAGAGTATGAAGGACAGAGCCAGAATGAAGCCTGCAATAAAAGCAAAAACTAGAAGATGGCTGAAAACAACAGGTAGCAAACACATAGTCAAGCCTCAGAGATAACCTGAGGACCCTGTGTAGTTTTTTGCAACTCAAAAAGCCACTGACTTATTAAAAAACTGCTCACAAAGGTACAGGAAGTATATGTGTGTGTGGCAACCATTTATAAAGACTTTAATGTTTCTTCTCAGACAATTATTTTGTTCTAGTTTACTTTGAAAACTTTTTTGTGTGTCTGTTTAAATAACACTGGACTTTTGAGTTTAAAATTCCTTATCAGCTTTTGGGATGAAATGTAGACATATTCACTTAAAAGTTCTGACATCCATTGCATTAACCTGAGAATTTTCATGTTAATTTTCACATTAATTTCGGTATTTTGGTGCTGGATTGGAAAGAATGCTTTAAGTTGGCATGATTTCATATGGGTGATGTCATCACTCATAGATGTTGTGAGACCCTTGAGCAAGATTAGTTCTCCTGGGGTCTTTAAAGATTGTATGCACTTCCTCACAGGTGACCTGAATTTCTACCATGACTCTTTCCAGTCTACTTTTTGCCAAAGAACTTCCTTCCTCAAAGCCAACTGCTGACAGCACAAAATTCTCTATAGCAGAGTGTCAGGCATTTCCTATCTCTTTAGCCCCCTTAAACACATCCTGAAGGAGCTGGTCCTCTCAGCTGCCTATGTATCTATAACTGTTTCTGTGGAAGTTGTAGTCTCAGTTTACTGTGTCTACTCTGCTTTATTTATCTAAGACTACAACACAACCTTAGGAATGAAGGAGGAGGAGTTCAAAACAAAGGAAAAAACGATTTATCAGGGTATAAAGTAAAGCTTTTAGAATTACAGCTATGAGGGCTGGAAACAGGACTACAACCAAAACCACCATAAAATGACTCTAGCTTGCACAATATTCCATGTACCCTCCAGCTATTCTTATATCTCGGTTAGAATTCAGATTTGAAAGCTTATGATCTAGTTTTTATGAGGTATCTCTGCCATATTTAAATTCTAGATGGGTAAGTTTCTTCTAGACTAGACTGCATGCTCTTAATGCAAATGTACCATGTTAGCTGACACAGTGCATTTTTAGATTCCCTTCACTTGGCTTAAATTGCTTAATACAGACTTAAAGAATCCTTTTAAGTCTATAATATTCTACACTGTATGTGCCCTAAATAAATATTAATTGTGTATTAAATTTTAACTTTGATACACATTAATCTTTTTACACAAATTAAATGTGCTTTGAGGTATGTTAGAGTAGATAGAGGTCTACAGTAGTGCTCTTAAAATTCCTTCTTCTTGCGGTACCCTTCCTTCCTTCCCTCAACATATCAACTGTTTCAGGATTCTGAGTCACATATAACAGGTAAACTGTTATCAGTTTCTTTTTGAAGTGATAACTCTAGATTACATTGACTATGTTGTTTCAGATTTTTGCAAGGAAACCAAAAGCTGTAGCAACCTCCAAGTTCCTGACTGAAACAGTGGTGCTGTATAAACAAAAAAGTCAGCTCAGGCAACAGAGCTTCAATCTTTGGGGAAAATATTTAGTATGTAAGGTTTAGCAATTGTAAATATAGCTGAAAAGAAATTTTTGTTTGCTTCTTTGGACAAAGATTCGGGTTTTTTCTTAATAAGATGTAACATAAGATAAGCTTAATAGTGGGCAATACTGAGAGTCCTGACTTCAAAAATACGATATTAAACTCTATATGAGACATTCTGGCAATGAGACTGCAAGCCTGCATATACACTTGGTCTCTGTGTTCTTCCAGTAGCTCTTAAGAGTGTAGCAGTGAGTGACTGCATTTGAACTGTTTGCTACCACAATACTGACACTAAAACAAAACATTGGTACTTCACTAAAAGCTGTGATATAGTCAATAGATTTTCAGAAATTGTTTTAGAGAAACATATTAATGATGTTATAAAGCGGGTGGGGAAGCAAAGTTGCTTGAAAATGGGAAGAAAGTGGGAGAGTGAAGGTAATGGAAGCAGGGGCAGAGAATGAAAGAGAAGAGGGGAGTCATGCCATTACTATATGAGCTTTCTTTGTTCCTCTTTCCTATAAAAGTTGAAAAAATCTTTCTCTAGAGAATACCTGGAGAGTATTTCCAAGTGACAGAGTGTAACATAGTCAAATTTAGGAGAATACTTGGATGCTTGTTATTTTTGTTAACGAACTACAGAAGTCATTTAGAATGGTGGAAGAAGCATGTCACCTCTGTCCTGCTCATTGCTGACAGGGAGCACATGCGTTTTAGCGGAGTTCTAGACTGAAGGCCAAGGCTAGCTGCAATTCTTGCTACTAGGCACATGATACTGTTATCATGCCTTCCCTCTTGCCTGCCAAGTCATCTCGTTTCTAGACTAAACAAGTACAGACCTATAAATGACTCCATATTTATCATGTTTTTCATGTTAACAACCTCCTGATTTTTTTAAACCAGGTCCTAAACTGGACACAAAATTCTCTCTGGTCATGAAATAATTATTTTTCAAGTCCTAGATAGAATAGTACTGTAAACAAAAACAGTCTTTTCTGTAATTATTTTCTTTTTCTTTTTGATGATTAACTACAACAGCCAGAAGATTCTACATTTTTGCATAACTACTACATTTTTCTCTAGATTATTTAAGTTCTGTGCAAACACCATATCCTTTTTTACTTTATTTCTATTTTGTATTCGTGCATGTCATTTCACCTTCCTCATTTATTCTTAACATGTTTCGTTACAGAACTTGATATTTCATTTATTTATTTATTTATGTTATTTCAGACCTTTTCTTTAGTTCATCTAGCTTTATTTTGAGTTCTAACCCTCTACACCATAGTGCTTGCTATAATTGTAGGTTGGAATCATCCTCAGCATTTGTAAGTGTACTTCTTATATTATCATCAAAATCGTTAATAAAAACGTCAGATAGTTTTGGATCTAGGCCAGATCACAGTAGAATCCCTACAAATTTGAGTTAGGCAATGAACTACTAATTTCAGGCTGCTTTTTGCATAAAAGTTATGAAAATTTTTCACAGCATCACAGAGTCACACAACAGTTGAGGCTGGAAGGAAACTCTGGAGGTCATGTGGCCCAACCTCCCTGCTCAAGAAGAGTCAATTAGAGCCGGTTGCAAAGAAGCATGGCTGGATGCGTTTTTCATATCTCCAAGGATGGAGATTCCACAGCCTCCTCTGGGCAACTTTTTCCAGTGTTTGCTGAAGAGCTTGTTGCACCTGTAATAATATCATCTAAACCAAATTTCTATATTTTCACTGGAAAACTTATAAAAGCCTTATAAATGTCAACACAGAGCTGTTTTCTTCCCTTTCCATTCCCAAATCTACCAAACCAGGTAACTTGTCAAAAAAGAAATTAAATTGGTTTGACATAATATGTTCTTATCAGATGCAAATCATTTGTTCCTTATCATCTTGTTTATCATCTTTTTTTACCCCTTCTTTCCCTGAAAACTGAGTGCCATTCTGCATTGTTTGAAATTTCCCTATAGTTTTGAAGTTCCAAATATAATTTTCAGTGGAGCGGAGTGTCCTTCTGCTTTGCCTTTCAGTATAGCACAAGGAATTTCAATAGTCCCTGATGAATAAACCATAGATATATAAAAAATAGACAGGAGCAGCCTCATGTTCATAGAGCCTGATCTTCACGGGGGAATTCAGCCACCCGATACACATTGAAGGGACAAAATAGCAGGGCAGAAGCAATCCAGGAGGTTCCCGGAATGCGCAGATGACAACTTCCTTCTCCAAGTGATAAAAGAACCACAAAAAGAGGTGTTATGCTAGACCTTGTTCTCACTAACAAGGAAGGGCTGGTAGGGAATGTGAAGCTTAAGGGCAGTCTTGGCTGCAGTGACCATGAAATGGTGAAGTTCAAGATCCTTACAACGGTGAAGAGGGAGCACAGCGAGCTCACTACCCTGGACTTCAGGACAGCAGAATTTGGCCTTTTCAGCAATCTGCTTGGTCGAGTACGATGTGATAAAGCCCTGGAGGAAAGAAGGACCTAAGAAAGCTGGTTAATAGTCAAGGGTCACCTCGTCCAAGCTCAGGAGCAGTATATCCCAACAAAGAGGAAGTCAGGCAGAAACGTCAGGAGGCCTGCATGGGTGAAAAGGAGCTCCTGGACAAACTTAATCACAAAAAGAAAGCCTACAGAGGGTGGAAGCAGAGACAGGTAGCCTGGGAGGAATACAGTCAAATTGTCTGGCCAGGCAGGGATCAGGTTAGGAAGGCTAAAGCCCTGATAGAATTAAATCTGGCAAGGGACGTCAAGGGCAACAAGAAAAGCTTCTATAGGTACGTTGGTGATAAAAGGACTAGAGAAAATGTGGACTCTCTCTGGAAGGAAACAGGTCACTTGGTTATCCAGAATAAAGAGAAGGCTGAGGTTCTCAATGACTTCTTTGCCACAGTCTTCACTGGCAAGTGCTCTAGCCGCACTGCCCAAGACACAGAAGGCAAAGGCAGGGACTGGGAGAATGAAGTACCACCCACTGTAGATGAAAAATAAATTTGAGACCATCAAAGGAATCTGAAGGTGCACAAGTCTGTGGGACCTGATAAGAGGCATCCACAGGTCCTGAGGGAGCCGGCAGATGAAGTTGCTAAGCCACTATCCATCATATGAGAAGTTGTGGCAGGGGCGAGGGTTGATGAGAAGCTCAACATGAGCCAGCAATGTGCACTGGCAGCCCAGAAAGCCAACCGTATCCTGGGCTGCATCCAAAGAAGTCTGGCCAGCAGGTCAACGGAGATGATTCTGCCCCTTCACTCTTCCCTCATGGGATCCCACCTGGAGTACTGCATTCAGCTCTGGGGCCCTCAACATAAGGACATGGAGCTGTTGGAGAGGGTCCAGAGGAGGGCCACAAAGATAATCCGAGGGCTGGAGAACCTCTCCTATGAAGACAGGCTGAGAGAGTTGGGATTGTTCAGCCTGGAGAAGAGAAGGCTCCAGAGTTATCTTATAGCAGTCTTCCATTACCTAAATGAGGCCTACAAAAAAGCTGGAGAGGGACTTTTTACAAAGGAATGTAGTGATAGGACAAGGGGCAATGGCTTTGAACTGAAAGAGGGGAGATTTTTATCAGTAATAAGGAAGAAATTCTTCACTCTGAGGTTGGTGAAACACTGAAACGAGTTGTCCAGAGAAGCTGTGGATGCCCCATCCCTGGAAGTGTTCAAGGCCAGGTTGCATGATGCTTTGACCAACCTGATGTAATGGAAGGTGTCCCTGGCCATGTCAGGAGGGTGAGAACTAGATGATCTTTAAGGTCCATTTTAATCCAAACCATTCTATGACTCTATGATGATTACATGATTTGATTGTCTCAATCTTGTATAGTATCCTCTTCCCTACACTGTATTCTTACCTTGTAAACGTTCACTTAGTTGTATTAAGAAAGGGTCTAAGTTGAGATTTTCTGTAAACGTTGCAAAAGAGAAACAAAACGTTCAGTCTTCCCTGTGACATCAGGGAATGTGATGTTTTCTCAAATTTTTATTAAGTAATATTTTTTCTCTTATTTTGAATATATTTATAGATATTTTTGTTAGCATCTTTCTGCATCTTGCTTCTGCCCTGCCAGTAAAAAATTAAGAACCTTTTCTTCACATCCAGACTATTCACAAGGATTATTTTTTCTTCAAATGAAAAACTGGAAGGAAGTATTTTGTTTCTATGTTATCCTTGCTAATTCTCATTGTGGGCTGTCTTAATGATCTTGAAACTTAAGTCCATGAAGATTGCACATTTGTGGATCTAAAAAGTTCTTTTCCAAAACCAAATCTAAATAAATATCTAATTTTAGATATTGTGAATAAAGTATTACTTGTATCCTTTTTATTATTGGTAATATTTTATTTAAGGAAAATCACAACTTTAATTTTACTAGATTTTTTAAATGACCTAAAAATAAAGTTTTAAGAAAGATGGGTGATCCTTGACTTTAAACAATTTTCCCTGACTATCTGAGAAAACTGATATTATCAAATACATACTGATGAAATGGTAATATGGGATGTTTACTGCCTTGATTCATAACTATGATCTCTGCTCTATTTTTCAGATAATTTTTAGCATAGAAGGGAATGTTAACCCATAAATAAACACAGACTTTTTTAAAAAAATATCTAAATTTAAGAAATAATTGCTCAATTTTCTTTGAAAATGATCATTTTTTATTGTTTAAGGAAAGATACATTTCTAAAATACCCCAATAAAAGATGGCTTTATATTAAAGGAATCTGTGGAGAAAGGCATTTCTATCTATTTAGGTTTAAGAAAAGGACTAAAATCTCACAGAATGAGGAGCTGAAAAAAAACAAACCAAAAAACACATAACTAGGGAAGCTGAGATATCAGTGAGATGTGAGGCACGAGGCAAAGTGTTAAAAAGAATATAGATTAATTATTCTTGATAACATTTACTGTTTTATGAGTAGTTTTACTTAAAGAATATTATGGGCACTTTTTTTTTTTTTTTCTTAGATGCATAAGAACTGTCCTACATGGTCATGCATTGTCTATGTTAGAAGAGTCATCAAAAAAAAAAGCTGAATTATGGACATTTAAGGTGGGGAATTAACGAATTTCCTTCACATCAGAAGTAACTTTAAGGGGTCACAATTTTATTAAAGCTGTTTTATAGCTATATTTTAGCTTAATAGAAAATGACTGCCATCTCAGTAGCAACTCCATTTAGCTTATACTGAACTTTTTATTTTAAACAAGATTAAGATCCTTCTGCTTCACAGTTCAGTGATTTAATTTATCTTCAAAGTTACGACTATAATTGAAAGACTTTTAGGAGACTTCTCAATCAGATAGTAATTTCAATTTCCAAGGAAAATATTCAGAAATTTCTCTTAAAACTTACAAGTGAAAGAAATGTGAAACAAATAGAAGCTCTGTTGTGATGTCTTTAACATTAGTAACTTCTATAATTAAGCCTGCAAAGGCAATCAAAATATAATTTAGGTTTCCCCTGTTCCTGACAGACTACTCAGCATTTCCATAGGGTCTGATCACCTGGTTTTGCTCTTTGAAAACACTGACTTAATCTGCTTTGTACTTCGATGTTACCGGTTATTGTAACTGCCTTCCCTCTGGCTTGCGCACATTTGTTAATGCAGAGGTAAGGACCAAGGAAGGACATTTGTTTGATACCCACTACACAAGTGCTTCAGGAGATCCCAGTGCTCACTAGCATGAGAAGAGAGACTCTGCAACGAAGTCCAGCTGCATTCCATGAACATGTACAACACAATGCAACATGGAGACAATTTTTGTTCTGTGAGAAACCTAGTGTGAGAAGAAACCAATATAAACAGTGAGGCTGTGACTGACTTAATGAGCCTTGTGGAGCAAATGCACTGACATAGATATGAAGTGTTTAGCAAGCCTTTTCTGTACCACTTATGCTGTGAATATGGACATAACCATTCCAGTTGGTGACAGGTAAAAAGTCTCTGTTTAATATGCATTTTTTTCTATAGTGTGGACATTCAGGGCTAGATTCTGATCTAGAACTGATTTGTCTACAGGCTTGCTTGGTCTTTAAGCTGCTTTCATGGTCAAAAAAGATCTGATCATCCCAGTCAGGGCAAACTAGGGAACATTTTGTTCAACAAAGTTACAAGGAAAGAAATTTTGTTGTTTAAATGTATGTTTCTAGTGCCATCCTATCGTAATCAGGATGCCTCCATGGAACTGGTAGACATGGCAAAGGATTTGTGCAAGAGCCAAATCTCTAGTGCAGTAACTAGGTGGCATAGTATCTAAAAAACCTGTAACTCTCCATGCTTATATATTCAAATATAACCCCTGGATTCTACTTCCGAATTTACTGAATTGCTCCATGGACTGTATTGATTGCATTACCCAGATCTCCATCGCCCCAAATGTAAACTCCAGGCTTTAGACACTTCTATGTCAACACTTTTAAATTTCAATGTTTAATCTGCCAGCTGAACATCACTAACAGTGACATAAAAGCACAAGAGAAACAGCAGTCTCTGTCTGTAACTAATAAAGCATGTTCAGCTTTTTGTTAATACCTACTGAGATTCAGTTTTTAGATAACTATTCAATGGGAAATATAATTCACAAAAAAAAAATAAACAATCTCACTCCTTAAACTGAGAACTTCAAATCATTTACTTTTCCTTAATTTCATTTCATCTTCTTACTAATTTCTGAGTAAAAAATACCAGTCACCCTTTTCAATGTTACTTCTACAGAAAGAGGGAGTCAATCTGCTAAGAAAGAGCCTGTAAAACAAAATTTTTAGCTTTTGTTATGACTTTTAAAATTGGAAATATATTAGTTTTGTATATAAAAGTATTTTTTTTTAATATTCTATGCATGGGAACTATATGTAAAAGAAGATGAAAATCATATATTAGTCTTTAGTCATCTTTACTTGTTAAAGTTTTAATCTAATTTCAAGGTTTGAAGTGCACTAATCAAATATAATTCTGATATTTTATCAGACTATCTAGAGAAATAGCACTGAAAAACTAGTGTCGTGTGTGTGAGATTAAATTTTTCAACAAAGATAAAAATTGAATATACAAATATTGTTGTAAATAATTTCACAACTAGAACTTCCTCTTTAAGAATGTGTAGTGCAGATATCTTATTACTAATTGTTTTAGCTTTTAATGGAATAAAAGACATCTGCCTGACAGGGAGCTTAAAATAAAACACAAAATTAAAAATATTTAAGGACTATATTACAAAATGTAACAGCAACACTTAAATTCAATATAATCAGGGAAAATCAGCATCTGCATGTAACTCATGCAGAAACCTACCCACTGTTCCTTGTCTTTTATGTGATTTAGCAGCCTTGCAGTTTACCATACTACTGTCTGTTCAGCCATGACCACCATGTCTGAGCCAAAGGTAAAAGAAGCTATGCAGAATTTCTAAGTTATGATGTAGCTATGAAATATAAGTTCAGGCACACATTCCAGATTCAATATGACAGCAAATTTACTGCAATCAGGTTAGTTTCCAGATAAGAACAATTGATAAAACCAGTTTAGCACAACCACCGTAAACAGATAAGCTCTCTTTATTCAGTACTTTAGTGACTGTCTATACTATCATATAAAGATCAGTATGACTTCAGATGGTTTAATATACGTCATTTTATGTATCTAATTTAAAAGCAAATGCTATTATAATGATTCTGTAGTTCACAGGGAGATATTCATGTGCATTTATTTGCATTTTGGAATCCTTGTGGACAAGGCCAATTCTGCTCAGTACTGCAAAAGTGTATTAAAATCAGTGTAAGAGAAAAAGAGAGAGAGAGAAAGAAAGTGAGAGAGAAGGAGAAAAAAGGCAAACCGAAAAAGGACAATATATCTTCACCCATAAGGGTAAGTTTCTAAAATTGCTCTCCGTTTGGTTAAACACCTAAGTCGATAAACATTCTGAATAACATACAAGAACTCATGAAGGAAAAAAAACCCAAAATTAATAGTTTCAGAGTTATCTGTCAGTACAGCATAGAGTAAACATAATTTATTCTTATACAAACATAATTACTGAAGTTTATTTGTTCACATTCATTTGCTCATTTTCAAATGTAATGTTATTTTCAAATTTAAATAAAAATCTATCAGGGAGATTTCAGACTTACTCTCATAGTGAATTAGGAAACCAATGCTGGAACGACTGTTGTCTGTAGTGAACAGCAGATACATGTAATTTCCAGTACTGATAAGGAATTGGGGTGCTTGTGTTCCATGGTATTCTCCAATTAATGGTGATGAGTTAGCTGGCCCATCTCTGACTTCCAAAGTATCATAATTAACTTCAGTCTGAAATCTGAAAAGAAATGTGTAAGTCAGGTGGTAGGTAGAGGAATGGTGTTATCTTCTTTAACTCCTAGAAATGCAACCCATGTGTAACTCATCAAAATATCATACACATAAAAATTTGCATATCTGCAGATCCATTGGTGTATTACTGAGGATAATGACTAAGGAAGGTTTTATGCATATTTTTCTTGCTTTTTTGTGTCTGGTATCATATAAAATTCATAATGATGTAATATACTTCAGACTAACCATCTGACTGGGCTTCAGAAAGACATTTAATGGAGAATCTGGATAAAAAAAATACAAATTGTCTCAAAAACTGCATTACGATAATTCAAGAAATTTCTTGCCCTCAGGCTAAATAATAGTTGGACATCTTAGGAGCATGTTCAGTAATATTTCATTATTTCAACTCAATAATTTCATTATTTGATATTTGCTATTTGGCAAAAGCTGTTTTTCATATTCAACTGTTTAATTTTTCATCCAAAGATTTTTTTCTAACATAGTTTGCTACTTGTGTTTTAAATAATTATTTTTATCCTATGAAGTAAAGCAGTACAAAAGTACAAAACTTAAATCAAGCCCTCATTTTGAAATTTGTTACAGTTATAAATAATTCCTTAGTTTATCTCAATGTGTCCAAGAAACAGATAATATAGACAAGAATGGAGGAAGAGGAGGAGACTAATGAGATAGTTGATTTACAAGAACAAATAACTTTAAAAACAACAGCAGAGTCAATGTATCAATTATTAAACCACATTTCTCAAGTTCATATAGGATGTCTATGCGTGCAATCATCCACTACTAGTTGTTCTTAAATCAAACATCTGAAATCTGCTCTTTCTGTAGATGAAAATTTGACTGGCATTTTTCACATCAGATACTTTTCAGGACAGTTTATGGTTATATCAGATACTCTTAAAAACTGCAGCATCTAAACCATGCATACATCAATTTTCCGGTCAACAAAGTCTGTGCTATTACACAGATGTCTAGACTGATCTAAACATATTTGCCTGCAAGTCCAATACTCTTATTTTCCTAAGATGTTAATCTTTCAGAAATGCATATATTCTGAGATTTTCTCTTCTTTTCCCATAGGGCTTATTAGTTCAGCTTCTGAGAGCAACAAACTGTGTCCCTATGCAATACAACACTTTGAAAAAAGTGAATGCCCTTAAGCTGTCTTGCCAATGTGGGACACGTTAAGTGGGTCTGGAGATAAACTGTGTTCTTGTAATTAAAGAAAACTGCAAATAATAAAACATTTGGAAAAGGGGAAATATATGGAACATTCCTTCAAAATGTAAATAAACTTTATACGTAGGTAATGAAGATAGAATGAACAAGTTCCCCAGCCAAGCCATTACATTTTACAGACCAATTAGCATTGGTCATGTAAAATCATTTTCACAGACACATAAGAATCAGCAAGAGCAAGTTTGCATTTAGCAAGTATTTAGTAAGCTCTCAGTTCTTCTCTCATGATTCCCTGAGAACAAAAAACATATTCAGAAATCAGAAAGTATTTGTTTGCTTAACTATCAAAGCCAATGACTGCCTGGAAACTGACTTAGGCCCTTCATGTCGTTCCCTCTTCACACAGAAAACTCTCCAATTAAGGGTGCTTTCAACCAAGCTACCTACTCTACTTGGATATGTTGGCTACAACCCAGACGACTGCGTTCACTGCCATATATCCGCTCTGACAGTGGAACACAGGGCTTGCAGGCTTGGTATACATTAAGGACTAGTTTCTGGCAGTGAAGCCAGCTAGCATGGAATGGCCTGTATCCATACTCTTATATACGTCCTTTAGCCTCTCAAACAGGGAGATATTTTTCAAATTTCCTATTACAAATGGTTGCCTGCCCATACTAACTCCTGGCCATGCTCGATAATTATTTGGGAGAATGCTAGTTGGCAAGTTCAAGAAGTACCTTAGAGACTATTGCAGCAATGTAACTGCACAAACACACGAGTTCTTGTGTCTGGGAAGGTTCTTTGGTTGTGTTTAATTTACAGTCACAGAGGGCTTCACTAAAGTACTTGACAGCCTTGCAGTATCTTTCCATAATTTTAGAGATTACGCATAGATTTACCCTACGGTAGAATGAGGGAAACAGACAGATACTGCTGGGCTCGTTTAAATATTGTATTTGTACTTATGAATGGACCCAAGACCAATAATTCAATAGTTTAATTATTTTGACAGTTATGTTTGTGAGAAAAACTAACTAGTGCTCTAAAATAAAGCGCTCTCAGTCAGCAATTGCAGTTTTCTTAGCAGGGCGGTGTGACAATAGCGGGTTGCACACCCTTGCTAGACACAGAAAACTTAAAATAACTCCTACAGGAATTGCTACCCATTACAATGCTCTTTACTCCCAGCAGGTTTTTGCTTATTTCAAACTTAGAAATGTATTTGTAGTTAGTCTGTCTGTTTCTGAGAGTTTGAGGGGAAGTTGTTTTTTGGATTGGGTGTTTTTTGCAATCTTTACACTGCAACTGAATGATAAAGTAAGATAATTTATTATTGGAAGTTCTGCATCCTTACTGAAATTACTTAAGAGTTACTTTAAGAGTAATTTTAGTAAGAGTTACTTACTAAAATTACTTAATTAAGAGTTTTATTTTAAATGTTTATTAGCATACTTCTGCTAGTAAAAGGCAGGACATTCTCTAAACATTCACAGAGAATTTTAAAAAGACTTCAATAATGCTATATTATACAATTCTTCATATATAGTCAGGATACATAGGTATCCTTTTGAATAAAGAGGCTTGTTTTATATATGATCCAATGAGTTTTCAGCAATATTCAAAGTTCCAAAAATCTTCCAGTCAGCAGTTATCTTTCTAGCCCCTTTTCTTATGGCTCAAGTCAATTAGATTTCACTTTTTTTGTTACCCTTCCAGGCATTAGTCATGATCTGAAATGCAAAATGTTTCAAAGTAAAATGTTCATAGGGTTACTCAGCCATTTGCTGCTATTTCTGGAAAGTTTCTAAGTACTTTCATACAGAACATTTGTCTAGAAACATTAAAGCTTCATTAGCTCAAGTGTGAGATCATTTACATTATGAATATCACATTTGTGCAAGGTTTCATTCTGGCAGCTGTATCTGTGATGGTAAGACATATAGTAAAGTATAAAAGGGTTCTATTTTCCCCAAACTAGACAAGATAGTTGACAAAATATTGTACTTGTTAATTAATTGACAAAATCAATTAATTGATATTTTTTATTTATTTGTTAGCAATTTTGCGTACTCATTTGTAATTTGCTAATGTTATATCAGACAGCAGAGTTAGTTTCTTGTAAGCAATGAAAAGGTTTTCCATCCAGTTTTTAATCTGGGTAGCAAAGCCTTCATGTTAACAAAAGAAAATATCTTTATTGCAAAAGGGAGATTATTATACTAGCATTAACTTCTCAGATTATAACACTTTAAATGAAAATTACAATGCAATGTAGTAAAACTATACAATTTTCTAAACCTGTCAGGAAAGCTCCATAAACGTCCAAAGAAAGCAAGGAAAGGTTTCTTTTCCGTCTACTAAAACCAGTGTCCTTAATGGTAATATTGTTTTGCAATCGAAACATTTAGGGAAAGGAGACAGAATTCTTCTTTAAATAATGCTGATATAAAGCCGGAGCTGATCAATTGACTGTCTGATGTACTTTAAAAGTTACATGTGATCAGAATTCTCAGTTTTGTATGAGAATAAACTCTAAGTTCTTGTTTACTTTCATTACAGTTCAATTTGTACACAAAGCTCTAGAATGCTGTTAATGGAATATGTGTGTTCATCTGTCTAAAATTCAGTAAATTTAGTTCTTAAATAGAAGTTTATGTTTCCCATTAATTTCTTCAGAAGTACAGTCGTGATACCATTAAGGTCAGTCAGTCATCCAAACATCTGCAACTTCAGGCAACACATTTTCTTTTCTAAAATTAAAATGCTCCATCTTACAACCAATGTGACTGTTTGCTTTGCAATTGGGAAGACATCCCTGAACCTCAGGCTTCTGATGACTAATTTTTTAAAAAGGTTGGCGAATAAATATAAAGTTATAATTAACATACTAAATCTTTAATGAGAAAAAAATTGCAACTTCAAATTATGGAACTTCCTGCTGAATTCAATGAAAACAAACAACCTTTTGTTGTTGTAAGAAGTAACATGATAATTTTATGAAAACTGTGCAAACAGGACTTGAAAAAGGATATAGTAAACTAAATATATAGCCTATTTTCATCTTCTCCTCATTATTACATTTCACACCTCTAATCATGTTCACAAAAATCTTCTATGCACGTGTTAGTTTTCATTCAAATTTCTTGACAAAGGGTTACCACAACTTTAGCAGCTCAGTGACCAGTGTAAGTTCAAAATTCACCATTTTGTATATCAAGGCAGAATTCTTTTTCTTATATGATTTACTTGGCATTTACTTAATCTACCCGCAATTTTGTTGTCCAGACATCCAGTCTTGTAATAATCTTCAGCAAATTCTTCAGGCATCCTTTTTTTTTAATATTCTGAATAACTTAGTATGATTAGTCTAATTTTTCCTTTTTAAGATCATTTTTGAGCACAATGAAAAGTTTCAAACATAACACAGATGTCTGTAGATCACCCAAATTTCCACTGAGATTTTTATCACGTTAATTAAGTTTTTATTCATACAATGTCTTTCCTTGTAATAAAATGATGTTTAGCTTTTTTATAGCTCTTTGCAGGGTGAAGTTCAAAATACAAAACTTGCATTTTGAAAATCCAGGTAAACTATATCTAACATATTTCTGTGCTTTCTGACACTCTCAAAGAATTTATCATAGAATCATAGAATAGTTAGGGTTGGAAGGGACCTCAAAGATCATCTAGTTCCAACCCCCCCGCCATGGGCAGGGACACCCTCCACTACACCAGGTTGCTTAACGCCTCATCCAACCTGGCCTTGAACACTTCCAGGGATGGGGCATCCACAACTTCGCTGGGCAACCTGTTCCAGTGCCTCACCACCCTCAGAATGAAAAATTTCTTCCTTGTATCTAATCTAAATCTGCCCTCTTTCAGTTTAAAGCCATTACCCCTTGTCCTACCACTACATGTCCTTGTAAAATGTCCCTCTCCAGCTTTCTTGTAGGCCCCCTTTAAGTAATGTAAGGCTGC
The DNA here is from genome assembly GCF_009769465.1 of Tauraco erythrolophus. NCBI lineage: Eukaryota > Metazoa > Chordata > Aves > Musophagiformes > Musophagidae > Tauraco > Tauraco erythrolophus. Next base: position 47,907,753 of record NC_141466.1, on the reverse strand, counting down.
TTTTAGATCTTCCTGGAGCCTTCTCTTTTCCAGGCTGAACAATCCCGACTCTCTTAGCCTGTCTTCATAGGACAGGTGCTCCAGCCCTTGGATCATCTTCATGGCCCTCCTCTGGACTCGCTCCAGCAGCTCCATGTCCTTCTTCAGTTGGCGTCCCCAGAACTGAACACAGTACTACAGGTGGGATCTCACAAGAGCAGAGCAGAGGGGCAGAATCACCTCTCTCAACCTGCTGGTCACACCTCTTTTGATGCAGCCCAAGAATTCTAGGTTTCTGAGATAGGATTTCTTTTATGAAAGTCATATTGACACTTCAGTATATCATATTTATCCATGCTTCCACTAGAACTACACTTTGTTACAGTTTTCGTAGTGGGAATCCAGTATGCAGTCCCTTAGATCTCCATGAAAGACTTAACAGATCTGGTTCTTGAAGTGCACAGGTATTAAAATAGTTAATATATGAAGTCATAATAATTACAAAAGGATTACACATGCTACAGTTCACATTCCTTCTGCATATATGCACTTGCACTACCTCATGAGTCCACAGAAGATGTAGACTAGGCTGAAAATTATTCCCTTTGACAAATAGATTATTATTCCAGAAGAAATCTGCACACTACACACGGACATAATCCCACTGCATTCCATTGGCTCTAATTTAGGTCCACACTAAGACAACATTTTTACAAATTAATTGAGATGACAATTTCAGTTAGATAATACTTTAAAATGAAGTTTAAGACTCTGCTTTTAACAATATTCTTACGTCTGGACATCTTTTTCTCTCTTGTTTTGATCTCTGTGTCAATACTCATGGTGAAACCCACAGTATCCAAAGAAACACAATCTGACATGCACTGTGTTAGCCTATAGTATACCTACATGCACTGAAGAAGAGTCATAGAGTATATCAAGTTGGAAGGGACCCATAAAGATCATTGAGTCCAATCCTCTGCTTTTCACAGGACTATCTAAAACTCAACCATATGACTAAGAGCATTGTAGAGAATGCTCCTTGGACTCTGACAGGCTTGGTGCCATGACCACTTCCCTGAGGAGTCTGTTCCAGTGACCAACCATCTCTCAGCAAAGAAATTTTTTCGCAACGTCCAACCTGAACTTCCCCTGACACAGCTTCATTCCATTTCCTTGCGTCTTGTCGTTGGTCACCAGAGAGGAGATCAGCACTTCCCCCTCCACTGCCCTTGTTGAGTCTTCTCAAGAGGAAGGAGAAGACCCTTCAGTCTTCTCTTCTCCAAGCAGAAAAAAACAAGTGACTGCAGACACTCCTCATAAGCATTGCCCTCAAGATTTTTCACTAACTTGGTCACCCTCCTCTGGACACACACTAATAGTTCGATGTTCTCCTTATATCGAGGCAGTCAAAACTGCACATGGTACTCAAGGTGGGGCTGCACCAGTGCAGCATCTAGTGAGACAATCACCTCCCTTGACCAGCTGGCTGTGCTGTGCTTGATGCACCCCAGGACACAGTTGGCCTTTTTGGTTGCCAGCATGCACTGTTGACTCATATTCAACTTGTCATCAACCCAAACCCCCAGATCTCTTTCCGGGAGGCTGGTCTCCAGTCTCTCTTTCCCTGATTTGTATGTATAACCAGGATTACCCCATCCAAGGTACGGAATCCTGCATGTTATGCTAAATTTTGTATGTTTGGTGATTGCCCAGCTCTCTACTCCATCAAGATCTCTCTACCCTCAAGGGAGTCACAGCTCCTCCTAGTTTAGTATCGTCGGAAAACTTACTTAATGTACATTTGATTCCTGCATCCAGATAATGTATAAAAACATTAAAGAGCACTAGCCCTAAAACTGAGTCACGTAGAACTCCGTTGGTGAGTGGCTGCCAGCCTGATGTAACCCCATTTACTGTAACTCTTTGAGCCTGATCTGTCAGCCAATTAATCACCCAGCATGTTATGGACTTGTCTAACTATGTAATGTATGTTCCATCAGAAAAAAGTCCTAATGGGAAAAAACAGTGTATCCAATACACAATACTCAGAACTTTTTTCATATTTTTTTCCCTATAAAAATTATACCCTTATAGTAAGACCTGATCATCATCAGAGACAATATATAGTTGTAACTGAACACAAAAGTAGTCAAAGTCCAAAAGATATATTATTTGTGTGCTAGGAGGTGGACATTTAATGCAACTTGTTTAAAACATAAATAAACACAATGTAAGTACAGTTTTAAACTTTAATTTTCTGCTTGAGGAATAGTATTGTGAATGTTACATCACTTTTTTTTTTCGGTTTGGGTTTTTGGATACTTTTCCTCTTCAACGTTAAAACAAGCTTTTGTGTCCATACATTACTTCTTGATTAACTTTACGATTCTCACCTGTCAAAAGTGATCTTAATGGAATGTCCTGGTTTTGCTTCAATCACCCATTCACAATTCAGTGAGTCCTTATAATATCCTGGCCACCCTGGTGGTAAGATAACACCACTTGATGCTGTCAAATGTCCACCACACGGTGCTGAAAGAAAAATGCATGTATACTTGTATCATACCCAGTATTTCTAATACAATATTATATATTCAAAGAACTTACAAAAATTCAATTAAAAGCATAGAAAAATAAGTTTCATATAAAACACAACTGAATTTTCTACATTATGAGTACTTTGTTTTCTTCAGAATCTTAAGTCCTTCGATGTATCTTAACATAGCTCATTACTCTATACATATCTTACTAAACATAGCAAGGCACTTGATTCTGCCAGCCTTCCTTCTGTTGAAAAGCACATTATCTCATTAAAAAATTATGTATCATCATTTTTTAGTTATAGTATGATTCCACATTCATGTGGAAATATTCGGCAAACTGTTCCAAGTAGTTTATAGTTAATTATTTTAATTATACTCTGCTATCTAATACCTTTTTGAGTAATCATTCAGCTCAATGGAATTGACTGTTGTAAACATTCCATTGAATCATAGAACAGCTGAAGTTGGAAGGGACCTCTGGAAATCGAGTCCATCCCCTGCTCATTACAGCAGATTGCAAAGGACCATATATAGTCAGAGTCATGCTCTCCCTCCAAAGGCAGACACTCCACAGCCTCTCTGGGCAATCTATTCCAGTGTTTGATCACTCTTGCAGTGAAAGTTTTTTCCTATTTTTAAACAGAACTTCTTGTATTTCAGTTTGTGTCTATCGCCTCTTGTCCTGTCACTGAGATGAGTCTGGCTCCATCTTCTTTACACTGTCCCAACAGGTATTTATACACATTGATAAGATCTCTCCTGAGACCTGAGCTTTTTCTTCTCCAGACAATTTCAGTTCTCTCAACCTCTTCCGGCACGACAGATGATCCAAGTCCTTAATCATCTTTGTGATCCTTCACTGGACTCACTGCAGTATGTCCACATCTCTCTCATACTGGGGATCCCATGACTGCATCACCAATGCTGAATAGAGGAGAAGGACCTGTCATTTCCTCTCAGTCCAGTTCTCCAGCCTGTCAAGGTCCCACTGAACAGCAGCATAAGCATACGGTGTATCAGCCACTCCTCCCAGTTTTACATCATCTGCAGACGTGCTCACAGTGCACTCTGTCCCAGCATTCAGATCATTACTGAAGATTTTAAACAGTATTGGACCCAGTGTTGACCCCCAGAGTTCATCACTATGGACCAGCCTCCAGTTGGACTTTGTGTCACTGACCACAACTCTGAACCCAGCAGTCCTGTCAGTTGTCATCTCTTCAGAGAAGGCTATCAGGTTGGTCAGGCATGATTTCCCCTTCATAAATCCATGCTGACTGCTGACCACTCCCAATCACAATCTTGTTCTTCATTGTTTGGAAATGGTTTCCAGGAATATTGGTGCATCACCTTTCCCAGAGATTGAAGTGAGATCTGTAGTTCCTCAGATCCTCCTTCTTTCCCTTCTTGAAGATAGGCACTTGCTTTCACCAATCCTCAGGAACATCCCTGGGTTAAATGATCTTTCCAAGATGATTGAGAGTGGCCTTGTAATGTCATTAGCTGGCTTCCTCAGCACGCTTGGGTGCATCCCATCACACCCATTCCTGTATGTCAAATTTGTTTAAATATTCTCTAACTTGTATCTCCTCCATAAAAGGGGAAAAAAAGTATTGCAACAGAGCCATGAAAGTAACAAGGCTAGACAGGGAGCATTTTTCACAGCAGGATAAGAGGACTTTGGTGTAGGATTAAACAGCAGCAATGACTGAATAAATTTTAGGAAACCTGAGTCCCTTAAAAAATTAAGCTGTCATAGCATAGGGCTTTGGAATGTTATATGTTACCAAAGGCTACAGATGAATCTAAAACAGGAAAGGTTTCAAGGTCAGGTAAATTTATCTTCGTACCATTTGTATTACCCTCAAGTAGTCAGTGGTATCATTATCAGTAAATTCCACATTGCAGCGCATGAAATCATGTCACTTTTCTTCTGTTTCTCTAAGTAGTGACAAGCAAACTTATTATGCCATATGGAAATGAAGAGTAACATGAAATTCCTAGTTTTGATTCAATATTTTTAACAAAAAAAAACCTCAGAGAGGTTATTGGATTACATTCATGACTTGCACTTGTCTCTGGGAAGTTTCTCCAGATTTAAGAAAGTGGAAAAAAAGAGCAACTCCCAAAACACGAAACACGAACAAACTGAATTGTCTCTGAGGCAAAATGATTGACATTTACATTACATTTGTATAGTTAATGAAGAATGAAATGTATTTCATGGTAGTTTTTCATGTAAATTTTGTCATATTAAAAACAAGAACAACCAGAAGACTGTTCAGTCTCATCTGATTATAACACATCACTTACTTCACGTTTTTTCAAGTGTTGCTTACAAAGATTGTTAAATATACAAAGACACAGAGCAGAGCAACAACAAAAACCAACAGTTGCTCAGATATCTCAGACAACTAGAAGCAAACTGAATTATCTCTAAACTAACTAGCAAGGAAGCTTGCTCCATACTGTAATCCAAACCCAGAAACTCCTTCAATTATTGGCTAGAAATGTCAGCAAGGAACATATTCTGAATGCAACTTAAAGAACTATACTTCCTTCTATATCAAAACAAAAAATAGGCAAAATCTCAAAAAAGAATCTAATAGTTTAATCTTTTCCTCATTAAAAACTAGGTAAAAGTTTGAACCTGAAAGGTTCAAAAAAAGGCTAACTGAGCGATATTATGCATTTTCTTAAAGAGTCATTTTTGTATTTGTTTGCTCTGTAATTTTTTTTTTCTCAAAGTGCTCATCTTGGGTCCATTGTCTACGTGTTTGTGGAAATAAAATTACACAAAGATTACTGTCCTGGGTTTATGTGGTGGCGTTTTGGTAGCAAGAGGGGGGCTGCAGAGATAGCTCCTATAAGGAGCCGCAAGAAGCTTCGCCGGTTCCAAAACTGGTCAGATCAGTTTCTGGACAGGTCGGACCCATCTCTGGCCGGGGTTCAGCCAATCAGCATTTCTCTGTGAATGCCATATTTACGAAGGGACAAAGGAACCCAAGCCATCCAGGAACTGCAGTGAAGAGAGGGAGGGAGCCAGGGGGCTGCCCCCCTCCGGTCTCCCAGGTGGGCAGCTGCCCACCCTGGGCTGTCACCACTCAACTGGAGATGGCTGCAGCAGTGTGGCCCGGAGCACCCTGAAGTGTCCCGTTCCCAGGGCACCCGCTGGGTGGAGTTCATCCTGCCAGGACTGCCGAGGTTCTTTGAGCCGCTTGCGTCTGGTGCAGCTGCAGCAGAGAGACATTTTCTTCCTCTCCACCCTACTGAGGGGGAGGAGTGAGTGAGTGGCCTCGTGGTAGCTTCGCTGCTGGCTGGTCTAAACCATGGCAATTACATTGGTAATGTAATGTACATACATTGCTAGTACAACATCCAGGTTCACATACACTACTTCTTCTAGGCTGCTAAACATGTTTTTTCCGGTATCTATAAGTTTTCTTAGAAATGCCCAGTCTTATGAGAACCGAGTTGTCAAATTGCTCAAATAACAAATACCTTAAAAATTGTAGGATCCAGATCCTTAAGTCATTGCAATGACACTGAAATTAATGGAGGTGTGAGATTTCAACCAATTGGAAGGTTTGGACTACTTTCTTCAAAAAAAGTATCATTTAATTAAGTGTCTGACTATATAGCTATTGTTTACTAAAAGATACACAATTTATTGAACATTACTTTTAGGAGACACACTCTAGTTGTTTATTAAATACATATGTCTTGCCTTAGGACCTATCACTATTAGGCATCAAGGAACCATCCTACTTTTTCTTTTTTTTTCTCACTGTATTTCATACTAAAGAGAGTTTTAAGCCTAAGTGTAGCTCATCTTAGTCTGTTTATTCACTTAGGTAAGAACAAGCAAACAAATTTGGAATTTTTGGGGTAATATAATGAATATTAAACGTAGCTCTGATTTTCACCATATTTCTCACGAAAAACTGTACTGTAGGTTAATATGTTTCATACAGAAATTCAGGTATAGTTTTGTTCTGAGAAATTTAAAGGCGCAAATTTTGAAAAATGACTTTTCAATAGAAACTTTACTTCACTTTTCTATGTGGTAGATAATTATGTTCCTCAGTATGCTACAGCCAAAACTGTTATAACAGCTATAACTCACAACACAGTAATGATGGTGACAATCAGAACTTGAAAAGAATAGCAACCAGATTTTTTAGAATGCTAATTTATTCCAAGAATATAAAGTAAGCTATCTTGTTTCTATTATTGCTCTCTCATTTGACTGGAAGAGTGTTAAAATAAGATGAATCAATAACTTCAGCAAAAGTAGTCTTATTTATGTGTGAAATGTAAAAAGCAAGCTAAATTTAAACAGTTCTTATTCAAACTGTAGGTGCAAAGTAAAGATTGTGCCCTTACCTTCACAACGTGGGACAGTAGAGCTCCATACTACATTTCCATCTTGCATAATACATGTTATGGATTCAGAGCCTTGGGTCTTCACAAAGCCATCATCACAATGAAAGGAAACAGAACTTCCCAGAAGGAATCTGTCTCCAAAACGCCTCCCATTTATAGGAATACCTGGATCATGGCACTCATTCTGACCAAAGGCTGATAAAAACATAGTAATAGTAATAATAATAATAATGTTATTAACAACAAGAATAATAATAGGAATAACATCAATGTCTCTTTTTTTTTTTGAGGAGGGAATATCCTTTGATAAGTAAGAAGATAAGAATATAATTGAAAATATAGGAAACTGCTCAATAAAAGTCAGCATTATATCCAATGACATTCACACAGATGCAGCACAGTTCAAATTCTGAAGCTTTTTAGTTATGTGTGGCTATAGATGAACATGAACATGCTTAAATTTCCTTCTGGACAAAATCCAGCTGTTTGCCTCTAATACAGTAAGTGTGTTTTCACATTGCCGCTAATCTGACAGAAATACAGGCTACTGCCAAAAATCTATGGCCACGGCCTGGGCCAGACAGAGTAACCTCCTAGTGGGTTGCTCAGAACAGTCTGCCTCCATCTAGTGGCATGGCAACACATCGTGTAACCAACACCTCTATATGCATGTATTACCTCATGGTGGGTGTTCTCACCAGTATGTGGAATGAGTTGCAGAGAGCAGCAGTGCGGGTGCATGTACAGCTAATGGGACCTCCATGGCTTTCAGCAGGAGTGGGCAAGTAAGGGAACCCACTTCAAGGAAAAGAAGTGAGTGCTTGTAACTCATATGTCCTGTGGGGGGAATGTGTGTATGTAAATCTTGGCAGGACAGAATGAGGATGGATTAGAGTGGAAACGTATTTACAAATTTGTAGGTGTTAAGAGTCACAGCTGTTGCTCCTCAGGACTCAGTTTTGGGATCAGTTCTGTTTAATATCTTTCTCAACAATCTGGATGAGGAGATCGAGTGTACCCTCACTAAGTTTGCAGACAACACCAAGTTGAGCAGAAGTGTTGATCTGCCTGAGGGTAGGAAGGCTCTACAGAGGGATCCGGACAGGCTGGATCGATGGGCCAAGGCCCATTGCATGAGGATTAACAAGGTGAAGATAATGAATCAATAATCTGCTTTGATCCTGATTTGATTTAAACTACAAGTGGTGTACTTTTTCCCTGCCACACATAGGAGGTCCAGAAGTACTAGGACTTTGGCTGAACTTAGCCTAAGCATTTCCCACAAACACAAAGGGCTCATAAATCAGGGACATTCCCATTTGTCATCTCAGTTTCACACTATGGAGGCATACGTGTTCTTAGATAATTCTAGCACATAAGGTGCGCATCAAGCTCAGCAATAACATCTACTCTAATACGAAAAGTGTGGTGGAAAGCTCTTTTGCATAATGCCTAGGTGATCAGGACTCTCAGGGAATTTGATCCATGAGTATTATGTTCACTGTGTAATTCTCCAGCTTCAAACAGGAATAGTAAAGATTGTCCTTATTACGATGTGTCTTTACTTTGGTAGAACAGAACATAGAAAAAGGATCTGAATAATCTCAGGCAGAAGCAGACCTAGAATTCAGGCCCTGCATTTTCCGATAAATCTTTTAATCTCTACAGTCTTAGTTAAGGTGAGGATCTGTCCTTTCTCTTCCTGCCACTTTTCAAAGGACAATAATTATCCCTTTCTCTGAAAGCAAAGTAACAATTTAGGCATCTAAGACTTAAAAAAGTTTCGATCCATGAATTTGAGTTTTATGTAGGGCATCTTTCTAAATAATGCAAGGGAACACCTTGGTCGTGAACAAACACTGATTATCTTGACACAGGATAGGGGCAGTACAAGATGTGACAAAGAAAACTTTATTGTCAATTAACTTCTTCTATAATATTAAAAGATAACTTCTTCAACTAAAAAGATAACCTGCATCTAAGTAATGTCTTTGAATGAATAATAAAACCTCCAGGAGAGTCAGCAGTCTATGGCAAACATAATAGTGTTTTCTACTTGACAATGACATTACTAGAGTTTTCAACTGAGAGTATTATTGAGTAATAGCCTTTCATATAAACAAAACAAAAGATGGCCATCTGTAGACATGTATTTTTTACTTTGGTTTCCCAAATGAGAATGACTTATACTTTCAGTAGCTCTCTATATGTATGTGACTGCTATGTTCACATTTAACGACTTTTGAACTTCTTGACGAGTTGCAACTAAATTTTGCACGTTTGACAATTACACTGTCAAAGATATTACATTCTTAAATTTTTTAAAGTAACTATAGCTGGAGAGAAGAATGATTCTTAAATTAGTGCACTCCTACAGGAAACACTTCTGCAAGAGATCAGCTATGTTCTTAGACACTAGAAAAAACACAGAGGGTAACTATTACGTGTATCTCAAAACAGAGATCTACATTTTTAGGGGTCTATATTCTTAGATACCACACCATCTAACCAGAAGATAAAATGCAAAAACAAAGCAGGTTCCCAGAGCTATTTATTTGCAATGATATTCTAGTTGCTTGTTATATTTCTATACTTTTCAGATGAACGTCTCCATACTTGCGATCTAAGCTTAACACATTTGTGGACTTATTCCTGATGGTTGCATTGAGATGTATATTAAATCACTTGCACTGGACGCTTTGATCTGAATGTTCTGGGCTTTAGGTACGTGCTGTGCATTTACGCAGTGCCAATCAAAAAGGGCCTTAAATAATGAAGAGAATTCCTCAGCACTATCATATTTAAAATAAATGGTACAGATTCAGAGAAGTTAATGAATATCAGGAAGACAGCTGAAAGCAGTGCAATTATACAAGCATTACAATTTACTTCTGTATAATAAATAACATCAAGTTCTATTTTTCATTATTATGAAGAAAGATAATTCGATTTAAGACTAGGCATAAAATAAAAGCAGAGGTTCTTACTTGTGTAAGTTATATTAAATCCTCTTCCAGTGGTAGAGTGATCCGACTGAAATTCAAGTCTTACTATGTGCCCACTGCTAGCCAACTGAGAAGGGACCTCGTTGCCAGAAAAAGTGCCAAGAGGTGGTAAATCTGAAATCCCATCGTCTTTCACTGTAAGGTAGTCAAATTGAGGTTCTACATCAAAGTCGTTGAAAATCAGGTGGATTCTGCTTCCTGGCTCCGAGATAATTAACCAAACGCAGTTCATATTGTTCCCATACTCTTCAGGATAATTTGGAGAAAGAATAATTCCAGATGGTGTGGTGAAGTTGAAGAAACAAGAGACTAAAGAAAACAACAATAGATTCTCAAAATACTAGCCGTAAACATTATAAATGCTTGTCTTTTTATTTTTTATTCTTGTGGAAAAGGATGCTTTTGAGGCCTGGATGTCAAATCTACTGCATGTGCAACCTGCAAATGTTTAAGAGTGTCAGAACGTTTCTCCAATACAACATGTCAGCCTTGCATGATTTTATTTCCCCAAGCAAGGCTAAGTGACTACACCAGCACTGCCAAGAGATTATTAGAAGCATGTAGAGAATGCCAAACAAAGCAAAAGTAATGCTTGATGTGTCACAATTTGGAAAAATTGGAAGGTTTGTTCTGAAATGAAAATGCAACTTCCAAATCTAAATGTGATTTTGATTTAAAAATTTAGATTTAAAACATTTAGATTTAAAAATTAGATTTAAAATGTCAGTTTTGTCTGCAGCAGACAAAGTTCATGCTGATGCAAATAATAGTAGAAAATTAGATGTGTCTTCATCAAGAACCTTAAAAGTATATAGCACAAAATTATTTTACCCCTAGTTTCCCTTATAGCACAGGGCAATTAAACAAAAATAATTCAAAGCTCTTGTCCTATTTCACTCCTTTGGCTCAACTTTCATCAAGACAATTCTTAATTGATTGCAGTCATGAGCTTGTGGTTGGTACTTTAGTGAGAAATGGAGTACAGTCAGAAAGAGGAAGGCTCACTGCATGTTAATTGACACAAAGGATAACCGTTACTCACTCTTCAAATGTGTCAAACTGAACTCAATGTTTGTAACAGATGTTGTAAGTTTTGGTTTAATTATCATTCACAGGGCATCTGCACGTCAAACAGTGGAGGACAGTGAAAAAACTCTACACTATTGTCAACAGAAACTAATATATCAACTCAGTGCAATACAGCACCATGCAGAAACACAACTTCTGTCTTCAAAGGGAATTGCAGCCTCCTGTCTCTGCCCAGGCCTTACGTGCTATGACATGTTTCAGCGTTGCGTGAGCATATAGAGACTTCTTCCAGTTCAGAGCAAGCTTACTCAGCTTGTTAAGTCCTGTATCAACACAGCTGCAAAATATGTGTATGCCCAAGTAGAATTTGACACCTCAGTAAGGTTGTTTTGAAAATCCAGTACTGAATTATAACACCCTCTATAGGAAAAGATAATATGGTCTGGAGAACTGAAGTGCGTAATATACCTGTGTACTAGAAAGATTTACATTATTTCACCATAGAAGAAGAAGAAAATAAAAAAGTAAAAAAAAAACCAACCCAACACTATTTAAATCCATCTGCAAGTTTATCTACAAACACATTTTATCTTTAAAAAAAAAAAAAAATCACTATTAATAACCTTATTTATGCTTTTTCCATGTTGGATATCCTTATATTCATGATATTCATTTTCATGCTTTATTAGGATATCAGAAAAAAAAACCACAATCTTTTCTTATATGGATCTGCAGAGTGCTTTGCACTGCCAGAATCAACCTGTATGTGCCACAGAGTCCCTTTGAACACTTATATGCTATTAGGAATTGCTCATTTAGAGTCTAATTCAACACACATTTACATTAAGAGTGTTAAATGTTTCAATTACATATAAAACAATGGGAAAGAACATTCTTAAATAGTCCTACGTGATGTTCCCCATAAATGAGCTACTATTGAGTCGACTAAAATACCCAAACATCTGACTGAAAAAGTCTTCAAGGTTTTTTGAAATGTTTTCCTGCTGGCTAATCACAAATGCTAAGAAAAGCAAGAGGCAAAGGTCAGAAAAATAATACAGAAGAAAAATAAAATTCTTACAAACACAGCTGGGTTTGTTGCCAGACCACTGGTTGTTTTGTTGACATGTAATCGTTCTCTCTCCCACTAGTTCAAAAGCTGCTTGACATTCAAAGGTAAGTGTGTCTCCATGCAGAAAACTGTTGCCAGTTCTTTTTCCATATGATGGAATTCCAGGGTCTCCACAACCTCCTTTCTCAATTTCTGAATATCAAAAAATTCAAACACAATAATAAGGAAAATATATTAGAAAGTAATTTACGTCAGAATCATAGAATCATAGAATCATAGAATGGTTAGGGCTGGAAGGGACCTTCAAAGGTCATCTAGTCCAACCCCCCTGCAAGGAACAGGGATATCTCCAACTAGATCAGGTTGCTCAGGGCCTCATCCAACCTGGCCTTGAACGTCTCCAGGGATGGAGCATCCACCACCTCTCTGGGCAACCTGTTCCAGTGTTCTACCACTCTCATAGTAAAAAATTTTTTCCTAATATCCAACCTGAACCTACCTCCCTCTATTTTAAAACCATTACCCCTTGTCCTATCATAACTGGCCCTCCTGAACAGCCTCTCCCCATCTTTCCTGTAGGCCCCCTTGAGGTACTGGAAGACCGCTATAAGGTCACCCCGGAGCCTCCTCTTCTCCAGGCTGAACAGCCCCAACTCTTTCAGCCTGTCCTCATAGGAAAGGTGCTCCAGCCCTCTTATCATCTTCGTGGCCCTCCTCTGGACCCTCTCCAACTGGTCCATGTCCTTCTTATGTTGGGGACTCCAGAACTGGACGCAGTACTCCAAGTGAGGTCTCACGAGGGCAGAGTAGAGGGGGAGAATCACCTCCCTCGACCTGCTGGCCACGCTCCTCTTGATGCAGCCCAGGACGCGGTTGGCCTTCTGGGCCGCAAGAGCACATTGCCGGCTCATATCGAGCTTCTCGTCCACCAGTACTCCCAAGTCCTTCTCCTCAGGGCTGCTCTCGATCCAATCACCACCCAGTCTGTATTTATGCCTGGGATTGCCACGACCCAGATGTATCAGAAGTGTTTTCAAAATATTTGGCATTATGATTTAAAACTAATATTTACAGCTGAAAGTGAACTAGAGGTAAACGCTATAAAACCGCCTCTAAGATGACTTAGGATCTGAAACCTTTTCGTAAGCTAATAGCTTCCGTATCTGCATTGCTGAAGATAACAAAATACTCATGTTTAACTGCACGGCATCACAGAATTACAGCACATTTGAAGGTAAAATTATAAAGCCATAGTCTCCGTTCTAACCATGGAGACATACTATGTGTAGATCCTATTTCTGGTAATGAAGTACTAGTAATAAAGAATCTATCATTAACTCTCACATCTGCAATTCCATTTATAAGGTTATTAGCAATACAATTAAAAGTATATAATTTACTGAGAGCATCAATGAATTTCATTTTAAGCACTAAAATATAATTAAAACAAAACTGAGGAATTATTTCTTAATCTCATACTTCAAATTAGAGTCACATTTTTCCCAGCTGCATTCAGCTACACTGAAAAGAGATTAATATTTTGAGTTATACTTCCTAGCTATTTTCTAGGACATCTGCTATTAAAATTCTTTAATTTGTAGATATTGAAGATACATATACAGGGTCAGAATATAAAAAACTCAATTCTTATGAAACTTATAAATAACAAGAATATTAGGAAAGGAAATGTAAATATTAATTGCTTGTAGTAGAAATGCTGAATCATCTTACAAATTACTATACACGTCTGTCCATCAAAAATGAAAGCTGAATTTCTTTGCTATTAAATTTAAAGTAGTTTATTTATTAATTTCCATTTGAGTAGCAAAAATAACAATAAGGCATTTTTGGTTCTATAAACTATGTTACAACATCTGTAGTAAAATGATGTAAATCTCATTTGAATGACAGTTATAAAATTCTTGTTATTTGAATGTTTCCCAGTTCATGCCAAGGTACAAAATCCTAAACATTGAAGATAACAAGAAGATGCAACTCACTGAGGAATATTAAATACTAATATAATTCAACATGATTAAAAATGTCTACTGTCAAATATTGTTAAATCTACTACTGTTAAATCCTGGCAGAAGTGTCCATCTTGACATGCTAACTCCAACAGAAATTTCAAGATGAAGGATGGCATTATCATGACATGTGAAGTCAATCTACCATGTTTACACCCTTAAAGTAGTTGTGAACAGATTGTTGATGACCATGTTCAGAAATGTATGCCACATATTTCACAAAAGAACAGGTTATTCATCAGGATAAAAAGAGGTATTTGTTTTTTTCTTGGTAATCTTAAAATCAAACTTTGAAGACAAAGTTAGGAGTAACTATTCCATCTATGAATTCAAAGCAGTTCCATAGTCAGTTGTTTTATTTAAATAATTTGTCTTACCAGAAATCTAGAGTGTATCAAATGAATGAAAATATCTTCCAGAAAATCCAGTACACAAATGTAATAAAACACCAGTAGAGCAATATCTTAAATAATATTTATAAATAAGGATTCAAAATTATATATACTTATAAATGCTTTAATCTTCTTTCACCTGCCTGCTCCTACTGTGACACTGATTCCTGCTGCCACAGTGGAGCAATGGAAACCTGCGTGTTCCCATCTATCCACAGCTCCACATCCTACATGAAAATGTGGAGAGCTACGGAAAATCAGAAACCACATTTTAATTGCATTTGACAAGTTCACTTCCTCCACTGACAGCAAAGCTATATCTAATCCAGCATGTGAGAATGATCATAAACACTCTTTTCAAAACCTGTTGTTTCTCAAAGATCAGGGCAATACTGTCTCAGGCAGGAGTGTCAGGAGGCAAACTGCAAGGTTTTGCAAAGGCACTGCTGAAGAATTATCCCTTGAAAGCAAGTAACAGTGTTTCCACAGTCTATAGAGGAAGTATCAAAATATCTTTAATTAATGAATTTACTGAAGTAGAAGACAGATCAAGATGCTTTCTAACTCTCAGAAGATACACCAAGTCCTAGGAGAAAGGTATGGATCATTGAACCAAAACCTTTAGCAGAAATTACCATGAATTAAGCTTTCCAGCAGGCTGAATTTTTTTTTTTTTTTTTTTTTTTGTAAGAAACCAGTACACTATGTCTTCAGTCAGAACCAAGCTCTTACTGAGGAAAGCAAGAATGCAGAATAAACTTTGGAGATTAAGTAAATACTTTGTGCTTCTTAATATACTGCCCTTCATTCAAGAATGCACAGTTTAACTTGAGGTGGAGATATAATTTGGATTTTTAAATATCTGATTTGCAAGCACAAACACATACTTAAAAATATAAAAACTGAATTCAGGTCAAACATTTTTTAAAATACTGTTATTCTTTGGAAAAAACAAATTAAAAATATTTTAATGATGAATTTTAGGTTCTCTTAAAATACATTAGAAGGAATTTTTAAATCAAATAAAAGCCAAAAAAAAATAATTAAAAAGTCAAAATTAACTGTATTAACTTTATTTCTATTTCAACTTTCAGGTGTGTGCTTGTGTGTTCAACATAAAAACAATTTACCAAATGTCACAAATTTATAAAACACTTCTAAGGATGTCTTATTTGTATTTTGATGATAAAAAACTTGAAAAATTCCATCCAGCTCTAGAAATCTCCATCTTCACAAACTTTGATGTGAAGACTATCTATCCTTAACAGAAAACATACTCTAGTCAAAACCAAGTTATTCAGGTTGACAGAAAGCACCCATTAAATTTCAATGGATAGCATTCACTTCCATCTTCAAGTTTCATATGAATTTCCTGGTATGAAGATACATGCATATCGTATCATTCTTATTCATATTACATTACAGGTGTTACAATCAATACCACAATTTTAGATCAATTAATATTGTACCAATTAATTTTACAGTGAGACAAAGATCTGCTGTTTTGACACTACAAAAATCAAAAAGAACACCCAACTTAGATTCTTTCACAACTTTCCATGCACCGTTTCAGTTCAACATCTGGTTTTGTATTGTATGTAATGTTCTTGTATTACAATTAATTAATGCATGCATTAGACAATTTCCTTCCAAAACACTTGAAAAATACCAAAACCCCAAAAAGCTGTGTTTTAGCTGACTGAACTTCTCATAGATGGACTGATTGCAGGTCTGTAGTGGGTAAGATGACAGAACTTCCCTTCCTCATAGTAAGATATAAATTTTTAGTAGTACTCTCAGTTATAATGTCCAAATTTTAAATTTTTTAATTAAAGTATTGTAAAACGTAAATCCATGCAAAAATTTTGCCAGGAGCAGAAAACAATGTTAAATATTTACTTTCTTAGTATTCAAGAAATCATCAGGAAGCGAGAGAACAAAGCAGTCACATGCAAGACTGTCTGTACATTTCTCTTTAGTAAAGATCTAGATTTCCTTCACTTATTTAATGACAACCCAAAACTTAGGGAAGACAGATAAGGCCAAATTCAGCGGTTTGTATTTCTACATAAAGCATACTATTTGTTTATCAATAGATCTAGATTAGTACAGGCATGTAATGATTCCCAAAATTTTTTTTTTCCTCTAAGATTTAACACAGTTTTTTATTTCATTGCCTCTTCTGGTACCTGTCCAACTTGCCCTGATTTGATTAGAAAACAAATTTTTTAAATGTCTAAATTCAGTTGAGGTGCATTGTGCCTCTTACTTCAACATATGCATGAATTATTCTGCTTCATAAATTGCAAAGAGACTATGTATTTGTTTGCTAAAAAGAGAACATTCTTCTAACCAAGTCAGTTGGAGCTACTTTGAGCTCTTAGAGAAATCCTATGGGACAGAAAAGGTTCTTAAAATGACAAGCATGAAAATAAAAGCTATGTTAACCTATTTAAAGTGTGGCAATAAAAATTCTAATCCTTTAGGATTATTCTGTGTACTCATTCAACGTTGGTCTTCTTTTGATCTGAGTCGTTAGAGCTGTGTGAACTTCATGAAGCTTGCAAATAAGCTCTCAAGTTCAAAATTAAACATCAGCTTTCTCTGGTTACCAAAATATTAACATTTATCTTATTCAATTGTTTCTGGCTTTCATGTACTCTCTTTCAGTAGCCTGGGGAAAGAGACTTTTCATCTTGTTTGTAAACTAGAAATATTTACTCAGTTTCAGGGAATATTCTCTCTTTAATTTTGGAAGAATGACAAAATCAGATTTCTGATGAGAAGATCATATTCCTTTGAAAATCAAAGATGTTTCTGTTGCTGTGTTTTCTTTCAAAGGAAGAAATATGGTAATTCTAAAGTGATGTTAAGTATCTAAATAAGTATTATGACTATCATTTGAAAGGTGTCATATAGCAATTCAAGATGTTTTGATGAAAAGGCTTTGCATTACTTTGACCCAAGTATCTGAAATATATAATAAAATAATTCAGAGATTATGACATTTGGCAGTCTTGAATTTAGGAGGCATGGTAGCTATTTACCTTTTTTTCAATTGTTACTAGATTACAAATACACAGTTAAAATGAAATTCTTAATGCAACTATGTTTTCATTCACACTATCCAACATTCTAGCTGCATCTAGGCATAACTTTTACCATTAGAGTATTAGTAATATCCCCACAATTTAATAATTCAGATGTATAAATGTAATTTAAATTGTGTTTTAAACACGTGGGTTACACAACAATCCATTATTTCAAAGAAAAGATACATAAATAAACTTCATTAGTTCAAGATCTATCAGAAAGTTGAAGTCAATACCTCTAAAAGCTAAAATCATGAATTTGACAACATTTCATAATTATCATCTTAACTATATTCAAGATAGGTTAAGGAAAACTGAGAACTGACAAAGGTACACATTTACACACACACACACAAAAAAAGGAAGACAGTTTAGAAGTTTCAGTTTAACATCTAAACTCTTGTATGACAGGCTACAGAAATTCATGTTTTAAATACTAGAAAATCAATCATTTAGTTCATTTTCTCTTTTTCCTCATACCTCTCTGCATTAACAGACATAATACCACACAGTGGAATCTCATTTAAAAACCCAAACGAAGTAACCCTCACACAAAGAGAAACCCTTATACAAAGAGAAACCCTTACACAGAGAAGGTATACAGAGATATACTCAGGATTGCAGAAGAGGACATAAGAATGATATTCTATATATGATTCCTACAACGGAACATAGTAACAACTACTGACAGTGAAAATGATAAATCAAAACTAACAGAGAAAAGTATTTCAGATAGCATATAACTGGACTGCAAAAGCAGCTATTAAAGCTAAAATCAGGTTGGCCTAAAGCTAAAAACAGGGTAGCCTTACATCATAATTTTATGGATGATCACAGTTTTATCATTATTCCAGTAAATTTCTTCAAAGAAATTTTACAGTACAATTTATTATCAGTCTCTAACCATAAAAGAGAAGGCCTCCTTCACAGGTCATATAGTTCCGAGCCGCATTCTAAGAGATTCTCACAATTTCTCTGAAATGTTTTGTCCTTGCTGTTATCAAAAAGGCCACAGATCATATCTAGTAGATTAATTTTTGTTGCTTCTACCTTATTGCATTCTGTATCAATATTAAAAAACAAACATGACCTCAGAATCAGATAGACGGAAAACCAACATGAAAATTTTTTATAGGAAGTCCATTTCAGTTAACAGTTCACTATCATAGCATATGGATGGCTTGTTGGTGATAATATATCATATTGCATCATATCATATCTTATCGTACAATATAAAAATCCTCAAAAGTAATAAAACAATTTGAAGAGAGAAGAAATCAAATCTTTTTGACAAATATGTTCTTTACGTTTAATATTTACTGTGTACTTACATATTCCATTACAGAATGTAGAAAAATAAAATGTCAGTTTGTTCACAATCAATTTTACATGTCCAAGGGTAGATACAGACTAAAGCTGAACAGGGACAAGGAAGAAGTTTTCTGTTACTTGTTGCAGAATAGTTTATGATACCAACTAACCGACTGATGAAAGAGTAGGTGAAATTGCTTATCAATAATTGTAGAAAAAAAAATCTGGAAAATAATTATTATGAGCTTGCAGGCACGATAGGTACTGAATTGACAGCACTCAGCAACAAGAACTATAGCATTCTAAAGCTAATTCTGTGAAACTGTAAGCTATTGAAAATATTAAGAATTGCTAGGAAAGGAACAGTGAACAAAACAGAAAATACTCTTCTGATATCACACAAAAACCCGTTTCATTTGCATGTCAAATACTGCATGTAGTTTTGCTCCTCCATATAAAAAAGGTTACATTAGAACTAGGGAAAGAAAATAAAAGATCAAAGTGACTGCTTCTGAGCAAGTGAGGACCTATTAAACAGACTGGAAATGTCTTTTTTTGGAGAGGTGACATATATGTGTTCAAAAAGCGATTGGACAAAAAAACATGGAAGAAAATCTTACTGAGAGACCAAGAGAAAGTACTTGAGCCATGCATCACTGGAAACAGGGAAAGTACTCTGGGATTATCTCTGTCTTTTGATTTATCACTGTATACTTCACCATTTTTTCCTTAAACACTCCTTATTGTCTAGCAATCAACATGCTATGGGCTTTCGGTCTCACTGTAGGTTTTTATTCTAATGTTTTGTGACAAAGAATCTCATATTGTTCAAATTGCAGAGTTCATGTTTCTTTACTAACAAAGAGTAGAGCTTGTCTATCCAAAAGGCTGAGCAGTGCCCTGGACAAAAGCTAGCCCAAAGATATCCTGTGGAATGCAAGTTAGCGTGTTAGGGTGGAAAATAGGAAGTACAGTAAAAAGCAAGTGCAGCTGCTTCAGAAATTATCAGAATAGCATAAGGATGAATCTTGTGAAAAGGTGAACCATAAAATGAGGCAAAAGACAATAAAAGAGCTTGTAGAAATTCATTAAACATAAGAGAAAGAAAAATGGCTAGCAGGAAAGGAGAATGAAGAACACTTTCACTTTACCAAAAAAAAAAAAAAATCCTAGCTAGATAACAAAAGTTTAAAGAAAATTAAGTAAAGGGCAGGATAGGAGGAGAACAGGTTAAGAACTACTTAGAAAATGTAGACATATTCAAAGGAACAGGGCCCAATTAAATTCACATTAAAGTACTTAAACTGAAGTAGTCTATACACTATTAGCAATTATCTTCAAGAACGTATGGAGGACAAGGGAGGTCCCAGCTGACTGGACGAGGTCACATGTAAGAACTGTCTCAAAAACTGGAGAAAAGAGGACTCAAGTAATTACACAAATACATGTGTATATAATTTGTCCCTTCAAACATGGAAAGTGATATGCTTTATCTTCCTTTACAACAGAATTTCCTTGAATATCCTTACCTAAAATAATCTTAAGTCCTGACAAGGAAGACATGGTAGTTGTCTAGAAAAGAATCAATGTGCTACTAGCATTTTTTAAAAGTGCAAGCATATTGACCAGCATAATTTTAGGATTGTAAAGCCAACATTGATCCTAAGCAAAGTAATGGAACAGTCAACACAGGAGTCTATAAAGGGTTAAAAGATAAAATATCATTAACATCAGTTAACATGGTTTTATGGAAATTTGGTTATGTCATACAAACAATATGGTTTTAGATTATAAACTTGGTTGACACAATGTATTTGGACTTCTTTCAACCTTTTGAATTAGTAACACATGACATCCTAATTAAGAATTGGCATCATAGAAAATCAATTTAGCACATATTAAGTAGATTAAAATTAGATAATGACAGTATCTCAGAGCATAAATGTGAATAAAGAATTATCATTAGGCAATAGAACTGCTTCAATTAGCTTAGTATGGACTTTTTGAGTCCAATCCTAAAAATTTGTTATACAAATGATATTACTTTTTGCTTCCCAATTTGACACTTTCTGAGGAACATAACCTAACATAAAACTACCCTCTAGACAAATAAAAGGAGCCTCACAGCTTAGAATTCACTCTGTAAGATATTTCATATAACCATATCAAAACAGTGTATATCTACATACAGATGTAAATATTTTGTTGGGATACCATACATACAAGAAAATAAAAAAAATAAAAAAATA
This sequence comes from Tauraco erythrolophus, assembly GCF_009769465.1. NCBI lineage: Eukaryota > Metazoa > Chordata > Aves > Musophagiformes > Musophagidae > Tauraco > Tauraco erythrolophus. Next base: position 47,886,665 of record NC_141466.1, on the reverse strand, counting down.
AATAAAATCAATGCATTCTTTTCAGTGAGAGTAACTGAATAACTCAAATGTCACAAAATGTGACATAAAAATGTGTTACAGAGTCTTCATGGGCTTTAGCTATCTATTTGACTTTGCATAGATAGACTGGACTTCCGAGTTGGAAAATTCCATTTAACATCTTGGTTTTCCACTTTCACACTCAAAAGAAAAAGGAAGGATAGGCTGGGTTATGTTGAGGATTTAAAAACAGGGTTTTTTTCTCAAAAAAAAAACCAAACAAACCTCCTTCTGAATATTGCCTGCCTGTGGTAGTGAACTGCAAAAACATAAAAAACCCAGCAAATTGCTACAAGAAAGTCCTCTGCCTGTTACAATTATGTATAATCAAGCTTAAATATAGCTTTTGTAGAGTCACTGGGGTACAAGTAAAACTCTTTACCTGTTCATCACAAAGATATTTGCCTAAAACCAAATATAAAAAACTTTAAAGTCTTTGACAAGTAAAGTGTTACTAACATTATACCTGTTTGTTGGGTTTTTTTTAAATTTATTTCCTTTATGTTTCTATGCACACTGGAAAATACAGTGACCTTACATGATATGTGTCCACAACAGTAAAACTGTTATGTCCTACTTGTTCTATTTCGTCATTTAGACCACTTAGAGCATCCAAATTATTATAATCATTAATCAATCTCAGAATATAATTTTAAATGCTACAGTGAACCAGGAACTAAAGACAAGAAACTAAAGATCTTAAAGAACACTTATTCTGACAGTTACCTTCAGGGTAAAAAAATGCCATGCAACACAAGTTTTGAGTTCTCGAGAAAGTTGTACAATTTCTACACACATTTACAATTTGATGCAATGCTTATATACAGAAATGGTAGCCTGATTGATATGAACTTCTAGCTTGGAAAGAAAAGCTCTGGATGTGTGCTGGGGTCATGTCCACCATGCCTTCCTGATTACGTCTCATCCTCAATAGACATGATGTGTGTTGCTCTGAATAACACTACTTTTTGTGGCTTTAGTTAAAGTGATCAATTCTTATCAAATGTTCAAAAATCCAGAGAGAATCTTTCTATGGCTTCTAATATGAAGCTCATAGTCCTGTGCAGGGGGTGGGGTGTGACAGCAAAAGATTTATGATTTATGATTCACATAAGTGAATGGCAATGGTTTTTAACTCATTGCAACATCCTGAAATCTTGGACTTAAATTGGAGGAGAAAAAATTAAAAGAAGATACCATTTTGATTTATTTTTTCAAATAGAGTAAGTAAGGGGGAAAAAATGTAAATGTACATTTAGGTTGTTCCTATCAGGGTACATGTTCTGATGAAAGAACAGCAATACTCCATCCAAATGTCTATACTGTGGAGAAGCAAACAGATTAGGTATAGTCAGTTTATTTTATAGAACTGCAATCTTGGCAGATGAGGAAAGAATTCCAACCAACATGTTGTGCCCGCTTTTCTTGAGCAAATTGTAAGAATGTAAGGAAATTTTTAAAAAGTTCAATGTTTTGACATCCAGTTCTTGCTAAAATCCTTTGAAATTCCTCCTCTTTTCTCTACATACTGCTGTTAGCAAAATAGCACAAGAAGAACCTATGGCACTGGTTCCAAGCAGTGGATTAGATTTTGAACCAAACTCAACTGTTGATGATAATATTTGGAATTATGAGTCCAATAACGTTCAGTTGCAAGCTGAATAAGCTTGAGAAATGCTACTCACCAAAACTCAGTAATCTTTTCTACAGCCTACTAATACAACACAACAGAAACATTAATAGATGAAAGTTTTTAACCATATTCTATATAAAGGTGACTGTACAAACAATTTTTTGATATTTCATGCAGAGGCCATATAGACATTAGAAAATAAAAAGTGGCAACAAATGTAAGACCTTGAAACCATCAAAGACAGTTAGATTGAAATGTGGTGAGTGCTTCAGATGGCAGGAAAAATCCCAAAGGTTTATGTTTTTGTTTGGTTGGTTGTTCTTTTAAGTATTCAAACTCTTAGTTCTGTGAGGAAGGCTCTGCAAGTGCACAAGTGCTAATACCACTCCCTGGCATCTGAACAGTCGCAAATATACTCACTACCTGAGGGAAATGATCCTAACTTTGTTTTTCTTCCAAAAGAGAGGAAAAACACATCAACAGACATACCTGGAGACATAGACTGGAATCAGTTTACATCTGTATTTACAAAGAGTCATGTACTTCATTTATTTTACGTATTACAACTGATACTGTTAGAATAGCCGCAAAACATTCATTGCTTTATTGTGCGTTCTATCTGTAATGATTTTGGTTTAAAGTAAAAAGTACTTTGCTTTCTAAAAGCTCCTTAAGCATTAAGTCGTTCTTTGGACACTGAACGGAAAAATAAAGATCCTTTGAAAACACTATACTAATGTCAAGCCTACAAGTGAATTGTAAAGAAACTGGTCTTTTAAAATCTTTCCATTAAGGGTGAATAATTTCCTATTCAAGAAAGGATTGTCCATGGCTATGCTGGCCTGGAAAGGTCAGGGAAAAGCGGAAGGTACAAGGGAGTAGAATGTTGGTGTGTAATTAAATCCAAAATCATTAAAAATGCCACAAGATGTATTTTTTTAAAGCTGTAAGATCATATTACAAACCAAATCTGTGGGCAATGAAGGTCATTTGTACTGCTTACCAAATTGTATTCCTTTCTAAAAATACACTATCATCTTGTTTACTGTATTAATATGACATTTTCCACCTACACTGAGCACATACTATACGCCTTGACCTGCACAAATACCCTATTTAATGTAATTCATTACCCTTCACACTTCGAAATCTTCACTGTACAACGTTCTATGAGCTATGTTCAGAAAACACCATAACTGCACATTTTAGAAGAACCGCTTTCTGGTAAATGCCATTAATTCTTTATGATTAAAATAAAATTAGGTAGCATTGTACACTCAGAAGTGTTTAGGTGCAAAACAGAGCATGCAACCACACACGATACTAAATTAGATATCATGATAGCTTTTTGTTAACCTAATTCAGCAATTCACATTTAATAAAGAGTCTGAATGGACCTTATTTTTATATAGTATCAGATATACAACAAGGGAATTAAATGAATAAAAAGGCTAAAAAATGTTCTTAACAATGCTTTGGATTATGAACTATTGTTTTTCTCATATTTCACAGAAATATAAAGATAAATCATTATTTCATCTTGAATAATAATAACCTGCTTTAATCTAAATTGCTAATAAAACAAGAGAGCGATGTAAAAAGGCTGCTCTGGAGGATATGCTGACTTTGTAACAGGTGGAGGTGTTTGCATGTCAAATCAATTTCAGTCAAAGTGTGAAATTAATGTCTGTTTATGAGCTGAAAGGATAAATCACACAGCTGGTGAAAGGACTTGATAAGAATAAAGTATTGAAGAACTTTGAAGCAACTCTTTAGTGAAATAAATCAATTCTTTACGGAGGATCTTACTAATAGATACCTGCGTGTCTGAATTAGAATCTTCAGCTATTGCTTAATATTTGCCATAGATCTTACTTCAGTAAAAGCTATCATTACGAATTGTGGTTTTAATAGTATTTGAGATTCAAATGTAATTGTCCATTTGAAAGCATGTGACATGAGGAATTATTTCCACTTGGCACTGGGCAATCAATAAAGTGACATTTAAGAAATTCAATAAATGCTATAATGAAGGCACAAATGATGAAGAAACTGTTTAATGACCCAAACCTGACTACATCTTTTATCTTTTCATGGTGAAACTATTCAAAAAAAGCACTTAAATAGCCTCACCAAAATCCTAAATGCTCCAATTGATTTAATGAAACGATAATAAGAATCTAGTTTAACTTAAAAAGATTGAAAAATGCATATGAATGAGAAATTCTAGAATTTTTTTTAATCTCAACAACAGTTAAAGAGAATCTACTATATAAAAACATCATGAAGTGGGTTCTATTAAATTCCAGTACAGCATTTATAAGACATGAGTTTTACAAAATAAGCTTACTCACTGAATTGGGAATTAGCAGTAGTGGAAAAGGTCTACTGTGACCTGGACAATAATCTGGCCTCCAAGGATCTGGATGACATCCAGTGCAGGTGAAGGTTTGTATGGAGTACACAGATGTCATATACCAGCACCCTGGTGATAAAGGACTAGGCAGATATCGAGACACCAACTGTTTATAGACTGCCCTGCCAGCTCCAGCAATTTGAAGATAATCTCTGTTCCCCTTCCCCCTTGACCCTATGAGCTTGCATCTCAGCTATGGAAAGACTATCCCACCAGGTCCGGCCACTCAGAGGAAATGCGGAGAATCTCTCTTCCTCCTTGCCCCTACTGGGCTTAATCCACAACACACACACACACAAATATCCATAACTAGAAAAAGAAAGCCAATTTAATGGTAAAGTTACACAGATTAATAATTTCAAAAACTTCACAAACTAAACAACAGGTATGAATTAATCTGGGTATTTATATATAAATACCCCATGTATAGACTTATAATTGAATAAACAATATCTAAAATTATACTGCATATTTTCACTGAGAAATACCAAAAGAAACAGGAAGCATTTAAAAAAAAAAAGATAGCACAGTTATTCTTGAAAATGTGTAAAGAAAGAAGAGTTGATGCCCAGTTCTCTCTCTTTCCACTGTGACCTTGCTATGTGTTTTCCTCCAAGACTGTTCCTAGGCTAGCCACTCTGCCTGAAGCTCTACTGCTAAACAAAGCAGGGACAAGGGTCAGCTTGAGCACTTGATCTCCAACCACCCATACTACACAACCTTTAGGTGATGCCTACCAGCACTCTCTGAGACACTGCCTCATCATGATTCAGGGGACAGCAAGCACCAGGGACCGTTCCCAATAGACTGGATGGACAAGAATGCATCAATTTTCATCCCTGTATTACAAAGTCCTCCAGCACCACTCCACAGGCTTTGTATCTTCAGACATACCTCACCACATCCCAAAGCATTCAGTACACACTCAGTTTCTTGCTAAAACATGAGTCATGGCCTGCAATGAAGCACGCGGTCACTAACACACTGAAATAACATCCTCTTGCCCTGCCCCAAGACTCATACACACAAATACACTCACACACAGAATCTGTCTATGGGTAAACAAGGCCCCTCCTTCGGGCTCTGTTATGTGGATGTATCCTCAAGGCAAGAAAACAGCTCCTGGCGACACTTTATTTAGTAACATGACTGCAGCCTCCACGTGGTTTCTGGGTTGCTGCAAACTACACATAGTCTCTTCTGGGTCTTTATAGGGAAAAAAATAAATCATCAGTTCCCTTTTCCTGTAAGGAGTCCCCAGTCCATGCTGTGCTGTAAGGCTCCTTATAGCTCTCTGCACTCCACCTCTCTCTGATCTGGTCCTAGCCTGCATTATAGAAGTTTGTCATAGGAAGGAATGCTCAGTGAAGGTGTTTTCTTCTCATTCTTACAAACAACTTTTTGATTTTTTTTTTCTTTTTAAAGAAATACTATTTACTAACTTATAGTTAAACAATTAACAAACAAGTTATCATCACAGTTTCCAAGATTATTTCTTATCAAAGTCTCTGAAAGTCAGAGTCAATTTTTAAAATTATCTTTTTCTCTTTGTTTTTTTTTGTCAGCTGGCTACCCTACAACTCACCATTTTCTTTATCTGATACTGCCACGTTTGATTGTATTGTATCATCTATATAACATAGAATAGATTTCTAAAGATAAAAATATACATGTTCTGTTTTTCAGCTGTGAAATTGTGTTATAAAATATATATAAATATATATAAATATATATAAATATATATAAATATATATAAATATATATAATTAGATATATAAATGAATCAAAAGGCTTCAAATCTAAAGAGCAATAAAATTCTCATGGCTTAATCCTTCTAGTGAAAAAATACAGAAAACTGTCACAAAAAAATAAATACTTTTATAAAAATTTATTATGGTGTTGCTCGAAAGAATCACTCATAACATCCTATCTGTTGCTATTTCTGATGTATCTTTCTTTCAGACCATCATTCATAGAAACTTAACAAATTATGGAAGATGCTTGAGAATGCCAAAACATCTCAGTTGCAGATTTTAACAAGACACTCAGAGTATTTCACCACTTTCTGAAATATATAAGGTAAATTGGTAAACTCGAACTATTTTGGTTTAAAAGAGTGAAAGGAGTATCTTCTTAGGTAATGTAGGTGGATAGCTGAGTTCATAGTGCCTACACTGTGGCATTTTCTATATTAAAAACAAATGTCAAAAAGACAGTAAAGGGAAAAGATTTTAACAGGTAAAAAGCAAATTTCCATTTACTTAAAATGATTAAGTTGTTCTATCAAACTTTCATCTGCTATGAAGCAAAGACTGGGATTTATCTTTCAGAAACTGAGATTCAACTCTGTTCAGTTCCATTGTTTGTTTGTTGGGGTCTTTTTTCAGTGGAAGGAGCAAAGTACAAAGAAATATCAGCCAGAAGTGAAAAACAAACAAACAAAAAAACCTCCCCAAAAGATCAGTTAATGCTTACATTTAATTCTCACATATATCTTACTAGAAACTTATTAGAAAATGCTGGGTTTGTTTTTCAAATTTGTTGTTATTATTCTTTAAGAAAAATCATCAAATGTTAATTATGTTTTTTTAAAAATACCGCCACGGCAAACTTTTAATTAAAGTTTAATTAGAATCTGGAAATGACATTTATGTTGAAGTCAAACATAATGAATAATTAACCTGGATGAAAAGTTATATAACATTTTGCTGTTCTATAATACAATAAAAAGGTCTGAGTTGTTTGCTACATTAAATGTGTTTAATTATGATGTGAAACTACTTTCCAAAGAAGTTTGACTAGAAGAATAATCTTCACTGGCTGAGCTAAAACATAACAATTCTCTCTTATTCAGAGACAACATATTATTGTTTCAATGTATAATATTTTTATGCAAAGAGGCAAACAAAAGCTTTTGACTCATGATAAGTTTTAAGTTGTTGTGTCAACTGCTGAAAAGGTATGAATGCACATATGCCTAATCAGTCAGACTAAGCTGCAGTCTGGAGGGGAAGGGAGAGGGAAGCTTCCCAGCCACAGTCATGTCATATCACTAAAAAAGAATACATGTGTTGTATACTGGTTGTACCTAATAAATGTTGAGAGCGTCTAGATTATTTTTTTTTTTTACATTTTAAATTCTGAAGTTTAAATAATGGAGCATATTAATAAAGAGATTCCTCAATGAAATCTAAAAATGAAAAATGTACACAAATGTCAGGTTTGTAAATCACACTATTTTTAACACACACATTATTTTCCAGCATATTGAGAGTCTCTATTATTAGCACAAGAGAATGCATTACATTAAAGGTTATAGTGAAAGAAGCTAATATATTGCTTGAACATTATAACTGAACATCTGTATGTTAATCTGTAAAATGTATGAGATGAATAACAGACATTGATCGTGGAGCATAATTGAGCATAATGACATAAGACCTGGTGGAAGACTCTGAAACATACTCTTATAAAATAAAAATAGGACATTAGAAGCAGAGTTATTCAATTAATATAAAAATTAAAAAGGTATAAAATGCATTGACTTAAAAAATTTCTTCTCAAGCAATCTGGACTTTTCAGTTTTGTTATTCTGTTAATTTAGGAGGGAGAAGAAGAGTTATGCGGTGTTACATGCTCATTGCTTTTTACACTCTTCACGAAGCCTCTGTGGTTTGTAATTGTTTAATAAAGGATAGTGGTATGGGTGGAAATTTGATCTTAGCTGCCACAGTCTACTAGTACATAAGGATGCAATACACTCAACTAATTAAAGTACATCACCATGACCATTATGTCAGAATGGAAGGATACAAGCTCTTTAGGAAGGAAAAAGAGGAGGAGGGGTTGCCCTCTGTGTCAAAGACCAGCTGGAGTGCATGGAGCTGCACCTTCGGACGGATGAAGAGCCGACTGACAGCTTATGGGTCAGGATTAAAGGCAGGGTAGGGACAAGGGACATAGTAGTAGGGGTCTGATACAGGCCACCTGACTATGAAGACCGAGTGGTGAGGCCCTCTACAGACAGATATGAGCAGCCTCACGTTCACGAGCCGTGGTCCTCATGGGGGACTTCAACCACCCCGATATCTGTTGGAGGGACAATACAGCAGGGCAGAAGCAATCCAGGAGGTTCCTGGAATGCACTCATGATAACTTTCTTCTCCAAGTGGTAGAGGAATCAATGAGGAGAGGTGCTGTGTTGGACTTTGTTCTCACCAACAAAGAAGGGCTGGTGGGGAACATGATGCTCAAGGGCAGCCCTGGCGACAGTGACCATGAAATGGTGGAGTTCAAGATTCTTAGGGAGACAAGGAGGGTGCTTAGCAAGCTCACTACCCTGGATTGCAGGAGAGCAGACTTTGGCCTCTTCAGGGATCTCCTCAGTAGAGTAGAAAAGGCTGAAGCCCTGGAGGGAAGAGGGGCCCAAGAAAGTTGGCTAATATTGAAGGATCACGCCCTCCAACCTCAGGAGCGGTGCATCCCAACAAAGAGGAAGTCAGGCAGGAACACCAGGAGGCCTGCACAGATGAACAAGGAGCTCCCGGACCAACTCGGGCACAAAAACAAGGCAAACAGAGGATGGACGCAAGGACAGGCAGCCTGGGAAGAATACAGATCAATTGTCTGAGCAACCAGAGATCAGGTTAGGAAAGCTAAAGCCCTAATAGAGTTAAATCTGGCCAGGGACATCAAGGGCAACAAGAAAAGCTTCTATAGATATGTCAGTGATAAAAGGAAGACTAGGGAAAATGTTGGCCTTCTCCAGAAAGAAATAGGAGACCTGGCTACCCAGGATATGGAGAAGGCTGAGGTTATCAATGACTTCTTTGCCTCAGTCTTCACTGGCAAGAGCTCCAGCTGCACAGTCAAAGTCAGAGAAGGTAAAGGCAGGGACTGGGAGAATGAAGAACTGCCCACTGTAGGAGAAGATCAGGTCCGAGACCATCTAAAGAACTTGAAGGTGGACAAGTCCATGAGATCTAACGAGATGCATCTGTGGATCCTGAGGGAACTGGCGGATGAGGTTGCTAAGCCGCTATCCATCATATTTCAGAAATAGTGGCAGTCTGGTTCCACTGACTGGAAAAGGGGAAATATAGCCCCCATCTGTAAAAAGGGAAAAAAAGAAGACTCAGGGAACTACAGGCCAGTCAGTCTCACATCGGTGCCTGGCAAGATCATGGAGCAGATCCTCCTGGCGACTATGCTAAGGCACATGGAAAATAAGGAGGTGATTGGTGACAGCCAACATGGCTTCACAAAGGGCAAATCCTGCCTGACTAATTTGGTGGCCTTCTATGATGAGGTTACAGCATTGATGGATAGGGGAAGAGCAACTGACATCGTCTACCTGGACTTGTCCAAAGCATTTGATACTATCCCACACAACATCCTTGTCTCCAAATTGGAGAGACATGGAATTGACGGATGGACCACTTGGTGGATAAGGAATTGGCTGGATGGTTGCACTCAAAGAGTTGCAGTCAACAGTTCAATGTCCAAGTGGAGGCCAGTGACGAGTGGGGTAACTCAGGGGTCAGTACTGGAGCCAGTACAACACCAAGCTGTGTGGTGCTTTGGACACGCTGGAGGGAAGTGATGCCATTCAGAGGGACCTTGACAGGCTGGAGAGATGGGCCTGTGAGAACCTCATGAAGTTCAACAGGCCAAGTGCAAGGTCCTGCACATGGGTTGGGGCAATCCCAAGCATAAGTATAGGCTGGGCAGAGAATGCATTGAGAACAGCCCTGAGGAAAAGGACTTGGGAGTGCTGGTGGATGAGAAGCTCAACACGAGCTGGCAATGTGCGCTTGCAGCCCAGAAAGCCAACCATATCCTGGGCTGCACCAAAAGGAGCGTGGCCAGCACGTAGAGAGAGATGATTCTGCCCCTCTACTCTGCTCTCATGAGACCCCACCTGGAATACTGTGTTCAGCTCTGGAGTCCCCTACACAAGAAGGACATGCAGCTGCTGGAGCAGGTCCAGAGAAGGGCCACGAAGATGATCCAAGGGCTGGAGCACCTCTCCTATGAAGACAGGCTGAGGGAGTTGGGGCTGTTCAGCCTGGAGAGGAGAAGAGAAGGCTCCGGGGTGATCTTATAGCAGCCTTACATTACTTAAAGGGGGCCTAAAAGAAAGCTGGAGAGGGACTTTTTACAAGGGCATGTAGCGATAGGACATGGGGCAATGGCTTTAAATTGAAAGAGGGCAGATTTAGATTAGATATAAGGAAGAAATTTTTCATTCTGAGGGCGGTGAGGCACTGGAACGGATTGTCCAGAGAAATTTCAGATGTCCCATCCCTGGAAGTGTTAAAGGCAAGGTTGACTGAGGCGTTAAGCAACCTGGTGTAGTGGAAGGTGTCCCTGCCCATGGCAGGGAGGTTGGAACTAGATGATCTTTTAGGTCCCTTCCAACTCTAATCATTCTATGATTCTACGATTCTATGATTCTATGTTATGTTCCTCAAGTCCGTGTGTATTTTCTAGATGGAAAATGGGGTTTGTCTGCCACTCCAACCTTTATACAGGACTCAGGCAAAACTATTCTCCACTACTAATAATTACTTCAAAACTATTGTGGTAATTACCAGTAATTTAGCATGCGTATTTTTGCTCTATTAGTAACCTACCGATGATACTATCTATTCCTTGAAAAAAACCTCAAGGATGTTGAAACTTAGAAATGCCTGCTGCAGGCTTATCTGAACAATATATATAAAAAGGTGAGATAACACTATAGGAAATCTTCCTTATCTGAAAATGATTGATAACATGTTGGTTTAGAAATTGACAGACGCTTGCCCATCCACAAAACTAATTTGTACTGTATGGTACTACAAACAAATTAATTCCTGCAACATTATGGTGAAACTCTATGACACTTCTGTACAGAACTAAATAGCTTTAATATATGAAAATATTCACATAAAATATGAAATGTATTTATTGCCCCCAAAAGCACACACTTGAATAATTTCTTTGAATTATAATACACAGAAATAAAATATAAAAAGAAAATTTAATATACATTAAATTGATGAAAGAAAGAGAAAAGCTGAGAGTAATATAAGAAGCTCATAGTTTTCCTTCAACAACTTAGAAGTTGTTTTCTTTCCAAGCATTACACTGTACATTACGATTTCCCTGAATGCACATCTAATTAGGAGAGTCCTTAAAAAGTCTAAATCCATTAATTTCTTTCAGAGTAGGTTTTATCAAATCTACAAGCAGTAACAAATTTTTATATCAATATTGGTAGTGCAATGACATTTATAAACTAGTTGTGTGTTTGTAAAAAACTGCACTGATTTAAGGTTTACTAAGTGCTATAACTGTATGCAGAAAGACAACTGACATTTCTCTGACAACTGAAATATGTTTTTGAAAGTATTTTTCGACTCGTCTCACGAGCAAAGAAGTATCTTCCTCCAAAGAACATCATAATGTGGAGTTTAAAACTTTACTGCTCAGCTGAGCATCAATACAAATTAAGGTTGTAAACCTGACATTTTCAGATGCTTGCAGGGGCTCACATAATTCCCGACACCTCGAAGAATTCTTAATAATTTCAAATTATGTAAAATGCTCAGGATTATATCAGTGAGCCACCAGATTTCTTTTATAACACTGCTACGAACTAACAGATAGGCTAGTAAAATAACTTCATTAGTTTATATAATCATGTAAAGGCAGGAATAAAAAGTGAGTTCTGAATAGGCTATGAAAAAGATGTTGTTATCCTGGTTATCAAGAAGTCTAGAAGCCAAAAGATTAAATATTCTTATCAGGCTGACAGGTTTCCAGGCTAGAATGGGAGAAAAATCTCAAGCTTAATAAAATTCTAAAATGTTCACATCTAAAAGTTCAAGCTGACTGTCATCTGTTTCTATGTCAGTGTGGTACGGCTGATGGGAACACAAGCATGGAAGCAGCCTAATGATCGTCTGGCTGCATGATCCACCTTGGTCCTTACAGGCCATAAAGCACCTACTTTTAGATGTAGCACACCTATGACATGAGTGGAATAAGCCAAACTCAGTCATATTATTCACCTTACTATTTCTTTTTTTTGGCTGTGACTCTAGGTCCTATTAGGAAGTTGTCCTAGACCAACTTCTTGACCCGATATCGCTGTTTGACATTGTTACAAGGCATAACATCGTATTACCATATTACATTATCCTGACTTGGATATGCATGGCAATGACTATGTCCATCTCATTCATGTATCAAGTAAATGTATGTATGCTTTGACCTATATTAAGAAATGGCATAAACCAAATCCTTGATTCAAATCTGCCTAAATACTACCGTAGATCACCAGTTACTGGGCAAATTTGGGCATGAGTAGTCTTCATTTGTGGTCAAAAGACAATCAAAATGCAGTCCAAGAGGAAAACTATTTTAAAAAGAAATGCATTATTTAAGAATTACTTTAATGAAAAATTCTTACCCTATTGTCTTTTAAAAAAAGCCTATAACCAGAAACAGATTGCAAGAAAAGTTACCTTGTAAAAATATAGTCTTAGCATGTCAATGGTAGAAATATACTTTGTCTGTTGGTGTTACAAGATTAACCTGTGATCTCAAAATTGTGGTATGCTGACATTAACATTGTTTTCATCCTTAGGATTACACTTTATGCACACTACTTGTGAAGGCGAGCCAAAGAAGAGACATAAGAATATGGAAAGAATAGTTCCTCCCTTAATCCCTTAGGTAAACTGTAAACAGGATTACATTTACTACTCGTATACAAAATGTGTGATGTATATGAGTTCATTTACAGGCATCATTTCATGCCATTTTTAGGTGGACATACTATTGTAGGATAGGTGAATTCCATCATGAAAATGCTTCTCTATTTCATAATTAAAGTGAGACAAAGCTCAGCTAAAGTAATAATTTTCTATAAACTGCAGTTTATGACGCTTTGTAAACTTTAATATAAAAATTGATTTTACTGCAATAGATACAAAGTCAAGATTCAGTTGGTCAATTGTAAAATATTAACCAAGAAGGTGAGGAGTCATGTTCTAATCCTGAGCAAAACTCAGACATTTTGGTAAAAAAGATTCAGATAAAGGACACCCTTTACTTTTTCTCTACAGATCATGTATAAGCCATCAAAGCCTGCAGTTTGCTTTCTTTTTAGCTAACTGCAATCACAAAGACGGTGTTTTCGAGGTCACGTCACAATCCATTAACTTTCTCATCATTAAAATGAGATTCTATTTTTGGACAGGTTCTCCAACTGTTAAACAACGGATAAGCAGAATCATTGAGGTATCTTGTGACAGGAGAGAGGTTTAAGATTTTACAAGTGGCCTACAGCAGGACAAACGTTGAGAGTGCAGAGGGATAAAAGTTTTGTCAACAGTAAAAGAAGATGAGAAAATTATGATAAAACTAATGAGAACATTGAGGTAAAACAGAGAAAAATTTATAATTCACCTTCATATTAACACATTTGCTACACTTCTGAGATTGTAAACAATTCACATTTTACAATTCTAGAATTAATTTCCAAAGCTACAAATACACCAAATGACTCACAATTGGTTGTAAAACAAGACTGAAAGCCAGAATACAACTGTCAAATGATAACAATATGCTTCATAACAGAGATGTCACTATTACTGCAGAATTTACAATGTATACCTCAGGTGTTTTCAGAAAGTTCCCAGAAGATAAAGGTTGAACTCGATAAATGAAATTAGATATCTTCAGTAAGTTAGAGAAATACAGAAATTAAAACAGACGTTTTTAAATTAGAAATACCAGAAAGAAAAATTATATCAGAAAAATAATTCAGCAGATAGATTTCTATTTTTGAACTTTTTAATGGAAGTACATTGAGATAAAGGTTATAATTTTGGATTGAGGAAAAAATTTTTAGGGAGAACTTCCTCTATTCTAATTAAGTCACTTTCAGTTACTGAACGGTGAATTGTTTATCAATGTTTTGCAGCATCTTTTGTTCAAAAGCAATTTCAACAAAATTATTATCAAATCATTTTCACCATACGTGCCCATAAGAAACTACTGAAATAGAATTAACTGTTTTTGTCCTTTTCCTTAAGGTGAACTAATTAACATGGAAATTAACCAAAAGTGATACCATTTGTTACTAAGCAAAAGCTATTTCTAGCTGCAGGTCTAGGCAACCTATTAAAATGGAAAATATCAACACATGTGTACATACGAACAGCTATCAGGTATTTTTTAATAGAATGAATTAACTTCATAAAGTATCAAATTGAAGCTCACAGACAAGAAAAATTAGACATTTATGCTGCCAAGGTTCTCATCTCTTTGAGACAGAAGCAACACAAATGATGCTAGGGTAATTTAGATCACTTTTTGGGGGTTACATTTCCACAATCTTATATATCTTCTTAATTTCCACAATCATATACAATATATCTGTTCTGTTGGTTTTGTTTGACTTAGGTCTGTGAAGATTCTTGTCAAGGCATGAAAACAAGTTTTGTAACTATCTCAATAAACTAACCGCAATTTTCACATAATATTCAATATAAGGAATTACACAGGTTAGCAGAACGTAATATTTAAAATTTTTCAAATATGATAGAAATTTGAAATTTGCATTCACCTTCAAGCAAAAAGCATTAGAACAATAACTGTAATTTTTATTTGAGATTCTCTTTAGTTATTTTGTGGGTATTTGCAAATCTGTATCTCCATTAACGATTAATTAATTATAGAGACAGTATCAAAACTCTAATTTGTGAAAGAAGTAAGTGCCTATTTGAAATAAATTTGTTGGGATGTAATGAAGGAAGTTACAACATGAGTTTAAAACAGTTAATTTAGTTCGTACCTTGATAAACAGCTTTGAATCCTGGTGAGCCAATGCTGTCATCAGATTGTAAATGAAGCCACATCTGGTTGCTCATGCTCACAATAAGATCAGGAACACTAGATCCAGTGAGTCTGTATGTAGGATAAATTGCAAAGTCATTTTCTGAGGCATAAATTACTACTACAACTACTACTACTACTACTACTACTACTACTACTACAATGCAGCCTTTTAAACTATTAATATAATATTTAGGCCTACTTACAACATTATCGTAGTGTTCTGATCAGCTGTTTTTTGATAGAGCTAACTATTCTATACGGATTAGAACAATGTGAAGTCTTAGGAAAAAAAATTTTGAATGACTGCATACAACGCAACAGTGATTAAACACTTTTAATAAAGTTGTTTCTATCTAAAGCTTTCATTAAGTAATCAAGCTATTAGAGATGTGAGGGACTGTGTGAGTTAAATAGTTTTCACTTGTTCAGATTAGAATTGCTTTTTTGGACATGTTTTTTTAAAAGTGAAGAAAGTTGTTTTACACACCTCACAGCACATACGTCCAGAAGAACTTATTAGAACCTCATCTCCTCCACTCAAATAACTCACAAAGACCTCTTAAGCTTAAGAAAAACTGCTATTTCTTATACAGTAACACGTGACAACTATGTATAAATACATACGTTTCAATACAACGCATGTAAGGCAAGATGGTGAAATCCACCATAAAACCTTAGAGCACCTGAGCAATATCCTTTGTACATCTATAATTCTGTTATATTAATGTAAAAAGATGTATGTCAAAAAATAAGAAAAAAAAAAAAAACTTTCATAGATTACTTCTTACTGGTGAACAATGTCTGTCATGTAATTGGGTTCCAGTACTGTATCTGAACAACTGTTCAGATCTTGATGATAGCTAAATCGCACACAAAAAGTGGCTGCAGAATATCTCTAATTAAGCTGGTATCAGATACAAAAACAAAAACATCACTGGAAGAGGACATCTGCTAGATCTGGACATAGAACTCCACAATGTATCAGAAGCTTTGGGCATGGAAGCTACAGGTACTGCAGTAACTGTAGTTGATTTAAGGAAATAGTAATTACTTCATCTCTTTGATTTATGTATACTTTGTTTTGCTCAAATGGGTCACATACTGGATTATCTGTCATTCTTTCAACTCTCAGCCTTGACTATGATAAATAAACACGTGTGAGATATGTAAAACAAATAACGTGCCAAACTGAGACAAGGTGTCTCAGAAGCAGAATTTATCAAGAAAGAAGCTATAAAGAAAACAGAAACCAGTATTCAGATTTTTCCACAAACATATTGTTTAAATATAATCAAACAGCTGTTAATACTATCGCATCTGAAATGCAAAGATACAATAAAAGGAGAGGCTGAGCAGAAACAAGGCGAGAACTGAGGAACCATGAGGCAAGCTATAGGATTCCTCTCTGTCTTGCATCTAAAATCTTATCCATCGAGGTTATGAACAAGAAGCTGTACGTCCCATATCTAAAATATTTTGTTTCCCTACCTTGATATATTGGAAATAAAATAAAAAAAAAAAAATAAAATAAAAAAAAATAGATCCCTATTTGAGTAGAATGGGCTACGGTCTTACTAATTACTACTGCCTATGCACCTAGAACTGCTGCTGTAATGGCTGAGTGTGCTCTCAAACAGTCTAGAAGATTTTTGATTATGACCTGCTAGCAAGTAGTTGACAGCATTATGACACTACAGGTGCAGAAAAGGAGGTGGAAAAAAACAAAGCTATTACAGCTCAGCACAATCAAACACATAAACAGAGCTTAGCTTGGATAAGTAAGGAAGTTGATAAGACACAGCAATGTGTAGCTAAGTTGTTGTTTGACCTGTGTTAATAGTAAGAACAGAAATAAAGCAGATGCTTAGTCTGAAAATTTGAGTTGCTTGCCAAACTAAGCAGGAACTCTGCAGGTTCAAAAAGATGCTAGGCTATAGCCAAAATAATTAATAAACTCTTACTGATAAAATAATACTTGTTGTTAAAGTTGTGACGTTCTTTAAATGAATAATATAGATAACATAAATAGAGTACAGAGAGTTACATAAAGAAACATAGTTTAGGAGATGTCTGCAGAAATATATATATATATACACACACACACATATATATATATATAAAAAAAAAAAGGTGAAGAGTATATATACAATTTGGAGATCACCTACTGGAACCACAGCAATAGTCATTAATTTCTGACCTACTTTTCCAGTTAAAACCCTTAAACAAAATACCAGGCCATAGCTGTTAAGCCATGCCCTGTATTCTGCACCTCGCTATAAAAAAAATGTTTGAGAGTTTTTGGCAATGAAGAACAATTCAGTGGTATCTCTTGACAATAGTGGAGATCTATTGGAAGACAACTGGAAACCTGGAGTTTTCCTGTAAGAATTTCTCAATGGCTATTCAGACCTGTTGCTTAACCAAGTAACAAGTGTTTAAATGGCTCTGTTTATATACAGTAACTTGATTAATACAAGACTTACACTGATAATTTCTGAAAACAGATAAGATGAACTCTAAAATTCGAAGTCCTTTTGAGCAGTATGGGATACTTTTACTGTACATAAATATCTATGCAGCGTGCAAATACAATAAAAATAAAAATTTAAAAAAGCAAATAAAAACCCACAACAAAACAGAATAAGCTGTAATCACATCACACAGCCAGAAATTTTTCATCATAAAAATAATCCAATACATGTGTTTGGGTTTTTTTAACTTATTTCCCAGTGAAATTATAACTATACATTTACACTACCTATCCATCTGATCTTCAGTTGTCTCCCTAATACAACTGGAATTGGCTAATTAATATTAACCAAATTTGTCAGAGGAAGGACATAATAAAGCTATCTAAATTCCCACGGGCTTAAAGAAAATTACCAACTTGACAACAGGCAGACTCAAGTTAAGGAAGTCATCCTTCAGCTTCATGTCATCTCCCTTCAAAATGCCAATGGCTTATCTACAGATGGCATATATCAATCAGACAAAATATACATCATTGCTTTCTCAGGTTCATGTATAGGGGGTATAGGAAGAGAGTCAAGACTGTTGGAGAAGGGGAAGGGAGAAAACAAAACTCAAAGAAAAACAAAAAGGAAGCTAAAAAAAGCAGAAATAATTAAATAGAGAATAGTTTGTTGTTGTTGTTGTTTTTTGGTTTGTGTTTGTGTTGTTTGTTTGTGGTTTTTTTTATTAAGGGTTCCCTGAGAATACTCCTGTATATAGAACTGCATCCTTCAACTAGAAGGATGGCAGATAGGGTAGACTGGATGTTTAGGGAATGGAGGTCTGTCTGACAACACGTGCTGCTGCTGACTCAGAGTTTGTCCCAGTTTGTAACCATCTTAAAATCAGATCATTTGTGAGTTCAGGAACAGAGATTGGAGACCAGCCACTCAGATTGGCTGGTGCTAAACTCATCTCATGCAGTAATATACAATCCCAGGTTATCTCTATAAGAAAGAAGTTAAAAATGTTAAGGTGATTGATGCAGCTGATGAAGTAATGGAAGCCAAACTCAAGCTCCTCAGTACTCTGAACAGACTCCCAGGTCGGAAAAGACAACTGTGAGAGAAAGAAATTTTTTGCACCAGTTTATTCTCTAATCTGAGTTATCTAAATGAAACCAGAGCAAGGCTTTTAAGAATAGTGTCCAGGACTAAGAATCCTGTTTGCTTCTATGTAGTTCAGGACACATAATCAGCAGAAAATGGTCAATAAATACTTGAATTCAAAATGCTGATGGCACAAGCATGGCACCAAACTATGGGTATACATAAGCAGTGTGGTCATAAAAATAATAACTCATTATTATTAAAAAACATAGAAAGTATGTGATTAAAGATACATATATTGAATTCCAAAATATTTTATTGCTGTTTTAAATATATAAACAAGAAAAAAAAAATCTACTGTTAATTGTGATGAGTTGAGAATGAGAAGTCTGACTTGTGTATGAAAGAGGCTGAGGTTTGGATTTTAGGCTTGAGATGTAATTTTCAGGGGTCTGAAATAAAATTTTAAAATATGTAACATCAACTATGTTTTCATTATGCTATTTTTCCCTCTCACAACTTCATCAAAGAGAAAGTCCAGTGTGCACTTTTCATATATGTATATGTATTCAAATACCTCTGCTACAATATCTATTTCCTACAAATGTTAACTACTCAATAATCTTTATTTTGAAAAGAAAGTAATCCTTTAAATTAAGGACATTCCACATAAATGTGAAAAAGCTTTGAGTTCTTTCTGCATTTTTTTTTCTTTTTCTTGTTCTTTTATTGTGCAGAATATTATAAATAAATGTCCTTTGGAGGCATTAGAACAGTAAAGTAAGCTGAATGAAGCATAGCATTCAAAAGTCAATAAATCTGCCTTTGTGACATTATACAACTGTATAAAACGAAAATTTATTTTAAAATTCAATCACAAACACTTTTTGAGTTTTCAATGTGTGAATATATTTTCCTTTTGCTTTTCATTGTTTGTCCAAGTTTTCTTCGCCTTCTAAAGAAACAATTTTACAGTACTATTCTGTCCTTCAAAGATGACAAGTTATTATCATACATAATTGTGACAAAGCATTATCATAATTGCAACCATATTGCGAACTAAAGTTCTGAAGGTTTGACTGTATAGCTGTGATAAGCAGTGTCACTAAAAATCCCTAGTTTTACTTGGCTTTGTATTTTTCTTTTCATATATTTCTTTTTAATATTGTCTACTACCTAGCTAATCATGGGAGAAAGACTCGAACACAGTATTGAAAAATAAACAAATAAAACCCCCAAATCTACTTCCTCTCCTAAATTTTACAACTTCTAAAAAATTCAGAGTGAAGAATAAGTTACTAGGAAATCAGATTCAATAATGATTGAGATATATAAAAGGCAGTCTGGGTTTTTTTACCAGTTATGATAGGGTAGGTTCTTTTCCAAGCCACCAGTAAGTTTACAAACTGTGTGTGAATAGAAGAAAAGGAAAACGGTTTACTAAAAAAAAAACATTTCTCTATCACAGATGGTTGTCTGTATACTGAAACAGCTGACGTAAGCAGCTGGTATTGAACCACTAATTTACGATTTGTTCTTTGTATCAGGGAAAAAAAAAGAAAAAAGAAGTTTTCAATATAAGAAGAATTAAAAGATTCATGTCTTAAGGGAATAATTTCAGAAAAGGAAACTAAGTTTTAATGTAACTGCTGCAAGAAACATATAGATCATACTATTTCAAGGAAAAGCAGACTTTCTAAAGCAGAGTTTAATTTACAAGAATTTAAGAACACAAAACAGGGCTTTGCAGAAAACATTCTAACTGATAATTTTCGCCTCATACATGATTATTGTTAGCAAATTATTTTGCAAGGGTAGTCACTAGCTTCTAGTCAAGCTCTGCTAAATATGAGAAATAACTGCAATCAAACTTTACAGCTTAAACACATTTAGATTAATTTTCAGTAAGTTGTATAGCTGTATTTCCAGAGCTAACCATCTCAGCATACATATTGCATAAAATAATATTGCTAAATTTTCAAAAAGTAGGGCTTACAAAGAAACTGTTAAAAACCATAAAATTGATGGACATATCCCCCTTTAACTAATTAAGCTCTTGATGATAGGATTTTCTAAAAAGTTTAGTATAAATACTAAAATTAGACTGCTTTAATAAACTAAAACCCAGTATATCCCTACTCAAAATGCCATCTACCCTGTCATATAAATGCATTAAATTGATTTGAAATAATTTGCTCTTCATCAAAGTATATTGCTTGTTGTATCATCTCAGTGCTGTTTTACATGAATTTAAAAGACTTTTTCTAATTATTTTTCTAATCTCTTCCAAAAATTGAATTTGAGCTGGATAGTCTATACTTTTTCTTTTTGTCCTTTTTAAACATCAGTATCCCTTCCTATTCCCCTCTAGCTGTAGCGCTACAGCTTTGAGGTTACTCAGATAATCACCAATGGCTGAGAGTTTGGACACTACAGAAAGCTTATGCTAGAACTGATCATTTATATACTGTGATCCCTGTCAACTCCCTCAATCTTCTTCCCATCAAGTATTTAAAGGTGCCCTGTTTAGCTATGTGCCATTAGCCAGTTTCTGGTGTTCATTGGATGGATGGCTTATAAACATCTTGGCATAACTGAGCTCATTGTAAAGTTTGAGTACAAGGTTTACAATAAAGCACCCAGAAGTAGTTACTCTCTTGAGGGCTCTAGTGGCTGAAAGCTGGAAAATTTTGCCTGGGGCTGAGGCTCGTGTGTTTAGACATGACTATTTTATATGCAAGGAAAAGGTTCAAATCACTTAGAAATTAGGTTCGGACTTAGAAATGTATTTATTTTTGCTTGTTTAGTTTAACCTAAATTGTAAAAGCTATGAAGCTTTAGATTAAAGGCATGAGTTTCAACAGTAATATTTGTAGAATTTCTGCAGAAATGCTGGCAACAGAAATTTGCTCAGTGTAAGAAAAGCTATATTATTTTTCAATTGATCCTGAGAAATTATAAATTAAATCTAGTCAGAAAAGTCTTTGTTATAAGCTGCTTCATTAGTCCGAGAAGAATAAAAACTGTAAGGTGCTGCTCAAACCTCATTAAGTACAACTGAAGTTATTAAAACCAACAAATAGAAAATTTTGGTAAGAAAATCACTTTGACATTTAGTTAAGAGCATTCCCACGGTAATGCAGTCTATAAGTGGGCCTAATGTTTTATGGGGAAAGTTACTTTGCATCCACAGAAGACCTTTATCAAAAGCAAGTGAAAAGGAGCATGCCTGTGATGCAGTTCAAACATAGTGTATTTCATAATGTATGCTACAATCCAGTGTTTAATAACTGCAAAACCAGTGTCACAATAGAAACTCAGATTCATTACTAATTGTTGTGACACTGTAGCTTCCTATTTGGGCCTTCCTGTATTTCCACTGTGTTATTAATCATTTACTTTCTCAAATTACTCTCAAGGCAACATTAATGTGCAAAGTATTACAACCCAAAAGGCAGATAAATTGAGTTGCATAGACCTCGTTTTCATCAAAGATACGATTTACACTAAAGATGGAAGGGCCAAGACTGTGCTGTAATCCTAAGGGATAGGCTACAGAGTAATAAGGATAAAACAGTGGCTATTTTACTTAAAAATCATACTGAAGGAAGGGCTAGAAAAAGTACCGCACATCTCTAGTGAGAACACTGTACTAGTGCTGGAAACACCAATGACAGATTTTGAAGTGGACATCTGCCACAGAGATCTTAAAAATATCATTCAAGTGAAAAATAGTTATAGGAGGTAATGTGACTTTGGGGGCCTGCCTTGTTAAGACACCAAAAATAGCAATTAATATGACTAAGATTATATTAGATTTTTAAAATAATTTTTTTTAGGCAGTCATGGAAAATAAATGTGGAGTATGTAGTCACAGGCTAAATCCCTTCAAACGGAAAGGTACAAAAAAGAAATTTGACAATTACTTGGTAAGTAATTTTAAAAAGGCAAACATTGATATGTGAAGTACTCACAGTGTAACAAACAGAATGAACAATTTGGAGTACCAAATTTATTAAGTTCAGAAACTTGACTTGGAAGGAGTTTTGGGATCCCTGTAAGCCGAAATGTAACCCAATATAAAAAGGAAATATTGTAAACTCTTTTGTCAGTCACAAGCAGTTAAACATCCCCAGAAAGACTGCTGCAATAATTAACTGGTCTGCAAAATACAAGAGAAAATAAACGAGTGTTGAATTTCT
The DNA here is from genome assembly GCF_009769465.1 of Tauraco erythrolophus. Taxonomy (NCBI): domain Eukaryota; kingdom Metazoa; phylum Chordata; class Aves; order Musophagiformes; family Musophagidae; genus Tauraco; species Tauraco erythrolophus. The sequence continues at coordinate 47,863,922 of NC_141466.1, read as the reverse complement.
CACTCCCAGTTCAAGTCTTCTATCGTTAGCTTAAAGTTTAAGCTCTTAAAATGGGATTTTTTTTCTTATTTTCTTCTTCAGTTACCCAGAACATGGAATTCAATTTACTCAGAAGCAGCTAGTTGCTATTGCAAGACAAGAAACATGCATCACGCAATTAATCCAATAATTTTCCAGTCTTATCTTTTAAGACAAATTAAAGTAGGGGTGCTCCATGTCCTTTGATATCATAGTTCAGAAAGTAGCAATTAATAAATATTATTACTTCATAAACAAATAAATTAAATGAGGATATTGTATTCAGACTTGTTCATCCAAAAATATTCTAATTAATTTAAAATAAATTCTGTAGGTGTTAAGTGCACTCATTTGTTATAATTATATAAAATAAACAATTCAATAACTTATATGGATTTAAAAACCTCAAAATATAAAATTATGATAGATTCTTTTTTCCAATGCGTTCAATACTGTTTTTATCCAGTAGATTTCTATGCAATGTCAAGTAATGGTATTATGAAGGAAATGCTGCTATCTCTCTTACTTAGTCTTTGCTGATTTACTAACCCTGTAATTTTGTTTTGCAATCTGTGATCAGGATTCATATGCTAAACAAACCCTTCAAAAGCTACAACTTGTAGCACACATCTTGTGACCAAAAGCTCCCATCATGAAAGAAGGCAAATGAGCATATACAAACAAAATAAGATGGTTAAGGTAGATGAGATTAATCAATCTATACAGGATTCTATTCTTTCCATTAGCCCAGACAGTACTAAAGATTTGTATTTTAAGATTAGCTATCTAGTTTGAAATTTTCCTTAAAATTTATGTAAGTTCCTAAACTTTCTACATATTATATTACATTATATATATTGTACATATATTATACTGTATTATATTATATCATTCTATTATGTTCTATTCTGTTCTATTCTATTCTATTGTATTCTATTCTACTCTACTATCTATTAATCCATGGAGCATGTTTAACTTTACCGAATAGTGGCCTATGTGCTTTCACGAAAATTTTGTTCACAAATCCAATTTTAAGTATAAAAATTTTGAAATTAATCAATTTTCTGTTTGCTGAAATCTAAGCATTCTTTTTATTCTTTTAATTGCTAATGAATACAATTAGAATTGTACAGACAATGCTTGTTTCTTAGAAGAAGCTTTTTTGGGTTTAAAAAAGTCTAATCTCAGTTCTCTGCCGTTTTTAGTCTCTAGTATTAAAGACTATAAAGATGCTACTAAAGATCTGGAGAGAATTTTGTAATTAATGGTTTTCTTAGATAGTACTTGAATTTTAAGCTTACCTTATATAAACAAATTACAAATATTAAAATTACAAAGTTAAATAGGTAACTCATGATTCAAAAGAAACAACATATGACAACTTATTTCCAAGGAAAATTTTTGAAGCTCTATACTTACACATACAACACTGTTCTGGTATCACCAACTTTCCCAGCATCTCCAACAGTAAGGGTATCATAGCCTCTTTCCAGTTCAAACTCTTCAAAAGCAAGCTTTATGACCTAATAAAATTAAACCAGTCGGTTATTTCAAAACATACTCATAGGTTATCTGATCTGTTCCAGTCTTGAAAGAAATTATTTGGCTACCATAAGTCAAGTCATGAAGCACTCACTGATTACCTCAGTTAGTCTTAATGGATTTAAAAAAGACATATAGAAAAAGTGGAGAAACATCTGTATTTTCTAGTAACAAGAGGGAAGCCTTTGCCATAGTGTTTTAGAGGTATCATATACTAAAGATGCCAATCACCTCTAGCTGGTGATAATAGTTCTTACTGAAAAGTTATTATAAACAGCTGCAAAAAACTTTTTTTTATTATAATAATTGTATAATAATTATATAGCACAATATTGGAAGTATCTGAAGTGAAAATCTTCCCGTCTGTTAAATTATACAATAACAAGATGGAAGATACAAACTATCAATTCATAAGAAGGTAGAGGAGGCTGATGCAGAGAAATACAAAAGCAGACATGTCCTTGCATAAATTACTAACCCTAAGCTATGATTTCACTCAATGTCTAATCATGAATTGCCCAGAAAATTAAAACTGTATCTCTCAGAATTTTTTGAAAATATATTTATAATTTACTGAAACTGTAATTTTATAAGATAAAGTAGGAAAGTGGATTTATTTTTGTACAGAAGAACACTTCTATGACAATAACTTTTTAGAGATCTGTATTGATGAGAAGTAGTTGCAGGTCAAATGTATATATGTACACTGTACCTTTTTGTATTTTGATACCAAAGTTTCTGCAGGCAACTTGATATAAAAGTGCAACTTGATATAAAGAGTCACAATGATTTTCCACAAGATTATTTGTTTGATCTTTATACTAAAAGTTGCAGATACCCCTGGGTAGACTTTCACACAACTTCTGCCATTGCACAAAAACGCAATTAACTTTTCTTCTGTTTTGTGGCTAAAAACAATATTTGGGCCCGATTTGAGCTTTCTGCATCAGCCATATTATGCTGCTATTTTGGCAGCAACATATGAAAAAAAACAATAGTTTCCATCTGCTTAAGTTTATTTCTATGCGATCTTCCAGGGAGAATTCATCTCATCTAAATTTTAGCCCTGTAAAAAAACAACATCCAAGCTAAGCTAGTTGTTCAAACTTTCTCAATATGAAAATAGAAAGTCAGCACATGTCATTTGTCTGTGTTGGAATGGGAAGAGTCTAGTGCTATCAACTTCGAAGAGGAACACTACTGAAGTACATGAGGCTTATATTGAACTATGTGGCTTTATTTTCTAACCCAAAGAAAAGCCTGTTTTTAATAAAACATCCATAGATCTAAGATAATATATTGCCTCTTGCTATAAATTCATGTCTTGCTTTTCATACCTTGCTTTGCCATCTTTGTTATTTGTATATTTATGTTTTTAAAAATATGCTAAAATTACTCCCGGACTAAGACCCCTTATATGGTTTAAAGTGGAATTAATACTTAAAAATTGTCATTAAAAGGTAAAAGAGTGGAAGGTTTAAAGAAAAGCTAAATGATGCTATGATATCCACAGCTATGAAAAACATTATTAACAGAAATACCTGTACAATTGTTTTGGCAATAGGTCAGAGGTTTTGTTTTGTGATCTAACACAGGATGTTTACAGCATATTTTGCAAACTTGCAGCCTTTGAGATGTGTACTGCATTATCTACATTATGTTTCAATAATCACAAGAATTTACAGTAATATGCTATAGATAATATATATTTCCGTCCGCTAGATTATAAACATGTTTAACAAGCAAGATAAATATGTAGAAGCATAAAAGCAGAGTTGTTTCTTGCAATAAAAATAACAACGCATATAAGACTTTAAATTAAACGCAAATTTTATTTTATGTGTGTGGAGGGGGAACCTGATAGAATATTCAAAATATGGAAATCTATTATTTAAATATGCTCTATTTGGTTAGACTTACATTACAATTTAAAAAAAATGTGAATGTTCACCTCTTTAATAATAAAATAAGTTACAAAAAACTAATTGAATAGAAACCATAAATTAAAGATTTAAAGATCTAAAGACCTTGTTAAGCTTATAGGAAAAGTCACAAGAAAAGTTTCTTTATGTGAAATACATTGTGTTTGAAGAAATATTAGACATTATTAAACAAAATCTTGTTATCTTCACTTCCATGCTGATTGTTATTCTATGCTAGCAAATAAAATATGTTGGAAAGACATCCAAATGGTTAAAAGTTAGGAGGTCTTATTTAAATTCCTTTAATCTGATTCATAAAACCTAAATTTTACCATGTATCATTAAGCACCCAATCTAATGGCTACAGTCAGTTGACAGAAAATGGCACCCAGAACACAAGACACATTACCTGTCTTAAGGTGGAACAAACTGCCATTTAGAGTTACTCCTTCCATTGACTATACAGAGAGTTTGGATGGCTACAGGAGACTAATGTTTATAAAGATATATTTAGATAAAATTAGTTCTTCTGCAGATAAAAGCTCCTAATCATCAAAAGGATTTTTGAGATTTGTTAGATGGAGGGAGGGTTGCTTGCCAGTTTATTTTTGAAAAAGAAAGTAAGACAGTTTTGTATGGATATAGATATAAATACAGTGTGGGAAAAACTTAAAAAGATTGAACCAATATCAGCAAGAACAATATACCCATACGTGGTTAAATGGTATTGATTTATATACTTAGCGGAAAAAGCCACTCTGAGACACTTCTCCATACTCAATGTTGTTTTGCAACTAAAAAAAAAATTCAGTAATACTAATTTGATCATCATTTTTAAATATTCTTACTCTGAACTGATTAAAATAAAGAAAATAATTAATTTTCATTAAGAAAAATTGGAAACACAAAAATTACTTCCAAACCTATTATATTTGTTTATGGATGAGCAGTTATACTTCTTCCAGAAAAATGATCCTGTTTGCTTTCTGAAATGCATGAGACAAAATTCCCTTATAAGCAATTCAGAATGATTACTTATGATCAGATGAATAGACTGTGAAAACAAAAAAGCTTAAAAATATGAAACACCTAAGGAGGCATCTAATGGAAGCTCTGCAAGTGAATTTCCTGTCATAATTACATTTTCCTTAGAAGCATTTTCTTTTATCCTAGGCACTCCCACACTTTTATATTTCTGCTGGCATAACTGTTATAGCAAGTAAAGGGGAAAGGCAGCACCACAGTTGTAGTAAGAGAAATTTCTGTACGGATATTCTTCCCGGAAGAAGCAGTAGAGAATATCGTAAAATGACATTTCCAAATGCCTAGGTGTACATGTTCATTTCACTACTAATAAGATCTATTTCATTATTTCTTAAAATGTTAGAAATTTATGCATTCAATATAGTAAATGCAAAGTAAAAAGTGAGCACAGTAAATTTTATTTCAAGACGCAAGCAGAAAAGAGAAATACCAGTAAGATATCTCTTATATTTACAAGCAGATCAAGCAAATGACTTCAAAAAAGCACACATGCGCTAGTGGAAATGTGTCTTATTAAAAAAAGAAAAAAAAAAAGTGAAACAAGAAACAAGGCTTCCTTGAAGAAGCTGCTTTTAAAGATGAGAAAATTTGTTACCTCAGTAAAGCTACAGTAAAATATATGAAGAACAGGGAAATAGACTTGAAGATACCTGATTTGAAGTTTTAAAATCGTAAATAGAAAATGTGTTCATTATAAAGGCTTTTGATGAAAGCTGTTTGCAACTGTTACAGGTTACGCCATTTCATTGACATATTAGCTTCAAATATAATAGCATTTTCCTAGTTTGCAACTTCTCCCTGTTGCTGTGTAAAATTTGAAAGCATCACAATCATGCAAATGTTTTTGACTCTGTCATTTCTTTTACTGCCACCTCATGCTCAAAGGCACAAACACCAAAATATTGCTATAGTCTTTCAGATTCTTAAATCTTTCTAAAATTTCTTCAAGAAACAAGTGAGATGCTTAAACCAGAGCTTTAAATGAGGTTTTGGAGTACCTATTTCACTTAACAACAACATAATATAGCAGCAATATCAAACAATGATACCAGCATTAAAGAATACATACACGGATTCAGCATTCCTCAAAACTTAAAAAAAAGTGCTAGCCCACCCCTCCGTACAGTGATATGCCTTCAAGTCTTAAGAGTCACTGTGACTGTGCCCAAAATCCTGTTGATCATTGACTAGAAACAGCAATAAAACTAGGTAACTCTTATGCACAAATTCTATGGATGATTAAATCTGAACTACAGAGATCTCCTTTTCAGTAACTCAGAAAACCACAAGAATGTCTATACTAAATTAGTGTGATCAGAGAATAATCAATATTTTGAAGTACAAGATAGAAATATAGAGGAATGCCTTATAGAAATATAACCATAATACTGATCCCACGGCAACAGTAAGCATGAAAAAAATCTATGTATGGGAACGTTTTCTGAAATATGAGGGAGTTTTTAAAACATAACACTAAATACATTTTCTGAAAAGCTTCTTAAGCATGTAATAGCACTTCTCTCTTCTCAGAACCATACAATTACAGAACATTTTTAAATAATGGGAACAATGAGAATTTATTATAAATACAGGTATTAGGCATCTTTTTTTGTAAAAATGTTCATTTGTAACTGAGCTTCAGTTGACTTCAGTCACCAATGAAAATAAAGAAGTAATTCTGAAACAAAAAACATCAGATAAAATGTTTAATTAAACTACAACTGTATCAAATAATGTATTAGGAACTTTCTAACATTTCCAGTGTTCACAGGAAAAACATAGCAAACAGTTAATGGAACCCATAGAGCTTTGATGCTTGCTATCTACTAAATATTTGCTATATTTAGTACCCCATACATCAGTGACTAAAATGGAAGCCTAAGTACCTAATGTATCTGCAGACAACAAAGTGGTGTCTTAATTACAACCTGAACCAAATCCTCTATAATTGTCATCCTTGTTAACATAATCCATTAAATAGCTGGTGACTGCCTGTAATGGTTTTGGCTAATTTTCCTCACAGCAGTTTGTATGGTGTTACGTTTTGGATTTGCACTGGAAACAAAGCTGATAACACACTGATATTTTAGTTTTTGCTGAATGATGCTTATATAGCATCATGGCCTTTTCTGTTTCTCACACTGCCCCATCAGTGTGTAGGCTGGGGGTACACAAGGATTTGGAAGGGGACACACCTGGGACAGCTGACCCAACTGACCAAAGGGATATCCCGTACCATACGATGTCATGTTCAGCATATAAACCTCAGGGAAGGAGGAAGAAGTGGGGGACATTTGGAGTCGATGGTGTTTGTCTTCCCCAGTAACTATTACATGTGATGGAGCCCTGCTTTCCTGGTGTCATGTTTTAGGCTGGCTGGCAACTAAATGCCATACAGCTGCTCACTCACCCTCCCCCCGTCCCCAACCCCCACCCCCACCCCCCCAGATGAGGAAGAGAATTAAAGAGGAAAAGGGAAAGAGACTTGTGGGTGGAGATAAGAACAATTTAATACTACTACTACTAATATATGAACATCTACATATGTATCATGAAAATAATAAATACAAACAAGTGATGCACAGTGTAATTTCTCACCACCCCTTGACCAAGGCCCATCCCGTCATGGACTAAGGATCTCAAAACAGATAAGTCCTGACACCGCAATCCCGGACAAGCGAGAGGCCCAAAAATAGAGAAAGAGAAAGAGACACCAAGAGTCCGAGAGTGAGAGTCCCGGAAGAGCAAAGGCCGTTCTTTCTGTCTGACCCTCACTTTCATACTGGGCATGACACTGCATGATATGGAATATTTCCATATTTAATTTGACCCTCAATGGAAAGTCGAAGTACAAATCGTAAGGGGAGTTGTGGACCCTCTGTCCCGGCCATGCTCCCCACTATCCTGTTGTGCTCCTGCACACTGGCAGAACACGGCAGCTGAAAAGTCCTTGAGACCTCGGTGCCAACTATAAACATCAGTGCGCTGTCAGCATTCTTCTCATAAAGAGTCCAAGACTAAAATCAAAACTCAGAGCTCTTCTAGCTGCTAAAAAGAACAACTCTGTCCCAGCTGAAAACAGGACACCTGGAGATGGCTGAACACCTGCCTGCTGACGAGTAGTAGTGAATGAATTCCTTGTTTTGCTTTGCTTGCATGTTCAGTTTTTGCTCTACCTATTAAACTCTCTCTATCTCAGACCACAAGTTTTCTCACTTTTATCCTTCCAAGACTCTCTCCCATTCTACTGGAGAGGAGTGAGCGAGGGACAGTACGGGGCTGAGCTGTCTACCAGGGTTAACCCACAAAACTGCCTTACATATTGCCAAGCTTGTCCTTGCACTGTGTTGGCCATTGCCTGTAGCTCCCTCTATAGGCTTTCACACCTCTACTTACATTAAAAGGTAAATGTCAAAAAAAAAAGATGGTTTCTGTTGGTTTGTTTTTCTCTTCTTTTTTTTTTTTTAATTACTGGTTCTGGACTATTAGAGGAGGAGTTTGGGTTTTTTGGAAAGAAGGGTAACAACAGTTGGGTTTACACAGAATTTTACTCAGAAGATATCAATATGCTTTATATAGGAGGGCAATCCTTATTATTAAAATTTTAGACTGAAATACAGACCCATAAAATAAGTTGCGAAATAAAATTCAATAGCGTGAGAAACATTAGTATCAAGATTCCTAATTAAAATCATAAGAGACCTTAAAGATCATCTAGTTCTAAACCCCTTGCAATGGACAGGGACACCTTCCTCTAGATCGGGCCTCAAAGCCTTATCCCATCTGGACCTGAACATTTCCAGGGATGGGGCAGCCACAACTTCTCTAGGCAACCTGTTCCAGTGCATCACCACCCTCAGAGTGAAGAATTTCTTCCTTATATCTTACCTAAATCTGCCCTCTTTCAGTTTAAAGCCATTACTCCTTGTCCCATCACTACATTCCCTTGTAAAAAGTCCCCCTCCACCTTTCTTGTAGGCCCCTTTAAAGTACAGGAAGGCTGCTAGAAGGTGTCCCTGGAGCCTTCTCTTCTCCAGGCTGAACAACTCCAACTCTCTTAGCCGGTCTTCAGAGGAGAAGTGCTCCAGCCCTCTGATCATCTTTGTGGCCCTCCTCTGGACTCGCTCCAACAGCTCCATGTGCTTTTTATGTTGGGGATCCCAGAGCTGAACGCAGTACTCCAGGTGAGGTCTCACGAGAGTAGAGTAGAGAGGTAGAATCACCTCCCTCGAACTTGCTGGCCACACTTCTTTGGATGCAGCCCAGGATACGGTTGGCTTTCTGGTCTGCAAGCGCACATTGTCGGCTCATGTTGAGTGTCTCATCAACCAGCACCTCCAAGTCCTTCTCCTCAGGGCTGCTCTCAATCTATTCTTCGCCCAGCCTGTTGGTATTGCCCCGACCCATGGGCAGGACCTTGCACTTAGCCTTACTGAACTTCATGAGGTTCTCACAGGCACTCCTCTCCAGCCTGTCAAGGTCCCTCTGGATGGCATCCCTTCCCTCCACCGTGTCCACCACACCACATGCTTGGTGCTGTCAACAAACCTACTGAGGGTGCACTCAGTCCCACTTTTCACATCACCAACAAAGACGTTAAACAACACCGGTCCCAATACCAACTGCTGAGGAACTCCACTTGTCACGGGTCTCCTCTTGGACATCGAGCCATTGATTGCAACTCTCTGAGTGCAACCATCCGGCCAATTCCTTATTCATCGAGTGGTCCATCAGTCAAATCCACGTCTCTCCAATTTGGAGACAAGGATGTTGTACAGAACGGTGTCAAATGCTTTACACAAGTCTAGGTAGATTACATCGGCTTCTCTTCCCTTATCCACGAACACTACAACTCCATCGTAGAAGGCCACCAAATTTGTCAGCACATGATTTGCTCTTAGTGAAGCTACGCTGACTGTCATCAATCACCTCCTTATTTTCTGTTTTATATCTTATTTTATTTTAGATTTTCCATTTTTTTCATTCTACCAAGGAATTTGCTTCAGATTCAATTAAGATATTTCATCTCAGATATAGAAAAATACATATGTATGTGTTATTAATTTAGAAAACATAAATCATTTTTAAACATAGAATATCTAATGAAAAATTTTCCTCTTAAACCAGTGAAATGATAGAGTAGTTGATGCTGTTGAGATTGAATTTTGTAAAGTGAATGACAGCAAAATTGTTTTGGTTTTTTTTCCATATTCGTTTACAAAACAAGTAATTTATTTTGCTTTAAAGCCCTTAAAAGGTACACCATTAATCACAGCAGTATTATTCATAATTTGGCATAGGTACAGCTGTCATTAATAAGATGCAAAACTAATAACTCATAACTTCCAGGTTTAAATAGGTTGTCTCTAAGCTACCAAATAAAATTTAGGCAAAAAAGAAGTACCTGTCCTGCAAAATTTTAATTCCTCCAGTTTTTGTTGAGTGACTGCAAATTTACTGAAAACATTTGGATTATTCTGTTTCTTATTTTGAAGAAATGTTGAAGGCTCTTAGTACTACCTTTATCCAACAATTGCAGTTACTTTGAAAGCATCTGTTAAATTAAACTTGCTTATTTTTCAATATTGGCATTATGATCTATATTTCTCATTCTTAGACACTGATTTTCCTTTTAGCCTCCGTTAATGACTTGAAAATGAACTTAATAACCACATCTGGCAGATATTAAACAAAGATAAAAAGCAGGTAACAGTAGAAATACATCAAATAATAGTAATAATGTAAAATTAAAGGTGCTGATCTTGTTTTATAAAAGAAAGAAGAAATAACAATATAATCACAAGAATAAAAGAAATCATAATTTTCAAATCCAATAGTTGTTTCAGAAGTATCACCAGCTGTGTACTCCATGCTCAAAATATTTCTCAGGTAAGTAAACACTGATTGTCTCTTCCCCCATTACTTTTCATTCTTTGGATTGCCTATGATAACATAGCTTTTCTGCATTCTCTACATTGAATCTACTTGCCATATCAAACATAGTAATTCCTCAGCAAGTTAATTAAGGCTGGATAATTCGAGATCTTTAAAAGAAAACAATAGGAATAATCTTCAGAAAGTCAGTTAATTTTGTTTGTGTAGTAAAGGTTAAGATGTGATTTGACACTGATCTTAGAATAGTCCTATGACAAAGAACTTTCTGATAACATATATGTATACTAAGACTGGATGTAAGAGTGGCTGTAAGCTACAGTTAGAAAAAATACAGAATCAACTACACAAAATAAAATTCTTTTTACTACAAAGTGTCATTTTTACTGGTAGCTGTTGATTACGTAAAATAGTTCCGTAACTAATTGTGTATTTCAGTAATTTAAATACATCCATAGTAAGGCAATGAGCACATTATTGAACACAGTTTTGTTTCTTATGTAGAGGGAGACACGCACAAAAAAACCCTCAAGGATGATTTCAGAGTTAACAGACCTGCCACAATCCGTTAGTCAGTCAGATAAGAAGTTTGTTTCCAAGTTAGATTTTAATCTTCAGCAATAGTATCTAGACATCATGTCAAGCTGCAGTTTACAATATTAACCATTAAGACTTTTTTCTTCTTCTCTTTTTGCTTTGTTTTATATATATGCAAACATGTTGCCATTTCTAAACACACAGAATAGTATAAAGCATTAAAAGTTAATTTTTAAGTCAAATACCAAAGCACAATGAATGCTTCACAAATTTACATGAGCCATATTTTGAAGGAATTATCAATAAGCTTGATTTAAGTCTGAAAGAGAAAATGCAAAATTAAAACAATAAAAAGCAGAATTGAAAGAGGAGACAAATAATAATTCATATGTTCACACTGAAGGGCTGTTGAAATTTACAACTTTTGGACTATTTTAAAGAAAATTCTCTGATATAGTAGCACATTCTATTTCTCATTTTCTGCCAAAGGAAAATGCCAAGTATACGGTTTTCATTTTCGCTCCTGCTGCTGCTGCAACTGTCAGGATATCAGCAGGAAACAAATATGGAAGTATAACCTTATAAAACACTATATACTACTGTGTTGTGGGGTTTTTTTAACAGAACAATGGAAAATAAAGCAAAAAAACATTAATTCCTTACTAACTTTCCTTGCCATTCACGAAAAATAATTTCAACTGATCTTATTCCTTTGGAGATCTTTTCCAAAACACCTTAAGCATTTTTTCTAAAATGATGAGCAGCACACCCACTTATGAAAAAGACACAGCAATGATAAAAATTAAACAAATACTTTTAGATTTGCTGTTCAAAACAACGTCTGAAAATGCTGTTCTTTAAATTTGAAAATGAAAAGCACCAACCATTTGTTAAAGCTAGGTTATATATAAACTAACAGAACACATGAATCACCAGCTAAGAGCTTCTATTTAAATAAGCCATCCAATGCACATGACATTTTTTGGCTTCAGAAATTCAATCAGGAGAAATATACTTAGTGCATCCTGTTTGACTGTTGTCTTACTTTCTACAGTTTTTAAAGAATAAGTTAATTTTACTAATTAATCCAAAGTGGATATGTGGCTTGACAGAGCACAAGAAGTAAATGGCTACATGAAGAAGTGGTTATATATCAAAGGTGCGCATCCATTTATAAAAACAAATATCATTCTCTAGACAGAGCCCTTGGTAGAAATTTGGAGAGTTAGATCTCACCTCTGCTATTATCGCATAGCACTTCAAGCAATTCATTTCAAGACCTTGAAAATTACTTATACATTTTGTGGCCTTCTATGATGGAGTTACAGTGTTGGTGGATAAGGGAAGAGCAACTGATGTCATCTACCTGGACTTATGCAAAGCATTTGATACTGTCCCGCACAACATCCTTGTCTCTAAAGTGGAGAGACATGGATTTGACTGATGGACCACTCAGTGTATAAGGAATTGGCTGGATGGTTGCACTCAGAGAGTTGCAATCAATGGCTCGATGTCCAAGTGAAGACCCGTGACAAGTGGCGCTCCTCAGCAGTCAGTATTGGGGCCAGTGTTGGTGACAAGGATGGTGGGATTGAATACACTCTCAGCAAATATGCTGACAACACCAAGCTGTGGGTGTGGTGGACACACTGGAGGGAAGGGATGCCATCCAGAGGGACCTTGACAGGCTGGAGAGGTGGGCCTGTGAGAACCTCGTGAAGTTCAACAAGGCCAAGTGTGAGGTCCTGCCCATGGGTCGGGGCAATACCAAGCATAAGTACAGACTGGGCGAAGAATGGAGTTCATGAATTTCAACAGGGCCAAGTGCAAGGTCCTGTACATGAGTTTGGGTAATCTCAAGCACAAATACAGGCTGGGTGAAGAATGGATCAAGAGTAGCCTGGAGGACAAGGACTTGGAAGTGCTGGTTAATGAGAAGCTCAACATGAGCCGGCAATGTGCACTTGCAGACCAGAAAGCCAACCGTATCCTGGGCTGCATCCAAAGAAGTGTGGCCAGCAGGTCAAGGGAGGTGATGCTACCCCTCTACTCTGCTCTCATGAGACCCCACCTGGAGTACTGCATTCAGCTCTGGGGTCTCCAACATAAGAAGGACATGGAGCTGTTGGAGCAAGTCCAGAGGAGAGCCACAAAGATGATCAAAGGACTGGAGCACCTCTCCTCTGAAGACTGGCTGAGAGAGTTGGAGTTGTTCAGTCTGGAGAAGAGAAGGCTACAGGACACCTTCTAGCAGCTTTCCTGTTCTTTAAAGAGGCCTACAAGAAAGGTGGAGGGGGACTTTTTACAAGGGAATGTAGTGATGGGACAAGGGGCAACTGCTTTAAATTGAAAGAGGGCAGATTTAGATTAGATATAAGGAAGAAATTCTTCACTCTGAGGGTGGTGATGCACTGGAACAGGTTGCCCAGAAAAGTTGTGGTTGCACCATCCCTGGAAATGTTCAAGGCCAGATGGGGTGAGGATTTGAGAAACTTGATCTAGTGGAATGTGTCCCTGCCCATGACAAGGGGGTTGGAACTAGGTTTAAGGTCCCTTCCAACCCTAACCATTCAATGATTCCATGAGCTTTTTAATCTTATCTTCTTCTGTCCTTACTAGGAGGGGGAGTGGCAGAGCAATTTGGTGGGCACCTGGAAGGAAGCCAAGGCACAACCATACAGGTAAATTATCTTAACATTATAAATTGAAACATTAAAATTACTTTTAATAAAATTACTTATTAAGATATTTGCATTTAACTGTATTAAATATTAACAATCTATGAGTGATCACAGTAAGAAAACAAAACAATTTCTCCTAAACACCATAAGAATAATGACTGTGATGACAGCATATGCATTTAGAGCCTTGTTCAGTAATGCTTCTCATAGTTTAAATTTCCAGAATAAAAACCACAACACAAAAACTAATTAGGTATTTAATCTTTTTGGTAATAAAAGTCTACCTACCTCAGCTTTAACATCTAATCTCCCACACCTGAAGATACATTCTCAAATCCTATACTTATGTTGAAAATGTCCCTCATATGTCAGTTATAATTAATATACTTATTTTCATCCTGTGCTGTTCCATGCCATGACATTTATCTCTTTTAAGAGAAAGTGATAAATATGATTGACTTGAAGGATTATAGGCTTGATTCTTCTATCATCTACCTTCATTTTACATCTTTGCATCTGTAAGCACTCAAGTAGAGCTACTCTTGACCTATAGTGGTAAAAAATGATGCCAGATTGAGTGAAGATAATCTCTTGTCATTAGTCTCAAAACCATATGGCAATCTGCTCAAATGTACAGGTAATAGTGCCCCATAAGAACACATTGGGGCACAAGCCATTATTTGGATCTAATTCAAATTACATATGGGTAAACAGAAGAGTTTCTGTCAGATCACTTAGGCATCATCTGTAATGAATATACAATGAGGATATTCTGTAAAAACTCCATTAAAATGTGAAGAGAATAGTAGAAAAATGTAGTTGCGGTTTTCCCTCTGTAGTACTATGTGACTTACTTTTAATCATAGTGTATAGCACATAAATAATTAACTCTAGAAAAACTATTTTAATTTTACTTTATAGCAAAATGTGCTTTCAATAAAATAACAGTAAAAAAAAAGGAAGAATATCTTACAGATAAATTTCAAAGACTTTTAAATAAGCTAGCTTGCCTCCGATATGTGCGCCTAATGACTTGTTGAAACTCTAATTCACCTAGAAAAGTGAAGATATTGGCTAGAAACTTAAATCTAGTATAAAACATTCTTCATACAATCTGAGCCAGTGACCAAGTAAAATAGATTTTATGATATGAGAACAGTGCAAATTTGACTTACATGTCAATGAAACCTGAATAAACCTTAATTGGAGTTACAGGTTTACTTTTGTCATTTTTGGCTAATTAAAAAAATAATGGTTTTTTTTTCCTGCAATTTCTTCTTTTGTTTACAAATTAGTACACATAAGTCTTAAAAGCAAAGTGTAATCATTGAACATTTTAGAAATATAGACTATCACATTAGTTCTGATTTGAAATTGTAAGGAAGATCACAATAATACATTCCCATATTATTAGCATAATTTTCATATGTTTATATAAATAAGTTTAAAGATGCAATATATTATAAAATACTCTGGAATATCCCCCAAAGTATAAGCATAGTATGCATTTATTGTATTTAACATAAATTCTGACACTTGTATTATATCATTTTATCTCATAGAGCTGCAGAATAAGACTCTGAAATGCAGTTTGGGGGAGCATTGACTTGGGTAAATCATGTTCAGGTTTAGTCTTCACTAAAACGGATTTATCTTAAACAAAAATAACAGCATTAATCAAAGAGCTTAAGAAAACATGATAAAACAATGTCCCAGCAATTCATAAAAAAAGCAGAGCACAAAATATCCCTGAAGGTTAGAAGTACTTCTTAAGACTTGACCAAGAAAAGGTATTTTTACAACTTGAAATGAAAATGAAAAAATAATTATCAAGTTAAACCAAAACAAATACATTTTAAAGCATAATAAATATTGTCCTTTGACATCTTCTAGGTTTAATAATATATTGGTGGCCTTTTTTCCATGAAGACAAAACTTACAGCAATACATGTAATATGGCCTTTGTTATCGGGGAGAGGAAAGGAGAGGAGGGAGGGGAGAACACTCCAATAAGAAGGGACCTACAACCACCTTGTCCAACTGTCTGACCAATTCAGAGCTGACTGAAAGTTAAAGCATGTCATTTAGGGCATTGTTCAAATGCCTCTTAAACACTGACAAGCTTGGGGCATTGACCACCTCTCTAGGAAGCCTGTTCCAGTGCTTGACCTCTTGGTAAAAAAATGTTTCCTAATATCTAGTCTGATCCTCACGTGACACAGCTTTGAACCATTCCCACACATCCTGTCAGTGGATACCAGGGAGAAGAGATCAGCACCTCCCTTTTCACTTCCCCTTCTCAGGGAAGGATACTCTTAAGTAATAAAAGAAATAATAAAAGATCTACGATCTGAACTGTCCAATGCTGCCATGCATGGGAATTAATAAAAGTGCAGTGTCTTAAAGCTGTACTTATTTAAGAGAAAATACTCCAGGCATAATATATCATGTACCTTTAAAGTGAAATAAAAAAGGGGGAGAGGCTCTGTAATAATTAGTATCAGGAAGATTATATCTGTTTAACATTTTTTCAGGTTACATAGGTTGCTTTGTAGTGAAACAATCTTAATGACTATGATTTAAAAAATTAGAACTGTAAAATTAATTTGTATTTTATATAAACATTTTTCTCATTAAAATATACTTTTTAAGTCTAAATCAAACAATATGATTGTTTCACTATGTGAAGCAGAGTTGTCTCCCCCATAGAAATGCTTTTTTTACAAAAATAGTTTGTGTTCTATGAAACAAAGTGGGAAAGACCAAACCAAATAATGTTTACATCTTCTAATGTTTCACTCACATGCTATCAATTACAAATAATTTTTCACTTTCTGTTTCCCGGTCACAAAATGTTTTTTTGTTGATATCACAAAGAATTTTATCAATGCTTCAGCTACCTGAAATCACAAAACTTTACAAAACCAAATTAAGAGCAAAATTATGAAGTCAGATGTACCAGAACATACTTAAAAATCCAAACAAATAAAGAAATCAATCAAAGCCATTGGAAAACTCTAAGCCAGGCAATTGTATAGCACCCAAGTTTTGTGTTACTGTGTGTGATATAATTCAAAATTTCAGTGATTAAATTTTTATCTGCTCCTACCCAGTTGCTGAAAAATATAGACAAATTAAACGATCATGTTGGCCTGTGGCAAAACTAGAAGGAAAATCTATCTGCTTGAGCTTGATTCTGTGGGATCTGCAAATTTCTCTTTAGGAATTTAGGGAGATGATGAAAGGAAATTTGATTACAGCAGTGTGCTTCCCATCTTTTTCTAATTATGCAACACTTCACGCTTATTTTGTGACTGAAACCTGACATGGAGAGCAACAAGAACAATGGCCCAGTTTCCTGCTCTGCTCAGGATGCACCATTATCACACCTTTTGATGAAAAGTACAGGTCATCTACATCCTGGAAGAGAGTGACACTCAGGATGAGCTGAAAGAAAAATATGGTTAAATGCACGGCAGTCACTTAAGGTGTAGGTGATTAGAGGCCTGTTAAAACGTGTAACTGTAGATGAAAAGGTGTAAAGCAGGCATAAATCAAAACCATTGTGAACATGTAATTAGAATGTTGAAAGGTGTGAATGTTCAAGCCTTGAAAAACAGATCCTTGCTCATTTCCACTGAAATCTTACTATGTTCCCTTGGGTGGACTGCTTCAGTGCTCACTTGAGATACATACACTGAAAGTGTGTATTATTAAATTCAGCAGATTGCCAGATACACATAGTAGAAAGTAATTTTGGCCAACAAATTAGTATAACCAAACACAATAGCTTTGCCTTCCTATACATATATAAAAACATAGTCGATATACACAAAGAAATTATCAAATAATGCATACAGACAGATAAATAAGTGTAAAAGCTTCACTAGGTTTTAGGGTTGTTTGTTTTTTACCATGCAATGATTATTCCAAAATATTTTACTGCTGAACATGGACTCCTGGAGGAGTGATTTCTGAGAAATAAATATTTGCTGTCATCCTTTAGCTGAGAATTACGAAACTATACAACCATTTAATATGTGCTATGAGAGAAGTAAATATCATGAAACCAATCATTTATTTATACTGTTTTCTTATACATATACTAAGTTTAAATACACCTACATACTAATAAGTCTCACTACACCCAACCAGCACTAGAATGCCAAGTCAGTCACCTTGAATAACCTTCTGTTACAGCTGACTTCACTGTTCCACCGCTACTACCTGGTAACCACACAGCCCTGCAATGCAATATTGTCATTCGTAGTTAACAGGCCACAACCTTCCTACTGGATTTGCAAGGCCTCAGGATTGGTGTTTGCCCTGTTTGAACTTTTCTTGGCGAGCCTGCAGCTTTGGTTTACTTCGTTTCTATGACAGAGATTTCTCTTGTTGACCAGGTCTCTGTGGCTAGTTTACTTTTATCTTTGCATAGTAACAACTATAGTTTTCTACAGATAGCTGTAACAAGTAGTTGTTCTATTAGAATGAGATATTTATGACTTTTACAAAATTACATAGGATAAGAATGTGGGTTTGGCATAAGTGCAGAGGCCTTGAGAATGGAGAGACAGGATGGGGCCTACCAGGGTAGGCAGCATGGGATGATAAGAGAAGAGGTACAGGCTTGGCCCTGGAGACCCCACAGCTATACACCACTCAAGACAGGTCACAAAATGTAGACCTGGAGCTGGACAAAATAGGTTTTATGGGTAAGAAAGAGAGAAAAAAAAACAGTATCTAACATACATAAAGCATACCGTATACAGTAAATTTGGATGCAATGTGATCGGTAGCTGCAGATCAATAAATAAGGTGTAAAAGTGTGTTAGCAAACATATACAAATGACTCAAAGTGGGTCTTAGGGAAGTGAGAAGAAAGCAGCAACATCATCATCATATTCATGCCAATGAAAGACTGCAGAGGATGATGACTCATGGTGTTAAACTCTCCAGCAATCAAACACTACTAATTTTAAGACCCAGAGGAGAAATGGAATGCTGAGCATAACCCCAAGAGACCCCAAGAGACAGAAACTAAGAGCTATGTTACAATTTTAATAGCATTATAGCTATTGCTATTACTATTACTATTGAGACTTCTGTATAAAAGTACTGTAACTGCACTATTATACTTTCTTCTGTAATAATTAGATGTTTCTTGAATTAAACTGTTAAGATTTCCATTGTACTAACAATTCATTCTTGCCTTTACTTATATATATTGTGTGATTCCTCTTTGCCTGTGACCAAGATTTTGATTTCTTTTTACTGAGTTACCATTTTGCAATCAGGAGTCCTAAAAATAACAGTAGATTCATCCTTAGCAGATTAAATTATATTGCATTTCTCTGATATGTATTGCTAAACCTTGACTTTCATTGCCATATTATCACGATTAATTGTGATGACTACTTGCATTTTTATAGTGGAAGGAGCTTGCAATCTTCTACAAATACCCATACTTTTAACATCTTTGTACCATTTTTATAGCAAAAATACCCTGTTGCCTAAATATTCAAAATAGAGTTACAAAGTTTGTTCTTCGATCTGATGTGAGAACCCATAAACTGGTATTGGTGTCCAAAACCTGTATTTCATTTAGTCATGAAACTGTTTTTTATTTTTCCTGTTTCTTAACAAAGACACACCTTTTAAAAAGCTTAATTCAAATTGGATATAAATATGTTCTTGCTCTTCACAATTATATAGCTTAAGTGTATATAAGACAGTAGAATTGCATAATCATGCATATCAGAACCATTATCTGTTGCATTTTGAGAATCAGAGAAGTTTTAACTACAAACATCATGGCTAACTATGCCATACTTGAAACTGTTTGGAAACAGAAATTAACTTTCAGTATTTGATTTTTCCATTTATAAACACACTATCTGAAATATAAATTTCTCCACTATCAGTATGGACTACTCAAATTTCTTTTTTATTTGGATACATACACACATACATATAAACTCATTCTCTATTCATGATCCTTGATCTATCGGTGTAATTTATGATTTGGATTTCAAAATGTATGAACATTTGAAAGAAATATATGGAATAAAAATAAAGATTTATGTATTAGTTTGACTTGTGAAGTAATGCTTTATAATGGAAAGAGCCATACCTACTTATATTATAAACCTACACCATCTATGCCCCCGCAAGGAAATTGTGCATTCACTATAAGCTGATAATAAAATTCTTCATAAATTATTATTTAGTGCCATCTATCAGGATAGCTGACATCCTAATGGATTTCTGCTCCTGTTTTTCTGGATGTTGCAAGTATAAAACAACAAAAATTCTACTATGTTCAAAACAAAATCTGAAGTCACATTTTACTTTGTCTCTTTGGATTTCATTTGTATGTATTTCATTGGTGCTTATTGTAAGGCTTATCATTGCCTTCCCTTTGGATCCTAAGTTAGGATACTCTTATTCCTTTAATAATGAGGCTATTTATTTTTGATTTTTGAAGACATTAGGCATTTAAAAACATACTTGCATCCTATGAAAAACAACTCTTTTAAAAAAAACCCCAACATTTCTAAACGGCCTTTTGGCTAATCTGTTTGGTTTATTACATATTCAGTTTTCTTTCTTTTTCTCTTTGCCTGTACCTCCCACCTGTGCAGTGTTCATGAAATCAAATTATTGTAATAGTTTATTAGTGAATACAGTTAAATGTGAAGTACAGTTTGGTTATGAGGATGTTAGCTAAAAAGCTTAAATTATCAAAATATCATTACTTTCTCTTTGTGTTTTAAGTCTAGCTGGATATAGAGTGTGCCCTTTTTGGTTTCAGTCACAATAGATGTCACACATGACATGGCTGTTTTATGTTGTGGGGTTTTTTATTATAATCCACATGCGTGTTAATGCTATCAGCAGCTCCAAGAAACCCTTTTTGTACCACCTCGTTCGGTGGTCATGGGCCTTGGATGCCTTCATGTAATGAATAGATGTAGGATCATACTACTAAGCATCAGCTTTACAGGTTTCTATAATTTCCTGCTCTTTGATGAATGTATGGATGTCACATTGACTGCCAGCCAGAATGACAGTCATCTAGAACACAGACATGTCTCAAGATCATAGTAACTCTGGCAGAGGGCAGGATATCTGCAGCAGAAGGATACAAAGCAAGAAACTCATAGCAAGTTTTGGTTGCTATTGCTTTGACTGTCAGTTTTCATGTGAGAATGACTCCTCTACGATCTTTTAATATTAGACCTGAATAAATAGGATGATTTTGAAACACACAGTTCTGTGGAAATAAAAGAATCTTCTTCAAAAGTGTGGAGAACTGAGAGCCTCAAGAGGTGTGTTGATACTTAGACAACAGCCTCAAGGAGATAAATCAGGGGCATTTAAACATATAGTGTAGGAAGGACCTGGACAGTTTTGTAGATATTTAAAGAACAAACAACTCCAACAAAACCCAGCTAAGATTCTGGAATCCTCTGCATATTTTAGAAAGGGATCTAAGATCTAGTCCTTTGAGATGAAGGTTCCTCTTGTCCTACAACCAACTGTCCACACATATTCCCTAAATGAACTGATTCTCGAAGTGAGAGGAAAGTGAAAAAGCATCATCTGAAGTTTCATGACCATAATGACAAGGGTACTGCAACTAAAGGAACTGTAGCTTGCCTGCTGAAGAAGACTTTTAAAGGATTGAATGAAGATACTTTAAAAGTCTCTGAAAGTTTACAGAGCATCATCAGTGTTTAAGTGAGGCCTGAACAGACAGGCTGGGTTTTACTACTGTGATTATGTGAGTCATAAATTAGAGAATTAAAACTTGTAGGTTGAAATCTGTTCAAGGAAGAAAAGCCATCGTTGCTAAAGAACTAGAAGTTCTTCCATTATGGCTTATGGAGTGACATTTAACTTATGAATGTACAGCTGTGAGGTCTAGATGGTTAAAGATAAATTGCATCTTGCTGGATGATGAAAAGTTTATTTCTTTGTAGATTTCAATACAAATCAATCAATGAGATAAGAAAAATGGACTTTATACTGCATATGAAATGACTGTCAATCATAGTTAACACCCTCATGAAGACACATAAAGCAAAAGGAAGGACCTTGAACTGACACTGATCCTTAGCAAGATTCAAAGACAGATGATAATAAAGGACAGGTTTTATCTCTGTATGACAGTACACTGCTTTGACACGGAAAGTCATGCGCCAGTTGCCCTCTCTGAGCAGTTGAAACAACACTGTCTAATATCATCACTTGAGCTTGAAACTATAAATAGAAGATTTCTATATTTTTAAGTTTAATATGACTTATCAACTAACCATTCCCTTCACCACCTGAGAACAGTCACCATAGAAATTGCTGCCTTTGTGGTGCACTGGAAGGTCCCAGCAGTGAATGAAAACCTGGCTTAACCTAACTGGACTCTTAGAAAGAACTCTGAAAAAAACATGGATCACATAGTGTGATGCAGCAACAAATGAATTAAATCATGAAGCCACTAGCCACCAGTCCCAGCACAAAGACATCTTACGCTATTTCTCTTCAAGATGTTATGCCAGTCTGGTTTTGAATGGACAGTCAGAAGGTAGGGGAAAGAGGTGTAGAGGGTGACTGCAAGAGTCAGGCCATTTGTTTACAAGAAAAAGGGCTGAGTTTGCTGCTTCTCTCTTTCCCTCTGTACACAACCCATATTTTTTAGTCTGAAGTTTACAGTTCTTTAGTAAGGTTCTTGATTTATTGAAAGAGTAATTATTGTTTCCCCAAATATTACGCACTTGATATTGTCTGTGTGGACTTTCTAAGGGCTTTTCTCAAAGTTGATCACCACCTCTGTGCAGAAATTAGGTAGTCATGACACAAAAGGTCTTTCATAGACAAAAAAAAAAAAAAAAAATTGTTAAAAAAATCAGAAACTAGAAATATAAGTAAACTGTTAGTTCCAGCACAGACAGAATGTCACCAGCAGAGTTCTGGAATGAGCTGCGCTGTCAGACACATTCACAGACAATCTGTAGGATGGTAATATCAGCAGAGTGAGAAAGTTTATTAATGACAGAGATCTCTTTCCAAATAGTACAGAGAAAGGTCTACTGTGAAAAGATGGAGAAAGCTCTTATAACATGGAGTGACTGGCAGATGAAATTCAATGTAGATAAATATTAAATGATGCACAAGGCAAAAATAGTTTTAATTTCACACATAATATTATGTGCTCTGAACTGATAAATAAGGGTAACACTGGCATCATGAAAGATAATGTCACAAAAGTTTTATCTGAGTACTTAGTACAGTCAAGAAATTAAATAAATATTACTAATTAAGAGGTAAACAAATGAAAATAAAATAGAGAACATCATTTTGCTACTGCATAAAATCTCATCCTGAATACTTCATGCAGCTTTGGTCCTCCAATCTACAAAAATAAAAAAAAAAACTGCAATGGAACAGCTATATATCTTGATGTCAGTAAGGCTTTTGGTATCTAACATTATCTAACTTAAAATCTTATGAGACAGGATCAGAGCTGGTTGGACAGTATGAGTAGTTAGTGTTTTCAACTTCAGATCTGAAGGATGCATGGAGACAGTTATTTTCATGGGCATTTTTTTAAAACAAGTTGTATGTTGAAATAGCAAGTCTGACATTTAAGCTTCTACACTGGGAAGGACTGTAAGTACACTGGTAGGCAGGTTTAGAAAGCAAAGTGATCTCGAAGAATTTGAGAGATTGCCTTTAAAAAAAAGTGTCATCAAATAGGACATTACATTTAGAAAGGTGTAATGTACTGCTCAGCTACACACTGAATGACAGCTAGTCAGGTAACAGCTCTTTAGATGAGGATCTGGATGTCATAACAGAGCATGAGCTGAACACAAATCATCATCCACCTCTCTGAAAAAGTCAGACATAGTAATAAAGCATACATAGCAGTCTGCAACAGATGGGGAGACATTTTTCTCTTTAATCAACATTTATGAGACCTCAACTGCAAAGCTGTGTCAATTTTTGACCCGAATCTTCAAGAAAGATATCAACCGACAAGAGACAATTTCCAGTAAAAAATATTAATATTTAGAGTTGATATTGTTTAGTTCTCAGAAATGTAAGTGAAGGAAAGGTACAGATCATGGAAGTATTTAGCTTGGGTTTTTAAGAATAACAAGATGGGATACATTGTTTAAGCTGTGTAATATATCTAGCCATAAAGAGAAAACAACAAAATTATTAAAACGACAATAAAAGGTTGGTGAGTATGGGGTGAGGCGGATGTTTCAGGGAGCCAGCAAAGACTTGACTCTGCTCACCATCCCACAAATTTGTGTGGAAGTTCCATTCCACTGTTACCTTAAAGATGGCACATTGTCTCGGATGCAAGCTCAATGCAGCATGTTCCCTTTCTCTGGGGCCAGTGAATTGACCAATATAAATTGTGTGACTGAAAATGTAAATTTTATTCACACCTATTCTATTTCCAGTGGAGGAATGTAGAAAAAAGCACTAACTGCAGGTCTGCAATTAAAACTTTTCCTTTAATACTGCAACCTTTTCTACTTTGCAGTACATAAAGTTTTAAAGACAAATTAAGTTTGATTGTAATGAGGCTGTGACACATGAAAAAAAAAAAAAAAGAGCAAGGCCAAATCAGCCTTAAATTATTTTGAACTTGCATGACATCTGAGTAACAAATAATTTATGCTTCAGATCTGATTGTATTCCTGCTGATAGATAATAACATAATATCTCTGAGATACAATACACTCAGAGGTTCTATACTTAAACCCTCTTTCTTTATAAAATTGAACAGCAATAACTCCATCTCCAGGAATAGAGAGTAGTGAAAAGTACAACCAATCAGGCATAATTCTATGAAACTACATAAACCAGTAGAATCACAATGTTATCTGACTGTGATTGATTTTATCTGTTCTGGTTTCATTACAGGTTTCATGATAGAAAAAAAAAAAGGAAAAAATAATGCTGAGACAGTATTTAGGTTTTTCTTAGAATCACAGAATAATTCAAGTTGGAAGTGACATTGGTAGCTCAATAGTAGCACCTGTGGTTCAAAGCAATCAACAAGGAATTCAGACCAGGTTAAGAAGGGCTTTGTAAAGTCAAGTCAGGTCATGATGGAGCAACCAAACCTGGAAACCACTTCCAGGCACATGAAGGATAAGAAAGTCACTAGATGTAGTCAGCATGGACTCACCAAGAGGAAATCACATTTGACTAACTTGATGAACTTCCGTGATGAAGTGACTGGCCTGGCAGCTGAGGGAAGAGCACTGGATATCATCTACCTGGACTTCAGTAAGGCCTTTGACACGTGAAGGATGAGGCTGAGTATGACAAGGTAGCATGGCTGCAATGTCACCAAGGCAATATTGTTGGACTAAAATGATACATCTGTAAAATTTCTTTTGGAAGGACTTTTGTAGTCTTCAATACTTGAACAGCTTGGCTAGTAGATACCCATTGAAAAGTGATAGATTTCAGGAAATGTACGAGTATCATGTAAAGCTGAAATCTGACCAATAAAGAGATTTGTAGGCTTTGTTTCATAGCCACAGGTGACCAGGAAACTGAGCACAAAGCGGTTTCCGATTTTTTTTTTTTTTTTTTTTCCATTTCAGCAGTTCTGCTCTGCAAAACATCTACAAGCTCCCTTAATGGCTATGTCCTATATGCTGACTAGGAAAGGTGAAAAGCTAAGACATTGATGTGAAATCTTTGGCAAAGGTAGGACTTCATGCATACAGCAATCTCCATCCTTTATTGAAAAAAAAGAGTTGGAGCCAGATGAAAGCAATTATGTTCAAAGCTGGGCAGTCTTAAAACCAAACTAAAAGTACGTCAAGTTTAACTCCAAAATAATAACATAGAACAGGTATCTGATTTCTACCAACCACCAATGAGTCTTGGTAAATATGCAGCCCTTGTATCTTTTTAAGATCTGAAGAAGTAATGGATAAAGAAACTATAAACATGGATATCTCATTGGTAAGATCAAATAACTGTTTACTCGCTGATCCTCACTAAAAAGACACTAGTAGAAAAATAAAGAGCAGAAATAGAGGAGATGATTGTAAATGTCAAGTTATTTTTGTTTTGGTTCCACTACTACTACTATTTCTGCTTGGTTTCCTGTACTGTTTGCTTTAACAGAGTTAGCTTGTGTCTACAGGAAGGACTTCAGACCTGCCAATAACATGCCCAAGATCTTTTTACTGTGCAGCTCTTTTGCCTGTTGTTAAGAAACATAAGCTGTCAGTAAGATTGAGTGAAATGAAAGAATAAGCCTGATGCAAACCCAAAGTTCAACATTTGCTTTTGTATCATAGGAAGTGGTATTTTTACATGTAACAATTTTTTCAAGAAAGGTTTTAAAATGCAGATGTGACATAAAAAGGAGATTTATTCTGCTTATATTCCTGCCCATTAATCATTTTTAAAAAGAAAAACACAAGGCTCTTTATGAATTACAAATCTAGGTAACAAAACTAAAAAATACATACATTTGAGACTACCCTAATGTTATTAATTCTAAATGTGGATCTCTAATGTCATTTCCAAACTATTTTATTCTCTCTTTATCACTATAAGTGTCTATTTGGTAGACATTTTTATTAGCTAAATAAAAATTGAATTACATCTATAGATACACTGAGCCTCCATAAGAAGGTTATAGCTAGGTTTAGAGAGATAGATTTATTCTAATGATTTCAATAAAAGCTTTACTAGTGTATTAATTCTTTAGGGATTTTGCATATTACTTTGTATGAAAAATATATTTGAATCTGGTGACCATCTGGCAGCTGCACAAAAGACTAATTTTGTCATTTTGATACTAATGTTCAGGGGTTCTTTTTTTTTTTCTAAAGATACATCACAGCAATATATATTCACGGACTAAAAAAAGTATGAAATAATAGCATAAAACATTTCTTATTTTTCCAATATATTCTGTATGATCTAGAAGATCATAGTGCAAGCATATATCAATTTTGTTTCTCTTACTACAGACTGTCAATTGTTATAAAACACTATGAAGAAGTGCTTACTATCAAAACATTTGTTGTAGAATTTTCTTTCTTTCTCAGTGTTTCTGTACAGAGTAGCACTTATCCCTTTTTATTAAAAACATTCTTCATTCTGTGATTGCAAAGATAATCTAAAAATGTGAACCAAGGGCAAATATGAATATGTAGAAAGTCTCAGAAAATAGCTTGTGGTGATTAATTCTGCCCATTATGCCTCATCAGGAACCTTTGCACTGTGATATTAGCATTTTCCCACAGCACCAAAAATGTTGTACTTTTGTTAGAGAAATCAACGCTTTGAATGTCAATAATACCCATTATCTTTTTTCTGCCTCCCTGTTTCTTTGAATCTGATTCAGACGATACCACTCTGTCAACAGAAGGTAAATCCAATGAATTATAATGCTTATATAGACTGATCCATTTCCCGCCTCAGGTGGAGGCACTAGGATTCAGCTTACAACCAGGAAGTGGAAACTTAAGATTTCCTTGGACCTTTAGATTTCAGAAGATTAATTTGAAACTAACTGCAGGTTCTCTGAATTCTAATGCACGCAGAGCAGTGGGGGAAAAAAAAAAATAGTATGTATAATTTTGAGAGTTTTTAGCTGCTATCACCCACAGAACTTCATAAAGAACATGGTAATAATAATAATAATCCATCACTGCCCTAATTGTTGAAGGCTATTACTGCATATTTACCACTGCAAATTTCATCTATGTGTCTTATTCAAGAAGAATAAGAAAGAAGGGTATTTCTTGAAGGTGACCTGAATTAATTATGCTTCAAACTGACATGTAGCTGTTCATGATAAAACAATATTCCAGAAAAACACAATAAGAGTCACAAAATACTATGTAAGTCTTTGATCCTCATACGACGAAACTGTGCAACAGATTCGGAAGTGGCAATAAAAGTTTAAGAGACTAATTAAATATTTAAATCACATCTCTAAATATTACTCATGTCTATTAAAGCCATCATATAATTTTTTTAAAAAATTGACATTATTATTTGGTTTTTGGAAGATAAAATAATTTAAATATTACTATAATGGCTTTGGGAATAAAAAGTTCTTAAAGATATCATTGATTTTTAAACATTCATTTTTCAACTGTTTGAACAAGGAGAAGACTAGCCACATTAAAGTCCAAATTCTAGTGGCAAACCCAGTTTAGTAAGGTACTTACAGGTAAGCATTAAAATTCCTGCACAATGCTATACTTTTATTTAAAAGCATTTTTTTAAAACTTGTATAAAAAAATTTCTTGACCCTTCTTTTGTAAAATTCTGTTTGTATAATCAAATATCTTTAGCAATCATAATTAGCATTGTACAGGGCTTAAATGAAAAGTCGCAAGTTCTTTAAAATTGCGTATAATCACCTTGCTATACTTAAAGTGCTCTAAACATATGCTCGAAAATTCTTATGCCTGTAGGAATGGAAATGAATGTCTAACACCTGAGAAATTTGTGAAATATGTATATATGAACACAAAAAATATTCTTAATGTTGAAACCACCTTGCTAATCAGAGAATTGTTTAGGTTGTAGGCAACCTCCGGAAGTCACCTAGTCCCACCACTGACTCACAGTAGGTACAAAGAAATTAAAATGTTTATCATATTTCAAATTGTTACACTAAATTATCATAAAGCTAGTGCTGTAATAAAGATACCACCTCCCTCACTATTTTACCACGTTACTGTAAATCCAATTCAGGAGTTGTATTTTGATTGGCCTAATTAACACGGATTGGAAGTAATCATGCTGAAAATACAGCCTCTTACCAACATAGGTGCAATGTAAAATGTTTCGAAGCTTAAAGTGGTCATAGAACTTTGTAAGAGAATTTTTCAGTGAGTATCTTTGAAACAGCAATCCACAGGACTCATAAAGAGACGAAAGGAAACAAGTAAGCAAACAAAAATGACCAAACAAGTGTTTCACAATTGTCTGAATATCGTTCAAACTCAAAGGGTTGCACAGAAACTAGACACACCTAAAAGATCTGCAATCTTCTACCGCATTTTTATAGAAAAAAGGAAAATGTTTAACCTAATTAGAACCTTGTTGCAGAAATCAGTGCTAAGGATGGAGTTCAGTACAAATCTAAATAGTTGATTAGTGTCATTTGGAAGTATAAGGTAAAATCCACACACTGCCTGAAGATACAGGATCAGAGACATCCACAATTTTCTGAAGCAGCAGCTGGAGGCCAGGAAGGATTAGTTAAGGCATCCGAAACAGTATTAGAAGACTATAGTGAAATAGCTGTAATGAGCTCTAAAACACCTAAATGTAGATGTTTACCCATTTGTGTCTAAACGTGCTTTAGATATCTTAATATTTCGCTGTAGTAAATACAGTTAAGAGGGTTACTCATCTGACTGGCATATAGGTGTCTGCTTCAGGCTACGCTGAATTACTGTGCAGGCTTCCCTGGTGATAACTGAAGCTTAGGCATTGAGAGCTCAGTAAGATGCCCACACTTAAATGACTAGTGCTAACTGAGATGGTTTAAGGTATCAGAGACATATTCATGATCTGGCAGATAGAACAGGATCTATGGGAACCTATGTCTTTCTGGATCCACACCTGGAGAGAAACCAGAAGAGCTTAACCTCAGAAGGAAATAGAGATTTCTCTGGTAGGCAACTGAGCCTTGAGACTGTCTCCAAACATGTAACTACATGTTTAGTCTCAAAATTAATGACATCTGGATAATCCATTTTTATAAGGAACAATCAGCTGAATGCATTGTTAAAGGATATACTGGATCTCAAGTGCAAAAACATACCATCAGTCTCGTATCTTCATCTGCTCTTGATGGAACTAAACTGTGCAGAATGAACAAGTGGAACCAGTGATGACTTTCTGCAGAGTGCAGTAGTAGAGTGTTTAGTGGAGTAGATGAACATTTACCTTGGAAACATTAGAATCTCATCGCTCACTTCAAGTGGAAGTAGTCATTAGTTTATTTACTAGATTTTTTTTTATTTAAATAGACTTTATAAAAGATAGATGATCTAGAACAAAAATTTATTATACTGTTTGATGAAAAAATTAACAATACATATTTTCCTTTTAGATCAGGTAAGAGCAGAAAGGCTATTGATTCTAAAGAGTTAATAACTGGCTAATGTAAAAAAAATATCATTTGTAAACATTTAGAGTCATACACATAGCATTGCACATATGTAGTAGCATGCATGCAACACCTTCTTCTGAGAGATACCATGAGGCAAATATAATCTACCAGTCAGTCTGTTTAAAATCAGGAAGAGGAAAAAACCACCTAATTACAGAGAAAAATAATGCAGATATCAAAATGTTCAAAATATCTAACCTGCATTTAAAAAGAATTATCATTCAGGATGCTGTTAACTTGACAGTCTGATAACACAGACAAGTACTAAGAATTATATTAACTGTGTGAAAGACTGAATTAAAACATGACACACATACTCTGCCTGTGTGCATACCTTTCCATGAGTGTCACCTTTGCCTTGGAAAAAAACAAATAAACCAATCGACAAACAACTAGCGGGTAGCAAGAATATATTCATTACAGGCAATGTTCTGTAACAGGCAGCTTCTCAAACTACTTTGGTGGGTAAGATTTGTTTCTGAATTTCATAGAGATAATACAAAATCTTAAAAGGACATTTCTGAGCATTAAAACAAACTCATGGACCTAATTTGATCCTGCATGTACACAGCATCTGCAAATGTCAGTCTTCTCTATGCATTACAACACAATCATAGAATCATAGAATGGTTTGAGTTGGAAGGGACCTCAAAGATCATCTAGTTCCAATCCCCTTCCATAGGCAGGGGCACCCTCCTAAGTTGTACCAGAAGATTAAAAATACATTCACATCAAGGCTTTGATCAAGGTGCACTTATGAAACAATCTCCAGTCATCTTCTTTTATGGTGCTTTGGTTTGCATCACAGAGCAATCTCTGAGTAGATAAATTGAGTTCTTTTTGGATAAAACTAAGATGGAAGGTGTTCTCCAGCCAGTAACAAGCTTTCAGCCTAAAGAAGCGTATTACAACTAGGCCACAGTAAAAACCCTGAAATACACATGTAGTATGGACCTCAGGCCCTTAGCACCAACTGTTTTGCACTATAAAGCTGCTTGTGGTGCACTGTGCTACTGATGCTAACATAAACATAGCCTAATTTATTCTCTTAGGACAACTAGAGGCAATACTTAGATCCTGTTCTCTCTTTCTCTCATTTTCGCACCCTCTGAGATTCTGCTCATGCTCTGCAGATGCCAGTTTCTGCAAGATCTCCATGTGAACGCAAGAGAAGATGTTAAAACAGACAGTGTATTTTTCAGCTTTACTTAAAATCCCTAGATCTAGATGTGTCTCCTAGAAACTTCTGATTTTTTCCTGAAGAAATAAATTAGACTTTTTATCTTCTTGATTTATACTTTGTTGCCAGGTATATATGCTAATAATTAAACATGGAGAATGTTGCTTAGAAGAATGACTTCTGCAGAGAGGTTAAAATCTGCATGAAAGAAATTCTCCATTCACAGAGTCTGTGAACTCCATGACAACAGAGGTCCCACACCTTGCGAAACAGAACAGCCATAGGAGAATAAGAGTCTTGATGAAGTTCAGAGAACATGTAAATTTCTTACTTCCACAGCTTTAAATTTCACGTCCTACATGATCTGTCATTTTCTCCTGCCCATTGCAATAGCAAATTTGAAATAAGAACTGATTAGCAATGAGTGAACTCCTCCTAAGATGTTTTCCTCCTTAGGTAGAAATAACAGCCTCCACTGTAATGAGCTGGTCTTCATTTCAATCTTTCATACCAACTAGAGCCACCTACATCTCATTCCTGAGGTGAAGCCTCTGTTCATGCCTCGCTTCAATTCTGAATGTTTTACCATGGTGCACAGGTGATATCTTCGCTCATGCATATTTCAGAAAGATTAGTAAGTAAATTATGTTCCAGTGATAACTTATTTAAATTACTAAACTCTTCACTAGGTTAAAAATATTTTCTTTTGTCATAATGATGAAAGTTACCACCTACAGGGAAGAGGAGAAAAACCATGCTGGGAAATCTCCTCCTACTTACCTGTCATCTGGCCAGGAAAGGTATGATCATCCTAACAGGTGATTCCTTTTTTAAAAGGCATGATAAACTCAAAAGGCACGATGACCTCCTCATGATTTTACTGTTTAAATAGTAAACTACCTGCAGTGTTTTAGGCTCCATTTTCCCTTTTCTCAGCAAGACAACTGGAAGAAATGAAATGCCTTTCTATATGTACAGGAAAATAAGCTTCTTCACCATCCCCCCCTTCCTAAGGCTGGAGCTTGTCCTGTCGTTCCCTCTCTGGGCACGTGCATCAGCTGAATCACTACATGACTCTCAACTCACATCTGCTTCCTTTAATCTAATGCAGGAGTAACTACAGCTCTGGAACATGATGAAAAGTGCAAAGAGAGCCTGTTAACTGTTCTGTGGATCAAGTCAGGCTGTCGATGTTCACATGCTAAAGCAGGCCAATTTGAACTGAGGACAGGAAGGATCGCCATCCTGGCTTTGACTGTTTGTGGTAGTCCTTCTTATCTATTTTTATAAATAAGTAAATGAATATAATTCACCAACGGCTGAACCATTGTTCTTTTTCTCTAACATACTTCACATCTACCCATATCTTCCTCGGATCAAGTAGCTGACAAAACAGCATGCTAATCTATGTTAATCCCTTCACAATATACAGCAGGTGTATTAATAACTACCTTGATTCTTGCTGAGATCACACTTTAGGACTGAATTTTTTGTCTCTACTTCAAAGTAGTATTAAATTTGTGTAGCATTTCATTTTTTCTAAACAGCTTCAACTAAACAGCTGCCACATGAAACTTTGAAAACCTTTTTATTCTATAATAACTTACTGCAAACTCTATCATACTTCCCTTACTAAGTAAAAATTCTGATAAGTAAAATTACTTCTGCCCTTCCCCTGTAACATCACCTTCCTGAAATCTGAGATCTGCACATCTTAACGTACATGTGATGATTTGGTCCTCCATTTACTGTTCTCCCTAATGGCTTTTTACCTGTAATATGAAACTGTGGTTTAGTAATTCACCAAAGTGAGTCAATTAAATGGAATGCTGACACTAATTCATTATGTAAATACCTGGAGGCTTCTATTTAGCATGATGCCAAACACCAAATCTATAGTATTGCTAAAGAAAAACAAAAGCAATCATAATAATTTTCAGAAAATACTAATATATTTTTAATAATCTAATGACTTTTTCCCATATACATACACTTCACTACGCATTCTGTGAATTTCTTAGAATTTATTATTACTAGCCTGTAAGTTATCAGCTGGCATTTTTCAGTAGAAGAGATATCCAAGAAAATATTTAAAAGAAAAGATAAGCAGGGAATATCATGTACAAAGAAACTTTTACCACCTATGTTTCAAGGCAAAGCAAATCAACATGTTCTGTAAGGAAACCCAGAACTGTAAGTGCTTAAATTATTCTGTAGCACTTATCTCCTTGTGCAGTAAATGTGGGTTAATGTCATCCTCATTATGAACCTCATCAGGCTGCACAGGGTCTGCGCAAAGATAATTTATGTAGAATACCTGATAAACTAAGAAAAAAAACAACAGGGGAAAAAAGAAAGAAAAAAGGATATATAAACAAATGCAACATCCAAGGACATTGCCAGGTATGATATACTATCAATAGTTGCAAACACTTTCAACCTCCAGGGAAAAATATCTACACATAAACCTTGATTTCTTAGATTTACACATTTGACCATGTAATACTGAATAAGCCTGATAGTTCTTAGTAAGGCAACTGGGAACTACCTCGTAGAGCAAACAAGATAAGAAAAGTATGTGGAGATTTAATTGTAGGAATATTTTTTTTTTATTCTTTTTTTTTTTACACAGTGGCAGAATGTTCTCATCTAATGCATGCTCATGAGTTTTTCCTGTTAGGAAATATCCTGAATTATATGAGACAATAGTAA
The DNA here is from genome assembly GCF_009769465.1 of Tauraco erythrolophus. Taxonomy (NCBI): domain Eukaryota; kingdom Metazoa; phylum Chordata; class Aves; order Musophagiformes; family Musophagidae; genus Tauraco; species Tauraco erythrolophus. The sequence continues at coordinate 47,830,202 of NC_141466.1, read as the reverse complement.
TGAGTTTATGTTACTATATTTATATGCTTTGGGATTGCACAGCTAAAATATTCAGTTGTTTACTTCACATGTCTCCATGTGAGAGTGCATGTGTACGTATGTGCAGGAGTAATAACAAATATGTTGTCTTCTATAATGTGTGGATACAACTGACTTAAGAAAGCATCTTATATTTAGGTATATTAAATGAATATTCACCTATGGCTTGAGAAGTCTGATTGATTCTCCATTTGGTAAATTTGTCTGAAGTCCTTTCACTATGAAGAAATTAAACGTATATATTTTTTGTGAAATAATATGTCACCATACAAACTGGTTCATTCTTATGCTGAATTTTAATTACATTAATAAAGTAAAAACTTATTGTTTTCTTCTGGTTAAAAAAATACTAAAATTTCAGTTGACCATTCATTTACTGGTTTTTGACGTCCATTTAATCCACGAAAACCGTTAGGATTCTATACTTTAATTTTGTATCTATCTGAATCTTTTCCGTTCTGAAAATACATAAAATGGAAAAGAAGAAAAAGTTAAAGCTAAAAGAGAAAAGAAATATATTGATGTAGATTAATACAGCAAAGAAGAAACTGAGGCAGAGGAAGATGAAAGAAAAAAAAAAAACCACAGTGGAGGAAGGAAATGATGGAGGAATTCTAAGTGCACTCATAGAAGATAAGCTCCTCTAAGGAAAAAGCTGGAGGCAACAATCCAACTTACAGCAATGAGACAAGTATGTATATGGCAGTGGCTAGATAATGATAAATGACAATGACGAAAGTGTATTCGGTGTAGTTATTGTTTTTTGTGGTTTTCTTTGTTTTCTAACCTTTAAAGACTACCTCTGGCAATTGTAAAACAAAGAGACATGCTTACGTGCTATATTTCTGGGAGTTTTTTTCTGTATTTTTTGTGTAGAGTATTGTTTTAGCTATAAAATAAACAAATTCTAAGTGAAATAGCCTGGGGTTTTTTTTGTAAGATTTAGGCTAAAATAATGAAGGATTTAACAGCCATCAAGGCTGGAAAAGTATCTATGAGAAAGACAAAGTAAAATATACTCTGCTGCAAGTATTCAACAAACTAGTGACAATAATGGATCTGTATCCTTCTTATCCATGCAGATACAGTACAAACATATCACAGTGAAAATATTACATATTGCCTTCTTTTGAAAGGAAGAACTCTTTTTCCTTTGTCCTCAACTTAGTATCAGAACATGAGGAAACAGAAGCATTAGATATTTTAAAATGTCATGCTTTCGTATTTAACTAAATTGTCCTGATAACTTCGAAAGTTTTGAAGTTTTTTTGTTTAATAGTTTCCACTAAGCCACGTCTACGTGGCTAAATCTTGCCAATTAAAACTTTGCCACATTCTAATACATTCACTTTGTTTGGAGGATGAATCCTGTGTTTCTCTTGAGCGTTGCGTTACCAGCTAATATATCCCAGCTGTCTTTCTGAAGTATGGATGTATTGTAAAATCAAAGACAAAATCACAGCAAATTTACTGCTAAGTCTCCTTCTTCAGTTTTTTTCATTCCTTCATGTGTATGCTTCTATAGTTTCTTTCTAAAAGCCCCACTTTTTTTTTCCCCCCTAAATTGCCATTTCCAACTCAGTATATCAGATAATATGTGAGGCTCACAAAACTCATACCCCACAGATAAATCTCAGTAGCATAAATCTAGCTGATATTCTGAAAGCAAATCTGAGATACTGAACACAGATAAGGCTCAGTAGTTAAGTCTCCTTCATTCAAAAACATGTTGGAAGGAAGAAGGTTAGAGGAAAAGTAAGCAACAAGAAATATAACTGTCAGCCTGTATTTGCAGCAATTGCCTTAGGAGAGAAAAACTTAAGAGCTGGGTTATGTTTCTGCATTTAATGTTAGAAATCATCTGAGAAAAATAAATAAAGCAAATACCACCAGAAATAATGCCAGAAGCATGAAGAGAGCTTGTTCAGTTAGCTTTCCCCACAAACCAGGAAATACAGTACTTTCCTGTGCTGCAGAAAATTTGTGCTTGGATGCTTTCATCATGAGATGAGTACTGATCCCAAGCGTCCCTCTTCCATCACCACCTCCAACAGTCTTTAAAGACAGCAAGAGTCAAAACTTCTAATGAATGCACAAATGAGACATCTAAAATCAATATAGAAAGTGGTTTTGAATTGGGTATATCAGTTTCACTAAAAGGCTCACACTTGGAAATAGATGCATTAATGTAGGAGAGAAGATTTTTTTTTAAAAACACTTTCTTTTAGTTAAGTCTGGTATACCCCTACTCCAAAGTTTGTCTTTTCATTCAACGTATGGCTGTTACAGGACCTTTCCCATTCAATCTGAGGCATGTCCTTCACCTAAAATATCATACTTTATTCCACAAAGCTGTGTATATATCAAACACTGCATGCTGAAATTTAAAATGTCTAAATCCCTTTTGGTTCTGATCCAGTGAGAGTGAACAAAGCCCAAACAGTGACTTAGCTGATGGGCCTGTAGTACACTGCTTTAGGATGAGATGAAGCACTGTTTTGACTCTACCGACTATTCGACAGATCTCCATCAAGTATAATTGCAGTTTACACATGTAGTACCCATATGTGCAAATTTTATTTCATCTTAAATATCTGCAATGCCAGAACTGAGTCATCTCTTCCAGCTCTACTTGTGTTACAGTATCATCTGATAAAGCTTCAGTAAACTTATTAAGGAAATATTATATGGAATCTATGCTGCTACATCTCACTTACATGTCTTGAACAGTAGAAATATCAGCATTACTAAAAAAAAATCCCTAATGTTCTAATAAGTATACATAAAACATACAAAGCAACACAAAGATATATTTTTTTTTAAATAAACTGTGCTAGCTTTTGCACAACACATGTATTTTTTTCCTAATGTCACTTGTAGGTATATAGAATTCTGTGTTACAATTTATGTATTTAAATTCAAACTGAGGATTAACGTATGCTGTAGTGAGTTATATATAGCATGAGTTTTCCAGTAGGCTTGTAAGTACATTTTTCACGTTATATTAAACTATACGGACTATTTTGTTTGGTTTAGAAATGTATGTAAGACTGTATGGAATCAAGTCTACCCTGGATGTCTTGTACAAGATTTTAGAACACTGGAAGTTTAAAATCTCATCCTTATACTGCAACAATAGTTTTGTCATATTAATTGATTTAGTTATACTTTGTGTTCTAAATTATACTGCTTGATTATGAAAAAAAATAATAATACACGAGCCTATCTCAAAGCAAGAGGGAACTTAATTAATGTTTATTTGTTTCGTAACTGAGACCTTAATAATTTTAATTTTAAACAGTGTGAATCCTTTGTCAATGATGCCATATGCCTCTAAAATTAAAGACATTATTCCAGCAAATGAAAAATAAAGAAGTTTAAATTTAAACTTAAATATGTACATTTACATATGGCACAAAATTCCGTTTCAACACTGTGCGAAGGACAAAAGAGCATAGAAAACTGTTTTCAACACACCATAGGAAGTCATCCTTTAAGGGAGTTCTTAGTGTATTTGTATGATCTAGATGACACAGCTTGTGCAAATGAGTCAATTCTAAATTCACAATCTTTTCCTCCACTCTATTAAATCTATCCTGAGATTCATGAAATAGTAAGAATTGAGTAAATCACTAGCAGGAGCCTGCACATTGCCAAGAATATACAAAAGTTTAGTGGAGGTAGTTCTTAAATCTACATCTTTTCGGTGATCAAGATCTCTGCAACCCAAAACTTTCTGGCACAGTGAGAGGATAAGTTCTCTGTACAGACACAAACCAACACTGTGGCGGCGCTCTGGTAATCACTGCAGGGATGAGACCTATGGTGCTCAGCAAGAGCTTTCTTCCCCAGGCCGAGTACTGTGTTAGACTGAAGGTGCTGTAGATTTCAGACATCAGATAACACACATCCTGCTACTTGTAGCAGGATGGTCTGAGTAGCCACTCAGAGGGAGAGGTGCCTTGTAATGAAGCTTTGAAGAAACAGGCTATTTAGGGACACGCTTTCTAAAAAAAACTCTGATACTAAACAATGTAATATGATAATGCCACCTAACTGGAGCAAACTTGCCTTTTGAAACAAAGGTTCTGAATCCATTGCAAATTATTATATGAGCATAAGGTACTTACATGGAAGTAAGAATCTGAGGACGACAGGATGTCACTAATGGATCAGATCTGAGCTACCACAAACTTTCACCCAATCCATGAATCACCAAGATAACATCATTCCAAAAAATTGCATGTTATCATATGCTACGTAGTAAGACTGCTCTTTCAGAGCATATTGCAAGAACCAATTATCTTAAAAGAAATTATGTCAAAATCAACCTTAACAATAGGTGGATTCCCTAGCTGTGAACTGGGGAAATTTTTCCTGCGTAAGAATGTTCTCCTGAAGTTCCTCAGCTATGTTGTCTGAAAGGCAATAAATCAGAAGCACCATTTTATGACAACATATCAAGGTATAGTCAAACTTTATACAAAAATCTGAAGGCTTAGCCCTGTAGAACTGTATGTGAAGTTTTCCACCCTCCCTCTAATTCATTCCGATGTCTTCAATTATGGCAACTGCAGTAAATAACTTTTTTTTTGTGAAGAAGAAGAGTTAGGCCCAAATAGATTCTTGATATCTGTGCTTTATACTGTGGAGAAAGTACGTTCTTCAGAAAAAAAAATCTGCAGTCTTTATTTATCAGGTCATTAAACTTAGAACTATTGAAGCCCACGGCACATCTACTACACCAAAATCTGCAATCACTCAGGAAAACATTGTTTTAAACTAGGTATTATTGCTGAAATAACACCAAACCTTGCCCTCCTATAGGCACTGGCATTGAAAACTGGAGCCCTTGCATCTAGCAATGTTATCACAAAATAGTGAAAGCAGCAGGAAATCCAGGGCAGTAAGACTTATGAGGAAAACAACAGCCTGGAGAATGAATTGAAACAGCAAGAGATAGGGGCATGCTTAGAACATACCGAAAAGATTATACGAACAGCAAGAAAGCGATAAAGACAACAGATCAGTAAGACCTCAGAAGAACAGTCCAAAGTAACTGATTCTAAAAAGTTCAGAAACTGCATAAGAGGCCTAAAACAATGTAGTGTTACCAAAAATTACAGCATGTACTTGACAGAGAGTCAGAAGAGCACCATAAAGCTGTATTTGCAAGAACTAAAAGTCTAATAAATGTCTCAGTAGGATGCTGATCAGAAGCTACAATAGTGGGACCCAGAGGAAACGAACAAACACTAAGGGAAGAAAATCAACTCTTCAAAATAAGCAGAGCATTAACAGAAATACCTTTGAACAGGAGAAAAAACAAGCTTAACTTAGATTTTTGTGTTGCTCAGTAAAAGGAAAATAAATGTTAGAAAAACATTTAACTAACTGACCTCAATATGGTTGGTTAAAAACTGGAACTATGTTACCATCTCCATAGGAAGTTGAATTTTTTTTCCAGTTTGAATTGGCATTAAAAATCTCCATGCACCAGCACCAGAATGCAAAAGTTGGTCAACATAATGTCTCCATTTTTTAAAGTTATTCCTGAGCATCTTTTCAACCCGACTATCTTCTTTAAACTGAATGTTAAGAGGAAATGTCTTATCTTGTAAAATGCTATGTGTAAACTAATCTGATGAAAGGACACAAATTCACTTCCAGAGTAAGTTAAAACTGATATAAAATACACAGTAACAATATGTCATGAACTGTCTACCTTCCTGGAAAAGAAAATCAAAAACAGACTCTAAGCACTCTGATAAATATTTTCAAATCTGAAGGGCAAAACAGTAGGATCCTCAATCTAACCTTAAAATCAGACCTTCAATACATAGTTCAATTTTCAAGAGTTCTGTCATTCATAACTCCAACAAAAGCCAGAGATGAAAATCTGCACAACTTTCAGCACATCTTAAAATCAATTCATCATTTCAGAAACCTGGAAATTATTTTTGTAATTGATTTTTTAAAGTTCACAGGTTTCGAAATGCTAGGAAGATATTTTTCTTTAGAAAAAAGCAGGAAAAATGTTCCATTTCAGTCAGACAGTCTATAAAGTAAAAGCTTTTTCCCTCGTATCTTTTGTTATCCAAAAGGATATGTGTTAACTCTAGGTTTAGTTATTTGAGGACAGAAGTCCCAGCATCAGATTTGCATCGATACATACTGAAAAAGATAACGTTGAGTTCATGTGAAGGCAACTTGAGGATACTATAAGCCTGAAACTTGTTTGATTTTAAGACTTCACATTCACAGTCATCATGGTCATAAGGCAAATAACCATCTTTCTGAGATACATGAAGTTAAGAAAATAATCTTCCTTTGTTGCACTGCTAGACAAATCCAAGATTAATAAAAAGACTGTTTATTCCCTATTGCCCACTCTGTCCGGAACTGAAAGATCTCAAGCTCCACATCTTTTTCTTACATTGTGATTATCAATATGTCTGTTAGCTTATCTCTTTACTTTCTACCAAGCTGGGTGTAATATTGTGGATATTTTTCTGGGTGAAAGCTCTATGTCTTGTACTCATACCTCTTCATTTTGAACGTAACAAAAGAATTGATCTGCCTGAGTGTGCAATTCCTTCAGTGCATTTTTGTAACTGATGAACTACCAACCTGCCCGCAGAATACTCGAAAAGTGCCTTTTCGAGTCCAGTGAACAGAACAATAAGTCAATCCACACCAATCTCATTAAGCTCTAGAATACTAAAATCCTAAATCTGTTGAGAAAGATATATTGTACAGAATGAACAGAACTTGCATGTTATTGCAGTAGACTACGGTTAAGTGTTTTTCAAAAATAAGTCTGAGCCTCCATAGAAAACATACACTGTACAGTTTATTAAATAGTACTGCACAGTCAGTATCAATTTTTGTATTATTATGGTTAAACTTTTTTGCAATCAGCAAGGATATTACTATCTTCAATTCATTATACATATGAAAAACAATGCTTAATATTTTTGAAAAGTCAAGGGAAGAAAAATAAAAAGGAACAACTAATGGAACAGTTTTGAATAAAGAAATCAGTAAGATGGCAAGACTTTCTTCTAATAGTAGTAATTCCACATATTTTCTTTTGATGCACACTTACATTTTCCCTTATAAAGCTATACTGTATTTTGCAGAATCAAAGAGATTACATACTACTGAATATAAATTTGAGTAGATGGATTTATCATACATTTTTCGTATTTTTAATGCTTGTCCATATTTAGAAACACAAAGTGATTTAACATGTTCTATAACATTTAATGACTTTAAAGTCAAAGGTCATTCAGTGACAAATAGTCACCTCTAATTGCTATACTAAATAAAATATAACAGTTCAGTGTGGAACTGAAAAAAGTCCTTCCTCTTCAGAGACAAGTCCTGCTACAGTAGAATTTTCCACAATGTGATAGTTTTGTACTTTGTCTGTTTTTCCTGAATCTGAATCTGCTTTAAGAAAAAGTGAACTCAATTGATTTTGCAAAAGAAACTGTGTTTACATCTCAACAATATGCTATGAAAACATTCAATAAAATGATTTTTTTCTGCAGCTAAACAATTGCATTAATTTATGGTGAGATCAAGTCAGATATTTTTTACTTAGCTATATTAAGAAGTCAAGAATACAGTCTTTAAAAACTTGCATAGGAAATACATCTTTTGTAATTATGAAAATACATATAGATTGTACATTCTTCAACTTACTGTAACTCATTTATTCAGCATTTTGCTACAGAAAAGTAAAACATAAGGGAAAGATTTATTTTTACTTATTTTTTTTCCTACACGTAGGGGGTCTCTGTCCTTTATTGAAGGAGTAAATTGATTTTACAGAAACACAAGTAAAAATTAATCTCTGTACCTTGCAGTGTAATAAGAATATTTAATTATGACTACTATTTTATCCATAATTATTCATAGTTATGTATTTTGAATCACTATTGGAAAACAGCAGAAAAGAGAAATGAAGTAGGTAGTAAAACACCTGACAATATCAGACAAAGTACTTAGACATATGTCTGGGTTTTATGCTAAGCTTCAACAATGAGCAAGTATCAAGACATAACTTGAAAAATCCACTAACCACTCATTTAGCAATGTGTGATTTTGAATATGATTTTATGTATTCCATTAGAAAATTTATTTATAACTTAGAAACTTTAATTGAGACCTATTACTCTGAGTGGACATTTTCACAGATATAAATGTATCATTATTTTTTTTCCTAATGCCCAATATATTTTTTTAACATCTCTACTCTGTTTTCTGTTTAAATGAACATACACACTTGCATGTTTTCTTAGATTCATCCAAATATGTATGAAATAATTTTAAGACAGAACCAAAATTATATGGTTTGAATTGAGACAAAGGTAAAAAGCATACCTTTTCTGGATCAGTTGTTGTAATGACCCACACACAGTGTGCATTGTCTTCATATTGAACTGGATAGTTTGGTGATGTAATAATCCCACTTGGTCCACGTAAATTAGAACCACATGTTCTAGCTAAAATGGTAAACAACAAATAAGATTGCTTTTGATCAGTTGCTTAGCTTGAATTAATACTATAAAATGCCTTAGCATTAATAACAACTTGCTGTGAAAGTGTTATTATGCTGATACATTCTATAACAATCTGCCTTTGAAAATGTTTGAGCTAGTAAAAAAATATCCTGAAAAGTTACCTAAAGAGGAAGGAAACCAGCACTTCGCAATTAATCAGCCCAATATTTACACTACTTGATTCTTACTTTATGTAAATTAATTTCTCAGTATTATCATACCAATATTCTGTTTAGAGAGAGATTTACCCTCTCCAAGTGGATGGAGCCAGTCTTCTGTGTATGAAGGTAAGAAGGGCCAGTATATGCTCTCTCTCCTTCATAATTTCTCCATGGTTGAGGAGGAAAAAAACGTGTATCACAGTGTTTGACTCAATGTAACAATATATCCTTAACCTAAATTTGAACTTCTGTGGTTGCTTAGCTCTTTACAGCAGAGGAAATAAAATCAGAAAAAAAAAAAAAAAAAATGGTTCTAGGCAGTAGCCTTAATCTTGTAAAGCACAGATTCAATTGTGAAACCATCACAATCCCTCTGTCACATTCGGCAAATCTGGAGAGTTAACATTTTGAAAATAAATTACTTAATTAATAAAGTTATTTTCCAAAGATCATAAGGGATAGATTTTCTAAAATACTCTAACTTCTCAAAATATTTCAGTATCTCAAAGTACTTAAAAAATACTTAGACATATAATTTCCAGTGACATCAAATGGAGTTATAGAACTTATAACACTTTAAAATTCCACTGTCAGGTTTATGGTACTACAGCACTTTGGCAACACACTAAAATATAGAGTCTAGATCATACTATTTCTAAGTATTTCGATACTGTATATCTTCAAATATCCGAATCTCAGAACTTATCTACATAACTTCCATTAACTTTTGATGTCATTTAGATTCTTTAGTTACTTATGTTTCAGTACTGGCAAGAGGAATGACTACATTCCTTAAAAAGTTGGTCATTTTTTTTTCTGAATATTGGATTAAAATACCCAACATATTCTGTTACTTTGGAAAATTTTAGGGTTTGCCTTTCTCTGTGGCTATCTCCATTCTGAATAACGAAATACGAGAATTTCTTTACCTCACAAACTTGCTGGGAGGAAGCCTGATACTCTGCATTAACAGATGGGTGACTGGTAGAAACAGGAACTAAGGAAACTAGAGGAAAATTACTTTCAGATTTTCTATCCTTCCATCACAATCTACCAGCACTTAGTTTTTGTTACTGTGTTAGAGACTAGACTTTGAGAACTAGCTATAACTTCATGTCTAGATTGATTCAGCTAGTACTCAAGTTTTCTGTGAAAATGTCTATCTATGTTTACGATAGAAACTGTCTTAATATACTTCCAAGAATTTCATTAAGTCTCAGACACATTACATGGAAAGTTTGGCATACTGCTGCTGTACCAAGCAAAATATATTCTTTTAATTACTAGAATAACAAAAGCAGATTCATAAGATCTGAAACAGAGGACATTCTCATTCCAGTAACTGGTAGAAGCATCATGCCTCCAGCAATTCAACTAGCAGACAATTAATATTTATTAATTTATTTTCAATTCAGTCTGCACAAGGTCTGCTACAGTAAGAACTTATTCGGAGGTGCAAGAGGTGCAACTTCACAGCAAGAAGCTTTTGAATGAAGGTTGCACCTTCTCTAGCTACCCACAAAGAAGAAAGGCTCGGAAACACCTTTCTTTTTTCAGTCAAGCTGTTACTCTATTAACCTTCTCCTATTTGAATTTCAGGAGAAGGAAAAAAAAGGAGGGGAAAAAAAAAAAAAGCCAAGCAAGAGTTACAATTGAAGTTCTGCCCAGAGGTCTGTTTAGGAAACGGAGTTACTGCGAAACATTGCACAAAAACTGTTAGATAGCCTTGTATATCATTTACAGAAAACAAGAATGGATTGCTGTAAGGTTTTTGTGTGGAGTTCAAGAAACCTGGGAACATTTACGTCAGCACCTTTCAGTTCCTGAGGGCACTAACAGGCCTGAGCTGCCGTGACCAGGACCTCCCGCCACTCCCTGTCTGTGGGCCCAGGAATCCACTTCAGACTGGGACCGGGCTATCAGTCCCTGCCCGAGCCACGTCTCCGGAGCAGCTGCCCGCAGCTCCACCTGAGCCATGCAGACTGTGTTGGTCCTATCCTGCAGGCAGGCTCTGATGCCTTGGTCTGGCTGTGCCTGTCCCGTCCCCAGGGCAGTGCCCCTGTCTGCCACGTGTCACGCCTGGGCAGCAGGATGGGCCATGGCTGCTCCCGGGGGGTCCCGAGGGCATCTCCAGTCCCTGTGGTGCCCATGCCAGTGAGGGCCTTACATGGACACTGTTCAATGTAAATAATGGAGAACTTGCCAACAGTAAGATGGTTCCTGTGACTGTTCATCAGCTTCATAAATTCTGAATTTTGTTAGTCACCATTCGTAATGTATATGTAATATGTATATATGTAATATATGTATATATATGTAGTACGTAATTACACGTTGAAAAATCTATTCTGGCAACAAGAGAAAAATATTTTTCTTTTGGTATTATGAAATAACTAGTTAATGAAACTTTTTTTTATAAGTATATGACTTTTATGTAAGTGAGATAATGCTTTAGCTCATTCTTGAATAAGCAGAAGTTTAAGTCCAGGTGTTGCAAATCCTCCCCTCCAAACTCTATCATTTGCTGCCCTGGTAACTGGCATTCGGCGTAAGATTTTGTGAGAATAAATATCTCTTTGATCTATCTCAAAATGGCAAATAAATTTTATCAAACATTTTGCATAATTACTTAAAAAAAAAAAAATGGTTTCTTGTTTTCCAGTGCCTGTCTCGGATAGGCTGTCTGGTTCTATGAGGATATAAGGCACCTATATTTCTAGGGTTCGAATTTTCATTAACATGTACAATCCAAATGTGCAATCCAAATTAATTTTTCTACGTAGAAAAAGGAAAAGTTCTGTACATGGATATATACTCTTTATTTTTCCTATTATTGTGGTTTGTCGTGTGCTTCAAGCTACAGAAAGATCTTTGGATATATATAGGCACACATACACATGTATATTACATATATATATGGGGTTTTATTTGCTTTGAACATCAATTAATTGCATTTCTAAGCAGCAATTACAAATTATCCTTCCAAACTTCAGGAAAAATTCCAAAGAATAGCACGTACCTCTGCAAATTGGCCTGTGGTCACTCCAGGCAGCCAGTGTATCTGTCACTCTCTGACAAGTGATGCTCTTAGAACCTTGCAGAACATAATTATCTTCACAGGAAAACTGTACACTTGCACCAACCCTAGGAAAAAAATGGGAGGAAGAAGGAAAGAACCAAAATATATTTTAAATGTCAACCTCCCCAAATAAGTGTAAATGTCACCAAATTACAATATTTCTAAGTCCAAAAATAAGGTAGGAAATTCTACTCTATCATTACTATATTCATAAAAAAAATCTTATACCATATGGAACAGGTCTACTATTTAGTTTGTCCACCTTTTAAATAAGTAAGGCCAGGAACACAAAGCAATTGTGATACTAAGTTTCATCCTTTATACTATGACATCAATGAATGTATAGAGAAATATATTTTTTAAGAAAATATATAAACTCTATTCTTTCAAGCAACAAAATGTACTTCACGAATAATTTCAACCTCTCCATATTATCTTAAATGAGAGAATAAGCAGTTAGATATGGTAATTTGTCAACATGTACAACCAGCAAATACTAAATTCAATAAATTGTAAGAATTAATTAAATATTCCTGACCTTGTTGAAATTTTCTGTTAAAAATTCTGCTAAATGATAGCTTTCATTAGGACCGAAATTTGACTGTCACACTTGTAACTTTGAAATGTGTCTCTTTGGAAAGATTTAAAATGTTCTTTTTTTTTTTTAAGTAAATAATTTCTTTCTAACAATGCTAACCAGTCTTTACGAAGAATTAAAAAACTATATAGTTACTGTGTATCACAAAGGGAGCTTTCCTAAACAATGTTTACATTTCTACTTCCATTTGTTACTTGTGACATTCTTTATTCCCCATAATCCACTGGTTTTGTTGTTGGCTTTCTTCCACTTTTCAATCTGTGATCTTGCTAAAGTAGATTTCTCATTTTGGTCTTTCTAAGCCATTGAGTCCTAAACACCAGGGGATTGCTAGATGGCAGTCGGAAAGCTCAGTGCTTCAAATTGTGCTGTGGAGAATAGCTGATAATCTCATTCACTAATGTCCAGCTCATTAGCTTATTGCTACCCTTCAAGAAAAAGTATTTGTTCTATGGAAACAGGGAAAAACCAACCGGTTACCTAGTTGTTATAAATGTAAATTGAGAACTAAAGTATTTAAAAATCATATTGGATAAAGACTTTCCCAAAACTATAATGTTCTGTGAACTAACATGAAAGCTTCAACAAGCTGGGGAAAATGGGATTCACCTTTCTCAAAGGGAAAAGAGGGTCTTTGCACACCAGGTAGTGGGGCTCATTGACAGGGCTTTAAACTAGATTTGAAGGGGAAGGGGGATAATATCAAGCTTGATCAAAACAAGCTGAGAGCACCTGAAGAGCAGCAGAAAGGAATTCCAGACACTCCAGCCAGTAACTCAGCTTCATCGGGGCCCGAACTAAATACCTCTGTGCAAATGAACATAGCATGGGCAATAAACAAGAGGAGTCAGAGGTGTGTGGGTGCCTGCAGGAATATGATCTTACTGGCATCAAGGAGACGTGGTGGGATGAATCCTATGACTGGAGTGTTGGAATGGAAGGATACAGGCTCTTTAGGAAGGACAGGCAGGGGAAATGAGGAGAAGGTGTTGCCCTGTATGTCAATGACCAGCTGGAGTGCATGGAGCTGCACCTGGGAATGGATGAGGAGTGGACTGAGAGCTTATGGGTCAGGATTAAAGGGAGGGCACAGAGAGGTAACACTATAGTGGGAGTCTGCTACAGGCCACCTGACCAGGAAGACCAAGTGGATGAGGCCCTCTACAGACAGATAGGAGCAGCCTCACGTTCACGAGCCCTGGTCCTCACGGGAGCATTCAGCCACCTCGATACCTGCTGGAGGGACAACACAGCAGAGCATAAGCAATCCAGGAGGTTCCTGGAATGCACTCATGATAACTTCCTTCTCCAAGTGATAGAGGAACCAACGAGGAGAGGTGCTGTGTTGGACCTTGTCCTCACCAGCAAGGAGGGGCTGGTGAGGAACGTGAAGCTCAAGGGCAGCATTGGCTGCAGGAACAATTATATGGTGCAGTTCAAGGTCCTTAGGGCAGCAGTGAGGGTGCTCAGCAAGCTCACTACTCTGGATTTCAGGAGAGCAGACTTTGGCCTCTTCAAAGATCTGCTTCAAAGAGTACCATGGGATAAAGCCCTGGAGGAAAGAAGGGCCCAAGAAAGCCAGCTAATATTCAAGGATCACCTCCTCCAAGCTCAGGAGCCATATATCCCAACAAACAGGAAGTCAGGCAAAAACATAAGGAGGCCTGCATGGATGAAAAGGAGCCTCTGGAAAAACTCAGACACAAAAAGGAAGCCCACAGAGGGTGGAAGCAAGGACAGGTGGTCTGGGAAGAATACAGAGAAATTGTCCAAGCAGTCAGGGATCAGGTTAGGAAAGCTAATGTCCTGATAGAATTAAATCTGGCCAGGGACACAAAGGGCAACAAGACAAACTTCTATAGATATGTCAGTGATAAAAGGAGGACTAGAGAAATCGTGGGTTCACTCCAGAAGGAAATGGGATACTTGACTACCCACAATATGGAGAAGGCTGAGGTACTCAATGACTTCTTTGCCTCAGTCTTCACTGGCAAGAGTTCTAGCCACACTGCCCAAATCACAGAAGGCAAAGGCAGAGACTGGGAGAAGGAAAAACTGTCCACTGTAGGAGAAGATCAGGTTCGAGATCATGTAAGAAACCTGAAGGTGCACAAGTCCATGGGATCTGATGAGATGCATCCGTGGGTCCTGAGGGAACTGAAGGATAAAGTTACCAAGCCACTATCCATCATATTTGAGTTGTCGTGGCAGTCTGGTGAAGTTCCCACACACTGGAAAAGGGGAAACATAGGTCCCATTATTAAAAAGCAAAAAAAGAAAGACCCAGGAAACTACAAGCCAGTCAGTCTCACCTCTGTGCCCAGCAATACCATAGAGCAGATCCTCCTGGAAACTATACTAAGGTACACGGAAAAAAAGGAGGTGACTGGTGACGGCCAACGTGGTTTCATGAAGGGCAAATTGTGTCTGACAAATTTGGTGCCTTCTACGATGAGGTTACAGCATTGGTGCATAAGGGAAGAGCAACTGATGTCATCGACCTGGACTTGTCCAAAGCATTTGACACTATTCGGCACAACATCCTTGTATCCACATCAGAGAGACATGGATTTGATCGGTGGATCACTCAGTGGATAAGGAATTGGCTGGATGGCCACATTCAAAGAGTTGTGGTCAACAGTTCAATGTTCAAGTGGAGGCCAGTGACAAGTGGTGTTCCTCAGCGGTCAATATCGGGGCCGGTGCTGTTTAACATCTTTGTTGGCAACACGGACAGTGGGATCGAGTGCACCCTCAGCAAGCTGGCTGATGACACCAAGCTGTGTGGTGTGGTTGACGTGCTGGAGGGAAGGAATGCCATCCAGAGGGACCTTGACAGGCTGGAGAGGTGGGATTGTGTGAAACTTATGCAAGGCCAAGTGCAAGGTCCTGTACACGAGTGTGGGCAATCCCAGGTACAAATACAGAAGAATGGAGAGAATGGATTGAGAGCAGCCCAGAGGAGAAGGACTTGAGAGGAGTGTTGGTTGATGTGAAGCTAAACATGAGCAAGCAATGTGTGCCTGCAGCCCAGAAAGCCAACCGTATGCTGGGCTGCATCCAAAGAAGCGTGGCCAGCAGGTCGAGGGAGGTGGTGATTCTGCCCTTCTACTCTACTCTCATGAGACCTCACCTGGAGTATTGCGTTCAGCTCTGGGGTCCCCAACACAAGAAGGACATGGAGCAGTTGGAGTGGGTCCAGAGGAGGGCCACAAAGATGATCCGAGGGCTGGAGCACCTCTCTTATGAAGACGGGCTGAGAGAGCTGGGGATTGTTCAGCCTTGGTGAGGCCGCATCTGGAATATTGTGTCCAGTTCTGGGCCCCTCAGTTCAAGAAAGACAAGGAACTGCTTGAGAGAGTCCAGCGCAGGGCCACAAAGATGATGAAGGGAGTGGAGCATCTCCCTTATGAGGAAAGGCTGAGGGAGCTGGGTCTCTTTAGCTTGGAGAAGAGGAGACTGAGGGGGGACCTCATTAATGTTTATAAATATGGAAAGGGTGACTGTCATGAGGATGGAACCAGGCTCTTCTCAGTGGCATCCAAAGATAGAACAAGGGGAAATGGCTATAAGCTGGAACATAGGAGGTTCTGCTTAAACAGAAGGAAGAACTTCTTCCCAGTAAGGGTAACAGAACACTGGAACAGGCTGCCCAGAGAGGTTGTGGAGTCTCCTTCTCTGGAGATGTTCAAAACCCACCTGGACGTGTTCTTGTGTGATCTGATCTAGGTGGTCCTGCTCTGGCAAGGGGATTGGACTAGATGATCCTTTGAGGTCCCTTCCAATCCCTAACATTCTGTGATTCTGTGATACTATCAACACAGGTAAGGAGAATTATGAACTATGCACATACAAAGAATTTCAGTGAAATTAAATATATAATTATTGGACACCTGCAATTGCAATTTATAGTTTAACATACCTGATTATTCCCCCCAAGAAAGAAAGAAGGGAAAATAACAAGGAAGAACAAAAATACTCTGATGTCTGATGCAGTAAGTGAAGGATTTCATGTTTATACTGGGTTTTCATCATTACAGCAATATTAAAAAGAGTGGATACATAAAATGTTACACACTAATTTAATATATTCACTTATGATGATTGAATTTGTTTCACTATTCCTCTATACAGTATATTGTAATTTTTTCCAAAGCTCTGCAAATAGATTGTATCGAAGGACTAATAATGTGAACTTCACATATTTTTCACAGTGGTATCATCTTCTGAAATGTTTGATTGCAATCTAAGTGACAGAAAATAAATATACTGACTACAATGTATTAAAAATAAATTAAAAAATCTAGAAAAAAACACATTAAATTAAAGGGCAGGTTAGGAACGTGAAGAACTCAAAAGCTCCTTAGCGTTAGAATTCAAGGTGGAGAGAAACATGAATGCCAGCTGCAAGCATTGACACGTGCAATCTTTTGATAGTAATTTCAAGAATCCTAATTAAATTTCAAGTAGGCTGCAGAAAAGCAGTGATAGGTTTTACCTGAATGACTGGGATAGTTCTGGACACAGTTTTCATGTGGCTAGAACATATAGTAAGTCTGTTTTAATATCAGTTAAGATCCACCCTTTTTGAAGCACCAGTTGTGAGAAATCAGGTTTATGCCATGAGTATGACAACCGATACTTTCAAGAAAATAATTTTAACATAATTTTAGTTCTGTCAAGGCTTACAGAAAAAAGGAAAATCAAGTATTGAAAAGTTCTAAATAGTGCCGAATGAAGGTATAGACTGTCATGCTATAATATATGTGAAGGAAATTAAAAGTTTGTATAAGTAACTGGTTAATAATGAAAGATGTGCACATATATATATCTGTTATATAATACTTACATTGCAGATATTGAAATCAAACCATGTACATTTAGATTTTTAAGAGAACAGTGGATACTGAGAATTCTTAGGTGAGCTGAGTCACTAGAGTATTTTGTTTTTCCAGACAATCAGATCTCTCTAAGCATCTCAGGGGAGAGGATGCAGCAGGGCCACACAGTCTACAGTAAATAGCAGCATCCGTATTGCTGATTCTCTCTATTAATTCTGCATGACATTTTTCCATTAAAAAGGGGGCATCCTTTTAAAAACATATCTAAACTTTTTGATCTATGATTTCAAAGGAAATTATTACTTCAATTAATTTCCAATTGTTATCAAAGAATGTTTTTAATATCTTTTTTTTTCCCCACATCTTTACCTCTCTTGTCACTGAACAAAGTAAAATTGGTGCTTTTATAAAGAAGGCTATAATTTGACTGAAAGAAGCCATTTTTTTGAAAGAAAAAAGTTCTGTAAAGCATAAGTAAAACTTCTCCTAAGCATAAGAAAGTTCATTTAATTTTAAAAGGCTCTTTTGAAAATTTAAAAGCTATTTTTGTTACAAGCATCAGTGGAGTTGTGGAAAATGGTTGTATTTTCACAGTACCACATCTACCATATAATATTTAGAAGAGAGCAGAAATCATAGAGTCATAGAATTGTTTAGGTTGGAAAAGACCTTTAAGATCAAGTCCAACCATTAACCTAACACTAATGTCCCTAAAACATGCCCCTAAGCACCATGTCTATATGTCTTTTAAATACTTCTGGGGATGTTGACTCAACAAGTTCCCTGGGCAGCCTGTTGCAATGCTTAACAATCCGTTCAGTGAAGAAATTTTTCCTAATATGTTATTGTTTATATCCATTTTAGATTTCGTTTAAACAATCTACTGTTTTGAAATCTCACATAAAAATAAAATGTGAAATTGACCCCAAAATTGTATTGATTACGTCCTCACTCATCTAGCAAAGTCTGAGTTGCCATTTCTCCCACAAAATGAATCCAAATATCCACTGGATTCTTTCGAAATCACTGAAAATCACCTCCCCTACTTCCTGAACTGAACACAGTAAAAGTATGGCAGGAGGACAGAACGAAAAGGTTAATATTTCAATACCTTTTTGTTCACTTTGTGATATCAGAACGAATGTCATTATTATGCTGAAAACGATGAAACCCTTTTCAAAGAACTTGTCATCACTGAATCAGTTGGGTCTCAGGCTGTCTTGAAAATAAACCCTCTGCCTTTCCATCAATCCCACTCACAATATGTCTTTCAGTAGACTGGAAAAGGTTTTGAATAATGTGCATTTTCACATGTTTTAGTTCAGATGAATATCCACAGTTGTCATTCTCCTGACAAGAACAATAGCTCCTTCTGGTGTCTATACTTGCCTCTTAAAAAAAAAAAAAAAACAAAACACCATTGCCTTTCTTTTACTCTCCCCAGTATTTTCACTACATTGGAGAAATGCAAGCAACAGCAAATATTATTTTCCCTTCTCTTAGGGAAGAGCTTGATTTGTCATTTCAGAGAAAGAAAAACTAAATTCCAGCCAGATTCTCTCTTTAAATGTCAAGCTAGATATAGATTGCAACCTTTAAGATAAGCTAAGATCTGTTTTAAATAGATATAAAAAAAGAAGTTTACAGTACATGAAAAACAGTTGCTGTTGCATTATCAGTTTTCAGATAATGAGTAAGATTTAAGAGGAAAATAAAATTCTTTTGTTTCTCTCAAATAATATTCAGAATTGGAGGCCCCAAACCTGCACATAACGAGTGATCAAACTAAATTAACGTGGTTTATTTATCATATCTTATATGATGCTGCTTGTGCTATTTTTGAACACCTTACGCATTCATTTATCCTCATGAACAGTAAGATACGTTAGGTGAAAGGAAAATATTATCAGAAGCTGAGTGGGATAAAGAAAGGAGAGGAATAGCCTTGCTCTGTCAATTGAGTAAGCATTGTTCACAAGCAAGCTCCAGACATTTAAGATACTTTTCACCCATATTAGAATCATAGAATGGTTAAGGTTGGAAGGGACCTCAAAGATCATCTAGTTCCAACTTATGTCCGTTGCCTCTAGTTCTGTCACTGTACACTTCTGAGAAGAGCCTAGCCTTCTCTTGTCTACTGTTTTAACTCCTGTTTAGTAGCTGTAGACAGCAACAAGGTCCTTCAGATTCTCTTAAGGCTGAGCAAACCCAGAACTTCCAGCCTCCTTTTTTTATGTCATGTGCTCAGGTTCCCTCTACCATCTCAATCTGCTGAACTTACTCTGGCATCTATAGTCAATGGAGTGAGAAAGGCCCCTTCAGGTGTGAATTCATGCTATTTTCCATTAAACATTTAGGCTATGGGGTTAATTCTTTCCAGAGATACTTTTCTCTCTCTAATAACAGGGTGATCCCAGATGCTGCCCTTAATTCTTTCAACTAAGTATTTTATTTGGAGAAATTCAAAAGAAGATGTATGCTCTGCACCCTTTATGGCTAAGAGGAGAGACTCAAGCAGAGGAGGGAAACTGAGGCATACCTGCACAAACAGTAATGTAAAATACTCCCCAAAATAATGGTGGAAGTATATAGGTATCCCTCAGATGAATACATGTGAACACTTCAATACATCTTGAGAAAGAGTTCTATTTTAGTATCTCATTTTTACCTAGTCCTCTACCAACTGATGTTTCTCTCCTCAATACATCAAGTGTTAATAAAGACATAGATAAAATTTATACTTGTTTTCTTAAAACAGCAGATCTGTGGACAGCAAATGCATACTATATTTTTGTGTCATACGATTTCGCTTGCGGCAGCTGTACTTGCCAAGTTGAATCAGAATATATAGAACAAGATAACAGCAAACATCTTCTGGACAGCTTGTCTCTCTCTAGCCTATTTACTGAAAAGCTTATTTCACTTCATTATTTTTTAAAACACATTTATCTGCTGCCCTGTTGCTAATGAAATTATGACTTTGCATATAACTGATTCTCTTAATGTCGGAGTTGTTAATGAGGTCTCAAATTCCTTTGAGGGTAAATAGAAAAAAATCCAAAAAGAGTAGGTCAGTCAGAAATAGAATAGATTTCTAAATTATTTTTCCCATCAGTTATGCCCTAGCTTGGAAGAGCCTTGATTCAGGAGCCAGGTTTGATTAACTTGCTTTCTGGAGTTGCAGAGACCTTTGCACCATTTCTTCTAATTCCTATGAAGTTTTCCTTTCAATTTACTCTTAGGTCTGGCTGTCCATTCCCTGCTGAGCAATTTATAAATCTCTGCATGAGCTGGAGGCTCCCATCTCCTTCCTTTGACCCTCTCCTCTGTCACACCTTGAAGTCTCTGCTCTTTTTCCCCAACAGGGAAAGAGCAACCTTCCTCCTTTCTCCATAGGGGTCCATTTGACCTCATCTTCTTTTTTTGATGAATATAACAAAAGCTGAAAATAAAAAAGCAAGGAGATGGCATTCACCACAGCCTCAGACACTGAATTTGTCATGTTTCCCAAGCTTTTTAACAACTTTTATATAGCGGGAAAACAGACAATTCTCTCTGCTGCTGCTTCCATGCTGTCCAGAGACTTTTGCCTTTCCTACACAGACAGGATTATTAAGTTCTAAAATTCCTGTTTAAAAATGCATTGATTTAAAAAAGAAACAAGCAAAAACAATTCAAGACATGCAATGGTCTGGAGCTATTTTGACAAAGATTCAACACATTTAAAACTAGGGAAACAATACATGTCTGTAGTTGCATGGTCTGTACACATGTAACAGGAAATACCTTCCTCTTGGTCATATAGAACACTAAATGTGCCTACCTGAAGTCAGAGCCCACCCGTTTGCCATTTTCAGGAATTCCAGGATCAGGACATGTATCAGATGCAATTGCATCCCCACCCTGGGTCACTGCAAAGTAAAGGAAAAAAAATTCAGACATGCAGCTATAAAGATGACTCTTTACCTTTCCATTAACTTTCATGGTCTGATTTTAATCGTATGAATATTCTTAATTTTTTATTGAAACGGTATAAATTATGACCAAAGAGAAGCCCCATATAATTGATTTCTTGGGTGTATTGTTTATTTTCTTTGGTTATGATAAAAAAAAACATATTTTGCTTCTGTGGGAAAATAAATGATTGATTTCCTATAGGCAGTCATCTTTTTATGGATATACTGGGATCCACGGCTTTTTGCAGAGAGACAAAAATATATTTTATGAAATCACCTTCAGAAATATTCACAACACACCATTGGATGATTAAGATACCATAAGAAAAAAAATCTCATTTAAGTTTCTGTCCATAATAAGACTTGAAATAGACAAAAGCCAAGAACTCAACTGTAATACAGAAATATTTTTATGAAGATAAAGTTCATCTCAAAAATATACAGAAAACCCCACAGAGTAATGCATTTGTAACCACTTGAATTATGTGTTCATGCAAATAAGGCTCAAAATAGAGATATTGTGCTTTCAGGTAGGAACAGAAAAAGAAAGTATCCTAGATTTTGCCATTCCTTTTGTCCTCCATTCCTTCTCCCTCTAGACTTCCAATACTTAAATAACACTAGCTATAAAAACATATAAAATTATAGTCCTTTCAAAACTCAAAACAATTTGAACATTCAGTTTTCACTTTTTTCTTCTTCATTTGTAAAAGGTATTTAACATATATGAGGAATTCAAAGTAATTAATCATAAAGAAAATACATAGTGTAACACTGTGAATATACAGAAAACCTGAACACATGTGCTTTCTATCCTGAACATACGCACATGTATGTCCATGCATAGTTACACTCCTCCTGTATTTCTTTTTCCTGCACTGAAAAATAGAGCTAGTAGAAATTTGTGGATCACATTTTTCATCTTAAAAGATTTCTGGGAAACCCTTAAGGACAGGGCAAAACGTTCCTCCTGAATTTGAAAAAAAAAAAGCTATTTGGAATATGTTAGCTGCACAAAATAAATTACTTAAACCTGAATAAATTACAGAGGACAGCACTACAGCTGAAAGGTGATGAGGGATTAGCTGGTCTTCCCACACAGTGATATGATTTCAAAACGAATACAGCGGCAGAAAGAGTGGTGACATGCAGAATACATACAATCAGATGGCAAGAGCTATAAATCTTTATGTCTGTTTTGGCAGTATCAAGGATAATTAATTTATATAGAAATATAAAGTTTTACTAGCAAAAATTTAAAGAAATAAAAAACTACATTATAGCACTACAAAAATATAACTAAGACAAAACACTTGTAGGTATCAAAGTACTTGACCTGAGCATAGATTCTTCTTAAAGTAGAGAAACTGCAACACTCACAATATATTTCAACATTTGTTTACATTCTTTTTTAATTATTATTTTGACATATAGAATGTTTTAAAAATATAAGAAGAAAGTGAAGGAATCATCTCTTTCCCCACACCTTTTTAACACTACTTTTTGTATTGTATACTGTTTGTCTCAGAAATCTTTCTTTAAACTAGGTGAAGAAATACTATGACAATTTCAGAAATGTTTTAGAAACAAAATTAAAACTATCTTTTAACTAAGAAAGTATCTCCTGATAAATAAAAAAAAAAAAAAGCATAAGTAAAAATCCAGTTCAGCTGGACAAAAGTATAACATCTGGAATTCATCATCTTGAAAACACTCCAGACCAGGAACCCAATGTTGTTAATTTCACTAATATTACTTAGATTGATAAAGATTTGTGTATGTGAATAAAGGCTTTCAGAACAATTCTATACTATCTAGTGAACATGCCTTTTATTCTAATAATTGAATTTTGTAGTTTCTTTGGAAGTGGCAGCATGGCAATGCTGTTTTAGTCAAAAACTGATCTTGCTGGAAGAGCCGCCTGCTTGTGCACTGATATTCCTTTAAAATAAATAATCTTCCTACCAACATTTCTTCCATTTTTTCAGAAAATAAATAAAAGGAAATATTTACTACTTTGAGCACAGAAGTGCAGCTATGTTAGTGGAGGTGAGGTTCAATTTCGACTACTGAATCACCAAAACATGAAAATAAGGGCTATGAATGATATGCTTATTACACATGTTCAGTTTGCTCAAGTTCACAGAATCACAGAATGTTAGGGATTGGAAGGGACCTCAAAGGATCTAGTCCAAACCCCCTGCCTGAGCAGGACCACCTAGATCAGATCACAAAGTTGAACCTTATGGTAATAACTGTAATACAAGGTGGAGAACACTGCCTTTGCTATCATGTTTAAGAACAAACACATGGCAGTGAAGCTACCTCTTTTGACAAACATATATACAAAATGCGTTAAGTATTTTGTTTGGGACACCAGTAAACGTTGACTGAGATCTTACTCATAGCATGGAGTGAAGTGATCTGCCCAGATGGATAATGACCTTCACAAAATTTCCTTCTCAGCCACTACCTTCCTCTGTCATACCAATATCAGGGGAAGGTGATTCAAGCTACCTACCTAGGTTTACCCAGAGAAATACTGTCTCTTGAAGTAAAGCAGGTATTATACGTCTGGAACTTGGCACAGATTTCTGGATGTCTACAGGCCTTGTTAAACATGGCCCGGGTTTTAACTTTTACTTTCCCCAATGAACCGTCAAGTGTTTTTTAACAGATGGTGGTTGTATGGCATGCTGTCATAAGAGAATAAATCCAATTCCCTGCAAAACAAGCCTGTCTGATTTTATTTTTCCAGATGGGAAAAGAGGAACAAATTTCCCAGGTTAGTGAAACCAATTATTTTCCTTTAGTGGTTCAGGGATACTAGGGACTTCAGTACATTTATAAATATATGTATATACTTTTACATGTTAATACGTTTAAAACATTAACCTGCCAGTATTTTGGAATTTATCTAAAAATTAGATTTTAAGAACTTAAGAACTTTTTTTTAGCATCAACATTTGTTATCTTTCAGATC
Organism: Tauraco erythrolophus; assembly: GCF_009769465.1. NCBI lineage: Eukaryota > Metazoa > Chordata > Aves > Musophagiformes > Musophagidae > Tauraco > Tauraco erythrolophus. The sequence continues at coordinate 47,805,975 of NC_141466.1, read as the reverse complement.
GAAAACAGATGAAAAGATGCCCAAATTAATCCCCGTCGGAGACTTTTGTCTTCCTCTGTTTCAATCCTGTCAGATTTCCCCTTTATCCACTACTATGAAGTATTACCCACTGCTACTGAGATCCATAACATGCAGGAGAAAAAAGCATCATCTTTGATCTGAGTGTCTCGCTTCTAGAGCGTGTTTAAACCTTGCGGTCTCTTTCTGAAAGCATCTCTTAGACCTGTCATCTTCTATTCATCCAGCCACAAGCCCAATCTTTCACTGCTTTACCTTTAAAGAAAAAGACTTGTATGCGCTTGAAAGACCATGTCTTACCTGTTTGTACTGTTTCAAAATGATACTGTATAGTTTTGTTTACCTAGGTGTTATGAAGTGTTTCATGGGGTTTTGCATCTTTCTTCTGATTTTTCCTTTTTTATCATATCAAACTTAAATTGCTTCTCTTTGCTTTCAAAGCTCATTCACAGACTATCTGTATTTTAACTATCATCTCAATTTTCAATTTAAAAATTTAAAATTTCAAAACAATGGAGGTATTAAGGAAAATCGAAAGTAATTTTCCTATTTAAAGTTTGCAAAACTTAGAAATAAATATCAATTATGCAGAAACTTTGGTACAGCTAAGCACTAATTAGTGGCATTTATCTTAAAGCACTAACAATGCTCCTCTGTATTGTAAATATAAACTAAACATTTATAAACCTGTATTTATGACAAATAAATTGAGGACCAGCCTAAATAATAACAGCCTCTCTCAATATATTTTCAGTACATTCTCAGTATACCCCCTCTGTTTTAAAAATAAGTTGAAGCATATATAATCCTGGCAAATATCAAAGTAAGATATTACTTTACATAGATAATTCTTCACACTATATCCCAGTTGCACACAGTTCTTCAAGGAATCATCAGCTAGAGAAAACAGTTTGTGTTCCATGAGACTGACATCAGAGAAAGTATTTGAAGTCACAGGGTAGGGAGAACAGTGAGGAAAGATTCTCGTCAGGATTTTTTTGGTAGGTTTTGTGGTTTTTTTTAATATTAGTATATTAGTTACAGTAGAGTCTAACAGAACTCTGCCCTTCTCTTTTTTTAACAGAGAACATCAAAGATGCTTCAACCACCAGACGTCTTTAGTATAGAGACAGAGCATTCTCAGTGGACGCAACTTAACTCTGGAACTTCTCCACATGCCACGCTATTATATACTGCAAAACCTGCGTATTCTCTTTCTGCAGCAATAGTTGAGGAGCAGCTGCGAGTTCATTAACGTGATGGACAGCTTTTCAGACTGGTGATTTAAATTTCTATTTGATAAAAAAATCTATTCTTTCCTTACTGACTGAGAATGACTCAACATGATTTCTTCCATTTTCTCAGTTGGAATCATGCAGACTAGAGTTTTCACAGCTTTGGAGATAATCTTTGTTGTTTTATTTGGTATATAACATAGTAAGAATAGAATTCCTTTAAGATGTTTCATATGTTCTGATTCTAACACAATAGTACGAAGGAAAGACTGGCCATTACTGTTGTCTCGGTTCGAAAAGACAGGGGTCTGCTAAGGAAGGCAGGAGCCTCCCTTGAAATGGAAAATGTAAACCCCCCTCCCTCCGAATTACTAGAATTTTGAAATTAAGGGGCTCTCAGGCAAAGATACGGGAGTAGGAATAACAGTTCTTTACTAGGAAGATTAAAGAGAAGGGAAAAAAAAAAAAAAAAAACCACAAATGCAACAGTACACACAAAAAAAAAAAAAAAAACCGCCATGAAGGCAAGTTGCAATTCAGCCGAAGTAACCGCTGGGCTATAGCCGGCCCACATGGTGACACTTACAAAAATTAGGTCACTCAGGAACTGTTATTCCTTTTGCTCTCGATGCCCTCGTGCCCCACGTTGGGCGCCAAAGTCTGTCTCGGTTCGAAAAGACAGGGATCTGCTAAGGAAGGCAGGAGCCTCCCTTGAAATGGAAAATGTAAACTCCCCCTCCCTCCGAATTACTAGAATTTTGAAATTAAGGGGCTCTCAGGCAAAGATACGGGAGTAGAAATAACAGTTCTTTACTAGGAAGATTAAAGAGAAGAGAAAAAAAATGCAATAGTACACAAAAAAAAAGAAAAAAAAAAAAACACTGACAGAGTCAGAATACGACCTGACACCCCTGCTGGTCAGGGTGCTGGCAGCGGTCCGATCAAACGGTGGCTGCAGCCCTCCTGGCACGGCAGACGTGGCTCCGCGGAAGCCGCGATCTCGCCGAAGGGCGCGGGCCGCCTCCGAAGGGCCGGCGGTGCTGCGGGGGGGCCCGGTCTTCCTCCGGGAACCCGGCGGAGAAGAAAAGCTGCTCCTCTGCGGTGTCAATGCCGACCGACCCAGGCCCCCCAGGTCTGAGAGGAAGGCACCCAGCAAGCCTCGAGTGGCTGCTCTGTTCCCACCAGGCAACCAGCAGTGAGAAGTGCCCGTCCCTCCCCCCGGTGACTGCCAGAGCCCGACCGGCCGCCGCCGCCGCAGCCCCGAGGCGCCCCCTCCCCTCCCGGCTGGAGCATCTCCCAATGGGGCCGATGTTGTTCTGCGAGTTTGGCGGTGGATCCTTGATTGCCCATTAAACAGAGATAGCTCCTGGAGGGGGTTATCCGTGAGTCATGCGGCAAGGCATTGATGGGCCCATTAACAGAAGATAGTCTGGGAGGAGGAGGCAAGGAAAACATTGCCCCACCTGGTCTCAACAGCTCATGAAGATGATGATAGAATACATACTTTTGGGCACATCTTACATTGTAACCTAGGACAACTGTAAACAGAAATCAGGCTTTTAAAAGTCATAATCATAATAAGAAATAATTAGCAGATACATTAACATCCTAATTTAGCTCAGCATTTGGGAATTGTTTAAACAACAAGCAGTATTAGACAGGAGGAAGGGATAGTGCAACATGCATTTCATGCAGCAAGATGAGCACCAAGAAATGCCCCTTGTTATAATATTAGTTCTACTCCACGCAAGCTCTCCTGCTTTAGATGCATTTAGAATCTGAATATACATTAATGATCTACTCAGGCTCATGTAAAGCATGTGACGAAATGCTTTGAAGGGCTGGACTTAGAAGCAAAAAATTATTATATATAGATGCATTATACTGTGTATCTTCAGTAGACATTAGGTTAGTAACAAATACTTGGTGTTCATGCTTCAGGCTGCAACACCTACAATTTCAAAATTAAGAAGTTATAGCAGTCTGTTTGGCCATTTATTTATTCTCCTAGTGATATTGCCAGCCTATAGAATGTTCTGGATTTAAAAAAAAAAAGGGGGGGAGGAGAAAAATAAATAAATAATTAGATAGATAAATCCAGGAACACTCATTACTTCACTAATTTGTTTTGAATAATTTTCAAATTAAACCAAAAATTGCAAGAATCACCTACAAGAAGGCCTTGTCAAATACTGCATGGAGGCAACAGAAAAGATACTAAAATTCACTATGGAAAGACATTATAAGAAATGACAGTTTTTCTAGAGCAGACTGACAAGTATCTAAACTGAACGAGACTTTACAATGAATGAGTACTTTATCTCTCTATTATGATGAAAATAAAAGCTGACATATGTGAATATCAACCACTTTCGAGCCAAGAAGTCATGCATAAGTGCAATGACACCGTATCAATGAAACAAGATATTAGATGAACTAATTAATGTATTATAGCCACATCTTGATTATTCATTAAGCTTCTTAGATTCACATTTATTTACATTTTAATTTTTGAAAAGGTTAGTTCATATTAAAAAAGTATCTAAGAGTTCTAGACATAATTTTGGTCATTAAATACTTATGTTTCAAAAGTGAACCCAAAACATATCAATTATTCTTTATCAAGTGCACTAGAAATCACTTGTTTCACATAGTGATGAATAATATCATCACTGGAAAAGAAAAAAGGACACATATACTTAATGTCTTGACATGACAATATACAGAGAAAAGGTATAAAAGATTATCATTGCATGAAAGAACTGAATATACTGGGGCTGTTTTGAATTTAGAAAGTTGGAATTAATGGATGAAAAGGAAGATTTTAGAGCACAAATCCACAAATACATTCACAGCCAGAATTAACTGCATGAAATTTTCTGCCATAAGTTTTGCTGCATTTGCTCTAAAATGCCTGTTACCCCTATCCTTAGAATAATTTCAAGCTTTCAACGTTTTCAACTTATCCAGATCAAAATAAAATAATGAATTTGAGAATAATTGAAATGGTCAGACTGCATATACAGCAGGAGGTCTTTTTTTGCTTGTAAATACTTTTATTAGAAGACTTCTCATGTCTTGCACTTCTTAAGCTAAGCACACGAGCTTTAGCCATTTCAAGATAGTGTCTTACTGCAAATAATAGGGCAATAAGTTAGGGTAACAATTAAATGTGCTTGCAAACAACATGTTTGCATACACCAAATCATCCGTATTAGATTTTATTTTTAAAACTGTGACACAGTCAGAAAAGGGCAAAACAGTTTGTTTTACATAAAAATATGTGTAAAAAGTCACACAGTTATTTTAATAATTTAGGTTTACATAATTCTGACTACATTAAAAAAGTTATTTTGTCTCTTGAACTCTTCTCCAAATTAGAGGACGTAAATTGGATTTCACTCCTTTTCTCTTTTTTTCCCCCTGATATCTCTTACAGAAAGACAGAAATAAAAAGTATGAAGTTGGAATCCCACTAATGAGATACAAGGGCATTAATTACATGGGTATATGAAAGTTATATACTTGGTAACAGATATTGCCTTATAATTAAATAAGATCACAAATGTGATAGAAAATACAATTCTGAGTAGATATAATAGCTGCAATCAAAATACCATGACAAAAAAAAATATGTATTTTAACTGAACAAAGAAATATAAAGAGCGTTATATAATATTTTTCCACACAATGTCTTCCAGGGTTTTAGAAGACAGGAAAACTACTGTTAGCAAAATGAGTTGATGGTCCTTATGCTCCATCACAGGCTTTAAGGAATTCCTTCAGCAGAAATAGAATAACACTGATCTGTTACAGACAACAGAAATAAGCCTGCATGAAACTTACTCTAATGAAGAAGTGATAGATTACTGAAAACCAGAAAGATGGAAAAGAAGAAAAAAATAAGGAAGGACAGGAAATGAAAGTTTTGAAGTTCGACAACATAACTACTTTCAAGAAGCTAGTTCAAACTTTTTTTATTTAATTTACCTACAAATTGTTTAAATACTGTTGAACAGGAAAATGTGATCATGTTGACACTAGATGACATAAGAGCATAAGGCCATTCTGGGCAGTTATACAAGGAGAAACCATTATCCAAAACCTGCCAGGTGAATCTGGTCTCAGAATACTCTTACAGATGGCACTGTGCCTCTTCAAAATGATTAACAAATCTTCCAAAGTATTGTTCTGTTAGCTCAGCAACCACAAACAGCTGCTAGATTTCGTTTAAAACTGAAGTTCTCCAGTGTTTCTCACTATAACAGTATTTTAGCTTTGAAAATTTGTAAGGAAAGTTTAACCATCCCTCTTACTTTTAAAAAGTAAGATAAAAAATCCAATCATTTCTACAACAGAAACTATAAAAAACCCTAACATCTTCATATGCTGAAGGTAACTCCTTTAGTTTTTTTTTTAATAACCTCTAGCACCTTCACATATTAGGATATCATCATCCCACTGGATTGTATCTATCAACAGTTGGTTAAAATGCAGGATCTCTGTAGTCTACCAGTATGTTTAAGGCACCACTCCTTTCTCCAGCAGCTGGGGATTTCCACCAGCAGTCTTATACTTGCTATAATCAAAATAGCTGGTATGTCCCACTTATCTTTGTTATTCCTTAGTGATCACAAGGCTTGAGAATAGACTGCCCTTACATAAATCCAATAGTGCCTTTGTCCATTCTTAGAGAGTGAATCAGTAGTTAAAAAAAAAGAAAAATGTTTTTTTCTCAATGTGTTTTGTTCTGTTTGGGTTTCCCAAGGGAATTTGACCAGCTCTCCTTTGCATTCACCTCTGTTTTCAGCAGCTCAATATAAGATTTATTCCAGCTTAATGAAGCAACTTAAAGGCTCGGCAGATGCTCAGCTTCCTGTCAGTCTGGGAGCTTATTAGTCCAGTTTTTCTTGAAGTCAAGAAGAAGCTGCTCACTCATAACAACGTGTGGTTTTATATTTATCCCTAGATCAATACAACAATTTAAATAAATGTATTTTCAGGTAGCCAAGAAATTCCACATTTGGGAACTGTGAGGGGAAATTGTCAAATATTTACCTTTTTAGTGTACTTTAACATTTGGATTTTAGCTTGATTAAAATAGTACTTAAAGGGTAGAGGTGGAAGGATCAATTTTTGTTTTAGCAGTAAATTAGAATTTTAATATATTTTCCCTATGAAATAAAATATTTTTGAAACTGGAATATATTCTATTTCCCCCATTTCTATGGGAAAATTCCTACAGGTCATGCAAACGCTACTGTTCAGAATCAGATGCATTCACCACATACACTTTTTGAGGGGGCTGTCTGAGGTCTTCCACAATGCACAGGCAGTTATGCAAACCTCCTGAGTTACTGTTTGGCTCATTAAAGATAAAGCTGCATTATGAAAAAAGGAGACTCCTTTGATCATGGCAAAAATCAGATTATCACAGGTGTTGAATTCATCAGACTCTAGGAACAGACAACTGAGCTTGCAAAAACTAGGCAGACCATACTGAATGCATATTATCTGATTTCCTTCAACTGATGATTAACATATAATAAGCTACTATTGCCAACAAGTACTGTTAACTTTAGTGAGAGAAAACTCTGATGGCTCCAAAAAGCTGAAATTTTCCAGTCAGTGAAGTTCACTCACCAATGATTCAATACAGTTCCACCAGATGGAATGCATAAGTTTACATTCTGCTTGCTTTTAGTTTAGCAACTGACACCATAAACCATAGTAACAGTACCTTAAGACTGCAAAATCTATCCGTCATTAAGACTTACTTGAACTGAAGCTATCCAAGCTTGAAAAAGTGCAAATCCATTTTTGTCTTTTCATTTTAATTTATGATTTATGGAAAATACCAATTTTAAAATATTGTCCTTTCATTAATTCTCATACTTAAATAATTATCTATATCACGTATTGATATTGTTCAAGGTCATAAGGGGAGGACAGAGAAGAAACTGTCCCACATCACTGCATAACAACTATATTGTGTTGTCTTTGTGACTTACTTACAGTGCTCACCTATAGTCATCAAACCTATTAAGTTCTCATAATATCAAAAATATTAGTATAAAAGTATTATAAGCTCCTTAGTTATTAGTTTTCAAACTGTTATTTGGATTCCAGTGTTATTTCATGACTTGCTGCAGATGAAGATACTTTTGCACCAATTGCAAAGACCTAACTTTGACTGCAAAATATTTCTCTCTAGTCATGAGCAAGTATTTTGCTCTCCTAGTATTAGATAATACTCAAACAAGGAAATGGAAAACTATGGCCTCAGTGAAGTCAACAGATAAAATATCAGTGATGATACAGGGTGCAGGACTTTATCTGGTAGGCAAATGATAAAAAATAAATTCTTCTAAAAATAAGTACATTACCATTTATTTTTCACACCGTATGACAAGAAGCAAAACCAAAAACTTGACATGAAAATGAAATTACCAATATACATTTGTCCTTTGCAGACCACACAATAAGCTATGTGTAGCGCTTAAACACATAGCTCAGAGTAAACAGAGTTGTTGCTTTTTCCAGTACCACTTCATTCAGAGATGTAGGAAATTCAGTAATTTACTCTGAAAAGACAGAGCTGATGAAGAGTCAGTAGTAAAGAGCAATTTTATGGGATATCCAGAAGCATTCTTTTCAAAAGAAATAAACCCAACATGTTTTGTCTCAGTGGCTTAGAAGTTTGGAAAATTCCATTTTTCACCAGCGTCAGGTTATAAACTCACCCTACAATGCTATTTACTTGTGAATATACTGCCACTTTATAACATATTTATTGATTCACAAGGCAGACTTTTTCTTTTCCTTTAAAAATAGCTACTGGGCATCTTACTGAGCACTGCCATTTCTTCAGCAATCTTGAAGGTGACTATAAATTAATTTTTTGTATCAACAAGGGTTAAAATGACTGTGTGTAAATAAAATTCTCATTTCCTTAATTAGTTATTTAATATACATTTGTCAATCAATGCATTACCTGTTTTTTTTGGCCTAGTAACTGATATTAAATTTTTGGTTGGCTTTTCAGAGTAAAATGTTTAGCATTGTGTAACAGATCTGAAGAGGTAACAAAACAGTTAGCCATGGGCAGACTGCATTGATAATCTCATTTTTCAATATAACCTTCAGGATTTAGCATTGAATTTATATGTATTGGTCTACTGTCCAAGGTTTACAGAATTTAATTGAATAGGCTTTGACTTTGAGAAAGTGCTTAAAATTAGAAACTAACTAACTATGGGATACTCTACCGGGATCGAGCTGTTCATATAGAAAATAAGATAGAGTGATACATAAAAATTCAGTTCTCTGGCCTTCCTCTGACTTTTTTTGTGACTTTGAGCAAGCCACTTAGGATTATATCTTAAGTGAAACCTGGGTAGAACATGGAAGCTGGTAACCAGAACTATTCCTGAAGTTTCCTGTTCAGATGCTCTCTAAAGTTGGAATCATTTAAATTGTGAGGAGTCTCCATTTGCTGCCTACTTTCCCCTGCTTAATAGTTGCAGTTTTGTACTTGCCAAGAAGCGACATCTCTTAGCAGTGCTCTTGACAGGACTAAGCATTGTACTGTCTCTCTCACAGTAAGAGCAGATGAGGTCAGAATACCTCCAACATATCACCAAGAAGACTGAATTTCTCACAAAATAAGAAACACACTAGCTGATGATGATTTTCTTTGCAGGTGCAGCTTAGTAGTTAGAACAGTTTCAAAAAAAAAAAAAAGACATTGAAATACCTTGTCTAGCTTAGTTAATTCAAGTTAACTTCTTTAGTTTTCGCTATAATGCCCAGGTCATAAAACTACTGGTACATCAGTGGTTAGTTCTCTCCCCTTCTCTCTTGTTGAAATTAGAACATTTACGGGCAGAGGGGAAAGTTATTTGGGTCTGGAAAAAGAAAAAAAATCTATGAATATGGTTGTGTAGCATGACAAAGACAGTGAAAGACGTATTTCAAATGCTGCAGAGAGCACTTGTTTTCAGATAGAATGTTACAAATTCATGAATAAAATAAGCAGTCCTTGAGGTCTTGAAATTTCTACTTTGGCATAAACAGGAAAGCTGTACACTTCCTTTATTATCCCGTAAAGTCTCTAGCCTTCTCTTGAGCTGTTCTTCTACAAATACTTTTAGATATTCTTCTAGGAATACTTTTAGATATTCTTCTAGTAGTTCACTAAATGATATTCTGAGTAACTTTTGCAGAGGAGCATTGTTACTTCAAATCAGTTCTGGAATGAAAAGTGTATTTGCCTTCCTGGAAAGAAAGGTTTCAAGATGTCATCTCCAAATGGATCGAACTGCCTCTGTTACATTGAATAGAAGATTCAGTTACTGTTTTCAGCATTTCTGAAGAGCTAAATATCTCATGCTGTTACACAAAGTGAGAACACAGAGCACAGTTGGAGTGAAGGTGCGCACTCAGGGTACTAATCGCTCTGAATATTTCAGTTTCTGATGATATTGGATACACTGCCAAATGTAAAATAAAATCAAGAGTAAGACCAAGGGGTGCGAGGTACTGGGCCAGCGACAGGAAGCCAGCAGAGGTTGGGTACTTCTGTAAGAGATAGGGATTTTCAAGGAAAAAGGATAAGCCCATGCATCAAGATCAGTACGAGCAGTTTTCATGGACAAGACTGGCAAAGACTGCAGCTTCTTGAAGGCTTTTATTTTGTGCTTAATGGGTGGCTCAACCCAGGATACGGAGAAGGCTAAGATACTCAATGACTTTTTTGCTTCAGTCTTCACTGGCAAGTGCTCTAGCCGCACTGCCCAAATCACAGAAGGCCAAGACAGAGACTGGGAGAAGGAAGAACTGTCCACTGTAGGAGAAGAACAGGTTCGAGATCATCTAAGGAACCTGACGGTGTACAACTCCATGGGACCTGATGAGATGCATCCATGGGTCCTGAAGGAACTGAAGGATGAAGTTATCAAGCCACTATCCATCATATCTGAGAAGCAGTGGCAGTCCAGTGAAGTTCCCACAGACTGGAAAAGGGGAAACATAGCCCCCATTTTTAAAAAGGTTAAAAAGGAAGACCCAGGGAACTACAAGCCAGTCAGACCCACCTCTGTGCCCAGCAAGATCATGAAGCAGATCCTCCTGGAAACCATATTAAGGCACATGGCAAAAAAAGGAGGTGATTGGTGATAGCCAACAAGGCTTCACAAAAGCAAATCATGCTTGACAAACTTGGTAGCCTTCTACAATGGGGTTAAAGCACCGGTGCATAAGGGAAGAGCAACTGACATTGTCTACCTGGACTTGTCCAAAGCATTTGACACTGTCCTGCACAACATCCTTGTCTCTAAACTGGGAATGGAATTCACAGATGGACCATTCGGTGGATAAGGAATTGGCTGAATGGTCGCACTCAAAGAGTTGTGGTCAACAGTTCAATGTCCAAGTGGAGGCCAGTGACGAGTGGTGTTCCTCAGGGGTCAGTACTGGCACCAGTGCTATTTAACATCTTTGTTGGTGACATGGATAGTGGGATCGAGTGCACCCTCAGCAAGTTTGCAGATGACACCAAGCTGTGTGATGCTGTGGACACACTAGAGGAAAGGGATGCCATCCAGCGGGACTTTAACAGACTCGAGAGGTGGACCTGTGCGAACCTCATGAAGTTCAACACGCTCAAGTGCAAGGTCCTGCACGTGGGTCGGGGCAATCCCAAGCACAAGTACAGGCTGGGCGGAGAATGGGTTGAGAGCAGCCCTGAGGAGGACTTGGAGGTTTTAGTTGATGAAGCTCAACATGAGCCGGCAATGTGCACTGGCAGCCCAGAAATCCAACCGTATGCTGGGCTGCATCCAAAGAAGCGTGGCCAGCAGTTCGAGGGAGGTGGTTCTGCCCTTCTACTCTGCTCTCATCAGACCCGACCTGGAGTACTGCGTTCAGCTCTGGGGCCTTCAACTTAAGAAGGACATGCAGCTGCCGGAGCGAGTCCAGAGGAGGGCCACAAATACGACCTGAGGGCTGGAGCACCTCTCCTATGAGGATAGTCAGAGAGAGTTGGGGTTGTTCAGCCTGGAGAAGAAAAGACTGTGGGGACATTTTATATCAGTCTTTCAGTACCTAAAGGGGTCCTACAAGAAAGCTGGATAGGGGCTTTTTACAAGGGCATGTCATGATAGGTCAAGGTGCAATGGCTTTAAATTGAAAGAGGGCGGATTTAGATTAACGATAAGAAAGAAATTGTTTGCAATGAGAGTGGTGAAACACTGGAACAGGTTGCCCAGAGGAGTTGTGGATGCCCCATTCCTGTCAGTGTTCAAGGCCAGGTTGGATGAGGCTTTGAGCAACCTGGTCTAGTGGAAGGTGTCCCTGCCCGTGGCAGGTGGGTTGAAACTAAATGATCTTTAAAGTTCCTTCCAACCCAAACCATTCTATGATTCTATAACCAAACTACATTGAACAACAGTAAAAGTACGCACAATGTTGCAAGCTCAGAGTATTTTTCAGAGCTGGAGACCATTTCTATGACCACTGATCTTACCTTTTCTTTCCAATTCACTCTAACTGACCACTTACAGTTTATGACTTTCATGTTTTGTAATATTGTTGGTTTATTCTCTTTTAAGAAACTGTTGGCTCACTGGAAGACCCAGAAGTATATATGAGGATGATATTTATATCTTTCTCAATTACTAACAGCACATACTGGCCATAATTTGCTTTTCATCCAAGATAAAGTGAACAAAACTATGATTTAAAGATGGTATATTAGCTCTTCTCTTCCATCAATGTGAAGGTTTTATCCTTTATTTCTTTTCCAGTGTTTGTTTCAGTATTCCTGAATGCTGATAAGACAAATTTTTTTCCCAGTCTTACAAATGTACTACATTTCTAACAGCTCTGATGAACAAGATTAGAAGGGAAAACTGCCAATGGCTCGTATTATTGAAAGAATAAAGGAGTTGGAGTTGCTTTTCCTTTTGGGTACCTGCTGGGGGAAATAAAAATGTTCTGATATAAAGAGAAAAAATAAGAGAAGTTCTGTAAGCTGGTATTTAACAGGTTTAGTAGGTATGATCAGTGTGACATACAGGTAATTTGAGGGCAAACTTGCTTACTGTGGTAGCAGAACTGAATCCTAGTCTGTATCTTAAACAGCATGATCATTAATATTTCAGTCTTTCCACTGAATATGTTTATACATGAAACTGAGAGAAGCCAATACAAGATCTGTCATTTGCTCTACCTTCCTCAAACAAAACAATAATCAGCAAAGGGGACAGTAATATACTAAATTTATTAATAAGTGTTTATCTCCTAGTTCAGGTGGAAAAGAAAGAAATGAGGCATTCTAAAGACATAAAATTTAACAGAACAAAGCTGTTAATTATAAAGATCTGGTTTTTGTGCTGAATACTTTAGCTAAATAGTTTTAGTGGCATTTTTGGAATAAAAGACACATTTTAGTCAGTTATAAAAAATAATTATGTGTATTTACATAAATTGAGTTTCTAGAGCTAAGTCTACACTACATGATTGAAGTGCAGTGCTGAAATTCTAACTGTATTAAACCGGTTAGAATAAATATCAAATGTCTAGCTGCAATGATTGTGAGGGATGCACAGTCCTCCCAAGAAATAAAGCAAGTATATTCCCACTAGACTTTGCATTATTGCAGTTAAAGTTCTGTAAGTTAAATCTATAAGCAATCTGTCTGTGGATATACCAGAAGCTGTACAAGAATTACGTTTCCCAAGAACTCCCAATTTAATTTTTAATACATAGTCATAGTAGATGATTCCTCCAATGGTCATTTTATCTTCTATATCCACAAAGGGCTTCATGCTTAAAATAGCATTTACAAGGCTAAATCCAAAAGTAGATCATGGCCATTCTGTGAGCATCTAAATTTCAGGTAGCACTTTTTTTCTTTTTTTTTTTTAATTACTTTGTGCAAAGTACATCTGTTCAGAAGAGAAGATATTCCTTCTGCTGAAGGGATACCATTCTATTATGATATCTATATAGAAACCGTCTGTGATTCTAGGATGCTATGATTCTATGATCTGCCCACATCTATCAAGAAAGAATACTGGTCTCCACTTCCTTTTGTGTGTCCCATTCCAGGAGGGACTTCAGAATTGTGAATCCTTAGTACAATATAGCATCTTCTGATAACTTAGTATAAAATGTCTAACTGCAGAGATAAGATTTATTACTTTTTTTCTTTTAATAGCAGTTTTATTCCTGTATGCACTTTTCAGGCTCTTTTTCTAGGCTTGGTTGGAAAAAACAAACATAATTGTTCGCATTCCTCGCTTGAAAGTGTCCAGTAACTATTAAGAGGACTTAAATTGACATTTAAATACCATGAATCTCCAGAGTAGATATTAAATGACACTACTTTAAAAATTAAAGACAGAATTCTACCTTTCAAACCAGAATGGAAGAACTAGCATAGCAGCAGTACATAATTTATCCCAAGTTTTTCACACGGAGTAGCTCGGAGCACGCTTCAAATAAAACTAGAGTGTCTTGCGCCCTAAATTGTCTGTATATAAATGCTGTAATTAGGGACAGTATTCAAAAAGAGAAAACCACCGTATCATAGACAAGTGAACAATCTCAGAACAGAAAATTTCTCCAAAATACATGCTTCAACATTTTTTCTAATTCTATAAAGGCTCAGTTTCAAGTTACAGATAAATTCAGTACAAAATGTCAAAATAAATGCTTTTTTGTACAGTGATGTGCAGCTGTATACAATATCTCAGACTCTGGATATCTTAAAATATAAAGCACAAACATTTAAAACATTACTTCAGTTTGGCTCTTTTTTCCCATTCATTGAGATTAGCAGGGTAGATGTCAGCTGCAACATGTTCCCTCCTACTCTTCTCACGATGACAATAATAATAATAACCCCCCCTAAGCAATTTATCACAATGGCACCTATGTGTCAGATACACACTTCTCTCTTGAATATGTAACCTCGATCATTCTGGCAGGTCTGTTTATTCAGGTGAAATGCCAAACTGATAATTCATAATTCCTTTCCCTCTTTCTTACACAGAGTCAAGGACTTACTCATGTCAACCTGTTAATTCTTGACGGAAAGGGGCAAAGAGGTTATATTGGCACCTCAAATATATGTCAGTCCTCACAGTATAAGTAAACCGAGACAAGCTTTCAATAAGCAATGTTTTTGGCCCCAATACAAAATGAGGGGGAAAAAAGCAAAGACTTCTTTTTTGAGGCTTTACCTATTAATTACCTTTTAAATATCACCATGTCTTCCTTACAGCTGCTTACAGAGTTGAAAGACTCTATCACTACATAAAACTGAGATTTTACAAATTAAAGCATGTTTCCCAAATTAATTCAAAGATATAGCTGTTTGCACACAAGTGAATGTATACTGTTCAGATTATCTGCTCTGCTGGGTGGTTGTTTGGGCTTTTTTAATCACAGGTAAAATAAATTGGTTTATGGATCAATTCATATATTCTGTCTTTACATGCAATATGATGGTATTAGTAATTCAACCAGGAATTTGTTTAACTTTTGATAAATTTTAAGTAGTCCTTCTTGAGAATCTAGCTGTGTTAGTCAGATTCTCTAAAGTCTTCCAACCTGATTGAAGAATCTCCCTTGTCTTTTTAAACTAGTTCAAGGTACATTTTATCAGAGTCCCATTTCTAGCTAATATCAGAGCAGCTCGGCTTTACATCTGTGTAAAATGGAGCTCACGGTAATTAATTGACAGAAATGATCAAATACAGTGCATGAGCCTTTTGAAGCTCAGCATGAAAATGTACTCAAAAGTCACTACGCTTTTCCCTAAATAACTTGAAACAGATATTCTATAATCTTGTTGCCACTCCCAGAGTTTCTTAAAAATGAGAATTTCGTTTTGAGATCAGTTTAGGGATGAATACTTTCTCCTCTTTCTGGGGCTGACAAGTCCCATTTCACCCATGACAGCCTCCAGCTGTGAAACAGAAATATGAATCGAATATGGACTCCTGATGTGAAAAGCCAATTCCATTGCTTTGACAGAAGTAAGATCTAGTCAGGTTGTTATTGTAGCAATCATCCTTTATTGTTGTATTAGGATTTGTAGGACAGTGGACCCCACACTAATAAACAAAAACACTTAACATAGGGCTATATTATTTGACATCTGTATATACAAAAATGTCAGGCAGGCAAAACAAGTAGTGCACTAATTGAACCAAGCCATACCAAGCAACACACTGCATCACTCCAGATCTCTATGGCAATGCATTTCAGCTCCTTTAGACTGAAATGCTGTTGCTTTCAGACTAGATGTAAAGAAGACATTTGTTACAGTGAGAGTGGTAAAACACTGGCACAGGTTTGATTGGAGGGGCTCTCAGCAACCTGATCTTGTTGAAGATGTCCCTGTTCACTGCAGGGGGTTTGGACTAAGTGACCTTTAAAAGTCTCTACCATCTCAAACCATTCTATGATTCTATACTTATCAGAGAGATCCAAGAAGCCTTGTCAACAATTACAGGCAGATTTTATGTTCTGCACATCTTTACTCACACTGTACAAAAGATGAATTGTATTCTGCTGGAAATATTCACTACCATAATTGTCTTTGGAATGTAAGGACCCACTGTAACCGGGATTTATGTCTTTGCCTACATTGTCTCATAGCTGAGAAAGGGGAAGGAAGAGCAGATGGGCAGAGACCAGCATTGCCAGCAGTATTTGTGGCTGGTATTGCCACACCAGTGGCAGCAGTTGTGGCAGTAGCCACCAGCAGCAGAGTAAGAAAACGGAATTAGCAGATGACCCCATGATTCCTCTGTATGCTCTTCATGGGCCCTTGCTAACAAGTGAAAGCAGGAATTAATTCACAAATTTATTTAACCTAGTTAGAAGACCAAGTAACCATAACTGATTACCAGACTCCTCCTAAGATGCCTTCTTCTTTTCCCAACAGTAGTTTTGTTTTGGTTTGTTTGTTTTATTTTTTTATTTCCTGCAGAAAAATGGAGATTTATCTTTTGTCGTATATCCCATGGACTGTGAGGCCTAGAAACCCTGGCGTGGTAGGTGAACAGTAGAGGAGCTGCTGCAGAAATGGAACAGCAGCAGTTCACATCACCTCCACCTTGCGTTTGGATTATATCTAGAGGTCTACGAGGGTCACTAGGAAGGAAGTGCCTTCCACCTCTTTCTTGCAGCAAAATGGCTAGGTCCTGTATTTCACTTCAAAATGTCCAGGACCACCCACAGTTCTCCATTCGACATTAAATGCAAAATTTTATCCTGATTGCAATTGTCCTCATAAGGTTATACCAGTCAGAGGGAAAACTCTCCTACTCAGCACGCAGTGAAAAACTGTAAGTTTTTAATATGCGAGATCAGTACATATAGCAGTCAGGGTAAAATGAAAATTGAAACAGAGCATGAATAAACAAAGAAATATCATGGCTGTCTGTTCTGTTTAAGTTAAGAATTGTATTGGGTTCTCATGCCCAGGTGCTGAGCAGCAGGGGCTGCAAGGTGACCTCTGTGAGGTACCTAAATCCGTACCTAAAATGAGCGAGGGTCAAGCCAGAGCCTTTTCAATGTCTGAAGAGAAAAAAAAATAACCAGTTAGACACTAGCTAGATGGGGTTTTGGTTTTTGTACAAATTTATACATGTTCTCATTCTGAGTATTAAGTACTTAAAGGAATCATTCTCTCCTCCTGTCAGCGTTCGCTGATCCCTTTAGATGTTCTTTCCTCTCCAGTTTTTATCACATAACATAGAAAACATTCATTAGAGAGAGGCATTTAGTATCAACATCAAATTGGTACCTGAAGTGGCTGAAAAATTCTAGCTGTTAGTAAGTGTTTTTATTACAGTGGCTCATCCTGACAGCTAGGCAACGTCAATGTATTATTTGTTCTCATACAAACATGTATTTATATTGGTAATTTACATGTAAAATCACTCTCTTTTCTAAATCTAGACATCAGAGATGGAATCTTAAAATTAAAGTTTGGTTTTGTCGTTTTAAGTGATTTGAGTATTTCAGAGTTTTATGAATGCAAAAATACAGCCACATATTTGAATACCTTGCACATTAGCCTTAAAAATCTTAAAAAAAGCCAAACCCAACCACTAATTTCCATTTGATATTTTCTAAAATAAAGGAGTGTTTGTATGATTTATCCAAAATCACAGAAGGAGGAACAAAGGGTGGTCCAGCTGGTTTTATTGCCATCCACACGGACCTCTGGCATAATACCATTCGCTGCTGTCAGTACTGGAAACGCTTTTAAGGTACTATGTGAGAGCTCCTTCTGCAACAGCACAGACTCAGGATCTTCAACCCATGAGTACTTAAATATACCACGGCAGAGAGGATGGACCTAGATGATCTTTGAGGTCCCTTCCAACCCAAACCATTCTATGATACACACGTATGGAAGTAAGAAAATTGTTTAAAAGCTGTTTTCTGATCCTCATTTCTCGGATAGGCAAGGAAGGAGTGTCTCATGGACATATACA
This sequence comes from Tauraco erythrolophus, assembly GCF_009769465.1. NCBI lineage: Eukaryota > Metazoa > Chordata > Aves > Musophagiformes > Musophagidae > Tauraco > Tauraco erythrolophus. The sequence continues at coordinate 47,788,202 of NC_141466.1, read as the reverse complement.
GGACTTCTATATTCAAGTGGCAGCACTAAAGTAGCATGCAAAGCCTAACAAACAAACATCCTATGCAGAGCATGAATATAGCACGGCTTTTGTTTCTTCAGGCTGTCACAGCCACCAACTCTATAATTCGTGTTCAAAAATTAGCTTCCTGGCCCTACTCCTGAAAAAATCTGAAGCTGTTTTTCAGTCTACTTTCCTCTGAGCCTACTGAGTGTATTTGCTGAACAAACTATGAGTAGAATTGTAAAAGAAATCAAAACTTATGGGCAACAGCAGTGATGCAGTTCTGATCTACTTACAGAAGTATTTTCCCCAAGTCTTAAGGAAAGTTCTGCTACTCTCACTGTGCTGCCATGGTTACCAGAAAACAAGTATGTTTTTTTAAACAAACCCAGATTTATTTTTTTTCATGAGCTACACTCAAGTCTTTGATTCCCAAATAAACATACTTTACATCTGCTATGATAAATTTAGCAGTACTTCACTGTGAAAGTGGTAACTTCTAATGATCAGAAAAAAATGTAAAGATTGATCAAGTAGACGTATCTCTTAAGCACAGGAAATAAATGAAAAAAGATATTTGTGAAAACAGAATACATTCGTTCCACAAATTTTTTATCACAAAAATGTCCTTTTGGCATGATCCAAGGAAAAAAAAACAGACATTAAATGTTTTGGATATCAAGTAGCTGTAAAACAAAATAGAACAAAATAAAGCTCTATAATAAAGTATCCAACAGAAAAAAAACCCACACAATTTCCTATCCAGATTTTTTATTGACATAAGTTCCCTAAATCTAGAACGAACATTTAAAATAAAAACCATATATTCCTGTAGTAAGCAAAATAAATCACACTTTTGATAAAGTAGTAAAAGAGATAAAATATTTGTGCTGGATTTATGTGGTGGGGTTTTGGTAGTGGGGGAGAGGCTACAGGGATAGACCCTGTAAGGAGCTACTAGAAGCTTCCCCTGCTCCAAAAGTCGTCGGACCCACCTCTGGCCAGGTCGGACCCACCCCTGGCCACAGTTAAGCTGCTCAGTGTCTCTGTGAATAAATCTGCTTAAGAAAGGGACAAAGAAACCCATGCCTTGTGGGAACTGCAGTGAAGAGAGGGAGGAGGTGAAGGGACCTGGCCCCCAGCCTCCCACACAGACAACTGCCTGTGCTGGGCTGCCACCACTCAACTTCGTTCTTGCAGAGTTTGCAGAAAGTCAGCAATGTGATAAATACTATGAACTGTAAATAGTTTTGGTAACTCATAAATGATTGAATATAAATGTGGTAATCATTTTTATTCAACTTTTCTCTTTTCCTTTTTTTTTCTGAACAATTACTATTAATATGATGTGCATCTACTATTCTCTACATTCAAGATTTTAATTCTCATCCTTTATGACAAAAGGTAAAACAAAAAAAAACATATTTAGGGTTGCTGTCATGGAGGGGTACATAATGAAAACGTCCATGGGCAGAATAATAGAAAAAATACTACGTAATACCTAATTTGGAAAGTCATTAAGGATACTTTCAAAGGTTAGACACTTTCCTTTGTCGGGTTGCTGTGTTTTGCAGTTATCCAAAGCAGTTCCAAAGTCACCTTGCATAGCACTGTGCATGGCACAGAAAATAATCTTCAAATAATAATTCAAATCCTGAAACCAGTATGACTATGTGAGCATGGTCCAGGGTCCAGACTAATTCAAGCAAGGATATTCAGCTCAAGCTTTTTACCCAGGACAGTGACTAATTTGCTTCCAATTTCAGAGTTAGCTGGATGAGTTTAAATTTCGGCTTTCAGATATTTCTGAGCTTTCTCTGTGGATAGGAGAGCTTCCTTGGAGATGATCCAAAATTTCTAAAATTTGTAAATCCATGAAGTGGAGTTATATGTACCAAAACTCCAGTCGTTGCTGTCTATGGTATATTATGATCTGATGACCTTCTACATCTCTCAGGAAAAATGGATTTAGCATGGGTTTTTCATCCAGCTAACCAGAGAATAAATGGCAAGTGGGATGTAAGGAGAGTGCGCTGATGGATTAGCTATCTTTTAATTGATATTTTAAGCTATGTTTGGTTTTCTTCTTTCTGATTTTTTTCCTGCTGTTATTTATTGTTCTGGATTTATAATAGACCCTCAGGTATAAAAAGACCTGAGTAATCCCTTGTTGAATAAAAATATCAATTGTGTTAATAATACATTGAATATATCCAGTTTTACTCTAAATCAGCTAACCTTGCCTGACTTTTTGACACATTTCTCTTTACAGTATTGGAAATGTATCTGGTTTTCATCCAGATACTTTCTACATATAAAGCAAGCAGAAACAAAACCTCCATGAATGTATTTTTATTTCGTGGCAATGGACAACCTACTTAAAGGGGGTAATTTGAATTTTGCTTGAATTTGACTTAAATTAGAGCTAATTTCTAGAATATTGAGTTAATATATTAATACAATTTATATAACTAGAACAGTAAACCTTAAAAGAAAAACATCATTTGCTGTAGATCCAATGTTAAGAAATTTGAACTGCTATTTGGCAGCAGAAATTAGCACTATTCAGAATGGTGTTAAGATTATTTTTTCCATGTTTTTTGAGAAACTGAGCATAAAAATATCTAACCTTATAATCTTATTCTATGTCAATAACCTAGGGAAAGGGAAAGCAGGAAATAAAGACATTCTGTCTCATGTTAGAATCATAGAATCATTTAGGTTGGAAAAGTCCTTGGAGATCATCGAGTTCAACCCTTAACCTAACACTGTCAAGTCCACCACTAAACCATGTCCCTAAGTGCCACATTTACAAGTCTCTTAAATACCTCCAGAGATGGTGACTCAACCACTTCCCTGGGCAGCCTGTTACAATGCTTGATAACTCTTTTGGTGAATAAATTTTTCCTCATATCCAATCTAAACCTCTTCTGGCACAACTTGAGGCTATCCCCTCATCCTGTCCCTTGTTACTTAGGAAAAGAGCCTGACAACTACTATCATCTCATTAAGGAACATAATACCCAAATAGCTTACACACTGGTCGCATCTACTTAATAAAGCAGAAAGGGGTAAAAACACGCCTCTGACTCCCAGCTTCAAACCAGTAACCAAAACCAACATTAGATGGGAGAATATGCTCTCCCAGTCCTTCATTCAAAGATGAAGGAGCCTCTGTTTTGGGATGCACTTTTCAAGAAGGTTTAAAACTGGGTCATCAAAGACAACAGTAAATTATCCTAATAGCTCATCATTTGAGAGTACTTCTTCCCTGCTATTTTGACATTGCTACTCTGGATTTAAAAGCATTGCTGTTTCTGACAGGTTTACAGCATTATCTTTAGTTGGAAGGATCACTGACCATGAAAAAGGAGAACATTGTGACCTTCGCTCAATGTTATACAATGATCCCCAGTTTCAGAATTGTCTCTTTTTTAATTCAGCACCTCCAGAATGAATCTTTCAGAACAGCAATGTTAGCAAGTTAGTACACAGGTAGGAGAGATTTTATTGCCCACACTGGTCCCATTGTATTTTGGTTTCTCTTCATTAATTGCAAATATACAACAGAAACGGTTCTGCTCCATAGAAATGCACTAAACCTCCCACCGAGCACTATGATTTGATGTCATTTTGAAATTATAGCACTGTTAGACATTTTTCTGTAATAAAATGTGGTACTCAAAGGCAAAGGAGAATTACTATTGACTAACACCAGATGCAGGATCGAAAAAAAAAAAAAAGAAAGAAAATGCAGGAGGATGAAAAATAACAGAGATGTCTTCGTATTATCAGACAATAGTACATTATTTACCCTATTCATTCACTGGCTGTCAAAGAAATCCCTACAGATACTGTCTGTTGATGATAGGAGGAGGTGAAGTGATTTTCATCAAGGAATACTCCTCTTTTGACACCACCCACACTTTACATAGATCAAAACCTTTCATGGTTATAGAAGGAGGAAAGCCATTTTTCAATTAAAATAAACCCACCGTTTTCAATGACTGAAGACAGTAAAGAGATCAAGTGTCAAATTACAGAGATCTTCTCATAACTTGCCTTCAGTAAAATAACTTGACTGTGCTAGATTTCCAGTATCATTTTACACTGATGCTGCATCCAAACATCTGAAGTACAGGTGCTATATTATGGCCTATAGTATATTGATGCAGAGAACAAAAGCTATAAATCACCATATGAATACAGACTGATTTGAACAAATAAAAATATTTTATAATTTTATAACATATAAATTGTATAAAATACACAATATATATGCTACAATATATTTATATATCATTATAAATAATACTTATAATTAATGATTACATGTTACGTGTGCATATATAGAGAGAGCACAACAAAATAGGACACTCTTCAAAGCTCTGCTTGCAGTGTTGCTACCAGGTACAACAAGTGCCCTTTACTCCAGTATATCTATTCTTGCATTTTTCTGACTTGTAAAGGTATCTCTTAGGCCTAAAATTTGAGAGGAATAAAAGAAGGTACATCACCCAGAGGAGAAACAAATCCCATTAAATCTCACTGTCTTTTTTATTTGGTATTTTGCAGCTTTAAAACTAATGAAATCTAACATTCTTGTTAAAGAACATGATTTTAATCTTGACAAACACCTAGAGAAACCTATAATTAACCTATTGGGGAAAAAACAACAGAGAAGAAAAGGTAAATGTCTTTACCATTGTTGGACAAATAATACTTTGCAGCTATATAAGCTTTTAGTAAATTAAGATGAATTATAAATTGTTTCTTCATGTCTTTTTGATAACTGTGTTCAATTACTCTTCATTCATTAATCAAACAGAAGGTATAAAAAATATTAGAAGACTCCATTTGGCATGTACAACTATAACTCTTTGAAATTCATAAAATGCTGTTTTAAACTTTGACTTTTTGTGCAGCACACTCTTTTTGCTCTACTTTTCTAATATATATGGCAGAGGATTTTCCTTCAACTTTCTCATACTTTGAATTTCTCAGTGTTTATCAAGTAATGGTTTCCCAAGGGATGTGAGAATATTCTTGGAAGAAAAGAAACAAACTAGAAACGAAAAAGGCAGAAATACTACATGAACAGCTGAGGTATATCTGGGTGCTATTACAGGTTCATTTATACTAAGCCAAGCCTAATGTCTGGCTATTCACAAAATTTCACAACGCTCAGGCACGTGAGGCAACACTCCGTGACCCTTAGATAGCAGCGAGCACATTGCCCTTCTAAGAGTTTAGCTGGCTGAGTTAGAGTCAAGCTAGCTGAGTCCAAGGCCAGGTCCTCTGCTGGGAAGAGCAGTTGTGAAAAAAGGTAGAAGTGAGGGCCTGCCTCTTCTTCTTAGGGAAGTGCTCAAACTACATGATCCATATCGGCTTGAACAGAATTCAGAGATAAAAGAGATCATAGGAATAGATCAAAAATGTTTTCTTGTATGTCATTATTAAGAGGCTAAAGCAGTAAGGCCAGTCAGTGTGAAAAAAAGATAGCATCTCATATCATTTAAACATAGCCAGGTAGCTCTGGCACAAGCAGACCAGGATGTCTACTCAACCTCAGAGTGACTATCAACTTTATGAGTATCCTAGGGTTTGAAAGACACTTTCTTGAACCAAATATGAACACTGCTGAATATAAGGCATATAAGGCATATTAATAATCCATAGCAAGGTCACACCAGAAAAAAGTGGGAAAAAAAAGAAAAAAAAATCAAAAAACAATAAATCAAGAAACATATGAATGGCAAGCCATACAGAAAAGCTTCAAACAAACAAACAAAGTTATATTTTGTCTTCTACAAGAATGTTTTGAAGAAAAAGAAGGTAATCATCTAGGATTATTTATTTTTATCATCACAAAACTAGAACTGCTGCTTCATAGACAGTAGATTACCTTCATAGGTCATAAGAAAGAATAAGAGAAAGTTAAAAGCAATGACTTTTGAGTGTGTCTTGCAAGAGATGCTTTAAGAATCTAAGAACCAATCTACTGGATGACTTCTAATTACAAAAATATCTGAACGCTAAGTGAACGACAAGCATCCTATATATAGGAAGAGAAGCTCATGAATCTCAAATGTTTAAGAGGACTTCCTGAATTAGAATTTTGAATAGGTAGAATAAGATGAATAACTACCATTCAAGCTAGTAAGAGTTCATATACTTCATCTTATAACCAAAGCTTTCCCCTGCCCATCTTACATTATGTTGGAAAAGATAAGAGTATATGAGAGACTACTGTTGAAAAGAGATCTCTGAGATGGTATATTGAGGAATTAGTCCACATCCACTACAAAGACTAAAAAATGAAGCATGAACACCATTCCCAAAGTCACACACGCACAGAACAGGGTAGGTAGGGAGATGCAGAATAAAATCTTGCCTGAGCCTGGTAACAGGAACAGATAAAGAAAAACAAACAAGCAAACAAAAACCAGCAAATATTGTCCCAAGAAAGAAATTAAATCCTATAGCAAAAAACTCTCGATCTTAATAACGGTATTTTTGATCAGTTTCATGGGAGGATTTGTGTAAGATGAGACTAAGGGAAAAATATTTATAAGCCACCAAAAAAGTAAATAATTTCAAACTTCAACAGAAAAACATACCTCTCCTTCAAAACAGTTTGTTTGAAGTAATACATGTGATGAAATTAAATGTGTCATCTTCTTGCAACTCTAATAGACTGCCTTTACAAGGTTACAGCCAGGAAGAAGCACAAAGCAACTCATAATTAACCTCTGGATCCATTTCATTTTATGCTTGTTCAGAGAGTGTAGAAAAAAAAAAGTTGTTTCATTTATCTTTGTCAAGAAATGTACTCTTATCACGTAAGCAAGATTTAAAACCAGTTTCTATTTCTCAGGCATGGAAAGAGTTTTATGCTGCATGTAGTTGTTTGTTACAGAGCTTCATCTTCACCATGACAGGCAGTGTTATGACCTGGAGGGCACACCAGAGTTGGTTACAGAGGTTTTATAATATGAGTCATCTTTGATCAGCGCAAAGAGTCAGCTTGTGTTTCCCACCAATATTTGTCACTGGATTTTAGCACACAGAACAAGATAACAGGGTTATCCCAAGAGGATGCTGAAAAAAACCTTGCAAAATCATTGTAAATTTATGTATTTATATTGTTATGCTCCCTGCATGAGCATTTTAACAGGTGAAGAAGAATTCTGAGAAAATAAATTTAAAGTCAGGTACTGTGAGGAAAAGTTGAACTAACTTTGATTCTTCTAGGTTTAGCTTTAGGGTTTGTTTTGATGCATGTACATGGTAAAATATGCTATTGGTTTAAAAATACAAAAATGGATTAATTACAAGTACAGAAATAAGTTCTATGTCTTAGGAATTGCTGGATTTGGATTATACCTGAGACATGTGCAAGTCAGACTGACCTTAATAACTTTGTGTAGGTCTTTTTCAAAGAAAAAAAAGAATTTTTCCTGAATTTTGCTGCCTAGAGTTTAAGATAAACTGCTTATAATTTGCCTTATTACTGGATAAAGAGCATCTGCAAAGTCTTTTGCTGAGATATGTACCACAATTCTAGTGCTCTGAGTCAGCCGGATGTGAGTTTTGACCCAAAAGCTTTATAGGTCTGTTACCACGGTGCTACATTCACAATTATCTCCATACTTCAGAATCAAAACTAGCATTGCAGTTAACTTGGAGGGCAAACACAAGGAGACTATACACACACATATCCTAAAGCAGGCTTTAGAAATCCAGTTCCCAAGTCAAATTGAGGCATTGCTTCAGTGCAATTCAGACATGTGGCACTTCCCAGTTTTTCAAGATGCTAAGTGCTTCCTGACACTCTGAGAAGTCTGTTTACAAATAATTCGGTGATGGTGAAAGCCATCTTACTATTTGCTTATAACATTTAGAAAATTTTCTCTAAGGCTGAATCTTGACCAGTCATTAAGATTTCAGGAATAATATTCAAGCAAGAATGACCCTTACTCCAGCATCTATAGATAATCAGATGTTCTTCTACACTTCCAGTCCTACAGTCCCAACTTTTGAGAAAGAGATTGCTGAAATAAAAGATAGCAAGCATCGTGGATGTTAATATTACAGAATTTATTCATGCCTTAATTCAAAGTTGAACCACGATGTCCTGGGATAGCAACTGAACATTGAACTGTTGTGTTCTCTCAATTTTATATGAACTAAAAATGAACATAAAATTGTTAAGGTAAACTTTTGATACAGGTAAAGTAAACCCAGAAACAGTTGAATAGGCTTGTTCGTCATTCGTAATACGTAGCAGAAGGCAGAATTGCTCAGTTCGTGTACAGGGAGACTAGTTATCCAGCGGAAAGAAAAATAGCCACTCAGTTTCTTCCTCTGACTTGAACGGATACCTGTAAGTACCTTTGTTATGTGACTCCGTAGTTAGTAGGCTAGTAACAATTCTGAAACATGGTTCTTTCAAAACTTTTCCAATTCCTTACCACTAGATCATAAAATTAAGAGCGGAATGGCTCTAGCCTGCTGGTTATGGCATTGTCCCAGGAGGAAGGCCATCAAAGCCTTTTCTCTGGCTCCGAAATGTTGTTAAATAAATATCTTTATGGCAACTGGTACAGCTTATCAAAAAAAAAAAATCCCAAAGTATTACTCTGTAATATGATATATTCCAGAGAACAGTTCAATCAAAGATGGGAAATTTCAGTTTGATGAAGAGCAATAAAGTCAAACTGTGGTACATATCACTCTGATCCTTTGGGCTCTACAACCCAAAAATAGCATCACTGAGGCCTTTGCAGGTCTTAAGAGCTGCAAAGTTAAGTTATCATTATGCAAACTAATCTTTTTAACCTAAACATAACTAATAGGAGAGATCTGAAATAATCTTTGCTCTTTTAAATTCTGTGAAAGGAATCTAACATCAGGCATTTTACCTCTCTTCTTTATAACATTTTTTACTCCTTACACGTTTAAATCAAGGATCCATTACACCGTCATAAAATAGCACTCCCTTTGGGTTTTACATATAATATGATAAATTTTGCCAACCTTTTTCTGTTCCAAGAGAAGGATCAACAGAAACTTTTCTAAGGAACTGTCAAAAAATAAGTACATGAACCATAGTATTGGGTTTTAGTCTTAACATCTCAATTACTGTTTTTCTTCTCTTTTGCCATATTTCTCAGCAGAAGTGCTCTATCTTGTGAAAAATGTAGACATATACATGTAAGAAAAGACCTATTGCTGTCAATCTATTTTCTTTAAATTATCATTTCTACCTGTTTCCTTTCTTGGTCGCAAACATGTGAATCTTCGATACCACTGTATTGAAGGGCTGAGTCTGCTCTTCTCAGCTTTGTGACACCAAGGGTATAAACCACGAGAAGCAAGAAGTGTATATTTTGTACTGGTATTGCATGTATATTGTTGCATGAGGTCTCAAATGCCCTGTTTCTTTTGAATGCAAAGTTGTTACTTTTCCTCAGATAAGCAGTTACAGGTAATGGTGTGCAGCCCTTTGTGTACTGGGAATTCTAAATAGCTATACAACCATTGAAGTCTTTACAGTTAAGCTTTTATGAAAGGTTTTTTTCGAGTTAAAACACTGTGAAATGGAATCTGACAAGGCTTTTTTTCCTTTTTTTTCTATTTAAAGACCACAAATTAAAACTCTTTAATAATGAATTTCTAAAATATATATCTAATAACTTTCTTTTTAGTAGCTAGAATAGTTCTGTGTTTTGGATTCAGAATGGGATTTTGTATGAGAAGAATCTTCATAACATACTGATGCTTAGAGTCATTGCTGAGACATCAAGGCCTTTTCATCTTCCCATGTTTTGCCAGTGTGCAGATGCACAACAAGCTGGGAGGGAGTATAGCTGGAACAAGGGACCCACACTCCAAGTTTAGTATTTGATTTTAGGTTTAGGATTGAGGACCAAATTGGCCAATGGCATATGCCACATCATGAAACGTCATGCCCAGTATATAGATGAGAGTTGGCCGGGAAGTTTTTCTCTCTCTTCGAATCTCTCTTCAGGGCACTCTCTCTTCCAGGATTGCAGTTTTGAGACTTTTCTGGTTTGGGTTCGCTAGCTGGGACAGGACAGGTGTTGGTCTGAGGTGGTGAGCAATTGTACTGTGCATCACTTATTTGTATATACTATTATCTTTTTACATATTATTATATATTATTATAATTTTATTATTATTTTCCTCATTATTACTTTTGATTTAATTTTACTTCAATTATTCAATTGTTCTTATATCAACCCATGAGTCTCCTTCCCTTTACCCCTCTGATTCTCTTCTCCATCCCCCAGGGATGGGAAAGGGTGGACAAGCAGCTGCGTGGTCTTTAATTGCCAGCTGGCTTAAAACATGACAAAATGAAAAAAATGTGGTTCATTTATAATTATTTGGAAAATATAATTCAAAGTGCAGCTAATTACAATGTTACAGATAGGCCTACTCAACACTGTTCAGCCTATGCCTCTCTTTTCTTCACTCTGTAACTTTCACAAATGAATTTATGGATTTCTGGTTTAGACTGAATTTTAGTTTAGTTTAGTTTAATATCAAAAATTAAAGCCTTAGCAATAATGATTTAACCAGCTATAATTCTAGAATAACATCAGTGGATAATGTATCATTTTTCTGATGTTAAAAACTATTTTTTCACAGGTATTTCTTACAAACTCTTTGTTGTTATACGGATTGACCCTTAGATCCAGAAAAGAAATTGTCCCCTAACTCTCCTGTAAAAGTTTTTTTGTTTTTTCTTCTGTGTCCATGAAGAGGCGTTCATACTAGTCCAGATGCTAAACTTATGCATATTGCCATGTGTACAACTCTGAAATATAAACAACTACAATTATTTTTGAGTTGTATATGTATTACTGTTTATAGAGACCTGATATTTTACCAGTGATAAGGCTGATCCTACAACTCTGCTAATCCAGGGAAACACATTACCTGCAACAGCATTGTTTGCAAGGGGGGGTAGAAGGCAGCTGGGGCTCATGAGTCATCCACGAATTCTAGCTGAGCTTTTATCAGTTAAAGAGCTTTGAGTAGGAGTGAATGGGCCAACAGCCTCTATTCTACATACAAAAGAAATATAAAAGTTTTATCTGATTGTTGAAGTAGAGCAAGATAATGCATAACTGCTTAATATACAGTTTTAATTGCATAATAATACAACTACTTTAACAAACCTTTCATTCTGTCTATACAAGAAAAGAAATAGAAAAATTAAAGAGAAAATATAAGTTGTAACTCTCCTGTCCCTTTAAACAGAGTCTACCTATACCACTAGCCTGGACTAATAATGGACATCGAGAACCCATAACCAACAATATTAGAAATTAGGACTAGGTTTTGATTTTTACCAAAACTATTATTTTAATATAATATAAATATATTTTGGTGAGAAAGAAATATGAAACTGTTTTAAAAGTATAAGACATTAACAACAACATATCACTCGAGATGTTCCTACTTTTTGTGAGAGGAAGTCACTATGCTTCTCCAATATACCTATAATTATCATGCTGTTGTTACCTTGTTTTTAAAAAGTGTCATGCGAAAGAGGATTAAAATCTTTACGTTAGACCAGATTAGATATTGTAGAAATGCTCTAAGAAATAGAGATGCAAGTAGACCAATAGGACTGGTGTACTTGTATTTAACGTATATAATTTTTAATATGGAATGCAAAACAGCTGATACAGTACTGTACAATTCCAATATCATAATCCAATTCCAGCTAACTGGACAGATTTGTCTCTTCTCCTTTTGCCAAGTGTTTTTCCTTGCAAGCTTTAGTTACCTGGTGTGTAGCAGATGGTCTCTTTTTATTAGTTGGTACAGAACAGCATTTTAAGCTTGAAATGTTAATAAGCTTGCTGTTAGAACAAACTGTGTCATGTCCCTTTAACATCTCTTTTTCTCTAGCTTTCATCCAAAAGGTCTCATAGGCTTTATTCTGATTTATCATCAATTTTCCCGTTTTTACATTTTTACCACATTAATTTCTTTACCGAGACTTTCTCTCTTATCTATACCCTCTGTTATTTCCAGCTAAATGTACTGTTCAGAAAGCTTATCAGTGCTCATCCCATATTGAGTCAGCAGGAGGCAGCAAAAACTCGAAGGAAGAAAAACTCAACTAAACAGAATCGTAGGGCTGTAGGCAACTTTTGCCAAAAAAAAAAAAAAAAAAAAAAGAGTATTTGCTAAAACAACATATCTACCGAAGAGCCTACCAAAGACTTTGCACTAATGAAACGAAGCTATAGGAACAAGCAGCAAGGAAATCAAAACAAAGTCTGCCAGGCTTTCTTACGCTGACACTGAGAAAATCTAATCCACACCTTACTCGGGAGAACAAAGGTTTTTAAGATCTTGTAGAAATGTTTGTGTGGATATGTGTGAATGTTATATCCATATGAAAGCTTTTACATTTGCATGTGAATGGGGAAGTGATGTAAACACTAGTTTGTCTGTTAAACTGCGAGTTAACGATCTTGATTACATTTTTCCTTTTTTTTTGACAAAAAAAAAATTCTATTCTGTGTTTACCTTGCTGCTATTTCAATCAATAGCTTAGCAAGAACACAGATAACTCACAAGTCGCACCTGTGCCACATACGGCAGAGATCCTATGTAAATTCCGCGAACAGGGATAAAATCACAGAATGTGTAAAATCGAGCTCATGTGCCATCAACCTTTCATATCATATCCAGAAGAGCATGAGGTAAGCATTCCCTCCTTTGAGGACATTAGGACTCAAGTGGTGCCCTTTGTTTGGTTGCTGCATAGTTTTCAGTAAAAACTGGAAGGAGCCAGCCAAAGTGGACAGCCCATAGGGATTTCAGTAGGAACCACCACTGGGGATCTTTGGAAATCCAGGGAACTTCCTAGACTTCTGACTGCACTAAACTATCCTGTGCTGATACACTTAGTTCACACTTCTCTACTTGACATTTTTATATTCTAATGAAAACCACTCAAGAAAATATACAGTCTTTGCTTTATTCCTTCTGTTCTGTATATATGCTTTATCAATTTCCTCAAAAAGTGAGTTTTGGTTTCTCATATCTTTAGTTGCTAAATATCTGTGACACTTATACTGAATATTCGAGCAGTTCATCAGTGAGGCTTTATAATACTTCTTTAAAGCCTGAAGTAGCAATATCTAATTATACATTTTAGGGAAGGGACTTAAGTGGATGGTGAAACAGGAACAAAGAACAGATAATTGTTATAGGCAGGGCTGATGAAATCTTCTTTCACTTGTACATACCTTTATCAAACAGAGGCTGTTGAGCTTAAATTTTATTTTTCAAGTGCCTGCCTTGGATTTATTTATTCTTGTTTAAATATTAATAAATTGAAATTATTATTGTTTAATCATCTCACTCACTTTTGAGATACACTGGAGAAAAATCCAGTTCACCACACTAAAAAAATGAAGATGAGCTTTTTCATAGAATATATTAGCACCACCATACTTCGAAACTTGTATTTGTTGCAAGTGACCTTTATGTCAAGGATGTGCATTTTGTTCTTCTAACATCTACTAAAAATGGCTGAATGGGAAGCCTTTGGGAAACAATAATTCAAGGTGATCAGCAGAAACAGGTCTTAGCAAGTACATCCCAAATAATTGTCAAATTTAACAAAATCTAAAAGTCTGTCTCTGTAGTACTCTCCACTTCCAGAGACCAATGAACATCCCATTCTGAGTGCTGAACTGAGAGCTGGTCTTTCCTGTACAACTACCTACTCTTCCACGCCTTCCTGAGAAGAGAAACCACTTGCCTGATTCAAATATAGAGGGAACAAGAGCTGGATTTAAAGGCAACTGTTAGAAAGTTTGAAAGTAGAGTTTGACAAGAGAGAAAAAAATTGATACGGAAAAGAAAGACATTGTGATAGCTTGGGAGAAGAATGGCAAATAGCATGCAGAGAGGTCAATAATCATAAATGAGAGTTAGGGAGAGAAATGAGGGAAGAAGAGAGACTAGTATATGGGAGGAATGAAGGAATAAGGAGATGGAGGGAGACTGAAGCTCTCTGGGCAGAGTATGGGACTAATAAATGACTGTGTAAAGACAGAAAGGGGAAAAAATGTGACATTACAGTGGGGCTATAGTGGCGTGGAAGGAGCAAAGAGATTCGGAAGAGACAGATTTGGTAAAGGAATTAAGTTATGGTTAGTGAAATGTTTCTGTACGGTGGTGGGTTGACCTCTGCCAGCAACTAAGCACCCACTAGCCCCTCACTCACTTCATCCCCTCCCCAGCAGGATAGGGGGGAGTACTTCAAGAGTGAAAATGAGTAAAAAAATTGTGGTTTGAGAAAAAGACAGTTTTACAGGTGAAAGGGGAAAAAAAAAGAGGGGAAAAAAAACGAACCAAGTGATGCAAAGGCATCACTCACTAGTATCTCCCAACGCTTGCTGCCTTCCTCACAGTAGACCAATGCCCAGCCAGTCTCCTAGCAATGTCTATCTTGGAAAGAATAGCCACAGTTTTCATCGTCAAACCTAATGTTACATAGCATGGAACGTCCCTTCAGTCAATTTGGGTCAGCTGTCCCAGGTGTGTCCCCTCCCAAACTCCTGCCAATCCCTAGCCTACTCACCGAGGTGAGCAGAATGAGAAAAATAAAAAGCCTGGACACTGCATAAGCACTGCTCAGCAATATTCACAACTCTGGTGTGTTATCAACATTGGTTTTGTCACAAATCTGAAACACAGCACCATATGGGCTGCTCTGAACAAAATTAATATGCAATACATTCAATAAGACAAGGAGCAATGGGAGAATAAGAACTGTAACACTGAAAAACAGAAAAATGATTTTATACCAAACCTGACAGAAATTTAGGGCATGGTCTGTTTTTATAACAGCGGTGATGTGGCATACAAGTTCTGCCTCTCCAAGAAGTCTCATCCTGTGTCATGAGAAAGCTCATTTTACAAATTAACAGTTCTGCTTCAGGACTAGACCAGAAATGACTATAATTAATTTAACTGGAAACCAACAAAGAAGAGAATACAAAAATTATATGTTAAATGCTTAAGTGCTTTTGAACTTTCATAGGCTAAAATGTGGATTAAATTTTTAATATATTCCATAGATACAATAGAGCAACATCCAAGCAGGTGGTGTTGCTTTGTACTGTATTTTTAATCTTAACATAAGTGTTTGTCATTTATGACAGAGGAGTTTGTTTTAGCCTCTGCTATTCTGTACTGCAGATGCATTTTCAGATGTCTGAAAACAAGGCCTTGTAGAATTGAGAAATATGACTTCTCAGCACAAACCAGGTTTCCCCTGTGACTCCAAAAACATGCAGGAAAAGCTGATACGGCAATAAAAAGTAGCATCCTGAATAAAATAATATATGCCACATGAAATGTCACCTTAGAGAAACCATACTGTTTTGCTCTTGTTAATTTGATAATTCACTGACTTTATAGCTCCTCTAGCAGAGACATCGAGTATCAGAGTTCAGTTCAAAAGCATTAAACCAGAGAAGATATGCATACATTTTTCACATATCTCTTTTGCTTATGCAGGAGAACTTCTTTCATGTTAGGAGCCTGAAGCAGAAAATATTGTGACAGTGAGGTGACAGAAATTAAATAAATGGTTGCATTAGCAGAACAATATGGACTTTGAGATATAATTATTTCCTGTTAGATTAAAAATTTTTAGAATTAAACATTATTAATCATCATCATGCCTATTAAAAGTTACATTACTTCGATACATGGCAAAGTGATCTTGTCACTCTTCCCTGAGTTCAGGTGGCTTGTATGATAGACACATACATCCAAGCTAGAGCACCACAGTTACAGTCCCTTCCTTTTCAAGAACGCTGACATAAAACAGAAAACTTAGTATTTGGGGATTTTTCTAGACTGTTCATTCTGTTTATATTTTTAAAATTATGTAGTTGAGTAACCATTTTTTTTGTTTTTAAAGAACAACCAGTTCTATCAATTTCAGTGGAAGGGCACATCATGTTCACTAACCCCCTCCTCCTAAACCAGCAGCAAGTCCTTTCCTTCCAAATGTAACCCAATGAATATATTTCCATTTTAGTTCCTTCTTGGGCATTTTGATCCCATTCAAAAAATATTTCAAGCTTTTCAATGCATATTATTGAGGAAATTGATACACTGTTGAAGTGTTGTGTAAATTTTTTACTTCCCCTTTTTCCAAGTGAAGCAAGAGTAGTGGAGTCAAACTGGTCTGAAGCTGATAAATTAGCTGTCACCTAACAAAACTCCCCTCTTCCAAATGTATCTGACACTGGCACTTTGCAGTTCTGCTCAGAAGAGCTGCAGGAATAGATACGTTCCAGTGTGACAGGCTAACAACTGACAGTGAGATGCTATGCCAACGCAGTTGAAATTATTTTTCGAAGTGTTTCACAACGTGAAGAACAAATTCTAAAGAATGAAAATAGTCCAAGACTTTCTATCAAACTCTGAAGATATTCTCTCACTATCTAGATTTAGAAAACCAGGATTTGAATAGATACTCAACATGCATGTACTGCGCAGCTAGTGTTAAACTTTTAGAACTGCAGTATTAGTCTCTGTGGAAAGTGGAAATCTCTTTGCAGGAGGTGGGAAGTCTCTGACTCTTCCAAAGGACTTGACAGTGAGAGTATTTATATTCTGCAGCACACCTTCACTACAAACACCAGTTTCATACTTCTTTCTTTAATTAAAATTATTTTAATGTTTTTTATATTCCAGTAGTCTGAATTCACCCACCCACAAGTTCTGAATGCCTTCGTAATTTACATGTTATCTGAATCTAGAGGGATTTCATTTTGCCAACTTATTTACTGCCCACATCTATGTTTTTAACAGAGGTGTCCACGGGAGTTAAGCCAACGAAGCTATATAAAAGTATTAAGGTTTATATTTAGATTTCATGTGAATAGTTAATTTATACAGAATTGTGATTGCTAAAAGCAGGTGGCTTATTCTTAAATCTTTGACTTTGACAATAACAGAATCCAATGTCAATTTAGCTTACAGTATGAACATTCACTCTGGATAATCAGTAATGTTCTATAATTGTATATGAAAATTATTTAAAGGCAGTTTCAGCTTCCTAGCTGGATAACAATTCACTTTAACCATCCATAATTCAATCAGATTACAACTTGTTTTACATATTTTAATAGATGCTTTCTTCTGGTTATTTTACAAATTATATATGCAAATGATGTATTAAATAATTGATGAAGCACCTTGTTTTGCTTGTAGCTACAAGTGATGCTTTTCTTCACAAATATATTTAGGCAGCAGTTTTCTTCTCAGCAAGATTTTTGCGTAGTATTTTAAAAGATATTTAAACTCCTGCCGTGATGAAGACTTATTTAGAAATATCAAATGTAATTTACTAACCTGATTTATGAAGCAGTTTATACCATCTAGTAAAATAGCACTGTAGAATTTTATTGCATAGGGATACTCATCTTCTCTGAAGAGCCTAAAATCTTTAACACTTCGGCAACTCTGTATTATTACATTCTATGATAGAACAAAGTGCATCAGTGTAATTAACCCTCCTGTTTTACTAAAGCTTTATAAAACTGTTAGAGGTTAGTGCTGCGGCCATTGTTTCCTACTGCCTGATTTCATCCTATAATAATCAGTAAAAGGGGAAATAGAGTTATTAATCTCTTATTAGACAGACAGTAACTGTTGTTGGAGATATCCCTGTTCCTTGCAGGGGGGTTGGACTAGATGACCTTTGAAGGTCCCTTCCAGCCCTAATGATTCTATGATTCTATGATTCTAACTGGTGTAATGGAATACTACGTGTTATGCATTTATCTACAATTGTATATATGTGTGTGTGTGTGTACATATATAACATGGATACTTTTAATATTAAAGATTCTAGGATCCATTCCTTAACCTATTGTATAAAAGTGCCACTGGTTTAGGTATTACCTTCTTTTTTCTTTATTTTTAACCGAACACTTAACATATGCTAAGTATTTCTGTAAAAAGGCTTTCTGAAATAAAAATGAGTAATTGCAGACATGCTAGGCCCACAAAATTCTAGTTATTTAAGCCTCATGTTTCCTAACCTTGCAATTAATATATCAGTACGTTATAAACGATCATTTCTCTCATTTGCAGAGATGCACAATATAAATGCAAACTTGAAAAATGCTTTCCTTCTTAAGCTGTGAGATTTCAAAGAATGAAAAACAGCTTTTGTGATTGAAAAGGCTGGAGAGTTTATGATACTGTGATTTAGGAAGGAAACATTTGGAAGTTTCTGATTGCGATCTTGCAAATGAGAATACTTTCAGTGCCTGCAAATTAATGTAATACAGCACAACACACAAGCACAGAGAAACTTTCCTTGAGAACTAGCAGATCTTCAGAGAGAATTCCTGTAGAAACTAATGGGAAAGAGGCACCTCCATACTGATCTTAGCACACAACAGTCTTCTAGTTTGGCTTCCTCTGAGGAATCTCTATCTTGGATGTGGGTTTTTCAAATCCTTTCCTTGATCAAGAAGTTTTAGGCAAAGGTCTCTGTTTTCCTTATGAGAGAAGGAGTATATCTGCCACTAAACACCGAAGATGCTGGATAGATGCTCAACAAAGTTTAGAAAAGAGCTACAGATGAATCCTGTCACTTTTCACCCTTGTGTTGCAATGCTTTATGAAGAGCCTAGGAAACAGAATTTTTTAAAAGACAGTGTTATTTGTAAAGTGAAATCCTAAGATCCGCAATTAGAAACTGCTCTTTTTAAAGGACGTGGAAAAATAACAGAAAATGAGAGGAGTGGAAGAACACTGTTCCTCAAAATTCAGCTTACGTTTTAACATAAGCTGTAATACTAGAACAGCTTCGATGCGAGATACAGATGCTGCTCCCAGGAACGTAACACAGTTAGCATGGACAAGGCCTGTTCTGGCCAAGCGGAATGTACAATATCCTTGGAATAGGGAGTAGAGTGGTATGAAGGTACCACCGCTCATCCCTGTTATCAGGAACAGAGAGTTACTGGCAAAGATAACCGCATAGCTGCTGTCAAGGAAGATGGATCACAACTGCTGCCTCAGTGATGATGGTGAAATCATGTTCTGTAGCTGAACTTTGCTCGTTATAATGTCACTGTAATACCAAAACACACCTCCACCTCAAAAGCTACCCACCTCCGGGCTGTGACCACCCCTCATGGAGCACGTGCCCTGAAATTCTTCTAGTAGGTATGTATGACTAGAGTCACTCAAGTTCCACCTGAAAGTGATAAAAATGGCTTAAGGGAAGGGGATGTTGGGGAAGACCTCCATCAGAACATCTGGGACCAGCTGACGGGCTGGACCTCTCTTCTCCCCCCCCACAGGGACACGTATTGGGTAGGAGCTCTGTGTTACGTGTGCTTAGTTAGTAACATCTTGCTAGGTATTTAAAATTATCACTGATCAGTTCTCTTTGTACATCATTCCAAATCTGTTTTCGCAGTCAGTATCTTATCACCAGCTATCCTTGGACCTGTATCCTGTCGCGAATATATAGAATAAAATTGGTTTATCTATAAATAAGTTTCTGGAAACTTCAATAATTGACACAGGAGATATAAGGGATTTGTCTCTGCATCACTGACCATGACAGTCCCTAAATAGGTTAGACGACCACCTTCCGACTTTGCGGGCTGTCCACATTGGACTGGATTGTCCCAGTGACGCTCTCAGCATTAAGTCTGACAGGCCGGTCAAATTGTAAAGGCTTCGAGGAAACCCTGCTTCTCCTTAAACAGCATGTGGCAGGCTGATTGTCTACAAGGGTCTTGTCTTTCTTGGGAAACTGGCAGGCTGGTCAAATTGAAAAGGGCTTGAGGTAGTCCCCCTCTCTGTCCAGTATTGACCCAACATGGCATCCTATTGTGACAGTAAATTGGCGTAGTCAGCAGGATAGCCATGGATGGGCTGCTGTGAAAACACAAATGTGCCCCTTCCCAAGCTGGGAAGGAGTGGGCTTAAAAGTACTGGAAAGACAAAGAGAAAGTAGAACACATTGAAAAATGCATGAGCAAGCAACCCCTATCGACCCAACATCGTATCCTATCGTTACAGGACACAAAACAGTTAATACTATAAAATACAATGCTGGTGTATTTCCTCCCCCAAAAATCAGCAAAATACCTCTTTTGGTATGCTGTCCTTTTCTTGTTCCTTTGCGGTTTTTTGGAAGCAACAGTAAAGTGATCACCTGCGTGTCAGAACAGGGCAAAGAACCCTCCCAAAGTCTCCTTCAAAAACTTACAAACACTACTGTGTGCCCAAGAAGAAAAGCAAGCCTGAAAGCTGCCAAGATTTCAATATTAGCTTGTTTTAGCTGACAGTGAGACCAATCAAGGAGATAGATTTATATTACATTTATTTCTACAGTGCTTTTAAATCTATACTTGCTTGAAGGGACTCAGATCTGAGAAATTTCAGCAGACAAAATCTAATTGCTAACAGGATATTTTTTTTTTTAATTTCTAAACTCACTGTATTTTACCTTAGTGTTCATACTCAGTTAATACATATATATTTTTTAAATTCAGTTTCATGTAACATTTAAAATATTTGCAGTGAAAAACAGATTGCATATTGAGACCTCTTAAGCACACAAGATCCAAACCATAGGATCTTTTGATACACAACCGCCTCTAATTAACTGGGTGGTTAATTTCGCGTCATGTCTGTTGGTGATCAATCACATCACCCATGCAAAGTTTCTTAAATTAATTAAAGATAAAGTATTAAATGTCATTTTTTATTAGTTTAAACTTATGTAAGATTAGAGGATAACTTCAGAGAGTTTGGTGTTGTTTTATTTGTTTGTTTGTTTTAAATTGGAGACTGAAAACTGTCAGAACAATTAACGGTGTTTCTTGATTATGATTTGACCCCAACACAGCACATGTTAGCCTGTGAAAATTCAAATTCAGAAAGAAATGGATTTTTACCTGTGAAGATTCAATACAATACAAGTTAAAAAAAAATTAGACTTTTTGGTAGAGATTTTTCCTTTACATGTGCATTTTAAAAATAATAATATGGAATGGGTTTACAGTTTTTTGGTCTTCCTAAAACATTTTGGGAAAAATATCCTAAAAATTAATTTAATAACAAAATAATTTTTGGTCAACAATTAAGAAGATAATTTAAATATCACCCAGAATAATAAGATATTGATATTTATATCACAACAAGCTATAAATTTTGTTACAAAAGGTAGTAATTAGCAATACTTTTCTCTTTTACAATGGTAACTTGAGATGACCTTCAGCGGTTGTTGCATCAGTTTGTTAAGTTGATTGCACATTGGTTTGCAATTGATTTCTGAGTATTGATCTTTTAAAAATATAAAAGTTCTTAAATAACTTTTTTTTTTGCTAAGGAATAAGAACAAAACAGTCAGAAAGTTGTGCTATTAAGTACAAATATTTAGTCCAATATTGCTGTTCTTAGGGAAACACACTTTCATTAACTGAAGAGCAAAACTTTTACTAGTCATCATTTTGCTTCTATCAAAGTAAATTTATCAATACCCGGATATCAAGAAGATGAAATTGCCAATTTTTAAAAAACATGAGGAATATATGAGTAAGCAACAAAATACCATCCTAAAATTTTGCCGTGAACATATTTTTAACTTGACATTGCAATGTACTAAGTCATTTTTGTCAGAGTTACCCAATAAAAAAATAAATAATGACTGCTGTCATTCTTTCTTTCTTACACAGAATTGGCAATGTAATCCTGTTCTGGTATTAATCACTACCGTTTCAACAGCATGTGCCATTGATTTACCTTAACGTGTTGCAACCAATCAATACTTAGTTTGTAAACTCATTTGTTCTTCGGCTCTACATGGCAAAAATAATTGTCTTAAAATAGCTCTTTTTATCATCTTCAAGGTGAAGAACTGTTTGGATAAACTCTGTAGCTAAGCTTTCAGAGGATGTATTAATCTTATGCTAAAATCATGCTCTTCAAATCATTTAACATGTGTCTTTCTGAGATTCTGAAATACATTTTCAAATAATACTACAGAAGCCCGAAATTGCTTTAGTGAAGTTTAAGAGGTTTTTACTCAGTGAATACCTACAGGTCTCACTTTGTAAAACATGGTAGTTTACACAGTAAACACTTTGCAAAGTTTAAGTCACTCAATATTCAGTAATTACTATGAACTGTTAAAATAGTACAATATGAATGACGTATTTTTTAAAGGATCATTCAGACTTCATTTGTTAATCTTTGTTGTCACTCCAGAACGTGGACATTCCCTGCAATATGGCTCCAGCCACTATCCACACTGCATTTTGACAATAGCAAACTCCAGAAATAGCTCTCCCAGACACTTCATTCTCGCTGCTGCCTTTCCCTCCTAGTATTATTGCATGGGCAGATTTGCATGCACCACATAAACCTTATAAGCATTTCTGGTTTTCACCTTATATGGCAGCTCTTACCTCACTGAACTTCCTTGGCATTTACCATGAGCTTCCTGCATTCCTGTGCTCTGTCCTCCTGCTGGTGAGAAGCCTTGGACGTGGGAGGCTGCCCTGTGACTGCAGCACTAAGGCTGAGGGCATTAGGGGCTGCTAGGGCTGCTGCTCTCCTAACCCTGCCCTGACCCTGGGCTGCTGGGGGCTGCACAGGAACCAAAGATTCACAGAAGTACCAAGTAGCAAGTCTGCCATTATGGCCCTGCCTTCCCAATATTCTGTAAACTGATTTCCTGAAGAGATCAAGACCTGTACTCACTCATTATCCTTTGCATGTGGAATGACCAGCAGTAACGACCTGCTATGTATCAGAGGTTAAACTTCAAAAGATAAACTACAGGGGTCTCCTACTTGCCTAGAAAATGAGCCTTTTATAAGGACTGTGGCTGCCTAATGATGGTCTGTCCCCATGGACCACTTCATTAGGGCTCTCATTCTCTTGGATGTACAGGATGTTCCCTGTACAATCTCGATACTGTAGAGGTAATGTCCAGATGTTGAGAGGTAATAATCACCCTCTGACAGAGTTTTTGGGCGGGAGTATTGCCATGAAAACATATTCATACAACAATCAAAATTATAGTTTATCTAATCAGTTACAGTGCGAACTGTAGTCATAGAAGTTTTAGAAAAAGGCCACAGCCACTAGGGGCACAGAGTATGCAGACTTATGTTAGAATGAGAGTGAGTGACAACAGCATGATGGATCAAATAACTTCCTTTGGGAATATACAATATATATCAGAAAGTCTAAGGAAGGGAACGAATGTGAGTAGACTGAGCCTGCAACTAACCAGATGGACACCAAACCAGATGCAATTGGATTTACTTCCCCTAAGCAGATTCATAAACTAAAACTCTCTCTTTGCTCCACTGAGAGATCAGCTTCAGGCAACCACGGGGAAATACGCTTAGCACTGGATTTGGCCAGTGTTTGTGGCAGCTCAAGCACTAATGAGGACCAACTGTGAAAAAGGAACCATCAGAACTGCCTGTCCACTTACTCTCTCCCAGTTTACCATTCCAAAACTTTGCCAAATGCACTACTTAAGCCCCCTGTAGGCCAGCTCACAGTTTGGATGAACCAGGACCATATTTTAGTTCTTATTTTTCCCATCCTTTTCCCATTTCGTTGCATAAATTAATCATGATTCAGCTGCATCTGGCCCACTGCTAAAGGGTACTAGCTGTCAGGAGTATTCTTGCAATCAACTAACTTGATATGTTTTCTTCAGGTGTACTGAAGAATAAATTTAAAAAAAATCAAAAAAATCTCTTCTTTCGCTGGGGAGTGACACAATATATAATGATTTTTTTTCTCTTCCTTCCCTGGGGAGTGACACAATATATAATGATTTTTTTTCCCATAGTACATCTACCAAGGCACCTGTATCCCAAAGCCGTGCTTTTCTTCCTGGCTCTTAGAAAGGATGGCAGAGCAGTTGAAGGAAAACATCCAGGAATCTAGGCAGGTCCAGGAGGAGAGGAGTGTGACATAGCTGTACACAACTGAAACACTGTTCTGCATTCCACAAGGAATTATCAGTACATTGGTAACATTTTCTGCCTAACAGAGTTGTGCCACTGTGAAATGCTTTCTGCAGTGGCCCTAATGTTGTGCTTAGATGAAGAGCTGTGGGAAAACCTGCAGATCTTGGGGTTCACAGGGCATGCTCTCACAGCATTTACCATGCTGGTATTCATATTCCATCTATCCTCCATAAACCAAAAAGCAAAAGTAAGCTTTCTGTTTTATAGAGAGAGAATATTTAAAAGATCTAACATACAAAAAAGAAGAGAGGTGTCTTTACTTTTTCAAAGATGTGCTAATTGGCATCAAATGATAATAGCCACTCTTATCGTTTTTCTGAAGTTGAATTCCTGATTACTTTTTCCATCTAAATAATTACTAGCAAGAAAAATGGTGAAATATTAAAGGGTTATGTCAGAAAAAGCAGCAAAATACATCTGAATCCAACAGTTTGTATTTTAATCTTATCTTTTTTGAAAGTTTTATATACGTGAAACTAATGGCAATAATGAAAATGCACTTCTTAGATTTATGTTGAAAAGTCAGACATGATAATAAAGCTTCACAAGTCAAAACACAAAGAAAATAAAAAGACAAAAGACGTTACATTTGAAGTAAACAGTAGACTACTTTATAATAATTTCTTCTATAGCCTGTCTTACTTCCACTTTCTGTAACTAAATGTGGTGTCTGACAGCATGTGTTCTGAGAGTGTAAGCAGTGATCACAGAGCTTCCAGAAGTAACTTATAAATAATGGAATAATCACCCGTTCGGATACAAACACCAAAGAGATGGATCAACTTTTTCTGCTACACCTTGCATAAAAAGTTCCTTTTGAGTGCTACGCCATCAATGTGCAACATTTAAAGCAGACTATTATCATGCCTCTTTTGTTCCAGTGAGCCTACTGAAACACTCACTTGGCATTAAACAATGCACTGCAGAAACACAGAGACCAAATCATATCCCCTAGACATTAGCCTTCAAGACACTCATTCTCTCAGTACTTGCAGAACAGCAGACAATGAGGCAAACATAGCCTGGGTTTCACTCCATTGAGTTCAGTGTTATTACATGAAGAATTAATTTATTCAAATACATCATAGTCATTACACAGGCACTTTCAATGAGTTGTGAGTGAACACCGGTTTACTCTGGCTTTTTGGGGGCTAATATAAAAATACCTTCTAATTTTTCTTGTTTCAAGACTGGTCTGATTAATGGAGAAAGAGTTCTCAGATACTACTCAAATTACCAGTTGTTCGGGGAAAGTAAGGCTCAAAAAAAATGCAGCCTCGTAGTCCCATAGATAACATCTTGACTTTACCCTTACTATATATGGGGAACAAGGTATAGGGGGACTAAACAGATGTCATTCCAGAGTGCACTAAGCATGCAATGAAGGGAGAGTGATGCTGTGATCTCCCATCTTCTTAAGAAACTGGGAATTACAGCAGTTCTTAACCCCTGCTGTGCAATATCACAGGACTGGAAAGGGGCCGTCACCAGGACATAGTGTGGCAAGGAGAAGGAAGAATTGAGTTCTGATACTAACTGAAAGGAAGAAAAAAGATCAAAAAGTATAAACTTAGATGCAGAAAATGCTAAGATATCTTCACTGACCCCAGTACTGAGCTGATAAAATCTATATGGCAGTGTTCTGCCTGAATTTGCTAACTTGCCTTGCATCTCTGAATTCTAAATATCCTGGTATATAAAAATATCCTGATATATAAAATAGGGTTTTTTTATACATACTCATATTTTTCAGACAATACAACACCATATTCTGCTTTCTACACCCTCAGTATTACCAGTGGAGTTCTAATTCAGTGACAATTGAAAGCATAATAACCATTTTATGACCATAGTTCCCCAACACCTCTCTCTTTGAATTGTATATTTAATAGGACTCCAGAAGTTATGTGCAGTCACCAAAGATAATGGTGTAAACAACTTACAGACAGAATTTTTGTGGTTACTGTCTTTGCTGGGCAACATCTTGACTCCTCTTGATTTCAGTTCAATCGCTTTTTTCACTGAGAAAACAAGCAAACAAAACGAAGACAATTCATTATTAAACCTTGTAGAAAGGATGTAGAGCAGTCAAATCATACACTACAATAACAAAAAGCTACACAGGAATTCTACAAGCAGATTGAAACAACTGCAATTTCTGTGATAATCCAAATATATTTTTACAAAGATACAACCATTTATCGTGATTTAGAGCATTTCCTTTTTAAACAGACATTATCAGATTTTGCAATATTTTGAATTGGAGTTTTTTCAGGGTCAAAGAAAAGAAAAACCTGTCCTAATTACATGTATGGGTTTCCTATGTTTGCCATTGCATATGGCAAAATCTTAAATATTTTTGAATTTCTTACATAAAATGTACAGTACATTACATGCACATATCTGAGGATCACAAGCTTGAAATGTGATATTCACATCTACTTTTATTTGATTCACTCTTCAGTAGCAGACACAGTTTTAGTTCAGTTTCCTAAGGAGATTAAGGTTACAGGATCACAGTATGTTTCATTCATTGGCTCACCTAACCCCTTTTGAATCTACAGGGTAATTTCAACTGAATTAGAATCAGAAATAGAGTAAGAACCCTCAAAGGGGCAAAGTTTGTGAGAGAGAACAGATGCATCAGAGGTCTAATATCTGTTTTCTGTGTTTAGCCCGCTGAATGGCTGATAAAATCCCAGCCTATCCCTACTGAGTAATTATGGCACCATAAGAGGGATAAGGAGCAAAGTAGGAAGAGATATGAGAAGAAATTAGTGCAGTTATACATTAAGGAACATATGAGGTAGAATTTTTATTTTAATGGTAGGAGAAAAGAGTAAAAATATAGGACACATTCATAGGGAATTCATCAGTTCTGTGGCTTGGGAACAATTTGATCAATTGAAAATAAAATCAGATATAGAAAATAATTGTGAAACAAGCCCGGGAAATTCAAAACTATTGTGTAAAAATAATAGCAATAGCAAAATAGCTAGTGACTGACTTTGTGTATCAGAATGCTAATGACAACATCATGATGCATGTCAATAAAAAAAAGATTGCAAAAAGCAGCAATGCTTTCCTGATTCTTTTTTTTTTTTTTTTTTCTAGAGCCTGCAGTGGTTAATAATCTTAAAATGTAGCCATTTATCCTAGACGCAACTAGGACCAAAAAATCAACTCAAACATTTTTTAAATGGCAGTAATTTGTACCTCATACTACATAAATACATAACTTAATACCACAGACTATGAGTTACACTTTTTGTCAATGTATGGAATAAATTTTATGATTACTACAGTATACACTGATCTGTATGCAAATATTTCTAAGAACTGAGGTGGCAGGAGCATGAAGTTAACTTCTCTTCAAATATAACATTAAAAATTGTTATTTCATTACATTTGTTTCTCTATTGGACTTCTACTGCTTTTGCAACCTCAGAGTGAAGCAGGCTTTTCGTAGTGATGATATTGGGCAAGCACTGCAGAAAGTACTTTTTGTGCTGTGTATGTTGCTAGTGTAGACATTTATGTCTAAACCTGGAAAACAGGTGTTCAAATGCTGAAAGATGATTGAAACACAATTGTAGTTGCATGGGATGAAATGAATTTGATAGCAGTGTGGCGTTTTCTTTTCTTGTAAGACAGGAACACGTTACACAGAGACACCAATACAGAAAATAAGGCTAATATCCTCAAGGGCTTCTGGAACGGTAAGGCTCATGGATATGGTTTTCTCAGGAATACTTTCTAGACTTAGGTACTAAAATTTCCATCAAATGCCACATTATGTTCTGTTTTCTTAGACTGCACAACCAGTCTGTTAAAATTATTTCATATTTAATGGGAAATGAACAGCACAACTCTTGTAATGAACATCTGGGATATTGTCTGGAGTTGTGCTCCCTTCATCAGCACAAATTTCACAATTTATTAATGTCTGTGTCATATAAAACATGCAAGTAGCTCTTGGAGGATTCAAAATCCACACGGCTTACATTCACAGATGAGTGGTAAAACCATTGAGTTATTATATAGTGGACAGAGAAAGAACTATACTCTCATCCTTCTTTGTCCTGTGACCCTATTTTAGGGTGAAAGCGGCAATCATCACTCAAATTCCTTGCAGGAGTTCACTATCGAAGGTATTTTTTAGACATACTTGAATCACACTTCTCAGGAATCAGGGAAAAATGATACCCATCAGCTTTAGTTTGAAATACAGCAGACATAAATTGAAACAAGAGAGGTTCTGACTTGATATATGAAAAACTTTTTCACTATTATGACAGTCAAGCATCGAAACAGGTCCTGCAGTTTCCATCCTTGGAGATTTTTCACATGTCAAGAAAAAGGCATTCTGTATATCTCTGAAAGAACATTAGATAGGGGATTCACAATACTTAAGATCAGTCATCTAAAATGTATGTTTTATGAAGAGAAATAGCTACCTTGAGGGGGTAATTCATTCTCTTCTAAGATAGGCACAATGAATCATCCTCTGGAGATGCCTTTTCCTCTCCATAAAATGTAACAGAAACATATACCACTTAAGCTAGATCCCTACATTTTAGACAGTAACATTAGGTGACATGAGCTTTTATGTTCGGAGAACTTTAACAGCCACATGTAGGCATCTGTGAGACATAGGGATCCATGAGGTTAAACGGGATACTTTGAGACATAAATACCAAACTTCTGTCTGTATTATACTAGTGTGTGTTAAGTTTTTGCATGTGGCCTGCATAGTATTTTCTTCTGTTTTTTAAAAGAAATCAGCAAGTATAGCCTTTAAAATACAAACTGTATTTTTGTATACAAACTCTCTCCTCTGAAAGAGACCACTGTACACTGTGGTTTGAGAGAACCAGTTCAATCTTTCCAACTTTTAAGTGGGGTCTTCACTTAAACATTCAGTTCAGCTAACTGAATGAACTCACTTCGTCTTTTCTGTTAATCATAACTTCAAGATTCTTTCGAAGATGAGATGTCCATTCAGGGAGGAGGGCAGAGGTGAGCACCGTAAGTTCAAGACAATCTTATTTGTCTACTTGAAAGCACTGGTCATATTTCTTATCTTTTTGCTATAGCTAAATTAAACTCAGCCTGGCATTATTGAATGGATCATAAAAGTTAAAGTGAAATTTTCAAGTTGTAAACTTTCTATGAAGCTCTTCATTTCTAATATATTTGAAATTGTATGAAAAAAATACATTAGAGACTATTACCTTCAGTCAGAGAAATGTTATATATCTATACACATAGTATAGACATATATTGCATTCAGATTTATTGTTTAAAAAATCTTATTAGCTTACTGTTGTGGTGTAGCCCAGCCGGCAGCTAAACTACCACGAGGTCACTCGCTCATTCCTCCCCTCAGTGAGGTGGAGAGAAGAAAAATGTAACAAAAGGGCTGAGGGTTGAGACAAGAACAGAGAGGGATCAACCACCGACCGTGGTCCCGGGCAAAACAGACTTGGCTTGGGGACAAATTAATTTAATTCATTAACAGTTACTTGAGAGGATAACAAGAAACAAAGTCAGATCTTAAAAACAACACCTCCCCTCTCCCACCCTTCCTTTCTTCCCGGCTCTACCTCCTCCCCAGTAGCTCTGGGGAATAGGGAATGGGGGAGTGTAGGTCAGTCAATCCCATGGTGTTACTGCCGCTCCTTTCTTAAAGGAGGAGGAGTCCTTACGCTCTTTTTCCCTGCTCCAGTGGATCCTCTCCTCACGGGACAGTCCACAGACTTCTCCAACATGAGTCCCTCCTGCAGGATGCAATCAGATTGCTCCAGCTTTTACCACAGTCACGGGTTCTGAGGGAGCTGCCACCCGCTCCAGCATGGGTTTTTCCACGGGCTTCAGATGCATCTCTACTTCATCGTGAGTCTCATTCTCTATGACTCCCTTCAGACTCAGCATCTCTGCTCCAGCATGGGCTTCTTCACGGGCTGCGGTGGGTCTCTGCTCCACCGAGTCTGTCCTGGCTGCAGGGGGGCCACTGCCGTCCCACCACGGGCTGCGGGGCAATATCAGCTCTGGCACCTCCTCCCGCTCCATCTGCACTGACCCGGTGTCTGTGTGGCCTTTTCTCTCAGATCTCAGCCCTCTCTGTATGCGCTTGGCCCAGCAGCACCCCGGCACAGGGTGCTCCAGAGCTCTCCCCACTGTGCCGCCGCGGCCATCTCCAGCGGGTGCTGCCAGTCCGGCACGGGCAGCCGCCGCCCGGGGGGCCAGGGAGTGGGGCAGTGCCCTCCTCCCCCCCCCCTCTTCACTACAAGTTCGAACTGCATTTTGGGCTGCTTTGTCCCCATCTTAAATAGGGCAATTCGCAGAGGTGCTGATTGGTTCGACCTCAGACTGAGGGGATGGGGAGTCTGACCTGGGCAGAGACCGGTCCGACCGCTTTTGGAGCCCAGGAAGTTAAAGGGGGTGAAGCCCCTCTCCTGCTACCAGAACCCTTTCACATAAATCCAGCACAATTACTTTAAAATAACAACAATCTA
Source organism: Tauraco erythrolophus (assembly GCF_009769465.1). Classification (NCBI taxonomy): domain Eukaryota; kingdom Metazoa; phylum Chordata; class Aves; order Musophagiformes; family Musophagidae; genus Tauraco; species Tauraco erythrolophus. Next base: position 47,757,568 of record NC_141466.1, on the reverse strand, counting down.
TACCTGCATCTGAATATATGTGGTTTGATACATTTGAGACCTGCTGCCGTTCTTCCATTTGAAAAGGTTATCCTAGAAAGCTACTTCTCCTATACATTTTCCATGTCCAAAGCATTTGAAGAATAAAATATAACTAGCAAATTGTCTGTGTTCACTTAAGTGAAGAGATGAAAATAAACAGAACATTAAATATTTAAAACATTTGTGTATGTTTGGGTAAGTAAAACCTAATATTGTTGAGAAAATGCAGATAAACAATGAGTTTAAGCAAAATGTTCACAAATAACTGAGCTCAGAGAAATCTCAGTAAGAAGTTTCATATACAGACTGAAGTGTCTGGAAAACTTCAAAAGGCCTTTCATGACTCATTGACTAGGTAACGAAAAGACAGGGGCCAACAAATGAAGTTAACAACAGTGAGGTGTCAAACTAAGAAAAGGAAGTGTTTTTTCATACAAGAAGTGTGAAACTCTGCCAAAAGGCACTGGCAAATGTGTATGCAAAAAGTCTGCAAATCTGCTTCAGGCCATGGCTGGAGATAGACACAGGGTTAGAATCCTAGAGTCACAGAGGTTGGAAAAGACCTTTAAGATCATTGAGTTCAATTGTTAACCTAGCACTGTGAAGTCCACCACTAAGCCATGTCTCTAAGCACCACATCTACACATCTTTTAAATGCCTCCAGGCATCGTGACTCAATCCCTTCCCTGGGCAGCCTCTTCCAATGCTTGACAACCCTTTTGATGAAGACATTTTTCCTCATATCCAATCTAAACCTTCCCTGGTGCAACTTGAGGCCATTTTCTCTTATCCTGTTACTTGTTACTTGGGAAAGAGACCAACATCCACCTTGTAACAACCTCCTTTCAGATAGTTATAGAGAGTGATAATGTCTCCCAACAGCCTCTTTTCCTCCAGACTGAAGAACCCCATTTCCCTCAGCACTCCTCATAGAACTTGTGCTCTAGACTCTTTATGATATGGATCCCTTTGAAAGACAAATCCCTTTATCATTAAGGCAACTCTATGGCAACTATTACTATGAAAGATAGATCCCTTTACAAATATTCGTGACTATTCTTACACTTCTGTAAGTCTATCTTTGTGGGTTGAAGAGGCCAAAATTAATTCAGTAGATAAATCTCATCTCTTTGGTACAAGGGAATGACTCTTCTTCCTCTTCACATTACTTCAGCAGAATATAACCTGTGCTATGATACCTTTAGACATTGTTATAATCATAGTAAATATGCCTCTATTGTACACGGAAGATGACCTTTTGGAAGCTCATCCTGTTCTTGTAGACAAGATAGCTGTTTGTTGCTTTGATGAATAGTATTTCTCTGGGCAGAAGCTTCAGGACTTCCTACAGAATATGACTGTTACTCACAGTTTGAAATTGTTCTCAGTCTTGAAGCCAGAGAACTCTTGGGGCTGAACTTTCATGGTGGCTTTACACTCCAAGACACACCTTGTGCTCGCCATGGTGGTACTAACCTCTCAGCACAGCTTCATGCTTCTGCAAGCTGTCAGCCTGGATAGTCAGACAATCCCCAGTTCAATGTAGACTGGGCATTTCTGTTTTGATTTTTAGATCTTCCTTGAAACATCAGGGTTATATGATGTTTGTTGGTTTATATTCAAATCAAATTCACATAAATATTAGATTTCCTATTAGCTTTCTTAGATTACTTAATTAGAACAGCAGTACTGTAAGGTTTTGTTTATCATTCAGTAAGATTGTATTTTTGTTGTAAGACTGCTAACACATTTTGAGTTACTTGCACCTCACTGAAATTATTTAGTTATGGCTGTCAGTTATACCTATATATATCTGGTGGGATAGATCTTTTCTACAAAATGTTTATATGCCTAGTTCAAATTTATTATGAAAAATAATTGTTAAATAAAATCACAGATGATTTAATGTTTTGGGGATCTTTTTAAACAAATTACTATATAGCATACTGTAAGCATTATAATGTTTTCTTAGCTCAAAGAGTACTCATTGAATATTTAGTCTTCTAAAATTAGTAAATTGCAAAGAGTTGCCTTAATGAAAATTTTTTTTCCTTTTTTAATCAACTATGTAATGGTAGGTCAGAAATACTGCAAAAAGAGGAGAAAATTACTTTTTTTTTTTTCTACGTAGTGTTTCAGTAAGCCCTTTAGTACAGAGAAATTTAAAGATCAAAAAACTACCTAAAAATAAAAAAAAAAACAAACCAAAACAACAAACCACAATAGTTTAAATAAAATTATACTAAACAGTTACATATACTTCCTACACATCCATAAATTACCGCTCAAATGTAATACTATCTGGAAAAACAAAGAACACAAATTATCAAAGAAATTTCTCTAAAAAGATAACTCTTTTAGGTTGTTGGCTTCCTTGAAGAACTTACATTTCTTCTCTGATAGTAATTAATTAGTGATTAACTAATAATTACACAGATAATATGAAGGTAGGAGGCAGTCATCTTTCAGATCCAGCTTCTTCCACTGTGAAGCTTTTTCTTTTTTTGTTTTGTTTTGTTGTGTTTTAAATTTAATTCCTCCTATCTGATATGCAAGGTTTTGGAGAGAACTTGTAATTTGTGGTTGAAGATGAATTTTAAATTATCTCTGTTACAATATTAAAAGTCTGTATCTTTTTATTCTATATGCATCTATATATCTCTATAGATTCTATCAACATCTAAATATATCTCTATATTATCAGGGTGGCTATGAAATTCAAGTAAAAGGTTATCTTCTTTTAGTATCACTTGACTAGTCATGCATGAGCCAAAAGCTGTACAAATGCAAGGTAGCAGGTAGTGTTTGGCATCAACAATTTGCAGTCTTATTCTCCGATTGTGTAATTTTGCTTAGAGGATACAAGGTAGAAATTAATAAGAAGAGAAATAAGGAAAAGTAAGAGGGTTTTAGCGAGTTATGATACACTTTAAACATAAAAAGGGAACTGCAGAGGAAAGATACCTTCTGCAGTTCCACTAGGGCTAAAACAAGAACTTCCAGTCTTTATCTGTAGCAAGGGAGACTTGGTTACACAAGAAAAAAGCTTTTTAACAGTAAGAATGATGAAGCCCTGGAACAAATTACCCAGAGAAGCTGTGGAATATAAGCCGTTAAAAGTTTTAATGAACATGTTAAATTAAGGTCTGAAACAACAATCAAATGTACTTGACTCCTCTTTGATATAGGTTTAGCTCATCAAGATCCTTTTTAAACTTTTTTATTTTATTTCATAATAGTAACCTATAACCAGAAATCATTTGTCTGAGAAACAGTAAGTGGCTAAGACTTTGGTGGGGTTTTCTAGGATTTCTAGCATATGAAATTAATTGATCACACCTACATTTAACTGCATGCGTTCGAACAGGTAAATGGTGTGCAGTACACAAGTCATATCAAAGCCAGGTAAGATCCTGGAAGCACAGCTTACTTAAGGTAGTATTATTCTTCATCTAATTTACCCTCTTTAAATCTAATATAGTTAAACGTTGAAAATATCTGTATGTGATTCCATAACAAGAAAACTAACACTTGCTGTTTGTTCCTAGCGCAGTCTTTGTAACAGTCCTCATTTACATCCTGGATGGCATATTTTTTTTCCCCAATTATACAAATACATGAGTATATTGCCAGTTTTTCTTCCTGCATGAAATAACCTACAAGGCCTCGAATATTGGCTACCACTCAAAGCTAAAATATTCTGACATCATCTGCTGGTACTTCCTCAAGCTGCTTCTGCTGCTGCTCTGCTGAGTTCAGCTCTTGGCTGCCTTTCACTGCAGATTTTTCCCAAGTACAGATATTTGAAGGTGAAAAGAAACATCATATTGCCCAGTACTTGGTGATCACAAGCAGGGTCTTTCCTGTTCAACCTTAAGCCCAGTGTTGCTATAAGAAATGTATTTGAACAGTTCTCTGGTTTTGCCACCGCATAGGACAAAAATTATATTTTCATGGTTTTATATGTTGAGAGAGAGTAGAAGAGAAATATCGGTTACAAAGACTGACACATAGCTTTACATATTTTGCAGAGTTCAGTAAGAAAAGTGAAGTATTTGCAATAATATTCATAGGATTATTCTTGAAGGGAATTAGCAAATTTGCCAGCACAGTGCAGAATTCATCAATTTCCATTTACTTTAGTTTCATTGCTCTGATTTTCTTGAATTTGAGTACTCCAGTTTTGAAACAAGGTATTTTTTAAATTCAGATTGCAGAGTCCAATCAAGTGCCCTGTTTACTTTACCCTACTACTTCAATCTGTCTGGGTTGTCCTCCAAAGACACAATTATTGGAGTAGTATCATTTGTTGGCCCTGGAAGAAATGATCTACAAGTCCACGTTTGGCAGCATCGGTATTCTCTCTGGATTCTGCTTATAGATCAAACATTTCGTTCTTATCACTTGAAGTCATGTGGGACCAGTAAATAGATCGTTAACTGTCTCTAGGTGTTCTTCTGCTTCACTATGGCCTGTTGTACCCTGAATTCTTTCTAAAAGTTTAGTATTTGTGAGAATAAGAAAAAAAAAAACCATTCTCAATTTTACCATTCACTTTAGTTTATGAAGGGAATTCTATAATAAATTCTTCAATAAAACAAGGCCCCAGGCTCAACAACCTAGGAGGATTCTTGCAAGTTTTGCTTCTCAGCTACCCACTTGACTTTCGCAGAGGCATCGCAATTTTGCATAGAATCTCCAGTTTAAATCAACTCACTGGAATAATCCAACCCTCTGCTGTTTCTGTATTCCTTGCCTGAAGAGTATTCTAATGTGCAATCCCAGTGTTTCTCTCACTAACAGCCTTCAAAATCTTCCCTACTAATCAGTATTATAACTCCAGAGAGCTTCACAGCAGGCATAGATGTTTCTGCTATATGGCTACCTGTAATAGCTGTATGTTGGTGATCAGTTGGCTTCCTTGTTCCATCAATCCAGCAAAGTACTGCCTGTCATTATCAGACCTTCCACCTGCTCCCTGTGCTGGAAATCTCTGCATGCAGGACTAGTGAACAAATGGTACAGCCCCAAGATAAATTGGTGTCACAATGGATTTTTACACAAATCTTTCTCATTCTGTGTGGATAAGCTGACACAGAATCTGCGAGTTTAAAAAGAAGCACAGCCATTTGTTTTCCATTAACCTTCTGCATGTCATTTAGCTGGCCACTTGCCCTGACAGACTGCCTTAGGTCCTTTGTGCTATCAATATATGATATATCATAATAAAACAAGTTCAGCAGGCATCAAGTCTTCAATGCTGCAGAGGTCCTCTACAGTTCCGGAAAAAAGTATCAACAATTTGCTCAGATACATGCTATCACAGAACACACTGAGTAGCACTACATAGGGATTGTCTCTAAAAAATAAATTATAAAATACAATCCACTCAGTTCCTTGTTTAACTGCCATTTAAACTATAGTCTTTCAACTATAGCATCAAAAGCCGATTTATGGTTCTTCGTTAATAACATCTCCATAGTGCCACTCAGTGGGATGATCAAAATGTTCATTAGAAAATCCTATTCTGAAGTCAGTATCTGACTGCCTTTTCAGGTTTTGGAGAGAAATCTGTAGTTTGGACTGAAAACATTTCTAAAACACAGCTCTTACACTGATCATTTGACTGTAATCCATCACACAAGTGAACTTGAATGGACTCTTCTCTTGCATGGTAGATAATGAAGAAACTGCAAGTGTGGTAATACTAACAGCCCATCATTTCATGTCTCTAATTTCTTCCCATGCAAAAACTGACCATGTGAACGCTTTCAGTCTGTGCCAAATATAAAATAATGAGTCTAATTGATTTTTCTGATTGCATGTAGGTTATGCCTACAATCAGATGCCTTGAAACCTGCATCTCTCCATCACTCTATATAATTTGCAGATCTACATCACTTGTACTTATGCCAGTATTTTAAATTCTTAGGTCCACATCCTGCTGTTTCCTCTATATTGCTACTAGGTGGATTAGAGATTAGTGAAACCTACAGTTTCTTCAACGTTTTCAAAATGCATATTTTTGTATTGGAAAATATGAAGTTCATTGAAGATGCATCAGTTTCATTATACCAGAACAGCATAGAAAAAAGCTATCTTAGAACTTATATAGCCTTGGGACAGTGGTGCCTTTGAACAAGGACTGCGGAAGACCTGACATTGAGTGAGTGAAACACGATTCTTGACAAAGAGTAGCTGCCAATTCTGGGGGAATGTTCCTTGATGTGGGGGAATGTTCCTTGCTTTAGAAGTATTTTAACATGTAATGTAAATTTCGTCTTTTACTTTTCAGATAATTTCGGGGAAAACAGTGACATGTATAAAAATGTGCACCATGATACACTTGTGGTATTTTGAACAGTTCTGGTGAGGACAACAGTATGCCAAATAAGAGCCAAAGAATGAACAGCTGTTATTAGATTGGCATCTGCTTCATGCTAACATTATGAAGCAGCTATGCCTGAGCATTCTTAGCAACACAGAAACTTTACTGGACATCCAAAAAAGTAGTATTATTTGTAGCAGCCTGATTGGAACTAAGTTCAGGCTTCCACCTTTAATGAACTTTTCCTTTTTTCTTCTGAAAATACCCAGAAATCAAGGATTCATAATAATGTGCTCCTATATGGTGGGTTAGTAATTCGACTTTTTAATAGAATGCCCTTGTGTTAAAAAAAATCCGTATGTAGCCTGAGTCTTTGTCAAACCCCTCACTCTGTTGGCACTGAGAAATTCTACCTAAACTTTGCATTGAGGGTCTTGAAGACAGAGCTTTATCCTAGGGTCTAATTCTTCTGTATTCTTGGTAAGTGTAGATCTTTTAGACACGCATATTTTCTTTTTATCACTTTAAGTTAACTTTAGGGCTTTACTCTAAATTTGGGGAAAAAGAAATATATTATGACACCATAACAGACAAGGTGGCCAATCTCTCTTAAGCATGTGTGTTGCCTTTATGAGACGACAGCTTTAGCAATAAATCCAAAGATTATTTCTAATGTCAACACTGAAAAAGAAAAAGCTTCAAGGCTCTAGAAATGGGAGAAACAGAGACAATTTTGTCTTAAGGATGTACTGAACTCCATATATATGCCAAATTACTTTGATTATGAATTTTAAAGAGACATTACAGGAGCAGATTTTTTAAGCAACTAGCTCTTAGAGGATGTACATGCCACATTCAAAAGGAAACGCTCTGAATGTCTTCTCCTGCTCTTTCCTCATCACATGATATAGACTAATACTAAGCTAATAAAGAATATCTTATAATTTTAGTACAGGAACAAAAGTGTACATGGAAAAAAATCAAAGTTTTATTCAGAGAGGCTAAATATGTATTCAATGTGTGGGAAGGTAAGATGTCAAATATTGATTTCATTATTGTAGTTTTTATTGGATTAAAATTATCTTTTTTGATCAAACAACCTAAATTTAGACATGAGGAAATACAGGCCAGTGATTAATGGTGTTGGGTATTTTATATTCTCAGGTGCCAATGTAAGACACAGCAAGGGCCTCAAATTTTGAGACAGACTGAAAATCAGACTGGACAAGGATGGTTTAAGTTAATTTCCAAAAAGGGAGCTATTCACAATCAACAGTCACATATGAAGCTTAGGCCATAAGAATCTTACTTTTAATAAAAGAAAGATTTATTCCTTCCTACTCCAATATCAAACATTTTCTGATAACTTATCTCATTGTAGACTTGTACAAATTTTACCGTGCAGCTGAATAAGTGTCCTTGAAATGTAAATCAATTATACTAAATAAAAGCTATGGGAAAATAGTTTAATATACTCTTACTCAAATCTAAACAAGTCAAAATAAAAACCTAAAAAAATAAATAACTGATACTGCAGTGACTGTACTGATAGGACGTAGGGAAACATGCAATTACAGTATCAAAGTGAGGAAGAAACACACAATGTGAAAGAACAAAAAACAAGGGGCAAAAAAAGATAAATTAACAAGCATAGCCTACCTGCAGGCTGCCATGACAGGTGTACTAATACAGTTAAGAAAACTTATTTATGCCCCTGAAGTATCTCATACAGTTAAACATGACTCAGCTAATTGATTTCCTAAGTGTTTGTAATTATTTTTTTTAGAAAAAAATAGCACTTGGGGAAAATAGTTAAATGTAGTTTTAGCTGTAGATCCAGTACTAGTTAGTCCAGTATTTTAAGACAGCTAAAATCATATAAATGGTCACTGGAAGTCTCAAATAGCACCAACTCCCTATGAAAATGCAGTAACTGATGAAAATTACTTCCAGTGAGAGATTTAAAGGGCTCGACCTCCTTAGTTTATGTAAGAAATTGAGTGGTGCCTTGGTGCTTCAAAAAGAGGAATTATAAGATTAACAAAAGGCTTTTTACTCTGTTGATGAAAAACATAACACCACTGCAGGACACAGAAATATCAAACCAGAGAAATGCAATTGAGAAGACAGGTCTACATATTTAACAGTGGTCATATTAACCATATGAGGACAGGCTGAGACAGTTGGGGTTGTTCAGCCTGGAGAAGAGAAGGCTCCGGAGAGACCTTCTAGCAGACTTCCAGTACCTAAGGGAGGCCTACAGGAAAGCTGGAGAGGGACTTTTTACAAGGACGTATAGTGATAGAACAAGGCGTAATGGCTTTAAACTGATAAAAGAGTAGATTTAGGTGAGATATAAGGAAGAAATTGTTCACTCTGAGGGCAATGAGGCACTGGAACAAGTTGCCCAGAGAAGTTGTGGATGCGCCATGCCTGGAATTTTCAAGGCCAGGTTGGATGAGGCTTTGAGCAACCTGGTGTAGTGGAAGGTGTCCTTGCCCACGGGAGACGGGTTGGAACTAGATGATCTTTAAGGTCCCTTCCAACCCTAACCATTCTATGATTCTATGAATCTATGATTCTATATTCAGCTTCACTTAATAGTTAGAAAATAACAGTTTCTTCTGGCTTTTTGAATTTATGAATTCCTTTTACTATTTTTTTTCCTAAAATTACTGTAAGTGACAATTATAATTGAAACCCATGACTAAAAGTACCATGCATCAAGGAAATACAACAAATTCTTTTACCTTATTTCAAACACCATTTCTAAGGTTTTAAAGAATGTGTAGGAAGGACGGACATGCATTTATATGCAGACTCATTGAATTACAGAAATTCATTGAAAGAACTACTTTACCTTGAGGTTGATTTTACATTATTTCACTCATGGTTTTCCATTAGTACACATTTATTTCAGCAGCTTCTATTATATTCGTTGTTTGACTTTAGGATTATCTGTTTGTAAAATCCTGAATTATTCAAGGTAGTCAAACACTGCAGATAGATAGACAACTTCTGGTACATAATGATCAAAATACCTAATGCTTCATTGAACCTCTCTGATAACTTGCCAAAAATAGTATATTTAATTTGAAACACTCTACAACAGAGATCTGATTCTTACTGTAAAAGTGGAACACACATTAATCAGGTTTTGCTTTGGAAACTGTCTTATTTTATTCTCTTTCTAGGAATTTTGAAATAAAAACTTAAGCAGATTAGTTTTAGCATAGAAAAAAGTATTGTAATTTTGTTTATCATAAAATGAAAACCAAAGGTATTAAAACAACCTTCTATTGTTCTGGAAATAAGCAAAAGCTAAACGAGCACAGTATACATTCTGTAAATATGCAAAAGCAGGGTATTCATTATCACACCTTTTAAGTCATCTGTGCGTATTGATAAGCTCTGTTGCTGGGAAGTGCTATGTTTGCATCTCATATTGAGACTGTTAATGTTACTTCACCTCTGAGGAATTTATCCATTTATGAAGCACGGGCATAAGACAAATCATATACTCCACAACTGCCACAGAATATATGCAAAAAGTCTTTGTATATCAGCACAGGTGAGGGCAAAGAGATAAAAAAAAGAAGTTCACAACTCAGTGAATGTAACATCTTTTCTTCTATGGTAATGACATCACAGGACAAGGCAGAACAAGAACTGAGTCCAATTACATCCACGGGGAGTGTTGATTTCCATGAGACCAACATTGCTGATATGACAGACAGGAAGCAGACAAAGTAAAGAACGTCATTGCACTGTGATTTGTTCTAGTGGTTTTCGGGGCCATTTAAACCAGGTGTCCTTCTGTCTAGAAACACTGGAAGTATAAAAAAACCCCCAAGGGTTCACTGGGAAATTGAGGCATAACTATTTTTATTGATGAAAAAACATCAAAAGATCAAAAATCAAAATAAAGTAACAAGAGAGGGGGAAAAAAAGAAAAAGGAAAAAAAAGACCTATACCTATTCATTTTTAAAATTTTAAAATTTTCTTTGGCCTTCTACCCTGGCTTGATGGAAGATGGGACAATAAATATGATTCAAGGGAAAATCCAAGCACTCACCAGTTAGGTACACTTTTTATACATTGTTTTGCTTATACATTCAGCTTGCCGATCATTTTAAAACTATGCTTAGTCAATGCATTCAAGTGTATAATTCTAATACACTGCTTTAATTTTTGTGTTAGTGAGCTGATTTCCTTGACCATGTTAAAAATCAGGGCACTAAATATTGCAAAAATGCAAGTCAGAAAGATCTAAATTTGAAAAATTTGCTGAACAAATAAATGAACTATGCATAGTTTTAAACTTAATTGGTAGTTCCAGTATTTTAATGAAATCAATTATAATAATTATGTTTCCTTGTTCAAAAAGCAAGCAAAGATAAGAAAATTAAATTGGCTGTTTGCCAGTGTTGGTTTTGGTTGATTGGAAAAGGTCAGGCAATAATATAGCCATGATAAAGTGATAATAAATATGATGTACATTTGATATGAGTTGAAAGGAATTATTGAAGTATCTGTAGAAAAAGACTGATCATCTGAATTCTTACTAGGAAACAGGAAAAAAAGTCTCCCGTTGTTGCTTAAAGAGGTGTATTATGCTGGTTCCCATATTGACTTGCTTTTGAAAAGCCAGTGATGTTGCTAGACATGTTAGCTTAGGCAATAAAAAGCTCACCTGTGCACACCCAAAGGAGCACAGGGAGATGATGGTAGATGTTGCATGTAAACTGGGGCTGGTCATTACACTTATGAGATCGTGCCTAGTGCTTGACTAGCGCAGTCTGTCCTGTCTCCTGATTAAACTCAATTTCTGATGTTTTTCCTGGGTGTGGGACTCTGTGTATGCATGTGTATGGGAGTCTGAGTGCAGGAACCGAAGTCAGACCATCGGATGGATGCCTGTGTGTCCGTGGTGCAGCACCTCCAGTGAGTGCAGGTGTGCAAGTGAGTTTATGGACACTCTCAAAGATTCAGCCGGATGAGCTGGCGAGTAGGTGAAGTAGCCTGGGAGATAGGCGAGTGGGGGGATATGTGTATCTTGAAGGGGGAGGCATCTGATGAGCAACCTGATCTAGTTGGAGATATCCCTGTTCCTTGCAGGGGGGTTGGACTAGATGACCTTTGAAGGTCCCTTCCAGCCCTAACGATTCTATGATTCTATGATTCTATCTGGAGGAGGTGGCTACTGGAGGGGCCAGAAGGTCCCAGCCAACTGCTGGGAAGACTGTGGAGCCTGGAGGTTGACTGAAACATATTTGTATGTGTGTATCTGTGTGTGCTTACATGTAGGTCTGAGTACCAGCACCTGGAATGGAGCTGCAGCCTCAAGGGCTCATATGCCCATGTGTCAGCAGCTGGGGAGACTGGGATTCAGAGGCAGCTACTGGGAAGATCAAGTGCCTTAGCCCAGTAGCTGGGTGGACCCACATTGTTTCAGGAGGAGTCCTCTCTGTTGTTTTTTTTTTGTTTGTCTGTTTGTTTTCTTGATGGACTAGATATAAAAATTAGATAAGAATGGGATTGACTGTATGATATTGTTATTAAATAATATTTGGGATCATTTTAAGGTGAATCTGAAGAACTTCAACAAATGAAGTAACTTTTGCTCTGTAGGAGGAGAGTGACCTGTTTCAAACTAGAGCAGAATTTAGCATCTCAAAAGAGTAAGTAACAATAACTACTATTTAATTCTTAATTAGTTCAATGTTTGCTACTTTTTGGAAGCAAAACTGGGAGTCTCAACATTAATTCTCTCAGACAGGCTGAAGTAGAATAGCAAAAAAATGGCAATTTAATCTGCTTCAATCAGTCTTTCAGCATTCTAAAACTGAGTTAAACCTACCTAGTTCTAGCCTTTATCCATTTATAACTTAAGATCATTAGGTTTTTAATTTGTTATTATAAGCTTTTTCTACCATAAAAGCTATAAAATTTAGTATTACAAAAACACTCCTTAAAAACAAAAATTTCAAATGAGGCTTTTATACTCATGAATTAAGAAGACTGAGGCACATATTAAATACGCATTCTCTCACATTTGTGCAAACCGTAAAGACTGAGTAGGGCCAGAAGCAACTACTGTCTGGATGGGAAAGGAAACATTGAATAACTCTTGTATGATACACCATGGGAAGAGATCATTACCTGTAGTGACTTCCAGGTCTGAGGAATTACAGTCCTTCTCAACATAATTCCCAGTGAAACCACAAGAGATGTGTGAGATCAAACCAAATCGACAGATACTGAGATATTAAGATGGATATTAAGCATGGACAAGGCCTGCTCTGGCCAAGTGGAACGTACATAGATTTCATTTTTCATTTCATAGATTTCTAGGTTGGAAAAGACCTTAGAGATCATCGAGTCCAACCATCCCTAATCCCCATTAAACCATATCCTCAAGTAGCTCATCCACCCTATTCTTAAACACATCCAGGGATGGGGACTCAACCACCTCCCTGGGCAGCTTATTCCAGTGTCTGACAACCCTTTCAGAGAAGAAATACTTCCTAACATCCAACCTGAATCTCCCCTGACTAAGCTTATGCCCATTTCCTCTTGTTCTATCACCCATCACTAATGTAAAGAGCCCTTCCCTCACCTCCCCACCATCTTTTCTCAAGTATTTATAGGCCATAATCAGGTCTCCCCTCAGCCTCCTCTTCTCCAGGCTAAACAGCCCCAACTCCCTCAGCCGCTCCTCATAAGTTTTATTTTCCAGCCCCTTGACCAGTTTAGTCGCCCTTCTTTGGACTCGCTCCAGGAGCTCAATATCTCTCTTAAAGCGTACAATATCCTTGAAATGGGGAGCAGAGTGGTACAAAGGTACCATGGCTCATCCCTGTTACCAGGAATAAAGAATGGCTGGCAAAGATAACCACATAGCTGTCAAGGAAGACAGATTGCAACTGCTGCCTCAGCAATGATGGTGGAGTCAGGTCAGCAAGACCTAGGCTGGACATTTATTCAGGCAATTTGGCTGCATAAATGTTTAACTAGTTGCAAAACTCTTGTCCTTCAGCTGAACTTTGCTCGTTATAATGTCACTGTAACACCAAAACACATCTCCATCTCAAAAGCTACCCGCCTCCAGGCTGCGACCACCCCTTATGGAGCATGTGACCTGAAATTCTTCTAGTCTATACCTTTAAATCAAAGTGAGGAAAATTTACACCAATCCTAACAAAGGTATGCACGACTAGATTCACTCAAACTCCACCTGAAATTACAAAACAGTATAAAAATGGCTTAAGAGAAGAGAGTGTTGGAGGAAGACCTCTATTGGAATGTCTGGGACCAGTCGACAGGCTGGACCTCTCTTCTCCCTCCTATAGAGACGCCTATTGAGTAAGAGCTCTGTGTTATGTGTGCTTAGTTACTAATATCTTGCTAGCTATTTAAAATTATCACTGATAAGTTTTGTTTTCACATTCAGTATCTTATCGCTGTCTATTCTTGAAGCTGTATCCTGTCACGAGCATACGTAATAACATTTGTCATCTATAAATATAAATTTCTGGAAACTTCAATTTATTGACACAGTAGTTACAAGGGATTTGTCTCAACATTGCTGTCCGTGACCACCCTCCGACTTTGCGGGCTGTCCAGAGGGATTTGTCCCAGTGACGCTGTCAGCATAAGCCTGACAGGCTGGTCAAATTGTAAAGGATTCGAGGAAACCCTGCTTCTCCTTAAACAGCATGTGGCAGGCTGGTCGAATGCAAGGGTCTTGTCTTTCTTGGGAAACTGGCAGGCTGGTCAAATTGAAAAGGGCTTGAGGTAGTCCCCCCTCTGTCCTCTATTGACCCAACATGGCATCCTATCGTGACAATTGCACATATATATGTGTATTGCGTTTATGTGGCAAAGTTTTGGAAGCAGGAGGGCTATAGGGGTGGCTTCTGTGAGAACCTGCTGGAAGCTTCCCCATTCCAATAGAGCCAATGCCAGCCAGCTCCAAGACGGACCTGCTGCTGGCCAAAGCTGAAGCAATCAGCAACAGTGGTAGTGCCTCTGTGATTACATGTTTAAGAAGAGGAAAGAATTGCTGGACAACAGCAGCCAGAGGGAGGAGTAAGCATATGTGAGAAACAGCTCTGCAGACACCAAAATCAGTGAAGAAGGAGAAGGAGGACTTGTGGTGCCGAAGCAGAGATTCCATTGCAGCCCTTGCTGAAGACCATGATGAGACAGGCTGTTCCCCTGCAGCCCATGGAGGTCCACAGTGGAGCAGGTATCCACCTACAGCCTGTGGAGGGCCTCACATTGGAGCAGCTGGATGCACCTGAAGGAGGCTGTGACCCTGTGGAGTGCCCGTCCTGGAACAGACTCCTGTCAAGACCTGTGACCCTGTGGAGAAAGAAGCTGACACTGGAGCAGCTTTGCTTGGAAGACTTGTGACCTCATGGAGGATCTGCTGGAGCAGTCTCTTCCTGAAGGACCGTGCCTCTTTGAAAGGACATGTGGAAAGGATCTATGCTGGAGCAGCTCATGAAGAACTGCAGCCTGTGTGAAGGACTCACATTGCAGAAGTTCGTGGAGGACTGTCTCCCATGAGAGGGACCCCACACTGTAGCAGGGGAAGAGTGTGAGAGTCCTCCTCCTGAGTAGGAAGAAGCGGCAGAAACAACATGTGATGAACTGACTGCAATCCCCATTCCCCATCCCTCTTTGCTGCTGGAGGGGAGGAGGTAGACAAATCAGAAGCAAAGTTGAGCCCAGGAAGAAGGGAGAGGTGGGGGAAAGGTATTTTAAGATTTGGTTTTATTTCTCATTATCCTAATCTGATTTGATTGGCCATAAATTAAATTAATTTCCCCAAATTGAGTCTGTTTTGCCTGTGATGGTAATTGATGAGTGATCTCTCCCTGCCCTTATCTCAACCCATGTGCCTTTTGCTATATTTTCTCTCCCTTGTCCAGCTGAGGAGGAGGTGTTATAGAGTGGCTTGGTGGGCATCTGACATCCAGCCAAGGTCAACCCACCACACTCGTTATGATGCAATCTGCACATGCACAAGCTACCTTTTTGAGGAATATCTTTTTGTAATTTTGTTTCATCAATAACATTTATACTTGACAGGTATTAAAAAAAATCTATGTGCTGTAAGATCTCTAGAATACAACTTACTATCTGGCAAGACGTAACAGGCTGCTTTCATTTAATATGTAAGATATTCAGTGAAAATTACTGACTTCCCTATTTCCCCTGAACAATGGAGATTATTATTCTTGTCTGGTATAATTATATAGCTTTACCACACACACACACACACACAAAACTACTTTATGGAGGAACCAAGCGAAAAATCACAAAAAGACAGCACAGAGATTCTAAAGGACTGTTCCTTCTAAGCAAGAAGCAAAAGAAGAAAGCAGTCTAAGTCATTTAGGAAAACTGGAGTCCTGAATGCCCTGAGAACATTGCCCGAGATCTAGGAACTCTGGGAAAATAGAAGAAGAATCAAAAAGATTCTTGAATTTTGGTCAGACTGGTAATGGGTACTTGTCTATTAGTAAAGTGAGTGTTTAATGGTTAATTCAGAAAGTCTGTGCATTTACTTTAACTGTCTCAGACAGGATAGTTTAACTACATGTCAATCACAACTATATGCAGGTTTTCTGGAATATTCTGTTTAAACTATTGGAAATAGTTGCCCATAAGGAAAATGTTTCTCAGAGGTCTCAGAGGCATATAACCTACAGTACAGGATTTGCCAAGAGAACAAATACAAGATTTGAGCCTGGATACAATCAGACATCAGAGGCATCGTATCACTGCCAGGGTTTTCTGCTAGAAAGCAAGGTCGGATATTTCACAGGATTTTAAACTTTTTTTTTTCATGATAGGCTCAAATAATTATTTTACTTCAGAAAAGCATCTAAGATGGAAATACCTGTCAAAGTTGTTGAACTTTAGCAGAAATAAGCTTCTGACAACAAAAATATAAGGGAGAGGTTGAGAGAACTGGGATATTTTGGCCTGGAGATGAGAAGGCTTGGGGGCGGGGGAGTGTCATACTAATGTGTATTAATACCTGGTGAGATGAAGCCAGACTCTTCACAGTGATATTCATTGACAAGACGTGAGGCAATAAGCACAAATTGAAACACAGGAAATTCCACTTAAAAGTAAGTGAAAGCATTTCTACTGTGAGGGTAAACACTGGCACAGGTTGCCCAGAGAGGTCATGGAGTCTCCAACCTTGGACGTATTCAAAACCCATCTGGACATAGTTCTGGGCAGCTTGCTCTAGATCTCCCTTCTTTGAGGAGGACACTGGACTAAATGAACTCCAGAGGTCCCTTCCAACCTCTGCTGTTCTGTGATTTGTGGTACTTGTAGGCCTCTCTAGCTATAAATATTGTTGTTACTTCTCCTTAAAATAAAATACTAAATTATTGCTTTTTTCTCAAATACATGCTGGGATTGTTCAGCCTTGAAAAGAAAAGACTTCGAGGGCACCTAATAGCTGCCTTCCAATATCTGAAGGGAACCTACAGGAAGACTGGGGAGGGACTTTTTACAAGAGTGTCCAAGATCTCTAAGGTCCCTTCCAGCCTATGCCATTCTATGATTCCATGATTCTATGTGTAATAGAAAGAATTACTAAAGCTGTATAACAAAAAGGAATTAATGAAGCTGTTAGATTCACCAGGTTTTTATATCACTCTGAATTTTTATCCTAAGTGTGTTGAAAGATTATGTCCTACATTTTAACACAGTTTATAATATTTATATCACTAACATAGGAATTTACTTGTTATTGACCTTAATAAGATACATAGCTGTGGCTCACATAATTCAGATATGTTTGTATTTAATAAAGTAAATCGCATTAACCTGCATTTTAAAAGGATGATTTAAATTAAGAAAGGAAATTTCCACAAATATAAGAATCTGAATTTTAATAAAATATTTCCACTTGTCATTCACGAGCAGTGAAGTTTACCCTTACACTCGATATCTGATGTATTATGCAGAGCAACAGATATACATCTGAAATAATGATCTCCCCAGATATTTCCCTGAAGCTTTAATTCCATGGTGAGTATTTGGCTAGAGATAAGATATATTGAAAAAGAACAACAAAAGTTTTTTCAGTGTTGGTTACTCTATCCCAAACTTTCCTTTGTTATTCTGTTGATTCTTCTTTCCTGGTGCATTTGCAAGATGAGCCACATTGGTTTTGTGGTCTCTGGTTAATAGGCTTAAGACAAAGAATTAACATAAACAGTGCATTTAAATTCATAGTCACTAATAGTGGTATTACATATGCATCCTCAGTAAACTTTGTAAAAATAAGTTGTAAGTGCAAAGGATCACAGAATACATACTTGTGTTGAGTTGCCAAAATAAAATGGAATTTTACAGATTTCTTTTTTTACTAAAATTGTCAAAATCTTTTTAAAGAGAAATTAACTATGTTTACTATGTAAACTACGTAAGAGAAATAAACTATGCTTTTATATGCATTACACACGTATGTCATAGTCACCAGAAGCATATAGTTGTTGCAGTGTATTTGTCATTTCTGAAGTGATACAGGCCCTACAGTTTTGGAAAAAAGGAAAGTCTAAACTGATAAATGATTAGATGGTGCATGGAGTAAAACGGTTGAAACAGCTTATGTAAGCCCAGAATTTAAAAACATAGATAAATTAAGAAGCTCTTCTATTTTCAATATAACTACAGTGTCTTTGACTTTGAGTAATGATTTATAAAGTATAAAAATCAATAAAGATTCCGTTCTAAAAAAATTGCATTTTAATGAATATCTTGGTGAACATAAACAGCAATTGACAGCAACACTGACATCCTCTTGTCCTCTTCTGAAGTTGTATATGTAAATCTATGCAGGATCCTGAAATATGATTTGTGCTATGCTAGGGATGAGTTAAATTTCCAAATGATGAATGTAGCTTCTGGATAAGAGTTAGATTTTGAATAATGAAGGAAGACAATGTTTAGATAGGGGCATGCCTTTGTGTGGAATTGACTTTCTGCAAGTTGCATTCCAGGCATTTTTTAAAGTAAAGATCAGACTGAATGCAAAGCAATTTATTATAGAAAAAGCGAGGAAGCAAATACATACTTAAAGCAAACTGCAATGTGAAGCACAGATACTTTTCCAAAAGTAAATGCCTAGAGCTTCTTGATCACACAAGGATAACAGCTGCTCAGTGTAAGAGCAGTGGTAGATGAGTCAGCTCTTTACTACATCCCTGATATTTAAACAGAAATTTCTACCACCACCACTTTAGCAATGCTTCAAGGTAAAGGATTTTTTTGCTGCACCTTTATACGTTTCCTACCTTGGAACTGAGCATTAAATCCCTTTCGTCGGTGGTTGCTGTCAGATGTAAAATGGAGTCGTAACCAGTTCTTACTGCTGATAACAGGAGAAGGTAGATTCATACCAGTCAACCTGGAAAAAGAAAAAAGAATCTAATGTAAATGGTTGAAAAATTCATGTGTACATTACTTAAAAGAGAAGAAAAAAAATCACAACAAAACAGCCAAAATATATTGTTGTACTGTTTACAATGTATTTGACAACAGTGATTCACTGTCATCTAATCTCAATTTATTACAAGTTTAGTAATTATTATCCTGAGATAAATGTTTTCTTTTGCATTACAGCTGGCCATTTCATGGCCAAAACTTGTATCTCCAAACTACTGTTTTGTGAGTTAAAGATGAAAATCAATCTTGTGCACACGTGTATGATGTGCGTGTGTGTGTATGTATGCATGTGTGTGTCAAATCATTCAGCAAAAAACAAGTAAATTCCATTATGACAAAATTTCATCATCTGATTCCCTGCTGTGCAAGTTACCTCACAGGAAACCAAATCTCACGTGTTAAGAAAGGATAAATAAGAGTTATGGGCACTAGTTAACGTTAAGCTTGGGTGGTAAGCCATTGGTACATAACTGTCCTGCTAGAACTGTTTTTGTGTGTATTAACTCCAATATAGATTTAATAAAAAATTGAAGTGTAAACACAACTGAATGCAGGCTAACTAGCTTGCATGAACTATGGATATTGTGTTGAAAGAGTGCACACAAAGAATTTGTCCAGTATAAGCAAGAGGCCCTCGGACTACATTGGGTCATACCGTACTCTATCATTGCACCACATCATTTGTTAATATGAACACACTCTAGTAGTTATCACAGAGTACCTGATATGCTGTAAATTCGTGTCTTAGTTTACCAGGTGGGTTTTTTTTGTATGATCACACTCCAAGTTTCAGATTTAGTCTTCTTTTTTTCCTTTCTGAATAACTCTGGAGAACTACCAGAAATGTAATTTCTCCCTTTCAAAAATGTTGATTATTTGAAACAAAACCAAACTGATCAATATCAGAAATTCTCAGGTAAGGAATAACTTGTGTGAGGTTATGTTTGCCAATACCAGAGTAGACATAGTATATATTAACAGAGATAAAAAACCCACAAAAATAGAAGTAAGATTTTTGTCTCTCCGAAATGAATCAATGTAGTGATATAGATGTCAACATACAAAAGTTGAAGATAGTACAAAAAACTGATTTGTTTCCTTCTTATTTATTTCTAAGTCTTATTCTTATCAGGGAATAGGACTCAAATATATCTCCATCACACAACAAATGTCAAAATGCAACCAATGCTTTAATAATGTTACAGGTGTGCTCCTTGGAGAAAAGTAAAAACCAGTATTGTCAATAAAAGTTCATTTCCAGTCTCACAAAGTCAAATATTAGTCAAAAATCTAGGGAAGAAGTCCCTAAAACACATGGTCGTTCATTTTTATGGTATACAAAATGCAACTCCATGGCTGGGGAAAGGGCTTTTTAGTCATCTGTTAGAGTTCACCAACAGAGAGGCTAGACATGATTGCTCAACTGTGGCGGTGCAGACTCCTCCCCAGGCCACACTGTGATGTCAGAGCCAGCCAATATTGTTCTTGTTTTAATTACAAGTGCAGTGGGCTGGAGCAGTCTGGCATTTTCTGATCTTGTCTATTGGAGCAGTGAGTTGAAACAATCTGGTACCTTCTTGTCCTAGGTACAAGTACAGTGATTTAGGATGATTAGGTTCTCCCTAGCTGCACCTAGAACTCCTGTGGCCTCTGAAACATACCCAAGATACATTCTGCCTGGATCACAGCCCACTCTGAAAGTTGCCAAGATTACCTGACAAGAAATGGCCACAGTGAAACAAATTACTGACCAAAGTCAATCATCTTGCGAACCTATAAATATTGATTCTAGGAGAGGCCTTTAGAAGTCTCTGGGATCGTAGCAGGTGGCTACCACGTACCCCTTTTCCCCATTGTTCCCTCGCTCTCTGAGTTGGGATGCCTCTCAGGGTAGACCATCAGCTAGCCAAAGCTGTTGAAAGATAGCACCGTACAAATTCATATTAAAATCACATTTGTTAATATCTCTGTCAGTGATAATTTAAGCAACCTAAATCACTCACCTCCATGACATCAACTAATAAAAGACAGAATGATCCCTCCCAGTCCCACAAAGAACAACATAGTGCTTCTGAGGCTGCAGAAGAAGGAGGAATATTTTGTTTGAACTTTACCAATTGGGAGGTGTATCACATACCACAATTTCTGGCTAAGTGCCCATATGCTCTCTGCGCTGGTGTTAGTGCAGTGTGCTTCCTCTGACTCAGTGCAGCCTTTACTGTTGGGGGCTTACTTTTGCAATTATTTGAGTATTCATGGAAAAAAAGCAGTTTGGTTATGTCTGTGCTAGTAAGTTGAACAGTGGCAATTCACACCAATTCCTGCTTAAGAGTCTACACTAGTAAAGATTACAACAACAACAACAAATCATAAAATCCTAGAATCACAGAATGGTTTTGGTTGGAAAGAACCTTTAAAGATTATTTAGTCCAAACCCCCTGCCATAGGCAGGGACATCTTCCACTAGATCAAGTTGCTCAAAGGCCCATCCAACCTGGCCTTGAACGCTTCCAATGGTGGTGCATCTGCAACTTCTCTGGACAACCTCTTGTAGTGTATCACCATCGTCATGATGAAACTCTTCTGCCCATCACTGACTAGTGCTCGCTTGATCTTTCCTGGGCACAGTGTAGGCATTAGTTGAAACCACAGGGTCCTGATAGGCATTGTGAATGTGACCACCTCTTCTGAGATGCTCAGGAAACACTAACAGGCAGAACTTAATCATGCCATTAGGTTACTCTGAAAGCAAATGTGCAACTAAAGCAAAGTTGTCTCTACTTCAAGTGGGAACACATAGTATTCATTGCTGTTGCATGTGAATAGCAATAGAGTAGTTGTAGCTCAGATTAGGTATGAACTGTAAAATCAGATGAAGACTTGAAACTCCAAGTATGATAGCTGCAGCAAATACGTGAAGACAATATATGTGTGTATATATATATATATGTATTTTTTTTACATGTATTATATATATTCTATGTGCATGTATAGAAATATCTATATTTGACATAGATATATTAAAAAAGGATGTTAGAAGTTCATTACCTCAAACTCATTGTATCACCAGGATAGCCAAGACTGTATCTCGTATGAACCAAGAGCAAGTAATGAGCTGCTTTTGTCCAATATTTGTAAATGTATAGCTTTATAAGCTGCTGTGTTGGGTTTATGTGATAGGGTTTTGATAGTAGGAGAGGGGCTGCAGAGATAGCTCCTGTAAGTAGCTGCAAAAAAACCCCAACTTCTCAGGCTCCCAAACTGGTCGGTCTGGTCTCTGGCCAGGTCGGACCCCCCTACCCCCTCAGGACGAGGCTGAGCCATCAGTGCCTTTGCAAGTTCCCTATTTAAGATGGGGACAAAGGAGCCCGAACCTTGGACCTGCAGTGAAGCAAGGGGGCAGGTGGGGGGCTGCCCCTCTCCCAGCCTCGCCAGTGGGCCACTGCTCACATTGGGCAAGCGCCACTATACTGAGATAGCCGCAGCAGCATGGTTTGGAGAGCTCCGAAGTGGCCCAGTCCTGGGGCACCTGCTAGGCAGAGTTTATCCTGCCAGGACTGCCCAGGTTCATTGGGCTTGGCACAGCTGCAGTGGAGAGAAGACTAAGATCTGAGAGAAATGATCACGCAGACACCAGGTCAGTGAAGATGGAGCGGGAGGAGATGTGCTAGAGCTGAGATTCTCCTGCAGCCCATGGTGAGATGGCAGGTGGCCCCCCTGCAACCATGAGAGACATGATGAAGCACAGACCCACTCACAGCCCATGGAGAACCCCACGGTGGAGCAGAGATACCTGTGCATGAAGGAGGTCATAGAGAATTGTCTTAGTAGACTGCTGGAGACTGACAAAAAAGTAAAGATCCATCTGAAGTCTGTGAAAAACCCCACGCTGGAGTGGGTGGCAGCTCCCTAAGAAGCCATGAATCTGTGGAAAAAGCCCATCCCAGAGCAATCTGACACGTAAGGATTGCATCCTGCGGGATGGACTCATGTTGGAGAAGTCTGTGGACTGTCCCATGAGGAGGGGAACCATTGGAGCAGGGGAAAAGTGTGTAAGGAGTCCTCCTCCAGTAAGAAAGGAGTGGCAGAAACAACCTGTGAAGATCTGACCTACAACCCCCCATTCCCTGCTGGGGGGAGGAGGTAGAGATGGAAAGAAGGGAGGAGTGAGGGGGAAAATGTTGGTTTTGAGATCTGGCTTTGTTTCCTGTTATCCTCTCAAACAACTGTTAATAAATTAAATTGATTTGTCTCCAAGCCGAGTCTGTTTTGCCCGGGCCCATGGACAGGCAAAACGGTCCTCCCCGCACTGAGAGGAGGAGTGAGCAAGTGACCTCCTGATAGCTGAGGTGCTGGCGGGGCTAAACTGCAACAGCTGTGTTAGAGGGCATATGTGACATTGAAATATGCATACGGTGGCTACAGTTTCACACGGAGATGAAATGCCCTAACAAGTGGCTGCTGCCTGAAAGAAGCATGATGTTCTCTTCTGTTCTTCCTCCTGCATTTACATTTCCTTCCGCAATCCTTTGCTTCTCTATTGACCCTCCTCGCATGTATCAATTTTGATTCTTGCTGGATTTCTGAGATCTGATGTAATTCATTAAAATGGCAGAAAATTATCCACTTTTTTTTTTTTTTTTTCTCTCCAGCTTGGACATCTGTGTGCCATTTTAGTGAATTAAACTGCTCATGAGAAAGAGAGACAAGAGTCAGATCTCACACGAATTCAGTGTCAGGAGCACAGGAAAGTAAAGGCAAATAGAAACTCACTGCATGTTGTGGAGCTGGAGCTGCAGGTCCCCACTGGGGGAAGGAAGAATTTATGGCTAAACATAAGTTAGGGGAACACTCAACAAAATATAAGAGCAGACAGCTGGTCTAACAACAAGATCATGTGCATTGCCAATGAAGTGAAACAATACTTATTTTGTTTGATAAGAGAAGCCAGACTATCACCTGGATAAGAACTAAATATAGCAGTTTCACAGAAAAAAATTAAATCGCCTCTTCTTCACGTGGAATTTGAAATAAGAGACTATTTATAACAGCTAACATAATCTACCAGGAAAGGGTTCAGAAGTGGGGAGAGGGAGAGGGAGGGAGAAGGAGAGGATGAGAAGTTTCTCATTTTCTCATTTAAAGTAATTAGATCAAGCATGATTTTTCTCTCCCTTCTTCATCTGTTTCCATAACCATGTGTAAATGGTTGTTTATTCTGGATGCTGTGAATAAATACTTTCATTTGCATTTTAGCTTAATATTACTTGGGATAAGAATTAATTCAAATGTAGGATAAGTTTTTGGGTGAGCTCTCTTTCACGCTAACACTTTAAAGATATAGGAGCACCTTAGCAAGTCTTACAGCACCCCTAGATACTCTCCTGAGAATTGTTCAGGATAACAGGGCATGTCCCTGGAAAGCTGAATGAGACTGACAGAGGTGCTTCCAGGTGAGTCAGGAAAATTGATAACTAAGTGTAATCCAGAAGGTTCTTGCTGTACAGGAAAAACTTGACAAACACCTTAAGTCCTGAGGGACCACAAAGAGTTTGCCACAGAATTTTATATCAAAATATTTTTGTCAGTCTGGGCCTAAGAAAGTAGCTTGAATGTAACCCAAAATTGATGACTATAAAAAGGATGGAAGAAGGGAAGACAAATATAGCTGAGTAAGGGAACAAGCCCAAGAATAAAGTCTTAAAAAGACCATTCAGATCCTTTTAATCAAGTAGTCTAAGAATGTTACATTTTTATTTGCTTAGTTTTCCTACATATTGAGATTAGAAGGTTTAAGCATTAATAGTTGAGAGCAGGCTGTGAAAGTTCCTCTTCAAAATGAAATAATTGAGCATTAAACAAGAGGCTACATTCTATGATCATGTTGTATTGGAGCCACTGTGAAGTTATGACATTCATTAAGCTCATTACTAACTTCATTGTATTATAAACAAATATTGCCCGGTAAACATTTTGGATATATGTTTAAAATAAATTATTATAATTTAATATAAAATTATTTCATATTATATGTTTTTTCCATTAAACAAATCAAGTTTTAAGCAACAAGGCCATAGTCAGCTATCTTAAAAGAGAAATTTAAGCCGAAATTTGGTATATTTTTCCAAAAATTATTTAAATTATACCCTTTCAAGATAGAGCTGAAGTTTCTCATATTGTCTGAGCAGAAATTTACATGCATGCTCAGAAGCACTTTGGCCTGATGAAATGAGGAGAGAAAGATAGGCTTCATCTTATCTAATTTCAGCTGTTGGCAGTGCAATGATCTCTATCTAATAAGTGTTGTAATGTATCCATCTCCAGAATAAGCGTTTTGTGAGTGTGTATCACCTGAGGTATTTTAGATTTCCACAATAGTTTGAGATGAATCTCACCTTAGAAATGTGAGAGCTAGGGTGACCAGATCAATAAATATCAACACCTGAGCATCATCCAAGGCATATGAATGGTACTATAATTCAGATTATAGGACATGACATAACTCAGAACTTTATTCTCCGATGACAACCCTCTTTGCACTTTCTAATGATTCTAATTTTGTGCACAATAGTCTCCAGTTTCTTTTGTGCATTTGGCTGTACCTCAGACCAGATGTTATACTTGCCCATACTTTGTGTTTGACTGCAGGTTAAAGCCAAAGGCAAGATTGTTTATTTTTTTTAACTGGTGTTTGGAAAAGAGCTTTATTAAGAACGTCTTGGTTTATTGGTTCAACAGTGTTAGCAAATATTTTTCTTGATTATGGCTTTGACATTTGACAAACATCATAGGGACAATATCTCATGGCACTCTGACTAGAATATTCTTCCTCTGGAAGATTATTACTGCTCTCAAGCTGATGAATAAAAGAACAATAATTCCTTATACATCGAGGGTTTTTTTTCTGATATATGGCTTTCATTGTCCAGCAAAAGTGGAACATTAAGTTCTAGGACACAGCAATCAATTAGATTTTATTGTTCAATACAGTGATATTCAATCCAGGCCCTTAGTACTGCAAACCACTCTTCCATAGCTTTCAAGGAGTTCTTCTGTCCAGAACCAGGGAAGATAAGTGTAGGGTCCTAAAGTTAATATGGCAGCTGTCCTGAAGGGAAATGAAAATTTAAAACAAGCTCACAATTGAACAAGTATAAAAGTAAATTGTAGGCTTTTTTTGTTGCTACCAATGTATAGTAATTGAGCACTTCAGAGATAAAATTCTACTTTAAAAATTCTTCCCTAGTTGAGTGTAATTATTAATAGCTGCAATGATAAAATATAGACCTTACAGCCCACATAGTATTCTATTTAGGAGTACTGCATTTACAGTGTTTTTACTGCAATTAGCCAGACGGGCATTTTTGTTAAAATTCTGGAAACTATAGATTTTATACTGTGTTCAAATTAATCCCTTAACAAATTCTTTAGTGCACCATATAGGGGAAATTTTAATTTCCTCAATAAAATTTAGGAGTGCTCATCTAAAAAAGTAGCTGCCAACTTTATTTTTTTCTTTAACTTTCAGTTATTATGAGTCCTTAGTATAGAATTAAGATCTAACAAGATACGTTCCAAGAAGCAGATGTATAAATCGATGTTCAGTAACTGTCAATCTTATTATGAAATAATTATTCTTTGCCAATGCAATTGTCACTTTTCATGCACATGATAATCTCCGAGAATTGTTTCTTTTTAGCCACGATAGTAAAGGAAAATACAAATATGCAGACACACTTTTCTGCATTTTCAGACATAACCATTCTGAAAAAATCATTTAAATGATATACAAATAACATCTATTGCAGATAAGATGGGAATTTTTAAGTACATCAAGTACCTAGTATACTTCTGTGCTGAAAAAAACTATTCTCTAATACTCTGTATTCATTTGTAGTTGCTACTGTAAGATTTTCGAAATAAGCTAAAATGACTATATAAATATAATGAATTGAAAAATGTTTTTCCGTTCAGTGTAGCTAATTTAATTTCATTATTTTAGTAACTGTTCTCCATTATATGTTTTACATCATTGGATAAGTTGTTCCTTTTTTGTGAATGAAAGATTTCAGGTGTCCTATTTGTCTTTGTTATTTTATAACTGATGGAAAACACAAATCAAGGAAAAAAACTAATTGAAAAATGTCATTGGAAGGAATACTTCAAACTTGTTTTTCTTGGATTTTTATTTGCAGAAGTCACATTGTCTCTTGACAATGTCTTCTTGTTTTCTGTATTTAAAAAGCTCAGTCCATATATGAGGACATTCAGCAACAGTCTCTAAAGGATGACTGTAAGAATATTTTTAAGAGCTCTTCTAGACTATGCCTTTCTGCAGTAACTATGGGGAATGAGTTTAGGATCAATCTATCTGACACGTTCTATAATAAAAAATAAGAAAAATCTCATGCTTGTCTCTCTATCTTCTTTTACGATCCTCTATTATGGATCTCTCAGTCCATAAATCAATGAAATCTTGTTATCTTACAATAGAGTTAAACAATATCTGGTAAAAGAACATAACTCATTGGTTCCCAGCTGCAGACTGAGGGGGCAGGAGGTGCTAACAGACAGCATATCAGGTCTTCCAAGGATACAACTGAACAGAGTTACTATACACAGTATATTTCCTCCTAAAAACTTTGAGACTAAACTTCTGTTTCATAATAGTAACTCACAAAACATATGTGTTTTTTTAAACATGTGACTTAGATTTATGAAATTTAGTAAGATTCCATGAAAAATAATACCTTTCTAATCAAAATAGAGGATAAAAAGAATAAGGAGATTTCATAAGTATCATTCAGTTTCCATGTATATAATGAGATAGATTAACTGAACTGTGCACAATGATATTTTATAATACTCCAATGTAATATATCTAGCATGTTTTCCTCCCTTTCATTTTCCCATAAATATTTTTACATTTCCTTATGGTAGAGTATGAAAAGAGATCATTATTAAGAAGACTCTACATTCATTAGTCACAGATAGCTCAAGGCATGGGAGTCCATCTGACTTTTTCCCTTCTTGGATCTGAAGAGCCTTACTCAAAGACATCTCCTGGAAACTAGACATATGCTAGGTTTCAGCATTTCATTTCATGTGCATAATTATAAATCTGAATAAAGTAATCTGAATCACAGAATCATAGAATGGTTTGAGTTGGAAGCAAACAAAGATCATCTAGGTCCAAGCCCCCTGCCATGGGCAGGGACACCTTCAATTAGATCAGGCTGCTCAAAGCCTCATCCAACCTGGCCTTGAAAATTCCAGGCATGGCACATCCACAACTTCTCTGGGCAACCTGTTCTAATGCCTCATCGCCCTCAGAGTGAAGAAGTTCTTCATTAGATCTCATGTAAATCTACCGTCTTATCAGTTTAAATCCATTGCCCCTTGTCATATCACTACACACATTTGCAAAAAGTCTCTATTCAGCTTTCTTGTAGGTCTCCTTTAGGAACTGGAAGGCTGCTAGAAGGTCTCTCCAGAGCCTTCTCTTCTCCAGGCTGAACAGCCCCAACTGTCTCAGCCTGTCTTCATAGGAGATGTGCTCCAGCCCTTGGATCATCTTCATGGCCCTCCTCCGGACTTGCTCCAACAACTCTGTGTTATTCTTGTGTTGGGGACCCCAGAGCTGAACACAGTACTCCAGGTGAGGCCTCATGAGAGCAGAGGGGCAGAATCACTTCCCTCAACCTGCTGGCCACGCTTATGCAGATATGATTGGTTTTCTGGGCTGCAAGTGCACATTGCTGACTCATGTTGAGCTTCTCATCCACCAGCACTCCCAAGTCCTTCTCCTCAGGGCTGCTCTCAGTCCATTCTTCACCCAGCCTGTACTTGTGCTTGGGATTTCCAGATCCACGTGCAGGACTTTGTTCTTGAACTTGTTGAACTTCAAGAGGTTCTCACAGGCCCACCATCCAAGTCTGTCAAGGTGCCTCTGGAAGGCATCCCTTCCCTCCAGCGTGTCAGCCACACCAGCACTTGTTGGGGGTGCACTGATCACGTTGTCCATGTTACTGACAAAGATGTTAAACAGCACTGTCCCCAAAACTGACTCCTGAGGAATGCCATTTGTCACTCACCTCCACTTGGACATCGAGCCATAGCCTGTAACTCTTTGAATGCGACCATCCAGCCAATTCCTTATCCACCGAGTGGTCTATTCATCAAATCTGTATCTCTCCAGTTTAGAGACAAGGATATCATGTGAGACAGTGTTAAATGCTTTCAACAAGTCCAGGTAGGTGACATCAGTTGCTCTTCCCTTATCCACCAACACAGTAACTCTGTCATAGAAAGCCATCAAATTTTTCAGGCACGATTTGCCCATAGTGAAGCCATGTTGGCTGTCACAAATCGCCTTCTTTTTTCCAATGTGCCTTAGCATAATTTCCAGGAGGATCTGCTCCATGTTCTTGCTGGACACAGAGGTGAGACTGACTGGCCTGTAGTTCCCTGGATCTTCCTTTTTTTCCCTTTTTAAAAATGGGGGCTATGTTTCCCCTTTCCTAGTCAGTGGGAACTTCACTGCACTGCCACAACTTCTCAAATATGATGGATAATTGTTTAGCAACTTCATCCACCAGTTCCCTCAGGACCCGCGGATGCACCTCATCAGGTCCCATGGACTTGTCCACCTTCAGGTTCTTTAGATGGTCTCAAACCTGATCTTCTCCTACAGTGGGCAGTTCTTCATTCTCCCCGTCTCTGCCTTTGCTTCTGTGACTGCATCTGGAGCGCTTGCCAGTGAAGACTGAAGCAAAAAAGTCATTGAATATATCAACTTTCTCCAAATCCTGGGTAACCAGGTCTCCTGTTTCCTTCTGAAGAGGATTCACATTTCCCCTAGATCTCTTTAACACTGACACACCTATAGAAGCTTTTATTGTAACCCTTGATGTTCCTGGCAAGATTTAATTCTCTCAGGGTTTTAGCTTTCCTAACTTAATCTCTGGTTGCTTGGACAATTTCTTTGTATTATTCCCAGGCTACCTGCCCTTGTTTTCACTCTCTGTAGGCTTCCTTTTTGTGCTTGAGTTTGTCCTGGAGATCCTTGTTCATCCATGCAGGCTTCCTGGTGTTTTTGCCCGACTTCTCGTTTGTTGGGATGCACTGCTCCTGAGCTTGGAAGAGATAATCCTTGAATACTAATCAACTTTCTTGGGCCCTTCTTCCCTCCAGGGCTTTATCCCATGGTACTCCACCAAACAGATCCCTGAGGAGGCCAAGCTGTACTGTCTTGAAGGCCAGGGTAGTGAGTTTGCTGTGCACCCTCCTTGCCTCCCTAAGGATCTTAAACTCCACCATTTCATGGTCACTGCAGCCAAGGCTGCTCTTGAGCTTCACACTCTCCACCAGACCCTCCCTATTGGTGAGAACAAGATTCAGCATAACACCTCATACATCATACTATAACATTATATAACTAGTGTAATTTTTTTTTCAAGTTAAATAGAAGTAATTCCAAAATTTTTACATTTTTTATTCTGTCTTCACTCTTGTGGAAGTAAAATTCATTAGGTATGAGAAAATATGAGCTAGTTTGATGAGTACAAGGAATTCTCATATTGCCACTGTCAAGCTATTTTTTATTCTGATTTATCAGTTCTTTATAATTATGTATATCATCTGTGAAAGTGTTTTCATGTAGTACATGTGGAACTCACTTCTAAAGATATGGCAAAAAACAAAAGCCATAAATATTTAGAAAGAACTAGTGAAAGCCACTCCATCAGTAGTTTTTAACTGTGATAGGTGAATGAACCATTCAGTTCAGGAAAGATGGCTGTTAAAATCTGTGAGGATAAAAGAGGGAAAAACTTGTATTTGTATTTCCTGTTGTTTATATCAATTTCATAAACATCCGCTAGTGGCCATAATAAGAGACAAACTAGTTAAAACTGTGCTCTGACCCAAAGTGTTTATGAGACTCTCTCTCCAGGTAGCAAATAACTTTGTTATATAATATTGTCTCTTTCACTTTCTGTCAGCTGAGATTTAATTCAATCTAAATTCAAATCTTGCTTTTCAGTTCATTTGAAAAGTAAAAACAAACAAACAAACAAACAAAAAACAAAACAAAAATTCCAAACACTATACATTGAAACTGAATTTAATTGTCATATCTGTTCAGTATTTTCTTATTTTAACTCTTCATTATCATTTACTTTATCTTTTAGCTCTTTTCTTTTTGAAACTGGCTGTGTGAAAGATAATTTATTCATCATTCTTCCTATGGAAGAAATACAATTAGAATAAAAGTATTCTGTATCAAAAATGACTCACATACATAATTCCCTCCTAATAGAAATTTTAACTTACTTTTAGACTATGATTTACTACATTAGTATTACACTATTTTTATTATATTTAATGAAAAATACAGACTTAATTGAAACAAAAAAATGGTATCTCAATTAAGCCCTTCTTGATAGAACTACTACAAATAACAGTATAATTCTAGGTGCATATACTAGGTGTGTATACTTCTTTTAATATGAGAATGTTAAGAAACAGTTCAGTCTTTTTCTGACTGAAAAGACTAGGCAACTTCAGGTGAGTTTTTATGGACTGATTAGTAACAGATTAAGATCAGTTCTGAAAATCCTTGATCTATACTGAATTCCCAGTTAAGTCTATAGGATGTCCACATGCTGTGGGCTTGCAACATCATCTCTCTCTGGCATTAGGAGTTTCTTCATGTTTAGGAAAAGGAGTATTGAATGTTTCTGTTTGAGAAGACTGAAAATAGATTTATTTTTTTTAGTATATTATGTTTTAATGTTCTATCTGTTCACTGTGTAATACTGAGATGCTCACTCTTAGCATCTTTGAAAGTTCTACTGTTTGAGTCTTCATGTGGACATAGTTCCAGATTTTGGGTAATGGAATTTGAAAAACAAGTGCGATCAACAAATAAACTATGTGGATGAAACATTAGTGTGGGAAAATAACCAAAATTGGGGAAAATTGAGAAATACAGCTTTGCAAAGTTCAGCTGAAAGGCTGCAATATTAGAGCAGCTTTGAGGTGAGACACAGTTGCTGCTCCCAGGACGGACACGGCCTGCTGGTCAGATGGAATGAGCAATGTCCTTGAAGTGGGGAGTAGAGCGGTACGGAGGTACCATGGCTCATCCCTGTTATCGGGGCAAAGAACATGTGGTGAAGATAACCCCCTAATTGCCATCAAGGAAAATGGATCACAATTGCTGCCTCAGCAATAACGGTAAAATATTGTCCTCCAGTTGAACTTTGCTCATTATAATGTCATCATAATACCAAAACACACCTCCACCTCAAAAAGCTACCCGCCTCCAGGTTGCGACCACCTCTCACTGAGCAGGCGCCCTGAATTTCTTCTTGTCTATAACTTTAAATCAAAGTGAGAAAAATTTACACCAATCCTAATAAAGGTATACATGACTAGAGTCACTCAAGCTTCACTTGAAAGTAAAGAAATAGTATAAAATGGCGAAAGAGAAGGGGATATCAAGGAGAAGACTCCCATTGAAACGTTTGGGATCAGTCAACAGGCTGGACCTCTCTTCTCCCCCCCATAGGGCCGCCTATTGGGTAAGAGCTCTGTGTTATGCGCACTTAGTTACTAACATCTTGCTAGCTAGTTAGTATTATCACTGATCAGTAATAGTTTAATATTATTCTAATCAAATCTGTTTTTGCAGTCAGTCCCTATCACCGGCTATCTGCGAATCTGTATTCTGTCACGAACATATGTAATAAAATTATATATATAAGTTTCCAGAAACTTCATAATTAATATAAGGAATTTGGCCCATCATACTGCTAGTGGGGTCCCTGAATAGATTAGGCGACCACCTTCTGATTCCCTGGGCTGCCCAGAAGGGGCAGGGGGAGTTGGACACAAGGGTCTCGTCTTCCTCGGGAAACTAATAGACTGATCTCCCTGACCTCTGTTGGTCCGACCTTGTGTCATAACATGACAATTAGCATGACATATTAAAACAAGAAAACAGTCTTCTTAGTATCTTCATGTGATAACATTAAAAACAAACAAACAAGCAAACCAACCTATCATGTACTATGTAGCTATAGCCCAAAATATACATCTAAACTATGTCCCTAGTATTTCTAAAAAGTACGTTTTCCCTGAGGATGGAAACTTTGTGCAGCTATATCAATTTTTTCCTAAGGATGTTAAGCACTGAGTTAGACAAATAACACTGTATGTACTCATCTCATTGATGGTGTGTGCTTCATTGATACTCTCAAGCAGTAAAATTACCCTGGCTGAGGTTTGTTGATATTTGGATTAATCTTTAAGTTTAAAGCTTTTCCTATCAATTCTAAAACGTATCTTGATACAGAGCTAAGACAAATGTTTACATCCTTAATATATCTTACCAAGTAAGTTGACTTATATACATTTTTAACACGTGTTCCTTATGTTGACAATATTGTTTTGTACTTATGTTTGTATCATTAAGTAAAAGCCTCTGACTTCTTGTTTAGGCAATTTTAGAGTGGCAAAGAGTAACTTTATTTCCTCCTGAACCACAAAGCTTTCCCCCAATAATAAAAGTAGTGGGAAACAAAGCAGTTTTCTACTAATATATTCCTAACTATGCTTTTTTTCCCTGTTTGTCTGTAGACAGCAATTTAAGGTACTAGTTATAAGCAAACAGAAAATCTTGGTGTCCCCCCACAAATACTGTTTGGTAATTATAAGAAAATAACTTTAAACAAGAAGTACCATGCAACCACTATACTAAATAGGAATTGACATTTAGGTACTCCAGCTTCACAAAACTCATCTCCTTTCTCTGAAATTGTAATGTAATGAAATACAATTTGTGGGCTGTACCAGCAGTACAATGTGACAAAGAGCACCTGTGACAGATTGGCGTAAAATGTTGACTGTATCTTATTTGGAGAACATTTCGGCCTAACAATGAAGAACTGAAATAAAACTCAAAACTTCCCCAAAGTGATTTAAAACTTTTCCGTTATATTTTACGAAGCTGCTATATTTTACTTTAAAATTGTTACTGTCTAAAGAAAGCAACATGTTTTGTATAGGCTCTGGATTTACTATTTGGCAGCTTGTTAAGAAAGAGTAATATCTGTTGGTTCAGTGGGAAAAATCTCTGCCAAATGTCACAAAAGACAAAATAAGCAATAGGGCAAGTATTTGTACAAATAACACATTAATACCAAAACCAAAAAGCACCCCAAAACCAAACTTAGTTGTACACAGCCTGTTAATATATGGCCTCAGAGTATCAAGCAACAGATGAATTATGTTTTTGTAGATATGCCTCTTCTAAGTTTCATGCCTGATATATTTGCAAATGAAAAAAAAAAAATAAATATGGCCACAGGGAAAAAAAAAAACAAACAAAACAACAAACCAAAAACAAACAGAAAAAAAAATAGGAAAAAACCCAAAGCTTTGTGGGAGACATTTTCCAAAAAGATGTCATGGGCATTCTGATTCTAGACATAATTAAAGTAGCGTTAATTTCTGGTGGTCTGTTGTGAATGCGAATATAAAAATATTTATAGTGTTGGTTCTCTTGACTGAACAGTGGGATGAGGGAAGAGAAAATCCATTCTACCAAATTCGTAATAGAGTGCAACCACATATACCTGTTTATAATAATGCATATTCTGGAAGCCAGGTGAATATCTATTTATTTTGAAATTTGCGCACAGAATTTACTCAGTTTCTGTGTTGCTAAATGATGTAACTGTCATGAACTAGAACCTTGTCACAGTAATACTCTACAGCAACACCGCTTCCACCAGGAGGTAAGTTACATCTGTGTTCTTTTTCGAATAGCAAATCTATTTTTTTTTTAATTTGTCCAAATGTATTCCTGTTCATTTAGACAACCAGTCTTTGTCTGCACTAAGTGAGCATGGAGTTCAAAAAACAATATTGCTCTCAAGAACTTTTAGTGGATATTTTATGGCTCCCAGTGAAAGTAGCGAAGTTTTGCTTATCTCTTTCTAACACTCAGACGTCTTCTGGCAAGAAATAAAATATTAGCAACAATGAAAACTGTGACATAGGTATTTTTACTGTGGTAAAAAAGGCAAAACCTTTAAGCTAGCACACTGAATAGCTTAGCTAGTTAGCAAACCTGCTATTTTTGATTGCTGACATGATGAGTAATTTACTGTTCTATCCATTTTTCCTGTATTTTGAAGCTCTCCATACTGCTTTATGAGGTTTACTGCCTACATTGGATATACTACACTTAGCCAACTTACTTTCCTAATATAGCAAGTAAACGCGACTAATTCTAAGAGAAAATGCAGAGTTCTAAAAATTGTATTTCTATTTCAGAAGAGTCAGACATATATTATTAAAACCAGATTTCCTAGTATGTAGATGATGCTTAGCACAACATATGCAAGTTTTTTCTTTATTGCAGACACATAGGACTATTTTTTATTGACTCAAGATAAATGATCTAAGATATATTTTTTGAAGAATCAAGATACAAAAGATCTTTTGTGTAGAGTTATCTTTCACTCTGAACCAGACTGCGTCCACTGCATTCTCCAGAATTTCGTGTGTTATTGATTCACTCCCAATCTGAAATTTAACTCTGTAAAAGCTACTATGTCCCATAAAAAGAACATTTTTTTTCCAAGGAGTCCTCAATTTCCTAACTCCTATGAAATGTCAATTATTTTTTATTAAGTAACATCTACAGACTGTTTTAAAAGTCCCAGCAGTGTGCAAAAGTATCTTATTGCACACGTTGCTGCCATTGTTGCCCTTATCACTGATGAAATTTTAGCCTAGATGTTCAATTGCCCCTCTCTGTCCATTCTTCTTCTTCACCAAAAACCTAATTTTATGAGTAGTTTCACATATTTCCTTACTTCTTCACAGCAGGAAAAAAATTTATGCATTATGTATCCTTCTCTACTGCCTGCCACCCTGAACATTTCATTATAATTCCTAGCAATTAAACCAAGTTCAGATTTTAGATTAAACAACAATAGCAGCCTCAAATTATTTGCAGCTATGCAAATAGAGCACTAAGTTTACAGAAAGCTTCAATAGGCAGGTCAGTAAAGGAGACAAGGGAATAGTGGGACAGTCCATTAAAGTTAATTAGCTTGTTAAAGTAATTACTTTACATATTGGGTATAATACTATCATGAACTTTTCAGATTTACTTTTCATTTATTCCTTCCCTAGGAAATTTTCCTTCACCTGTGAAAAGCTCCACCACCCACCAGCATGGAGAGAAGAAAGAACAATCCTTAATTGTTTTCAAAGATAAAATGTGATTTTTTTGTTTCCTTAAAGACTGAAGTTAGTTTTGACACATACCACTGCCATGTAGTACATTGATATGTGGTTTAGCTCAGGTCTACAAAAACCTACCTGCCCCATGAAAAAGTTTTCACCACAGATAACAACATTCCAATCTCTGTCTTCTGTGGAGTAAAGATGGCATTGCTACTGCAGCAGAAATTGTGATCAAATTGCATGTGATATATTTCGTTGTTTATAGTATGTGTAACAGATAGAAAGCAATAATTGAGAAGTAATGGTAATTAAAGGAGAGTTCCAATATGTTTAAGATGGATTGTAAGGAACCTAAAGGAAGGTTAAGAAGGCATGAAACCAAAACAAAACAAAACAAAAATCTCACAAACACACTCAGGTCTCTGAAAATATTTACAAAAAATGGGAAATGGAAAGGAAAAAAGCCTCATGCAGTTCTTGCAATTCTTTCTACATTGCATGTAAGAATGCAACTTGATGTGGCTAGGGAGATAACTAGGGTTTCTGATTGATCTTGTGAGCCATGTCACAGGATTTTTAAATTTAAAAGGGAAGAATAGATTGGAGAGTAGGGAACAGATTGAAATCTGCAAAATCCCCACAAAGATAGCTTTCCAGAACCTTACAGTAGCAAGTGCAGTGATAAAAACTACACAAGTGATGAAAGAACACAACTAGTAAAAACTTAAAGTCCTCTGAGTATATGAACACTGATAGCCAGGAGCTGACAAAAAAACAACTTAAACCAAAACATACATAAAATACTTAGGAATACAAGATAGTTACCGCTCAGAGCAGGCAGCATTAACTATGACTTCTGAAATAAAAAAAGATTCTTTTTCATTGAAAGCCAGTTGCTTTAAGATAGGCTTTAACACCTGTGAATGACAATTACATATACAGCAACAGACAACTATGACAACGAAATTAAAGATCAGTTCTAAAACTATAGAAAGATGCAGACTACAAGGCTGAACTACTGGACGTCTTTGCTGAAAACACATCTAAAACCACAGCTATCTTCTATTGACGGAATAGAGTTTTAACAAATGCAGAACCACAAAAGGCCCTTAAAACAGTGGAAAACTAGCAAAGATTGGTGACTCATGCATTAGGATTAATTGATAGGTTATACTTATTTCATATTTGGGGATACCTTCTGCAGTACTATTATAAGTTAAAGGAATAAAGAACAAGAATTTGACTCTGAAGATTACTTATTGAAAAGATTTTTGCTATTAGAATAATTATCTTGAAGGAAATGGGAATGGAAACATTTGTTCACCATAGATTTTCATGAAAGAATATGTCAGATTTCATCAGGATCTGTGTGGGATATTTCAAAATATTATGAGATGACAAGAAAAAAAAATCACTGGAAGCTGGCATGCCAAAATAAAAGCAGCTAGGTTACAATCATTCAATGTAAGCATCACTGTCAAACATGGATACATTTTCTTGCCTGCCTGAGTAATTTGGTGGCCTTCTATGATGAGGTTACAGCATTGATGGATAGGGGAAGAGCAACTGACATCGTCTACCTGGACTTATCCAAGGCATTTGATACTGTCCCACATTGATACACGTCCTTGTCTCTAAACTGGAAAGACATGGTTTTGATGGATGGATCACTCAGTGGATAAGGAATTGGATGGATGGTCGCACTCGAAGAGTTGTGGTCAATGGTTCAATGTCCAAGTGGAGGCCAGTGATGAGTGGTGTTCCTCAGGGGTCAGTACTAGGGCCAGTGCTATTTAACATCTTTGTTGGCGACATTTACAGTGGGATCGAGTGCACCCTCAGCAAGTTTGCAGATGACACCAAGTTGTGTGGTGTTGTGGGCACACTGGAGGGAAGGGATGCCATCCAGAGGCACCTTGACAGGCTGGAGAGGTGGGCCTGTGAGAACCTCATGAAGTACAACAAGGCCAAGTGCAAGGTCCTGCACGTGGGTTGGGGCAATCCCAAGCACAAGTACAGGCTGGGCGGAGAATGGATTGAGAGCAGCCCTGAGGAAAAGGACTTGGGAGTGCTGGTGGATGAGAAGTGCCAGCAACGTGCACTGCCAGCGCAGAAAGCCAACCGTATGCTGGGCTTCATCCAAAGAAGCGTGGCCAGTAGTTCAAGGGAGGTGATTCTGCCCCTCTACTCTGCTCTCATGAGACCCGACCTGGAGTACTACGTTCAGCTCTGGCGCCTTCAACTTAAGAAAGGCATGGAGCTGCTGGAGCGGGTCCAGAGGAGGGCCACAAAGATGATCCGAGGGCTGGAGCACCTCTGCTATGAAGACAGGCTGTTCAGTCTGGAGAAGAGAAGGCTCTGGGGTGATCTTATAGCAGCCTTCCAGTTCCTAAAGGAGGCCTACAGGAAAGCTGGAGAGGGACTTTTTACAAGGGCATGTAGTGATAGGACAAGGAGCAATGGCTTTAAAATGGAAGAGGGCAGATTTAGATTAGATATAAGGAAGAAATTTTTCACTAAGAGGGTGGTGAGGTACTGGAACAGGTTGTCCAGAGAAGTCGTAGATGCCCCATCCCTGGAAGTGTTCAAGGCCAGGTTGGATGAGGCTTTGGGCAAGCTGGTGTAGTGGCAGGTTTCCCTGCCCAAGCAGGGGAGTTGGAACTAGATGATCTTTGAGGTCCCTTCCAACCCAAACCATTCTATGATTCTATGATTCTTAGCTCTTTTTGCCTTTTCTGTATCATAGGTAGTCCTTTAGAAAGAGAGATACAACACCAACTCTTCTAAT
This sequence comes from Tauraco erythrolophus, assembly GCF_009769465.1. NCBI lineage: Eukaryota > Metazoa > Chordata > Aves > Musophagiformes > Musophagidae > Tauraco > Tauraco erythrolophus. Next base: position 47,718,682 of record NC_141466.1, on the reverse strand, counting down.
ACAAAATAACAAGAACAAAACAGAAGCCTTCTCAGCTTGACAAAATAAATAGCTCATGAAAAAAATCCTCACAATTCTAATAAGACTTTGAGAAACTCTCAGGAGGCAATATAATGCAAGGAGAAATAGCTTTGTATCTCTTGACCGTAAGCAATATTAAAAGGAACCACCACAAATACGCAGGACTTCAGATGCTGCATTTAACTGCCTAAACAAGATTTGGCTCTCAAGAACAATACACGATTGAAAAAACAAACTATGGCTTCTACTATAATAATTGTAGTCTTAACACATGTAGGTGAAAGCTGGAAATCTAATGAAAGTCAGGACAATTTGACAGCAAAAGCTTCATGAATATACTGGATTGAAAGGCATGAATTTGTAAACTAATTTATTTATTCAGAGATTTATTTATTCAGAGAAGCCTACAACTCCTAATCTCTGAAGTTTTTTTAGAAAAGAAGGGGGAAATTTAGAGCATGAGTTAACAATGACTTCAAATCATCTATTCACTATATGTGCCAGTAGTACATTGCAAGAACAGTCAACTGAGTGGAAGCACCTTGTCAAACACTGCTTGTGACTGTTTTGGATGGACTATTGGGATTCAACAAGTGTTCAGTCTTTTCTAATTGACATCTAAAGGTAGAAGAAGGACTTATTTTTTCCATTAATTAAATTTTCAGAGCACCAAAATGAAGTGCTAAAGTACTGCTGAAGTACGTGATATTCTATTTTTGTACTCATTTATCTTCACAGTAAAGTTTCAAGTTTCTGCTAAAGATGATGATAGTATCTCAACTTCAACAAAGATACTATTACATGATATTGTACCAGTCAACTTAAATTCCAGTTAATATCTGACACTACTGTATCAATATGCTACCTAGCTACAAGAACGATTGTCTCCCATACCACTGAAGATTTACTTCCCTACTATTACATGGATGATATTTTTTTTTTCAGTATGATGAGCTCTTTTCTTGATAAATTTACTATAGATCAATTAAACATAATGCAAGTTAGCACTTTATCTAACTCACTATAATGCTAAAACTCAAAAGTAATGCTAAAACTCAATTTAGCACTACTTGAGCCTGATTATTGCAGGTATTTCTTTCTGGAAAAAACCATATTTCAATTTTAAGTAAGATCAAGCAGTTCAGAGTTTATTCTACAGTAGAATATAATTTCAGTGGTTCATTAGATTAAAACTTGTGAAAGATTACAATGCTACAAGAGGCCTTATGAAGTTTAATTAGCTTCTTTAAGTACATTTTACATAACATTGCTGACACACCAGCAAAGTGTGGATTTGTTATCTTTCGTGATTGCAAATTACATCCCAGAGTTGATACCAGGCTACTAGTCTCTTAATTTCTGTAGTAGTATTAAATTGCAGTGATAATGAACACTCACAAAATACCATTATCAAGTTCACAAATCCTAAAATGCCTTTAATAATTCACTGAGATTGAACTTACACTGGACCATTTCCCGGGTCCTAAGGATAATGATAAAGCACCTCACCTATTACCAACCAACCATTTCAGATGACAAGAGGAAGAATGCAGAATGGTGATGTATGTGCATAGTGCATTTCACATAAAACAGATTTAATTCTTTTTGGAGATGTCCTTATGGACAGATCAATCTAAAAGAAAGTAGTTCAATCAATTGGTCTTTGTGTTTTGCCACAGAACAATTTCCTCAATAAATGGAGTTTGAATTGGATATTTGCAGACTGTGCAAGAGGCTCTAGTAACTTTTAAAAGCATAATGAAGATTATAAAATTGCTTGCATTACAAATAGTCTGGAACATTGGAAGATGAACTCACACACCTGGAAAAAGAGAACTGAGATTTTTTCTAAATGTTTATGATTACTTTCAAAACAGCAGTGCTCACTAATTAGTTCTTCAATGTATGGCTTCACAAAATCAATTGCTATCTCAGACTTTTTCTTTTATAATTCTTTTCAGTAAAAGAAATGATATATTATGTGTAACAAAAATAAATCATGCAACATAAATGCATTTGATTATGAATAATGATCACTATGATTAGGTTTTTGGATTTCCTCCAACAGATTCAGGAACTGGGTAATTGCTCCTTCTCTGCAAATGTGTAATGGCGAAGGCTGATGAAGAAAAGGATGACAGTACTTCCAGGATGACTTGGTGCACTTTACTCTTTACCTGTGGACAGTTTACGTATGTGCTGTAGTTGTATCAGTGACCCTATTAACTTCAACAGATGTGCATGACTGTTTACTGTTTTCATTTTAATATTTGCTTATATGGTTTTGTTTTTTTAAAAAAGGTCCAAATCCCAAATAATGTGATGGGAAGTTGTTCCAAGAGTAATTTCATTTTTTCCCCATGACATTTTCAGCTAAGCATTGCAAGCATCACAAATAGTACAGAAGGTTTACACAGTCTGTCTGATAAGCATAAGCCAGGCAAACAAATTGTTTTAAATTTACACTTTCTTATCAGCATAGCTAAAAGTTCCGTTAAATATCTTCTACAGATAATAATGTGATATAATATTTTTTAAATTTCCAAATTTAGTTTAAATAATATTTTCTTGGAATATTTTCAATATTTTTATGACTTCTTAGGAAAAATCAATATAAATATTTCACTTGAGTTTCCTATTTTATTAGGTTTATTGTAAAGCAAAAACCTTCAGTAATATGAAACTGATAATTCAAGCAAATATAGATCATCATACTAAAGACATTTTGCTGTTTTCAGGATAAACTACCTTTCTCTGCTCTTAAAATTGTCTGAAAGCATGACCAGCTATCACAATCTAAAACCCCTGAATGAGTTTTTAAAACCATATTCTTGGACATATAATATTTTTTCCTTTAATTTTTAAAAATACTTTTTAAATACATTGTTTATGTTTACATAAATATTTCTTGCTGCAGAAGTATCTCTAAATAAATAGCACACATTCCACGAGAGATGACACTCTGGAATTGCTCATATAAGCAGTCTCAGAAAGCTTCCATGCCTTTACAACTATGATAGGTAATCTTGGATGTGGTTTGTTTGATCTAAATTTAGTGGAAAATTAACTGTGGATCTTAGTCCTTGTGTTAAATCTGATTTAAGATTTTAACTATGATCACCTACCAGAATGAAATTTCAGGCTCCATCAGTAATCTATTGTCCTACATATCCCTTTTGTAGGATATGTGACATAATATGCAATATTTTTGTTAGATTGTGACATAATATCTAATATTTTATTATTTTGTGGAAGTTTCATGTCTATAAAATAATTTCAGAGGTGCTAAATTCTGATTTGTGAAGAGATGAATCCCTGGGTTTTTTTTAACCTGTCCAGCAATAACAATCTTGTGTTCATAATTTTAGTTGTGTACCCTTATCCTGATTGCAAGCTTGATGCAGTATTCAAGTTCCCAAAGCTAACCAGAGGAAATATTTTAGTGATCTGATATTCAGAATTTGAGCTTGTTTCGTTTCTGTGTTAAAAGTTCAGAATTGCAAAAGAATGAATAGAGCTGTACATGTAATTTATTGTTTATTTCATTCTTATCAGTCTCCTATTCATTTGAAAAGCAAAGAAACACAGGAAAAGTGAAAAAGTAGTTTTTGAAAGGCAGACATTTATGATTAATATATATAATATGCCAAAAAATCCAAAAAATTTAGTGGCACTTTCAAAACAATTAAACTAAATGACTAGGTTAATACAACAAAAATTTATGCAGCCCCTATATAGAAAGGAATACAACAATGTTATATTTTTTATTTATTTGTTAAGGTTATAATAAAAATTGTTCTGCATATACAGGAATAAAATTTAATATATAACATCATATTTATGAAACCTGAAATTACAGTGTGTTAAGAAAAATGGTTAACATTATGGTAATAAGTTATGCCTAGAATTTGTTTTTTCCATTTGTATTAAAAATGCAGCATTACTGTATGCTATGTTTCTCCTGGAAATTATACTGCAAATAATGCATTTTACTATAATTGCAAATATATTTCCCTACCATTACTTTGTATTAAACATCTAACTCAGGAGAAATACTTTGTCACTGACACACGAAAAATTCTGGAGAATAACTCCCTTTACAGTATGATTGTCTCATTGGAAGGAAACACACACTAGCATTCATAAAAATGAAGGAAAACACATGCACTCTCAATGTTGCAACTCGGATTTGGAATGTCAGACAATCTGTGGAGGAATTCCTCTCCGAGACCGGCCACAATATTCTCCCGGATATGGACAATCCCTGTTGGGCCCCAGAGCACAAGGTTACTAACTAGATTACCTTTGTCCTTCAAGTTAACTTCATGGCCTTAAAAGGAAATGTAGACTGATCATCTCGCCAAGATGCACGCCTCCTGGATGCCTCTCCAATGACTGAACCGCAATGAGGAGAACAAAGGGATGAGCTTATTACCTGTAGTCTGCTAACGCTACCCTATCACTATAACCCACAAGAGTGTGCTTGCTTTAAACAAACCAATTGTAGAATGTAGGCGTGTCACGCTGTACTCTTCTATATAACCTTTGTGTCGGTTGTAATAAAATGAGCATGATTTCTAACCATATTGGTGCACGGTCATGACTCGGGTCTCGTCCGCAGCAGGGACCCTGCAACAACAATCCACACACTTTTGGGTCCTGTCGGTGATTTACCACTGCACCTAGATTCTTCTCATGTGTAATAAACAACTAAACCAAACCAAATATCATTGTTTCACTGATGTTAATAGAGATGAGTTGAATACATTCACTAATAGTATAAATTTACAAGATAATTCTCACTTTTATTTGATACATCCATTATTACATTTGTAATAATGATTCAAATATTAAAAGTGTAAGGTTTAGTCAAATACTTAGCAATTTCCTAGTGCTTAACAAACTGTGTTAACCTCTGACAAACATTATTCAATGAAAATGAAAGAAATGTTATTAAACAAAAAGGAGCCAATGAAGATAAGGAGACAAAGATTTGTATGACACTGTTACTAGGTTTGGAAGAAGTCAAACAGAAGAAGATAGATGTTAGTGAGCTGATCTTTCGGGCTGAAGACAAAGAAATAAGAACGACTGCTAAGATTGAAATGGATAGTTTCTGAGAACTAGGGCTGCATAAGCTCTAAATTTATCATAGGTAATAGAAACATTAGAGTAAAGCAAATACAGAGCTCCAAAGAAAAAGACAACATGTCAACCTGGAAATACCAGATATACGAGCAAGTAAAATTCCGTGTAAGTAGTTTCAGCTGAAAAACTGTCTGTAATGAATGAACATGCCAAAATTGTAAGAGTCTCCAAAATAATAGATAGGAATTGCTATGTCAGCAAAAAAAATGGAAGTAAAAAGAAAGATTATTCAAATATTTAGAAAGCTTTTTGAAGATACAAGTTCTGAAATCATGTGACAATGCAACAAAAATAACATTAAGATTTTTTAAAGTTTATGTAATATATTCCAGATATAGTTTTATAATTTTTGAATATAAAACATGTTTATAAAATATATTTTGAAATTGGTAAAATTGACTTTATATAGAAGTGTAATTCACATATTTTGCAGGTAGAAGCCTCCAGGTCTTCTCCTTACTGAAGTGAATTTTGTTATTGGTAAGTACTTACTTAACCTGCCACTCAGTGATCTGCGGTCTACCAGAACTCAAACCATACAGTCTGTGGGCTGGTTCATACTACTGAAAGAAGGGGACCATGAGTCTCATTCCTCTCAGATGAAGAAAGCAGGTTAAGTAACCTGTATCTTGGAAAAGTAGCCAACCTGAGATAATAATAATGAAACAGGAAAACGAGAGAAAGGGCTGAAGCACTCATACTCAAAAGAGGGCTTCAGTTTTTGATAGGAAATGGAGAGCCTTCTGACTCTGCTGAGCAGAGCAGCCAACTCACAGACTGAGCACATTTTAAAGGTTTTCTCTCCCACAGTATTTCCCACTTTACCACTTCTCAGTGGCTCCTAACTCAGCATGTGGCTCTTGTGGTTCCCATTTGGAGTAACCTTTCATCTCAGAAAAGGCAATCCTTCCTGGAAAGAGTGCAATGTAATCTATGCTTCCTGTGTAGCAGCAGACAGTTTGTTAAATTAAATTTGCAGGGTCAAAGAGAGATGATCTATAGCAACTTACTGGCCAACTGGCTGCAGAATTTGTACTGGGAGCTTTTTTTAACTGATGATCATGCTTTTGATGAAGTGAACTGAGGTGGATTCTAGATTACAATTTCAGTGTGTTGAGCAGGCATCAAAAGAAATAAGATATTTTTTAAAAGGCTTGTTTTTGATAGGGACGTTGTAGACACAGCATAAATATATTTTTGTAAACTCATTTTTAAATGTGAGGAACAAATCCAATAGAAACATTTAGTGAGAAATATTACTACTCTTTTTTGAGTTATTTAAACAAGTACTGATGACATTAAAGAAATTCAAGACTGCAAAACATTGGGAACTGGGATTAAAATGTAGGTGTGCCTAAATCCTAAATCAACTGTGCTAGGCCATAGGAGGAGCTTCACATTTGGCGTGTAGACCACATAACTTGATATCTTCTCTTTCCTGCAGACAGAGAAGGAGCAGGGACAATGACAGTGACAACGACGACGACTACAACAAAGCCACAACTGTCTGCAACCCATGTGTTAGAGATGCCCAGGCACAGAGATACCTTCAGCAGCCAGGGCTTTTTAACCCAAATATCCTCAGCAAAACAGGGAAAAAAAGGAAGAAACAGAGACTGAAATTATGCCATATGTCAGCTAGCCCAAAGCATACAATCACATCCAACTCTGTCATAGTTGAGACAAGAAATCTGACACCTGCAATTTTTTGCTTATTCTCAAGCTCTTTTCCTGAACAATCTGGACCTGCTGTTAGGAATATGAGACATTCTGTAAACTCTAAGGAAATGCCATCCAGCTCCTCCGTTTCTCTCCAAAGAGTTCTGAAGTGACAGAGTAAACATTTTTCTCCCCTACATAGCAAAGAGCTGGGAGTTGCTGTTCAGCTTCAGTAGGAAAGGAAAAATCTCTGTTTAGGGTCTCCCAACCTTGCATAATATCCTCTTCTGCAGGGCGCAGGAGAAAAGTAGGAGAATGGATTAGGAATAAGTACTAGAAACAGTGGTTCAAGCACTTCAACCTCATCAATACAGAGCACAATTCAGAGGCTTTTTTCCCCCTCAATTCCTGATACAACGCAGTTGTTTATTTAAACACAATGACTAACATCCAAACCAGGTGTCTCTGCATTAGCTATGGTACCATTCAGTTCTACTGTAAAGGAGTGTGACACCAGTACTGTAGCTTTCTCCTAGACAATGTAGAAGGCAAAATGATTTTATGTTTATGCATTTGAACATGTAAAGCAATCTTCGTGTTATTTTCCTGTTAGCCCATTCTATCTATAGATGTAAATTGTTTCTAGGTACGTATTACTGGTTTTTGGACATTATTACTTTATGTTATGTCCTTCTTTATTAAAAATGGTTCTCAAGGGCAAATTATTTTCAAGGCCCCATTCTTCCGCCAGTGCACAGAAAGTGCAGACTGATCCATTGGATATTAAACACTAATTTTTAAAGGTGTTTAAATTGTTTGTCTAAATCTGACAAGTATTCTGACAACTACCACCGACCTAAAACAAGAAACAGAAGGAAAACAAAATGTGCCATAAAATGCTCTGCAAATAATTAGCTAACTTGCTGTAGGAAAAACTTCATCAAATTAAAATATTTCATTAATATTAGCAAATACTTCAGCTGAAAAAAAAATTATTTAGAAACTCTGTACCTTTAGCATCTGGCAAATGTCTTTTTTCTTATTCTTTCATTATGTGAGAACACTTCTCTATAAATAGCTGATCCATGTGGCAAATCAAATGACACGATTCCATTGCGTGTCTGATGGTCCTTTACTAAAACTACTCCTTAAGGGGGAGGCGTCGCACTGAACGCAGGTAACCAGGTTTTGTTTAAAGCTGAGCTTGGGAAGAAGTTTTTATTTTTCACCATCCTACCCTATTTTTAACTGGGAATAAATTAAATTAATTTTCCACATTGAGTCTGTTTTGCCTGTAATGGTAATTGGTAAGTGATCTCCCTGTCTTTATCTCAACCCACCAGCTTTTTAATTTTTGTTCTGTTGAGGAGGAGGAGTGAGAGTGGATGGGTTGGGGTCTGACAGCCAGCCAAGTTCAACCCACCACAGACGTGCATAAGTATTTGATTGTGGCCAAATAACGACAGCAAAACAAAATAAAAGTAGCCTCAGCACTGATCATAGAATCATAGAATCATAGAATCGTTAGGGCTGGAAGGGACCTTCAAAGGTCATCGAGTCCAACCCCGCTGCAAGGAACAGGGATATCTCCAACTAGATCAGGTTGCTCAGGGCCTCGTCCAACCTGGCCTTGAACGTCTCCAGGGATGGAGCATCCACCACCTCTCTGGGCAACTTGTTCCAGTGTTCTACAACTCTCATGGTAAAAAATTTTTTCCTAATATCCAATCTGAATCTACCTCCCTCTATTTTAAAACCATTACCCCTTGTCCTATCACAACAGGCCCTCCTGAACAGCCTCTCCCCATCTTTCTTGTAGGCCCCCTTGAGGTACTGGAAGACCGCTATAAGGTCACCCCGGAGCCTCCTCTTCTCCAGGCTGAACAGCCCCAACTCTTTCAGCCTGTCCTCATAGGAAAGGTGCTCCAGCCCTCTTATCATCTTCGTGGCCCTCCTCTGGACCCTCTCCAACTGGTCCATGTCCTTCTTATGTTGGGGACTCCAGAACTGGACGCAGTACTCCAGGTGAGGTCTCACGAGGGCAGAGTAGAGGGGAAGAATCACCTCTCTCGACCTGCTGGCCATGCTCCTCTTGATGCAGCCCAGGATGCGGTTGGCCTTCTGGGCCGCAAGAGCACATTGCCGGCTCATATTGAGCTTCTCGTCCACCAGTACTCCCAAGTCCTTCTCCTCAGGGCTGCTCTCGATCCATTCACCACCCAGTCTGTATTTGTGCCTGGGATTGCCACGACCCAGACGTAGGACCTTGCATTTGGCCTGGTTGAACTTCATGAGGTTGACACGGGCCCACCTCTCCAGCCTGTCGAGGTCCCTCTGGATGGCATCCCTCCCTTCCAGCGTGTCGACGGCACCATACAGCTTGGTGTCATCGGCGAACTTGCTGAGGGTGCACTCCATGCCACTGTCCATGTCACCGACAAAGATGTTGAAGAGGGCCGGGCCCAACACGGACCCCTGAGGGACGCCACTCGTGACCGGTCTCCACTTGGACATCGAGCCGTTGACCACTACTCTCTGAGATAGATCCCTTCCTATCTTCTAGCACAGTTCCACCAGTTGCATACATCTGCCTAGATGGATGTTTACTTTTGAGTTTATTTAACTGTGTTTCATATTCACAAACACAGGGGAGAAAAAAAAAGTACAAATGTGTTTCCTACAGGATCATGGTAAATCCAGGGATTTTTGATCTACTTAAATTGCACAGTGGGAAGGCTATATCTGAAAAACTGTACTAGTCAGATGAGCAGATACCTCAGGTGACACACTGAGAGCTGCATAAAACATACAGCTCATCAAGGACTTAGAATGTAATACAGCTCTTCAGGAATCAAGAACTATGGATAACCATGTCCTACATGTCATTGTGCAGGGAGATGCCCTGAAGAAAACTAGAATACTCACAAAATATACAAAGTCTTTGCGCACAGATAAGTGCAAGAACTGACAAATGAGTGCTTACAAATGAAACTCAAGTCTGATAACAAACAGTCATTAAAATCCTTAGAGTAGCTTTTCTACAGTTTACCAGAAGAAGATGATAAATTTTAAAATAGATTGTAATCAGAAGATTTGCAAGTTATTAACTGAAATTAGTATTTCTCTTTTCTCTGATATGGTTTCCACTGTCTGGCTCAAAATCTCAGTGGTGGTTAACTTCTACCTCCAACGTAATTGTAATAAACCAGATTTGAAATCACGTATTAACGACACTAATCTTAAAAATTAACTATTTGTATTCATGGATGAGTAACTGGAACTAATTCATACTTAGCATTGTGTCTTCAGATTCCATTCACTCAAAAAAGACAGTCAGTGAAAGATGTAACCAAAGATACAGATTGTATTATGAGATGCATTGCTGAATCCATCTATTTGTTGAACTTTGTAAAGTGACAGATGTTTACTGATCAGAAAATTTCAAGCAGCAGACAGACATTATTTATATGTAAAAATAGAATCGATTAATCGAGACACTTTGGCAGCCACTGAGATTCAGAACGCTAAGACAGATTGCATAAGCCTTTCCACATTTATCAAACAACCTCCTCTGATTTTGATTGCACAGTTTTATTTAAATCCAGCAGGAGAAATTGAGGAGAGAGATAGCAAGTTTGTCAGCCTTAAATTTCCCTGGGTTTCATTATTTCAAAACAGTGAAATGCTTAAAGAAACTGAGCACGAACATGACAGAACTGTTTAGGAAAAATTCCTAATGAATCAAACAATACTCATTTCCCTTATCTTGAAACTGAAAAATGCTTCTGTTAGCAAATAACTGGAAGTATTCTTCCTCTGTGCTTCAAAAATAAACCAAATAAATGAAATTGATGAAATTATTTTTTAGTCAAACAGATGACAGATTTTTTGCTATTTTGACTTTCCAACTCATGTTGGGTTGGAATATTTGGGTCTTAGATATTTGAAAAGGGTAAAAAAACTTCTTTGATTGTCTTTCTGTTTTCCCTAAGCATTGATGCTCTGTTCTGGACAGAATTCGTGATTTGAGACTTATGTTCTGGGATGGTGGTTTTTTTGCTAGTTCTAACAGTACAAGCAGTATTGTCTTTATAAAGTAAAAATTAGTTTATGAAAATATTTTCTAAAACGTTTTACTTGAGTTTATTCACCTATGTTCATCAGTCAAATGAACCTTTACATTTTCCTTCTATTAATATTGCATTTGATATAAAATATAGTCTAGTATATACTTTCTTTATCATTACTTTTTAAACACATCTAACCCTAGAGAAATACCTTGTCACCCACACAAGAAAAATTTTGAAGAATAGCTCCCTTTATGGCAAGACTCCCACAAATAGCAATCATGGAAATATTATAGTAACCAAGAGCATCACAGGTGTCCCTATTGCTTCTGTACCATGAAAGAACAGAGAACTTCGAAGAGTTGCAATAGTAAAATCTCCTACAATGAAGACTTTCCTTGGTCTTAATAACAGCCTATGTTCTATTGCTCCAAATAAAAATTATGTTTTAGTGACTTTTTCCTTTTCTAAACATATTTATAGAGAAACTAGCAAACAAAAGTGGTTTTGTTGACACCTATTTTGCTAATACTCTTGGTCATTCTTAGTCCTTGAGCAAGCAAACTGTGTCAGAGGAAGTATATGTAGACACGTAATTTTGGAACTTTTAGGGACATGTAGGTTGTAATTCATTTGGCCATATGTGGGTGCCTAGGGACATTTGAGATATCCCACCCAGCATGGAATCTAGCTGCTGATCCAGAAGGCCCCAGGTCGTCTGTGATCTCTGACAGCCTCACACAGACTTCTGTCAATGTCAAATGCTACTTGATGCCTGTAAGTAGACAGTTAGATCGAACCCTAAGGACTTGATTCTTGAATTGATTGTTTAAACACATGAATATAGTGACATTTAGATACCTTAAACCAGTTTATCTCTCATTGCAGAGGAGAAAATATTTTCTGTAGGTTTTATGAGTCAGGTCTGCCAAGCATATGTTGGAGTTGTTCGTATACCCTAGGACATCTCAAATGACTCTCAATACTTACATTTAAGCAACTGAACTTCTGAATTCAGCCCCAACACTGGGATAAAGACCAAGACGCCTAAATTACATTGTATGCAGGCAGCATAGCTGCTTCACTCAGTTAATTCACCTCTTGCTCCAAAAGAGAGTGATTTTCTTTTGACATGTGACAATTCCATTTTCAGATACCCTAGGATATGCTTAAGCAAGTGAATTGCATTGCTGCTGGCTGGCTGATCAACTGAATGGATTTCTAGGCTCAATTAAGTGTATTGGCTGACATTGTATTGACCTAATGAGAGCTTAGACACCTCCCAAATGTAGATATTAACATACAGACATTTGAATTCAGGTGCTTTAATCTCTTGCCAAATTCTACTCTAAGGAACTTGCACAGCCAACCTGTGGACTAATCAATTATTACCCTTATACCCTAGGAAGCAAAAGGAAGATTTGTCATTTCTATTTTTAAATAATTAGAAGCTGCTTAAACATATTTATAGATCCATTTACTCAGAGAGAATATGTGTAGTTATACATAGCTGCTCATTTATCTTACTTTTTAGTATGTCAAAGTAATTAAATTCAAACTTTGAATTTTAATAAAGTGGAATTGATTACAATTTCTTTATTTAAAAAGTCATGCAAAGAAGTTCAGATACTTCTGTGACAACCCCTACAAAAATCCACCACTTTTTAATTTTTAAAATGGACACACCCCTGCTCAGATGTTATGATTGATTCTTTTCCTTCCCAAATTGCCTTTGGGTTTTTTTTGACATCTAACAGAACTGGAAGCAATTCTTGATTTTTCAAGTCATTATAAAGAAAAAATAAGATATATTCTTAGCAATCAGGTGGCTCCCACAATTTTTCGAATAAGATATGCGATCCTATTCCCTTGTGATTTGAAAGTGTTCTGAAATCATCAAAAATTCAAGCTATATTCTTAAATCGCCTTTCCTGCAGAAGTTACAGCTGGCCTCAGGAGAAAATAATTCAATTAAGACAGACATTGTAGCCCACAGTAACATAATGCTCATCAGTTTGTCACTGTATGACAATATTTAAACACCTCACTCCAAACTCATCTAAATTGAGTATTTAAATATTTATTATTTATATGTATTTTAAATAAAAAAGCCAGTCAACATAGTAATAATAATACACGTATTCCTCACCTGGTCCTGCCTTTTTTAGCAGAAAGAAGGACCACATGAAATCTATTTTATTCTCACAGAAAACGAAACTTCTTTCAAAGCCTCATTTACAAAATTTTTAGGGTAAAACATAAGATTTCTTCTTTATCTATTCAGCAGTTTCAGTTTGCCTTTAGTTCTTCTATACTGCGCTATACAGTTTTTCTTTCTAGGGTTAGCTAATTTATTTCAAAAAAATACAGAGCAATACCAGTAACACTGGAACAGCAATACACTTATTGGCGTTTCTATCAATGAATAATCCTTGGTTTCAAATACTATCTGAGAATATTAGGGGCAGAAGGGGGACAGATTATGAAATGTAACAACTTTTTCAGCTCCAGTTACAAGTATTTCTATATGAGAAATTTGTATTTAGCAGGATAGGAAGTTCAAAATCAAAGGGAAGACAATTGATTCCTTTTTCTCATCTATTGCCTCACATCCAATACCATCACACTGTTCTACCACTGCCCAAATCAAATGCAGCTATACATGAAGTCGTTTTAGAAAGAATAAATTATATTTTTAAATGGAGACCTGTGGCATTTCATATGGTCATGCTTCTTGCTCCGAATCTTCTTTTCTTCTAATCAAAGTTACAAACAGACCACTTCCCTGTGGAAGACAATCATAGAGGAAACAAAGTGCTCTGTTTGCACCCCAGGAGGAAGAGCATCTGTCATAAATAGCGTCTGAGCCTGAAATGCCAAATACCACAATGTGGAAATACTCGTGAGAGAGTTAAATACAGAGAACCTGCAAACAACTGGATAGGTACTCACCAGCCAACACTGCTACATACTGATACAGATGAGAAAGCACTGCAGAGAGGGAGGTTGGCATGGCTTGAAAACGATAATATAAAAGCTGCTTACTATCTCAGTAGGCTTTATAAAGCAGTACAACTGATCATTATTGCCTATTCCAATTAGTCATGAGTCCATCAACAGTACCTGTAGAATTAACTTTCCTTACTTTGAGGTGGAAAAGATTTTTGCAGCATTTATTCAATCAGTCCCCAAATTAGCCGATGAGGAGCAGTTTAATGACATGCCAGTTCTATTGTACCCATGATAATGTGTTTTGTCCTTTTTGATAACTTCAGGTATCTATCATTATAAAGGAAAGAGGCAGTGCAATTTCTCAGGTGGAAATACAGAATTAACTCTTGGGTTACTTAACAGGTTATTTCAACTGTGCTAAATAAATCAGATTTTTAATTCATTTTAGACTATGGTTACATGCATAAAGGTTTGTATATAGAATACATATCAATACCATCAATGGAAGATCTACATTTAAAATGAAGACTCACAGTGTGGGCTATTTATTCTTATATATGTGTCATGAATGCAGATGTTTATTCCATAATTTTATTGTCAAACAGTTTGAGAAAAGATTGCGAAGAATTTATTGTGTACTTTTGATCCAGCAATATCAAAGTGACCAGAGGCTGTTAATGCATTCTGACCCCACCTTGAAATAATGTTTCTGATTGCATACTGATACCCCATCTCTTTAATTAAGGCTGTGATGTAGAACCCTGAATGTTTGTGAGGCACGAGAATAAAGCCCAGCTGACTGCAATTTTTCTGTGAACTATCCAAAGTAACAGCATTTCTTGAGTGTTTTTCTGAGGGTTATGAAGTTTTATCAAAGATGCAACTGCCTGAGAGAATTCATGACTAATATGTGTCTCATGGTATATGAAAAAACACCTATCATTATCTGATATTTTAACTTTTCAGTAATATATAGAATGTTTCATTGTAAATACATTTAACCTATTGAATAAATCATTAGAAAGGAAGTACTTACAATTTATTCGTATTGAGTTTAATCACATAAATTCTACTAGTATTTTATCGTACAGCATTATTGGCTGATGTATGGTCTCTGTACCACACAAACATCAAGAAGATATCTAAAGCAAAGGAAAGGCTATTATAAGAGACATTTGATAGCTCACTGATCATGGTAAAGGACTAGATGACAGGAAGGTGCTTGTTTACTTTTTGTAATTTTATTTTTTGAGAACGGCAGGTTTTAGCTTTATTACTGTGACATATGTAAATAAGGAAGCAGATTTGGTAAGCAGAAGAAATATGCTAAAAACAACAGTAATAAAACTGTTAAGAAAGGATGTAATTGTTAGTAAATTGAAAGATATTGCTCGAATTTTATTTTACCAGTAAGTTGAGTTGAGCTTGCTAATATTTGATTTAGGATGAAGACTTGTAGTTCTAGCTTTATGTCAGAGTAAATTACTATTTATTTGTGTATTGTTCCCAATACTATTTGATAATCTGTCATAAGCCCTCTTATTGAAGCAAAATACTAATATTTACTTAACTAAGATCAACCATGACCAATACATGGTGCGAGTATCGCATCACTTTTATTTACAAAATTGAAAGGACAGTAAAGCTCTCCAACTTCACTGACATCATATCTGCAACATCAAAAAAGACTGAAAGCCTATGTGAATTTGCCATATAAATAGAGTAAGAATGGTACACACATTCTGGAGAGTTATGACTTTGGGAGACACAATACAGAAAGGATCCTGCCCCATGAAATTAACCACTTCCGCAGAGCTTGAGAGAACAGGATTTTTACCTATTCATTTTTTCAGATGATTAAAAGAAAACATAATTCACTTCCATGACTCAGTTTTTAAAACCATCATTATTTTTATTAGCCACTTTGTGTATAATTAGCCGTTTTGCTCTCATTTCTACTTATTGGGGAAAGGAAAGCTGCAGATTATTTCTCCATAATGTATTTTGTACTATCAGCACTTCCATACACAAAGAATGCGCTAAGGATGTGTGATCTGATATGTTTAATATACAAGCAAGGTCAGGCACTCCTGAAGTTCATGGAAGTAAAAAGGCACAGCTGAAAAACACCCACCTTGAAACTACATTTCCTTCATGCATAAGAAGTACCAGAAACCTTGGTAGCTTTAATTTCCGTATCTTGTGTTCTTCCATTTTTTCATCTGTATATTGCCGTGTCCATTTTGTTTCTCAGGATGTTGTAAGCAATACGGTTAGGGGTCTCTTTGTGCTGTATGTATGTACAAGCCCCAGGGCAATGGACGCCTAGCCTGTAATTTGAGCATCAGCATGCTATTGCAGTACAATTATACATAAAAGACAGCTACATAATACACTGCTTAACAGAACATTTTAATATACAAAAGAGATTTCAAAATAACAGAAAAATAGCAATACTGCAGGATCGGCAGTACTTTGCATCTTCAAGCCCCTACAGTAAACAGTGATTTTTTTTTTTTTTAAATGGTAGAAAAAGCAGAAGACGGCAGATTCGAAACTTTATCTGTGATACTATAACAAAATCTGAATGCATAGCTGTGTGTATATGTGGTACATGGTGTTGAAGAAATCCTTTTCAGAAAGATCTCTCCTCAGAAATTTTACCATTCACTGCTCTGTGAGGGGCTTGTGTTACTCAGCAAAATTTAAAGAAAAAAAAAGTCGTTTTACTCAGAACATAGTGGTACTTGTGGACTGTAATAACCTCAAGGTTCTGAAGATTCTCTATATCAACTACTCAGATGCCATCAAATACTATAACAGGAGTGTACAGGGCCCACAGACAGCCCAATAGAAGTGTCTTCCACAGGTGACCTGTAGTAATGAGTGTGCCAAATAAGGGAAAAAAAATCTATTGATGGAAAAAAAAAATCCATTTTAGATACTCTACTACTAGAAATCATGTATAGGGAATATTTATTACTGTATTCAATAGAAATTTTGGGGGAGGGACAGGCTTGGAAGTAAAATGAAAACCTGCTGAAAGTATCAAAACCTCTCTTTTGGCTCTGCAGTCAGACAAAAGAATTATGAAGCTATTAACAAAAGACTATATTCTAAATAGCAGCCTAATTTTGCATTAAATTGCTTTCACTTTTGTGTTTGTAACATACAATAATGTTCAGAGCTGAACGAGTCTTTTTAGATTGATCCCATATAAAAGGTCCTACATTTTTAACTCCATACTATATTTTATGAAGCAATAAATCAAGAAATCTGTGTAAAACACAAACATCTCTTTGAAGTAAAAGAACTTGGGGAGAACTGAGAGTAAGACTAAAAATATGAAGATAATTTTCACCTTCTGCAAATCATGGTATCTAGATTGCAAATCTACTAAGTCATTAGTTCTTCATGTCGACTCCTGAGTCAACGTTTTCCTTATCCTTTCTTGGAACACAGAGATTCCTATGCAGAAGCTAGATGAGCTCAGAGGAAAGCATTGTTCCTGTGATCAGTACCAGCTAGTTAGTGGGAACGATCTTGGGGGATAAATTTTAGCATTTGAAACACAGCATGTTGCACAAAAATTAAAGCAAATTCTACTTCATTCTGGTTAAATTAAAACATCATCATAAATAAATAGATGAGAAGAGAAAAAAATAATTTTCTCACAAAAAAAATATTCATTTATTTCTCCCTTACAGTTGTTTGATAAGTCTACTGTGCAGCATATCAAAATGAAACATGGAATCTCATTGATATTCTCTGGTATTTGATCTCAGCAGGGAATCTTTTTTTTCTCAGAAATATAATCCATTTCTTACATATGAGATACAAATACTAGCATACTTTAGGGCCCACTCCCACAGCTGAATGACAAATACTGCATCTCTAAATCACATTTTTGCAGCTCTAAAATTGACAGAAACGGGGAAAGCTGATATATTTACATAGGTGGACACAGAGTAAGATGATTTTGCCTGCAGGGCTATGATTTTATTGGCATCACAGAGTCATGGTGTGATGAATCCTATGACTGGTGTGTTGGAATGGAATGATACAGACTCTTCAGGAAGGCCAGGCAGGGGAGACAAGAAGAAGGAGGTGTTGCCCTCCGTGACAATGTCCAGCCACCATGCATGGAGCTCCACTTGGGGATGGATGAAGAGCCAAATAAGAGCTTATAGGTCAGGATTAAAGGGAGTGCAGGGACAGATGACATTGTAGTGGGGGTCTGCTACAGGCCACCTGACCAGGAAGATCTAGAGGATGAGGATCTCTATAGACAGACAGGACAAGCCCTGCTCCTCATGGGGGATTTCAACCACCTCGATATCTGTTGGAGGGATAACGCAGCAGGGTATAAGCAATCCAGGAGGTTCCTGGAGTGCATTGGTGATAACTTCCCTCTCCAAGTGATAGAGAAACCAATGCAAAGCGGTGCTATGCTAGACCTTGTCCTCATCAGCAAGGAGAGGCTGGCAGGGAATGTGAAGCTCAAGGGAAGCCTTGACTGCAGTGACCATGAAATGGTGCAATTCAAGATCCTTAAGGCAGCAAGGGAGGAGCACAGCAAGCTCACTGCCGTGAGTTTCAGGGGAACAGACTTTGGCCTCTTCAGCGAACTGCTTGATAGAGTACCACAGGATAAAGCCATGGAGGAAAGAAGGGCCCAAGAAAGCTGGTTAAAATTCAAGAATCACTTCCTCCAAGCTCAGGAGCAATGCATCCCAACAAACAGGAAGTCAGGCTAAAACATGAGGAGGCCTGCATGGATGAACAAAGATCTCCTGGAAAAACTCAAGCACAGAAGGAAAACCTACAGATGGTGGAAGCTAGGACAGGTAGCCTGGGAAGAATACAGACATCTCCAAGCAACCAGGGATCAGGTTAGGAAGGCTAAAGCCCTGATAGAATTAAATCTGGCCAGGGACATCAAGGGTGACAAGAAAAACTTCTATAGATATGTTAGAGATAAAAGGAGGACTAGGGAAAATGTGAATCCTCTCCAGAAGGAAGCAGGATACTTGGCTACCCAGGATTTGGAGAAAGCTAAAGCACTCAATGACTTTTTTGCATCAGTCTTCACTGGCAAGAGCTCCAGCTGCACCACCTAAGTCACAGAAGGCAAAGGCAGGGACTGGAAGAATGAAGAACCGCCCACTGTAGGAGAAGATCAGGTCCAAGACCTTCTAAGGAACCTGAAGGTGGACAAGTCTATGGGACCTGATGAGGTACATCTGCAGGTCCAGAGGAAACTGGCAGATGAAGTTGCTAAGCCGCTATCCATGATAATTGAGAAGTAATGGCAGTCTGGTGAAGTTCCCACTGACTGGAAAAGGGGAAATATAGCCCCCATTTTTAAAAAGGGGAAAAAGGAAGAGCCAGGGAACTACAGGCCAGTCAATCTCCCTTCTGTACCAGGCAAGAACGTGGAGCAGATCCTCCTGGAAACTATGCTAAGCACATGAGAAAAAAGAAGGCGATTTGTGACAGCCAACATGGCTTCACTAAGGGAAAATCGTGCCTGACAAATTCTATGACAGCGTTACTGTGTTGGTGGATAAGGGAAGAGCAACTGATGTCACCTACTTAGACTTGTTGAAAGCATTTAACACTGTCTCACATGATATCCTTGTCTCTAAAGTGGAGAAATAGGATTTGATGAATGGACCACTCGGTGGATAAGAAATTGACTGGATGATCACACTCAAACAGTTGCAGGCAATGGCTCGATGTCCAAGTGGAAGCCAATGATGGTGTTCCTCAGGGGTCAGTACTGGGGCCGGTGCTGTTTAACATCTTCGCCGGCAATATAGACAGTGGGATCGAATGTACCCTCAGCAAGTTTGTTGATGACACCAAGCTGTGTGGTGTGGTGTGGTGTGGTGTGGTGTGGTGTGGTGTGGTGTGGTGTGGTGTGGTGTGGTGTGGTGTGGTGTGGTGTGGTCGACAAACTGGAGGGAAGGGATGCCATCCAGAGGCACCTTGACAGACTTGGATGGTGGGCCTGTGCGAACCTCATGAGGTTCAACAAGGTCAAGTGCAAGGTCCTGCCCATGGGTTGGGACAATCCCAAGCACAAGTACAGGCTGGGCGGAGAATGGATTGAGAGCAGCCCAGAGGAGAAAGACTTGGGGGTGCTGGTGAATGAAAAGCTCAACATGAGTCGGCAATGTGCGCTTGCAGCCCAGATAGCAACCATAGCATGGGCTGCATCCAAAGGAGCGTGGCCAGCAGGCCAAGGGAGGTGATTCTGCCCTTCTCCTCGTGAGACCCCACCTGGGGTATTGCGTTCAGCTCTAGGGCATCTAAAACAAGAAGGACATGGAGCTGTTGGAGTGGGTATAGAGGAAGATCATGAAGATAATTCGAGGGCTGGAGCACCTCTGCTATGAAGACAGGCTGAGAGAGTTGGGGTTGTTCAGTCTGGAGAGGAGAAGGCTCCAGGAATACCTTATAGCAGCCTTCCAGTACCTAAAGGAGGCCCGCAAGAAAGCTGGAGAGGGACTTTTTGCAAGGAGGTGTACTGATAGGACAAGGAGCAATGGCTTTAAAATGAAAAGAAAGTAGATTTAGATTAGATCTAATGAAGAAATTCTTCACTCTGAGGGTAGTGAGACAGTGGAATAGGTTGCCCCATCCCCAGCAGTGTTCAAGGTAAGGTTGGATAAGGCTTTGAGCAACATGATCCAGTGGAAGGTGTCCCTGCCCATGGCAGGGGGATTGGAACTAGAGGATCTTTAAAGTCTCTTTCAACCCAAACCATTCTGTGATTCTATAATTCTATGATCTCATCATAAAAAAACATCCTGAACCTTGAGTATTAGGCAATTTCCAGCTTCTTTGCCCCAGGAACTAGTGGGATGACTGTTATTTTCTTAAAAGCAGTGAAGTCTGCAAAGCCATACATCTAAATATAAACAAGTTACTGGTGCCTAGACCAGGTATGATTTGTAAGGATTTTTTTTGCTTAAAATTTTATATTATTCTTAAAATATATCTCATAGGTCTATTTCCAGGGTTGGTTGGGTTTTGTTTGTTTGTTTGTTTTCTGTTTTTTTTTTTGTTTGTTTTGTTTTTTTTGTGTGTGTTTTCTAATTATCTAAATTCTGTTCTCTCACTTCATATGCATGCTTCCGTAAAATACTGGAGTTGACTCATTCTGATAAAATCTGCGAGCAAAATATTTTCACCACTGAAGTCTGTTTTGAGAAGTATAAACAAGTACAAAAAGTACAAACAATTTGACTACAAGTACAGTTACAGTCGAATCAAATACTAAGCAGCAGAGAATGATACTTATATACAGTATTTGTTAGTACAACCATCTGTACGTCTGCTCTACTTTCTGTTACAACTTTACATGAGACTTGAGATATTATTATCTTCTACTGGAAAAATATTTGTTACTTTTTCGAGAAAGAAAAATAGTAATATAAAAACCAAACAAACTAAAACCTGGGAACCATGCTAAGGCACATGGAGAGCAAGGAGGTGGTGGGTGACAGCCAACATGGCTTCACCAAAGGCAGATCGTGCCTGACCAACTTGGTGGCCTTTTACGATGGGGTGACAGGATCGGTGGACAAGGGCCGACCAACGGATGTCATCTACCTGGACTTGTGCAAAGCTTTTGACACTGTCCCGCACGACATTCTTCTCTCTAAACTAGAGAGGCATGGGTTGGATGGATGGACCACTCGGTGGATAAGGAATTGGCTCAATGGCCGCACTCAGAGAGTAGTGGTCAACGGCTCAATGTCCAAGTGGAAACCGGTCACGAGTGGCATCCCTCAGGGGTCCGTGCTGGGCCCGGCCCTCTTCAACATCTTTGTCGGTGACGTGGACAGTGGCATGGAGTGCACCCTCAGTAAGTTCGCCAATGACACCAAGCTGTGTGGTGCCGTCGACACTCTGGAAGGGAGGGATGCCATCCAGAGGGACCTCGACAGGCTGGAGAGGTGGGCCCGTACCAACCTCATGAAGTTTAACCAGGCCAAGTGCAAGGTCCTACATCTGGGTCGTGGCAATCCCAGGTACAAATACAGACTGGGCGGAGAATGGATCGAGAGCAGCCCTGAGGAGAAGGACTTGGGAGTACTGGTGGACGAGAAGCTCAATATGAGCTGGCAATGTGCTCTTGCGGCCCAGAAGGCCAACCGTGTCCTGGGCTGCATCAAGAGGAGCGTGGCCAGCAGGTCGAGGGAGGTGATTCTTCCCCTCTACTCTGCCCTCGTGAGACCTCACTTGGAGTATTGCATCCAGTTCTGGAGTCCCCAACATAAGAAGGACATGGACCAGTTGGAGAGGGTCCAGAGGAGGGCCACGAAGATGATAAGAGGGCTGGAGCACCTTTCCTATGAGGACAGGCTGAAAGAGTTGGGGCTGTTCAGCCTGGAGAAGAGGAGGCTCCGGGGTGACCTGATAGCGGTCTTCCAGTACCTCAAGGGGGCCTACAAGAAAGATGGGGAGAGGCTGTTCAGGAGGGCCAGTTGTGATAGGACAAGGGGTAATGGTTTTAAAATAGAGGGAGGTAGATTCAGGTTGGATATTAGGAAAAAATGTTTTACCATGAGAGTTGTAGAACACTGGAACAGGTTGCCCAGAGAGGTGGTGGATGCTCCATCCCTGGAGACATTCAAGGCCAGGTTGGACGAGGCCCTGAGCAACCTGATCTAGTTGGAGATATCCCTGTTCCTTGCAGGGGGGTTGGACTAGATGACCTTTGAAGGTCCCTTCCAGCGCTAACGATTCTATGATTCTATGATTCTATAAAACACTTACATAGCCCCTGGCTCAGTGTTGGACACTAGGGCAGAAAACAAGAACATCTGAATTTGTAAACAATTGCAATGGATTGATGTAAAGGGGTTCTGGTGGCAGGAGAGGGGATTTGCTCCCTGTGATTTCCCTAATTTTGGAACCGGGTCAGACCTGTTTCTGGCCATCAGATCGGACTCCCATCCCCCTCGGGGTTTAGCCAATCAGTGCCTCTGTGATTTGCCCTATTTAAGTTGGGACAAAGGAACTGGAAAAGGTGCTTTTACTGGGAGTGAGGAGAGAAGGGAGGAGGGCGCTGCTCCCACTTCCCAGCTCCTGGCCGGGCGGCTGCCCGTGCTGGGCTGGCGCCACCTGCTGAGGACGGCGGCAGTGGAGCCGCTTGAGGATCTTGGGGAGCACCCCGCTCCCAGGGTACCCGTTGGGCCGAGTTCATCCAGAGAGGACTGAGAAATGAGAGAAATGGCCAGACCGACACCAGGTCAGTGAAGATGGAATGGGAGGAGGTGTGCTGGAGCT
This sequence comes from Tauraco erythrolophus, assembly GCF_009769465.1. Taxonomy (NCBI): domain Eukaryota; kingdom Metazoa; phylum Chordata; class Aves; order Musophagiformes; family Musophagidae; genus Tauraco; species Tauraco erythrolophus. The sequence continues at coordinate 47,695,532 of NC_141466.1, read as the reverse complement.
GAGTTTCCCTTGCAACCGGTGGTGAGATGGCAGGTGGCCCCCCTGCAGCCAGGACAGACTCAGTGGAGCAGAGACCCACTCACAGCCCGTGGAGAAGCTACGTTGGAGAAGAGATGCCTGAGCCTGAGGACGATTGTGGTGAATGAGACGCACGACAAGGTAGAGACTCATCTAGAGTCCGTGTGATGATGCACGCCGGAGCGAGTGACAACAACTCCCTAAGAATCCAAGATCGTGGTAAAAGCCCACACTGGAGCAATCCAATGGGGAAGGATTGCTTCCTGTGGGCTGGACTCACGCTGGTGAAGTTTGTGGATTTTCCTTGTGAGTAGGGGATCCACTGGAGCAAGGGAAAAGAATGTAAGGACTCCTCCTCCTTTAAGAAAAGGAGTGGCAGGAACAACATGGGATGAACTGACCTGCAGTCCCCCATTCCCTGTCCCCCTGCACCGCTGGGGGAGGAGATAAAGCTGGGAAGAAAAGGAAAAGGGAGGGGGGAGGTGTTGTTTTTAAGATCTGACTTTGTTTCTTTTTATCCTCTCAAGTAACTGGTTTTGTTTCTCTTTATCCTTTCAAGTAATTGTTAATAAATTGTTTTGCTTTATTCCCAATCTGAGTCTGTTTTGCCCAGGACCATGGTTGGCGGGTGCTCCCTCTGTTCTTGTCTCGACCCTCAGTCCTTTTATTATATTTTTTCTCCTCTCCATTTCATTGAGGGGAGGAATGAGACAGCGGCTGTGTAGAGTTTATTTGCCGGATTAGCCTAAACCACGACAATATCCTGTTATTTTGAAATTACATTGCACATCATCTGTTTATGTCATAGTAAACCTGACTAGTAACACCAAGAAGCCTTTGTCTCCATCTCTATAATGGGTATATCATTTACTCTTTTTGTAGTGTATTTTCAGAAGTGGAGATGACAAATGTTGTTTAAGAATGAGAAATGTTTGTCATCTTCATTCCTACCTCACTAATGAGCAAATTCTATCCTTATATAAGTTTCTCTCTTATGCCAAGTTCTTTCTTCCTTGCATCTTCTAAGGGCTTATCCTGCATGTTTAATTGGAAGTCAAGTTTGATTGGAAGTTTTGTAGAATGGCTATCAATCTTTTCAAGACCTAGAAAACCAGCTGGTTCTATTGTAGAATGACACTGTCTGTACCCAAGAGCTGAGAATCAATCATAGAGATTTGACTGAACTGGCAAATTTCTACAGGTTTCCAGAGCAGAAGGAAGTGAGCAGGTTAGTTATTTTTGTTTCAGAACAGGAGGACCTTGGAAAAGTAGAGCAGTAGAGGGACTTCTTCTAGAGCTCCTATGAACAGAAATATTTTTCTTTAAATGTGCTGAGATCTATTCCTCCTGACCTGAAAAGAATAGTTATTACTTTTTCTCATTACTCACTGTATGAAAGAGTATGCATTAGGAAATAAAGAGTGGTCAGCAGACTATAGTGAGTCCCTATTTCTACAGGACACTATTTCTACAGTCTCACTCCAGACTTTCTAGTGTTTGCTTTTCTCAGAGCTAGTTAATAGAATTTGTTATTTACTACATCAAGAACATACAAAAATCTTCAAGTGCTTTTGACAATTATATCAATTTTATTTGAGAACTGGAAGAGCTTTTGTGATTATAAATAATCATTCTAATGCTTTTTTAATTGCGTCAACAACTAATGAGTCTTTTCCAACATGTTTTCAACACAGCCTACAGAAAAGAATTCATGTCTGTAGCTGATACAATACTGGATTTCAGGACATAATTTTTTGATAAAAAATATCTCTTTCAAACAAGTGACGTAGGTAACAGAACCACAGCTAATGGAGTTCCAAAAATTTTTACAACAAAACCAGTACTATTCTGAAAGAAATTTAAATAATTTAGAAAGAAAATAGTTAAGACAGACCAACAAAACAGAACAACCACTTTGTGGAATATATTGGAGGGGAGGGGATAAAGCAGCAGAGAGGAGGCCTGACTCTACATGATATAGAGAATTCCTCAATTCTGACGAATTAAAATGATATTTAAGTATTCTCAATGACTAGGAAAAACGTGTTCTGAATGTCCTGTTTTCAAAAATGATAGTAGTTATGTGTCTGTCATTTACATCAATATTTATTTTTTCTTCAATAATGGTCTAATACAAGCAAGGTGTAAATTAGCATTTTTCTTCAACTTTTTTTTATTCTTAAAAACTTACAAATAATTATTGTTATCTTTTTCTCTTACTTCATGGACACTTTCCTATGTCACACAGTATTCTGGAGGAAAGGGTTTTTCTTTTATTTCAGTTCAGAATACTAAGAAGTGTCTATTTATCAGTGTCTGTGACAAAAGTTAAAAATCAGTATCAGAACACGAATGAAAATCTGTCAGGCTCAATAGCTCTAGGATAAGCTGTTCTACTGCCTCACTACCCTCAGAGTGAAGAATTTCTTCCTTATATCTAATCTAAATCTACCCTATTTCATTTTATATCCATTGTCCCTTGTCTTATCACTATATACTCTTGTAAAAAGTCCCTCTCCAGCTTTCTTTTAGTCCCCTTTTAGGTATTGGAAAGCTGCTGTAAGATCTCCCCAGAGCTTTCTCTTCTCCAGGCTGAACAACCCCAGCTCTCTCAGCCTGTCTTCGTAGGAGTCCAAGTCCAGTAAGACACATGACTTTCAGAATTAAATGAACTCAGTCAATAATCACCTGGGGTAAGTTGTAATTTTATACTGAAATGAGATTCAGACATGGTGGATAATCATTAGCACTCACTTACTCGGGATATTCAGTACTTTATGTAGAAGTCAAACATGATTTCATTGATGGGGAAAATCTAATTGCTGTTTTCAGATTCCTCGTGGTGGTTATAGACAAGACAGAGATTCCAGCTATAAAGGAAAATATCACAATGAGGATGGTTAAACATTGAAATTAGCTGCTATGGAATTTCCACCCCTGAAGTTATTCAAAATCGGCAAAAAAGACTGAGGAACCTGGCATAGCATCAGTGTCAGCCCTGCTTTGAGCAGGAGGTTGGATCAAGTGGCCTTCAGAGAGCTTTTCCTAAATTTCTCTGTCAGTATAGCATTCCACAATGATCATTATCACCCTACAAGCAATATTGATTATAAAAGTAGCAATTATGATATACCACCGTCTTCTTCCAATTATGTCGTTCTTAATTAAATTCCAGCCCTGAAAATCAGAGAGCACTGGCCTTAATAGATCATCTATTCCATCTCCTTACTCCATTGCAAGAATGTAATTTGTGCCACATTTCTGATGATAATTTTTAGTCTGATTTTAAAGACAATGCCAGAGACTTTGCAAGTGCTTAACAAAGTTTATCTGTTTGCTTCACTGTGCATACTATTAGAAAGTTTATGTGATGTTTAACCTTAATCTCCTTTGCTTAAATTTAAGCCTATTATGTATTTATCTACTCATCCAGGACATGATAAATAAAGAAATATGATAAATAGAAACTCATTCTTTTCAGGATCCATTCTCATGAAGTTGCTAAATACTCATTTTGTGTTTTCTTTAATTTTAAGTCATGTTTTCCCAAATCTGGTCATATTTTTTGCTTTGCCCTTGAGGATGCCTTAAAATAAGGTAATATAAATGAACAGCTGTTGCCTTCGCCAGGATTAGCATAACATATATATCTTGCAGCCTATATCCCTGTTTTAAATTGTAATATAATGTTTTAATCCTTCTACTAGGAATAAAGTTTTTGAGTCCTGTCCATATGGGATATATCGCCATGTGTATATGCCTTCTGTAAAAATACCATACATCCAATTTTTTCTCATTCTGTTTATTACAACTCAGTATCATGCTTATATTTCACAAATTTATACACTATACCAACATGGAACACTATATCAACACTCACATTGAATGGTATCGGACTTAAAACAGACTGTATAATACTGCCAAGGAAACTTCATTTTTGACAGGTGAAAAAAATCTGGCTTGATAATAATTCTATCAGTTTTTAAAATGTGTCATTTCAAAATGCCATGTGAAACAGTATCAAAAACCTTAATTAAAACATGGTATGGCTCCTGCTTCTCCATTGCCTTCAAGGCCTGCAATCATGCAAAGTCCCTTTTTTCCCTTTATAAAGAGGAAATTGCCATTTTCCAGGTTTCAGATACCATTACCTGTCTTCTATTGTCTCTCAAAATAACTACTAATGGTCTAAACGTTTCTCTATAATTCCAGATGGAAGAAACAGTGAGTTGATAGTCAGTGAAAGGCAGTATAAGTTTCAGAGAGTATTTCTTCCCTTTATAGATTTGTCTTTCAGTATCATGTTAATGTTATCCAAATAATACAAAGTTCTGTGTATGTCTTTATTATCTATAGCAACAATTCCCACACCTTCCAATGTAAGACATAGGGTTAAATAAATCTAAAACTATGATACATATATTGATAGAAAAAGAGGTGATTCTACTCAATAGAATAAGGTATTTTCTAGATAATTTTTAAAAGAAGTCTTTAAGATTTAGATCGAAGTTCTGCTTTCCTAGTTTAAAGGATTTATTTGTATAATTCTCACAGATATTAAAAAAGCTTTACTTTTATAAAGTAATAAAGGTTCTAGGGAGCCTGAGTAACCTGATCAGTGCAAGCCAACCCCACCCCACCAAATGAGCTGTTCTTAAGGCCATCAAAGAGAGTGATTAAACCATTGGACCTGGTATGAAATCTGCCATCACAGGGCTTACAAACACAACCAGAGAAGAAATTCTGCCTTCCTCCAAAACCATGAAAACCACAGGGGCTTATTTCCTATGAGGGTAAAGGACTTATTATGAGATGCAGGAGAAGGACCATTCTGGGATTACTTTAAACGGGTTGTGGCCATGTCTCAGAGTTGTTATGGGATGTTTAGGGGAAGAACTAAATGAAAGGAAAGAGAGGGATAAGGGTGAACCGGAGAGGAAGAAGCCTGAGAAAAAAAAGATGCAGAAGCTCCCTTGTAGGGGCATGTATAAGAAGACCATTTAACATAGATTATTGATTTGATATCTAGATTTACAGGAATACAAAGCAATGGATTTTAATGTCATGCTGGAAATCACCTCAGAACATGGGTATTAGACATCTGAAAGCAGCTAAGGCCTTCATTCAAAGTAATAAGAGAAAAACAGTTTTAGAAATGTTTTAGCCAAATAAAAGAAACTTGACTCTAATTTAATTTACATGATGAAAAACTAGAGTAACAGAAACAAATTCAACAAATTATACTCTAAAAGCAGTGTCCAGTCTTACAGTTCCAACTTACAACCAACCAACCAAGTATTGTCATATATTATTTGAGCTCTAGTAATATTTGAACATATAATTCTTGAACCTTGTATCTCCTTTGGTACTAGCGATGGAGAAAATGTTTAAAATTACACAATGACAAGAATACGGTGACATGCATGCTATAATTATTATATAAGGAATGAAACAACATCATGAGTCATATACAAGGATTCAGGCGTGGGAGAGAGAAAAAGAAAATAAAAAAAAAAAGAAAGAAAGGCATTGTAAACAAACATGAACTTTGAATATTACCATTTTTTAAAATCTGAAAGACTGCGGATTTTGTTGTGGTTATTTTATCAACTCAGAATTTTTCTATAATAATTTCATTTAGCATTCACTTACTTTAACTGAACATTAACTTATTTTAACTTAACCAGAGTCTCAGTGAAATTATAACAAAGAGTTAAGTAGCACCATCATCCAAAGAAAGCATCAGCATGTGCTTCACTTTGGTTTTCACGGTCTTAACCACTTTGTGATCTGGGAACCCTTCCTGAATCAGAGACAAAAGCAGGGAAAATTTTACAATTGAATCCAAGGACTTCAGTAAATTTAAATCACTGCTTTTTTATGTTCTTTCTTAAAACTTATTTTCTACAAATATTTAACAGTGTAGACAAATGACAGATGGCTCAAATACTAAATTTTGCACTAAGCAGGTCCAGATCCTCAAATAAGCTATGAAAGACAGGTCATGACCTTTGTGACCTTTTGAATTCACATGGTTGGATACCTCATGTTCTAATTTCAAATTTCAATATCTACATAAATCAAGCACTGAAATTAAATGTCTTTTCTTACTGTTAAGACTGTTTGGCATGCAATTGTTTTTTCTCCATATTAGATAAATAAAAAGTATATACGTTTCATTGTATACCAAGTTCCAGAAATGCTAATGTGTAAGACTACATTTAGACCAGATTTAGAAAAAAAGTTTAGTGGAATTATATTAGATGTTCTACTTAATATTAACTGCAATTGCTGCAGCTAATATTTTTTATTGGTTTTTATTATGCATATGAGCACATTGCTGACATACTTTTTCTGTATACTTATGGTATGAATATGTAATTTTTCCCTGTTTGATGCCACTCATTTGCAAGGTAAAAATTAGCTCCCTTGTTTATTGCTTTATTCTCCTGACCTGATCTATAGGAACAAATCACATGTTCTGGGCAAACCCAAATGCAGAGTATACAGTCTTTTTGGAGAATTATTGGATCAGGCGCAGTGATGTTGGAACATAGCTATGCTATTCTAAGGATCATCTTGGATGTGAAAAAAACGCAGCTTTTATCATATATTGTTCCAAGCTAAAATGCAGATCCACAACAGAAGCCCCTATATCTTAGGAAGAAATTCTTCAGTACGAGGGTGGTAAGACTTTGGAATAAATTGCCCAGAGAAGTTGTGGATGCCCCCTCCCTGGAGGTGTTCAAGGCCAAGCTGGACAGAGCCTTGAGTAGCCTGATCTAGTTGAGAGGCGTCCCTGCCCATGACAGGGAGGTTGGATTAGATGATCTCTAAGGTCCCTTCCAGCCTATGCCATTCTATGATTCTATGATTCTATGATTTTTACTTTTGAAAAATGGGGGGTTAATGCTGAGCTTGATGTAATTCAGGGTACAGCAGGGTTTAAATTACTCTAATTCTGTTTTGATAATTTGCTACAGCTTGCATGATTTCCGTATCAATATATACAATCTACCTCTGTTACTTTGCTAAGATGGAGCATATAATAATTGGATGGTCAGATGCCTAGGTAGGAGGACTGGAAAAAAAAGCAGCTACACAACTTTCAAGAGAGCACACAGAGCTTATGATTGCAAACAGCTGGGATGCTTCTCATGGTCTTTCTCATTTCACATGCATAATAGGATCACCTTTATTTTACATTTGCTTAGAACATTTATTTATAGCAAATAAGAGCTTTTGCAGAGATTGTCAGTGTTATTCTCACTGTTATTTTCCGTAAATTGGTATGTTATGTGTAATCTCATCATACTGGTGTTACTTGGGGTTTTGTAGCTTTTCCTAGAACAGTCTTGCATTATATGGAAAACAGTATATTGGACTGAATGGGCCATGCGATGGATTCAGTTATGCAATATTTAATCTCCTTTTGTTAAGAAAAATTTAATCCTTTGCCTTTTCATTTAGCTCAAGAACACTCACTTCTAACATTTATTTTACAAATAAATCAAGCAAAGACAACATTTAATTCTGAAATATCCTGGATATCATGTTGGTTTTATTTAAACTGTGTTCTGTCAAAAAGGTTACAATTGTTTATCTTTCTTTTCTTTTTTTTCCAGATGAATGCAAACAGGAGAAATGAAGGGTTTGCCATATTTCTTTGTGTGACTTGTGAATAGAAGAGTGACAAAGGATTCTTTCATGCATTAATGTGAAGTTGGATCAATTAGAGCCCTACACATACTACATTCCTGACAGAAATGTCTCATTCACAAACAGAAGTGTTCCAATTGAAATATCTGGAGTTCAGGATGGGATGCCTAATTTACTCTGACAGAGTTGTTGATTTATCTGAAAATATGTTCTATCAAACCTGCAGACTTCTGTCCTTAATTACATTTTAGCAAACAAGCACAAGAAGATCCTATGAATACTAAGAGCTTTTAAGATATTCAGCAGAGAGATTCTCAAAAGGGCAATAGTAAATTGTTTTCCCAAAATACAGGGAGGTGAAGGTATCCAGAGTAAAACATAAATAAAGCAAAACAAGTACCTTCTTTTTGTCTAAAGTGGTTGAAAGCAACTGATGTAAAAAGACAACCCAGCCACATAATATTTAAATATTGTTTCAGTAGGACTATTCACTAAGTTTGACCACATAAACTGATAGTTGTAATATCGAATCTTAAGTGACTGTTCCCTTTCTTGAAAAGCTTATTGTTCATCCAATAATAATTCATTCATAGATTGTGTATATGTAATTAACAAATTATAGCAGTAAACGCAAATGTCAAAGGTTTTCCATATGGTTATGTGCTATAAACAACCTGAAAACCAGCTAGATTGTAACAGTTAGCTATTTATTTCAAAGTTTACCTATTTAATGCTTCCTTATAAGCTAATTTAAATGTTCCATTGAACAAATTAGTCAGAACTGAGCTCTGAAATCCATGGGAGATTTACTTGAATGATGAAACCAAGATTTCAAATTTATCAGATTTTTACTGAAAAGTACCAGTACTATCTTTCCTTGTCCTTTTAAGGAAACATTTTTAAAAATCTTTTTTCCCGGTAGACTAGAGATAACATCTATTTCACAAGTGGCAGAACACAGACTGGGAGTGCCATAGGCTTAAAAAGCTGACAGCAGCTATGTTAGGAGTTTAAAAAGTCATAAAGGCATTTAAAAAAATTGATAGAATATATACAGAAATTAATGAGTCCTCTATTTAGGAAATAAAAAAATTCTGCTGATCTGACAGTCCTCAGTCATTTATTTTACATTAGGATTCAAAGTTTGTAGTAGTAGTAGAGTCTGAATGATTCAAACAGGGATAAAAATCAAATGTGCGTTTTCAGTCAAGTTTACAATTTAAGGAGCTGCAAAAACCATTAATGTTTTCATTACTAAGCCTGTCATTCTTTGTTGAATGTCATGAAGATACAATTGCAACATGTGTTTTCTATTTCCACTAATAGTGTTTCTGTACAGTGTTTGTTGTTACGAATCTCATACAATATGCTTTTTCTGGTCTACCAAAGTGAATCAAAGTAATACAACATGAAGTCATCTTATGTTAACAGATTGTTGATCAGAAAAAGTTCTTTATGCAACTTTTGTGCAAGAATATTTTCTTAACAGTTTGAAAAGTTCTGGATCATTAAGCGATTTAGTTTAACAACCACTTGATTAGTACATATGAAATACTTGTCTTGAAAATTCAGACTCAACCTGTTCCTTTACCAGCACATAAGCACACTTGTTTCTCTTAAGAAATTATCTTGACTTGTAATATCTCCATGACACTATATTTCCCTAAGGTATTGTCATCTTTTTGAAAGCTTTCTGCTAGATCAAAGTAAAAGATAAAACTGAAATTACATCAATGAAATAAACTATTCATATGGAACTAATCTTTCCAGCAAAACTTTCATAAATAAAACATCTCTTTTAAAGGCTTGTGAAAACAATTTATTATTTTTTTTGTGGAAATTGTCAAGTGTTATGCTGTGAACATATTCAGCCTTCTCTCGCAACTTAAGATAAATGTAAAAATGGTTTAAAATATGATCAAATAACATTTGTTCATAATATATGCTGTACAGATAATTGCAAAAGTAACATTTCTGCATAGCCACACTGAAAGAAAACACAATGTTGCCAAAACTCTGTTGCCAAACAGTAAAATTCCGAGTTCTTCCCTTCATCGTGCAGGCCAGGTGCTACTATTTTTATTCATGATGTTTTTTAATATCATATAACAAGCCACAATATTTTGAACACTCCTCATAATGCTTTTCTTTACAATAAATGGGAAAAACTGCATTTTTATTTTATTGGACATGCCGTTAATGGATCCATATGGCAATCCACAGGAACATCTAACTGTCAGTCATTTCACAGTTTAATTGTACACTGATTTTACTTGACATTATGCTCTAATAGTGCTGATATCGTTGGATACCAAAGATGACTTTGTTTTTATGAAAAATAAGTTAAATTGTCTAAAAATATTATTTGGAAAATAGTCTATTGAATAACATTACACATAAGTTATTTAACAGAAGTCAGTGTGTTTTGCTTTGGTATATAAATCTCTTCTAATTCTTGTGCATGCAGAATTGTAATTACAAATGTTATGTTTGAAATTATTTCCAGTTGCATCTGTTTTTCTATCTACTTACTATTGCTTCCATATACTTAATGAATAATATAATTAATCTCTGCTTGTAAATCACAGTATGAAAATCAACTGTAGTCATGTGCAAAACTGAGAAAACAGTCACATTCTCATTTTTTATCCTACTAGTATTTGAAAATAAAAAAAAAAAAAGTAATTTCTTCAATCTAAAGGCAGACAGCTAATTGAAATATCTAACTTAGATGAATTCTTCTCTGAGCCCGTATCTAGTGAATGGAGAGACCAATTTGTAGTCATTCAGAACGTTATTTGAGCATCTAGTATCTATATTCTTTGAAGGATCCTCCAGTAATAATAAAAGACTAGGATTAATTATCTCAAAGTGAGATGGCAGAAATTTTCTCCTTTTGTGTCCACTTAGTCCCAAGCCATCATAAGGTCTATTTTACTATTTTGATACACTACACATTCATAAATCTGTAATGACAAAGGGTGTTTGAGTGGGTGTGTGCATGTACATACGTGTTTATAGCAATCAAAAGAGATAAGAAATACACATGTAATTATACACTCAGCTCTCAGCCTTTTCTCATAGGGGAGGTGCAGCAGACCCTTAAATATTTTTGCGGCCCTTTGCTAGACTCTCTCCAACGTGTCCATGTCTTTGTGGTACTGAGGAGCCCAGAACTGGACACAGTGCTTCAGGTGTTGCCCCACCACTGCTGCGTAGAGGGGAAGGATCATCTCCCTCAACCTTCTGGTAATACTTTGCCCAATGCAGCCTATTCATTCCTTCACAACCAGCAAACATAAAACTACCTTATTATTCCTAATATTCCATGAGTAAACAGTAAAGCACCAATAATTATTAATTTAATATTACAAACTCTTTGGCATACTTGATAAATAGTCTCACAACATTGGCAAGAGAACTAAAAACTGCTAAAAAAAATCACAAATCATCTTCAGCAGTTTTAAATATTATCTACATTCTCCAAAACAGAAAAGTGAAACCTCAAAAATAACTCATATCGAATAAAATGGAAATGTCATTATAATTCTCAAAGTAGTAAAGTTTAATGAGTATAGTGTTCTAAACAGAGTAAATGAAACTTAGTGTCTTCACTACATTTAACAATAGTCTATTTAAACTGTTTAAAGTATCTTTCCTTTGGCTTTCTCACTGCCTTGTTTTCAACTTCTTAAAATACTTGAAGATATTCACTTTTAGTTTCCACAGGTGTGCATACAGCAATGGTAATACAACTTTTAAACTGTAATGTAGCTCTTTATTGTGAGTCTTGGATCGTTGACTGAATAGCGTATTTTGTATGCAGCATTCACTTTGATTTTGACAGAAACCCAGAAAAACATTACAGAGTAAACTGCCCATTTTCTAAAAAGCAATACAAAACAGACTAGGATCTTAAAAAACATTAGATTCTGAGAACTGACAAGTATTGCAAGTACAGTTTTCAGAACGATTCTGATTATTCAAATAAAGTTTTGTATTTGTCACTGGACTTATTCTGTTTTAAATCTTAACCTGCCTTCAAACACAGACTGCTTTTCGGCGGTAAGCTTTTCACCTGGAATGGAATGGCTTATCCTGTGCAGTACTCCATGACACATCCAAACTGCTCCATAAAAATGAGTACAAAAAGAAATGCAAAAGCATTCACTACTTAAATCTCAGAAGCAAAGTACAAGCCCTGAAAAGTTGGAAAAGTTCTGACTTTAATAGCAAGCAGTGGCACAAACTTACTAGATGCATACTACAAAAAAAAAATACACATTTTATGATTTACTCAGATGAGTACATCAGTGCACCAAATGAATGTCAATGAGAGCAAGTCAGATTGACAGTGTTCAGTATCTTCAACCAAATCATAATTTTTGCTTGCAGCTGCTGAGTCTTCTGTTTGATTAACATCTCTTTATTATTTTTATTCATAAATTCATGCACTCAGAGGATCTGTCCCCTGTTTTACAGTCTCAGAAATATTCTTCGCAGTTCATCCCATAATGAAGAAGCAGTTTTGCTTGCTTCTAGCCAAACAAAAAGAGCATAGCTACCTAAATCACGGACAAAATTTACCTTATATACCACAAAAGGACACTAAGGATGGATTTTAATTTCAGATTAAGAAACTTGAATTTCTGTGACTTAATGTAAGTGATCCAGCTTCTGAACTTCCTTTTTAATAAATGGTGATTTAGTCAAAACAGCCTAGAAAGAGATTCAGCTCAGTTTGAGGTAGATACCTTAGGTGGGATTCAGCTGATTAAACATAAGCATGTACCAATTTGAGATACCATGAGACATCAAGGACATTTACAAAGAGCTGATACATCAACTCTTGCTATAGATTGGAGATCCTAAGCAAATTACGACAATGAAGATAACCTGCTATCTCAGGATGCTGTCTGAATTGGTTCATGTGCAGTCAGTAAGCAGTCAGCTTCCTCATAATTGCGTCCGCAACTATTTTCATCGAGGATAATAGCTCACAAAGGGTCACCAGCTGATGAATCATCAGCAAGTGTTCAGTTTGCACAACTGCTGGAGATTATTAGTAGCCTACAGGAAGAACTCCTGAGCATATAAAAGCCTGGAAACAGTTGACAAATATCTACACATTACACTGCTCCTGTGTCTCTTAGTGCTGTTGCTTCACCTCTGGTACTTAGACTTTTGTCAGCTCCTGACAGCATTTCATTGCATGAATATGCAGATTTTCTAATGTTCATTTTACTAATCCTTGATAAATTCAACCTAATCAGGCAGCTATAACAAAGAAAAAAATGCTATTTTGTATTTAAATATTTGAATTTTGCTAATGATAGGTGGAATTTTCATAATCTTATTAAATTTTTGTTTTCCAAAATGCATGCTCTGGATAAATAACATTGAATTATAATTTAAAATTTATTTCGTTTTTTCCTTAGTTTTCAACTAATGCAGTAGCTAAAAAATCTCATTGCTTTATTTTAAAACATTTGCACTTTGGGTTTTTTCAACAGTATTTATGATCTATTCTTCTTCTAATATCTATATCTTTAGTGTTCTATGTAAAAATAAAGTGATTAATGACTGATATGTTTAAGAGTTTTTGTAGTCATTCGAAGTAAGATTATGATATTCAACTCAACATGGTCATTGGTGAACACCAGGAAATAATGATTTCTCATGGCTGAACCAAAAGTGAGTAAAAAGAAAAAGCAGAAAGCAAATAATTCAAATTAATGTGATGTAGAAGATGTTCTTATTCCTGTTTGTGAAAGTGAGTAGAGTTCAAAAATTATTTTTTTTAAATAACTATTTCCATTTCAGAAATTGATATTATAATTTCTCTCCCATTTTGTACACAAAATTGATTTAGATAGTTTTAGAAAATATTACAATGGAATGTTTCAATGTTATTTTTAAAATAAAAGAGATATTTTTCTTACATATTTTTATCACCTAACTTAACAAGTCTCCTATAGATGGTGACTCAGAACCTGGGAATATCCCTGTATTGACAATACAGTAAGCATGAGAAAAAAATAACTTCTAAATATAAGCACTTAAATTAGGTGCCTAAACTTAGATCCTAATTATTAACATTTCTCTGAATTATGAATAGTTCCAATTTACTCGGAATATATTTACCATTTATGTATAACATTTTGCTCGTTTTTATTGACATTTCTCTTCACCTCATTCAGACTGTTCTATGATTAGTTATGGGAGAAATTAACTGTGAGTAAAATACATCAGTGAATATATTTTTCAGTGATAACAAAAATCAGTAAACAGATGTGAAGTAGAAAAACCACTTCTTTGCAGCATGCCCCAGTTTACACAAATGTTGAATGTTACACATTTGTGTTTGTAAAAGTTTCTGAAATAATTTCTTTTCAGATAGTATTGTGATTATTGTAGGTATCAGGTAGATATGATTATTGACTAAACTTGTCATATTTGAGGATCCTGTATTTTGGAGTTACATTCCATGAATAGCATGGACCTTATCACTTCTCTGGAAATGGAAAAAGAAAGAAAAACATGGCTTAAATTAAAATGCAATTTAAAAAAAAAAAAAAAGACAGTCTCACAATAATTCACTGCTTCTGTTGCATATTCAGCTTTTTGCTTACTCTGGATAAAGTAGGCATAGGATGCCCTTTTAGATGCTTCTATTTTCCTATGTTTTTGATCAACTCTGTTGGATTCCCATCTTCATGGCACAATTTATTTTGCATGCTATCCATTAGCTCGTATAGAATCGCCTGAAGGAGGAACCCTGTTGCAAATATATACGTTGTCACTCCCAGTTAACTTTATGCGTTTCTTACAAGCCTGCTGTAATACAATTTGTCTTTGTGTCAGCTGGACACTACTTCCTGTAAGCTCTGCATCAGTCTTTCTTCTACCATTATGTTATTTTTTAAACATGAACCATAAGACTAATAGCCATGATAAAATTCATACAGACAAGTGCTACTGCTCTCTCCATGCTGCCAGGAAAAAGAGGCTCATTACAAAAGAGCATTGTGACCAGTATTTCAGAGAATGGCCATGTATGTTCTTAGGTATTGTGCACCTGGGCCTGATCTGACAATATTTTGATGAATTCCTGTAATCACAAAGGTGAACAGATACGTTATATGTGGCCTGACACAAAGTCAACGGAAGTGTAGGCTTATCCTTCTGCAGCAAAATCCAAAGAGAAGATCTGTGGGAGCATGTGACGAGAAACCTTCCAACCCTCTCTCCCCAAACACTCATTCAAATTCTTCACTGGGAAAACTACAAGACCTAGAGATGAAAATAGGCTTCTCAAGTCTTGGGGATCATTAGAGATACAAAGCAATCATTTATGGTTCTGACTCAGTGACACAGTGCTATTGGACTTAATTATAAAAGGGAAAAAATACTGTATATTAACACTTATAACTTAGCAGCTGCCCTCTTTTAGGAGAAAAAAGCAAAGAACTGCCTCATGATTCAAGACCAGTGTTGTTTATGCCTTGATAATATAGATTGTAGGGTTGTGGTTTTTTTTTTTTCCATAACTGCTGTTTTTAATAGTTCAGTTAATTTTTTACCACTTCTCCCCTTCCTTCCTGCCCATCTTTCTGTCAGTTTACGGTTTTATGGACTTCCATTATGTCTATTCTCTGGCATCTAATTTCCAAATTAAAGAATTTCTTTCTGCAAACTCAGTCATTCCTTATATGAAAGCATTCCACTCCTTTGATCCTTAAATTGCACGAATAAAAATACATTAAATTGGTTTTCACTATTCTTTGGAGTCAATGGAAAGATGTGTTACATTTTCCCTTGTTCTTGTGGTGAAGAACTCTACATATTACATACTTCAGTGTGGTTTTTTTTAGGGGGGAAATCTATTTTTCTTTTGAAAAAGAAGATACTACAGAATCACGTTCGTTTTTTTTTTTTTTAATAGAGATTCGAATCGATGTTGCTTATTCATTAGAATAAGTGCAAGATAATGTTAAAAACTGATTTTACATTATAAGACAGTTAAAATGAATTATCCAAACCATGGTTTAAAGACAAATATTTCCAAACAGAAGTACTAATTTATTTAATTGTTTGAATCATAATTTATATATAGAACAGAGACTCATTCAATATATAACAATTTGAAGAAGTGAATTCTAAAAAAAAGGTAAAAAACATAGACAGTAGGACCTGTGTTTATATATTGATGCAGATATGTGAAAATAATAAGTAGTTAGAAATATATAAATAGATTGCATATCTGTTTAATCCTATCACTTTCATACTGCTAGAGAATGGGTAACATTTATATTATTTTATACTGCTTCTAACACCGAGCTAAGCTTTTAAAACCAAACAGAAAATGAAGACACAGTATATAAATTAAGGATTCTATTGGGTATCTTTCTAAGACATTATGCTAATTTTCCCAAGAAGAAAGACAGAGAAGAATGTGCTAGACTGAAAACATCAGTTCAAATAAGTGATTGTCCTGACACATAAAACTTCAAGCAAAATTGCACATTCATGACTAAGGAAGGATGGTTAAGGAGTAATGATATCCTTGTAAGATTTAGAAAGCCCTAGGTGAACTTTCCCTTCTGAAAGATTGCATTAGCAGGACAGCTACATAAATTTGAGATCCAATTGAAAAACAAGAAAAAGGAATAAAGTATTTAAAATGTGACTTCAGTGGAATTTAAATACCCAGTGCCCAAACTGTAACACTAAAAATCTGTGTAAACTAATGCTGACCATAGAAGTGCTAAAAAGGATTTGATTCGATGTGATTTATTTTATTTTATTGTACTATATTGTATTGTATTGTTTTATTAATTTTACTTGAGCATTCACCCAACATTCTGCTTTTGCATGTACTCTAAGTGTTGAAAACCAATTAACAATTTGGCATTCAGATTATTAATTGAGAATCCAAGAGCCAGTTGTTCTATCATTGAGGTCTCACTTGCGCAGGAACTACAGTAAAGAGTCACAGCTTTCCTTCAAAGTACGTAAAGACTAAGATATGGCTGTTTTTATGCAACAATACTACGATGTAGCAAACCTGATTAAATTCTCTTTTGTGCCTGAGGGAAACCTATATTTGCAATCTCCTCCAGAATATTTCAACTGTTTTGATGTAAGGACGCTTTTAACCTCTTTCTGCTGAATTTTTATGAATTTGTACAGAAGAATTCAAGTTTATTTGGTTAAAAATAGACATAAAGCAATTCTATAACCTAGTATAACCAAAAATAGGATTTGTTTTAGAGTCCCTCCTCCACAACCTGTTTAGACATTTTATAAGATACAGTCATTGAATGAAATACCTAAGCAATTCCGAAAACCCTCAACAGACCTAAATACAAAATGTAACTTTTAGGTTTGAGACAAGTAACAGTATGTAGTTTGCCTACTGAGTATTTAAAACGAGCATTTCTACAAATAATTCTTCTCAGATGCTTTTCTGAAAATCCCACTTGGTCAATATGATTATCAGTATGAATGGAAGAAAAAGGCACAGGAAAAGTCTTTTGTCCAGATTAGTGATCAGTGGCCATTGCAAATCTCAATATAAACACAGTAAATTCTTTAAAATACGTAATTATAGTTAAATAAATAAATTTATTAAGCATTTTGGCAGCCGAGATAGATTTTAAGAACATTTCAAACTTTCAATTATTTTTGAAAATTTGGGATTTAATGCATAAAAAAGCACCAATATTGCAATGTGTATCTGATCAGTCTAATGAGTGTGCTAAGAGACTGTCCTAACCAAGATGCTTTTTCCTATATCCTCAACAATATCCAAAGTAGAAGAAAAATCAGACATCACTTAGATGTGTTGAATGTGCCTAACTTTATAATGTAAACCCAAAAAGGATCTTATTTGAAATTCTAGATAGTCTTAATCTACTTGTAATTATTCTCTTTCAGATCTGTAAAATTATAATGAATGCTTCCAGTCTTAGAGAGATATCTGACTTTAAAGTAATTTTATTCCTAATAGATGGGCCAAAGATCATTTAGTCTGTATCTTTGTACATATTAAGAAGTATGCAATATCTGCTACAGGCAGCCTACTTATCCTGTGCTTCAAGCTTTCTCAACACGCCCATCTCTTTGAGTGTAATTTCACCAGTAACTAAAAATGCTTAATAAAACCATTATTTAAATAAAAATAATGAAAGGTAATAGCAAAATACATATAATAATACTGAAGTCAAAGTGGATATTAGTAAATTGTCATTAAATTGTTCTGTGTAATTGAGCACTTTACTAATAATGATACTATTCATTACTTTTCTTTGTCTATCTGTAACATTTAAGTATGCTACAAATGTTTGAACTACAGGATGCTTCACTTTTTGCTAATCATAGGCACCTTAAAGTTAGATGCCTGCCAAAATTAGTTAACTTGTCTTCCTCTGTGTGAAAGGAGATAGAGAGGAGGTATTTGCTCTCGTGTCCCACACAATGGTTATGAGGACGAAGTGTCCTTTGCCTACTTTGAGATTTAGGTAACTAAATGTAGTTTTCTGCATGCAGATGGTCTATAAAGAGGTGCTTAAGATCCCATTTACATTTAGAGAAGATTTAGGGCTCATTTCAGTTTCCTACATATCCTTAAGCATGGAAGGACATTTTAGATATTCTAGGCTATTCAAAATATCCACATAGGTTTTGCAGCACTGACATGGGAACTCTGGAAGCCCTGTGACCTTCTGGAGCATCAGCCCACTTTCAGTTATGTATCGGTAAATAAATCAACGTTAGTGTCATTTTCAGTAGTTTGAGGTATCTCTGAGAGGCTGCAGTAGTCACTCCAGGAAGCTGGAGGGTCTTCCACAAGCCTAAGCAACATACATAAATAGCAAATAAAATGCCAGTAGATGGCATTATATCCCAATAACTTACATAGCACTTTGCATTAAGAAATATCAAAGTCAAGTGCTCTGTGAACCACTTAGTTACTGAAAGTCCTGTCTGCATGGAATTGTAGTTACTTAAATTCAGGAGAGTGATTCAAGAACCTTTAAGCTGAGATATTCTCTGTGTTGATGGTTTGAGACAAAAATTTCCCTCAACAGTTCAACTTACAGTACTGAACATGCTCTATATTTTTGCCGGCTTGCTGACTGTTTAGGCACCTGTTTCAAAGTTCAGCCTGGCCCAAATTCAAGAAAATTATATCCGCCACAGAGACTGCTTTGATCAACCTTCTCAGACCACGTTGAATCCACTGAGATCTGGACGTAAATGTCTTTGCTAAGCATTTCAGTTTTCCAGAGATGACTACCCAGAGGCATGAAAAGTAACAGAATTATGCAGAAGCTACAAGTTTAGACTCCAGCTTTTCCTGTTCCTAGACTTTCCTTTTCACCAGCTTTCACATCAGGAGTAGAGCACCAGTCTGAGATTCAGTCTAAAGTAAAAATTTCCTACCAATCTATTCTAAGCATCTGGAATCAGCCTTGCGAATCTCACTCGAGAAGCTGAGTGCTTCAATACAGACATTTGTAATACTAAGTATCATGTAAGCTGTTTTGTTGAATGCCTGTCCAGTGTTGTTGCTAATGGGATATAATTAATGCTAAGTTAGTGAATAGTTCTGAGCTTGGCAGAATTGATACATTTGTCACTGCTATCAACAGTTGCTCTCAGTGTATAACCTTGTCTGTATAGATCGTTACTTGAAGCTATTAACTCCAATCCCAGGGGATGTCCTACCCTTCCCTGAAATAAGTCAAACTAGAATTATGAACTAAAAATATTGCTGCAGAAGGTAGCTGACATAAGAAAGTAAGAACAATGGACACTGAGATAAGAAAGACTTCATTCAGTAATAGACTTTGAGAACAAAACTAAAACCCCAGAAAGAGACCCAAGCTGGCACATGACACAGGCTGTGAACAACAGTGCACTCCTGCCGGGGCTGCTCTGGCGACTGGCTCCACATAGCCCCTGCTGACTGCAGAGTAGTGGACACAGTGTAACACCTGGTAAGGCAGCCTGGACTGCTGACCCTCCAGCTACTTCTGCACTGGGAAGCAATGGCTGGAGAGAGGCAACCACACAATGGTGGACCATATTTTCTGCTCCGGGAATTACCACTTGCTGCGGTAAAAGTCTTCTCCCTACTTCCTCTTCTCCAATCCACACAGTTACCTATCTTACTTTTTGAAATGTCTCTTTTTCCCTTGGTGAAGTCCCACAGTCTCGCTTACAGGTACGCTGTCTGTTTTTGATAAATAGTATCAATTATTAACAGAATTTTCATCTCCAAAAGGGCAGCTCTTTATTAGGAGAGGAGCAATGCTAAACTGAAACTTTTAAGGAAGAGGTGCCACTTGCTGAGACTGTTGGTAGAAACACTTCCAATAGTAAAGGAAACACAGAGGAATCACTGTTCTTCATAGATAATACACAGAAGATGAAAGCAAGAATTAAAGACCTACCTATGGAAGACATACCAAAGGAAAATATGTTTTATTACAAAAGTTAGCAATTAGGAACTGGAAAAGCATTTAAAGTTTTATCTTACTGTGCTACAGGTGAAGGTATTGCTATTTCACCATTTTTTTTGACAAGTGGTAAAAACATTCACATGAAGGGTTTACTATATAAAAAGTATCTGTAGTAAACACCTGGAAAAAAACACAGATAGTGAGAGATGACCCTCTTCAAAAAAAAAAAAAAAAGAAAAAAAAAAAAAAAAGAAAAGTTACCAAGGATATATCCTTGCTGGTAAAAACTTCACTTTTTAAGAAATAAAATAATATACTAATTAAGAACTAACCTGAAAAAAAAAAGGCGTTTTTCAAAATCACTGGTCTAACTCTAATTACATTATTGTAATTACAAATAAATCGCATTGACTTCAATAGCTTGCGCTCATTACCCAACAGTTAATTTTTAATCTTCTCCTTTTGTAATAAAAATACATAGCTTCTTCAGCGTGCATGGGTATAAAACTATATATAAATTCAAAACGGGATATCTTTTGTGGAAAGAGAGCAAGAACAGAGATATATGATGGGCATTACTGTCTATATGTAGTGCATGTATATATGGACATATATATACAGAATTTATCAAAGTAAATATATGGAATATAAGAATTTCTACAGAGTATTAGATAAGATAGAAAAGAAGCATCCAAGACAAAAATGAGTGCCAAAAATGAGGAAAATTTGTTTAAGAGTGTTGAAACCTGTGAAGACCAAACATTGGATGAAATTTTGTTACAGATTTTTTCGTTGTTTCCATGATGATATACACTCATTGTTATACAATGTAAACACATACTTATCGAAATCAGACTGAATAGCAGTAACTACTGCACTTCTGCTGACAAAGATTTATTCTTGACTTTTATGAGATCTGGAATCAGAGAAAACTTTTTCAAATAACATGTCATTTTATTTATTTGTGTATTTAAAATGAGATAATGCTAATTAAAATTATTCTACACTCTGGTATAACACAGATCTCAACAATTTCCTTCAATATAAAAATTAGTATAATTGATTCTCTGCTGCCTTTCTTAGATGAAGCAATAACTCAAATGAAAATGCCTTTAAGCCACACCTCACCATTTCCAGAGCAAAGTGATTCATGTAAATGACAGAAGTCCAGGTATTCATTATGGATGTATACTTCCCCAGACCTACACAGGTGCATATATATCCACATATGTAATACTATACTAATAAAAACATTCACCTAATTTAAATTTTTATAAAATATTTCAGTTGTTCCCTTACATCTACTTTATTGCTTTTTGGCAGCTAACACTCTTTTAGTTAAAATATCTCTCCACTTCTGTAGCCTGGTCTCTAGTACTGCAAGATGAGTGACTTTTTAGACGTTGACCCCTAAGCAAGCCATATGGATTGGGAAAGCAAATCATAAATGTAAGGCAGGAATCATAAAAAGACTGAAGTTGTGTTATCTGAAGTAAGACACAATCCATGAATGGGAAATAATCCAACTTTCTGCTCTAGCGTCACAGCCATATTCTTGGTCCATCTTTCCTCATCCTTGGTTTCTCAGGTCTATTTCTGCGCTTTTTTTGCCACTTAGCTAATCCCTTCCCTCTTCTATCTTAACTGCTCCCACAGCCTTTGGACTACTCTCCCTCCCATTCTTAATTTACTTAATTATTTTTGCTTATTCATCTCTGACTTTGAATCAGTAAATATTAGTCATCTACCAGTCTGTCCTGCCTTGTTATCTTTCATGCAATTGAAAACAGGAGAGGAGAGTGCAGTGGCAGAGCATCTGCTTTCAGAGACGAGACACACATGACACAAAGCTGAAGTGAGCCTCTCATCACCCACTCATAAGCTCAAAACTTTTCATATGCTACTCAGTGAATACTTACAAGTGATTAATATATACATTTAAATCAAGAGCAATTTCTAGGCAATTCACACAAAGGAGAAAAATACTGCCCTCATAATAAACATTATTCAAAATGCAGCTCCATGAACAACCAGGGTAGGAAAGGTTTTGAAACGTTAGGAAAGTATCAAACTGATTACATAGAATTAATCTTAAACAGACATAAAATCTTATGGTTGAACAGTATGTTATGAAGGCTACAAACACTGAATAAAATAGTAACTACTGATGAAAGCAGACCACACTGAAATATAACTTGATTATAGCAGTATATTTTCTAATTAAAATATTTCTATAAAACTATTATCAGGCAGCTCTTATGACACACAAAATTTGTGAATACGAAAAAGATACGTAAAAGCATCTGCCAAAAATTACATCCCACATTTTTTAAAATATAAAAAGATTTAATGGTCTTGAAGCAAGTCAATCGTGTTTTGTGTTCTTGGGGTAAGCATCTGATAAACTCTGAAAATAATTCCGAGTTTTCATAAGTGGTCAGGCTGAAGATGACTGTTGGATATGGTATCACTTGGTCACCTCCATGGGTCATCAGTGACCTACAGCACCCATGGGACTGGGCACCAGGGATGAGTCAAGGGAAGGCAAAGCGCAAGAGTGGCATCACACAGTAAGTGAGGTGCACTTCAATTTGTGTGCATATACACAGAGACATTCGTTATAAAGCTCATAAGAGACTTACACCACAGTGTGTAAATAGTTGTAAGACATAATTTGTTCTTAGTGTGTCCTGGTTTGATGTGGAGGTGGGGGCTGGTTCTGGTGGCAGGAGAGGGGTTTTGCTCCCTGCGACCTCCCCGGTTTTGGAACCGGGTTAGGCTGAGTTCTGGCCACCAGATCAGACTGCCATCCCCCTCGGGGTTGAGCCAATAGGGCGCCTCTGTGAATTGCCTATTTAAGTCAGGACAAAGGGACCGGAAAAGGTGCTTTGCCCAGGATCGAGCAGAGAAGGGAGGAGGGCACTGCCCCCGCTCCCTGGCTCCCGGCTGGGCAGCTGCCTGCGTTGGGCCAGCGCCGCCCACGGAGAATGGCGGCGGCGGAGCCAGCTGGGGAACTCAGGGGCACCCCACTCCTGGGGTGCCCACTGGGCTGAGTTCACCTGGAGAGGACTGAGATCTGAGAGAAACAGCTGCATCGACACCAGGTCAGTGAGGATGGAGCGGGAGGAGGTGTGCTGGAGCCGAGTTTCCCCTGCGGCTGATGGTGAGATAGCAGGCGGCCCCCCTGCAACCAGGACGGCCTCAGTGGAGCAGAGACCCACTAGCAGCCCGTGGGGAGAAGATGCCTGAGCCTGAGGATGATCGTGTTGGGGTGCACGGCAAGGCAGAGAGGCATCTGGAGTCTGCGTGACGACCCACGCCGGAGCGAGTGGCTACAGCTCCCTAAGTACCCGAGACTGTGGTATAGCCCACACCGGAGCAATCTGTGGGGAAGGATTGTTTCCAGTGGGCTGGACTCACGCTGGAGAAGTTTGTGGATTTTTCCTCGTGGGTAGGGGATCCATTGGAGCAGGGGAAAAGGGTGTAAGGACTCCTTCTCCTTTAAGAAAGAAGCAGCAGTAACAGCACGGAATGAACTGACCTGCACTCCCCCAGTCCCTGCCCCCTGTGCTGCTGGGGGGAGGAGGTAGAGCCGGGAGGAAAAGGAAAGGGGGGGGAAGGTGTCGGTTTTAAGATCTGGTTTTGTTTCTTTCTGTCCTCTCGAGTAATCGGTTTTTGTTTCCCTTTGTCCTTCTAAGTAATCATTAATAAACTGTTTTGCTTTGAGAAAGCCCTGTCTGTTTTGCCCAGGACCATGGTTGGTGGGTGCTCCCTCTGTTCTTGTCTCAACCCTCAGTCCCTTTGTTTTTTTTTTTTTCTCTCCTCTCTACTTTACTGGAGAAGGAGAGACTGTGTGAGTTTTAGTTGCTGGATCAGCCTAAAACCACGACACAGTGGCAGACTTCACTGGGAATTTAAAGTGCTCAGCATCTTGCAGGTCTGGACACTGAGGCTGCTTTTGTTAGAACACATGTAACATCAGAAGGAGGAGGGACGAACTGTGCACAGTGTTTTAGCATAAAATATACACAAACTCAATGTTGTTTTCAGTTATTCTGAGAACAGTCTTAAAAAGATCACTTATACTATAGACACAGAGTATATAGATGTCTAAAGTGCCAGCGTTTCATTACTGTCAGGCATTAATAGATCAATTTGCTTGCATGTTCCCTGACAAAAGAATCTGATAGTACAGCATGATATCATGGAACTAAGGGAGAGTGAACCTGTGACACTTTCTAGAGCTAGCCAAAGGCATGCCATACGGAATAGTAAGGCAACGCAACAAAGACTGTAACACAGAAAAAAGGAAAAAAAAATCTAAGCTGGAAAAATGATACATTGTTTTACCGTATCTGGAAGTTAATTTCATCTTTATGAAGATAAAGGAAATCATATATAAATCCTAAAATATGCAGAAATGTGCAGGTTAATGTTCAGGATATTGTATGTTTACGCATTTATCTTCAAACTGGTAACAAGGATCGAGATATTTCTGAGGCAAGATATTTTTTTAGACTGCCAAGTAATCAGCATAAATTATGACTGCAATTTTCTTTTATAATTAGTATTTTGAACCAGGAATTCTCCAAAATCAGGTTTATCAGCAGTAATGGGATCAGGGAAGGCTGCCACTTGGCAATGGACAGAGGGGAGCAGGGGGCAGCAGAGTGTGGCACATCCCCATCCTGTGTCACTGCGGCAGTTCCCGCAGTCACCTCCCCGGCGTGGGCTGCAGCCACCTCCAGTGGGCTCCTCTGCATCTCGATCGGTGACCATGGGCAGCCATTCCATTCCAGTTGGCAGGAAACATTTCTGCAGAGCTTCCCTACAATCTTATCCATGTCACACAAACAGAAACGGGGGCCCAAGAGTGGTGTGTTAGTATAAGGGATGCCTGATTAATGCTGCTCATTAAAAAATAAACAGGAATCCTGTTAAAGGCTGCTCCCTAGCTTAAGGAATGTTGTTTCTGCACACCACATTACAGTTTTTCCAGGAAAAGTCAGGAACATGTGCAACCTTTCATTTATTTTTGCACAACACATGGAATTTCTACGTCTCATTTCACACTATCTTGATGTCCTAAATGTGGTTTAATAGAAACTTTTAGATTAAAATTTCCAGATACATAAACTTATCTAATATAAAATCAATCACAGTGATATTTTGTTACTCTGTATGTCATTTAAGTTTCATCTTGATGACACCACATAACAAAACAAAAGGAAAAGTAAACGGACTGTCAGATTCATGGTATAGAAAATACATGTATTTGAAGTTATGTATATGATAAAGATACACAAGTTCAAACTTAAGAAAACAAGTGTATTTTTGTGTACGGTAATTTCAGTCCTCCACCGACTGGCAATGACACTAGCAAATCTTTATCTGGCTTAACTGGTATTTACTGTTTTGTATTGAAGAAATAAGGTATACAGCTGCTGAGAGCAATTATGCAAACAAGAACGAATGTTCTCAGCTGTGCTCTTTAGACCCCTCTTACCAAGAATTAGCATATATAATAACATTAATTAGGAAATGTCAGAATGTTTTAATGCTAACAAAGATGAAATCATATAACAGAATTGCACTGTACTAAAAATAATTTTACTAGATCATTTTCATTCTTGTTTATACGTCATTTTTCTGGTGAAAATGGTAGGAGGGCAAACATCTGATCAGTATTTTCTGTTAGCTTGTCTTTCAGAATTGCACAGCTATGGGTATCTGACAAATTAATAGTTATGCCTTTAGACAAAAAATTAGCAAAAGAATTGATTGACAGGTAGATCCTTTTTAGGCTCTTCTATTTCGGTTTGAATCTCACAGGCTCTTCTATTTCAATTTAAAGATTGTACTACCACCTTTTCAATATCATAGGAGAAAGACGAAGCAAAACCCATTTAGCTTAATTTCATATCTAATTCATAAATGTACTAATGGCTAAGCTTAGTTCATGAAGACTAATAAATATCTTGAAATTTATCAGAATTTTTCATGTGTGTATATATATATAAAAGTATACAACATACATGTAATGCTGCAGCATATATTTTTACAGCATGTAGCGTGTGCATTTAACATTACAGCAAGTGATGGCAACCTACCCATTTGTTTAACTATTATAGCATGTTAGCCATTTCTAACTGCTGGAAATGAAAATGCAGAATATTGTTTATATATTAGTTTCCATCTCTGCTTATCCTATCTTTAAAAATGGTATCAAAGCCACAGAAGAAAATCAGTCTTCATTTGTTTCTCACATGAAAAGTGTTTTGATAGATGAACAGGTAGGAACTGAGAAACAATCCATTCTATGTGTATAATGAGAAATTAGAAGACTAAACTGCCTTTTACAGTATAAGAAGTGGTATTTCTATATGGAGAAGTGAAATAATCACTGAAGCTCGTGACCATAAGAAGAAGCTGTGATGGGGAACGTATTAACAGAGTGAGAAAGGAGATTTCAGTGAGTTTGGTCCAGATGCTCAGAACTATTTGTCAGCAAACACAGTGGTAATATTGCCATGACTGTGATACTCTGAGGTTACAAATCAAGATAAAGAATGTACACAAAGACACAATCTTTACTGACATAGAGTATCTACAGCTGGAAGAAGCAGACCTCTTTTTTTAGTCCAAAAGCAGTGAATTTGATATTACATAGAAGTTAAAAACAACTGGCCTGAGTTTAACTACGTTATGTCAATTGGTACACCAATTTGAAAGAACAATGTGGCCAATAGGTATGGAAAAGAAGCGGAAGCTAAGGAGGAGTGAGGTAATTGATCGTGAACTTTTGCAGGACAGAAGGACACATAAATGCTAGCTGCTGAATTTTAATGTGTAAGATCTCATTGGAAATGTGTACAAAATATAATTCTTAGTTATGTGAATGCTTTAGCTTACTCTAAAATTTTTATGCGCTAGCTCAATTTAATATTGCTTATACAGTTGTTTAGCCATATACAGGAAAATCAAATTTATACTTACATGCTGACTGAAAATATGCCTTTAAAGATTAAATACACACAGTGTGGTTCGTTATATAAACTGTAAATTTGGGTAAGTAAGTGATGTACAAATTCACTAATTGTCCCACATGGCCATTCAGCTGTCTGCTCATTGTGTCATACTGATCTGTCACTTTATGTAGAATTCAGAATGCTTTTGGCATTTGTAATCAAAATGAAAATACTCAACACCTGTATAATTGGCCTGTGGAAATCTTGGGAGCAAGAATCAAAACAAATTACTTGTCCATATGGACTGCAAGAAAAGACATATCCCAGTGCATGCTGATCTGTGAATTTATTTTGTTAAAATTAGTATTTTTTATTCCTCTTCACGGTTTTAAATTATTTTATCATTTAGATTACTAAATCTATAAACGTATGTTAATTGCTTAATTTACCATTTTATTTTAGGAATCCATCTGCTTTGTATGCCAAAAGCATCATGAAAATGTCAGTCTGAATTACTTTTGTTATGGTAAATACTGAATACAACGGTATATTCTATGCTTTCAGAAGGAAGCAGTGCAAAGACAATCTTCTAAACAGCATTTATAGTGTTTGTATACTAATTCTTCTGCTAGCTGTAACGCACCATAACAAACAGTCTTAAAAGGCTCTGTCTAAAGTCTAGTGACAAAACAGAAACTGGAATTCAAAACCCCCTCCTGCTCTATACATCGTTCAAGTAGAAGGCTGTGAAAAGAGAGGTTTGGATGCAATGTGTAGATATTTTTTAAGAAAACAGTGCACGCGTTTTAAAATAAAATACTACAACATGGAAACATGGTAGAAAATAGTACGAGAAAGCCCTTGGACATGGGTATCTCAAGTGAGCCTAAAGGTTGACTAGCAATTCTACATTAACAGTACTGCAACTGTAAGAAGAGTTGATATAAGACTCAGTCACAGAATGATTCAGTCAAGGGAAAAATAGTTCTTCATCTCATGGTGGTTGTTAGTCTGTCTCAGACAAATGCAGAATATAGTGGAAAAGAGTTTTTGTCTAGTCCCGCCCCTGTAACTGTAATCAGCTTAAGTTAATCAACCTGCATCCAAAAACTAATAATATTTTTCCTTGCATTATTTCAATATTCCAGTATTTGCTGTATTTTGTGACTCTAGAACGTCCATTAATTTTCAGCCAAAACTTAGTTACGGTATGCTTATGCACAGTCTTTCTGAAGCTGCAGTATTTTGGTTAAATAGATTATTTCTTTGGTGTTTTTTTCCTTTGATACATTTAAAGACACAAAATATAATTTATGGTTACATTTTCAGTGTCCTCTGGTAAGCTCTATTACCTTGATCACTCTAGTAGCTTTCTAGAAATTCTGGAAATAAATAACAAGAAATAACATTTACAGTTTTGACTTCCTTTTTCTTAACTATGTGAGAACCAAAATATAACATGCACTCTAGACTATTACTGGTGCATTTTTCAGTGATTCAAATTTTCCTCTTACTATCACAGCAGTGATCGTCATCACCCACTTGAAAATTACTGAGGATAAAATACTTCAGGCAGGTGTCTTCCTGCATGCTTGGTCTTTACTTCCATTTACACACAATTATCTCAATCACTCATGCCTACAGACTTTTTCCACTATTAGGGGCAGGATTCAGCTATGGAAACATACCTGTTTAATTCATTTACGATGCTCTAGGTTCTCCAACATTGACATGTATTCTGCCAAATCTGACACAAGACTGTAGGAAACCTTCTTTTTAAAGATTGGTTCAGCTACCTAGACATAGACATCTAGCACCTCTTCAGATGCACGGGGCTGGCAGGATATTACAAAGAACCTATGAGAGACTCAGCATGTGGTGGAGTGGCACCTGGAGACCAAGCAGGATATTCTAGTGTATCTCCAATAGAATCTCATTCCAATCTCACTAGAGTGTAAGAGGCATCTATTCAGTTTGAGGGCAACTGCATCAAGCCAAGATCTCCATACCTATAAGACTCTAGACATCTGACGTGCCTATAAAAAACAATAGGTAGACAGGCATATTAAGGCAACCTAAGTCACACGGCATCCTAACCCTTAGTGACTGATAATTCAAATATTTTATTCTGTACGGTTGTTTTCAATTTTCATTTTATAGCTAATACAGTGTGTGATCTTGAACATCTATTACTAAAACTATCCTTTTTCTATTTGTTCAGTCTTCAAGGTCATGTAGTTCTTCCTCCA
Organism: Tauraco erythrolophus; assembly: GCF_009769465.1. Classification (NCBI taxonomy): domain Eukaryota; kingdom Metazoa; phylum Chordata; class Aves; order Musophagiformes; family Musophagidae; genus Tauraco; species Tauraco erythrolophus. The sequence continues at coordinate 47,666,168 of NC_141466.1, read as the reverse complement.
AGGTCTTTTTAATATTCCTGTGCTTTAATATGCCTCCTGACTTTTGTCACATGAACAGATTCCAATAGCGTTATGCATTTTGTGTCAAGATCCTTACTGAAACTCATAAACAAGATCAGACTTAAGTTCTTTGAGGAATTTCACTAGTCATACACCCTCGTCTAGACAGTTCCCTTTTTAAAGTAGCATATTTGCTGAGTCTATTGTACATGCACCATGTGTGTATGGTGTCTACTCGCACAGTTAAAATCAGAAGCCATTATAAACTGCAAAGGAATGGAAAAAATTATTGGCCTTTAGGGGAAGCAAGGTTAGAATGCTGGTTTAGGATAACTTCTGTCTCAGAGAGTTTTGTTTAACATGTTTGATTTATATTGCAGTAAAGATGCACTGGTTTTAATTTTATTTTCCATTTGAACCCAGTGTATTTGATTATGTTTTCCTTTGACACATGAGGTTGGACTCAGGAGCAATAATCACTAAAAACACTTCTCTGTCTGCGCCTAAATATGGCTACTGCATTTCCTATTATTCTTAATGGTTTCATCCCCATGTTAATAGATTAATTAAAAATCCATTTTACTTGACCTGAGATTTCATTGCAAGATTATCTTGTTCCATCCTACTTTGGGAACATTAAATCCTATATGAAGAGCAAGCAAAATTCAAGGTCATGTCTACCTACACATTCTTATTAACCAGCCAGTATTTGCCCCCATAAGCACTATCACACGAAATGGAAAAACGTAGTTTAATCTCCTAGGTAATATTTAAATTCTCAATAAGATCCTTACTTAATACGAATTTTTTTTCTTTCTCACCTAACATCTAATTAGTTTAGTTATATAGCTAAAAAATCTTCTACTCATTGTGATAATTTTCATTTTGGCTCATTTCTTCCCAACATCAGTACTATTTGGAACCACAACCAACAAAAAAAAATTTAAATTGTGTTGAAGAAAGTAGCAAAATAACTGAAGTTAGTGGAAAGGCAAAGTCAATTTTCTCTTCTTCTGTTCCTGAAATATTTTTGGGATAACTCAAAGAGTTTATTTTTGTGTGTGAAAAAGTAACAAGAAAATAATCTAGCTAGATCGACTGCCTTTGAAACTACTTTAGTGGCTTTCCTAAATTACTCTACTGTGATTTTTTTTTTTTTACTATTTTACTTTCTTTTTCTTTTTCTTTCATTTCTTTTCTTTCTCTTCCCTGTTTTTGAAGTATAATGAGCACGGTTAATCTACCTTTTGAACATGGCTATGCTGGACACTTACTTTCCTAGAAAACTTCAAAATAATTAATTAGGTACAGGCCTTTGTATATGTAAAAAAAATGTTATAGATACTTCCCCTTAATTTATTAGGGCTTACGTGGAAAGATTAATACTATCAGCTTACTGGAAAATGAAATAATGTAGGTCCCACATCAGGACAATAGAGATCCATAGAGAGTATCCTTTGTGTTTAGCCCCACTAAAGTAAGATCTTTTTTTTCCCTCAGTCAGAATCAAAGCCCGAAGAAAGATTTAAAATGTAAACGAGATAAAAAACAAATACCAATTCACATATTTTCTTTTTTTTTTCCCAAGTTCTTGTTGTTTGTTTGGGGGGGGGGGGGTTGGTTTATTTGGGTTTTTTTCCCCAAAGGTTATGTGTCTTTTAAAATACAATGCAACTTTGCAGTTACTTTGGTGTATGCATATGATTAGCTCCAGAACTGTTTCAGAGTCTTTTTTTCCTTGCAAGTCAGCAGAAATATAGCTCTATGTCAACATTTTTCTCATACCAAATCCAAGATGCAGCACTGCTCTAGCTACTAAGAAGAAAACTAACACTATCCCAGAGAAAACCAGGACAGTATGTAAAGTTTACTGTGAAAAATTCAGAAAGATATAAAATTAGATTTTACCGGGTCTCCTTTTAATCTAGATTTTCTGAATGAAACAGTTTTGACTGATTCAGTACAGGATATATGAAAACATCTAAAATAAATGAAAAGTGAGTTAATGTCATCCAATAGTTAATACTACAGTGTTACAGTTGAAGAATAAATTTATGACAATTCTAACATACCAAATGCCATTTCTGTACTGTTTACTAGTTCCATTACTATTGTTTTCTTTTTGAAAACACTATACATAGACATGTTGAAACCAAATCTCTCCAAGTGGTTCAAAGATATCAACATAAGTCTTTTCAGTACACAAACATAACCAGCTTATGCAGCTAAGAAAAGTCCTGCTCCTATTTCTCATTCCTTCAGAATTTTCTTATGTTTAATTAGGAATATACTCTTTAACTAACTTGTGTAAAAACTTTACACTTGAGCACACAGGTCTTACAGTAATGAATGATGTCACTCATGCAAACAAGTTCTGTATTAATATGGCTTCTCCCTTATTTCACTTTTAGCTCTTCTGCAAAAAAGGAGGTTTTCTATGGTAAATTACACTTTGGGGAAAGGAGTGGATGTGGATAAAGGACAGTATTTTAATTTGTTTAATTTGATTTGTAATATAGCTGCCTTAATTGATTTCAAATAGCATGGAAAAACATCAGGACCAACAGAAACAACATCCTCGTTTAATGCCCGTTTAATAAGAATCACTGATACAAAGTTCCACTGAGTCTGCTTTCATGGAGTCTCTTACACCCATGCCTGAAGAACAGTTTCATTTTAAAACAAATCTAGTTACAGAAATGAAAACTCTTTAGTGAAAATGTTCTTAAACACGTTTCAACTTTGCTGCAAGGCTTAAATTTCACACTAAGCTAAGTAACAAGATCTGATCTTTCTCTATAAGTAGAGATCTACTTTTTAACAAGTGTTCTTTTATTTGTGCCTTGCAGGTTGGCAAAATTAGATTTAATCTCTCTCTGATGAAAGCATGTCCCACAGTGATGGATTAAAACTATGTTTTTGGCTTCTAAATTAATCCAAAGTTTTGTTACTCAAACTGTGTTTTCTGTGGAGAACAAAACAGTCCCTGTAATAGCTACACAATAGTCTGTAAACATTGCATACATGGAGGCAAAAAATAAGGCAATAAATAAAATTTTGAGTTTTGTTCAATTTTAGATATTCTTCTGTATTATAGCTATTCACATATTTCATATATATCCAGCCTTTAAACATACTTCCTACATGCACTACATTCTAAATGAGATAACCTTTAAACGTGAACTAATGTACTGCCACAGAAATCATATCAAATATCTTTTAAAACAGCATAAATCTATAGGATCAGATGTGTTATTTTGGATACAAAAAAATAATCAAATAGCTCCTATTTCAGAGATGTCTCTCTAAGCAGCATCTTCCAACTCTAAAAATTCTCAGGTTGCATAATTTTTGGCCTTTCAATCCACATCCAGGTGTTTGTGCTCACTCTGCCAAGACCGATGGAAAGTGGGGTCAATATAACGGAAAGTAATACTTAGTGATATTTTTTAATAATTATTTTAATATACTTGTCTCAAGTTTGAGTTTGAGCATTTTATAATTCCTTCAAACTTAAAACCAGCATCTCTTTCACCTTTTTCATTCCTTCAAATATGGGGGTGGGAAAAGGATCAATATGCCTAATAGAGCTTGAAATAAATTTGACGTTTTGGTTTGCTTCCATGTTTTTAGTAGTAAAATCTTTGACACACGCTAACGAAATAAAGACACAACAACTTTCTGCTACAGGAATTGAATTCGTTAGATGTCACAGAATCAGCTCAAGGGGCTGAGCAGTATGTTGAGAAAATGTATGACAGGTTACAGGTTCATTTTGTTCACCCTCTTCCAAACTCAGGAATGAGAGAGGAAAAAAGGTATATGACAAATAGTATAAGTGAAAAATTTGTTCTTAATTTGCAGTACAAATATTGTATATGGCGTGTTCTACACGCTTGCTGAGTAGTCAAAGTAGAGCAGAAGGCAACACATTTACTGTGTGTAAGTACACAGTCACAGTGTAAGCTTTTGAAAGGGAGACTGAGAGTGCTCAGGTTGGCCGATGCTGGAAGTCCCAGATGATACAGGCAGGCTGCATAGAGCTACAGATATCTTAGAAAAAGTAGTATGTCTGCCTTTCACAGGTTGAAGATCCGTGACCAGACTTTAAAGGAGATGGAAAAGAAAGATTTTCTCTTTCAAGAAAAAAATTTCAAGAATTTTTTCAATCCAAGAAATTGCTGAAGAATGCTGGACTGAAAAGTAGTACTGTAAGGAAGGATGTCTTGCCAGAAACAAAGGGAGTGCTTTCGTTCTCAAGACTTAATCTTCCTCACCTAGAAGTTCCAGGTTTTCCTTATTTACAATCTAATCTTATTCTATCTCACTACTTCATACTCCAAAGAAATAAAGTTTTAGAGATACTTCAGAGTAATATAATATGCTAATTTGGAAAGAAAAGGATGAGATAGCTTCAAGGTTCTTTGTGATGGAAAATATTTCATGGGCAGTTCACAGCTATCTACGATTGCATGCTTTAGCTCAGTAGCAATTCCATACTATGTCAGTCATTGAGTGTTACAGTATTTAGGGAGTATTTCATCATATTTCCTCTGCTACACAAATTGAAAAACATCCGATACTTCTTTTATTGTACCTTCAGAATAATTCCCAAATCATGAACCACGAAAAAAAACATTAGGAATAAATGAATAAATCTCAGGAGGAAATTTTTTTTCCCAATATATTTTGAATATTTTCGTTTAATTTACATTTATAAGAAAATAAATATATTTATAAATGTATAGTTTTGTAAATATATTTATAAACAAAATTAGAGGTTTCTTTGTGAATAAATGCAGTGTGTATTTAGCATGATCATAACAGTCCCCTGACACATTGGGAGAAAAAAAAATTAAAAAATCATTGCGCATTATTCAAGCATTCCTATTTCTTACCGACAGAACACTTATTCCATAGAATTACTTGCCAGTTTAAAATCTCAGCACTGCATATGCATACCTTGGAAAATTATATAATTCAAGTACCTTTTCAGCAAATTCCTAAGACAATAAAGGATAGTATATAAGACATTCTCTCATAACAGTTTTGTCTTCACCAGGCCTGAGAGAAATGTGACAACTATCATAGCTACTGGTTTCAGTTAGAATACCATCCAAAAAAATGGGCAGATCTCCGCTCACTACACAATTCCCTACTCAGTACTAATTCTAAGACTATGTTGTAAAACCACACTGTCATCCTGAAATGTTCTGCAACATACAAATTAAAAGATTCTAAATGTGGTCAATAGCCATTTTCTTACATTTTAAAAATATGATACTATTCTTAACATTTTGCACACTAACCCTTCTTTAAAACAAATAACTGAAACAATGCGTTCAGTGTTTTGCATTCAATCGTAATGCAAATTCATGCATTAAAAATGTATCAATTTTAATGTTTAAAAGCTGAATGTTTTATTAACACACCTTTTCCAATACTAATTTTAATGTTTGTAACCAACTTAGACATAGGAAGTTTCCATCATCTCAGCACCTTTAGAATTCCATTAAAATTCTGTGATGGGAACTGCCAAGACAGCAGTTGATAAGAATCAGTTCCAAAATGTTTTTAATGTTCATTTTTATGAATCAGAAATTAAATTAGTACTAGAAAATTACTCGTCTTTTTCTCCAATATTTTTACATCAAAAAAATGGGGGTTTATAAAGCGAAATTTTCCATTAAAATCAATAAAATAGAAATTTGTAGTTTTCCATTAAAAAGGGATATTGCAATAAAATTTTAATTGGAAATATTAATATTTTCAATTTACTAAACCTAAAACTTGAAACACAAACAAAAATATGTTCCATTTTCTTTTAAAATGTAATTTCCTAACACTTGTAGTCTTCAAAGTACAGGTAAGTTCCTTTTTTAAGGAAAACAGAGTTTCAGCTTTCAACTCTCGCTCAATATACACAACAAATGGTAATCATGAAATTCTGTATCTACCTGAGCTAAAAATCTAATATGATTATTAAAAATCAGAAAAATACTATTTTAAAAGGTTTTTTTTCTCTCCAGTTATTATTTCAAATAAAGAATCAAAGTAGAACATCAAATTATTTTATCATTTCCCTTTCACACCCATTAGAGTCTTACTCATGATTTAAACAAACAAATGAACAAACAAACCAAAAACAAATAAATAAAGTCAGGCAAAAAAACCCAAAACACTTATTCCACACAGCTTGGTAGCTATTCAAAACATGCAGGTTGTCATTTAGCTTAAATGTTTTGGAGAAAAATGCTGTAGACGCAAGGACATAAAGGTAACTGATAAGCTTGCATATATTTAAGTAATGGGAAATTTAATAGAGACTGGGAAATTATATTTCTGCTGAACAAAGATATCAGTTGGTTTTTCGAATAGTGATTTTTACATAGCCGTTACAATACTGTTTGACTAGTATTCCTAGGTAATTTCTTCTTTCAAGTAGGAATTATAATCACTGATCAAAAACCACAGCTTGTATAATTCAAGGAAGAGAATCAACGAACATCTTGCTGTTTTGTATTTTGTTACAAACAATGTAGGCTGAATTAAATAGTTGATGAAAGGTGGCTAACCATACAAACCATTTCAATACACATAGAAAATGATCTATAGTTTCAAGACATAGGCATACTTTTTGAGAGGGGAAGGCTGGGAGGGAGATACCATCTTTCCTGTTTCCTGTGGAACAAGGGAGTTCCCATCCTAGAATACTTTATCACGCAACGTTAAGATAAAAGATTATGCAAAAAAGGTCATTAAGAGGATTGAGGCATACACAAGTTGTAGGATGGTGGATCTACATTACTCTTGAATACTGAAGAGCAACGCTCAGCCTCGTGAAAGGCCATCACTCCTACACTGACCTGGGTACCACAATGGAGTTCTCAGGAAATGGCTTTTTACACAGCAAATCCCTAAACTGTGTAAAAGAAAACAGCAAAAGCAGTTGTCCACAGGTTGCTGTAGTCTGTATGGTAAGGTTTAAAAATCAGTTTTGCCACTGAGCAGGTCATCATTCTATTGTGAACAGGGAAGGTTGTTAGGGCAATAACAAACATTGTCTGCTCCACATGCAATAGGCAAAAGCTGATCTTAATTCTTAAGTTTTCCCTCACTACTGGATGTGCTTAATGCTGAAGAGGACAAGTTGTCACTTGCATTTTTCTTCATTTTTTTCAGTCAGTTTTTAGTACTATTTCATTATTAAATAATATCTCTTACAAAGTAATCAGTACAAGAACAGAGATTTCTCGTTATTACAGTAACAGCTTTTAAACCAGCCTTGATCGTTTGCCTTTGAAGCATTTTTCCTTTAGCCTTTCACAAAGTGTTGTTAGGCTGGAAATGCAGAAATAACTGATTACATTGACCTCTGGCACCTATAGAATCTTTTAACCCTGGTAGTCAAGAACACAAAGATAAAAGGTTCGTAATTAGACTGCATATCTAAGCAACACTGTCATTTTAAATGTACACATTGAATTAACTGAAATACAAAAAAAAAAGTGGAATTGCTAAAATATGATCCTTCAAAGTAGAGCATGTATTCAGCACATTATTACAGATAGTGGAAGAACAGCAAGATGACTGTTTTCCATGACCTCAATGGATTTTGATCTTTAAGCCTAAGCTGAACCATTTTGATCTTTCTCCATGTCTTAAAAGAGCAAGAAACAATCCTTTTGCTAATTATATAAAGAAATAACAGTTTTGGTTTGGTTTTTAATGTAAATATATTTATCTTTAGAAAAGAACACCCCAAGCTAATTTTACTGACAAACAGAAATAATAATGTCCTTTTGACACTTGGACCCTTGTAGAGACAATTTCAATTTATAGGTTTAATCAAAGAGAAATATGCTCACTGAATCCTGATGAAATAGAATCCAGGGTTAAAAATTCCTTGCTCAAGATAGTTTTTTATACTTGTTCCTTGCCATCTTCCTTTTTTGAGGTCTTCTTATAGGTGTTTTGTAATGTACAGCAAAAATTAGCAAATTAAAAGTGTATATTAAAGAACGACAAAAGTCTGATCCCAGATGTTTAGTGTCCAAAAAAAAGAAAGCATGGGAGAAATGGGAAGAAAAAAGGAGTGCTCCATTCTTCTAGATGTTTTTCAAACCATTCACCATTTTTTTTCCATTGTGGACGCATGAAAATAGCACACTTTAGTACAAACAGATTGCAACCTATCATTCATTAGCACTGTGGCAAATTTGGTTACTTTGGATGCAGACTACACTAATCAACTTTTAAATATATTAGAAAAGTAAAAAAATAATTTGAAAATACTTTCTGCAGGAAACGTTGCAATTCAATTGTTTGTTTTTTTTTTTTTTAATGTCCTTCTGTTACTAAGCATTTACACAAATATCTCAAAGTTATAAAAGAAAATAAAACCAGAACTAATCAGTCCTTTTTTGTTACATACTTGCATCCCTGAAATGTTTCATTTAATTGCAATTTCTTTGTAAAATAAGATTTTTAAACATTCTGCTTAAATATTAAAATGTTTGTTAGTTTCCTCATGTTTCAACACACTTGATTAGGTTTTATTAGAGGCTCTTCACCTGAGTGCTGTCACAGAAAAGAATGAAACAAAGCATACATGAGGCAAAGAAAAAATCCATTATCTTATTTATTCAGTAAGGGGTACGTAACACTGTAATGCATCAGTGCTTTCTTATGCTGTGATTTAATTTTATTTTAAATATATACAATAAAACTAGCTATTTTCCAAAATTAATATACTTAAAATATATTAAAACAAAACAAAACAAAATCATAACTATAGTTTTGTCAATAGTTCTACAGATTTGGGTAGTTTTATGACAGTTTCTTTATTTTCAGTCAAGAAAGATCTACCTCCTTTAAAACCTTCTGACTCTTTCAGTATTTCTTTTTTTAAGGCTCAAATTCACTGGATTGAATAGAAGAGGCTGATCTCATTTTGGCAGTCAGTGAAAGTTCTAGTCTAAGTCAATATGAAGAGAAAAATGTTTTCAAGAATCAGTTGAGTCACAAAATTTGTGAAATGAATGGTTTAGCTCCTGGTTGAAAAGGGACAAAATGAAAAATATCACTCTCGTTAGTGCATTGAAAGGGCCTCTCAGACATAGGAAAGTGTCATTCCTGTTAACTTCCTAAAAATTCATATACCTACACAGATATGCTACAATGCTTTATGTAGATGCTTTTCTGAAATTTATTTTTTACATTACTATATGCAACATTTTAAATAAAATATCTTTTCATTAAAGAAAAAAAAACAACGGACTTCACATTGAAACTAATCACCACAAGTTGTGTGGACTTCATCCTGGGAGATGTTCAAAATGCACGTGGACCCTCAGAAACCTTGTCTGACCCCATTGTTAACCCTGCATTGAGCCAGAGGTTGGACTGGAGACCTGAAGTTTCCTCCTGCCTGAATCATTCTATGAGATAATTTTTTCACTTCTTAAATATCTAAAATGATTGCTACTTAATTTTGAGACATTACGCTTTTTTTTTTTCTTATTTATTACTCATTTGGGTTTCAGAACTATCTTTGAATAAATACAGTTCAGGAAAAACACTGTTGGATCTCATATAAAAGTTGTACTGTTCTTTACATTTCTTTCTCACAAAATGAATTGTTGATCAGTTGTGTTTCATAAGATTGATTTCTGATCAGACCACAAGGGTTTTGGACATTCCCTCCACATTTTATGGAATTTATTACTTTTATATTTCACACTGTTTTGTGATTTCAATAGAATTCTACAGTGATACATTCTGACACCTGAAATGTTAGAAACAACTTAATAATGACTGGACTATTTTTTTTTCTTTTTCGGGACAAATGTCTTCCTTACATATTAGAACAGTATTTCATTACCACAGTGTTTCAACTAATAGACATTTTTTCTAACAAAGCAAAACAATAATTCAATTCTGCAATTAACAGTGTGTTATCATGGTAGTAGTAAAACAAACTTAAGCTATAAAATACATAGCATTACTATAGATGATTTTTTTAATAAATTCAATTTTGGAAAAAAAAGCTTTTATTGTGTCATTTTCAGGACAAAATTTGTAAAATTTTGAATGTGCTTTTTCAAACAAAAGCTATTTCTGGTACAATTTCTTAGCCACAAATCATCTCTGGTCTGCCTGTGACCAGTACAAGAGGGCATACTTGGATTATGACTTCAGAAAAGGTGAAAAGAAAAGGGAAAGAAGATGCTACTGCAGGACCTCCTGACCTGATTAACCTCCGTGGCAGAACCATGTACCCATGTGCAGATTCATCTTCTGTAACTGTAAAGACTAGATCACCCTGAATCTGTGCAAGTGTAAGAAATCGTTTAAGATAGGGCAGATATTTAAAGGTATACTACAAGAAAAAAAAAAAAACACAAAAGTTTAGACAAATCTTAGATAGTTCCATACAAGCAACTACGCCAAAAGTACATATTAAGCTCCTGAAAATCTTCTCACTTAAACCAGAGACAGTATGAAAAGTAATTGTCAAAATTAGCATTTTGTTTACCTTCAACCAAAAAAAAAAGGCTCAGCAATAAAAGGTAAGCAACAAGACAAAATGTCAAAACTATGTGCAAGAGGTAAGAAATGATCACTGAAAAAAACCACCAATTATGTGCATTTAATACCCACAATTTCAACTCGATAGACATAGGAAGACAGGGATTCAGATCACCTAAGGCAGGGAACAGTGTTCGCTTTTCAAGCAATTTGTAAAAATTCTGGTAGACATTATATAGACACTTGGGACAGAACAAAATCATATTGAATTTAAATCTGTTTAAGTGAATATTAAGTCTGTTCTTGTAGCTTATATAACTAAAATATTAGACTTGTAGAACCTGAAGGATAACATATAATTGCTATTTCTTGCTGAAAATAGTACAGTGAATGAATCAGCTCAAGGTTTGAGTGATTTTATTCTCCTCAGGGCAGACAAAGCTGTGTTGACACATTAAGGGAAAGCTTGCAGGTAGTTCATCTGTCTTTTCTGGTCTGCTAAGTCTCTGATATAAAATTCACAATGAACAAAATGTGGAAACAAATATCCTTTAGATTATCTATTTATTTTCCTGAATTGATATATCCTCACTAAGCATGTAATCATTGATGAAATAAAATAAAAGCTACCAAGTGAAGAGGTGATTTAGTTATAATTCCCTTAAAACAGATATCTTAAAAAAAACCCCATAAATTGCAATTACTGGTTAATTTTTGAAATGTGTTAAAGATGATGTCTTAGTTTCTAATTTAGATTATTTCCCAATGTAATTATAAACTAACTAAAAGCTGTGTCCATATATTTTTCTGGAAGTGCAGTTGGGATGGGCAAGAAAAGCCAGAAAGATTATGCCTCTACTGATTCTACAATATGCTGCTACCTATTGTCTTGACATTATTTTTTGATTTCTCTATATACATGTGGTGGTCAGCTTCAGGTCTCATAGTATATTTTATATTTATAGCATGCATCTTATAATTGTAATATGTATTTATATAATTTAACTTGTATTTAATGTGTCTGGATGTATATTTATTATCTTATTGAGGTAATGAACAAAAAAAAAGAAATGCAGACTATTTAGTCAAGGGCAAGAAGAGGATATAAAGCTGAAGTATTAATATGCTATTTCCAACTCCAGCGTGGAGCGCACAGCAATAAAAAATGCAGAAGGACTAACATGAAGCCAGAAGGAGAGGATGAAAGTCTTTATGTTTAAAATAATTTTTTGCAAGAGAGCAGAGGGAGTTGTCTGGGCAAGGGACATTCAGCTTCTGGTATGCTAGCTTAGCCCTTTTTCTGCTATCTTCCCACATTTTAATGTATTTTTTTTTTTAACATAATGAACTTGTGTAATAAAAATTGTAACATGCATAAAGCAATACACACACAAATATATATATATGGGAGAGGCTTATATGAAAAAAAAAAGAACCTTGATGGAAGGCTGTTTATTTTAAAGTGTTCCCACATAACCTCGAGAAGCTATTAGCATTAGATAGGTATTTGAGTTATAGAACCAATCTGACCTTTTCAGGGATTTGCCAGTAGTTATTGGCACTCCAAGTGACATTTATATTGTCAAATGAAAAGCTAAATGCCTGAAGCTGCCAATGGAGTAGTTATGAGGACAACACCTGATCACAGAATACTATAAATTACTTGGCCATAGCTAAACTGCAGAATAAAAGATCTCCTGATGATCACACTAAAAACTTGTTCAGTCTCTACAGTCATAGAGAAGAGAGAGTCATAGAAACTCTTCATTGAAAATACCTTTATGCAACTAATAATAAAACTAATTTGTTCAATATTGTTTAATATGCAATAATTCTTCTGGAAAGCCATAGTGATAAAATCACCAGTAAAACAAATATCAATATTAGTCTGCAAGTCTGTAATATCAAATTTATAAGATCTTTATGTTTTGTAATCTTAATAATTTTATTTTTACTTATAAATCGCATTTGTTTATATTTTTACATTCTAATCATTAAGTACAATTCAGACACTTGACACATTCATTTTAAGTAACAGGTAAAGCTTTGTAAATGAATAATCCTTAATATTAAATTTATATTTATTTATTTTACAATTTTTAAGCCTCTAATGTTCAAATCAACAAGGGTCCTCACTGCACATCTTATTCACACCTATATTAGTGCATGATGACTTTCAGCATCCCCATGGCTCAACATCGGCTGGCAGAGGACTGATTCAGGCTGCTGTACACCAGTATGTACCAAAGGAAACTCCAAAGTTCCCCTCTTCCACAAGGCAGTTCTTTTTTAAAGAACTTCAATTAAAAGTTTATTAGCTCAACATCACTACCTTTAAAATGGAAACAATTATTGAATTGCTCTTATTAAATAAGAAGGAAACTAAGCTATGATTTATATTCTGAAAATTGTGCCGCTTGCACATGCCAGGAATAAAATTTTTTTAAAAATTTTCACAACAGCAATACAGACAACTTCTGTGTCTCGCTTAATTTCTCCATCATCTGTCTTAAACTGAAATCAGCCCAGCAACATCAATTCCTCTCACGATTTGCATCATTACATGTTAAGAAGCCTTTTTTTCCCCTAAGGGTGTATTTTTATTTAACTGTAGTTAAAAAAATGAAGTAACTGAATTTGTTGTGGGACTAGAGTTTGGAGGTTGAAAATTATAGTCACAGAGAGGAAAGATTTGTATAATAGAAATATAATCTACATTAACAACAAATTCATTATTCATTTATGTACACTGATTAATTAACTATTTCTTTACTAGCTCAAGTTTTTTCTTTCATTACTGGAAAATAATTCACTACCATGAGAATCAGATATGTTTCTTCTCTCAGAGCATGAAATAAAACATTTTTTTTTTAAAGTTATTGTAGAACATCCCTAAGCTAAAGTAGTTTTACATCAGCTAAAAGATATTTTGAATAAATTATATTTCTCATTTTCATTTTCTGTTTTTCTAGATTTCCTCAAGGTGTTCAAATGGAATTTCCACACTAATGGAAGTATACCTGTCCTCATATTATTTCCAGGAAGAACCAGACTTCTCAAGCGAGTATTTGTTCCATGCAGTTTCAAACCCATAGTTGTTTAGATTCAGAAAGTTTCAGAGTAATTGAATTCTATAATTAGATAAAAGCAGAAGTTTACCTATGCACTGGCAATCAGACTCTGATGGCCCAGAAATTTTGTCCATTTCTACCCTATTTAAAAACTAGTCTAATAAAAATTATTATCTCTTCCTAAAAGAAAAGCAAAAAACCCTGTGCTGAGCTGATGCTATGATTTCAGCAATAGAAGTTATCCAGTCTAAATTACTGGATAAGCCCTTAATCAATCAATTTATTTCAACTGGAAAAAAGGCAGTCTTCCACACAACATCTGGATATTTTCCAGTTTTTCCCAAATGCTAGCACATTAAGAAAATATACAGTACTTGCCATGCTAGAATTGGGGAAATTTTTTATTTTTTTATTTTTTTAGCAGGAGATTAAAAAGAAATACCGTTGGGGAGGAGGTAATCAGAATGAACAATGAATACTCATGCACATATTTGCTACTAGGTAACTGGTCTCATCAAAGAATAATATGGAAATAGAGACAAAATTAATCATCAGAATGATAATAAGAAATATATTCATGTGTATTAATGACAGGTTAAATCTTTTTCACATAATAAGGTTTTCACATAACGGAGTTAGCTCATTCTTTTTTGTTCTTCAAAAAAAGCACATCCATTCATTAACCAACAATGTTCCATCCTGCAACGCCAATGTTTCTTTGCTTTGCTTTTCCCATATCAATTATGTGCAGTTCATGAAAAAGGTAACGCCCACATAGTATTTGCCCTGCTGATTAAATAATATCCCATGATTAACAAATTGCTCTGATTTCTAGATAAATCAGAAGGAAACTACAGGCAAGGCTGTTTACACTTGCTTTCTCTGTAGGGATCCTAAACAAAAACACCTGCAACAAGAACAACAGATTTTATTGACCCAGTCTGAAACAACAAAGCAAAACGTCAGCTCTAATAGACAATTTCCTGACTGCACTGTATTTAAAATTTAACAGAAGCATAAAAGAGAAGCAAAAGCAATTTTCTGAACAAAATTATACAAAAATAAAGCATGTTAAAGGATCAAAATTAGATATCTTCTCATCAACTATCTAGCTAGGTGAGGAAGGCATTTCGTACCTCAGCCCTTTCCATGTCCTCTGCCACCAAGTTCTCTGCCCCACGTGCCAGCAGGCCCACATTTTCCCCTGTAGAAGCTTTTCCTATTGCCTTTATTATCCCTCTCCAGACCCAACTCCAGGTTCTTAACCTTTCCTAAGCCCACTCCTGCATGCTCAGATATCATCTCTACAGTTCTCCTGGGTGACCTGACCCTGTTTCCACTTGTATTCTTTCTTTTTCTGTTTATCAGTTTTGTCAAGAGCTCCTTGTTCATCCATGCAGGCCTCCTGCCACCTTCGTTTGATTTCCTGCTTAGCAGGGTAGACCCTTCCTGAGCCTGGAGGAGGTGTTCCTTGAAAATGAACCAGCTCTCCTGGAGCCTTATTTTCTCCAGGATCACATTCCATGGGATTCTCCCAAGCAGAGCAAGCCAAAGTCTGCTCTTACCAAGTTCAGGTTTGGGATCCTGGTTTTTCATCTTGCTCTCTCCTCTCACTATTCTGAACTCCACCATCTCATGGTTGCTGCAGCCAAGACAGTTTCTGACCTTCACAACCCTGACCAGTAAAGCATAAGGTTTAGCAGAGCATCTCCCTTCATCAACCTCTCAAGCATTTGTATTAAGAAGTTGTCATCACTGCACCGCAGAAGCCAGAATTTCTTCATCTCTGCTTGTGTTGCCTTGCTCTTCCAACAAATAACAGGATGATTAAAGTCATCCATGATGAGCAGGGGCTGCAAACACACAGCCTTTTCAAGTTATCTGAAGAAGGCCTCATCTACATCTTCCTGATGAGGCAGTCTATAGCAGACATGCACAACACTGTCATCCATACTAGCCACTCAATAATCCTGACCCATAAGCTCTCACGTGGCTCATCATCCATCCCCAGCTGCTTTCTCACATTAAAGGCAACTCCCTTTCCTCACATTTCCGGACTTTCCTTCCTAACAGGTCTCTGTCCATTCATTGCAGTACTCCAGTTGTGGAATCAATACTGAATTTTTTCACTAAAAGTTGTGCCCTCATTTAGATAAAATTAAGAAACAGTTTAAGCTATGCAAGTGCTCAAACTGTATCATCACAGTATTATTCCAACTGTTGAAGCAGTTAATTATGCAATTGTAATGAGGTGGAGTGGAGTCACTAACATCTAGATTCAGACCACTGACTACCTCTGTGATGTGCTCTTTTTTTATTCTGCACGATGCGTAAATACTGAACGAATTGAATGATGAAAATGTCATTTGTCTTAGTATCACTACATTTAAAAGTAACATATATTGCAAGTGCTTCCGCTTTTTTGTTATTTTTGTTACTGCAGTATTTCAGAGAGCATGAGCTTAATTCAATGATGCCAAATTGTATGACTTTGCATCATGAGAGGTAAGCTGCACAAAATTCTTCAGTTAAAGCCAGACAGGGACTGGGAGACTGCAGGGGGCATGTTTCACGTATTTTTTCCTTTTCCTACACTTTCCTAGGCACGCATTCATACCTAGTGGGATAAACAAGTCACTTGAGCTGGAATAGAATAAAAAATTTTTATGTTCTTACGACTTTTCAGAGCTGAAAGTTGCAGAATTGTAGAGGTTTCTTCATATCCCATTTATGTCTGTTACAACTAAAGAATGCTCAAAGGCTTCTGAAATTGAATCGGTGTCCTCTGGGATTTCTCAAAGAGAAAAAGGCAGCAAGGCAGCATGTTGTCCATTATTTAATTATTTTCTTCTTAAAAATGGCAAGAATTCCTCTCCCACCCTCTAAACATCATGAGTCCTAAATAAGTATTTTTCCTCCCTTTATTTATGGATAACCCAAGTTGGAGACTATTCAGCCCAAAAGTATTTTGAAAAATATATTCTGGCATTCTAATTTAAACATACCAGCTTTCAGTACAACGTTAAAAGATAACTTTTATGACATGAAAAAATGTGTTAAATTTCAGAAAAAAAAAACTAAGAAGAATGGAAATAGTAAGAAATTCAAAATATTGGGTACAACAGGGCTTTTTCATATTTTTGAAAGCAATACCATATGATTTGAAAAACAGAAGTTAACTGAAAAGAACAGATAGCCCACAAAACCATCGACTTTTATAGTCCAGAAAGAATCTTATGCTTTTGTTCAATTATTGCCAATACTTGAGATGTGGAAAAATAGCTTCGGAAGTTGAAAAGCACATATGCTTTTATATTCCTTAAGAATGAAAGACAAGGAGTTGAATTGTGCCACCTTATTTATACTGTAAGCATAGAGCAAGGATATTTAAATAAACTTCCATATGGGATGTATCAGTGAAACGATGACAGGGTCTGTTCCCTGAAAACATTTGTTTATGCTATATATTGATAATGATTTTTTCATTTGGTTCTCTTATTTAATAAGCTTATGATACGTGGAAATGCTGATAACATTACTCTAAATCAAGGCAACAGTTTGATAAAGTTTTTAAGATCCCTGCATGGGTAAAATAACAGCAATGGAGGCACACACCTCCATCTTCCTTAGTGGACTGCAAAGCACCGTCTATGTCCTAATGCGTCTTATTAAAGAAATGAATGAAGAGAATGCCCAGTTCCTTCTCTGTGACAATGATAATAAACCTGTGCTATAACATCAGGGTGTTATGATACCCAAGAAGTTCAGAAGGCATCCTTCTAGCTACATTTGAAGGACGTACTTCAGCTACCAAATAAGTTCATCGGAGTGGCAAGAAAGTGTGTATCCCTGTAGAAGATGGAAAGGACAGCTTAACAAATGATACCACAGGAAACGGGAGAAGAAGTGCCCATGCTTTTAATGACAGGAAAAAGTTCCAAGGGCTTTCTGACATGCAGTGAGATAATGGTCAACATAGCTGAAATACATAGCTCTCTCAACGAAGCCGTCTGAGTAGCTTTTCCCTGCCAGAGCATAAATACCTAGCTGGAGAACTATGAGCTTTTTACATAAGCACACTCTTTCACTTTTGGAATAGGTTAAATTTGATGGTAAATATGAAAACAATCTCAATCTTATAAAGACATAGTCTTATCTCTATCTTATTCTATTTTACAGGTACCAGGAACTTTCACTGATTTTCTGCATATCTACAGATATCTAAATGCAATACATTCATGAAAAAAAATCTTATTGTTCAGGACCTATTCAGCCTTTCAACTTCATATATTTCAATCCTTGTCTCCTCCAGACTCTTCCAAATCATCTTTCAAATAAACACATGGCTTCCCTTCCACCTGGTTACTTCGTTTCTTGTATTAATCTCTATTCGTGAAATCACTGTCCGCTTCCTGTGTAGCAAACATACCAAAATGTCTCTTGTGTAGCAAACATACCGAATGTCCCTTGAGTAAGCATAACTCTTAAGAGAATAATTCTTATTTGAGATTACTTTGTTATTTTAAAAGGTCACAACGTTCCAGTCTGAATATAATACATTTGAAAACAAGGAAAACAGAAGAAACTATGTTGTTTTGTTACCTACTAGCCCAGTTCAGAAAGGGAACTAATTTTCTTTGAGAATATGTTCAAGTATGATTTAAGTTTAATGAATTTTCAGAATAAAGATTAAGATCAAATGTTTTTTGTCAAAGCATTAATACTTACACTGGTACTGGTACTTCAAGCACGTGACTAGAGCACTGATAGGCTTGAAACTGCTTCACAAAATGTTTTCAGTTGCAGAAGTCATAATGGGTAAGACAGGATCTTACATCAAAGAGTGACATCTGTCTGTGCCTACATACGAATTTGGTGACTGCACAGAACAACATGTAAGAAGGAGAAAAAAGGTTACTTTTGGGAGGAAATCTTTTCTTTAAAACCCAAGATGTACTGGAGAGCATTAAACCATGAACTTTGTAACCTTTCCTATTGATTAAATTAAAAAGTCGCTAGATTGATCTTTAATTAAAAAAAGAATTTTAGAGAAGTTGAAAATGAAAATGTCAATAGAAATGTACCTACAGCAGAACATCAGGACTGCTGTGATTTTTGTTTTATCTTTATCAGAAAGTGAGGCTTCAAACAGAGAGATTTCAACAATACTCATTACAGAGAGGTTTCAGTGGAAGAAATAATAAAATTGGACGTAAAACATCTCATCCCTTCTCTGCTTTATTGGTGCATTATCAATAACAACCTTTTGAAAATATTACACCTGCAGGTAAATTACTGATGAGGCTTTGGCCTGAGGATTTGCTAAGTGAACAGGACATGAGAAACTACAGGAATTGATATAAAAAATTGATGGATGTGACAGATAACAATGTGAGAATCTGACCGAAGATAAGGCTCAGATTGTGAGGGATGGCTGGATTTCCCAGGTAGTTAAGCAGAAGTTAAGGGTGAAGCAGCTGGACTTCTCTGGCACCTGAGGGGAGAACTCAGGACCCTTTTGAAAGTATGATCTTCCCAGGCCAGCAACACCTAGGCAACCACATCAGCTGTACCATGTAAAGTCAAGACTACCTCCGTAATAGTATCAAAACAGCAAATCTGAGCATGGATATACCAAAACTGAGACCAGTGGGGAAGAAGTAATTATTATCGAGTTGTTTACTTGAGAGGAGACTGGGGTGGTGAAAGGAAGGTATAAAGAAAGGAAAAAGGCGAGTTAAGAAACAGGAAAAAGGACAATAAGGTGTGCAGTTGGTGCTGTTGGGGAGATAACTGCTTAGTAGCCTTGTGTTTGACTATCTGGAAGGATATATTGAGCATCCTGGTCTCACCATGTCAGTGCCCATTCCAGCCTGAGGGTGCTGGCATCTACCAACCACTTCCTAACATAGAGAATTAAATTCACAAAAAGTTAAAGGAATAAATGCAAATATATACCAAAAATTTGTCTCAATCTGGTTTGGAGTTTTGACTGTGCAAGATTCTCGCATGTCAGCTGCCCTGTTTTCAGTGAAATTATTTCTTAATGAATAAACATAACTACTTAATATATATTTTTAGATGTCTCTGTCTCAATGAACTAAGAATGACCACAATGTAAGTGTAGTGTCAAGTATGAAAGTTCCCAAAATACTTTTATAGTCGATGGAGAACAGGATATTTTAGTTTATGATTCATCTGACCTATTTTGATATCTACATTAGGCAAGGTGAATCACAACTAGGCATTTTCAGTTTGTCTTCATTACCTATAAAGGAAACCTAAAGTGATTACCTCAGATGTAGACCTTTACTACACTTCAGCTGTCTTTGTTTGGTCAGATGAATCACACCCTAAGTGTCCTTACTTCTCTCAAAAATAACTCAAATGAATCAGTTTCAGAAATAACTCAGTGTGTCAGAGAACGCTATTTACTCTTCTCAATCCCTTTATATCCAGCCTTTTCCCACAATCCTATCAAACAACTTTTTCTTTTTTTCTTTTAAGGATGTCTCAGGTATTATAAAGTTCAAATGCTTCAGCTGGAAATGGATCTAAAATAATAATACAAAAAATTACAGATAAATCCCTTCCTCGTGCTTTTCTGTCTTATAATGAAGAGCAGCAAACTCTATCTGCTTTAGCCATCAAACATGGCAGTATGCCTCAGGAGCATTGAGAAACGATCACACAGGTAGGCCACTGATGACTTTAAAGGTCAATATCCAACAATTTATAAACTCCAGAATTTTACTGAATCCAGCTATATTTCTCTCTCAATAAAACAATAATGACCACAGCTGTGCAACTAGATTTACAAATGAACTTACAGCACTACAATCACACACGGTCATATAGAAGTACAGAAAAGCACTTAGGAAATTAAAAGCTGATCACCAGCTGAAGCCCTTGTCTGCCTTGCCTCCAGAATCCTGCTCACCGCCTGCCCTGCTCAGTTCCTAAACATGTGTACGTTTCTGATTGTAATATCAATGCTTTTGACCCTGTAAAATGACCCACAAATGTGCAGACAAAACTCCATGATTACTGTTTTCTAGCACAAAGCTATTGTTCATGTGGGCCTACGAAACTTCTAGTCTGTGCTCTAGAAAAAAACAGCTACTGTCCTAACCTTAAGTTCATTGTATTTGTCCTTATAAGGAATTTATAACAACACAAAAGAAAAGCAGCACCAGCTGAGTGTAAATGATAAATTTAGAAAACTTCCACCTACAACTGCATTTCATAACTAAACTCAGAATTTGGCAATGCAGCTCTATGACTCCTCCAGTTGCTGAGATAAAAAAGGGTGTAAGTGCATTTACAACTCTAGAATACCTGTTTTCAAAAATAGCATCACATTAGGGAAACATCATGCATATCTTTTTTAAAACATCATACGTGAACTATTATTACTTTTGTTTTCTTCTCTTTATACACAACATGTAGGATTTAAAAGGGAAACCGTACACATGCACGTAATCAATGTTTAAAAATAAGTAACATTTTTTAATACCAAATAACCTACATTTCATAAAGTACTGAAAAATCCTACCAAGAAATAACATTTTTAAGAGGGAATGGGGAAGGTTTTTTATATATTTCAAGAACAGGTAATAACTGTAACAAGCGGAATTATATTATTTCCTGCACTCCCACATTGATTTGTTGCCAGGCTTGCACTATTTATGTGAAAATAAATAATTATTGCAGTCCCTGAAATAAATGTTCAGTGTTATTGCTAACAAGAGAGGGTAATTGAGAGAAAAGAAGTGTATTGATCTTAGTCTGATGTTTCCAACTGTCTGAATGACTTTCTTGACTAACAGCAAGAATAAGGAGAATTTTTTCCTGCATCGATATACCATCCTAAAGTTCAGAAAACAGCATCCAGTACTTAAGTATGAAGTCAGATAGGCTTGTTTTTAATCACTTGCCAACACATGGGTTTTTAAAGTGGATTTTGTTTTTCATAGTAGTGTAAAGTACCTAGAGGTGGTACATACAATGGTACTCTAAAGCTCATTGAAAAAAAAAAATCCAAGTAGGGGTAGCTATTAGGTAAGTCAATCAGCAAACCAGTTTCAGACCTGAAACTACCTTGGTAAAAGGCATCTCTGATTAAAGGCTTCTGTGGTTTATTACTGTTGTTTTCAGGTAAACAATCATCATCATATTTAACTATTCTGAAGCTTCCTCTCTTATTGCTTGCTGGGTTATATGGTTAAATGCTGATCACCACAAACACAAGGACCTGGTGAGGAGCAAAGACCCCAGGGCAGGCAGGGGAATCCCAGTACCCCAGTCAGGGACAAAACCCCCAGCCCAGGCCCCTGTGGGATTGTCTCAGGGGAATCTCAGCCCTAGAGTCCAGGGGACATCCCACACCAGGTGTCAGTGGGGGCAGCTCTCTGGTCACCTCAGACCGAGGGAGGTCCCTGCCCAGAGGTACAGGGGTCATCGTGGGATGCAGGGGAAAAGCATTTGGGGACTGTATGAGGCTGATTATGGGAAGTTTGAAGAAGAATTAAAGATGAGAAAAGGGAAAGATCAAAATAGTTTGTGGAAGACTGAGCACAGGAAGAGAGAGAAGGGAATAAAATGGTCCCCGGTCATTCTGTTTGCCTGGCTGTGCCCTGCGCCTCGCCAGTGCAGTCTGTCCTGTCTCCTCATTAACTCCGTTTCCACCTTCCTGGGCAAAGAGAGACTCTGTTTGGTATGCATGTAGTTTGTGCTGAGTCTTTTTTGCCTGTGTAGATCTGTCTGGCCAGTTGTGTGCACACATCCTGCATATGGACAGGAGTGTCTGCGTGATGGACAGGAGCAAACATTGTACCTCACTGCTGGCTGCACCTGGGAGCTGCTGCTGTCTTGTACCTACTGAGCTTCCAGAGTTGGACAACCCTATTATTAACGATGGATAAAATTCATGGACAACCCTATTATTAACGATGGATTAAATTCATTTATAACTGTAGTTGTACACGTGCTAAAATCTAGTAAAATATTTTTGAACAATACCAGGATAAGAAAGTCTCTCTTACACCACCATTTTTTTTTTTACCTTTATTTTAAATAATTTGATTGTCACTGTTCCAATTCTGTACTGCAAGTCTGTTCATCTGGGTTTGAAATTCTGTACATGCTATTCAGAGAGTAAATCCATAATGGCTAAAGGCAAATGCTTCAAATGAAGAAATAGGACTGAAAAACTGCCAATGAAATTCCTTATATGGCTACATGAACTGCAATAAAAAGAGCTATTTGATTTAATTTTAAAAAATGTTTGGGATTAAACATGAAAAGCTTGTAGATTTGTGGAATTGTATGAGGACTTTTAGAAAAATTAACCGCTCAAGTACTAAATTTAATTTCTATATATATTTTTTGCATAATAAGTATTCCTAAAGCAGACTTTCAGAACCTTTTTTCTGAACTTTTTTTTTAGTCATTTTGAGGAATATTATGTGAGGCAAAACTCAAGTCCTGATTAATTTTATTCATTCTCTCTGCCAAATACAGCTATGTTCTCTTGTAGTCTAAAGACCTCCGCATACAACAGAACGTAAGGATTGACTCATAAATTCGTGGAAATTCCACAGTAATTTGATAACTTATTGTAGCAATGCAAGCTGTAGGACAAAGTGACTATTTCACTGGAGTCACAGAAGTCACCACTGGAACCATTTTTATGGTGAAAAAAAGTGGATTTATCTTTGGGATTATTGAGGTAGGTTCTACTCAGAACTTTATGAATCTCAGCAATCTTTTCCCGAGTCTTGTTTTATTCTTGTACTAAGAACAGGAAGTGGTTATGCTAGGACAAGGCCCAGTACTACAAAATGCCAAAATAAAGCTTTTTCAATGGGTGTTTGCCCTAGATAGTGATTTACCCAGCTATTCCCAAAGCCACAGAGATGGACCTATGGCAACTCAGGCTAAGCACAAAAATTATCACACAGGAGAAAGTTACAGTCTTCTATAAACTAATGACTGTTGTTTGTTCATTTGTTTGCTTGTTTGTTTTCCATTTTTCAATGCATACCAGCTCAATAGTTTTGTCAACATCACCTCGATAATAGATAACCTATACAGTTCTCGTTCCGTAAGATACTGCTCTCTTCATGGTGCCATACTCCACTGGCTTGTATACATGCATGCCTGCACATACACATTCTTTGTATACTTAAAGTTTATATTGTAGTTAGGCACAGGACTGGCTTAAACTGAAAAGTCAAATTCAATTAGGAAACAGAAATAAGTATTCTTCTTCCTAAGTTCCTTGACAGATCTGATTTAACAGTTATCCTGAGGACATGCCACGCTAGGGATTGGGTTGCCACCACTTATGATTTCTATTAATTGCACATTCGCCAAACCTACATTTAGCAAAAGATTGCAGTAAACACCAGCCGCTGTAACACTCTACAGTCTCTAGTGGAAAGTGAGCTAAGGACTAAGGATATGTAAAGGACTTAAGAGAGTGCTGGGAAGAACACAGATCTGTTATCTAATTAGGGTATCCAGGTTTAGGTTCTAACACCTATCTCAAGTATTTTTTAGTTCATCCATTGAAGGCTTAATGCATGATTAATCAGTTCTATGAGCAGGGATTGGATACCTCAGTTTCCAGGTCTTCATATGAATGTTATAATTATAAAACATAAACTGAATTTGTTTCTTCTTTCTTGCATCCTTTATTGCCTGCTGAAATTAGAACACTGCACAGTGGCAAAGGCTCAGCAGGAACAGAATGTGTCTCCACTTCAAACAACCACAGAGAGACCATAAAATCAAGTTCCTGGGAAATAAGAAGTTTAAGTTTTGACATCCTTAAACAGACAAAGAAACACAATCTGGATTTCCCATTGCAGTGGGTTAACCCCCAGCAGGCAGCTAAGATTGACACAGCTGCTCACTCACTTCCCCCACCCTCAGTGGGATGAGGGAAGAGGAATTGAAGAGTAAAAAGGAAGAAAACTTGAGAGTCAAGATAAACAATGTTTAATAAGTGGAAGAGAGAAAGAAAACAAAACAAGTGATGAAAAGTCAATCACTCACCATGTCTCCCAGGCAAACCAATGCCCAGCCAGTCCCTGAGCAAAAGATGGCTAACATCCCTAAACTCTGCTTTGCTTCATTTTATTGCTGAGCATGACGTTATAGGGTATGGAATACCTCTTTGG
Organism: Tauraco erythrolophus; assembly: GCF_009769465.1. Classification (NCBI taxonomy): domain Eukaryota; kingdom Metazoa; phylum Chordata; class Aves; order Musophagiformes; family Musophagidae; genus Tauraco; species Tauraco erythrolophus. The sequence goes on along the minus strand of NC_141466.1, from coordinate 47,641,381 downwards.
TTATTTCAAGTCATCTGCCTAGTTATGTTCTCTCCCACTGAGGGACAGAGTCAGAAACAGAGATGGCCTTGATGCTGTGCACAGTGTTCAGCCAGAGCTAAACCACTTGCATTACCAAACTGTTTTAGCTGCAAATCTAAAACACAGCACCATGTGAGATGCTATGAAGAAAAATTTTATCCCAGCCAAACCCAGTACAGCCATTTACAGAGTAAAAGCTAAGACAGTAGGTAGCATGTAGGACAGAGAAAACGAAACCACCTTCACCCTTTGCAGGAAGAGAATAAGCCTGCAACAGGGCTGTACATGTCCAACATCACCAGAGGATTCGGAGGTAAAATAGATCAGTGAGTGCCAAGACAGAAAACCCACAGCCTTTCACGTCACTATATTTTAGATAATCTTAATGCTTTTGGCTAAATTTTCCATTCTTTTGGCACCCTTGTATGCAAGGGAATTGATATCTAACACAAATGTGTGAAAATCAGGAATTGAAACAACAAATTTTTCAGCTGACTTTACACATAAATGACTAACTGCGTCAGTACTGTAAGTGGGAAAATTGTAAACTCTCTCTGAACTTTTTCCATGTTTTACTGCAGCGTTTGCAAGAGTTCTGCTTGGAGAAATAGAAGTAAGGAAAGAAGGAATAAATCAAATCCTAAGAGCTATGTAGCTGTCAATTTATGGATCAGAATTTGTGGGGTGGGGGGATGTTCTGTAGGTACTGAAGTAGACTGTATCAGCACTTCTTCAGACAATAAATGTTAGTGATACCTGAACTGCACAATTTGAGGTTTTTAGTTCTAGGATTAGTAGGGACTTATTTCTCTCTTTGGTATACTCCTACAAAACTTGAGAAGTGAGATATTGGCTTAGTAGACATGAACTGCAAAATATTTTCTAATTGCCCCACAAACAAATAATCTTTAAGTGACATTACATTATTGTTAGAAGGAAATGCTCTCTCATCTACTTGAAAGTACAATTGGCAGGTATTGGCTTCAAAAACTTTAGTTTTAGGAAAGGCCTGTATGAGCCCAGCTGCTGGAAACCTCCATACAAACACTCTTTGATCAACCAGCTACTTCTCATGGAGACATTTGTTTTAAGGTTAATGAGAGTCTGAGAAAACAATAAAAACATGTTACCCAAAATTGGAAATATATCCTTTAAATTATTTAAATATTTTGGTATATTTGCATGTCCTCAATTAACTGGAATGTTCATTAATAGATGACTCCATTTAGAGATCTTTTTCATAACTTCATTCTACCCGGAGTATGATAATTCCTTACTGTACCTGTCAAACTTCACTAAGTGAAGAATCACATATCTACAAAGAATTTTTTTTTTTAAGAATAAATGATGGAGGAAGGTTTATTGTCTCCCCATGAATTCCAAAGACAATTTTTGCTTTGGTATGCTTCACCACAGCCTTTCATGGTATAGCACAGAAACTGTTCAGGACATCACTAAGGATACCTATTAGTTTCTATTCAAGATTCCTGTACAAACATGCACACATAAGTATACACCTAGATGAATTAAATTATGCATCTTTTATGCCCCATAAATATATTTTCTTCAAATCACAAATCTCTACTTATTTTAGAACTTGGAAAAAATATTATAAATTCTCTACACTATTCCCAACTGCTCTACAAGGCACTGGGCAAAAAGCAAAGTACTGTGTTTTTGACTAAAGTTAATGTAAGATAGCCTTCCATTAAATTGATAATACTTAAAAAAACATTTATCAGGAAAAAAGAAAGGTTTCTACATTCCATTTTACAAGGCTATTTAAGTAGTTTTTCTCTTTGCTACTGCATTTCTCGGAGCTGTTCAGATTTAACATCTGTAACAGCTTCTTAATTGACTTGATATTTTTATTTAAAATGCATCCTTTACACTTGAGATTAAATACACCTAGTTCTAGTCTAAAACTTCATTAACTTACAATTAAGGTTGATCAGTTGAGTTTTCTTTCAGATCTATAGAATAAAAATCTAAAATCATCAGCCACACCTAAAATTTCACTCTGTCAACACACTGTCAGTTTACAGTATATTATCCTCAAGAATACAAACAGATATTTGTATTTCCTTCCTGAAATTTAATTCAAATGCATACTTTAATGTCAATCTAACAGTGGTAAACCTACCACTGGGGAGATCTTCTAGTAACCTTCCTGTACTTAAAGGAGGCCTACAAGAAAACTGGACAGCGTTTTTTTACGAGGGCATGCAGTGACAAGACAAAGAGTAATGGCTTTAAACTGAAAGAGGGTAGATTTAGATTAAGTATAGGGAAGAAATTCTTTACTCTGAGGGTGATGAGACAGAGACAGATTACCCAAAGAAGTTATGGGTGCCTCATCCCTGGAAGTGTTCAAGGCCAGGTTGCATGAGGCTTTGAGCAACCTGATCTAGTGGAAGGTGTCCCTGCCCATGGCAAGGGGGTTGGAACTGCACGATCTTTAAGGTGCCTTCCAACCCAAAACGTTCTACGATTTTATGATTCTGCTGTGAAATATTAGTGTTATACAATTCAGTAATATTACTATTTGTTTTGAGGGAGGGGCACTGCAGTATAGAAAACGGAATCATTGATAATAAAAAGTGAACATTTCCATCTACCTGATATACTTGCTAAAGGCGTAAGGATAAAGTTCTCAAAAGAGGGACTTCATTATGTTCACTGAACCAAAGCTCGTACTAACAAACCTTATGCCGTCAGTGAGGATGACAGGAAGGCACTGAGAGACATGCAGAAGCAGTAAGGGTCAGAACCTAAGAAAGGCTGGAGGTGAAGAAGTGGTGAGAAGGCAAGATGACTAACTTGTCAAGAATGAATACATTTTATAATCTTTTGCAAAGCATTAAAAGGAAGCTCTTATTAAAAAATAAGTAGACACACTGATTACCGTGACATTATTCATATGTGACAAATTGTCAGTAAGTTTTTTTGTTATCAAGCTTTAAAAATCACATTTCTATGAATTACAATTCTCTCATTTCATCAGAACTTTTAGTTTAATTAGGTAAAAGCTGTCATTTTCCCTATAATACTAAACTCTCTTTGGCTTTCATGAAATCAACTCTTGACATACTCTTGACAACTCTCTACGGACCAGAGATTCAGTATTCTGGATGTAATCAGTATCTTGCTAGTGAAGGATTATGATATATTATTTTGAAGGTTACTTTTGGGAGGACTACCTACCTATGTACCTTTCCAGATGAAAATTGACCATAATACACAGTAGACTCACATACACCAAGTATATCAAAGTATTTCGGTAACAACCAAAAATACGTGAGGAAGGCTCAGACACTCCGTATATTACAGATAATGTATTGAAGAAGACAGAGACTGAATGAATTGCCCAAGGCTGCACAGGAAGCTTGTGATAACTGAACCCAGGCTTGGCTGTAATGCTTTTTTCTACATTGTGAGTCCACTTGCAAATTCTTTGAGAGACAGAATGACTTCCTTGGAGACCCAGCCTACCTTCTGCCTCTCCAGACTGCCAGAGCTTAGCAGCTGCAGGAATCAGTACACCTCCTGGGAGACAAAGTGCTTGAGGGATTTGTGCTTCCTCCAACTCAGTGAGAGTTGGAATTAATGTGAATTAATGGGAAATAAGGATGCAATCTGTCGGTCAGTGTGTGCATATAACTCTCACAAACAAGGGTAAACATTTTCTAAACTTAAACAAAAGCTTGATGACTTCCCTGTTATTACTCTTTGCCAGATGATATGAAAAGCATAATAATTATGTGTTTATATAAACAGAAATGTATATATATGATGTATATTTTTAACAGAGAAAATCAGATTTGTCTACAAATTGTTTTACAATTTTATAAACTGATAATGTAAAGCATTTTAAAAAGAAATAATCTCTACAGTCTTTATTACTAACCATTTGAATTCTTGATATATTTCAGTTTTAAACGTGCAAAGATAGAAGAAAATCAATCCCTTATTTTACAATCCATGCTCCAGCTAAAAAGCTCCTTTGTTACACTAAATGGCTTCCCAATATTTGGCACTAGTTCTGGTGGACAATTGTGGAAATTCGATTTTCAAAACATGTTTGATGAGTTATCGACATATGTGAAGGAAGATAAAATGGCTGTATATTGGAGAATTTTGACTCTTTTTATACTTAAACACTGAATATGGTGTAACGTAAATCTGTTCTTTATGAAATCAGGAATCTAAAAGTACAGAGAAGATAGTAAGATTGGCTGCATATCAGGCAGCTTTCCATAAGCAGATGGACACAAAGAAGTGTATGATTAGCTAACAGATATTATTTATATTGAAAGAGAAAAAAAGAGATCAAAAAGTAAAATTAAACAGAGTATATTTTCAGCATGAAAATATGACAATCAGGGGAAAAAGTATGACTTTCAAATTGATAGAAACACAGGATATATTGATAGGCTTACAAAACGTGCTGGCCCATTTGCATGTCAACTTCTGATCAGAGGCTGAAGAGAATTGAAAAAAATTATCTTTAATCAATATTGAAAATAATCAGAGGGAAATCTATTTGCCTCACAAAATATAGCCATGTCTGAAATAATGAAGTGCCCAAGGCAGGCTTCATATAGGAAACTAGTCCAACAGCAACACCTCTGTCACTTCAAAATGACATGTCATAGCCATTATGGTACAGAAAGATCGCTCTGGAAAACTGCACGTTCTGTGCTGCACACACGTGACCTAGACTACTAGAAAATTGGTGAGCAGCCGTGAAGTGTGTGAACAAGTAAAGATCAAACAGAGAAAACGAAAAATGAAAATACAAAGCTAACAGATATCAAAGTAAAAAAAACAAACAAACAAAACAAAAACAAAACCCAATACAGAAATAAAAACAATCAACTTTTTCCATCACAAATCAGATGACATTGTTGTTCTAGAACAACACTGAGATCGTTATGATTTTAGCAAACAGTTGGCTACAACCGCAGGATCACCCTGGAGAAAGCCATGAAGGATTTCAGCCTCTCTGGAAACCTTGTAGCTTCAATCTGTGAGTGTATTCATCTGTGCAATTTCATCAAGGAAAGGAAATCAGTCATTCTCATTTCAACATTATGGCTGTATGGAAATACACTGTAATAATTTTATCACTGCCCTGTAAGACCCAGTTTCTGAGATAGGCTCTTTAGCTGTATGGGATGAGGAAAGATTTCTTCTATCTTGTTTCAGTTCCATAATGCCTACTATCAGGAGGAAGAATAAAACTCCGTTAAAAGAAGTCCCCCATACTGCCATCAAAAATAAAAACCAGCTGTAATTATATGTCTGAATCTTTCTGATCCTACTAAGTGCCTACATATTTCTTATTTAATTTCCCTAAAAACAATTTTTCTCAACTTCGAATCATTAAAAAAATAACTAAAAATTATGACCGATGTCACAGTTTACACTAAATTAATTCCACACAGATTGTTTTTCTATCACTTTCATCTAAATTCTACAGATACTTCTCTTCACGCCTCTTGCAAGCCTTTTCCTTCTCTCCTTTCCTTCCTCCTTCTGTTTCACAGCCTGTGAAATTTGTTGGCTCTTAGTATTGCTCAATAAAGTCCCCAAGCTGCATGATAAGAAATGTTGAATCTCAGTGATACTTTTCAGTTCTGTTTTGGTATGTTGTTATTTAGGAGTTATTATCTTGTTCTGTACAACTGTCTCTATTGAATGAAAACAAAACAGGTGTACAAAAAATATTTAACTGATTATAAGCTAATGTTTGTATATATAAGCCCAAAATCACAAACATAAAAGACTAAAATCTCTCTGAATTAAACAATGTTTTTTACATATTTATTGCACAGTATGTCAGTGCCAATCAAAAGGCAAAGTCATATTAAAAACTAGTATCATTAAGATTCCATCAAAGAAAGCAGCAAAAGCCACAGGGAAATATAAGGCAATTGATCCTTTAGCTGAGCATTTCTCTCATGTGGTATATATATGCTTTATACTGTATTTGATGTCAATCAAATATTTGGTCACATATCCATACAACTACTGTGATCAGTAGTGAAGGAAAGAATACCACTGTGCTGGTTTTGGCTGGGATAGAGTTAATTTTCTTCAGAGTAGCTGGTATCGTGCTATGCTTTTGGATTTAGTATGAGAACAATACTGATACTACACTGATGGTTTTGGTTGTTGCTTAACAGTCAAGGAATTTCAACTTCCTATACTCAACCATGTAAACAAGAAGATGGAAGGGAGCATAGACAGACAGCTGTCTGAAACTGACCAATGGGATATTCTGCACCATATGATGTCATGCTCAGCAGATAAAGCTGGGGGAATGAGGAGGAAGGGAGGATGTTTGGAGTGATGGCATTTGTCTTCCCAAGTAACAGTTAGGTGTCATGAAGCCCTGCTTTCCTGGAAATGGCTGAACACCTGCCTGCTGATGGGAAGCAGTGAACTAATTCCTCATTTTGCTTTGCTTGAGCACACAGCTTTTACTTTACCTATTAAACTGTCCTTATCTGAACCCACAAGTTTTCTCACTTTTACCCTTCCAATTCTCTCCCTTATCCCCCCAGGGTGGAGTGAGTCAGCAGCTGGGTGGTGCTTAGCTGGGGTTAAACCACAACAGCCACAAAAGATGGTAAAAAGGGAAGGGAACCATGAGATGATACTATGCCAGCAACGTTAAACATGTCACAGATATTTCGACTTTGAGTTTTAAATGCATCATATTCCTGAAAGTAGTCCATGTATATCACCAAGAAGGGATATCTGTTTCATCAAATCCACAAACATTTCCTCACTACAAACGAAAGACAAAATCACAGACATAATGAAAAGTATAAAACCTTGAGACTCAGTTATTAAAATCCAAATGAAATATAAGAGAATGACTGATAGATGTGGGAGAACAAGACATTCCCCAAAATACACACCACCAAAGAAACATATTACAAGGCAAACAGGAAAGATTTACTCATATACCAAAACACCAAATCACCCACGTTAAATGGTAAAGGAATAGCATAACTGATTGGCAAGTTACCACTCTGCTAAAAAGAGAGAGCTTGCATAAACACAAATGCACATACATGCATACATGTATGTTTGCTCTCATTATATATGTGAAAGGGGTATTAATGTATTTGATTTTTCTACAGTCTCCCAAATGTGTATGGTGAAAAAGAATAACACATATGAATGAAAAAGTACAGATATTCTGAACCACCTCAGTATTCACTCTCCCACTATTGCTAAACTGAAGGCTTCTTGTATGTTGAATGCATCTATATCTAGATATGTAAAAACCACATAGGTAGCACGAAACTTTTCTCTACAGATACTTGTTCATCACTGTCCCTAGCTCCTGATATTTTAACCACTCTTCTCTATGCCAATTTGTCCTTACATTTTTATACATAGTTATAAATGTAAACTTTGGCACCATTAGATAAGACTTGGCTTTTATGAAGCTTTTATATTTTATTCCTTTAAGGTATTAATTTCTCAAATCCTATTCCCTAGGAGTCAGAGAACTTCTACCTCCACTAAAATTTTGATTTTACTCCAGCAGGAATTAACTTAAATGACCATAAAACTCTGTCCATAAAAAAATTAACAAAATAGTAGTAAGATTTGCATAAGGTGTGGTTTGTTCTATACTTCAGCAATTCAAAGATAGAAGGGTTTTTTTTTGTATTATTGTGGTAGTCTGCAACCAAGTTTTGTAGAAAATATTCCAAATATATTAGTGTTCTGGTTTTAATATGGAGAAAGACAAATTATTTTAATATACTGCTATTACGATTAGTAGGAAAACAACTCAATATTGCTAATTGAGCTATTTGTCAGATCCTCTCTTTCGGTTTTATTATATACATGGGCATTTTGGGTTTTTTCTCTAAACCATTAAGAATATAAAAACAAATCAGGTAATGTTCTGTTAGTACACTATTTACCCCCAGAGTATGCTATTATAAATGCAGTTAGCTAAGTACGCAGTATGAAAAGATATGTTAAAAATTTAATTTAGTCTAAATGTCTTCACACATGTAGATTTTGTTTGAGCTGCCACTGGAGCAGATTCCAGGTATATTAAACACATAGAAAATACCTTTAGTAATTTAGATTATCACACAGATATGGTGAAACAATCTAATCTAATTTATTTTATGAATTTTAGTAATAACTGCCATTTCTGAAAGGTTGGTTGTTGCTTCTATAGATAAATAAGAAAGGCCCTAGAAAAAAAAAAAAATAATTTTCAATAACAATGTTGAGTGTCAGTCAATTTTTCCTATAGGCATGGAAACAAAATTTTATCATGTAGAAATTTATCAGAAATCTATCTGTTTTATCTATTAGCATCTGCAAAATCTTACAGTTAAAAACAAAACCAAATCCAAACACATGTGTAAAGTAACAAAATAGGCTTATTTGTTTTTTCCCCTGACAATAACCTGTAGGATTCCAGTGAAGCTTTGTCAGGGATTAATGTAGCCAATGATAGCAGTACCTACTGAACTTCTGTTAGTTTAACAAAGTTGGCAAGGCTGATTTCTTTCACATCATACAGAATACTTAATTCTAATTGTCTATATTATATTCAACTAAACAGGTTCAAGAATAGGTTTAAAAGCAGCTGATTAACATGTTTAAAGTCAGTTTTCATGTTTTCTCATTTGCTTTTCTTTTATATCTCACATATTCTTCTTTTATAGTAATTTTTTCATTTCTTTCCAAGTTATCTATAGACTTAAGTATGATTTCACAAGAATTGTAGGAGCCATATCAGCTTTTTTAATGACACGAGTTATCTTGACTATGCAGGTATATCATAAAATAAAAGAGAAGGAAAACAGATCAAAAGCCTAAGAAAGGTAGTCTCACATATTCACACATATGCACATACTTATTTTTCTTTTCAATTGGCCATTTTTGCTAGGCAATACATGAAAATAAAACCCAAGAACATTTATTTTTATATCACAGACTAACAGTATAGAATCTATCTTATCTTTCTGTCTATATCTAACAACTTCTCCATGGATATCAATGATTGTTTATAGTCACAGAACACTAATATGTTTACGAAAACGTAGTGATTGCTAGTATATGATAATAAAATTAGTATGTTTTTGTGCATCCACAAACTATCATAATTTAAGAAAAACAATTCCATAAGAGAAGTCTACAAAAATTTCCCATTCAACCAATATGGCCTGAAATACTCTTTTTTTTTTTTCCTAAAAATCTAGATATTGCAGCTTGATTCAACACTTGTCAATAGTAACAAGCTTCATACAACAGATGAATTCACTCTACCATTCACCATTCTAGTCAAGTGCCAAAATTCCAAAATCGCTTTAAAGAACTCCCAGAATTTACAACAGCCTTAAAGACGGCAAGCAACCTGATTATAAAACAAATTCCCCAGAGCTAATACTACTGATCTCTGTCAAGGGCATATCTTTAGCTATGCTTTGTCCTTTTCTATTTGCATTCTACTATGCTCCATATGTTGAAGAATCAAAAGTGTCTGATCTTATATTACCAGCTCAACACTGGCTAAATATATCCAGTTGGTAAGGACATCCTTAGCTACAGCTAATAGGCTACATTAAGGACTTTGGGTTTTATTTATTTATGTATTTATTCCCACATTCCATTGAGATAAATCATATAGGGAAGCAGTAAGAAGCAGAGAAGCAGGTGTTTCTACCTTGTCCCAAAAGACAGAAGCTGACCAGGAATATCAGAGTTCAAATAAATTCGCTTAACTTATTCCAGTACCATTGTCACTATCCTAGCTTTCCCTGTATTTCATTTCATATCTGAAACACCTGCAGACTGTAGATTTTTAATAGCTATCATTATTGGCAAAAATAAAATCATTGTTAGCTAATAACAAAAAACAATATAACATTTGCAGTCTTAATTAATATCTCTATTTAGGTAGGAGGCAATTTACCTGGTCAGCTGCTGTCTGTTGATGTGAGTGATTATCCACTGAAGATTTTTTTTTCCTATTGCCATATTATAACTCAAAATTATATACAAATCAATTCCTTTTATATATGTTCTACTGTGGCCTTTCGGTGCGTTTTTCCACTGAGGCATGTTCTATTTGTTCAAATTAATTTCCACAGTTAATCCCAATGATTTACTTCCTTACTACCCACTGGAATTTTATTCATTTATTTTTCATCATTTTTCACCTCTTTATTAAACCCTCTTTATTAAACTCCTCATATTTATCTATTATGATATACCTTTGTTCTAACTCAGCTTAAATGATTAGAACATGGATTAGTTTTCAGGATGTTTAATCACATAATTAAGGCACTAGTTTAATTATAATGAAATAACCTTTGAAAGCAATACTTTGTATGAGGATTGATATGAAAGGTATTGATAAAGCACTGTGTAACGTCACTTAACCTCCATCCTAAAATTTAAAAACCTGTAGTCTTTAGTTTGCATTTATTTTAACTAAATATTATCACTTATTTTTAAATACTATTTATTTGACTATATTCCATAAATATTGCCACCACCAGAGAAAGTGGTTACACCTGAGCACTTCCATTACTTCAGTATTAGTGATAAGGTGAGCAGTTCACCTAGATAGGTATTCTGTCTGTCATTCATAAAAAGTAGATACGCAGGCAGCAATTTGAGGGTCAAGGACTTGCTTAGACCAAGGTAGCTACTTTGTATTTAATGAAAGGTTACACTGTAAACAAAAATAATAGTAGTCTAAGGCACCAATAAGTCTAATTCTAACCTTTTCTCCTTTGATCATAGCAACAAGTAATGTTACAATATCAGTGCTGCTCTCTCTCTGCCTGCAATTGCAACTGATAAATCATTTGTCATGTAACGAATTCTTGCAATGCATTTTACCAGCCATAAAATGCAAAATGTTCACCAGAAATGGAAAAAAAAAAAAAATCACATATTTGACAATGTCTTCTAGTATATTGCAATAACAATTTCTCCTCCATTCTTACGGAATTCCAGTTTCAATTTTACCTAGTTAAAAAAAACACAAACAAGCAACGATACCGTTAAGATTGTATTATATTATTAAAGGGTTAGATGGTAATGTGTAACTTTTAAGTGCTACAGGCTAATTACAGTTAGATTTTTGTAGCATCTCTGGGTGATAATATTTCACGTGGTTTTACCTTTAAGTTGTTATGAGACAATATTGGAAACATTAAGGCACTGAAGCTTCAGCAAATCAGACCTCAGCACAAAGAAATTGTGTACAGTGGCTTTGGTCTGAAAATAGACTGTTCTTCCAAGATGCAGCTTTCCTTAAGAAATATTTTTTTAGCATGTGAAATGTCAGGGATTGTTTTGGTTTTCATTTATTACTGACAAAACAAGCAGGGAAAAACCTGGAAAATTAGGACAAAAATGAACCAACCAACTCAGAAATATCTCAATTTGACAATGAATCCCCTTGCTACCCTTTAAAACTTTAAACAGAGCTGTAAATTTTTAGATTGATTCACACACCCATGCTCTCCTACGGGGTATGGAAAAATGATGTAAAAAAGTGCAGGAAAACAATCTAATTTGAGTATATAAGATGATCCATGTGACATCTTTATAAAAAGCCTTTGAAAAGACCAATTAAAATATTTCATGCATTATGGAGAAGCAAATGAGTCCAGTCAGTCAAGATACCATTTCAATACACAGTTTATAAAATAATAATCCTGTAATAAGGAACTTCAAAGCTAATTAAATCCAACTAAAGAAAGTACACCTAACATGATGGATGAATATATTGGATAGAATATAGAATATAGAATAAAACAAAACTGGATTTGTAAGCATAAATATAATTTATGCAATATCCACAAGCTACAGAAAAACCTACCAGGAGACTCCAAAGCCATATAGCATGCATTTCACTAAAATAAAGTTATAGTTTAACTATAGTTAAACTATATATATTAACGAAGCATACATCATTAAGGGTTTGGAATTTGATAGATAATATTTATTACAATTTTAAGACTTACTATATTTATAATGTCCAATAAGTACTCAAATCTTGTAGAAGGATATAATGAAAATGGGTTTCTGTGCTAAGAATCATACAGGATATTTATGTATAATTTTTTCGTGGTAATGAGGTACAATATGCTTTCGTGCCCAGGAGACTTAGTTCTTAAATCAAAAGACTTTTTTTTTTTCTTTATATTTTTTATTTTTTAATTCAGAAGATCCTGTTTGCCTGCTGCCTGAACTGTTCCTAAAATGAGTAGCTTAGAGACTGAAATAAAACAGCTTTTTTCGGAGGAAAGAGATTTCTTTTTGTTAGTTTTATATGCTACTGAGTTTGCAGGAGGGAGGTAGAAGGTTTTCCAAGCTGAACTATGTAAGTTTTTAGAAGGTAGATATCTTCCTTTATATTAAAATGCATCCATAAAAATAAACACTGAAGTAGTTCATTTGGGAAATTAACCTACACTACAAATGCATCACCTCATTCTGAAGATTCCTGTGGGTGTGATTGTCTTTTCCTTTTTTGCTCTGTGTAATCCTTCACACCAATGTCAGGTGTGAAGGTACAAAAAAGTTAGTCAGGACGCTTACAGAACTTAGAAACAGAATCTGTGGGTCGCAAGAATGTCTAGGAAGATGCAGACTATTGAACTGCCTCATCCATGAATCTCTCCTTAAGTAGTCCCATAGATTATATTTAGCAAGGGAAGTTCCTATCATATTGCCTAGCAATAGAGTTGAATGAAACATTGAAACTATTAGAGCTAAATCTCAATGTGGAGAGTTCTCTTTCCACAATCTCAAGGATGGGTTTGGTAAAAATGAGAAAAAACATCCTTCAAAGGCAAAAAAACTGAGCCACAGCATCCATAGTCAGACAGGTTAAGAAGTAAACTGCATAAGTTACATAAGTTGAAATCTAAGATAAATCATTAGACTTTTAATAGCGTGAATGATGCCATTGTTAGACTATTCCTGTAGTTAGGCTATAGGAAATCTAATGTCTTTTTGCTAAAACTTTCATTAAATTGTGAATAATATTAAAATAAAAGCAGTATTTGAAGATGCTTTGCTATTCCTTTTATACAGAAACTATCATCTGCAAGTTACAGTCACTCAGAATTTGTGTGAAGACACAAAGGAAAGCATTATCAAGATCTGACTGAAAAAAAAATACAAAATAGAGAGTGAAGTGCAGATGAAATGCTAGTTATAGATCCTATTTTGCATAACTCCCTTCCAGTCTTCTACCTTTATTCTTTCAAGGGAAAAATTGAGTAGAGCCAGGAGTGATCATCATTACTCCTGGTTTTGCACAAAACAAAATATGAAAATAGGTAGAGAAAGCAGGAAAAGGAAAATTAAAATACTGTGGTTTAAAATACATTTTTCTTTGTGGCTACTCAGAGACCTTAAGGAAACAGTATTCCTCTGGTATTACACACCCTCTGCTAAAGGCACTGCTTGGACTGAACTTACGATGTTGGAAGTTCTCTGATTTCACTGATTGCTGAAGAACCTTAGAAATATTACTCCTTCCTGCAATATCCATTATGTCACCAGTAAAGACAAATAACACCATTTGGGAATTTTTTTTACTTGAAACAGATGCCAAAGACATTGACATTTCCTGTTGGTATTTCTCACTAGCAACTAATCTTGAGCTTGGCAACGGGATCTTGATATGTAGGGTCTTAATGCTAAACTTGCTGAAAGTGACAGATGTTAACCTTATTAAATCAATCCATTCACATAGCTACAGTTCTGCTCGTTGCAGCTTCATTATTAGTCTGTCTAGTTGAGTCTAGATACAATACCAACTTTCACTGAAAACTTAGGCTGACATTTCATAAATTAAGGAAGCCACTGATAGACCGAGCAATGAAGTTGCAATATGTATGACATTACAGTACGTTCTCAAAACAGAAAAGATGCAATAAATTGGAAATAATATATACGTTGATGCTGTTGTATTACTCCATTGCTTCTGCACAAATATGTAAGCTAATTTTATAGGTCATGACAATTTCTAAGGTATATTTTTTACTTTTTTGTTTTCATTGAAGAACATGACAAAGCATCAACACCACTCTGTGTCTTAAACAGTGTGGTGTTTAATATTCATACCAGCAAACAGGTTGAATATCAATTTTCTTTAGAAAACATTTGTTTACTTAGTTTCACTTAGTTTTGAAAGTTTTACTCAAACTTCATCAATGTCCTAAGTCCTGAAAAATACAACAGAACAAACCAAGCAAGCAGAGGTTATGTCAAATTTCAGTGTTCTAAATACTAAAGTCAAAACTAGCCTTAACATTTACAGAGGAAACTATAAATTATTGTGTTCTGGACAGAATAACCTATGTGATTGATTTTTTTTTTTTAAAGTAATTATCCTTAACATCAATTTCCACAGGTGTAAGAAAAGAGAAGGATCATCTGTACAGAGGAGGAAGAAGGGATTCCATTTAATCTCTACATTCTAAGACTACTTTTGAAATCAATAGTGTAGCAAAACAGAATTAACAAAGTAGGACTAGAAGAATACAGTATTAATTACATATGAAATAATTTATTTGAGTTTCTCATTTTCCCATTATCACCATTAACTCAGAGAATCACAGAATCACAGAATACCAAGTCGGAAGGGACCTCAAGGATCATCTGGTCCAACCTTTCTTGGTAAAAGCACGGTCTAGACAAGATGGCCCAGTGCTCTGTTCAGCTTAATCTTAAATGTATCCAATGTTGGGAAAACTGCCACTTCCCTAAGGTGATTATTCCAACGGCTGTTCTCACTGTGAAAAATTTTCCTCTTGTGTCCAGTTAGACTCTCCCCAGGATTAACTTGTACCCACTATCCCTCATCTTTTCCATGTGACTTGTTGTAAAAAGAGAGTCTCTTCTTTGTAGTCACCCTTTAAAAACTGCAACATGGTGATAAGGTCTCACCTAAGCCACTGAACAAACCCAGTTCTCTCAGCCTTTCCTCATATGGCAGGCTTCCCAGTCCTTTGATCATCTTTGTGGCCCTCCTCTGGATTCTTTCCAGAGGAGAGCTGGACCAGAACTGAACACAGTATTCCAGATGTGGCCTGACAAGCACTGAGTAGAGTGGGATAATGACTTCTTTCTCTCTGCTGGTGATGTCCTTGTTGATGCAACCCAGCATCCTATTGGCTTTCTTTGGCTGCAGCAGCAGCACACTGTTCACTTCTGTTGTTGTCCACCAGGAGCCCCAGGTCCCTTTCCACAGAGTTGCTCTTCTGCTGGGTAGATCTCAGTCTGTACTGCACTCCTGGATTATGTTTTCCCAGGTGCAAACCTTACATTTGTCTTTACTGAATGTCACAAGGTTCTTGATAGCCCACTCTTCCAGCCTATCCAGGTCTTCCTGCAGGGTGGCACTTCCTTCCAAAGTGTCCACTTCCCTGCTCAGTTTGGTACAATCAGCAAACGTCATCAGGGTACAATTAATCCCATCATCCAGATCACTTATGAAGATAGTAGTCCTGGTTTCGGCTGGCACAGATTCAGTTTCTCTTTTTAGCAGCTATAAGAGCTCTGTCTTTCGATTTTAGTCTGGGATTCACTATGAGAAGAATGTTAATAACATACTGATGTTTATAGTTGGTACTGGGACACCAAGAACTTTTCAGTGTCTCGTGTTTTGCCAGTGTGCAGGAGCACGGCAGGCTGAGGGGGAAGCATGGCCAGGACAAAGGGTCCAAAACTCCTCTTATGATTTGAACTTAGTTTTAGGATTGAGGGCTAAATTGGCCAATGAAGTGTTCCATATCATGCAATGTCATTCCCAATGTGTAGATTAGGGTTTACTGGAAAGAAGAGCTTTAGCTCTTCTAGGAGATCTCACTCTCAAACTCTCGGAGGGCTCTCTCTCTCTCTCTCTCTCTCTCGTTTCAGGCCTCTCGCTATTCGGAGATTGCAGTGTCAGGACTTATCTGTTTCAGGATCGTTTACTGGGACTGGACAGGCATTGGTCACCAGGTGGTGAGCAATTACACTGTGCATCACTTGTTTGTATATATTATTATCATTATACATATTTTTTTCATATATTATTATTATAATTAAATTGTTCTTATTTCAACCCACAAGTCTCCTTCCCATTTTCCCTCTAATTCTTTTTCCCATTCCTCGGGGGTGAGGGAGGGTGAGCAAGCAGCTCTGTGGTGTTTACTTGCTGGCTGGGCTAAGCTAAACCATGACAATAATAACAGTGTTGGGCCCAATATCGATCCCCGGGGGACCCCACTTCTGACAGGTTGCCAGTTTGAAAAGGAACTATTTCTCAGCATCCTCGGGGTGCGGGCTGTCAGCCAGCTCCCCACTCACAGCACAGACCACTTGTCTAGACTGTAACACATTGTTTCTCTAGGAGGAGGCTATGAGAAACTGTATCAAAAGCCTTGGAGAAATCCAGGTAGACAATATCCATTGCTTGCCCCACATCAACCAAGCAGGTTACTTTCTCATAGAAGTAGGTTTGTCAGGTTTGTCAAGCACAATTTGCCATTGGTGAATCCATGCTGGCTCTTCCCAATCACCTGCTTTGTTTGACTTCTGATAGCTCCCAGGAAGATTCGTTCCATAAGTTTCCCTGCGACTGAAGTAAGACTTATGGGCCTGTAATTTCCTGGATCCTCCTTTAAGCTCTTCTTGTAGATGGGGGTGACATTAGCCTTCTTCCAGTTTTCTGGGATGTTAATATTAAACTTGAATATCAAAATTATGTAAGAGGGTGCCATAAAAATGGGAATACTCTTGAGAAGCAACAGACTAGAAAAGGACAAAGTGTACCAACATTTCATTTAGGACAGAGTGAACCACAGTTGCCTGGAAACCAGAAAGTCTAATGGGTGAGAGTCACAGGAGAAGTATAAAAGTGAAAATACAGTAATTGTAATCTGCTCATATATTGCATCAGTCATGTTAATTAAACACTATCTAGGTTACTTTTAAACATACTAATAATTTTTGGAGTTCCAAGTACATCAAATAAGATGCCATATATTAATGATTTTAAGGATACAGTGCCATGAAAATAATTCCCATTGCATTCAGATCCAAAACAAACCAATTGGTTCTGATGCAAGACAAGATTTACAAGTATTTGATGAACAGATAGAAATTTCATGCTAGAAGCTTTTTCACAAAATTATTCACTGCATCCTGAAATTTCTTTTTGAAAATACATGATTGTGTTCCTTTGATTAATAAGCATGGAGTTTTATCATATGTTATCCACGAAGGGTGTGTTTCAGTGAACATCTTACTGCCTTCACAATTCTAATAAAATTTAAAATACTATGTGGTTAAGGGGACAAAAAAGGGAAACAAATGTTTTCTATAGTTCTAAAGTAAGTGTACAGACATTTTTCACACTTCTCTCCAGAAACACAAATAAGCATGTAAACATCAGGCTGATAAAATTCAGAAAACAAATGTATGACTGAAGATTTTTGATTCTTGTTTAATTATTTCCATGAATTGAAACCTATAGGTGAAAATCATTAAGATAGTGGGTCATTGAAACTAAAATGAACACATTTTAGTGCTTTTTTTCACATAACTTCCAAAAGGAGAAACCAGTCGTAAAAACTACAAAGATTTACATTAAATGTAAACATTTTTTTTAAGTCACTCAAAAATCTGCTGCTGCAGTAGCAACATATGCTTTAATAAGTTCTATACAGGTGATATGTTCTAATAGACTCTGCACTGAAGTTTTAAAGATAGGAAAAAGTAAACATTGTGACCCCTATGAAATTAATAATCAGGTAAACATAACAGGTGCTGCTTGTGTTCTCCTTTCTGTTTCATTTCCCAATGTTTTCTACATCAGCAATTATTATCCAACAGTTAGCTTTAGTTCAGACTTGCATGCATATTTAAAGTTCAGCCTGTGTCAATAAGTGATATCTAGCTCACAGATGATTTCCAGTTTCCTTAGTCTTGCATTCTCCAGTTCTACTGGAGAAAAAAAGTTTTACTCCAGGCTTACTGGCAGGATTATTACTCATATAGATTTTTTCAGATTATAGGCCTTAAAGAATGAAGTTGAATACCTTTAAAAATATCTGGTTTTCTATATTTTCTTGTTCTACTAGTATAATTTAAAAATATATGGACATACTGACAAATACAAAACTAATAGCAACACTTTTGCATTTATTAAAACAGTACTGCTGGTATTTTTAATTAAGGGATAAAGAATTTATCATCACGATGTCTTCGTTTGTCTTGATTAGAAAATCACACACCAATTCACTGGTAACTACTGTCATTGAATCACTGCCACTTACTGTCAAGTGCTGCCAAATTGGTGTTCCCTTTCCACCCACTTAGTTATCTTTTAATGAAAATATTTTTTATGTCTTAGTAAATGGAAAAATACTGGGTTCAGAGAGGGACCCGCATAATAATGAATAAAGACAAGGAAAAAAATACCAATTTTGACAACTGCGCATTTTAGAAATGGACAAAAATAAACATCAAATTACCTGCATCTGAAATAAATATAGAACTAAAAATGAACAACAATAAAGCTACAAATGAACAATGTCTATCATCCTCTAGTTATGTATAATGTTCTTCTGTCATAACACAAGAAAGTCAGAAATTAACTTGTGTCCTTTGGCAGGAAAAAAGAAAGGAAAACAAAATCATTCCAAATAGGTAGCTGTATTTAGCCAGTGTTATAATACAGACAAAAGCTAAGCTTTTCTAAAAAAAAAAAGCATTCAGAAGCTGTTTATTTGACAAGAATTATGTTGATGATCTATTTATTTCAAAATAAGACATATTCAGAAGGGTTGCCTGCATTCTTCTGAGTGATTTTCTCCCATTATAATAAATAGTTCAGAGAGATTTTAATCAAATTTAATTTCTCTGAAGATATTTTGATTTTAAAAAATTGTATGTTAGTTATTTCATTAAGCAATTCTAAAATTCTGTTTCTAGAAATAATGAACACTGAAAATGTTAATTTCTACATTTTTTCCTTTGCTTTATTTCAGTTTTCTAAACTATCTTACCTAATGAACAACTTTTGCAGCCAACAGTTTCATAGGCAATGTTAAGCGTATACATATAGGAAGTTTTTAAACAAAGTCACTGACCTCAAATACATGTTGAAGAAGCCCAGTATAGTGTAAGGCTGTATATGAATTGATTGTATGATTAAACTCTGACTTAAGGAAAAAAACCAAAACAATCAACAAAGAAAACACACACAGAAAAAGCAACAAATAAAGAAAAACAATCTGAGAGAGCTCTGTTAGCTAACTTCTGGATAATATTAAAAAATTGATAAAAATATTTCAAGTTTCAATTAGAGTAGAGAAGCTGAAAATAGGTAGTCCTGAATATACTCACAAATTTAAAAGACTGATAAAGTTTTAGACAAATATATTTCATTAAACATGTCTGTACTTTGCTCAAGAGAATAGGTATCAAACAGAAAAATTGAGTGAAAGGCCAACAATTCTTTTTAAATACTATGAGCCAAAGCTAAATACTTACTTAAGAAAATTAATTGTCTTCATAGATAAAATAGATTAGAGAGAGAATTTTTATAAATCATAAGTACACAGAGAGTTCCTTAAACCTAATGAGAAATTAAATTAATTGCTTCATTTAATAAATATTAAAATGTGGATGGTAGTTCTTGCATATTTTGCTAAAAGTTATTAAAACAAACAAAACAGTCTGAAGCCTTTTATTTTCAATTCAACTTTCTAACTCTGAGATAATTAAAATGCTAAATTCACTTTTCCAATCTGCAGAGTAGATCTCCAGCTTTTCTATTTTCTCTGCAACATTTTTTTGAAACAAAATTCCATACATAAACTCTGAAAGGATTAAATCAGTCATAGGTAAAGTAAAAAATTCAGGTTATAATTATCCACATGCTATCAGACAATGGGATTTATCTAATACTCTTTCTGTCACCCAGGGCATCGGATTTTTAGAGTGAGTAAAATAATGAAGAAATAGTTATGAGTAAAAGAATTACTGAGTAAATGTTTATCGTCTTAGAACCAATCACTTGCCATGCCACAATACAAAGAAGTATAAAGTAAAAAGGGAGGTAGAAATGATCAGAAAATAAATATACTGCGTAATTATATTTAGTGGACTATACCTAACGGACTCCCTCCTCACTCCACCTTCAGTTGGACTGGAATGCACTTCTGGAATCAGCGCGGTAGATCACTTTGAGAGCAACAGCTGCCACAGAGAGCAGTAGTTAGTTGCTGCATCTTCTTACTTCTTCACAGTCCAACTGCCTCCTTCGTGGTGTAGATCAAGGCGACACATAAGTAACCTGCTAATTTTCAAATATGTTTTTAAAAAAGGGAAGAGTAGCTTTCCTAAGCTGAGTGCTTTTGTGCCTGCACAGACTGGCAATAAAGAGTGATAGATGGAGTAGATGGTGGATAAATTCAGCAGAAAAAGGAGTCCATTAGGAAGTAGCCATGAACATCAGACAAAATTTTCCTTGACATCGTGAAGGGCTTTAACTCTGCAAACGCTGGCTCAGACTGCAATTTCTAAAGACAAAAGGCCTGCACTGTGAATAGATGTGCTCCAGTGAAATTGAACACCATGGCAGACTTCAATCTGAAGTCATTTGTGCTGTGAAACCTCTCTGCACATCTGTAGGAATTATCAAACTTTTTTTAAAAAATTAAAAAAAAATAAATAAAATATTAGTGCTGAAATTAGTCATGCCATTTAAAGATCATCCAAATTGGAAAAAGGGTAGAACAGAATATTTCAAAGATTCTAAAACCTGATTAGTCTGTCTAGTAATATAAAAGATGACTTAACACAAAGTACATGGCGGCATCAAAAGTTACAGACTTTGTTCGCCCAAATAAAGATTTGGAAGGTTACCCGCTCCTTACTATAAACTGCTATCTTGGAATATAAGCATCTCTTTTTGTCTTAAATTTCAAGGATAGGCATATCTACTACAACAGGTATAGGCTGGCATTCAGTAGTCATGATTATCTCAAAAATAGGTTTGAAGATTATTCAAACAAATTACTCCCAAATTGCTTATTTTCCTGTCTAGTTTCTATTAAGAATTAGTAATAAATTATTATATCTCTGATATCAATATATCTCTTCTCAAGTTTATATAAAATTGTCAACGTGTACTGATTTGAAATAGAAAATAGGTTTTTAAAGTTTATTTGCTAAGGCTTCAAATCTGCCACACAATCCTGCAGGTCCATTTTCAACTGAAAAATATTTTATTTAAATTAAATACCTTGTCATTTATTCCAGAATTTTTTACTAGAAAATTCAAGGATTTCTAAAGAAAAATTATGACAGTCATTAATTCTTTGGAGACAGTGTTAAATATTGATAGTAAACACTGAGTGTCTGAACTGAAAGTTAAATCTGAATGGAACATCCAAGGACAAAATGAGTACACAAAGGCAGGCTTGTCTTCAAACCAAGATTGTCTAGAATGAAAGCAATACCTCAAGATAAACAAAACACCCTAGATATGAATCCTAGCATGTAAGCACTGCAAAGTTCTGAAAGTTTTCTAACTTTATGAAATAGAGACAATTTTGAATGTACAGTGAAGTCTCTATAAACATTTTCTTTCTTTTTCACTCTATTTATGTCTGTAGAATACAAAAGCTTTTTTAAAGAATATTTGTGTTGCAGAAAAGATTAACGTTTGTAGTTAGACCTTAATATTCTTCTAACATTAAAAATAATTTGAGGGAGGCTGATAAGAAACAGAGAGTCCATTGCTGTGGCAACCCCTATACATTCATACTCACCCTGAGATAAAAGGGTTTCTCCACTCAGCCACATGGGATACTGGCCAAGGTAGGCTGGCATGAAAGGCAGTGGGAGAGTTTGTGGACCTGAAGTTTGTAAAATTGTTTCTATTATTAATTACATTACAGGCAGACTTTAAGGATAACCAGGATGACTGTTAGGGTTTAGAAAATTTGCTCAGGTCTTGTCTCTGGCTTCTTTGAGATCATCACCATTTTCTTTTTTCTATATATTTATCTTTATTCTTTTTAAAATAGGGATGGTTATATTTTTCCGCTTTCTAATAGTTCTGTGAAGATGTGCATACTGAATTGGCTGGATGGTCGCACTCAAAGAGTTGTGGTCAACAGTTCAATGTCGAAGTGGAGGCCAGTGACAAGTGGTGTTCCTCAGGGGTCAGTACTGGGGCCAGTGCTGTTTAACATCTTTGTTGATGAAATGGACAGTGGGATCGAGTGCACCCTCAGTATGTTTGCAGATGACACCAAGTTGTGTGGTGGTGTGGACGCGCTGGAGGGAAGGGATGCCATCCAGAGGGACCTTGATAGGCTGGAGAGGTGGGCCTGTGAGAACCTTGTGAAGTTCAATAAGGTCAAGTGCAAGATCCTGCACATGGGTTGGGGCAATCCCAAGCACAAGTACAGGCTGGGTGGAGAATGGATTGAGAGCAGCCCTGAGGAGAAGGACTTGGGAGTGCTGGTGGATGGGAAGCTCAACATGAGCCGGCAATGTGCGCTGGCAGCCCAGAAAGCAAATCGTATCCTGGGCTGTATCAAAAGGAGCATGGCCCGCAGGTCACGGGAGGTGATTCTGCCCCTCTACTCTGCTCTCGTGAGACCCCACCTGGAATACTACATTCAGCTCTGGAGTCCCCAACATAAGAAGGACATGGAGCTGCTGGAGCGGGTCCATAGGAGGGCCACAAAGATGATCCGAGGGCTGGAACACCTCTCCCATGAAGGCAGGCTGAGAGAGTTGGGGCTGTTCAGCCTGGAGAAGAGAAGGCTCCAGGGTGATCTTATAGCAGCCTTCCAGTACTTAAAGGGGGCCTACAAGAAAACTGGAGAGGGACTTTTTACAAGGGCATGTAGTGACAGGACATGGGGCAATGGATTTAATCCGAAAGAGGGGAAATTTAGATTAGATAGAAGGAAGAAATTTTTCACTAAGAGGGTGGTGAGGCAGTGGAACAGGTTGCCCAGAGAAGTTGTAGATGCCCCATCCCTGGAAGTGTTCAAGGCCAGGTTGGATGAGGCTTTGGGAAACCTGGTGTAGTGGAGGATTTCCCTGTCCATGGCAGGGGGATTGGAACTAGATGATCTTTGAGGTCCCTTCCAACTCTAACCATTCTATAATTCTATGACTCTGTTTACTTGGGAATCAGATACCGTAACAGTGTAGATAACAACTTACCTAGAGAAACAAATACCAAGAAAGAGGTGGGATGAAGATAACCATAGCACGCTTCAGGTGCTGCATTGAAATTAAAACATGCATATGTAAACATGTCAATGTAAGGTTTGGGAGATTTTCTGCAATATTACACACAGTTTACATACTGTGTCATGAAACATCTTGAGAACATCTTCATCTTAAATCAAATGGAAAGCTATTTATAAATACACATACCCCAAATCACTGAAAACAAAGAGGATTTCAGAAACATTCTTGAAATGGAAAATATGTGTTCGATATTAGTCTTTCAATTTCTGAGTCATTGTAATTTCAAGTGGGATCGAAGTAATCTAGTGAGCCCATTTTTTTTTCCTTATATTATATTCTATTAGTTCTGTATTTCAGAGCTTCTACAGACAATTGAAAATGTTGAGAATGTATTTATTTTTCTTTTTCCCCCTACTGTTCTCCAAGAAATATTTATTGATCTCCTTCTGAAACACAACAGTTCAGCCACAACTAGAGAAATGCTCGCTGGGTCTCAATGTCCTTGGTGGAAATTACAACATCTTCATCAGCTGTGACTTAGAATTAATTAATATTTGAAGTCAGATAATAAGTCTTCATTCTGGTCAAATCAGTAAGGACAACTCAGTTTAAGATTTGCTCTAATTCATAGCAGGATGTGCTTTCATGAAAGATTTGAAGCTCTGCAGGAATTCTTCACAACATCTTTGTTTTTTCCTACTGTTGTCCTGTATGACATTCTATTTCAGCTTTAAAATCCTAGGAGTTTAGTAGCTGTTAGGTAGCATAAGGTTTGCTAGTGCTTCAGAATGTATTGACTTCGTTCTCTTGAATTAGTGATGGTTGGAAAAAGAAAAAAAATTGCATATGTTTAAACAAATCTTGAGGCCAAAGAATCCTAGCTAGAAGACAGTGGGGTTTGATATACCAAAACCCACTAAATACAATTAAGGTTAGGATGCACGAAAACTTGATAAAATATTCACTAAATGTCATTCATTGCAACTGTTGCAGATTCTAGTGGCATTGCATTTTGTCAGTCCAAGACAGCAACAAATTGCAACATCTAGGCTTAACAAAACCTGTCAGGGTGGACTTTACCCATTTTTTTAATCTTCCACACGTTCAGAGTTCTGTAAGTAAATGGAGTACAAATACTTTCTAATGACAGAGAGATATTTAATAAAACAGTCTTCTCTGATGAACACACAAAATTTTTCCTTCAGATAGTTGCAGTTTGGAGAAACAAGTAGCACAAATAAATCCACACACTCAACTACCAGAACATGGCATGGGGAAATATCACAGAAGAGGAAAGAACAAACATTACACTAAATATTATACTAACATGTATTTGGAAACACATGCAGTTGCTCAAAATCCTATTTCTGGACGTTTTAATAAAAGCAAAGCATAAATTTTTGACAGCTACAATCCAAAGACACACTTCTATTTGCGCTTCTCACATGTATTCATTAGGATGGTGGACTACTCTATCATTGACATGTTTTTTGAAAGCACTTGTTTAAAACATCTCTGAATGATCTGCTGGCTCTAGTACTACACAGTGCTCCTTTAGCACTTGCAAAGACAAAAATATAAAATCACATTACCCTCATGCATTTCAAAGGTTGTATAGCAACTATAAACATTGACTCCGAGGCTCCAGAGAAAAGCTTGTGCCTGACAAATTCCACTACAGCTAACACTGTCAATCATGAAGCTGATGGCTGTAAATGAGGCAGCAGAAAAAAAAATCATAAGATATCAGGAATATGAAAAGGATTAAATTATAGTCTTTACATTTATATTCAGGCACATGTGTAAATTATAACCACTAATAATTTACTGATTATTCTCTATAGCATTAAAAGAAACTTCTTTGAGTTTTAAAAAGGCTTAATGATGTATTATATTTAAGAGAGATATTGATTGTATGCTCATGTTTTTAAAACCTTTTTATAAAGGCTCACAGAAATATGAATGATAAGACAGAAGAAAAAGTTAACTTTTCAGTGGTGTTCATGTAATAAGAGAACACAATACAAACAATTTTTAAAACAAACAGGTTCCTCGTATCACTGCAAATCACCACAGGTCGTACAGCCCCCAGTGGCACTATATTTCATATATACATATACTCCAGAATTGTCTCTTTCTCAACATAAAGATTGTGAGGTTTCTCTGGCACTTCATCTGTTTTAGGTAGGGCATCATACAATCATATCTGTAAGAAGCACTGCTGCTCACTGTTTCTTTATCCTAGCAGTGATGGCAAATGGATGAATACGAAGGGCATAGTCTTTGCAAACTTCAGACAAGCTCACAGAATGATGGTGGGTGCTTGGTAAAAGAATGAAGTTGGGAAATATAAACACTGGTGGCAATCGCAATTAAAAGGAATATGAAATTAAATCAATTAGGACAAAATGAAAATGTTATTTACCATTTTAATTGGAAGTAAATTTAGAAAAACAGGATAAATAATATTGAAGGGAGATCTGGAAATCATTTAGTCCAACTTCCAACTCAAAGTAGATCCAATTGTGTGGTGATGCTATGGGTCTTGTTTACTGAAGTTTTGAATATCTTCAAGGACGGAGATTTCTCAGTCTTTCTAGGTAATCTGTTCCTGTAATAAATTCTCGTCCTTATGCTTAGTTGGAATTTCCTTTCTCGTCTTACCACTATGTACCTCCACAAAGAGTCTGGGTGTGTCTTGTCTCCATCCACTACCTTCACGTTAGGTTAAAGACAGCATTAAGTTTCCCAGCTCCTCAAATCTTCCCTTCTAGCTTGAAAAACCCAAATTCTCTCACCATCTCCTCATGTACCATGTGCTCCAGATCCCTAATAATCCTGGCGGGGCCCCATTGAAGGAGCTCACAAGACAGTCTAGGGAAACTGCAGGGAAAATTTTGACCATCAGAGATGAAAAGTGAATGCCCTTGTCTGATGTGGCACTCCTGAAGTACCTTTTCATTTATTACACAGATACAAAACCACAGGTAAGGTTTTTTCCTGGGAGCTTATTGTGGTTTTCCAAATAGGAAGGTCAAAAATGGGAGTAAAAATCAATTGGTCTATCATGTATAAACCAAACCAGACATACTGACAGTTCATCCAAAGTCTATATGAAGCATCAGTGAAGAAAATCTCATTCATAACCTGCCATTGTATCCCTGAAAGCAGAGAAAAGAAAAAAAATCTGATTATGTAGCAGTAGAGAGAAAAGAGGAGGAAATTTAGGAGTTTTTTCCATTAGTGAAACCAACAGAACTCAAATTTGCTGTTTCTTCCCTTCTGAGTTTTTGTAAGATTGTTCTTATTTTGGAATTTCCTTCACAGTGCCATGTGTATTGTACAGCTTTCACTTTTGCAGTACTTTGAGGTACAGTGAAAAAAAAGAAAAACAAAGATATACTGCAGTTATGGAACAAAATCACTATGGTTCTAACAGAGGTGTTAATCAACATGGATTTAGAATATCATAAACATAATTTATACTAATAAAAGAGATTGCAGAAAACAAGCTTCTATGGGCAACCTGTTCCCGTGTTTCACCACCCTCAGAGTGACAAATTTTTTCATTAGATCTAATCGAAGTCTACCCTCTCTCAGTTTAAATCCATTGCCCCTTGTCCTATCACTACGCACTCTTGTAAAAAGTCCCTCCCCAGCTTTCTTGTAGGCCCCTTTTAGGTACTGGAAGACTGCTATACGATCTCGGAGTCTCAACAATGGATGTTTGTGTGGTATACAGGAGCAGTCTTGTGGTAGTACCTGAAAGAGAGCTTGGGAGGAAAATGAGTACCTATAAAGTATCTGCCAAAGAGTCATATGAGTATTTTAAACACACGTTTGCATTTAGCAAAGCTACACTCCTTGAGTTTACTTCTGTAGCTGCTGAATAGAGTTGATTGCCTACTGCGTGCTGGAAGCTTCTGCCCAAAAAAAACAGAGGTAAAGGATGTCTCCTCTGAACATCAAAAGCTTCTGGTTTAGCTTCTCAGGGACAGGGAAAACATGATCACTTACTATGTGTAGCTACACATTTTTACCTCACAGTAGTGCTCACTCTATACGGTGCTTATGTACATGCTCAAGTATATAAAAAATTCTATGTAAATCAAATAGGGTGACGCATAAACTTATTTAGGTGTATATAAATTTTTTTTTTCTGAAATTAAGCCATTTGCATTTCCATTCACAGTGCACTTGCACTGAGTATGGAGAATTGTGCAAATAAGGTTTTAATGTTTCTGGAAGAAAATGAGAAAGTTTTGAGGCTTGCTAGATGCATTTTGTTACATCTTAAAAATACCCAACTTTGTATAAACATACAAACATGCCTGTTTGAACCAACTAAAGTTCAAAGAATTGATTTAGGCCTTAGTAGATATTTTAACTGAAATATTAAGAATATATCTAAAACTGTCTCAACTCATGGAAGAATTCAGTAAATAGCACTAGAAGAATCAGGTGGATACAAAATGTCTAATTTGGGAGGAAATCAAAGTCATTGACTTGCATGCCCTTTCCATGACCAAAGACACATGTCGCTTGAAGTGCATTTAGTGAAGCCTCATTCTGTAATACAGTCTTCAAATATCTTCCCAGACAGATAACCCAATTAAGCATTACTGAGGGCTTGTTTGAAACATTGTCTCACTAGGCATTTCGTTTTTAAAGGCCTAGAAAGTTATGTCAAATTTCCCTGGATTAGCTTTTACAGCATGCACATTAGCTTACAGAGTTGACAGTTACAGAATAATATGGTGGTAAAATTCAGCTGCACAGATGGAGATAAATTATTTAGCATTGTATTTATGAATAATACACTTTAAAACAATATAGATAGACAGTCAGGTGGGTGCACAGGTACTGCTCTTTGTACTGGAAGTATTTCTAAGTTTTTAATAGCGAAGCTTCAAAGACAAATACTCCAGTGTCTGTACTTACAGCTACTGTTGGTTAAAAGACAAAATCATACCAAGAAGACTTCACTTCATATCATTATTTCACAAAAACAAAACAAAATATGCAGAAACCTATGTTTTATTTCATCACAGAATAAAAGCAGAAAGTTTACTTTGAGGAGCAGCTTTGCATTTTTATTTCATACCTGAATTTCTATTTGATTTTAAAATTGTTTTTCCGTTTTTTGGAAAAGAAAGCAGCAGGGTTTAACAAACATTCATTTGCACCGGAGGACTTGAACTACTGACAAGCCACACAAAAGAATTCATGATTCACATAAATTATTTTCATCAATAGCACAGTATGAGGTATTTGGCTGAGTAATTTTTGCCAATACGACAGAGAAAAAAAAAACTTACAAAGTAAATTGTACATGAAAGCACAAGAAGAGCCTAAGAGAATTTGCTTCTTTGATCAATTTAATAAGATTTGTAAGAAAGCATTCTATACATTCTTATTATCGAGTGCAACCTAACATATGATTAATTTACACTTGCATATTGTGGTTATCTTCCTCATAAACTCTTGCTTTAAATATTGCAATTTATGTACTATAATTGAGATATACAAGTTAGTGAACTGAAGTACCAGAAATGCTATCACTAAACACTTGCTTCTTTATCAACTCTGAAAAGTTCTGGGTTTGACTTTCTTAAGCATTATTTGACACTTATGTACAGCAATTTTAAAGATAAACCCAATTTCCATTTTGGACATCCATTGTTTTACCAGTGTGTAGACAGTCAAGTGTAAGTCAGAGGAGGAGACTGATGTAATTTTGACTGCAATTTTTGCTGCCCCATAGATAAGTTCCAAAATGGCTTCACGAACTGCTCCAGCATGGGTCCCTTCCACAGGGTACAGCCTTCAGGAACAGACTGCTCCATCATGAGTCGCCCACAGGGTCACAAGTCCTGTCAGCAAACCTGCTCCAGTGTGGGCTCCTCTCCCTATGCGTCCACAGGTCCTGCCAGGAGCCTACTCCAGCACAGCCTTCCTATGGGGCCACAGCCTCCTTCAAGCGCATCCCTCAGCTTCAGCATGGGGTCTTCCACAGGTGCAGGTGGATTTCTGCTCCACCATAGACCTCCATGGACTGTAGGGGAACACCCTGTCTCACCATGGTCTTCAACAGGGGCTGCAGGGGAATCTCTGCTCTGGTGACTGAAGGACCTCGTTCCCCTCCTTCTTCACTGACCTTAGTGTCTGCACAGTTGTTCCTATCACATATTCTCACTCCTTTCTCCTGGCTTCTGTTCTGCAGCAGTTTTTTCCTCTTCTTAAACATGTTATCATAGAGGTGCTACCACCATCATTGACGGGCTTGGCCCTGGCCAGCAGTGGGTCCATCTTGGAGCCAGCTGGCATTGGCTCTATTGGACATAGGCGAAGCTTCTAGCAGCTTCTCCTAGAAGCCACCTCTGTAGCCCTCCCGCTACTAAAACTTTGCCACACAAACCCAATATAGATAATTAGCAATATTTCTCTGTATAATCTCAGATCCTATAAAACCAGCAAACTTTATTCCTAGTCCTATTAGTTCTGCTTCTATTGATATGATGTCCAATCATTCAATTTTAATTTATATTTGTCTAAGACAATAATGTTAACATAAAAATTAGTGGATCCTACCCATGCACTTCCCAAAATGTAATACATTTCATACAATGCCTGAAATGCATTTACAGGAACTTGTCAGTGAAACTAAATGACTACAGAAGAGCATAATGATGTCAAGCAGGTAACTGATAAGGAAAGAAACCTCCAGTTCAATAAATAACTCCATTATTTTTTCTTTTTCTTCTTTTAATCAACAAAATTATTCTACAGTCAAGATTCTTATGGGAGACTCACAAGACACTTTCTAAAGCTGAGTTTGGAGTTTAAAATTAATAATTCAGATTGAACATTTAACATCATAGATTCAAGAGAGAGATGAGTTTTATGACATTTCTCTTCCTCCTAATTCCTTAATGTTGTACAAAATTATTTTGTCTTTGTCTCATAAGAACTGACATACTTATCACCTCTTTCCTTTTTAACAACTGTGAAGGCTCAACAGGTACCTTACGAGCTTTTTGCCTTGGATCATTTATTTGGTTAAAGTATGCAAGTCAAAAAGAATTGGAACAGCTGTTCTATATTTAGCTTTCATATTTGCTTCTTCTACCTCATTCCAGAATAATGGATTAGGTACCCAAAATTTTGTATATGTTATCTAATACTAGGAATTAGCCTAATAAAAGATATTACCTCCCTCTGAGAACCTTATCTATTTATTCACCAAAAGCTACTAATGTTAATGTTTTATAAATTAGAAAAGCATCAGGAACATCAGATGACCATCTAAAAACATGATTTCAATAATAACTGTAAAAAACCACCCGAACCATAAAAGCCCCACCAACAACACAGGTACTGGTAGCAGTCAAGAAGCCTGTGTTATGCAAAGTGCTAAGGAAATACTTTTTTTTCTCAACTTGGTGCAAACATACTGCCACTGATACAGAACTCTAGACAAACATCACAGTCTATTCCTATGCATACTTCCATATTCATGTGCTGCATTTCCTCCCATATACTTCTTTTTTCTTCTCATGTTCTTTGTTTATTCCAACCAACACGTTTTTTATATAAGTTTAATAGATACAGGTCTTTCAGTTATGCAGATATATTCCCTCCATTGTGTATTTTAAAAATATTTATATTTGTGTATCTCTCTCTATATAATGTATACCTTACACGGATTCAGCTCTTCTTTTTTCATTTGAGAATACTAGAGGCATAGAAGGATAAGAGGGGGGAAAGGGCCACAAAAATCACATTTCATAGAATCATAGAATCATCTGGTTGGAAGAGAC
The DNA here is from genome assembly GCF_009769465.1 of Tauraco erythrolophus. Lineage (NCBI taxonomy): Eukaryota > Metazoa > Chordata > Aves > Musophagiformes > Musophagidae > Tauraco > Tauraco erythrolophus. The sequence goes on along the minus strand of NC_141466.1, from coordinate 47,610,248 downwards.
TTTCAAGATCATCGAGTCCAACCATTCACCCTGCACTGTCAGGGTCCCTAAACCATATTTCTCAACACCAAATCCACATGGTTTTTAAACACCTCCAGGGATGGGGACTCCACCACCTCCCTGGGCATCCTGTTCCAATACTTCACAACCCTCTCTGTAAAGAAGTTTTTGCTGATATCTAATCTAAATTTCCCCTGGCACAACTTGAGCCCATTCCCTCTCGTCCTGACATTCGTAACGTGGGAGAAGAGACCGATCCCCATCTCCCTACAACTTCCTTTCAGGTAATTGTAGAAAGCGATAAGGTCCCCCCTGAGCCTCCTCTTCTCCAGACTAAACAGTCCCAGCTCCCTCAGCGGCTCCTCACAGGTCAAGTTCTCTAAATCCTTCACTAGTTTTGTTGCCCTTCTCTGAATCTGTTCCAGCACCTCAATGTCCTTCTTGAAGTGAGGGGCCCAAAACTGGACACAGTACTCCAGGTGTGGCCTCACCAGTGCTGAGTATAGGGGGACAATCACTTCCCTGCTCCTGCTGGCCACACTGTTTCTGATACATGCCAGGATTCCGTTGGCTTTCTTGGCTGCTTGGGCACACTGCTGGCTCACGTTCAATTGGCTGTCGACCAGCATCCCCAGGTCCTTCTCTGCTGTGCAGCTTTCCAGCCACACTTCCCCAAGCCTGTAACGCTACAGGGGGTTGTTGTGGCCCAAGTGCAGGACCCGGTACTTGGTCTTGTTGAATTTCATACAGTTAGCCTCAGCCCATTGATCCAGTCTGTCCAGGTCCCTTTCATGCTGTAGAATCTAACTGCAGGTGCTGCAGAAATCATCTGTAAGATGCTATAGAGTACTCTGGTCCCTAGTCTTTGCCAGCCTTAGATACACCAAACTGTTTAGATGCAGTCATCAAATTACATCTATGCAGCTGACTATCAATACAGCTCAGAAGTCATTAATCTGTTATCGCTGAAGAGGATGAAATATGGCTCGGTGTTTTTATGACACTGTAAAGCCTCAGCTTGACCAGATTATTCTCCAATTACCGATATTTATCATCGTTCAAAAGAAATTAAATCTCTATTTTAGATCAGTTGTGGTTTCTTTTTTTTTTTCCCAGCAGTTCAGTAACAATTAAGTTTGAACATAAACAAGCATTTCAGAACAGAAACACATGCATTTTCAATTTCTTTAGCTACTCAGGCTTTTGACAGATCACTCTTAAATACAAGTAGTAGGCCGAAAAGTAGTGGAAAGAAAACACGATTGCTTGATAAAATCACTGATTCAGGTCACTGTACAACTTCAAAAACTGAGGTTTTCATAAAGATAGATAAAATTGGATGAATGAAATGTATTTATGAATTAAAGTATGTCAATAGTTCTATATAAACTATTCCAGCAGTAGCATGACAACTAACTAGCTTCTATAGAGAAACACATAAATCTGTGAACAATGAGGAACTTTATCTACTTAGGTTTCAGATGAACATCTTTACTGCTCATCTATGACATTTTCTGACATTTCCTAAAACTTAAAGATGTGTTCTGGTGAACACTCTCTGTATAATCAAATAAAAACAAGACTCATTTAGAAAAAAACATATTACTAGGCTATATTTTTTTTCCCTTTTCTAATATTAAATATGTAAGAACCAATCAGCAATCTCCCTATACTAGTATTTACTTTAAAGCCCAGAAGACATTCCATGTCAAGTTGGTTTTATTTCAATAATTCAAATAAAAGAATATACAAGTAACTTAACTTTTATTAATTTAAATATATCTTGTATTTCAAAATTAGAGATTGTCTACTTAGTTTGGTGATAATAGCGCCAAATATAATGTTTTTAATTGTCATTACATCATTTTTTTCCTAATGATAGTACTAAGGATGACTATAATGTCGTAAATGTATAATACTATTGCTTTCCTTAAAAGTTAAAGTATTCTTTTCAAGAACTGGTGGTGATTCAAAAAAAATTTAGAAACACGCAAAGTTTATTAATAATCACTGTGTATTTGATATCCCATTCTGGTAATATATCAATACAGGGAATCTTGCATAAGCATGTCTATCTGCCCTCTCTACATTTTTCTCTCAGGGCAAAATTTTGCAGCTTTTAAAAATAATTTAAAATTTTATTATGAAGATAAGAAATCAAGACATAGCCATACTTAAAATTTAAATGGCAAAGGATTATATTTTCTGCGTTCTTATACAGTGGAAAGCAATCAGACTGCCATCTGCAGTGAGAGCTTTACCTCATCAACATCACTTGCTAACTTCTGGTGCTAACTTCATCTTTGGCTAGCTTAAGCCTATGTTCAAAATACTGATTCAGAGTTACAGCAGAACAAAATTTGGAATTAGCAATGATAATATTGAAATCTCATGGTCTACATTTACATCTATTCTGCATTATTAAAAACCAACCAAACAAACCAAGAAAAACTAGAAAAATTAAAACTTTCTGAAGAATTAAATCTAAGTAAAATCAAACCTCCATGATTTTCATCAGACCCACACCAGAAACTTGAAAAGGCAGATACAGTAAAATGCTATAGATCTCCCTACTTCAAATTAAAAAGAATCAGAAAAAAGTAGAAAAAAGCAGAGAGATGGGAATGGGAGGTCAGCACTCAGTTGAGGCATGCTGCTATCCTAGTGTGAACTACTACATATAACGATGGAAAAATAAGACATGATTGTGTGTTAGGTATCTTTCTAGTAAATTATATTGACCTGTCGAAAGTAAAAACATACTGACAATAAAATAAATGCTGATCTCTTTGTGATTTATGGAATTGAACTCTTTAAAATGCTTTAAAGCCCTTTGACTCATGATTGAAGCTTATTAGTCAGCAAACAGGGCTCATTTGATACGTATTTCAAGGTATAAAGTAAATAAGCAATCGTCTTTACAAAAATGAGCATTGAAATGAAGCGTGTCTGCAACTGAAGTGCAATAAATGATAGAACACAGTTTTATAGATTTTTTTGGTAACATGTAACAATTTAATGCAAAACTAATGATGTTCCATGTTTTAGCTGATAAAAAGAGTGTTCGTGTAGAAGCATATCCTAATTAAATGTAATTAAAAAAAATCAATTTGATAAGATCTCTATAGTATTCTTTGTAAATAAAGTCATCAACAGTTAAAATAAAGTAAGCACAGCAAGCATGATTTTATTTTAGTCGAGCTAAAGCTAATTATTAGAGACAGTGATTAGAAACTGAATGGGGATCTCTGTTTTATGAAAAAAAAGTAATTTGAAAGAGTACTGCTAAGGGAATACTTTCAAGAAAATAAATACTAGTTTATATCAGTGAATGAGAACATTTAGTTCTAAATTAAAGTTGAAATGAGATCGTTTTCAGCAGTGTAGCTTCATAGCAGTAATTTTGTTAAGTGTAACTAAATAATTAAGAAAATAATAAGTAGGAATATTAAAAATAAATAAATAAATACAGATGGTACATTTTATTTACCAAGAATTATCTTCAAGTCCAAGCAAATAAATATTTAATTTCTCTCTAGTTTTGCTGGAAATATCTAAATTATGATACTAGTATTTTTGTTTTGGCTCTGAAATCAATAAATGTTCTTCTATATTGATCTTTTATCATAGTAATATACTAAAAATTGAGACACATCTTTTTAAAAAAGTTCAAGTTTTCAGTTTCTCTTATTTTTTAAAATAACGGAATAAAAAGCTCCCACATTCTTTTATTTTGATGTATTCTACATATTTACTGACTATATTTCTGACTCTCTGCCTATATTTTTACTGTTCAACTTGTGATTTACATTCCCCTCACTGTCACAAGCACTCTCAAGAGCTTCTACACGATGCAGCTGCTGGGTGGGACAGATGTACTCTATTTCTAGTAACATGCTGAGAATAAAAATGATTATTTGTTCATTAATTTTTCATACTCTGTTTTTCAAAATCTACTTTTTCTTGATCTTCTGAAGTTTTTGGATCTCGTACAGATTATTCAATCCATCAGGCTTAGTACTTCCTACAAACATCACTGAGGCACAGCCTTTCCCAGCTGCAGGTAACAAAAACCAGCACATGCACGACACACAGTTCTGTATATTTTACAGGACTGTTTTTGTCAGGTTAAGCATTCTTAGATTAAGTTGCATATGAACACAAAACCAGTTGCTGGCATGTTTCAGTATGTTTCAGTGTAAAGGAATATATATGTTCTTTTCAGATAAGCAATACCTCTCTGTACCTATCTGGATGTCAACATGAAACCAAAATACTTTGAATATGACTATGTCTGTGCAGCAAGTTACCTCAGTGAAGAAACAACCTCCTGCTATGCACAATGGCATCAACCCCTTGTTATAAGCAAGGAATTAGTATGTTATTAATGCACTTCCCAACAGAGTGTTTCCAAAGCGCAACATGCTCCTTTGGATTCAGAAAGTGTGGACAGAAATTAACGTCGCTATCTATATTCAAGTCACATGTAGAAGGTCAGTCAGTATGGTTGTGCAGAGATTGGTTTGGGGCTGAGGCCATCAGCAGTTTACATCAGTGATTTAACGCAGAAAGCTATAAAATGTTAAAACAAAAGACTCTCAGAGGGAAATATACAGAGACATTAAATACAAGGTGTAGAAAACTCAACATAGAGAAGCCAAGCCACCAGCAGACCTGACGTGGAAAACAGCTGGTATGAGGGTCTGATTCTCCTGGGTTCAGCAAACCTGATGCGCCAGTCAGCTGGTATGAGAGTGTGGGGCTCTGTGTGTGCATATGTCATAGAACAGAAATCAGTATCCACCCACTGTGTATGTGTGGGTGTGTGTGTGTACAGGATGTACAGCTAGCTAGCTAGATAAATAGAAATGTGCCCAACCTGCTCAGTAAAAAAATTTCAGATCCCTTGCTGTGAGAGGTATGGTACTGTTCTTCAGCTGCATTCCCCAAAACTGCCCTCTGACAGCCTCTCAGCCACAAAATCAGTCAAATTCATACTAGATCTCTAATGTCTTAGGGAAACCTCATTCAAGACAGACTGCCTTTGTTTAACACTGAGGCCAGGAAACTCCTGGCCATTTCATACTTTCCTACCTCTCTATTTGCTACAAACTCATGTTCTGGAAAAGGTTCTTGGGTTTTCAGTGTGGATTCTGCAATGTTCTGCTCTTGATATATTCACCTTCATATCGTAGTCCTCCCACGCTCTTTAAATGACCTGACAGCTGGACTTGCTTTATAATGGTAAGATGCAGAGAATAAGACTCCCAGAATAAAAACATAAAAATCCATCCCAGAAAGGGAAGAAGAAGCATTAGCTCTTGATTCTCACGAAGGTACCTTTCAAAAAGGGTGATCTACAAATTGTATCCCAAGATAGAGAGTTCCTTGGCTTCAGTTGACTGGAGACCTCTGTTACTTGTCTCAAAGGGAACAAATTTTCATAGGATTCATTTGGCACAGCTCCTCTACTGTTTTCATTAGAATTCCTGACACAGTCTGATCATGAGAGATGTTGTGACACAGTGCTCTGGATTGGCAGGAGAGAAGATTAGCCAGATGTAACTTGATAAACTCATAGAAAACGCAAACATATTGTATTTATGCTTCTTTTACATCAACAAGTTTCCATCCAAACAAAATTCTTGAGCTATTTCCCAGGACATGTCTACACCACAAAACAAATAAACAAAACCAAACACTGCACCAAGTGACACAGGGACCAACATGTAACCTGCTTATCACAAGCTTGTGTTACAGTGGTAAGGAAATAACAAGCAAATGTGTGCTACTGCAATACTCCTTCCTGTTTCACAATTTTAGTTTGTAAGAAAGAAGATAATGCAATTTGCAGAGGATTTGAAAAAAAACCCAAAACAACAACAAACAAGCATAAATAAAAAATCAGATATGTTGTTGTAAAATCAAAATTTTTCGTCAGTTTATATCACCAGAAAGGAAGTTGTAGAATGACTTGGTAATAGTTTGTAAGCACTTACTGAGAATTAGAGTCTGATAACAGCTCTTCAGTCTTGAAGACAAAGACAGAACCACACGTTATGGCTAGTACTTGAAGCTACCCAAATACAAGCTTGGAAAGAAGACTCTCGATTTTAATGATAAGGATAATTAAGCATTGGAACAGATTAAAAAAGACTCTGAAGGGCTGGACAACACTAAATCAGAAATAGATGTAACTTTTTTATTTTCTGAAAATATGCTCTTCTTCAGCTGGAGAATTTTTGTGGTTTGTTTTACACACGTCACAGTCGATTATTAGAATTTAAATGTCTTGTTTCTAGTTATGAATTTCATATCTCTTGCCTGAATTTATTAGATCATGTTATCTTAACAAAAGTGTACATCAGTTCTGCATCACAAATGCGTAAAAAATATAGATAGTTTAGTTTGTTAATAAAATCAGTCATAATTCTAGAACAATAAGAGGAGAAAACTTGTCCACGTTTGTATCAATGGATGTTATGCCTAATAGACTAGGTTCTTATTATGAAAAGCATAAGCCAAAAAGTGCAAAACAGCTGTATAAAGACTTCTAAATAATAGAAAATTGTCCCTGTTTTATATACTTTACTTTGAACAAACAGGAAGCTGTTATTACCATTCCTGAGAAGTAAAAGTTTCTGAAACAATACTCAAATTTAGAACAAAGAGGAGCTGCAAACTCTTTAAAACACTTTCATATCAAACAAGTAATCTTTCTTTTCAGTCTTCTGAGAAACATATTAAAATCCTTAAATTTTTTTGAAACGATAGATTCTCTTTTGTTGTAAACCCAGTGATTAGCGTCTAAAATTTGACAATGACTAGAGATTCTCCCAGTATAGAACCACTTAAAATGTGGATAAATTCCAACTATAAATACAACTTATTAATTCAGCTCTCAAGTCTATGCAGATTTGCAGGGCTTTACTGCGACTTACTGTACACAGGAAAATTAACATTTTTAAGAGCTTCATCTAGCCCAATGGGACTGCAGTGGATTGCTTTCAAACACAGCAGCTGAAGCAAACACACTACCCATGTTTTCTATTACCATATTGCTACCCAGGGGGCCATGTGTTAATTCTAAATATTTATTGTGAAAACCTGTACATCAGTTTCTAAGAAACCTAGATTTCTCTTGATATTTGCCCTCTGCAGAAGAGTTGAAACCCTCAGCTTTAGAAGCTCTCCTAGCAAACAGGGCCATATTCTGGAATCCCACACTTTCAGTACTTAATACAAGATTCGCTACTTTGAAGTTTCTTTCCACAGTGATGAAGATAGTAGAAGAACTGGTGGAATGAAGTCTTCTCATATAGTCAGTTTTTACATCTAGGTTCCATATCCTAAAACTGGAAGTCCTGTTGTTACCCCTGGGCATAATAATTTACAACTGATTACAGCACAACTCAAAGACAGACATCCAATCTCAATTTGAGAAAACGAGGAGATGGAGAATTCAACATCAACTTTGAAATTTGCTAAAACGCTTAATAAAGCCATTCATTCTTTCAACTGTGGTACCAGATTCTGGTTCTTTGTCTTAATCATATCTTCCTTTGTTAGGTTAGCTAGGTATGATCCAGTATTTTCTCTGTGTGGATATATTTATATGTTCTAAACCTTTACCTCTGAAACTGCTTTCTGATAAGACAAGCATCCATTCTTGAATCGTATTTTCATTCTATTTTAACTACCTATTTAGTTTTCAAACATCCTTTTAAACTTGTGAACAGTCTGGCTCCAGTGTTCTAGTTCTGGTCTAATGGTGTTTTGCGTACATCTCTTTAATACACTTACAAATGTCTGTTCACTGTAATATTGTACTGAGAAACATGTCACAGGGTTTCACACGAGCAGCTCAAGTGTCCTCCTCCTGTGCTATCACTTCTGAGGTTACGTGGACAAGCATTGTTCACATCAGTTGACTTCTTGGCCTCAGTTTTGAATTTATCAGTCTATCATTATGCTAATTCATGATATAAACACGTAATTGGATTGAAACGAAATTCACTGCATATGAATGTTAGAATCCATAAAGCCCTTTGGGAATCAGTCTGCTCTATACACTTCATACATGGTCTCCACATGATCTACAGAAGAAATTCTTTACTCTTCCTTCCTTTTTTTTTTCCCAGTATATTTTCATAAGTCCTTTGAGTACCATCATGGCTGAACAAAAGAGCAATAAACAGGAATATTAGGAATGACATCACAGTTATAGGTAGCACTTGTCCTAATGTCTTCTAGGAGATAATATCAAAAAGACATTCTAGCACCCTTTAAACAGTTTTAAGATATAGGCCGGACATAAATTTTAAACTACAGTTTGGACCTCAGAAACAGTAAATGCTAATGATGATTTTTAATGTTTTCACCTTTTTTCTAAAACATATATATTTAAATTTTTGGAATCTTCCATAGGAAAAGTGCTGTCAGTTCTAATTTTTTATTTATTTGATAATTAGCCATAGTAGAATGTTATACTTTAACCTATCAAAAATGATCATTTTTTCAAGGTAGATAAAATAAGAATTATTCTTTTTTCACAGATAGTGAAGGTGAGTGAATAAGGATGTTTATGGTATTATGGTATATCCAAGCACTGTTCTGAGTCTGCGAAACTGAGATGCAGCCCTCGGTCTCCTGTAGAAATTGCTAACATTACATGACTTACAGGAGGAAGAGTCTTGAGCAATTCCTGCGGTACAACTAGTAGAAGAATATTGAAGTTGCAAAGTGGTGGATTTTTAAACAAAAATCATTCAAGTTAATTCATTCCTTTTAGAAAAAGCAAAAAAAGATTAATTCATCTGCTTAAGCAAGACTGAAACTAATTAAAAAGGGTCCATAAATAATGAATGGAGAAAAATTAAAATATTTTCTCTATCTTTAAATGTGCTCTCTTACAATACTGCCGAACCTCAAATCATCAGTTTGTTTGTGATTACACAATATTTTCTCACAGCACAATAAAGTTAAATATAAATCTTTAAAGTGTTTATTTTCCAGACACAGAATATACTCTGACATCGATATTTTAACAATTTTTTTTTCTAATAAGGTCTAAAGTTTGAATATTAGAAAAAGCATCAAATTAATGTAAATTTTATACAATACTCTGTCCTAAAAAAAAAAAAAAAAAATCAGTCTTGAGTACCTGGTATTCTGTTTGTTTCGTTCAAGCTCCCATGAGCTCTAGTTGCAACTAAAAGAAGAGCTAAAGGAGCTAAACCCAGATATCTGGGAAATGAGAACCACAATATTAGCAAGAACCTGCACAAATCTTGTCTGAAGATATTAACATGACATTGCAACCCTGTGGAAAAAAAAAACATATAAGACCCAATTTTTAAAGTGTTACTCAGCTTGTTTTAATCATGATACATTCCTTTCTTTTTCTTTAATGTCCCAGATAATGCACACAACTTCTCACTTCAACATGTGTAGCAGCCGTCCTACTGACTGGAGTCTCTTTAAACGCACAACAGTAATTCAGTCTCGGAGCACAGTGAGAAATAAAAGCATTTGATGGCATAATTAAAAAGCTATGTAAACTTCTTTCTACAAGTGGGACAAACTAAAGCTGGCGTTCTTTATTCTTGAGTTCTCAACTTTGTAATATTAATGATATTTTATATTAATGATATTTACACAAAAAGATGACAAGTGACACTCCAATAAATCTGTATATATGCTCTGCTAGAATGTAGCCTTCTGTTCCAGTATGTATTATAAACTAAACTGCCCTCACTTCAGTCAGCTAAAACAGACAACTGTAGATTAGTGTGACAATGTAACTAACTACACAGTTTATAAACCTCATTTGAAGTTACTTACATTAATTTACATGCTACTTCCTATATAGGTTTTGGTAATTTGGTTCTGCTGTTCTAATTTCAATACACACGTGCAAAAATGAATACATTCTAAGAAAAGTCTGGGGTCTGTTTTGATATAGAATAATATCTGGAATTGAGCTTTTTTTTTCAATAACTTATCTATAAATTCCAAAAGCTCTGAACAAAAAAAAATAAAACCACATGCTTAGTCTTCTCGAAATGCACACAATCACATATCTCTACATGGATTTTTGCACAAATTCAAAATTACAGAATTTCATTGCATTAGTCAGATTTTCACATCGTATTTTACTGTGTTGTTTCTAATCAATAGATTTCAATACTTGGGCAAAAATATCCAGCAATTAACCTAATATAAGTTCTCATTTTCTGGCCTGGAAAATTTGCATTTCTTTTCTGCACCTCCTATCTGCCTCACTAAAATTGGGATGCAATTATTTGCCAATCTTATTAGCATACTGAATAGTTTTACAGTTAATATACTCATCAGCTAAAAAGCATCTAATGTATAAAAAATAATTGTTAGTGCTTGCATTTTTAATTTTATTTTAGATAGTTTGTATTTGAAATTCATGGTCTTTACTGTGGTGGTGCTGCAAGCTTGCTAAACTGTGTAACCAGCAAAATCCTTGCTTTTTTTTTTGTTGTTTTTTTCTCCCACAGCAAATTTCCTTCCCTGCTGGTTATCCTCTCCCTTGTCTACTTAGGACATTGGAAAAACAGAAACGATATCTCAGTCTCTGCTACACATCATACCATAACTTTCTGTGCTGTAACTATTGCTTTAAAACATCAGAGATATAGAAAACATCACACTATTCTCTAAGTGCAGCCCTCTGAAGAAAACACATTAAGGCCAATTGCCAGCCTACTGTGCAGACATTATAAAAAGAGTAGCCATCAATAAACATGTTATTTAAATTCAATTTAACATTCTTTTAGAGTCAAAGAAGTAATCGATGCATTCTGTGCGCTAACTAAACAGAGATACCAGGGGCCAAGGTATTTATTAACTGTAAGAACAGTTCATTGACAGGTTTACTCTGAGCTGATGCAGATTACCATGCTGGTCTTAGCAGAAGATCTATGTGAAACACTAATGGTACTTGGTCAAAAAAGCTTGCAGTGGAGATTCAGGAAGAGTTTCCTGAGGGAGTATGTACACTTCTGTATATTGTGTTAGAAAAAAAAAAAAAAAGAAAACATCTTATTAACAAATGTTTTAGCTGTTATGTGCCATGTTTTAGTAGTTCTCAGTACCTCCACGACAAAAATAAAAAAGACATATTCACACTTGATTCTTATATCCTAAAGATCTATCCTTTCTTTTTTAAAAAATTATTATTAATTGCTGAGATTGCTTTATTTCGTCTTTAACTTGCTGGAAAGTAAGAACACTTTCAACTATGGAAACTTCTATCAACCAGTTTTTCATATGCTTGGGTATTTGAAAACACGTATTTAAAAAAATTCAGATGTATTAAAAAGCTCCTAGTATATCTTAAGAAAATGGCAATACCTTGTATTACAATGCTAACATATTTTAAATTTAACATAGAAAGACACAATACATCAGCAAAGAACAGTTTGATAAGCTACCATCCTTCATCCTCACTGATCCTAATGGGAAAACAGGCCACTACTTAAGACAGTGTAGCTTTGATACATCATGATTTATTCTCTTTCTGATATTATTCCTAATCTAGGTACCAGCAACAAAACTAGAACTTGGCTTAATCTCCAGGGAATAATTTTTCTTTCTGTTTTTCAGACTTATCTAATATTCCCAGTACTGATGTCTGTAAAATTGTGATTTGCCCAGATGAGCTGAATCATATTACTTCTTAAGCATTGTAGCTTTTCATATACATGCACACACGTGTTCTCAGCAAGATTTTCATTAATCTCTTTTCTTCTTACATGCTAACACAGACCTCCACGGATAAACATATATAGATATATGTCAATTCCAATTTGAATTCCATATTTGGTTAAGTTTTTTTGAGTTTTTTGGTTGGGTTTTTTATGGAAAAATGAGGGAGTAGATGCATATTTTTAGAACTACTATGATTATTTTAAGCAAATTTGATATCACTGGTATGGCTATATGTTAAAAGAGTGGAAAAATATTTTATATTAAAGTTACAGAATGGAACTATGGATTTTGTCTTACTAGGAAGCTACAATTGCTAATTGCAATGGATAGCTATGGATATAAGGAAGAAATTTTTTTATATTGAGGGTGGTGAGGCATTGGAACAGGTTGCCCAGAAAAGTTGTGGCTGCCCCATCCCTGGAAGTGTTCAAGGCCAGGTTGGATGAGGCTTTGAGCTACCTGGTGTAGTGGAGGGTTTCCCTGTCCGTGGCAGGGGGGTTGGAACTAGATGATATTTAAGGTCCCTTCCAACCCTAACCATTCTATGATTCTATGATTTTACTGTGTAAAACAAAGAAATGTAGTGATTCATAAATCTGCCTAAGAAAATTTTCTAACAGTACCTGAATACGCTGGTATGAGCTGGTATCATAATTATAATATATTTTCCTGAACCTAATTTCACAGATTTTGTGAGAAGACTAGGCTAACCATATAGATATTACAGAACAATGCAACAGATATAGTGGAAGGAAATTTTAGAAGCATTGTCAATCCCCAAGGTTAGACAGTCTGTTTTGAAAGATAATAATGCTAGTGATATATTAACCAATTAAAGATCTCTGTTAATGTATTTAAACCTTGTTCACATACTTAATATTAAAAATCTAGTGCTTTTCATGTTATTTTAAATGTGGTGGAAAATTATGCTGTAGGCCACAGTGCTTCCTTAAGTAAGTTTTCTCACTCTTGTGTTCCTGTCAGTTTGTGATGTGGTATAAATTAAGCCTTTATACCTCTTCAGCACAGTAGGCTGTAAATTAATAGGTGCAAAGAAAGCAATAGTATTCTGTGAATTAAGCATCAATTTACTGCTTCTGTACTTCTCACTTCATACACCATTCTCATGCTGGTGCTAACAGCTAAGGGGTCTCTGCATCTTTACAGCTAACGCAGGCAAGACATCACATTAGTTTTAGTACACTTACCATCCTATTTACTTTAGGGTCAAAATCTTTGCAAGCTTCCATATACTTTTATGTATATAGTTACTAATATATATATTTCATTTAGCGCGAAAATGCTACAAAAGATAAGCAATGCATTTCAGATACGCTTTCTTTAAATTTAAGCCTAAGAACTTTCGCAAGATTTCTTTGTGAGATATTACCGTAAACTAAACATATTTATTAACCGAGCCTTAAATAGATTTGCCTTTGCATAAGGACTCTACCGACTTTTTTAGAAAAAAAAAAAAAAAAAAGATTATTTCCATCACTTCCATCTCTGAACATAAGATTAACATACAATCCAAAGGAAAGCTGTGGTCCAAAAGGAAGAACGGGAATGTATTTTGTTACGTTTCTACCTGAGGCTCTCAGAAGACTAACATACATATTTCAGCACTTGTCATCATTATATGGTCCCGTATTGCCACAGGATACTGATACAGCTACCACATATTGACCCGAAAAGAAGAGGGCAGGCCAGGCTTCACTGCTATCCTACACAGTAAAGGTATATATGCCAAACCAGCCCTGTTTTAGGGGAAGAGGAAAGGAGAGAGGATATGCCTGCTGGATCAAAGAGACAGTAGTGACAGTGGTATTCTGCTGGACTTAAGATGTTTTTGTTCGCTCTGTGCAAGTGGGAGGGCTGCCTGGAGTACACTCCCCAGGCTCCTTTGGGATATCCCTCTGCAAAGGCTCTTCTGACCTTAAGCACCAAATTCTCAGCGTGAAGTTGCTTCCAAAACCTTACCAACTCTTTAAAATCTATCATACTATCCCCCAACCTACCTCAAAAAAACTCTTCCCATGTTAGATTCATTCTTGTCTCCCAACGCTCCAACTCAAATCCCTTATTCCCTCCATTATCCCCATTCTTCCAATGCAGTGCCAGGAACTCGGAGATCACATACAAATTCAGATGTTAAATTTCAGCTTATTTTTGAAACCAGTACTTGTACTCTTTGCCCTTTTCTTCATTATGGCCAATTTAGTAATTACAAACTGAAGGTGCCTCACTGCTACCAGAAGAGCCCATCTCCTCATATAATATATATCATATTATTTAATATACATTTAAATAATAAAACAAACCAAAAATTTCACACGTTTTCCTGTACCTTTTCCTGAAAAGAATTTGTCTTCTCACAAAAGGAAGACAATGTCCAGGATGAAGACTCCAAAGGTACCGAGTAGCATTCATTGTATTTTCCCAAGTCTGCTAACAATATTATTTACAAGTGTAGATAATTCTTTTTTTTTTTTTCAAGCAGACGTTTGAATGCCTGCAGAAAATTCATTTTTGAATATGATGGTTTTGATAAGTATAGCAAAGCACAAGATACATCACTGATGAGATCAGCTTATCAATCGTTATTATGGAAAAACTGTAGGAGTGAGGAAGCTGTTTATCTGCATATGTTTGGGTATAGCAACTGCTATGCCAAAGAACTGGATATAGTTACTGAATTGAAACATGCTATTTCCCACTCAGGAAATTTCAAAAGACTTGGGAAAGCAATACTTTAAGAACTGGGTATATCAGTTGCATATATGATATATTTAGTATATATGGCTGGCATCCTATGCAAAACACTGTGCCTATTTCCTTTCTAAATTCCCTAACCTGTGAGGGGGATAATCCGTTCTGAGACTACGCCTAACAATTGTGAGATCGGTGAGACATTCACTCCAATATTACAGAAATCCACAAGCACTCAAGTTCAGCACATTATTTGCAAAGTTTTTATACACCATTTTGACTATGATTATATCACATGGTTGGTTTTTTTTTTTTTTGGGGGGGTTGGGGTCTTTTTTTTTTAAGGGGTTGAGAGGTATGCTTTTCAAAGCTTAAGCTACTAGAAACACAGGGAAAAAGGACAGGAAGATCACGTACAATGTGTCAATGCTTGTTTGAGATACATTTCACCAGGTTTTAAGCTTAAACTACTGAATGTGGCAGCAAATGCTGAAGGAGGATGCAGAAATAGGACATGCTGGTGGGCGAGGAAGGGAAGGGAGCAGTGAGAGCACGGGTGTTGTCAACAGAAAATAGCTAGGAGAAACCAGGATCAGCACCAAAGGCGGCAACTGACAGGACTCATAAGCAGGGGAAAAGATGTATTTCACTGAATCTTTTAAAGAGACATGGCATTTGCCAGATCACTTATTTTAAGGATTCTTCTATCATTTATTCACTTTGCGATATGTGAATGCCTAATGATGGTGTGTTTTGTAGCAGGAGTCTGATTAAATGTGATATGGAAGAAGTCAGTTAACAAAAATATATTTCATTAACAGAACTTTAATTCTAATCAGGTAAATAAACATATTATTGACTGAAAATGTCTAACATTCTGTCATGATCACGGTACCTCTCGGTCTTACACGGCTCTTCACACAGAAACATACTATCTTTCTCGCTCACCTTAAAAGTATCTCAGTCCTTCCAATGTATCTTGGCAGTTTGGAAATGTATAATGTTCTATGATAAATCAATTCAAAAAGCTTTGGTGTTGCTATATATCATTGATAGATAGTGTTCAAGTGCTAAACAGCATCAATGCTGATTTTCAAATGTGATAGACTACGGGATTTTTACACAGTAACTGGTAACTTTGCAACATGGAAGTCAACAGAAAGAATTTGAGGGTAACTCTGCAACTTCTTTTCCTGAAAAAAAAAAATGAAACATGGCTCATTGCAGATCAGACACGTTATGAAGTACAGAAGCTTATACTTATTGGACCCAGTTTCCTAAGCAAAACAGGTAAAAGGGGAAATCCAGTAAAAAGCTAGAGAAAGATAAGAGCTTCCAGAAACTAGTAGACAGCAAGCGAACCCTTTACCAGCATCTCAAATATAAACATACAGCTTTGCAGACTTTCACTGGTGACAAAAAATGATGACTGTCAGCAGGTCTCTAAAGAGGCTAAAATAAGTAATTACAAATAAATTCCTAAAAGTTTTAAGTGTGTTCTCAAATGAAAAAGCTGGAATTTAACTGCCCTCCTCTCCTTGCATGGCCATGGCACATCCTTTCTTGTCTGATGGAGCACAAAAAGGAAATAGAACCTTATATTGCCAAGGGTATGCCACAAGCCCTTTTCTGGTGTATGACAACAACTTTATTAAAGGTGCATCCCAAGCAATACATCTTTTCACAGTAAGCCAATAGATGGTGCTCTTTAGCTGTATAATTATGTAATTCTGAGCTAAACGGTTGGATTTTATGATCTTGAAGGTCTTTTCCAACCTAAACGATTCTATGAAATATTCAGCTCATTATGAATGGATCTACTGCCATAGGTGTCTATCAAAAAGGTGATTCAGACTACTCCATAATCTCATACATTACTTTGCTATAGACCTCTCAGTGATGAGGGTGGTAAGAATGAGACAGATCTCTATAAACAGGAAAGGAAACACGGAGATTGAAATACTACTGTTTTGAATTATATCTAAGTACTTGGAATGGTGTATTTATCTAAGAAACACAAATTAGTATTACGACCCAGCTGTTATAAGAGTTATTCATTAACGCAGAAATAAGAAGTGAGTTTTAGATGACTTCAGGTACTTATGTCAAATTGTATGCCAAGATTGTAGTAATTCATTATTGCTGCTTTCAAATCACTCTCACATTCACATACGTTTTTATGGCCTTTCACCAGGATATTGAGGTGATTTATAAGGAAGTCAGTATAATCTTAAAGGTATTTTTAAATAGTATTAGGAAATTAATTTGGACTAAAAAGTATGAAGTGTAGTTCATTCTCTTGTATTGGCAAATACTGACAAAATTTTGAACAATAATAATTTTAGGTTTAAATGGAAACACACTCAGATAACATCAGTATTGTAAGGTAAAAGAGGAAAAATAAATTTTAGAAATAAATATATTCATTATTAAAATACCAAGTTAAAAATAATACTTGTAGAATTATTCTCAGCATCAGAATCACCTTTCATGCATACTGTAATTATCTAAGATAATTTTTTTGTCAAATATATTTTTAATCTTGCAAAAATTATGGCAAAGCCACGTTTACATGAAAAAGCCTGAGTCAAGTCTATCTATGCCCATGTGAATTGCCCAGCTTTACCTAAACTGCAAATAATAAAATACTCAGTCTAAATTAAAAAAAAGAAAACAACAACAACAAAAAACACCTCAATCTCGAGGAGGAGTCTTGGAGAAGACTCATTAAAACATTTTCAAAAGGACGTTTTTTCCAAATTATATATTCCTGATTTTAATTCAAAACCATGTCCATTCAGCCTGGGATTTTAAGATACTTGTTAAAACTTTTCTAGATCCGACCTCAATTTAATTATAAGTACCATGTAACTTAAGCTTAAGTCTAAAGAGATGTGTTTGGAAGTATATAAAAAGTTAAATTCAATGTTCTGAAATTATGTAAAAAAACTTTATCATAGTTATAATAATTAACAATAGAGGAGCCCTTCAGACTCAAAAACTCCAGCCAGATGGTGGACATGGAGACAGACTCCAGACATAGTGAAGACACAGTCTTTCTATTATGCTACCAGAGGTACTGATCTTGGCATTGCAAGCAAGAGCTTACCAACTCAAGATAAACACGTATTACATCTAAAACTCCTTTATGTAATAGCAAATTAAGTAAGTGATTCAAATTCAAAAAGCTTTCTTTCATCTACAATCTAATAATACTTATACTTCCTCCTCAGATTAAAAAGCCGGTTCTACCTGCTTTGTTTTCATTTCGCAGACACTGATATTCATCCTTTTAAACCTGTTGACACTCAGATTGATTCAATGCAGTATTAAAAATGTGGTCATCTATATGTGCACATCCATTCAAGATCCAGAGCTATATAAGCGCTCTTTAATTAGGAAAAAAATCAAACTTGAATAGCTTTGGTCACTCTAATTGTATCATGGACACAAAATAAGTAGTGATGTAACGTCGCTTGAATGTTTTCTAAATTAATTCCGTTAGGATGGACTGCATGAATGATTTTCAAATAATCTTTTAAAATAAGAAAACGTAAACAAATGTCTTCTTCCTTTTCAATGCATTGGAAAACAAGCCATCAGCTATATAACACAGAAATTAACTGAACATCTTAAAGAAAGTTTAGAAACACGTGAGGTGTATAATATGGGTGATATAATATCATTAACATTACTATTATAGAACAAATATAAAGCACATAATACAGTCAATATAATTGCTATAATATAATATCTCTTCTATATATATTTTATAGATCTATCAGATTGTTTTTCCTCAACATTTAGATTCTAATTGTTCTAGCATTTCCATGGCTTTACATAAAAAAGTCCATCCACTTTTTACTGTAATCATGCCGGAACTGCTTCTAACCTTGTTGATATGTCTGGAGAGGGTGATCCAAATCTATTGCACCATACACTAAAATCACTAAAGCACCATCAGTCTGAAATTAGCTTATTTGTTCTCACTCTCTTTCTAGCTTTTGCAGTGCTTGCATATCCATCTTTCTATACTCGTCACTAGGAAAATACTTGGCTTATTTTACAGCAAATATTCCTTTAAGTGAAAAAACAATCATAATTACCAGACCATGCTAATGGAATATGTGTCTTCTAACACAGAATTACTGTATAAAACTCTTGACATGATACCAGGTACAATAACAGAGAGCAATTAAAAAAAAGTGACATTTTAAGATGATACACCTCTAGACCATTAGTTTTAAGTATGGAACAACTTCACATTTAAACACACAGCTGATTTTAGGAGATTACAGCATGCACTACATTTAGCATGGCTCTAATGTCGCTATGGCAACTGTTCTGGCTTAAATATAGATGAATGTGTAGCTTCATTTCAAGTTATCTATTAATCTTTTAAACATGCCTTATAAAACTTTCCATAGCTTCCCCTAACTTCTATCAGTGATCCTAGGAACATATAGTAAATCCTTAGCTTTTAGTAATGAGAGGTTAGCACTATTAAAAAAAAAAAAAAAAAAAAATCTCCAACCGAAAAACAAGTATCAGGGAAAATAAGAACAATGTTCAGATTTAATTCTAGGAGAAATAAGATTCTGATTTGCAATGTAATGCTGATCAATACCATATGCGATCAACGCAGAATGTATTTCCTTTGCTTTCTGCTCATATTCCTCCCCACTATCTATTATCAGAAAGCTTCCTAGGAACGGACATGTATATGTGACTGTCTGTAAATGTAAAGTTATTCCTATATTTGCATGTTCGAGTTCAGTGAGAAACTAATTTCTTGCAACAAAGTTGCTGACATGTTGTTGGTGTCTACTAGAGCCTCATACACAAGATTAAATGGACAAATTTTCACGTTCTGCAGCAAGACTCCATTAGCTGTTCCCTTCAGTATTTCCGCTTCTGGTCCTTAGAATCCCTAATAAGAAAATATTGGCATTGATGACTGTTGTGTATGTCTGTGCATGTAAGAAAGGCAAACAGGGTCCTCACATATTGAACTTCAGACAGTCAGACATAAGCACTTAATTTGATATAAAGCTGCTTCACTGACTGCCCTTACACAACATTTGGTAGTGTGGAAATGTGAGAGACTAATCTTGTGCTACAGATCCAGAATTATCTTCAAAACAGAGTTTTTACATATTTGCCATGCATGGTTGCCACACATTTTTATTTGATAGAGTTTTCAACAGATCAGATGCTACTTAGAACTTCAAAATTTTTAATGTATTGCATTGCCTAGCCCATCATGAATAAAAATAATATTGAGATTGCTTCAGATCTCCAGAAAGGTATTCTGAAGATAATCATCATCAGAGCAGAAGATCTGTATTTTCTTCTTGGCTACATTTTCTATCAATGGCTCATATGTCAAGTACAAGACATTCTCAGAGATGAGAAAAATTAAAAACCTGCATACGTAGCACACAGAGAAATCCTAATACAAACTGTTCTGCAATTTAATCCATTCCCATAGACAGAACTATCATCTTTTACTTAGTACAGAGAATGTAGATTTAGTATTATAATTACTAAGCCCTAATATTGCTAAGCAAACAGTTTTAACAGCCAACATAAGATAATAACACATGCATACATGAGTACATGTAGTAAGACTGAATTACAGCCTGTTTAGAATAAGATGGCATCTATTTGCTCTCTATATATTCCTGTTTTACTGTAAGGCTGAATTTTTCTCACTATTTTCATTGTTAGAGTACAATATCATGATAATCCATTCAATACACAACATCAGAAAATGTTCTGATACCAAGTTCAAACGTGGAACATCAAGAAATTCTCACTGCTAAGATACATTAGAAAAATAACTCTCAAAGATGGAGGAAAATAATGATCAAGATTTGGAAAGAAGCAGAAGCAAACTACTATATTTTTTTTTCAATTCTGGAGGGTGAAAGGGAGCAAGAGAAAATGCATAACAAAATGGTCGTTACTAACAGGTAGAAAATATCTTACATACCCTTTAATATCTTTTCAAAATACCAACAAAAAAAAAAACAGA
This sequence comes from Tauraco erythrolophus, assembly GCF_009769465.1. NCBI lineage: Eukaryota > Metazoa > Chordata > Aves > Musophagiformes > Musophagidae > Tauraco > Tauraco erythrolophus. The sequence goes on along the minus strand of NC_141466.1, from coordinate 47,589,760 downwards.
AACTGAGATCTTTACAAGATCTCTGACTTACCATATTGATGGCGCTTCTGTTCCACTGATCTCTAAGAAGTCATATCCTTCCTCTAACTGGAAGTCAGTAAAGACCAAAGCAATGGTATCTCCTGGTTCAGCCAGTATGGTCCACGTGCAATCAGCATTATTTTCATATTCTGAAGGGAAGTGCGGACTTGCAATAGTTCCGCTTGTCCCACGTAGTGTTCCTCCACAAGCTCCTTCAGCTGATGAACAAAGTATCAGTTACTAATGGAGCTGCACTTTAAACAAGTGAAGCATCTTCCTTGTTTCTGCCACAGCAAACCCAGCTCTTCCTTTCTGAGTGTCGAGTACCAACAATTACACGCACATAGAGAAACAAAATACTATCCAGTTTACCAGAATAGAACATTTCATGGCCTTTAAACTGCACATATTTTTCATTCTTTTTTTTTGGACTTTTTTTCCTTGTTGGTAAAACTTTATTGCCAGGACAAACAAGGATAAGATCAGCAGAGACACAGTATGAGCTCAACTGGAGAACCTGTATTTCTGTTCTAAGAAAGTGTCCACAGAAGAAGCCTAAGAAAGAAACCAGGCAGAAAATCATAGAAGTATGTTTAGCCTCTCTGTGATACAAATTAAAAAAAATTAAGTATTTATTTTCCAAGATCTCTCTTATTCCTTTTAACTATAAAAAAATCAGAAAAGAAATTTATAGATTTAAATGCTGGTCTAAAGTAGGACACATTAATAAAATCATAATAGCCGTTCTGAAGTTTTTTGTTCTGAATCAGGATGTTTACAGATGGCAAATAAATTAGAAGGTTTTGTTGCCAGATGGACCTTACAGGGTTCACATATCATCAGTTAATAACATATATTTTTTAATGGTTATTAACTAAATTTCAAAAAATACAGAGCATAGGAATTTCCTGCTAAGCCTGGAATGTTGTTCATTGACATAAAAAATTAAAAATTCATCAAGTGGCTTTTGAGGTGTTGTAATGTGGCTATGAAAGCTACAGTAATTGTAATTAAAAATATTTCTGCATAGGTGAATGATCAGAAGAGAAGCATTTAATTTTTATCCATTTTATCATCTTTACTTACTGCTACTATCATCAAGTATTATTTGCATACTATAAGTACATGTGGAGATTTAAAAACAAATAGCTTGGCAAGGTGCCTGACACAAGGAACTTACAGTCTAATTAGGATAATAACTAAGCAGCTAATTAAGACAACAGAGGAGTAGGAGTAGAACTCCATTTCTCACTCACAGTTGAAAGCCTGTCAGTCAAAATGAGTCTTAAAAAAAAGATTTGAAGGAAAAAGGCTTCATTTGAATCAAAGAAAGAGGAATACTGTGGATGGACATTAAAAAAAAAAAAAGATGACTATTAAAAGAGGATATATAGCTAGTAAGAAACTTAAAAGAAAGAACTGGGAGAAAGACAGAAACAGAATCATTTCTATACCATTTAAGTATTGTATGGACTATAAGCTTGACTAAAAAGAGGAGAGAAAGCTGCTGAAGGATTCAAACAGGTAGTTATCTTCACTTTTCTATACACAAAGCAAATTTTGACATAAACAAATGTAACAGAACCTTGGCTACCAAAACTTTATTGAGTTTCAGGATTTCTTGGCACACATGTTTCTCAGAGGAGGGCAAGACTTTGATAAATTTAATATCTTACTTTCTCGACCCTGATATGTATGTGTTCTTTTTTAAGGAAATGAAGGAGACTTAGGGATGGAATATATCTACACTTCTAAAAAATTTATTTTTGTTGGTGAAATCAGGCCATTTCTGTGATTCCTCCTCCCTCAATTCCTGGCTTTTTATATAGTCCATATTGAAAGGGCCATTGTGCCTCTGAGAGATGAATGGGGAATGGAAGTGAAAATTAAAGAACTCATGGATAATGCTGAGGATCAGAGTTGAAATTCATGGGGCATAATACATGCAAACATTCTAATAATTAAAAGCTATTGCAAAAACATAATAAATCACTGTTTGTTATCCAATAATATCTAGAATGACCTTTTTTTCCTTTTTTTTAAAAAACTATACAGATTTCAAGCGCTTCACTTCAGATCACCATCTAACCCAGCAAAGAAAAGCAAATTAACTTGATACATCCTGTGCCAATACTTCCGTACAGAAACTAAAACTGAGTTATTGATTTTCACTGTGGTTATCATTAGTATCAGAGTTTGAATGAACCATCAAAACCCAAAACCTGATGATTTCCACCCTGTCGTTTTTCCGGGCTTTCTACTTGTTCATATTTTGTGATAATAGTGTGAGATTTTTTATTTGTTATTTTTAAAGAATCAAAATGTAAGAGTATGAGTTCCAGCTAATAAAGCATACAGGTTCTACCTGTATTCTTGAAAGCCAGTAAGCAGGCTTTTCCCAACCAGGGTGACCAGCAAGATGTTCAAAATCCGAAGTCAGCCGTAACTCTTTAGTGTTGCTGTTAGATTTTGTTATGACAACATTCTCAATGACACCATCTCCCACTGTGTTTATACTGACATTAAGTAACATGCCAGCGGTAATTACAATGCTACGCAGTGTTTCTGCTGCAGAGCCCTTGAATAAGCTTTGAGCTCTAAAGCTCTGACTTTTACAGCTGACAAAGAAGACTTACGTAGTTGATTATTTCTGGCAACCACATGCAAAAATCTAAATTTATACACTGTGTGTTACCAATGAAAGCCAAAGGAGCTCAGGCTACTACAGATATCAGCCCAGAGGGATGCATAGCTTTTTAATCTATTCATAAGAGAATTTCTAATAGGTTTGCAAGAAACCACATTAGCTCAGAAATAGAAAGGGAACATTAGTCAGGAAAGACCACAGAAACTAACTCAGACCAGAGAGTCAGCATTTTCTCTCTTACAGATGTGGATGTGTTAGGGAAAGATCATGGGAAAAAGCAGCTGTACAGAATGACCTTTCCTCCGACATATTTTCCATGTTCCAGGAGCCTGTGGTTTGGAGACTTCACCAGAGGTAGCACCCAGGCTAAGGCAACCAGACTGTTGAATGGTAAAACGTAATAAATTGCCTAAGAGTGAGCACAGGCAGGCAGGAGGGTAGGAGACACACTGCTCAGAGTGTAGGAGACAAACTGTCCGGACATACGCTGTGTTTCTCCAGCTGGCCCCAGAGCTAGTTGGCCTCCTTGGACTGATTGTCCTTGGTCACGGCCTTCTCTATGTTGTGCTTTTGAGAGAACTAGAACAGTGCTCAGAAATCCTAATGCATCACTGTGCTTGGAGTAATTCGATAGTAGATAATGCCTCAGGCTTCAAGAACTCAAACTCTAAGTGATTAACAAATTGCATTTTAAAATGTGCAAGTAATTAATTCCAAACTCTCATGGTTGTTTTCAAGTTGTAAGCAACTGCACAAAGTGCTGTTTGTATCAGCATAAACGACTACTTGAAGTATAAGGCTACAAACATTTGGATCTCTCAGTAGTCAGGAATTAAGTGATCAGAATTTAGATAATATGCATCTTATATAAAGTACACATGCAAACACATATAGTTGGCACCACTTGACAAAAAACATGTATTCTGTATAGATGAGTAGTTCAGATAAAACAGATAAACATATCCATCAAGTTAATGTCTGTAAAAATCAGAAGAATCACTGAGGAACCATGGCAATAAAAGAAAAATCTTACATTTTTCTTCAAACTAGAAAGAGTCATTTCGCCAAAATCAACAATCTGACAACTTTGGTAAGCTGTGTTTCACATAAATGAGTTCTTGCTACAAGTGAGATGCAAACCCTACTAAGCAGATAACTAAGGACGAGGTAAGAAAAGAAACAATATCTTAGAAAACTTCCTTATTTAAATTGGTTTAGATATCTTTTGAATATTCAATCATTTTTATTGTACTTTCCTCTCCTTCCTGCACAAATGCCTTCCAGAGTGCAATGTTCTGTATTCTATATGCCTTTTTTTATACAAAACCTAATAAAATGTTTATGCAAACAAAAAATGTGTTTTGCACAATAACAAATAACCTCATGTAAAGCCCATCTAACCTTTCAAAATTAATTTAGAACCTGAATTTAAATGATCAGAATTGGCTATTCAGCTTTAGTTTATACTGAAGGTACTCATTTCAAAGATCATTTTACTACATTACTATTGTAACATAACTGATAAAAACATAGCTCTGACTTAAAAGTACAAAATCACAGTAATAAAGAAAAGTTTTTTCTTGTTATGTTATTTGTAGTCATTTCCTTACCTCTTTATCACTAGCTATAGAATAGATGCAATTAAAAACTTCAGCAATATTTTATAAATCGTCATCAAATTACATATATTCATTTTGATTCACATTGTAAGTCTTATCTATTAAAGTAAACTGTAGCTTTAGAGGGTTCTGAATGAACCATGGGCATACATTATGTAGCATGCCTTATTAAAATTATCACTGAAATAGTTCTTTATTTACTGAGGCTGGACAGCAGCCCCACAGAGAGATCTGGGGATTTGAGTTGATGGCAAGTTGAATATGAGTCAACAGTGTGCCCTGGCAGCCAAAAGGGTCAATCATGTCCTGGAGTGCATCAAGCAGGGCATAGCTAGCTGGTCAAGGGAGGTGATTGTCTCACTCTACTCTACACTGCACTGGTGGGGCCCCACCTTGATTACTGTGTGCAATTTTGGCTGTCTCAATGTTAAGGACATCGACCTACTAAAGTGTGACAAGAAGAGAGTGACCAAGATGGTGTACCTCATTTAAAAAAATTAAGTACAGAAAACATATCTATGAAATAATGATAAATGATTACTGTCACAGATACATGCTTTGGATATTTTGGAAATGATTCATATGAGGAGTTTGTTAATAGACTTTCTGAAATAAAACTTTAAAATTACCATTTTAAAATTTATTACTGATAAAAACCTAAAAACAAGTCATAGTATATATCAATGCCAAGTTTAAAAATAAATTTTGGCTTGACAATTAATGCCAACTGTCAAGTGCTAAATTGCCAGATTTCTAAAGACCAAAAACATCGCTAAATGTTACGATGGAGTAGCATTGCACATTCATCAGACAACTCATTGATCTAATCTAGTTTCAACTGGCAGCCAGCTCTATAACCATCAAAACATTCACCTATACTTGCTAATCTTTTTTAATATTTTAAGTTTTTATAGACTTTATTTTGAATGGGTAAAAGGCAACACCTGTGTTTCTTTTCTGTGTTTTAAAAAATAGAAACTTGTCAGAAGGTTGTTTTTATTTTTTTTTCCTATCACCACTTGAATCCAGATGTACTGCGTCCCAGATAAGTGTTCTAATCAGTTTGCCTCCCTTCCTCGACTTCTTCTCTTGCTGTTGATCAAATTCACATAAATTAAATACTCATTAGACCACGCATCTAAGATGAATTTTCTTTCTCTCTCCAGGGTTTTCAAAGAACACTTCAAAATACTGTGCATTGCTCTCTAAGCACAATGGGATTTATTTTCTTAAAATTTCAGAAATTATTGTGGTTTAGGAAAATAGTGTCTATTTTACATAAATTAAAATTTCAGATTTCTCACTTCAAGTTAATAGTATGTACAAAATAGAAATGTAGAAACTGTTGCAATCTGTTTAGGCACCTGTGGGCACCCATTGCAGCTGTAGCGTTACTTTGAACATTTTAGCTTTAGCTTGACATTTCAGTGAGCTTGATGTAAGCATGCTCCTGCAGTGAGGTGGTCCCATGGTTATTGCCCCTGACAATACTGGACTCAGCAGAGTAGTCTTGTATTTCCTGGGGCTTGAGACTGGTCCAGTTTTCCTTTGTAAACATTGTGCTTTTTACAATTCATATTTATTCTAACATATTGTTCTGCTATATTACAGAGACCTATTCCCTCTCCATCCATTATGGAGAGGAAATGGGATCTATTAGTCAACAAAGTTATAAATTTTGAATAAGACAGAAATAGTAATGGACTATTTGCCACCTTGGCGGAAAAGTTTTGTTATTAACTGATAGTACATGCTTGAGTAAACTTAAAATCAAAAGCCCAACTCTGCCACCTTTTTCATGCAAAAATTTACAGTCTCAAAAGAGGCTAGCTAGATTAAGAAGTTCAAGAATTAATCAACGATGTGTAATCTCATACCCTCTCTCCCACAGAAAAAAAAAAGATCAGTCTTCTGGATATCTTGTAAAGACTCTCCTCTTTTCCAATTAAGTATCATAAGCTGTTTTCCAGTGATATGATAATCCTTCACTTGAGAATATATTTTTATGTTAATGCTGATAACAATCCCTTAAAATAATAGTCTACAGCAAATTAATAGTAAAGCCTTAATTTTGAAGCAAAAAGAAAATAGTCTGAATTCTTTGAGGGCAAATTAAAGACTGTCGCGGATTTCTCATATATTTTTTTAAGAATTAGGAAAATTAATCCAGTTGCTCCCAGAAGTCTATGTGCAGTTATGAAATTCTTCATCTTTTTATGACTGCCCCTGAGGTTTGTATTTCATTTTCAGTAAATCATTGTATCTTCCTCTGCTGTTAACTTTGCTCATGTTCCTAATGGTCAGACTGAAGTCACGTTTTTCGTTCTTTGAGTTTACTATATCATTCTAGGTACCCTCACTACGTTTTCATTGCACTGTTCAACTAATTTTTCATTCCTTGTTCCTGTCTTCCAGGCACCACATTGCAAAGATTCAGCTTTGGCCTGGCATATTTTCATTTTTTTATCAGGTCCCTCCGTACCTACCAATACATGTTAGAACAAGAATATAGAAACATAAATATATGTATCTGTAAATATAGATATACTTATACACACACAAATATAAAAGAAAGAATACTTGTAGCTGTGTCCATATCTCCATTGGCTGTGATCTAGTTAATCCTGCACTAATGTATAAGAAATTATACAGTATATCCTATCTGCTTTTCCTGAAACACTTCTCTGACTTCTTATTTGACCAGTCACAATGAGTTTTATTCAAATTTCATCTCAACGTAAACATTGCACCACTTCACATTACTCTGCAAGTGAACAAAATTGCTCAGGCAGGAATCTGTCATGTCACTTCAAAAATTAGATTTGGGAAAATATTCTCACTTTATCATGTAATGCAATATCAATAAGCAGAATTGTTGGGAATTTTTATTTTTCTTTCCCTTTATTTTTTCTATTTTTTTTTAGAAACATGGATAAATGATGGCATCAGGACATCTCTTTCTCCTCCTTAAGCTTATAAAGTCATATTTTCTGAACCTCAGAGGCTGAGAAGAAATTGTATCATAGAATTACTTGCTACCTCAGAAACTATGGATAACACCATCAATTCCTCTTTGCTAGATGTTTTAAAAATATCAGCTCTGAATCTCTGTATTTAGTTTATCTTACTCTATAATGCATCGTAAACTCCTTTTCCTTTCTCCCTTTACCTATTCTAAGAATACCTTTTTGATTATATATTCTTCACCAAAGTATTCCTCCAATAATATTTCTTAAATCTGAAACCTGATTAATTATTACTTGATCCTTTTGGACCTTTCTGACATACAATCTCTTTTACTGGTTTGTCTTCTTTACTTATTCTTAATTTTCCCTCCAATAATTGGGTGTGGTTTTAATGATAACATATTACATGTTCTTCCCCTCACAGCTATTTTCACAGTGAGAAAAAGCTTCCCATTGTAATATCGCTAATCCAATTTGTATTCCTAATGTTAGCTTCATAAAAATCTAGACTCATTCAACTATAATCAACTAGGGATTCTTAAAATTACTGAGAATTGAGAACCTAATTATACAAAATTCGTTTAGAAGTAGGCACATCTCATAAATCTGCTATTAGTGGAGTTACTGCAGAGAATGAAATTAACTTTCAAAATGTTTCGGACTTACACTGCACAGTATTTCAACTTCAAGATGAAGAAGACAAATGTTTTGGGTGACACTATTATGGTAGCCAAGACTGAGACAACAAAGATTTTTTTAATTGGCAGGACACAACTAGAACAGAATTCAGGTAATTCAGGTAATTGCCTGTCAATTTTTGTAAGCCACCTACTCAAATTTTTTGTAGAAACTCATGGTTAACTTGCTTAGCTTCTAATAGCAGAAAAGCCCATGGCTGCTTATACTTACCACAGGGAAAAACAGAACTAAGTTTTAATAATTAATTAATCATTTCAGAATTTGGCTTTGAACTTTTATTTGGGGGCTGTTTTCTATTTTGGGGGGACTGTTTTCTATCTTTTTCAGTTTGAAAGTTTCCATATTTTCACATATCAAAAAAATCATAGTTTATTAAAACGAAACAGAAAAAGATAAAGATAATTTGCTTCAAATGTCTTCACAGTCAAATTATCTAAACTTTCTAAAAATGCCATCCACCGAACCTTTGATTTCTGATGAGAGTTCCTTCAAAGCCATCAATGAATGTGCAGTGCAGTTCCACTCCACCACCCTCTGCATCGCTATACTTTAGAGAGAGAACCTCTGAAACTGAGTAGCAGCCAGAGAGAGAAAATGACAGATACAAGAGTCAATGCTGTCTACATCTTCCTAGAGGCTAAGTAATTCACTAAGAATTTTTCTGGCAGAAACAGCATTTGTACAGTTAGACAATGTACAAATTACTGGGTACCAGCTTCCTAATGCTTCTGAAGTAATTTCCCAGCATCAGAAAAGCTAGGGAAACACACCACAGAGAACAAGGTTATTATGATTTTTTAGTACATAAACCATGTAGCTTTATTTAACTTTACTATACTGTCTTGCATGGATGCCATGAAACAAGTCTGCAATGACAAGAAAGCACAATACCATCTAGAAATAAAACTGTAACAAAAGATACTTTCATGGAAAAGACAAAGGTTCTTAGAGAAACAATAGAGAAACATTTCTTGCTTGAAGACACAGTGAATGAAAAAGGCTACCACATGGCATATGTTCCGGACTGATAAAATGAAATAAAATAAGGAATGTCTAAAATCCCTCATCAAATCCACATTCCACATGAACTCTAAAAATCCACCGAGGCAATGGCTTTGCTCACAGAAATCATTAACTGTTAAATAACCATTGTGTTAGGGTTCTCATTTTTTGGCAGAAGGCACACAGATTCTTTGGACTTCATTTAAGTTCTACATGGGGTTTAGGATCCCACTTGAGTTTTTATTAACAGGTTAAATTCACAGAATCACAATGATGAACAAAACGTTGGTTCTGTTAGACATATTTGTGATGCAGCGAACATCATCAAAATGGGCAGCATCTGCAGAAACGGAACCAATACTTTGCAGACACTGATGACACCATGGACTTATGACATGTATATTTTTCTGAAATCTGTTTACTATCTTCCATTAGAAGGACCAAAAAAAACCCCATTTAAGATCAGACAACTGAAAGGTTAGAAAATTATAGTTTTCTTCCTGTTTTCAAAGCACTAGTAAAAGAAATCTTTGCTGCATACTAATTGAAATCAAATACAAATGACAGGCATAATGCAAATCTCTGTGTGGTTTTTTTTTATTATTAACTCTATTATTTGTTTTAGAGAAGAGAAATTTACAAAATATTTATTTACTGTGAGGAATTACCTTATAAGACCCTTCAGTCACAAGCAACCTTTATAAATTATTACAGAAGACAACTACCCTTTGTTGCTCATCCACATGGGTACCAATAATACTGCCAAGGGATAATTTGAGCAGTAAAGGGTGTCCACAGGGCTTCGTATTAGGCTGAAAAGCACAGGAGACCAGAAGGGTTGTCCTTAATGCAAGAGGAAAAGCTTAGACAGGAGCTTCAGATTCCTGCAGAACAACACTTGACTGAGCAGCTGGTGCTAGGCAACAGGGCTTTGACTTCTTTGACCACAGGATCCTCTTGAAGGAATGAGGGCAAGAGGAGAGACATGGGATTTGCCTGGCTGAATAGAGCAACAGGTTTGCTGACCTAGTGAGAAGAGTTCTAATCTCAGTTTGTCAAGGATGCAAGACAAAATCTACAGGTAAGTGGGAGAACATGCCCAGGGAAGAACACATGTGACAGGGCAATGAATGTTTCTCTCCCTCCTCCTCAGAAAGTAACATGACTAGAAGCCCAGTTGAAGTGCCTGGGAAGCCCAGTGCCAGCCCAGTTGCTGCATGGGAAGCAAATTAGACAAACTGTAAGTGCATGTACAGTCACGAAACTGTGGTATCATCAAGATTACAGAGGCTTAGTGGGACAGCTCACCTGACTGCAGGGCTGCAATGATTAGACACTGGCTCTTAGGAAAAGCAGGAAGAAAAGGAGAGGCTGTTCTCTACACAAAGTAGGATCTTGAATGAACAGAGCTCTGCTGAACAGCAGGTAACAAGCTTATTGCTCCTGTGGCTATAATGAGAAAGGGAAGTCAAGAGGAAGGTCATTATGGTGAATATCTGCAACAGAACACCTGATCAAGAAGTGGTCAAACCCTTTAAACAACTAGAAGCTTCTCAACCACAGGCTTTGGTTCTCATGGGAGACTTTAACCATCCCAACATCTGTGTGGATGTCAGCATAGTAGAGGGCAAGCAATCCACTAGATTTTTGAGTTCACTGGGAAGAATTTTTTAGTGCTGGCACTGGACAGGCCAACTAGGTTCACAATCATTCAAATAAGTGGTGTTCAACAGTAGCTGTGGTTACAATAACCATAATCCTGAGGGAAGTGAGAAGGGCAAGTACAGTAAACTCTTTGAACTTCAATAGAGCAGATTTCAACTCATTTGTGAAGTGGTAGACAGGATCTCATGGGCTGATGTCATGAAGAGTTAAGAGGCCCAAGAGAGCTCACTTGCCTTCAAGGGCAGCTTCCTCGAAGCTCAAGAATTATGCATATATTTATGTATACAAATGAGTAGGCATAGCAGGAACCTGTTGGGGCTGAACAGGAAATTCCTGACTGAGGTGTTTTAACTGAAATGCAAAAAACACCAAAAAATAGTGTACAAAACGTGAAAGCAGGGACAAGCTACTTGAAAAGAATATAGAAGTGTTGCTCAGTAATGCAGGTATAGAAGGAGGAAGGTCAAAGCTCAGATGGAATGAAACTGGAAAGGAATGTGAAGAGCTGTCATTCCGGAAGCCATTCTATAGATATATCAACAACAAAAGGAAAATGAAAGACATAGCAGCCCCTTACTCAGTGGGGTAGGTAACCTTGTGATGAAGACATGGAAAAGGTTGAGACACTCAGTGTTCCTTTTACTTCTCTCTTCATCAGCAAAGGCTGTCCTTAGGCCTCTCAATTCTCAGTAAAATGGAGAAGTTTTGGGAAGTAAAGTAGTAGCCACGGGACTGGAGAAACAAAATAAGGAACTATGTAAGTACACAGGATATGTGCAGATTCATGGTACTTAATCGTATGCACCTAAAGGTTCTTGGTGTGCCACAGTGTGAAACTGTTCTGTGAAACTCATCTTTGAAAGGCTGTGACAATCAAGGATGATTCCTGATGACTGGAAAAAAAAGATAATTTTTCATTTCTCATTATCAAAACAAGCAAGGATCCTAGCAACGGTATATCTGTCAAGTTCACCTTAGACTTTCAGAAAATCATCATGAAAGTGTTCAGGAAAACCATTCCCAAGCACATAAAGGACAAACAGGTTAACGGAAATAGCCAGCTTTTGCCAATGCAAATCATCCTTGGCTACCTGACTGCTTTGATGAAAGGATTTAGCTTGACATTAACAAAGTCTTCACAAAACAGTTCCCTGCTGTATCCTTGTAGTCAAATTGAGGGCATATAGACTGGACTATCATGTGAGTGAAAAACTGTCTGGCCCATCAGGCTCGGACAGCAGAGACCAATTGTTTAAAGTGAAGCTAGTGGTCAGTGACTCGCAGCATTCCCCAGGAATTCAAACTGGGGCTGAATTTATATAATATCTTCACCATGAGTCTGGAGTATGTGATTGAATGCACCCTGACAAGGCTTGCAGATGGCACCCTGAAGGGCAGGACTGCCATTTAGACAGGCTTTGATGACAGGCTTTGACAAGCTGGAAGAATGAGCAGATAGGAATCTCATTATATTCCAAAATAGAAATGCAAAGTCCTATACCTGGAACAGAATCATTCCCTGCAGAAAATATTGCTGGGTGGCAGCTCTCACAAAATGACCTGAAGTCCTGGTGAAACACAAGCTGAGTCAGTGGTGCACTTTTGCAGCATTGAAGGCTTCCTTCATATTGGGTTGCATGAGCAAGAACATAGCTAACATCTAAAGACAGAGCGTTAAAGAGAATTCATCTACTTGACATTCAGGAGGCCCTATCTGAAATACTGTGTCCACCTTACGGTCCCCCAGTACTAAAGAGATACTGACATTGACAGAATAGAACAAGCCTAGACAAGGGCCACTACAATGGTTAAGATGCTGAAGAACATGATGTAGGAGGCTAGAGAATGAGGGAAATGGATTTTTCCATCTCAACAAGAGGAGGCTATGAGAAAATCTAACTGCACTGTTTATTTTAGGAAAGCTGGAGCCAGAATCTTTTCATAGGTCCACAAGAGGAGAAGAGGAAATGGACATAATTTGTCGAAAGATAATTCGAATTAGACATGAGAATGAGTGCAGCTAGGCGCTAGAACAGGTTTCCAGAGAGGCTTTACAAGCTCCAGCCATGGAGATATTGACATTTCAACTGTGCAAAGCCCCGAGCAACCTGACCTAACTTTGAAGTTATCCATGCTCTGAACAGGAGTTGAACTCAAAGAGACTGGATCACCAGAGTTCCTCTTAAAAGTTTATATGGTTGAAGATTTCAAGCTGCTTCTTCCTGGCAGAAAGTTTCCAAAAGCAGAAACCTCCAAAAGCATTTGCCAGGTCCTTCCATCAAACTGCTATAGCTATCCTCTATGCAAATGAAAAGGAAAAAAGATCAGTAGATAACATCTACCTCTGAATGTAAACTCGGGAGAGTCACTGCTTCTGAATTGTGATTAGTTTTAAATGGTGGATATTTTTAGACAGTATATTAGTAAATTTACTTTTAGAAAGTGAAAAAAACTCCACCAAAACTCAAAATAAATTTATTTAGTCTGCTGTTCTAATATTATCTTAGTATTTCAAAGATATTTCATGTCTTCATCTTTACCTCTGCAAAAAGGAACTGGAAAATCCCATGATGCACCATTTCCAGGACTCACAATACATGTCAACATGGCATGGCCTTCTAGGATGTAACCAGAGATACAGCTATATCGGATTTTATCTCCAATGTTGAATCTTGTTCCATGAAGTACTCCTTTAGGTATTTCTCCTGGGTTGCCGCAAGTATGACTAGGTAACACTGTTAAAAGAAAGAAGAAAAAATGTTACAGTTAAAATCTGCAGAATGAAGTAATAAATACTTGTCAAATAATTGTAATTAAATAATTTGGTTTATTATTTTTTAAAACAGTATTCCTCATGTGAATAAGGTGAAATTAGGCTATGGAATGTACTTTCACAAAATATTTCAGATTATAACAGACATCATCATTTCAAAGCTAAAACTTTCAAACTCAGTTCCTGGTTTAACAATCCTTCAGTGAAGTTCTTTACAGGTATATTTTCAAACAAAATATCCTATAAATCTTGCTGTTTCTCCCAAAACTCTGAATGAATTAAAAGAAGCTTTTATTTAATTCTCTTTTTTTTGTAAATACAGCAAAAATATTCATGCAACATCATTATGTATCCAGGCATTAGAAGGTACTTTAAGTACAGTTTTCATTTTAGTTGATACAATAGCAATTTAAAAGAATTCAGTAATGAACTGGTCTTTGACAGTAAATTAAAGTCTAAAGTATATTTTAAAAGTTTGAATTTTTGCTAATTTTCAAATTGCTCTAGGTTCTAGAAAATAAATTATGCCAATCTTTGTTAACAGAAACAGAAAACATGAAGGAAACAATGACTAAGCAGTAAAACTGGGCTGATATGAATGGACATACTTATTTTCTTTTTTATTGCAGAAGTTCACTACCACTTTTAAGCATTAGTTATTTGGAAGGATTGTCTTAACTGATTATCAGTTTAAAGATGATACTCTTCCACCTAGGAAAAGCAAAAGTGTGTGCTGGGGAGGAGGAAAATGGAACTGTTTTTGTTCTCGATATCGCTTGAAAGTTATTAATGGCATGCCACTCCTTTCATTGAAGTAGTACAAATTAAAATTGTTTAATTTCCTTTAGAGCAGAACAAATCAGTGCAGGAAGTTGAAATATGTCATGAAGAGAGCACAAAAGACAAATGTGTTCATCAAAGAAATAGTGGTCTGAAAAGCTAACATGTAATTCAGGTATCATTTCAGAAACCGCATGTTTCATGGACAAATTCTTTCACCCCATACTTCTTTCTTTCCTTACTCTACCCAACTGCAGAATAACATGACTGTAATAATCTCACTAACATGCATGTTGAGAGGATTAATTATTCACTACATGTAAATTCTCAGAGTGTTGTAAAGCATTATATCAATATATCAATGCTAATTAAGCCCCATTATACCATGTAAGTTCAATTATTGAATGCACACCCTTAATTCATTACTCAAACAGTTAGCCACACTGGCATTTAAATGATCATAATTACACACAAGTTACATCTCCAATTTTAAAATGGCTAAAATTTTAAAATGGCTAAAAAACATAAAGCTAAAAAAGTTAAAAGAGAGAACACTTTCACTTACAACATCCTTTTATGAGAAAAATCCTGAAATCTTCTATAACTATTAACAAGGTAACAACAGCCACCTAACACTCTGAAGAATCATGAGTCAGATGAATGTTCTACCAATGCCGCAGATCGGATCTAAGATTTCTCTTCATTAAGGTTGCAGAGTGAGTATCTACCAAAGCCAGAAGCAAATAATATGATACCTGGCTTCTTTTGTGCTGTTTCAGCAGCCTTAATAGAATAAGATATTTATTTGGATGTGCTTATTTACGTTGGAAAGAAAGTCAATGTTTGATTTACATATATGAGAATGAATACATATATACAAAACAATGTGATTTTAAGACATCAAAATATTTTTAATAAAATCCAGATACTAATTTACATTCCAAAAAGCTGGCCAGAATGATCCATTACATGCTGTGGCATATATTGCTACATGCTATTATATGTTTTATAGCACTATTTAAAATGTTACCTCTCTCTTGGCAGATTTTCCCTTTTTTGCTGCTTTAGTCATGGTAGGTTAATACAGTAATTTGGCAAGACAAGCCAAACAAATAAAAACATGTTATATGCTTTGACACAGGAGAATACCTGCATTTGAAATGAGAATCTCTCTTTCTGTTATTTTCAAATCAAAACACGGTAATACGAAATAGTTTCATCAGAAGATCTGGTCTATGCAACAATATTTATACAACTCAAAACTCAGTATGTATTTTTATGAATGGGTACGCTATCCAGAAAAAAAAATATGCATTTTTCAAAGATACTGTGATTTCTGATAAACTGCTTTCCCAAGCAAAACACATCGCAGCAAATCTACATCTGCCATGTACTTGACAACTGGTACTGGCAAACTGTTGAAATTGTATTGCAGCGTATCAGTCTTCTATCTCTGTAAAGAAGGTCTCCTACAATACGATGATTTTCTGCCTCTTTGTACCACTATATCTGCCAAGAACGCCAGAAAAAAAAATGGGACTTTGCATGCTGAAACTGGCATGCATTTTACCACAACCTCCTGAAAACTGGTAAAAGACAAGTGATCTGAGAATAACAGCCATGTTCAATAACACACGTAATAGTTCACAAGACTTCACCGCTTGTCAAGATCAAGCATTAAACTACATTATTTATCGTTATTCTAAAACTTTGATTCAAGTATATCGAGGTAGCGGCACAATTTCATCCGCACAGATTTTTCTGCTTCTAGTCTGGACTTAATATGAATTGTCCTTTGAAGATTCCTAACAGTAAGCAAAAGAGTTTAATCTTTGGATTATGAGAGTTCTAGCTGACCAAAGCTATCATATGCAAAGGTTATATATGTCCATCAAGCTTTAACTTCATTGCCAAGTTTTCAGTAAGAGACTTACATTTTTCTGTAGTGTTACTGAGGTCTACTGTCGATAGGATTGAGAATCTGCAGTCACTTCCTGGAGGAAGTGCCTAGAATCACCAGTGTCACAGCATCTTTCATGATCAAGATGCTTCGCTTATGAAATACTTTGATGTTCACTGTGTATTGAACACAATTATAAACTATACCACACAAAAGCACTAAAGGTAATGGATTTTTTATACTGACCTAACACTGGAGTGTTCTCATATAGTATGCTTTATCTCATTTTTTTCACTCAAGTCCTTCGTTGGTTTGAAAAAAAATTAAAAATTAGAGTGTTCAGAAAGGAATTCTCTTAGTCTTAATATTTTAAAAGCAAAAATATGTACAATGGGATAGCCAAGCAGATCCATCTCCTAAGATTTCCTCCTCAAGAATCTATCTTCACCATCACAAAGATGTAAGAACCTGTTGTGGACTTCACGTCCTAGCATAGATCAATCTAGAGCACTGTGTGGTAAGATTTATTCATTAAATTAAAGCTAAAAGAGAGGCCTTCCTCATACATCACATGTATCTTCCTAGACAGTAGAACTATTTGATGAACACACATGATCAAAATCCATAATGCAATTTATGAATTAGATAACATGCCAAAGGTTTTAACTCACTATTTAAACTTACTAGGCATATGTTAAATATTTATTTTTTTAGAAAAAGAATTGAAAACATCATAATCTATATGCTAAAGCATAACACTAATACTCATGATCAGACAGTGGCAAAAGGCTGCACCACAGCAGGACTGTAAAATATATTAGAGAAATGGCACCATTTTTGATGATGTATAAAAAATCAACTAAAGGTTGTTAAATAAATTAATATTTAACAAATTACTCATTATCAGATGGCCTCCATCAGATTATTTATTTACAGAGCCTTTTCAATACTCTTTCTGAAGCTAAACTCCATATTTATTTGCAATACAGGCCACTTGAAAGCATATTCACAGCACTTTAAACATAGTTATCTTTTGCTTTCACTTATGGAGACTTTCCTTCATTTTGTTAGATATATTAGATTTCATCATTTACCTCTTTTTCATTTATTGTAACAGAGAAATCACCTAAAATTAGAGAGCAGTAGTTGATAAAGAAAAGATAAAATATAAATGGTAGCTGTCATTGAACTGAATAAACTTTTGAATTACTATTTTATTCAAACTAAGTTTCCTTACTATGGTCATCACACTAGAATGCATCACACTAAATATGCAATAAACAATGCCCACATGTTTTTCCCATGTTTACTTCAAACCCATCGTGACAACTACTGGCAATGTAACATCCTGTTTTGGTAAGACCTTTTTTTGCATTTTCATTTAAAAGACAAGTGATCTGAGAATGACAGCCATGTTCAATAACACACATAATAGTTCACAGGACTTCACCGCTTGTCAAGATCAAGCATTCAACTACATCATTTATGTGCCAAGTTAAAAAAAAATACTTTCTATTAAATTCTGAAGCTTTTGAGGTTCAACTCCTCTAAATTTTTACATGAATAAGGCATTTATATTTGAAATCAATTATAAAATTATAAAAACTAGCTTCTCAACCTTTGCTGAAAGTACTATTTAGAGGCTCAATCTGACAATGATTTCAGGAGAACATAATGGATTTTCTTTTTTTCACAGATGTCACGATTATAAGCTAGATTGCAAAGATTGCCTAGAGGCCTTAACGGCAAAAAGCTCGAACTGCTTATGTCAGTTAAAGATAACAGTTTTATCCTTCTGTGAATCAGTTGCTCAGCTTTTATAGGCCAGTGACACACATGGTAGTTGGAACTTGACAGAAACAATTCAGAAAGCAGCTTAATTCAAATTAAGAAAAATAGAAAAGGAAAAGAGGAAAGGAAGGAACAAGGTTCATGTTTTCCTTTTGCTTACTTTGATAGCTTTACAAGACTTTACAAGGATATATATATTCGTTCTTTATCCTGTTCTTTCTGAAACAACCGGAGAACTGTCGTGGTTTTTGGACTGAGGGTCGAGACAAGAACCGAGAGGGAGAACCCACCAACCATGGTCCTGGGCAAAACATGACTCAGGCTTTCTTCATAAAACAAAACAATTTATTAACAGTTACTAAACAGTAACAGTACCAGTTCGGGCTTTACCAGTCTCAGCCTCTTAGGGAGCTGCTGCCACTCGCGTCGGCGTGGGTCGTCCCACGGATTCCAGATGCCTTCACGACCTTGTCGTGCATTCCATGCCCCATTATTAACAGTACCTGGTCGCGCATCCCCTGCTCCACGACCTCTCCTGGGCTCAGGCATCTCCTTCCCGACGTGGGTTTCTCCACGGGCCACGAGTGGGTCTCTGCTCTGCCGAGTACACCCTGGCTGCAGGGGGGCCGCCTGCCATCTCACACCGATTTGCAAGGGAAGCCTCAGCTCCAGCACACCTCCTCCTGCTCCATCCTTAACTGACCTGGTCGTTGTGGTTGTTTTCTCTTAGATCTTAATCTCCTCTAGAGGAGCTCGGCCCGGCAGGCACCCCGGAAGCGGGGCGCTTCCCGAGTCCCCCATGCGGCTCCCCGGCGCCATCTTGAGCACATGGCGCCGGCCCGGGCCCGGGCAGCCGCCCGGCCGGGAGCCGGGAGCGAGGGCCGTGCCCTCCTGCTCTCTCCTCGCTCCTGAGCAAAAAGCCCTTTCCCGCCCCTTTGTCCCAACTTAAATAGGGCAATTCGCAGAGGCGCCAATTTGGCTCAACCTCCCCCAGGGGGGGATGGGACTCAGATCTGGTGGCACAGGGAGCAAATCCCCTCCCCTGCCACCAGAACACCCCCCCCATCAAACTATCACAAGAAGTTTTCTGGGTTACACCTAAGTTCAGCCAAACACAAACTTCCCTACTTCTTTCTGTTCCATAGTCCCTGTGCTGCAGTCCCCTATGTGTTTCCTAACATTACCTTCTTATATTGGTGGCCACAGGCAAAACCACACACAAAGGAAAAAGAGTAAGTTAGGAGGAAGTCAGAGAGTCCCTTGATGTGGTTGACAGCTTTGGAATTACAATGCTGGAAGGAATTTCAGAAGCTCTGTGGAGAAAATTAGGGCTACAGAAAATTTCAGGGCATATGTCAAGATGTTTAATAGGTGTGATTCACAGCCCATGATACCCTGTCCACACAGCTACAGTAAGTATTGTACTTCATGGTTTCATGCATAAATAGAAGATATACATACAACTGTACTTCCAGAATCACAGACGAAGAAAACAACTTTTGTGGGTAATAATTATACTCAGTATATGCTAACAAATAGGAGAGGAAAAAATGTTAAATTTTCTTGCAAGAATAGCACTGAAATGAAACTCTCTGCTTCAACTCAGAAAAGCAGCTTCATTTGAAAACAAATTCAGGGAAAAAAAAAAAAATTAATAGTCTTTCAATCTACCAGACTGAAAGTGCTGTACAGAACAAAAGATGGACTTAGAAAGACACTTACACATACATACATGTAAAACTATTTTCTTAAATAATATTTTTTCTAGAAATAATATAATGCTTTTTTCTAAGGTGTAAGAAATGAAATTTTCTTTTAAAAAGCAATTCTAAAGAATTCTGTAGAACTGTATTTGTTATTTTTACCTAGAAAAAGACTACAAAATCAATATATTTGATTTTTTTTGAAGTTTCTACTGTCTTACATTAAACTCCATTACAGTACGTTTTGACCTTTCTTTTTTAAATAATTCCAAATATTGAATCAATTGAAAAGCATGTAATATTTCACTGTCAATTTATTGAACAACTTTGTCCTTTTATTTCCAGGAGCTGTGTACAATGAATAGTTAATTGATCTACCAGCACTGATTTCCACATTAGTATGGAACACTATAGATGCAGGTAGGTCATTTGTTAGAGGACAATACCATGACAGAAACTGCACAGTCCTACCCTTCGCAAAATTCTTCCTTATTCTCAAAACCAACATGACCTACAAACTTGCTTTCATGGATATGACACTTTTTGCAAAGCAAAGGAGACAAAGAAGCTAGAGTAGATTGCCAAGACAATGTCTGTTTCAGTTTTTAATATCTCCAAAGATGGGAGACTCCACAGGCTCTCTGGGCAACCTTTAGCAGTGTTCAATCAACCTCACAGAAGAAACAAATAAATAAAAACCCAAATAAAATAAAAAGAGCTTTTTCTTCTGTTTAAATGGACTTTTCTGTATTTCACTTTGTGTCCATTGTCTCTCATCCTACCAGTGGAAAGAATCTGGCTGCATCACCTTTACCCCTCCCCAGAAGGGAATTTACACACCTCAGTAAGAATCCCTTGAGCCTTCTCTTCTCCAGACTGAACAATCCCAGATCTCTGTTTCTCCTCAGGTCAAATGTGCCAAGCCCTTAACCATCTCTGTGGCCCTTTGCTGGACTTGCTTCAGTGTGTCCACATCTTTCTGTTGTACTGAGGAGCCCAGAACTGGACACACCACACCAAGTGTGGTCTCAGCAGTGCTGAGTAGAAGTGCAAAATCATCTCCCTCAACTTGCTGATGCAACCCAGAAGGCTGTTGGTCTTCATTGCCACAATGCCATATTGCTGACCTGTGGTAAAGCAGCTGTCTCCAGGTTCTTCTCTGCAGAGCTGTCTTCTAGCAGGCCAGCCCCGATCCATTACTGATGCCTGAGGTTATTCATTCCCAGGTATAAGACTTTGGATTTCTCTTTGTTGATCTCTATGAGATTTCTGTTTGCCTACTTCTCCATCCTGTCAAGATTTCTTTGAATGGCAGCCCAACTGTATGGTATACGGGCCATTCCTCTGAGTTATGTATCACTTGGAAACTTGCTGAGCATGCACTCTGTTGTTGAGGGCACTAATGAAGATGTTAAACAGTACTGGGCCCTCTAACGACCTCTTTGGTGATTCAACAGTGATGGGTCTCCAACAAATTGAGTATCTTTTCCAGATTTGAACTTTCTGTTCAACAGTAGGCCGGAAGAGCCAACATGGAGTCACTAAGAGTGAATCACTCCTGACCAATCTGATTGCCATATATGAAGAGATGACTGGCTTAGAGGACTATGGGAGAGCAGTGAATGTAGTTTACCACGACTGCAGCAAAGCCTTTGACAAGGCTCTCCGTAGTAGCCTTGTAACAGACCAAGTGGAGCACGAAATGGATAAATGGACTGTAGGGAGGAGGAAAATTGGCTGGACTGCAAGGTTCAGAGTGTTGTGACCACCATTAAAGAGTTCAACTGGCAGCCGGTTGCTAGTTGATTCCTTAAGGGTTAGAATCATAGAATCATAGAATGGTTAGGGCTGGAAGGGACCTTCAAAGGTCATCTAGTCCAACCCCCCTGCAAGGAACAGGGATATCTCCTACTAGATCAGGTTGCTCAGGGCCTTGTCCAACCTGGCCTTGAACGTCTCCAGGGATGGAGCATCCACCACCTCTCTGGGCAACCTGTTCCAGTGTTCTACCACTCTCATAGTAAAAAATTTTTTCCTAATATCCAACCTGAACCTACCTCCCTCTATTTTAAAACCATTACCCCTTGTCCTATCATAACTGGCCCTCCTGAACAGCCTCTCCCCATCTTTCCTGTAGGCCCCCTTGAGGTACTGGAAGACCGCTATAAGGTCACCCCGGAGCCTCCTCTTCTCCAGGCTGAACAGCCCCAACTCTTTCAGCCTGTCCTCATAGGAAAGGTGCTCCAGCCCTCTTATCATCTTCGTGGCCCTCCTCTGGACCCTCTCCAACTGGTCCATGTCCTTCTTATGTTGGGGACTCCAGAACTGGACGCAGTACTCCAAGTGAGGTCTCACGAGGGCAGAGTAGAGGGGGAGAATCACCTCCCTCGACCTGCTGGCCACGCTCCTCTTGATGCAGCCCAGGACACGGTTGGCCTTCTGGGCCGCAAGAGCACATTGCCGGCTCATATTGAGCTTCTCGTCCACCAGTACTCCCAAGTCCTTCTCCTCAGGGCTGCTCTCGATCCAATCACCACCCAGTCTGTATTTATGCCTGGGATTGCCACGACCCAGATGTAGGACCTTGCATTTGGCCTGGTTAAACTTCATGAGGTTGGTACGGGCCCACCTCTCCAGCCTGTCAAGGTCCCTCTGGATGGCATCCCTCCCTTCCAGCGTGTCGACGGCACCACACAGCTTGGTGTCATCGGCGAAC
The DNA here is from genome assembly GCF_009769465.1 of Tauraco erythrolophus. Lineage (NCBI taxonomy): Eukaryota > Metazoa > Chordata > Aves > Musophagiformes > Musophagidae > Tauraco > Tauraco erythrolophus. The sequence continues at coordinate 47,567,478 of NC_141466.1, read as the reverse complement.
TTGCTGAGGGTGCACTCCATGCCACTGTCCACATCGCCGACAAAGATGTTGAAGAGGGCCGGGCCCAACACGGACCCCTGAGGGACGCCACTTGTGACCGGTCTCCACTTGGACATTGAGCCGTTGACCACTACTCTCTGAGTGCGGCCATTGAGCCAATTCCTTATCCACCGAGTGGTCCATCCATCAAACCCATGCCTCTCTAATTTAGAGAGAAGAATGTCGTGCGGGACAGTGTCAAAAGCTTTGCACAAGTCCAGGTAGATGACATCCATTGGTCGACCCTTGTCCACCGATGCTGTCACCCCATCGTAAAAGGCCACCAAGTTGGTCAGGCACGATCTGCCTTTGGTGAAGCCATGTTGGCTGTCACCCACCACCTCCTTGCTCTCCAGGTGCCTTAGCATGGTTCCCAGGAGAATCTGCTCCATGACCTTGCCAGGCACAGAGGTGAGGCTGACCGGTCTGTAGTTGCCCGGGTCCTCCTTGTTCCCCTTTTTAAAAATGGGGGTTATGTTCCCTCTCTTCCAGTCATCGGGGACCTCGCCAGACCGCCACGACTTCTCGAATACAATAGCCAGTGGCTTGGCAACTTCATCCGCCAGTTCCTTCAGGACCCGCAGATGGATCTCATCAGGTCCCATGGACTTGTGCACCTTCAAGTTCCTCAGATGTTGATAATGGGGTTGATAATGGACCTGATATTCTTTAATATCTTTTATTGCAATGGGAGATGGAAGTGCAGTCCTCAAGTGCAGGATGACACTCAATTGAGGAGCGATCCATACATCTAAGGGCAGGACTGCTACTCTCTGGACTGTTGAAATCCCTTTGAAACATCATGGCACAAATATAATGAAATTGAACAAAGGCAAATGCAAAGTTTTGCCCCCAGGACAGTGTAACATTATGCAGCTGTACAGTGTGGCCCCAGCTGGCTGTGAAGCCGTTCGGCAGAATGGTACCTGGCAGCAATGTGTTCTGGCAGCAAAGACACAACTACACCTCAAGCTGTAGAAGAGTGAAAGAGCCGCCAGCAGATCAAGGGAAATTATTCTTCCCCTTTATATTGTGCTTGAGTCTATGGCTGGAGTACTGTGTTCCATCTGGTGCTTTCCAGGACAAGGAGGACATCAACAAACTAGATCAAGTTCAGTGGAAGGGAACCACAATGGTCAGGGCCTGGGGCACACGTCCTGTGATGAAAGCCTGAGGGAGCCGGGCTTGTTCAACCTGGAGAAAAGACTGCTTTGGAAAGGGTGAATCTTAATCCTGTCTCCATTTACCTAATGGGAGAGTGCAGAGAAGACTTTTCTCAGAAGCGCACAGTGACAAGATGGTGTATGGATGGTCCGGGTCATAGATATTAAACAAGTTTCAGCAACATCCAGCACACAGGCGACTCAATGTTTAGCTCACAGGTGACTCAGGGGGGTTGTAGAAGAGACCCAGCCTTGCATCACCTTGAGGCGGAGATAGCTCAGCCCTGAGTTGTCTGATAAACCCTAGGCTAAACAAAGCAGTGCTGCATTATTCAAAGTACAGAAACTTGGGTTGAGCCTTGTAACAAATAATATGCCCTGAGTCTCAATCCAACCATTGTCCAGTTGCCTGAAGTAAGACAAAGAGAAGCTGAAGGGTTTCCATTTCAGCCACAACTTTGTGTATTCAGACAATACATAAGAGGAAACTCCAACACACCTCCAAAGATCCCCTCAGGCATAGTACCTACACACAGTCACTAAATCAGAGGATAAAACCCCTAAGATTTGGGTTGGGAATTGGGAGTCCTTTCTCTAACTGCACAGTTGGCCTGTGAGGAGATTCTTTGCCCCTTGATCCGGATGGTGGCCAAAGCAACTTCCCTGGGATTGAGAGCCCTTGCCTGGAGGGGCAAGTGAATATTTAGCATGCTTTAAGCCTAGTGTCCTTCTGTGTTGTCTCTCTTGTGTGCTGTAATAGTGCATTCCGTGACACTTGAGTGTGTAATAGTGTGTTCTGTGACTCTCTTGTGGGCTGTGATAGTGTATTGTAATAGCGTATATTTTGGTTTTAAATTGCGATAGTGCATTCCTCCATTTTATCTACAAGAACCTGTAATAGTGGCATATTGAATCTGCAAGTGCAGTTCAAGTAAATTGTTGGCTTGAACCTTACAGTTAAACCTGTAAGCGCAGTGCAAATAAACCGTTTGCTTGGATCTTGTAGCCGAGTCTCTTTTCACCACAGATGGGACACAAAGGATGCAAGTTGCAGCAAAAGAAATTGCATTTAGAACTTCAAATGTTTGGGTTTTTTTCAAACTTGAGAGCAATCAAGGATTGAAATAAGTCACCCAGAGAGGCTGTGAAATCTGTCCTCAGAAATACCCATACTATGACAGGACAAGGCCCTATGCAAACTCATTTAACTTGGCCCTTCTTTTGGTGAGTGGGTATTAACAAAACAAACAACAAACACCATTCCCAATTTAAATCAGTCTATGTTTCGATCCTCAAAAAGTTTTCTGACAAACCAGCAGCTTTAGAACCACTGGAGGTTACTGCTAGTCAATCTGATTATAGCTTTTTTCCTAATTTTTTATGATCCTGAGCTTCAAGTTGACTCTTGACTTTGATTATATGCTTCTGGAACTCAGACTATGCAAGCACAGACAAAATGGTAATATCTAATGTCATACAGAGTATTGGGCAACAGCTAAGCCCCTGAGTTCTACAGAAATAATAAAAATAAAATAATTTTATGTTTAACTTCCGATATTTAAAAAGCCTCTGGTATAATAAAGATAGGGTGAAACCACATAATAAAAAAAAATAATAGTTAAAAGAAATGCCTCCCACAGAAAGTGTAATTCAACAATTACCCTCCATTGGTACTCTCATTAAATGAATGCATACTCTACATAATAATTTTGTTATGATATTTAATAAAGGCTTCTGTGAACATTCAATTTTTAGGCTATTTATTATAGTGTATAGATATTATATATACATACACACATATGCACATTAGATAAAACCAGAAAATCTTCAATTTGCATGTCTCCAGTTTTATGTTTTTTCTTAATAAAAGATCCCAGGATTTCTCCAAAACCTCTTTCCCAGAGTTGATATGTCAAAATACAAATCTCACACAAGACATTAATCTGACTATTAATCTATTGGGGGGTGGAGGGGGGGAAGATAAATATGCATAGAATTATTCCCCCTGAAATGAACTAAGGAAGATTTTCCCAACCCCAGAGTTACAAAAAATCATGATCACAATCTACTACTAGAAGGATAGTACAGAACTTCTTGTCATTGGCACATGCGCACATACACACGCCCACATAGACACACAACTATCCTTGAAAGCTTTATTCTTCAAGTTATCTAACATTGGACATTTACATCCTTCCTAAAAATGATTTCATCAAAAGTTAATGAATTAAATTTTGGTCCTGCTCAGGCAGGGGGATTGGACTAGATGATCCTTTGAGGTCCCTTCCAATCCCTAACATTCTGTGATTCTGTGATTCATTTGCTTTCCTCTAGAGGAAGGAAGAGATCACTCACAGAAACCAAAACATACAAAGTGCAAGTTTGTAGAATACCTGACAACTAAGTCATATTTATACTTCAAAGTGCCAAATGAAGCATTCAAGAACCTACATGCCACAGAAACATACATACTGAAGTATCAAACATGGCCCACTATTTATCTGCTGGTGACTTTTTCATTTAGACTGTCTTTGCTGGACCTACTTGAGATTTTTTTCTTAAAAAACCCCAAACAAACAAACAAAAAACCACAGTCTTATTGTACTGCAGGCTTACAGAAATAAATCTGTCATGCTTATTATTGTTAGCTGAGCAAGCAGAAACCTGTATTTTCATAGAATTCAATGATAACAGGAAATCTGTTCCCTGTTATGTGTTCATTTCTGTAGTTGTGCACTCATAAATCATTGCCATATTTTCCAGGTAAAATACTTGGATCATATCACTTTTGAAAGCTACAGCTTTCTTGTTTTACAAGCATTTACCCAACTGTGTCTGTCTGTCTCTAAGGATGTGCAAAATTGTGTTGGATTGCACAGCTATGAAAATCACTTGGGAGCATGTAGCAACTTTAAAACTCTAATACATCTTCCACATTGAGATTGATATTTTAATTTTCTTGTGAAGGTAATAAGGAAAGATTGATGGATTTTCTTTTTAGTGTGTTTACTTTTATTATAAAGTATGTAACAAATGTCTTGCCGTTGGTTATAAGACCATAAAAGTCAATATTGTACAAATAATGCCAGAAAACTCTCAAGTGCAAAGGCAATCTGAAGTTAAAGCTAAAAGTTTGTATTTCCTCATACTTATTTTGCTTCAGATGTACTACACACTTTCCTAGATGAGCTGAGATCAGTGACCAATATTTCTGAATTTTAGTCCTCTTTTCTTGAAACAGCAGAAGAACAAGCGGAGCCTGACAGTCCAAGCTGAGGCTATAAAAAGTATTTGAGGCTGTGCGAAATTTATAAATGGAAACTTTGCCAGCTACCAGAGGTCGAAAGTCATTAGTCATATTCTTAAAAATATCAAAATCATGCTTTTCCACCTCCTCTAAAAAGTTCAGCGTGTTCTGTCGTCGGTCTTCCAGTTTATCAGTACAGTCATCACAAGTGTGTGCAATATCTGCCCTTCTCATTCTGAGAAAGATCATGATGAACTTTTGGCAATGAAGGAACTCCTGTTTTCTCAACTATCGTTTCACACAGTTTCTTCCAAACTGTAAAAACTAAAAACGTAATCAGAAGACTACTTCTAGCTCACCACCTCATGTACAATAACAAACAAAACCAAGCAAATATCCTTTTTTAACCAGATCACTTTTGAAGATCCCATTAGGCAAACGACTACACTCAACTTATAAAAATCAAATCCATCCTGTACTTGAAAGCCCACAGGATATGAAGGTAAAACTGACAATACCTCTATTTTAAACAAGGTACTTGTCAAGCAGAAAGATAAGTACAAGAAACTGCCAAGACCTTATCTGCAGGCCTGCATACAAATCCGATTACCTGTGTTCAAATAAGAGTAATTCAATCTAAAACAAATGCAGAGCAGGGCTGCTAAAGTGATCGTGGGACTGGAGAGCTTTTAAGAGGATATCGGAAAATTTTTACAGCCTTAGTCTGAGAAATTAAGATTAAAATGTAGTCACTATGAAGACACAGGAAGGCAAATAAGAAATTGTAACACAATTACACAAGAAATATTACACAAGCTGAAGGCAGGGTTGGGACAAAAATGAAAGCGCATGAACGAGCCACAATTACAAGCAGGTTGAAAATGAGCAGCTTTCTAAGCAAAACATGAAACTACGGGGCGTTTCCCATACAGTTATATGGGGAGAGGAGACTGAGCAGAGTATGACTAGTCTAGAGCTGAACTTAATTTACAAAACAATTTTCAATAAATTGACTCCCTGTGTCTTAAGGAGTTTGATCAAGGAATGCAGAAGCTTCTTCATCTGGCTGACATAATTGGAGACAAAACGTCTAAGAGACCTACTTGCACACCTCCTATACTGTCAGCCTGCCAACACACAGATGTTTGAGTCTGACATTTCTTTTCATTAAGATACTTAAAATTGGTTCTGACAGATAGTGAGAAAGTTAATTGACTTCTGATTTTACAAGGAAAAGGACATTTATTTCAAGATGGAAGACAGGAATGTACCAAGATACTATTCTCTTGATATATTTAAATGATTAAACAAAATACATTGCATAATCAAGATTCTTATTTTCTTGTTACTATTAAAAAAGCAGTGGAGCATGAAAAGATTTACGTATTTCTTACCCAAGTATACATAAAATCTAGCAATCTCAAGCCTATTTTTTCCTAATATTTTTTTTTTCCTGAAAGCCTCTTCAAACAAGTCTATCTGATCTATATAAGGGCAAGACAACAGAATACATATTGTAACTGTACAGATGAATTGTGAATAAAAACTGTTGAAGACGGATTTCACAAGCAGATATTATCTCTATTGCTCCCAACATTCTCTGCAATGATTGTTGCTACTAAATCAAATTAAATTTTGAACTATTAAGACCTGACACATTAGGTAAGGACAGTAATTTTAACAGAATAAGGCATGAGCTTACTCTTCTTTAAGTTATATAGTTGTAATCATATTGTATACAGATATCATAGATGCACTCAAAATTGTGTTTATTAAGATAATAAAAATGCTTTATGTTTCAGCAAAATACATTCAGGAATAAAGATTCTTTAACTTTGAACAGATAAGCTTAATGCAAAGCACCCAATGTCATGTATTATTCGATAAATACAAACTGTGGAACACCTTGTATGTACCTCTTTTCTATTCTCAAGGCTAAGTACTTACAGGTCAGGGAAAACGGTATGGGACTGAAAGAGAGACAAGAAAGGAAGTAATGGTAGAATACATTTGGAAAAAATCAGCTTCAGTAATAGACACACTACTGTTGATTTAATAGAGGTTTATCTTTAGCTGTCACCAGCTTGACATCATACCTGCAGCTTCTTACTACTAAATAAGGCACCATTCCTTCAAAAACCACTTGTTATCTTTTCTTTCTTTCCTATACCTTGATTTACTGTTTATCAAGATTACAGAAAAGCCCCAAGAACAAATTGCCCCAGCACCAGGTGTACTCTCTTCTCTGGTTCAGGCACTCCCCCACTTTTGTCGCTATGGTGGCTTTAACAAAGCTGGACTGTGGCGTCTCACAAGCTTTCCACAACTGTTCTCTTGCCCTTAATACTTTGATAAGTAGTACTCCATTGCTACCAGAGACTCAAAACTTTATCTTGCTTACAGACAAACATGACACAATTTTTTAACAGGAATTCAGTATAAGATCCGAGCCTCTTGTCTACGCCTATAGTTGAAAATAAAAGGAACTAGTCACTTGCGCTTAAGTCCTAAAGATGAGTGGCACTGCAAAAGTCACAGTGACGTAACCAATTTTTTCTTCTTACCTCTTACAGTTAGGTGTCTGGAAGAGGCTCTGCCTTATCCTATTCCTTGATCAATGGCAAGAATTGTCTTGGACACAGGTTAAAATCATGCCAGGAGCACATATGGTTAAAACTCATGAATGATAGCATTGCAGTTCTCAAGCCCCTAAAGACCTTGTCCTTCCAGGTTCCTGCAGGAATGGTGAGGGGTTTTTTTCCCTATTCTAATTTAATACTTCATTTTGTTGCTGTTTTTAGAAATCCTTGTGAAAACAGAAATGCAGCAGTGCCTTTTTCAACTTTGTCCCCATTTGTTCTTAAAAGTGGCATCAGAATTGAGTTATGAAGGCTGTTGTCTGGTTAGTATTTGCAGGCTCATACTTCAACATGGGTGTCACATAACTTGCTCCCTGCTTCAGCAATATGGAAAAACAGCAGTATAAGCGCAGGAGAAGAATCTACCATCTCAAAAGCTTTAGCTATAGGACAATTATATATAGCTTTCTACCTGGGAAGTCCTCAGGTAATATTCATTTCAATGTGCACTGTTTCATGAACCTAAATGAAACAGAGAGAAGTATTTTGCACTCTACAGCTATAGTTAACACAGCTTTGAAGAAAATATTGATTTTAATGTGAGTTTAGTGAGGCGAGAGTTCATAAGATTTCATCACTCAGATGACTTTATAGGGAAGAAAGGATTCCCAAATTGTTTTCATATGTCTATGGCTCACAACATGCAACACAGATTTTCTGTTTAACCAGTCAAGGTGAGGCAGATAGAGTGCTCTTTAAAACCAGCAAATTCTGTCACCAAACCTTTGTTTTCACAGAACAATCTGAATCTCTGTTGCTTATTTTCAGTGCTGCCTTGTGCTGTCCTCTTGGTTCTTATAGTGGTTTACACAACCAATCTATAAATAAGTGCAGAGAACAGATCTGCCTTTGAAAGAAAAAAAATCCCTCAGTCACACATGTAAATGCATGCTTGGCAGGATGTTTAAACTGGAGTGGTTAACATAGCAGCTTGAGAGGAAAAAATACATGGATGACTGTGCAGCTGAGATATCGGCTAGCCGTAGTGTGGGAGTAAGAATGAAGAGCAGCAAGAAGAAAACAAGTCTGGATAGCAAAAAGAACCACATAATGAAACCACGATCTAAAGTTTTTTAATGAAATCTGCTTTCTATAAGGTACATTCTTTGCATGATATTTAGAACAAATATCTGGTAAAAGGATTCTTGCCAAAGAGAAGGAGGAGGAGGAGGAGGAGAAACAAGTAAGGAAAGAATAGTAAAATCCTACATATGCAGTTTGACACAATGCTATTTGTGGTATCCTAATTAATCAGAAAAAAAAAAAAGGAATTTTAGGGGCCAAATAAACATAAGTTTTTTGTGTTTTTTTTCCTAAACTTTTTTTCTCAGTAAAATGCAGTGGCACCTTCAGAACTTCTGGAATCTCTGTCATGAAAGTACATATTTTAGCACATAATTTTAACTAAAAAAATGTGATATTTCTAGAAAAAGGATCTGTGGCCCAATATGTAAATCCATCCCTAAGTGTTTGGGTTTTTGCGGGTTTTTTTTGTTAGTTAATTTTGACATGAGAAACATTAAAAGCTCCTTCAAAAGCCCTCGAGCTTGAATTATGCCAAGCTGATGTCCCTGTACGTTCATTATGTGTGAGCACTCTGCTAAAAATCCTGCTGAACTGATGGGATAAGGAAGCAGGGATCTAGAGAAGAAAAAAGTTACTTAAAACCACTGCAAACCTAAATTAAAACAGTATTGTGCTTGTTAGAAATGCTTCCTTTTATTTCCGTTCTATATTAAAAGAAATTGAGTGACAAAGTTGCACGATATCCATTTAATCAAACATAGGATTCAGAAAAAGGAAATAAAAAGATTAAACCTCATATGTCAGAGATTTTGAAAACAAAAATTTCTGGGATCACTCTGGAGGAGCAAGTTTATCAGTTACACATAGCTATTATCTTATAGATGCCATAGAAACTAAGTAAAAGCGTGCATGCATATGTGAGAGCAAACATTTACTTGAAAAGACAGGTGAGAGCCTTTTATTACATTAACTTTGAGGTAGCACGGAAATGATCCAGACACAGAGAAGTACTTTCAAACCTAAGTTAGGGTGCATCTCCATCATTCAATGGAGCAGAGTGTGAAGAATTTCAAACTCAATTGTATTTTCACAAAATACAGTGAAGTATGGAAAGAACAGTTAAAGTCACGAAAACCCCGCAGATAAATAGTTATAGTACTTCATCCTAGCAAATAAGTCAGCTTAGCCTTTTTCTGTAACTACATACCCACACCCAGTGCTGTAAAGTGGCTGACAGAGATAGCCTGCAAGTTGAACACCCTACTGCCCACAGCGGTGTAAACCTGGCTATGAGCTTAAGTTTCCAGGCAAGCTAACTGCTTCCACAGATCTCTCTTTTTAAAATGTTGCTATAGAGCTAAACATAGACAATAGTTATATTCAATTTCATGCTTTTACCAAAAAAAAACCTGAAAATAAGTAAAAACCACAACTAGAAGCATATCGGTTCAGTCTTTTGACGATGACATGTGGTTGTTCCCAGGAGAACAATGAGACTGATTAGAGTGAAACCCATAAACACTGTTTACTAAGTAATAAAGTTGTACGGAACTGGCAAGTGGCAACAAGTGAGAGTGGACAGATTTCTCAATACATTTCCTCTGAAACATTTGGTGTAAAATTCCCTTGAAATTTCTGAAGTACTTTGGCATTCAGGCTTGAATTTGCGTTAGAGCTCAGGGATTCTTAATGAGTGAAGATTTCCTATCCTGTAGTTACAAATCACAAGTTTTCTTCCGTTTTTAAAACATACTCTCAAACTCATTTTGCACAACTGACATTGCAGAGTCCATCCAAACAATATCCTCCACCCCACTGAATTCTGTATTAGCCCAATTTATAGTTCACATTCAGTAATGGTCTAACAAAACCTTACTCAGCACAATTTGGATCTGGAGATGACACTACATTCTCATCTAGCTCTTCTTATGACATTGTGGCTATAACTGACACTTGCAGACAGATACTATTAAACAACCTCCTTGTGTTCTTAACCTCTGTAATTCTTGTGGGACTCCAACATCACCAATGTGGTAAAAAATAAAACAAAACAAAGAAGAAACCCACTAGTTCTTTGTAATGTTTTTATGTAAGATGACATTCTGTCCACTTTGGTTGCCGTTGTCTATTTTAACCCTAAGCTCAAAACAGCATATGGAACACCAGAAGGTATTTTCATCCTCCTCAGTTTTATCACAATCTTGACAGCCAAATTAGTATTGTGGCTATTTAAACAATGAAGCCATCTGTAAGGCTGATGCCATATCAAAGGAAAAGTTTACTTTCATACAATACTTGTTCAATGTGCAGCTAAAGGAGATTGTCTGCTATTATTTGTCTAAAAGATTATTTACTGGAAGCAATGGAAGAGAGTTTAATACTGAAATTGTCCCAGAATTCATTAATTCCATGTTTGTTTCTGTACTACAACTGTGCAATGGAGTAAGGGTGATTTCCAAATCTGAAAAAGCCCATGTCTCTTCTACTCAAAACCTCAGAAGACTGTCACTGGACATCAAACTGCAATTCCAGAGACTTCACATACATGTGAGTCACTAGATTAGGATAAGGAGACATGCTGACTACACTATACACTAAAATTGAACGGAACTGAGGCCAGCTGGCACATTATTATTACACTTTCTGAGCCTGCAAAACAGGATGGTTGCATCCAGATTGCCTGTTCAGAACAGTCACCAGGCTGTAAAAACTTCTGAGTCATTCCTAATAATCATTCAGGAAAGTGCTACTTGGCCAAAAAAAATCTCATGCTGTGATCCATCTAACAGTAGTATAGATGGTTGATAGTGGCCCGGCTCACCTTCTGACAGAGGTTAATATCCTGGTGTAGATGAAGACACCAGGATGGTATTGATTGCTCACTCATCCTCGGACAAGGAAGAGGAAGAGCTTCAGCAGCTACTGTGATAGGTGGGCACTAAACTTTTGGATGGCTATGTGACGTCTGTTCTATACTTTTGCTGTTCCTCAGAGAGCACTTCATGCCTGTTTTACTTTTAAATAATTCTGATACACCCCACAGTAAATTGAAAGAAGCACTTAGAAGATCAGCTTTCCCTTTCCAATATGATTTCAGGAGAGAAGTCAGAAAATTATCTCTACTACCATCTCCAATGGAATGGGTAACCTTCTCATACACAATCAAGGAGTTTTTCAGTTTGCTTTCAGCATATAGCTATCTCCATCTGCTTCGATATATAAACAAAAGACAATTAAAAATCAGTTAAAAGTACAACCTCACAGGATACAAAAGAAAGAAGCAAGGATAAAATCTGCACTGTACTGACAACAAGGATCACATCCACAGAAATTAAAGACTTCAATAGATCAAATAGGCTTTTTTTTCCCAAGACTTTCATAAAACTCTGTTGCCTGGAGATTTTAGCCTGTTGAGCTGCTATCTATGGCCTTGTATGGGTTTCTGAAGTTTGAAAGGCACCACTTCTCACTGCACTGTCCCTCTAAGGTGCAGCCTGGCACATCAATTTATTTCATGTAAGCCCTGGGAGAGAAAGTGATTTTATGTATCTGTCTGTTAATACTAACCTATTAAATTTTTTCCCTAAAAAGAAGTTCTGTAATCTGACAGCTGTTAAATGACAGAGAAGTGAAAGCTTTATTTTCATTTAGTAATGACAGCAGCTCTTTTTCACTAAACCAGTTTTTCATTTATAAAGAGCTCGTCAAGGTGAGAGGTAACATCTCAAGAGACAAACATCCTCTGCCTTAATCTTCACCCAAATTTTTAATGTAGTTCCACGCCTGGCTGTGAAATGCCTCCCAATAATATAAGAAGTCTTTATTAAACCAACAAAATACTTCAAATTATTAAGTGCCACTTCAGTATCTCCAATATGTGGCATTTATGGGTATTAGAGATCTTCATGGCTTCTGACAGTTGGGAAATTAAGTTTTGAATTTGTTGGAACTTATTTTAGATGCTGAATGCTGAAGCAATAAAGGTATACTAATAATGTTGTAAGAATTACTACACATTGAACCTCTTCTCAAAAGATTTTAACTAACAGCTAAAAAAAAAGTTTATTAAATACATTTTGCAAAAGCTATTCTTATAAAACATAAGCAGTGTGGTAGACAGTTCAAAAAATTGCATCTGACAAAAGTAGGTAACAGAATAGATACTTTTCTTGGTCTTATGTGACACAGCAAAATCTGAAGGAAAATTCTAGAATTTCAGTCTCAGATGTGCAATGATCTTATTGTAAGGGAATTTGGTCATTTACAATGAAGAATTTTATTCAAAACCTCTTCAAAGCAGCTAAATTCAGTTATAGGCACAGACTGTAACCCTTCCTACCAGCAAGCTGCCCACAAGTGACATGTTTCAGGTTTCAGTCTAGAGGACCCAAGAGCATTGACTATCCTGGGGGTCTGGCTGCTGGGGCTCTGGGTCAGCTCAGAAACAGCACAGTCAAGGACTGTCCACTTCCCCCGGGGACTTTGCCAGAGCACTCCCACACAGACTTAGGCCCATTGGCAGAGCAGGGCTGGGTCTGACCTTGGCTACCACTCCCAGACCTGCCCTCAGGGCCATTGCCAGTGAGGTCACTGCCCCTGCTGGCCATCTGGCACAAACGGCCCTTGCTGCTCCTTCATATCTGCAATAGAAGTCTCAGAAATACATAAAATATCCTTGATTTAGTTTCTAGAAGTTGAGAACACTCATTCTATTTCAAGACAATGTAGGTTGCTTCTTTCAGCCAGGGTGGTGGTTTACATGTAAAACCAGGATAATGTCAGCAATTCAATCTATGAATTTCACACCTGAAAAACTCTGAAGATACAAGTTATGAGATGCAAATTCAAAGAAAAGCTTTATTTTACAGAGCTTAAACTATTGCTATATGCAGTTTTCATGCACCCGGACTATGGGTGTGCTTGCAGGGAAGGAAAAAACCCCAAACCCTCAAAATTAAAAAAATACATACTTCTAGTCACAGTTTGTAGCTTCCAGCATCTCCCATGTCATCCATTAGATCATAACAGAAAGTATTCAGTATTTTTTCACATATTAAAGTGAGAAAATCACCATTTTAGAATTAAGGAGGCAAGGCACACCAGAACAAGTAGTATCTTTCATTTGATCAGCTGGTATAAATGGAAAGCGTAATGCTTGCTTAGCAAGATCTTGACCTGTAAAAGGGCTTCATATCCAAAAGTTATGCAACTTCTCAATTTGGACTTTGGTTAACTATAAAATGTCATTTCTGTCCACAAACTTTGCCTGATTTATATTGGTAGACCACTACAAGTACAACAGTGCTGCCACCGTAACACGTTTGGTATTGATGTGGGTAGGCAACATGCAAGGGTGTATTCACCTACTTCTTCTCCATACACATACACACACTTCTTTTGGGAGCATGACACTCAACCAATAATCAAATCAGTATGTGAAGTAGAATGAGAAAAAAATAATCCATGATGCAATGGTGACAATTTTTACAAAACTGTGAAAGGAAATCTGGAATGAGATGTTACTAGACCATTTCAAACATATATGCCTTATGTCAATCAGAAACCACATATCAATCAGAATGGCATGGAGTGGGGTAATGGCTGTTTATTAAACTGTAGAAACAGTGAAGAAGTACATTAATGTTAAACGAAATGGTTAGCATGTAAGTGATAGTGTGATCTGAAGTTTTCTCAACATCAAGAATAACTGACTTTTTTTATCCCCCTCTAATCCCACCATGTTTTTGAGATGCCTCAGTATTTGTCTGTCTGTTTACTAACAGCTGCAGAGCACATAGGCAAACAGAAGATTTGACTTATCTGCTGCAGTGATGGAATGTCATCAATTGTTTCCAGTAATGGAAACAATTTCTACTATTTAATGGGCTGTTTAAATAATTTTGTAAAAATCTTATGTTTGTAGTTGTCAAAAGGACTGTTCCTCTCAAGCACAGGAGTGAATGAGTAATAAAATAATAGCCACCTAAGTAGCTGTAAGGGTGAACTCAGGAGAACTCAGACAGCTTTTACAGATGTGAATCAGGACCTCTTCTGCTTTCAAATCTAAATAACCAATGGATAAATTCATTGTGTGCAGATTACATTTCAAACTGTGCATATACATAAACTATGGCGATAAGAAAAGAATCTTTTGCTTCCTCCTTTTAAATATAAGCTGTGTAGGAACTTCTTAGACTGACTTTTCTCCAAACAGAAATTTGGTAGATCACATTTATTCTCTATAAAATGTAAAATTTATATCTTCCTGTGTTTTACATGGTATTAAGTAAGTAAAGAAACACAGGATTTCTTCTAGCACTACACAAAATAACCTTACAATCTTAAAATATACTATAAAGTTTAAAAGTATTTGATGGCTTAAACATTCAGAGGAACTTAGTGTTGTAGATCACAGGAGGAAAGCTCATTTACCCATCAGTTTTACAGCTCCAAGCAAGGCAGTGCTGCATAAAAGATACTTTGTCATTTCTTGTCCTTCATACCAGGCCGATTCCCCTGCTGTTGGGGGACAAAGACGTATGAGCTTTTGTAGTATACAAGGCCAGAGACAATTGTACATATATGGAAGCCATGGACAGTTTCCTCTCTTACTTACTGAACACTGTTTACAGGTTTTAATTGCAGAACATCACTTTGGTAATTGCACCCACTCTGAGATATGCCTGCTTAGCTAAGGTTGTGACACAGATATTTTTTTTTCCTATTTGCTTTTTAAGTCAGACAACTCATTTCTTCCAAGATCTCTTATCTTTTCATTTAAGTAAACAAGTAATCACACAGATAAGAAATAGAAGTGAAGCAAAAAAAAAAAACAAAAACCAAAAAACTAATGGTAGTCCCCATAAAGATAGTTATATAACTTTAGCACACATCTAAAGGTTTTTTTGAAGGTTCTTTTTAAAGAATAGTGCTGAAATTTTATTAGAATTTTATTAAAATTAGTGTAGAATAAGCCAAAGTGTCTAAGTCACAAGAGGTCTCACTCACAGCCACATTTTTGTGAAGTCTGAGGCTGGTATTATCAGCTACATGACCTTCCAGCTAGGGAGCCGGGAGTTACAGCTTTCATAGTATTAGTTTTTTCTCCCATTTGCCTGCCTGGTCCAGGATAAACCCTGTGGAGTCAGCAAACCCTCGCTTATAGTGCTGGAGATGCAGAAGAAGCAATGAGTGGTATCCAGTCATAAGATCAGTTTAGCTATAAACTTCAAATGCCACTTACCTCGCAGTTCCACAGCTGCAAGAAGTGCTACACTGCTTATGAGATACTTTAGACTTTCCCTGCTTTTTCCTTTCCCTTACTTTTGTCTTTTTTTTGACTGCTAATCATCTAAATTCCTCAGCACTAAGATGATTTCTCCTTACACCCATTCATTGCACAGTGCCAACAAAGTATTGTGACACTCCTTGTGTGTAAAGTGGGTTTGGGTTGAAAACAGAAATATCATGTCTAAATGGGTTGCTGATACTGATCAAAAAGAGGGGAAAAAAATCAACAGCAGTATTATAGAATACCACAACAGCAGCAGCAAGACATGATCTAACATTACTCTGCAATCTAGTCGAGTCCAACATGAAAGAAAGAAAAGGGGCCAAGTGCAAAGTGATACGCATCATGGCCAACATTGTCTTAATGTAATGAAACTGAAAACTAGGTTTTAGCACTTCAGTGAGCTGTAGCTGAATGTCAATGTCATAGATTATTTCAAGGTAGTCTTGTGTCTGCGAATTAGAATTGCTTGTCCATATAATCACTCATGCAGATACATACTGATGAAATTTTCAGAGGAGTTTAGAAAGCACCCTGATATTCCTTTGAGTTAGTTTCCAATCTGGAGTCCAGATTCACAAGGGGAGGAATGGGGGTGACACACTGGATAGGACACAGAGGACATCACAAATAATAAAATCTAAACAAAACACTTTTTCTCAGTTACCATACTTTAGTTTTGAGAACTCTCACCTCTTTTGAGAACTTGCAGATCTTGTCAGGATCTTTTATCAGGAAAACATAGGTTCAATTCACATACCACTTACAGGATTTTTAAACTCTTCCAAACCCATGAAAAAATGGATTATAATAGGAAATTTGGAGACTTGTACAGATTTTAGATCAAATATCGCAGGTGATCTTAAAATTTACCGTAATAAACCATCAAGTGTTATGTAGTTACTCTATTTGAACCCAACAACTTGTATAGTAAAATATAACTCCCAAAAAATGAAGAGACATCTTATAAGAGGCATAAAGCGCTGCCATTTTACTCCAGTGGTTAATCATCCTTTTAATTAAAATGTGTGTCTAATTTTGTATTTGCATTTTTAGTTATATTCTCCAGCTACTGTTTCTTCCTAGGGTTCTGATAGTATAAAAATTCTTCTGTTTTTCTCTTCTGTGAAGGTACATGTACTTTCTAACCAAATCTTTCCATCAGCTGCATCTGCAGTTGATGGGAAGGGATTGATAAATTATTTTCCCCAAGCTCAATTCAGCAATAAAATACCATTGCTCACTTTCAATTTTTGGTGTCGTTTTCTTTCCTTCTTCCCATTCCCAGTTTTTGTCTTCTTCAAAAACGAAAAAATAAAAAAAAATAGAAAGCTTCAGCATTTTTCCTTTTTTGGGGGGAATTCACATACTGTGCATTCAAATATGTTCAAATTATTTACTTAAGAAAGAAAGGCTTTAGCTCAGATAGATGTAAGCATCAAAGATGGAGGGAGATTGGAAGAAAATTGTCACATAATTATTGTAATTGCAAATTCATATTCAAGTAAATAGGTATCTCTTTTTACTTGAGAATTTTAAAGATTTTGGGTTTTTTTTTCTGTATGAATTAGAAGTTACACAACAGTAACCACCATTCAGAGCAATGACCCCTGTACTTCATGGGGAATATAGACTGCAGCTGCTGAATTTCCAATCGAAAACCTTACACTGCTTTAAAAAGCTGCCAGGCATTGGTTTTCCTGGAATGCAGAAAGAAGCACAACACAGCCTGCAGTATAGTATTGCAAACAAAGGATTTGAAACAACCTACTATGGATGGAATATGCAATTCTCAGGACACCTTGTACCAATAAGTATAAATGAAGTGTGAACTCATTGTTATTCTCAAGGAAAGATGCTGAAGGTGCTTAAAGTCAGAAAAAGAGTCAGTTAGGGATTCTGACACAGCAGACTGGAGTCATTTTAGAGACGGATACTGACCGAAGACCGATAGACATAATTTGTGCTTATTTTCTGTATTCACAAAAAATCTGGGTACATAAAGTTCAGCAGCAATCATTTTGTAATCTTCCTAAGCACATGAGGAGTAAGTGCAAGGTATTGGTTCCACTATTTCTCAATCCAAAATACATAAAAACACTCCGCGGATATACATCTGAAAATAATGAAATTCCTTGTTCCCCACGCCTCTGGGGATTTTGAAATGAGGTAATTTATCCATCTCAGGAAGGACAACATTCCTCCAGGCTGCTAACAATACAACTACTTGGTGTCTTTATTATTTACAGAGAATTTTTAATGCTTGTAGTATCATTATTATTAAAGAAAAACAACCCAACATTCTTCACAATAGTTTTTTAGAATGTGTCAATAAATCCAAGTAAAACTGATAGAAAAGAAAAAAACATATACTCTTATGCTAGAGAAAGTGTGATACAAAATTTAATTTGATATCAGAATAAGCTTGCATTGCATGTTCCTTTATTGTAAGTACCATATATCGTAAATAAATGCACTATGTAAATTATTTTATATGTTACAGTATCATTTCCATATGATATTAGAAAGCTGTTTTCCTTTACTAAGTGGTACCAAGATCAGACCGAATGAGAGCAAAGATCAGTAAAACTTCAAAACACTTTACAAGAGATGGTTGGGAGCAAGAAATATGTCCCAGCAAGGACTCCCTCCTCTACACTTATCATTTTGAATTCAAGGTTGAAATTACTGCATGTTCCTTCAAAGTCTTTAGATAATCATTTCTTAAATATTTTGCTGTTGGTACATAATACTCAAGAGTGAAATCTTAATACAAAGGCAAATATCTCACTGACTTCAATGGAGAGAAGGATTTAATTCAGGTATTTCACTGTGCAAAACAGCATTGCTTGACAGCTCTACCATCTACAGATAAGTTCCCTTTGCATACTAACAGAGCATGCAATTAAGCTATGGAAAACAAAAAGTTTCAGTGTAGTTCTAGTAATCTAAAAGAGATGATTAAAGAACTTCTAAGGCATGCAGAGATACAAATTCGCAAAAAGATGTTAACAAAGCCAATATCATACAGATAAAGCACAAGCCATGTATCTAGCAAGGGTTATAATTATGGTAAAAAAGCCATACGCATCGCCAATTTTAAAAGTTGATGATATTTCCCATGACAGAATAAAACAAAATAGATTTCTTGTCATGCTATTTCTAACCAGCACACGGTATTATCTTGTTTTCGGTCTCTCAGAGCATCACTTTAAACCTCCCTAACTTAACTGCATTGCAATAAAACCAGGAGCAAACAGACAAACACTGAAGGATATCTCTCACTAAGGAAGAATTAACAAAACTGAAGCTAGGCCCAGGTTAATTATATTGAAGGAGCAGGCTATGTTCAAATCTAAAGAAAAGTCTATGTGGAATAACATATGCTTTTGGAAAGGGCGATCAGATTCTACAAGGTGTCTAGCTGCATTACATCCTTTAGGGATTACTAGAGAGCCAGTTGCAACAACAGTCATAGGTACAATTAAAGAATTTTTAATAAATAGCTAAGTGCCTTTCACAGTTGAAGTCTTATAGAGGCTTTGAGAAAAGTCTTTTATACTAATTTATGCATCTTCCCCCCCCCCGCCACTAGCAGTAGGAAATACAGAAAGAATACGTGATCATTGGGCTTCATTTTATTAAATATTTCATTTTAGTGACCTGTTTTTATTTATATTAAAATCTACCACATAGCAATTTCCTTTAGATCACAGTATATTTATACAGGGAAGCCTTGAATATTCTGGTATTATAGTATGTTCATTTGTAAATTGTATGAACATGCGAGCCATGTAGAACTACTGAGTCATAAAATGAAGTACCAAAATGATAAAAGCAATATATGCTAATGATAAAAAACTCTTTGGCTTACCACTGCAGTCTCTTAACTTCACAGTATAACCCTGTTACTTATACAATGTGAATTGTGCTTGAAATTAAACCAACTTATTCTTATAAGCAGCAGCTTGCAGCTACAACTCCTTTTTTTTTTTTCTTCTCAGCAATTCCACCTGTAATTCATAACATTCTCAAACCAGGAAATAGGTAAGTTGAGCTTCTTATTTCTGTTGTTTGTACTGAACCTTGCTGAAAACAGAAATGGAGCTACAGGCTGGAGGTTCTTCTGTAAAAAATTTTCTTATTACTAACCTTTAATAAAAGCAGGACTACTTTGCATGGGAATACTGCTTGTTTGATGGCACAGTCTTACGTCAGACACAGGTGTTATTACTAGCCTACTTTGTCATGAGAAAGAACACTGCTTGACTTGAGCACTGTACCTTCCCAGCTGGTATGGAACAGGATTAAGACTACTGCAAACCAACAGGAGAAGAAAAATATCTTGTCAAATAACTTGTTTTGGAAATATAAAATGCACGAGTTACCTCTATAATTGATTTTAAAGACCTATTAAAGTCATATTTCCATATACGCACACAACTGCCCCATCTAAGCAGCATTGCATCTTTCTCCTTAACTTGCCTCGCCTCACCTAATGCAGAAACCAGACATTCCTATATTTATGCCCTTGGAGGTGCTGATAAGAATGCTCTAACAATGTCATAATGCAAGTGGGCTCCAAACAAAATGTGTATTTTATTTTATTTTTTTTTAATAAAAGACTTGCCTATGAATCTTAGAAAAAGAAATTCTAAAACTACAGAATTTCACTTATCCAGAGAAAGACTATTTGAGGAAGTTAAATCCCCCAATTTCAAGCCCCTCTTGAGTTGGAGTGAATTCAAGTTTATTGCCTTACATATTCATTTAGCCTTTATTAGGATAAAGGTAATTGCAGCTCTTCCTGGCAAATCACTGTCACATGGCAGAAATGAACGCGGAAGTAATACAGGAAGAAAAGAGGGAGCACCAGAAGCATACCTACTTGTGCAAGCTCCTCTTTGTTTTTTGTTTGCTTTTAAACACATTTTTAGAGGCAGTACCAGCTGAGCTTCAGATACAGCAGAGATCACTAACAGCTAATTGGGAAAAGCAGTTTGAAGAGCTTCAGATACGTACGGCAAGGAGTGAATCGCACTAAATATTATTTTCTTTAGGGTAGCAAAAAACTGCAGACGAAGTCACCTCTATTCTAAAGAAAAAGAGCAAGCCTTGATTACATTTTAGAAAGAAAGTTTTTCTTCGTTACAGGGAAGACTGCAGCTGAACTCAGGTGTCTCAATCCCCTTTAAGAGCAGGTACACAGATGCTGTATTTTCTGGGAGCTATTTTAGCTATGTATCCCAGCAGCATGTGACTTAAATCTCATGCTGAGACATTCATCTTTCCTCATGCTCTATCGGGAGTTTAGGATTCCAAAATCTTTCACAGAACGATCCAAAACCTTGTTTGTACACACAACTACTCCAGAGGATCCAGCCCTAAATTAAATGTATGCTGGCTCGAACGCAAGCCCAACTCAAGCAAATGTTTTTGGAGAAGCTTCACATCTCCACAGACAGATGCTGCCCCTTCATCTCAGAGCACCTTCTCTTGGCACTGCTTTCACACCTCTCATAGTCCTACACGGCACCCAACTGCTCACCACCATGCAGCTCACTTCAGGTTACAAATGATTCAAACTCAAAAGCCAGTACTGTTTTCCTACATATTCCTCATCACAAACATCCTTCCTTGGAAATTTCTTCTCATTTTGCAGCTTGAGTTCCCTCTCTCTTTTTTTTTTTTTTTTTTTTTTTTTTAAATGGGAATTAATTTAGGTAAGATATTGATATAGATAAAATTTGAGGGAATTTAGAAGTTTAACTACTTTTACAGCTGTATACTCAGATCTTGTCTCACACATGTATGAACCTCTCTTGAGTGTCTTTTGAAACCAGTTTAATCTTCAATTTAATTCCTGTAGCTTGTTTCTCACCGCCTGGAGGCTGGATCACTACAAATCCAATTACAGAGCCAGCATGTTTGTTTATCATGAGAGGTCCAAATTAGCACACACCTTCTCCTTTAAAAGTTTTATATCAATAGCATTGAATATTGATAAAATTTAAATGTTTCACTTGCTTAATGAAGCATCAGCGTATTTTATTATTGCAGTTTTTACTTTTGAGATCAAAAGCTCCTTGTCTCGATCTTATATTCGCAAACTTCTAATTGTGCACTACAGAGGGAACAGCAGCAGCAAAGACATTTTATTTTCTCCCTCAATATGAGGCACGTACAAGACCATTATACGTTCTTCTGTACCCACTTTTGAGGCTTGACACTGGTAATTTAATGTGCTAACCCCGCCGAAGCTGGCTCAGATTGTTTCTGTCACAACATGTTTAAAGAACTCCATGGTCAATCCCACGCTGCTATGAGAACTGTCAGTCATGCTGTGGCATTCTTTGCTGAACAGATGACTGACACCAAGAAGTTCAAATGCTGAAAGTGTCGACTCTTCAGGAGCCTACAGCACAATCTTGGCCAGCATACAGATTATTTTAATGTTTACATTTTCAACATTCAGCTCTATTTTTTCTTTATTTTGTTACAGAATAACACCAAAGTAATTAAGTGTTTGGACCTTTTTTGAAAAAAAACTAACACCAAAAACAAACAAAAAAAATCGAGCTTGTAAAAGCTTACAGCATCTCTGAGTGCTCCTAAGAGCAAGATAGACCATTTAAAATTCAGTGTAGTTTAAATTCATGATTGTTACAAACCATGAAGGTTTTTTTAACCACTCCAGAAAATGAAATCTATTCCCTGGTTCCAGGTTGGACTCTACAGCTTTCATCAAAGTAGTAAATAGAAATAGATACTTTCTAACCTTCCTATTTTCAAACAGCTGTTTTAATCGGAATGACTGAACACTTTTTGTCCTTTTTTTCCTCCCTCTATTACAATGCATAAAAGATATAGAGTTAAGGTATGTTATAAGTTGCTGCTGCCTCCAGCAGCTCCACAACCTCTGTCCTGGACTGATGGGCACAGCTGCCACTTTCCCGTTTGCAGGTTCAACTGGCAGGAAAGCCGAGTGCATACGCTTGGGGCACACGCAAAAGACACCACCAGAAAAGGCACCCACAGCCCAGCAGTGCCCAGCCTACCCCTAGCAGGACTCACATAAGCACAGAGAACCTCGTCCTCTCCTCCTCTCGTGATGGCTTGTGCGGGCACACACGACACTCTCCTGCCCCGTGGGTCCCTGATTCCTGGCTTGTCCAGCACAGTGCTTGCTGCCAAGAGACACACACTCATCTCACAGGCATCCTACACCAGCAGGTGCCCCCAAATACCTGTACAGACCTTCCATCCACCTGATATCCCTGCCCAGACCTCCTACTCACTGGTGAGTTCAGCTTGGAGTTTTCTGGCAAATACACCTGAACACCTGGTTTGGAGACAGTACAGACACTCTCTGCCCCCACAGCTGATGCCAGGCACATGAGCTGTGACCTGTGGTCCCACTCTGGCCACCAGCACTGAGCCCCTCGCTTGTCCTGGTACCTCCATGAGCTAGTTTTTGGGACACACGCTGTCCCTGCCCAGCAGCTGCAAGTTAAAGACCCCCACCCACATGGTGGCTGGCAACACAGTCCAGGGCACCTATACCCCTGGTCTGACTCCAGTAGCTGACACCCAGCCCACACGTGCCAGGCCCCACAGTAGCTAGCACTCACACACAGGATGGAGAGTGAGATCATGCAGCCAGAGAGTTCAGATTGTTTGTAAACAAGACAGGACAGCTTGTGGTGATCAGGCATAGGACTTGGTCAGACAAGCGCACTGACCAGCCTCATTTTATACAAGATCAGCTCTCTTATACCTCTCTCTTACTGTCCTGGCTTTGTTCCTCCCCAATTCCCTTCCCTTAAATATTCCTTTGTAAACTCTGTATAGTTGCTCAGGCCACCCCTGAACATCTCAAATCCTCACGTTCCTCGTTTCCCCCTTCTTTCCAGTCCAGGTGGTCCTCTCCAAAGCTCTGCATGCATTTTTTTGATGGTACATCAAATACCTTGAGACTTTTGGTCTTTGGCACTGTCTCCCTTGTCTCCTCAGGTAGGGTCCTTGTGCTCCTGTTTCTCCCTTCAGCATCAAAAAGATCCTTGATCTTGTAAGCTCAGTGAAGAAGACACTGCTGTCTTTCACATACAGGACACAAGTCTTTGTATCTATTTATTTATCAATATAATACACAGAGCATAATTTTCTTTTGTGAAGCTTTGAAAACACTTTAACACAGAAGTTGTCATAAAGACCATCACCCATTTCTTGGAAATTGTATGTCACTTTTCTAATGGCTGCTTACCCAAGATCTGCCTTTCAGATTTATTAGTTCCTTCATCTAGCTTAGACATTATTTTAATTCTTCATTCTCACATAGCTTTATTATAATACTAATCAGAAAGCACGGGAGAATATTAAGTTAAGAATTAGCTGAGTGCTTTCCAATAGTACTGGGGCTATATATACAAGTAAATAATAAATGCCAGAGCTTATTCTTTATGGCCCTTAAGCTAAGTAGCACAATACAAAAGAAGATGATAACCTCCAAATTGCCTCTGAAGTGCTCTTTTGAACTGGGCCAGGAATTATTTGATGGGAGCCAGAAATTGCAGAAGGGACCATTGTATCACTCTAGCTGTACAGACTCAGTATCAAAGTCTCTGCACCATTAATTCACCAGAACTGAGATAAGCCCTATGTGTCCATCTTCAGCCAGTAACTATCTTCTACAAACACAGGCTCTGGACAGTCATTCTGCTATACGTAATTTATCCATACTTTATCCTGCTGCACATACTTTAAATGTAAAAAAACTGTAAATATTTATAGACAAATAATTTAACTAGCACATAAATGCATTTACTTTTTGAAGTTAGTTGTATTACTACACTAAATGACAGTCAAAAATAGGGAAGAAGATACAGTAAACTACACTAAAAATAATTTGTTATATTCTATAAGTAATTTCTATGGCTTGAAGTAGCTCCAACAGTTGCATAGCTTCAGAATTTCTTTATTTAACAGAAGAGGCATAGTTTTGCTAAGAAGAAGTTCAAGGGAGCTCAATCATTTCAGAACTCTCCTCCACCCTTGGGGTATGTCATCTCGTGACATAAGACGCAATGACAGTGCATCTGCTATATTTAAATCAACAATATCCTCACTCAGGGCAAAATAATATTAAACACTTGGGCCAAAAGTAAGAAAGAATTGCAGTGCATAATGCCCTTTATAAACACCATTTCCAGGAATCACCAATTTTGCTTCCCTGAAGCCAGTTATTGAAATATCTGACTATTGCTTCCATCAGCTATGCAAAGCTCTTCAGCTCTAATGGAGACTTCAATAAATTACACACTTAAAAATGCACAAACTGCGTAAGAGAAGTATTATTGCAATAATATACTATTTTCAAAAGGCTTCTGCCAGTACCTACTGCCTACATCACAATCTATTACAGCACAGTAACTCCAATGACACTTTTAATCCTTTCTTGCTGTCACAGCCTAAAAGCCTCACCAGCATCAACCCACAACATACACACACCACTGTCACTAATTCTTCCCTCTTTGCTTCCAAAGCCACCAGTTCACCTTCTATAAAGAAAAGGAGGTAAATGCTCAGGCCTGTCCTAATTGCCTGCTTTAAGGCTCTTTATTATAAAATTAACATTAAATTAGACTTCCCTCCTTCTCATTTATTATGTCGTTCCTTCTGCAGATTCAAAAAGTTTTTTCACCTGCTGTCTCAGCTGTGCCTGAGGAGGAACAAAGGCAGGGGTAGAGTGAAAGGGGAGTTCACAGTTTTGGAGCAGTTATTTCTTATCATGCATATCTATCATCTATCTGCAAAGTTAACTCATTATTCCCCGGTAAATAATCTGTGGCAGATAACACATGTTCCTTTTGTTTGCTCATGGTTTCAGAAGTCTGTGGCTATTCAGCAGGCTGCTGATATGCTGCCTTGCTGTGCTCTGGAATAAAAAAAGAGAAATTGCTCAAGTGTTCTTAGTAAAATACCAGGCTCAACTGGAAGCAGCTTCTAGGGAGCGGACAAAGATTAGGAGGCAACAAGCAGAAAATATCTGCAGGTCAAGTGGGAACTGAAAAACTCCTGAGAAGAGAGGGAAGGACGGTAGAAGAGAGAAGTTTGATTTTACATCTTTTATTTCCATTTGCCTCACTCCTCAGATCTGGCTATTATATCCTAATCTGCTTCTAATAAACAGAACTTCACAGCTAAGAAGCTAAATAGTATTTTAGTCACTGCTCTTAAGGAAAACTGAAGTGTTCTTGTCTCCAGACTCTGTCTAGCATACAAATATTTAAACATGACGTCCCATGATATGTTTCTCCACTGTAAATAATACTCTAAAGGTAAAAATTCAAATGAACAATGTTCAAGTGATAAACTTTCAAGCATGTGCAGGTCATAATAGACTGTATCTGAGTTTCTTTGGTTTACACCTTAAAGAGGTAAACATTAAGGATCTTTGCAGCATCTTAATTAGTACGTTAACTTTCCATTACAATCACACACAGCAGGAAACTCTATTAATTGCTTCTACAACTTTTGTGCATTGCACTGGCTCAGGCACTAACATATAGTCATCTGTATTGCTAACTTGTTAATATGCTCCCTGCCAGGGTTTTAGACCTAGTACTGCCCCAGCCATTGAAGCCACCTCTATACTAGAAAGGAGTACGGAGGCTAACCTGGCCCTGGAGCCAGCTCTCTGCAGCATGTACATAGCAAGACTGCATATTTCCCCTGACTCCAGGGCAGAAGCATCCAGACTGCCACTGAGAACAGGTCCCAGTGTGTGCTTTGGCTTTGTCTGGGAGAGTGCCATGACAAAACTGTGCCAGGGACTAGTCTAGTCATTTAACAGACTAGGTGACTGAGCTCCATTGTCTTGGCAATATCACCTTTTAATTTATTAGTATAGATGCATTGTTCTTGGACATAGCTCAGTGGATGGTGAAAGGTTCTCCCCAGCAAGTATCCTATCCTGCGTGTGAATCCTCCCTGCTGGAGGGAATTACAGTTTAACTGTACATCGTGTGAGCCATGACACGCTGCTTGTCCTCAGGGCCATAAGATGTACCCTGGCCTGATTTATTTGGTGGTATACACATAGCCTTTAAAGTTAACATAGCCTTTGCTATATTTAAATATACCCGAAATGGAAGAAATTAAATTATACTTTGAAATAGATATTTTTTTTATTTCAATGAAAAGGAAGAAATATAAAAGAAGAGAGACAAACATTTTTGAAATCAAAGCAGACACCTCAGATAAATGCAATAGCAATCTGGTGTGTCTGACAAATCCGGAGGAACAAAAAATACATATTTATTCAGACAAAGCAATTTTTAGTAATCAATGATCCTCAAACAAGAATCTTGACTATATGGAAAAATATGATAGAAATGGATCAATCAGCAGACAATGCCTTCTTTGAGCTTCAAATTATTTTAAGTGAGAGTTTAAAATACAAGATTCATATGAGATTGTCATTACAAGCTAAAACTGATACATCATCATCCTAGGAGGAATGGACTATAAAGTAATCAATACTGATACTGTTTTAGAACCAAGATAGCACTGGCTGAATTGTAATTATGGTCAGAAACGTCCAATGACTGCATGTAAGGAACGTACAATTTAGTAGCGTATACAATGAACAAATATCGAAAGTTATTTGGAGTAGTAATCCATCATTTGTGTCAAACATGACAGTGCAATCATGCAGTAAATGCATGCTGTGTCAGATGCTACTGATTAAACAGAC
This sequence comes from Tauraco erythrolophus, assembly GCF_009769465.1. NCBI lineage: Eukaryota > Metazoa > Chordata > Aves > Musophagiformes > Musophagidae > Tauraco > Tauraco erythrolophus. The sequence goes on along the minus strand of NC_141466.1, from coordinate 47,540,318 downwards.
ATGACTGCTGCTGAATCACACGATTATGTTCCTCTCTATCCCATCTGCTATTAATAACAGATGCAAATGCCTAAGAATAAAAGCAGTGAAGGACTGTGGTAAACACAAACAAAAATTGATGGGTAAGCACAAAAAAGCAACGTGTCAGCATCAAAGTCAGCATGAAAATAAAGATAAAACTAAAAAAAAAAATAAAATTAATAAGGTAGTAATGTGAAACAAGCCAGATTACCAGATAAAATGCCACGTTAATAACCTGTTGTAGAAGTTTACACTGTGTACTCCTTTTCATCACTTTTCCATCTAGCTACGGAACTGATATTTATGGTTCAGATTTCATTAAAATACTGGCATGATAGAACACCGTTTTAAAATCAGAATGATCGTTTGCTAAAATATGATTTAAAGACCCATATCTGCCTAACAAGACATATCATCAGAGTTTCAGTGCCAAGATGCTTTTAAAAATTCACCAGGTTCTTGTGAATCCAACTTGCATAAAGATTACTAAAGCAGACTTCATAAGGCTCTGAATCCACATAGAGAAAAATATATGCCGAAATTGGCAACAGTTTCTAATACACAGTCTACAGCTGGGAGGAAAAAAAGTGACCTTTAGCTACATTTTCTCTTCTTAGCACTTCAAGCGTCCTTTTTCAGGTGATGTGACAAAAGAGACTAGATTGCTGCCTTCATAAAATCATAGAATCATAGAATGGTTAGAGTTGGAAGGGACCTCAAAGATCATCTAGTTCCAACCCCCCTGCCATGGGCAGGGAAACCCTCCACTTCCTAAGTCTTTGAACAGCTGATTCTCACAGCAGAGGTCCATAGCCAATACACAATGAGAACAAGGTATCCTTTAGATCATACTTCTTGCTGCAAACATACTGAATTACTCATTGGGCTGAATACTGGGAGTGGCATCAACTTCTCAGTGACTCCATTTAGTTTCGTATTTGGTAACAGTATAAGACAGAGAAGAGGGCATCTGAGAAATCCCCGAGAAAACCTGTTTGGTTTCCAAATCTCAATTTGCTTACAGAACACACAGAAGAGAAAGTGAGAACAAACCTATTTGATGTTGCTTGTGGATGCCACCATAGTGCAGTATTTGGGTGCTGTTTGCCATTATTGGGTTACAGATGTACATTTCTGAGGCCAAATCAAAATCTTTAATTTTACATGGCTTTTTTTTCTGGACAAGAATATTATTTCTGAGACTGTTTCTCACAGAAGTAATTTACACTGGTCTGTGGCCAAGTATCTTTTTCCATGTATACCTGTACTATGAAAGAACCACTGGCCTCGTTTTCACTTGCTGCAGGCACCACTAAACCTTTTCACTGATCTGCTAACACAGCCGATTACTGAATTTGTCATAATTACTTTTGAAAAAAAAAAAAGAAAAAAAATCAAAGCATCAGATTCAGATAACCTATTTCAGCCGTGTAAATTTAAATAGGGTTTTTTTTTGTTGTTTTGTTTTTCTAGACAATTAAAATCTGAGATGAAGTGCCCATATCTCTTATCCTTCAATGGAGGCGTAGAAAAGGGCAGTAATTCCAATGCTATGAGCAGTCATTTTGAATCTGTCTTCCAATGTGGAAGAGGAGGATACCAGCCTGTGGTGCCGCATGCCAACATAGACATGTAAATAAATTACTGGGTTATAAAATAACAACAAAATGCAGACAATGCTTAAATTAATGAAACTGAAAGGTAAGACACTTATATATTTGCCTTTCCCTTTTTGATATAAAAACCACAATCAAACGCTGTTTTTAATGGAAGACTCGATTCTTTTGTAACAGCGGTTATTGCTGTTAGTCAAAATAAAGACAAGCAGAACTATTTAAAAAATTTTAGCTGGTATGTGATAGCACTACAGGTAGATGTTTTTGAAACTGAGAGTATCGTAGTCCATCTGTACAGAAATGTCACTTTAATGGAAACAGCCTCAAAATTACAAGACATTGTGACAGAAGAAATTGCATCACCTTTGAAAATTGCACAGTTTATGTATAATTTAGAACCCATTAGATAGAAAGTGTAGTTTTGAGTCTGAGGAATTTTCATTTGAGAAATCTTGTTGCATAATAGTAGTAGTGACTTAGCAAATAAATAAAATGTTCCCATTTTAAGACAGCAAATTTACACTGGAATTTAATTCCTACATGAACCACTTGATAAAATCAAATTGTCATAGTTCAGACATGCCACAGAAATTATTTGTGATAATGATTCGGTTTCACTTCATCACTAAGAACTGAAACTGCTTGGGGGAGATAAATTCAATCCCAGTGCATTGCCCTGTGGACTGTTTGTTTGAGTGAAAAACTTCCTAAAAGCCTCTCCAGAAACAGTTCAGACACTCTTTGTCTTCCTGTAGGGGCGTGTAAGGTCCAGCATCCCCCATTAGCACAGTCGCATAATCTGTGACACAAAAGAAACCGGGTCATCATTTATACGAGCAGAAAAAAAGAATCAGAAGGGTCTTCAGGAAAGGTTTTCTGCAATTGTGAGTAACAGTGCAATGGCCATTTAATCTGGAACTGTCCACAGAGCACTTCCTGTGATCAAGTTGAAGTGTCTAGTATCAAACACCAGCAGTGAGAAAAAAAGTAGTAGCCTATAGGACGAGAGAACAAAAGTTTAGGTATGTCCCTTTGAGGCCTAATGTCCTAAGGGCATGTATTTATCTAATATTTCCTCATGATGGCAAGAAAGATCATGTGTTGCAGGAAAAGGCAAACAATTCCAGTATTCCCTGTTTCTGTTCATCCCATTCACTATCAGCTCTCCTTTCTTGAGCACAGAAGAAGATAGCTGTGCACTTGATAGGCTTTGCAACAACACTAGAAGCACCACACGTCCCGTTTTCAGCTCTCAATACTCCCTAGGGCTTCAAGCAGAGAAAATAAGAGAAAAACAAGACCAAACCAACTAATCAACAAAAAAAACTCAGTAAAAAGATTAAGTCATAGAAGGGAAATGTTCTGGTGACAGCAGGTGAGGAGTAAAAGCCCTGAAGCATGGGCATTAATTAAAATAGGGTACCAAAATGCAGAATCAATGAATTTTTGAAAATGTCTGTGGATCAAGCACAATCAGCTTGTAACAAATCACAAATGTCAGCTTATTAACATTGATCTTATCCTTATCTTGTTACACAATCCCATAAATTTTGCTTACAACTAGTTATGCACTCCAGATAATATCTGTGCCCTTAACTTCTCATCCTTTTGTAGGATAACACATGTACCTCATAAAACATGCTCTCTCCTCTATCCATAACCAGGTATTACTTGGGGTTGTCCAAATTTTTTCTTGGCTCTTCCAGTTTGTCATACTACTGGCTCTTCTCCAGTCTGTGCATATTGCTGCATTTTCCCTTTTCTTTCTGCTCGTCTTCACCAAGTTTTTATTCCTCAGCAAACTAATGCAGGTTATTTTATCCTCCAAATACATTCATAGCATTACCGTAGTTAAAATCATCCAGTTAATAAAGGTGGTCTGTACAATGTGTAGTCTCACTGAATACTGCACAGTTTCCTTGGGAGAATAAATCTTTTTCCTATGGAACTGTGGGCAATTCTGGAGTATTTCAAACAGTAGTGTCAATGATAGCAGTCAACAGCAGTGGTAGCAGCTGCTCTTAAAAGAGAAAATTGATCTTGTATCAATTTTCTTTTTCAGAAAATAAGTTCCTTCAGAGTTTCCCTTCAGAACTAATGGGAAGACAAAGTATTTCTGAACCAAGTATTACCAAACACTCCTCTATCCTGTATCAGAAGCTACCTAATTTATTTATTTGTTGGGTACTACTAAGGGCTCTGGTATATCTTTAATCAAGTAGGATTCTTCCCTGGCTCAGGATTCACAGATTAGAACCCCTTCTTTCATAGTCTTCAGAAAGCTGGCAAGGATCCTGGTTACTAAACCTATAGATTAGGAGACGGAAGACAGAGACATTATTTATGCACTGGTGTGTTTTTCTATGTATCTAAGTGTGAAAAGTTGTACACAACAGGCTTTCAAAATTCTCCAAGGGGTCTTCGGAAAGTCTACCTAGTGTTTTTTCTGTATATTTAACCACAGAGAAACCTTTACCAATTCCATACAAGATTACAAAAGAACTTGAAAAAAAAAATCTCTAACTCCCACATATCAGATTAGTTAATCCTACCACTAAAGATATACTCTGCCTTCCTTTGGTGCTTTTTACTTTCAGTTATAGATCTTTGGAACAAATAGATACAGACAGACAGAGATATACATATTCAGGTCATGATACAGACTTTATGCATTGGAGTCCTGGTATATGACAATAAAAATAAATGCTAAAATTGATGCTGACTCAAGAGGCATTGTGAGGGATGGAAGACACTTCTCCTGTTCTCAAAGTTTCTTTGCCCTTTTTAGACTATTCCAAGTAGTGAGCTCTGTTTTTTTCACAAACTGTTCTACGTAAATCCTTCCTATATGCCCTGATCCTACCATTCCAACATATTTAAAAGCAACTATAAACTGAAAAAGGTTTTCTGTTAGCCGCGTCCCTACCTACATGAAAATAAATGAAAGCAGGAGCAATGTACTGTTATGTCAGTATTATGATTGTTTTAATAAATGATGCACTTGGAACAGTATAAATCATTTACACCTGAATGACTCTCATGGCAACCTATTACAATACTCACTGATTGTAACAACTAATCGCAGTCTTCGCAAGCAGTTATTTTTACAATGGACTAGTATTATTTTGTACTTTCTAGTTGCAGAATAGTTATCAAATGGTCTGAGGTCTTACTGGAAACAAAGCCTCTTATATCAAAGGCCACTTCTGGTCACTTCAGTTGTGAATCATGAACCATCTGAGCAGAGTTTGTCCTGAGAATAGATGAAAAACAAGAATCCTGAGAGGCAAAACACCGCATCTGTTAATCTGTAACATAGTAAGTGTTATTAGTAACTCACTCCGTAGAAAAGGCAGCCTGTACACTATGCCACACAATGCATGGCACTAGTGCTTCCTCATCGCAAAACCTCGCCTAGCCTTGGTGTTGTGGCAGCAGAGGTTAGAGGTCCACAGCTGTTCTCTGACAATAAGCTTAACTCATCTTAAAAGCTTTCTCCAGCCAGCTTATTAACTCTGACAAGAGATTAAAGTGAGATTCAGAGAGTCATGGAGCCTATCTCTTGATGAAACATTCCTAAATAACACTCTGATGTCATCATCCATTAATGCACAGTGAGGTTTTGGTTCTGCTGAGAGGGAAAGAGCATCAGCATTTTATTTCTAAGGCTACGTAATTTAAAATGTTTCTTCATCTATTTGGTTTCTGCAATGATATTGTCTTCATGTTGGTAGCTGTAGTTACGTTTTAGATACAAAGTGAGGCATATGACCAGAAAAATGAGTAAAAATTTTATTTATAGAGTGTTTCCTTATATAATTAGATATAGAAAATGCATGTAATTTATTTTAGTAATTGTTTTGTGCTCAAAGGTGGTGTATAAGCAGTATTTCAATTGTACGAGCCTACCCAGGGTATGAAAATGCCTCTCCTATCTAGTTGTGCAAGGAAATCGTACAGTAATAGGCATCTTCTTGCTGACCTAACGTGGCTCCCCTAAACCAAGTTGTAAAGCAGCACCCGTGGTCCTATCTCCCTTCCCACACAGATCAGTGAGAGGCAAGAGTAAGCACATCCTGGATGATGAATTTATCTGTGTGACTGAGCTGTGCGAACTGGTGTTTTGTGGAAGGTACTAGATATGCTCTGCTGGTATAGATCAGTAATAAACAATTCTCCCTTGAACTAAGAAGGCAACCAGAGATATTCGTGGGGAACAGGAGGGATAAACACAACATGCAGCTAAAACAAGACTTGCTGTTGTAAGAGATGGTCACCACAGAGAAGTTAGCTGGATATAAACATGATGTTTGTAACTACAGACTATAGATTTCGTTATCACATAGGCACTTAACACCCAATATGCGTAACCATACTCAATAAAACCACTTACAAACCAGAAAAAAGTAATCAGTGAATTCCTACCCAAATGGATACTCTAAAGATGACCTTCTAGCCACAATTGGATGATCCAAATGGCAGCTTATCCTGCCTTTTCCAGCCATGCTGTGGTATTTACCATTTTCAATACCAGTATCTGAATTTTGGTTCCCAAACCTTTTTCAGTCATTTTAAGTATTGCCCAAGGGGCTATACTGATCACTGCCAGGAAACAAGAGCCAATTCATGCATGGGGCTATAACTCAAGCAGGAAAAACATCAGCTGGTGGAGAGCCCTTGATCAAAAAAGAATTAAAGAAAAGTGTTAGAACATTGCAGCTATCTGGAATGCTGAAGTAGGTCAGGAACAATCAGATTGGACTCATAGCATTAGTAAAATGTATCCTTGTTTAATCTTTGGTAAAATGGTAACTGAAAAGTAACCTGCAATGGATTGTTTCCTTTTGTCTAAATAAAAGACCAGACCCCAAACTCCACCATTGAGCTACCAAGCACTGAGCACTTCCTTCCCTCAGGTGGATCTGAAATATATTGCCGGGTTATACACCTGCATCTTTAATGAATACATCAGTAGATGGGAGTGCAGAAGGTGGCTATGATGAGGATTAATGAACTAATTTCAGCCTTTGCAACAACCGTCTGGAAGTCTCAGCTCCAGCACCTGACTGCTAACAAGGCAACCCCTGCAAAATGGTTTGTCTGTGGGCATTATGCTTATGGTTACTATTACCCTTCTCCATGATGTATTGCAAAATTATTGCATTAATTTTGTTGGCTTGATAAAAAAACATATTGGCACACTTAATTGGTATACATTCTCCACAGTAATTTTCACTTCTCATGCTTTGATTTTATCTTCCTAATATTACAAGGGTATTGTTGCAACTTGGTGATTTTATTGTCAATTTGTTTGATCCTGACTTTTCCAGGAGGTTTGGAGATAGGTTCCTTTTTCATACTTTGGGGTAAAGAGGGTAGTTAGATCAGCCACATATTGCGGTTATGCCAGGCAGACACAGACTTACCCCTTGTAAACCACGCAACCTTTGTGTCAGGAAATTGGGTGAAATGATTAAAGAGACAGAGTAGCCACAGCACTTCAATCAGCTTCTACACGCTTGTATAAAGAACTCTTGTTCATGTTTTGCAATTTATTTTTACATCTCTATTTCAATTACACGTGTTCCAACCATAAAAGTATGTCCTTCTTTAATTATTTCTATGAAAAAACTCTATGAAACTTTGAAAATACATTCTCATCATTTGTGTTTATTTGACTCAGTATGCCTTGTGTCTTGACTTTGAACTGGCTCAGACTCCACTGTAGTTTCTTTTAAACCTGCTCTCTGAAATTCTCTGTTTTTCTGTTCTAAACTCTTCTTGAGAGCAGTCTTACTACAGCTGATAGATCCTTTGAATATAAGAAAAAAACAATGCTGATGATAAACTTTTGGAAGAATGTTGAAATGATGGTACTTGATATATAGATTCGGCTTCATTTGGCGATGCATATACGAAGATAGAAAAACCTGAGGAAATTTTGTTTGCTGATGAACTGTGACAGGTAACAGAAATAGCTGTCGGTATGAACTATGCTATGAAAGAATAATTTTCTAAAAGCTTAACATTTTTTTTAAAAAAGAAGCCAATCACCAGAAGCAATTATTGCAATTAATGTCTTTTCCTGCTAGTCACTGAAATTACAGAAACAAACCAGTGTTTTTACCTCCTCTATGAAGTATTTTAAAACTGTATCTGTGAAAAGAGCACGAGTTTTCCTTTAATAAGTCATTTATATGAAAAATTACAATGGTCCAGGATTTCTGAAAAGCGTATCAATCGCTTAACTCTTGTCCAATAGCTTATGGCCTTTCCAGAAGTAAGAATAGGTTCTTCTTGAGCCTATGCAGCATATGAAGTAATTCTGGGATAATAACTATAACTGAACGTTGTACGTTTTATTTCCAAGCCATATCAGTTGCTCAAAATATTTAGGAAAACACTGTTTAATTTTATACCCGTCTTCTCAGTTTGGTTTTCACAAGTCTTCAATAAGTTCTCAGTAGCTGCTGATTAAGAGTTGAGTCTACAGTTGCAGGCAACATAAAAGACCATTGTCTCATGGTTCTAGTCATCCTCATGAGATGCTACTAGCATTAAGGTTCTTTTTACATATTGTCTTGGACCACCAAGCTAATTAGCATTCTAGTTTAGACAAACGGTTACATTAAGAATTTAAAGGAAAGCTCTTCTGACATATTAAACATTGTATTAAAGAAAACAAAACAAAACAAAAATCTTCCACTTCTTAAGAACAATGTATATGAAATCATACATATACAAAATGAAAATGTTCTTTTAGTTATTGCCTCCCCACTTATTTGCATTAAGCTTCATTTCTTGGTTTGCCCGTAAATGTTTGAGAGGGTTTAAGAAGCCAGCTAACATCTGAAGCCTAAACTGGAACAGGACCTAAAGCTAAGTATTCCTTCATCTACTTTTTCAAATGTACAATGGATTTATTTTGTTGTTTTAAAGCAGGCTACATAGACTTGAACTAAGCATCAAGGATCATTCCCTGAAGATTGAGTAAGTGGCGAGAATTAAAGACATACTTTTATCCTCAAAGTTTCTTACTGAATAGATATAGTTAATGCCACTTCATATTTTGGATCAATCTCCAAGTATTTAAGTGATTTATTGCTCTGGCAGATAGAAGTAACTTGCCATTTTGGCAAGAACAGAAGTTCTGCCATTACCTTCAAAAGTGGCAGAAGATCAAGATTTTTATTTATTATCTTAAACACACAAGAAACTGAGTTTGAAATTATAGTTTAGAAAGCAGAACACTTTTCCCTGCCACTAATAAGCAACATCTGTGTTCTAGGGGATTGTTCTTTGGCATTTGCTATGCTTAATATGTTTTTTCATTTACTCTGTTAATCAAAAATCGTAGACGTTTTCTTGCTCTTTCTATTAGTAACAGATTAGGATCAAAAAAGTTTTCATTTAAAAATTCTACTGGCTCTGAAAAAAAACCATATATATTTGTCTGCTTAAGTTAGTTGGACCTGTGTTCTTTATTTCCCTTGCAAAAAAATATTTCCGCTTAGGGTTCTTATGACTTTTCCCTCACCATTAAAATATTAATCTCACATTAACTACAACAGTGTAATAACAAAATATACTTCTTTTGATTCTCATCAGTTGTTCTTACATATATAGCACTTCAGAGATTCCTAAAATACCTACAAAGTATTCCCTTGCTTTTGCTCAAAGCGCATTAGTTTTGCTAGGTTGCACCTCTGGCTTGCTATATCTATGTTTCAGGTCTGACTGAGAGATTACAAAATGTGATACAATAAACCTCACACATACACTGTCTCTACTCCATCTAAAAAAAAAAAAGGACAGTAACAAAAGAGAATGCTGATTTAACTGTGTCAATACGTAACAAGAAATTACCTCTATCAGTACTAAAGAGCCTCTATTTTCAAGAAAAAATAATTTTAATAATCTGTAAGAAATCAAGAATAAAGATACTATTAAACGCCAATGTTGAGACAAGGTAAAGTTGGGTGGTTTTTTATTGTGCTCTGATCTATACTAGACTTGAATTCATGTGCAATTATGTTCCTAAACTCCCTAATATGGCCTTTTGTCTACCTAAACAAGATTTATACTGCAGTCTGCTCTGCAGTTAACCTGGAAAAGCAGATGGCAGACCTTCACAATTGCACCCTTTTCACTTTTCTGCTACTTTTTGCACTATGCTTTACTTTCAGGCAGCTGCACTCCAGTTAAGGGAGGGTATGTGATTTACCTTTTAGCTGGAAAGATACTGTCATTTTTTTTTCTGGATATCTGGTTTCAGCTAGACTGGTTCACCAATTCAGTTTCTTTTGTCTGACTGATTTTGACTAATTTCTTCAGCTGACTAATATATGTGGTGGAAAAAAAGTGTGACATACTACAAAAGGAAATCTGAGTAATTTTCATACTTCTTCCACTGTTCCTCTGATTCAACTGGCTTCTTTAAAATCTCAGTGAGTTTATATTGGCCCTGATACATAAGTGGCAGTAAATAATAATAATTTTAAATGCATTCTTTTTAATAAATAAGTTTCCTTTTTATCCAAAATTGAGAAATTACCTAGTTCTCTTGCAATCCTAGATTATCTCTTTTACCCATACTTAATGGAATATGTCAATTAGCTAGTCCATTAAAAGCATTGCTTACAAAAGCATCATGAGTGCACACCTGAAGAAACTAAAGCAAAAACCTTTAACATTCATAGAGTGACGAAATTTCCTGATCCTGCTATTAGAAAAGCACAGTTTTTATGTATATTTTAAAAATTAGGATTATGGGACTAATTACACCTGACTCTTCATGAGTATTCATTCCACCTAAGTCTGTAGCTGCCTATCAGCACAGAGAATTCAAAGGGCTTTTGTAAACTTGAGTGTTGGTAAGCACGTAAATACTGCACTACTGAATGCTAATAACCCACACAAAGAGAAATAGGAGAACTGACAAGAATTTAATAAAGCATGTGAATTACACTGAAATGAATGTTTCTGCCCAATGAATTTCACTGAAGAAAAACACTGGATTTTGCTTGTTTACACCTGTTCTATATTCTGTTGCTTTATAGTCTGCTTTTGGCTCTGTTTAAAATTGCACAGCTGACCGCAGTATGCTTAGTAAATCATAAATGTTATCAAAACACTTTATTGATTTCCTTATTGTGTAAGAATGACAACACTGTCTCACTGGTTTATACTGAGATTAAAATGTCATCTGTCAAAATTTGCCATTGTTCAATTATAATTTTATGCTCTTACACTCTGATCCTGTAAAGGTTTTAGCCTTTAAAACTGTAGGTCAGTTATGAAAGGAATGAAGTAGTGTGTTCACATAATAAATACTAAGTAATCTGTACTTTTTCCCAGTTTAGACCAAATATGGAATACATTTAATAAGTTCAAAGATGACTACATGTAAATGAATGAGTTAAATTTTTTCTTTTTTTTTTTCCCAAACTTCTTAATGTCTTAATGTAATTATACATCTGCAAAGTGTAAAATAATTATATTTCTGAAAAGGTGAGGAGGAATAGTTGTTCTCTATGTTGAGGAATGGCTCAAATAAACAGAGCTTTGCCTTGGATCAGAGGACCTCCTGCACGTGGGTTGGGACAATCTCAAGCACAAGTAATGCTGGACAGAGAATGGATTGAGAGCAGCCCTGAGGAAAAGGATTTGGGGGTGTTGGCTGATGAGAAGCTCAATGTGAGCTGGCAATGTGCACTGGCAGCCCAGAACTGGTCAAGGGTGTGAAGGCCAAGGACAACCTGGGCTGCAATGACTATGCACCTATGACGTCTAAAGTCTTAAGAAAAATAAGCAAGAGAAATAGTAGAATTATAAATAAAAGAATTATAACCTTGTAATTCAGGAGAACTGATTTTGAGTGTAACAGGGGTCTGCTTGGCAGGATCCCATTGCAGACAACCTTGGAAGGTAAAGAGGCCCAGAAAAGCTGCTTGATCTCCAAGGGCAACTTCCTCTATGCAGAAGATCATCCATTTGGACATGCAGAAAGCAGAGCAAGCGTAGCAGAAGGCCAGCAAGGATAAACACAGACTTCCTGACTGAGTTTAAACGATAAAAAAGAAGTAACCAGAAGGTGAGGGCAGGGGTAAATGACTCATGAAGATACAGAAATGTTACTCTGCATGCAGGGATAGAGTTAAGAAAGTCGTAGCACAGCTGGAATTGGAAAAAACAAGGGAGGTAAACTGTGGGAAGAAGGACTTCCATACTTCCATATATAGTCAGGCAGTGAAAGACAGACTAGACGATATGTGGCACAATGTTCAGTGGGACAAGGGATCTAGTGATGAAGAACATAGATGTACTCAAAGGCCTTTTTGACTTAATTTTCACCGGAAATGTCTGCCCTCTGGCCTTCCAGTACCCCAAGCCTAATAGAGGTCTGTGGGAATGAAGCATTATCCTCAGTAGAGGAAGACAGAGTTGAGGAGGGCATAGGATCTGATGGGATGCACTCCAGTGTGCTGAGGGGGCTGTTCAATGTCACTGTGAGGCCACCTGTATCCACTTTGAAACATCACAGTGACAGATTACTCACTGCTTCAGGAAAGGCAAGAAATATGGAGGGAAATACTGGCCAGTCAGCCTCACCGTAGTACATGGGAAGGTTATGGAGCAAATTCTTTTCAAATCCACCTTTACTTCGAGTGGAAACTGAGCTGTATGTTATCCAGAGATCTCATCCTACTTAAATTATTCTACAGGTGTGATTTGCGCCTGAAGCCAGCATTGTAAGCTTGTGCTCACAAGTGGAAAGAGCAACTGTCAGTGATTCCTGGATTTCAAATTAGAGATTAGTTACATCCACACTATTTAGTAGACATGAGAAACTGTAATGTGATAGGTGAAGTAGCAGAAATGTGAGACAAAAAGTCTATGTTTGCTATGTTTGAACAGAGATGGTTGTATATTCATGTTGTACATTCCTATTATTACTAATATAAATACCTTATGGGGTATATATATCTGTGACTAAATCTAATCATACCAAAAATACATCAGAATCCATCTTCCTTATTTGTTCTCCAAATGAAATTACTCCAAAGACTAGAAATTGCAAGAGAACAAAAGCAACAATAAATTAGAAATGTTTACATGGTGTGATAGGTAATAAAATAAGCCCTTTAAGCAAGCATGCCTCTAAATTACAAATTCTACATGAAATAAAAATGAACCATTATGACAGTGATCTTCGCTATCAGAGCACTAACAAATAAAACACTACAAATAGTTCATTCTCACATAAGTTCATCTGAAGGAGCTTCATCAGCTATAGAAAGCTATACAAGTGCCAATATTTAATCCAATCTCCTTTGAACTTCTAGTTAACTCAAAAAAAATAACGTGTTCACTGCATAGATCACACTGGATCAGTGTGAAACTGAAATGCTTGTTCTGTCTATGAAAGAGCAAAGTAACATATCAATAAGCTAAGAAATGAGTCAACTGAAATTAATTACAAGAAAGTTGATTCCCAGTAAAATTTCCACTTAAGAGAATTGCCCATTTATGTCTGTCCCAGTTAAGCGAATTCTATTATAACAGTGTCCAAAGACTGTTTCTCTGCATATTACTTGATTTGGCTATATTTTTCAGGCAAACTGCAATATGTACACACAAAAACATTTAGATATTAATGTAATTTTAAAATTCCTGTCAAATCCAATCAATCAATCCCAATTTCATGGGATATTTTGAAATTCCGCCACATCTACATTCTAATTGTGAAATATGTATTTTAATGCCTGAAGTTGGGCAAATAAAATTGCTAATGTTTTATGAACATAGACCGTATTGTATAGCGTTATGGTTTTCAGCCTTGTGGAGTGTCACAATGAAAACTGGACAAAATTTTGTTGGAAGTGATCAGCAACCCTTCATTTAGAATGTCAATGGAGGAAGCAGCTAAATTCCTTTCCAGAGTAATGAATAAAACAAAATTCACTTCAAGTTGCAGACTATACTGAAGGCCAGGAAGCAGTTAAACTCAGGAATCAGGAAAGGCAGGTGAAACTGATTGTAAACCTAAGAAGGTACTAAACAAAATTTCAACAAAACAAAATTTCTGGGAAGAGGTCTGAGTTCAAACAGACTTGAATATGTGAGCAAAGACAAGACAGAATGACCTTTCTTTGTAAAGGAACTGTTTTTCTGAGACATATCTGATTAATTTCTTCCATTTCTCCTTCCATTAATAAGAGTTTGCCAATCTCCTCAGTACTGGTGTTTCTTTAAATCATGTATTTGAATATATATTAGAATATTCTGGCCAGCTGTCTTGAACTGCAATTCCAGAATAACATGCAACGCACTGAAATCCATTTAGGATACAATTTGTTTACACTGAAAAAAGTGATTGTCTACTGTGTGATCCTATTTTGTGGCTCTGTCATTTCATCTTCATTTCTTCTCAAGTAAATTGCTTATTCTCATGCTATAATCATAGCTTCTGCCTGAGATCAGAGCTAACACTCTGCTGAAGCATGTTTCCACTGAAGGCGTCTTGTTTCATTCTCTTAGACAACTTTTTTTCTTTGAATTTCTCTCAGTTAACCAACTCTCTCTTGCATCTGTCAAATGCACAAGATCAGGACCAGCCACTTTCTTGCTCTTTATTCTCTCCGCAAAACAGAATTTTCTTGGGTGACTCACAGAAGTGCTGGGAAGCAGCAGGAAAACCTATCACCCTGCTTCATCATCCACCCCTCCATCTTCTACAGCAGAGCGATGTCACTGGCCAACACTTGTGCAAGAGAACAGCACAAGAAGAACTATGCAAAAGACTCCAGCAGGTTCCTTCATAAAATCTCCTAATTTTTTTTCCCCATGAGAAAAGTCTTACAATGAGCTTTTGATAAAGCACAACATGCTTTACTGCAGCAGATACGACAGTTAAATGAATCACTGTCTAGGCTGAAGTACTTTAATTCTTTGGGAATGCCTTTCATGGTTTTCCATACATGAATTTTACGTTTCTCCCTATCACAAAACTCCTGGAGCTGGTGATTGAGTAATCATATTAGCAAATCTCATAGATTTCAAAACTGACATTGACTGCATTCCCAAATTTAAACAAACAAACAAATCAAAAAATGAAACAATTGAGTTCATGAAAGATAATTACATTTTAGGATTATTTTCATCAAGAAATCAATGCCTGTTCAGATCTGCAAACTGTTTCCTGGCATATTGCTTGTTTGGAAATTAACTCAGACTACTGCTATATCTTACAAATCGAGTGAAATTTTTGAATCAGCTGAAAAATGCCTTGGGTATTATACAACACTCTCTTTGCTAAAATGAATGCAAATTTCTCTTATATTTCACTTTTATTGAATCCTGGAAAGGTGAAATGTGAAAGAAACAAGGCAACTTTAGGAATTCAGGCACTGAAATCAAAACAGTAAAGATGCTACGTATGTCCTTATGTGATTATACAGCAATTTATGGTTGTCATGACAGCCCTTGATCCTTTTATTATTGTTATTACTGCTGTCCCCAGAAAGGTAAATGGGATGTGGGAATTTAAGTGTCAACATCACTTTTGAAAACGGTATTTAATCATCTGAAAAAAAGCAACAGACATAGCATAAAACTCAATGTCTAGCAGAGGAGTACATGGAATCAGGGTAGCTTACTTCCTAATTTTGACCCTGGAAACTTTCTGTGCAGCTGTTGCTTAACACACAGCATTTAACACTGCAGGAGGCTCAGCAGCTCAAGCCTTCATAGGGTTGCACAACTCAGTTGTGCATCCATAAACTATTCTATATTCAACCACTAAGGAACCTGAACCAAACAATAGCAGAGCAGTCATTGTTGTGCTCCCTCTTTTTGATATTGAGGAGCTAACAATGTGTGTTAACGCCTGGACAATTTCTTGTTTGATCTAATCTAGGTGGTCCTGCTCAGGCAGGGGGATTGAACTAGATGATCCTTTGAGGTTCCTTCCAATCCCTAACACTCCATGATTCTGTGATTCTGTGTACTCCACAGGACATAGAAACCACAACTTTATTCATAGAATCATAGAATCATAGAATCATAGAATCATAGAATGGTTAGGGTTGGAAGGGACCTTAAAGATCATCTAGTTCCAACCCCCCTGCCATGGGCAGGGAAACCTTCCACTACACCAGGTTGCTCAAAGCCTTATCCAACCTGGCCTTGAACACTGCCAGGGATGGGGCATCTGCAACTTCTCTAGGCAACCTGTTCCAGTGCCTCACCACCCTCAGAGTGAAAAATTTCTTTCTTATATCTAAACTAAATCTGCCCTCTTTCAGTTTAAATCCATTGCCCCTTGTCCTATCACTACACACCCTTGTAAAAAGTCCCTCTCCAGCTTTCTTGTAGGCCCCCTTTAGGTACTGGAAGGCTGCTATAAGATCACCCCGGAGCCTTCTCTTCTCCAGGCTGAACAGCCCCAACTCTCTCAGCCTGTCTTCATAGCAGAGGTGTTCCAGCCCTTGGATCATCTTCGTGGCCCTCCTCTGGACTCTTTCCCGTAGCTCCATGTCCTTCTTGTGTTGGGGACTCCAGAGCTGAATGCAGTATTCCAGGTGGGGTCTCACGAGAGTTGAGTAGAGGGGCAGAATCACTTCCCTGGACCTGCTGGCCACGCTCCTTTTGATGCAGCCCAGGATACGGTTGGCTTTCTGGGCTGCAAGCGCACATTGCGCATGTTGAGCTTCTAATTCTATTCTATCCTCTGCGTGACAGATTTCAAACAATCTCTGTAGTACTCCAGTACTCCACACTGACTTCATAACTGAGCTGTTGGCATTTTTTTCTGCTTCTGTTGAAGATGTATCACCATGTAGGAAAAACACGAGATTCATTCACATCCATTTTGTTTGTTTTGGTCAGGTCCATTGATATATGGTAGAAAGATAAGGCCACCGGCAATTACCAAGTTTCTGTCCTTCCAAGCAGTACAGCAGTTGCTGTGTTTACATGCAGTTCATGCCTGAATAAATATTGTTAAAGAGAGCTTGCTAAATTAGTCCAGGGAATCACACAGCAATTTCATCTAATTGCCATTTGTCAGAACTTTATTAAAATCACTGAATATTTTTAATTATATTAAGAAAGGGAAGATGTCAACTCACAATTTCATAATATGTCAGAGACTCCACAAAAAGAATATGTAATTCCATGATTTATCGTTTCAGACTACGTTCACAGTCGGAAATATTGCTTGCTGTTGAAAATTACCATCAGTAAAAAGAGAAAGCTTTTGTTGCCTCTCGTGTTATTGCTTTATTATTTATTGGTTTAAATATATCAAATTTGACCTGATGATTTCCTTTCTCTATGTTCAGCTGTACAAAGAATGCAGCTAGGTAACTCTACTAAATATTGAATTTTTAGATAGTTCACCTAAAGTGAGATGAATTATATGAAAGTGAGGCATCATTAACACCTTTTTCATCTAGGTTTTAAAAGAAAGCTTCTGTAACTGAGACTTCTGTATTGTACGTACTCTTAAAAGTCCCAATGGATCACATTGGGACGCTCAGGGATCTAGGCAGAGGAGTGCTTTCTCTGGCTTGCGGTCAAGTTAATGGGAATGACAGGCATCAGGCAGGAAAAAGATAACACAGCACATAAAATCCATGCATTGCAGCATCCACTGTTGACATTAGCCTCATATCCAAGCCATTTTTTCTGACCTATATATTTCTGACAGAATTGTAAGTTTTTTAAGAGGAATTGGCTTGCAGATGAATAATTCATATATAGCAGTGCATTAAGGTATTGCAAGTGGTTTCTTTTTCTTTTTAACATCACACAGTACTGAACTGACATTATGTCCTAGTAAAATTCTCTGAAAATATACTAGAAAGCATTTCAATGTCCATGCACTACAAGGTTATTTGACACTGCACCTGGTAGGCAGTGTAAACTTGGAGCTAGTCAGGCCTGAGATCCTGAAGACATAGCAGCAGACCTGTAGCTCAGTCTTTAGAGATGACAACCCAAACTGCACAATAATTTCAGTCACCTTTTCCTCACATGCTACCAGTTTAATAATTAGTATATCCTACTGTACGGAGTAAAAGATTCTGGTGGGTTCAGTTTGGATGTGTAAATTTTAGTTTACGAGTTGATGAAACCGCTTTCAAAATGAAAACGCTTCACTCAGAAATGATTTATAAATTGCCTCCCAAGTAGTAACGATTGTAATGAAGTAGTAATTAAACAGAGATAGTGCTCCATGGAGATCATTGTACTGCTCTGTTGAGACACTTGAGGTTAGAAATAAAGTTTATATAAAACATCATGACTACCTGTCTTAATATTGTGTTAAATAATGAAGTTTATATTTGAACTTTTCAATTTCTCTGTTGTGGAACAGCTTGATAATTCAAGGGAATCTCATACACTTTTTTTCCTCGCAGAATATTGTCAGTATACCCACTGGTAGACTGTTCCAGACATCAAGATATAATGAGCCCCACCTGAGACAGGGATCCACTTTCCTTCAATTCAATTCATTATGAGGTGGCAAGATCCTTAATCTCATCCTCATCTAGAAGTGTGCACAGCCTCGCTGACATTGCGCCCTGGTATCCTGTTTACACCACTTCGCTTTGTTGCTGCCTGGGCACATTGGCCCCTGGGGAAGAACTGTCTCGGTGGGGCTGCTGACCACTCTCTGGACCACCCGATCTGGCACATGTGCTGCAACGTCCTGTCCGACCCTGGGCTGCTTTTCCTTGGAAAAGAAGCTGAGCAGAGGTAGAGCAACCCTTTCTCCACCAAGCCACATAGCTTCGTATGTGAAATCAAGTTTCACTAAATTTGCAGCTTATCCATTATTTTGCCCTCCTTCCTCTACACCTCTCCAACAGACAGGAAGATAAGCTCAGGCATTTCATTTTGCATCTAGCATTTATTTACAGGCAGAGGAACACTTTAAGTATAATTACTGAATTACAGAAGAGACGCTGAAGCTATATCTTTACTCTCAATTGCACTTTCCAAACACCGATTGGACTAAATACTGGTCTTGATGTTTATTGACTACTGTATGCCCATCACTGATAATTTAGTAAAACGGTTCCCTGGCACACAGCTGTTCAGGGATTTTTTCAGCTTTCCAAAATAAATTATTTTATCTCAGGGTGAGGGACAATATAACACTTTGCTAGATAACTTCATGAAAAATAACATGAACAGTAACCAAACAATTTCTCTAATATATTCTGCCTTTTTCCCCTTTTTTTTAAGAATATGGCTCTCTAGTTCAGTATGACTTGTTTTAATAAAAGATCCACTCATTTTAACATTTGATTTTTCACAATAAGAGTACATAAAACAGTGCGAGAGAGAATACAGACTAGAGTGACAACAAAATTAACCTCATTAAAGTAAAATGTATGTCACTGTCCTTACTAAAGTATTGTAGGATGAAAAATAGAAATCATAATTCCTGTTTAAAATGTTAATGTTTCACTTGAGTCTACCATTTTACTGTTCAGAGAGACTACTCAAATTAAGCTACGTCTGGTACCAGATAATTTTTTAAAGAAATTCTTAGTGAAATGGCTTCAATAAGCAACACTCGTAGACTGAAAAAAATGAAGCTCTAATTAAAACATGCACTTCTACAAACCAAATTACAATCACATCTTACGCAGACTCAAAAAAGAAGTTGGTCTGTTCTTGTGTTCCCATATAAAAGTGAATTGTGTTCCTTCCTGTATCCAAAACTGTGTCACAGTCTCTTTTGTCTCGTGTTGAATATCTGCATTCCCCGTCCTGCCCTTCTGCTTTGCTTCCTCCTCCCATACTGTCTCATACTGCTTCATCAGTCTTGAAGGCTGAACTTCTTTCACCTTTCCTTCCCTTTTCACTTATCGCTATGGTAGTTTCTTTCTTTTATATTTTTTACATTCCCTTCACATTCCCTTCGGTCTCTCTCTCCCCTCTTATCAGACCGCATATGAATTTTGCTGTAAGCACGGTTGTATGAAATGACTTCTAGTGCTGCCAGCAGCTGGATGAGTATTGCTTTAATGATCCTTCATGCGAAGCAGATTAAAAGCCTCGAGCACGAGTGACCTGTAGTCCAGAACAAACCTTATGTTACAGTCATCATACTCTACACCTTCGCTTTGCCATACTGTAGAGCCTACATATAATGGGATGTACAGACATTATATATCGACAGAAAGAAATTGATTCACTTTCTTTACATCAAATTCAAAGCCATATATGTCATCCTTGGGTATACCAAACTCATTTTTTTAGGAGTTTGGTTTCATGGAAGTCGATAAAGTGTTTCTCATCTTCTTTCAGAGAAAACAGTATTGTGTTAGTCTTCCGTTTCTGAGGATACATTCCCGCTCACACAATTCCCCGCAGGCACATCTAGCAACATGGTATTTTCCCACAACCTAGCAGAACCGGAAGTGACCATGCCACATCATTCATTTGTAAATCAGAACATCAAACTTTTCTCAGCTGATACCTCAAACGATTTACAGAGCGGAGAACAAAATAGCTCCAGTTGCAAGCATTCCCCTAAGGACTGAAACACCATGTGTTAGCAGATACTAGATATTTAAACAAATGTAAAAAAGGATAATGGTGCATAAAATCATAATAACTCAAGATAAGCACCAAATTAACACAAGTCTTTTATAAATTAACTATCTTTATAGTTACATTTACTAACAGCTCAGAGTCTATACACCGCTTCTGACATCGAACAATGGTTTTAAGGTCCTGGGAGGCTGCTCACTCTGTCTACTCAGTTCAATAGGACACCTTGGCAGCTTTGCTCTACTGGGGTTATGACAGTCTTGTTCAGGCAAACAGCAGAAGCCTGAGCAAGAGAACCATCTTCTGCAGGTAAATATCACTCTGCATACACATGCAGTTCCAATTGCCTTTTACTTACAAGATTCCTGTTACTTGCTACGTTTGCAAGGAAAGCTACTACAAAAGAAAAGCTAAATTTAGTTATCTTCTTTTCAGACAGTTAGACAGCCATTTTTATAAGGCAGAAAATAATTTTCTTTAGATGATTTTCCTAATAGTGCTGTAGTTAATTCTAAATGAGGAACGTGGTGGATTTTGATCCCAGCTCCCTTATACCTAATTGGATGGCTGAGGCTAAAAATATTCCCAGTGGTCAACCATGTCACAGTGTAAGATTACATTAAATATGCCAATCATTGGGTTCAGGCAGAAGGGCATAAAGAGCAGCAGAACTTAAGATCTATTATTAAGATCTGAATTGACTGTCGCATCAGAATAACAATACTCCACAAGTTGCTTGAAATAAAAATGCATTTCCTGATGTGAACTCTTATTAATGTGATTAGGAGGTGATGAAGTACAAAGTAACATTCAAAATGAATTCATGATCATTTCCTGTACTAAGCCACACTGAAAAAATGTTTTTAAACTAATTAGACATCCTTCTCCAAAATATTGCATTCTTAATAAATTCCATACATACAAACACATCTAAATAAAATGGAAACATTTAATAAAGGTTCCTTATTCAATTTCTGAAATATTTTAGTAAATCTATCAAATACCAATTAGAAACAGCAGAGAAAGAAGTCAATAAAACACAATTATCACTTTAAAATGTAGAACAATTCTGACTGACGCTGTAGTATGAATTGCAGTGTGGTATGTTAACTTTTGGAAACAGTGTGTTCAGGAGAGGTAATGAATGGCTTCACAACTGTTATTAAATGGGTAGTCATATACCAGGGCTATAGCAATGCTTTGGATCAGAGCTTTATGTAAACAAGTATATACAAAAGCTATTTCAAATTTGTATATTCTTAACAGAGAAATACACATCAGTGCAGGGAAATTTTCTAACAACATGTTATAGATATTAGAAAGGTGGAGAGGGACTTTTTACAAGGTCGTGTAGTGATAGGACAAGGGATGATGGCTTTAAATTGAAAGAGGGCAGATTTCATTTAGATATAAGGAAGAAGTTATTCACTCTGAGGATGGTGAGGCACTGGAACAGGTTGCCCAGAGAAGCTGGATGCCTCATCCCTGGAAGTTTTCAAGGCCAGGTTGGATGTGGCTTTGAGCAACCTGGTCTAGTGGAAGGTGTCCCTGCCCATGGCAGGGGGGTTGGAACTAGATGATCTTTGAGGTCCCTTCCAATCCAAACCATTCTATGATTCTATGATTATTATAAGCAGTTCCATGCAGTAGTTTCATTTATTAGCATAACTGGTCATACTTATAGTTGAATGTATAAGCTGCTGCATTGCTAAAACCAACAGTATATCTTCTTATGGAACTTGAGAAAACTTTTTTAAAAAAACTAAACTTTCTCTTCCCTTTTCTTCTTAGTATAATGAAGATCTGTTAACTGCACCTCTTCTTGGGAGCTCAGAGTGTAGGCAGGAGGTTGATGTTTCGTTTCTCTGGCTAAATTGGGTAGTCTGGGGAAAAGAAAAACACCACGTCTCTCTGACAAATCATTTGGCTCATACAGCAGTCTGACCATGCTTTTGCAGTTAGTTATCTAACTAAGGTTGATGTTATCCTATATACTTCTTATAAGAAATTACCTTTTCTTAAATAATATCATGCAACACTCCAGAGAACTGTTTTAGGCTGAGTACAAGAGGCTTTTCCAAAACAAACTTCCTGAATGTGTAATTTTAGTTGGAGACGTTGTCTTGGTGTCATCTGGGATAGAGCTAATTTTCTTCTTAGCATCTAGAAGAGCGCTGTGTTTTGGATTTAGTATTGGATTTGGTATGGGAAGAATGTTGGTAATACACTGATGTTTTTAGTTGTTGCTAAGAAAGCAAGGACTTTCCAACTTCTCACGCTTTGCCAGTGGGCAGGTGCACAACAAGCTTTGAGGGAGCACAGTCACAGCAACTGGTCCAAATTGGCCTATGGAATATTTCATACCATGCTATACCCTGCTCAATATATAAATGAGAGTTGCGTAGGAAGTTATGTCTCTCTTCCAGAATTGTGGTTTTGGGATTCCTCTCCTCCAGGATCGCTAGCCCAGGACAGGCTGGGCATTGGTCAGCGCGTGGTGAGGAATTGTACTGTGCATCACTCATCTGTATATTCTTCTATTATTATTATTAATAATAATAATATTAATATTAATATTAATATTATTTATTTTATTTTATTTCAATTATTAAATTGTTCTTATTTCAACCCACGAGTCTCCTTGCCTTTACTCCTCTGATTCTCACCTCCATCCCTGAGGGGTGGGGGAGGGGGAGTGAGCAGCTGCATGGTGTTTGGCTGTCTGCTGGGTTAAAATCATCACGGATGCTTTTTTAAATAAGCTGGACCGGAAGACCAAGTTTTGAAGAGAAAATAAGTCAGATTCCTCTTATTGCCGTAGAATAAATAAGAAGCAGCATTGCCAAAATACATAAGCTTTTATATTCTTGCTCTTTAAGCTGTTTACTTTTTCTTTCTACATATGATCTGAAAGAACCTGTCTTTTATGCTTTCCACTACAGTGCTAAATTGTACTGTTCTGGAGAGCCTACAGAAAGCTTTTGTACTCATATTTTTATCAAATGTAAGCAAGGTAAAAATGCGGAGAAGTTTTCTTATACTTGTGAGCCTGCAGAGCCATGAAATAAAATCTGTTTATGCCTAAGATTTTATAGTGGTCAACATTGGATGTTATCTTTTTCTAGTTCAGTGAAAAAATCTATGCACAGGCAGACTCTCCAAGGAAGGAGACAGAAACTGGAGATACTTGCTACTGTGAAACACATAACTGAACACCACAGGAAATATGATCATTGTAGAAATTGTTAAACTATTCTGCACACCTTTCATCTGCTAAATCACACTGTGCTGAGAAGCACCTACTGGCTGACCCTCATGCGTGTCCCTGAGGCACTTCATGAACGAGCAAGTCGCAGTCAGAGGTGGTAGAATTTGACAAAGTTCCAAGCTACAGGTCTTCGTTTCAGTTGCCTGAATTCAACCACCGATTGTGGTTGTTCAGATTCAACCACCGATCAATCTGAACGCTTTCAGAGCTGTGATAACCCATGAAACATATGGCAAAGGATCACAACATAAGGTTCTTGAGCTACTTTATTTAATACCTTTGATCTGTTCCCAGCCTACAGTTGAAATCATGTCTTTTAATTTGCATTGAAACTGAGTGGAAAGAACTAATTGCATAAGATTAGGGATCTCTGGCACTATCATCCGCATTGCTAATGCAGCTCCCAGGAAGTATTAGGAAGTCCCTAATTTAGCACCCCTGCCTTCATCAGTGGGGTTGTAACAAGCCCTGCACACCGAGGAAAATATCTTTGACTTCATCTGATTCTCTAAGTTACTCTTCTTCTGAATGGATCTTTAGTTTAAGTTTTGCTAATCATGGTTCTCAATGCTCCCCTTCTTCAGTTAGTTGACTGTGGAAATTGGTATTTGTCATATTCTTATGATAGAAGAGAAGAATATATAAAAAAATGGGTATAATAACCCCTATATGAAGTGTGGTCTGTACAGTATTGATTGACAACCTTATTTATATGTGTACGATATACTATGTCATGTTATTTATGTTAAGTAAAACAGTATCTATCATTTTTCCTCATCATATAACTTTTGCAATCTATTTTTATCTTCTGTATTTAATTAGAAATAATAATTTTAAAAGATGCCTACCCAAAGCTCTAAGCTTCCTAATACATCATTAATAACGATACCACGGAAGCTCAGCAGCATAATAATGGTCTAATCTCATAAATAAATTTTCTTAGTTATTAGGTTTTTCTTGTATTGTAAGGGCTGGTCTAGAAACTTCTCTTATATCTGCTTCGTTGATATACCTTAAGCAACAAGATCTGCCTTTGCCGAAGTATAGGTGTAAACCCGTAGTGATAATAAAAAAATAAATTGTGATTGAGAATGAAGACGACTGCATTTGTACTGCAGCTTTTATTGGTACAAGAATGTTGGGAAGATTTTTCAAGCCAATCTGTCAAACCAGCCAGCTCTCTCCACCTTTTTCCCTTAGCCACTTCAGTTAACATAACGCCAACTGTGCTGGATCAGATCAACCAACCGCTACTTCAGTATTCTGGCTCAGACAGCGGCCAATAACAGTTATCTAGGGAGAAGTGTAGGAATGGAGCAAGCATGCAGTGATAAAACTTCCTTCATACTCTTTTAGCTTTCAGCAATTGCTCAGGGACTTTCTAAGTCATGGGTAGTTTCTGTGTATTTAGCACTTACCGGGATTTTTTTTTTGGTCATGATTTTGTTGAAAATTTTAGACCTTCTGTCACTATACATAAAGTCCATGAACTAAGTCTGCATTTTTATACAGATTAAGCCTTGAGTAGATAATGAAAAAAACAGTGAGAAGAGTATTTTTGTCAATTTTTAAACATTCTGAGTATTGACTGCAAGTTGCCTCTGTTCACCATGCTATAGTCTTAGTGTGGAATTAACGACCATGGTCTGCTTCTAAAAGGTAGTCTGCTTTGGGATACTAACAGCATCCTCAAAGACAGCCAGTATGAGTTACGTTCTCAAACTACCTGTAACTAACATCTCCATACAAACAAGTCCTTACTAAGTCCTTATCTACACAATTAAAATCTGCCATTTCATTTACCAGAAATAAGATTGAATTATTCTCCCATTTATAAAAAAGCTGAAGAAAACTATTGAGACAGTGAACTGCTACTAACATCACAGATTTTCTGCTGATCAAGTTACAGTACTGTCACTCCAGAGATGTCAGTCAAGCACCGTTCATAGACAACCCACTTATTTATGAAGCCTTTTTATTGTAAAAATGTTCTTCTAAGTGAAAATAATCTGAAAAATTATTGGTAAGAATGGATCCTTTTAATCAGAAATATTAAAGGCAAAAAAAAAGCAAATATGTAAATCCACCTGCTCTAGAAGTTTAAATTAGAGTTTTGTTATTCTCCAAGGAGAGGTGACAAATGAAGGGAGACAGATACAACGTCCAAATTATTTATTAGAGCAAGTCCAAGTAATTCAAGAAAGGAACAGAAACGCTTATACGAGAAATAAGCAACTAAATCTTCTTTTGGATGTTTTTCTTCTGTTGTATACAGAAACGATATCATAGCAGACTCAAAGTCGATTGAACCTGTCCCCCCATACCTTCTCTCCCTTCCTCATTAACTGTATTTAAGCTAAACTATAAAATGGAATGAGTGTGGCTTTATCGTTTAGCTGTGGAAATTATTTGTGTTGATTGAATAGGCATTTTGTATTTGATTTCATAGTTAAAATAAATTAAAAGCATTCATATATTTTAATTAAAAATGTATTTTTGATCTTATGCTCCAAATTCCTTCAGATTTTATATATTCATGTAGTTTATGCATCACTAAGGAGTTACCATAGTCTTTTGTGTCAAGGTTAGTGTGGGCAAAACTTTGTTTCAGATTGAAGCCATTACCATTTTACGATTGCTGTGGACCTTCTCTCACTGTGTTTGCTATATATGCAGACCAGCTCCTCATCATAGACTGGAAGAAATAGATGGCAAGTGTTTCTGAATGCTTTCAGGTAGCTAATAAGGTTCTTAAAGGCACTTTTTCACATTCATGTTTTAAAAGGCATTAGTCTGTTATAGTATTTGTTATATGTACGTATTTCTTTAATTTTAAAAA
Source organism: Tauraco erythrolophus (assembly GCF_009769465.1). NCBI lineage: Eukaryota > Metazoa > Chordata > Aves > Musophagiformes > Musophagidae > Tauraco > Tauraco erythrolophus. The sequence continues at coordinate 47,514,001 of NC_141466.1, read as the reverse complement.
CTAAGTCTTTGTTGCAGCAATAAATAAGTACTATAACACCATAACACCTGGAACTAGCTTCCAGAAATTATTGTATATAGACATGGTTAGAAAGAAGTGACATACATACATTTTTACAGTAACTTTTATTTAACCATAATAATTTCTTAACATAATGGCATTGAGCTGTTAGCTTCTAGAAAGCATTCTCTCAGTTCACACAAACATGGTATACGTTGATTTTAGTTTAATAGAAAATATGATATTTATGTTTACTGGAATGTGAAGTCACCTATTTGCTTTCAGAAAAATAAATATGAGCAAGCATACATGCAATTAAGGCATTCACAATCTCTTATCAATACATTGACTTGGACAAACTCTCTCTGGCTGAGTAATTTAGTTTTGATAACCATTTAATATTTTGGCCACTGCTGAGATTCAAACAAGGGTGTTAATTAGTGCCAATCGTGAAGCTGGTTTCTGTGGTACAGCCATCTGTCTTACAGAGACTGAATCATTTAATTAGTTTAAGGTGTAATCATAGATGTCTCAAATCATTTAAGAACAACCATTCATTATTTTAAAACCACAATGTTGCAGTCAGATACTAAAGAGTTGGGTTTTTTCCAGATAATGCAGTTTAAATGACGCACACTTGTGGCAAAGTAGAGCCATTACACTAACCACCTTATAGTAAAAATCAGAGATGAGCAAAACTAACTTTGTCTGAGTACCCATAAAATGCAAATTCGCAGAAAAAAAACCCAGAGTACTTCTTGTTTATCATTTTAAAATTTCTTGAGAGAACATTGAAACTTGACTTTGTTATCTGGCTTTTATGTACAATTGTTTTGAATGTTTACATTACTATTTTTATTATATACTATTCATACATTACTATTTTTTATGTAGTATTGAAACAGTGTGGAATTATAACATATTAATGACATGCTGTGATAATAAAACTGAATCATAGCTGAAAAAAGTTTTAAACTTTAAATGCATAACTCAGTCCTGGCCCTGGCTATGTAGCATAAAATGCATTTATCTTTACTTGGTTTTTGTCTTTTAATCTCAGTCGTTCGCTCTCAGCCCTCAAGACTGGCTGGTTCTGCTGCGGTGGAGTGAAGCCCCCCCCTGCAGCCCACCACAGCAGTGACCTCCCCACAATGGCTTGATCCTTCCAGGCAGAGAAGTTATTCCAGGCGCATGTTGCACATCCTTTAAATGGGTAACTTTTACACTATAAACACCAGTGTTTGGCATTTTTATCTTATATTAGTGAAAAATGTCAGGGAAACAATCCCAAGGTTCTACTCTTCTTTTCACACGATCTAGCCAATGTCAATATGCAATGGACACATACTATATTTTGCTATATGAAGCAATGTTTCAGAGATGTGATGAACAATTACTGAAGCTTTTTCCATGGATTAATTTGTGATTTGCAAATGAAGAAATTAGGAGATCATTGCATTACTTGGAAATACTAGAGACTGAATGAAAAAATGTAATTCTACAGAGGAACAAATTAAGATGTCATTTATCAAATTTCCTCTACTCTTTTATCTGAAGATAGGTGGCACCAAAGGGAGTCCCCTTAACCTTTTTAAAATCAGTTGAAAAGTAACATATATTACAAAAAGAGCTTTTATCTCTTGTTAAAGTAATAAAAAACATCTGTGGCCGAGTTTTAGGAAATTCAAAGCCAATTAGACATGATGCTACGGAATACTATATAAAGCAACAAAAAATCCCTTAAAATAAAAAAAAAAACACAGAGTTCAACATTTTAAACAATGAATAATGTCATGCAGCTAACATAATAATTAGCCTATTTCTATGTAAATCAATTCATAATTATTAATATCTCTTCACTCCTGAGTACAATTTTGTAGAAAACATTTTTTCCAAAACATTGCAGAGGGGAAAAAAAAAGATATATTAATAAGTACTTCTTTTAACCTCTTTTGTTAAATTAGGTAAATCAGAGGAACTTAAAATCTGTAACGAAATGTGAAATTTCAAAACAAAAACACTGAGAAAGGAAGAAAGCAGTTTTGATAGTGAATTAAATGGACTCAAACTAAGTATAAACTTCTATAGTCTCGTTTTATCTGGAGTCAGCAAATATTAACCCCTATGTCACCACATAAATTAAAATTTTCTTATTTGCATAGCACAAGTCTCTCTGCTTAGCCTGAAGTATATACTGGGTTTTATAGCTAGCTGCATCTCACAGTTGTCCGCAATATCTCACATTTTCTAGAATATGAATATGTAATATATATTCAACACATTTTTACTTGACTTCATTGATTAGCATCTGTATACCTCACCTTACATAGCTCCTAGTCCCACAGACCAAGTAAATACTCCCCGTGGGCCGTTTTACCTATTTGATGGAAACTGACGATGGTATACTTTCAATTAAGGTTGTTGTGCACAATATAAATTAATCTAAACTCCTTCAAAGGCAATGGATTGTTAAGAAGCCCTTTCACAATAGAATTCCTCTTAAATTGAGGCAAACATCTAAAACAAGTTGGATGAATCATACCTTTTTCTATTTACTGAATATGAAGTGATTGTAGGATCATGTAGACAGCTGTCCTGCACAGGTCTATGGTTACCTGAGGTTAATTCTAACTGAGAGATCGGCAGGTCAATAAAAAAGGTGCGTGCTATCCAAGGTATAAAACTAGAACCAGGAACCTGGATCTCAGGAAGGTTGCTCCAGAGTGAATGGGCAGAGTTCAACAGCCCTGCATTGGGATCCAATAGTTTATGGAGCAATCTAAGGCAGCAGACACAGCTGCCTAGAGATAGTAATGTGTAAATGCTACACACAAAGGTGAATTCAGGGCGGCAAGTTGCTGCATCCATCCTTTGGTATTTCTAGGCCTGAGAAACATCGTAAAGGTCACCTGTGACTTTTCCATAAGGATCTGGGTGTGCTCCAGGCTGGCAAATGGAGAAGACTGGAGACTCATGTTCTTGGGTCTTTATACCAAAATTTGGGTCATCAGTCTCTAAATATTTCAGACTGTTGAACTTTGTCAGTCATCAAATATCTTGCAAACTAACATGAAATCTTTTATCATCTTTTAAATTGAAAAATCTCATGAGGATTATACAGTGTTATAGATCAGGAAGAATTTGGCACAGATGATGACCTGTCTAGTTTTTTCCATGATTTGCACAGTAATAAAAATTCAGACTACAACGACTGAGCATGCTCTTCATTGCAGAGATATTCATATTTTTCATGAGAAAGGCAGTCCTAGACACCTGGCTTCAGAGTACTCTGGGATAGGGGGCATCTGCCACTCTTCTTATCGAAACTTTGTAGGCAAGAATTCAAAACAGAAGAAAATCAATAAATAAATAAATTTAAAAGAAACACCTAAAACAAAACAAAAACCACAAACAAACAAACAAAAACAAACACAAAGGAGGAAAAAGTGATACAGGAGCTTTATGGTTAGGGCACTTGCACAGAAATGGGGAGAATCACACTCTAGTCCATACTACTACGTAGAAACTAGTATCTCGTCAAATTGATCTTTGATGAGGGTATGTAAGCTCCCCATTCCCCAGTGAGTACTCAAAGGACTAGACACACAGTCATTTTCGGTTTCTGTAGCATTTGTTCCAAACCAGTAAACCTTGATCTCCCTTTTACACTATTACAAAACTTAAAACATGGGATGTGGAGAGGAAGAGAGAATAAGAGGTATCTGAGGTAGCTCTGAACAAGTTGGCTCACACATAGCAGAAGCAGAACAGCAATACAGCATTACGCAGCTAATTAACGCTGGCCTGCTTGTGGTAGAAAGGCTGGTTGATTCAGAAGCTCTGTATTATTACATAGCCCACAGCAAGAAAGAAAAAAGAACCCAGTTTCTGAACAGTAGGGTTTTTACATAAGTATGGTGGAGTATGATATAAACACTGTAAATGTACTAGAAAAAAGAAGTAAATATCTTGTTTCAAAATAATCTTGATAAGATGGCAATAAACATGGATTTCAGGAAAAGCTGCTTGTAAAATTCTGGTACAAAAGTATTCTACAGGTTTGAAGCAGAATATTAATTAATTTTTACTCATACCAGAAGTAGAGTGGAATTTAATTATGTATTTCCCAGCAGTAAAGATAGGAGGCTTGAATTTTTATACAGATTCCTTCCAGTGACGGTCTGCTCCTTTTTCACATGAAGGAATAGGTGTTCAGACCTCTATTTCACCAGATGTAATAATATTTGGCACATACACTACATCAAGGCTTCATCAGTTAGTTTCTATTTGGTAATGTTCAATAGGAAAAAAAAAAAAAAGAAACACAATCCTCTTTTATTTCTAAGTGGTTTTATCTGAAAGAATTTTGACTTCAAGTGTCATATGGTAGTAAGGTAGAATCTGCTTATTTGGCAATCACTTTTAGCTTGAACTGTTTGCTATATACTGTTGTTACCAACAATTGTAAAAAAAAATCACTTCAATTTTAAAACAATATTCTAACAATTAAAGTTAAACTTAAAGACCCAGAGAACACACTTTAATTAGCTTATATATACTATACTCATTTAAAAAAAGGAGATCTCAGGATTATACTTACTAAGTCTCTTTCAGTTAGTTGGGGAATTACACTACTGAAATAATTGCATTAGATCATTTCTAGGTATTTCTAGAAACTTCATACAATACTTCATCTATTTGAGTAATTCCTTTGATTATATCTAATTTCTTTTACATATATGCCTATATAAATATGTCTATTTTCTATGTGACTTTTACTTCCCTACTCCGGATACATTTGAAAATGACAGTTAGGAAAAGTCAACCTCCAGAATTTTCCAATTTCTTCCAGGAAGCAAGTGGCTGAGTTTACTGACACTGCTGCAAGTAAAATGTTAATTACCACGTAATCTGTAGCATATCTCCTCTCTGCTTTATCGAAGCGGACTAAAGGAGCCTACAGGAGCTAAACATCCAGCTCACCTCCAATGGCAACAAAAAAGGTGACAGAAAATGGGATGTATGCCAAAGCCATGGAAGACAATGAATTTCTATGCTGAACATGCAGCATTTTGAAGAGAATTATACATTTCAGTTAAGGGGAATTGAATGTTTGGACAGGTAGTTTTTACAAGGGGGTTATGTCTCTGTAGGTGGTCTGGCAAACTAGCAGTTAAGATGCTATATGTATTAATTAGAAAAAAAAACACATTGAGGATCCAACTATAATAATACTTAGGCATTTTCCTAGTACAGTGAGGGATCGGCTTAAATATCTAACATAAGGCAGAGTTTATCATAATCATGCTGCCCTTTCACGAAGAGAAAAGCGGATTTGTCACAGCTGCCTGAGCATACACAACTCTGAGTTGCATCTTTGATACATCTGGATCATTGTCACTAGCCAAAAACTCATACTGGATGTCTCATCTGCATAGCTGTTAGATGCTATTTGCTCAGGATAAATTCTAGCTAAAAAATTAAAACAATGAGGATCTGCTAACAGCTGTCAACCCCAATGCCGATATGGTAGATGCCTGGACACTATTACTAACTGTCCTGATAATACAAGCAGGTTCTACCTTCCATAGGAAACTAACACTGTCTTAATCATACTGAATAAGGATTTCACTTCGATATTTTTACACAATGTTACACATCATTGTTAACTATTAGTAGTAACAGTGCAATGGATATGATTTCTAGAAATTTATGCCACCATATCCAAAAGATATATTTTCTGTGGATAACAAATCTTAGCATTCTCCTTCTTAGATCTATCCCTATTTGATTTTATCAAATATAAGCATTCTGTTTTGATGAAGTCTGTATTTTATTCTATTTTTCAGGGAAGTAGTTTTCATCATGTCCACTTCCTAAGGAGTAAAAGAGGTGATCTGATGATTCAAATTAAGAACATTTGTCAAAATTCATCTAGCAGAATGTGAATACCAGTGGGGAAAGACCAGTACATGTCTCATTTTATTATCTAGTAGAGAAATCTATTAGACCCAAGTTCAGCTGCTGCCTTTGTGGGTATATTCCTCTACGATTTCAGTGGGAGGGAAATCAATTACACTGAAAATAATTTTCAGTGCCTTTATTTCTAATCAGTTATAACAAGACAGAGTACATATTAAAACTGAGTAGGCTGATGTAGAAAAATATTAGTATTCCCTGTGCGATTTATTATTCATATTTGAACAGATACACATGCTGGACTACTTTGCTTCAGGCTATTCTATTTTCTTCATCATTCTGTATTCACCCTGGACTATTAAACATAAATAAAGGAGCACCTTCAAACTAAAAATAAGTTACTCGTGTATGACTTTCTTACACACAATGAGTAATAAAATAATTGAAAGTAGAAAATACACATTAAAAAAGTGTGTTTCATGTAGTGTATTTTTGGAAAGATTTTTTGGGTGTTGTTGGTTTAATTTGTCATTCTGAAAATGTGGTTAATTGATAGTTAATATATGAATACACATAACAATTAAATTCTGCATTTTGGTAATGCCTCTATGTGTGTCTAAAACAATTCACCGTCTGTACTATGAGATGTTGTCGCCAGCTCTGAGACAATGCTGAATTCTTCTTACTGTAGTTAACAACTGAACAATGTCTCTGATAAAGACAAATACCTTCACTGGGAAAGTAGCTTTAAAAAGTAAAATGGAGGAAGAAGGAATAAAGATTGGAACGTTTTTGAAGCCTAAACCAAAACAAAAGTCTGGTAATAAAACCTTTAGAAGTATCCACATGAAGACTGTGGGAGAACTCACAGAGCAGGAGACAGACTGTAGAGAAGCAAAGTTGTCCTTTGCAAAGCAGGAAACCAATAAAATAGGAAGATGTGACTATAAAATCATAAAAGTTAGGATACAAATTCAGGAATAGGTGAATTGTACAAACTTCATTTAACTAACTCTAAGTATTGTGTTGGCATTTCAAGGTGATGTCTTTATAGTGTACATAAACTGAAGATGCCATGTTAATGAAGAGTGGTATTGGGAAAATACAAATAAATCTGGGAGTTACAGATTTATGAGTATGATTGTGTTTTTTTGTGATTGTTACAGGACTCTGAGACTGAAGCTGTTATAAGTTATCCGTTTTGTTTTAATTGTCTTTGGAAATTGTGGTTCTTCATGTTATGTAATCAAATATAAATGACTGTAAATTGTAACAGCAACTTTAAAATTGAGAAATATAATTTAATTTAAAAAGTTATTTTCTTCCACGGACAAACATTTTCTGCATTAGTCTAGTACTGCATTTGAAGAGATTTGCAATGAATCATAACTTTTAAATAGGTATCATGGTGGTAGCACGCATTAGCAGTAGTGTGCATTCAGCATTCACAATTCTTCATAAATGTAGTGTCACTCATTGAGTATCTGCTATTTAAAAGCAGGATTGATGCTGACAGTATCAATTATTTATATTTTTTACAGACTTTGTGGTCCAGGCATCATCTTCTATATTATTGGAGAGATCACTCTTTTACTCACACATTAATTTCCATAAAAAGCTGAAATCCAGGTTAATAATAATAGGAAAAAAGCTTACGCTGATGATATATCCAACAAAGAAAAAATGCATACACACATGCTTAAAAGTAATCTCTAAAAATCAAGTAGCAGCATAAAATAACATCTAATTAAAGCTGTTACCTAAAATCAGGACATATATAAGTGTGGCAATTAAAGTCAGCAAAGTATTACTCTTATTTAAATACCCCTCAAAGAGCTGTTCAGTTTCAAACTCAGATTACAAAAAAAGTTGTCTCAGCACTTGATGAGTCATTTGGTAACTAATAAGGGTTAGTTCCCAAACCACACAATTAGCATCACGGAGCTCAGTCTATCATTTTTTTCAGACTGCAGTTGCAGATCAAATTCAAGAAACTTGCTGGTTTTGTTAAGAACGTGGAAACTATTTTTCTAGTATGAAGTAGAGGCCAGATAGTCTGAAACAAACTAAGGAAATGTGTTTGTTAATATAACATGTGGAGAGAAAATTACCCATGATTATCCAGCTGAAAAAATGATGAAATATAAACCCTGTATATGTTGCAAAAACTCTGATATAATAATCAAGTTTTAATCAAGTACAAGAGCATTGTAAATGCATAATGTATAGGTAAATTGTAAAGCATAATGTATAGGTTACGATTGTTTTAAACCAGGTAAGAGTCCTTACCAGCTAGCTAGTGGATTATTTTTTTTCTATGTATTGTTTTAAGAAACAAATGATATGGTCACAGACATATTGGTCACAGTTATGCTTCTTCGAAACTCTCCCTTACCCCTTCTCATCTTGATTCAAATATCAAGGACTCCAATCAATGGAGTTAAGTAAAAGTAACCAATGATTGTTATAGGGTAAGAATATTGATAAGGTTATGTAACTAGCAGACCCAATCATTTTAAAGGTCAAATTTCAGACTGAGAATAATATTCATTTTTATGTAAAAGAACTTATGCAACGATGATTCAACAAAAAATTGTAGAAAAATCTATGGATTTTGATGCTAAGGTGGACACGTTTGGACAGGGCTATCCCCTGTGTCCCCCAGGCTGGAATAAAGAAGTGCCTGTTTATCTACTTTGTGTAGATTAATTTTCTTCCTGACTGTTAACGTATATGTTAGTCTTTTTTGTTTGCTTATTTATCTACTAATAAAAATTACACTGAATCTCATTATCTTAATATTTTATTTATTTTATTATGAGTTTTGCTCTATTGCAAATAGTAATATATTGTTCTTTGTTTTCATTTTTGATGGAATACTGGCACAAAATTGTTACCATGAATGCATCCATCATTGTTCAACATTAAGTAAATTAGATTTGGGATTTAAAGACCTTAATCTGCCAGCTAAGCCATGACAATAACATTGCTGAATGTTTTAAACCATTAGTATGGATGAAGGGAAGGGGAATAGCTAAGGCCTTGGAAATATAATGAAATAATGCAAGTTCTCTTCCAATGATACAACTTAGCTATTTCTTTCCTGTAAAAAGGGTTATGTCTTATTAATAAGTTCCCTGCCTGTACATCCTTTAGACTAGATTGAATTTGTACTAGAGTGGTGGGAAAAAATGAATAAACACTGAAACAGGGTGAATTACTGGCAAAACTGCATATACCATCTGGTTCAGTGTTTTTTAAGACAAAAGCACACCAAAACAGAAAAATACAAATGAAAGAGACTGAAAACTCTTCTCGTTTTAACTACTGCACCACTTGATGAAAAAATAGAGATGACCCACAATTGTATGAGTCACCCATTCACTGTGTTTTGCAAAAGAAAAAGCTAGTAGATGATTTGAAGAAAGAAAGTGTGACTGGTTGTTGAACACCGAGGATGACAGGAGGCCCCAATGGGAGCGAAGGGTGCAGAGAAGAGTGGGGCTGCTGCAAAGGGAACTGAGCTTCAGTCACTGCCAAGGGCACTCAGAAGACTTTGGTCTGGATGAACGGCAAGATCACTTGGGTGGATCCACTGAATGGATAAACTGGTTGTCTAAACGCTTCCCCCTGATTTAATCAAAAGAGCGTGAATGTCTGGCTGAGTTAGGCAGACAGGCATGGAGGACAGGAAACACCAAGCTCTAGTGTGGGACTTCTACCCATAGAGGTGGTTAAACCCAGCCACAATATCCTTCGGCTGCATCCAAAAATATTAAAGGCAAACACCCCGCAGACGGTGTGCCTGGGGAGCGCAGGTGTGTTTGGTTGAATTGTTTAGCTAAAGGACTAATGAGGCAGACACTGCACGGGCTACACCACCATGCTGGGAGAGCTGGTGGCCAGGACAGGGCTCAGGTAACAGGACCCCCAGCTCCTGCACCCCATTAGCAGTAGCGGAGACGAGACACAGTGTGAAAAGCCATTGAAACCTGGAGGGAAGTGGCTTGGCCCCTACCATTACCTGAACAAGCTGTGATGTGAGCACGGCTTGTGAGAAAAGCTCTGCCAAAACCCATTGTAGACTGGTGCCATTTTTTCTCAAACAATGGTACAGCACATGTCAAAAGGACACCACTTTGATAATCTGTTTGGGAAACTTGACAAGTAGATTATCGTGTAGTGATCCCTTACAGTGAGGACCAGAAGGCTGGAAACACATTGTTACAGAAGTAGAAATAGTCGGAGCAGACGGAGCGTGTACCCCAAACAAGCTGTATTGCTCATTTAAATCAGTGTTTTGCTACTTGTCCTGAGAAAGCCAGTTTTATAATGAATCACGCTAAGAACAAAGAAGTGCAAATGATGTGCTTCAATGTACAAAGGACTTTCCAACCTCAAAGTAATAGGACAGTAGAACAGTGGAATGGACTGCTAAAATAATAGCTACAAAAGAGTGAATCTGTTAATATCTCCAGGAGGGGATTCCACTTTTAGAAAGCTGTAAATTCACTAAATAAGCAACAAAGCCCATGGTAAATCCCATTCCTAATGGGTTCATGTCAGTAGCTGCACAGATTCCTATTAAAACAGAGGTAAAATCCTACCAAAGCGCTGGAGATGACATTGTGTTTAAACATTCAACTGGGGATCAATATGGGTGACCATTTCATAAAGGAAAAAGATGGGACGCTGTAGACACTGAAGAGAATAATTAAAAAAAGACTGAGGTTTAGATTCTGTTCAACACCTGGTCTTCTTCTCTTGAAGGAAAATGTGACATTATATCATCACCATGGGAACACTGAATGTTGGAACATGTACCTGAAACCTTAAATAGTACAGAACTGTCCTGATAGGATAAAGGGCAATGGCTTTAAACTGGAAGAAGATAGATTTAGATTAGATATAAGGACGAATTTTTTTACAACAAGGGTGGTGAGGCACTTGCCCAGAGAAGTTGTGGATGCCCCATCCCTGGAAGTGTTCAAGGCCAGGCTGGGTGAGGCTTTGAGCAACCTGATCTAGGGAAAGGTGTCCCTGCCCCTGGCAGGGGGGTTGGAACTAGATAATCTTTAAGGTCACCCTTCCAACTCAAACCATTCTATGATTCTGTGATAAATTAGGATTTAAATGTGTTGCTACATCAGTCTGCTAAATCAAAATCCCATGTAATGTCAAGCAACTTTGAATAAGTAACTTTAGCATTAAAAATTAAACCACTATGCATGGAATTTCTAAAAGATCCTGGGCATAAACTATTGAACTCTTATAAGTGATTTCTTTGCCTCAGTCTTCACTGGCAAGAGCTCCAGCTGCACAGTCCAAGCTATGGAAGGCAAAGGCAGGGAGTGGAATAATGAAGAACTGTCTACTGTAAGAGAAGATCAGGTCCAAGACCATCTAAAGAACCCGAAGGTGCACAAGTAAATGGGACCTGATGAGGTGTATCTGTGGGTCCTAAGGGAATGGGTGGATGATGTTGCTAATCCACTATCCATCATATTTCAGAAGTCATGGCAGTCTGGTGAAGTTCCCACTGACTGGAAAAAGGGAAACATAGCCCCCATCTTTGAAAAGGGAAAAAAAAAGAAAACCCAGGGAACCACAGGCGAGTCAGTCTCACCTTTGTGCCTGATCCTCCTGGCGACTATGCTAAGGCACATGAAAAATAAGGAGGTGATTGATGACAGCAAACATGGTTTCACTAAGGGCAAAACCTGCCTGACTAATTTGGTGGCCTTCTATGATGGGATTACATACTTACATGATTGGTGGATAAGGGAAGAGCAACCGACATCATCTACCTGGACTTGACGAAAGCATTTTACACTGTTCCACAAGACATCCTTGTCTCTAAACTACGCAGGTCAGTACTGGGGCCAGTGCTATTTAACATCTTTGTTGGAGACATGGACAGTGGGATCGAGTGCATCCTTGCAAGTTTGCTGACGGCACCAAGCTATGTGGTGTTGTGGACACGCTGGAGGGAAGGGATGCCATCCAGAGGGACCTTGACAGGCTGGAGAGGTAGGCCTGTGAGAACCTCATGAAGTTAAACAAGGCCAAGTGCAAGGTCCTGCATGTGGGTCGGGGCAATCCCAAGCACAAGTACAGGCTGGGCAGAGAATGGATTGAGAGCAGCCCTGAGGAAAAGGACTTGGGAGTGCTGGTGGATGAGAAGCTCAACATGAGCCGGCAATGTGTGCTGGCAGCCCAGAGAGCCAACTGTTGGCTGCATCCAAAGAAGAATGGCCAGCAGGTCGAGGGAGGTGATTCTGCCCCTCTGCTTTTATGAGATCCCACCTGGAATACTGCGTTCAGCTCTGGAGTCCCCAGCACAAGAAGGACATGAAGCTGTTGGAGCGAGTTCAGAGGAGGGCCACAAAGGTGATCCAAGGGCTGAAGCACCTCTCCCATGAACACAGGCTGAGAGAGTTGGCTCTGTTCAGCCTGGAGAAGACTCCAGGATGATCTTATAGCAATCTTCCAGTACCTGAAGGGTGCCTACAGAAAAGCTGGAGAGAGACTTTTTACAAGGATATATAGTGATAAGACAAGGGGTAATGGCTTTAAACTGAAAGAGGGGAGATTTAGATTAGATATAAGGAAGAAATTCTTCACTCTGAGGGTGGTGAGGTACTGGAACAGGTTTCCCAGAGAAGTTGTGGATGCCCCATCCCTGGAAGTGTTCAAGGCCAGGTTGGATGAGGCTTTGGGCAACCTGGTGTAGTGGAGGATTTCCCTGCCCATGGCAGGGGAGTTGGAACTAGATGATCTTTGAGGTCCCTTCCAACCCTAACCATTCTATGATTCTATGACTCTATGATAAGAAAGGAAAGACAAAGACTATCAGATGTTGATTGTCATGCAATTATACTCTCAGTTTCTAGGTAAAGGAAAAAATGAAGAAGGTGATATGTTTGTGACTTGCGCTAAATAACCTTTTAAGATGATGATGATGGCAAAGTGCAACCAAAGCCATGGTAGATTCCAAGGTTTTAGAAGAGAGCATAGACAGAAGTCAAGATTATAAATCTTTCTTCAAGTTTGTTTTACCTGGCATCAGTCCCAAATTATGATGTCTCATTGGGTCTTTAATTACCCTTTAAAAAGAAATCATGGTGGAATTGTCTTCCCCTCATTACTCATATACCACGGGAGACCAGGACTCATCTTGCTTACCAGGCAAGACCTCTGTGTGGGTTTTACATTCCAACAGATTTTTTCAGTCTTTCCTTTCTAATTGGTCTTTCCTAGCTCTTTGTCATGGTTTGATGTGGAGGGGGGGGTGATTCTGGTGGCAGGAGAGGGGTTTTTGTCCCTGTGACCTCCCCGGTCTTGGAACCGGGTTAGGCTTAGTTCTGGCCACCAGATCAGACTGCCATCCCCCTCGGGATTGAGCCAATAGGGCGCCTCTGCGAATTGCCCTATGTAAGTCAGGACAAGGGAACCGGAAAAGGTGCTTCGCCCAGGATTGAGCAGAGAAGGGAGGAGGGCACTGCCCCCGCTCCCTGGCTCCCGGCCGGGCAGCTGCCTGCGTCGGGCCGGCGCCGCCCACGGAGAATGGCGGCGGCGGAGCCAGCTGGGGAACTCGGGGGCACCCCACTCCCGGGGTGCCCACTGGGCTGAGTTCACCTGGAGAGGACTGAGATCTGAGAGAAACAGCCACATCGACAGCAGGTCAGTGAGGATGGAGCGGGAGGAGGTGTGCCGGAGCCGAGTTTCCCCTGCAGCTGATGGTGAGATAGCAGGCGGCCCCCCTGCAACCAGGACGGCCTCGGTGGAGCAGACACCCACTCGCAGCCCGTGGGGAGAAGATGCCTGAGCCTGAGGATGGTCGTGTTGGGGTGCACGACACGGCAGAGAGGCATCTGGAGTCTGCATGACGACCCACGCCGGAGCGAGTGGCTACAGCTCCCTAAGTACCCGAGACTGTGGTAAAGCCCACACCGGAGCAATCTGTGGGGAAGGATTGTTTCCAGTGGGCTGGACTCACGTTGGAGAAGTTTGTGGATTTTTCCTCGTGGGTAGGGGATCCATTGGAGCAGGGGAAAAGGGTGTAAGGACTCCTTCTCCTTTAAGAAAGAAGCAGCAGTAACAGCACGGAATGAACTGACCTGCACTCCCCCAGTCCCTGCCCCCTGTGCTGCTGGGGGGAGGAGGTAGAGCCGGGAGGAAAAGGAAAGGGGGGGGGAAGGTGTCGGTTTTAAGATCTGGTTTTGTTTCTTTCTGTCCTCTCAAGTAATCGGTTTTTGTTTCCCTTTGTCCTTCTAAATAATCATTAATAAACTGTTTTGCTTTGAGAAAAGCTCTGCCTGTTTTGCCCAGGACCATGGTTGGTGGGTGCTCCCTCTGTTCTTGTCTTAACTCTCAGTCCCTTTGGTTTTTTTTTTTTCCTCTCCTCTCTACTTTACTGGAGAAGGAGAGACTGTGTGAGTTTTAGTTGCTGGATCAGCCTAAAACCATGACACTCTTCAAGAACATTTTGTATAATATGCCAAATTTAGCTCTTAAAATTTTGAACAACTTGTTCAAAAGATAGCATGTTGGAAAATAATAAATATGTTCTTGACTATATGATAGGTGTGAGATAATAACTGTCTTGGAAACATAAAAAGTAGATACATTTTAAATGTACTCATAGACTGACGGTCTTTATGGTGTTTTATGTTATGTCTGACTAGACTCGATTATATTTATCAATAAAACATTGAAGGAAACTTCATTTTAATTTATCTCTTTATTATCATAAGCAAATTTCATTAGTGGCAACTGCCTTTCTGTTTCTGAATGAAAACATAGAGGATGTTCCATTCATTTTATTTATTAGCACTGCTAATGAAAAAGCTGCCCTGTGTATGAAGTTGCCCATTTATAAGTGAAAAAGAGGATCTTTGTTAATCACTTTACAGAACATCCCTAAAAACATCCCCTACTGTGTGTTTGGTTTTTTTTTTTAAGGAATATAAATACAGATATTAATAGGAGAACTGATGCATCTGGTCAGTGTCATAAACTTGCACTGAAGATGAAAATTAATGGTGTGGGAAGCAGGGCTCCATATTGGTGGGAGCCCTGCTGGAATCTGAAATTTAAAGTTCTCTTAAAGGATTCAGTGTAGGGGTTTTATCTTCCCTCTCACATAACCTTCTAGGATTCCTTTTCTCATCACATGATCTTCTGCATAAAAGGTTTTTTAAACTGCAGGAAAACAGAAGAGTGCAGAAGGCTACAGCATTTATCAAGTTACTTTAGCAGTGCTGGTGAGAACCAAGTGTTCACGTTGTTTAAACATTGACTTGTAAGAATTCATCATTTATAAAGATCACAAGGTCAAGAAATATCAACTATATGAAAGACTAGAACAACTGCAGAATCTTCTGTTGACATTTCTTTCCTAGCATATGTAAATAATACTTAAAAAAAATAAAGAAATTTACAGGGAAATATATTCTTTCAAACTATTTTTCAAATCCTTTTAAATGAATTAATTCAAAAATCAAGTTCAGTTTTGTGTAACACACTCACTGTTTTAATGGCAAAATTTGCATATATTTCTGCAAACCATGTAAAATCACAGAACAAATTCAACACCACAGTGGCAAGTCAAGTCACATATGAGATCAATGTAACAGACAACATCCTCAAAAAGTACTATATTGTTTTTAGAAGTAATATACTCATCCTGTCATCCATCCCCTAATCAAATCACATCAAACCACATGAAATTTGTATCCTCAAATAGCATTAGGATAGCAGATGGCTTATTTTTCACATGAAAATAGGAGTTATAGTTCTTGTAGAATGATCTTTAGAATGTCAAAATATTTAGGTATTTTTAAGAAGATGGACCCTGAAAGCTTCTAAAAATAGTAAAACTGAGAACCACATGGTAGCAAAACAAATAACAGAGGTCACAGTGTATGGTCTCTTTGTTATTACTATGCATATGTCCAAAGATGAGGAGCTAGGAATTTTCTAGAGAAATTACATTGGCCTTTAAAGAAACTACATGTTTAAACATGTCATTATTATTTTCTTTATTATTCCTAGGAGCCTAGATCTTATTTCCACTCCAAACTTACCTCAGTGTAATTAACACACACACCCCCAACACAACAAGGACATGGAGCTGTTGGAGCGAGTTCAGAGGAGGGCCACCAAGACAATCTGAGGGCTGGAACGCCTCTCCCATGAAGACGGGCTGAGACACTTAGGGCTGTTCAGCCTGGAGAAGAGAAGGCTCCAGGGTGATCTTATTGCAGTCTTCCAGTACCTAAAGGGGGCCTACAGGAAAGCTGGAGAGGGACTTTTTACAAAGGTATATAGTGATAAGACAATGGGCAATGGCTTTAAATTGAAAGAGGGGAGATTTAGATTGGATATAAGGAAGAATTTTTTCACTCTGAGAGTGGTGAGGCACTGGAACAGGTTGCCCAGAGAAGTTGCAGATGCCTCATCCCTGGAAGTGTTCAAGGCCAGGTTGGATGAGGCTTTGAGCAACCTGGTTTAGCGGAGGGTTGCCCTGCCCATGGCAGGGGGGTTGGAACTATATGATCTTTGAAGTCCCTTCCAACTCTAACCGTTCTATGATTCTATGATTCTAAAGGTAATTCCCAAGCTATTCAGTGATATCAAAGTTCTTCATGAATAGTCATAACGCAGGTATTTCAGGTTAGTTTTTAACTCCTTAGGGAGTAGTACATAGTATGCTAGAATAAACTTTTAAAGTGACAGTATAGCTCTCAATGATATTCACACATATTGAAAAGAAAAATTGCTGTCAAATCAGTTTCAACATGCGTTTGACATAAGATTGAGCCTATTATATAGTCAGTGCACTTACCGGAAAAGTTCACTGATTTGTCTGAGAGAACTGTTTAGTGTTCAGTATTTTACCAGTTTTTTTCCAAAAGCATTTATTTGAATTAATAGAACTATGAGCATAAAAGATAAACAGGAAAGTATATTTAAAATATTACAGTAAGCTTAATTACAAAGAAAACATATTCAACTAAAAAGTAAATCATATTCTGCTTATTTATACTAGTATAGTATATTTTTATCTTTCATTTTATGTATTATGTCATTAACTATAAGAGGGAACTTGATTTTTAAACAGGTAATTATGTCTCATTTCTCAAAGAAAAATTTCTTCATATACATAACCGTATTATACCATTTATATCTATGCCTCTTAAAGTATAAAAAATGACAAATCATTTAAATATTTGTATTCTTTTTTCTCTTTATTACAGTTATTATCATATATTGCAATTTTAAATATAAACATCCATATGTGTGTGTGCGCATGCGTGCATGCACGCATGCCTTGGAGGTAATTAAGCAATAGTACTACCATTCTAGAGACCATAAAATGAAGCGCAGAGATTCTTAAACCAAGATGCTCAAACAATATTCAGATACCATACTCAGAAATAGGAGTTTAGCATTTCCATTTCTTTGATGATGTACATCAAAGTTCCATATACTTTACAACTAGTAGAAATTATCAATCAGACTGCCGTATTTTCAGAAGTAAATGCTAGACTTGTTTTTGCAGTTTTTCAGGAATCATATTTTCCTTTTATCAACATTCACGCAGTGTTCTGACCATGGAAATTAATTAACGTAACTTTAAACATATTAACATGTTTATCAGTCCTGTAATTCCACTGAACTCATGAATAACACTGAACCCTTTTTCTCCTGTTTAATGTTTTATAATTTCTCTTCCTCATCCAGCTTTCCTTGTAATCTAGCATTACTAGACTAAAATGATCATTAAACATTAAAGATATGAAAAATCTTTCATATGTCTAATTCAACAGGATATAGGAGTAGACTTGTAAGAAAAAACATATCCTAGATAAGCGTTTGAGAAGGTGTAGCTGCATGCGCTTTCTCCAGAGCATACCATACATGTCTGCGGGTGCCTCTCTCTTGAGTGACTGGAACTTTTAATGTACTCCTTTGCCTTCTAGTCCCAGTCAGATTTCCCAAGGTCAATGTCCTGAAAGTTAAATCCCCAGAGGGACTTCTCATAGTACATCTAACATGTACAGACAAGCCTGAATTCATCACAGGGCACAGCAGCAACATGTCCAGAAGGAAAAAGAAAGATGGCACAATGCAGCCACATAAGTGTAGGAATTACTCTGAGGAAGTAATCATAGCTGTGCCTACATACATAACCCTATATACATATATACATACTCATATCTCATTCAGAATTTTAGATATACATTCTTTTGAGTGTTTTCTACTGATTGGTATAACCGGCCCTAATTGAAGTGCTAAATAATCTGAATTTCATTTCTATGATACACTGAATCTTGTTCACCATCTGTAGAATTAAGGTCTAGATATATGTTCAGCAATTTCACACTTGAATTGTATACCTAATGTTTAATATCATAGTATCTTAAGTTTATCACTAAAGCAGGTAAAAAGCCTAATGAAGTCAGAAAGATCTTCCCCTTGTTTACAGAAAGCTCTGATTTAGACCTGGAGCAAGCTTTCAGCCCCTCACAGTCAACAGTCACATGCCGCTATTTGCAGGCAGTTACATTGCACTACATGGTCTTTCCCAGACATCCTTCATTTTCCATTTCACATCTATCTTCTTCCAATTATTCTTTCCTTCCTGGTCAGTAAAAGCAGAATTTTTCCTCCCATGTATGCCCTGCTGTTCTTTATTAGACCAAGGAACAATTCAGACTTTCGAAAGGGAAATGTTCTGCTCAAAATGATAATAATTATTCAGGCTTTCTTTAAACATAATTACTGGGACATACTATAGCTAGAGTTTACCATATTAAGTCAAAAGTTAATTTTGAAATGTGTTCTACACTATAAAATAAATGACCTTTTCAGAAGAGATTAAAATATCATCAAAAATTCTTCCAAGCTAACTTTCTCCATCCAGTTTCAATATCCTTGACTTTCCTAATAATCATCTTTTTCTTTTCCTTGCTTCTTAATTTTTACATGCACAATCTAGCTGACTGGTGGTAACTATACTTGAAATTCACTTGAAAACGATGGGACATTTTGACAATGAACTGTTTTTTTGCAGAGCTTTGTATGCAAGAAACTTTTAAAAGTGCATAACATGCATTGAGAAAATAAAAAAAGAGATTATCAACACAAGAGATGGAGTAAGTAGTTAGTAAATTAACTACGTGATGATAAAAACTGTGAGTAATTTAAGCTGTGGCCTGGAACATACGTTACCCTAGAGTTGCTTTCCCAGTTATTTTATCAGAGATTAGTTTAATCCCAATTCATGTAGCCCAAGAGAGGTTCCTGTCTTAGATATACCATATTTACTAAAATTCTCATATGTTGCACTCAGCTCAATGCAACTCAGAGTCGCAGTCAATGGTTCAATGTCCAAGTGGAGGCCAGTGACGAGTGGTGTCTCTCAGGAGTCAGTACTGCAGTCGCTGCTATTTAACATCTTTATCGGCGACATGGACAGTGGGATCGAGTGCACCCTCAGCAAGTTTGCTGACGACACCAAGCTATGTGGTGTTGTGAACACGCTGAAGGGAAGGGATGCCATCCAGAGGGACCTTGACAGGCTGGAGAGATGGGCCTGTGAGAACCTAATGAAGTTCAACAAGGCAAAGTCCTGCACGTGGGTCGGGGCAATCCCAAGCACAAGTACAGGCTGGATGGAGAATGGATTGAGAGCAGCCCTGAGGAGAAGGACTTGGGAGTGCTGGTGGATGAGAAGCTCAACATGAGCCGGCAATGTGTGCTGGCAGCCCAGAAAGCCAACCGTATCCTGAGCTGCATCCAAAGAAGGGTGGCCAGCAGGTTGAGGGAGGTGATTCTGCCCCTCTGCTCTTATGAGACCCCACCTGGAATACTGCGTTCAGCTCTGGAGTCCCCAACACAAGGACATGGAGCTGCTGGAGCGAGTTCAGAGGAGGGTCGTGAAGATGATCCGAGGGCTGGAACACCTCTGCTATGAAGACAGGCTGAGAGAGTTGGCTCTCATAGCAGCCTTCCAGTACCTAAAGGGGGCCTACAGGAAAGCTGGGGAGGGACTTTTTACAAGGATATATAGTAATAGGACAAGGGGTAACGGCTTTAAACTGAAAGAGGGCAGATTTCAATTAGATCTAAGGAAGAAATTTTTTACAATGAGGGTGGTGAAACACTGGAACAGGTTTCCCAGAGTAGTTGTGGATGCCCCATCGCTGGAAGTGTTGCAGACCAGGTTGGATGAGGCTTTGAGCAACCTGGTGTAGTGGAGGGTGTCCCTGCCCATGGCAGGGTGGTTGGAACTAGATGATCTTTGAGGTCTCTTCCAACCCTAACCATTCTATGATTCTATGATTCCACGATTGGTTCAAGCACAAATATATCACAAGAAAATTTGTCTGGGTACAAATATGCTCCTAATATTTAAAACTGTGCTCTACTGAATGTTGATTATAGCATTTTCACTGTCCCTAAAGAAATCATGAAAGTACTGGGAAGTGCAAGCCTCTGTGTTGGAGTTGAGATGATTACTGAGGAAGCTCTCACGACTTGTTCTGGTAACATCAGCTCACCACAACTGGGCCTGCTCTTGAAATGTGTATGTTCTCTAACATCTTTTCCGTGAATTCCTCTTTCTCATGCATCTTTTCTCTTTTCAGCTCCCCAACAGTCAATTTTCAGTAAAACTTACTTAATCTCTTATTTATTCTCTTTATTTATTCTTATTTACTAATAAATTTACTAATTGATTTATTTTCTTATTTACTAATATCGACATTTTCATCTGAAGGAAGCCAGCAGGTCCCATTCCAATAAGCAGAAAAGTTTTTCAGTCTGCGATAATATTAGCATAGTTTGTGGACTATGGGAGACACTTAGATGATCGTGCTGCTGTGAAATCCGCTAGTAATTTAAGTCCTCTAAACAACGTCTTAGTGTGAGAAAAGCACACAGAGATTGCCATTGTATAAGAGTGTTAGGTATTATTACAGTTTCCAAATTTTGCAAATACACAGCAGTGATTCAGACTGAGAGAGCTTACTTATATTAAAAGTTGCTACCCATATGTTTTGGCCATGAAAAGTAGCTTCCTTAAAGAAGGTAAATTAAATATGGCAATTTTGGGAGGGTTCAGCATACACATTTCTTATGTGAATACAGAGAAATAGAGAATACTCCAGGGACAAAAGGCTCATCATGGACTTCAGCAACAGAAAAGATAAACCTCCCTTGTACTCTAGCAGATTTATATTTTATTTATCAGTTATGGGAATGTCTTTCATCAATAGTGCTGGAGCCACAGATAACATGTTCTGTTGCCCCAGGGCTGCAGTAACTGTAGTTTTGGCATAGCCCAGGAAGAAGAAAGAGACCAAGAACAGATTATCACATAACCGCTATCCATGAAATACATTGCTTTTTCCTTCAATAGTTCATATCTTGTCCTGACATAAATGTCTAGCATTCACTAGTTTGGTTCTCTGTTAGAGACACAGCCTCAAAATCACACGACTGTAATATATTCCCACAAACTCCAAAATTAAACTGTAAATGATTGGATGAAGGCGACAACGCATTGAGTCAATATTAGATCAGATGCATATATAAGGAAGAGTTCTGAAAATTTCTTTTTATTTATTAGGTGAGGCTAATCATTTGATGAAGAATGATTAGCCTATATCCTGAGTGACTGATAGAACATTCTATTGCTTTTTTTAAATTCTTGTAGTATTTCTCTACCTAAATAGAAAGTTGTATGAGATAGTATGTGGAGCAGAAGAGCTACAATCATACTGTAAATTAAGTGAAGAAATACATGATGTTCCTAAAAGAATGGATATGCCTTCAAACATCCTTTATTTATGGACTTTGGATAAAATATTTTTCCAAATAGAAGGAAGTGTTTTGAAAAAGGGTTTCTAAACCACTCAGAAACCCTGCTGATAAGAAGTCTTGCATCACTGATAAGGCTATTAACCAACTGCCTCAAGTATACCACAATTCCTACAAACATACTCTCATAAAAAACGAAAAAATGCTCTTGACTTGGCTCTGACTTTTATATAACCGTGATCTATATACATAGTGCTAAAGATTATTTAAATCAGCACAGCATAAAGCACTTTTAGTGAAATTAGCAGTTAGCTCTCCAAACTAAAAGTCTGTTTCTTTAGGGATGAAGTACAAATGCTCCAGTTCTGACGATTACTCCTCTAGATACCATAGAAATTCCTGTAAGAATCAACTTCGATCATTTTTTTTTTTGTTATAACTGATAAAATTTTGCTCAGCTAACAAAGACATTCTCAAGAAGAGCATGGAACAACAGTTATTATGAGTGCTATGCAACATACACAATAGAAATGTAGAGAAAAAACCCTGAGTCACGACTTTGTCTTTACTGATACAACAAAGGCATTTAATATCTCTAGCTGTGAAGGCTTGTATACCGTATCAAGATTGGTTTTTTTTAATGAAGCTACTAAAATCATTAGCTTATTGCATAAAAAAAGATGATGTGAAGAGACATAAATGAAAGAAAGATCTCTAATGCATTTTTTCATCTCAATGAAGGTAAGCCCCTAGCCCTTGTAGCCACACTACTTTGCTTACTCGCAGTTTGCTAACTGCTCCCTGTGGTGTTCTTCAAGGAAATTCGGTTTCAGGTTACAGTGATCTTTCACTTCCTCTGATGACCTACTGTCTCTCTGTTTCAGTGGCCATAAAAAAGTCTGTCTTTCAGATTATGTGCCTCTGACAAGCAGGCTGTGAAGAGTTTTGTTGAAATAGCTTCCTAGTTTGTAAAGTAATGTAACTGACCAAAAAAAAAAAAAAGTAATAGAAGGTGAATTTTAAAAATTCTTTTCCTGTTTTCTAGTGTGCCCTTTCATGTTGTTCAGCTTTGTTAAACATTTTTGAAAAACTGTAATACACAAAGTATTTACTATTCTTCAGCACCTATGTAAGATATGCAAGAAAAAATGTAGTTCTGGCAGATGATGCAGAGAATCATTAAAGTATGGAAAAGATGTGTTTACACAGCCATTAAAATAATATGTCAAATTCTATGTCCAGAAGTGCTGAGTTGAAGCTATCAGAAAGCTGATTATCTCTCTGGAATTAATCACAGAATTCTGGAAAACCTATGGATATCTCCCTCCTTTTTTTCTGTGGATTTCACTAGAGTATGGTATGAAAGGTTACTCTTGAAGATTTCGGAAGTGGAAAACAGATTGTAATGTTTTGTTGTTAGTTCGTAGTGAAAGGAGAGATTTCTGAAAGCATGACTTTCCCTTCAACTGCAATACTCTGTTCTAGGCAGACTGGATCATTTTTCTCTCAGAAAGCAGTAAGAAGATTATGGGAATAAAACAATTCTGGTTTTCAAATTCTCCAGCATGAGGGATTTGGGGGACGGTTCAGCAGCCGAAGAAAAACTAGAAGTTGGCATTCATAGCTTAAGCAGTTTAGCATACATAACATTGCTCCTGCGAAGGTACAGCGAGTGCTGCCAACTTCTATAGCACTACTATATGAGATAACTGAGATTATTGATATCCTTCATAAAAGGCTAAAAGCTAGATTAAAATTTTGCGTACGAATGATAACCACATTTAAAAGGTTCTTGAAATGCTTTTTCAAAAAGTTCTCAGAAAGCAGACACTAAGGAAACTAGACAAGGTATTTAAGATTCCTTTGTGATATGTATATGAGCAAATACAGCTGTAGATACAATGATTCTGTTAATAAGAGTGTATATCAGTTTCAAGTCTGTCATACAGTGAGTGGGACAGGCATGTACCTTTAATAAATGCTGATATGAAAAACAGTATTATTTTATATAACTCATGCTGCTTGCTGACCACGGCTTTTGGGATTACTACTCAACACAAATAAAAATGCTTCTGCTACAACCATTCAATTTATCTCAGAGGCAATATTTCACATTTGCAAAGCATTTAAAACTTACTGATTCTTAAAGAACATCTCTGCAACCAGCAAAAGAATGTTTATCTTTGTTTTACAGAACTGAGGCAGAGAGGAAAATGATTTATCCGGGATTCCACAGTCAATCAATAATAGTTAACAAATTCATAAATATATATTACTGTTCCTTGCTTACAATTCTAAAATAAATGTACTACACTACAAGTATAAACATCATCGATATCAAACAGAACAATGAGAAATACTGCTGATGTACTAGAATTGAATCTGACAATGTCTCTACAGGCTTCTTTCTTCACGGAATACAATAAACCAACCTTGATTAAACAGGTACTCCTGTTGGTATCATCACATGCCAATGAAGCAGCAAAAGTGAAATCTAGGGGAATATGTCTAAGTAAATAAAAAAATAATTTCTGAACACCAAACCCACACAAAAAGAGTCATACATAAAAGCTTTAGCCAGGAAAGGCTAAAACTGAAGACTGCCCTCATTCAATCATGTGTTCTAATCACTGAGCTTCCTTGCTTCTTTTGAACAAATTACATTAATATTCTTCAATATAGAAATACAGAGTTTCTACAGGGGATACGGCAAAGTACTCTTGCATGCAATATCCTATAGCTTGGTTATTAATAACTGCCAAATTATGTATTAATTATTTCCTGTTCATGAACAATTTTCTAGAAGGATAGGTCCTACAGAAGAGAGAACAGAATTTCACATATCACAAAATACATTAGTTTCCCTAGACAAAAGTTTGATCCTGCAGACTTTTGTCATGAATGCCCTTACTCATTTCAGAATCTGGTTAAACTCAAGTGAAACCATTTCCAATAAACATTTAATCACATGAGCTTTTGAAAATGCCTTGAAACAGCCTCACAGTAGTGAAGCGGTGACTGATATCCGAGTGAGGATGAAGGCAAAGTTACTCTGAGGGTCATTCTAATCATCTAAATAAGCTAGTTCTCTTCTTCTTCTTCTTTTTTTTTTCTTTTTCTTTTTTTCAGTGTGTGTCCTTTGGGAAATTTTATTAAAAGGTGAAGTTGACAGATGGCCCTGCCTCACTTCTCCAGGTAACGAATGCTGTTTTATTGACCTTCTTATGACCAATGATTCAGGCTTGGCTGCCTCTAACACAGGGAATAAATGGGATGTACTCTATTGAAATTCTTCACTTCACAATTTCTGAACTTCTAAAAGTGTAATTTCATGTAGGATGCCCTTAGGTTGCTTTTTTAAAAATTGTCTGCAAATTGAATTTACTAATAATTTGCTTCTCTCACAATCCTTTAGGAAATCCCTGACATGAGAAATAGATGATAAAGCAGAAAAAGAACAATCATGAAGCACGGAAAATATCACTGTATCACAGATTTGTAGAGATATAAAAGAGAAAAAATAATCTTTATACTCTTCAGATTTGCCAAAGGAAAATGTTGAAGAGAACTCTCCTAGAATAGAGATACAAGAAAAGTTTTTAGTTGTTTCACTTAATATGTAACAAGTCTCATTATGGAAACATGTAGAAAGAGACTCTAGATTTATCAAGCAACAGCTCATTGCACAACAGTAAAGGGATTTATTTTCCTGAAACTGCCTGTAAATAATCTACTGACACTGATGAACATTAAATATAATCACTGAGTAAAATACTTTCTAAAAAGAACATTTGTCCCAAGACAAGCCCAATTCAGAAACAAAAAAAAAAATCAATGTATATTAGAAAAAAACAATTTCAAGGTAACTTCATTTTTACAGCAGACTTTCCTGAATGCTATTTATGTAGGTGACGTTTGACTTGATGTTTTGAATTAGACTCCATTTGTCATCAAGGCCGTTTGTAATACCGTAGCCTCAGCAACAAAGAAAGGATTTATCTGGGTTCAAGTGGTCTGCTGGTTAAAACCACTTGTTTTTTATGAGGCTTCATGTATTATTTAAATGACTATGTCCCATATTTTAAAAGAAATATCTAGTGTATATATTCCAAACTCTAAAAACAGGCAATGTCAAGCAATCCTTTTCGAAAGACTGAAGTAGTTTTTTTTTTTCCTGATATAAATTTTAATTATTTTTATTTTTTTAAGGTGAGGTAGCAAAATACTAGTGGTGTTTATTACCTTTTGTTACTGCTAGTAAATGTGTACTATTTTGGGAGAGAAAGCAAAGGAGACTAAATAAGCATATGGAAAATCATTTGTCTGAGGTTGCATGTGCATGATTTTGCTTGTATGCATATGTAGGCAGGACATAACACATTTCCTCTCGAAACTGATGTACAAACTTAAAACCCTTACATTTGCAATATTTGAGATAGTACTTTCCTTTTTCTCTCTTTATGTTTTTGTCATATTTATCGTTAGGGAGTAAAGAAGAATGTTTTCTTTGAGCTCAATGAAGTCTTTTGTGGTTAATCTAAAAAATTGTATTCTTAGCATCTACCTCAGATGAATATCTGAAAATGCAGAATTCTTGTCATTTTTTCTCTCTCTAAATGGAAAATTGGCAGTTGAACTTCCAAAATAACTAAAGCAAACAAAAGCAAATACAAAATATCTCTCCACCTTAATTCTCAACTTTTATCTTTGATTTTTGTATATTCAAAATTATAGCAGCTTATTGACATCCATAGGATGTGTCTGCACAATAAAGTTAGATATCTTCCCACAAAAACTCAACAGACACTTTATACTGTGATTGACAAACCCAGTAAGTAAAAACTCCTGAAGGTACACAACATAAAGAATCCTGGCCATTTCTGGCTATTTCTACACAGTGTTAAGCATGTAGAAATAACAAAGACACAGTTGCACACGTATGCTCTAAGAACATTCCCACCCTGGCACAGCTACCAGGTATACTCAGATGCTGGAAATCACTCAAGTTAACTATGGATGAAAGGCACCGCTGCAGAATTGCTTATGTTAAATTAGAATTTCTAATGGAAAATCAAGCCAAGAAAAAACAGAATCTGCTCCTTCTAAAAGAATAAAAGGTTATAGCAATATTATTAAATTTAAAAGACCTAAATAGGCCGAAGTACTAGCACATGATCATTCACATTGTTGTTAGCACAGTCCCAGGCACAGCTTCTACCCAAGTCAAATAGCAGTATTCTGTGTCTCCACACATCTCAGGGGTTAATACAGGCAAAGAACATTCCCAGCAGGTACTTTCAAAGTGATCACCCTGCTTTGGAGATAGATGAGAGCTTAGCTTTATGGAAGAAGACGTATGGTACCAGCTGGTCTCAAAGCCAGTCTACAGCTTCAGAAACTCTGTTCTGGCACGTTTTACTCTACTAATATAGTGATAATCAGTAGTAATAAGAACTTTGAGGAATTATGAGACAGAAAATGAAAAGTACTGGGATACATTGTTTCCTCTTTGCAAGTCATCCTTAATTAAATTACAAAGGCTATTTAATTATAGCTTTGATGATCTGCCCTGTCAATCTTCAACACTGCTTTTAGCCTTGATGTTTGCTACTTCAGAATTTAAAAAGTTGACTGGCCAGCTTCCTTTCCTTTCAAAGTAAGAGGGATGAAAGCATCTGTAGTGAAATCATGCAAAAGAGATGTCTCTCTTTTGTAATCAAGAGCAACTTCATCCTGGATTTTTACATCAAAACAGTCATTTAAGCTTCATTCAGATATCAGCTGGAGCACAGAGAAGAGGAATAATATGATTTCTATAGAACTTCAACTTAATTAACAAATTCACAATAGTTTTCAAGACTTAATTTCTTAAACTACAGTATCTCAGTAGATCAGAATATGTTAAGCAAGGCTTGCAAGGCTTGAGAAAAGGGTTGTGATTTTATAGCTGCAAGCATGTTTTGCAAATGCCTGAGCAGATCCTCCTTGATGTCTATATTCTCCATATGTTCACTGGGACAGGACCTGCACACTGCTCTGTGGGAGCTCTGCCTGCAAGACCTGACCTGTCAGCAAAATGGGAAATGACAGCAGCAAACACACTGCCCCTTTGGCAGGTAATGCTGATGCTTTTGATGAGCAGGGACATGCCACAGTACTTCTCGGTCAAGTGAGCAGATCCATCCAGGAAACTGCAAAAAAAAAACAACTAGACAGCCGGGTAACTCTGCTGTTGTCTGAACTCGTGGACTATGGCTGGCAGCAACAGCCTTCAGGAGAAACAGCCAGCTTACAGGTACAATTTGCTTAAAATCTAACCTCTTCTTTCACTTACCTGGTTTCAGAAGATTTCATTGTAGTCAAGTTGTTTTAGAATTACAATACACTGCACTGTTTTCCTCATATCCTAATCTGTCATACAGCTTAATGTGATAAGTATGTGTGTTCCCAAAGTATGACCAGTTTAAAAGTGGAATTAACAGTGCTGTTAGTTCAGCAAAACAATATATGAAAAGAAAGCCTTAAAACTGTTTCCTCCACTTCTTAATTCTTGATTAATATACATTTTATGCTTTCATTTACTAAAGTACTGTAAATTTTAAAATAAAAAATATTGAGTAAAAATATTAGTCATAAATTGCTTTCCTGAATAATGATATACTATATCCTGCATGATAAAGAAAAAGCATTCATAACAAGACAAAAGTCATCTAAGAACTAAATTGTTTTTTTCATAGAAAAACTGCAATATCACACACAGAGAACATTCTCAGCTACATAATTAACTAATTGAAAGTCTCAGTCAAGAAACAAATTCATTTTGCAATGTCTGTGCAAAAGAGAAATGAGTCCACATGAATCATTAAAACACAATGTGATATAGTACTGCTTGGTTGTAGTTGATATTCACCATAAATCAATAGTAGCAATCTTATTCATATACATTCGGTGCAGTTGAATCCAATGAATACAATATTTCAATGTAGGATACAGAGGATATTTTATGCAAGTATTCTAAATGAGACAGATCTGTTTCTTTTGCACTCTGTCAAATCCCAGGAAAGATAGATAACTACGATCAATAAAGTAAGATTAGCTCTATTCAATACTGAGATATTTTCAATACCACTATCCAGAAGATTAATATCAGGAGATTATTCCAGCAATATGACAAAACCAAAGTACCACATGCCAGGATCTAAATAAGGACAGCAATGTGCTTTCTGCATTACTGCTTCTGTTATTATTGATTCTTGCAAATGACAAACTTCCACAGATTCATTTAGTTCCATTACATGTGTGAACTTACAAAGCATTCATTAACACGCGTATCTGTGTGAATTGCTGAGTATCTTTTTAGTCATTCACAATTTTGCACTCTGCACTCTTCAAAAAGTCTGTCCATTTCCTACCAACTTTCAAAAGTAATTATTTATATTTTCTGTATACAATGCACAAGCTATATGCATCTACCAACTGTTCAAAGCAGACAGCAAATGTATTTCCATGTTTTTCTATGACTAAGCTAGTAGATAAGTTTTTACTTAATAAAAAAGTGCTTCATCAATTCCTTTGCTCCATCTTAAGTGAAGATTATTATTTAAACCATATAAAACTAGAAAAATGTATCCTTAGTCTTCCTAACATTACTTCCTTTTTAAACTGAATTGAAAATAAACTACAGAGGTGCACGTAAAAAAGAAAAAGATAAAATGGGAATTAGTCACTTTCTCGATAGATTTCTTATCTGGTTTACAAGCTACTAAATCATTTTCACTTGAAATAATATTTCAGTTCACATCAATGCATTCAATTTCTGGCACTTAAATCTATCTACATTCCAGAGACATAGAAAGTAGACAATTCTGCTTCTTTTCATCTATGTTTTTACTTTCTCCAGAGGAAAAAAAAAAAAAAAGTGCATTTATTTTCTTTATATTAGTGTCTAAATAATTATATAGATACTGCGATTGTTTTGAAAGTTGACTGCCTCAGTGTACTGTATTAACACTTACTAGAACAATCTTCAGTCAATATGTATTTGATTAGAATTGAGCAAATGGTGTATAACAATTTTAGGAAAACCCATTTAGGCACCAAAAGGATATTGAAATATTTTACAAAAAGCCTTTTTGCAGAACCTTCCTCCACAGGATGTGTTTCATATGGTGTCCTATGCAATCTTTACAAAAATTAAGAAAATTCGATTCAAACTAAATAAACATTACTGTTTAAAAATTATTATACATTTACTGATGAAGAAATTTTAAAACTGTTCTGCACAGAAATATTTATTTTATGAAAATATCTGTATTTACGTTACTTACTATTTTGAAAGTATTTTACCATGTGAGGCATTTAAGCAACAAGGTATTCTATATCTTACTAATGAGTAATGGTATACTTGCATACGTAGCACATGAAGAAGCCCCTTCTGCAGACTTAATCCACATGAACGTATTTCAATCGTGTAAATAAGTCCCACTGAAGGGAGTTCAGATAAATAATGTTTAATATCACAAGAACAGCAAGACAAGGTTTAGAGGGAACATGGTGGTTTTATTCAAGTATTAAATAAACATCCTGTCACCTTAGAACTACAAAAGCTTATCAAAACTATTCAGTACTTACCTAGGGATCTACACACAGTCTGTTAGTACAGACAATAAAGAGAGTACTACTGATATATTGACTAGCCTTCTACTTCCTCTTACGAAACTTTTTAAGTCTTCTATTTCACTATTTGTCACATCTAGACGTCTAGGTCTTTGGCACAAATACAAAAATCCTTAAAAAATAATATCAATTTCATATCATAATTTGAATGTATTGTTGCTAGCATACATCATATTAAAAATGTCATAGTATTTGAGTAGTTTTAGACAATGGAAAGTAACTTGAAATCTTTCAGAGTATGAAGCTGAACAAAGTTGTTGCTTACTGTGCTCCAACAGATTAAATCTGCAGGCAGGCAAATGGAAGGATTTTTTTTTTACAATATTATTCCTTTTTTTTTTCTTTTAATGATGGCACTGCTATCAAGTTACATTTTTTAAGTTTTTTTTAAAAAATATTAGTTACCAAAAGTATTAATCTACAGGGGCATGACTTCCGGCAGAAGGGCCATGGTCCAAATTTTTATTCAAGTCTCAGTGCTTTAAAAAAGGTAAGAACTATGCAAGTACAACCAGAATTCCTTTTTTGTGAAGCATGGATTTTAATGCATGTAGTCTTATTACTTCTGCTGAAGTTTAAATAAAGTTTTAAATTATCCCTTTGAAGCAAGCAAAACATAAGCACAAATGTAAGTGCTTTGCTGATTCAGCAGCTGTTCAACTGTGTGTAGTTTTCGCTGTTGCAATCCTGATAATGATGTCTTCTGGCAAAGATAAAATAATTATGGTATTTATTGAATAAACAGTATGTAGAATACCAGTCATCCAGTACTATTACACAGCTCTAGTAATAAGAACTACTGTACTGTGACACTATCCTCCCCCTTCTGTTTTCCTTACAAGACTAACATGGTAATTTTTTCAGTCACTGCACCGCAAAAGTGTTTTCACATTGAAGGTTGAGGAATACTCTTCTTCACCTAGCACAAAGAAGGATATGACAGTGCATATGCTTGACTTTAAAGATGGTGAGGGGAAGCAGACAAGCCAAAGGGAGAAGTTTTATATGTACCTCTCCATCCAGACGCAGGCTGTTGATGAAAAGTTGTGAGGTGAAAGTATGACCCTTTGCTTACTCAAACTCTGCTTCAGCTTCTAGCTCCATCCACCCTCTGCTCCAGAAGGATATAAAATTTCCCAAAGACCAGATAAACAAAATTAAGCTTCTACTTGGAAATTCCTGTCACTTCATGTCTTATATTTGTCTATGTAAACAATCCATTAAATAATTATTTAAAAAGAAAAATGGGCTAGGGAACAATGCACGTGTCTCTGTGGTTAGCATAATAACTACTGTGTATACCGAATGGCAGAATGATATTTGAATGAGCTGACAGAACCTAAACTTTTCCTGAGAAAGAACATTTACTTACAGAATGGGTGTTTCAGGAAAGTACCTGTTGCGGATACTGCATAAATGCAAGTGTAGTTACTAAAATGCAAAACTAGATGAGCTTTTCTGGGCTACAGAAATAGACTTCATTTATGGAGGTCTATAACAATGGTTAGGCAGCATTTTAGGTGACCATAAATGAGTTCCTGATGAAATATTTCAAAGATAGAAATCACATTTAAAATCTGTGGCTCAACCCACTCATACACAAACTGTCCTATCACTTTGAAGAGAGAGATGCAGGGACTTCTTCATGAAGACAACTTATGTGTAGTTTACAGTTTTCTTAAAACAGTTTGACTATCAAATGTGGTTGAAGATACTTGTCATATTTCCAATGTAAGAGCTATATTCTAATCACAGAGGAAATAATCACCTACTGGGATTCAGCTCTTACCATCAGAAAGAATGCTTTTTGCAAGAATAGGTTGTACTGAGCCAATTATATCATACAGCATACTTGGCTCAGTTTCACACAGATTTTCACATTAAAAGAAGCACTAATTGCAGTGTCTTGATATATGCAGTTATTTGGTAGTTCTTCATAGTACGTGCCACAGATTATCAAGATCGCATAGGCCTTTCGATTTGCTGGAGGTGCTGGCTTATAGCAAATGACCACAAAAGCAAGAAAGAGAAGCCAGTAATACATTTATCTCAATATGAAGCATAAAAGGTCATGAAATATATATTATTGTGGATGCAAACCAGGAGAATCTCTCTGAACTTGATTTCCAAGAGAAAAGATGTCCTACGCTGCTTGCTAAATTGATGACTAGGAAAAGACAAAATCTATTTAAAATTCATGTCCTGCACAGTCAATCAAGTCATAAACAATACCTTCATCTTTAGGCAGAAAAGGAATTTTAAGGGCATCACTGAAGTATGAATTTCATTCTTCCTTGTCTTAGATATCTCAACAGTGTCCAGAATTGAACTATACAGTACAAAACACACGCATATATATGAACATTCATCTGTCTTATGTGTTACAAATCAGAATCTCTGAGAAATTGAATAAATGGATTCTTTTTCAGCATGTCATTTTCCTTTCTAGCTTGGCTTGTATCACACACTGAATGTTCACTCACTTGTATTACAGCTCATATTTATTAGGCAGTATTATTAATACTTTTTAGAAAGTATCAGTACATCAAAAAGAGTCTGAAGTGTTTTGAAAAAATCTTTTTCAAAGGATCACACGTATTTCTCTCTAACAATAAAGAAGAAAGACATCCCTGTTGAATGAAACAGTTTTAACAAAATAAAAGTTGTGTGGTGTTTGTCAGATTGAACTAATAAAGAAGCCTGAACAATAGCCATTCTCTTCCCTTTTCTTAGGTTTGTTTAATCTGATATGAGTAACTTTCATCAGTTAACAAGTCTCTATGAAGAAGAGGTCACTTTGCAGTACACTTGGAACTGGATGCATTTCACCAATCTTTCAAAAAAAATAAAGTTTATGATTCTAGCTGTGAACCACATCACATTAATTTATTTTGTAATTCTTATTAAAAATACTGTGGGAATAGGATGGGCTTATGAAAGAAAAAATCAGGAGCCTAAAATTTTTTTAAATCATATTTGAAGTTATTTTACTGTAACTACGTGAGCTAAGTCTTTCCTTACATATGGAATGTCTGTCTATGCAACAGGGGGCCAAGGGGATGGGAGCACTGCTGTGGCACACTCCCTCTGGCTCTGCTGAGAAGGGGACTCCTCACAGACCTGAGAAAACAGTTTCATCACCATTATAGGCTTTTTCAGAGATTTACTTCAGACTAACTCTGTCCTTGTTCAGTGATCCAACTACGTATGAACAATTGAACAGCAGTTTAATATCGTTAGCATCTGAAAATAGTTTAGGACTGCTCTGAAAGGTAAAGGAAAGCTCCATATGTGTGGGCATGTCATGGTTTTAGCTGGGACAGTGTTAGCTCTTCTTTTTAGCAGCTAGAAGAGCTCCGTGTTTTGGTTTTACTCAGAGGCTTGCTCTGAGAAGAATGCTGATAGCAAGCTGATGTTTTGTGGTTGGACGTGAGACTCCAAGGACTTTTCAGTGTGCTGGAGTGCAGAAGCACGGCGGGATAAAGGGGAAGCATAGCTGGGACAAGGGGGACACGATTCCCCTTGTGATTTGTGGTGGAACTTAAGATTGAGGGCCAAACTGGCCAATTAGTATTCCATATCATGCAGCGTCATGCCCAGTATAAAAGTGAGGGTGAGCCAGACAGAAGGGCTTTTGCGCTTTGGCTCTTTCGCCGCTTTTGCTCTTTTGCGCTTGCTGCGCTGTTGCTCTATTGCCTTTTTTTTTTTTTCCTCTTTCTTCCAGTACTCCCACTCTCGGAGTACTATCTCTCTCTCTCTGCCCCTCTCTATTTCGGGGCCTCGCGTTCGTCCGGGATTGCAGCTTCGGGACGAGACGGGCTTCGCATACGAGGGGGTGGTGAGCACCTACACTGTGTATTAAATCATCTGTATTAAATTGTTCTTATCTCAACCCACGGGTTTCCCGTTTGTCCTTTAATTCTCTCCCTCATCCCTGGGGGGTGGGGGAGGGTGAGTGACCGGCTGTGTGTGGGGTTCGGTTGCTGGAGCAGCCTAACCCACGACAGGGCAATAGGGAGAACCATCACAGAAGTGAACTTCTCATCAAAACTATAATGTTCACATGCAAATCAGCTACCTTTTTCAAAGCAAAGCTGTATTTACTCTTATTACCCCATAGAATATAAAAAGCAGCTGAACTAATATATTTTTAAATATATTTTTCTTTTTCTACCAAGGCCCTCCCAAGCCCAACAAAATACCCAGTGGACCTCACTGAAGAGAGGTATGGGATTTTCAGTATATGTCAGAGTGATATGCTTTACATTTACAGGTTATTTAATAGGAGTTAACAGAGGTCTTTCTATTGTCTGCGTTCTACACAACTATTCATAAGTCCTCTTGAAACTATGCGCTTTATGATCAACTGCAATTAGACACATCATGAAATTAATTTCATAAGTCTGTAATACTTTTCAAACTACACAAGCATCCTTACAAGTATGTTTTAGATCCTTTGGTTGTGGGGAGAATATCCAAATGTCATCCACTTACTTAATTTTTTTATTTAAGTATTTCAGATCTTTTAGATTCAAATAATGGAAGCATAAGACTCATTAAAAAAATTCTAACTCATCATACTATTTTAAAGGAATCTGCATTTGTTTTCAGCTTCTGCAGGAAAGAAAAGGAATGGCAACCTTATTGTAAGAATGATAAATTCATGAGAAGAACATTGTCTCTTCTTCATACACCTGATACCATTTTTCACACATTTGCCCTTTATATGGCTGGGTAGAAACATAATTACTTAATGAGAAGAAGAATTAAAATTCTTACGAAGAACTCAAAAGACTGGTACTCCTTGTACACCTTTGAAAAGATACATTATAATTTGTATATAAAAATAAAAGTGAAAAGGGAAAAATATGTCCATTAAAGTTTCATGCAGTGATTTTCCTACACTAGGAAGTGTTTGGGGATGAGCTGTCATACTGATTCCATCAAGTAATTTACACTGTGGCACAGTGAACTGCTTGGGCATGGAGATGCTAAGTAGGACCCATATGGTACACAGGCCATGTACTGATTCTCTCACAGAAATTAGTTTCATTTCATTGAAAGAGTGGATGAAGTTTGCAATTTGGCTGCTTGAAAGTAAAACAATTAGACATTTCCACACAATCTCACACAGATTTACTAGAGAATACCCCAACAACTTGGACTATGCCATTTCCCTCTACCAAACGTTATATCCTGGATCACAGGTACGTTGTTGAGCCTTTAGGCTTTTTGGAGTGGACAGGTCATGTCTATGCAGTACTTCAGCTTGAATGCTCCATAGCATAACAGCTATCCCATACTGCTCAACAGCCCCAAAACACGAGCCCCTATAAAATCATCATGCAGCTTATCTGTGCACCGCACTCCACTCATATGGGCAAGTAATCAGTCCTGCTTTCTTTCCATGGAATTCTATCTCTAGATTTCTTTAATGAAAAGAACTAGAAAACTCTTTCTGTCTCCCGAGCTGGCCCAGCTGGAAGAAACTTCTACATAACCTGGATAAGCTTGAGAAGTGGGCTCATGTGAATCTCACGAGGGTCAACAAAGTGAAGTGTAACTGAACATGGGTCAGGGCCATCCGCAGCATCAACACAGGCTGGGAGATGAAGGGATTGAGAGCAGCCCTGCCAAGGAGAACTTAGGGGTACTGGTGGATGAAAAGTTGGATATGAGCCGGCAATGTCCACTCACAGCCCAGAAAGCCAACTGTACCCTGGGCTCCATGAAAAGAAGCACGGCCAGCAGGTTGAGGGAGATGATTCTACTCCTCTACTCTGCTCTTGTGAGACTCCACCTGGAGTACTGCGTTCAGCCCTGGGGTTCCCAGCACAAGAATGACATAGACCTGTTGGAGCAGGTCCAGAGGAGAGCCACAGAAATGATCAGAGAGAGGGAACACTTCTCCTATGAAGACAGGCTGAGAGAGTTAGGGTTGTTTGGCCTGGAGAAGAGAGGGCTCTGGGGAGACATTATTGCAGACTTTCAGTATTTAAAGGAGGCCTATAAGAAAGATGGGGACAAATATTTTAGCAAGGCATGTTGCGATAGGACAAGCGGTAATGGTTTTAAACTAAAAGAGGGTAGATTTAGATTAGATATAAGGAAGAAATATTTTACAATAAAGGTGATGAAACACTGGAACAGCTTGCCCAGAGGGGTGGCAGATGCCTTATCCCAGGAAACGTTCAAGGTCAGGTTGGATGGGGCTCTGAGCAACCTGATCTAATTGAAGATATCTCTCTCCTCATTGCAAGGGGTTGGACTAGATGACCTTTACAGGTTCCTTTCAACCCAAACCGTAATATCATTCTATGATAAACCTCCATAGATTCCAGGTCAGGTCCCCAGCAGTGCTGTTTCTTGAGATTTGGCCTGGCTGTTGCTAGCACAGTTCTCCAAGCTTGCCAGAGCTCTACTAATCTTAGAGTGGAAGTGAGGATAGCAAACATGTACACATAGAAACACAGGACGCGCAAACACTTCAGAGGTGTCCAGATCTGACCTCAGGAGACATCTGCAGTCTAAGCTCAAATTTGTGTGTCTGGATGAGTTGGATGTTCTCATTGTTTATCTCAACGTAACTCCTTGGGAAAAAGTACTTATCACAATGCCACACAACTATTGTGTACACCAAGGACATAAGGGCCCTATGGCTTTTGTGAGTGAGCAATGTCTTCTCAGTAGACCACAACATGGGCTGCAGATGAAAGAGCTCAAACAAGAATGAGCAAGAGGAGTCACAGGGTGAGGACTGGTGGGGCTGGCTGTTGTAAGACATCTTACTGCTGTCACTTCCCTGGCATATCTTGATAATTTGCTCTGACTGAAAAATCATTGCTTTTCTGACTGTGAAGATTTCTTGAAATCTTTTTGGAAACTGTAATTGTATTACTTTTGACAAGGAGTAACCCATATCCTTTGCAGAGAGAATGTTGCATTTATAGTGATGTTTCTACAGTATTTAGTATTTTTACAACAGGAAATAAACAGCTTAACTGATTATGTCTTACAAGTTCACAACTACGTTTTATTTGAAGTGACTAGGTCAGATCCTGCTCTATCCAATGTTCTCACTCAGCCAGATTTATATCAAGCTTCTTAAAGAAATTGTTTCAGCAATTTGATGGAAAAAATCTGAACTTGCAGTTTAGTACAAGTACAAAATTCAGATACAGGTACATTAAGTAGGAGATAAAATTCTCTGAAATTCAAATGATAGTGTCACTTTCTAGCTAAGAAACATGTGGGAAATATATTGTTTCAGCAATACTCCTGTCCTATAGTAGTCCTATCTGTATCACAAAAACTATGCAAAAAGTTACCATGTCAAACTTGTTGGTGCTATTGTCTTGGTTTAGAGCAGCATGAAGGCAATTAGAATCTAGCTATATCACTATGAAGTGAAAAATTACAGTTAAAGCCAAAGGACCTTAATAGCTTATGTGATTCTAGTATTTAAATTATGCTAAATTAACCTCCAGAGTCTAAATCCTCATCTAACAAGAAGCTTTATACATTAAAAAGAGGGCACAGAAACAAACATGATTACAAGAGACTGTAAGCTTTTCAGCATATAACCAGTCAGAAGAAAAGCACCATCAAGGTGACTTAAATATTTCATATTGACAGTATCTAATACCATTTATGATTTATTCATAGTATTTATAGAAGATGACATAATTCCTAAGATCTAAAAAAAGCTCTAAGAACTTCTTAGGCCAACAGTAATTATGCTTTGTCTGTCTGGTTCAGTCATAACTACTGTAGTCTTTCCATACTAAATATAGAATCAGACTATAATCTTTTGAAAAAAAATAGTATAAAATTAAAAATCCATCATGAAAACAGCTGGATTTCAGTGGTCAAATGAACATACCAGTTACTGCGTGCTGATACAAGTAAACATAAAAATTAGTAAAGTAATAATAAGTGATTTGGGCATACAGGTAAGGGACAGCCATAGTACCTAGGGAACTGTGACAGTAAGTAATGTTCAGAATGCTCCAACATGTGAAACATGAAGGTGGCAAATCAGGCTGTTATCCACGTGCTGCGGTCAGTGCTGACAGCACGTACCTGTTTACTGCGAGAGGAACCAGGACTTCCTTCCCAATGATCTGAATCTCAGCTTCCTCATTATACATGTAAGTGTTGAAGAAATAAACTCAACAAAGGAAATCTGTATATCTACCCTCATAACTTCTAAAACAGCGAAAACGAAAGTTTATCGCTGATCTAATTATTTGAGCGGTGTTAAAAGGTAGCTGATCTTTTAAGGGAGTTTGGCTAACTCATACTTCTACATGTTCGCTGAAGTTCTGATAGTGCCTTATGTTCAGCTTTTTTATGAAATCCTGGCATTGTTCATTACGTAATTTTTTTCCTAGACCATTTCCTATCACTATTAATTTTTACTCCTTTTTATTACAAGCCCTTTAAAGAATTATGCTTACATGAACATAAGAAAATAATTACCTGACTAAAGTGTTCTGTATCTTATACCTTATATCTTATACCTTATATATTTCCACACACTTACTTATGTATTCAAAAGTTAAATATTTATTCTGCAAGACAGACAGCAAAGATAAACTGCAGTACTGCAAATGCCGAGGGGCATGAGAGTATTATTCATGTAATGTGAGTATTTCAACTCCATTCTCTCAACCACTGTGTAATCCAAATGACTTCAACACTTTCCAAATACAACTGCTTATATTGTGAAATTAATGCAGAGATGGGCTACTTTTAAACTATGCTAGTGCTATGCTGTATTACCTGTTACATTTTAAAAAGACCTTCACAGTTTTTGATGTTATTGTACAGATTTATTTCCCAGCTCATCGGCATTCTGTTTTTTTTCTGTGTTTTTTCGTTGGTTTGTTGGTGTGTTGTTACTGTTGCATGTTTAGCTCATGTTTTGTTTTATTTACAATGCATTAGGACCATATCTTTTCTGAAGTCTTGAAATTCACTTCACTAACATAGACAAATTAATTAAAAAAATGAACTTTAAAGCTATGTACGGTGAAGCAGGATACCTACTTCATTAAAAATGGAGTTCTAACTTCAAATACATTCATCACCAAAATAGTAAAGTACTAGAAAGGAACAGTGAGATGGTGCAGTGTTAGCTTCCTGCAGTAAATAGATACATTGAAAATATTCTCTATTTCATTAACTTAGACTAGCAATCTGTAACACCTATTTATGTTGTTCCTCGACATATATTGAAATATTTATGGACATTATTTAGAAAGTGAGATCATTAATAAAACAGCATTGTGTCTTAATTTATGTCTTTAACCACCCACTATACTACTAACACAAAAGTAACAGACTGAAGTAAGAAGACACATTTTGTGAGGACTGTCTCAAAATAGGCCTGTTGTTAGTATTTTGAGCCAAAGATGCCACAACAGAAAGTAAATAGCTGATAATGAAAAGTAGCAATGAATGAGGAGAAAGTGTTCAGAACACAGGAAAAAGGAAATTACATTTCTTTTGCCTTCCCTGCTGCAGAATATTCCTGTTTTAAATTATTTTGAATATTTTGTCTTCTGCTGTTTAATAAATCTGCCCTGAGGAAATGAATATAGCCTTTAATCAGAACTGTGCATTTTATTTGGACTTCTCTGAGAAGTACATATGGTTAATGGAGGAATAATATTTTTGAGAGAAATCATATGGAATGCAATGGAAAATATCAACCTTTACATTAAATGGTCTTAGTAATGAAGAGACAACAGTACAGTGAATTAAAAAAGTCTAAATTCAGCCAGGCAGAATCATTATCTGATTTCTTTCAACATATTTTTACACTTATTTCCTGTACTTTTTCCTGAGTTTGCTAAAAGTGTTAAACACTATGGGGAATTTGCACTTGTCCATCATAAAGTGGGACCAAGATTCTTTTTTTCAGAGATCACTGAAGAGTCAACAGGTACTAAGAGTTGTAAGAATTTCTGACCTTTGGTAGATTCATTTCAGAAACTCTAACATCATTTAAAAGGGTTTGCTTTATTGTGAAATAAAAGTCGAGGTGGAAGGTTCTTTATCACATTTCCAGTGCCATTCAGCCCTTCCTCTGTTACTTCTTTTCTACTTTTTCTCAGTGAATTTAGTGTTCATTAAAGTACAAGACTAACAGCACTGACCAAGCTAAGCAGAGTATCCAGGCTGTGCAAGTTTCTTACTCCAACTCTACTGATTCACCCTTTTCTCTTAACCTGCAAACTACCTTGTTATTCTGGTCCTTGGCCTCTCTTGTGCCGAGACTGTCAATCACATCACATTTGCAGTGTTTTTTATAAGCTGTGGAAAAAATCAAGACAAAGGTGAAACTACCCAACTAATTTCTGCTGCTATGTCTCCTGTGTAGAAAGAGATATTTTTTTAATTGGCTTCACAAACTTAGGACATGCTGACAAGTTCTTGTGAACTTTTCATTCAAATCACAGATTTCTTCTATATAGCATTTATTCCCCTAAAAAATAATTTTAAAAAAATACATTCTTTAAAGTATCTTTTAAAGGAAATATGGGCCTTTTATGATATTTCCTTCTTTTTCCAGGACTTTCTAGACACGTAAATCATTCAATAGCAATTGCAACAGCTATGCTTAATTCTCTAAGCTTTCAGTCAGTAGCATGCTGATAGTATGTTAGTGTATATTTGCATAATGTGCACACAGCACAAAATTTTCCTTTTGTTAAATCTGTATGAACAGGAACGGATTTACCTAAAATGAGGAAGGGCAAATGGCATAGAATATAAATCTTAAACTAAAATCTGCTATCCATCTCACTCTGCCCACCCAGCTAAGTACTGAGTGATAGGGTTCTATTCTTGAAGCCACATCACCCAAAATTCCCATGACAAGCGCTAAGTTTTCGTTTCTCGTTAGTTGACTGCAGTGCTGGCAACCAGTGTCTCCAGCCCAGAGCCCAGTTTAGGCCTATCTTGGTCTCTTTTATCCACTAAATCAGATTCAGGAAACTATGCACCTCTCCCTGTCTACAACCCAGCCGAGAAAGTATGTGTCCTAAGGCATAGGAAAGGTTAGCTGGGTCTCTTGTCACTTCATAAACCAAGTGGGCTCTCCCGCTCATATCAGGATCATGTTCACCAATACACACTCACAGGCACAACTGCTCTTTGGAGGACAACTGAGCTGTAGAGCTCCCAACAGTGTTCAGTCAGCCCTAGATTTCGGAATTCAGGTGACAACAAAGAAAAATTAAATAATTAAGCTCTTGGGATAATGCTTGTCAGGTTAACTCTCAAAAATTTGCATCTAATGTTGTCCTGGGTTTATGTGGTGGGAAGTCTCTGTGGGAAGGACTCCCCACTCTGTGGGAGACGGACGGTGAAGCAGAGATGGATCTGCAGTCCATGAGAAGAGACTTCACCCCGGAGCAAGTGGCTGCGCCCTAAGAAGTCGTGGCTCCATGGGTAAAGCCTGCACTGGAGCAATCTGATGGGTAATGATTGCATCCTGCAGGAAGGACTCACGTTGGAGAAGTTTGTGGAGGACTGTCTCCCATGAGGAGGGGTACCATGCTGGAGACGGGGAAGAGTGTAAGGAGCCCTCTCCCTGAAGAGGAAGGAGTGGCAGAAACAATGTGTGATGAACTGACCTGCAACACTCCTCATACTTTCCTGCACATACTTAACCATAACTATGAACTACAGGCTAATTAAACAGATAGTGAGGTGGGCTGAATGACCGGGCCCAGAGTGTGGTGATCAGCTGCGCAAACTCTAGTTGGAGGTCAGTGACTACTGGTGTACCCATGCGGTCAATACTGAGTCCAGTCTCGTTTAACATCTTCATTAAGGACCTGGGTGATGGGGCAGTTTGCTGATGATACCAAACTAGGAGGAGTATCTCATATGCCAGAGGGTCACACTGCCATCCAGAGGGACCTCGACAGCCTGGAGAAATGGACTGATAGGAACCTCATGAAACTCAACAAAAAGTGCAAAGTCCTACACCTGAGGAGGAACAAACCCATGCACCTGTACACGCTGGGAGGAAACCACCTGGTAAGCAGCTTGTCAGAAAAGGACTTGGGGGTCCTGATGGACACCAGGTTGAACACGAGCCAGCAATGTGCCCTTTCAGAAAAGAAGGTGAATGGCAGGCTGGGTTGCATTGGGGTAAGTATTGCCAGGAGGTTGAAGGAGGTGATTCTTCTCCTTTATTCAGCAATGGGGAGGCCACACCTAGAGTGCTGTGTCCAGTTCTGGGCTCTCCCATATGAGAGAGACATGGACATACTAGAGACGGTCCAGCAAAGAGACACTAAGATGATTAAGAGACTGGAGCATCTCTCCTATGACAAAAGGTTGAGAGAGCTGGAACTGTTCAGTCTGTAGAAGAGAAGGCTCATGGGGATGTTACCAATGTATATAAATAC
Organism: Tauraco erythrolophus; assembly: GCF_009769465.1. Lineage (NCBI taxonomy): Eukaryota > Metazoa > Chordata > Aves > Musophagiformes > Musophagidae > Tauraco > Tauraco erythrolophus. The sequence continues at coordinate 47,471,147 of NC_141466.1, read as the reverse complement.
CTAAAGCGAGGGTGCAAAGAGGACAGAGACAGGCTTTTTTCAGTGGTGCCCAGTTACAAGACCAGAGGCAATGGGCTCAAACTGAAGCACACAAGGTGCCATCTAAACATCAGGAAACACTTTTTACTGTGGTGTTGACTGAGCACTGGCACAGGTTGCCAAGATCATGGAGTCTCTCTCCTTAGAGATATTCAAAATCATTCTAGATATGGTCCTGGGCAACTAGCTCTAGGTGGCCCTGCCTGAGCAGGCAGAGTTGGACCAGATGATCTCCAGTGGTTCCTTCCAACCTCAACCATTCTCTGAACTAATGTGCACTAAAGGTATACTGTATCAAATAATTGTTATTTCCTAAACTGATGGTGAAGAAAAGGAAAAGAAAATGAGGAAGCTAGTCTGTACTATTTTTTCCTGGTTTTAATGACACTTTTCAATAACGTGCATAGATTGCACCAGCACAGCAACAATTCTGGTTCCACTCATCAGATGAATTAATAATGTGTTTCTGCTAGAAGTAGATGCCAAACCATAGAATTACCTGGCAGTATCTGCCCCATCCTATAGAGCTGCAGCTTAAAGAGTCAAAGACACTCTCTTTGTGCTAGAGAGAGCTTTACAAGGCTTGGTGAGAACTGTGCTGATATTATTTAATTATGGAACACAAAACTTCCTGAAACCTAAACTTTGAACCTGCATAGAAGGTTCCAAAGTTCCATCAAGCAGGAAGACTTTAGAATTTTCAGCAATTCCTTCCCTGTCAACTGTAAGCCATTCTATGCCCTAAAAAAACCAAAAATATTTCAGTACAACAGTGGTAGATCATTATCAGTGACTCCATAGTGTAGGAAGGAGGCAGTGGGAAGAGTACTCATGTAGGTATACCTCATGATTCAACCTGCAGCATTTGATTTTTTTTGCTCTGCAGTCTGGCTCAAAGAAAAAAAAAGGTACAGGGAAGAGACTGGGATTTAAAAAAAAAATACTGTGTGGTATTATATGATGAATGTATTAAGAATTAATGATGAATAGCTGCGTAAAAGCTTTTTGCTTGTCAATGGTCAGACTAAAAGGATCCACACATCCAAAGGATGTGTGATCAATAGCAGATATCTAGGAAAGGTATAAAACCAGAGAAAGCAAGTAGTAACACTTTGTCAGGACATAACACTTTCTCAACCCCAATAACATGTAGTTCAGAAGACTCCTTAATCAAAGACCCTAACTGATTTCTCCTCCATTAATTTTAATTTTAGTAGTACCTGTTTTTGAGATGAATATGTAGACTCTATGCGTGACCAAGCAAATGAGGTTGGAAAAACTCCAAAATACCTAGAAGTCAGGCAATATTAGTTTTCAGAATTGCTCAGCAGCCATTTGCAAAACTATCGGAAATTTGTAATTTAAATAATGTTGCAGGAATTAAAAACATTTACTCCAGATGCCAGTCTGAGTCATTTCTTCATGTAGATTTGTATATAATGTCAACTGTGAAAGACCTGAGTTGGCCTCCATGTCTGCTACTGAGATGATAATAATGAAGTAATTCATAATGATCCTTTGAATCACATGGGAATAAATGGTTTGGGTAAAGAATCCTTAAACAAGGAAGATACTCAAGGCAACCATTAGAAACTAAGGAATATTACTCTCTTTTCACTAGTTTGTCAATCACATTCAGAAAAAAAACATGCTAAAACTGCCACTAACGAAAGTGAGTCAACAAAACAGCACACTGGCATCTCGTATTTGAGTTGGAGGGAGATTCACGTTTTTGAGTTAGTGTTACAAGTCTGCCAGCATCTGACTTCTCTTATGTTTATACTGCGCTCAGCTTCCCTGCTGCTCTATAACTCATAAGTTCAGAATTGCAGCGGTTTAAACTTACTTAGGCTCATTGCCAGGACTTTGGAGGTTTGGTCATCACTATCTTAAATTATGAGTGAAGTGAGTTCTTCGTGGATGCATGGTCACGTCATATTTCTATCACATGGTGCAGAAAGATTTGTAACAATTGATGGTTCTTCTATTAAAAGGGCTACAATTGGAACAGAAACGAATATATTCCTGGTCAAGGATGAGGTACGTTGGCAGAGCTACGTAACAAATGCTTGCATGATTGGAGAATGCAAATAAAGCTACTTCAGCCATTACTAACGACTGAAACATTTCAAGAAAATGTTAGGTGCAGATTAAAATGTGTTGAAGCTAACCAAATTTGGCTCATGTGCTTTATATTAATACATAAATCAAATAAAAGTTCTCTGAATAACCTGAAAATTAAGAAGTTCCTTCCAGTCTCCTTAGATGTGTTTAAAATATCATGAGAACTCAATAAGAGAAGCAAGATAACACAATGAGCTCAATGTCTCTCCTGTCTCTCCCATTGACTTGCCTCCAAACAAAATCAAATAACATCTGCCAAATGCCAGCCTGTTCAGCTTGCTAATGAGTTTAAAAATTCAGAGTATGACCGTTGCTCAGCAACTGATAAAGAATACCAGTCACATGGTGCTATAGCTAATATACAAGAGATCTTTACCCCTAATTTTCTAAAATTCTATGAAAAACAGATTATTGGAAACACTATTTTTTCAAGGGAATTTACTAACTGCCTTTTTGGTACTGTTCTGTAATTTGTTCTAATGCTCAGGAACACCAGTATTCAGGTGACTGAAAGGGTGCTTAAGTTTTTCAGTCACATATCTTTTAGTTCATGCATTTGTATGGTGGTGGAATTCTATTCAATTCAGTTGTTTGCTGACCATTTCAATAGATAGCCAAAGCCAAAAGCTGAAAATGCTTTAAGCCTTAAGAACATGCCACTGAATTTGTCTGACAGGCTGTTAAGCTAAAACTAAATTGAAAACTATAATCAGAAGTGGAAGAGGGGGATCAGAGGACTTAGAAACCATGGTTTGTGCAGTAGAGATGTAATCAATCTCAGAGAGGAAAAGACAGGAGGGTAACAGTCACCCTGTCAAGACTGTTTCCTCATCTCAGCTGGTCTGCTGGAAAATCTAAAAATTGACCATTAATCAATCCGTCAATCAATCAGGCAGTAATCATCAGTGAAAGGAGGTTATAATGGGAAAAATTTAAACAAAGAGACACAATAGCATTTTATTCCACCTGACACATGAAAGAAAGACTGCAGTTATGGAAATGCTCTGTGCCAGATGAGACTAACGTGCCAAAGTTGCATAATTAACTTTATTGCTCTTTCTCCAATGGTGTTTATGCAGGAGCCAAAATATACTGCTATTGCCACCAACATTAAGTATCAGTATTTCTAGCCTAAGGTACTTAGACACAATATTAATGCAGATGCAGAACAAGGCTAGGAATTCCAGGGTTGTATTTAATTTCTGAAAGAAACAATGTTTAAAAAAGAGAAAGCTCATCAAAAAGAAGCCGAAAGGGGCAACCTGGAGAATTAAATCTTTCCTGACAGCATAGAGTTTTCATAAAGAAACCACATTGGAAACACAGTGCCAATGCACACCACATCTTTAGAATAGACTGAAAAGGTACAAAAGGACTGAAAAGCCTGGGTAACTAGCAGAGTAAAGGAGGTTATTAGAAGCAGGAAGGCACCTCGAAAAAGCTGAAGCTGAGTTTAAATGAAGAAAATAACTTTGGCAGATAAGGCAGACCAAAAATTAATTTGAGAAATAGATAGCAAAAGAGATTCAGAGATAATAATAAGCCTTTTTTTTTTTTTCCAAACAAATCGAGATCAGAAAGCCTGGCACAGAGCCTGCAGGTCCTCTTAATGATCAGAGTATAAAAGGAACACTTAGAAAGGACATGCAATTGCACAGGAGCTAAATGACTTCTTGGCATCAACATTTGCTTTGAAAAAAATGGGGAGATTCCCACCTCAATATATTTCGCATGAGGATTCATCAGAGGATCCATCTAAAACGAAAGTGACTGTAGAAGAGATTACAGAACAAGTCGACAAAATTAGCAGCAGAACACCACCAGGATTAAATGGTATATCCGAGATTTAATGGTTACCCATTGAATTCTAAGAGATCTTAAGAATGAAATAGCTGAATAAGCATGTGTGGCAAATGTCAGGCAATTTCCCTTAAAAGAAACGGGTTCTGGGGAAGATCCAGGGAATTGCAAGCTTGTAAGCCTGGCACTGGACAAAAGAGCAGAAACTATACTAAATAATAGGTTTAATGGACATTTGCATAAATATTAAGAAAAGTCAAGAACGCTTTTATAATGGAAAATCTGACTTTAGAGCAATATTATTTTGGTGGAGTTTTTTTTAAGAGGTCAAAAAAGTCTCAGTAACAAACAATTCTTTCTGTACCAGCAATAGTTCCCCTACAGCTAAAAGTATCACAACGTTTTGAGGAAAACAGAGTTTGAAACTGAAGTTATTTAGAAATATAAAGGATGGTTCCTCAAGCCTCCAGCAAGATTCAGTACTCCCTTTTCCCTGCATGGCTGTAAGAAATCAAAGTTTAATACTATGACTCTGCTGTATACAGAGTTTCTGTTTTGAGTAGGTTTATCAATTTTTACAGTTTCTCTAAGAACTCTGCAGCTGAAATACTAAAAGTGTAGCACCAAGTTTTGCAGGTGAAAAAAGGCCTATGCAAATTACAAAGGTGACATACTGTACAAAGATTTTATTAACATCATGTATAATTTGACTGCTGCTTGTCATTTAATGAATCTCAAACTTGAGTTACGCAAATAAAATTTGAAATCCAGGGAAGCATTACATTTCACCTCTCATATTCACACATAATTTACCCATATTTTACAGGTAACAGCCTTTAACCCTCTACACATAAAGCCGAATATATTGAAACAGGAAAAGATGTCCTGCAAACAAACCCAACATGCACAATGACCTGGACTACTGCAAAGGATGACTTACAATCCTGTACAATTAGTTGCCATCATAAATTAGGTTTGACCCATCATTGGCAAACTTCTAGCAGAATTTTTTTTTTCAGAGGTGAGAATGATATGTTTCCTTGTCTATTGCACTTCTTTGAGAGTTCTTAATTCTCCCATTCTGCATTGCACTGGTATTGCGCTTTGTCCTCTGACTGAGATTTTGTCCAGAGACACCATCTAGCACCTATTTTATAGCTCAGTAGCATCTGGCATCTTCCCTACTGCCCTGTGGTACACTTAAGACAGAAGGTTCTACAATGTCCCTAAAACACAAACACTAGGGACAAAAGAAGAAAGAAAATGATTACATTAATTTTATTAGAAACCCTCACTTAATAGCCATTGAAACAAAAACCAAACAGAGCTTTCCTACTGAAAAGAGAATTACTGGAACTTCCATAGTAGTGAAACATTCAGTCATTTTTAAATATGGATAATCTGACGTAATTTAAACTTTCAAATCAAATGTCTTTGTTGGTCATTAGTCAACATAAGGAAATAGGTCCCTATAGAGATCAACCCTGCCTATTTCAGACACCTACTTCAAGATGAAAAGAATTATCTTCAAGTTAGACTCAGATGCCTCAAATTCTAGCTAAGTTAGACTACATGAACTGAACTCTGAGCAAAAAGTGAGTTTGTGGGTACTTGTGTCAAGCCAGCCACTTTTGGGTAAGAGTTTAATCAAATTTTAGCCTGAGCAATAACATTCTACCTCTGACCAATATAATCTGATGTTTCACCTGGGTGCAATATTTTTCATTCACTAACCAAAATTCAGTTAGGAAAGGCTGCTGGCCACTATTAAGCTGGTTCCCTGTGTCACCTTGTGAGTGGCTGCCTTGAACCTTTATGAAATACCAACAAGTATTAGGAAATTAAAAGCAGGTTGTATCTCAGTATGGCAGACAATAGCTTGCTGCACTTATGGAGGGGAAGGAAAAAAAAAAAAAAGAACTTTCCAAACGAATCCTTACACTTCAGAAAACTTTCCGTGGAAGATTTCTTTCACATTTCTTTTAAAACAGTTGCAAAAATACAAGAGAACAAACAGCAGTGAGTTCCTCTGGAAGAAGAATTACGCAGTGAATTGGTCTCAGAAAGGTTATCAAAACTCTACAGAAAATTCTGAGAAACATTATACAAAATCATCCCTCAAAAGCTCGTAAGAAATTTACAACCAGAAAGAAATCTATAAAGATATATGGGATAAATATAAGAAAAATTGTCATATTTTCCCAGCATTTTAACATAACTTCACAAGCTGGCAATTTTTACAGCTGTACTCTTATATAACTATTTATAAAAATACTGTTTACATGCAGCACTACATCTGCGACACATTATCTATTTTTAGATGCTTTATCTCTTTAGTACAGAGAATTTTACAGTAATTCAAACACTTCCCAGTATTTGTCCAAAAATCGTGTAAGCATCTTTGAAAACAGTATGCAGAAACTGCAGAAAACTTAAAATGACTTCCCGACGGCTGAAGCTTCTAGAGAATACAATCGCTTTCTCTTCTAGGGATGACTCTCTTTCTTCGCTCCTTTTCATGAACACAAACGAGTAATACTTCAAGTGCGGCTCCAGGGACAGGGCCTACTCTGTCAGGATTACCGAGGAAGCCAAATGCAATTCTGATTCAGTTCTGTAGCTTTCTGCCGGGTTGGCACAGGGAAAACCATGAAGGCAGCAAAATAACAATAATGCTGTTCCAGATACGTGAATAGAAGCTCAGTTCTTTGGATGCAAACCTCTCTTTGAGCGCTGGAGGATCTGAGCAGCATCCAAAGAGGGAACTACAGTAACCTTGTGTCAACGGCACAAGGGCGCTAGCAAACTGCAGCCTGGAGAGGGACCCCTTTTCTCACCAAATTTGCTCTTGTAACTTCTGCCTCTCCCCCTGAATGTTTTCAGTCATTTTTTTCAGCATACTTTGCCTATATAACATGTGGGGTTTAAGATCTATTTAAGAAGAAAATGAAATCTCTGTATCATGTAAAGTGAGATTATATTTCAACTACAATTTCTTTCAATGGAAATGTACATATTCCTCTGAAATTAGTTCTTATCTTAGTTCTTATCTTCCTCATTCCCTGCAGTTCAAAATTATTTATATGCTGAAGGCTCATGTTAGAACCTTTCTTTTTGCTTTTTCATAATTAATATTTTGTTAAGTGATTTGGACTATTCTTTTAAAATTGACTAGTTAGAAATCTTTGTGGTTTGGAAGCAGGTGTTAGTTTTCTTTTGAAATATGAACACATGAATGTTTTATCACTACATACGTACACCTTCACTCTTCTACAGATGTTGTATGCAGCGCCTTACATCAGAGATGGGCCTTTCTCTTCCTTCCCCATGTCCTGTGTTCAGTAACTGATGCAAAGATTAGACTAGCTTGCTTTGAGGGACTGCAAAACTCTAGAGGGTAAAGATCTGGAAAACTGAAGTCATTTAAGTACCTTTGGATCATTAGAGAGATGATTTTAAAAACCCAAATTATCTGGAAAAAAAATGTTCAAGAATAACAATAATAAGTGAAGAAACAAAATATCTTGGAGTACAATCTTAACAAGTCAGCTAAGGAATGGTGAGAAATGAAGGAAAGTTTCCAGAAGCACAAGTAAATGGAAGTTTTGATCCTTCATGCAGCACAATTCAAAAATCTTTCAAGAAATGCTCATATGCTAAAGATAAACATTACAGTCTGGGAGTGAAAGAGAAGTAATTTGGTTATGGTCACCTGAAACATTTCTCTGATCACTTGCACATCATGAGGTGCCTCTGTTCAACTGGTATGAGGCTCTGGAGGTGGAAGGCCTGTCGATTGATGATGTGAATGACAGTCCATCTGCACCAGAGGTGTTGCCAGGGTCAGAAAGGCCTACCCCCGTATCATGACCACCTCCATGAGGAAGAAAAGACGAGTAATAGTTGCAGGCGACTCCCATCTGAGGGAACCAAAGGGTCTGAAATGCTGGGCAGATCCTCCTCTTAGAGAAGTCTGATGCCTCCCTGGTGTGTGGGTTAAGGACATGGCTAGGAAACTTTCTAGCCTGGTACGGCCCTCGGACTATTATCCGTTACTCCTCTTCCATGTGTGTGGAGATGAAGCTGCAACATGAAGTCCAAGGGCAATTAAGAGAGACTTCAGGGCCCTGGGACAGTTGGTAAGGGAATCTGGGGTACAGGTTGTCTTTTCTTCTAACCTTCCAGTTGCAAGCAGTGATGTTGAAAGAAACAGACGTGCCCAGTCTCTTAACACGTGCTCCGTGGCTGGTGTCATCGCCACAATTTTGGGTTTTTCGACAATAGAATGGCTTACATGGCACCAGGTCTGCTGGCACCAGTTGGGATTCACCTTTCTCAAAGGAGAAAGAGGGTCTTTGTACATCAGGTAGCGGGACTCATTGACAGGGCTTTAAACAAGATTCAAAGGGGGAGGGGGATAATATCAAGCTTGATCAATACAAGCTGAGAACAGCTGAAGAACATCAGAAAGGAATTCCAGACACTGCAGCCAGGAAGTCAGATTCATTGGAGGCCCAAATCAAATGCCTCTATGCAAATGAACATAGCATGGGAAATAAACAAAAGCAGTTAGAGGTGTGTGCACACCTAAAGGGTTATGATCTTACTGGCATCATGGAGACATGGTGGGATAAATCCTATGACTGATGTGTCAGAATAGAAGGATACAGGCTCTTTAGGAAGGACAGGCAGGGGAGATGAGGAGGAGGTGTCACTCTCTACGTCAAAGACCAGCTGGAGGGCATGGAGCTCCACCTGGGGATGGATGAAGAGCTGACTGACAGCTTATGGGTCAGGATTAAAGAGAGGGCAGAGACAAGTGACATTGTAGTGGGGGTCCGCTACAGGCCACCTGACCAGGAAGACCAAGTGGATGAGGCCCTCCATAAACAGATAGGAGCAGCCTCACATTCACGAGCCCTGGTCCTCATGGGCTCTTCAACCACCCTGATATCTGTTGGAGAGACAACACAGCAGGGCAGAAGCAATCCAGGATGTTCCTGGAATACATTGATGATAACTTCTTTTTCCAAGTGACAGAGAAACCAACGAGGAGAGGTGCTATGCTGGACCTTGTTCTCACCAGCAAGGACGGGCTAGTGGGGAATGCAAAATCAAGGGCATCTTTGGCTGCAGTGACCATGAAATGGTGGAGTTCAAGAGGAGGGTGTACAGCAAGCTCACTACCCTGGATTTCACGAGAGTAGACTTGAGCCTCTTCAAGGATCTGCTTGTTAGAGTACCATGGAATAAAGCCCTGGAGGGAAGAGGGGCCCAAAAAAGTTGGTTAATATTCAAGGATCACCTTCTCCGAACTCAGGAGCAGTACGTCTCAACAAGGAGGAAGTCGGGCAAAAGCACCAGGAGGCCTGCATGGATGAACAAGGAGCTCCTGGACAAACTCACACAGAAAAAGGAAGCCTACAGAGGATGGAAGCAAGGGCAGGTAGCCTGGGAAGAATACGGAGAAATTGTCCAAGCAGCCACAGATCAGGTTAGGAAAGCTAAAGCCCTGATAGAATTAAATCTGGCCAGGGACATCAAGGGTGACAAGAAAAGCTTCTATAGGTATGTCAGTGATTAAAAGAGACCTAGGGAAAATGTGGGACCGCTCCAGAAGGTAACAGGAGACCTGGTTACCCAGGATATGGAGAAGACTGAGGTACTCAATGACTTTTTGCCTCGGTCTTCACTGGCAAGTGCTCTGGCCATACTGCCCAAGTCACAGAAGACAAAGGCAGGTACTGGGAGAAGGAAGAACTGCCACTGTAGGAGAACATCAGGTTTGAGACCATCTAAGGAACCTGAAGGTGTACAAGTCCATGGGAACTGATGAGATGTATCCGCGGGTCCTGAAGGAACTGGCAGATGAAGTTGCTAAACCACTATCCATCATATTTGAGAGGCTGTGGCAGTCCAGTGAAGTTCCCACTGACTGGAAAAGGGGAAACACAGCCCCCATTTCTAAAAAGGGCAAAAAGGAAGACCCAGGGAACTACAGGCCAGTCAGTCTCACCTCTACGCCTGGAAAGATTATGAAGCAGATCCTCCTGGAAACCATGCTAAGGCACATGGAAAATAAGGAGGTGATTGGTGACAGTCAACATGGCTTCACTAAGGGCAAATCCTGTGTGACTAATTTGATGGGCTTCTATGATGAGGTTACAGCATTGGTAGATAATGGAAGAGCAACTGACATCGTCTACCTGGACTTGTCCAGCGTATTTGACACTGTCCCACATGACATCCTTGTCTCAAAGTTGGGAAGAGATGGATCTAAGGGATAGACCACTCAGTGGATAAGGAATTGACTGGATGGCTGCGCTCAAAGAGTTGCAGTCAATGGCTCGATGTCCAAGTGGAGGCTAGTGACGAGTGGTGTTCCTCAGAGGTCAGTGTTGAGGCCAGTGCTGTTTAAGATCTTTATCGGTGACATGGACAGTGGGATTGAGAGCATCCTCAGCAAGTTTGCTGATGACACCGAGCTGTGTGGTGTGGTCCACATGCTGGAGGGAAGGGATGCCATCCAGAGGGACCTTGACAGGCTGGAGAGGTGGGCCTGTATGAACTTCATGAAGTTCAACAAGGCCAAGTGCAAGATCCTGCACATAGGCCAGGACACTCCCAAGCACAAGTACAGGCTGGACAGAGAACAGATTGAGAGCAGTCCAGAGGAGAAGGACTTGGGAGTGCTGGAGGATGAGATGCTCAACGTGAGCCAAAAATGGGCGCTTGCAGCCCAGAAAGTCAACCATATCCTGTGCTGCATCCAAAAAACGTGGCCAGCAGGTCAAGCCCCTGCACTCTGTTCTCATGAGACCCCACCTGGAGTACTGCATTGAGCTCTGGAGTCTCAACACAAGAAGTACACGGAGCTCCTGGAGCGAGTCCAGAGGAGGGCCACCAAGATGATCATAGGGCTGGAGCACCTCTGCTATGAAGGCAGGCTGAGAGAGTTGGGGCTGTTCAGCCTGGAGAAAAGTCCAGGGAGACCTTATAGCAGTCTTCCTGTACCTAAAGGGGGCCTGTAAGAAAGCTGGAGAGGGAATTTTTACAAGGGTGTGTAGTGATAGGACAAGAGGCAATGGCTTTAAACTGAAAAACGATAGATTTCAATTAGATCTAAGGAATAAATTTTTTCCAATGAGGGTGGTGAAACACTGGAACAGGTTTCCCAGAGTAATTGTGGATGCCCCATCGCTGGAAGTGTTGAAGACCAGGTTGGATGAGGCTTTGGGCAACCTGGTGTAGTGGAGGGTTTCCCTGCCCATGGCAGGGGGGTTGGAACTAGATGATCTTTAAGGTCTCTTCCAACCCTAACGATTCTATGATTCTATGATTTTATAATAGTTACCTGGTTTTCTGCGTTATCTTGAACTTAAAATCCAAATGAAAGACGATTCCTGGCTTCAGAAATCATCAACAGAATATTACTCAGAAGTTCACAAATCACTCCCCTTCCCATTCTACATGAGGAACACAGTTGTCTACCTTTTACTGCATGACTTTTCCCCACACTATTGTCTATTTTGGCCTTTAATCCTTCCCAAGGAACATATTTCTATGTGCCACTGCTACCTTCCTGACTTGTTTTGAGTTACATTCTGGATGTGTTTTCTTAAGTTTCAAATCATTGAAATCTGCAGTTTTTATCTTTATCTTGAATCTCCTGCGTTACTGCTTCCCCTTTTTCTTTATCCCCGCTCACATATTCAGTTACCTATTTTACCTGTCATGAGTCAGAAAACTATTTCCTCTTCTTTCCATATCAGAGACATATTTTTTCTCAAGCCATTTTTCATCTTCCTCATTTTCACCTGAATAAAACTGTATTTACAGAGAGAGTACATACTTCCCTCAGCACTACCCAAGGCTAAGTCACTTCATATTAATACTCTGACATTTTCCTTACCACAATGAGCAGTGAATGATAGACACTATTGATTGATTTATATAAATGCTAATGGGAAGTTTCAAGATACTCATGTCAGTGCATTGTCTAAATAATATTAAGGTATCTTGGTGGCAGTATAAATATTTTAATCCTTTTAAGTATCAAAGAATATCATGCCATTCATACCTGTGTTACTGTACACTTGAATCATGAGTAATAATTTTATATTTTGAGTGCTTGGCACTATATTGATAATATGTTTTCATTTTTTTAGGTGCCTGGACTATTTGCATCAATACTTTATTAAAGTAAATAAATGTATTAAATATATCTTATTTATGTTTAATATCAGTTACAGTACACAGCCAATCTGTATCTACCAGAATACATCCCTCTATCTGCATATCATGCTATTAAATTCAACCAAAATCCATATTACTGCTGAAAGTGCAGTTATTTGACGCTGCATGGATGACAAAGCAGCAGTGTAGCATGGTAACTCTCTTGGAGTCAGGATTGGGTGAGTTGTGTTGTTCACACTTGGCTTTGCCACTCACAAATAGTGTCGTCAACCCGCACCCATGTAAAAGAAACCTTTGTGCTATTCGCATTACCGCTATCCCGACACAGAGGTAAGGGCAATCTCTTGATGAGATACCCAATGGTTAATATAGAAATACATAGGTTTCAAAGAGCATTTAAGTCCTTAAAAATGGATTTTAAGACAAGTTTGTAACCCTACTGGCAATTACGAATCTCTGAAATGCCATTCCACACATAGATATATTTTCAGATATCTTATTTTTAAAGATTAGATATAAATGCCTGGTGCCAGTAAAGAAAACAGTTCACAATCATCAAACAATGTGTTATGAACTGTATGTTATCAATATTTCTGTCACACTTACTATTCATCTTTTTTATGTATTTAAAGTAAAGCAGGGATGCTCCAGTTACTCCAAGTTTCTAACACATTTGACACGTAAAGAATAAAGTTAGAAATTTGAGCAAGTCACATATTATTCCACATTTAAATTCAAATTTTTATTTTTCTCATCATTTTTAATCAGCCAAAACCTCTCTGGCATTGATTCTTAAATGAGCTTTGCAAAGGCTGTCACAAACAGAATTCTGTAAGAACAGGGAACAAATCTTTCTATTATCTAAAATAATGAAATTTGAATGGGTAATTGTTAGTATCTTAATTATTATATTGAACATGCAGGCATTTTCACAGTGCATATGAATATAAATAATGTGTATATCTGCATGAGCTTAGGAGTATATGCACACTAGGGCATGTAAAAGGCATATAACTGTGCTCAAGACAAAACCTGTGCAAAGGTTCTGTCATTTACAGTTATATTTAAATGCATTTCTGATGAGATAGCTTTATCACTTCTGATATTCACATTCATCAGAAATAATTGTATTTGTTTAAAATGAGTCAAATTTCCTTTCTGTGATTAACAATAGTATTTTCAGTTCACATAATTTCAAATTAGTTGGAGCAGATGAGTCAAAACTCTTGGAAAACTATCATTTTCTTTGAAATAAGAGTAACCAATTATTTAATCATGTTTTAAACATATCTGTGAATCATCAGCACCAAGAAGTTGATACTTTAAAATTTGCCCACAAGCGAGTAACACAATGTTGTTATTCCAAGTGATCAGAGTAATATGTCAGACCTACTTAAAAGTTCCTATCTTCAGGCTCTTTCATAAAAATAGATGTGTAATCTTATATGAACACAGGTTGAGGTTTAGTGCTTTTAAGTATCTGCTTAATATTTAATTGAAAACCTGAATAACATTTACTTAGGAAAAAAAAAAAAACGGCTTTAAAGCAGGGAAATGTTTTCTTGATTTTTTTTGTCTGCTAAAATTAGTAATATTTTCTCACGATACCTTTTACCTTTTTATTTTTTCTTTTCTTTCAAATATATCTATAAGGTATCACTATTGGCCACTGCAGGAAACAGTAAGAAAATACAGCATGAAGTAAAGATTTAGCATCATGTAATCGGCTCCATGTGTAAATTGCCACTAGATGGCAATGTTTCAGAAAATTATCTTCATAAATGCAGAGGCAGCTATAGAGTATACTTTATTTAAAGGTTCAATGAGTCTTTCTAAATGGATCTGTCAATCAGTAAGGAGACAATCTTTATGTATTTCTTGTAGCCTGTACAACTTTCCTCTGAAGAAGTGAAAATATTGGAAGGCTTGAGGAAACTGAGCATCTCCAGAAACCCACATCAAGACGGATATAAGAGAGACCAGGGGTCAAACTGCTTGTGCCAGGCAGAGCAAACCCAGGCTGTTCCTGAAAGAGGAGTAAGATGCATCCTCAGGGAATTTGCAGCTGCTGAGTGCTGCACAATTATGAAAATCATTCTCAGCTGTGAAGAACTGATACCCACCCACTGCTGCAGGGGATAATTTTAACTAAATCAGGCTCTAAGTGTCCGTATTCTCAGCCCTTTAATTTGCAGAGATGAGGAGTATGTTCTGTGAATCTGACATGTAGATACTATAGATGAATTTAAAAAGTCTTTTGTAAATTATAAAGTCGTTATAAAATATTTTACTGATGCAGATAGTAATTTTAGAAATATATTAAAATAAAACATGCTTAGTGTTTTTTTCACTGCTGTGGTATAAAAATACATAAAATAGGATTAAACACCCTCAGATGCTTAGATAACTGGAAACATTTTAGATATGCTCCTAGACTGCTCCTATTCAATTTACAAAGTCTATTGCATCTGTTTATACACCAGGAATTAGAATAAAACAAGTACAAAAAATGCAAAGCCTATGACAGTAAAGTTTTTTCCACTTACAGCTGTTATGTCACTCAGAAAGTTCCCCACAGTGGAAACCAAAGAAAGGAAATTTCTCAGGAGCTGATTCTCTAAGGGCAGCACCAACAGGAAAGGCCTGAAGTCCCAACACTGTGTAACAAGGTAATCCCCACCAACATTGTTCCTTTATTATACATGGTTCCAACAACTGCGTGTTCCACACAATACCTTCGACAGCTCACATGACAGGACATATTTTCCAAACTTTAAATTAGAGTTAACCAACATATCTACAGAAAACACCTCAATATTACATAGGTAACACATTCAGAAGCATTCGTGAATGTTTTCAATCATGTCTGAGGTGAAGAGGATTATCTTAAATCCATGTAATAGATACACATATACATATACGTTACATATATATATATAAGGAGTGTAGTATATATAGAGGGTTCATTCTTCTGTATTTTGTGTGACTTGAACATCTTCATGACTTGTTAAGAATCCTTCAATAGTTACTCAGTGCTTTAAACTCTTCTTTAAACTCAGTTACTTAAGTGCTTTAAACTCTTCAATAAAACACTCACGAATGTTGCATATTCCATCTCCACTACTGAAAAAAATAATCTTTCAGGAATTTTTATAGTATTGATTAAAGAAAAAATTCCATTTGTGTTTATTAGGTGCTTCTCCTTAACTGGGGTCGTCAATCAATTAAAAGTATCTTTTCAGGAAACCAAGCTGATGATTTCCACAGTGAGTAAGAAAGCTACTACTGAATTTAAGGAGGGGGGGGGGGACCTTGCAGTAGCATTAAGGGTGTTCTTTCAAACCACATATCCTCAGTGTTCCCACGCATTTTGGAGACAGTGCTCAAGCAAATCAATCCTGCTCACTCAGAGCAAAGTTAGGAAGTTAGGAGGCATTCTTGGTACTAGCTTTGTATCTCTGTTTCTGAGAGTAGAAACTGGCTGTATGCTAGCTTCCCTCTCCGAATCACTTGACGCAGGGAAGGAATCCCAGCTCACCAAAATATACCCCATGATCAGATCTTTGTCTCTGTATGCCTTTGGTCATTCTTAGGAACTATGCCTAGCCAACAGCTTGTGAAACAGAAAAAGCTTGAGAAGTTTCCTCTGTTGTTTGAAAACAGACTTGCTGAAACAAGTAGAAGCGTCTTCCACCCTTACTGCATTGGCAGTAAAGGCTTTTTGCCCTCAACTGTCTGTTCACTCTCACTACGGGGATGTCTGAAATGACCATCAGCTTCACAGTAATCACAGGTTACCACTCAGCTTTTTAAAGCAAACAAAAATGTGTAGTTCATTCAAAATTTTACACTATGAGCTGCAACAATTCAAGAGGTGACAGATGAGTAGTTCAGGCAGTCATACAGAAAGGACAGAGTGTGTCAGGCTGTGGTGGCTAGTCTGCTGTCCCAAACTCTCTTGCACTCCTCAGTCAGAACCTTATTACTAATGTCAGCAAAAAAGAATCTCTTTTTATTGACATGTAGGTCATCACCTTGTTTTTTCTGACCAGTCCTTGTTCTGTGGTCTGAGGTCTCGATCAAGGCAGTCTGAGAAAGACCAAAACCTCAGGTTTTGCTCTAAAAAAACTACTTTCACAGGAAAATGCTGTAATTATAAAGCCGTTCAGCAAAGCAGCATGAATGAGAATGCACACTTCTGTTTCTTTTTTTCCCTGAACTTAATATTATCAATGTATTAAATATAGTCTGAGTATGCTTAAGAGATTGGAGATTTAGGTGGAGTCTGTGTCTCTTCCTACTCAGTTTCTATATCAGAGTAAAGGTGGGAGGTGGTGCCCGTTTCTTGGAGCCCAACATTTCTGAGCACATGCAAGTTTAGATGTTTAGTCCAAGTAGAGGAGTTGAATGACTAAAAGTGTTATCAGAGTAGGCAGTGTCTGAGGACAGGATCCTGAATTTCTTTTTCAAGTTGAGATGCCTACCTAGATCCCAATTATGGCAAAGTATGGGTAGTCTGAATTTCTATGTGTGCATATATATTTTTTTACTTAGTTATGTAAAATTTACAAAAATACGCAAAAAATCATAGTACTTTGTCAGATGATGAAAATAATAACTACTATTAAAGATCCTCAATCAATTCACTATTTTGAAAACTGCAATGTTCCAGATAGAACTGCTAAATAGGCTTACAAACAGAAATACAATAATTTTTAGGTATTTGAAATTAAATATAGATAATCTCACACTTCATAATACATAATGCTGAAGTAAAATATACATTTAACTGTAACTATATTTAACACTCAAAGCAGGCTTCATGCTGAAAACCACCACCAGCATTACAGAGTGCCTAATTTGCATTGTTTTATTTTTTTATCTCTTTATAATTGTTCATAATACCAAATTTTCCAAGGTAATCGAGGTTATTAGAAGTAATTTTCACATTGCTTTTGTATTCCCTGAAAAACATTGTAAGTAATAGAAAGCTGACTTGAAGAAAATGACTTAAAACAAAATGTTATAACAACTTAGCATAAAATTTTCCAGAGAAGCTGCAAGATAGAAATTATTCTTAGTTGAAATCAAAAAACATTTCATGAAGTCACTTAAGAATAATTAAGAATTTAAAAAAAAAAGCCTCTGATAAATCAGTATAATCTCTGGGTACACTAAAGTCATATTTCTGAAGTCTTGTTCAGGTGATATTACTGGTTTATATTTCTCTTTTGTTAATGTTTGTGATGCTGTCTCTTTGTATTTCAATTTCAGTTACATTTGTGTTACTGATATATAAATCTATGGCCAACCCAGGTGTCCATGAAAAACAGTTAACTCCTGTGACTGGAAGATGCTTTTGAAAATGCTGTGTCTGACAGGACAGTCACAGTAAGGAATTGTTATAAAAAGACGTTAGCATGAATGATATTAAGAATTACATGTAGGAATGTAATCTTTGCTCTCTGAGAAATATACTTTCAATTTGGGTAACACCTTTACTCAAAACTGCACACTGCAGTGTCATTTTGTTGACCAGCTCATCAACACCCAACGCACAGAACTGTGCTTATTCATTCTTCTGAGCACACGTAGATTTTCCCCTGGTTGCTTGTTTTGTGTGTCCCAACATTTTTCCTAGACAAGACAATAAAATAGTCAAGAGTTGTGACTTCTACAAATACTTAATTCTTTTAAATGTACTAGCAGCTTTTGCCACTATCTTCCCCAAAAAGGCAGTAGGAAATGAAGTAGTGTGCCATTTAAAAAAAAAAAAAAAGAAAAGAAAAGAAAATACCATTTTATCCCATCCTTACTATCACATCATCTCCATTTTATTAATTAGACTACAGTATATTTACTAAAGGATATTCCAAAATGTTATTTGCAACTCTCACATCTCATTTTCAAGAAGAAATGGTTATTTCAACAGATTAATTATACACGCACCTGTTGATTATTAATAATTGTTCAGATTTCACTCTTTTAATCTGACTGTTGCCATGCTGGTATTTTTAGTGTGCCGCTGAATAATGGTCTTACAGCTCTTTAAGAGTCAATATCAGTGTCTCTGAGTCAGCCTGTCATTGTTTAAGTGATTTTTAGAGGTGCCAACAGAAATGGATTTTCATCTCTATTCCATTCTGCAATTGCTAGTTCAACTAAACTCAAATTTTTGCACATTGATGACATGCACATGTCTCTGTATCTGTAAGGTTAATAATCCTACTATGATGCATGCTTTATAGATTAATACGGACTATAATTTAAACTTTAGCCAGTTGTTTCAGAACTTGTATTCCTTCAACATGCATTATTACATGTAATGAAGTCAACAGCAAATGTAGACTACCAAATGGAATCCTTCCTGTTCTCAAAAACTGGAATTCCACATCACAATTCCATGTGATAGAAAGTAAGCAAACAAACAAACAAAAAGCATGCTAGCCAGTATAACCACTAAACCCCCGATGATAGAATTCATGCATTGTCAATTCCAATGCCAGAAAATCGTAGTGAGATACTGGGATATTTAAAGGCCTATGATGAAAATCGGACTGGGAAAATATCTCCTAACATACTTCCTTTTATAATCGGAAAGTATCTTAAGAAACAGACAGGAAACACAATTACGTCACTCAGTCATTTAAATAGAGGAGCAGCAGTATGATGCAACAGCCAGTAATGTGCTTTTCAATCTTGCTACTTCAACCAGCCACAGCTATTTGTGTTGTCAATGCTATCACACTGGGAACCAGAGCACAAGGCAGTTGCGAAAGCAGTGCAGTCACTGAGTAGTGATAATGAACTTGAGCAAAAAAGCAAATATGAAGCATCTTTTCTTTGAAATTCTCGTACCATTCTGTATGTAATGGGATGTGCTCAAAATGTTGCTCTCTGCATTAAAATAGTGGCAAGTACTAAATCTGCAAGTACGTTTTCGTGCTGCCACTCATTCAGGCTGCTAAGGGAAGGATCCTGCAGTGCAGAGTTTCCCCTCCCATCCCACACCATGACACTGGCTTTGGAGCCAGTTAACTTTCTATGAATGAAGCACAACCAGTAACAGAGACCCAGAGAAGATTCTGCTTTGCTCCAAACTGCACTGGACAGCAGGGGTGTTGGAGGGTGCGATTGCAGGGTCTCACTACTAGGATTTGTTTGTTTATTTGGGGTAGGCACAGCAGAAACAATTACTGGGCAGTAAAGAAACAGAAAAAAACAAACCGCATTGACTGAAGTCTGAAAGGTCACAATTAAGTGTGTGTTTTCCTTTGCTCTCAGGAGGAACGGAGAGGAAAAAGAGAGGTGAGAAAGATGCAACATCCAAAGAATCTGTGATGAGCTCTTTCCTCTTTTTTTGAGCATTCAGAGAAACTGAGAACACCTGATTTTAATTTGGTTTTCTCTACATTTAGAAGTCTGCTAAATTGTTCATTCGTTTTAAGTCAGTTAACTCTCCAGGTGGGATTTCACCAGTCTCTTTCAGTTCTTTCCGAGATTGATTTTTGCTTGTTTGTTTAGGCAAAAAGAAAGAAACTCCACTGATGAATTAAGGAAAAAAGAAAGAAAATTCAGGAAGATTTCTGAAAGTTGTCACCTCTAATGCAGAAAAATCTGTCTCCTTTTAATTTTTCATAGTATGCGTGTGAAAAAACTTGCTTTCACTTCAGAAGATGAAATGCCTATTTGGATGTCAGCCTATTTCCTACTCCTGAAACTCTTCAGATAATGGCTTTAAAAGTGAATCCTTTTATTTATACAAGACACTTTTCCACATTTTGGGAAGCTGACACATGTACTTGCTTGAATTATGACTGCTTTTTTTAAAACAGAAAAAATGCGACAAGTAGTTTATTCCCTGGAACAGCCAGAAAGGATATTATTCATTTACTACAGATTAATTCAGCCATTAACTGGAGTTTACGACCACTACAGACAAAGCCATCTGCAAGTGCATTCATCATGTTGTGAACACAATGGCTCTGAATGTTTAAAAGATGCAGTTATAACCAATCAATAGCTCCATACTTTATACTGCTGTGATTAACGCCAGAGTGAGGGAATGTTCTCACGAGCTTCCTTTTTATGTCTTTGAAAGATGTGACCAAAAGAACCACTGGGGGGGTAAAAAGCTCAGGGTACATTTTAATAAATAGAAATAATCTGACAGTTCAGGATACATAGATATAAAAGAAGGATAAATAGATTTAAACCATGAACAGAGGAGTAAATGTATTGTACTATTAAAAGGCAGTAAATGCTGCAATACACTGCTTCCATTTTGGAATCTCTCATTTGCCACTTTCCAAGTCACTGAATTAAGCCTCCACTGCAGCCAGTTTAGTTCTGCATCTCAATTTTCAGTAAAACCAGTCAATAATTTTAAAAGACTGATGGTGGGATACATCTGTCCAAATCTGGGTGTTTAGATATCATGCCGACAGTTCTGAGCTAAACACCGAGGGCTCCTTACATGAGCAGTAAGTGGAAATAAGGCTTTTAAAGGAGCTATTCTTACCTTAAAGCAGATGTTTAAATTAGATCAGATGAATGGCTCTCTGGAAGTACCTATTTTTTCTCTACTGACTATAAAAGGAATGTAAGGTAACATCAGTTACAGTTATTTATATCACAAATACCTAAAGGTAGGCAAGATGAATTGCATCCTGATGGTATAGTTATATTTTACAGGCAAATCATCAGTAAGGTAGTCATTTATCTAACAAAATTCTCCTTTTCCAATAGAAGGTTAGTGAAAACAATTTCAACATAAAAGCTTATGCTAGTATTGAATTAAAATTGGAATGTTCCTTTCCTATATAAACAGATACTAAATATATATATATAAAAGAATATAGAGAGAGACACAATGTGCAGTGGATGAGTATAGGGCATCTTTCTATCATCTATGGCGGAGTGATATCCAAACATTTCATCTTGTTAGGAAATGTGTGGAGCAAAGAAGAAAACCTATTTTGTATCTATCTAGAGATGACTGTTGCTTTCTCTCAAGATGCATCAACCTTCCTCCTTATATTTTCACTTGCAGCTGTCCCTTAGCCATCTCTCAAAGTTCATCAGGCTGTGACAAGATCTTTCTGAGGACTGAGATTACAATACCTTGGGGATTTAATGTGTCTGGCCAACCTTGGGCCCAATTAAATTTCTACAAGAATCTCCTGGGAAAGGGCAGAAATAGCTCACCTGAGAATGGTCCTATCTATACCCTCTAAGCAATACAGCAGAATGAAGCATTTTGCTCAATCTATAAAAAAGCATACTGGTACATTTTAGAATCATAGAACGGTTTGGGTTGGAAGGGACCTCAAAAATCATCTAGTTCCAACCCCCCTGCCATGGGCAGGGAAATCCTTCACTACACCAGGTTGCCGAAAGCCTCATCCAACCTGGCCTTGAACACCTCCAGGGATGGGGCATCCACAACTTCTCTGGGCAGCCTGTTCCAGTACCTCACCACCCTCAATGTAAAGAATTTCTTCCTTATATCTAACCTAAATCTGCCCTCTTTCAGGTTTGGTTGTTTTGGTTTTTTTTCAGAATTTGACTAAAGTATCTTTCACAAAGAAATTATGTTTGGCCCTGGACTGCATGTTAGTTAACTGTTCAGCTTACCAAGACAATAAAGTTACATGTTAATGTTAATGCTAATAAACAGCGTTTAATTACATAATGTGCTTTTAGAACAGTTGTTATTAGCATTAACATTAATTATATTTGACAATCAAAAAGTTGCGGAATCATCCCAAAGATAGTTTACCTATCAATATAAGACGTGGCACTTCCTCTGCATCGTGTACTGAATCACTGTCAGTTCAGGTTTGCAATAGCCAGGTATTGTATAAAATCCAGCTCTTAATTGTACTTTAAAACAGTGCTACCTAATCGTCCATTAAAAACCTAATATAGAAAGAACCTCTTTTTTAAGACATATTTTAAATTGATGTGAACGGTTGGTAATAAAAGTGTTTTCTTTAAAATGATCATCATAGTGTACATGAAAAACAATCACAAGTGATCTTTAAATTTAGGAATATGATGAATTACCATGGAGGGATTTTAACCATCAACTGTTGTACTATAATGTTGAAAGAATTAAGAATTGACCCTTCGTGAGTACACTATCAGGGGTTCTGCATGTATAAATTTCAATAGGCGAAGATAATTATGTTAGCAAGCAGTCATTCATTTAAATAGGCTGTTACACAGATGAGAGAAGATTCAAATCACTTAACTTTAACCATCTAATAGATAGACATCCAAACAAATTTAGTCAATAGCCTCCCTCTAAAAACATGCAACAGGCACCTCCAGAGTACCATTTGTCCTATTCTAAAATATGTTGGATCAATTTCCAAATGACCATATAAAGAACTTAGTGCACCAGTTTAAACTTGACATATAAATTTCAGGTGGCTAAAATATTTTTCTGTCTATTATTTTCTCCGAAGGATCGATGTAAGAATTTTAAACGTATATAGTCAATGTCTAGGCTTACTGTCACACTTCAGCAGACTGAATACAAACAAACTTCAATGTAAGCAGAACTCAACAGAAATATAGTTTTCCTAACCTTGTTCTGGGTACAGTTCATAGAATCACAAGATGGTTGAGGTTGGAAGTGACCTCCAGGGGTCATCTGGTCCAACACTCCTGCTCAGGCAGGGCAACCCAGAGCTGGTTGCCCAGGACTGTGTGCAGAAAGCTTTTAAATATCTCTGAGCATGTATCTCTGCAACCTCTTCGGGCAACATACCCGTGGGCCATATACCACCATCGGTTGGCCCTGGGATACCAGCACAGAATCAACACAGAGCAGATCCTTGATATAGATACACTACTGTAAAATACAAATAGATAATTTTTTTCTTAAACTAAAAATTCTTTCTTCCTTGGGAATACATCTTCCACAAGCACATCTTCAAATTACTTCACAGGTTTAAGAGAATTAAAACAGACATCATAGAATGATTTGGGTTGGAAGGGACCTCAAAGATCATCTAGTTCCAACCCCCCTGCCATGGGCAAGGACACCCTCCACTACACCAGGTTGCTCAAAGCCTCATCCAGCCTGGCCTTGAACGCTTCCAGGGATGGGGCATCCACAACTTCTCTGGGCAACCTGTTCCAGTGCCTCACCACCGTCAATGTAAAAAATTTCTTCCTTATATGTAATCTATATCTATTCTCTTTCAGTTTAAAGACATTGCCCCTCGTCTTATCACTATACACCCTTGTAAAAAGCCCATCTCCAGCTTTCTTGGAGGCCCCCTTCAGGTACTGGAAGACTGCTATAAGATGTCTCCCCTTTCCTTCAAGTACTGCCACTTTTTTGTTATTTCCTAGTAAGTTTTGAAATTGTTGAAATGACTAGATCTATAGTCCGATCTGTGTCATGGCTGCTTTAAGACGGCTACCTTGTGATAACTGGAGTGCTACTACAACTTCCTCTGCCAGAACTGAGAAAACTATCCAATAGTACGATATATGAACGTACAAAGAACCACAATAGTTTGAAATCTTCTTGATGCAATCATTAAAATATTTGTAAAGCCACTGGGACCAAGTGGTATTTTATATTGATATTCTTTTGATTATAAAAATTGCTTTAATGGCAAAATAACATTTATTGTCATACCTACTTCAATCACATTTCCAGTGTCTCTTGTTTTCATTTTTGCTGTGTTGCAATCCCTCATTCATATATTGGACAAATTTTGGAAGCCTCTGGTATTTCAAAACACAAGATAGATATTAGTAGTTCTATGAAAAAGCACAGGTAATTTTAGAGTTATTTATTCATGTCCATTAAAAAGTGTTTCCTTTAGCACAAAGAAACATGGCATGGTTTTAGTTTGCAAATATCTTTGGCTTGTGTTTACAAACAAAATATATGATAAGGTCCACTGTGTTTAAACTGCTTTGGCATTGAACTTGGACATAAATGGATGTGGCCTGCTTTACAGCGTCAAATTATTCAGGTGGCTCCCAAGAACATCCCACAGCCTCTTTTAAAGAGCTGTGATACCTATGTTCTGCAGAGAGCTCTCCTGCTCTTTGAGATCTTATTTAGAGACCTTAGGGTATCTGAGACCCTAATTTAGAATCATAGAATCATAGAATCATAGAACGGTTAGGGTTGGAAGGGACCTCAAAGATCATCTAGTTCCAAACCCCCTGTCATGGGCAGGGAAACCCTCCACTACACCAGGTTGCCCAAAGCCTCATCCAACCTGGCCTCGAACACCTCCAGGGATGGGGCATCCACAACTTCTCTGGGCAACCTGTTCCAGTACCTCACCACCCTCAATGTAAAGAATTTCTTTCTTACATCTAACCTAAATCTGCCCTCTTTCAGTTTAAACCCGTTGCCCCTTGTCCTATCACTACACACCCTTGTAAAAAGTCCCGCTTTCCTGTAGGCCCCCTTTAGGTACTGGAAAGCTGCTATAAGATCACCCCAGAGCCTTCCCTTTTCCAGGCTGAACAGTCCCAACTCTCTCAGCCTGTCTTCATAGCAGAGGTGCTCCAGCCCTCTGATCATCTTCATGGCCCTCCTCTGGACTCCTTCCAGTAGCTCCATGTCCTTCTTTTGTTGGGGACTCCAGAGCTAAACACAGTATTCCAGGTGGGGTCTCACGAGAGCTGAGTAGAGGGGCAGAATCACTTCCCTCGACCTGCTGGCCACACTCCTTTTGATACAGCCCAGGATACGGTTGGCTTTCTGGGCTGCCAGCGCACATTGCCAGCTCATGTTGAGCTTCTCATCCACGGACAGAATTTAGACAGAAAGTACCTGTGCATGTCCCATGAAGAAGTTTAAAGAACCAGATATGCCTAGACTGTCAACTAATGTGGTATTGCTGTTATCCTGGTGGATGTTGTCCTCCCGACTTTATACTCCACAATCTAGATCCCTCATTCGGAAAAAAAACCATGATCTGCTGGCCCCTTTCAGCATCAGAGACTTTAGGCCTCCTACATCTCTAGCAAGTGTCCTAATGCCACAGCCAGGAGCACTTTATATGTCTCTCTTTTTTGGAAGCTAAATCAGTGAACAACCAAAAGTAGAAGAGCAGGCAGCCAGGAAGAACAAGTAAAAGAGTAAGAGTAAGAGTAAGAGTAAGAGTAAGAGTAAGAGTAAGAGTAAGAGTAAGAGTAAGAGTGATCAAATGCTACTTCAGGAGTGCTCTGGCATCATTAGACTATTATACCAGCAGGAACTATCACTCCTACAGACTTGTCCTGAGAAGAGTACAGCCTGAGTTACCTGATGTTTCTTATATTCCCCATAGGAGTCAGACACGAAACTTAACTGAAATAGTTTGCTAAACAACAGTCAGCTATTTCTCACTCATTATGGCGTCTTATGTACCACAATTATAAATATGTACTTGAGGCTCTAAGAAGTTTGTTTCTTCTAGAAATTCTGTCTTTGGGTGTTATTTTTGATAATTTTTTTCTAAACACATCTGAAATATATTTCAGTGAAAAACTTTGAAACAACTTATTGATAACTAAAATTTAAATATTATACAGTCCTAATACAATTATAATAGACTTTTTCTCTGTAATACGTTTCATCATTTAAGCTGACATCTTAAATTCATGATCTTATTAGAGACATTTTGAATCCCTTTTTTAATGATAACGTTTTCTTGCCAATATATTCACCTTCATTATTTTTTGTACTTTATTTGTATAGTCATCGTTCCTATTAAGAAGTTATGGATAACTTTTTGCAGAATTTAGAATAGGAAGATCCTAGAATAGATACAGACAACAGTTTCTGCACCAAATCTAATAATACCAGGGCAAAGAACAAAATTTACTGATTTTTCCTGATTAGGAAAAGACTGATTCCTTTTGCAATCAGTGGATGGTCTGCAAGACTGTAACGTTTTTACCAACCTTTGATTTACAATTATTGCTATCATAGCTAAGAGAAGATATTCCACTCAATTTTTTATCGCATAAGTAGCACAGACATTTGAAATTTTACTGTGCTTATTTAAAGAGTTAATATGTAAGGTCATCATGAACATCAATACAGTATTATAAATCCACTTTAAACAACCTCTCTAAAAGATAACGAACAAAGGATTCAATAAGGCACAACAATTTTGAGACTAAATAAGAAACAAAGTATTTAATTTTAATGGAATATATGAAAATCTTAGATTATATAGAACTAAGTATTAGACCATTCTCACTATAAATGAAAATAACATTTTGTCTACAGATCTCGCAGTACAATCAACAAGAGACCGTGTTTAATTTTGTAGCATTTGGAATATCTTATCCTCTCTAATACCTAATACTTCGTTTATGTCCGTGTTCTAAATCTTACCGACTTCTTCTTTTCATGGAAAGGTCAAGATATCAGAGGTCAGGGGAATGTGAACTAAAAGCAATGCACCAGAACAGACAACTTGTCCAACACGTGATTCAGAACATGTCATTAAAAAAATACAGAAGGGTATGAAAAAAGGAAAATACACTCTACTGCCTGCAGAATGTTAATATGTGGATATAAATGGCTGCTGTTCAAGCTGTTAAAATGAGAACAGATATAGAAAGCAATGAGAACTCAGAAATAAGATATCTTAGAATTAAGAACCATATTGTAATTTAAACATTTAAATGTAACTTCAGAAAGAAAGGTTCTGTAAAATAAGAAGCAGTTGTTCAAAATCAAAGGGATCTGTGAGGTTCCTCAGTGCTGCACGAAGGTACAAGAATACAGTTTCTGAGAGGACATATGTAAGACCAGAGGACACAAAGATGGGACTGTGATCTGTTTGAGATTTCTGAGTTCTTGCATGCAGAAAGATAGTGAAATTGAAATAAGATATGAGGTCATACACAGGAGCAATTTAGGGTTTTGGGAACACAGATAAGGAGATACTACGTCAGAGACCTTATGTGTATCTCGAGCTTGGAAGAAGCAGCAGGTCTGAGAAAATAATAATGGGATTAGACACTGACACAGTCCTGCAAAAAAAAAAAAAATATTTTAAAGGTACTAGAAGAGTCTGTAACTTGTTATGATTAATGTAAACATATGCAGTAATGAATGAAATGAGATCTTTATGTAATGGATGTCTAGTATCCTGCCTAGTGTGGGTAATATACAGAATGCCTGTGGCATAATTATCAGATGTGCCGTTGTTGTAGTCAGTTAAGAAGGGGCCTGCACTTTACTGTGATGGAAATTTTGTGCTGCAGACATCGAACAAATACTTGAAGAATAAAGTTGCTGCATGTGTCAGTAATGTGATGTTGCATCACTCTTATCATCTGCATTGATGGTTATAAATTATTTTCTCCATTCTGACTCATAACTAATGGAGAGAAATCAGCTAGTGCTGACTGCTTCTTACTCTCATAAAGCACCCAAAAAGTTATTTTTGCTAGCTTATCTGGAGGGAGGGGGGTGGGATAAATTATTTTTAATGTATTCTATACATCTAAAGAATAAATTGAATATTTAAAATGTATAACTTTTACAAGGTGGTTGAGACCAAAGTTCATTGCAAAACTGCAATAGTTGCATATTATATTCTCTTTTGTGAAAGATGGATAACTAACGTATGCTAGTATAACTCCACTGTAGCAAAAATGAGTATGATTTGAGAATATATTCCTAAGTACAGAACTGTCTCTTTACCATGTCATACTAATCATATATATCTTATTCTCCATAGAAATCTAAACTATGTGGGAAGCCATCTTCTAGCAATACCATAGTTTGAGACTTCAAATATTTCCAGAGTCTGCATCAACATGACACCAAACTCTTTTGTTGTTTTGCAGAAAAATAAGAGGAAAATTCAGAATAGCCCACATCTAGAGGTGAGGACAGCGAGCCTAAACTTGCATCTGTCATAGCCCATCCGAGTATTCAGACAAAACTCTTCTGAGAAACTTCATTTTGGAGTTGCCAAATCTTCCATTATAAACAACATATGTTTTTAACATGCACTTTTCTAACACAGCCCCCTCTATTGTATGGAAATGCTTCCTATCACCTGGACCAAGGTAACTGGTGCTGGAAAAACTTTCTAGAGTTTAAATGGAGACTCTAGCTCACTCTGCATTCACTAAATCTGTTTAAGTCTCTTAGCATTGTTTACAAGAAAAACCATGGGCAGACAGTTCCCCACGATAGTCAACACCTCTTTTCTAATTTTCAGAGGACTTAGCACAGTGAGTCAATGCTTGCAAGAATATTGCATTACCATAATTTCATATGATTGCTCCTCTTTCTCTTTTCTAACCATTCTCAATTCTGAAATCAATAAAACCTTGATAAACAAAATATCTTTCTTTTCTTACTGTAGTTGCACACCAGAGCTAATTTAACTAGAGATATTTAATTTATGGGTCATGAGAAAATACTCAAAATGTAAATAAGATAAGGAAAAAATGAAGAATTTAAATAATTTGCAGCTAACAGTGGATTTAATTTTGGCTTGGTTTACTGATATTCAAACATAATTGCATTTATAACTGTTAGGTTAGTAAACGTTCATAAATGTTAATTCTTGATGTGTTATTGAAGAAAAAAAAGTTTCTCATTTCATGCTCTTAAATTTACTTCAAATAATCACTAGCTGATCATATAACTCAATCATAAAACAGCGTGACATTTCATCAGAGAAGTAAACCGACAGGGAAGAATGTATTAATCCTATAATAAAGTTAGTTATTTCACACTAGTTTTAACAACAGTGTTTGTAGGGAATACCTTAAAAAGAAGACAGTTAATAAAACTAAGAAGTGCCTGTCACACCCTTAATTTGGTTTAGCATAACAGTTTGATCGGTTGAGTTGAAGACATCCATCAAATGCCAGACTTCTCAACAGTCTAATACTGGAGAATTCTGTCCAAATTCCTATGTATCTGCTTCTTTGAGAAAAACACATACCTACAGATCAGATTTTACACTGAGTAAACTTTTCCCTAATTTTTGTACATAGACAACCACGTATAGACAGGTACAGAACAAACTCCTATGACAGTAAAACAGCTTCATGCCTATTACGTGATTCTGCCAGAGTCTAAGGGCATGGACTCTACCCTATGTAAAGAGAGGTGAGCAGAAAGGCCATGGAAGACTAGGCCTTGGGAATCATTCATTTGAATTTCCATTAATTTATAAGTTTGTGTGTATTCAAACTGAATTTGAATTGACTCTGTTCTAAAACAAGTGCCATATTGTATAGATGCCTTAGGCTTGACTTTTAGTTCCCAGCTGACTAAAAGCTCATGTTTTATCATAATTTTTTTTTTTCCTTTGAGTGAACATAGTGGTTTCTGTAGACAGGAAATAATAATTCACAAAAACTTTCTTTGAAAATATTTTTAGAAATGGCTAGAAAGAGGCAATCTTATAGGCATTGGTGTTTCTAGCCTAGTTCATGCAATATTCCTGAAAGTGAATAGAAAAAAGTACCACAAATGTTCAAATGCCCCGTAGCCCAACACCTGGATTTTTCAGCTGCTAATCAATCTCTGTGCATTTTTACAGCAGGTGACTGCTCCTCAGTAAAGCAGAATCGTGTAAAAATTCAGCAAC
The DNA here is from genome assembly GCF_009769465.1 of Tauraco erythrolophus. Taxonomy (NCBI): domain Eukaryota; kingdom Metazoa; phylum Chordata; class Aves; order Musophagiformes; family Musophagidae; genus Tauraco; species Tauraco erythrolophus. The sequence continues at coordinate 47,441,385 of NC_141466.1, read as the reverse complement.
TGGAGTCGTAACAGCAGATTTATGTACCACCCAAGTAAGCTATTAAATGCATGCAAACGTTTCAAGGGGTTCACTTAAGGTGTATCTTCCCTGTAGCGTTAACCATAGCAGCAAGGTACTGCTCCTAGTCCAGCTCTCATTCATACATTGAAAGCCCCTGACCTATTTTCAGAGATACTTTCAACCTAAATTTGCTAATTTAACTCAGGGCATAGCCAAATCCCCAAGTGAGACTTCTGCTCAAGGTGACAACCTGTCTGACTTGCATTGCAAAGGTGGGCTAAAGCCATGTGAGGAGCTGCTAATCCTGCAATGCTTTCTTAGGAAAATGAACCCCCAAAAATGGGAACACTCCTATTTATTACAGCATTACTCTGCTGTTCTTTGCTGCACAGCAGCTGAGGCAAAAATAGCACCGATATGAACAAAAAGAGTTGAGCCAACATGGCTGTACAGAACCACACTGGTAAATGAGAAGATATCAGGACTTTCTGAGAATTAAGTCATTTCCTTTTGGTATGTGCTATTCCAAATGTTAGAAAATCTCAATAAGTAAATCAGTTATTGACCAGGTACTCACTTGCTTTTTGCTGAAATAGGACCTAAGGTTATAGTGTGACTTAGAATGTGAAGATGACTGATAGATAACAGTGCACCCAACAGAAAACAAATCAGATGACAAAAAAAAAAAACCTCCACCACTGAAAGTTGCTTACTGACCTTAATTACTAAACCTAACTTAATTTTTTTCCAAGTCTCATTTTAATCAAAATTTATAATCTGAAAAATAGGTTGAAAAGTCAGATTTATGACATACAAGTTGTATTATTAATTTCAAATTACTGTAGAATTCCCATTTAGAGGAAAACTAATCTGTGATCTGATTTTCCTACCTTACATTCCAATAACTAGCTTTTCAGTAAATGTTGTTATATGAGCTTTAGAAGTGTTTCTGCTTTTTTCATGTTACCCAGGTTTTCCTTCCTATTTCTTCAGACAGATAATTTCTAAATACTCCAAGGCAGAGCAGCTCCCTGTTTGCAGGATGTACTTTGCATATATGAAAACAGTCATTCCCAGCAAGGAGGTCATAATCACTGCTCCTTCTCTTTAGCTGTCCTCTCTCAGAGTTCCAGCCTGCACTGATGATACACTGATAGCTCTTAAATCACTGCTAATGGCAAGCATATTTTTAGCAATTGGAATAAAATTCACAACAGGAAAGTGCAGGTGGTTGTGAAATACTGTTCTAACAATTTCTCTGCCAAATTTCCTAGGCCCTAGGCTAATTTTAACATATGCATGATAGGTTCCAGCCTTCTGGAAAAGAAAACACATAGAGGGAAATTGAAATAATTTGACGCATCTTTTTCCCCGTGTTTTTAATAGCAAAGTTGTTAAAAATACACAATGTGAATACTATACAATTTCTTTCAATGACTGTTTTTGCTTTGAAATTACAGGAAATATATTGTATTATATGAGACACAATGAATTGTAACAACAAAATTTTTCATGGAGATAAGATTCAAATGAGTTGATACACAAAGATTAGAAATTATAAAACACACTCTAAGTAGACTCTTAATCTCTTTTCTTTCCCAATACAAATGAGTAGCAATTCCACTGGGCTGAAGACAAATACTCCTCATTTAACACAACATTAAAACCTGTTTTTTATTCAAGGGCCAAATTCCACACCTTAAATGAGTAATCCCTGGCTCATGCAAATAACAAGATAAATAACAGCCAAATGAAGATTGGACCTTTATTTCTTTCATTCTATGCATATTTAATGGTTTGTCTGTGTATGGCATATAGGATACATTTAAATTTGCAGTACTGGGAAGGGAAGCTGTCAAATCTGCATTGATGACTCAAAACACAAAGGCAGATATGCCCCTCCAGTCTCTAGTGAAGCAATATCAAAGAATTTATAAAGGCTTGCAACAAAAAAAATAAGGCACTCATCAAATCCAGCAGAAATACCAATTGGTAGTAGCAGAAAAGAACATAAAAGGTCTTGTGTGCCAAAAGTCACAGTATTTTATGAACATGACAAATTGCACATTTACTGGGGAAATAAAGGGGAATAACGGTATAATAGAATTTGTCTGTCTTTCTAAGTTTTCATTCCAAAAGTTATGAGATCATAATTATGCTAATATGATCTTACTGTTACTACTCATAATCTGCTGATGAAAAGATAATGAATATCAGAAATTAAAAAATAAACGTGTTTGAAAAGCCTTATTCCCCATTGGTTTTAAGTACCAATTTCTGTTTCTTCCTTCACCCAAAGAATTAAACTGCTTGCAACTTGTTACTTCTCAGGTTTACTGCATCTCTGTGTTGATAAATGCTATCACTTTCACAGTATTTCATCTGAAGAAAATAACAAAAGGGAAGTGACATTTTCAAATTACTTTATTGGATTTATAATATTGCCATTGTAAGCTAACAATAAAATGTTATTATTACTTTGTATTTACTATATTAAAATCATAATAAACTACTCCGTGATGTTCTGTGATAGCAATGTTATATTTACCTTGGTTTTTTAGTACACTGTGATTCTACAGGCGTGAAAATTATTTTTTCATGACCATTTTCTCTCCTGCTAGTTTCTTCAATCAAAATCTCCCATGACTATATTCTCTATAGAGAAACTTTTATTGCATTAGCACACAAAGTTTTTCATGTTGCTATGATTTGAGCTTTTGAGTTCATTTGAGGATTTTTTTTTGGCTTCTAGGTATCATAGCTCTTGAAACCAAAGCAAAAATTCTGGTGCTATTTGATTTTTTTTCTTCAAAATAAAATGAAATAAAATAAAGGTAGTTCTTGTCACGTCTTATCACAGTTTAATTGTAAATACGTGATAAAATTTTAAAAGGTGTCTTAAAGTGATCATGATGACTTGAATTTCCCTTTTTTCCCGTGTTTATTAAGTTATCAAAACAAAGGTGCCAGTATTGTGCCTAAGTTTTAAAAGGCATGTAGTTTGTCACAATGACAAATGAGGAAGGATAAGTCTTATGAATGAGATTCAGCTGGTCCAAAAAGTTTAAAAGAACAAAATTATTCTTACTATTACTAACCCTCAGAGTGGATAATCTTCTGAAACCAGCTAAAGTAAAAGCAATTTTTCATAACTCAAGTCCAAGTACTTACCTTAAATAATGATTTTTATAAGTAAATTGCAAGTTCTAACTATTTTCAAAGCATTTGAATACATTAACTCATCTTAATACCTCCAACAATATCATGAATAGAACTTTCAACATGGCTGCAATTCACACTGTAGAAAAGTTTTCAAACCTTGTGATTTATACTTCTGAGCTAACATAGTCACTTTAACCTCAACAATAACATTCTATCACTCTTCTTTAGCTCAGTCTGTAACAAAGCTTAAATTCTACTAAAAAATTCAACCTCCGTTATAACTGGGTAGGAGAGATACCGATTCCTCTTAACTGGTTTGCACAGACAATCTTCAATTAAGCTTGGAGTCTGCAAAATTCATGCTTATGCCTAACAGAAAATATGTAATTGATTTACATTTTAAGATTACCTCTTCTTTAAGTGGTTGCATTAAAGAGATTCTCACAGTGCTGTAGTGATTATTCGCAATACAATAAATCTTATTTTCCACGTTTTGAGGGATTAGAACCTATTCCACATCTCCCTTTCTTGCTATTTTCTCGAGAAGAATAAGATAACGAATAGTTCCTGGTATTTGATGATATTGCAGCTGGCTCCCTTTGGCCCTTTGTTTACTGACACGATTATCTAAAGGAATAAAAGGCTACTACTGCAGCCTCACGGTAAACTCCAAACTTGAAAGGTTAGCATTTTATAACTGCATATTGAAACAACATGCAAATAAAAAAGGTTTTCAGAGGCTTTAAACATAGTCTACTAAAACAATATGAATAACAAAGCGTGTTTCCAGGTCACAATCTTTTTATAACAACAATTTATTTTACACTCCTATAAGAAAAAATAAAGTGAAAGTTGCTATTAGGAAGGTAAACCAAAACTCCACAAAACATCACGATCTGTCATTTCCATTTTTACCTTTATTTGAGGGTCAGCTGCACTGTGGATGGCTTCAGTAGCTCCTGCAGTTTGTATCAGGCTAACATAGGAATCTTCTGATATTTCCTCTAATCTAGAAGTATTTTCCACACTTAGCATGAGGGATGCGGGTTTCCAGAACGCTTTTATGGATTTTGACTATTGAGACAGTGGGTTTTAGCTGTTTTCTCCATGTAATTTGGCTGATTAAATAATAGATCTTTTATTGCCTTTTTATTGCTAGCATATATTTAGATCACAAACATCAGAATTGCAAAGAATGGTGTTCAAGGATATATTAAATATACTTTATTTAGGGGGATAAGCTAATTGATCTGTCTTGAAACTCGTTAAACACAAACATTGCTATGAATGTGCAGGAAATGTGAGTTAAACATTACAAGAATTAGCAATGAATAGCCACCCATGGATCTTATATTTTTATGCTTTTGAATTCCTAATTGCTGAAATAACTTTTAAAAACAGATAAGCTATACTATCAATACTTATAGAAGTACTGCATATATGTTGTATTTGCATGTTTGTTGTATTCTTCTCTTCCAGGTAGATAACACCACTAATACTATGCTATTTTATTTTAAAAAATTAAATTGCACAGTTCTGTTTGAAAACACTATTTCTTGACTTCCAGAGAATTTCAAATATTCAAGGAATTGAGCAGCCTATAAAAACAGCATCATAGAAGCACACATGCTAAAGTAATGACAGACTTAACTAGACTTTTTAGCATAGCAGAAATTCAGGTATAGGACAGCCTTTTTTAAGAATAACACAGATTAATTCTTAATGAAGTAATTGCTGCAGAATCCACAAATCCAGTGTTCAAGTTTTAATTTCTAGTTTGAATTCAGCATTCAAAAACTAAAAGTAATCATAATTAATCATAGGAAATCATCAAATTGCAAAGTTAAAACCAGCCAAAAAATTTTCTGTTTGTCATCTATAATTATGATTGTATGCCTCTATATTCCCATCCTCTGAATGACATAAAGAAAAACAAGAACTATAAATTCTACTAGTAAATCCACAACTTAACATTGTTATAGAAGTCACAATCAAATTATATCAAAACCCAAAAGATTTTTTCCCAAATAGAATACATTACTGAATATAATTTGCCTATGAATTATATTCAATATTTCTGTCATAGAGAAGTTTGAAATAAACAGTAGGGATTACTGACCAGTAACTACTTTCAGTTTATGTTATTCTGATTTCAGCCGGTCTAGGTAAGGGATATTTTGATCATTGGTTGAAAAAACACTTATGAGGCCCTACTATCTGACAACAAGATTAGAGGTTATTTTCTATCTATATCACTTCCCAAAGAAGTATTAATACTTGTAATAAAACTTGCTTTATTCTTGTATGCTGTATAAATAAGAGTTTGGATTTGCACACGATCTTCCACAAAAAAAAATAAAATGATCTTGTCAGAACTCATTTGGTAAGCAAGATTTGATGTTGGCAATATTTCAGTGGAAAAAAAAAAAGAAAAAAAAAAAAGAAAAAAAAAAAAATAAGAGCTGCAAGGAGCAGTGATGTGAATTCAGCACTGACTTTCTCTAATGTAGGAATTTTATCAACAGTGGCACTAGATCACAACGTTTCCTGTCTTTGTAATGTAAAACTGAGATCTTGATACCAAAGGCAGGGTTTTGCCACATGCTAAATCCATGAGCCACAGGAATTGCAATTTAGATGATTATGTTCCAGTGAGCTAGGAAATTATTCCCTCTTTCAACTTAAGCTGTTAGCAAATAATTCAGAGCCTTTGATATTAATCAGGAGGAGAAACGGAATCCTGAATTAGGTATCTAATCATTATTGAAAAACAGAAAATGCTAACATTTTTACTAAACTACTGTTTTTCTTTAATGAATGTAAATGAGAACCAAACCCTTTACTCAACTGTAAATCATTTTAAACTGCTCCCTACTGTAAAAGGGTAAAGGGACCACTTCTGGAATGTAGGACAAAGTACTTCACTCTTCTGACCTTGGGATATAAACTATAAGGTAAAACTCTACCTTTAGGTCTCAAAGGTTTTATTGGAAGTGCCTGACATTATTGTGTCATTTATTTGAAGTTTATGATTCTATTTTTATTTTTAGTATTATCTCCTGGCATATTATTCAATAGTTGTGTTTAAATTGCAGTAATTTTTAATAATATCTCTTAGATTTGACTACGTTCTCTTTAAAAAAATATCTTTATTACAGATATTACTTGTCTGATATAACTTGGATGTCACTAATCTGCTTTTTCATTACTTGAAGACTATTTGCTTCTTAATTGGAAAAAATTACACTGCACACATTTTCCATCTTCTATTAATCTTGGAATTACAGAAATGTTAATTCAATAATTTATTACAACACCAGTGTCATTATAATTTTTTCTTAACTACCTCTTACTGCAGAGCAATCTATTTCATCATTCTCATCATATTTATAATATAGCACAAATGCACTCTTATTAAAATTTGACATTTTGTGACCCGTGCGAGGTATGTTACCTATTTTAGTATATTTTTAATAACGATATGAGCCAATAATGTTTCTCTCAAGCTTTTAAAATTAAAATAGAAAAATCTTTTGTACATATCTCTGTTGTGCCTACATCACCCTGAGCATACCAGTGTTGTTTCGTGAATTTGCTACTCAGTGTTTTGCAAAATCAATCTTAAAATGCACAATATCTTTTAAGTGTCTGGGTTGAACCATTTGAGTAGAGCTATAAGTGCTGGCAAACATTTTTGTTGGGCCTTTTTTTTTGTCTCCATGAGGGAAAAGCCCATTCGGAAAATAGTACCTGGCACTTCCATTTGGCAAGTGAGATAGAGTTGCCATGAGGGAGCAGTACGTACAAACAGCACAGTTTGTGCATGGTTTTAGCCCAGGCAATCTGCACAGACCGAGGCTTTTGAGGCTGGTACTAAATGGCCCATTTCACCGGGGATCCTCAACTACAATCAGCCCACAACTTTCAACAAAGCTCATTTAAAAGCTAAATCACTATGTCACTAAGTAAGGGACTCAGTTTTTAGAAACGCTTAAACACTGCAGCTGGTCAAAACATAGAAGTGAATGTTATTCAAAATTTTGAAATACATTTATTTTTAAAAAGCAGAAATTGGCATTTTTTGGTGTCATTGTTTGCTATATAAGATACAGTAGAAAAAAATTGTTTTCAAAGTAATTAAACTAGAAGAATTAAGAATACATTATTATCAAAACAGTTACCAATATAGTTATAATTTGTTATGAAGAAGCAGATGATTTTTCATTAACAGCTTTATTTCAAATATATTCTTAATTCACAAAATTTTTAGCATGAATTCTTATCAAATTGGTTACCAAATTCTTGTTGAAAAGCTCTCCCTAGGCTTTAAAGAATGACATTGCTTTTTGCTTTATAAAAAACAGAATTTTCTGAGAAGTATATTTATTTTCTTGGTTCCTACAATAATTGGAAACAAAAGGCAAAACAGAAACTATTTTTTTAAAAATACACAATTTCTATTTCCCAGTTTTAGGTCTTGTTTGAATTCTGACAGGCTTTGTCAACCGAGATTTCTAGGGGATTTATGAATTGTTTGTTAGACTGCTGTTGAGCCCTTCCTACTTCCTCCTCCTCTCAAAGGGAAGGGTCTATCTGTATCATAGGGCGATTTTTTGGGTTTGTTTTTGAGAGCTGAGTATCTTAGATCTAGTGTATGAATGAACTTAATACCCGTACAAATTTGTTTCACCAAACCAAAGTCATTTTGTTATTGGTACAATTACAGCAACCTATTTACTTTAACAAGTTTCTCTTCCATTTTCCAGTCTGCAGTACTGCCACACTAAGATTTTTCGAGCAACATTTCCACTGTATTTTTAAATGTAATTTTTGTAACAACTACGTCGAACTGCCATCATTTACAAAACTGCACATTGATAAAATTAAGAATGGAATTTGAAATGGATAGAAAGAACACAGAATGCTTAAAACATCTTAATTCTAAAGCCAAAGCTATTATTATGGTCCTTTACCAAAGCATATCTGAAACAGAATAAAATGTCAAGAGAAAAGAATTAGCAGATTAAAACTTTCTCAAAGGAGGTGAGATGTTTATGTATAGAGTTAAGTACAGCATGCTTTCTGAATTATTGCAACCACTCAAATGTTATTAGCCATCTGCAAAAATTTGACAGTACCTCAGTACCTTTGGGAGCTTAAAATTTCTTTGCCAAAAATTAAGGAACAAAAAAAAGGATTAAATGACCTTTAAAAACCTTTTTATAGTCTTTAAAAACAAACAAACAAAAACCCAAAAATCAAACCCAAAACATTAAGTATAAATTATTCTGTAGTTTCTGTAATAGTAATAATATATATCAGATTGCAGTGAATGTGTTTTATACAGTATTGAAATAGTGTTAGCCATATTTCTACTGTACAACTTTTTATTTTTATAGTATAAATTCTCGAAAGTCTATAAAACCCCAACCTCTTTTCCCAAATTACTGTTTCCCTACTGTAACCTCAAAAAGTTCTGCAGACTTCTAAGCCTGAAACTGGAGCCATATGTGTGGAAATTTTTTTCATTGTTTTCTATGGGATCTTTAAGGGATTCAGAGATAAATCTGAGTAGATCTAATTCCTTTCAGGTGAAATTCCACCTTACATCCCCAATGAAGTTAGCTACTCTCCCATTTTACTGCATATCTCCCTCTACATACTTATCTACAATGTTTCTGTGTTACCTTCAGTGAGGACTATGACTGGCAAAAAAGATGACAGCCAGAATCTCCAGTTCGGTTTGACCATCAGATGCAGGTTCTGCGACTGTTACATTTTGGGGATACTAGAGGTGAAAACATATTCTAATCCATGACAGCCAGTCTTTCTTCCTGATAAATGTTTTGTATCATACAGTTTTTTGTAGAATGTAGATGAGTTTTGCCATTTCTACCAATTGCAGGAAAATAACCTTTTAAAATTTTTACTTTCTAAAGCCTCTTCTTATTAGTTATTATAAAATATTCCATTAAGTTCAATACATGAACTAATATTTACCTACTGTATTTGAGTCAGATTATCTAAATTTGTTTCACAAAAATCGGTATTTTAAGCCTGAAAGGAAAACTAAATCATACTATTTCAGTGATAAATTGTTCCTTTTTAGATAGATATGAACCTTCATTTCTTAATTTGGATAAAATTGGTAAATGAGTTTCCTCAAGAGCTCAAGGGCATCTCAAGTATTTTAAAGTTTTGTTTTGTTTTGTTTTTCTGACGGATGTACCTGGACTTGTTCAAAGCATTTGACACTATCACACACAACATCCTTTTCTCTAAATTGGAGAGATATGAATTTGACCACTCAGTGGATAAGGAATTACTAGATGTACTCATTCAAAGGATTGCAGTCAATGGCTCAATGTCCAAGTGGAGGACAGGGACGAGTGGTATTCCTCAGGGGTCGGTACTGGGGCCAGTGCATCTTTGTTGGTGACATGGACAGTGGGATCGAGTGCACTCTCAGTAAGTTTGCTGACGACACCAAGTTGTGTGGTGAGATTGACATGCTGGAGGGAAGGGATGACATCCAGAGGGACCTTGATAGGCTTTAGAGGTGGGCCTATGAGAACCTAATGAAGTTCAACAAGGCCAAGTGCAAGGTCCTGCCCATGGGTAGGGGAAATCCCAAGCACAAGTACAGGCTGGGCAGAGAACGAATTGAGAGCAGCATGGAGGGGAAGGACTTGAGAGTGTTGGTTGTTGAGAAGCTCAACATGAGCCAGCAACATGCACTTGCAGCCCAGAAAGCCAACCATATCCTGGGCTGCATCCAAAGAAGTATGGCCAGCAGGTCGAGGGAGGTGATTCTGCCCTCTTCTCTGCTCTCATGAGACCCCACCTGGAGTATTGCATTCGGCTCTGGAGTCTCCAACAAAAGAAGGACATGGAGCTGTTCGAGCAAGTCCAGAGGAGGGCCACAAAGGTGATCCAAGGACTGGAGCTCCTCTGCTATGAAGACAGGCTGAGAGAGTTGGGGCTGTTCAGCCCGGAGAAGAGAAGGCTCCGGGATGATCTTATTGCAGCCTTCCAGTTCCTAAAGGGGGCCTACAGGAAAGCTCAGGAGGGACTTTTTACAAGGTCATGTAGTGATAGGACAAGGGGCAATGGCTTTAAAGTTAAAGAAAGATTTAGATTAGATCTAAGGAAGAAATTTTTTTACAATGAGGGTGGTGAGGCACTGGAACAGATTGCCCAGAGAAATTATGGATGCCCCATCCCTGGAAGCGTTTGAGGCTAAGTTGGATGAGGCTTTGAGCAAGCTGATGTGTTGGAAGGTGCCCCTGCCCATGGCAGGAGGGTTTGAACTAGATGATCTTTAAGGTCCTTTCTAACCCAAATCATTCTATGATCCTACGTACAATTAATGCCTAGGTGTTTTTTAACACTGCAGAGTGTTTTTTGACTCCAGTACATCCTCTGAAAACTGGCATGTTTATTATTAAGATCTATTATCACCTGAGAAATATTTTGGGATTTAAAACATATCTCTGCCTGTTGAATACAGAGAAGCTCATTCGTGCCTTTATCTCCCACAGAATAGACTGCCCTAATATTCTGCTCAGTGATCTGCCAGACAGACAGATTACAGAGCTTCACAACTGTATATCACAAAGAAACACAAGCATACTTCCTTGATGATAGTGTCACTACACAGCCTTCCCATAAAACAAAGGGAGGAATTTAAAGTTTTTATGTTGGACTATAAAGGAAAAGTCTGTAGTAGCTAGGAATGTCAGTATATCTAGAATTTGTCTTTTCAGTTCTACAAAGGTGATTAAATCTGTCTACAACCAAAACAAATTCACACAATGAATTCACAGTATCTAATGAAGGAATGACATTTTTTCCCGTATACAGCAGTATACAGCATGTTTAATTCTTCCTAATGAAATTAACTTGTTTCCTACTGATTAATTTGTCATATAGATAACTGCTCTATGAAGACCAACATAAGATTACATTAAATATAAAAACTGATTTGTGAATGTTCATTGTAAGTACAATTTCATAAAAAGTTGGGCTTAGTCCTCCCAAACTAGACTAATATTAGCTAATCATAGGTTCCTGACCATGTAATCTTTCTGAAGTAAGGTTCGTTCACACAGAACTCTGTAGATTGTCAACATGATTTAAATGTTTAAAATAAGTGAATTAGAACATCTTCTCATAAATTAGGACTAATCTCCACTGACTAAAAGATTCTGGACATTTGCTTCAGGAAATTTCCCAAAACAAACGTACATCAATTCCTCTAAACAGAGCTACCAAAATTGGTAACAGTTTTTCATTTTATTTCATTATTTATTAATACTAATTAATTATTAATTAGCAATGAATACTTTACTAATATTTTTATAATTATTTTTGAAAATTAAACAGAAATTACTCTAACTGAAGATTTTAGTAAAGAATATGAAATATTTTTCATGTGAGAATCCTTAAAGTCAATAGTTTTATAGCAGATTAAAATTTTAATGGTTTCCCCCTCTTCATTTCAATTTAGACATTGAATTGAAATAAGAATCTCCATGCACTCTGCTCACTAAAGCAAAATTAAAAAATCTTATAGTATCAGTGGTGAAATTTTTAGTTGTACCCACTGTGCTGCAGAGTGCATTTGGTTCTTTGATGGAAGATAAACATCCCTTCCTCCCTCATTTAGTATTTGAAAAAAAAAATAAAGATTTTTTTCTATGTTGTCTTATTTACCTATATTACATTCTTGTATATGAAAAATATCACAATGGAATTTAATGGAGTTTTCTAATGAAATAAGCTCAGATAACTGTGCGTTCTGTGTTCCAACTAAATGTTTCAAAATTTGAGACATTATTAATAATTTGGCTTAAAACCTTTTTTCCTCCATTTAAAAAATCTTTCAAACAAGAAACATTATTTCACAGTGATAATCTCAAATCAACAGATAGCTCAGACTTAATTCTACCAGTAGGTATAGTGTAATCAAGCTATTCTCTCTTTAGATAGGTGCACATTCATTCACCACTTGCACAAGATTTTGAAAATTTTCTAGTTTTTAAACACTTAGAACATGGCCAATGGTTTCTCACATATCTGTGGCATAACAAGATCATACAGACCAAGAGCCTGGCTGTAAACTTGGAGCATTACTGTAATACCAGCCTTTTTAACTGTAAATACACAATTAAAATCAGCAAAACTTTAATAAAATTATTACTTCTAACATAATTTTCACTTGTCTTAACAAACTCTAGTTAACTCAAAACCCGTGACACATCTAGATGCCTAACTGTAACAAAAGTATTTACCGGACAATGCCATTTCCCCCAAATTTCAGCTTCTAAGAAACCAGAGCAATCCATTAAATTGAAGATAATGTAACAAATATTTTTAGCTGGGTAGAAAAAAAATAGAAAATAAAATTTTAGAAAAATACTGAAATAATTAAAAATACATTGTTGGAAACATTACCTTAAAGATTTTGAAATAAATTTTGTTTATAAATTTTCTATAAAAGATTAACACTTCCTTTTCTGAATGAATTAAAGACAAAACATAAAAAAAATTAAACTGATTTTTTTTTTCAGCAAAGATACAAATAATGACTTTTTTAGTTGGTTTATTTTTTTCCCCCTTAACTAAGCTGTTGTCTTTTTTTTTTTTCAGTGTCAGGACAAAAATAAAAATCCATTCATAATTCCATTTTAAATCTTTCTATTTGAATGTCATCATTTTCTTAAAGTTGTTAGCAAGAGCTGGTTGATCTGCCGACTAAGGGAAATGATTAGATGACACAAAGATACCAATTTCTGGGGTGCTATAGGTGGTCCCAACAAAAACACGACTCTGGTCATGATTTAACAGCTCTCTGATTTTTCTGATTAATAGGATTCAATAAAACATTGCTAGAACTGTGTATGTTGCTTCCCTGACACTTTTCAAATATACGAGAAATTTAACACCTTTTGCTAAATATAGGAAAAAAGAGAGTAGGAGTATAAAATGTGAAAGAAAAACACATAAGCATGAGGGAACATGCCTTTTTCCTGTAAATAATGGGCTTATTCAAATTTGTAACTGTACCCATCGTGTTGTTACTTAGATTGACAGTAGCGTACATTGCTTCCCAAGAAATGCAGACACGAAGTGGGCATCATTTGCATTTTCATCTTTTTCCTTGTTCTAAATGTGCTCCATACATTTTACCTTGTTGTACAAATGTGATCATTTTTGGTCTGCATGTGTCACTGCTGCTGGGAAGAGCAGAAGGTATACTATAGTGGGCTTTGGGGTGGGATTGTGGGTGGAAGAGCTGATCATCAAATGTTCTTTTGCCTTAGAAATCTTTTTCATAAAGATTTTGGATTAAAAATGGCTGTCTGCATATATATTATATAAACCAATGAAAGATATCCCTTGGAAATCATATTGGTGATTTCAGTATTATGAGGTTCAATCCGTAGCAAAACCTCTTTTCTATGGCAGCCCTACAATCTACCCCAAATACCCTCTCCAGCTATGATATCTTACATAGAAAGGGGACCATAGTGACTACTGGGCTGCTTTGAAAAATAGTTGTTTCTATTTGCTGTGACTTTTTTACCTATCATAATTGAAATAGGAAGAATAATATTAGAAAATTGAAATCAATAAACCTGGGAAGATGATGTATCTGAAAACTCAGCAGCAGCCTCTTCTGCCACAAAATCTTTCCACCGAAAAGAAATTAATAGAGAGGCTCACATTCTGACATAATTTAAATCCATTTGATAAGACATTACAATAAAAGCAGCTTCAGTGAATGTCTGTGTCTGTATATATCAATAAATAATAAGATCCAATCTTGTAAGGCTGTAAGCATCTGTAAAATACCGCAAGTCAGATTCAATAAAGAATCTAAGCAGGTAAAATGGGATACAACTGGTTTAAATTAGACATAAAGTTCTAAGATGTAATAAAGAAGTCCCTCCAGATTCATATGCTACACCACAGTAAATTCTAAAGCTCCATAGGTGCAACAGTTACCTACTGTATAGTTTCTTAGTCCCATGCACATTTTAGCTTTGACAAGATTCAGAAGTTTATGCTCAATCCCAACCAAAATACATAAATTAAATTCTTAATTTCCTGAATCTTTTGAAAGATTTGACTTAATAAATACTTTCCAAGCTATAAGATGTGTGGTAGGACTAAATGCAGACAATGCAACTCTTTTTTTTTAAAAAAAAAAAATAGCAGTAAGATGTGAAAATTAAACTGTTCTTCCTTTGCAAAACATTAATGTTCTGATTTGATTAGTTAAAGTAATGATACACATATTAGGATATCAGAATTCAGGTCTTTTTTCCACGTAATGAATAGGGAGCTTAATCGCCTAGCTAACAGTTCCAGATTCCACATCAGATGATCAATATATAATAAATAGGAAAGGAAGAGCTTCAGTGAAAGAGCGTGAAAGACATCACTTCTTTTTCAGATTGCTGCAACAAAATGGTACCTACATAACGTTGCAGGAACACCACAGCCTGTGCAATCTCTACAGCTCACGCAATGCTAGATACTTAAAGGTTTGGCAATGTAAAGAGCATAGGTTTGGCAGTATAAAGACCATCATAAGGAACAAGTCATTTGAGTCAATGGGAATTCATGGTATTGACATGCTGCTTACAACGATGCAAAATCTTTGAGCAAACATCACCTCCACATCTGTCCGTTCCTTTCCTGCCATTCCCAAATCCTTTCTTTTCTGTAGCTCCCATAGCAACTTACACCAGTCATACCTTCAGTAATTCTGATCTCATATCAGAGAAACAAATAAGATTCCTCATTTTATCCTTCCTGGTTGTTTCTAAGCCTTTGTTTACAGATTTTTGCATTCCTATGCAGCACTGTGCAGCACCCATAGATTACCACTTCCAGTCTTTTTTTTCCAATTCTTTTGAATCTCTCTGCATGGAAATTACTTGCTTCTTCCCCCACGATGGTCTAATTACTGAAATAGGCTATATTTAGAAGAAATAATAGTTAGTCTTCCACTCTTGTGAATTGCTAGAGCATTAAGTCAGGTATCTTGGAATGGAATGACAATGTGAGTATGCAGAAGTACTGCTAGCATGCTAAGTGTGCAGCTGTTTAGAGCTAGTTAATAGGAAACACTGATGGTACCAGTATCTCCACTCCTGCCTCTAAGACATCTCATCAGGAACCACAGGGAGGTACCTCTACTCACTAAGTATTTACAGCCTGAAACCATTTCCTGAGATTAGAAGTCTATGCTTTTTAAATAATTCTTGTGAAATGCAGTCCATAGTGTTGGAAATCTTTTGATAAAAGTGCTTCATCCACAAAAAAAGAGCTAATCCATTATGGATTAGACGAACAATAGCAGAGGTGGTTTAGCAACTTTCTTGAATATTTTCAGTAAACCCAGAGGTAAGCACTGCAGTAGAAGTCCTGTAAAATATTTATGAAAGCAATACAAAAGTATCCAATTTTGACATTAACATATTGCTTTTAATACTGAGTTTAGTACACTTCATTAATTTTTTCCCTTTGATTATAGTCAGCCAGTGTAAATTAGTCTTGTTTCATCGATGTCAATGAATCTTAAGAAATAACCAATAAGCCACTACCATCTATCATATTTTATTTTCTACAGGTATTTATATTGCCAGATAACTGAGACTCTGTTACCTTCAAATTATTTTAACTATATAATCAAGTGCCTTCTTCCTATACCATATTTAATTTTCACCTCTTCCCATTTTGTACTATTTCTTTTCTTCTTCTTCTTGGTGATAAGTATGTGGAATGAAGGAAACGCCACACTCCACACAAAAATAATTCAATCCAAGTTTCTCATTCTCCCTTTGGAGATTTTCTGAAGAGCTGAGTTTCCTGGCATATCACCCTCCCCTCACTGCAGAAAGGACTGGTGTGTGGTACCTCTCTGAACTCATCATGAATCCTTTGCTCACAACAGGGGCTGACAAATTCTGTCCTTAAGAGGCTTTGAGACCACAGTGGTGTCAGAGGTGATTTGATAAAGCTTCTTGTTCTCTACAAGAGCCATCATGCCATTTGAAGGAGGGACATAAAGGTGAGAAAACAGAACAGAAAATATATACAAGTAGATACTTGCTGATTACATAAAAACGTTAGCAGAAGCCAGGTCAGAAGCAAATAATTTTGGATGACAAGACAGTCTGAACCATACATTTGAGTCAATGTATGCCAAGTTAAAGAAATTCTGAATATGCCAGATTACCTTCTACAAGACAAATGAGACAAAACAGGAAATGAAACATGAAATAGGCCTGACTTCTTGGAGCACATACCAGGATGTATTAAAAGGGTGACCACACCCACTAGGCAAACACAACTTCCTGCAGAGGCCTCTGATTCTAGTAGCAAATGACAGAAGCAAACTCCATATTTTTTGAAAAATGCAGATTACCATCTGATTATGGCTCTCAGACAGGATTCTGCTGGTTTCTCATGAGACTAATAATATCTCTGCAGATTGTGAACAGGTTGTTGATCTGTTCCCTAATGCTGAACCAGTTTCGCAGTTTCTATTTCAACATTTCTAACCAAGACAAAAAACGGATTACCGAAAGAACCAAAATGTCTGAACTGTAGAAAACATCTCATGTCAAAAAATCCGGTGGTTTTGCAAAATCTATTTTAACAGTTGGTAAGATTATACTGAAAATCGGCTGCTATTCATTTACTATTATTACTATTCCATTTTATTGTTATTCATTCTGTTCCTGGAGCAGTAAGACATAATTCATGCCTACAGTGTACACTACCTAAGAGAAAAGTTACATAGGAAGAGTGGGAGAGCAGGACATAGTCTCTATATAAAAGCTTTTAGACCATAAATACAGACTTCTCACCTTCATATGCTGCTTCCAACTTACTGTTATTAATTCGCTATTTTTTCTTAAACATCATAGACTAAGTGACTCTTTAGGAGAGATCTGAAAAAGAGGGGGTTCATTACAATGGACTATATCAAAAGGAAATATCTCTACGTGCAGGGGAAAAACAAGCATAAATGAAGACGATGCCTATGTGAATAGTGGAAAAGTGAGTAGCAAAGATCATCATTTTCATGAATGTAAAATGGCAGTAACATTATAAATCACAGATAGAAGAATACACTTTTTTTTATTTTTTACTATGCCAAGCAACCTCCCCTGAACTAAGCACCAACATCCTACTTCATACAGTGCAGGGATTGGGAAAAAAATGACTCCTGAAATGATGAAACACTTCAGAAAGTGCTCCTAACTTCCTTTTGAATCCCCAGTCTAAATGTACATCCAATGACATATATATATGCGTAGAGGGTTTAGGAGCATGTTTTTGGATACATGCACACAAACACACTCTCCCTTCTCTAGTGGTGCATGAAAATGAAAGATACTGTAGTACAGATAAAGAGAAATGAGTCAGACTACTAACAGTAAAGTACCTGGCTTGTAATCTATTCTGTCCCTGTTATAACAAATGACAGATAAATATTCTGATGTATCTATGTAGATATGCACAGATATTCTAGAATCTTTGAAATGGGATTAAAAGCTTAGACATTGCCAAGGGTTATTTAGCATTATTACACTTGTTATGATAACTTCTCAGTAAATTCTAGCATTGTTTAAAAATTATAATTGGGAAACTTAAAATGCATATTCTATAATGCTTGTCATCCATCACAGGTTTTAGTGCAGTACATCTGATGAAGAACTCTAGTGTGGAATAAAAAGCAATGGCAGGAGTGCCAGTCTCTGTATTTCTGATGATAAAAAGGCTGAGTGCTCGCCAGCAGCAGCTTGCTGTCAGTAAAAATGAATCTGAAACAGATGCCAACCGCGTCAACAGCTTGAGCCATATACATTTTTTATTAGACAAAGACATAAGTCATGATGGAATTACAAAGGTGCAAGGCACATCAAAGAATACCACTATTACACCTCAAATTCAAAATATAAAGTTATCTAGTACTATATTTCCCAACTAGACAATTCTGTTAATATCTAAGTCTTTAAAACCAGCATGTTTAGTGTTAAAAATATGAATTCAGAGCTTGGAAAAGGCTGTTGCATTTTTATATTTAATCTCTATCAATCTTGGATATTGTTTTACCAAGACATGAATGCAAAGATCTATTTACTCGCATTGGAGCTCAATTTTCTCTTTGCATTTGTTTTCTTTTCTATTTGAAGTTTATATCAAAGTAACGTGTATATACTACTGGATATATGGCTAAAAATCACTAAGCCCCTTCCCTTCTACCCACCTCCCATGGTGATCACAAGTTTCGAGCTTTGGCTAATGATGCAAAGGGTGGGAAAAAATCCTTACAACCGTAGAAAAAAAAAAAAGTGACTTCTCAAAGTTTTTGTCGTAAAAGCTGAGTATTGTTGAATAAGACTTGTTTAGTTATGTTTCAGTGTCTATTTCAAAATTTTCATCTGAGTTTTATTTTCATTTTGCTACTCTCTGAGGTGTTCCACTGAGCTAGATATCAAAATCTGTTTAAACATCTCTGAAAATGTGCAGTTCCATTTCAGGAGAGAAGTGCCTGAAGGTTGGATGAAAGTGAATGCCACCCTCATCTTCAAGAAGGGGAAGAAGGAGGACCCAGGAAGCTACAGGCCAGTCAGCCTCACTTTAATCACTGGGAAGGTAATGGGCAGCTAATCCTGGAAACCATTTCCAGGCATATTAAGGACAACAAAATCACCAGGAGGAGTGGCTTCACTAAGATTGACTAACTTGACAAACTTCAATGATGAAGTGATTGGTCTGTAGATGAGGGGAGAGCATATATTATCCTATGATAAAAGGCTGAGAGAGCTGGAACTGTTCAGTCTGTAGAAGAGAAGGGGTTGTTACCAATGTATATAAATACCTGATGGGAGGGTGCAAAGAGGATGGAGCCAGGCTGGTTTTCAGTGGTGTCCAGTGACAGGACTAGAGGCAATGGGCACCAACCTAAACAAGGTGGTGCGGTCTGAACATCAGGAAACACTTTTTTAGAATGAGGGTGACAGAGCACTGGCACCAGTTGCCGAGAGAAGTTGTGAAGTCTCCATCCTTGGAGACATCTGTAAACAAAAGCTCCTCTACTCCTCTAGACGCAGTCCTGGGCAACTGGGTTTTGGTGGCCCTACCTGAACAGGGAGGTTGGACAAGATGACCTCCAGAAGTCCTTTCCAACCTGAACCATTCTGTGTGATTCTATGTGATTCAAGAGTTTGTTGGCATTTATGAATCTAATTTAAGTTCAAATGGGTTTGCATTTCTTCATTCCATATATTTAATTTAGTTCCAGTTTCGTATTCCTAAAGATTTCAAAGTACCTAGAATGGAATACAAAGGACAGAATGGAATAAAAATCTTGAATATAAACCAAAAATATGAAACAGTTAAATAAGAAAGCTGTCGAAATTGCATGTATGAATGTGTTTGCAGTTTCAAGGAGTTGGTGAGGATTTTGTTTGGTTTTAGTATTCCCTCTACACCTAATCAGTTTTACCCCCTAATTGCTACCATATGAGCATAGATGGAATATTTTTATTCACAACTACCTTTTCTGCAGTTTACAAAATGAGTTGTACTAACATTTGAACAATTTTCATTTGTGTTTTTTTTCCTGAAATTCTAAAGAAATGTTAAAAAAAGAACTTCTAGCTGAATTACTTGTTACATACAGTTTATCTTGTCATACTGCATATTTTTTCATTCCAAGTTGTCTACCAAACATAATTTTTAAAATTATTCTAAGTATCCACTCAGAGTAAGTGAATGAATACTAATTACAGATGTACTTGGATTTTTCTTAAATTATTCAAAGGAAATACACAGTCTATTTCCTCCCTACAATGAAGTACTAGTAGTTAAATTTTAGTTACATAATTTTTTCTTTTTCCTTTGAGTGGATGACCTACTCTTTAAATTATGGACACGGAGTGTTACTTATACCCAAGCTTCCAATTCACTGAGTTATTTGTCATATATAGAAGTTTCACCTGACCATGATTGGTTGCTATCAGCCTGCGTCTTCTCTACAACTTCACCTGCTCATCCAGACTCTCTTATGAATGTTCTTATCAAAGAACAAGAAGAATATTATATTGTTGTTCTCATGGAGCTTATTTTATATTGCGCAAGAGCATGTTTCAATTAATGGAGAACTAGCCTTTTTCTGTTCTTAGTTATCCTTCTATAACGACTGTAACAAATTTAACTGCTTATACCAAAAGGCAAAACGAATGAGCTTAGAAAAACTCAATTCAACTCTGATTTGGGAAAATAACAGTTTCTACTGAAGTTGGTAGCAAATGTATAGCTAGAATCTAGCTCTTTGCTGCACCTGAGCTTAGTATAGTTTAGCTGCACATGCACTTCTAAGTGTGTAAGAAAAGAGTTCAAAATGCTGTTGGCTTCTCTTACCCTGAAATCAGAACACTTGTCATCAGGACGATAACATCACACTATGAAAATGGAAAGTAAAAAGCAATGTTATACTTTATTATGGCCTACATTGGTGACCAAGATCAGTTCATTCAAGGGAGGGAAAGATTTAAGCTGTCTCTTTAAAACCACAATGCATAGAAGTCTTTCAAAGTTACTATCCTGTCAGAACTGGATAAAATAGGTCAGGAGAAAGATAGAAAAAAAGAAGGTTAATGCTCCTTTTCTTTTCATTTCCTTTCTTTTTTTTTTTTTTAACCTACAAAGAATTGGTGTCCTTTTTGTACTTTTTTATATTGCAGAGTATTTTGCTTAAGTTAATATCATTAATTAGACAGGATGTTAGGCTATCAGAAGAAAATATAAATAGCAGGACTAACAAGGAATCTGTAATTCAAAACTGCTATCATATTTGAACTTGTGGAGGTCTCAGTGCCACACTTAGAAATCAGCAGATATTAAAACTCAGTCCCTAGGTCTCTTTCTCTGATTTCTTTGAGAGTCTGAGACTCTGAAGAGATAACCGTAACCCTGGTATTTAAAACAGAAAGTCTCTCTCCAGTTTTCCCAGATCACACATTTATGCTAACACAAACGCTTTTTCATTTCAATGCATCTATGAGCAGTAGGTCCCACTGAGGCAGTATCCTTCCAAACTAGCTGAGGCCTCTGATGGGAACCACAGCAAAGGTACTCACGAAATGGGTTGCTTTGTTGATTTCGTATGCAAGCTGTCTGTTCATAAAATGAGGAATTATGCTTAATTAGAATTAGGCAAAGGAATCAAGGCTAAAGTAAAACAATTTTGTCCAAAAAGAAATGTAATTATCATGAGTCAGAAGGGAGTCTTGGGATGCAAGGCTCACCTGCCTAGATAACTGTATCAGTAAATACCATATTGGGTCAAAATCGCCCCAGTAACAGCATTGGAAACATCAAATTTGTGTACTAATGTAGCAGAATTAGCTATAAAATTATGATTAAATACAGTATAATTGTAGTTGGCTAATGAAAGGGGTTAGTATTCAACAGCACTGACTATTTGATTGAGATTGGTTGCAGGTAGAATGTGGTCATAACCTGAAAGATAGAAGTGTTTCTTTCTTTGTTATCAGCTTTCCTCCAATGTCTCCAAGCTTACCTGTTGATTTGAGACATAATGTCCCATAAAAAATACTAATAATTGCTACTGAAGAGGAAAGCATCTCTATCTTTGTTATTTCTGAGGAAAATGGATACTTATTTAACTGTTTTCTCTGGATGAAAGATAAGCCAGACAAACCTGAAACACTCTCGTTGAGATGATTTAAGTGGTAAGTAGTGCAGCCATGCTGCAAAACCACGGGCCACAATTTATATGGTTCTACTATAAGTCTATAAATGTTTAATTAAGGTTTATTATAGAGTTTCAAACTAAAACCTAATAGTAATTTCTCAGAGATGCACATCAAACATCACTCTAAGATGTTTTAGTGAGATCCTAACTGATAGACATATGCGAACATTACTTTATATAAAGGTAAAAATTACTGATTTTTTAATACCATACTTATTGAAGGCATATGAAGTTGTAAAGGGAAAAGCAAGGCAAAAAAAAAAAAACAGTCAAAGGAAGGAGCACAGTTCATGGCTCACTTTTTTATAAGCTTCCTAAATGTTATAATTTTTAGCTGCTTTGCCCACCAAAATGCAGTATCGCTTACATAAACGCTTCTGGTCTTGTTTTGCCTTCCTCTAAATACATTTGTAGTTCTGAAAGGCAAACAGAAATCTACCAACTTGCAGCTACTTTCACCTATGAGAAAAATTATATAAAAACATTCAAAGGAAAGTTAAGATGATAACAGGACTGACTAAAGGAGTAACGATACATCATATAAAATGTAAAGATATAATGAGATAAGTATTGTCATTAAAAAATGCATTGCATGTAAATTGCTGCATCATCTGCTTCTTTAAATTTTTGTTTTCAGAAGAAACACTTCTGTATTTTCTTTTGATAGGAAAATACAGAATATATATTTCTGATATTATTGTGGAGGGAAATGGGATTAAACTTAGGGAAAAAAAGATTCAGAATAAAATATATTTCACAAGTTTCACTCCATTATTAAAACAGTAATGCAAGATACCGATACTCTATTTTGAATATTTCTCTTAAGAAAACGCTGAGCAAATCTCTACAATGTCAAGACCAATTTGGATCATGCTCATTTTAATGCACTTACGTTACACAATTAGTGTAACGTAACTGTGAAGAACACCTGACTAGTCATAGCAGTAAAATCAGATGAGTCTCTGTGACCAAGAAGGGTGTCATAATGAGTAATATAATAATGAAGATTATATTAGCAATTCTCACAAGACCATGTTAGCCATCTAGAAGGAAGATGGTAATTCTACATGAGTAAAAATTAATATCTAACAAATGATATCATGTCTGTATGTGATAGTTTGATGTGGGGGGGTGTTCTGGTGGCAGGAGAGGGGATTTGCTCCCTGTGCCACCAGATCTGAGTGCCATCCCCCTTGGGTGGTTGAGCCAAATCAGCGCCTCTGTGAATTGCCCTATTTAAGTTGAGACAAAGGGATGGGAAAAGGTCTTTTGCCCAGGAGCGAGGAGAGGGGAGGAGGGCGCTGCCCTCGCTCCTGGCCGGGTGGCTGCCCGGGCTAGGCCAGCGCCACGTGCTCAAGATGGCGCCGGCGGAGCTGCATGGAGAACTCGGGAAGCACCTCGCTCCTGGGGTGCCTGCCGGGCCGAGATCACCCAGAGAGGACTAAGATCTAAGAGAAACGGCCACACCGACACCAGGTCAGTCAAGATGGAGCAGGAGGAGGTGTGCTGAGCTGAAGTTTCCCTTGCAATCCGTGGCGAGAAGGCAGGCGGCCCCCCTGCAACCAAGATAGACTCGGTGAAGCAGAGACCCACTCACAGCCTGTGGAGACACCCATGTCAGGGAAAGAGATGCCTGAGCCTTGGAGAGGTCGTGGAGCAGGGGATGCACGACCAGGTACTGTTAATAATGGGGCATGGGATGCACGACGAGGTCGTGAGGCATCTAGAGTCCGTGGGACGATCCACGCCGAAGTGAGTTGCCACAACTCCCTAAGAATCCGAGACTGTGGTGAAGCCCACACTGGAGTAATCCAATGGGGAAGGATTGCGTCCTGCGGGTAGGACTCAGCCTGAGAGAAATTTGTGGATTTTTCTCGTGAGTAGGGGATCCACTGGAGCAAGGGAAAAATGGTGTAAGGACTCCTCCTCCTTTAAGAAAGGAGCAGCAGTAACAACATAGATGAACTGACCTGCACTCCCCCATTCCCTGTCCCCCTGCGCCGCTGGGGGGGAGGTAGAGCCAGGAACGAAAGGAAAAAGAGGGTGGAGAGATGTTAAGAACTGGCCTTGTTTACTCTTTATCCTCTCAAGTAACCGGTTTTGTTTCCTTTTGTCCTTGTTTAAGCAACTGTTAATAAATTGTTTTGTTTTAAGAAAAAACCTGAGTCATGTTTTGCCCGGGACCATGTTTGGTGGGTGTTCCCTCTCTGTTCTTGTCTCGACCCTCAGTTGCTTTTATTATAAAACCACGACACTGTATTAAACAGTTTAACCCAAATTCCAATATTTTGATATTTTCTGTGTTTGGTTGGAAAAGAAGCATTTTTTCAATTTTAAATAGGACATGTTTGTGAATATAAAGGAAAAGAATGAACTACTGACAGGACTACATTAGAATAAAGATATGGCCACTGACTGCTTTCAGTTCCTTGAAGGCAAAACAAGGCTAATATGAGTGTATTTTGTTGTTTTTTTCTCTTTGGCTGTTTTGTTTACGGAATGATTTTGAAGACCAGACAACAAATGATAGAAAGGTTGCAACACTGCTACAATGTCTTTAGACATGTGAAATCATAACAAGTGTTAGCAGTGCAATGCCATAAGATTTTCAGCTTAGTTTCCCCATATTTTGCATTCACAATTGTGTTACTGAGCCACATGAAAGGTTGCCAGAATTTCACAGATTTAGAGAAGAGCAAGACTTTTGCTTGGGGGTATTTCAGTTTTGGCTCACAGAATTTATATTTTTGATTTTGGGATTAAAACTTAATTTAAACAACAACAACAAAAAATCACAACACAAAACCAAAACCCAACCCAAAACTTCAGAATTTATCTTCCTTTAATTCCTGGTAATGAAATACTTCATTCTGTGTCTGATTTTGAAATCAGATGTGATTCTTACACAAAATCTATCACATTTCTAAAAGTACTGACTACATTTTAAGTGCTGAATGTTTCATAAAAATATACGTTATATTATGTTCTTACTCTTGCAGGGTATGAGTGTGAAATGATAATGCTCTAACATTGGCATGACGTTGAAAATATTGACGTTTGTTAAAAGCAGTACATAGTTTTGTGTGCTAGGAAGTCAAAAAAAATAGACAGTCAAGATGATGTATATACTATTCCAATGACAACATAAGACAGTATTGTTTCATAACATTTCCCTTCTGTGAAGTACAACCAGCTGACCAATATGGTCACTCACATATTTTGTTCTAGAATTTGGTCGCTGCTCTAAAGAGCCCACAGAAAACTAACAGGACATAATTAATTGGACAGAAGTGATTTGGCAGTATACTGTTCAGCTGACAAGCTGTCTATGCGTTCCCAATCCATGAAACTTCATCAGGTTTCAGTTTTCCTTCCCAATGCAAAGTTTTCTTTTTATTTGTGTCTGCGTATGGTAAAAACCATACAGACTATCTCAGTACGGGTTCAAAACTGTACTGAATTGCTCTCCCCAAAAGTTTACTTATTCCATGATAGGTCTTGGTCTTGAATCTCTTTAGAGCAAAGCATGAAGCAATGACTTCCACTTTGTAGAAACTGTCTCAAATAGAGGTTAGAGACAGAGCCCATCACACTCTGCCTCCAACAATAGAAGACTGAATCGTTTACGCAGAGTGGAGATATTCAGTGCAATAACATGCAAGAGATTCTGTAATGATCTGTTTTTCAGAGAGGATCTGGTTTAAAATTTTGGCTACAATGGAGCACACATGAATTTTGAACATCTCATATGAGTGATCCACTGTTGAGTCTTTTGTCTTTGGTTCCAGAGGCATGTTTCTCTCCCAATGAAATAGGTATACTCATAAGAAAAATTTCTATTTTGACGAAGGCTACATTCTTTGACTACAGATTTTAAATCCAGAAATTCCTGATCTCTCCTATCAAGGTGAATAATTTTTTGCAGATAGTTATAAAAGTACAGAGAAAATATGTTTGAGAGCACACGACAGAGATTAAGTCATAAACTCACTCTACTAAAATTATTGCTACTTCAAATATACATACACACTGTCATAATATAGTGGACATCAAACAAAAATATGTAATTCCTTGAATGTGTTTTTTTCTCTCTGGTCCTTCATATTTTGGCTAAAAACTACTCTCTGTGCTAGCAAGTGCAAAAAGCTAGAGTAATCTTTCTTTAGGCTCTTTCCAGAAATCAAAGATACCACTGAACTTTGAGGGCTATTATTTCAGAGAACACCAGCCATGAGGCAAGCTGAGACTGAACTCAGCTGGCGTGTCACAGAGCTAATATGTTTCATCAGGACTATGTTACTTCTGCTTTTTGAATGAATAACTCAAGTCAAATATGCTCTTTTTTCAGTTTTTATTTTCACTGAAAATCCAAGCATTTTCATATGACACTACAAACAATTTGGTGTTGAAAGGTTTTCCCTTGAGGGAAATACAATCCTCCAAGAAGACTGTCACATGGCTTCTCTGAAAGACATTTTGTATTTGTCTGCAGAGCACTTCGGATGACAGAATTAAGTAGACAGTTCTACAGAAAAAGACAAAGAAAATAAACTCCTCTGCCACGTTCGCTATAAGACAACAAACATTGTGAGCTTCTGTGAACCAGAACTTCTTTCACAAGTAGACAAACTCGGCAATCTTAATCTTTTTACTACTATTTAAGGCACAGAAAAGCTTCTCATGAAAATAATAATAATAAAAAAAATAATTCTCGATCACTTTTTGCCTCCTACAAAAATTAGTAGGCCAATGACATATTTGTTTAAAGTAATTAATACCCAATTCCTAGAGGCTGGTATATAATTTGATTTGCAATATACTTATTGAAAGTAGGACTCTTTCTGAGAGCTAAGAAATGAGAGTTAATGGAAAGTTAGTACAGAGCAAAGATTATGACAGGATATAATTTATAAAGACTTTTTAGTAATAGAACCAGTATTTCATATGGCTGTGATTTCACACTTTTCTCCTTTTATTTTCCCCAGGACTAGATGCATTGTGGCTTTCTGCTGAGATGGCCCATCTATGCAATTTAAGCAAAATATTTTAAAAATATTGTCTACAAAGACATTAAAGTGAAATTTCCCAGAAGTGAATTCTTTAGAGTTAATTTTCAATAGAATTTTGAGCCCGAAACTCCTAAAGCCAAATTCATCCCACGTCAGGTAAAACCAGGGGTTAATTAAATCAAATGTAGATTATATCAGGTGGCAGAAGAAATCAGTTAGTCTTTATGCTTGTACATAGGTAGTCAAGAAGGAAAGTGAAATATTTTAAAAGTTAAGAAGTGTAGATTACAAAAAGAAAATAATGTAAAGATATTATTATTGCATTAAAAATCTACTTTTATATTTAAGAAAAAGTCGAGAAAGCCGCATTGAAATATTCCGTTTCAGGCAGAATGATACAAAGTGTATGAGAAACAAAGGCTATTTGCTGGGTTTCAGAAAATATTATGTTCTACATTTTCAATAGACCAAGAAGTAGAGTAATAATTGATCCATTAAAAATCACAGTAGACTACGGGGAAGACATGATTGGTTGTTATCTTCAAGAGCTATAAAACAGACTACATTTTCTGCTACATTAGGAGTAATATAGCATGGTAATCTAGATGATCATTAGTATTTTAAAGATACAAATTTCTGGAAAGTTTAGAAGAAATCCTTTTTAAGTAAACGGTCTGTTTTTTCATTTTCAAGGTAATGAGGACTTCAACCAAAACAGTAATTAATCTTAAAACTTCGTATATAATCTGAGCATCTCAGAATATGACTGTAGGTCAGTTAATATATTGGTAAAATCTTCACTCTTCTCAGCATTTCTTAAAAAATTGAGATATCCCAATTTCTAAATACAGTTCCCAATTAGAATAAAGTGTTTATAGCAAGCTGTTTTGTAATCCCTGATGTAATTTGAACAAAGAGGGTATCAATTCCTTTTTAAATATTACTGTATGTGTTCTGTATTTCGGTAGAATCATCATTCTGCCATTATACAGAAACAGCACAAATGCAATATTTGACAGCAGGTCTTTTTGTTTGGAATTAGGATAAGGGAAAGGATTTAACAGGAACATCTTGATGATATAAGCCAATCCTTCCCATGTATTTGCCTCCTCCAGAGAAATAAACAATGACAAAAATCTACAGGGAATAAAAAACTTCATGTTTTCAAGAGAAAATGTCAAAATGGCAGACAAGACAGTTTGCAGTTTACTAACAGAAACCAATTGCTATAAGACACAGTAGTGTTACATGTATGGCTGCACAGACAGGGCAAAGCAGTATCTAAGGGTTCTCTGCTACCGTGTTCTTTCTCTTGAATGACAAGTTATTGTTCCCAGATTCTGTGAAATATTATGAAACTGCAAATAAACAAAACCAAAACCAAAACCAAACAAAAAAGTGAAATAAAAAAAGAGTAATTCGGAGACAGAGATTATTTTTTTTTCTTTCTAATAGCAGTCAGTCACACTTTACCAGTGTATGTATTTATAGAAGCATATGTTAAACACCTGATCTGTGTAGCTTTCTACAGATTTTCAGTAAAGTGTTATTTGACAATAGCCCACTTATTTGTATTTTTAAAATTTGCAAATGTATTGGCATTCATCAACAAAATGCATTTCTTACAATCTAAATACTTCATACAAGAAAGACGCCAGTCAACGGTGGTATAATATTTTATATTTTTTTCAATATTTCTGAGCAGTTTTCTAGATACCTAGAACCTAACCCAAACAGATTCTCAACTATTATTTCATATAAACAACTGGCATTCTGAAGTGCACAAGCAGATAATAGTATAACATAAATATTCAGAACATGCTTCTAAGATGGAAACAGTGTTTTTAAACTGTATCATGTATACACATTTAAATCTAACACCTATTAACACAGAGTATGGATTTTTTTCTAAGATTTTTTTATTTCATTATTCTTTCCTATAGTTGAGAAACAACTATATGCACACATAACACTACACTTCAAGCGTTCAACATTACTATAAAACTATAATCAAACTAGAAGATAATACGGCTGGTATTGTCCTAATAAATTATTTTGAACTAGATGCGCTGAATATGAGATGGATAAGTTCCTACTGAAACAATGAAGGATGACCAGATAGTTGTGTTTCCAAGCTTCAGAACTTTCATGCCTGTGTCAAAGATTACCCAGAACTAAGCTGTTTAATTACATATAAAAGATTTTTCATCCTTTCCACTGTGCAAAGCTAAAATTAGTATTTGCAAAAGTTCTTTATTGAGTTTTCCGTTGTGTTTGGACCATAACGCCATGCTCAATAACAAATCTTGTATTACAGGGTCAGGAAGATGTCAAACAAAATCTAACCTAGACAGAGAGGACCTTGTTAGAACTAAAGAATGACTAGACACCTGATTTAGTCTTTTTTTTGTTAAAGCAAACACAATGGCCTAGGTTGCTGTCTGCAAGCAGCGATGCAAGGACTGGGATGCAAGTCACTGCTAGCTTTACATGATCTTTGTGCTTACAATACACTACGCAGTGGTGTGCTCGTGTAGTCTTTGAGGGCTACTCTAACTCACACAGCTGCTAGTGTCATCCTGATTCTAAGAAAGTAACTAGAGATAACTGGTTGTAGGCCTGAATATTTGTCCTTCTGAATCATACTGCTAAGAATTACAATTTTTTGTGGTTTATCTTTCCAGACGCACACTATTCAGTGATCACCCACAGAAAGAGTGCCAATATAGGTGTTGAGGGTTAGACAGCCCCTAGGCTATTGTAGTCCGTACTGGATTAGTTTTGATCATCTATTGAAGATATAGAAATATGTTGTGCTACAACATATCAGAAAGTCCTCTGAAGGAAGGAAAAAATACAAAGTTTTACATATGAACTTGAAAGACAAAATATATAAGGATCAGTTTCATCAGTAGAAGCTGCGCTGTACAATATCTTCACATTTATTTTCTCTCCATCATGCATTTTCAGTCTCTATAGTAAAAAAATGAAGTTTAGTACTTTACACCTTCTAATGTCTTGATTGAAAGGGAAACAAAATTGAGAGAAAAATTAATTTTCAGGATTATACCATCAGAAAGTCAAATAAATCTGCATTTTCTACATGTCGTGGGTTAGGTTGAAACCCCCCCCACACACACAGCCGGTCACTCCCCCTCCCCCACCCCCAGGAATGAGGAAGAGAATTAAAGGACAAACGGGAAACCCGTGGGTTGAGATAAGAATGATTTAATACAGATGATTTAATACAGTGTAGGTGCTCACCACCCCCTCGTATGCGAAGCCCGTCTTGTCCCAAAGCTGCAATCCCGGACGAATGCGAGGCCCCGAAATAGAGAGAGGCAGAGAGAGAGAGAGAGAGAGAAAAGAAAAACAGCAGAGCAACAGCACAGCAAGCGCAAAAGAGCCAAAGCGCAAAAGAGCCAAAGCGCAAAAGCCCCTCTTCCCGGCTGACCATCACTTTTATACTGGGCATGATGCTGCATGATATGGAATACTAATTGGCCAGTTTGGCCCTCAGTCTTAAGTTCCACCACAAATCACAAGGGGAATCGTGTCCCCCTTGTCCCAGCTATGCTCTCCCCTTATCCCGCCGTGTTTCTGCACTCCGGCACACTGAAAAGTCCTTGGAGTTTCACTTCCAACCACAAACATCAGCTTGCTATCAACATTCTTCTCAGAGCGAGCCTCTGAGTAAAACCAAAACACGGAGCTCTTCTGGCTGTTAAAAATTCTGTCCCAGCTAAAATTAGGACACTACAAAAGGTGAGTTATTAGATAAAATTGTTCAAACTGCAGGAGAAAATATTAACTTCAGGAATTTTAGTACAGATCATGTGGCCTTATAAAAAATGTGACTGTTTCAAGACCAGCTTCACTGCATTTAAAATCTTTCTTGCAGTCTTTGCTTAGCAGCACTTGATAAAGTACTATGCATTTTTTTGTGGGTTTTTTTTCAGATACGCAATATAGAAGATATAGAAAGATAAAACAGAATTTGATCTGACCTGCCTCAACGCAGTAATAAAATTGTAAATAACTTCAGTAAATGATGATAGATTGGTTATATGAAGTTATTGCTAATCTTTGAAACTATAAGCATGTTGTGGACTCCTGAAATGGTTACATTATTTCTGTGTTCTTCAGGAATTTTATAATGAAAACCACCGATCTAGAGAATTTCATGTGTGATTTTCAAGCCTGTTGCTACTGTAAATGTGAACAGCCACATTAAATTTTCTCCTGTCATTGTCTTCATTCACATAAACCAGAACAAGAAAAGGAATTCAGTCAGAAATGAAAACATATTTTGGGTAGACTTAGGTACAGAACATGATCAACTGAAACCAAAAATCCAAACCACATCACTGTGTCCTTTTGTTAGCAGCAAAATTTGAATGTTATAGAACAATCAATTACATAGAAAAGTAGGAAGACCTAATCTAAATTCTAAGATAGTTCACTTACAATAAAGTTTTCATTTCAAATAACTTGGCTATAAAGGAGTGAAATTAAAAAGGAAAAGGAAAAGGAAAGATAAAAACCCTAAACATTCCTATTTGATAGTTTTAATGACAATTTATTTTGTTTCCATTCTTTTCTGTATTTCCTCTTTTAATAAATTTACTTACATTTTTATATTGAAGGCCACTTGTAAAGAATAACCTTATTTCCTTTGAAAGACATGCCAGAAGATGAGATATTCATTTTAAAAGCAAATGCAGTTTCAGTCACTCCTTAAATAATGTAGCACCATCCCTCTGAGGAACAGTAGCACTGTTTGGACATAGCAAAGAGGTTTTGATCTGGAGAAGAAACGGGTAATTTATATAACTTGTTTATCTAGGGAAAGGATTGTGACAAACAGCATATAAATCTCTGCATGTGAAAATATGTAAAGAGCTGCTGTATGTCCATAACCTACTGAACTGAACTTTTCTGTCTTTGCAGGATTTTACAGAAGCTAGTACTATTAACAGAACCCGTTCCCTGTATTTTTCTGTGATGCCTGCACTTCTATGTCTAGGAAACTTGCTACTATTGGAAAAGATGGTCTCCTTTTTACATTTGTTTTGCAATACAAAGAAGATCCAGAAGGAATCTTTAAGATTCCTTTTAAGAAAAGGGTGGATGAACTACTTAAGGATATTGTTTAATGGGAGATTAGGGACGGTTGGACTGGATGATCTCTAAGGTCTTTTCCAGCCTAGAAATCTATGAAATCTATGAATGCTGTGCCTAAACACCGAGATAAAGGAACGCACTTTGACTAAAAGAGCGTTCTACTTTCTGAAATCACTTCAAAGCATATTTTTATAGGAAATATCTTTCTGACTATGCATAATTAACAATCTGCAATGACCATGTTACACCTTCAGATAAATTTCCTTCAATGGCATTCCTAATATATATGGACTCCTTCTGAGCTTGAATTCTTCTGCCACATGTATTGCAGATGTAAATTATGAAAGATTTAGAACATAATCATGAGCCAGCATCTTTAGTGACATTTTAGATGCTTCAAACTTCAGAAGTGTTTCTAGCAAAATGAAAGAAATGTTACTAGATATTTAAAGACTTGCTGTGAGATCTTTCCACTTCATAAGAGAAAAGGCAAGAAAGAATTAACAAATCTGTATTTTGAGGCTGCACAGAATCAAGAGTTCTGAATATATCTAAAA
The DNA here is from genome assembly GCF_009769465.1 of Tauraco erythrolophus. Lineage (NCBI taxonomy): Eukaryota > Metazoa > Chordata > Aves > Musophagiformes > Musophagidae > Tauraco > Tauraco erythrolophus. Next base: position 47,408,722 of record NC_141466.1, on the reverse strand, counting down.
TTATAATTTTTCATATGAATATCAGAGGTTAGTATTCTCTATATGGAACAGATTTTGCAGTTTTCATCATCTGCAAGAAGTAAAAGTTTTTTCTAGCATTTTTCCTCTTACCTGTGCATGGTCACAGAACTAACATTTTAAAAGAGAAACTCACACATACATAAATTGTGAGAAAAAAGATTCATAACAAATTCCATAAATTCAGACAGATATTTTTTAAAAATAGGACAAATTTGGTGCTTCAAATCCACTCCTTTTAGGTTTATTTTAATGCTTTACTTTTCGGATATGACAGCAACAGCGTTAGTTGCAGAATAATGGTCTAACAACATCTCCACTACAGACTGTTTCTCCTAGGACATGGCCCAGATCTGGTGGGCCTCAACTTTATAGTCTTTATCATGCCACAGGGGAGATGCATATGCCTGGTTTACTCCACATCTTACTACTAACACTTGGCAGTAAGCCAGATTTAAGTGTTTTTATCTAGTCAATAAATTCACAACTCTAGATTCTAACAAGCATGACAACTCTTTGTATAAAAGACTGCCATTTTAGAGGCCTTTTAAATCTCCCCCTGATCTTGCTTTGTGGTTTCCCCAATTTAAAATTGAAACAGAAAACAAAGTGAAGACACAAAAATTAATTTTTTTTCAATTTCCCCATCATAATAGCTAACATTTTTACAGAACCTACTTTTTATGGGAACCTTAAAGTGCTGTATAAATTCAAACCAATGCAAAAATCACTCCACCCCCATCAAATATAGAGCTATTCATAAAGACAAATATAGCAACTATCTAAAAACTCATATTGATACTTATTTTAAAATAAGAGGAAAATAAGAAAGTCACATACCAAATAGAAAAGTAGATAGGGTGCCCACAGTGCAAATTGCTATAATTGCAATCTGGAGGGAAACATAGGTTCATTACTCTTCAGAAAACTGCAATAGTCTTCTGACAAACGTTTAGTACCTTGACACTTAGGTCTCATCTAGAAGACTGAACAATCTCTTGGATCTACCCTGCCACAGTATGTCTTCAGATTATAAGGGACATGTTTCCTTCTAGCATCACGTCCTGCATTTTATATAGTAAGTGACCTCCCATCAAAGGATTTGCCACCTTCCCTGTGAACTCTGAAGAGAGAAAAATGCTGGGTAGAAAGTACAACAACATAAATATTCTGCTTTCGCTAAAGACATCCATTTCTGCTTGGAGATTTTTGTTTATATAAGTCCTTTGAGAAAGCCTGCTGAAAAAATGAAAATATTTAACTACAAGTATCTTGCAGTAACTCTCTATGCTAAAATGATAGTTCTCTCTGGCACCAATTCAAACTCCCTCCTCTCCTTTTCAACCCCGGTCAGAGAAGTATCTTCTCTGAGTATGTGTCTGTGAAATGCAGTCAGCACCTCCCTGAATAAAGAGAATAAAGAAAGAAGCAGGGCAGATGGTAAAAGACAGAGTCTTAGTAAGGATGCTCTGTTTGGACAGTGCAGGAATCAGTGAGAGAGAGGAATCTGGAGGATTGCCTGGAGGTATATTAATACCTTTCTATAAGATTAAAGGTGATCATTCTGACAGGGCACAGTGTAACTCCTAAGTACCGTGAGCTGTGCCCATCTTCTTCTCTCTGCATTTCCTGACTGCAGTTCTATTCCCTTCTCTGTCCCACTGCACAGCTCAGCATCCTGGCTTGAGTCCTGTCCCAGTCACCTCTCAGCACTTCCCTTGCACTCCTCTCAGCAGCCATCTTACAATAATTTATCCCCAGAATATATGTCTTTATTACTCATTCTCTACTTCCTGAGAAAAGTGCTCTCATATCTTAAAAATCATTTTGTATAGTGATTGGTGGAACATTTTGCCTCATATTAAATATGATCTAGACATTTTGTTTCCATACTGTTCACTATTCATCATCATCTAATCATTTGGCACAAATAAAAAAAGCAAGGTAGAGAGCAAAAGTATATTGAATTTTGCTGTATACTTCAAACATTGTAAGAAAACAAAAAGCGAAGGTAGATGTTAAGGTTATCTCAGTAACATCAACTCAGCTCTATGTATCTTTGCTGTTATTTATTCTTCAGAGGAGACACTCCAATTAGTTTGAAAAGAGACGTAGAATGGAAGCACTGACTTTGCCTCCTGCAAGTGCATAACGGCTTAACAGACCAGCCCACTTGCAACTTCCCAGCCCTGCTACTGACCTGATATACAACGTAGGGCACATAATTTCCCTGCTCTGTGCCTGGTTTTCTCCTTCTTTGTTGATCTTTGTCTTCTGTTTAAAGTCTTTGAACCAAGGTGGTTTTTCTTCTGAAATATATATTCATACAGCATCTAAGACAGTGAAGTCCAAAACTCAATGGGGACTTCTAATCGTCGACCAATAACTATACAAGCACATTACATGCAGTACAGTTTCCTTTACTTCAGAGAGCAAAAATCTCTGCAGGTAGGAATCAAACAGTAAATTCCCTGTATCTTCACTCTAATATGTCACCAACATTGTTTCACATGGGATTCTCATTGACAAATAAGGAAAAGACTATAGGATATACAAAACCCAAAGAAAAAATGAATTAACTGTGGTTACATTTCTCAAAGAAGACAATTCGAATGGAAGACAGTAACAATTTCCAGAAACACAGAAATCTGAATCATAAGAATTTGATCTCTATTGTCAGTGTAGACAGAACAGGAAGAATTAGGTGAATTAGGTTTAAATTACAGTAAGAACAATTGAGATATTAGAAACCCCTTCAATATAGAAGATACTTAAAAGCTGATTGAGGAGATTGTGAATTTGAAAATGATTAGATGAGCATTTTCCAGCACATATATTTAGTGCTCTCTCTTGGATCATGGAAAGGTCTAGATAACTTCTTTAGCTCCCTTACAGCCTTATTTTACATGATTCTATAACCCATTTGTTTTTTTCTGTGTTTTTGACTAAGAATGTCTCAGAAAATCCATATTCATTAGTTTCCAATTATCTGATGTATTTCAAATTCAATTTTTAGCCTTTTTGAGCTGTACACTTCTAGAGCTATATAAATTTTGCAAGGTATTCCTCTTCCAAATTTTTCCCTGGCATGCTCCAATGACATTTTTAAAGAGTGATAGATAAGCAGCTATAAGTAAATGGAGCTAACAATTAAAGAAAGCTGTATAGTACTTTTCCACACAAATTTTGAAGTTGCAAAGACCAACTGTTGCTGTTTTGCAGAAACAGTTTTAAATAAAAAATAGTATTTTTAAAGTTGCAGACAACTTTTGAAATAAAATACTGTTTACTTTCACTTCTGAAGAAAAATCTGAAATAGTCATCTTTTTCCACCTAAAAAGTCTATGTGAAACAGGGCTTAGGATGATATCTTAACTATTTAACTTAATTCCTGTTAATATTATGATGTATCTCCCAATGTTAATCTAATTCACCCCAATTATACATTTGTCCTTCCCTGCTGACCATGTGTGGAACCAACAGAAACTGCTAGATGCTCTCATTAATTCAGGAACCAATCTGCCTAATCCTTGCTTGAGCCTGATGCCTGCCAGAGAACAGCTGGTTTTCAAAAGATCTGAAAGCTTTTCTGTGGCTAGTTATTGTGAGCATTGAAAATGAAGTATGAAGTTACACTATCTTAAATACTGCACTATTACTTTGCTCCAAGGAAGGAGAGGATAAGCTTTGATAAAAGAAAAAAAAAAAGACAAATGTTTGTACTAAATTGTAACTCCATAATATGCTCTGTGCAAGGACAGAGGCCTGGGTACAACACAGAATTGTTGCAATTGATGTATTTTGAAGGGTTTTCTTCTACTGGAATAATTATTCTGTTCATCAAAAAATAAATACTCATTAATTACATTTTGACAATCTGCAAGGATGTAGAAAACTAATATTTTTTTCTAGTTTTATATACAGGAAACTGAAGAAGACAAATTAAGCTATGTTTTCACAAGTAATAGGATTAAGACTCAGAAGTTCTTGGGTTTGGTATCTGTGATCAGATTATTCTCTATTGATAAATTTAACTTCATTTGAAGAAAAAAAACTACTAATACTAGTTATAAACAGTAATTTTAACATTGCTAACATAGACTCATTTATTCAAATCTGTGTTGGAAGATAGTATCTATGAAACAAATGGAAGGAAAACCTGCTGCCATCACATCTGACATAAAGGAGTTTGGTTTGCTTCATAGGGTTCCTCCATTTTACAGTTATTGACTACTGTTACCATCTTTCAACACATCTGATTTCTAAGACTTTGAAATATAGAATAAAGGGAGTATAAAAATACTCAGTTAGTTTGAAAAAGATTTAATGAAAATATGAGAAACATTCTGCCATATTTTACTGTGCAAATTACAGATTTTTTTTAATTTCTTTTCCGAAATCATGGAGGTTGTTGGCAATTTCAACATCACTGTTTTGTTGCTAAGTGGCAATGAAACCATTTTACACACTACCTGAATCACAAACCATTTGTTTGTGAGTGCTCTGTTAAGTCTCCTGTTGGTCAATCACATTGTAAAGATCAGGAGTAAAACTGCAGAATGACAAAGGTTTCCCACCTACTCCTTTACAGTGATGTAAGTGTATGATTAGGCTAAATCTCCAATAGAAAACGGGTAAAAATGTTAATAAAGCCAAAAGATTGCAACAATAACTTCAGTTAAAGAAAAGTCTGTGACTACACTGCCTTGGAAAAACTAATTCTCTGACTGCATTTATGTGGCTCAAGGAGAACGTGTGTTTTAAGATCATATTTCTTAATCTCTGCCTGTGCTTTTGGATACCGCTTTGCATTGCCAGCTCGTTCCAATTCTTTACTCTTCTGAACATATATTCATCGGATTCTGATTTTCTATCTTTGCCCATGAGATCTAATTTTACTCAGTTTGAAATTTTTCAGACGTTGGAGAGCATATCACACAGGCTAACTTTTTAGACGCTTAAGTTTGGAGGTTAGTCTTCTTAAGCTCTCTGGATCAGCAAAAGAGAGCTGGTTTTCTTTAGACAGTGATTTTTATCATAATGTGCATGCTACAAAGGATCTTAATGTACACGCTTCAAATCATCCTCTGGAGGGACCGTGCTCTCTCTTTACTCACCCACCCCCCCACTCCCCGCCCGCCCGACTGTATGGAGTGCCTAAGCAGCCTGGCTGCCCCGGACATCTAAGTGTGGTTGTCATCTTCACTCTTTTAACTAGCTATCGCTTTGTATAGCTTCTACTGTTAACTCTATTCCTGTCTTAGAAATCTAGAAATTTGTTTTCTTGGCATTGCTAGTTCATCGGTATGCTAGAGAAAGAAGGCTTAAACAAGCTCATCAGAACCTAGACCAATCTAAGAGCCTGCTGATACGAAAAGGGTCGATCCTGGCCATGCAGTTTTTCGTTGTGTTGGATGCAATACAAGTCACACTTCAGACTTTTGCTAGCTTAGCTTCCCATTGGACTGGCAAACTGAATGGTTCACCGGGAGAGTAGGCATGATTTATGCACAGAAAGGTACAGGAATATACGACTCAAAGTTGGACAAGCAGAGCTACTCCGTTAGAAGCAATAAGCTGTTAAATCATTTCAGCCTGTTTTGTTTGCCTGCCTTGTAAATACAAATGATCAGTGTGTTTAACAATTTTATGTTAAATTAATTTACCAGTTATAATATCAATGATGTGAAAAAGGGAAGCCTGCATTTAAACTCAAAATAGACAATAAGTTTCCTAAAATCCTGGTATTTTGAAACCTCATATCCTGTTAGTCCATACGAGAAATGTTGTTCAGGAAGTTGCAGAGTAGAATGAGGTCTTTGTACTTGCCTGACATGTCTGCGTTCCTGCTTACAGCTCTAAGACATTGCCTCCTAGAGGTTCCTTCCTCAATCTCTCTTCATCCCCCATAGTCTACAGCATGCACAATTCCTGGACCTGGTTCTGCAGTATGTTCATGGCTGGTTGACCAGCAAAACAGAAAGGTAACCTTTGGCTGATTTTAAATAAGGACAGTAATTAGTGTGGGGTTTTTTTCCTTCCACCACTCACCATCCATAACACTGTACTGGGTCTGGCTTAGCTGGAGGTAATCCTCTTCAGCCCGCATGGTGCTGTGTTTTGGATTTGCAATGAAAACTGGACCAAAACCTTGCTAAATGTGTTTGAAACTGTTCAGTAGACTCAAAGTTATTGATGTGGAGACCAATAGAAAAAGTCTTGTTTCTAAGAAAAAACCCTATGATAAACATCTCCACACAGCTAATATGAACAAAATTTATACAAATTCCATTCCTGTAAACACACACAGAAATAAAAGTTTAATTATGTATTTGCAGTTTTAGAGAGACAGAGAGCTAGAAGAAGAAGAATAAATAAAGATTCTATACCTCTGCCAGTTCCTTTCCTAACATACAAAGATTTCATCTGGCACTTTCAGATACAAAGAACAAAATTCTGGTTTTGTGTGTTATGTTTGCATTTTTACAGCATCTGAAGCTGACCATCTTGAGCTAACAGTATTTACTATTTTTGTAAGAGTCTTTCTTTACTTCAGAAAAGAAAATATAACTGATAATGCCCTTTCTCTCTATAATAAAGTTCCTAAAAAACAGCACTGCAGTTTTAGAAGTTAAAGCGTTTTTCCAATAAGCAATCCAAATGCTAGCTAGGTTCTTGGAGTCAACAGTTTCTCAAATATGGTTTTCTGGGTTTTATTACATTACTGTTTTGGCATTTCTCTTAGAAGTTATACAGTCTCACACTATGTTGACTGGTATTATAAGGCAAATAACAAATACCTGTAGTAAGACAAAACGACCTCATTTTGTTTGCAAATAACTGTCTGTACCTTGACATATTTTTAATATAATTAGTAAATTACTAGCATGATTCGCAGAAGACCAAAAAGTCCAGCTGTGCCAAAGTATGCATGCAAGGCAATGACATGATCAACACTGCAGCTGTGTTTAAATAGAAATTACAAATGACTGACAGTGTTAAAAAGACCTTTTTCTCCATATAAATGGAAAAAGTATTAATATAGTATGCACAATGGAAGTGCAAATTACATATTACCACTTCAACTACATGTGGTCTGGCACCTGTAGACAAGCAAATCATTCTGTGTTCTTTTTTCTGTTTGACTTTGCTAATTAATGTAATAGTGGAATCCTAGACTGGGATGTCAGGAATTCAGTTGAAATCACTATTGTACTTACAAGTGATAATCATAAAGCAATGAATAAAACTAGTTTTATCTTCATATATGTAATTCTTTGGACTTTCACTTTTGACCAATCCAAAAAATTCCTGCACTTTAATCTTCCATTCCATTATTATTTTCTATACAAGTAACAACTGATGTAATCATTGAAAACTATACTGGTTTAGTTTTTGATCTTGTCAGGAGTAAAATCTAAGTAACATTAATATTTTTGGAAGAGAGAGTATTTTTCTGTTACAAAAAGGTACCATAAGTTTTCAACAACCTGTTTAATTCTTGATAGACACTGCAGTCTCTCTTATTTATGACACAAAGCATTAATAGAGTCCAAGTCTTCAAATTCAAGATCTGTAAATGCCATAATGTGCTGTTTTAGCTAAAATAAGCACACCTTTTAACACATACTGCATCATTCATCACTCTCCTTTAATCTCAACGTTAAATTGAGAATGTATGGTTTGTTTTGGAAAAAGACAAACTCAAAGAAATACATGAAATTTTTGAGTGATTCCCAGCGTACAAGCTTTACTGTAGTATTCTGAATGCATAAGCCTTAAGAACAGAGCTTTAAAGAACATTTTCATAATATTCACTTCTATGTTTCTGTTCTTACTATGAATAAAACAGCATGATAACATCTTCCAGAATTAGTTCATTACAAATACTGTACTTTATTTGTAAATTAAAATATATTTTAGAAATAATTGAATCATTGCGTCCTCTGTCACCCTAGTTAATAACATAAAAGGCTCCAAAATATAAAATCAGCTCCGCAGAACTTGCATTTTAAAAGGTGTGTTCCATGATGCATTTTTTACAAAACTTATTCAGCTATAGCAACTGAAGGCATATGCTGTCACTCATATAAAAACTTATTCAGTCAAGATACTATTCTGTCTCTATTTCTGCACACACATGCACCCCTCCTGAAATAAGCTGTGACAAAGCAGTAAGTGAACCACAATTATCAGGCAAAAGTTTCTGCAGTTTTTCCTTAAAGCAAGCACCTTCTTGCTGACAAACAGTAATTTCTGGAGGAAGGCTTTACTGCCAGAGATGCTAGAACGCAGGATTTCTCCGAGAGAACTCGGAATTGAGACTGATCACAGAAATGTGTTTATAACCATGCAGAACCTACGCTGTCACTCAGGACTGCTGGAGTACAACCCCATGGCTTAGTGTGCTGCAAGGATTTGTGCGGGGTCTCCTTTGGATCTCTCTCTCATTCTCCATCACCTCTGAGGATTAGCCTCTCAAGTCTAATGTTCTCAAGTCTCCCATTCTTTGATTGTGTTGCACATCTTTTTCTTTCTTTTTTTTTGTTCTCCCTTATTCTTAGCCCACCCTGTCCTGTATTCCAGAAACTTCTTTGCTGAGTGTACAGTTACTGTGAGGAGAGGCCTGGTCTTGTGGGAGACACAGCAAATATGTCATACTCTCTACTCTTCTACAGTCTTTAAGTAGAATATATACATAGATTCCAGTTAGAAATACATGTATATATATGTAAATACATAATTTACAATATGCATATCTTACAAATAAAACAGATGCCAAATGACCTGTAGAATAAAACAAGAGAATATTTGCTAGACAAGCTAATGAATTTCAAATAAAATGAAAACAGTTTAAAGAAGTTTTAGGAATGTCTAAAACCACTGACATTTATATAGCATAAGAACTATAACTTGTTTCAGTTTCTTTGGCTTGATAAACTTCCCTTAGGCTCTATTTACCTCCTTAAACCACTGTAAAAATGGTCTTAACAAGGCAGACTGGAACAGATAAAAAATACCTGCAAACAGCTACTAGAAACATTAGTGTAAGAGTGTAAAAAAATATGTAAAATGTACTGTATAGTGTATATCTCATTAGGAAATACAGTAGCTTTCCTCTCAACAAACTACAGCTATATACCAAATACTCATCTACTTGTCAAAAGGGGGGGAAATATTTACATGTGTTATTGTCCCATATTTTAAACTTTTCTTTCCTACTAGCGTCCTTCCTCTGATTATGCTTTTTGTTCCATTGTATATCTTAATAGCCAGCTGCTGAAAAGCTGACATACAATCTGGGTTGCTCTAATAGATTTCAAGACTTCAAAACGCTACTTGGGAATGGATCCAGACTCAGTCTGTCTACTCCCATTGAAAAAATACCTAGGTAGAAATTTTATATATAAACATTCACACTGTCCTTCTATTGGTGATGGAAACCCACCTGCACACACAGTATAAGAGTTTACACCTGGGCTTACATGACTGTTTTTTCAAGATATTAAATAAATGTATTTTAATTAAGCATTATAACTGTGCATTTCAGTTAAAAAAAAAAGGGGGGAAAGAAAAAAACTCCAAAACTTAAAAACCTTAAGGCATTAAATCTTAAGATTTTTCCAAAAGTCAACATCCAAACTAAAAATCTATCACAGCCCATCATGAGTATAGAACTATGACCACAAAATATAACACTTTTTTAACTATTTGTGCACGCAAATATCCGTTATGTAAATAAAACTCACAGTTACTGCGAATCTAAATCAGTGAAAATATATAATTTTGCATTGTCCTGGACCGCTAATGTTTTCAAAATCATGATGAATATCTATATTAATGCACTCCATACAAGTGTCACTCTTAAATAAAAAGAACCCAAACCAAATTGTTTATCCTTAATGGTTGTAGACGCTTAATTGGAATGTCAAAGTCATCCTAGGCACTTTTTAAATCAGGAGAGGGGAAGAAAAGCACCTTCAGAACATGATTCAGGTGTTAAGATTGAATGATTCTCTATATTTTTATATCAACTATGAAAATAATCCATAGCAACTCTGTTCTTGACTTAGCCATTTTGGTTTTGCGTCTGTGGGATGAACAGTCATATCTATGCTGAACATATAAATAAATGTTAATGGTTTTAGCTTCTGCAGGCTTGCCATAGCACATGCATCTTGTTGATCTTCAAAAGAATAAAATGAAAGTAAGTTAAAACATTCCTCAGGGAAAGCACAGAGGTTGTAGAAGTGTCAATAAAAAACTCATTTGGTCTACAGAATTTTTATTACAAGTCGCCCTTCACAAAATGCTCTGAAAACAAAGGAAAAAAAAAAAGGTTTCCCTGCATATAAACAGCAAATTAAATACGGAACCCCATTTATACTCACAGATGCATACAAGATTACTCAAAGTGAAGATACACAGGGCTCTATTAACCTGTATCAGCATGTTGTGCTCTCAATTCAACAGGTGTCTTCTGTGAACTCAGCATCACTGAATGCATCTCAAAGGCATAACAAGGGTTTATGTGTAGACAACTGACCAATCTTTTTTCAAAATAGCCTGAGAAGCACATTGACAGTAGCATCACTGGCATCTCAGCTATCACACTCTGTTAATTCAGTGACACTATTTCCAAAATGAGAATTACCTCACTCATTCTTCTTTGCTGTCTGCAAACTGTCTGGAGAGCCTGTACCACCAACAAACTCCTCTTTCTTTTTTTTTAACTTTTTTTTAGAAAAAATGCCAAAAGTTCCTTTACTCATTTTCCACAATACTAAATTAGTCCACTGCTTGTATGTTTATGGGTCTTCTGTGCACTGAAGTCTGTATTTCATGGTTTCATTACAACCTTCAATCTCACTATTACTTGTGAAAGAAAATCTGAATTGTTTTGTTTATTCAGACAAAAGTTCAAAATGGTCAGGTGTAATGTTTTTCATCTCATTACAGCAGTATACCTCATCTTCAATATTGAAACAGCTACAGAGTTTCTGAACTCTGATTTTTTTTATGCTGTAGGAGCTAATTAGTATTATTACCAATTCTAAAGAAAGAAAGCATCAAATTATAAGTTACTGTCCTCATCTAACCCATACATCCTGGTAAACAAGAATATTTTCTTAATATTAGTGTTATTAATAATTCGATGTTATTCTTTATAGTTGCATAAAGCTGTTACAGTATCACTAAAAGGTAAATATCTAAAAACTGTATCTCATGAAGTGATAAAAAGCATGTCTCCAAATTACAGCAAATGACATCATTGCAGTCTACATACTGAAAAAGAGTAGATGAACGACCAAGGGGAAAAAAAAAAGGATAGAAGAAAATGTGAAGTACTGATTTACAAACTGTTAAGAAACAACAATGAATGCTGGCACAATCCTTGAACAAGACATTCTAGACTCATTGTGAAGACTTATTTCAGGGAACTCTGCCAACAAAACAAGTAAGGCAGGCCCCAGCAATCTCTAAACTTCTTCCAATAAAGAAAGAGACATAATCAATCAACAGTATGACATTTCTGAGGGGTTTGTTTCTCTTTTTTAACAAATTGTATTAATAAAGTCATTCTTTCCTCTTCTGTTAAATCAAGACACAAAAATATATAGTATCAAAAATCTCCTCCCTGAAAGATACAACTATAGACAGGAAAAGGCAACTTCTCAGGAAAGAGAGATGGCATACTGGATTGGTGGGTTTGGACAACAGAACAGCTTTACCAAAAGTGCTCTTTTCTCTTGCAATGCATATAATGCAGTTAGCAAGTTGTAATTCAGAAAAGCAAATATATAAATTGCTTGTTGGAATGAAACAGCAGATTTCCTTGTTAAATTACCATGTGGTATGAAACCGAATTCTAGACCATGGCTTGCAATAGAACAATTTCCTACAAATTACAATGTTTTACTACCAGCTACATCCTGAGAACTCCTTATTTTTATTTTATCTGAAGTGTACTATGCAGTTTGTGTAACATCAACTGCTATGTAATCATCAAACAAACTTGCTAAAAATATACCTGAAAAACACTGAAAAGGATACCTCTACAGCCCCTCACTACATCGGTGCCTGTAACTATTGCTAAAGAGATTTCTGAAGAAAGTAACATTTCTCTGATTATATACTGTATTGGATAGAAAGAGCATAAAGTTTTACATTTCTTCTGGCTGCCGAAAAATACAACACTGTTCTCCCAGTCTTAATTAATTCTTCTGTGCTGAACACATACATTATGGTTTATTGCTACAAAGTCTGTGAAAATGGACATAAACCAGGTGAATCAATACCCTTACTTGAAAAGAAATTTTAGCTACATACAAATTTGGAAATGTAGCAAATGAATTATTTGATGGCATTTTGCAAAATGGACATTGGACTCCCTTCTTTAACCATACCTAACATAATATGAAGTCAAAACTGTTGCTAGTCAGGCTGAGTCAGCAACAGTAATAGCAAAAACAGGATCTTAAAGGTAGAAGCAGCACTGCTCAAATGATTCAATGGCTACAGATGAAACCTTTGAACACTGATTGTTGAAAATTGCAAGAAAGCAAACAGAGAACCAAAGTCTCAGGAAATTAGATATGAACAGAAACAATAATGCTACTTCTGTCAATCTATGCAACCTACGACAAGTTATACCATATGTTGTCCAAAGGAAGTTTAACTCAAACATTTCAGGAACACTGGGAATTTTGCTAAGATTTGTCATTATACACTAGCCAAGTAACAAATTTTTACCAGGTCTTGTAGTGATAGGACAAGGGGAAATGGCTTTAAACTGAAAGAGGGCAGATTTAGATTAGATATAAGGAACAAATTCTTCACTCTGAGGGTGGCGAAACACTGGAGCAGGTCGCCCAGAGGAGTTGTAGATGCCCCACCCCTGGAAGTGTTCAAGGCCAGGTTGGATGAGGCTTTGAGCAATCTGATGTAGTGGAAGGTGTCCTGCCCATGGCAGGGGGGTTGGAACTAGATGATCTTTGAGGTCTCTTCCAACCCAAACCATTTTACGATTCTATGATTCTATAAATAACTGTGTCAGATATTACTTACAGCTTTAAATTGGGATAGAAATGGTTCCAGTATGTCATGGAGGAAATTATATGTAGTGTTAATATTCCTAGCCTATCAGGAGAACAAGCTAATATTCTTAAGCATCAGCTAAGCTGTCTCTATGGACAACATCTATTTATTTGCAGTGCTTTACAGCAGTGATTTTCAAACTGTAAGTTATAATGCCCAGAGATCTGTAACTATTGATTACTTGAAAGATTCCATAAGACATCATGGGGAAAACCACATTGCGTAAATGAAGTCTATATATGCTAAAAAAAATATTTAATAAATACAAAATTTCTAAAAGCAACTTTAGGTCCAATAAGATGAAGTTAGTTGTTTCGGCAAACAAAAAGGGAAAAAAGTTAAGTTCAGTAGTGTAGCCTTTCTTGAACTTCAATTATTTATAAAAAGACACTTAATTCTAACAAAAGTTCTGCTACTAAAAGGAATTTTAAGTTTTGTGGATAAATGTTTGACATGTTTATTTTGAATAGTAAACATTTTATGCCTCAAATCTAAATAGTCTCAAATTGAGCACCTACACCTGTGTTAAAATCACTATGATAGACAGTATCTCCCAATACGGACTGAGACTAACTCTTGGAAAACCACTACATTTCTGTCAATAATGTTTTGAGAACTGAAGGAAGAACTATCTCCCTGTTCAAAAGTTCTTGCTTGTGAAAAAGTGGTAATTTATGTTTTGGCAGAAAACTCAAAACAATGATTGTGAATATGAAATGACAAAATAATCATAGGGTGACAGAATAATCTAGATTAAGAGGGATCTCTGAAGGTCTTCCAGTCCAACTCCCTACTAAAAGTAGGTGTATTTAGATCAGGTTGCCTAGGGCTTTGTCCGGCACAACTCCAAAGATGGACAACCTCTCTGGGTAACTTATTCCAGCATTTGACGACCCTCATGGCAATTTTTTTTTCATTTCATCTAATTGGAATTTCCAACATTCTGACTTGCATCTGTTGTCTCATCCTATCACCTCCACATATTCTTGTTTCATCTTCTCTGTATGCTCCGATTGGGTAGTTGTAGACAGCAATTAAGGTCTCCCATTTGTCTTCTCTTCCTAAAGCTCAACAGGCCCAGCCTTCTCAGCCTCATACATCAAGTGCTCCCACCCCCTCTTCTGCAGAGCTTCTTCCTAGACAGTTGGCCCCCATCCTATACCGTTGAATAGGGTTGCTCTATCCTTGATACCAGACTTTGCATTTGCTTTTATTGAACTTCGTGACAGTCCTGTCAGTCCATTTCTCCAGCTAGTCCAGGTCACTCTGATGGAAGATCAACAGCTGCTACCCTGTCAATTAGATATTGTCCAAAACCTTGCCAAGAGTGCACTTCATCCTTTCATACAGATCATTAAAATAGACATTTAATTCTGTGGGTCCCAGTACTGATCCCTGAGGAATGTTACTGGTTACTGGGCACCAGTTGGATTTTGCATCACAGATCAAACCTCTTTAATTCCAGCAGTTCAGCAAGCTGTCCCCTCACCTTATTGTTCATCTATCTAGCCTGTATCTTACCAATTTGGTAATAAAGAGACTATAAGAGACTCTGTTAAGGGCCTTGTTAGTGTAGAGATATATAACATCCACGGTTCTTCCCTTGTCAACAATATCAGTCACTCCACAGAAAGCAATGGGGTTGGTCAGGCATGATTTACCCGTAGCAAATCTACACTGGCTACTCCAAATCACCTTGTTCTTCATATGTAGGAGGACTTCTAGCATAACCTTCCCAGGGACTGAGGTGAGGCTGACAGTTTCCTTGATCCTCTTTTGTGTCCCTAATGAGGATGAAAGTGGTTCTCACCTTTTTCAGTCATCAGGAACCTCCCCCAGTTGCCATGAACTTTAGAAGATGACGGAATGTAGTCTCACAATGACATTGGCCAGCTCCTTTAGCACCTTCAGGTGCACCCCATCTGGTACCATGGACTTGGGTGTGTCCAGTAGGCTTCAGTGATCCCTGTTACCTTCCTGTACTATAGGGACTGCCTGACTCCCACTATCTCTGCTAGTAGTCCCAAGGACCTGGGAATCCCAAGGGCAAACCTCACTAGTGAAAAGTGAATCAAAAATGGCACTGAGTACTGAGTAACAATACAATCATCAGGCATTGTTGACATGGATTCACAAAGGGAAAGTCCTGTTTAACAAATTTGATATCCTTCTATGGTAAGGGCACATCACCTTCCTCTATACTGTTTTTGTCAGAAAGAAAACCACATAAAAATTAGTATCCGATTATAGACCATAATTCACTTCCTTCAAATTTGAAACTTTTCTGAGATAAAAGAATCTAGCACAAGAGATCATCAGAGTACTACCCTAAATTCAATAAAGACATCAATTGCTTCAATAGGATAATTTTCTTTGAAATACAATTCACGCCCTGCTAATCTGGAGGGAAAATATTAGATAAACTCACTGTGAACTTTTTAGAAATTTACAGAACTATGTAGTTTTACAATAGAGAGCATTTCCATACGCAACTTGTGCATAATTCTGCACCTTTCTTCTTCAGTTCAAAATTAATGACAAAATTTTAAGTCTGATCTGTGTTCTGCCAGATTCAGATGACTCCCTATTGGGCAAACAATATTACCATGTACTGAGAGAAACAAGTTATAGTATGAAAAGTATCACAGTGGGGAGTGATGTTTTCTGCCAAGTGTTGATTTCACAATATTGATGAAAGACAGAAGAGCACATTGCTTATACGAAATGATCTCTGCATTAGCCTTCACTTGTCTTGCGAAAACATAGAGATGTTTTGTCTTTAGTTTCCTTACACACATGGAAAGTACTTGTATCACCATTCAGATCTGACTGCACAGCAGCCCTCTACAACTTACTTACTGGACTTGAAAGGGATCAGAGGAAAGAAGACAGACATAACTGCTAGCACCACAATTTTTAGAGCTATTGGAATGCTTCTGACAACTCATCAGTGTTTCTTAAAAGAAACAAATTCAGGGTATAATCTAATCTCTCACACAGTATTAGTCCTATCTACTTTCCAGCAACCTCTCCAATCTCTTCAGGCAGAATTAGCTGATTTAAATTTCAGTATTATGGAGATTAATGGCAGCTTTAATTTCTGTTCAAAGTGAACTTCAAAAATCCAATGACAAAAGTTGTATTTTTCTGTCAAAGCTTTAGAAATAAATAAGATTTAATGTCTCTCTCAGATCTGTTAAAGAATAATAATTCAGAGTTTTGTCTGAGGTCAAGTGCTAATCATGGCAAGCAGAAATGCAAGATCAGAAGACACAGTTCTGTACTCTCTGAAAGATAAACAAGAAACTCCTCATGAAAAAACTGTGACTTTTTTTGTTCTAGAAAGACAGCAGCAGGTCATCTGTGTTAATGATGACACTGACAAGAAAAGCATCCTTAGCCATTCATATTTGAATTACATTTGAACAAAAAGGAATCTTCAAAATTACACAACTATAAGCATATCTCTTAGATTCAGGATTCCTGAAGAGTGGGAGGTACATGACTTCAGTTGAAGAAAAAGCGTGTCTTTTTCTCTTCAGCTTCACAGAGCATTAGCAGGGAAATATGACAAATTTTTTCGATGATCATCATCCAAGAATGATGTGGCTGAATTACATGCAATGCTTTTGGAACTGTAGTGGCAGTGTATAGCTACTTTTCTTTAGCATGTAGACTGTTCTGTGAAGTGAGGTCAGTCACAGGTGGGAGCCTTGGAAGACTTATACTCAGTTCTGATTTAGTTATTTTCATATAGATATTGTTATAATTAAAGCACTGGGACGTAAATTAAAAACATGATAAACTTTGAGATAAACAAAAATATCAGTGGCAGTGATCCTGGAAGAATCTCTTGCAAGAGTAATATTTGCACTAAGGTAGTGATAGATCATTTTACGTGTGGCATCACCAGACTATGACAACATGACCTTTATTTCTCTATGCTTCAAACTCACTATAAGATTTGCCTATAAGATTTAACCTTTACTCAATATTTCAGTTAGCTTATTAGTATTATAGAAACTATTCATCAGATCTTTAATATCAAGATTATAACTCCAAGGTTTGCCTGGTAGGTATAACACTTATATAAAAGAAATTCATGAGCAAACACGCAGTCAAAAATTTTCTCATCTACAAGGAACAACCATAGATAATCAAGAAAAAATATAGTAAATTGGAATTTTAAAAAGAACAACAAAAAAATATTAGAAAAAGAATAAAAAAAGAAGACAGAAGTAAGACAGAGTAAATTTCTAAAATCACCTGAAGAAAAACAGAGTCGGTTGAAGTATGTACTCAATATGGCCTAATCCATTAAACAAAAAACCTGCTGAACTGTGAACAGGACCACAGTATGTATTGCATTAGTGAGGCTTTGTGGTTTATTACGTTGTTGTCAGAATCCCTCAGTGTATAAAATAGGCATTTTGCTAATCCACATATTTATAATTTGCAAAACATTCTTACTAAAGTCTATGCATTTGTCAACACAGATTTAAGAGCAATGCTGTAGTGAGGTTGATTTCATTATATTTGCAAAGTATACCACACTACAGTACTGCATAATATCCTAGTAGATGTAGCTTATTAAAAGGTAGGGATGATTTGGTTCTACTTTGGAGCAAGTTCCAACATCAGGATTTAAAATTTAGTTATAACGAGGCAGATAAATAAGTAGTTTTTCAAGAGATTTTTGTTTGGAAGATGAACTATGAAATCTAGACTTAATGTATCCATTATTGCTGTTCAGTGAGAGTTGGATCAAATTTACTTTACAGCTACCTTCAAAAAATGGCTTAGTTTTATTACTGCAAGGCCATTTGTACTCTGTGGCAACTGTAATCTTCAGCCATATGTTAAGACACCTAAATATCCTATACAACGCATGAAAAAGATTAGCACGCTAAATATGGGAAGAGGCTAGCATAATAAGCAGGAAGCAACCTAAGCTTGGTGGACAGAAATCTTGAGAAGAATTTCCATTAAAAAAAAACAATGGAACGAATCTTCTCGTTCCTCTATAGACTTATAGTTATGAATCATGTCTAGGATTAGGTGGCTACATCAACTAGTCTGTCCTTAGAGAACTTCTTCAAAAAGTGAAAATGCAGCCCATACTCAAGCCCAGTAACTGAGGGGCTAAGCCACTCAGCTATATAACAGGAGGGAAAAAAAAATTAAAAATAAATAAATAAATAAAAAATTAACACCGCCAGATGCCTCTTTTGCCTTATTACACGAAGCATTTGAATTTCCAAGAAAATACTCCTACTGCTTGCATTTAAAAGCAATTTATAAGCCTTTCTGTTCTGTATTACATGAGCTCTAGTCACTGTGAGGACCTGAAAATGAAGTCTTAACATGTGTGTCCTAATCCACTTTACTGTAGAAGCAGCCATGTGCACCCTTCTCTGTGGGTCAGTAAATATCCCAGTGTGACACTTTCACAGCAAGTAGAGCTAAGAGCCTTACATAAGGGTAATTTAAATAGCACCTGAGACGTGTATAACCTCTATTCCAATACCTGATAAAAGATTTTGTAAGGAAGAGGTATGAGACCAGAAAAGCCGGACAGAGAAACATTCATTCTAAATCCCAGAGCTCAGGTGACAGGAAACTGTATTATCAAGACTGTGGTGGCTGTCAGCACTTGCAAAAATATGCAAGCCCACCGAACTTTGTAAGGCACAGATCAGATCATTTAGATACCTCCATTTTGGAACAGGAATAGATTAGGAGTTCAGAGCACCCAGATTGGAGATATGCTTCCTTAAGAATCAGTAGCTAATTATATGTTTATAGAGATAGCCAAACAAGGCTTTTTTTTTTAAATCATTTTTTGCCACACAATTAGAGTCACATAGCTTCTGAACTACAGATAGTTCGCATCCAGGAAGCTCTGAGCATAAGCATAATGAGCTGTCTTCTGTTTGCAGTCATCCACAGAAATACATCCATAATCTCTCTGTAGAACGCTTAATGACGACTTCAGTTCAAAAAGGTTGTTTAGAGAAGTGTAATTTAATGAGCTTTACTCTATTTTGTGTTCTCTATATATTAACTTAATACCTTTGTTCAGTAGAATTAAGAGTATTTAAACTGCCTCAACTACCTAGCTGTTGAGTGGTGTTTCTCTCTGCACTGGTTTTATATCATCTGGAAAAAAAAAAAAGTAGGTTAATAATAATGGCACAAAATAAATGTGAAAGATCAGTGTGATAGACTGATGACTTTTTACCGTTTACAGAAGTGTTTGTATAATTCATACTTAAATTAAGTTACTAGAAAACAGAATCATAGAATGGTTTGGGTTGGAAGGGACCTCAAAGATCATCTAGTTCCAACACCCCTGCCATGGGCAGGGACACCCTCCACTAGATCACATTGCTCAAAGCCTCATCTAATCTGGCCTTGAACTTGGAGAAGCTGTGGATGCCTTCCACGGGTGGGGAATCCACAATTTCTCTAGGCAATCTGTTCCAGAGCCTCACCACCCTCACAGTGAAGAATTTCTTCCTTATATCTGATCGAAATCTCCCCTCTTTCAGTTTAAAGCCATTGCCCCTTGTCTTATCACTACACATCCTTGTAAAAAGTCCCTCTCCAGCATTTTTGTAGGCCCCTTTAGGTACTGGAAGGCTGCTAGAAGATCTCCTCAGAGCCTTCTCTTCTCCAGGCTGAACAGCCCCAACTCTCTCAGCCTGTCTTCAGAGGAGAGGTGCTCCAGCCCTCGGATCATTTTTGTGGCCCTCCTCTGGACCTGCTCCAAGAGCTGAACGCAGTACTCCAGGTGGGGTCTCATGACAGTAGAGTAGAGGAGCAGAGTCATCTCCCTCGACCTGCTGGCCACACTTCTTTTGATGCAGCCCAGGATGCGGTTGGTTTTCTGGGCTGCAGATGTACATTGTCGGCTCATGTTGAGCTTCTCCTCAACCAATACCCCTAAGTCCTTCTCCATAGGGCTACTCTCAACTCATTCTCATCCAGCCTGAATTTGTACTTGGGACGGCCTTGACCCATGTGCATAGGGGAAAATAGAGGAAAATGAATGATAAATTAGACTGTGTCAGAGGACAGAGATACACGCCGATGAAGTATCAAGAGAGAATACTTCTGATTATAATTCTCTCCCAAATATGTCAGTGTCTACTTTCAATCTCTGTCTGTGATACAGTATGTAGCAGTAAAATCTCAGTAGAACACGATTCACACATTTTAGCAGAACAGTATAGGGGGTGCTATGCACCTTCAGAACAAGTTGATATGAGTTATAGATTTCATTACTTTTTGGGTGGAATCTCAGACAAGATACGACTTCTCTGCATCAGATTCAATCAGCTAGCATTATCATTTACAGATTTGAAACTCTTAAAATGCACTGCATATGCAAATCTGTATGCAACTTAAGCATATTTCAGCTATTTAATAGCTCAAAAAGGACTTTCTATACAGCATTTCACATACTAAACATTACAAGCTTTCCTTTCATTTCTCATATTCAGATTTAGTAAATGAACTCATTAAATCCTTGACAACTAAAACAAGTCATTTGTATCATGATAGGTTCATTCATGAAGATATTCAGTATACTTTTATTAAAATTTTGTAAATTTGTATTTTAATTCAATGCTCATATTATGTTTTAAAGGATTGTATCTATATCCATTTTAAGTGAATTTTACTAGGTTTCTCATAGGTAAAATAGAAACAATAGCTAAGACTAGCTTTTACCTCAAACTATATCTAGTCAGTTACTTGTGGATATGGAGCTTTTTCTTATTATAGGCACATTTATCACTTCAGTACTAAGTCTATTTTTTTTAATACGACATAGAATAGCACTGTTGTTCCATATTCAGTATCAAGGGTGACAGAAACCAGCCCACCTGCTAAACTGTGTTTTCTGCAAGGGATATATTATTATAAGGTTCACAAAGTTAATCAGCACAAACCCAGTATTAGCTTTTTATCTTGAAATGATTTTTATCCACAGAAAACTATAAGCAGTACACGCATAGAGCTGAATAGGGTGTTTGAAAGTTAAACTCTGTTCAAGAATACAGTTAAACTACCTACTGGCTAAGACAAGATTAAAAGTTGCAGCATCTAAACTGGTAAATAACAAGAAATAACATCATTTATACTTAAAACCAACCAAACAAAACTGACATGAATATCAGGACAAAAAATACTGTAAAGTATTGGCTAGTTTCACATGTTCTAAAGAGACTTCTTGTTACAAGTAATTTTGCTAGACTACAGATAACAGATCAGCCAAAGTATAAGTAAATATCAATAAGGAAGTATCCTACATAAACAAGGTTATGGACAAGAATCACTAAATGATATCACAAGTTTTAAATTTGCTGAAAACTTTAAACATCAGCAGGTTCTAAACTATTTCTGTAAGCAATACATTTTCCTTTCTTTTTTTCCTAATCCTCTGATTCCATACTTTTGAAGTGAAATATTCGTATTGATCAAAGTACATAAAAAAGTGTAGCGCTGTACCTTGTCAGAAGAGAAATACAAGGGGATAAGTAATTTATTGGGTTACAGAGTGAGAGCAAAAATACTGTATGATTGCTCTCTAGTTTACAAAAGCCTTCCAATGCCCAATCCCATACCTCTGCCCAAATAGTTAATGGTTATTGGAACATACACCGTTTATACCGTTTATTCCTGAAGCTCTGCCAAGTCCAGATTGCCTTTCTTCCCATGGTTTCATTCTTTCAAGAATGAGGCATGACTATGCTAAACCAGATTTGTAGGTACATTAATATTGCATGGGTCTGATCACCTCATTTTCCAGCCTGAAGGATATAGTGTAGTGAACTCTGCATTCTTATGTGCCTGGGTTTCCCTTCAGCCTGCTTGGGTGAGATGACACACTCCCCCAACCCTGAGGACAAGGACTGCATGATGACCTGCTCAGTGCACACATCCAAAACACAGACATGACTCTGAAATATGAATGTGATGCAGACTTGCTGAAAGAACAGGTAATCATTGAGGGATCATTGAGTAGTTTTCAATCAGCTGCATTGGTCAAAGTAAAATATGTGGACTGATACTACCACAATGGCAAAGTTCAGAGGACTGACTGACAAGACAGAAAAATGTGTTATAGAATCATAGAAAGGTTTGGGTTGGAAGGCACCTTAAAGATCATCTAGTTCCAACCTCCTTGCCATGGGCAGGGACACCTTCCGCTAGACGAGGTTGCTCAAAGACCTCATCCAACCTGGCCTTGAACACTTCCAGGGATGAGGCAACCACAATTTCTCTGGGCAACCACCAGTGCTTTACCACCTCATAGTGAAGAATTTCTTCCTTATCTCTAATCTAAACCTACCCTCTTTCAGTTTAAATTTCAGTTAATTCATTATTAGCACCAAGAAACGCTGAGTGAAAGTACTTGCTAGCAACAAATAAAATATCTGTATCTGAGATCAGTCCTCTAGGTCTCAGGGTTATTTAGAAAGTGCTGAATAAAAGCCAATAAGTATTGATCTTTTTGTCAAATTGTCAAAACGGGTAGGTTTTGGTTTTGTTTTTCCTACAAATATAACCAACACATAACTCTGGAGAGTTTTATTCAAGAGAGTTGAAACAAGCTCTTGATTAAACAAGGACCCTAATACCAGGTGGGTCATATCTTCTCAGATATAGATACCTGTCTTGATGAGTTGGTATATGAGTCTCTATTTTTACAAACGTTCTGAGCATCTGAAGGTTTTTCACAGCTCTTGGATCTGAATACACATCTTCAAGAACTGAATGTGCATATCCATCACCTGATCCCCGGCTTCCACAGACAAGCCCTCTAAAGATCAGTTGATTTGTAAGATTAGTGGACCAAGACTCTGAGGAACACTGTGCAGTACTTGTACTCCACAGTCTGATAGACTGTGCAAGTAAACTAAGGTTACTGCATTTTATCCTGTTAAGTAAACTAATGTAACTGCATTTTTTCCTGTATGTAATTTGAATGTGTTACTGAAAGCACCCTGTGCTGCCAGTAGAAAAAAAAAAAAAATGTTGGTAAGGCTCCTGTGTGGCATAACCAACACAAAGATGCTGTTAATGGCCATTGACTGTTCTTATATACTACTTTCAATGAGATGGCTTCATAACTTCTCATGGAGTTTGAAACTGATTGTTGCTAGCAACCACGTTAGTAATAAAATAGCAATAAAGTACCGGAAAAAGAGATTTTTTTTATTTTTTTTTTGCTCCCACACATGGCGAAGAATCTAGGGAATGTGAATGCTATGGTAGCACAGTAAAGATAAACAATTTACAGAAAAAACTTACTAGGGTTTTTTGTTTGTTTTCAGCACAGCACTTACATAATTGATTATACGTCTGTAGTTCACACAAAACAATTAAAGGGAAATGTTTATCAGATTTAGGCTGCACTGAAAAGGTTTTACTTTTGCCCTTTGCACAATAGCATTTGATGTACTAATTTGCACGAACATAAATGGCATAATGATTAAACCCAGTGTTTCTCTCCTATGCGACCCAGCTTTAATTATGGCTCATCTGGTTTTCACTAACACTGCCAGGAAAAAGGGCATGTTCAGCAAGCTGTCTCTAGGTAATGCTCATATGTGACATACTAGGGAGTTTCATCAGCTTCATGTGATTATGTATGGCCTTTTTTTTTTCCTCTCTCAAGTACCTATGTTAGTGTTCATTATATTCATTAGTAACTTAGTATCTTCACTACAGTATTTATAGTGTTACTTAAGTCATCTCTCTGCAAGACACTTTCTTCCAGTATTGTCTACTTGTCTGTCCAAACTACATTGTTTAAAATTCACAAAAACCCTAAAGTTTATTTAGTAGTCTGGGAAACTACCATCCTAAACCACGAAATAAATAACTAAAATGCTAAGGAAGTACTACATCTTTCTTCTTGTCCTGGTTTAGCCTGATCAGCAATTAAACACCATACAGCTGCTCACTCACCCTCCTCCACCCTCAGGGGATGGGGAAGAGAATTAAATGGGAAAATGGATGGAGACTTGTGGGTTGAAATAAGAAAAATTTAATAATAATAATAATATATGACTATACATCTACGTATAATGGTAATAATCTATACAAACAAGTGATGTACAGTGTAATTGCTCACCACCTGGTGAACACCACCTGTCCCATCCCAGCAAACAACCCCAAAACAGGTAAGTCCCAAGATCACAATCCTGAATAAGCGAGAGGCCCAAAAGGAGAAGGGGAGGTGGGGGGGTAGAGGGGGAGAGAGAGAGCGCTCCAAGGGTCTCAAGAATGAGAACCCCCAGAAGAGCAAAGGCCCTTCTTTCTGGTCAACCCTCGTCTATATATACTCAGCATGACATTGCGTGATATGGAATACTTAATTGGCCCATTTAGTCCTCAATCTTAAGCCTAAATTCAAATCATAAGGAGAGTTATGGACTTTTTGTCCCAGCTCTGCTCCCCACTATCCTGTTGTGCTCCTGCACACTGGCAAGAACACAGCAAGTTGAAAAGCCCTTGAGGTCTCTGTGCCAACTATAATTATCAGTGCGCTATGAACATTCTTTTCATAACTAATTCCAGGCAAAATTG
This sequence comes from Tauraco erythrolophus, assembly GCF_009769465.1. Classification (NCBI taxonomy): domain Eukaryota; kingdom Metazoa; phylum Chordata; class Aves; order Musophagiformes; family Musophagidae; genus Tauraco; species Tauraco erythrolophus. Next base: position 47,384,005 of record NC_141466.1, on the reverse strand, counting down.
AAAACACAGAGCTCTTCTAGCTGCTGAAAAGAAGAACTAATGCTGTCCCAGTCAAAACCAGGACACTTCTTAAGCTACTAACTTTAGGATGTTCATGCTTGCCATTTAAATTAATGAGATTGCAGCATTTGGTGTCACTCCTGTACAAAGCATTAAGCAGACAGCACACTTGAGTAACTCAGCCTCTCTTCATTTTGAAGATCTGTTGCTGACTGCTAGGTTTCGGTGGGTTTTTTCTCCTTCATTTTGTAGTTCCTCATTCTGCTAGTCTGCTTTATTAGTTTAACACTAGCTCTATGGCATAGTAGGAACTACACCTGAGACCCCGTGTATTGTATACAAGCTCCTATGTATTATTGAAAGTAAACTAAATAAGCTTTTAGTTTGTCATTTACTCTATCCCCCCAATGAGAATTCCATATGCTCAGTTTTCTTTCAAAACAATTTCAAAAGTTTATTCTTTGCTCCCATATAGAATTAACACTATTTTAAGAAAGAATAATGAGATTTCCAATAGATAATTTGTTTTCTTTACCAGCTTTAGAAGCAGTCTGTGCTGTGACTTCATGGCAATCAACAAACATTCATTATTTAGGACTCCTTTAAACACTAAAAAATGGGTATGATACATGATGAGTTTTCTAGTTGCAAATATTTGAAAACTTTCTGGAGCTATGCTTATACTATGAACGCAAAAACATCAAAGCCAGCTCTAAATAAATCAGCTTAGGTTTGAAAGCAATATTACAGTTTAGTTTGACGTGCTCCTTTGATCCCCTCCTCTCCCCAGTACTTTGCCAGTGCTTTCTGAGTAGTCTGTCAGGTCAGGCTCAGAGCCACACAAAAACCTCTGGGCCCAAGCAGAGTTTCCTGGTTGAGCCACCACTAGATTGGAGATGTAAGCACTGCATGCTACAGCACTATGGAGACATTTCCGTATTATCTTCTATATCTTCTAGACACTGGAGATTAACTGCAGCTGTGGAAGGTGAACAGAAGGAGTCATGCGATACTAATTTGATTTCTCTTTTTATATGCTTTGCAGTTTTGTGTTATTCACAGACGATGATAACGTTATGTTAATGGAGACAATTTATATATGCATAGCCAACACTCAGGTGTTTGTGGAAATAATCATATTGTTCATTGAAATACTTTTTTACATATCAAGATTCTATATACACTTATCAGTATGTTAGCTTTGTCCACTGCAGTTCTTCCGCGTCCATTTCCTCAGCTGAAGCTTACCAGGAATTAATCACAAAATAGAATTCTTTTTTTTCCTGTACACAGGAAAGCGGAAACTTCCTACAGAGCAAAAAGACAAAGTAGCTCTCCAAACATTATTCATGAATTCATGGGAAAATAGCAATTCTATAAGTAAAGTACTATCGGCTTATTTCATGACACTTAGCTACTATCAGAACTGTAGAATTCTGTAAAATGGGTTGCTGTTAGTACTATTTGTAACAGTAGTATTTTAGAAAAGATAGAAATTGTGGGTTTTTTTCCTTCCGTGATTTGTTCTATGCCTATAAATTTAAAACAAATAGAAATATATTTATTTTGCAGTTCATTCAATATTGTATTTTATCCTTAAGCAAGTTTTCACTTGTAGATACAAGGGTAATTTAGGAACTATGTTTTCAAAGTAATGGCAACCATTCTTTATAGTTGCTACGGTCCAGAAAAAGAAACATAGTTTTGCCCTATCTTGTAAAGTTTTAAATCCTTGAAATATATTTTCTTTCTGTACTGGAAGAGAAATGAAGGAAACTCACCTTGTTTCAAGATGTTTCATGTGGCAGGTGATTTCCCAGAATAATCCCATTTCAAGTGTAAGTTTTGAATCGAGACATTTAATTGGGATACAAGGAACAAATTCAATATTCTAAACTGTTGTGGTTTCCTTGTTTTGTTTTGGTTTTTTTTTTTGTCTGAAAACATCATCTCATCCCTTTTTCCTAATATACAAAAACATACAAATAGTCTGATGTCTGTGACTGGAAAACTAGTCAAGTTTTTTTTTAAAAAAATATTCACTAGAGATTCAGCTTCAAGAGTCACGGGTTTTAACAGAAAATTAGTCACAAAATATACAGAAAATAATTTTCTCACATATAGCTTTTTGAAGGGGGTGAAGCACCTACTCTTTTGCGAAATCATGGCAACTTAGACCTCTGGTACTTCTAATAACGGAAATTGAGAAATAGGTCCTTGTTTCTCTATAGATGCACTCAATAAAATTCAGCCCTCACGTACGCAGCCCTATTTTAGATTTTAAACTAGTAATCATCGTGGCTACAACTTCAGTTAGTGAGCTTAGCAGTTCTATGACATGTTTTCTGAGTTTGAGTTCAACCAGCATGACCTGACCATGTCCACTGTCCTTCTCCTCTTCCTCCAGGAGGAGGCGGCATCTGACAACACCTGTGGCAACAGCGCTGGGAATGAGCTAATTCCCACATTATGCAGAAGATGCATTTAGGACCCAATCAAAGGACTGTCAGAGCAGCTCCAACGATTCAAAGCTATAGATAACAGTTTCTCTACTTGATTCTGAACTCCAACATTTTCAATTTGCAAGAGTATAGACAGCCCTTGCCTCTAATTTCCAAAATATTGCTAGGAGAAATCAGGTATGTTGTGGGTTTTTTTCTGATGGGTTCAGCTGCCAGATGTCTCACAATGACATTGTTTGGCCAAAAAAAAGTATTGATAGAGCTATGTACTTTTAAAAGCTTTTGTTTCTGTCTTAGAAATTGTGAGTATTCTTTCTTAGTACATAGATAGCTAGCCCTAGGTGATGATATCTTGTCAAAGTGGCACAGACTGAAATATATTTTCTAACAAATTATTTAAAGCTCTTGGCTTAATTATATTCTTTTCCCTTACATCGTCTGTCCTGCATTACAGTATGAGGAAGGATAAGGATCTTGCTCTCTCCTATTTCAATCTTTTCTGAAATTAAAATATCCTAATCATGCTGTCTCTTCACATGGAAGATTTCATGCATCAAATTTTTGTTGCATTTTTAGGTCTTTTTTTTTTTTTTTGTATATAGCGTTTTTTTGAGAGGAGCAGACAATCTGTAAAAAGTACTCCAGGAAAAAAAAAGTACTATCAAGTTCTTAAACTAGAATTTTAACATTTTAAGTATTATTTTTCTATATCTTTCTCATGCATCTTAACATCGGTTTTGTTATTTTGCTTGTTGACAAATTTTGAGTGGATGATTTGAAAAGGCAATCGGTTGTGACAGATCTTTTTTTCCTTCAAGTTCATTGGTTCAGTGATAAGCATCTAACCAATTACTTTAAAATTTAATATCAAACTTGCATTCTCTGTCAGCAGGCTGTGACAGCTTTCACTTGCTCTGGTTATTGCCAGTTTTGCTCAGCTTTCAAGATTCCCCACCAGACTTCCTTAAACTCCAGTCACCATAATGATGTCCCTTATTGTAGGTCTTGGTATGCACCACAACAATTAGATAGTGGCCTTGTTATGACCATTTCTCATCACTGAAGCAAGAAGGGGACTGACTGACCCGATTACTACCATGTAGAGGTATCAGAAACGATGCTGCATGCTACGTTTTTCAGGTGGAGTTAATTTCCTGGAGCTGGTCAAACTGTGAACCGAAGAAAACAGTTGAAGAGAAAGTCCGTATTCCTCTGCCACCATTCTCTAACCCAACTGTTTTAATAATTTCATCAAAGTTTATACAAAATCTCAGCTTTTATGTTGTCTAGTTTTAACACGTGTATGTGGGCAATAGCACCTCCCTGCACTTCTGAAAAACAAGAGAGCAATAATGCATGCATTGCCTTGTACTAAATGTATTTATTCCTTGAGAAGAATGGAATGATTTAGATTCTACATAAACAAATTTCCTGAAATAAAATATTTCCTCCTTAGAGGAAGTGGTAAGCACTTTGGAATCTAAATCAACAAAATCATTGCACAAGTTTTCAGCATTGAGAGTTTTTAAGAGACTTTTCGTTAAAGATTTCTTCATGAACTCAGATAAATACATCTTGCGGGATGTTTTTCCAAACCAGAATCAGCCACAAGAATGCAATTTCTGATGAGTAACTCATCTGATCCATGTTCCACCAAGACGAATAATTCAGTTTCCTCAGGCAATCCATTCCAGAGCTGCTTTATCCTTATTGTTAGAAAGGTTTTTTCTAAAGTCTAACCTGAACCTTTCTTGATACAGTTTCAGTCCATTACTGCACCTTTTCTTCACTGTGAGAATAGTACACTTAATTCTTTTTAGTAACTGACTTGTGTATTTGAAGACTACTTTTATGACCCTTTCCCCCCTCATTCCCCCCCAATACCTTTCCCTTTCTAGTTTTCTCTTAGCAAAAGTTCATTATGTTTATGCAATAGGTATCAGAGAATGAAAACATCTAGCTAAATCTAAAAGAGAAACATGTCCTTTTCAGTGGTTTATCAAGATACTTCAATTTTAAAACACAGAGGTCATAACATAAATCTAAAATGCATGCCTTTTGGAAAGCTACCAGCTTCTAGTGTTCCTTGACTATGACAAATTCATCAAAGCAAAAAAGCGCCCCCGGGAAACTTGCTAATAACATGGCACAATGTTATCTCCCCTGAGGAAAAGGAAAAAGGATGGGAGCCTTTTCCTCTAATTTAATTAAAAATGAAAACTTTCATTAAACTAGGATATATCACACAGTATTTTAAGAAAAGTAATCTCTGCTGTGTCCATGAATCACTATTGTGTATAAGAAAATTAAATAAGATAAAATTAAATGATAATGAATGGGTACTTCATGGAAGCACTGTGCAGTAAATTTAAGGGTTTCTTCTTAAGGTTCATCTAACTCTTTCAAGACTCTAAGGTCTGTTCCCTTTGTTTTTCTGCAGGAATGAAAGGCAAAGCAAATACAGAAATCACTACCAAATGAGAGATGAAAGGACAGAAAGTTTCATACTGTACATAAGTGGTACCTCTTCAGAAAACATAGATTATTAAGGAGAATTAATTACTAGTGTTTTCCACAGTTTATTTAGTCACATTATTTATCTATACAACACCAGCTATATGCAAGCACTTAACTAAAGGTAAAACACTGTTTAAATAAAGACCTAAAAAACCAACCACTATTTCATATATATGGTAAATTACTAGACTCTGGCCATTATATGAAGTTACTTTCTTTATCAATATATATATATACATTTCACAAAACTACAGACATTGAGTTGGGGAAGGACATCAAGAAATACTCCAACCAGCCCTCCCTTTCTTTGAGAATATAGCTCTGTCTAGTAATACGTGATGTCTGCATGCAACTTGCTGACAGAACATTTAGTCCCTTTATGTCCAAGACAGGGTAGAAGCTGGTTCAGTCTGTATAATAAACTGAAGTTCTGCCACAACACTTCATCCCTTTCAGCTATCTACTTACTGCCACTCCTGTTAACACAGGTTACAAAATCATGCGTACGTATCTTAGGAATTATTAGCTTGAAATTTCTTTTCTTTCAACTCAAACACAAAAAGTTTAATTGTTGAAATCCATTAAATTTTTAGAAACTATTTTTCATTTATAGCCTTAGATTTTTATCCTTAAAATATTTACTGCAATATAACTAAAGCTTTGTTTGTATTTTTAATGAATCAACATACTATGCAGAAGATATGAGCCATTACCTCACATTGTATATAGAGAAACTGAGGCACCAGAAAACAACAGGCCTTCACCAAAGTCATTACTGTAGAGAAATCAACATCCAGTTACCTTTTCTTCTACTTTTTGTGCAAGAGTTCACTTCATTTTCAGTTAAAACTAGTATTTTCTCTTGTCTTATGAAGTTTTCTACAGTGTTGCTTATTAAGTCACTCTATACTTATAGATAATATATCTAATGTTCAGAAATACAGTACTAAAATGAGAAATGGCAGTAACAGAAGATAAACATAAATCATTCAGCTACTTGTTTAAGCACTACCTATATTATCCAGAATTTCATCAAGAGATTCTTTCTATATCAACGCAGTCACTAATAAAGGTTCTCTTCCTAATTGCGTATAAACTTTTAAATACGCAGTACCTGAACAAACACTCCTGGAAAAACAACTCCTGCCTCTTTCTTCCCTCCCCTGTAATAAGACTACAGCCTACTGTCACTCTCAAACATGACATGAAAATAAGTGAAGCTCAGGAAGAGAAACTGCTTCAGTACAATGCCAGTTCAGTGTAGGAGGTGCAGAATTACCCTGTAGCTAAAAAAGAGGAGCTGTAAATTTGCCAGTCTTCTTAAAGTGTAACATCAAATGGTAGCACAGAATTTGACAAGACAGTGCTGAAGTTAGTTTAGCAGCAAATTAGCGTATGAAATGTTACATACCTGAACTTTTTCAGTATTTATTTTTGACTAAGGGAGTTTTGCTCATTTATCCTTAGTGTTTGCCACCTTCTCCTCCCCTCTTCACCTTTTTCAATCTTAAGAGGGGCTCAAATTTCTACGCTTCAGTTTTTACTAATTTCAAATCATACCGTGAGCCAGACAGGCAAGGAAAAGTCAGGTTAAACATCGCAAGGAAAAGCCAGGTTAAATGTCACAAGGAAAATCTGGTAGCGTTTCACATCTCTGCTTGTGACTTCTAAGATAATCTGGATCCTATTTCACACCAGCATCAACAATTAATTTCCATGAGTGAAACGATCCCTTCTGAGACAGTATGGAATACAATCGACCTTCAGTGCATTTGCTGGCTGGGGCTACAATCCGAAAATTTTTAAAATTTGCTGACACTGCATGTCAAGAAACAGATAAGCTCACTAAGTACAACTTTTTCTACTCAACTAAAATGCAATAAAAAGTGGTTTTGTCACTGAAATAAGCTAGTAATGAATATATAGTGAATAAATAGATGTCTTTACAAGAAAGCATTATTTTTAGTGTTATTTCTGTTACTAGTATCACACTTTAAACAAAACATGAAGCGTAAGCCAGGGATGAGACATTTGTTTGTATAAAACTTTCTCTCTCATGCATTGCAAAGCTCCTTGCCCACAAACTATTTTGTTATATTTTGCTGGAAATGTGATGATCAGATTCTGTTCAACAATATCATAGCAGTTTTCTACTACAAAAAGCAAAGTTATGTGCTTTTACTGTTATGTCTTTTGTAGCATGATTAGAAGGCATGACATATTCCATGGTCAATTATTTACTGAAAGAATAATCCTTTGTCTGGTACTTACAGTGCTTTCTATATGAGAAGACTTTGGGAGTAGGACTCTTATAACATTGTCTATACAGATTGTTTGGATAGAGATACAAAAAGCACATAAGCACATAAACTGGGAGAAACATAGGCTCTATATAATAATATAGAAAGGATTGCGTATTGCCACTTTTAAAAAGGAGCATCCTTCTGCTCCTCTGAGTGGTGCAGCAGTTCCCAGAATAAAACTCCAGAAATATCCTTTTGCTGATTCCCATCCATTTGTATGTGGCACATCGCCAGCTGGTGCATAATAATTCACAGAGCACCTTGTAAAGAGGAACAGCTCACGTTCTCATATAATTTCATCACAGATAGACTAGCAATCTATAATAGTGACTTTATAACCTCTTATCCTCCCTAGAAGATGTGCATTTATACTGAATCCAAATCATAGGACTGGATTTCAAAATTTTTGAAGTCATCTCTCAGCCCCTTCATGTTCAGACAGGATAATCGAAGTTCCAGCTCTGTACCCTCTCTCTGACATCACTTGGATCTCATGGTTACTGACATAGAACAAAGATGCTTTGCCAACCCACTTTCTAGATGCAAACCCACTTTCTAGATGCATGAACAGTGCTCTATTCATTCACACCAACAATACTAAATGCTCTTCCACTGGTGGCAAAGTATGCTCTGTGTTAATGGACTAAGGTTCCTCAGACTGAAACCTACTCACATGCATTGTTGGATCAATTGCCATGGTCTCTACACATATACTGTTGCTGCTTATGAAGCAGATGTCATAAAGTTTCAGAGGATTTCTTTCATTAGTCACTGTGTATGTATCTAGATACACTTTCAATAAAATTAATTTCTGTTGCAGATATTTTGGGATGTTAATTAGCTTCCAGCAGAGGTATTTTTGTTAGGCATTGATTAGTAGTTTTATTTACTCTGTATGTCACTGTAGATGTGCCATGTAATATCCCACAATGGTCTTACATGATAGAATTTTCTCTTCCCTCCCACTGCTCCTTTTAAAATTTCCCAGCACTCTTCATCCCTTTTGAAACTAGCTGATCAAGTTTTTACAGTATTGTAGACAGCATTAGGTTTATGCCACACTGCTGAATTTACATGGAATGTGGAAGGTGTAAATTACAGACTCTTTTGAGAAACTTGTTTATTGCTGTTACACTTAATCTGAACCTCATGATAATAAAATGCAGGTTAATCTAGAAATAGAAAAGTTCTGAAAAATGGACCGATCTGGATCTGCTGTATTTTCTTGATCGTTTTGTCAATAAGATCAGTAAAAAAAATAAAAATAAAAAAAGCAGCTGTGAAAACACTTTTAGTTCATACTATGGTGTTAAATAACCACTTATTATTTTAAAAGTTTGAGATGAATTATCAAGCCTCCAGTAAAAATTTAGTATCAGTAAAAACATAGTAGTATACAGCCTGGAGAGATAAGATCAATATATTTAGGATGTTTTGAGGTGTCTCTGGAACTCTGGGGGACTGGCCCAGTAAAGTTTTAGGATATAGTGCCCTATCTGTTAGAGTTATTATAGAGGTTCAATAGCTTCAGGTGAAACTCTGACTTGTTACATCTTCTGACCTCAAACTCAGATACTGGATGAACATGGCCTCTAGCATATTTCAATCCTGTTGTGAAATTTGGCCCATATCCTCATGTACAGGCAATGGAAGAGGTGCTGCACAGATTATATGTTTATGTCCCCACTGATTTAGTGAATTAAAAATTTCACTGGTATTGAGTAGAAAAGTTCTGTTAGGATGCTTATTACCAGGATGGAGGAAGTAGAATTGAAAATGTATGGAATTAACAACAGACTGAATGCAAAGAGGCAATATTCTCTTTTCCTAACATAAACAACTACTCTGGCTCTTACATTCAGACCTTTGTGCAATATCTATACTAGTAAGCTAAACAAGGCTGGGCAGAGCTAAACGCTGACTTTGATATATTGTCAATAATCTTAAACTGGGACCTGATTCCTTAAACCACAGAAAATTGTCCCTGGCATGGTCTACTTACTAGTTGAGATGTACGCTTAATGGTCTCATAGCATTGTATGGGGGATGGATCACAGGAATCAAGTGAAATATTGTAGTAGGTTACAGAATTTAATTAGGAATATGTTTTCAGCTATAAAAAAATACTTCATAATTCTAAATTCACTTTATAATCTATTTAATGTGAAATTTTATTTTCCCATATTTTCAGCATAAAATTGTATGCAGCAAAACAAGTTTGAAATAACTTGCCTTTTTTTTTTTTTAAAGGAATTAATAGAACAAATGTTATCTTTGATAATCATTTTACCAGAGTACTGAGACACAAGGGTTTTGAAAATGTGGTTTCCTAAGGTTGATTGTCCTTTAGTATTCTCCTGCCTCATTGCTCTTGCCCCTGCCTACAGTATTCCCAAGCTCTTTCTGGTGGTCACTTCCTCCTATGGTATCACTGGCTCCTGTGCTCCCCAGCTGTTTGTCTACACATGTGAAAAGCAGGTAGCATTTGCTGAGCCTGGTTGTGGAATATGGGTCTGTCAGCTGTGCACTCAGCACAAATTCTCACAGGGCAGCTGTCTGCTGCCTCTCAGAGTGTATTCCTTTTCATTAGTATGGAAATGAAGTGGGGTTTTTATTATTTTTTGTTTGGTTTTTGTTTTCACATAGTAGAAATGAGCCTGAAGATTAGCTATTAAAAGATCTTACTTCAGGGAGGTAAACTGGAAAAGAATGCACAAAGAAAAATCAGTGAGTGACAGAAACTGACTCTCTCCAGAGTCTGAATCAATGTAAACAAACCGCCAAACCAACTCATCCCAGCTGACAAAAAAGGCCTGTGAATTAAGAGCAGGTTCTCATCAGCTGCAATTATTTTCTCACAACAATCTACAAAACAAGTTGTTTTATACGTTAAAACCTTCTAGTATGCAAACAGTTTCAATGTATATTATCAAAAGGATGTGTTAATTACAATAAACAAACTGGTAATATATTAAGCAAAGCAAGACAAAGTGACATTGAGTACCAACAGCACTGAGATTGTTTTCAGTACAAGTTGGATCATGCCACAGATGCTTATTATTTTAACAAAAATACCTTTAAACAGGATTCGATGTTGCTGCAGGAGCAGCATGATGTACAAATGCAAGGTTTTATGTAACAGCAAATGAAGTCCATGTATCTTCTACATACTCAATAGAAAGGGTCTCGAATTTCTCAAGTCAAAAAATGGAAAGCATTGTTTCTGAATAGCCAAAATGTAACTAACAAAAATAGAAAAAATGGAAATCTATGCTCCGGATGAACAAAAATCCATTTAACTATTTTACATAAAGTAATACGTTAATCTTTTCACAGTTGACAAAGTAGCTCCAAAGCTACTTTCTATTAACCACCAAGTACAGTAAAGACGCAACTATAATATGTTAAAATATATACCTTCAACATAGCTATATTAGCAAAGTTTTGCAGTATGTTTAGAAGCATTAACAAATTTTGCTGTTACAGTTGGCATTTTTATACCTCAAATGAGCACAGAAGTTCAGAGAAGACACAATCTTGATTTTATCAAGTTTTGACGATAACTATCTTCTGGTAAAGTCATCTGATATTGAGGGCACTTACTGACTTGGAAGACCAACTCCCAAATGACTCAAATTGTGTACAGCCGCACAGATCAACTCCGAGACAACAGTACTGTGCACTACAAGTGGCAGAGGTTGAAAGAAGAATTTCAGGATGTAACATCAGGCCTACTATTTTACGTGCCATCACAAATCTGTCCTCTGTCCTTCAGTGTATGGGAAGGATTTCTGCTGCTAAATACCTTGTCTTCTACAACAAAGAAATCAGCAACTAACAGAACTTAACATGTTTATTTTATTGTGTACTATCTGACGCAAGCATTAGCACAGTATGAGGTTCAGCTTGACATGGTACTTGGCCCTAACTCTGCAGCTAGCCCTAATTGAGATAATTGCTCAGCAAATCAAAGTAGTGTAGTGGAGCAAATAATTAGATATCACAAATTGCTGTGCTACACCATTTTTTTTTTCACCCTCAGTAAGTATCAAGAAGTAACTCAGCCCAAGTCCTCCACTCCTACACGAAACAGAAAAATGACAGATTATTTTATGTCTCTAGACTACACAACAATGCTTATTTTATTTCCTAAACTTTTGAAACATGAAATTTTTTTTAAGTATAGAGGCTACGTCTTTGCAGCAGAACAATTTTCTCCAAAGGAGGTCATTACCTGAATAAGCATTTGAAAGTTAACCAGTACGCAGTATTTCAGTTCAGACACGAAACAATGTAGAAAGAGTTCAAGAGATTCTATCACAAGTTTTCCAAAATAAGCACTAATTTATTTGAGTTGAATACAACAAGACTTAATTTTTAGATATAAATATTTTGAAGCAATTGTGGAATTCTTAGCATTTTTGAGGACTGCAGATTTTCATACCAAGAAGTGAAAAGTTGATATCTCAGTATCTCACTACGCTGTTAGCCTTCATCATCACCAGTGCATACCACTGGCTCATGCATACCAGTGAATACCACTGGTCTACTGTCTAACAGGACTCCGGGTCTCTTCCAGCAAACCTGCATCCTGCACAGTCAGTCCCCAACCTGTACCGGGAAAGGAATTTAGTCTATCACAGGCGGAAAATTTAGTATTTGTCCTTGTTAACTTTTGGACTATTCTTCCAGCATCAGGGCCACCTAAATAGCAAGCCTACACTTTAGCAAATTAAATGCACCCCCAGCTTGGTGTCATCAACAAACTTGATGATATGCTTCATCTCCTCCTCAGGTCATTGACAAAGGTAGTAAACACGACAGGTCCCAGGATAGATAGTATTGACTGTGGAGCAGGAGTTAAGATTCTGTACCACATACAGGTGTCTATAAACAAACATAATTAGCTGTCAAGCTTGCACTGAACTGCAGTCTAGATGGCTAAAGTTACTCGAGATGAATAGCGTTCTTATCTGATATTAAAATCCACATTTTGTGTCAATAAGTCACTATTACACCTTCCTCAATATGGAAAGCTTTCTGTATGTGAAACAAACAAAAAAAAGTTGAAAAAAAGTCCTGAGAGTTACAAGTTGTGACAGCTAAGGTGCACGTATTCTTACGACATTTCTAGTAATATGAAGATGCATAAATTGGGCATAATATGGCATCACTAAGAACTCTAAATATGACGAAAGATGTATTGAAATTAGCCTAGTAAAAGGCCTCATAAATTAGAACTTCACAGCTGCAAGATCAACCTTTCAGTCCTGTTCATAAAAGAATTCATTCATAGACCAAGGTGACATTCAGAAAGCCAAGTGAGGGGAATAATTTTGATTTTTTGGGGGTAGAAGAGTAGGTAGTGAAGTTGTCATTAAAAAAAAAGATCAAACTGTGTCCACTCAACTTATACCACATCAGAACATGCACACAGTTCTCAGACAGGTGCCTCTGCTAAAAAGCAAACCCACTGAACAATCCCATGTACCAGTACAAGTTGGGGACTGAACTGTTGGGGAGCAGCACAGAGGAAAGGGACCTGAGGGTCCTGGTGGACAGCAGGATGACCATGAGCCAGCAATGTGCCCTTGCGGCCAAGAAGGCCAATGGCATCCTGGGCTGTATTAGAAGGGATGTGGTTAGTAGGTCGAGAGAGATTCTCCTCCCCCTCTACTCTGCCCTGGTGAGGCCGCATCTGGAATATTGTGTCCAGTTCTGGGCCCCTCAGTTCAAGAAGGACAAGGAACTGCTGGAGAGAGTCCAGCGCAGGGCCACAAAGATGATGAAGGGAGTGGAGCATCTCCCTTATGAGGAAAGGCTGAGGGAGCTGGGTCTCTTTAGCTTGGAGAAGAGGAGACTGAGGGGGGACCTCATTAATGTTTATAAATATGTAAAGGGTGACTGCCATGAAGATGGAGCCAGACTCTTCTCACTGGCATCCAATGATAGGACAAGGGGAAATGGATATAAGCTGGAACATAGGAGGTTCCACTTAAACATGAGGAAGAACTTCCCAGTAAGGATAACAGAACACTGGAACAGGCTGCCCAGAGAGGTTGTGGAGTCTCCTTCTCTGGAGATGTTCAAAACCCACCTGGACACGTTCTTGTGTGATGTAATCTAGGTGGTCCTGCTCAGGCAAGGGGATTGGACTAGATAATCCTTTGAGGTCCCTTCCAATCCCTAACATTCTGTGATTCTGTGAACTGTATTTTTCAATAGAACTTCATGGGAGTCATGAAATCTTCTAGACATCAAAACTGTAAATAGTAACTAAATTAAATTAAGGAAGAAGGACCTGCAGTCTTGATCATAAAACAAAGAAGTGAATCAAAGATTTGGAAATCACTAAACTCTACTTTAATATTCTGATTACTTGAACAGAACTTGCAGAATACACTCACATTATCAAGTTTAAGGGCAAATGAAACAAGTTATCTAGTCTTTTATTTATTAGCTATATTACTTCATTTTAGGAATCCACTTTTGTTAAGAATTCTTTACTTGTTTACTTTTTGTCAAGCACTTAAAATGATAAAAAGTCACATACTTCACTATATAAAAGCAAAGAAATTCTTATTTGAGGATTATAAACACCTCAGCTCGGGCTATTTTTGCCTATATATATTTTCTTTTTAAATATACAATTACGTATCTTATGTTGTAAGCATTCCAAAATTTTTGCAGTTATATCGATCCGAAAAGACTTCATACACTTTAAATCAGATAAATTATGCAGAATCTTCCATCTAACACCTCAGAAGTCCTTAAAGTAGCTACATAGATATTGTAAACTCACCACGTCCCTGAAGTTACAAGGTAATGTACAGAAAATACAGGAGAGAAAAATTGAAAGATAATACAATAGCTTGAAAGTTAATACAACAATTATGGCAAAATAACAGCTGTCGTTTTCCCTGAAGCCACATGCCACTATCTGGTGCTGAGTTCATGGCCACATAGGTGTATCACCTCTCCCAGCAGACCAGGGTCATGTTCACTGCTGAAATAACCATACCCAACCGACATGAAGTTGGTTGCAATGGAAGTAGAAGACTTACACTATTCACTACACAAACCCACATAATTTTATTTTTTTCATTTAAAATGGACTGTTGAGAGATCCACACCAGTTTACAGAGGGAGAAGGGTCCTGCTGTGGCAATATTCTTCAAATGATGCAAATGTTTATAGACCTAAGACAAATAAGGTGAGTTGTTTAATTAAAAGAATCACATGAAAGTAGGAGAAGAGTAAGACCATAGAAATCACAGAGGATATTTTTACCATGAGAAACTTCTTTTACACCTCAGTTCATTACAGCTACCAGACTTTAGTGTAGTAATGCTTTAGTTGACATACATTTCAATAAATAAGTTACTACTATTAAATCATCAAGAAATAAATTTTGATGTTGATCTTTTCATTTATTAGCATTACACTTCCATGGGTAACCAGAAAAATAGTATAGAGACATTCCTACAGGAGCATAACTAATGTTAACTCTTAAATCCTTGTGAGAAATAAAACCCAACAATTTTACCATGAAATCAAGTCATAGAAGTTAACCACCAAATTAAAAAACCTACAGTGCCTTGTTCTTAGTTAAGCATGTTCATAAGACATGTTAAAAGTTGCACATATGCATTATCTTCAGAGCCAAAAAAAAAAAAGAGTATGAAATTAAGGAAGATTTCTTTGCTGCTTTTGTTTTCTTGGACAGTTTGGGGAAGCATTTTTGCTGTATTATCTCCCTTTATTCTGTGATTAACGATATAATCTCACGTGATATTTCAAAGGCGAGGATTAGCAAGACTGGAATAAAATAGTTACAACCCTAAGGAGAAAAAAAGATTTTGCATTACAAGGCGCAATTGCCACTTGTATAACCTACATCTACTTAAATGTATCCATATGAAAAGCGCCTTCAGAAACAAAACAGCTGATTAAGAATGTAAACTTCAAATAAGCTCAATACAGTACTAACCATTATTCCCCACGAGAACTTCTACTGACATCAGTGGGAGTAAGATTAAGCTAATACTGTTTTTGAAAATTTAATACTTAATTGATCGACTTTGCAATTTGTCTCAAGTTCTTGCTGCATCTGAAGTATTGTGGAAAAAGCAAGATGAATGAGTCAGAACAAACAATTTCTGCTAAAAGGTTCACTTTTTCCTGAAGTCATATTTATGTGGATTTGCACATCTTGATTTCAATGTAGTTTTCATGTTCTATCTGAAAAACTGAAGCAAGAGGACTTCAAGTAACAGTGTTACTAATGGGCTCAGAGTTTCTTCCAGAAATAAAGTTCTTCACTTCTCTCTGTCCCTACACATTCCAGAGAGCATTTGATATCCTGAGAATATACAACTATGCCACTTTGACAAACAGTATCCCTAGAAATCGTGTCAGTTCAGTTATAGAAGTTTGGCATAGTTGTGCCTAGATTTTGACAGAATTTGATGAAGCATCGAGTTCTTCAGACGAACTAGTTTGAAGGATTAGTTTAAAAACAAGATCTAGAGTAAGGAATCATCCCATCATTAGGATAAACCATTTAGAATTCAAAACGTTATTACTTATGCTTCTAATACAAAATGATATTGCAGCTAACTGTCATCTGTCTGGTATTATCCATACTAACCATTTTATTGCAACATGCACAGATAGACAAATAGAAGTAAATAGTGGTGCTTTTGGGGCCAACTTGAATGAAAGTCACCAGATTTTATTCACACTTTCAAGTCCTTTCCTTCAGAAAGGAAACAAGCAGAAGCTTTCTATATTATTCTAATAAATTGGAAGAGTTTTTAAAATGATGTTTGCAACTTCTGATTACTTTTTTTTCATATACAAACTCCATGTAACTGCACGAAGTCCTTAGTGACACTTTTATGCCATGCCATGCTACACCTGAGATGTTATGGACATGTTTATAACAGCTCTCAAAAATGAGTTACATATTTTGAAAAAGACAGTGTTTAGGCTTGAATTTCATTGCTAACTGTGTAAATACAATACCTAAAAATTATAATGGCACTTATAACACCACTGGTTTCTTAAGTTTAGTCTTTTGTACCACAGCTGTAATACTACCAAAATAGGATAGTTGTGTGACAGTCAAAGCTCTGAATAAGTAAAATGAACAAGAAAATATTTTGCAGTGGCTTTCATCAGGCACTGTGAAACTGAACGATGTATTATTAAGGACTTGAAGCCATAGGAAACAAATTCAATTTCACAAGAAACTGAAATTTCAGGATATTTGACTGCAATAGAAACAAGATAATTCGAAGATTTTCCTGATTCTATTCTTTTCTGAATCTGAAGTTTCATGAAATTATGAATCGCTATACTACTTAGAGTTCATCATAATAGCACAAATTAAATTCTGAATTGTGTAAGAAAATTCTAGTATCTAATTAGGCATAACTCCTAAGTTTACAAGATTTTATATCTACATAAGCTTGTATCTCCAAGTGCAGCTTCATCCACAAACAGCTCCTTTGGAACAACAGCAGCTATTTAACAACATAGTTCAAGAATGAAGGTAAACTAATTTTAACTATCATACTAATAAAAAACAGCTGAAAAACATCGTAACTAAAACTATGTTAAAACTGAATGATGTTTGCTCTGCCTGCAGTAGATGTGTGAAGGAGTTGTCAGTTTTTTATATTTCTTATTTCATTACATATGTAAAGACTATCACCTTTTTCTCGTCAGGATTCAAGAATTATTTCCTTTAACAGTTTTGCTTAAATCATTTAGCTCTCTTGCTATTTCTGTTGCTCTTCTGAGGACATTCTTTGTCTACATATTTCTGGAATCGTGGTGCCTAGAGTGAGATTAAAAATTCAGCCCAAGCCCTTAGCAGAAGCATATAGAAGAACATTTCAGAATTCTTTAACTTAATCTCCTTCTTCACATCTCTAACTGTAGCATTGATCTTTTCCCCCAATAGAATAGTGATGTTCACTCATGTTCCATCACAAGCTTCTAGACTATTTCCTAGCATAATACTTTCTAGCTAGTCTCTCCTGAAATGTGCAATACATGCATAATTATTATTTCTATACCAGTAAGGAATTTTGTCATTGCCTTTTTTTGACTGCCATCCTGTTTATCTGGAGGGCTTATTTTCCTTCACATCATTTCCCCTGTTTACACTTAACTTTGAATCCAGTTCTACTGCAATGCCATTTGCAACTAAATGCTACCTGTTCCTCCTGCAGACTGTTTACAAAACTGTTGAATAGTGCTCAAACCAGAACAGATATTGTGGGATCTCACTCAGCATCATCACTCCATTTGATGGCAAATTACTTAGCTGTTTCAAAAACTGCAGTCACAATAGCTGTCTACTACTCACCTAACAGAAGTTCTGTATAGTTACCACTGTTTAGTATCTACAACAACTCATCCAATCGACTAAAACTTGCTTTTTCGAAAAACGCTTTATAGAAAAGTAGAAAAGAGATATGACACCCCTCGAAATGGAATACTGCCTGAAATTTAGGAATGATCTTTGCATTATTCCAAGGGCAATCTTCCACTGGAAGAGAGGCATTCTTCTACTCACTAGTGGTCTGATGCTGCTGTGCAAGATACTGAAGAAAGAAAGGAAGATCATCATTTGCTTCATTAGTTTCTGGCCTGTCTTATTGTGGCAAGGAACCAAAGAAAAGTCCACTCACATGTCAGAATGCAAACTGTACATGAACAGTTGCATAAGGATTTCCTTTGTATCATTCAAACCATGAAGGTCTCTAAGGCTGTCCATAGTTTGTTCTCAATGTTTAACTTCAGAAAAGAAACTTTACCAGTATGTTAAATACTTTGATTAAGGCAATCTGATTTGCTGTGAAGACTCAGCTTCTATCTGTAGAGCCTCTCAATAAACGTAGAGCTGCCAATAATGACACATTAAGTTTAACGTTTAGAAAGAGATACAGAAACCAACCTATCTAATCATAAATTAGAATTTTTCACCTCCTACCATTTTACTGCTTTCAAAAAAACAAAAGACCAACAAACCAACAACAAAGATCCTGGTGCAATATACTGTAATTTAATTCAAGCTGAGATGCAGGAGAAAAGACGGAAAGCACACACCAAGAAATAAAACACACCAAAAATAGTCTACGGCGACAACCACAGAGTTATACTAATGGAGAATATATTTATTCTGGAGAAGCACATTTTGCAGTTAAGCACATAATGGCTGCACAAACAGAATGGCCAAAATTTATAAGAGTAGCTTGTTTCCATTACAGTAAACATTCATGAGATTTGCATAAACAGAAATACCTGACCTATGGTTATATGAATAATACATGCAGGTCTGAAGAACAATAAGTGAAAAGATAGGGGGGTTGATCAAAACTCAAAGTCTTTCTGCAACAAGAATGTAGTTCAAAAGATCTGACTTCATTTCTTTATTAATGTCACATTACTGGTGTGTTTCTATGGCTGTGTACTGGCTTTCTACTTTATGCGAGCAGGAGAAGCAACAGAAGGCAGGCATACATTTCCATCTGTTTTCGTGTTATTTCCTAAATTCTCTAAATATAATGAGTAACATATTACTCATCCTAAATTATGAATGTTTCAGTATAAATGTGAAATTCAGACAGGTATCAGATGTTGTAACAACAGAATTCAATTATATGCTACAGTACTTTAACAGATATTCAGTTTTCAAGTTTCATCTAAGGGTTGAAACACCCAACTAGTGATCATAAAACAACTGTACTGAGTTATGCATTTTTACTAATTTAGTTCTGTGTTTATAATCTGAAGGGGCATCATTTATCCGTTTAAACACACATTTTAACTAATGGCCCATACAATTGCTTACAGCAAGCATCTTTACCTCCCTATTTGTCTTTTCAATATCTTTAACAGTAGAAGTAACTAGGAGAAGGAATATGAATTTTAAGATTAAAATCATTTCATTACACATAGAAACTACATTTTAATTGTGGTTCAACATTAAAGGTGTTGAAAATTAAGTAAAGTAGATTTATAGAGTTCTATGAAGTTTTAGCGTTTGTACAAAATCCATATAATTCACTGATTAGTGATCACTAACTTTTTTTCTTGGATATGAAGACATCAAGATGAAGTCAATTGAGGCTACCAGACACAAATAAGTCAAAAATAAAAAATGGTCTAGGGAATAAAGGCTTTACATATGACCATTAACAAAAAACGAATCAAAACAAAATAAAAAAAGGCTTAAAGAAGTGGCTGTGTGGTTTGGGGAGAATGAGTTTGTGCCTATTTAGCAGCAATATCCACTACCTTTTTCCACCCAATATTCAAAAATTTCAGGTGCATCATTTGGAATTGAGTTGCAAGAAAAAAATGCCTCTACGTGTCTCTCTTTTTTTTTTTTTTTTTTTTTTTTAGAAACCACAGTTCCTTATGGGTCTCAGGTTAGATTGGATATCCCCATATATTATATAAAAGTAAAGATTTTATTCTCCTACGGTACTTTTTAATAAAATATTTCAAAATCCCTGTAAGAGAGTCAAACTAATTGTACTTTTATAGACAGAAAGAAGCTGATGGCAGAGTGAAGTGATTTAGGGGCTAATCCAGAAACCTAAATCCTGGATTTAGCCACTGATAGGCCACTCAGCCATTGATTCATAATTACTATCTGAGGAAATAAAACCTTGGAATGGAAATTTTATAGTAGAACCCTTTTGGAAGCTTAATTTAAGAAGAGAGATAACTTGAGGTGAAGTTTTTAAATAGAAAGCAGTTAGGACAGGACTACACTGACGTGGCACTGTTATTTCAGATGTTAATTTCCAGTAGAAATGCTCTGCTTGTATAGACACATTTTAAAGCCTTTGAAATTATATGGAAATAGCAAAAACTGATTGCTTGTTTTAAGCATAACAGAAGATGTTTCAGGTAAATCATGTGTCAGTTTAATTAAACAGTAGTGAACGACCTCCTTGTTCTTATCAATGTTCTATAAATTACATTAATCTATATGTAACGTGCAGCTACTTGCTTGATTTCTCATTTAAAAAAAAAAAAAAACAACACAACAACACCACACAAACCAGCATTTAATCCACACAATCCAAGGTTCTGACAATCAATATATAAGTTGTCCTCACCATGCCTCCTCTCCAGTATCAGAAACATCACGAAACGTTTTCTTTAGAGCTGTTCAAATTGAGTGCTGTGGCTACAGTCCAGAGTGATCTGGAGACAAGTCCTTAAATTTAATATAAGCCATCTATCAGGCTTCTGCAATGTAACCTCCACAGCTCTGCCACTTCATATAAAGACAGCACGGTTGATGTAAATTAATAACACATTCAATATTCTGGTTTTTTGTTTGGGTTTGGGTTTTTCTTTCCCCGATCAAAAGGAAAGAATGGAGAGAATTCACCACTGAGGAAGAACCTTCCAAGTGACTTGGTACTTCACAAAAAGTCAGGTTCAGTAATCTTCATTAAGTCTTATATAGCATATCTTAAAAGTATGATAGGCCCATGGGATTCTAAATGAAAATTAACTATCAGTTATGTCTTGTTCTAGGAAGTACTTCCTGGTTGAGAAAACAGTCAGAAGGGGTCACCTGCTTCTGTTCAAAGAAATTTTGTTTGGTTTAAGGAATGTTTTATAGAATGCTAATGCAAACTGAACTACCAAACTACAAAATATAGGTAATAATACTTCAGATTTTCAAAGTATCACAATAGCAAAAGGGAAAAATGGATTAAAACTTCTAGCAGGACAAAAATTCCAACTACAAACATCGCATTCAATACGTGCATACACGCTGTGTTTAGAATGAAGTGTACGAGCGTTATGGCAAGAGTCAGCAGATGGTGCTGTTACACATGGTGACAACTTGTTTTTTTTCCCTCCTAGAGCACCGAGACAAATATGCTCTTTTATCAGTATTTTTTTGTAGCAGCCACACGACTTTTCTTCTCTGCCTGGATCAGAGTCCATTCATACAACAGACTTGTTTTGAGTTCACCTGGGAGGGAAACCTCTCTGCTTCACTAACTTAATAAAAAACACGACTTCTGTTTCTAGATTCACTTACTTTTGGCAATGTGCAATGCTGGCTGGGAAAAGTAATTCGGAGAATGTCAATGAGAGGAAAGCTCCATTATGCCAGTGTGCACACTGCCTGGTTCTTGTTCACCAGAGGGTAAAGGCTGCAGATGAAGAACCTAAGCTCAGCCACAGAACTGATGCATAAGGTCTGCAACCAAAAGGAGGGGATCTTTTTCGCTCCAGTTATCCGTATTTTTCATTCACACTCATTTTGTCTTTCAGCACATCTACGGAGTGGGACACCTGTTGCAGACATTTTTCCCTTTTTAACCTAAAATTCTGTAGTATAAGCAGCTAAGACTTAATTGATACTAGTACTTCATAGCATCTCTCACATAAAAATTTAAATGAATTATGCTCAGTTTGGATATAGCTGTGATGTCAGTGGAATGAGGACTTGAGGAGTGGAGCAGATTCTCTGTCACAAAACCCCAAACACACACAACGTTAATCAAAAGTTAATGGGGGAGGAATGGGCTCCAACCTTGTTTTATGCAACATACCCATCCTGCCAGGTCCATACAGATTACCATCACTGTGCAGATAAAAGTAAAGAAATAACAAGTCTCAGTTAAACAGTCTCCTAGAAATTGTCGAGACTTTAAGAAATTCCCTAGGTTTTGATTAAGAAATTTGCTCTTGTTGTATTTCATTAGTTCTAAATATTTCAATTTTCCTTCCTCCAAAATATGACCCTAAAGAAGCTAGAATATCAAAGAGAATGATTCTGAAACATAAGCTAAACAGGAAAAAAATCTAAATTAAATTTTCACATTTAATGTATTCTAATGCTTTTCTCCTCGTCCTTTACTAATTTCTTCAGTTGTGTAAGTCCATCACACAGTGACTGCTGATCTTTTTGATATGATTAATTTGATACTAATGTGCTGCAAGTTAGGGTACCATGGCTTTGTTTTCATCTCTGTTATCACTTCACACAGTATCAAATAATTATTCTGCCTTTACTATCTGTTCTGTTAAAGTTCTTGGGGTTTCTTGCTATTTGTAATATTATTTTAAAAGCCAGTAGGTGTTCTAGAAGTATTACAAACACCGATGCAAATACTTCACATAAGCACGCATCAAGAAAACTTAACACCAGCCTTACTCATGGGTTATTCTAACCTGCACAGGTAGACTAATCAATTTTAACAGTTCATTTTAGTGATTACAGGTTCAGGCTTCAGACCATTCCTAGGATTTCAACCAAAATTCCTAGTGCACTGGACCTAGCAGGTCACAATGCACCTTTAAGTGCCACTTAATGGTCTCATCACTCTTTCCGTACCTGTTGCTTTCAACATTGAGCCATAATCAATTTAACCTTGCCGTCCAGTTGCGTTGAATCTCAGCACTTAAAAACATGACAGTACAGAGTTTAATGATCCTGTCTGGAGTATCAGTTTTACCTTTCTAGTACTAGTCTATGTTTTTGGCATTGTACTTCCACTGAACTCAAATTTACCTATCATGGCACAAAAATATCAAAGTATCAAAGCACTAAAGAAAACGCTGATTTTGGACCATGATTCTCATGGCTACCATCAGATTCTATCACATCAATTCACAAATGAAGAAGAATATGTTTTATCCCTTGTATCAGTATGGGCTGGTCCAGAGCTTTAAGTAGTCCATTGATTGGAGGAATTTATTTCTTCTGTTCTTGAAGATTTACATAATATCAACTTCAATCTAAAAGAATGCTGAGACAACTTATTGACTTAGGCAGTGGCTTTAGCCTACCACTGAGAACAGTCATTTGTAATGTAAGGTAGGTCAGCAGTTTAAAAAATACCAAAGCAATCACTAATCTGTATTTTGAAGACAGCAGTCATATCAGCACTCTCTGAACTCACGTTTTTTTCCACGCTGTAACTCCCCTAACTCCACAAGTCGTGATTTACACCATATTACACTGCAGGAATAGGGAGTTCCACAAAACCCCTGAGAGCAGTCTAAACTGATTGGGCCCAATCACACCAGTTACACCAATGCACTGCAGTTTTACCGGATACCTCAGTCTTGCAAAATTTCGTTAATTGCTAATCACTAATGGCTGTGAGATCTTAAAATTTTACATGGCATCTGATGCATTGAAATTATGATCATTAATAGTTTCAACAAGACTGTAACAGTACATTTAATTACCATGATGACTGCTAAACAATTAGCAATTTCCTAAATCAGTTAACCCAGTATTATTTTGACACAATACTGCAGTGCTGTATCTACAAACCTACAAAGTGCAAACACAGATAGATCTGCACTTGAGAATAGTAAGTGGGACAAAAAAAAGATGTGTTTCAGTGTACTGTTTCTGTGTCCAGTATCAAACGGCTAGCAGAATAAAATAAATAATAAAAAATAAAAACTGAAAAAACCACACTAATCAAAAAAACCCACAAAATAAGTTTGCAGCAATGCTTCTCCCAGTGTCTCCTGTCACATTTTATTAATTTTTGGCTAAGGTCATATTCAGGTTGTATCCTGTATTTACTCCCTGGATTTTAGTAAATTACTGTGGGTTTTATAGCTTGTTTTGTTTTCACTCATTTTGTGGTTTTGTTTTGATTTTTTTGCTTTCTTAAATGCTTCCACCACTTCTGCTTTTCTGAGTGAACAGTTTGCAGCACCCAAGGTTCAGAGGTTCAAAGGTCTCTTGGATTATTAGAAGAAGAAACAATTCCATTGTTACCAAAAACCCAATCATCAATAAAGAAAAATTAAAAATAAAAAACAAAACACAAACAGAAAACTGCTTTGGTATTTGGGGCTCTTATCAGTATATCAGGAAAAATGAAAGAGAAAAATCTATAGTATAAATAACTAATTTCTGAACTGATCGTGAAGTTCCATGAACAAAAGCTTGAAATTACTAAGCCTACAAGGAGTATATTTTCTCTTTTCTTCCCACTTATACTCCCTCATCTCTCACACAGACCATAGTACACACAATCCAAAATGAAAGTAAAATTGCCTTTAATATAGAGCTTGTCTTTAAAGGAAAAGATTTAGCCTTTTTCTTAGTTATAAACTAAATACAAAAAATAACCAAAAGGAGAAATTAGGGGCAGCTAAAGCAACAAAATTACTTTGAAGTGCTGAGTATAATCTAAGCAATGCAAAAAGCATCACTGCTGTGTCCTTTAAAAGGTGATTATGACATTTAATTTTGCAAAGCATGTAACAGCAGATAAATATATTTTAGCTTTTGTTTCATTCTCAATTTTCTTTTAAAAGCTACAACTCAAACGCGAAAAAACCTGCTACTGACAAGCACGCAATGAGTGAAACGAAGTATTCTCCTTACAACTTACAGTCGTTACAGAAAGGAGGTAGAGAGTCCCAGTAATAATGTTGTTCAATCTGCAATGAGACTGAACTTAACTCCTACTTGACTTCTCCCATTCAGGGACGAGGTTTTTTTCTCCTTTCATTTAAAGGCTTATTTTGACAAATAAGTCATTTTGCATGCAGATTTCATCATTTGGGTTGGGAAAGGATGGCACATGGGTAGGACCTGGGCAACTGTGAAAATATTGAGGACCAGAAAAAGAAAAAATAAAAACCAACAACTAACCACCACAACAAAAAATAATGATGGAAAGACTCTTTCTTTGCCAAGGTGAAGCCTAATCACATGTGCAGCGCTGAAATATGTTCCACTTTTTTTCAGTGCATTACTGTTGTCATTTGCTAAACTCCCACAGCAGAGCTGACTTGACAGCATTGAAGAGAACTTCAGTATCCTACACACAACAGCTGTCCAATCACCCACTGCCTAATTTTTTTCTCCAAAATACAGCTCCTCAGTGCTTTATTACAACTGACATTTTTAAATAAAAATATGCAGAAAAAAATTTTAAAATCAAGGAAGCTATTAGTAAAAAAAAAAAAAAAAAAAAACCACCACAAAAAAACAACAAAAACCTGCTTCTCCGTTACAGCCATACTATATCAGAAGCTAAAAAACCAGGCAGGCACAAACCCCCAAATTGCTAGTCAGTTTAGAAGCCTACTCCACCTACAAGAACACAAAATCCAAACCAACTACCTCCCTGTTGGTGCCCACAGACACCTAAGAAAGTTAGAGGACACTTGGTCAAATTGTCCTCTGCTGCTCCCCGGGAGCTGAACATACAAGGTACATTAAGTTGGCTGCATCTTTTAAGGAATAAGCAAAATTTCACACATTTTACAGTAGAAAGCTCAGTTTTCTCACAAGCTTCTGCTTCCAAAGAATTTTTCATCTCAAAACAGCAGTGGGAGGGGGAGGCTGCCCCACTTTATTTTACAAAGTCTCATGATTTCTCTCCAGCCTCCGAAATACAAGATTCCGAAAAAATCAAAGAACTCAAATCTGTAGAATAATTAAAAATAATCTAAGAAACATCTAAGAACATTTTCAAATAAACTGTGTTTGAAGTAAGAGTGATTTCCATTGAGATGAAGCATGTTTTCCTACTAAAGGTTCTTTCAGTTCAAATGCTGACTTTTTGTAAAGAATACACACCATATGAGGTAGTTTCAGATTGGATATTAGGAAAAAATTTTTTACCATGAGAGTTGTAGAACACTGGAACAGGTTGCCCAGAGAGGTGGTGGATGCTCCATCCCTGGAGACGTTCAAGGCCAGGTTGGACGAGGCCCTGAGCAACCTGATCTAGTTGGAGATATCCCTGTTCCTTGCAGGGGGGTTGGTCTAGATGACCTTTGAAGGTCCCTTCCAGCCCTAACCATTCTATGATTCTATGATTCTATGATCTAAACCTTAGATTAAGAAGCAGGGACACACACCCTGGGAATAATATGCTGCCCAGGAGTGTAGGGATGAGATCAGGAAAGCTAAGGCACAGCTAGAGCTGAATTTGGCAAGAGAATATTAGCAGCTTTGACTAGCGTGATAATCAGAAAAGAAAGACAAAAGAAATTGCACTCCCCCTGATAAACAAGACAGGGAATAAGGTGACCACTGACAGGAGAAGGCTGAGGTACTCAACGACATTTTTTGCCTCTGTTTTCACTGGCAATTTCTCTTCTCTGATCTCTCAAGTCCCTGAACCACAATGCAGGAATTGGGGAGGGGAATGAAGTCCCTCCAATCGTAGGAGAAGTTTCAGACCACCTGAGGAACCTGAACATGCACGAGCCCCTTGGACCCAATGAGATGCATCCCAGGGTCCTAAGGGAACTGGCAGATGCAGTTGCTAAGCCATTCTCCATCATATTTAAGAAGTCATGGCAGTCAGGCAAAGGCCCCAGTAACTGGAAAAGTGGAAACACTCTCGTTATTTAAAAGGGTAAAAAGGAGGACCCTAGGAACTACCAACCAGTCAGCCTCACATCAGTGCCTGATAAGATCAGGGAAGAGATCCTCCTGGAAGACATGTCAAAACATATGGAAAACAGGGAGGTGATGAAAAACAGCCAACAGTGCTTCATCAAGGGCAAATCGTGCCTGACTAATGTAGGGATCTTCTATGATGGAACGTCCGCATCAGTGGACAAGGGAAGAGCTACAGATGTCTACTTTGACTTCTGCAAGGTCTTTGATACAGTCCCCCACAACATCCTACAACTTTGCCCCTAAATTATAAAGATATGGGTTTGATGGATGGACTATTTGATGGAGAAGAACTTGGCTAGATGGCCGCATCCAAAGAGTTGGGGTCAACAGCTCAATATCCAAACACAGATCAGTGACAAGTAGCGTCTCTCAGAGGTCCATATTGGGACAGATACTGCTCGTCTTTATTAAGGACATAGTGGGATCGAGTGCATCCTCAGCAAGTTTGCTGATGACACTAAGATGAGTAGTACAGTTGATGCACTGGAGGGAAGGGATGTCATCCAGAGAGACCTTGACAGGCTTGAGAGGTGGGCCTGTCCAAACCTCATGAAGTGCAAGGTCCTGCACATGGATTAGGGCAATCCCAAGCACAAGTACAGGCTGAGCGTAGAATGGATTGAGAGCAGCCCAGAGGAGAAGGGCTTGAGGGTGTTGCTCGATGAGATGCTATCATTAGCCAGCAATGTGTGCTTGCAGCTCCGAAAGTCAACCATATCCTGGGCTGCATCCAAAGAAGTGTGGCCAGCAGGTCAAGGGAGGTGATTCTGCCCCTCTACTCTGCTCTTGTGACACTCCAGGTGGAGTACTGCATTCAGCTCTGGGGTCCCCAATACAAGAAGAACATGGAGCTGTTGGAGTGGGTCCAGGAGAAGGGCCACGAAGATGATCTGAGGGCTGGAGCTCCTCTCCTATGAAGACAGGCTGAAAGAGTAGGGGTTGTTCAGCCTGGAGAAGAGAAGGCTCCAGGGAGATGTCACTGGGGCTTTTCAATACTAAAACTTATAAGAAAGATGGAGGGAGACTTTTTACCAAGGTCTGAACTGATAGAGCAAGTGATATTTATTTTGAAGTATTGGGTAAATTTAGATTAGATATAAGGAGATGGTGTGGTTTAGACGAGCCGGCAACTAAACACCATACAGCTGCTCGCTCACCTTCCTCCACCCCCAGAGGAATGGGGAAGAACATTAAAGTGGAAAAGGGAAAGAGACTTGTAGGCTGAGATAAAAACAATTTAATAATAATAATACAAAAATAAAAGTAATAACAATAATAATTGAGTATATATGTATAACCATAATAATATATACAAACAAGTGATGTACAGTGTAATTGCTCACCACTCTGTGACCAACGCCTGTCCATTGCAGCAAGCAATCCTGAAACAAGTGAGTTCTGACACCACAATCCCAGATGAGCAAGAGGTCCAAAAGGAGAGCGAGAGAGAAATAGCAAGAGAGAGCCCTTGGAAGAGTAAAAGCTCTTCTTTCCAGTCAACCCTGCTTTATATACTGGGCATGATGTTGCATGATATGGAATACTCCATTGGCCAATTTGGCCCTTAATCCTAAATCTAAATTCAAATCATAAGGTAAGTTGTGGGCCCTTTGTCCTGGCTCTGCTCCCACCAACCTGTCGTGCTCCCGCACACTGGCAAGAACACGAAAAGCTGAAAAGTCCTTATGTCTCAATACCAACATCAGTGCACTATCAACATTCTTCTCATAACTAATCCCAGACTAAATCCAAAACACAGAGCTCCTCCAACTGCTAAAAAGAAAAACTAACTCAGTTCCAGTCAAAGTGAAGACAGGAGGACATTTTTTACAATGAGGATGATGAGACATTGGAACAGGTTGCTGAGAGAAGTGAATGCCCCATCATTGAAAGTGTTCAAGGTCAGGCTGGAGCGGGCTTTGAGCAACCTGATCTAGGTAAAAGATGTCCCTGCTCATTGCAGAGGGCGTAGAACTAGATGACCTTTAAAGGTCTTTTTCAACCCCAACCATTTTGTGATTAAAAAGCTCAACTTGTAGACAGCTGAATTAGTCCTTCAGATTCCATTATAAAATCAAAGCAGGCAGACAGGCACCTGTGCTTTGAGACAATTTATCTCATGTTAACACAAGCATCTAATGTTAATTGGCTTTTGAAAGTATATAATGATTATAACCATTTATGAGTAGCTCTGTAGCTGGTTATCACAAATTTAGGGAGCTAGTCACGTGAGATCCACCCTAGCTGCCTGTAGTACACCGAGTAGCAAAAATTTCATAGTCAAAAGTTCCCTGGATGGTTCTAATGGAAGTTTTGACTAAACCAAGCAATTTTTGAAACTAAAGCAATATCAAGAGAAGTAACTGGTTTATGCATGCCATGTTTTGCAACCATGTAGCCCTGTAATCTGGTACTGCCATTCCCAGTAACAGACCATCAGCTTTGTATTGAGTTTGCAAGGCCTCAGGACTCCCTCTGTCTGAAATTCTCCAACTTGCCTGCAGCTCTGCTTTACTCAATTTAGCTGGGATAGCAGTTTCTCTAATTGACTGTCTGTCTAAGGCTAATTTGTTTTACGTCTCCCCCCTCCTCTTTTCCTCTGATGGGACAACCATAGCTTTATATGGATAGCTGTAACAAGTAGTTACTCTATACAGAATGAAATATTTTACAGCTGGCACAATGACACAGTTAAGAGAAATATAGGCCTGGTTTGACCGCAGAGGCTTTGAGAAGTGAAGATACAGGATGCAGTACAGGGGAATACATGCATAGGGCCAATAAGTGATGAGAAAAAGGATTGGCTCTAGAGGGTTCACAGCTATAAACAACTCACGCATGGCCAGTTAAAGAAACGCAGGCCTGGACAAAACTGGTTTTAGGAGTAACAAAGAGCAAAGTAGTAGTATCTAACATGCATGGGACAACATATAAAGTAAATATGGATGTGATATGGAACTGCAGATCAAGGAAGAAAGGGAAAAAGTATTAAATTGTCTTGGCAAGTAAGAATAACCCCAAGTGCATCCTAAAGTGAGGAAAAAGAAAACAAACTATTAGACCCAGAGGAGCAGGGGAAGGATAAGCATAATACTAGGAAGACGAGTAGAAACCAAGAAGTGTGCATGCAAACATCTGAACTGCATTGCTGTTGTTTTTTTCCTTTTTTGTAGAAATTTCAACTGGACTACTAATGACTAGACACAGAAGACTTTGATTACACTAACAGTTCTTGGATTTACATATACACACGCATACAGTATGTTGCCACTTTCCCCATAAGTAAGATTTCGTGCATCCAAAACTGCTCTTCTAACATTCTTATGACTTCAGCTTTATGATCCACTGACACCACATAGGTGTGCCTTGTCTTGTTAAACAAGTGTAAGAAAGGCACAGATTTAATAAAATCAAGGAGACTATGTGACCTTCCTTGCCTCCTACAGCCCTCTTCAGGTCAATCCAACAAGCCAGCTTCAAAAATCCTTATGGCAAGATTTCTTGGAAGTATACCATGCATGAATGATTCAATAAATTTATTAGGAAGTCTTTCAGTATAGACAAAATGAAAGATTTCAAAGTGGTGTAAGTTAAAGGATACAAATACAAAATACATAGTTAACAAGGACTCAAAGCGGATTTGCAGACTCATTTATAGCAATGTGTACCTAGTGAAGCTAATGAGATTCCTTGGGTGAATAAACAGTATTTAGACAGGCGATACACAAAGTGGTCCAATAGTATTGTACGAAAACACGGAATTCTAACATACACAAGGTAAAGATTATGTGACAGATTTTAACAAATCTCAAAAGTTTCAGTTAAAACGCAGTGCCTACATTATGTGTACTACAGTCAACCCACTCCCTTTCTTCACAATAAATAGGTGACTGACATACCAGCTATTTTATTAATTACCAAACAAGATCAATGCCTTAGTCAAAATTTAGACATGCTTGTTTTGATGAATATATTTTGTTGCAAAGTTCAGATATCTGCCTTATTATCCCAATTACAGAAGAAAAACATGAAAGGCTATGCAAATGAAACCCTCAATATAGGGAAAAGATATGAATAACAAAGTAATTCAAAGTACAATTATTAATAGTTTAAAGTTATACAAGCAAAGATGAAAAGCAAGGTATGTGACTGTATTTATATGCTAACATAGCAAATTACACAGCCTTTAATTATTCAGGATAACAGCTGCTAGCTACAGTAACATAGCAAACCCAAAGTTCTATTTTCTGGCCTGCTAACTGGCAGATTGTATTCTGGAAATACTGATTCCATCCTGTAAAGGAATAAAAATCTGCAGACAGTCATTCCAGATGAAATAGAGATTTTTCTGTTTTCTTTTATTTCTGCAACAAAAGTCATTAACCATCTTCATCACTGCAAGCAGATTTGTAATAAATACAAAGTAGTTATCAACTGTGACTCTTAGTAGGCTGCAGAGATTTTTATTTTTTTTTAAGGCAGAAATATAGTTTTCATAATAAAAAGTGATACTATTTTAAGCTAAGGACGAGAGCTTAAAAAAAAAAAAAAAAGCACCATAAAGACTACTAGAAACCAGAAATCAGACTGGTATGGCTGAAAACGCACTTTTATTATCTGAGAGATGAAAAGCCCAGTACAATTTTCCCTACTTTGCACCAGCCAAAGGAATCATATCAGACTCTTTCCTTAAAAGCTAAATAAGTGTCAGTTGCATTTCATCTGGAACTGTCTCATTAATGGGGACCATTCTGAAGGTAGTAAACCTATTGAATATATCTGATAATTAGAAAAGGAAGTAGGATTTAAGACTTCAGCCATATAGAAGTCTGGGTATAAATGCATCAAGAAACAAATCTGAGTAATTTCGCAATGCACACCAGACACTGATAATATTTTCATTTCCACATTGGTAAAGAGAAAAAGACCACATCCAGAACAGAAAGTTCAGGCAAAATGAAGTTTGAACAGAATACATGCTCTTTCTTTAACTATTGGCATCCTCATATTTGGCAGAAGCTGCTGTTTAAAATAAATTTAGAGTGAGGGCAGGGAAGGACACAGGCTGCTTAACTGAAATCTTATCTCGAGCAAATCTGTAAGGCTATGAACAGAACAAGTTATTCCCCCAAATCCCAGTTAGCTATAAAACGGAACAAGCAAAAATGCCAGCTCTGTTGAGTCACGTTGCACACACTTGTCTCAGAAAAGCACTTGACAGAAAAGATGCGTTCCATATATTCCTCATGTGGCTGAATTAAAAAAAAAAAATCCAACACAATTCCAGAATTATGGGAGTTTTGACCTTGTTTGTTTCTCAGTTGCTGCATTAAGATAGTTTATTTTAACTTTGAAAATTAAAGTCCCAGTAGAAGAACTAAAGCATTTTGAAGAGAAGTAAAACTAGACTTTCTTTAAAAAAAAAAAGTTTACAAGATACTGATTTGCAAGATTTTTAGATCATGCTGCACATCTGTACTGGTTTTGGCTGCTGGTTTCTTAATTAGCATTGAATTTCTTCATAGTAGCTTGTATGGGGCTACGTTTTGGATTTCTGATGAAAACAGTGTTGATAGTACAGGGATTTTAGCTATTGCTGAGCAGTGCTCACGCAGCATCAAGGCCATTTCTGTTTTGTCAGCAAGTTGACTGGAGGTGGACAAGGAGTTGGAAGGGGACACAGCCGTGACAGCTGACTCAAGGGATATCCTATACCATACAATGTCATGCTTAGCAATAAAACTGGGAGGGGCGGAGTTTGGCCAGGGCTGCCATTGCTCAGGGACATTCGGAGTGATGGTGTTGGTCTTCCCAAGTAACCGTTAGGCGTGATGGAGCCCTGCTTCCCTAGAGATGGCTGAACACCTGCCTGCCGATGGGAAGCAGTAAATGAATTCCTTATTTTACTTTGCTTGCACTTGCATCTTTTGTTTTACCTATTAAACTCTCTCTATCTCAACCCATGAGTCTTCTCACTTTTACTCTTCCAATTCTCTCCCCCATCCCACTGCAGGAGAAGTGAGCAAGTGGTGGCGTGGTGCTTGGCTGCCTACTAGAGTTAAACCACAACAACATCTTAATACTGATTCAGATCAGGCAACGACTGCACTAAAGGAATTTTGACATTTAAAAAAAATTCTTTGAAGCATTTTTCACAGATTAATATTAGTCATACAAACACATACTAATGATGGCAGACAAGAAAGAACGTGAAATAGGGTATTAGTATCAGCACAGCTGGGATGATGATCTGTTAGGATGCAAATTAGATTATCCAGAATCTCAGTACTCAATAGCAGAGATATGAAACCACTGTATTAAGTTATTTAGGCTACAAAGAAAGAGAGAAACAATCCTGTTATGACTTTGACTTTTCACTTCTCCTTTCCATACTAGAATGTGCTGGTTTAGTTTAGAACTGGCAGCTCCTAGTAGCAGAGAGAAGTAGCTCCTTAATGTTATCCTTTAGGAAGCCCATTTTACGAAATCATTTTCCTATTGGGTTTATGATCTCAAACAAAAGGAGCACAAGCAAAAGTTTTGTGGAGGGAGGTTACAAACTCACTAAATAATTATGAGGTATGAACCACCAACACTTGGTTTGTTACTGGTTCATGCACCAAGGACAATGAACACAGTTTTTATACGGATCAGTAAGTCACTAGAAGGCATAAAACAACTCCTTACTTCCAGAATCAGAGGCAGTCAAAAAGACAGTTCCAAGAACGTATCTTAAGATATGGAATCCCCTTTCTAAGGACTACTAGCCATGCAACGGTTGTCATTGTGTTAGGGATTGAGCTACTTAGGGTGAGACCTGGAAAGCAGAAAACAGCTGACATAGCTTATAATTGGACTAATATAATGGGCAAGGTTCTTACAAAATTATGCTTCCTTTAGATACAAATTTCATTGGCTGATAATAAGTCCTACAACATTTAATTTTAATTTTATTTTCTGCCAATTGAAGTGGGGTTTATTCCATCACCATAACTCTCCTCATGTCTTTTTTTCTAGGAAAGAATTTCCTAGAACTTCCAACTTTCCTAGAACTTTCATAGAAGCTTCTGCCCTTGGGCAGTTTAGGAAATATCATTCCAGATTTCTGACTCATGGTCCTCTGAAGATTGTTGCTGAAACACAACATTTAAGTGTTTTACTGGCAAAAGGAATTTCACTTCTTTTTTAACTCGTGAATTTATCCACTCTAAGTTCTCATAACTAAGAAAGCTGTGGAGTATACTTGTTTTAAATACACTTATTATTTCTTCTATGCACAATCTCTTCATATATGAAAGACTAGAAAGAGAAGGCATACAAGACTGCAGTCATTACTTGCCTCTACTGACCAAATTAAGTTCCCCATAAATTTGGCATTTTGAGCAAGTTTTAGATCTACTCACCCACTTCAGAGCACATGCAGACTCTTTTACCTATCTCTCCCCACAAAATAACATCCATTTTCTTTTTCCTAAGTTCTCTGAATACATTTAGGCTTAAAAATATTTTTTCTGTAGCTGTTATTGTTAAAGTGAACTCTTTTGACACCTAAATCATTGATATCCTAGATTAGCTATCAGAGGTCTCACAGAACAGTCCCAGAGCGCTGCCAGACCTTTTCTGCCCTGAGATTTTGCTGCTACATATTATGTCATGTTTTGACACAAAAAATATCAGCTTTATTTTTAACTGCATTATGATTTCTTTCCTGTATGTCATCATTAACAGTCATTCAGATTGTATAGCCTCAAAAAGAGGTTATTTTTAAGAAAATTTGCTAGAGAAAAGAGAAATGTTGTTTTTCTTTTTTAGGACTTCAGTTGACAAAGGAAATCTATACCCAAATTCATTCTCAGAAAAGAATTACTTATGCTTCAAAGAGATGCAACTACAAATTCCAGCCTAAAAAGATCCCATTTCAGTCTGTGCTTTCACTATTCAAAGCTTTTTGTTTACTGAGTCATGTGTATACACACACATTCCTTAAAGCTTTAATAAACATCTCAATTTTAAAAGAACAGACTACCAAAATAGTAAGCAAGAAGTATTTAACTAAAAATAGAAAAAGAAATAGAAATAGATCAGTCTATTAACAGATGTTATGGCCAGTTACACTA
This sequence comes from Tauraco erythrolophus, assembly GCF_009769465.1. Classification (NCBI taxonomy): domain Eukaryota; kingdom Metazoa; phylum Chordata; class Aves; order Musophagiformes; family Musophagidae; genus Tauraco; species Tauraco erythrolophus. The sequence continues at coordinate 47,349,156 of NC_141466.1, read as the reverse complement.
ACAGTCAATGGCAGGATTGATACTTAAGATGTAAAGCTGCCAAGATTACATTAACAGGAAAGAATACCAGCATTGACTATAGTATTAGTGTTAGTTTTGTTTTCTTACCAAAGAAATGCTAAAAAGACAGTTTATGCCTTTAATATTTAAAAGGACTAAACTCAGATTAGAATTTACACTGCTGCTTTCTCCAAACATCACAGCAGAGGAGGGAATAGCTATGGATTTGGGAGCAACAAACTGAATCCTTCCCAAAAACTACACAACAAAATACAGAATGAACTGCATAGCTCTCAATGTCATCACTAGATATTCATTGTGATCTTTTGGACCGCTTCAGAGCTGGATACGCTAATCTACTGTGGTCAGGAGTCATATTCAAAGTCTCAGATCACTGGAACAATCAAGATGAAGTATTATCTAATAGATAAAACAGCACCTATGACTAAACCATAGCAATTAACTAGCGACAGTTGAAGATTCAGGAGACTATTCATCTCACACTGATTAGTAAGGGATTGTTATGCATATGAGTTACCTAAAAGTTGGTATTTTCTTGCCAACTTATCTTCCTACTCTCAACTTGAAATATTTGCCCTAGATCATTCAGTTTGTTTTGAACATGCCCATTCCCAGGGAGTAACTGCCCTATCACTGTACCACAGTTTGCTGGGAGAACTACACAGCCATTAACTAATACCATTAAACTCATGGACAACAAGTAGGAAGCACTGTCACGTGCTGACTCACGTAAAAGTAGATTTTTACTCTTAAAAGAGTGGAGGAAAGGTATTCTGGTACTTGAAGGAAACAAATGAAAACCAAGAAACTTCACCTTGAGCCTAGAGGTCTCTTAAATCTTGACTAGGTCCTCATTGACTGGAAAACTACAGTCCTGGGAAAATTAACTTGGTAAACTCATGGAATCAATACAAAAGATTAACGTTTCCAAGTTGATCGGGGAAGTGTTTCAATTATTTTTTTTAATTAGTTCAACGTATTGAACCATAAAATAAAAAGCAAAAGGAAAAACACACCAAATAACAGATACTCAAGGAGAACAGAACCAGTAAGAGAAAAAGAAAAGAAAATTTCTTCAAAGACTTTACACTGTGGAAGTGTATCACTACTTTCTGCTGTAGATGCTGAAAGAAATTTAAAAAGAAGCTTCAGGGAAGATGCATAAGGCGGGATGAGGTGACTGTCAGTATAAATGTTAATGCTGGATGTGAGCACAAAGCTTTGAGAACTCGAAGAACAAAAGAAAAAAAGGTATGCCCTGAGGGCAGATAGGATAGAGGAATGCGCAAGAGCTCTTCCTTTGGCAAAGAAAACCTGCTGCTGTAGAACATAGGTCAAGGAAAGGTACCAGCAAACATCATGTCCAGTACATCTGGCTTGTTTAAACACTGTCCACCAATTCTACGTTACAAAATGTGGTTAGAGACAACAACCATCACCAAAAAAAAAAAAAAAAAAAAGCTAAAAACTATGAAATTCATTTACACTGATGATTAACAATGTACTTTAAATTAAGCTTTTCTGCTTTTGCTGAATTCCCTGCACTGGGAATGGCAGGACACATTAGTTTAGTAGAAGAAAGACCATAAAACAACTCTTCCATGCATTACTCTAAGTATACGTGTGTATAACACTTCAGATACTGATGTCATTTAAAGAGTATTTTTCTGTATTTTCTGTATATGCAAGTATTCTGTATGGGAGGAATACCTCTGACTTTCCAAAGAAAATTACTACAATGATATAACAATGCTGAATTTTTACTTCTTTTTGTAGCCCTTAAAGCTCTTTTTTTAAAACACTGTTAATCTCATTCTATAAAATAGGAATTAAACTGATTTTAACAGGGAATTAAACAAAATGGCACAAGTCACAAATACTTTGCTATTCTCTCCACATCCCTCTCCCCTCCCCCCCCCAAAGCTTAAACATGTTTTATATGATGTAAGGTACTGTCAATTAAAAAACAACTACGCATTACAGAAATGGAATCTATCCCTCAACTGCCCAATCTCATTGCTTAAAACTTGGATTTAATTATTACCCAACAGGGATGATAATGGTTAATAAGTCATTTAGCAGATTAAATAAGCAGACAAATTCTATAAATGCAACTTACTACTTCTGAAATTTATAGGGTTTTTTTTCACTGATATAATCATGTGTCTGAAAATTCCAAAGATAATTTAATTTCCAGAAAATAAGATTAATTCAAGCTTCCATCTGTACCAAAAGTTCAGAGCGCTGATTTGATCCCTGAGGAAGATGGCAGAATGTGCTGGGTTTATGTGGTGGGGTTTTAGTAGCAGGGGAGGAGCTACAGGGATAGTCCCTGTAAGGAGCTGCAAGAAGCTTCCTCAGCTCCAAGTCAGACTTGACTCTGGCTGATCAGACCCGATCTAGCCAGCACCACTGTGAATGCCATATTTAAGAAGGGGACAGAGGAATCCAAGCCACATGGGACCTGCAGTGAAAAGAGAGGGGAAGCGAGGGCCTCCTGTGCAGGTGGCTGCATGCATCGGGTCACTGCAGCATGGCTTGGAGTGCTCCAAAGTGCTGGGTGGAGTTCATCCTGCCAGGACCGCCAAGGTTCATCAGCTCAGTCAGGCCCAGTACTGCTGCAGCAGAGACAGGACTGAGATATAACAGAAACGACTATGCAGACATCGAGGTCAGTGAAGGAAGAGGAGGAGGTGTGCCAGACCTGAGATTCCCCTGAAGCCCATGGTGAGATGGCAGCAGCCTCCCTGCAGCCCATAAGAGAAATGTTGGAGCAAAGATTCACTCACAGCCCATGGAGGACCCCACACCAGAGCGGATGACTGCACCTAAGGGAGTTCTTAAAGGACTGTCTCCTGTGGGAAAGGGCCTCTTGCTGCTGGAGATTACTGGTAGAGCAGAGATGCATCTGCACTTCGTGGAGGGTCCCTTGCCAGAGCAGGTGACTCTGTGGAAGAGTCCACACTGGATGGGTAAGGACTGCATCCCGCAGGAAGGACTTAGGTCGGAGAAGTTCATAGAGAACTGTCTCCTGTGGGAAGTGACCCCATGTTGGAGGAGAGGAAGAGTATGAAGAGTCCTCCCCCTTAAGAGAAAGGAGCGGTAGAAATAGCGTGCAATGAACTGTCCTGCAACCCCCATTGCCCATACCCCTGCGCTGCTGGGAGGAGGTAGAGCCAGGAAGAAGGCAGGGGTGGGGGCAAGGTGTTTTTAAGATCTGGCTTTTTTTCTCATTACCCTTTCTGATGTGATTGGTAACTAATTAAATTGATTTTTTCCCCAAGCCGAGTCTGTTTTGTCCATGACCATAATTGGTGAGTGATCCCTCCATGTCCTTGTCTCAATTCTCAAGCCTTTTGTTATATTTTCTCCTCTCCATTCAGCTGGGGTGTGGGGATGGAGTGAGCAAGCAGCTGCGTGGTGCTTAGCTGCCAGCTGGGCTAAAGCATGACAAAGTATTATCAGTTAAAAATACTAGACGTTCTAAGAAATGGACATATAAATCTGGTGAAGTAATGATATAGTAAAGAAACTTACATTTTGACCTAAGAACTCAGCAACTGCCAAACTACATCAGCCACAAAATCAGATTTAGTTAAGTATTAATATTCATGTGGTATATGGGTGACAGCAGGCTAAGTCAGACAGGTACAAATAATCTTCAAGGGCTTAGAGCACTGGAATGTAGTTTCACTAGTTTCATTGTTAGCCTATTCATATATTGTAAAAACACAAAGTATCTGTTTATGTCATTGCTGCACAGGAAGTGAGGTCATAAATGAAGACTATATTCATTAAAACACATAGATGAGAATCTCAGCCTGGGAAACAGGATGTCATGTTCTCTCTCTGTTAGGGACACCAGTGTGGGTGTAACTTCGGGGGCTGTTCAGTAGGTCTTGAAGTAATTCATATGCCTTTTTTCCTGGTTGAGCACCCTACCCTGATTCACTGGGGAGTTTAAGTTAAAAAGAGTACCTGCAGACAGTATTGGTCAAACCTAACACCCTCTCTGCTCTGCAAAGCAGAAGCTCAGCACAGCAGAGAATCTAGCCCAGTATTAAATCTTTTGAGAGATAAGAGTCATCGTTGTCAAAACACTAGCTTTTTCCCCAGATGATCTCATTTAAAATACTGACTTTCAATAGCAGAGCTAATTCTGAAGACGGTAATCAATCTTTTCTTTTTTAATTGCATGAAGGTAACCATTATAATTAGACAAAATTTTCCTGTTCAGAAGAAAGAGTGGCCTGTCACAAAAAAATAAAATAAAAATAAACACAAACATCTCTAGTTTTGCAGCTTCCCAGAATATGGAAAGTTTATATAAATTAGTTCCTTCATCAGTCCTCATATTTTCCTTTTTCAGACCTACTTCATCTGCTACTTTGGGAGAAGTGGTATGACTCCAGAATGATTCCTTTGCATGCCTTTTCATAGTGATGCAAAGCTTTTTTTTTCCTGCTCCCAGTCTGTAGAATTCCTTAACTTTTGAATGTTGTGGACCTTTCTACTTGTATATAAAAATTTCTGTTACAGAGTCAATCCCCTAGGTATCATTAAAAAAAAAACCCTATAATTCTTTTTTTAAAAAAAACACTATCCTTGCCAGCTGACATGCAGTTAAAACTTCTCTCTGATTAAGATGTTTAAAATACCATTTCTCACACTGTGCATTACAGCCCCAAAGTGTCTGAAACTCTTAGATGGCAAAAGGCAGTAGCACTTCAATCCTCCCCACGCTTCCAACGGAACAGTAACTCACTTACTCCAGAGAATGCAAGAGTTGGCTAAAACCAGGGATAACTAGATATTTTTAGAAAAGCAAACTAGCTTAGGGATGGGTAGCCAGTAGGGTGATTATAAAGGCTTCTAGTGAGTGGTAACATCTGGTCTGGATTCCTTTGTTCCAGAGGTACTGATCACCTGCCTACTCATTATCCAACTCATTACTCATTGCCTACCCAAAATTATCTATGGCACAGGAGCCAGAAGGGGTCACTATTTGAAACAAGTAGTTTAGGGAACAATTACAGGTGTTCTTAAACTATAGGGTTTCAGTAACCCAGTTGGCCATTGCAGCACAAATCATCCCAAGCATTCACAAAAAATACCTAACCCCTCACCACTGCAAATCCTTCCTGAACCATCAGTCCCTGCTGCCTGTCTGTACTCTGAAACATCATCACTTGAGTGGCATTCACCATTTCTTCCAGAGTTGGATGTCATATTTTGAAGTCAATTAAAAGCTCATGGACAATGCCAGCTTTACAGTACTAAATCTGGAAGGGGGCACTGTTGTTTAGCCAGAGAGTGGTGCTATCCGTCAATGTTAATTACAGCTCTTCCTGCTGGGGTTTTTACAAGAAAGTAGGCCAGCAGGAAGTGTCATTATATTACAGCCTGTGGCTCTGTGCATGTGTTCCTAAGTTGACAGTCAAGAGACGTCCTTTAGCATTCTTCACTGTCTTTTTCCATATGAAAAACAAACTGCTCAGATTGCATAAAAGGATGAAATATGCTATCGTATGCATCTGCTAGAACAGAAGGATAAGGTATGTAGAAAGCAACTTCCTATTGAGGTAAAGAGTTCCAGGTGCGTTTGCGGTGTCTGATATTCCTTTTCAACTTACCTAATAAAACTTTTAAAGACTATTAAAATGAAGCTTTCCTAGACTTTCCTCATAGTCTTCATTTTAGTTTTGGTTTGGTTTTGGGGTTTGTTTGTTTTTTTGTTTTAAAAAAGGAAGACTGATTGGCAGATTAACAGGTGATAAGTCTTTGAGGGAGAAAAAAAAAGCGAGGAACAACTACCAAGGAAAGACATACTGCTGAGCCACCCATCCTGACCAGGAAAAGCTCAAAACAAAAAAGTTTGAGTTACTCATGACATCTCCTACATCTCTGTCTTTTCACACCTAGGTAACCCATTCAATGAGGATATTGATTTCAAAAGATACTTTAAAAAACACTGTAATTTCAAAACATTAATAAAATATGAAACAAAGAAACGCATCAATATGGGCCAGAGTCAGGTATTGTCAAGAAAGGAGGGTAGTAAAGAAATGGAGATAAAGTTTCATGAGACTTTGAGTAGTTCTAGGAGAAACCAAATCAAAGTTTATCAAGCATTCGAAGATACATAGGTCATCACTTTAGAGAAAGTCAAAGTAACTTAGAGATCACAGATGGTAGATTTAAACACTTGCAAATGCTAGTCCTAGTGAATAGATACAATCAAACCGTACTACTTTCTAGATTCAAAGTTCTTACATCAACCCCATAGATAAAAATATTTTGCTTTTAATTCTATCACTTAACCATGTACACAGCTTTTCCAGAATAAACACTTTCAACAAAAGATTATACCTATGAAACCATAGAGAAAATGGCTTTGCATTTGAGAAGTAATCCGAAACTGAGCTTTCTGCAACTTTTAGTACTCAGAGCTCTGCATTTTCCATTAATAAAAAAATAGCCGTAAAAAAAACCCTAACAACACAAAACTACCACACACTCAGTTTGAATCCTGAAGTTATGCTCCAAACACCCTCATTATCCAACAACACTAAGCAACTGACAATACCATTGTATCTGGTAATTTTCCTAAATAAAGGTTGCAGATACCATAACATTTTAAGTTGTACAAAAGGCTCTAAGGAAATAGTATCAGTCCAGTTTTATGAGCTTAATTCTTGGTAGACAATAGAAGACATTAAATGCTTGGCATTATTTTTTCCCAGAACTGTGCAGTCATCATTGTAGTATAACATCTTTCACAGAATCAGTTTGGTTTTAAATTCATATATACATATATTTTTGTTGTCATTGTTGTTGTTTTAATTTTCCACAAGGAGATTAGTGATTGATTTTCAAGACCAATTAGTATCCATATCTCCTCTCATTTTTATCATTATACCCCTTAAGTTAGGCATTGCCTAAAGAAGTTGTCAAAAGAAATCATTTAGAAAATAATAAGAAAGCCATTTAAATGTAAGAATTTCTGAATCCATCTTTGGAAGCCTGACAAATTAGATTAAAAATTCCAGCAGAAACTAAAGTATTAGTTTAAATTAAATTCAAAATCAAGACTATGGCCATGATGTAGTAATATTTAAGTACAGTATAAAACATAATATTTATGCGATATTCACTGACGATTCAAACCCCCAACAATTAGAATTGAAACATTGCATTTCAACATGAAAAACATATATCAAGTAGAATCAAGACTTTGCAGGAAAAGAGTTCTTACCTTCATAGATAGCTTTGAAGCCTTGGGCACTGACAGCAAAATCTGTGGTGAAACAGAGAGTGAGGATAGATCCTGTGCTCACAATAGATGATGGAAGCTGAAATCCAGATAGCCTGTGCAATAAAAAGGCACAGATCATAATCATAATAATTCAAAAGAATAATAATTCTTTTAAATAAGACAGTAAAGCACATCAGTAGGTGTGATAAGCATCATATTTCTACATCTCAACTACCAACGCAGTATGCTCTTTACCCTGATGCAGTCTCTAAACATTCACTCAAAATTTCTAATGTTCTCAAGCTTTTTAACGCTCCTATTTTAACACATCTGTGCACGCTCCAGCAGAGAACACTGAAAGACCGACCTGTTTGCACCTATTGAAGAGAAATAATTCTTTGATAGGATTCATTTCAAGGTGGAGACAGGTAAATTTAGGACACCTAGAAGTAGCTATCCAGGCCCTGACTCACACACAGATACCTAGCACTATTTGAGATAGCACGGACTATCCTGTCTGTCCTCCCGATGCTGCTTCAGAAAAAGCACACATCTCATATGTTCAATGTCATCTACAATAACTGACCAGAAAACAAAAAAAACCCTTCCCATTAAACAGCTTCATAAAAATTACCTCATTTCTCCCATCTTATTAGCAGTCTCATCTTTACATAGAAATCATATTTTTGGACAAGCTATAATTACATTACAATACTGATTTTAAGATAATTTCCACAAATAAATGTCTTGATTCATTTTGAGGATTTAAAACAGCTGGAAAAAAATGTTTACATCTTCTACTGAAATAGCACTAAAGACAATTCTTTAGACCTGGCTGATACTAGTGAGATGTTAGTAGTGTAGATGTAAGATTAGTGCAATTTTGCATAAAACAGTCGTAAGACACCATTACTGTCCCACAAACCCAAAACTATACTGTCAGCTTTCATCACTAATTTTTGTATTTTGCAACAGGGCTATGCGATCCACTGGGTACAGGACAACAAAACAGAAAGCCACCTTTTGTCCAAATTTCACCCTGAAAGAGCTTCTTGAATCCAGATATTGGAACAGCTCATCAAAAAAATGCAATCACTATCACTGAACTAGAAGTTCTTTGCAAAATTAAGCTTACTTAAGACCACTCTCATATATAAAAACATATAGGAGAAACTCCATGTTTGAATTACGCCAGTCAGGTGGTTCCCCATCTTTTTCCAATTTTGAGCTTTGGAAAATAAATAGACTTGGATGAGTCAGAGATCAAAGCAAGAAAAGCTTTAAATACAGACGAAGGCATACAGTCAAGGTAACGCAGAAAGCTTGTTGCCGATTTATAATTTCTTCCTTTCTTTTTAAACAACATTGTTTCCCATGTGCTAATTAGCTGTTTGCTCTAATCTTTTCACCTCCTGTGTACTTGTCAACCTATTCCTCCTATTCCTTTCCACCTCATTTGCTCCAATTCCAGAAATAAGCGGGTTGATTTTTTCCTCTATCTTCAACTGCAGAACTACCATAAGGCTTGCCACATCTTATGTTCAAATTTTTGTATGTACTTTCACCTTCACTAGACATTGCAGTTTTTAGGGAAACGTGTCTCTTGTTCTATTTAATAAATTAGAGTGGTTATCACTACTGCCCTACATCTGGAGTGTACTGTATGACAGTTCATTATTAATTTAGCGTATGCATTTTCTGATCTTACTTACATGTCTCTTCCTTCTTTGTGAAGGGATTCAAAGAGTTCTGGTTTAAGGGTGGGTTTTTTTGATAACACTACAGTATCTCCTGGATCTAACATTTTTTTTGCTGAACTATAGGAAACTAGCATGCATTGTAGGGGAAGGAAAGAAAATCAGGTTGAAATACACAGAAAGACAGAAGCAGCTAGCCTGAACACTCACACTATCTAGAAGACTTAAAAACAAAACAAAACAAAACAAAACAAACAAAAAAAAAACCCCAAAAACCACACAAACCCAGATATTATGGCATCCAGTCATTATTAGCCAGCTGGATTGAGTTGAATATAATGAACTGCTAATTAATTAATCAACTCAATGTACTGATCCTGCCTACAAGAGGCAGGCTATTTCCTCCTGGCTGTGGAAGATGTAACAGCATCCTTGGTGCTGCAGCCCAGGCTGGTGAGTAACAACTGGTGATCCCGACGTGACACATCCATGAGAACCTGGGAAGCCCTGACTCCCTCACCGGAGCCGAGAGCCTGAGCCAAAAGAGCTGGAGCCGGGAGCCCGAGCGAGAGTCCTTTGGAGAAGAAGGTAAAGCCGCAAGCCCCCATGTGGTATTTGTGGGAGGGAAGCGTGCTGGAGTTGGATGAATGGGCTGGGTCTCTGCTCACCCATAAAGCCTTTGTGAAAACAAAAAATGGTAAAACAAAAAGGGGGAATTATGGCATCCAGTCATTATTAGCCAGCTGGATTGAGTTGAATATAATGAACTACTAACTAATTAATCAACTCAAGGTACCGACCCTGCCTACAAGAGGCAGGCCATTTCCTCCTGGCTGTGGAAGATGCAACAGTGTCCTTGGTGTCGCAGCCCAGGCTGATAAGCAACAACTGGGAAGCCCTGACGTGATACATCCGAGAACCTGGGAAGCCCTGACTCCCTTGCCGGAGCCGAGAGCCCGAGCCGAGCCTGAGCCAAAAGAGCTGGAGCCAGAGCCGGAGCTGGGAGCCTGAGCAAGAGTCCTTTGGAGAAGAAGGTAAAGCTGCAAGCCCCGATGTGGTATTCATGGGAGGGACGCGTGCTGGAGTTGGATGAATGGACCGGGTCTCTGCTCACCATAAAGCCTTTGTGAAAACAAAAAATGGTAAAACAAAAAGGGGGAATTATGGCATCCAGTCATTATTAGCCAGCTGGATTGAGTTGAATATAATGAACTACTAACTAATTAATCAATTCAAGGTACTGATCCTGCCTACAAGAGGCAGGCCATTTCCTCCTGGCTGCAGAAGTTGCAACAGCGTCCTTGGTGCTGCAGCCCAGGCTGGTGAGCAACAAATATTATGATAAAAAGACCAAAAAAGAAGTTACATCAATGCAGAACTACACAGCTTTAGCTACCTCAGTCCTGATCAGTGTTTGCTCCATTTGATATGGATTCATATAAATGAACTCAGCTGAGCAGTGATTAGACATCCTGAGCTCTTGTTATGATTTCTAGACCTACTTAGGTTAATTCTGTAATGCTAATAAGTATGACTCCTACAATATAGATTCTTGATCTGTTCAGTAAGTAATACTGTTTCTATAGTATCCTCCCTGAAAATAGTAGAAGATCATTCTTTAGGCTATCTGACATTGCAATTCATGTTAAAGGAAGACAAATATATTCTTTTATTCATTAAATCTTTGTACTTAAAGGTTTTACAGACATTGGAAAAGGCAAGTATGTGGTAAACTTCAAGGAACTAATACATCAACTTGAATTTTTTTCAAGTTCTTTAAATTACAGTAATCCTAATAAATATTATGGAAAAGTCTTGAATAAAAAGAATCAGTACATCAGTCATTCAACAGACTACCTGGATGCCACTACAGTAGCCTTGTTACCTGAAATACTTCTAAAAGCATTTTTTATAGTATTTTAACAAATTCAGTGAGATCAAATGCCAAGAAATTGTGTACAAACAAATACTAGAGAAAATCTAGAGTGTTATTCTTCAGATGTTTCCAGAATTTACAGGCTGAGAGAGTTGGGGCTGTTCAACCTGGAGAAGAGAAGGCTCTGGGGTGATCTTATTGCAGCTTTCCAGTACTTAAAGGGAAAGCTGGAGAGGGGGTTTTCACAAGGGGATGTAGTGATAGGACAAGGGGCAATGGCTTTCAATTGAAAGAGGGTAGATTTAGACTGGATATAAGGAAGAAATTTTTCACTCTGTCATGGTTTTAGGCTGATCCAGCAACTAAAACTCACACAGTCTCTCCTTCTCCAGTAAAGTAGAGAGGAGAGAAAAAAAAAAAAAAACCAAAAGGACTGAGGGTTGAGGCAAGAACAGAGGGAGCACCCACCAACCATGGTCCTGGGCAAAACAGGCAGCGCTTTTCTCAAAGCAAAACAGTTTATTAATGATTACTTAGAAGGACAAAGGGAAATAAAAACTGATTACTTGAGAGGACAGAAAGAAACAAAACCAGATCTTAAAACCGACACCTTCCTTTTCCTCCCGGCTCTACCTCCTCCCCCCAGCAGCACAGGGGGCAGGGACTGGGGGAGTGCAGGTCAGTTCATTCCGTGCTGTTACTGCTGCTTCTTTCTTAAAGGAGAAGGAGTCCTTACACCCTTTTCCCCTGCTCCAATGGATCCCCTACCCACGAGGAAAAATCCACAAATTTCTCCAACGTGAGTCCAGCCCACTGGAAACAATCCTTCCCCACAGATTGCTCCGGTGTGGGCTATACCACAGTCTCGGGTACTTAGGGAGCTGTAGCCACTCGCTCCGGCGTGGGTCGTCACGAAGACTCCAGATGCCTTTCTGCCTTGCCGTGCCCCCAACACGACCATCCTCGGGCTCAGGCATCTTCTCCCCACGGGCTGCGAGTGGGTCGCTGCTCCACCGAGGCCGTCCTGGTTGCAGGGGGGCCGCCTGCTATCTCACCATCAGCCGCAGGGGAAACTCGGCTCCGGCACACCTCCTCCCGCTCCATCCTCACTGACCTGCTGTCGATGCAGCTGTTTCTCTCAGATCTCAGTCCTCTCCAGGTGAACTCAGCCCAGTGGGCACCCTGGGAGTGGGGTGCCCCCGAGTTCCCCAGCTGGCTTCGCTGCCGCCATTCTCTGTGGGCGGCGCCGGCCCGACGCAGGCAGCCGCCCGGCCGGGAGCCAGGGAGTGGGGGCAGTGCCCTCCTCCCTTCTCTGGTCGATCCTGGGCGAAGCACCTTTTCCGGTTCCCTTGTCCTGACTTAAATAGGGCAATTTGCAGAGGCGCCCTATTGGCTCAACCCCAAGGGGGATGGCAGTCTGATCCGGTGGCCAGAACTAAGCCTAACCCGGATCCAAAACCGGGGAGGTCGCAGGGAGCAAAATCCCTCTCCTGCCACCAGAACCACCCCCCCCTCCACATCAAACCATGACACACTCGGAGGGTTGTGAGGCACTGGAACAGGTTGCCCAGAGAAGTTGTGGCTGCCCCATCCCTGGAAGTGTTCAAGACCAGGTTGGATGAGGCTTTGGACATCCTGGTGTAGTGGAGGGTTTCCCTGCCCATGGCAGGGGGATTGGAACTAGATGATCTTTGAGGTCCCTTCCAACCCTAACCATTCTATGATTCTATAATTAAAGAAAAAAAAAAGCCAACCTACCAAGTAATTTCTGCCCCCCTCCCCCCCCCCCCCCATTAAAATTTTTGCTATGTAGTTATAGCTCATGAATCATAATGTTTTGCACATTCACTTCATCATGCAGAAAAATCACACACCTTCACATGTTACATTTCCAAAGTAAACCATCTTGGCAACTAATGTGTAGGCCTTTACTGCAGCCAGGAGGGAACTGTTTAGACAGACACGTGTGTGTGCTAAGAAAGCAGAATCATTTCAAGTCCCTCTGCTAATAAAACTGTCATTTGATAAACTTGCACTACTTCATACTGAGCATATGGCAATACGTTAAGCTTAAAATATTGCTACTTCCTAACTTTCACTAGCATTAATCTGCACAAAATGCACACACTAAAATACTTTTTAACCACAGATGGAATATATTTGGCTTGTCTATAAAGAAGAAACAGAACATGTAGTAGGAAACACAGTGACACACTAGTACTGAGTTTAGCCTCTGAGGAAAAAAAAATAAAAAAACAAAACAACCCACACATTTCTTTCTCTAATGCCATTTCATAGATCTTGATGTTCAGCCATTTCTAGTGACAAGATCTATAAATATACAGATATTTTTTTTTTCCAATGGCATGGAAAAAATTATGTTATGTCCAGTTGGCTCTGCTCAGAACGTCTCCTAGAACCTCTCCACCCCCTACTTGTGAAGGCAGATTTTGGGACTTCCTGGTACTAAACAGACAGCGTGGCAAGTCCTCTGGCAATGAGTCTGTAGCAAATGATGTACAAGAAGAGGCTGAAGGAATATATTTTTTGAGCTCTTAAGAGATGACAACTAAAGGGTGAACCTTTCTGCTGTCTTCAGCAACCTATTGGAGCAGTATAGAAAAAGCCAGGGTCTTTTCGTAAGTGCAGAAAGGATGGGAAGCAACCGCCAAGGTGCAACATGAGAAATTCCAGTTTTGTATTAGAAAATAACACTGTCATGATGATGGTGATATATTGGAACTGCTGACCAGAGAGGATCTGGTATCTCCATCCTTGGAGATACTGGAAACTTGACAGTGCCCTAAACAATGTGAACTATCTTCAGACTTAGCTACAATTTCAGCAGGAGATAAGATCAAATAACCATAGTCTCTCCTACCCCAAGTTATTCAATAAATCCATGAGCCATAAGGAAGGCATGGGCACAGCCGCTATCACAAGCAGCTGCTGTAAGAAAGAGAACACTCAGCAGTTTCTGAGGAAATACAGAAGTACAATCAGATCAGCCTAAGAAGTTTTAGGTTCTTTGTATAAATATATTAGGGATTGAACTTTTGCTGACTGCAGTTATGAAATTTTAGGAAGTCCCTGTTGTTTAGGTAGAAACTGATAGGGCTTCAAACATGGTTAAAGCTGAACTGATCCTCGCAAGTGTTTTGAAGACATCCTTGACTTAAACCCAGATTCGCTCCTCTTCTCTCCAATGAGAGCTATTGCATTGTGCTTCTTGTTCCCAGAGACTATTTTTTTAATAAACATTTTGCAATGTCCTCATAGTTGAAATGGTCCGTTGAAGCAAATGAAGCTATTCAGAACAGCTCTATCAGAAACAGTTACCCAGCATGAAGAGCATCCCCCTAGAGGGAGGGGGGACCTGGCACCTATAAAGACTGATTCTTTTTTTTTAAATCAGGCCAATGAAATCTTTGAAGACACATTATTATAATTAGAAAGAGAATCAGATCTGTTAAAAATTTTCAGAATTGTGCCTGATATATACACACACATATATATATGTATGCTCTGCTCATACATCTGTACAGCTTGTTCCCAGAAATATTATCTGAGGAAGTAACTAGAATCTACTTGTCCAAGACAAAATATTCTTGCCTGAAATTAGCTATCAAATGTCTCTTGCAAAAGACATCAGCCAAAAGGATCAATGTTATTAATAACAAGGTAAGGTATAAGTCTAAGTTTCAATTAATTATCCCAAAAGCAATTTTGGGCAAACCATAGATAAATGGCAAAATCTGTTATGTTTTTCTTCCCTCAAAATCTGTATAAGGAAAAAAACCTAAAATTTCTCCCATTTTACCATAAGGTGATACAGGTCATTAACTGCCATAGGAAACACCAAAGAGCTGCCCATCAGCAGTGTCGTATCTTTTAAGTTTTACACACTATTTTTAAATTTGTCATTTGGTGCAGAGGAGATCCATAAGCTCATTCTGTATTAAACTCACCATACCACATGAAAACTGAAAGTTATTGGTGGGTGCCTCAGAGATTGTGCTGATCAACTGCAGATCAGAAAGCAAGGCAAGTCAAAGGGCACCCTTAAAGACTAAAGCTTTAGGCTATCTATAGCAGCTCTCCAGAAATACCTCACTGCGTGACGGAAGTTGAATACTAAGTACAACACACTAAAGATGTTGAAAAGCTGATATCTCATGTTTGGCTCAACTGGAAATTATCCTAGAACTATACTGTCAACATAAAGCCGGCAAACTCCTTCCATGTTTTAGGCATCCAACATCACCAATGGTCAGCAATATGTATACACTAATAGAGACCAGAAGAAAAAGCAATCAAGGTATAACTCTATGGATTCCTGAATTTATTTATTTATTTATTAACACCGTTGTAGTGGGTTGACCTTGGCTGGCTGCCAGACCCCCACCCAGCTACTCTCTCACTGACCCTCTTGAACAGGATGGGGAGGAAAAAAGATGAAAACACTCCTGGGTCAAGATAAAGACAAGGAGATTACTTTCCAATTATGATCACAGGCAAAACAGACTTGACTTTGGGAAAATTAGTCTAATTTATAGCTAAGTAAAGTATGTTCGGACAGGGAGAAACAAAGACAAATTAAATCAAACCCCTCCTCCCCACTCCCGTCCCTCCCAGGCTCAACTTCACTCCTTCATTCTCAACTCCTCTACCTCTCCTCTCAGGCAGTGCAAGGGGATGGCGAATGGGGCCGCGGTCAGTACATAACAGCTCCTCTCTGCTGCTCCTTCCTCCTCATGCTTTTACCCTCCTCCGGCGTGGGCTTTTCACTGGCTGTGGTTTCTTTGGGAAACATCCAACTACTTCACCATAATCTTTTCCACGGCATGCGAGGGGGAATCTCTGCTCCAGTGCCTGGGCCACCTCCTCCTCTCACCCTGGTGCTCACACAGCTGTTTCTCTCACTGTTTGTTCCCTCCTCCTTCTCTCTCTGTGGTGTTTTCTGCCCTTTCTTACACACGTTTCCAAGAGGCACCACCGCCTCGGCTGCGGGGCTCAGCCGTGCCCTGCGGTGGGGTCGGTCGGAGCCACCTGGAACCGGCTGTGCCCGGCACTGGGCAGTGCCGGCTGCTCCTCGCAGAGCTGCCCCGCAGCCCCACCGCACCAGCGAACGGGCACTGCGCCCCATACAGCCCTGGTGCTACGATCAGAGAAGCTACAAAAGATCATCTGTTGAAGTACGCCTCCATCTTACGTATTAAAAAGTCAAATCTTTAACATTATTATCTCAGTAATAACTAATTTGCATCAGTTTAACCTATCTGAATATATCTGGCCAGAAGAAAGGCGTCTGTAGTAATTTAAAAGAGTGCAGTAACTCCATTTATTGCACATAAAAGAGCAGCAACACTACGAGAACAAACACGGTTACAGGATACACATCCACAACGTGACCTTTTGTGGAGCCACACGAGCTCTGAAGCTGCCTGCTACAAATAAACGGGAGACTGAGATGTTATTTTAAAGCACTCTGACAGGTGCAAAAAACCAATTAGCACTCTCATCTTCCTAGTTTTGCATCTGGAAGACTGAATAGATGCATCTCCAACCAAAAGCAACAGTTATAACAGGCTAACTTTCCAAACAGTTGGTACTAGCCAACTGAAATTATCTTATACAAGTTTTTAGTCATGCAAACAGGAGCCACCAATAAGGTATAATCACAAAAACAAAGGTAAAGTGATTTTTTGCAGTATTATTTCTCAAATCTGCGAGAATTTTCATCTCTTCTGTCTACTGCCATAAGCTGCTGCTCTGGAACAAAGCTAACTCTTGCAAATGCCAGGAGATAATAAAAAAGCTTGGGAAAAAAAAAAAATCACAAAGAAAGCTGGCCACAACCACTGCTATGGGTTGTGCTCTCACAGGCTTATCTGCTTCATTATACAACCTGCAGGAGCCAGAAGAGCACACTGTTAAAATTTACGTACGGATTTCCCCTGTTTTGTTCTTCATTATAAGATGCCATCCCTGGGGGCCAGCTCCTGTCTGTACTTGCTATCAGCAATGAGAACAGTTACCTGCAGGTTAAGACCCCTAATGGTACATAAAGCCAGGAGACCAGCATATCCATTCCAGCAAACCAGGCTGTTAACCTGCCACATGTGAAACCACAGAAGCCTTATCTTAATAATTTACATCCATTCTGTTGCCAAGAGGATGGGAAGATTTAAAACCTGACTCAGATACTCAGATACCATCTTACACATAAAGAAATGAGGAGCTACTATAGGATTAGTACAAGATCTCTAATTTATAACTGATTTTCCATCACAGGAAATAGGCTAAATATATATATATTTAATACCACTACCCCCAGCCTCAACTTGTTTAAGTCACAAAAAAAGGGAAGACCCATAGAACAAGTTGTTCAAAGTCAATTTTTTCATTCAGAGGCTCTCATTTGGAGGGTTGTTCTCAAACTTAAGGTAACACTGACTATTCTCTTAATAAAATGTGCAAGAAACGGTGCAACGGGCAGAGCCCCAGCTCAGATAGCGCACCCAGTCCTCAGCACAGCAATTACCCTTTGCTTCACCACCTCTCCAGTGTAAAGAAAACGCACAGCAACACCTCCTCACATTGATGTTGATGGCTGCAGGTCAAGGGAGGTGATTCTGCCCCTCTACTCTGCTCTTGTGAGACCGCACCTGGAATACTGCCTTCAGCTCTGGACTCCCCAACACAAGAAGGACATGGAGCTGCTGGAGCGGGTCCAGAGGAGAGCCACAAAGATGATCCAAGGGCTGGAACACCTCTGCTATGAAGATAGGCTGAGAGAGTTGGGGCTGTTCAGCCTGGAGAAGAGAAGGCTCCAGAGTGATCTTATAGCAGCCTTCCAGTACTTGAAGGGGGCCTAGAGGAAAGCTGGAGAGGGACTTTTTATAAGGGCATGGAGTGATAGGACAAGGGGCAATGGCTTTCAATTGAAAGAGGACAGATTTAGATTAGATATAAGGAAGAAATTTTTTACATTGAGGGTGGTGAGGCAGTGGAACAGGTTGCCCAGAGAAGTTGTAGATGCCCTATCCCTGGAAGCGTTCAAGGCCAGGTTGGATGAGGCTTTGGGCAACCTGGTGTAGTGGAGGGTTTCCCTGCCCATGGCAGGGGGATTGGAACTAGATGATCTTTGAGGTCCCTTCCAACCCTAACCATTCTATGAATCTATGATTCTATGATTCTATGATTTTGTCCATGGTCTGGTCATGTGAAAACCTCCTGATGTTTCCTGTGACTTTAGTTTAACTAGGAATTTTTTGCAAGAATTATAAAATTAATATTTTGCTAATAAGGGAAAGATGGAAGCAATCAAAGCAAAAAGTTCCGTCAGTGAAGTCGAGAAAGCCCCTTATAAACAAAACTCACCATGCTGAATCACTACGCAGCAAGAAGCTGCAAGCTTAATGATTTTGACCTATTTAGCCTTCAGAAAAAACAACTGGTTTCTCTAGCTGCCACCAAACAGCCACGATAGCAAGGCTCATATCTGCTGCAGGAAACCCTGATGCTGCAGAGGAGTAGCCTGTGACCGCATGTACTGGGCATCAGTAACGGAGCAGGAAAACATGAGACAGGTTGGCCAACACCAAACCAATATGCAGCTGTGAAGGGAACCAAAGCGGAGGCAGGCCCTAGGAAAGCAGTGGGGCTGAGGGCTTCCCAAGCGGCTGCAGCCGTTGGCAAAGGTCTGGCAGGTCTGGGCAGCGAGTGGGCTCCTGTAGCTCCAGCATGGTGGGATTGCATAGCAGATCTGAGAGAGGGCAACTCCCAGAGCACTCGCTGCTGGTAGATGCGCTTAGTGAGGTTTGTTGCTCATGCTGAGAAGAAAAAGGCTTGTGTATTGGGAAATCATATTACTTCCCCACAGTCCAACATAGCACAAGCTACAGAAGATAAAAGCCAGTTTATGTCTGAAATGTGTGGCAGTCGCTAAGACTGGTGGCTGCCAACTAAATGAACCAGTAGGCCATGGCACTGCACTATGGCTACACAGAAATGTCTTCCTGGTAGACCTTATCATTATACCATGTATTTTCTTATGATTTCTACCCATTGTACACAAAATGCCGCCACAGAAATAGTTTCATATGCCTCTATGCTAAATGATATTGAAAAAAAACATCGGCTAACATTTGATAAAACTGGACAAAAATAAAGTAGTGCTGTAAAGGGTGCCCAAAATAACGTAGTACCATAAACCGTTATTGTCAGAGGGATAAAACCAGTGTTTTACCTTGAACAGAAAGAACTTATTTCAGTTACTATAAACCTAGTGACTCTTTGTGCTTGAGAAAAAAACAAGTGAACCTTTAAGATCATATATTCCAGGTTAACAATTGTATGAGCGCACCATATTTCTGCCTTCTCACAGTACACAGATATTTAGACCAAAGGCACCTCGCAGGTGTACTGGTATGAACCCAGGTGGACCCAGTAGAAGTAAAATTACACAGATGTAAATTGAAATGCAATTTGATTCAATTTATTAATAATTATATTCCAAAGAAATCCTATTTTCAGAAAACTATGTAAACAGGTTTCATAGGCTGAATTATTTCTTCAGGCTTGGTACCTATATCCCTATATCTGTTAGCTCAATAATAGCAGTATGATGAGTTTAATAATAAAAAACAGAGTTGCAAGACCATTGTTAGTAATAGATTATAGGTGAGATTAAACATTTTTTAATTAAAAAAAGCAGGAATGAAGTCAGCAAAACTAAGATCTGTCAGTGATTTTGCCACCCATACCTTGCCAAACAGTTTAAAATATAATCTTAGAAAACTTTTGCATTAGTCAGTTTAAGCTTCATTATGTGAGTTTTGTCTGTTTACTCTCACATATGGATGTCACATCACGTTCAATCATCTTTTCAGTAGGTCGCATTAACCCACGACACTTTATATAGTGATCTGTTATTTTACATGACTTCAGTTGTGAAGCTAGCTTGCATTTCCTATGTCGTAAGGCTTCAGAGAGAGAGAGCTACATCAGGTTGGGAGCAACATTACAGCAATGAACAGTTGATTCAACTTCAGAATAAATGAGGATGAATTTTTTATTTGAATCTTTGTTTTACAAATCCATTCTAAATCACCCATAATGCTGTAGATGATATTCATGTTCCCATTTGTGAGTTGTTTGGAAATCAAAAATGTACAGAACTCATCTTCATCTGGGAAAAAAAAAAGGCAAACAAATACACTCAGAACCTCAAAACCCTGCCATAGGAACACAAATGCTATTTTATGCCTCTACTAAATGGAATTTAGAGAGGAAAAAGTCTGTGAAGAGGACTATTTTTCTCTTCACAGGCCAGCTGCTAATAACTGAAAAATCACCCGCATTTCTACCTCTCTAGGTTTTACAGGCTTACCTTTTATTACAGTATCAGAGCACCTCCACAAAAACCTGTGAAATGAAGCCAGTAGAAATGGAAATGGAATGATAACAAGTGGTTTAGAAACCCTGCAATACACAAAATTGCCTGAGGTGGGAAATAAATCAATTTCTGAAGCTTTCTTTTAACGTTTTTACAAATTGGATTACAGTAGTATTGCCAGCTGTAAAAAAAAAAAAAACAACACACTCTAGCCTTTTTGGTGGCACCACTTTAAGCAAAGGCCTCGAGGTAAAATAAAATATGCTAGCAAACATTTGAATAGATGAGATTTTAGTACAAACACCATGTTTGTCCTTTGCAGCAATAGGGAGGTATCTAAAAAAATACAATACTGTCCAAACATGAGTATATTTAACCACCAGTTTATATAGTGCTCAATGTTCCTTCTGTAAGGAAGACTAAAGATTTGTGTCCGGAACTTTATTCTGGGAATGCGTGAAACTTCAAATGTGGCCTGTGGTATGCAGTAAAATTTTGAATGCTTACATGGTTTTTCAGATTTTCATTACCTGTTTTGCACAGGCTAGATTGTCTGGATTTTTTATATTGCTCAACTGAAAACAGAGAGTAACATATTAATGATTGAAGGAACTCCCATTAGTGATCTGAGATCTGACTGTTCTTCATGTTTTTTATTGAGATATACCCTTTTGGATTAATGAAATAAAATATGTCAGCTAATTAAAGATTTACATGTTTTTAAAGAGTAAAATATTCTATTTTAGTATTTTCTAGTCATTATTTTTCAACCGCTCCTGCTAAAATGCCTTTTTCCCACATATTGCTGAACAGATTTTTTTTAAAAAGAGAAAGTGATACAAAGTTGAAAAAAACCCTAAGTTTAAAAAAACCCACCTTTTTATGTCTCTCATTTCATAAACCAAACCTTAAAGCTTTTATAAGATTTTGCATGATTTGAGCTTAATTTTGTTTACTTAAATTTATGTTGTCAGTAAATCAATCAGATCCAAAATATTAGAATTTAGATGCCTTAATTTTTCCATGTCTTAGTTTCCCATTTGCAAAATAAGGATAAAATTGCAAACTAAAAAGATTCTTTTTAGTTCAAGTACATTGCGAACTGTTGAGTTGGGGGAATAGGATGGGTATATTTAAGTACTTCAAATCAAAAGAAAGTTCAAATAAAGTGGCATTGTCTCTCATTAAGTGATTCATTTTGGCAAATGAAATGTAGAGGATCTCCAGATTGTTTGGAATTTGACTGGAAGTGTTTGTTAGAACCGTAAAACAAAAAATGCTATACTTCAGGAAGAACAGCTGATGAAGTAGTTCCAAAAGCAAAAGTTTTTGGAGCAACTGAATGAGACCTTTCCTTCACCTTCTATGTCTTTTCAAACTACGTACATTTTCAGCTTAAAGAATCTTCTCAGAGTGGTATTATATGTTATACATATTATAAATATGCCCCTAGGACTTTTCACTTAATAAAATAATGTATCCTGTTTCATAACTGAGGAAAGGATTTTCCTCGCTGTCACTTCATTATGACTTTGCTTTTTTTTCTGAAGTTAATTGTTCTGACAACTCTATTTTAAAGGGGTCAGGCTTTGACAGTTTTAGACTATCTGCACAAAGCTTATGATATGAACTTTCCGCTATGTTTTACTCCCAAGAGCTATGACGTTCTTTTTTTATATGGAAACCTTTGAAGTCTGTCTATTATTTCTGCCGTCATATTCAAAGTTTTGTACAGTGTGTATCACTTAGTACTTGAATATCTCCTACAAAGTTGCTGCCTGGCTTGTTTGTCCTTTACAAGAAAGAAATCTAGTGGGTATTTCAGAGGGTCATAACGTTCATTTTATCTAAATTTTACTTTTTAAAAAAGTCTTTTGCAAATAACTAATTTTGATAGTTTCAAATGGCACTTATTAGAAGTTGCTACCAATGTGAAATAATGGCCAATTCTAGAAATGTCTGAGAATAACATGGGTGCTTTGGACTAACTCTACACTGTATCGTATTAAGTATCATATGTTCATATTTTCCTTCATTATATCACTTGTCATCTCCTTTGTACATACTTTGCAATATTCAAAACTTTCTGAAAGATAAGTTGTCTGTGTAGCTCAGTGTTTCAATTTAAGTATTATTCCTCTGTAGAGCAGGAGTAGGCCGTAAAAGGAAAGGTGGAGGCACAGCACATACAAGAATATCTGATAGGCAATCAAGACACAGAGACATGGATTTTCACCAGTGGATCCATTTGCAGTGCAGATAGATGGGACTGAAGGGTAACACAGTGGTGCAGTTTTCTTCTTATCCTGTAATAAGGACCATATACCATGGCGAAGATCTAGAATTCTTAAGAAAGCTGCACACTTAGTACGTACCTGTGAAAATTGGCACTGGTTGTTAGTATATGCTGAAGACCTTAATTTTGTATCTTTGCTGATATTGTTACCTGTGCTAAGAATATTTAACTACCACATTTTAAATATCTTTATTTTGCCACGCTAGCATTCACTAGTCGTTGTATTTCTTTTGTATAGCAGTTAATGAATCTCAGAGTACACTGGCTTTTATAACCAGATTTTTTTTTTTCTTAACTTTTAGAGCAAAAATCATTATGTTTAAATGTCAGCTTATCATTACTTTTCAGAAGATCCTTGCCTCACACATGTCCTGTTGCAGTATATGGTGTAGTTTACCATACTGAATTCTCATTGTTATCTACCTTAATTTGCTAATATGCATACAGATTTTAATGATTACCTTCAAATTGCCCTCTTTATGGTGCCATCTTATCAATGTGCCCTCTGATCAGTAGTTCCTCAACACATTCAGAAGTAATGAAGCTGAACAATCTCCTGTTAAATTTAATAGTGAAAAAATTTGGGGAGCTTCAGACTGAAATATCACATCCCAAAAGTAAGTTTAGAAATATGTCTTAATCGAGAGATATTTAATCTTACTTTCTGAGCATTTTCTGTGCTTATATTTGAAGTCACCTCAGTAGAGGTTTGCCCTAGGATGCATAATTTGATGCTTGAGCTCCTCCTATCAGAAAATTCTATCTTGTTCTCCTGTCTTTTAATCCTTACATATATAATATATCATTTCAGCATTTCAGGGCTTATGATCATCATTGAGATTATCTATTGTAAAATCATTTTTAGTTTGGAACAAATTGTTTCTTATGGATGACTTGCCCTAACTACTGTGTTTAGGTGAGTCATATTTTGCTAGTTTAAAATGTTCTTATTCAAAGTGCTTCTTCCCAAGAAAGGATATATACAAAGTCTTTTTTATCTTACTTTTAATTTCAGTAAACTTCCTCTTAAAATTGTATTGTAATATTTACACATTAGCCCCAAGCAATGAGTGTTGACAGTAACCTGAAGCAAGGTGAAAATGAGGTCAATTCTGCCATTAAGTGTATAAAAACTCTGTGGGAAAGTGGCAATGCTCTGCATTACCTGTGACACTATTGCATCTTGCTTACTCCCACAAATAGTCTTCTAAGAGCTGCCTGAAACTGTCCTTAGTTACCCATGTGTGTCCAGATGATGCAGGATCTTGAATATCTGAACACAGGTAATAGTTTTAGTTTTTTGTTTACCTTTAACATAGTATTTGATACCACCAAGACACTCAGGTGTTCTGCAGGATTCTGACATCCATTTCTACAGGCAGTCTACAGGCTGCCCATAAGTACCTACAAGAAGAGAAGCAGTGGGCAGACATAACATTATTTGATATGGAGCAAGTAAATACCTTGATATGGAGCAAGTTCAAGAAGGAATTGCTATTGTAGGAGAACTTTTTAGTTCTATGTTTTCCATCTTAACCCATTCAGAACCTGACTCTTTTTGTCATTATTTTCTCATTAATTTGAATAGGAGCTTTAGTTAAACTCACTGCTTAGAATTTCTTTGTACTTGGGTATATTTTTCTTGTCATTGGCTCATATTTACGTACAACAGTTAGTAAAGCTCAGCTTTTTCTCATAAAAGTGCCGACTCGGTCAAATTGTTGTTATTTTAATATAGAATAAGATGGCTTTGGTGAAATAGTTTCCCAAGTCTTGGATGACCTTTTTGGCCAGAGCAAGGTTTTAAGAACAAACTACTGTGGAAGATTCCATGCCTGTGGAACACTCATGCCATGGGCTACAGTGGTACTTAGCTATTCCCCTGACAAGATGTAAATATGGGGATAAGCCACCTCCCCAGCTTATGGGTGGTAGGGAAATGAATAAGAGCAGTATGAAACAGCTAAGAAGCAATAACTACTATTCAGGTGGATGTCAGAACAAATACCAAAAGCAAGACAACCACTGAGACCAAAATAATAATGGGCTTCAGGGGAGCCATCTATGCAACTGAGAAAGAAAGGCCCAGGATGTGAGTGAAGACTGATTATTCAAAAGAGATGAGGAAGAAAGAAGCGACGGGAAGGAATGTCCTGGTTTATGGGAAAAGAAGGTAGCTTTAGTTATTTAGCCTTAGTTAACACTAAGATAATTTGGCTGACCTGACAGACTCTCCCATCAGTTCTCACAGAAGAGGTTATAAGGGACAGTGGTAGAGACTACTGAATACTAAACTGAATTAAAAGAATCTATTTTCAATTGATTTTTTTTTATTTCTATTTTGCGTTCCAGAGTCTGTTACGCAGCATGTAGCAAATGAAGAAGCAAACCATTCTCCAGCATTCAGTTCCTACTTGGAATCAACATCTAAACCAGCCTATTTCTCTCCAATGACTATAAAAGAAGCCTAGACAGATTAACCTCCACAACTAAAGTTTGCCTTTTTGAAATACCCTTCACAAAAAAAGCTGCCTGGACTGAGAGATGATCTGGGGGTGAGAAAGGCAACTGAGAAAACTGTGTAAGATTAATGGCAATTCTCTCTGCAAGTGAAATAGAATAAAAAGGTGAATGCCAGCCAAGAAGATGGAACACAAACCAAAGATGAATACTGTCTTTCTTGCCATTGCTGTTAACAAAACCATCATGGTTTAGAGAAGTAAGGTTTGCTCAGAAGTCAATTATCAATGTGAATGTAGAGTTCCTGCTTCAAACAACTAAACAAAGATGAGCCCTGAGGTTCCAAACACAAATTAATAAGAAAAGAGAAAGCAAAAGAGGAAAGGAGGGGATACCTAGTGAAGTATCACCCTAAAAATGGGAAAAAAGAAAAATATCAACTCGAAGAATCAAGAGGAATGCAAAGAAAAAGGGGAGTGATTTGTTCTCTCTCATCATACTTTTCTAAGTCCTTTCTCTTCTATGTTCTTTAGATTTATGCTTCTTCATGCCTTTTATGCATTTTTTAACAAATAAACAAATTTTAAAACCCCACAAACTTATTTTTTGTGGATTTTTTTTTCCTGCCAACTGCTTTGTAACTCACATAATTCCATACTACAATGAGAAGATTCAATTTCCTTTCTCTCTCTGTTCTTCCTCTCTCCAGTAAGCTATCGCTTAGTTTAATGCTGAGGGTGGGGGTGGGAGGGTGGCATGTTATTACATTTCCTTACTAGAAGACTCTAGTGCTTGCAATCTGTCACTATACATCCTCTTTTCCTTACAAACCTGTATTTGATCATGGTGGACTAAATAACCTGATGAAGTTGTTTCAGCCTTATCTGCTACAGATCTGTAGCTGCAGTTTTATTGTTACCTGCTGGCCAAACACAAAACCTACCTTTTATTGATCTGTTGATGGAACAATGTTATTCAATACTGCAGAATGAGAGCACTTTCATCTTTTAATTTCCATATGTTTGGTAGCATCAAAAGCTTTTATGTTATCCATGTCATTTGATCTGGGATGTATCATTTAATGATGAAACTCCACCTAACAAAATAAGCCAGCTTTCCTTCCATATCAGTATCTATTCTGTAAGTGGTTTTTGTTTTGTTGCTGTTTTTAAAAATACAACATTAAACCCAAGAACAACTGATGTGAGAATACAGGTTCTCACAGAATAGTTATTGTATTTAGAATATTCAGAAGCAATTTTAATGTGTCCTTTATGGCTACATGTAATTTTTGGCTGCTCATTCTTGACTCTTTGGTAAGAGACAGAGAGATCGTGATTACTTTCTGCATATGTGTACTTAGGAAATGCTCTTTTCTCTTCTATGAGAATGCTATTCAAAAAAAAAAAATCATCTTTCACTTTTTGACAATAACAAGAATTTGTGGGATATCATCTTATTCCTGTGACTGGGGGTTTTGAGACTTTGAGGAATAATAAATAAAAACCGGACAGATTTAACTTTCCTGCATCTAAGGAGGTAATTCCAGAAAAATTGCCTATTCTGATACAGGTGGCAGCACCCGCAGTAATAGTGTAGCCTTATTTTAAGAAAAAAGTAATCCTGAAGTTATGAGCTATTTCTTTTTCTGTGTTTTACTGAATGGAGTAGGAGTTTATAAAATATTGATGAAATAGTATCTTTTCCATTGAAAAAGACCTCTCAGTGGAAGATTCCAGAGAAATTCTAACCATATCCTTCATCTAGGAGACAAATTCAGTTACGACTGAACAGAACGATACATATAATTTTGCAAATCGCAGCATCTTAGGTTTACGTTAACTGTGTGATGATTGGGAGGTAAAGAATTTAAAGATCCACAGCAGATAACACACTGACCGAAATTTTTATTAACAGTTAAACAAAACAGTAGGAGCATGATAATGAAAAAAAGAAAAAAAAAAAAAACGAAGAAAAAAATATTGACAAGAAAAAGGACTACAATAGCTTATAATATCCAGATATAATGATTTAAATTACGAGATAGCAATGTGTGCTGGAGTAAAAAAAAATAATAGCCTGTAAAGTAAGATAGACATCTCTTCAGATAGGATGAATCATTCTCCTTTCATTGATTCTGAAGGAAGCTGGCCTGATCTTTACCTCTTGCCTAATTTTACACAGACAAAATTAGTTAAGAGAAATAGTCCTTTCAGAGACTAATAAAAAGAAATTTACAAAAAAAAACCCAAAAGGAATATTGACAAATTCAAATTAGTGACTTCAGCAAAAGGCCATTAATATGCTTGGGAGTAAAAGGACATGACCCATGTGAGGGAAAAGGCAGCAAAAAGAAGACCTAAAGCAGTGTTTTATGACCTAATCAGAGGGAATGGGTTAATAGAGAAGATGGAGAAATGCTATTCTCTGCGGTGCCCAAGGAAATCATCAGGCTTCCAATCCAAATCAACCTACGATTCTATGATACAACAGTCTGGTGTTACAAGGAATATTCCCTATTAAATATAAGAAATAAATTATGGGAAAATATTGGACCACAATTTGAACTTAGGAGGATAATATGGCTTACTACACAAAACTACACAGTACTATACACTGCTACCTATATGAAACTTCAAGCCATGGGTTGTCTAGTTACCTGCTAATGCCACAAGCTGTCAGAAACAGCTTTTTCTGCTTGAATTATAATGATCTTTTTAGGGCCATTTCCTCATTTCATCCCTCCTGAACACCTCTGATCATCCTATTTTTTTTCTGAGAGGTACCAACCCCTCCATTTTAGGTTAATGATATTGGTATTGTGGAGAATTTGCATAGTAAACACATGCTTTTTGAGTAAACACTATTCTTGTAACACTGGAAATTTAGCAGAAAAAATAGCAGCTGAAAATACCATGCTGAATATCACATCAGTCTGACAAGTTTGGTCAAACTATTAACCTAAGTCACCACAACAGGCTGAAAAAGAAATCTCTTTGGCAGTTGCCTTGTCAAGAGAGGAATACAGGAAAGCTCACGTACTCATGCTCAGAGCAATAATAGGCTAATTCGATTCTAAAAATACTAATATTGAAATGAAGTAGTAGTAGTTATTTCCAGTAAAATCCTTTAGGTGTTACTTACAAACATCATGCTTAATATCTGATACATTTCTGAACAACAACGTACACACTATTAATATGTAACAAAAATGCAATCAATTGACCTCTCACTTGTACCAAAGGCCTTTAAATATGTACTGGTAGTATACAACATGTATCACCATAGTTGAAAAAAAAAATAGCCCAAATAAAAACTAAAGTGCTAAATAAATGTAAAGCATTAGTATTCAGGTCTAGATTGTCAAAAGCACAAACAAATCAAACCATAACTCAAAAATTACAAAAAACAATTAAGATTACTGTTACATCAATGCCTCTCACCAAGAAGCAGATAACCCAAACTAGAGGCTCAGTCAGCAGTAGCCATCAGCACAGCCAATGATGGTGAGGGGGGAAAAAAGAGGATAATTTTTTTCCAGTCATACAGACAAGGATTAGCTTTAGTAAATATGGTATATGAAAATTAAATCCCATCAAGCAAAACTTTTCTGATTTTATTTTCCTATTTATTTTTTTTTACCACATCACTTCATTCTTTTCTTCTCTATAGGCCTTGAATTTTTATTCTCAGATCAATCAATTTTTATTTTAAACTGGCTTCCCTCCATTTACTATATATTCAGTTCAAGGTAAGGTATCCAAAACTGGATACCATGCATCGACTAAGGACTTTCCAGTGCTAAACAGAAAGGAAGGTTTATTTTACATTGTTTATGGAAGTCTGTTTTCCTGTTCATACATCCCAGTATGGAGTTTTGTCTTCTTTTATCCTGTGCAGCAATTTGATAGTTGATGATATGAATTGAAACTATAAACCTCAAGAACCCTGTAAGTTTTTTTTCCAGAACATCTACCTTATTTCTTCTGAACTAGTTACTTAGCTATTGTTATGTTAGGGATGTTTAATAAAGCTTAAAATATAGGTCTCTTCATTTTTTGGAATCACAGAGTATTTTGAAAACTACCCAAGAAGACAGTAGCACCAGAAGAGCACTTGCACAACTTAGTTTAATTTCTTCTTGTGTACTGATTTGATTTTGGTTTAATAAATACACTGAAAAGCCACATCACAGACAACATTAAAAAATCTTTCAGCATTTTGATAAGTTTGCAGAGACCACCATGTTGTATTCTTTGTATTAGCCTACTTGTTTGCAAGATACAAAAAGAGTAGCAGTAAATATCAACCATACAATAGATTCCTTAATTGCTCATTCTTCAAGAAATTAAAATCTCTTATATGTGGCCTTCTTGTTAGTGTAGTCAGTATCACTTCTCATTCTGATACATGCCTTTTACATAATGGTGCAATATTCTTTCTCAATAAAGAGAAAATCACAAATATTTATTCATGTATTGGTAAAATCTTGCTCTCTTTTACAATCAAGATAAAATACTCACTTTATCCCATTAATCCTTTCATCTGTTCTGAATAAGTCCCAGGAATGCACTCCAGGAGGTAGAGAGACAACATGAGTAGTTTTGCAAAGTAGCAGCATAGAATAAATTTTTTTTAAATTGTGATGTGAATTGAGAACCCCAACCCTAGACTCAGCAGACTTTAGTAGTGAAAGATTCAACATTTCTTTTAACTCTGAAAGTGAAGCGTCTGACTGAGGTATTTAATTCATTGATTCAGTTGTCATTACCATTATGGGGTCTTATTGTAGGCAGTGGTTTGGAAAGGTTCCTAGTTGATTACTGTAAAACACAGTTAATACTACTGGTGCTACCGAATTTTTTTTTTTTTTTTTTTTGATTAGAACATGTTTTACCACCAAAATTGAATAGTTTTTGTCTGCTAATAAAGCAATGCACCAAGGTTTATCTGATCTTCCCAAGTTTCTAGCCTCCATCATTCATCTATACTTTTATGCATAACTTGCAGGAAGACTTTAAATTTCACAATTGGTAATGATCTCTTCATTTAGTTTGTTTTGCAGCTTCGTTAAATACTAATGCTCTGTCTTCGGTTTTCTCTTTCAAACCTTTTGATTATTAAGGCCTTTCATGCAGGTGGCTGAGCTGTTGAATCTTAATTCATAATTAATTTTCAGGCAAGTTATTATTATGATCTTTCTTTTTTTTTCCCCTTGTGATTTTCCTGAGCTATGTTTTAGAATATTGCTATTTTATTATTTACATGGACTTACAGTAAAAGCATCTGCTACTACTCGATAACTACTACTGATTTCAGTGAGAGTTATGTTAAGAACAATCAGAGATTAGCACTTTTACAACTGAACTCTGATAGCTTATCTCCACTGAAAACAAGCTGTGAGTCAAGTTAAACAAATGCATATATAGTTTTCAAATCAAAGTGACTCAATCTTTTCAGTCAAAGACTGTAATAACATGAGATGCTTTGGAATGAAACATTATGGATGTTGACATAGCTGTGACTAGTTAAACTATATAGCTCTTGTATAAAAAAAAAGTAGCAAATTTGAGATAGGCCAATTAACTGTATGGATGGTATGCAATTCACAAGCAAAGATAAAGCTTATGTTTAACTTTCCAGAGTGTGAACAGATTTCTCTAAAGATTATAAAGAACCTTTTTCCCAGTAACTTTCTATCTATTTTGTTGCATTGTGGATTTCACTTTTGTCTGAGGTACCAACATCCCCAAGATTGAAAAGCAATGCAACAGCATTTATTGAGCAACCTAATGCTGCCTCCTATGTTTTATGTCACTGGCTGTATTAGCAAATTGGGTCAGAGAAATAGTGTGATCTTGCTGTGAGCCTGTCACTGTCTCTGCTTAACCATGCACAGGTTTGGATCTCTGAGCAGTTTTGATGTACATGAACTAGATACTCCCAGTGCTTCAAGGGGGCATTAGGTTAAAAACCAGCCCGTTAGCTACACCACCACTGAATCATGTGAGTGCACATAACACTTTTTGTCTTCAGTGAATTTTGTGTCATATTTACTGGAAGCTTTTTGCCCAGGAGCCAGGCTAAATATAACCTGAAGCAAAGTCCCTGACCCTATACAATAGAGAGGTGCAGGAGTCTCAGCATCAGCCTAGTGGTCTGCCCCTATTGCACTAAATACTTGCTAATGCAGCAATAGTCTCAGTTTGCTGAGCCATTCACAACATCTAGACATTTCTATAGGCAAATATAAAGAAGCACAGAGTCCTAAGGAATTTTTAGGTAAAACCTGAACTTACCTAAACACCATAAATTAGCTTGGACCGCATTTGTTACTTCAATCTTTTTTAGAACTAGCTTTTAGTCCCTTTAGGTATACATAAAGCATTTTCCGATAGGTTTGTCATAAGAAAATCCTAAGCTATTGTGGTAATATTTTTTTTTCTTTTAAAATATTATTATTTTTTCAAAATTATTCTGTTTTAGAATATTTAGCTGCTGGGCCACATACAGTAAAGACATAGGTAACAATTCTTTAGCTTTTCAGGACCTAGTTTTGGATGTCTGATCTCTAAGGCAAAATTCAGCTGCATTAGGCATCTAAGGTTCTTATGCCTTACACAGGGAAAGTTAAATGCCTCAAACCTGAAGATGACAGAATACAGTGCAGTAAGTTAAACGTCTGGAAAAGGTTGATGAAAACTTCAATAAACTACTGCAGACTGGTATAGCTTTCTACTGAAGTTTCACAGTCCAAAACCTTCTCATAGCCTAGGATCCCTGCAATGTCATGTGATAAGAATGGGTACATAGGAGTCACTCCAAAAGGATATCCTTTCTAGTTCCGTGACTACATTAGACGCCAAAATCTCCTGTAGAGAGTGTAGTCTTTCTTGTAGAAAGACTGTTTCCCTGGGAGTCTAGTGATGTACTCAATAACTCTATGCCTTAATCTTACTGTGAGACTTGTTCTTGTCCTTCTTCTGCTTTTGGTGTTTTAAACCCAGTTCTTCTATTTCTTAGGTGAGAACCCCATCAACAAAGTTCTTAACTAGTCAGAAACATTTTGTATTGCTTCCAGATAAAACTATACCACTGCTCAGAATGGATCTGAAGATGCATGTTTTTGCATGCCAGTAACCACTAGAGCAAGCCAGCTAGCTGAAGGGATTCTGGCTTCCATCCTTTCCTCCAGACAAATCATATCTACATTATGCAGCTACTGTTTCATGTAAAATTCATAAGCATTCCTCAACACAGGAACCCAGAAAACCTCGCTCCCAGTGAGCAATATACAAAATTAGCCAGAAAATTAATGCCCATCTTTTCTGCAATAACCCTGAGGTTAGTTCCCCATCTGGTAGTGAGTGGCTTACATTCACAGTTTGAAGAGTTCAAAGAGTTTGAGAGAGGCTGGATACTGTGTTCAGCTCTGGGGGCCCCAACATGAGAAGGACATGGAGCTGTTGGAGCAGGTCCAGAGGAGGGCCACAAAAATGATCTGAGGGCTGGAGCTTCTCTGCTCTGAAGACAGGCTGAGAGAGTTGGGGCTGTTCAGCCTGGAGAAGAGAAGGCTCCAGGGAGACCTTCTAGCAGCTTTCCAGTACTTAAAGAAGGCCTACAAGAAAGCTGGAGGGGGACTTTTTACAAGGGCGTGTAGTGATAGGACAAGGGGCAATGGCTTAAACTGAAAGACGGTAGGCTTAGATTAGATCTAAGGAAGAAATTCTTCACTCTACGGGTGGTGAAACACTGGAACAGGTTGCCCAGAGAAGCTGTGGATGCCCCATCCCTGGAAGTCTTCAAGGCCAGGTTGGACGAGGCTTTGAGCAATCTGATCTAGTGGAAGGTGTCCCTGTGTCCCTGCTCACAGCAAAGAGGTTGAAACTAGATGATCTTTAAGGTCCCTTCCAACACAAACCAATCTATGATTCTACAAAAAATTTTGGGACAAAAATCAACAGAAATCCTGAAATAAGAGCTAGAGCTCCAGATTCCCAGTTCAGAGAATTCATTGCAAATAAGGACTGTTTTGTTCAGAAAAAAATAACTGTTTATTTTACAAAAGGCTGTAGAGCCACAAACACTGCATTCTTTGCTGTGTAGTGATAAATCTTCAACATGTAAAATACATCTATAGGAAATAGATGCCTATATATTTCATAGAGAAAAGTATGCGACTGAAAAACCAAGAGGCCATTCCTGCAGGTCTAAGTTCAGGTAGAGATAATCATCCTCTGAAGGCTTTCACAAGCAAATGACTCACTCCCATTGGCTGTAAACAGAGTATAGGCTCTCAATTTAGGAAGACGGCATCTCAAAATATAAAAAGATCAGACCAGATTATGTCGGCTAATTTGAACCATAGCTATATGACAAATTTTCAGGTCAGACAAAAAATTTTAAATTTTGTTTGTTGGGTTCAGGCAGCAATTGAGAAGGCATTTTTGCAACTTTGGCATTTAAGGCTTTTAGGCACCTACAGTCTTTCCTGGCATAGACTTGAGTCCACTACACAATTTTACATTCTTCAGTCTTATTCAGATAGAAAAGATGTCACAGTCTGCAGTGAACCAGTATTGAAAATCTGCTGTAACCTGTATTTTTTGCCTATATCAAAGTTAATATGGTATTTTCTTTGATTCAGGAAGCTTGAATTAGAATATTAAGTTCTTAGACACATTCTAAGTTCTGGATATATTACAGATTTATAGATAAGCCTTCTAAGCAATTTTTCAAAACTATGCATGCAACAAGGTCCTATGAAATACCTGAAAAGTTAGTAGGATGTATGCCTGGTTCTTAAGATTTTGAAAAGGTCTATAATTGATGCATCACAGCAATAATGTAACTTATTCTTCAGGTAAGAGATGGTTAAATTTATTTTGCTGTTTGAAGAAGCAAGAGGGAATTTCTATGAAGTCATTTTTATCTTGATTACTGGAAGATGTCTTCCGCTAGGAGAGTTCATAGCATTCAGTGCTGTTACAACTGGCTCTTATTTACGTGATAGTGAATAATGATTTAAAGGTGGGGTTTGGGGTGGGTTTTTTTCCCCTGAAAAGAGAGGAGAAGCAAAGGGACAGGACAGAGAGAGGGAGAGATGACTTGAAAGAGAGAGAAGACTTTTTACTCTCCTGTTTGATTCCTCTTTTACCTATTTCATAGAGTGGCTATTTCCCTTCTATTTCTCTTAAAAAAAATGAAAACAGAAAACAGACTTTTAAAATAACTCATTTTATAGTTTAAAAAATACCTGACAGTTTAAGCTGTACAGATAAGTATTTAAATGTTATTTAATGTAATAAAATCTCTTATGTGATCTCTCAGAAAAGCAGCATTTCACTAGATGAGAATATTTCATGAAAACAAACAGTGCAGAGTTCTGCTGGAAGACTAACTGTCTATATGTTCAAGAACTGCGTTTGCTAGTGAAAACAGAATTGTGTTTCTTTCAGTCTCTTGACCTTCTCAGCCCTTTTAATTTCTGTTTAACAACATAAGTATATATACCATAGCACTAATTAGACTGAAGCACTTAAATTACTATACTAGTCTTTAGTTTGTGTTTTTTACATTTTTATTCCAAAACTTAACAATATACATAATAGTTTTTATTCTCCTTTGAAATATTAATTATACTTGATTTCAACATCAAATGTGATATTATTCTGTTCTACTTTTCTCCTAACTACTGCATTTTTAACTGTACTAACATAAACCCAACAACATCGTTCAGTGATTAATTTTCTAATTCATATGAAAGATATGATATATGTTGGACTTGTAGAATTCAAAGGCAAGTATCTAGAAATTAAACAGTCAGACAAATAATATAGGCTTTGTTACATTATGGCAATTATGCTATAGAAGTATCCAGTATTGATTGTGCAGCATTTTCCAAAAGACCTCCAGAATATAAACTTTTGAATGTAACAGTTATCTTCCTGATTGCACAAACTGAAATCCTTCCTGCCATCCACTGTTAGACCTGTTGTGACTAGTTAGACTGCCAAAGTGCACTCTTGTTGTGAGATGATGGTAGTAAGGAAGTAAGTTTGCACCTTTTGTCAACATGCTCTGTGTGTACAGCAAAAAACACTTTACAAAACCAGACATGTTAAGCACATTGTAAGATCAAAAAGAAACATGGCTAACAAGATCAAAATAGTTATCATTAGCTACTATAACTAAAACATTGCAACACCAGATTCAGTGAAAATTAGAAATGCAAAAGTGATGATGAATAAAACAGTTCGGGCTTTTAAATACTGCCCATTATTTTCTGTCCATGCTTCAGCGAATGAAATTAAAGAGCTCCAGAGCATAAGAAAGTCCATTTTATATCTTTCAATAAGGTTTAATTTTCCTGCTATATACACACTGAGGCTTTTTTAATCACAACAGAACTAGATTCAGCATGAAATCACACCTTGAAAAAAAATCTTTATTTTAAAAAGATTTTAAAACTCTTATTCAACCTAGATTATGTTAAATTTATTCAAATAATGGTGTTAGCAAAGAAAAATGTGTTACTGTTATACAGAGTTTGATTACAGTAAGCTTCTTTCTAATTAGCCTTAGCAAAACTTGAATCTAGCATAAAGAAATTCTTGTTTTAAGTGAAAATATACAGATTAAAATTAGTCTTATTCCTTGATTTGACTACTTTGATTATTCATTTTTTGACTAGTAGTAGGGAAGACAGAAGGCTCTTTGATTTAATGTATCTGGTACAAAGGATGTTCTCCAAAGCAGATTACTTCCAAGGGAAAAAATGGCAGCCAAAAATATGTCAGTGAACCTGCATTGTTTAGCAACCAAAAGAAATATGTTACTGATTGACATTACAGCTTTTGCTTTGGGAAAGGCTTATGGCAACATTGGTTATCTTCAGCACATGGTAGTGGGTAATGATGTACCTTTATATTTTTAAGGGCTAAAAAGAAAAAAATCGTAGAAGACCTTAGAAGATGTAGAAGAAAATGCAAGATTTAAGGGTCTTTTTTCATGAAATAATTTAATTTTGTGTAGTAAAGATACCTTCTTACACTAAAGAATTGTATGTGGAAAATATTGGAAAACATTGGTATATACAGTACTGGAACAAAACAAGTATCTCTAAAGGATGAACTATTTTAATAATAATTTGTTTGACATTTTATAGTAACTCAGTGTATCTATACCATATCATGATCTAGGGAATTTGTAGACAACGTGTCATTAACACAGAGGCAAAGGTTGATGTATAGTCTGTTTCACCAGAGGCAGTAGCGCAGCCTCTGGCAGCCCTCTGTTTGTGTTCATGTTGTGGGTCCTGAGTGCATTCCCAGAGGGTTCTGATTACAATCTTCTGCAATATAGATGGATTATCCTTAGGCATTCAACAGGGTATTTCAGGCCCCCTAGCAAGGAAGACACTTCTAGCACTTGCCCCATCTCTATGCTGTCAGCAAAACATTCTAGTCAATGTTAATACTTCCCATAAGAAAACTTCATGACATATATCATGCAGGCAGGAATCAGGCTTGAACTTCTGGGCTTACAAACTTTGCCATCACTCTTCCGAGATCAGTTTGTACCTTTATATGGCAACCGACACCACCAGAGAACAACAGGTTTGCTCCTATAAGCTTGGCCTGTTTGAGTGAGGAAACGAGCCCTTTTCTTGCCTCCCAAAACTCTCACCTTGCCTGCACTCCGGTCCTCCGCCTACAGGCCAGACAACTGCTTCATGGAATGCATGTCTCACCTACAGACACGTTAGACTATTTTGGGATGGGTTTATTTGCTTTTTTTGCATATATGGGATGATGTAAGAGTAAACTAAAGCCGGGAACAGAGTTTCTTCACAAAAGCCAGTCAGGATAAGACTATTATCTCAAAAAACATACATGTTATTTCCTCTCCAAAATCCTTAATTTGTCCAGAATTGAAAGAGTTTTTTCCTACCTCTCACAATTATAAATAGGACAGATCTCTGAGCCAGTTTCCATGCTTTACTGCCTCTCAGTCATCGACTAATTGTCCTGAAAATTTAACAGAGAGGACACTGCCTGGATCACGCTGGAATGCTCTAAAATCACACACCCATTGGGAAAGCGGACTTAAGATACTTGAATCAAAGAGTCAAGTCAGTCAATATGAAGAAAAGCATCTTTATACACAGCTCTCTACAAAAGTCCTTTCAATTAATTAGCCATGCTACATGGAAAAACAACATCCAGCTTAAACCAATACTGAATTCCACTAAGATGGTAATAATCCACTTTGGTTTCAAAATAAGGACTGGATGATGTTCCTTTGGACACTCCAGAAACTAGTTAGAGAAAACAGCATAGCCCACCTCACACAAAGACACTGGTCCGGTAACTTTACAGTGATTCCTGGAAACAGATTTTGTACAGACATTGACATACACAGAAATCAAGAGATAGTAGATATCATACAGGAAATAGTTCTCTTACAGTAAGAACTTGTTAGGATTCCACTTCAGTACAGGCAAAATTCTTCCAGATATCTGGTACTTGTGAAGACTTTGAGTATTTATGTGGACAGCCAAATAAATCAGAAATCTTCTCTGACAGTAAATTACCAATGTAATACGAGTTTTTGAAGAATAAAATAATGCATGAAGGTGTAAATACATTGTTGGCATGTAATGTAGAGACTTTCATGCCTTGGAAGATATATGCTGGACTAGGACAGATAGCTTCTGGATTCCTATGGATCTGAGGGTACACACTGGAAGGTGCTGAGACCTATCCCCCTCACCACTTTTTAACTAGCTAAAATACACAATAAAGGCCAGATGGTTTAGCCATCAGAAATCTTGTCCTGCTAGGCAGTGTGACAAGACACTAAAGACGAGCCTTGTAGCCCCTACAGAATCAACAGGAGCTACGCAATTTATAATACAATAATTTTATTAGAGAGCAGCAAGGACCAGCTACTGCCTGATGATAAGTTGGGAGGGGTGACCCCAGAACCGGCAGAGCCTGCGCTGATGGGAAGCAGTCCTGCAGGGACTAAACACTGTGAGCAGAGCCTGGTGGCTGGTCCACTGGG
Organism: Tauraco erythrolophus; assembly: GCF_009769465.1. Classification (NCBI taxonomy): domain Eukaryota; kingdom Metazoa; phylum Chordata; class Aves; order Musophagiformes; family Musophagidae; genus Tauraco; species Tauraco erythrolophus. The sequence continues at coordinate 47,311,083 of NC_141466.1, read as the reverse complement.
TCCCTCAAGAGCCCCAGACACAACAAGCAATGAACCAGACCCAGACAGTCCAGTCAGGAGCAAAAGGAGATGGGGGCAAATACAGGGCTGGAGATAAGGCTACACCATGTGTCCCAAGTCCATCCATGAGTCAGGACCAGAGGCAAGGCTGAAGACAAGCTGCAACTTATGTCCTAAAGGCCCATCCAGGAGATGGACTTTCAAGAGCACAAGTCCTAGGGCCATCTAGGAGATGGGTTGGAGAGAGGATTGAAAAGCTTCATGCCTAATATGTAGCTTGGGCAGGAGCTCATGGCTGCAGGCTGAGCTGCAATGGGGCTCCTGGCCCCATGGGTGATGCTGGAGGAGGCCCCAGAGGAGATCTGGCAGAGACAGTAAGGCTGAATGGTGCCTTCAGAGCCCTGACAAACTTGTAATTAGACTTAAATTCTATAAAAAGAAGTTAAAATATGATGTCAAATAATTACTAGGTAACTTCTTTCAAACAATAATTAAACTATTCTGATCCTTCTTTATCCATTGTTTATTGATGCATTGAAAAAAATCCTGTTGCAGTGTGTTTTTCAAAACAGACATCAAACAGCAGGCTGAAACAATACTGTTGACCCCACTGAATATTTACCTTTGCAGATACAAAAGCAGGGAAAATTAGGCTCATGAGAGGCTTAGCTAACTAGGAGTTTTGCTATTTGGCATAAGAAACTGAGGTACAGGTACAGACCTTTTAACCAGAAAAAGCTATAATTAATTGGGGAATTGAGCATAGAACATGATAACTTGCTTGATCAGAATATATAGACTAGTACCAGGACTGATTTAGTATTAAGCATTTTGATAAGTCACTCACGAGATTAAGTTGTACTAATAATGTAACCATCCTATATTATTGATGCAGAAGCGAAATAAATATACAGAAGTGATTGGTATATCCAATAAGAATTTAAAAAATAATAATAATTTTGTAGCATCAAGGAAGAGAGAAATGCTTGGAAAGTGGAAACATACAGAAAAGAGTATTTATAAAGTCTGACAAATAGTTTTACTGGCTAAAAATAACAGGTTAAATAGTTTTTGTCCCGCTGCTCTGAGTTATGTTCCTTATGCCTGAGTTGGAGACACCTGCTTTGATTTTAACAATAAGAAAACAAAAGCCTGAGCTTCTATTGAATGATACCTGACATAACAACAAAAAATAAACCAGCAAAAATAACAAATGTTTATTACAACCTATCCAATATGAATTAATGATGCCCTTACCTATGGCATATTTCAACATCTTTATATATTTCTAGAGAGGCAGAGCTGTAGGCTATAGCTTCTTCACTGACTTTTTTTTCCATTGCCTATTGCTCCATTTTTTTTTTGCACTGAATATTGTGCTGTCACTAATAGAATTAGGGAATTTTTACAGGACAAAAATGTAACATAAACATTTTCTGCAAGGTGAACAGATATATTTGTTTCCCACAATCAGTTGGTCTCAATAAGATTTACTGAAGAAGAATGGTTACACATCTATGAACATTTTAGCAAAATAATGACATAATAGCATACATGAATATATAATACCTACTTGTCAGGCAGAAATGGAAAGTAGGGCTAATAGATAAGAAAAGTAAAGAAATGAGAACAATATGTTTAAGTTGATTTCCTAAGAAAATGAAGCACATAAAACTATACTTGTCTGTCTGCCTGGAATACTCCTCTGAGAAGTGTCAGCTAAATCTGATAGCTAAATTTGATAAAGAAATGTGTGGGGGAGAAGTTAAGTTCCTACAAATTTCTTGAAAATCATTTTGCTTGCATACTGTTAATGCCCTTTATATTTCTCTTGTAAAGAACTCCAGATTTTAGTTCATATCTGTGTTAGCGTTAAGAAATTACAGTGACACAGCATGGTGACCGACAAGGAATATTCTGAAGTGAAAGAGAAAGAAAAGATCATCTTGGTAAGAGAGATTAGGGTAGGATTTGGCTCAAGGTTAAGTTGCCCAAATATACAGGGTCTGAAAGTAGGTTTCTACATTCCCATAAGAGATAGTGCTGATCTTGTCAGTCGAGCAGGAGAGGGATTCAGTTCAGCCCCAAAGAACACGCGACTGGTCAGTGGACTCAACTCTGATGCAAATTACATACCCTTATTCAGAGAATCCTACTATGCAAATAGTATTTTAAAACTTTTAAAAACTTGTACTGAAGAACTATGATAATTTTATTTTACCATCCAAATGAGTCCTTCTGTGCAAGAATTTTGTGGCCTGATGATCAAAAGGTGGAAGGGCATAGAGCTTATAATTAGAATTATGCATCATTGGAAAATTCATTTAGTAAAACAATTTATGTACTTACTGAGAGTTAACAAGTCCTGAACTGATGTGGTATTTCACAGCCTCAATAATGAAATGCAGTAGCATTCGTAACTTTTTTTTAACAAAAAAAGTTTAGTCACCATCTTGTCTGAATGACTAGAGGCTACAGTCATGATTACTTCAAACATCTCAGATTTTTAAATCTTAGATTGATTTTTCAGATCAGACACCATAATTAGAATCTCCTTAATGCCCTTCATTAATATAAAAGTCACAACATCTTGTTATACAGACTTAACTTTCTAATGCAATTGCCTAAAACTCTTATAAAAAGTCCTTTAGGAATTGGTTCTGTTTTATCTGTAGTAATGAGTCTTCTATATAGTCTACATTTTCACAGAGCAGTTATGAAGCTTTACTCTGTGACTTCAGTTTCCCTTGGGCTCTACTTCAACTTATATCAGCGCAAGGGAACAAGCAAGTTTTCAAGGCAACAGTTTCGGTTAACTTCAATAATATGGAAGTTTTCAGAAGGATTCCACCAGCCAAAGAACACTTGCAGTTAGCTTTTAGTTTTATTTTTTAGTTAGGATAGCAAAATTTTATTAGTTCTAAATGTGAAAAAAAGAAGACACATAAAGATACTAAGATAAAGAACAGACAATATGGTTCATGTTTCTATTTCTGTGAAATTAAACTGTTAAGAAAATGTACACTTCACAAATATACTTTAATATAATGCATACTGTATTAAATATAATTAATATTATTCTTTTGGTGATTAAAAGGTAAGCAGTATTTCTGTACTTTGACACAACAGTTTCAGTCTCACTTCTTTGGTTATCTTGCAAATAAGTAGTTAAACAAATTTGAGAGAACACTGTCTTTTAATGAATAAGACACTACAGATAAAGTCATCTGGCTAAACATGGGTGCAGTGTATTTACAGCAGTTATAACCCTGGTCAGTATGCACCCTTAGACAGAACTGAACTGTAAACCATAAAAATACCTATAATAAACAATAATTCCAAGATTTCTCCTGGAATACTCCTCCTCCTCCTCCTCCTCCTCCTCCTCAAAAGCACCATTCTATAATGTTAAGCCAGCCACATTTTGCTGTGGTGAATTTTCCTAGATAGAGAATTCCAAAAGCAGGGCCCAGGATGAAAATCCTCCAAATCCAGTATCTTTAATCCTCACCATTCTGCTGTAAAAAAAATAACACAGCTATCTCAGCTGTATATATACCAAATTTGTCATATAGGGCACCTCATGTGACCAGTTGTTGTTTGCTGAATGGAAAACACACACTTTACCAAGCTGGGAATATCATGGTTTTGAGGATTGTCACTGAACATCACTTACAGTCAGCTATGAAAATGGAACCAGAGTGGTAAGATCATCCTACACTAGAGGCTAGTTAAGGATGATGCAAGCCCTTGAGACAAATGGATAGAGGTCGAATCTTTGAAAGTTTTAGGAGGTCTTCATGAACTAATTTCAACTGAGTTTGCTACAATGACAGAAACGGGGACCCCCATCATCAGAAAGAAAAGCATGCACCTTCACCACAAGCTGTAGATGAAAAAAAGATTTTTATGCTGTTCATTTGCATGGAAACACAGAGGCAATTTGTCCACTTAGAAAAAATTGAATGAAACACTTTCCAAATCCCCAGAACTTTTTTAATCTATTTATCCAAACGCTTCGCATCTGGACAAGCATTACTTCTTTTTTAAGCTTAGGTAACAGCAAATATTTTTAAAATCCACGTATTTCCATTAACCTTTTCACAAATGTGGGGATGATAATGAAATTGCAAAATACAGGCCTTGTAAAAAGAAGTAGTGGAATATAAAATTTACAGGAATGATAGCACAACACAAAAATAACTCTGAGCAGCTTTGCATAGAGTATGAACAGGGGAAATGGTAAGCTGAAAATTTATGGGATCTTACGTGTACGCCCTCTCATAAAGAATTAGCAGTTCCACAGCACAATCTTCTGAAGCGTCTTTCAGACGAAACCAATGGGGTTTAAAGCAAAGACATGTACATATAACTCATATTTCTACACGGAGAAAAAAAATCAAAAAGTTAATTTGGGAATTTAAGATGAAGAAATTATGCTTAATTATTACCTAAAACATCCCATGGGGGAACATTTATTTAAATATATTTTGCAATTTAAATATAATTATCATTATATTAGCAATTCCAACAACAAACATGTAAATTGGCAACTCAAAATGCTGACTTGATTTCATTTTTGTTCAACGTAAATATACAACTTAGAAATATTTCTCTCATTTTGTTTAACGAATTGCTATATTATAATAGAGTTGGAACATATTAGAAATGCTCAAATCTGAGTAAAAAGAGGAAGCTGAAGGTGCCAAATACTTCTTCTAAAGATACTTAGCACTTTGCAATGATCAGTCCTTTAAAGTTAACTACAACTGTTGCTTGTTTGGTAGCGAGTGAAATGACGTATCGTAACTTGTCTCTATGCACCTTTTTGAGACTGGCTTCACAGGGCACACTTCACCTTGGAGAACAGAGCCCCACGACTGCCTTGCTCTAAGTCTGTGTTTCTGGTGCATTGCTCAAAACAGAGCGTCTGTTGTTCCTTATTTCCCTGTTCTACTCTTTCACTAGCCCATGCGTGTCTGCTAATGTCCGGTTTTGGAGCATATAGCTTGCTGCAGCACCACAAGCTGCTCCATTGCCCTGGGAGCACCAGCTAGTCCTTGCGCCTCTCCATCACTCCTCCCTCCACTTCCTGATTACTCATGAGAAGCCTGGGCTTGGTGGTCCATCTTTTGCAGGAGACACAGCACAGGGAGTGAACACTTTGCCAGCTTGGACTAATAGCTTCGTTGTTGTTTCCTGAGGGGGTCTTTCACATTTCTCCTGATAGCACTTAATTCCCAGCCTTTTCTACCTCCCACTTACTTGCTTACTTCCAATCCTCTTCAAAGTATTTGACTTTTTTTTTAATTTGTAGAAAATCATTTCATATACACAAACTGATGCACATTATGGTTTTATATCTATATATATTCAGGAACTATCATAATATCTTGATTTTGACTTTCATATCAAACTGAGTTTCCACATTTCCTGTTGACTCCAACTATAATAACATTATTTTTTAAGTGTCCATTAAAATATGACTGTGGAATCATATAATTGTAAAATCAAATAATCTATGGGCCAGTTTAGCGTACTTTTTATTAAATTTAATTTTTCTGATCCGGTAAATTTGCACTTGCTTTTTCATATGCGGATGAGGGATTTTTCAAACAAACATGATGGACGTGAAAGTGTATTGAAATTATATAAACACTTTAAAAAGTAGGGTTTTTTTTAGTGTTTGAAAGCCATGATAAAAATTACTAAATTAAGCAAATAACTCAATAGAAACTAATTACTTAACTTACATTGTTTGCTTCCCCAGCTGCTAATTGATTGTTCGTATGTATTAAAGTAAGCAAATGCTTAAACTTTAAAATCGCTCTTTGGATTGATCACAGTTTTTTACATGTATTACACATTCACTCTTTGAGTTGTGAATGATGAGTTGTAATTAGTTAAATTAACCATCCACTCATGTGTCTGATGGAGGGAACCCTTCTGATAGTAATAATTGCAAATACATCTGAAGTTTGTATTTGCATGTGCCAATATAAAATTCCAGTTCTGAAACTGGAAATAAAAGCTTTGGTGACAGTATGTCACCAGCATAACAAGTTAACAACATTTTCCTGGAACGTGATACAAAAAAGTATGACCATTTCAATTCATATAATGGCCTGAATTATTATTTTGAATTTTTGTCCTAAAATAAAAATAAAACCAAAGAACCCCTATATCTTCACTAAGTTCCTGCTCTGACTTGACTACCAACGGTAAGAAAAATGTACCTATCAAAATGCAATGGCTGGTAACTCTGTTTTCATAAGTCACTTCAAGTTCATCTTTAGAGATTTTAAAAGGCTGAAGAAACAACTATGACAAAGCATTGTTTTGTACATATTAAAAGGCATCCAGATTCCCTTCTCTCCTTCTCAGATGTAATTCTAGGAAAGTGTGGTTTGACATTGTTCTCTCATGACAATTTTAGATGAAAGATTGATGGCTTTTTATATGACAAGCCCAACAAATTTCTTTGGTGTTGAACAAGATCAGGTAATCCATAAATCATTTTGATCTAAATTATGAAAAGAAGCAATTAGATATGAACTATTAGGAAAAATTATTTTGATTTACAACTGGTAATATCTTTTCCTTAATTAACCCTTAATTAAAACACAACCTTAATTAAAAGCATTATTTCCATCAACAGAGAGTGCAGCTTTATAGAAATATGAACAACAGTGCTCAGTGGCACCACTTCAAATGCACATGTGCTGTAGAAAAGCTCTTAATATTGTCGGAGAAGAGACTGACATAATAGCCTGTGTCAGGGCACCTTTTGCTAATGTCACTGAACAACACACAGTGACATGATACACAGATTTGAATGACACAATGGCTCGTGTCAAAGAACCAGATGTAGTAGTTTGAGGATGTCAAGGTACATTGAGCTTTTTTGAACTTCAGCATACCTAGAAGCAATACTAGACCACGGCACTATGAACTGAAAAGCAGTGGACTATAACAACCAGACAAAATCTAGTTTCACATAATGTAAATAACTATAGCTTGCATTCAAATATCATAACGATACTGATTATAAACTGTGAAGAAACTTGTGGTACAGTTCTTTCTTATCTTAATTCACTGAATTCCTGTATATTATCATGATCTGAAAAGGTAGGTGGATGCTAAGCAGTATGTACAAATATTCAAGACAAAACTATACAGACAAAGAAAAAAATGGATTGTTGAGATAATAAATATATCACATGATACACTGTGGCATTAAAAACAGAAACAAAACAACACAAAAAAAAAAACACACAAAAAAAACACATTTTACTCAGGGAAAAAAAAACTAATAATGTATCACACAGCTCATGCCTCATCATTACGGGACAGTTTTGGAACATTTTACACTATTCCTTTAAAATAAAATACTGTCACTTTTTTGCTTCATAATGCCTACATGCATATGCTGTCTTTATACCATCATCCTAATTAAGAGAATTCAGTAACAGGTAGAACATTAACATTGTTCTTCTGCTCATTTAACTGCAAGTATTAAATATAGCTTGATTCACAAGGCCAGAAAATTGTCCCATTATACTCAACAGGATTAAATATGTGCTTCTTTAAGCGGGTCATTGTTCTAGCGAAATGGTTTCCTGCCTATTCCAGTGTCTTTTGGGAAGCAAAAGGATATATTTGCCAGTTCACTTGCGATCTTTGTCTTTGAGTGGGTACAATGCTGCAAAAAGTTGCCGCTGGTAAAGAGGGCTGTATAAATCTGACTGGGCGTCACTAGATGTCAGTGTTGCCAACGGGCTTGTGCTGCTTCTTATCCAAAAAAGCAGGGCATGCATCTTGGAGAAATTCCTCTTTTTAAAAAGTGCTCCCTAACAGGTGCTGTCTTCTTTTGGATGCGGAAAATGCATTGCACTTTTTCATGGTTGCGATATCAGTTAAGTGATAAACAGTTCATGAAAAAGGCACTATTCAATTCCATGGGTTTTGTGGTTTTTTTCGGGTTTGGGGTTTTTTTTGACATATTGTGGGTGATATAAAATGTAAAGGTTGGACTACCCGAATGACAGCCATTCCTATGCTGGACTATTACTTAGGACTATTTAATGCTGCCAGACAACAATGTGACCAGAAGAAAAAAAAAGAAAAAAAGGTGTATTTATGAGATGCAATATTTTCAGAAGTTTTGAACAACGTCTGACTGAATCGTGCCTTTACTATTTCAGCATGAATTTGAAATTGCCTTTCTCTTGTCAGGAATAAAAGTTCAGCACTCTGTTCTCCTGAGAGGTCACAGCCCTTCTTTTGGTGAGGAGATCAAACTCTCTGATATCAAATTCAGTGCTATATGTTCTTTGTGGTTTAATACTTGTGGGTCAGTACTAAGAAACAGGCCTCTGAGATTTATATCTTGATTTTGCAATCAACACTCTTTGTGAACTTCAACAAGTTACTTATCTCTCTGTTTCAATTTCCTCATCCTCAGAGAAACAGAATTAAGGGAAGGAGACATGACAGGATGTGAATAAAGAGAGTCTGAAAAGGAAAAGTAATTTTTTCCAGATTTTTTTTGGGGGGCAGGGGTGAAGGGAATGTTGTTTCTTGTTATACTTCTTTCAAAAAGTTGGCTTTTTAATGCAATTGTCACTTAAAATATATAATGTAAAAAATAGTAATTTTAAGATGTCGACTGTTAGCAATCTGTGAGACATACTAGCTAGAAAACATTCAAATCATTAAAACATGAGAACAGTTCTGTAATTCATGTTGCATAATTCAGAAATCAACATAATGGAGTGTTAATAAACAATAGATTTGCTCTGAGGAGGAGATCTATAACAGTTAGTACTATCAGTCATTGAACTAGAAATTATGACTGAATTTACTGAACAGAGTTTTCCTCAAAACTGTGTCATGAAAAGTTTTACATATTCAGCTTTCCTAAAGCAAAGATATTCTTATTAGTTTGAACAGGGATCAGCCATACTATACATATTGTTGTACTACATACATCCTGGAGATTATTTTCGACATGTTTAGACTCAGATTTGATTTTGAAAATGATGCTAATGGAAGACATTCTACAGAAAAAAAATAAAGCATGCCTATTAATTAAGTAAAAAGACAATACAAAAGACACAAGATAGCTACTGATTCTATTTGTCCTTTACTATTCGTTCTCTCTGTTAGAATATACAATTTCTTCAGGCCAAGATCCAGCCTCAGTATCAAGGATAAAAAGCCCTCGCTTCCCATTGCCGTTAACAATGAACCTTCTGTGCTAATACAATGCAACATATGCACGAGAGCTAAACAAGAAAGTGTCTTGAAAGGCAAGAACAATGATCAGTTAATAAAAAAAAAGTCAGAAAAGTGTTAATACTGTCTGATATTATCAACACATAATTATAAAGCTATTTCAAGAAGCAAACGAACAATGAAATATCCGGGCCAAAATACAATGCAGTGCAGCTGAAAAGAGGCCAAAGGATGAACCATGTTATTTATCTTTTATTCTTTTGCTGAAGTAATTTAAAATGCTTGAAGGTGTTGCTACTAATTATGAAATCATCTCACCAGTTCACTCCTAAAAACTTCAGACTCGGTCTAGAGGGACAACTAGAAATTATTTAATTAATGTACTCCAGATAGTCAAGCTTAATTTGTGTCTCATTAAAAAGCCTCCCCCACTGTTGCTGCTGGCTTCTGGAAATTCAGTGTTTCCACTTACATGGCCAGGGCTAGAGCTAAAATAAGAGGTAATTAGGGGAACATGAAACTATTGTTTACATCAAATTAAGGAAGTTTTATGAGGCAGAAACTACAGAAAAGAGTGATTCTGCGCATAAAGCAACACAATGAGTAGAGTTAAGCAGAGCACCATTACCACATCAACTTCCTATGAGTTGTACAGCAGAATAGTATAATTTGCTGATACTGTTATCTGCCTTAGGTGGATGAGTTTGTCTTTCTTAATTCAGTTGTTTCAAGTACTAAACATATATGATGATTCCTTTACTCTGTTAATGACTGATGTGATGCCAACCTGGACTAGACAGAGACGTAAATATCAATGAGGATGTCAAGTACTGGATTACTTTATAGAGCAACTTGGATTTGGAGGATACCTAAGAGAAGCTGGTTGCTTTTCATTACCATTTTTAATCTTGGATAATTTGGGCAAATTTCAGAACAAGTGTATATGAACAGAAGGTCCTGATAGGAGTAGGTATACTATAACTAAAAGGATGTGTTCTGTCAGTTTAAAATGGCTTTTATGGAATTTCTAATGAGAAGATATGAGAGACTGCAGTTATTTCCCACATGGAAAACACTGAATACTAGCCACCTCTGCCTTCTGCTTTGTCATCAAAACTAGATCAGGAAAAGCTGACATCTTCCTGCACAGCTGGAGCTTCAAATTAGACAGTAAATCCTCAAGACTACAATCTTTCTTCAACACTGTTCACCTAAGGGCTTTGTGACAGCAGTCTGCTGGAAAACAAAGACTTCACATACATGAGTGGCAATAAATAAAACCAATATATACATACACATACATTCAAGAACTGTAGAGGTAATGAGAGAAAAAAGGATGCGACTGTCTTTCAAATAGCCATGAGAAACCTAGGCTGAAACATCCCAGTAAGGAGAATCACTTGATTTTTCGAACCACTCTGGTTATAACCCCGTGACAATTCATCCGTTCCACCAGCTCTTGAAGTGCAAACTGCAAAGCTGCAACAGGCACAGCTGGGGAATACACAAGGTAACATTTTACTTAGCTCATTCTGTCCACAAAAAAAAAAAAAGAAATACCACATATATGCCCTACCCATAAGTGCACTAGCACTGATACAACTTTTTAACAATAATGCCTAGTATAGATTACTATTTTGATCTTTAAAGTGTTCTTTCCCAAAGAGCTTCTATTTATTTTGTAAGATCTAATTTTTTTCCTGTGAATAATAAAACTAGCTGCAGTTTCTGTTGTAGAACCGCAGGAAGATGTCCCCATAGTAGCTATGTGTAAAGATGAGTTTTCATGCTCACTCTGAACTTTGGAGGGGTTGGGGTTGACCCTGCCAATTCTACAGCCTAGTTGTTTGCCAAACTCTCATTTCTTTTTCAAGGAATACCCCATCTCCCTAAAAGCAAAGCAAAGTGAAGACTATGGCCAAACAACATTAAAAAAAAAAAAAGCCTCAGCTATTTTCCCTGTTCAAATAAATATACAGTAAACTCACACAAACTAAAAAATAAATGCAGATTGAACATTTTTTTCTGGAAGGATTAGTTTAAAATTCTTTCTAATTTTTTACTTTGTTTTATAAATTTCAAGGGAAAGAATCGAAAAAAGTCCTCAATTCTTGCATTTTTAAGCATCTCAAATGTATGCATACTATCTGGCTAGTCAGCAATAAATAAAATAAATTTTAAAAAAATCACCAGTAAGATCATCACATAACGGGAAAAAAAGAAAATCCTTTAACTTCTATACAAGAAATAGTTGAGCACTCCTTGACAGTGGGTTCATAGACTTCAAATCATCTTAATAGTTTTGAGTAAGTCATATTCATTTACAATTGCCTGGCATAAATCAAAGATTCCTTTCAGCAAGCATCAGAGAGATGATGAGATATCCAAACGTCTGTCCTCAGTGCCCCTTGAATTTCATACACACAATGCATAGTTCTTACTCTCTGATTCGAAGCTCTGATGTCCATTCTTGGTTCCCCTGTATTGCAAAACTGATCTTCTTTTAGTGAATAAAAATCCTGTTTCTTCTCTTGCAATGAATTAATATCAAAGTAACTGTCACGTTAAGCTGAGTAATGGTAATATTAAAAATATATTTTTGTGCACCTAGACATCAAAACGTAACTACAGTCTTAGTCTCAAGGTCAAATGTCAGAACAGAACCTGAAAAGAACTTTAGATCAATATCAGGTATCTGTGATCTGAAGCTAATGTTCTCTGATAACAACATAGTAAACCCTTTACATACATAAGAGAAAATCAACAAACTACAATGAGATAACATTAACTACTTTAATACTGTATACAAGGAAATATAACCAATTTAAATCTCACAAGTCTGAAGGACATGCAATTACATTTTGGTATAAACACTGTCAAACTTTGCTTCTGTTTAGTCCACTTATTTTAACTTCTGGTACACTGAAGCAGGAAAACTTAATGCTTTTATGTACTGTAGCTGCAAGACTAACTTCTCTGTTTTTAAACACGAAAGATGGAGCACAGCAGCTTCTGTGTCTGGCAGAAAGGCTTTGACACACTTCAGGATTCTTCCCCAAAAATCATTAATGAGGCAAAGCCTTTCATACACACATGCAAGTGACGAAAAAGGTATTTCATATGACATAGGTCTTACAGCCTAAGAAGTCCTGAGCAATCCATGGTGTATATTCACTTCGGGTTTGTGTGCATTGTTTTCAAGAAAAGCACTGTATGCATTAAATAAATGGTCAGTTGGATATTATATTCTCTTGAGTCAATAACTTACTTTCACTCACAGTGACAAACTCCAATCAGCCACCCAGCTACGTACACGGATCATGTAACTATGAAACGCTGCAGAGATAAACACCAATACTGTAGTACTTTGGGTGGCAAGGTTAACAGACTAGCATCCTTGTGTCAAACACATATCTCATGAAGTTTTATCCAGATGCCTTTGCAATCGCATTTTCCTTCTTTTAGTTGTTGAACTGACTTAGCAGAGAAACCTACCACCAGTTAAGCACTTGGATCTACCCTGGAATTTACAACATGCAGTAATCAAATCATCCGAACTATGTCTTTTCATTCCAACAGTTTACATATGATGCATAGTGATACTTAACCATGAGTGTATTTAGGCATATATAAGCGAAGTTAAGTTGCTAAAATGAAAATATTTTGCCTCTGTGTAGAGTTTCTCCTCAGTCACTGCAGTAATGAGTTAACTTCCCTCACATAAGCAAAGACTTTCCTAATATTTTTTTTTCTTCAAAGTCTATTCAATTTTAAAATATTGAAATGAACAAAATACAGTTGTCATTTTTGAGTAGGAAACACTGCTTCATGTTTATATGGCGTAGATTCAATCTCTTATTAGTTGTGCTTGCATACTGGTTTTATCATAACATTTCAATTGTAAGAAATTGAAGCCAAAATACAGTTATTATTAAACAAGCATTTGGGAATGTCTCCACTAGAATTTCATTGCCTGATCTTGGTACACTTTGTAAATGGACTGTATATGGGTACACAAGACAGCTGGACAAACCTGAATTCCCTTAAGTTGAAAACCGTCACCTAAAGGCACAGTTGGGAACTTTATTCACGACCATTGAAACTACCTGAAATTATTATAGTTCTTAAAACAGTGGTAGAAGAGGGATGCCTGAAGATGGTCTCTTTTATTTCCTTTTTCAGCTGACCAGTAAGTAGTTCTGTCCAGCATTCAGTAAAATGCATTGATGCTGTGTAAAAACAAAAGCTACACTGATAAAATCAAAATGAGATGTTGAAGTGCACTCGACCAAATTATTTTGGACTTCTAGCAACAGGATTTGGAAGAGATAATGATAAATATCTCCTTCTTCAGATGCATTTCTGTACAATAACTAAACTCCTGAGGAAGCTCTAGAAGACTTTCCCATGAAAATGGTGACTCCTGCATACAAAAGGGGACTCCTCAGTACATAACACATATTGATTGTATGAGCACTAATGGGAAATTTTAAGTTCATCATTCTCTACTCGATGGGAGTGAAAGGAATTGACTATCAGAAAATGGGAAAGGTATTTTGCCAAACCCAACACATAGAAAGTAACTGTACCAGAACCATCTATCTTTAGGGGCCTTTTGTGAATTGAAAACTACAGCAAGATTGGTGCTTTCATCATTATTTAATGTCAAACTTAGAAATTCAAATCTCTTCCTCGTTCACTTGACAGAGGTTCCATGACAATGATTCAAAATATATTAAAAACTCTTACCATGCTTTATAGGTCATGTGTTTGACAGAATACAACTCGAAGACTTATGTCCTGAGTCTCCTACTTAAAAGATTTTTTCAGAAGCTAATTATAAAAATTATCTTAGGAACTAGATGGTCTTTGAGGTCCCTTCCAACCTTAACCATTCTATGATTCTACGATTCTACGATCTAGCAGATTAAAACCCATTCTACATGCATATATAATGCACAGCGTTTTCAATAACCTCTGAAACTGCGTTATCAAGATTATAAACTCTCTGAGAAATTCTCAACATTTGTTTTTTTCCAAAGGCCAAAATGTAAAGTATCAGAGTTACTCGGGTAAAATCTCTACATAATTCAACTGAAGTGATTGAAATCATTCTTATGTTTGTCAAAAAATCAACTTAAAAATACAGGTGTTCCGTTTTTAATTTAGTATTAAAAATCTGACATGATTTCCAGCTTGACAAATTCAAAGTACATGGGTTGGACTTTGGCAGCTCACATGAAGGAATGTTTTACAATGAATAATTTTTAAAGTGGTCCCCTCTCATTTATGTGGGAAAGATCAAGAGCAGTAACATTTAGAATTCAGCATCTACACAGCAGTTTTGTTTTAATGTTTAACATGAATGCCCACATAATTATGTATAAGAAAAAGATTTATATAGCAAGCTGTAACTGCTCATGTCAAAGTCCTGTGTAATGTCTTGAAAAGGACCATTAAGTTGCAAATGGGCTTTTTTTAAAAAAAAAAAAAAATCTAAACATATACTTTTCAACAGAATGTCAAGGTCCTTTGGTGCTACCTAGTCTATTAGGTAAATACCAGCCACATACACATCCACAGCTGTGTGCGGTTTTAAAATATACAGACATATATATAGATACACACATGAGGGAACATAATAAGGGTTTTCTAGCTCATTGCTTATCTTGGATGATACATGCTTTATGCCTTATGTATTAATCTCATTCATATAATAAACATTAATTTAGTGAGAATTTCTAGTCTTGGCCTGTTTTTGAGGCAGCAAAAACTAACATAAATTCTAAATTAAGTAGGACTGTTCGCAAAAGGTTGCACCTGATTTCAGATCTTTGTGGTTTATATTAAACACATCGTACTTGACCTCTGATCAATAGGATGTCATGAAAATATTGTAAAGAATTAATATAACCACAGTAGAACACTGACCCAAAAAGATAATTGCAAGTTGCCTGAAGAGTTCTGACACCCAATGAAATGAAAAAAAAAGCTGTGTTAATGGTGAATTTCAGTTTCTGTCAGGCATTTTTCTTGTTAATAATCCTTAGCACTCTAATTACTTGGCATTTTGCAAAGCTCACAAACAAATGACCTGCTCCAGACTAGTTAGGCATAACAAAAACAATTATGTATCCATAATTCAAGTTTTATTTGTTCTATTTTTTCTTCTGTTATATATAAACTACCATCAACAAAGCAAGTTCTGAGTTTGCCTATGCTGGCATGTCAAGTCACAGCCTTACTGGGATTCTTAATTCTAGTAAGAACTTAAATGAAAATTTAACTTTTCTTATGTATACCACAGTTGCAGAACTTGCTGCAATGTGGGAGCTCACATTCTACAGTGGTCAGTCTGTTGTCCTGAAGAAAACAGGTTTACGGTCAACTAGAAGTGATTTTTTGGCAATGGTCTTTATGGCCAAATCAAGCATGATCTACTGGAGGAAGAGGAAAGCCAGATAGGTAATTTCAGGAAATGTGCCGTTTACATGCTAAACTAGGTAGTGCTGATGTAGACGCAAACACTTGGCTAAACTCTCATTCCACTGGTAAATCTAGTTCCATTCCTAATGCCAACATAAGGGTCTTTAAACCTATTTATGTTTTTCTTTGTGCCTGTGAATCACTATTTTAAACCAGTTAATGATCTCTAATACACTTATTCAAGATTTTAAAATACCTGGGATTCAGGCATCTGCAATTGCCTAAGGGATAATGAGGTATGAGTTGGGTCAGGCAGAGATGGTGTAAGTCCGTTACAGTAAGAAGTAAGAAGTGAAGTGAAAAAAAGTGAGTTTAAAGGGAGAGAGTGCTTGACACACAGGAAGGAGGCTGCCATTCCTACATTGTGGAGTGGGACTATCAAAAGCAGAGTAGAAAGAGGGTTGGGGGTGAAGAGAACAAACGGAGCACAGAGGAAAGAAGACTGGGCAGAGCAAAGGCCCTTTGACAGAAATTAGATGCACTGAGGAACAGCACCTGACTTTAAAGATGAGAATGAAGGTTCGTATTTCACATGTAAGAACAAAGGTGAAGTCAGTGAAGAGTTTCCAGGGGGAGCAGTGACACTAGAAAGTAAAGAGTGAAAGATTTTATAAGGGGGGAAGGATAGAGGAGGAGAAGGTTAATTACACCATCTGCAGATTGTAGCCCTTTCCAATACTTCTGAAATCTAAAGTACTTTGCTCAGGGAAGAGATTTTCAGGATTTAAAGAGAGAGTTTAGTGCTGATTTTTTACACATAGGGTTATGCACACATTTGAGAACCACCCAAGTTCAAGCGGTGCAGCAAAGAGATCTTAGCCTATCAGTGGAAAGAAGGAATTGTAAACTGTCAAGAAATGGAGTAGGTACTATGAGGTATATGGAGGTGCAACAGATAACGATGCCACTAACATAAGTATCTATTTTTAGATAAACAGGTCCTTAACAGTACCATAGACCAATATCAATGGTATGTCAGAAGAATCCTTAAAAGATAATGAATCTTAGCATTTTGTTGATATTTTTTTTATCAGAAAAATGTAAACATTCGTCATAGAGGTACATCTAGAGGTCTTTGAATGCCTGTGCTCAAGAACGAAGACTCTTCTTTGTACACCAACATGAAGCAACTATCATTGGCAAGAATCATCTTGCACAATTATTCCTATGATTAAAACTTGGAATGCTGCCAAAAGGTCCCAGCAGGATACTTGGTATGTCCATTGCTAAACAGAATGTGTCACCATTAACACAAGCAATCTCCATGTAGAATGGGGGGCAACACCACAGAAACTGTTGAAATTGTGATGTTAACACCAAGTGACTTTATTGTCAGATAATGCAAAGGTGATACTTATATAATGCTTTGCAATGTTGCTCAAAGTGGAAGTTACGTAATTGTGGTTTCCCATTCACGGATGTGTTATGCACCCACTTACTTTTTGACTTTTTGAATTAAAACACTTTTTGAATGCCAGTGTTTGGCCATGAAGTGAACCCTTTGGGGGATTTCACTGCATTCCTGCGGGGCTGATATAGGAGCACCGAAAAGATTCTAATTAAAGTAGCAAACACTGAAAAATGAGGACTCTTGACATTAGGTGAAAGACACATAGCCTGTCTCCTGAAACAACCATAAAATAAATTGAAACATTAACGATGTCCTTGCCCTCCCATACATGCATGATGGAACTGTTATAAGCTTTGTCCAATGCAGTTAAACAGGCTCATATAAAGGCACATTATTGCTAAAACGAAAGGTATGCACTTTTAAAGGGAGGGCATCTCCCTAAGCTGGATACTAAACATGTCACATGAAAAAAAAAAACTGTTTTCCAATTAGTAACATGCCTATAGTTGTAAACAGAATAAAGTCCTGCTAATAATCCTCTCACTTGCCCCATTTGAAATCATTCCTCTACACATTTGGACTTTTTTTTCTCTTTCACAGCTCATGTTTGTAACTCCACATCACATCTCCAATTCTTAATACCGTCATTTATATGCAGTGAAAAGCTGGAAGTGGCTGATAGCCACTAAACAGAATCTCGTTTGGGACTAACAGCTTTGGGTGATGGCATCTAAGGCGGTGGGCCAGAAAGAAAAAAAAAAAAAAAAGATGGGGGAGAAGGAGGGGTTGAACATGACCATTTATCTAACATAAAAGGCAATCGATTGCCATGCAACTCAATAGAACTGCTGATTTGGAATTCATTCAAATACAGAGCCCTGAACAGAATCCTTGAATGAGTAAACAATTTGCTTTTGTTAAAGACACATGAGTTCTCTCATCATCTGACATTAAGAAACAATGCACAGTAAATATTCTGAGCTCAGGTTAATTACAAAAGAAAATTCTCAGTTTCAGAAAGGACTCTAAAAATAAGTACATTTTAATATTGAACTCAAAAGTGTACTCAATGAGTGCTAGACATGTTCAAAATTTTATGAATAATTCCTTTCATAGATGATTGGTTCCAAAATTTAAGGGCAGATATGGACACCCAAAAAATAACAAAAAATAATAGCAACAGATACATAGATTTTATTAAAAGAAAAAAAATTACACATATTTAATAATTATATAGACCTTTGTTTATATTCCAGCAATTAATGGCAATCAAGAAAAAGGGCTCTGCACTCTTCATAATGCGAATAACCCAACCAAAGGGTATATATTGCTCCAAATAAAACTCATTTAAACATGCAAGGGAGGTTTAAATTGGTATTTCGAAAAAAAACAGATAGAAACAACCTGAAAGAACATTTGAGAAAATCATGCATAAAACAACAAAATATATTTATATCTATTAAAAGAATGAAAGAAAACCAAGTTATAAGGCAAAAGCGAGTACCTTTTTCTGGAAGACATCAGTTACTTAAGCTCAATATCCTATTTATGGATAAAATTTTATTCAAGAAAGGAACTAAATATATGCTATATCCAAACAATGGCAACAAAGAACAGTGCTAAGTCTCATCTGAAAAAAGAATGTTTCTTTCTCCTAAAGTGAAACAGATGGTTAGGAAAATTACACGTGGCACATAATAGGTTGCTAATATGCACATAAGATCTTGGGTTTTGAGTTAATTTTTTCTTTTTTTAAACACTACCTCCATGTTTTTCATAGATTCATAGATTCATAGATTTCTAGGTTGGAAAAGACCTTAGAGATCCTCGAGTCCAACCATCCTGTGTTTCATATCATTATGAAAGTCCTAGTATTTCATATCATTAAGACATTAGGCCTTGTTGAACCGTGGCTGCTAAAAGACAATAACACCTTACACTTAATTCCAGTCTTAGTTTTGCTCAGCCTCATGTCATGGTTTGATGGGGGCGGGGGGGAGGTTCTGCTGACAGGAGCTGCCCACCAGATCGGACTCCCATCCCCCTCCGGGCTTGAGTCAATCCGCGCCTCTGCGAATTGCCCTATTTATGTTGGGACAAAGGAACCGGAAAGGTGTGCCTTTGCCCAGGAGCAAGGAGAGGGGAGAGGGGCGTTGACCCCGCTCCCCAGCGCCAGTCCAGGCGGCTGCCCATGCTGGGCTGGGGCCATCCACTGGGAATGGCGGCGGCAGAGCCAGCTGGGGAACTCGGGGAGAGCCCCGCTCTTGGGGTGCCCACCGGGCCGAGTTTACCCAGAGAGGACTGAGATCTGAGAGAAACGGCCACACCGACACCAGGTCGGTGAAGATGGAGCGGGACGAGGTGTGCCAGAGCTGAGTTTCCCCTGCAACTGGTGGCGAGACGGCAAGCAGCCCCCTTGCAGCCAAAGGTGGTCCTTGGTGGAGCAGAGACCCACTCGCAGCCCATGGAAAACCGATGTCGAAGAAGAGATGCCTGGGCCTGAGGACGGTACGCATCTAGAGTCCATGGGACGACCCCTGTCGGTGGGGAGGTGTTTTGTTTAAAGGAGATGCCTGAGCCCGAGGACTCATGGGCACAGGCAGAGACGCATTTAAAGTCTATATGACGACCCACACCAGAGCAAGTGGCAACAACTCCCTAAGAATCCAAGACTGTGGTAAAGCCTGCACCAGAGCAATCTGTTGGGGAAGGATTGCATCCTGCGGGTAGGACTCACATTGCGGAAGTTTGTGGATTTTCCTCGTGAGTCGGGGATCCACTGGAGCACGGGAAAATGGTATAAGGACTCCTTCTCCTTTAAGAGAAGCGGCAGTAACAGCATGGAAAGAACTGACCTGCACTCCCCCATTCCCTGTCCCCCTGCACCGCTGAGGGGAGGAGGTAGAGTCGGAAAAAAAAGAGAAAGGGGGATGGAGAGGTGTTGATTTTAAGATCTGGCCTTGTTTTCTTTTTGTCCTTTTAAGTAACTGGCTTTGTTTGTCTTTATTCTTTTAAGTAATTGTTAATAAATTGTTTTAATTTAAGAAAACCGAGTCTGTTTTGCCCGGGACCATGGTTGGTGGGTGCTCCCTCTGTTCTTGTCTCAACCCTCAGTCCTTTTAATATATTTTTCTCCTCTCCACTTCACTGGAGTGAGAGAGCGGCTGCGTGGAGTTTAGTTGCCGGATCGGCCTAAAACCACAACACCTCAGTAGAGATTACAATGTCCAACAGTTTCTTTACTGGGCCTTACAGACCAATGTTATCACCCCAGGTCTCCAGATGGATCAGGCTTTCTGTGGACTCGTCTTGGCCTGCCTAGAGATTTGTTTTGGCTTTTACTTAGCTTACTAGAATGGTGTGGTGCCACACATATTCTTATTTTGTACCCAATGAATAGTTACAACATGTAGTTACTCTTGATCAGTTTAACTATGTATGACCCTACCAAAAAATGCATCATAGAGGAGTAAGGTCTAAATTTGTCCTCCACATTGGACAATGCTTTTCTCACACATATGAATTTCCTCCTGTGACCTCTGTCAGACTGATACTTTAATTAATACCATATTTAGATAAGGATGCCTCATATCTTCTGTTGTCCTCAGAATTCCAGTCATAAATTCAAATCTGCCACGTGCTGAATCAATTAGTTGTTCACAGTTAAGATTACAAGTGAGGGAAAAAAAAAAAAATTGCTTATAAGAACGAGTTTTCTTTGGCACAAACCACAGTTTTTCAAAATGTGTATGCATATTTCTGATTAACATAATCAAATAATGAGAGTCAACACAATAATGTAGTGGTTTGATGGAACAAAATAAGAAAATGGATTTCATCTTACTGGTAAGAGGAAAGCTAAATTATTATGCAACTTCTAAATTAATTCAAAATCTACAGAGTTATTTCTGTCTTTAGTTGTGACAGGTTCTCACCTAAAAATATATAATCTTTGACTGGTTCGGTATGTGCAAGATTTGAAGCAAATCCTGAAGCAGAATCAAATGCAGGTATTTGAAAGGCTGTCTTTGAATGTATCATTCCTGAAGAGTAAATCTTGGCCAAGTCTTCAATAACTGAAAAATCTTGTGAACTGCAATCTCTAGATAACCTTCTCTGTTCTGGTCTTCAGATGGGCTGGAATTGAACTACCTATTGACGTATTTGTGCTGTATGTTTTTGACTGCATCCTTGTATCTAGAAATGAATATTGTAGGACTAGTCCATTTGTTTGCTTCACATCTCAAAAATTTGGGCTACCAGCTGTTGTAAATAATTTTTGTTGAATATTTCTAACTTCATTAACTTAAAGAAAACCTACTGACTAGTATATTTATATTTTATTTGCAGTTTATTTTTGTTTCATACAGCGTGTAACCTGATAAACTCCTTTTACATCACGTGTTATATGTTAGCATCTCACTCAGTGTTACTTGGCTGCAAACATAAACAGCATCATTTCCACTTTCAAGACCTTTTGATAGCATAAGTAGGTGAACTAGGGATGAAATGTTGATTCTTAGGGACTCTGATAAAGAACTAAACACTTCTTCCTCATTGCATGCTAAACCAAAGTGTACAGAAACAAAACCAGATAATTCCATTTACCAAGTAAAATATTTCTCTGACTGAAGTCAGAGAAAGTTTCTACAAGTTTCTAAACTAAATTTGCAGGCATGGCACATTCTTACTAATTTTTATAAGGCTCAGATTTCAGCTGAGGAGCCCACAAGGGTAAAGAATTAAGACCCTGACTCTTTTTACATACTAGGGAGAAAGACCGAGAAATTTCCTTGAGCAAAGCACTGAAGTGGTTTGCGTAAGCTCTCACTATACTAACTGCCCTATTTTTCTATAGTCATCCTTGAAATATTCTCCCCAGAACTGACCTGCTGAACTGTTAGCTCCTTGGAGTGAGATGGAGGAAAAGGGGGTGTGTTTTCTGAAAGTCTGTTTACATAATCTTAGATAAGCAAAGAAGCAAAGAAAGGATTTGCCTGCTCTCCCGCTGACCTTGAAGTCTGTAGGGCAAACCACAAAAGTTACATAACAATTAAAACAGACAAGAGGAAAGGAGGCAAATTCTCTAGAATCCCCAAATATAGGAATGCTATATATGATTAAGCCACCATTGTTTTAAATCGGTCTAGTGTATTTTGTGAGCCCAATTTTGGTAATTACTATTGTTAAAAAAAACACTTCGCCATTAATTTATAACACAATACAATATAAGATAAAATAAATAGCAACATGCTATTACCAACACAACTGTTGGAAAATTGAATGGCAATAACATTAATTCCTCAAATTTTAGCCTTCTCAAATTAGACAAAAGTTTAAGTTTGGTATGAAATTTTAAAAAATAATTTTTCACCCAATCACATTTGAATTTTTTTTTCTATATGTAATGGTCATTTTCTATTAAGACAATAATCAATAATGAAAAATAGACAGTAGGATATTGCAATCTTCATAATTTTAGATCGTCTTGAAGCTATTTGAATATTAAGCTGAGCTCATTCTACAAAAATGCTGATGTGGCACAGGATATAAATGGTGATCTGAGGAGACTGTCACTATATTGTAGCAATTAAGGAGAGCACAGAGCCAGCTCTCATAAGTTCTATCCAACAATATAACTGTACTTAAAAAAAAAAAAAGTCTAAGGTTTTTGTCTTTATAGTTCCAAAATGCAATATTCTCCACCCTAATCCATCCTGAGCGGGCTGAGGCAGCTATTAGAAGAGAACTTCCGTAACAGTGGTCTAAGACAACAGAGATTTCTCTCACACTAGCCTGTGCTCATTCCTCTGTTGTTCCTAAAAAGGCAGTTCAGAAAAGCAGATTTAAAAGATCAATGTTAATTTATCAGTAATTTATACCTCATATGGGAATAACTACATTGAGTGCAGTCTCTTTAAAGGGAGAGTGAGTTGAACTCAGGATTGACAAAATCAGCCAAATAAGCTAAAAGATTAAAAAGTGGCTGTTAGCGTACGATAAAAAAGCAGATAGCTGGTGGATAGGAAGATACTTATCTGGGGAAAAAAAAAAAAAAAAAAAAAAGACGTCCTGTGAATTACCTAGGACTTTTGAAATACTAAATTTTAAAGGAGAAAAAGGGAACATAAGTAAAGCTAGGTGGCGACATGCTACAGCTGTAAACCAGATTATTTTCTGATTTACAACTTCAGAATGATTTACCTGTCAGGCATCACATCTCCAGCAACGTGACCTTGACCTGTCAGCCTGGACACATTAAAAATACTCTGCCTGGCCTCTAACACTAATAATGATCACAGGCTATGGCATAAAGAATCCTTCAGAATGCTGTAAAGAGCAAGGGTAAAAGAGGAAGAATGACACAAAATGCTTAACATCACAGTTATAGCCCTGAACTTTTTGTCTGACAAAAAGGTCAGAGAGGGTAAAGAAGAGAGATATTCAGGAAATAAAGATGTTCTTTGTTTTCTTCCAACAATATAAAAGGATTCAATATAAAAAAGAAACATTGCTGGCATAAAAGACACATGCTAAGCACTCCACCTCCTTTCTTAAGGCTCTTAGAGGGGTACAACGTGATAAGTGCAAAATTGTAATGACTGTGGTCAAAAGCAGAATGGAAGAAGTGCAGTGAGACGACTGTGAGCAAAATTAGGACATTCTGTGTTCAATCTGTGCTGCATATATTTTGGCACATAAGATCCATTTAATGTCTATGACATGATTACTTCCCTCCCACAAAAAGAGAGGGGAGAAAAAAATTAAAAACCCACCAACATACATCTCTCTCACAGGAACTGGAATACTGCTGTTAGAAAAAAAAAAAACTAGTAATGAATTTTAAAACATTTCCATTATGAAAGCATATTTGAGAGCAATTACAGTAGGCAGAATAATTAGCTTGGTATTTTGCGGATTGATAGCTTTGCGCATGTTTTGCTCCAGACTGTCATACCTTCTTAGTACCACTTCTGGATAAAATGTAGACTGATTTCTTAATTTACCCACCTTTCTGTGTAAAGGAGTCCCACAGAGAAAGGGGTCACGTGGCATGGAAAAAATCCATGGCACAAGGTCCTGTGACCCTGTTAGAAGATACAGCCACTGTTGAAAGGTATAGCTTTCTCACTCTGTGCAGAGTGCAGAGACATGCATGCCAGACACAGAACTCTACTGTCAATGTCCAAAATATATGTGTTCCAGTGAAGGAACTATCAGGATAGGCTAATTGGGTGATCCTCAGCTAGGTGCCCTTTAGAGCTAGACAACAGTTTTCAGCCATAACGCCCTCAGGAACAATGAAGATTTAACCAACTTTGGGAATGTCTTGCAGTTTTTCTGAACTGTTAATGGAAAAACAGAAGGGAAAAAAACTACAGGAAGTTGAAATGTGTATTTTTATACTTTCCAAATATAGAGTTTTAATTTTAAACTGAATTTCATCAGATGTATTACAAAACAATCTTTCCCACCGAAAAAAAAAAAAAGAGGAGCGACTTCTCTCTCTACTCTATCTCTAGTATTTATATGTACCTTCATTCATTAGTATTTCTCATCACTCCAAAACCTCCTTGTATTTACTATTCCTCAGAGGATTACACAGTTTGGAGTTTCTAAGTGTCTCTGTTTTGCAGATGGCAGAACAGATCACTAAGGAGCACTTTCAGTACTGTTATCCACATATCTAGCCGGAAAGCTGGAGGAAGGCAGTTGACAAAGTAAGCAGCACCTCAGGTCAGCCAACTGCCTCCTTGGCCAACATCACAGGAGGCAGGGGTAGGTTATTCCAGACATTTCCTACACCCATCTGAATTCTCTGATCTTTCCCACAACCTTTCCTTCACAAAGCTTTAGGAAACCCCTCTGTTCCTCTAGACCCCTTGCTCTTTCAGCATCTCTTTGCAAGACTCCACTTACTGTCTCCACTTAAGTGTTCTTGTGCTATCCCTGTTTAAGTGAAGCAAGAAAAATTGAAAACCTACATCTGCAGAGAGATGTATGCTTTCATTTTTTTTCTCTACTTGCCAGACAAAGAGGTATCTACTTTACAGCATTGCTTTGTATTTCACAATCAGAGTAATCAGAGTATATAAGAAAGGATAGGGCTCCTGCTGATACGGAATAGCAACTGCTTTCTTTAAAATCAAGCTATAAGAGCTTCCCTTTACTTTCAAGGAGCTGGAAGATAGTGCACTCGCCTTATTACAATAACCTACTGTATTGACCAAGATTGAAACCAAACTCTTCTACCTTCTAGAGGAACACATTACCTCAAGCTCTAAGATCAGGCAAGTGTTAGAAACAAACTATTCACCGTTTTTTTTAAGTATGAGCTTTGTGCAACAACATGCAAATTTATAGATGTAGACAGAACATACACATGGACAAAAGTAAGTAGATTTTGTAGCCCAGTAGGAACTCAGCTGGAAGGCACATCTCTATTCCTGCTCTAAAGATCGCTCATTTTGTGATTACTGTTCCATACAAAATACAGAAGCAACTTTCAGAGATGGAACTGGAATTCAGGTTTCTCTCACCAAGTCTGAAGCATCCAAACCCAGGCTACAGAGTTATACTTTCTTCCCTGCCTTATGTATTTTACTTTTTTTTTTCCAGTGACAAGGCTTCAGCAGTGTTTTCCCTAAGTCCTCCCATCCACCATACAAGATGGCCTCGCATATGTCTCCAAATTCTGGTCTCAGCCCATGTGCTGGAGAAATCAGGTACTGCATTGCCTAAATGCTGGATCCTAAATCTTTGTCCAGATCTAGCTTCAAGGGACTATCCTTAAATCATAAACAAACCCATAGCAAACAGGAAACTGAAGTTTTGAGTTTTAGATAAGCATCAAATCACCAAATGTCTTTCATTGTCCTCTTGCTAATAAGGATGGGTTTATGAATTTGGAGCTGAAATGGGAACTAGACTAAAAAGATTTACCACTTCGAACATGCTTTTTCTTCCAAAATTGCATTGAACTCTCAGATATACTGAAATAATACTGTGTACTATAACATCTAAGTTACAGCACAAAGAATACTCTTCAGTGCAATGCTGCTTTTTGATATATCAGAGCAGTCTGATCCTCATCATATTCTATTCCAATGCTTCCACAGTAGACAACTTCAATCCCATGAGTACGCTCATTTTCACCACTGTGGTATGGCACAAAGACGAAAACATCAACCTGCATCTACACTGACAAACATCAGGGCAGACACTAAGTAAGCACAGGCGGATATGAATACACAAATGGTAAATTATCTTGAGACTGTGATAGTCTCTGTTTATTTTATTAACTTCAATTAGAAGGTAAATTTCAGAATTACCACTATTGAAAAGAGAATGAAGAGGTAAACCACAAAACCTATCCTTTCAAATTAAATGCAACATGGTACATCAGAAAGTTAAACATTAATTCCAAGAAAGATAAAATTGCATGTAAACTAACTGGTAGTCTCAAACAGACAATTATTAAAAGTAGGATTTCCTTATGATATGTATATACACACATTCAAATATCGCCTCTTGTAATGGCCTATTCAAAGGTATCAATGCTTCTCAGAAGATGAATTTCTAAGAAACAACTGAACAGTTACATCTCAAGCTCTGAAAGTTATCTGAAAAAAAGAAACTCTCCCTTTTTCAAAATGCAGTTTCATATTATCACTGAGGTACTGTGAAGTTTTCCATTCTTGATACTTCATTTGGATATAATAATGATTGTTACTTTCTTTCATCATGTGTAAGAAGATCAGATGAAATATTATTTGTGGAAAAATCAATGTGAGAGAAAAGCCATTAAGTGTAACTTAAATACATGTTTTTAAAGTATGCATAGATGGCTAAATAATTTAGATATAAATATGCTTAACTCACAACTCAGAAATACGAACAGAAGATGTGAAGATTAGAACATGTCTTCATGCTTAAGCTCTCAGCTTTGGAGCAACTAGGAACCACAAGTAAGTAGTTTGAAGATTTGATTGCCTATACAAAAGCTGCTTTCTAAATAAAAGGATATATTACAAAGTGAAACTATAAAATACCACATTTTTTTCAGAAGAGGCGTTTTTTTCAGCAGACTTGGCTGCACTAAGGCTCAGTCCTCGAAAATGGATGGATATCCTGTATACTGAAATCCTTAAAACCTTTCCACTTTTGAATTGAATATTACCTTCTTTCTTCATTATCTCTTATCAATGCAAAACTCTAGGAAATGCCAGAATAACTTCATCAACAAACTATTGGATGAACGCTCTGGAGATCAGAAGTGAATGAGAACTAGTCAATGAAAATTCCTATAGGATAGACTAGACCGCAATTTCCCAAAGTATTCAGATGATCTGGCAATATTTGGTCAATTGCTCTTGAACATATTGAAAGTTCTGGCCCAAAACGCAACTAGACACAGCTTTAGTTATTTCTGCTATGCTTGAAGAAAATTAGATGTTTCAAAATGCTGATGCGGCCCTAGAAGAAACGAGACTGCTAAAATTAGGAACTCAAAAGACAGTCTGTGAAGATATTCTGAAGCTTCTTATGTAAAACTTTATTTCTTAAGTAACAGAATACTAAAAATGCAATAAAACACAAACATATCTACTCTGAATCAATAGGTGCATTATTATTATTATTATTGTTAATAATAATATTATACTAGAACTCATTGAAAAGGGGAAATTTTATCAATGTATTTTTCCTATTCTGAAGAGAATGGATGAAAAAGTGAAAACATCAAAACATCAGTTCAAATTTAAAAAAAATATCACTTTGATGTTTTATGATTTGAAGAAAAAAGATTTAAATAATCCTAGTCTGAATATTTAGTACTGGCTTATCTAGGATGTTTATTCTCAGACGATTCAATAATAAATTTAAAAATCTTTACTGGAATATTCCTTGGGTCCCTTGACCTTCTTTGTCTCTTACGGGGTTGTGAAGTCCAAGAGGGGTTACATCTTCTATTGCTACGTATATGTAGTGTTGAACAAGGAATGCCAGTGAGGTGCAATTTCCAATTTGTAGTGCTGCCATTTTATATGATTAAATCATTCCTCTGGGACATAGAGGATCAAGAACCTATTCCGAGTACCCCAGTTACCACGTGAATAGATCTTGTTGGCTGGATACTTATATATATCTAGCTAGATTCTATCACAAAATTAAACATGGAGTTGCATATTTTCCTAAAAAGAATTGGTGGGCAGATTTTTGGGGACTGAGAAATCTACATATCTTTACAAAGTAAACAAACAGTCAAGAAAACTCTAATTTGTTTTGTGTATGTATGGTTTCAACATTAACACTGCCTGGAAAACAATTCCCATCACACTCATGCATATGCTTTAGTAGTAGTCTTCATTCTTTAGCATTCATTGCAGATTTTATTAGGATTTCAGAAAAAAAAGAAAGAAATCATGCAAGATTCAAATAAAAAATATTCTGAATTACACTGTTATGTTTTTGCTGAAAATGACTTGGCACAAGACAAGAAGGCAGAGTATGACATTAATGATATTCATGTGAGTAGAATCAATGCATCATGTTGTCATAAAACTGGCATTTTCATTTCTCACTCCCACAGACATAAAATAGCAGCATCCAATATGCTGTCAAGGCACCACATACCAGTGGTAAAATGCATTCAAACTTTCAGATGTGTAAAACAGATGACTGTTTTAGAGTGTCTTAGGAATGCTCTAAAAGTAGCCAGAAACCTTTAAACTGCATCATTAGAAAAATTATGCTTGAAGAAAATACATGGATGTGCGTTGGTAAACAATACTAAGTAGCAAAGAAATCTGATGTTGCACTTGCTCTCCCTTGGCTAAGTTTGAGATGTAAATGAAGAAATCCAATAAGCCTTATACAACTGTTATAAAACAGTTTACTTATTTTATTCTCTCAACTGCATCATAAAACATTGAACTATAAGGTGGAAATCTTGATCTTTAAGAACCACTATACTGAAGAAGTCAGAAACCTAACTAGCGAGTCTCAATAAGTCATAATAATTTTTCATTTATTAGCAAAAGCTGTCCTTTGATTTTTTCACCGGAATAGAGAAAATGGTGTTGAGAAATTGGGTCCAACTAAAAATGCAGAAAGGAGAAAAACACAGAAAAATTGCTAGTTCAGTTTTACTTTTTAGCTATTCATTTTGTACACCGGGCAGGAAATAGTGATTCATACCCATTGACATAATGAGCTCACTAAGAGAAAAAAATAGGCAATAAAATATCTAAAAATGCCAAAATTTTCTAAATGTCAATCAACATCAACAATTTTATCTCATATTGCTTTTTTTTTAACATAGATGAGAACCCACTTATTAAAACTTAGCCATATAGTTTCCCTTCATTTTTGACCTCAGTCAACAGATTCAGAACATACTAATGTAATTTATGGCATAAAATGTGGCCAAGTCCACAGTTTGTGTGATACTACAATTACATCATCCATAACTATATCCTTCTGTTAGGACAAGTTCAAATTCCTTGTTCTTGGCATTGAGTGACCCAAATTACTCAGCCTTAACCTATAACTTTGACCTTGTCTTCTTCTATGTGCTAAGGACATGAGTTCAGCACTGCTCTAATTTCTTTCTACCATTTTATCTTCATGATGTCTTTCCAGCTCTCTCACATTCATGGAACTTCTTCTGAATCCCTATTTACAGACCTTTTTCAAATTACTTTTAAAACATTTCTCCTAAAATCTTCCATTAAAGGAACAGTCCAATGCACTTTGAAATCAAAAACATGCATGTCTGACAGCTAATTGCATAATCCTTTATAAAAATAATATTCACATTTCTACCTTTTTTTGTTTATTTTCTCCTCTTTCTGCATCACATCTGAGTTTAAACTGCAACCTCTTCAAGGTGGGGACCTTTCCATTAGCTGCTTCATCATTACTTTTCTCAACTCAAAACCAAAACAGTTTATGTTTTCCCACGACACTCCAATACTAGTAATTTCAAAATAAGATGGAAAATAAGGAGAATGACAAGATACTAGAAGCTGAGAAGAGCAGTGTTTTTCCTACAATGGAGACCTGAACATCTCAATCTTCATACAACAGAATGAGGTGTAACTCTAAACCCCGCAAAACAATGTTTATTCATAAAATATACCTTTTCAACTCCTGAAAAACACGAAAAATTCACTTGTACAAAAAAAAACCAAACACTAAAACTGTAGCATTCCACAATGAGAATCATGCTATATAACATCACCATTTGAACAAGGTATCTGATGAAAGATAAATGTCTGAGATCCATCCATATTCAGCATTAAAAGAAAGGTGCTTCCCTGGCAACGATTTACCCCACCCTAAAACAGATTCCTTAGAGAGGCAAAATGAATCATTGTCTGAAGGATGAATGTATTTTGAATATTTAATTGTATTAAAATATGCTTGTAGATCCTGTTTGATACTACAGGAATCAAGCAGAAAATTGTAGCTGTTTCAGGGTCAAAGTCTAAATGGTTTATATCAAATAATTGAAACCAAACCAAACCAAACCAAAACAACAACAAAAAAACAACAGGGCAATATTCATATTCTAGTATGCATTTATTATGTGATATTCATATTCTATATGAATATTGAATATATTCATATTCAGTATTCATATTCTAGTATGTATTTATGTAAATTATTCTTAAATCATTACCTCTTCACAGCAGTATGTCACTTTTTTTAGAAAATAGAAATGTTATGAGATTTTTTCCAACCATAACACTGGAGTGAAAGGTTAAGATACTTTTGAGTTTAACCAATCATTCTCAGTATTTGAATTTTAAAATAACGTCCATGTAGCATAAAAGCAGAAAAACCAACTAAAATACTTTTAGTTTAAATTTTAGAAACTGAAGTTCACATTAAGAACACATTACAATATTATTGCATAGATTATATGGAGAAATTACTCCTCTCAACATATTTAACAAAACCACAAGGGATTCCATACTATTGTAGTTAAACTATTCCAGGAATTTTTTTCACAGTCTTTAGGGGAATTTTAGAGTGAATTTTGTTTACTCTTGTCTGTTTATTTGATGCCACCTAATCTAATAAATTTCTGAACTTCAAAAGCGCTTTCTTTTTTCTTCAAAATTTTTTATTTTTTGGTCTATAAGAGTAGTATAAATCATAATTTTATCCGTTTTGCAACTAGAATACTCAATTTCAAAAAAATAGATCCTATTATTCAGCATAGCATATAAGGTAGCATACGATATACAAATGAATTAGTTCATTATTCAGCTTATTTATTGCTTTGACTCATTTGTTTACTTGGTACATTTATGGTTTTGCTCTAGAAATATGTTTATGGATAAAAAGAAAATAATGCAGAAATTTTCCTAAGTATTTAGCTATTTTATCGAATTCTTGAATGGATAATCACGGTATTTAAATTCTGAATAAATTTGTTTTACAAAAATCGTGGTCTATCTTGAATTATAAATGTAGCATAACCAATACTTCTGAGGCAAATTCCTAATTAAATTTTACAATATTTTTTTTTTTGTCTTTTTGGATAACTTCAGATGTTTAGTGTTTAGAATTTACTGCTGTTTAATTATATGCAATATAATCATGCAACAACCTGTCGATTTTTCATATGTGTCATAAGGTGCAAAAGATGCATTTGATTTGCTCAGATTTTTAATGGAAGATGAAACGATCAGAACTACTCTCTGCAAGGCAAGTGAAGATGGTTTTGGTGTTCCTTGAATCTCTAGCTGGATATTCTCTGATTTAAGATAGCTGAAGTATAATTTATGGACACAGAAGTGATATAGCCACTTTTTGTTATGGTTTATGTATCTGAATGAGTAAACGCAAATTACAAGCTACACAGTATTTCTTCTGTTTTGTGAAAACCTGTGGCACACGGATTCCATATGTGAAGATCTCAATTATACTTTTTTCCAGAAGTGTTTCCTCTGAAACCACTGAAAAAAAAAAAAAAAAACCACATTCCAACTGCTGTAGTAGACTCTGTAGAGAAATGCCATTGGTAGCACAGAGAATTTTTGGCTGGCTGTTTCAGTGAGGAGGAGATGAAAACAAACCTTTGCAATTTGAAACAGGAAGTCCTCCTGACTGGAATTTATACTAAGAGAAATGCTAGCTGTTCAACAGAGATGGTAGAGATCAAGAAGCATATCCCACACCTCCTGCTGGAGGAAACCCTAGGAGATGCCAACATGATGGTAAAGAGCTGGATGAATGAGAAATTCTTAGGTTCCACAAATGAAATTTTTTTGAATAGGAACTTTGAAGAATTTAAAAACTTAAAAACCAGGCACAATCAGTATGCGTCTGCCTTAAATACATTGCAGACAAATTGTTCTCATTCTTCTGAAAGTTAAAATGGTAAAATAAAGGTGTATGTATTAGACTTTTACACATGTAGCATCAAAAGATACACTTAAAGCTTCAACTACTGTGAGGTATGATTGCTTAATGCATGATAAATTCTGCCATTGAAATTACATTCTAAAGTTCTTTATTTTTGCATTAATTTTGAAAGTATAAAAAGCTATACGACAGCTTCTTCTTGTAGTTTAGTTGCTCCCATTGCTACTATTTGCCTTGAAACCTGGTAGTACATTTCAAACAGCACATGACATGAAAGTGACTGCCTTCTGCATTCTGGCTTTTGTGTGTTCCAGTGAACTGTTTTTCATTTCATTTTAATACAATTAAGGTTGTCTGCATTCTGCTTTAAAACATGTAGTTTGTCAAGTCAACATTCTGCTCCAATTGACCTTGATTTATTTGCCCTATTTATTTGTTTGCACTGTCTAAGAGTTTGGAACAAAAACTACAAAAAGTATCTGAGATAGTGGTCTGATGTTCCATGAGTGAAGGCTACTCAGATCTTCCTTCCTGTATTCCTTCCTTCCTTTCTTTTCCTCCTTTTTCTACTTCTTCCCTCCTTCCCTCTTTGTCTCCCCTCTCTTCCCTTTGTACCATCCTCCCAAAACCTGTGGACTCTTTGGCCTTTCAAAGAGAACCACAGAAAATCAGCATCTGCCCTACAGTTCCCAAGTCCATGTAGTGCCACTTAAAAACTAAGAGGACTTAATGCAGATAATTATGAAATTCATAGACTGAATTATAAAACTTGTCTTTACAAGCTCTTGTATTTATCAAGGATAAACTCAGATGATAAACATTATGTTACTGCTATACCAACTGGAGTAAGACATACCCAGTCTCTTTCAAAGCTGATTACTCTTTTTATATGGTTTTCTTTTTTTATTTTTATTTTATTTCCACAACTAAAGCTGTTTGCCCTGCCTACATGGATCAAAGCATTACAGAAGAAGGCTTGTCTTCTCCTTCGCTTTTCTCTTCTCCATTATTTTCAGTTCTTTTGAATGTCTGTTTTAAAATTTCTGGGTTTGACAGATGTCTCAATCCCTACAGCAGAATTTTACATTGTTTAGGTAACTGTCTGAAGTCAATGACAGCAAATCCAAATCATGTTCCATTTTCAAAATGTTTTCTCATCCCTACTATTACTGCTTTCTGCCAGCTTGTATCCTTCAGCACATTGATCACTGTTTTAGCAAAGTGCTATAATTTTGTACATTGTACTTTTGGAAATGATGTTAATCAGCACTTGGCCCAAGAATAACTGAGTCAGATGGGAAGAGGAAAGAAAAGCAATTGAAAATTACATGCTGTGTGGCTATTTATGTGATCCTTAAATAATTC
Organism: Tauraco erythrolophus; assembly: GCF_009769465.1. Taxonomy (NCBI): domain Eukaryota; kingdom Metazoa; phylum Chordata; class Aves; order Musophagiformes; family Musophagidae; genus Tauraco; species Tauraco erythrolophus. Next base: position 47,277,266 of record NC_141466.1, on the reverse strand, counting down.
AGATGGGTTATACACCACTATTTTTTTCTGAAGTTCGTAGGAATTATCAGTCTGATATTACGTTGCAGTAAACGGCATTATATTGGTAAAAAATTTAACTGGGTCCTTAAGGAAAATATTGAACATTCTTCTATTTTGTATACAGTACACTAATCATGACTTCCAGTTTTGAAAGATTTTTAGTGCTTATTACAGAAGCATTCTTGAATTCTTACTACAAAATTTAATTTTCAACACCACTTCAGGAAAAAATCGAACAATAAAATTAATCCAAATTAATAAAAGAACTAGAAACAAACAATCAAAAAATACTTTAAGCTTGATGAATGCTTTAAGTTGGACTAGATGATCATTGTAGGTCCCTTCCAGCTGGAACTATTCTATTCTAAAAAGAATATGGATAATCTGAAGTCAATTGAAACAGAAACAATATAACAGAGACAAGGTATTTCTCGAATATAACAAACAAAGAAAATAGAGGCTATCAACGTGTCTTTGTTTTAAACACATTTTTTCATATTGTTATCATAAAACTTCCAGCATTAAGGTACGTATAGTATTAATCCAATGAATAAATTGTGCTTTTTTCATATCAAAATAATTTCCTTACAGAAGTTAAATGGTTATTTTTGCAATAGTCATTCTTTACCTGTCTTAACCTTAGGCATTTTTATTTTGCTAGAATGCTTCTCCTTGGTGGGAGCTCAGCATGAATTCAGGCAAAAGCCTACTGGACTCAAGCCTTGGGATCTTAACTTGAAAGGAGCTCTGCAGCTTTGTACGTGCAGGATCCTTCACACCAAGTGTGGATATGCTGCACAGGAGTAATCTACACTGTGCAATTGTCAAAAGATGGCAGACTCACTGCTACGATATACAGACACATGCCTGCACACAGTGCCAAGGGCCACCCTCACTCCCATGCCGGGAATTCATCTTTTCTGTTTGAATAAATCCAGTTTGGGCTAGTTTTTTGATCTTCTTTTCCTAATGAGAGGTGTGGGCTGAAGAGGAAGTGCCACACTAATATTACCCGTGAGGGCAAATAATTCTTCATTCTACCAGCAGTAATCAGACATTTGGTGTGTCTGCTAGGATAGTTTAGTAATGTCTCTGTGATTGCTGTCGAAACTACGAGAGAAGATAGGTGATGTAAAGACGATAAAATGATAATTCTTTAAGGTAAAATAAAAAAAAAAGTGAAGTTTTCACAGAAGCTAGATGTTGGATAGGACAAAATGACAGTTGTTGAAAATTGTCCTTGTCAAAGAGTCAAAATAGCAATCAGTTTGAAGCTCATCTTAAAAAGTGTTCAGGAAAGGAACTTTTTTAGAAAACAGAATGTCACACCAGAAAATGAGAGAGGGAGAAAGAAAATTAGTTTCACTAAAGCAAGTCTCTTACAAAGGTGAAATGTTCAGGGATTTCTTTGTAGATACAATTTCCTTGAATTTAGTACTACTTTCACCACCATAATAAAGGAGACAGCAATCTGTTTCAGCTAAAATGCTTTGGGAAAGAGAATTCCTAAATTCAACTGTAAGTTGTTGCATAAGTATAAATATAGATAGATATAGATATAAAGATAAATAATAAATATAAATATGAATATGTACATATACATAGACATACATATTTATGCATACATATATGCATAGTATAAAGTGTTTGAAATTTTGTCATGAATATTCTGTAGTATAACCACAGAGATTAACAATCACATTTCATTTGTAACATCCTACAGTATTTAAAATAAACTGAGGATAAAAAACCTGTTAGACTAGCAGTTTGTCTTCTCATGGACAGCTTCTGTTACTAAGTAAATTTCATAAAATTTGAGAAATTTAAACTAATATAATTCTGTAAATTAATTATGCGTAAGTACCATTTTTGAATATCAAACCTCTTGCCCATTTTCTCTTACTTTACCAATCAAGATATCATAGTTCTCATTTTTTTTCACTAAAAGACTAAAAAGAGATTTCTAAATTTTACTCTGTCTAATGAACTATCAACACAATTGCTTCCTAGATTATAGTCACTTACATGACAAAATACTCTGAAGTCAAAGTACTTTTCAAGTGTCATGAACAGCATAATTGGAAGTTAATGTAGTTGTCCAGACATAATTCACTGACTAAATTTAACTTAGAAGATCTTTACTAACTACCATTCATGGGAAGAATCAAATTTGACTCTAATAGCCAGGGCTGACATTGCAGGATATTATTTTAAATAATTTCATATCCATAAAGGATATCTGTTACAGTATCCTTTAGATACACAAACAATTGTGAAAAAAGATATATACACTTTTTAAAGTACACCAATGTTCTACACATTGAAGCAGTACAGAAGATACAATGCTAACAAATATTTCTTGATATCTGACGTGCAAATACAGCTTAATGTATTTATGTTGAACACATTAATATGCCTATCTATATATTAATAGTAAATATAGCTGTTGAAGAAGAGCTATTGGAAATCGGCATTTGTCATATTGGAATAAGTATATATTTTCTTTACATCCTTACAAACTTGCTAACGTAAAACAGAAATAGGCTAACAAACTGTCAAAAATGCTATTGAATTCTAATTTTAATAAGGGTAGATTTAATTCTCATCTTCACCAATGACAGAACACATTGCCAAATTGCCTTCACAAAATACATTAGTTTGTAAGTTATCATCATGTTAGTGTCAGTAAAACTTAACCCATTAGGAAATGCTGGAATGACTAATTACCAAATACCACTCTGACAGATAAATATCAAGATTTTTTTTCCTTTATTTGAGATTATTGTGTTGCTTTTTTTCTCTTTAACTTAAAGGATGTGAGGATGTGTTCTTTTCCTGCAGATTTATTATGTGCTGGTTGCTTTATAAAACAGAAGAAACCTTTTGGGGATTTATACTTTTCTTGCCTGTATTTCCAATGAAAAATATCAGGTAAATCTTTCCAATTAGGAATTCTTGTTGGTATTTCGCTTGGACGATATCTCACTTGAATTTTGACCATGGAATACAGACCTTTACATCTGTGTAGTTAGAAGAAGTTATTCTAATTTCTTGGAGGAAGTGTTTTACTTTCATTCAGTCTATCTAAAAGCTTTAAGATCACTCACAGTTCTAAGGACAGGTACCCACTCTCTATAAAATGGTACTTCTAAAAACCCCATACTTACACTTAAGTATATTTCCCACCATTCAGTGCCACAAGCAAGTACAGAAAGATTTTTCTTTGGCTTCCCAGCATATTTGAAATGAAGAGTCACTGTTTCTGCTCATTAAAGACAGTCATTTAACCTCAGAAAGTTACAGCCAAAACTGGTTTGTTTTTTAAGCCAAAATGAAGGGATTTAGCAAATATTTGGTGGCTATCTGATATTCTCACAGCAAGATGAAAAACATGTTTCAAAAAAGAAAAATAACCAAAGCTAAATTCCCACCAAAATCACAGTGAGAAACGCAGAGGAGCTATACAGCTATTCATTCAGTTAGTACTGATTTTGACAGGTGATCAAAACAAGGGTTATAAGAAGAAAAAAATATAAGAAGCGTTTCTTAAATAAATAAAATAACAAAAACTATTAATATGATAATTTGCTAAGCAAACTCTAAACATATAGCACAGAGTTTTTTGCCATCAAGGCTTGTAATAGAAGAAATATATTTTATCTTCTTCCACGTCAGATACCAGTGAAAAAAAAAAATGCAAGACAGCTGATAAATAGATAAGGTGGACTTGGAAGAGTAATTAGGGTTTGTTTTGGTTTTTTTTTTTTTCCCAAGGTATGAGTTCTGTGCTAGAAGATAAATAATCTAAAACAAATATAAAAGAACTACAATTTGTAATAATATAAATAAATGTTATTTATGGGAAAAAATCCAAAGACCCTCCAATTGCATGAATTTTTTGAAGTGCAATACATAGTACATAAGAGATATTATATATGGGATAGAACTCTGTGATCTTCTAACTAAACTGCAAGAAAAACGAGCCTGTACATAGCAGGGCTCGATGTTGTACTATTGTTGTGTTATTGAGAATATAATGCTTCTCCCCAAATCTACAAACTATTTTATTGTCAGTGCTGACAGTTAGACTGTAACTAACAGAAACACATCTACTTTATTTTCCCACATAAATGGCTTAATCGCATATTAAAGTACATTTTTACATCTCAACGTGTATATGTAAATTAAAGGACTCAAGATCGGAGGGGAAACTGCCTTCATACATATATATAGGTTTATTTTATCTGTACTTTCATCAGGAAAGTCCTGAACAAAAGACAAAAGCATGCACCTTTTTCAGGACAAAATATTTCCAGCCAGGACCGCAGTGTTCAAATGGTGTGGGCACATCACCTTGGATCCAGAACACTCATTTTCTCATTAGCTATTCCATCTCTGTAAGAAAGGTCCTAAATTCAATAACTCTCACTGGCAGGCCAACTTGTTTTTAACAGCTACACTCTTTGCAAGACACCTTGTACCGCAGTCATGGGGTTTTATTCATTTGAATCATATGGCTAAATATAATTATTGCTGTCAATTACTTTGTACTTTCAAAAACACAGAATATGTCTTACACTGTACATAAGGCACCATTAGTGGAATTGTTTCCTTCTTAATTGGCAAAGGTTGGAAGTGTTCTTCAGGCTTTTCGCATTTCTCATATGCTCGCCGTTCCCCCTCACTTTTCTTCAGACAAAGAGTTGATGAATTTTATCCAGTGACTTTTACATGTAGATACCTAAAAGAGTTGGGAGTGCCAACCAGAACACGGACTATACTAAACTGAGGTAAGGGATTTAGCCTCCAGAAAACATTATTTAGTTATGTAATCTTTGATCAGGTTATTAATATAAATTCTTTGTTAATCTGTGACACAGCTTCAACAGAAAAGGTAAACCACCTCCTCATCAGGACTAGCCTCCAACCTTTATGATTAGGATATTCTGAAATGTCCCCATCAGTTAAAAGAGGTGAATACAGAACTCCTGTACCCTTTCATTCAGGCTATAGTGAAGAGAAGGAATACATATGGGGACAGGGGAGAGGGGAGTAGCACTGCCTGGACATCCCACCTTTTCCTGTACAGCTCAGAGACAAATGAGCCCTGAATAATACTTGGAAAGTAAAAGTCGATGTAACCTTCGCTTAATGAAGCAGTCCTCCTAAAGCTACTGCCTAATTATCTTAATTCTCTTAACTTAGACAGAATCTCACTCCAGGGGCCTTTAAAATATAGTCTCTCCCTTTATTCCTCAAGCCTGTAGGTACAGACATATTTAGCATTTATTAAACCTCGAAATGAGGCGTGAGGTAGCTCCTGCAGCTAGATGGCACACATTCTGCTTCAGCCTACAAGTCTGCTCTCTCTTCCTAAACCCACAAAATCATCTCCCTGCACTCAATCGTGCATCTTATGGGCAGGCTTAGAGTTTACCCGTATTCTCAGCATCTCCCTGGCTTGCTTACCAGGCACACTGACAGAGGCCAGTGAATGAACAGGGTGTTTTCAACCTTACTCTGATTTGCCTACACACTCAACCGTCATCTCTCTCAGCGTTTAGGTGTGTTAGCTAACAGCCATCATCTAAGAGGACTTTCAGAGATGTAGCTATTGTTGAATTTCTCTCCTTCCCTCTCTTCATGCAGAATGTCTGAACTCCTGTTTCAAGAGGCAGGGAATGATCAGCCGGTTGGGGTTTGGGGGGGGCATTTTTTTGTGGGAGGATTCTCTTTTTTTTCCAGTTCTTTATATCTGAGAGCAGATTTGAGACATTTCTATAAGTTTGCAGCATTTGCCATGTTAGCTCTCACCAGAACTGTGTCAATAAGCATGTATAATTTCAATTACTATTAAATATTTCTAACACATTCTTAGGAAAAAATATCCTTGGGGAATATGATAGAAGAAACTGACCTTGAGATTTCTTTCATAAAATCTATGATTCAATAATAATGATTTTATATCTCATCTCTGTAGTGGTAATTTTATTTACTTGATTTTCCTAGAAACTCACCTGGCAGTCATTGCAAAATTGCATTAAAAATTATACACAGATGGTTTTCCCAACTTGCTGGCTATGAAATTCATATGTCATCACCTTCTCAGAGGTGGTTAACATAAAACAGAAATGTTCAGCAGCCTCTAATAATCATTGGCTACACAAACTAGATTAATTATATGAAGACAGCTTTCAGGAACTTGTATCATTAACTTACAACGAAAAGCAGCAAACTATTTGCAAACATATTCTATGTCTCTAGAGTAAGAGCTTCAACTATTTACAGGGAATTTAAATTAGATTCACAAGATTTTAAGGGAGTCAAAATGCTGAATGAAAACATCTTACCTAAAGAACAATGACCTGTAATAAAGGATAATATTTGATATTTTTATTATTTATTGTTTGTAAAATATTACTGTAGAATCAGAGACTTCACACAGCAGTTCACATACCTCTTGATTAATTCCTCAGATTTCAGAACGAATTTTCAAGAATGTATTTACAGGTTGAATAGAAATCCTTTTAACTACTTCAAATTTTTAATCACCTAAAATAAGACACCTGAACTATACAATTTAGAATTTAAACACTGCAATATGACAGTTTTCTATGATTATGGAAAATACTGAACTATGTTGTCAGACTTCATTTAAAAAGAGATAGATATATATTTGAAATCTAGATTCTAATTTAAGAAAATCTCCTTTAAAGTACACACCAATTTGTAAGCAGAAATACAATGTACATCACAGCCATTGCAAGTGAAAAAATACACTATACACTAGCAAGTCACTGTTTTAAGCCTATGAACTAGAGATATTATATGATAAATCTATAGTAAATGTAAATTGGAACTGCTCTATTACTGAGCTGAGAAATGGCTTTGCTTCTTAGAGATAAAAAAAGTTCTCTCACTGTTTAGGCTAGGTCAGATAACGCAGCTGAAATGCACCCATATTTTTTGAGAAATGTGATAGAAGTATTTTCCCCAAGGTATATGACCTCTATATTGTGGCTAGCTACCCTGCACCATACCAAAAAGTATTTTTAAAAGTAGGTTTAAAAATAAAAATCTTTATAATCTTTTCATACAGTGTTCCATATACCACTGCCAGGCAACTTGAAAAAAATATTAACATCTAATCTCTCTAAATTATGTGAAGAACAGAAGATTTCTAATTAATCAGTTTGGATGAAAGCTGAACTTTCATCAAGAACTATTTTAGGTATCAGTACACAGAACATTAAAATTCACAGCAAGAGAGAAAATATAATAATTACCTAAAAGATCATGGCAAGAGGTCTATAAAACTGCTAAAACATACATGTAAGCATCTTAATTTCTGTGTACTAACACAAACTAAATTATTGAGAGCCAAATGATTCACTGGTTTGCACATACCAAAAGAAAGTAACATTTGACAGTTCTGCTTTAACACAGGAACCCTAGGAAGAGGGACAGATATAGTATTGCAACTCTAACACTTTCTGTCCACAAGAAAAATATATCTGAAATTCCTATTTTTAATATTGTTTCCTCCGAGACTCCAATTCTTTATCCATGCTTAATCAAAGAGTCTAAAGAAGACTGTAAAGCATGGGCTCTTTGTTGCAGAAACAAAATCATAAAATCACAGAACCATAGAATCATAGAATGGTTAGAGTTGGAAGGGACCTCAAAGATCATTTAGTTTTAACCCCCCTGCCATGGGCAGGGACACCTTCCACTACACCAGGTTGCCCAAAGCCTCATCCAACCTGGCCTTGAACACTTCCAGAAATCAAAGAAAAAATATTGTCCCACAGATAAGGACATTATTTTCTTACATAATTTCAGAGGGCTTTCTTAATTTCATTTTTTTTATGCTTTGGCAATGGTCTGTTAAACAGGTGGAAAGAAGGGGCAACTTTACTGTGCCAGTCCTTAGATGAACATTATTCAAAAACATTCAAATGATAAAAGTAGATGTTCTCAAATCTTAAGAATATTTGCTGTTGTGTAAAATTGTATTTGAAAATAAACTATATATAATGTCTTCTGTGCTTCAGGTCTCTCAGACTTCACAGCACAGTAAGTAACGTATAATACAACGGTATACAGAAATAGGGCAATAATTGGTTGGAATAAGAGACGTTGACTGAGATACCTAGAGATGAACAGCCTCAGTCATGTAGCGAAGCAGCCTTTGTAGGATTGTTGTCTACCCACGTGCCATTCAATCCAAGTTTTAAGGAGCTGGTCAGTGGAAAAACACCCGTGACTGCCAGGCAAATATCCTTTACTTTTAAATTTCCCTTCTGATCATGGTCACCAGGTGACTTTTATAGAGATTTTTGGCAGAGTGGTATATCATGTCAGTGCTTGTAGGTGTTTCACCAAGAATGAAATTGTCTTGATGCTTCTTCTGTGCCTTGAGCTATGAATGACCCGACATGGACTCCTTATTAAACTCTACCACTATGGCACTGGGATAGTTGCTTTACTTGCTAAATAAACAAAACGCCCTTTGCTCTTCTGTAGGTAAAGGCAAGGAACTTAATCACGAAGAAAGCTCAACCTCAGTATATGGACACTTGTTGTAAAATAAGTGCTGTTTCAGAAAATACCTAAAAACACACTTAGGTATCTTACTCAGAAAGAAATCTTTTCTATAAGCAGAAACACAGTAAGATTTTTAATACAAACAAAATTGAGGTTACATGAACATTTGTTTGACAAAATGAGTATAACATACATAAAGTGAGTTAATGAATTAGAAAAATCAGAAATCATATGAGATGTTAGATTAAGAATTAAAACCTAATGTATAAAAAGTTAAAAAAAAATCTCTAAAAAAAAATCTTACTGCTAAAGAGGAAAAAAAAGAAGAGAAGAAATATATAGGAGTACTTAATCTAACATTTACAAATGTTTATGTGGACAAATGAAAATACGTAATTTTAAAGACAGAAATAGATTAAACAGTCATTTAAAAAAAGCTAAGCTTTGGAATTAAAACTAAACCTCAACTTCTTCCCAATGCCTTCATATAAGATAGCATTGCATATACAAGAAACTGTAAACAGAACAGGGCAGTTCTTCACTGGGGCATGTGTTTGCAGACTTGGGCACTATGCTGTAGCAGCGCTGCCCCCCCCCAGCTCCCCAAAGCTTCAGGATTGCACATGGAACGGGGAATTCCTCAGCTCAAAACTCGGGGAAAGACTCTGAGGTTTCTCTGAAACAGGCTTAAGAAAGGGATCTTTTTTCCCACACAGAATGGAGAAGAGGGTGGGAGAATATGTAGGATCTAATTTAGGGGTTTCTGAGTTTTGCCTGAGTCTTGGTGCCACGAGACACAATGAGCTCTGACCAGCTCTTATTACCAACATCTTGAGTACTGATGCTCTTCCAGCAGAATGTGATTTTGAACTTTCATTACAGTGTTGGCAATCAGCTGGATCACTTGAGGCTAACCATGAATAAAGAACCAGTCCTCTGCAGAACGTGCAAACACTTCATGGACCACTCGCAACCTATGAAAGACATTTTGAGAATCCTTAAATGAAGCCTACACTGCCTGAAGGGATGGAAAATAATATGGGGGCATAATGACATGAGGTAAAGGTACATCCATGTTTTTCAGAAAAACACACTGATTCAACCATTCCAAATCAGTAGACCAGGCAGAGTTGTAACTCTCAAACATTCCTATGTTTTTCTTTCACACTGAAATCCACTTTGCTAATTAAAACTTATGTAATCATTCCAGTACATCAAATAGTCATGGATGGAAAAAAAACAAATCCAGAAACTATTTTATTCGAGTTATTTCAGATTAATTTCTTAACTCAATGCATTAGGTCACTTTTTTTGAACCTGAACACCCAGATTAATACTTTACTGGCAGTAGATAGTATAAACATGCCCTAGAGCTTTTACCACAAATCAGACTTGGTTTTTTGATCTTACCAGTAGGAACAGCTTGTAAATGTTGTTCCCAAAAGACTGTAGCTGTCTTACGGCTGGATAACATTCTGCCTGGAAGCCTCCGTCTGGAACTGCTGACAGGGTTTCTTACGTTTCTTCAAGCTTAAATAGCCATTTAACTGTGACTGACTAGCCAGGATACAGAATGACCATCAACATGCTTTCAGAGTACTCTCTTCCATTTTTCTTACTTTGAATAAATAAATTCTTCCTGATGTTCTCCACAGAGAAATAAAAGGAACAAGCTCTGAGTTTTCAAGTTTAGCTCCTGTTTCTTTAACTTTTCTTCAAGGTATCAACCTTTGAAAATGTTAAGGGAGGCATCTATTAAGGAGAGACAGGAGTTAGAATGGTGTCTTCTCCCATTCTAATTTGATAAAGGGCAGGCATCCTACCATCTCGGCAGGCATCCTACCATCTCGATGACACCCTCTGATGAGACTTTTCTCCCACAGGCCATTTATGTTAAGTGAAAGTACTGGATAATAGAAGTCAATAAATGCTGCATTTCTGTAAACTGTTCAGGCATGGAAGCTGGCAAACGAGCCTAGCCATGAATGTCATAAAAGTGACTATTATATAATCAATAATAATTCAGAAGAAAACGGAAAAATTATTGGAAAAGCAACAAAGTAGAATGTGTCTATTATTCTCTGTATGCTTAGATTAAATAAACAGTAAATGAAAGGAAATGAAAGAGGATAGTCACAGCAAGTTGCCATTAGAACGATGTAACAGTTAGATAGAACACTCCATTGAAAGATCACGAAATAAAACAGGAGGGTTGGTTGTTTGGGCTTGTTTATTTGCCCAGCTTTTAAAGAAGAATGCCAATCTCTGAGTAACAGATGAAAAAGACACCAGCAGGCAAAGAATTTAAGTGAGCAATGGTCTAAAGCATAATATTGAATGCTGGCCATCAGTAGAAGAAACAAATAGCCAAGTGAAGTTCAACAGGAAAATCCTTAAAACGATAAAACAGCAACTGAGAGCAAGACTTACAGTCAGAGCCAATAGTCATTCGTGGTCAAGCATAAGTTAAAAAAAGGACAAATGCAAGCAAAATCTGGAAACACAAGGAAAAAAAAGAAAAAAAAAGAGCACATGATACCTATGATACTTGGGTAATAACAAACACAGTACAAAAATTGGGGAATTAATTTTAAATATCCTTCCACTGCAGAGGGATTTTAGGTTAAGCTATGCTATAATTACAAACATCTCTGCTAGAAAAATGTTGTTTTGATTGTAAAATCAAATACGCGAACTGAGGAAGTCTGATTTACACACAGTTGTCTCTCATGTGTCTGTATTTCACTAAATGTATCAGGGACCATATTTAAAAAAAAAAAAAAAAAAAAACACAACCTGAAAATTGATTGAATACTGTATCAAGTTGATTCCCACAAATATTTGTGTGGGTGTGGGTTTGGGTTTGTGTGAATAGACAGAAATTCAGGCAGATTTATTTTCATAATTTAAATTTTTGTGAGGTTGCTTTTCTCACGTGTTCTTTCACTACAGTTTTTTAGAATTTTCTTGGGTTTTTTTTCCATATGACTTCCTAGCATTTCATTTTCAGAACAAAAACCTATATAATATATGTATAAACACATACATGAACCCTCACTGTCAGCCCTGCAAAATAAATGCATTCTACTTAAGCCAGATGCTGGACTGTTTTATATTAGCAGACCACTGATAACATTAGATAAGGAATTATTGAAGGGACAGGAGAAATTGGTAATAAACAATAGGAAATGGCCACTGGAAGTACACATGAACTGAAGAGAGGCAGTTAGGAGGACGTCTGAAAACTAGATATTTTTTATATAACAACTATTCCTTTAATCCTGTTCCAACCACTGAATTCAAAGAATATTGATATAATACAGTTACAATTAAAGAAGATCTGCCCAGTCTTTGGAAATTTCTTCTATTACATGTAACAATCTTTGTATCTACAGTCTACCCTCCTTAATCCATGGAGTACTTGCATATTTCTCCCTTTTTTTCCTATTTCCTCTCAATTGATTCAGATATTTCTGGTACTGAGGTGCTTAGAACTGTACACAATAATAGATGTGTAGTCTAGCCAGTGAAAAAGGGACTGTCATCTCTGAACAGTGACGTGATGCCCTTTTTGTGCAGGCAGCATTAATTATAAAATATTTTTCTGAACACCCTCGTTCTATCATACAGCTTAGTGGGAAGAAAGCTCATCCTGTCATTTCTGCGTCTCACCCTGAATACCACTGCAATCACTACAGTGTAAAATAAAGAGCATCAAATAAGAACTTGAAACATGGGGATATTTTAATATGTATTTATTAGTAAGCTGTTTATTATGCATAGAAGTGGATACAGATGTCAGTTTCTCTGTGCTACAAAAATTTGGGTGATTAATATATTTAATTCTGCTTTTGAAAGCTTTTATTCACAAGATGCCAGATCTTTCCTTTATATTGAAATATTAATTGATATTGGGAAATTGTTTAAAGATATCTTTGGTGTGCATAGTTAATATTTCTGTCATGTTTAAAGCATCTCATTAAAAGTATAGTATCAGGTCAAAATATGTGTGTAAATGTGTATTATGTGAATGACTGTCTGCTACCTGATCCACAGCCTACAGAAATCAGTGCAAAGACTACTGTTGCCAACAGAATACTTAAACTTCTACAACTCATAGTATTTCATAGATGCTTTAGAAGGTAAGTGGTTTTTACCATATCTACTCAAATAATGGTACTGTTAAATATCCATTCCTCTAATAATAAACAAATAGTTGCCTTCACTCGTCATTTCCCTCTCTGAAGAAAAAAAAAGAAATTCAATATCAATTTGAGAAATCTTTTAATGGAATATTTGCAATGCTGTTCTGACACACTCTGGCATATTAAAATGCTTCAAAGTAACAAAAAAAAAATTGTGACTTCTTACTTCACTACATAAATTTTCTATATTCCTATATTCCTATTTATTTTACAGTTCCTGTCTCATATTCCTTTTACTTAATGACAAGGAACGCCCTTTATTTTTGTTTTTAAATACTGTTTAGATGGCAATTCCAGGCAAATTACTATCTTCACTGTACTTTGGAAGAAAACTGAGTGTGGAAGACTGCTAATCTGTAATTTGTGAAAGCTGACTCAGGAAGCAAGATATGATCCAGTCTAGGTAAAAATGATTCTGAGTCAGTTGCCAGAGACTACCTTCTCAGCAATGAGAATAAACATAACTGCATGTAGAGCTGACAAATACTTTGAATCAATATACCTGAAGAAATCTTTCTCTTGTCACAAAGAAGTACGTTTCAAACGAATATATTAAAATTTAGCAATACATTTTTATATGCAAATTCCAATAGAGAAAGGCATATCTATAGAATATGCAGTTACAGACTTCTGTGGAACTTTGCCAATAAATCTTGTCTGACTGTATGTCATCTTTAAAAGGCATTGATTCTGTCACAAACTATTTCAAAACCAAGTAAAAATCCACAACTACTATATCGGAGCATAAGACCTGTAACTTGGTTTCATATAGGTGGCTTTATTATAGCCAATTATACAGGAAGATTTTTTTTTCACTCTCTTAATAATATATAATCTTCATTTCTGGAGCTGAATTCATTAACATTCTTCAATCATACTGCTGGGGTTTTTTCTTTTCTATTTTAAGCTACAATAATCAACGTTTTCCATAGAATCTAAGAATTACCTTGAGTATGTTTTATTCAGAATTAAAACATGAAAATAAAGAAGGTGCTGTTGGGAGTTAGCAATGCTTAAAACAAAGTTTCCAAAATTGCCTAAATATGCCCCAATATAAGAAATTCTTGATTTGGAAATCTTTCTTGTAACAACATCAATTCTCATTCAGCCTCACCCTGTTACCTGGTACTTGTCTGCAGAGTTGATAAGAACTACAAGAGTACAAATAAAGTTGTTCTTTATCATTTACTTGAATAACATCTTTCATGGGCTTATCAAAAATGTTACCTACCCTGGATTAACACAAAGAAAGGAACATTTTATTTTAACGGTATCATTAATTGTCTAAGATGTTATTTACAACATGTGGCACCATAAAAAAATGCAGTAAAACCAGCACTAATATAGCAGTTCTTATAATGACATTATATGAGTTTAGAACGTTATTCCATGGTTGGAAGAATGAGATCTGTGATTTATGATACTGAGCTTACACAGTTTCAATTACTAAATGTTAATGGTATTTTGGATTCAATTTTAACATAATCATCTAAGGATTCTCGATTTGTCCCAGGTATTCGATCCTTTCAAATCTGGAAGCAACTGCATCTGAAATACACCCAGACACTTAGCCAGCTTTTTACACGTAAATTTATAGTCAGAAATATTTCTGAAAATTCTTCATATGTAGAAGTACTGTATTTTGCTTGTAAGCTTTTTTGTTTCAAAAGAGCTCCACTTGTATTGAAACATGGAAGAATCTCATCTGCCGTCTTTATTATATTGTAATAAACATGAAACTGCTCAAAAGGTCTCCAGAGACATCAGTCAAGATATTTTATATAGTTATACTCAACTTATTTTTTACTGTCTAAAGCATGTATGTAATATGCTAGGTGCAGATGATGGGCAGAAGATTCTCTACTGAAAGCCAATAAATATTAAATAAGTTGTCTCTATCACTTCTACCAGCACCATCTATCTCATAGAAATCACTGTCTCACTATTACAGATATTTTATTTTCTATTCCTCAAAATAAGTCCAAACAGCTTGAATAAAATTAGACAACTTCTGGTTTTGCAAGAAAAAGCTTAAATAGTAGCAAAAGTTAGTGCGTTCTGTCTGCTTCCATGGAAAGTAATTCACTCTTGGAATAATTTTCTGGTTACATATTCTCAAACATTATTACAACACACAAATATACATTATATTTAATTTATTCTCTGTTTTAATTCCTTTGTCCACTTTGTTTCATATTTTACAAATTTAATGCTTCCAGATAGCATATTATCTCCTTAAAATGAGCTTGATGATTTAAAAATATTTAAATTTCAGTACAGTAAAGTACAGATGGTTACCATTAAATCTATCAATAATTGTTCTAATTATAGATAATTGATTTAAAGGAATTTCTTGGGACATTCAAAGTATAATTTTAAGTAAACTTTCCCACCTACATTAAATATCAATTATTCAATATTATTACAGACTTTTTTAAAAAAATCCCCCAATTGACCCTTAAGTTGGACTGACTATGACTCATTCTTATGGAATCTCCTCAGTCACACAGTCTGACATATCCATAGTGCACTCTACAGCTGTGAGGATTTTTACAGATTTCCTGAGAAGAAAAATTTTTCTCTTTTTCAGTGTTTTGGAGGTTTTTTTGCAAGTACAAGCATAATATTTGTAAGTTAAAATCCATAGAGAGTAGACTGAACCGCAGGATTTCCAAGTAAATAAGCAAAACACTGAATGATATGGGAGAGAAGCAGTCTTTAGTATCGGCTATTATTTATACATTTATTGTCAGATATTTTATCAGATCTAGACATTTACAAATCTAAATCCTACACATTGCTGTTAAAACTTAAGAAGTAGAAGACAGAAGTGTGTTCCACTATCACAGAAACACTTAAGAATGAAATGCAGATTTCAATTACTGCTGTCTCCGTTAACATACAGCAACATAAGTAAAGTCCTACACAGAAAAATGCCATATTTATTGCCTCTCAAAGACCACAGCCTGAACTACATTTATCCCTGTCTTCAAGCACCTGAGTTTCCAAGGCAGAAGCTTAGGCTCTGTAGCTCGTCAGTGAGCATGGACATTTATCTCCAAAGGACAAATTGAAAATAATGACTGAGCAAGTAATCTTTCTGGGTGCTTCGGGACTTTCGCTAACATCCTGTGTGCTATGTAAGATCATTACTACAGGGTTAGTCAACATAAGGCTTTTTGCACCAGGTCACACCTTGCCCATTAGTTTCTGAGAGTGATCAATAGCAGGTAACCAGAAAACAATGCAAGAACAGGATAAATTTCAAGTAGCATTTCTATGTTTAACCTTTCCCAGTCATTCCCATTTGTTCCTCTGGAACATTTGCAGATAGAGGTAATGTCTTTATATTTAAATTTCTCAGATGCATTTTCCTTCCATGAATTTGTATGTAGAGTTTTGAACTCTATAAGATTCTGGCATTTGTTATATCCTGCGACTGTGAGTTACACAGTTTAACTATGCATACTTTGAAAAGTTCCATCTTTTTGCTGGATTTAACTTGCCATCTCATGTATTTAAGTGATATGCAGGTGTGTGTCTACATTAATGTTTTGACTTGGATAAGAAGTGTGCGTCTGGCCAAATCTGATCATCCCCACCATGTAAATACAGCACACCCACTTACCAGGCTTGGACTTGACACCGCAGGGAGGTCTCAATGTGCTACTAGATTGTTTTTGGGCAAAACTGAACTGGAAGATGAGCCCTGTGAAGACACTGAATGCGTTCCACCCTCAAAAGAGCATTTCCATCAGCTCACAAGACCAGGTTAGAGCTAGTCGAAGTACCCTCTCCCAACCAAATGCATGCAACAGAGGTCTTGAAAGACAATGGTCTTACTCCACAGACCTGCTCCTACTATAACAAATCACTTACTAATTTAAACATAGCCTACTTTACCTGGGGAATTGTGGAACAGAATTGTTTTCCATCCTGTTTTAGGAGGTCTTTCTCCATTTTGCAGTTAAATAGAGCAATATTTTCATTAGATTACAGGCTGCTACAATCTGTCTTTCTGTACACCAGTTTTGTTCCCTCCCTCAGAGTTAAATAATCCTTCATGCTGGGGGTGGCATCTGAAAAGCCCATGTCTGCACACAACAGAGGACAATATCAGACATTTACTTTCCCTTTTTCTTCCCATAGCGAGAAAAGAGAACAGTATTACTACTTTTGTACTGAAAGTCACAGCTGGATTGGTTTATAACTCAGGTGTCTGACTACACTAACAGTTGCATTGCAATGACTATTTCGGTACGATATTCAAGACATTTTGCCATCTATGACAGGCTCTGCTAGAGCTGGGTTTTTTTGCTTTTTTTTTAATGTAACTTTAAAGATAAGACAAGACAAATTCTAAGATTGTAAGACATCTCACTATAGGGATGCCAGTGATCCCTGAGAAATGGAACCAGCTACTCAATCGTTGAAAAATTCTTACAAGTGTACCACATGTGGACAAGAGCATGTACATTTTGAAGAAAAAAGAAGTCAAACCAGCATGGTCTTCTAAAATACTGCTTGAACATTTTTAACTCTTTTTAACAACAACCAAATAGCCATCTTACTTTCTTTCAGCATTGACATCTCAAGTCACAGAGTGCTGAGGACAGCGATAAATATTTTCATACAGATTGTATCTTCTTCATTAATGTCATTCAGAAATTTCCTCCTTCACTCAAGACTATCAAAGATAAAATCACAAGAATTGTAAAATACACTAGGATAGCCTAGATGAAACATTAGAATCATAGAATCATAGAAGGGTTAGGGCTGGAAGGGACCTTCAAAGGTCAAACATTGGCAATTAATCCAACACAAGGTCATTCCCTTGACTGGTTCCTTAAGAATACATGGAAAAGTTATCATATTTCATATCTCTTCTACTTTTTAGCAATTCACCAGGAGTAGAAAGATAAAAGAAAGGAAATGATGCCAAAAGTATATTTTGATGCTCAGCTTCCTGTTTCTTGCAAAAGAATATTGTCAGCAGATCATTTAATAGTAATGTTAATATTAATCTGCTAACTCTAAATACAACTTAGAAGTAGGATTCTTTCCTCTAAATTCCCATGGTAATAGTTTCTACCTGTTTTATTTTGAGTTAAGACTTTTTTTGTTACAGTATAAATACTTATGACATTGCACAGGTCTTTTAGAGTTCCTTTTTCCCTGATATTAGGTGCAAAGGAGACTGTGTCAATATCAAAGATTTTTTCTTTTACCATATCAACTTTTGCAATTTACTTTTTAACAACTACTTAACACTACCATATACCTGCAAACTGAGCTCCATAGTACCACCAGATCTTTTGTTTCTGAGAATGTTCTTAGCCATGTCATCTAGATGTACGAAGAGTACAGAATCATTTTGAAGTGCAGTAAGCATGTAATAGCTTGCTGTTACCCAAGTTAGATTTAGTAAGATGAAATAATGATATTTTTCAAAAAGATTTGCATAGTTTTTTATATATACATATTATAGTTTATCTACAAGAGGCTTAAGAGAGTTTTTGAAGTTTTTTTTATTAAAAAAAAAAACACAAGAAGATTTTATTTTAATTTCACCAATTTGTTATGCAATTCTTCTTGTTAACCATTAACTGCATTAGTCTTAATGAGGATTACTGGTAGGCAATTCACATCAGTAATTTTCCTGTTTCTTGGAACACTGATCTATTTTCATGTGTGAAGACTTCTCCTACTTTATCATGCATCTTTATAATCAGATTTTAATTGAAAGGAAAACAAATCAGTGTCCATCTGTTTGGAAGAGTGTCTAAAAGCTTGAAATAAAAAAGTGCTACATAGTTTTGAAAACTGTTTGTTAGTACCTAGAAAATACTACCAATTCAGTTAATTATCATAGTCAGCCTCTTATATTAAACCTCTACATGATAACATATTAAGAAAGAGAACTACCCATGGCCACATTCTAGAAACAACTCTCTGGGTTTCACCTGCTATACATGTATAAATAAGGGAAATTGTGGAATTTTAGTAGCCTATTGCAGGGTAGTCTAGTAGATAGGAAAAGATTTTACTCTTGTATAAAATTACAAAATTCTTCCTGAAAGCAAATATTAATACAAACCCTCTGGAAGGAAAAAAAAAATCTAATCTTCAGAGTGCAAGTCTTGCCTCAAGAGATCCAAAGCCAGCCCTCTACCTCACCACATACTTTGAATCTGTTTATTCCTACCAGCCAGCCACACATATAAGACTTCTTCATGGTAAGAATTGAACTGATGTACCTAAACCACATGTAAGTAACTGAACTTCCCTGAATTTAGGGCATTTGAGGCCACATGAACTGAAAAAAGAAAGATCTCTGATATGTGGAAATGGATGATGCTTGGTCTGTACGTATGTACAAGAAGAAAATTAATTGCTAAGGCAACATATACACAAGTTCCCCTCATCTCTGCCGAACGAGAGGGAAATGAAAAATGGATGAGAAGATAGTTAAGTTTGTGATTAAGGTTGACAGAGGCCTGTTCTGTAAATCCAAAGATCAACAGTAGTCTCTTAATTGATAACAATTAATTGGCAGTTTTCTAACTCAAATTACCAGATATTGTCTATGAGAATGTGGGATTTTTAAGTCTATTCAGTTTCACTATTTATATCATTTGATTATAGTTTTCTTATATTTAAACTTCACAGATTTTTGTTTCTTTCCTATCACCTGATAAAATGACATGATTGCTTCAAAGTTATAGACCAAAGTGCATATGGTAACATGACAGCAAGTGAGATGAACTCTTATGGCGGCACTGAGAAATATACCAGTTATCCTAAAGTTGAGTATTACGTATTTTTGGAAGAGGTAACTGAATAATTGATTTTTTTATTTATGTGGACAAACTGAGAAATCAGCTTTTTACTTTCATTAGTGATTTTAAGAATCTGAAAAGCATTTTGACAATTTTATTTGAAAATAAGTTTTCATGCAAAAATCATTGAAGCTGTATTTCAGCTTTTTGAACGTAAATCTCTTCACTTGAAAATCACAACTTGAATTTGCATTTCTAAGTGATTTAACTTCAAGTACCATTTTTCAATGTTTACCCTTTCTCATAGAGATCTTTAAGGAGCAATCTAATTAAATGAACTTTACTCCTGCCTTGAATCTTTTATCCTGTGTTATGAAATAGAAAGTGTCGTATTCAATGTGATAAATATTCAGGAAAGATAATAGATTGCATGATATTTTATTCCATATGATAATGTACTTTACAGGATATTCCTCTGACAAATACGAAAACTATTCTAATACAAAGAGTGGATCAGCAGTCTTAGTCTTTCAGGCAACTTTTAAGTCACTTTTAAAAATTATATTCTGTTGATACCTGGATATTTCCACTTATATTCCTATTTTTAAAATTAAATTGCATCTTAACAATTTATTTTAGGATTTTTCCACAGTTGTTTCTTACAATAAATTATTCCACGATCTTCCAATCAACCAGACATCTAGAGAACCTATTTAATAATATTCGTTCTAATCCAGGAAATCAAATATGTCACTATTACTGTATTAAAATATCTCATCTGCAGTACCTATAATCTCTTTTCTTGTTCATTCTTTGCTAAGAGTGTGGAAAAAATTTATTCTAATTGAACAAGTCAATTACATTCCTTGCAAAACTCTTAAGGTCAGGATTTGGCTGGAGTGGCAAAACACATTTCTGAACTACAAGTAACTGATTAAAGAGATTTTGGGTTTATATCACAATCACATTCCACTACGTTGTCATAGCCTAAATATTTGTAATATGCTAAACTCCTTTCACAAAACATCTATTTCCATGCATGCTTTTTATTTTCTAAGCTTCTGGGATTAACATAAAATGCGTGGTAAATCTTAAAGGATTGAGAGAGCAATTACAGAAGTCATGAACAAAGATACAATTATGTTATGCTAATAATCACTATTTTAAGAGTAAAAATATCAATGTTATATTTGGTCATGTGCTAATCTCAGTCCGCAATATATTCTGTACCTGATATGAAACAGAAATTATCAGATGCCATCCAGAGGGACCTTGATAGGCATGAGAATTGGGCCAGTGCAAACTGCATGAGCTTCAACAAGTCAAAATGCAAGGTCCTTCACCCAGGTCACGCCAATCCTAGGCACAAATACAAACTGGGCACAGAGTGGGTTGAGAGTAGCCCTGAAGACAAGGATTTGGGGGTGTTTATAGATGAGAAGCTCAGCATGAGCCGGCAGTGCGCTCATGCGGCCCAGAAGGCCAACCACATCCTGGGATGTATCAAGAGAAGCGTGGTCAGCAGGTCAAGAGAGGTGATTCTTCCCCTTTACTCTGCTTACTCTGCTCTTGTGAGACCTCACCTCAAATACTGCGTCCAGTTCTGGTGTCTCCACCATAAGAGAGACAGATCTGTTGGAGCATGTTCAGAGGAGGGCCACAAAGA
Organism: Tauraco erythrolophus; assembly: GCF_009769465.1. NCBI lineage: Eukaryota > Metazoa > Chordata > Aves > Musophagiformes > Musophagidae > Tauraco > Tauraco erythrolophus. Next base: position 47,256,048 of record NC_141466.1, on the reverse strand, counting down.
TGATCCAGAGGCTGGAACACCTCTGCTACAGGGACAGGTTGTGGGAGCTGGGATTGTTCAGCCTTGAAAAGAGAAGACTTTGGGGGGACCTAATAGCTGCCTTCCAATACCTGAAGAGAACCTACAGGAAGGCTGCGGAGGGACTTTTTACAAGAGTGTCCACTGATAGGACAAGGGGAAATGGGTTTAAGTTGAAGGAGAACAGATTTAGATTAGATTTTAGGAAAAAATTCTTCAGTACAAGGGTGGTAAGACTTTGGAATAAATAGCCCAGCGAAGTTGTGGATGCCCCCTCCCTGGAGGTGTTCAAGGCCAGGTTGGACGGAGCCTTGAGTAGCCTGATCTAGTTGAGAGGCGTCCCTGCCCATGACAGGGAGGTTGGATTAGATTGTCTCTAAAGTCCTTCCAGCCTATGTCATTCTATGATTTCAGTACACTGATATCTTTTATAGTCTCCTATAGAAACCTGTTTTGATAAGATGCAATATTTTTGCAATTTTAAGTGGTCTTACTCATTTTTGCCAAGAATCACTGTGAACTCTGAATTTGGATAAATCCCACGAGTTATAATAATTTAATAAACAGAATACAGGCCACTTTTTTTCAGTTTATACTGAAATTTTCTGTTTATCACAAGTTTAGCTCTATTTAAAAAAAAATGTTGGAAAGAGACACAAAAATACAAATGTTCTGTAAAATGTGAAATGGGAATATGCAGGTCAGATTGTTCTTACATCTCTAAAATAAATCGTAAAGAAAAAATCAACATAAGTACAATAACAGTTGATTGAGTGATCCAAGCGTTCTAAGACAGGAAATGAGAGGAACATAATTTAGTGATTAAAATTAATTAGCTACATCATTTTGTACTTCTCATGTACTCACCAGTCCTTGAAACTGCAAGAAGTTGACAACAATAACCCCAATATCCATATTTTATATGCACAAGGAATATGTAGGATAAGCATCATCCAAAGATACAAGATTACTGTGGGTTACTTTCTCTTTTTGTGCTATTTTCATTTAGTTGATTAGATTTTTGGAACTGCAACAGTCTTGGGAAATTTGGGAAATTGGGACATTTCACTGATGTTTTCCCTTTACATCCACCTTTTCAATCTTATTTTTTGCAAGACATACTTTGTTTCAAAGAACAGTCAGCTTTTTTTAGACAGATAGGTTATTTTAACAGCTCAAGTAAATAACACAGCTGTTTTGAAATACATATTTCAATAAATATCTACCCATTTTATATCCAAAAAGCAGCAGAGAGTCTTTAGATTCTGGAAAAACAGAAATAGCAGATAGAGTTCAAAAAAAATTCCAAAATCTGGTTATTTGTTCTTGGATTGCATATCATAGAGGAAGTTCCCCACATGAAATCAATAAGCACGTATTGTTAAATTTTTCCATTCTAAGTAAAAAATAATGATTTTTAAAGTCTTATTTCCTTTGATAAGAATATAATTCTGTTTAATTGTATCAATTAACAGCAAGCTACATTTAGTACTCCATAATTTCATCTCTATTATGTGCTACTGTCTGTCTATAAAGTATTACTTCTCTGTATGTAATTAAGGGAGAGCATAAACAAAGCATAAAAACACAGCAGTTTAAAGCTATACCATTAGGTATACAACATTATATGTTGTACAACACAAACGATACTCAATTTAGAGAGCAGGAGATAAAACCAGTAAACCGAAGTCTTTGATTATATATGTGATTCTGATAACAGTATACAATAATATTCTTCATCTGTAGAATGGAGGTAGCAATGCCTAACAAGCTTTGTTAAGGATATTGAGAGGTATGTATTACAAAAAATGTTATACATAAGACTTGCACAGTTTTTAAAGCATACATCACAATAACCATGGAGTTGAGATAAGTTTAATAGTACGTTTGACTATTTCTCCTTGTATTCTCTTTCTTCATATTTTCAATAATCAAACCCAACAGTAACAACAACAACAACAAGCAAAAAGGGAGTTTTCTCTTAAATGAATAGGTTGAAGTGGTGCTTATTAGGTTTGTATAACTAAATCCACAATAACTCTTTGGTTTTGAAGCTGACTTGATTAATTAAGCCTGAATTTAATTCTTGCTTCTAAATTGGACCAGGAGAAATACAAGAGTTATACATAATTTAATCTCCTATTACTTTATTTCTATTCAAAGCTGTTCTTCATTAACAGTTCAGCTATTGAATTAACCAGCATGGGACAACCCCAAAATATGCATATTGAATCTGTCATTTCAACCAAAATAATTCTCTTTGACCTCAGAATCAGGCCTGAAGTGCTGAAATCATGTTAGAAAATAATCTGATCCATAAAGTCAATGAATTTTGTTCTTATGTATTTCCAATTGAGAAGTGATTTTATAACTAGGTTAAAAACAGATCTGAACTGCCTTAAGAAACAGTCTAGGAGCTACAGTTATAAATAGCAGTCTCTTCATGCCCCAGTTGAAACACCCAGGTAAAATTAGGGACTACTTCAGAAGAATTCTCATGCAACAGCTATTAATTTCTTTAATAGAGATATTAATTACTTCTTTACAATTTCTCAAGATAAGACGACATTCAAATAATACATGACTAATATATACCAAGGCAAGTATTAAAAGAATGAAACACCCATGTATTTAATTCTTCTTAGTTTTTAAACTATTTCTTAATACTGTACATGAAAATAATTTTCATTCCAGAGTAAGAGCTTTAATTTTTTTGTTCAGTCTGTGTATATGTACTCATGTAAGGCTGATAAGTTTTCCCTGTACAGTAACTGAACAGGGGATTCTTCTCTTCAGCCCTTCTGGTACTTGTCATAAAAGAAATGTCATTTATGACACTGATAAACCCATATAATTCCTTTTTTCCCTTTTTTTTTTTTTTCAATGCATTTAGAAGACAACTGTTGCATTTGAAAACTATGTCAAGTGAGGGAGAGATTTCATGTTTTTCAGAACACATCACACTTAATGTCTTATGCCCAAACCATAAATGAGTTCTGAGAGATCTGTAAGGAGCACAGTGCAGTAGTTGAGGAGCAGTCTCATGTGATGCTTTGTGGAAACAAAGATACCACCCAAAATTTGTACCTCAATGGTACATTATAGGTGTAATTGCAATTTACACTGTATAGGAAGTAAGATTATACATTTGAAATATCAGTCCCATTTAAATAATTATAGAAGTAAAATTAATAAACTAAGTAATGTATTTTCTAATGACGGGATTCAAGAACATAGTTAAGCAGACTTTCAGATATCTGAAGCAACATCAGAGCAAAATGAATGGAATATTATACATATATTTGCATGTTTCAAGCTTGGCAAGCAACAGAGAAAAGTAATGATAACTACTATCCACCAACTTTCATTGAAGGTATTTCTGAGACTAATTCTGACATCAACTGTTTAAAAGTTTTATATTGACATATCACCATAAGGCTGCCCCAAAATAACAGAATAATGGAGGAACAGGAATGATCACTTCCATTTTATGAGTAGTTAGAAATGTTTTCGGTTTTTGTTTGTCAATAACTGTCACGGAAAGGTAAAATGTTCAACATGAAACATACTGTTCTACCAAAAAGCTGAGGTGAAGAAGAATGAAACAGAAGAATGAAAGGCTGAAATGAGACTTTACATACAAACCACAATATTAGCAAAAGTAAATGCTTTACACGCTAGTTATAAAGTTACACTTACAACAATTACCGTTCTATTTTGGTTGTTGTTGTTGGACATATTAACGTATCTAGGGTCTTTCTCCAAGTTCAAATGTGTAAAATTTAAATACATTGATTTTTGAATAGTTTTCCATGAAAGCAAGCTTTACAAAACTGCTTTCTTCTTAATATCTTCTGAAAATATTGGCTGGTTTCAGTCAAATTTTGTACAAAGCTAGAAGTTTTGAAAGATGAGTGCTTCAACTAAGAAGCAGATTTTGCCATGAATTCCAACTGTACAGGCTAGAAAAAGGAAGAGATGACGGCAAAAACATTATAAATTCAACTGCTTAGTAAGCACGTGTCTCCTTAGATACCAGAGGGTGAAAATATGAAAGAAAAAGGATGGAAGTCTCATCTGTGTTTCTGGTTGTAGGAGGCACTAATGCTCCACAATGCAGTACAAGGTCCTTAGCTTGGAAAATAATGGGGTTACATTGTGCTTAGGGGCCATGGAATGAGATTAGTGGTCCTAAACTGTTGCTGACTGCATGTCTATGAGAAGCCCAGGACAGCCCTAAATTGCCAGAATTACTTCTTTGCCCTACCAACACAAGCATATAAGACTTGTCTAGAAGAGAAATGTCATTTGAGTTCAGTTGGGTTTAGTCATCTGTTTCTCTAATTTGACTTCTAATGACTTTTGCATCTCACATACATTGTTTCTCCCAGAAAATTACCTGTCTTTGAATCATTTCTTTTTTAACTACGTTGTGTCTTCCTGTGGAACCAATGCTTGTAAGAAATTTATTCAATATACATGACTCCATACCTATTCAGCAGCTTGAATCTGCTGCTGAATTTCATATTAATCTGGCTGTGACAGATGGTTCAAGTTTCCTAAGACATTGACAAATAATATTCAAGCATTCAGACTTCCCCAGTAATTTTTGATAGCATGGGATATGATGTCTGCAAACAGGTATACGCAGAAAATATTTTCAGAATTTGTTTCTCAAGTCACACAATAAAGAGATATACATCTGAAATTTCAATGCATGCAGAACTAATTAGTTTTTATTTACGATTTGCCCAGTATCACTACTAGTGATATGATTATCTCTGCAAGTTCATTTCTTTTCCACAGAATTTAGCAAATGATGCTGTTAATAATGCACAGTAATAGTAAAATCCAGCTCCTTTCATGGCTAATAACAAAGGGGGAAAAAAAAGTCTCCTTCTTAAAAGTAAGTAAATACCCTAACCATGACAAAAAGCTGAAAAGTCTGTTAAAAGATGCCACTTTAGAGCCACATTTCACATTTGACAGATGATCTAGTTGATTAAACTGTGATCAAGAGGTACCATCACTGACTAAAAGTGTTTAATAGGGTATTTCAAAGAAAAGAAATTATTTCAGTTGAGAGACATATTCAGTGAAATTTTCCATCTTTCTATTATTATATATTGCCTTGCCTTTAGTTTTCATTCCTTTCTCTAAAAGCTATTAAACCATTTCTCTGAATTATTTTTCTCTTTTTACAAAGATACTTTTAAGGAATAGTTCACATATTCAAAATGTTTTTTAAAGGCTTTTATAAAAATAATTTCTCAGGATGTCCCTATAATTTACTCATCTTCAATACCGAAGATTAACTCTGTTCCTTTTCTCCATAATAAATGCAATGTGTACTGAAAAAATAAAAAAAACCCACAAATATATAATGCTTAAGAGTAATTAGAGTATATCTATTTTGTTTCCTCAGAAATTAATGGAAAACCTAACACAATTTCAGTAGAGGTGATATATGGCTGAGGATTGCTTTTAGCCAGCCAGCTCTGCTACAGCAGTAAACTAACAAGGCTATTTCCAGTGCTCTGCTGTCATCAAATATAGTGGCAAATAAACAAGGAAAGAAACAAAAAAACAAGCTAATTTTAATGTCCATTAGAAAATTCAGTAGTGGAAAAAGAAATACTGTTTTCAACTTCCAAATTCTGTTAACTAAAAGCAATGACACAAAAAAAAAAAACAACCCACACCTTAAGAAAGCCAGACATATTTCTAAAAATAGTATTATTGAAAAAAGAAAATCTTTTTTTGTTACACATAGATAGAAAAAAAAAGTGCAATTACAGCACTGAAAAGACTGCAGCTAGTTCACACTCTCTTATTTTTAGGAACATGAAGCACTGTTAAGTTTCAACATTGCTAAGCTTTAACACTCACAAATGCAAATTTGTTTCTTCACAGAGAACCTGCTGCGTGCACATAATGTTTGCAGGCTTTTTCTATTCCCTAAAATATTGGATAATGAAGCACCACAATCAGTTTATAAGTTTTTACAATTAACAGCCTGATGGTGTAAATTAGTGACCTAAGCGAAGCACAGAAAAGAATAATTGTCACAAATGACAACTTTCAACATCAAAATGCATTGTTCTATTATTATCAATACAGCATAATCTGAAAATGCGCTCTCTGTCCCAATGGATGGCAGTGGCTGTTAATTTGGAAATGCAGGTGAAGAGAGGGATTTAAGCACCCCCTGCAATTTCATTAGGCTGACATCCAGGAGGGAACACTGTGAAATGCCACAGGGACCTCGCCTGCCCTGTTTTCCTTGACTCCACAACTTGGGTGCCTTAGTGGACCTCATACAGGGCTTTTGCAGCAGCCACCACCAAGTTAGGCCTTCCCAAACAGTCTTCTCTGCCAGCTTCTGCCTGGGCTCGCTCATGTGTCCTCTGGAATGCCTCCAAAGGGAAGCCCCGTTCTGCAATGTCTCTGGTGTGCCATGTTTCCCAGGCATTTGGTCCATATGCACAACATAAACTGTAATGCTAATAAACATTCAGATGTGTCTTCAGAGCTTTATGGCTCCAGTTTAGTATTCCTCAAAAGCACCAGAACAGCCATAACATTTGCTGTTTCAAAAATACCACTTTATTCCCACAACTGCCTAGAGTATTATCAGTAACTGTAAGCATCTTTATGAGAAGATGAAATGTGTCTTTCTTCTCTATTTTCTCCATTTTTAGACTACCCTTCCCAGTGCCTGATCATTCACAATCTTTGTGCAATAAAATCATGAATTGTGTCAAGACAAAAGGAAACACTCTTTAGGTAAAACAATATAATAGATGAGTTTAATCTACTTTTGCTGAAATCTGGCATGTAATCATCACTTTATTCATGTACATAAATAGAAAAATACTGAAATTTTTCCCTGACTGCATTTTTTTTTTTGACTCAGTAAACTGATGTTTCTCAATCTGAAAGTATGTGGGGCAAATTACATTCAAGTAATCTTAATCTGATGGGAGCCACAGCTCCAAAACTGATGAGGGGACATGCACAGGTCTTTTCCAGCAAATGTTCACACTCCCTAAACTTGTGTATTTAAAACAAGACGCGCCAGAAGCATGGACTGCGCGGGAAAGGATGTCAAACAGAAGATGGTGGAATGTTCCACCATTATCTGAGTGGACTTAGCAAACTCTCAAGTTACAATGTGAATCACAGGCTGGCTGGCAAAAGCAAGCTAATAGTTACTAAATTCCTCTCCATTCACATAGTGATTTTCAGCAATCTGCAGAGGAAGAATCTTCTGAAAAATAAATATGCCACAGCGAGCATTTCTGAAGAACTGTAACTGTATCTGTAGCTTTCACCACCTAGAACTGCGTGGAAGACGGCGCTGGGCAGAAAACTGAATTATAAATACATTGGCTTGTTCCAATAAGCAAGAAGGTAAACCCATCTATGATTACAAATGACGATATAAGCAAAGACACTAGCAGGATTTTTGGGTAGTCTATGCTCATGAACCCCACACTCACAGCCAGAGCGACAAGTTGGACTGCAGCTGCTAACGTGGTCTAGCAGCCTGGTAGATTTCGGTACTGCTAATAAATAAACTATGATTGTGTAATGTCTGGTCTATTCAGCTCCGTGAAATGACCTAAACTAAAACTCACAGAGAGGATTCAGAGTAATGCATGATGGTTTACATAGTTTTGGTCAAACACAAGGCTGGCCTGAACAGAAATGCTTTATACGTTTCAAATAGGAGCATGATTAATCCAGCTGATATGGAAAGAGAAGAAGAAAATTGATTTTTAATAATACAACTTGTATTGGATGCCATGATCATAAGCAGGGATGGTGAGACATAAGTAGTATTACCCAGTTCAGAAATGGTGAAAAGCATGTCCTATGTGCAAATCTTGGAGTTTCAGAGTCAGCAGTCAGATGAGGCAGGGCTTTATGAGGGCTGGAATATGATGCAGAGTAAGGTAAAAAGAACCAGCACCTGCATGCAGAAAATAGCTATGAGATTACTGGATGACTCTTAGAAACCAACACAAACCAGAACATCTGTTTGGCTCTATCTGCTTCTTCTTGTGTGTTGGCAGATGAAGTGAAAAATTTTTTGAATAAAAAGCTTAGATCTAGGAATATACAGTGTAACCTAAGTAGCTGATTAATTATTTCTCTGGACACATTTAAGTACCCAATATGTGAAAGGTGAGAGTTGGAAAACACTTGCAAGCAGTGTAAGCTTTTTAGCTCAGTACTCATGTCCATCACTGCTTCTGCTTTTATTGAGATAAGTGTCCTAATCAACATCTCTCAAGCATTTAATGAGGTTAGAAAGATGGGTAAGCACTGAGAACCTCAAATAAAGTGGGGAATATGTGTCTTAGACTAAAGAAGGTGCCTTCACTAAAGACAACTTGTTGCCAGCAGGAGATGGAAAGCTATTTAATCCTTTGCTCTCACCCCATCATCCAGTTGTCTAGAATCTCATGCTTCCTATAACTGTCAGTATGAAGGCAAATTATTTGTCATGTGTCATGACAAGTTGTAATATTTAAAGCTTATTCTGAAAAGCAGAAGTCTCATTGAGGATGGGTAACAAAAACTATTTAGAAGACTAGAAGAAAGGTCATGTCGTGTGGCTGATGTTTCAGTGAGTGTGGTATGTGTTAAAGAATGATTTTTGCATTTCTAGCTTTTGTAGAGTGATGTTTTCACAGCTGAAATGAGAGAGACATAATGGTAGGGTGAGCAGTGCAGTGTTTTCTCTTTAAAATTTTTTTGAACAGAGAAGAATATACTGTAGGGAACTTTCAAACAAACACAGCGCACCAGTGTTTCTTCTCTCTCCTAAGTAAATATATTTAAAAGTTACTTTTAAATGTTCCTTTTATCAAATTATGCCTTTTGAAAATATTTCAGGAAAAAATCTGCACACATAAAGTGCTTGCTTTTTTCAGAAATTAAGCTATGCAATGTGTGAAGATCTATAATCACACAAAACTATGCATTTTATAAAATGTACATTCTAGATTCCTGTTCTAAAACCATTTTGCATAAGATAAACTCACATTTGCCATCTAACTCCTGATTAAACTAATAATAGCTTAAAATTAGAAGCAATACAAGAGAAACGGTCATGGCTACTGAGAATAAAGTTGGTAAAATGTAGTAATGTTTCATCTGGTTTACACTAGAAGTAGCAAAAAGAATGGTTTTGTTTGATTTGTTTAGAAGGTTATTTTATGAAAAAATAAGCAAAAGGCTTTCATAGGTTTCACCATTTTGAATTATTAAATCAGTTCTGAAAATGGTAGATTGTTTGAAACTCCCCAAAGCACATACAGCTCCATTACCTTTAAAAAGGAAATAGGTAAGTCAAGAACTATTTGATAGGATAGCGTTTTCTGTGAAATAATGATCTTGCAAAGCTTATAAGGTAAAAAAAAAACATTAAAAAGAGAATATCAAGTAATACCTCAAATCTAGCACAGGTTTAGCTTTAATTCCAAGGCATATGTTAGATACGGTTGCCGAGGCAGCTATAGTTCATCCCAGTTGTTATTCTGCAGGCTAAAGAAGAGAAATATTTGTTTTCTTGCTAGCTTGAGTCCTTAGTTAAAACCGGGCTTATTAGTATTTATTAATCCAACTCTTACCCTGATTTAAAGAACAAACACTTAAGTTGAAGTTTTCTGTTTCCACACACAACTCAAAGCCTTTCACACTGCTGTGACTTTTTTCCACCCCATCCCTGAGAGCATCTTCAGAATCATTGCAACGTGCGGGTAAGATTTACCTCCTGAAATTGCTGCTTACCGTATCCATGGTATTCTAGATGCTCATCTGCTCCAGGGCACCTAATCTGTACCACCAAATGAAACTCTGTAGCAGTGGTTTGGTTTTTTTTTTCACATAAGCAGCTATGTGCTTAGTTCAAGAGTAAAACTAATCTGTTCCCTTGTCTAGTAGGGATGAGAACTTGGCATATGCTTTTACAGCTCTGAGGCAAGGTTAATGGAGTCTCTGCAGGAGTCTGAATGTTAATATGATTTTTATGATCATCATTGTATTAATATCCTTATTTCTAACTTGTACATAACAAATTAATTAAATACTGTGCACTACTGAGTTTCTGTTCTTGTTACTGTGATAAAAGATAGCATAATGACTTTTGTTGAAGACTCTTTATAATTATTACAGCTCCTTATCTATACAGCTATACTGCTTTAGAACACGTATGATCAGACTGTCACTTTTACCAGGTCACCTTAATAGTGTAATGTAACGTTACATTCGTATTAAAGCACCTTTGCACTCACTTTTAAGGACTGTTAAATTACCAAGAGAAAGGGCAAAAAAAAAAATGCGAACCTGAACTATAGATCTTCTGTTAGTTTAAACTAGAACGTAACAGCTATGCCTGAATTATATTCTGTATAAAATCACTGTTTTTTCCAACCACTTGTACATAGGATAGCCTTCTTTAGAAAGTGAAAGAATTTCCATGGAGAGCTGCTCAACTGCACATTACCTTTAAGTTTTTGGGGTTTTTTAATGAAGCTTATTAATTTAAAGTTATTATGTCCAATAAAACATACTAACCTATCCCTAAAGTAAGTAATTTAAAGACCTCAGTTAATCTTTTTACTTCTACCACTGTACCCAGCTGTCATTATCACAGAAGTAAGTTCAAAGAAACATAAGTGTTCTGATCTAGCTAGCACTCAGCAATGGGAGCAAGAAAATCAGTTATTAAAATTATGGCAATCTGAGTTTCCTAGATAAAATTCTCTATTGGCACAGTTCCAAAACAAGCAGTCACAAATTAAGCTAGGCTGGCTACCTGTTAGAAACAAGTAGCATTCATTGCCACAGCCAAAAAAAAAAAAGCTTTGGTAGAAAATCTACGTTTTGTCTAGCTGGAGAATTCTCTCTTAGCAATGAATAAATACATGGACTGTTCTTTTGACTAAGATAGATCATGTTTTGGAAATAGAGTTGAATTTCAAAATCTGTTTTTTTTCATAACTTCAAAATATCATATCCATAACAGAGGTCCTAAAGGTGCTATTTTATTTCTTCCACCACTTGCAGACACTCTAAGTAGAGAAATGTGTTATGGTGCTAAGATTCACATGAGACTTACATGAATTGACACATTCCTTCCATTACTTTCACAAGCTCACCTAGAAAAAGGCATTTTTTATTCTGAAATAAAATTCCTAAGAAGCATCTAGTCACCTAAATACAAAATAGGTGTTGCTGGAATCCAGAGAAAACACTTTCCCTAAAAACATCTCATTACCTGTTTAATTGTTACAAGTATAGTTCCCTCCGTGCATGTGTAGAGCTGCTGAACTCTTGACTAAACATGCAATAACTCCAAACTGGAATTCTGTAACTGGAAAGCTCACTTAATCTTGGAGGCTTAAGCTAAGCAGGAATAGTAGCGCCTGGGAGACCTGCCACCCTAGGCAGCTAGCTGCTTTGCTTCTCTTTAAAATTGATCCTGTGGAGTTATAAGAGAAAGCCAGATACATTAGCTCTGTGTACAAAGTGTTTGTCCCAAAGAGTTTTGACAGTAGATAAGATTACCCAGGTCACGAATGAATTCTGATTACTGTAACCGAACGGTGACATTTCTGCCAGCTATATAGCAAACAGTGTTACTAAATACCGTATTCATTACTCATTAACTGATTCTAAAGCACATTCATCAACTCAGTCTAATATACAAAATGAGTCATAACAATTAGAAATTAACTGCAATGCAATGATCGCTATCTCTGAATCAATGCCGTATTGTCTATGCTGGATTTCCTCTCTTCTTTGACTCATCACCAAAACAAAAACACTTCTCCATCTCTATTCATTGATTCTAGATCAGCGCTGCAGACTGTAACCATTTGGAAAGAGTCAGTTCACAGATACAGGCAGCAAGAGGAATAACATACTCCTTAATACAGCTTACTATTAGGAAATCTTCATGCAGGCAGCACCACATGGGCTTCTTAAAAATTGGGCAGCCCCATTAGCATAACAGGGAATTCTGGACAGTGATTAATGAAGAATACAATTTCCATTAAAAAAATATAAAATTAACAGCATGACTGAGCATTTATTGAGAAAATTACCGATTTTCTAATGTTGCATGGTTGAAGTAGGAAGATACTTTATAGTGGAAGAGTATTTTGCTTCGGCTCATAGTGAATTTGAAAGCAAAAATTTTCCCGTGTTCTTCCCAATCAGCCTCACGCTTTAGTGCAAATTGACAGTATAAAGGGCAAACAAAAAGGAAAGCCACAAAACCCTCCTGTTTGACACGGTCATCTCTTTTTCCAGTCTGTCTCTAGGCACAGACAATGCCTCTAACAGGTTTGCACATGGCAAAATGGTCTGCTATCTGCTATCACTCAGAAGCTCATTGTCACTACTAAGTATGACGAAATGGAAAACCACTTCTAGCGCTGACATCATCTTTACGTGAAACCTTCATCCACACGCAGTCGGTGCCTTCCTGCGCACTCGACAAAGTGGAGGCAGTTTGTGGAAAGTAAAGGAGTATCAGAATTTCCTGGTAGGATTACCAGGGGATGCAAGGCTTTGGCTACATTCCAGCACCATCCAGATGGATGAAGCATCTTCTCTGGCCCACATGGCAGAAAAGGAAGTAGCTACACAGCTCCATCCAAACCCATACATCAGCTCTCACAGCTCCTACTAAACCGCAAGATAAAAGCATAATCACATAGGTTTTATTTTGGGAAAGAGCAAGATTACAAATAGGCAGTGATCTAACATTGCTGCCCACACTGGAAACCTAAACTCACGAGCTGAGAGTTAATTTTAGTGTCATAAATTCTTTAGAGATTTGTATCATTTTTTTTTTCTTTGTGGAAAAAGGTACTTGTAAAAAAGATGTACGCTTTTTTCACTTCAGTTGTAAAGGGACTAGAACTCAGACAAAAGCCACAAAACTTAAACTGCTGTTGGAACCAAGTAATATAGAAACCCATTGTTGTCCTTTATATCACCTTTTGATCCAATATATACCTACTGAACTATCAGAAAGAAGCGTTCTTCCTTTTCTTCTTTCATCCTGATAATAAGCAACCAAATCCAAATAGTTGTATTTTTATCTAAGAATGGAAAATTCAATTCAAGCCAGAACCTATCTTGGCTTCTGCACTCAGAAGAAGTGCTGGGTGATGCATTATGTGGAATTCCTGATAATTAGTAGTGCTGGATCATATTTCAGAAATCTTTAGAAAGGAAACCAGTAACATGCTTCTTTATTGCAACACCTGTACACTTAACTCTCTCTCAAGTGCAAGGATGACCACTACTTATAGGAAAGAAAATTACAATTTCACCTAACAGGTTCAAGAAATTTTTTTAAAATTTATTATATTTTTCTCCTCTCCATTTTACTGGAGTGGGAGAGCTGCGTGGGGTTTAGTTGCCGGATCAGCCTAACCCAGGACATTGATTCAGAGGAATGTTGGTGATATTTCAGCACTTCTCTGGATGCTGCTCTTTTGTTGCTGTCACTTACTATCTCTCACTTTCCTGAGTTAGAGACTACATCCAGTTCAACTGTGAGTATGTATCAGATTTTTCAAAGTAATCCAAGTCCATGTAGAACCTTTACTCACCTGTGCTACACTGAAACTGTATTGATACATAGAAAAGACTAAATGAAAGCTACAATATGCATGTGTCTTTCAATTCTCTAAAGCATTTTACAAAAAGCTAATTAATGTTTTAAATCCTGAAAGTATATTGAGAAAGTACTTTTCATATTGAAAAAAAAAAAAGTTTTGTGATACCTTTCAAATCACACAAGATTTTAGAGAAGGAATCAGAAATAAAACTCAAATTTCTTGTTCCTAGTTTCCATCTTTACATGTTCTTCCCTTTTCTGTCAATTTCCCTCTCCTTTCAGTCATTATTGACAGCTGACGAAAGCAGCAAGCTTTCACGTATCTTTGAAGATAAAAGATATTCAGCCACAAGTAATTTTCTTCAAATTTGTCTTCCAAGGTCTAGTGAGCCACAAATCGACTATTACACTGATGGTATTTCTTCTAGATCTCCGCAGCTGATGTGAGAGAGAAGACTTCCAGATGGCAGTCCAATAAATCTAATGCTGTGACTGACAAATGTATTTAATATTTTTAAACCAAAAATAGTTGCAAAAGTTCAATACAAAAGTAAATGAAAACCAGACTGAAAAAAACAACCACATAAACCTACGTGAAGTACAATACAGAAGAACGCTGACACACATATGTCTTCTCAGACATTTTTCCCTTCTATGATGATGTTTTATGGAAGTTAATGGCGTCATGAGAGCCTGATAACATTAAATGGAAGAATGCACTTGCAAAAAAATTATATCTGTCAGGTAAAGAAACTACTACCACACATGAAAGACATCAGTGTGGCTTAACTTCAGTGTGGTCATCAACTAAAAAAGGGCATTAGGTGTGTGAAACGGTGTAAACCTTATGTCAGTGAGACCTGACAATCTCTTCTATATGACTAATATGGAAAACCAAAGCTTAGGTGATCTACCTGTTTTAAAGAAGAAGATTTTAGCATTTACTTCAAAGCAGCTTTTGTTTACACTTCAAAGATTTGAAGCAAAACCAAAGGCTGCGGAAAGAAGGTGCTTCTTTAATCCTTTCTCCACACATGAAGAGAGTAGAGCACAAAAGTTTCTATGTCATATATTAGAAAATGAGAATGTAAAGATGGTTAGCAATTCATTTCTGTTCAAAGTACTTCACAGCAATGGATCTGGGACTTCTGAGAGAACTCAGACAGATCCTCCACAAAAAAAAAAGAATAATTATTAGGAACCTGGGCCTAAAGGTAATGGGGAGAGCCTCGTGTTATGTGCTATCTGGTACAGCTTAAATGTTTCCCCATCTCTCTCTAGAGCAAGATCGTTCAGTTTCAAGGTAGTCTACTTGTCATATTTTATTAGACCATACAGTTTGTTCCTTTTATTTCTGGCTACTGCTTCTTACTGGTACTCTTGTTTCCAAGCTTTGATTATCGTCTAAACAATAGAAATTCTACCTATTGTCTAAAAGCTCTCCATCTCATCAGAAAAAAAGCTAAACAAACAACAACCCCCTCTGCCCCCTTCAATGAGGTTATTGGTGGAAATCAGACTTCCAATACCCATTTAGTCACTTCTTTACTACTAATTTCATTGAGTAGGAGCTGTTCGAAAGTTGAAGTATGACATTTCCCGCAGGTTGTCCTAAAATAGTATCTTCAGAAACTGTCTTGGAACCATAGTAAACATGTAGGAAACCTCTGTTATTTTTCTACAGAGTTCATTAACAGTCCAAAGAACATATCTTTCAGTATTTTCCAATGAGAATTTGTTTGTCAGATAATTTCCAATACTTCTATTCCTTATCCTAACACCACTTTCTCAGAATTTAGAAGAATGCTGAACATGAAAACTGATATTACTGAAGATGGAGGATATGGATTACAATATGATTAAGCCAGCTAGATTGCTCCTGATAGGGACAGTCTTGTATTTCTAATTTCATAGAATCATAGAATCATAGAATCATAGAACCATAGACTGGTTAGGGTTGGAAGGGACCTCAAAGATCAACCTGACATGTGCTCCTTCCTATCTTACACTGGTGATCAGCATTCTGCTCAATCTATTATAATCCAGTATTTAAATAAAGACAAAACAATCATTAAGGGTTTGGGGTTTTTTTGCAAGTGTAGGGAATTACATAGGTTTGTTAGATGTATCACTGTGCTGGTGCAAGGCAGCGTGGCAAAGCGTTCAAGTGGGAACTGAGGGCAAAGCAGGACTGGGACTACTTTTTCCAGTCTAAGCATAGACCTCTATCAGCTGAACCATACTATGAAACTATATGCTAAAGACTACCTGCTGATAAATATTAAAGCACAATAAAATTAAGCACACTAGCTATTCTTCACTGTTTTCTCACTCTTACTATAAAGCAAATGTTAGATACTAGTTTTTTCAAGTAGAGTAAGTTCCTTTGCCTAAAGGCACTCTGCGGTTACGCCTATGAAGGTATTTTGCAGACAGATAAGAGCTGTAGTCTGCCCACACTCTGAACCAGCAGGAAGCTTTGTAGTAACACACAGTGCCACGCTGAGCACAACCTAATTGCCCTTGCTGACAAGCTGTGTAGAGCAGATTGGACTCTACTCATCACATGGGGATGTGATGCTGCCAGTGCCGAATGTAGGCAGAATGAACTAATACCTTTGATTTCCTGTGAGCAAACCCGGCGTTCTTACCCATCTAGTTAGCACAGACTAGTGAATGCTCTAAATTCACACTGTGATTTACCACACCTTAATTCCTCTGGGCAAATGAGCCCTAATGCAATCAATCTCTACTTCTTCTGTGTTCTACTGCATGGCGGTCAAGGGAGATTGATTGTTTGAATCAGCAAAGTCTTAAAATTTGCCCGTAGTAAGAAGAAGCCAAGTGTAAAGGAGACAAATAGATGCTTACTATGTGCTTTGGGCTTTAGCTTAGACTCTTTACTTCAAAAGCAATTTACATAAAAGAATAAAAGAACTCAATTACAGTAGAAAGAGCAAAAAGAAAAGGAATGAAAGAATGATCAAGATTAAGGTAAAATGGATCACGATGGGAAAGGGGGATTTGCTTTATTCACAAATGCACTTCGTTTTCCTGCATGCTAAAATTGAACACTTTAAATGTAATTTACTTCACTATTTATCTTACACATGGATTTCACTAAAAATTAGAAGATGTGGACACAAGCAGTCTCATTTCCTGCCTCATCCAGGATATGATCAGTCAGTGAAATCATTGCAAAAATGCTTGTCATTACAATTAAAGATAAATCTATTAGTACTGTTATTCAATTCACAAACGCTTTGTATTAGCCCTGTTACCTTGTTTGCTTATGCAATTCAGGTAAGAGGCTAACGTCTCAAACTTTCATTGATTTTTCTCTACTAAACAAAGGTAAGCTATGTACTTACAAGAAAATAATTTCAGTGTGACGAGTTGAAAAGAATCAGATGCTAACTTTTAGGAAAGAAAAAAAAAAAAACCCACCATGAATCAATAGATCACTTACTTGTCACTGCTGTAGTATTAGACGGAAGCAACTTGAATCTCAAAATCTAAATACTGGAGCCTGCTTATTAAATTCCTCCAAGAGAACTAAAGACACAACAACACAGGAGTCCATTTGTCCATTTGGGTTATTTCTTGTGTAATTGTAACTGAACTAATCTACTTCCCTTAGATCATAGTTTGGAGAAGACTAGTGAATTTAGTTTTGTAACTAGTAAGTCTTAAATAATAAAACGTCCATGGAATCTGTATTTTCTTCCCCATTTTGATGTAGAATTTGAAGGGGTTTCATAACAGGTGACTAGCAGTAATCATGTAAATCAAGCAAGGCTAACAGATGATGTTAGGAGTTCACCATTACTATGCTGTAGACCTAATCCCTCAGACTGCCTTTCCCATAACCACAATGAAAGAATGCCAGGAGATAACATTGACCTGTAAGAAATATAAGGCTCCCCTTTCTCCTTGCTGACACAAAGTCCAAACAGAAAATACAAAATGTTTATTTCTCTGAGAAGGTTTCTGGCTTTGGGCTGTTGATTTCTTACTTTCTTTTGGGTGGGAGGAGCATTCTGGTTTCTCTAAGGATCTATCCACGAAAATTTTTAAACAAGAATGTTACAATTTTAATCACTGCGGATAGCAGAAATTTGAGTGAATAAACTACCTTATACTTTGAACTTATTTCAGTCTTTACAATAATGCAGTCCAAAAATTAATTCCTGAATCCAATACGTTTATTGCATAAGACTGAAAACCTTGGTAGCATTGTACCATATGCTTTGCATGCAGTTGTTTTCTTCCCGGCCCTATGACTGCAGAAGCTGATGTGACAGTTTCTTACCAAGTTCCCTCGAAACTGTTACAAACAAATCCACATTATCTTCAGTTGTATCAGCAGACTTTGCAGTTCTGCTCTGACCTTGGCTCTGAAACTCATTCCAGCATGAACTTGATGTAATTAACAAAAAACACAAGGATTTTGCCCTTCTGGGATTACAGAAAACATACAGCCAATCTCAAGACAGCGGTGTTACATCCAGCATGCCTGAGGGCTCGTTCAGTCTCACAGCATCTCTATTTCTAATCATCCATCTTAGGTGAGACATAAGAAATACAAACAGTTGAAGTACTTGTGGTAGAGGAAAAGAGAAACATCAGATACAGCTATTCACCTATATTCTTAATTGCCTCAGAAGACCTAAGAGAAGCTTTGGTTCTGCTGTCATAGAATCATTGAATCGTAGAATGTTTTGGGTTGGAAGGGACCTCAAAGATAATCTAGTTCCATCCTCCCTTCCACTAGATCAGGTTGCTCACAGCCTCATCCAACCTGGCCTTGAACACCCCCAGGGATGGGGCATCCACAACTTGTCCAGTTCCAGTGCTTCACCACCCTCAAAGTAAAGAATTTCTTCCTTAGATCTAATTGAAATCTACCCTGTTTCAGGTTAAAGTTATTGCCCCTTGTCCTATCACTACATGCCCTTGTAAAAGTCCCTCTCCAGCTTTCTTGTAAGCCCCCTTTAAGTGCTAGAAGGGTTCTAGAAGGTCTCCCCGGAGCCTTCTCTTCTCCAGGCTGAACAATCCCAAATCTCTCAGCCTGTCTTCATAGGAGAGGTGCTCCACCCCTCGAATCATCTTTGTAGCCCTCCTCTGGACTCATTCAAGCTCTATGTCCTTCTTAAGCTGAGGACCCCAGAGCTGAATGCAGTACTTCAGGTGGGGTCTCACAAGAGCAGAGTAGAGGGGCAGAATCACCTCCCTCAACTTGCTGGCCACACTTGATGCAGCCCAGAATACGGTTGACTTTCTGGGCCACAAGCACATATTGCCAGCTCAACACTCCCAAGTCCTCCTCCTCCAGGCTCTCAATCCATCCTCCGCCCAGCCTGTACTTGTGCTTGGAATTGCCCCGACCCATGGGCAGGATCTTGCACCTAGCCTTGTTGAACTTCATGAGGTTCATACAGGCCCAGCTCTCCAGCCCGTCAAGGTCCCTCCAGTGTGTTGACCACACCACACAGCTTGGTGTCGTCAGCAAACTTGCTGAGGGTGCACTCAATCCCACTATCCATGTCACTGACAAACAGCACCGGCCTCAATACCGACCCCTGAGGAATGCCACTCGTCACTGGCCTCCACTTGGACATTGAGCTGCTGACTGCAACTCTCCGAGTGTCACGATCTAGCCAATTCGTTATCCATTGAGTGGTCCATCCATCAAATCCATGACTCTCCAATTTAGAGAGAAGGATCTTGTGTCAAATGCTTTGGACAAATCCAGCTTTCTCCATATCCTGGATAACCAGGTTTCCTGTTTCCTTCCGGAGAGAGTTCACATTTTCCCTAGTCTTCTTTTTATCACTGACATACCTACACAAGGTTTTCTTGTTGCCCTTGATTTCCCTGGCCAGATTTAATTCCACCAGGGCTTTAGCTTTCCTAACCTGATCCCTGGTTGCTCAGTTTCTCTGTATTCTTCCCAGACTACCTGTCCTTTCTTCCACCTTCTGTAGGCTTCCTTTTTGTGTTTGAGTTTGTCCAGGAGCTCCTTGTTCATCCATGCAGGCCTCCTGGTCTTTTTGCCTGACTTTCTCTTTGTTGGGATGCATTGCTCCTGAGCTTGGAGGAGCTTGAATATTAACCAGCTCTGAAGTCTTTCTTCTGCTATGAAGTCTTTCATCTATTAGTATCAGGGCACAGTCAACGCTAGGAGGCAGCAGGACAGAGCAACATTTCCATGCGTCACTGAGGCAATGGGAAGATGTTTTCCAGTGATACGCTTGTCTCTTCATCATCCTATACACAAGTACACATTGTAGCCTGCCTCAACGCCTCTGCTGTATGCGTTCGTTTGCTGTGAGGTAGTATACTTATGGCTCTATATCCACTTTATTTCCTCCATTCAAAGATCCAAGAGGTGTTACGTCAAAAGTGTGTCTTTTATTGCCCATAAACGTCACTTTAGTGTTAGTACAGCTGCCTTCATTGGATCTGTCTTTACAATTACAAACAAAAGACTTGATTTAGCACATACTAGACTGCCTTACTGCCGAGCTGTAGAAGCTCCACATGTGCTGGCAGCTTGCTTCCCTTGGATTATGGTCCCAAGGCTCTAAAAACCTTTAAGCATAAATAAAGTTAAAAGATGCTCAGAAAATACAGACTTGCAGACCTAGCAATTCGAAAAGAGTTTTCTGAAAACAAGAAAGGAATGTGAACACTCTGGAACAAGGATCTCAGAGCACTTTTGCCAAAGGAAAACAACTTCATTTTATAGATATGGAAATCCTGATACAGAAACAGTAAAATTGGTTTACTTGCCTGTACTAATAATATTTTATACTTCTACAGCTTCCACTCAAAGACATCTGACAATCTTATAAACATTTGCTGTGGTTTAGTCCAGCCGGCAGCTAAGCTACCACCCAGCCACTTGCTCACTACTCCCCACCAGTAGAGTGGAGAGGAGAAAAAGGTAACAAAAGGCTTGAGAGTTAAGAAAAGAACAGGGAGGGCTCATCCACCAACCATAGTCCCAGACAAAACAGACTTGGCCTGGGGACAAAGCAATTTAATTTGCTACCAGTTCATTCAGAGAGGATAACAAGAAACAAAGACAGATCTTAAAAACACCTTCCCTCCACTCCTCTCTTCTTCCCAGCTCTACCTCCTTCCCTCTCGCAGTGCAGGGAGATGGAGAACATGGGGTGTTGCAGGTCAATTTGTCACACTTTGGTTTTGCTGCTCCTTCCTTAAGGGGGAGGTCTCCTTACACTTTTTCCCTGCTCCAACGTGGGACCTCTCTTCATGGGAAATAGTCCACAAACTTCTCTAACATGAGTTCTTTGTGCAGGATGCAATCCTTATCCATCAGATTGCTCCAGTGTGGGCTTTTACCATGGAGTCACAGCTTCTTAGGGTGCAGCCACCTGCTCCGGCATGGAGTCCCTTGTCACGGACAGTGAAAATATTTCTGCTCCACCATCAGCAGAGTGGGGGATCCTTCCCATGGAGACAATCCTCTAAGAACTCCCTTAGGTGCAGATATCTCTGTTCCAGCGTGAGGTTCTCCACAGGCTATGGGTGGATCTCTGCTCCACCGTGTCTCTCATGGCTGCAGGGGTTTCGCCTGCCATCTCACCACAGGCTGCAGGGGAATCTCAGCTCCAGCACAGCTCCTCCCACTCCATCTTCACTGACGTGGGTGTCTGCATAGCTGTTTCTCTCACATCTCAGCCTTCTCTCTGCTGCAGCTACGTCGGGCCCGACCAGCCCAACAAATCTCGGCAGTCCCAGCAGGACAAACTCCGTCCAGCAGGTGCCCGAAGGGGAGGCACTTCAGAGCTCTCCAAGCTGCAGCCATTTCCAGCCAAGTGGTGGCGGCCCAGCATGGGCAGCGCCTGCCCAGGAGGCTGAGGGAGGCAGCCCTCTGCCTCCCCCCTCTCTTCAGTGTTCATCTCACCAGGTTCAGTTTCTTTTCTCCCCTTCTTAAATATGGCATTCACAGAGGAACTGATTGACTCGGTCCTGGCCAGAGATCGGTCCGACCAGCTTTGGGGAAGCTTCTCACAGCTCCTTACAGGGGCTATCTCTGCAGTCCCTCCCCTGCTACCAAAACCCCACCACATAAACCCAGCATAACATTAAAGCATTTAGTAAGAGAACATCTATTAAAGAAGATACTATTTTTCACAAACAATAAAACAGAGATTGATATTTTAAAAAGTAGAAAAATCTCTTAGGAAGTCTCCTGCTTCAAAGAGCTGGCTGTCTGACCGAGGTTTTTGCTTCAACTCTATCACACTGAATTACGATAGAATTAATGTAAAATTTCCATTCTTTGAACAAAACAATTATTTAGTTAAATTGAGTTAAAATGACTCCAACTGAGTGGATGTCAGGCAACTGAGATTTGGATTTCTGATACATGCGGCTATTTAGGTCCGTTCATTCAGTAATGTAGCATATCCTGTGTCATGTAATGGAGTTATTCTCTCCACATGTTTTTTTCTCAAATTAAATACAGTTTTATGAACTACTGAAATGCTTGCCCAATTAAGCGATTTCAACTACAGAATTTGAAAAAGGTAATACAACAACAAGTGAAGTCTTTTCAATTCAATTCTGCAATGAATAAACTTTATTAAATCTACATACTAATCAATACAGCATGTAAATACAGCCAGTAAGGACTATTAAAACAGGCAAAGATGGTTTATTGGATTCATCTTTACAGCTGTCCACTTGAAAAATCAAGCATAGGGTCAATATGTAAATTTCTTATTATAATTAAACCTCAAATTGTATATTCAATAACTCAAACTCTATCTGCTTATATCAATACTGTATCAGTATACATCATAATTCACTTCCACAATATGATGCCAAGTGCCTCTAGTTGTATTAACTATGTAAAATAAGCAGAATAAGTAATTTTAAAGTCATAAAATGATTCCTAAAATATCATTGCCATGAAATAAGATAGATAGTTTTACCTAAAGCTTTAGCTAAGCATATTCATCCTTCTTTTTAGGCAGTCTTCCTACAGATGAGCAACGTCTCCGAGCATTGGCAAGAATGAGTTAACACATTTCTCTTGAGAAGATGATACTATCGGCTCTATCTTGTGCTTATAAGCTCCTAAAGACTTATTCAGACGGGGTGCAGAAAAAATCCTCTCTCTCCGTCAGTGACAAGACAGAGGATTTAAAACAGACAAAGAAAAAATAGCGGAACAGTACTAAAACCTAAAGATTGTATAATACTAAAAAAACTTTTCCTTCCTGTGCTCTGTATCTTGAAATGCTAAAGTTGACAAGCTTTCTTTTTGGCAAAGCCTTCATGAAAAGAATGAGAGAACCTATGATTAATGGTTGCAGCAACAAAAAATAAATGAGGACAAGACTATACTATGAAAGCAAGCTTGAACAGTTAGTAAAAAGCTACCAAATATACTGAATAGCTTTGAAAACTGTCTTCTATAAAACGAATCACTGTGCTCCTTATTAGGTTAGAAATTAGTGCTTTATTTTAAAATTGAAAATATATAATTCAATAATAGCACAAATTATTTATTTACTTGAATCCATAGGAACTGCATCTCCTCTTTCTAGTTTCTCTGGCATCGTATATTTTTGATGATCTGTGGTAGAATATAGTCCCATGACAACTATAACAAACCGTTTTTCTGCTTCTCTGCTCTTTTTCATTTTAGGAATGGGA
The DNA here is from genome assembly GCF_009769465.1 of Tauraco erythrolophus. Classification (NCBI taxonomy): domain Eukaryota; kingdom Metazoa; phylum Chordata; class Aves; order Musophagiformes; family Musophagidae; genus Tauraco; species Tauraco erythrolophus. The sequence goes on along the minus strand of NC_141466.1, from coordinate 47,232,686 downwards.
GAAGCGCAGCATTTAAAAATGAGGATTTCAGAAGCAGCATTCAGAATTCCCGGCTTTGGCTTTCTATTTTTCTCATGGAATCCTTCCATAGGATTTTGTTTAATGTAGAAGAAGTGTTCTTTAAATGCTTTGTATACTTTAAACTAGGCTTTCTCTAGGATCTATATCAACATATATTTGAAATCATGTTAGTTAATTAACTATTCCTTTCATATGTTTTTTGTGCTTTCCAATTTCCTCTCAAATGTCATAATTGGAGTAAACATTTGAAGATAGATTCTGAAAGCCTAGCTTGTGAATAAAATACCTTTGTGTCCTCTATCTCTTTGCAAGACAAATCCCGTGCGTCTACAGAGTTTGTTTGCTTTTTGGTTGTTGAATCCTATGCTTCTTGAAATAAAAAAAAAAAAAAAGAGCATAGTTTCTAAAACTTTGAGAGTTTCACTGACCTAGTTTGTATCCACTCAAATGCATTTTTTTTCAGTTTTTCTCCAGGTCGACATCTTCTCAATTGCTGATACACAATACTCATGTTTAAAAGATACTCTCTCTTAATGAAAAAATGACAACTGAGTATAAGTGCATAACGCAAGTTTTATTTTGGCAGATGTGGGAAGATCACAGGTGGGAAACCTGAAATAAGATCAGGAAAAATATAGGTAAAACACAAAGGGGCCATCTAAGCCCCAAGTTGCAACAAAAGTAGCTTCTTCAGGTAGATGGAAACAAAAGCTTCAAGAAATCTTGGATTTAAAAAAAAAAAAAAAAAAAAGCCAGGCATGACCAATTGTGGAGGCTCTGGATGATGGGCGGAGAGAGGCACTATCAGTCACACTGCTCTTTGGGCCTTTCTGACTCTGGTCACTGCTATGCAACCACTAGTGCAATATAAAACTGGAGCTGGGAACATTTCCTTGAAGCCACATTTTCTACTCTCGTTATAAGGTCTTATTTACACCCCTTCTCAAATGGCACCGAATATCCACTACCTTAGTCTTTATTGATAAGATGTTTAACAGATATCGAGTTTAAAATTCAATTTGCTGCACAATCACATAGTTTTGTTTCTATTCACAGATGTCGGCGTATGCACTGCTAGGTCACACTGCACACTAAAAGCTGCGATCAACCGCCTTCATTGCAAGTAAGGAATTCGCGTGCAAACTTCCCATGCACAAGCCTAAACTTGGCCCCTTTTCAAACTGATATTGGATACTCATTCACTGCTGGAGGGTAATTTTTTTTTATTTTATATGTAAATAACTTGCTTTTCTTTCCTCACTAGAGAACGTTGAGTTATTCACGCTAATGTATTCTTTCATCATTTTTTTTCCTTAGTGTCAACCTCTTCCAAAGTTGGAACATCTCACAGCACGCAGAGAGACTAACATCTTTTTCACACAACATGACATTAGAGTATCTGGCTAAAGGCCCTAAAACATTAAAAAGAAAAAAAAACAACCAAACAAAAATCTTTTTCATGATTCTTACATTGACTTTTTATGCTCAATTTGCTCTTTCATGCTTATAGCACATAATGGAAATTTTGATGGCTTGGTGTTTTATCTTTATAAGGAATGGAAGCCTTTTCTCAGTTTCATCCATTTTCTATGATTTCTACAGGAAAAAACAATGAAGCTATGGCCGGGCTGGAAGTATTCTTCTCAGATGCCAGTCAGGGCTTCACATTCTGTGTGCTGTGGAACACTTATTGAAGGGCTCCACATCATAATTTTTAACCTCCAAACAATATACTCTTCTTTGACTGTACAGAGAGATGCTAACCTTTTTCAGTGAATGTGTTTGAAATTTCAAGGCTACTTGGCAATTTTTTTAAAATTCCTTTTCAGCACTTTACCTCTTTCAAGAAAAAGTAAAACTAAGAAAAAGGTATACATTTTTAATGAACTCTTTCCTATTATAATTAGTAAATAAAATGATGTGCATCATAAAAGTGATCGGCGCAATGTTTGACACATGCACAATAGCACCACTATTTGGTATCATAGTTTCCTAGAAATATGTTTTCAAACAAAAGTTATCAATCTTATTAATTTATTATGCTATTTGTTGGCTGATATCAGCATTTGCAAGACATGACATATAAAATGAAATGTGACAAATATGAACTAAAATGTTTATTTCCTAACACTGTGGTTTGGCTAACTTGCATGAAATGATGATCGCTTTACCATTTCCCTTGATATTTTCTAACTTGGCTGCACATGTTTGTCTCACAGATCTAACATCACACATGAATTTTACTCTACTCTAACCAAAACCCTATGGAGTGAATTCCTAAAAGTAATAATGCCTTGGACTTTAGTTAAAACATATTTTTATTTAATATCACTGTTTTCTCTAGTCAGTGCTTCTGTCATAATAAAAAGAAGGCATATTTACCTTTTATAATTATTTTGTTTTATAAATTTTAACTATGATTGTTTTGTATAACATCTCTATAATTCTTCATCTCTTGCTACATGAAGTTATGCTACTAATCAATGATTCCCACAGTATTCCCCCTCCATTATAAGGAAAATAATTTTTCTAATTTCTATTGTTAATGTGTAAGCATCTTCCACTTAGTGAGAAAAACAAGGCAGATTTTTAAAACAAGTATACAAACGATTGCATTCATTGTCACAAAAGAATTTCTGTTTTAATTTTCTGACATACGGTAGCTTAAATGTAAAGAAAAAAAACCTGTATTTTTAATTGGAAAGTTTAATCAATTTTGCGATGGCTAATTTATAAACTATGAGACTATGTCTCTCCTCTTCACCTTAAATCCGCGAACATATGGTCCAGGGAAATCCTTGTGTGGTTCTCTTGGAAATCCCTACTTCATTACTTCATCACCACAGATGAAGCAAGGATGTTGTCTCACTTTCCTTTCTGAGAAAAGTTCTGAGAGAAGCTCTCAAAATTATAACACCAAACTGTTACAATTTTTAAGTACAGTAAGGGATAGTATAGATCTGAAATGCTCAATATCTCCCTCAGATTTTGCTCCCTAACAAGGTATGTGTTGGTAGGCCACCAGACACAAAATTTGCATATCCATCTATTAAGAACTCTTTTTTATCCTACAGGAACTTACCAAACATAAGAACAGAGGTCTCACATTAAACTCATCATCCTCTGTTTATTCTTCATCAAACACATTATGACATACTGGAGGTGGATGTAACATTTAACGAAGATGTCAGAAGACAAGATTCTTGCCCTAAGAAGCTAATTTAATTTTGACCGCACCAGTAGATCTGGTATGAAAAGAGGCGCAAACATTCCTGGAAAGGACATAACTGATTTTTACACTGTTTTCTAACAAAACAAAACAAAACAAAACAAAACAAAACAAAACAAAACAAAACAAAACAAAACAAAACAACCAAAGCAAAATTAAAAAAAAATAAATTAAATTAAATTAAATTAAATTAAATTAAATTAAATTTGATGGAAGTTAGGAAGGTGATTCACCTAACCGAAGTAATAATGAATGTAGTGCAGTAAGCATGAGATTCAGAAGAAGACGAAAACAGCTGCTTGTGTTATGTTGCCACCTGCTTTCTGTTTCTGTAAGAAATTTTTTAAAAAGGAATGTATCACAAGGGTAAAACACCCTGTAATGTAGCCAGCTTTTAATGTAAAATATATATAAATATCTCTACTGTCTAGAGACTGCACTTGCTCAGATCTTTCCTGGTGAAGATGGAAAATGCCTCCAGGAAGAGAAATGGAGACTAACACTTTATTCAGCTTTGTATTTGACTATTAACTGCAAAATTCATTTTTGGTTGGATCCGATGGTAGCATTTCCTTGGAAGCCTATAATAAATCCTGTATATGTCATATAAACTAACTTTTCTTTTAAGGCTATACAAATGTCTCACTAGGTGTATTTGTGGAGGTTCCCTCAAAAGCACCTCAGAGTGCCTACAGTGTGTAGAGCTGTACTTCATTCCAACGCATATTACATATTACAGGGGCTATGACTACCAAGAAATAAGCCTGCACGGTAAATAAGGCATATATATGAACGTGAATTTTTTAGCATGAAGATAAATATGAGGGTTTTAAAATATTATAAATATCTGAAGTTAGATAAACTGGACATAGCAACTTGTTTAAGAATACAAGAAAATACTCTTTCCCACCTGTTCCCACATAGTGACCAGCATATCAATTAAAAGCCATCCTTCATGGTGATTAAGGAGAATGTAGTGTGAGGAAGGAGAAAGAAGAAAAAGCAGCTTCTAATATGCTTAGAAATGTTCACCAGATTTCCTTGGTATATATAAGGTAGCTTAGGGTTGCAATACAATGGAGTTCCTTAGCTCAAATACTGAGACAGGAATTTCTCCGAGATATCTTTTACATACTGCACCTGCTCTTCAATATAAGGAGTCACAAGGAAAGCATGGATTGTGCCCATTTCAGCTCCATGCTGACAGGAAGAACATTTTCTACAATTTACTCAGAATCAAATCTTTATGGCCTAAGACGAGAATAAGCATTATATGGTATAATTCATCTCAGCCTAAAATTGATGTGCAACATAAATTAGATAAATTACTCTAAAATTGCCTGTTTGATTTGACTATCAGGGAAGCTGAGAGTGATTAGGTCAGATGCTCACTAAGGGTAGACTAAATTAATTGTCTGTTTCTGTGGGAAAAGTAGATCAATACATAGAACAGAAAGGTTCTCACAGAAAGAGAAACTCATGAAGGGCCTACGACTCCAAATATTTGGTGAGATTTCTGGGATACGTACTTTCCAACTTCCTAAGCTCATTTGGTGACTAGTAAGGAGAAGGGTTCATAATGCCTTTGCCAGCATTAGACCTGACCCTTCAAAAAGCAACGGGAAGGTTGTAAAGAGACCATTTGCACTTGTTCACTTAGAACAATGCAATGTATCTTCAGCATAAAGGATTTTTGAAACTAGGAGTTTTTGTAGGTAACTACACAATGCAAAAGAGTTTCTCCACCTCACAAAAAATTACAACAGCAGTATTTAAATCCATTCTATCATTACATATCAGGTCTTGCACAGTGTCTCTTAAAAGCCAAAGATAAATCCAACCATAAAATAGTCCATAGCTTGGCAGCCACAGTACAAACTTCCACTTTACCTAAAAAAGGCATAGGAGCAATCAGTCTCAATCCCATTCCCAGAGAATCCTTAGTCAGTGGAATATGGCACCAAATTGCTGCTTCTTTCTGATGCCATAAATGATGAATTACTCAGATAAAGTAGAACAGCTCCAAAAGGAGACAGTGAGACTGAGACACACATTACCATCAAGTCCTTCATTTCAACCAGGCAACTCAAGAGATTAAATCAATTTCCATATCTCTCCAGTGAATTCCCTAGCCTACTTGTCGCTGGCTATTTTGGTTGGAAGTTAAATGTTGTTGTGTACAATTTTATATAAACAAATTCCTACCTGTCATTGACAATACGCCTGCTCTATTGCAAATGGGGATTTCTTAACCAGATTTCCCATGTTCATACAGTTTGTATCAAAATTAATAGCTCAGCCATATACTCTGAAATAACATAGGACAAAACCAGCCCTGAGCTACTTGATGCATACAGTAGGCATGGTGCAGAGACAATTTCCATACCAAATTACAGTCTTTCCATGCAGGAGGTACATTAGGTATATGTGTCTAAATGCATGGTTTAGCATACCTATAGTCTTTTTAACACATTGTTTCTGGTATCTCTCACTTTCTCTTCCCTCCTCCCATTATTCCTCAGTTCTCACTTCCTCACCTCATGAACCTCCGCAATGTTCTTGCTATTCTGTCTGTGAATCCTATGAATATGAAAGGTTTTCCTTGCCCAAACAGTATATAACACAGCTCATTTCCAGGGGCGAGGAAAGCATGATTGAGAAAATCTTAATGTCATTCTGTCATTGTGGAAAGTGAGAGATAAAATTCACTTTCAACAAAATAACACAATGGAAGTCACGGAAAGTGCTGAAAGTTGTTTTAAAAATCCATGAGAAAAATAAAAGAAATTCAAGTCTTGCTGTACTATTTGAGAGAGGTTTGATCAGCAGAAAGTTGTGTCGAAAGGTAAAAATGGATACGCACACATACTTTAAGGACATTTTTGCAGGCAGTATTTAGGAGGCTATGTTTTCAGTAATGGAATCTTTAATACCTATAGGTATATTTCAAAGAACCCTTATCAGTAAGGATTATTCTGGATCAACGGGATTATTTTGTCCCTTGTTTTTCATTATTTCAATTATCAATTTTAACAGTGCTTTGCTGTTCTGTAATTCAATACTTTAAAGAAAGTCTGCTAGAATTAGTTGTGGTTTGTTTTTTTTTTTTTAAATATACCCTTAGGACTTCTAGCTTAAGCATTCAAATATAACTGTCAAAAATTACAAGTTTTAAGAACAGTTTTTGTGTGTTTTTTATAAGATTTTACTTTAATGTACTACTAACCAGTCCTATAACATACTTTTTTCTCTAATTCATGAATTAAATAATTATATCAAGAAACAAAAAGTAATAAATGGATTTTTAAATACTATGTATTATTTCATATTAAAATTCATCATAATTTTTTATTTATGGCTTTATTGTGCATATTTAATTCAGAGGCTTAGAGGACTAGCCTGTCTTAGCAAATAAGACAAACATGCACTCTAATATTGGCATCTGTTATTTTCTTTTCTTTGCCATTTTGCTTTTCTTTCATGAGAGTGGTCACACTAGATTCTGCAAAGGAAACCACAGTGCAACGGTGTATGTTGGGAGGGGTTGGCGATGAGCAAATAATTTTATTTTTTTAAATGATCTTTTCGCTTAAAGACAGCAATATATAAATGAGGTTTGCAGATGGAAGAGAATATTGATAAATCAATGAAAAGAGTAGACAGTCAAGAGTAAGAAGTCTTCTAAGGGCACTGTTTCCTGCCAAGCTGGTATTGAGTCTGCTACCAAAATTTGCCTTCACTTCCCTCATGATCAGTGTCACTCTCATTATATGCACTTCTAGTCAGTTAGCCACTGACTGGTTAGTTTTCTTAATAAATTCATTCAGTTGAATGGAGATGAGCATACATAGTTTTCAATCAAATGAAAGTATAAGCACAGGAATAACCTGGGACTTCAGTAGAAGTGTATTTTAGTCTCCATTAAGTGGGAAAAACATCACTGTCAAAACCCAAAGCCCCTAATGTCAGCAGATGCTGTTGTGCATACGAACAGGATGAAAACTGATGAAAGTCTAAGTAGTATTAGGAGCCGCAAGATTATGAGAATACTTGTCTAGAAAATTTGTTTTACAAGTGAAATTGATTGTGTCTGACTGGCTCACCGAGGAGAGGATGCTGAATTTCCACTGCAGCAATTCAGAGCAATTCACTACATCCTGGTCCAGCACAGGGTGACCCAAAAGCAGACTATGATCATACAGTCAATAATCACAAGGTTCAGTAAAGACAGGCAGGTAATTACCTGATTGTAGTAGGAGAACTTGATTCACAGTTTAACCTAATTACAGGTATCAGAAATATGACAAATCAGTTATTACATTTTATAAAGCTTTTTTTTCCCTTTAATTTCCCAGTTAACAGATAAAATACGTTTTTCTGCTCTAAAACAAACAAGCAGACAAAATTTCTTTATAGCATACAAGTTAATGTACTGATTAAAAAGTTATCTATCGTAGTTATACAGAAACTCTTGAAAAATCCCCACAACAAGGATGTACAGTAACAGATCTCAAAAGGGGCCAGATTTTGACAACTGGACTTTCTTCTCATTGAGGAGTCCAGCTGCAAATCTTCTAAAGGCTGTACTTTATTAGCTTGCAGTCAGAATATAAGCAAAGGGAACTGACTGATCTCTTACCAAGAGCTGTTGTAATAGTCGTAGTATACACAACATTTTGGGATGCTGCTCAGCAGGGCTTTGTATATAATTATGTCAATTCAACATGCATCATCTAAAATAAAAAGGAATCTCTCTTTCAGCAAGATCAGAGATGTAGAAAGACTGATAAAAGAAAGACTGATATAAAGACTGATGTAAAACTGCTTTATGTATACTGTATGTGTAATATATGTTTAGGCGACAGATAATAATGGCAAACAATTGTCCTCACTATCAAAAATTAAAGTATTTAAGAATGAAAACTTATTATACAAGCAACATGCAAGTAAATGTTATTGCTTGTTTAGTCAGAAAGTTGTCTGAAATTTTTGGCGTCAATTGCATCACCAAGCTAAACTAAAAGACTTTTTAAGGTGCATCTAAGTTTTAAGAGCTGTAAATGCCCAAACTATGTTTATCTGCATTCTTTATGGATTCTAATATCCTGTTCCTAAGGAGCTGAGAATAAAATGAATGTGAGGTCTTATGGGAATTTATCGTATTTGAGTAAGTGTCTAAATTTGTATATACCGTTACTATGCCAAATCGTGGGGGTTTAGGAGCTTCAGAAAAAAAGCATGAAACATCAAATTGTGTACTGAGCAGGGTTCAAAAAATCTTAAAAGTATTTGAACTTCTGCAGATTACAAACTCATCAGTCTGACAGAATTGAAAAGGCTTTCCATAAAATATTGTCAATCATGTGAGTTCCCTCAAGCAGACATCATACCAAGAAAGATGATTTTCTTATACTTGGCCAATACTGAAGTAACATTTAAACCTTCTTCTGAGTTTTCAGGTAAAGTAAAGATGTAAACTGAGCTCTTTAAAACCTAGATACGTATACCTACATGCACAACTTGCAATTTTCTGTGATTTCGTAGCTGAAATGCTGGAATAGGGATATCCAATGTGGTTTTTTTTAAAAAAAGTAACTAACCAAGGAATGTACAGGTGTTTGGCTTATTATGACCATAAATATGATGGTCATAATAAGCCAATATTAGCTGAATAACTAATTATTGGTAATATATCCATATGCAATAACAAATAACAAGGCAAAAGTGCACCTCGTTTGAAATCAAAGATCTACTCTAAAACACTGTCATGTGAAACACTTAGAAGCTTCCCATGTTTGCCAGTGTCCAGGTGCACAAATAGGTGGGAGGAAGCACAGCCAGAGCAAAGCATCCACAACTCCTAGCTTAGGATTTGAGTTTAGGTTCAAGATTGAAGCCAAAATTGCCCAATGGAATTTTCCATACAACATTATGCTCAGCATACAGACGAGGGTTGGCCAGGGGGCTCGCTCTCTTTGGCTCTCTCTTCAGCACTCTTGCTTTTCCAGGATTGCGGTTTGGGAATTTCTCTTTTTCAGTATCATTAACCAGGGATGAGCCAGGTGTTGGTCAGTAGGTGGTGTATTGTGCATCACTCGTTTGTATATATCATTATAATTTTAATTATTATTTTTATCATTATTACTCAAAAATTTTATTTTATTTCAATTATTAAATTGTTCTTATTCCAACCCACGAGTCTCTTTCCCTTTTCCCCTTCAATTCTCTTCCCCGGCTCCCAGGGGTGAGGGAGGGTGAGGGAGCAGCTGTGTGGTATTTAGGTGCTGGCCACGTTAAACCACGACACTCAGCAGGCTACTATGAGGTATCTTTAAATACATACTTTATTAGAAAGGTGTTTATATATCAATTTTTTTATTATCCCCTTCAATCAAATTTGGTTGTATAGCTATGAAACAGTAAGATTACCTAACATATGCTAAAGTTTCTAAAACTACTGAAATTTACATTTTATGGAACCATATCCAAACTCTCCCTTCTGAGTCCCTTACTAGTAATACTTTTGATAGTGAAACACTACAAACAAATGCACCAAATCACTGCTGTCACTTACATAGGTGCAGTTTGAAAAGTACGGAAAAGGCAAGGAAGCAACACCTGCAAATTCCCTGAAGATGTACTATGGCCAGTTTCAGATGAAAAAAAGAGATCTGCCTCCACAGAGGACAAAGAAACTGAGCACAGCTACATTTTAATTATGGTGAGTGTCACATTCATCTTTTAAAGAAAAATGTGCCGACTTAAACAAGTACATTACAAAAGCTTTAAGCAACTGATGGAAGAATTTTGCAGTACAAATTCATACATTGCTTTGACTTGTTAAATGAATCTAGTCTTTTTTTTTTTTTCACAGAAAAAAATTTCCTTAAATGTCAAATGTATTTTCTTAGATGGGAGTTCAAACAACACTCTGTGGATTCTGGAAAAAAGAAGTACTATATTCTTTTATAGTTGATCATCATTTAGTATCAGCCTAAAACATGTAATTAATATGGCTTATAATTCTTGGTGAAGTAGCTTGTTGTTAGTAAGTAGACTCCCTATTTGACTTTAATAAAATTCTCGTTAAATCCTTTTAGTATGTAGGCTTGCCAACAAAATTTGCAAGCTTAAGGTTTTGAATTGGGAAGTTAAAAATTTTAGGAAAAGGATTTTTGTCTTTTATACATGTGTGAAAAAAAAATTGCCATATATGAGCTTGAACCTGCCACTATTGCACACATAAATTATCTTTCCTTCCATTGCATGCTCTTTTTGCTGTTGGCAGAAACTATCTGTCAGCATTTAGCTGATTATGACATAGTTTCATTTCTTTCCTAAAATAGCTATGTGATATACAATGAATCACATTTTAGCCCTCGACTATAAATGATTCCTTCTTCCTAATACTTTAATAGGTGAAAAAGCCAAGACAACTCTGATTTAACATAAAAATGGGAATGATAGTCATTGATAGGAATCTCTAGTGGCAGGAACCCAGTTTTGCATAATCATACAATAACAGTTTTCTTTTTTTACAGATGTACAAAATACCAGAATGTCCTGGTGAAATTATTCAATAATCTTGTTTTAGAAACTTGAACACTATCTCAGTTTCTGTCACTTTGTGCTGTGTTGTAGATAACCTTCAGCTGGATAAAAGATGGCTACTATACTCATTCCTATACTGTTTTCTTCACAAAATCACCAGCTCACACACACACACAAATACTATATGTTGAAATCAACTTGTAGAAAACGTGGTGCAATAAAAAGGTGAAAAAAAAGGACATAGGACATTTACATCAGGAAGAAAAAAAACCTAACTGTAAACTGAACAAAGCTCTTGCTGCTGCAGTGTCAGCAGTTTTGTAGAAAAGTCAATCTCTCCCTAATTGCTTCACTTTTCTCTTGATCCTGGAGAGAAAGAAGATACAAATATTTTTCTGAAGAAACAAATAAATAATAAACAACCAAAACCCAAAATAAATAAATAAAAAATGTGTTGATACATTCTAAAAGTTGGTTTGTTAAGATAAAAGAGGTTTAATAGTACACAGGGGCCCAAACTTTCATTTCAGTGGACATTTTTTCATCTCCATGCTTGGATTATGAAGTGCAGAATATACATATGGTTTATTGCTTGCTGGAGACTGGAAAAAGTGAATACTGTGAAGAATTCATATTTAATTCCTAGTCTTTCTACATGATTCAAGAAAGCAGAGGGAACATGTTGCTATTTAACATACACTGTATTTATGCTTGAAAGAAAATTTTTGGTACGCTTTCTTTCATTACATGCTCCATTAGCAACTTCCATCATTTGCACTACTGCTCCATTAAAACAAAAATTTTATTTCAACTAATATGAGTAATAACAAGCAGCATCTATTCCATTATTACCTAGGCTGCAGTAAACTAAATAATGCTTAGAAGGCATGAGAAACCATGAAGGCAAGCAGACATTTTAAAATCACTTTCCAAATAATATACATCATGTATGTCCAAAATAACTATCACTGACAGCGTATAAACACAACAAAAAATATTCATGTCTGTACATGTGCATCTTCCCATCTGCGTATATAATTTAATTAGCAGCTTTTCTGTGTAAGAATAAACAAAATTGCTTGGAATCCATTTTTAAGAGTTTTTCAGGACTGCCTGAAAGATTAAATTGGTTATTTGTAAAAGAATATTCCAGAGTATATTGCACAGATCTTCCGTAACTAACTCTTAGGTAAACTGAGTGTGTGACACTGAAAAAGTAACTTTTACTGACAGCACAGTAATGCAGAGATTACAGCACTTACCTGTATTTGACATAGAAAAAAATGTGGAATCTTAGGCCATAAGCTGAGATAACGCCAATCACATATACAAAGTCTCAGCTCACCATGTTTGTACCGTTCACAGTTCAAGGTCTTAACATTCCACTTACATCCCACTCCACCTCTTCAGCAACAAAGGTTTTGATACAGGCGCTTCTATTCACCCAGTCCTGATACCTTTTCCCTATATCTCTCTGTGAAACACCTATTCAGGAATTCTGCACATAGGAAAAATATACTGTGATAAGACTTATGCTAAGATTAATGAGCGTTTTTCTCTGTTCAGCTGTGGAAGATATGTATGTTGTACAATCAGCCCTGAAATGACTTTTGAAATCCATAAACTCTTGAAATGTCAGTTTTGAATTCACTTGCTCATGGAAGGTAATGTACCTATTGGCAGTGCACAAGTCACTAGGTCAATATTGTCAGTTCGTATCTGCCTACACATTGATCTTCCTCAGAGCTGGCCTGTGTTCCTATTCCCTATGTCCCATTCATACATTTCTCATTTCTATTAAAAAATATTAACATTTACTACGACGTCTGATACACGCAACAAAGAAAAAGTCAAGATAAATGTTTGCTAGCACCTGAACTACACTGGACTACTGAATGCAACTCTTACTTAGGGAAATAATCCACAAGGAATACAACTGAGTAATAACTTTGTTATCTCACTGCACCACACTTACATCTCTGCTCCACAAGCGTTTCATCCATATGAATTCTGTGTGCTGATGGTTAACCACGTATAACAAATGACAAGTCTTTTACAATTTAAAAAATACATTTTACATCTTTTCCCAGCTTAATTAGAATTTGGCTGTATTTTGAAATCTTTCCCCATCAACTGATAATGCAACACTTCAGCTTTACGATAAGTTTTTTTTCAATAACATAGAATTGAGACATCTGTTTTGGTTAGAATATATAGTAAAATCAATTATCAAATTTTATGTTTGTTTGTACAATTAAGACTACTGTACCCTACAAAGCATTATCATAACAGGTGGCATTAGACTTAGAATTTCACTTTTCCTCTTTTTTATGCATATATATATATATATATACACACACATAATCCAATTCTGGTTTGTGTTCTATGAACTTTACAGTGATAAAAATAAACAGCTGAAGCAATCTTTTTAAGGACAATTTTGGACCACAGATCTCAGTAATTATACAGAATGACAGAACGCTACTTGGGTTTTACCCAGAAAAATAGGAAGACATAAGATAGCACTTTTTAGTGCCTTACGTTTTGTTTAAATTGTTCTTCCTGCTACTATCTTACTTCCCAACCTCCTCAGAACATCTTACAATAATCTATGATCGCTGCCATGTATAATTTATCCTTTAAATCAGTATATGCTTTAATAATGCACTAAGCAAAGAAGTTCATATACATCTTACAATTACCGGTTTCTCTTTTCTTCCTCTACACAAACAGCTTAAAATAGTTTATTCCTTTCCCTTATCACTTCAATATATTTTATATGTGTTTCTATTTTCTTAGGTTTACAATCAATATGTAGTGTAAACTACTTGAATACAATAGTGTAAACTATTTGAATGTACTATTAATTTTGCTTTAGCAGCTGAAAAGTACTATACAAAAAATGAGATCAATATTACTTAATTATTACAGTTTGCGAGAGCTATATAGTTATACAGCTATTTTAAAGGAAAACGACAGATTTTGCATAATGGCTAAAGAAATATAATGACCCAAAAATCTAGTAGAGTATTTTTGTCTATGAAAAATAAAAGCATACCCTGAAGCAGAAGTTCAAAGATGCTCTCTTGCATTTGCGTGCTGTTAGCTAAAAAAGCAAGACTATAATTTTCCAATATCTGCTATGAGAACTGTCTCGAAATGTGCAATTGTAGAGGGGTACACCTGTGAATGTGCTTTGTGCAACAAAGGGTATGTCACAGGGTATGATACATGTCAACAGAAACCTGTCATTCAAATTCTGCTTTTTTAACCTCTGTGTGCTGCAAAGCCTACAAATGCTTTTCTCCTTATGATTTCATTTATGAAGGTAACTAATTGGCAATTAGAAGCAAGGACAAATAAAATGTCTGCTTCACTGTTGGAAGCTGGAAATTAAATCCTTCTTTTACTGAAATTAGTGGCAATTACAATGACTTCAATGGGATTAAGATCATACTTAGGAATTTCTGCCTTCTATGCTCATAGCCACAGAATATCATCAATTTTCTATGAACAGATTAGTGCAAAACAAGCACACGTTAGCTGTTGATAATAAAACCATTTGACTGAAAAAAGAATATTAATCCTTGCATAAAGGTGATACATGCACTAAAGGTCAATTAAGTACAGTAAATGAAGCACATACACTGTGCAACTCAAGCATCGGTAGCTGTGTACTACCTTCCATAGTTTTCAAAACTTTTTTGAACCAAGTCAACAATCAATCAGAACACTGTTTGCGTCAAAAATACGATACCCACTAAAGCGCGGAACAAATTGGTGATGTACCCACATTTGTTTTAGAAATATGATATAAATCAGCAGCATGTAAAAGAGTAATCAGACAACAGAACAGACAGCAGTGTTTTACAGTACCCCATAAATCTCATCATGCCTGAACAAAAAATGACAGAGCAGCACTGAAAGCAATGCTTGCTTTCCAGCTCTGCAGTCCAGAACCAGAAAATGACTGAAGAACCCAAAACAAGACACCAACTAAATTAATGCATCAAAATCTGAAGCTATGGAAAGCTTCAAGATGAAAAAACTTCCATAAAGCCTCTTTGTAACCTCAGTGGTATTTGGACATACAAGACACCCCAATTTCTGATTTAAAGGTCTCTAATTGCCTAATAATAGTATTTACTTAGAGATGGAGAAGAATTTGAATTTTGGCCAAGCCAAACAATTTACAGCTCAAGTCATTTACATGGCAGACAACAGTCACCTGAAGGACTTAATGTGGCAAGCCTCTCCAGAAGTTGCCTAACACTCACTAAGGAGATTGTGCCTCTCACAAACTACTGTACTGCCCACCACAGCTGCAGTGTCACATTTGGTGAGAGACTCTGGGACGCTGTTAGCACAACCAGCATACCCATCCTCTGATTCAAATATTGTAGGCATGGTAGAAAAGTAAGCATGATCTCAGTAAGAGTTCTTTCAAAAACTGGGGGCAGGTGCCTTAGGAAAGGGTCCCTAGGCCAAATCTAGATTCCATCGGGGGACAGAAAAACAAAAATAAGCTACTGCAACCTGGGATACTCCTATGCTGAGGGCCTTTACCAAAACTGACCTTGAACTGTGTAAATTTTAAGTACAACTGATGCTACTGGTACATAAGCTAGGGCCATAAAGATCTAAAACTTGGATTAACGTCTTTTTTTGTGAGATCTTGGGACTCTGCTATCCCCCTTGAGTGGGGAAGAACTAAGGAAACACAATGTAGTTGTAACATATCATCAGATCATCTATTCAGGAGAGAAAGAGAGAGGTAAAGAGAGAGATAGGAAGAAATAAATAAGGGAAAAAAGGTTACCTTACCTCACTTTTAAATTGCCTTGCTGTGGCTGTCCATCGTAAATTGACAAAATATCAAAATCTTCCTCAAGGGCAAAAGTATGAAATGACAGTTGTATCCTGTTACGTTCTCCTGTGATAATGATCCACGTGCAGTTGGCATAATTTGGATAACCATGAGGAAATCCAGGGCTTTCTATAGTACCATTTGGTCCCTGTACTAAGCCTCCACAGTTCTGACCTGAAAAAGAGGAAAGGAAAATACATATTTTGGTCTTTTTCCCTTCCCTCCGTATATATTCTCAAATGAGTAACTATATGTAAACTTAATTTTATAATATTTTTTCTAGATTACAAACACCACGTAAAATTGCATTTATACCATTCTTCCCTCTGGATTCAAAACTCACATCACTGTATTTTCTGACACCTACCATCTTTTTATGCAATGAATCATTATTTGAAGCTATGTAGTATTAACAATGTATGCTTTATTCATCCAAATGTGAAATTTAAGCACTAGCCTTGATGCCATAAACTCAAGAGACCGACAGTTTTAATGCCAGAGAGTGCTCAGAGCTTTTAGGTGAATGCTATTTATAAAGTTTTTATATAAATACTAAAGCATTAGAGTTTCTGCTGTTTTGAAACATACTTTCAACACTGAGAGTAAAATGTAGACACACATTTATTATACATTCTGTTGCAACCAACATTAAGCTTTTTATACTTTGAAAACAGCAAGATTTTGGTGGTGTAATATTTTTAGTGCCATGTGTATTGTGATCAGGAGAGTGTTAATGTTTTTTTTAGGATTTTTAAAAAACACTAAGGGTTTGCTCAGCAGGCATTTGTGTCTCGTTTGTACATCCTACAGACCTTATGAGGATATGGTAGCTCATTAATGGGAAGTACTCAGCAAGAAACCTTGACTTACAGTGCCCACTCTCGCTAATTTCCTACTTGATTTTGTTAATCCCATACACAATAGTTGTACTGGCTCAGAGCTGGAGAAAAATGATAATGAAATATTTGAACAGGGAAAAGTTTAAGGACATTCTATGCACTGCAATGCTTGGATTATTACATGAATTTTAAGCACTTCAGAACAAGTATAATCCCAGCATTTTATTGTTATACCTAAACCAGAAAAGCATTTCAGGCTGCAATTTTATTTTTAACTACCCAGCAGTAGGTCTCTTAGACTGAATCTTTCAGAGTAGTGCTGTCAAATGCTGGTGGGAGGTTTCTAAATTCTAATAAAATAGATTTAATAAAAGGGATTTGCTGCTAAAACTAAAGAACTAATAAGTAATAATTTTCTACTAAATTTCAAATATAACAAAAATCTAATGAATAGATAAAGAGGCTATGGGGATTCAGGAGGTCTTTGAAGTAAAAATCTTTTCTAATACATTCTACCAATTGATTCACATTACTTTAATAAAACATTGGTGTTGTTAAACATTCCCAAAAAAGGAACCTATTACACCATGAACTTAGCATGAAAACTTCAGCTATGTACTGTTCACTGGAACTTGTCTGCATTCTTGCAGATGCTTTCCATTGTATTTCTTTTCCTACAACCACAGGGGAAACACCATACAAGTGTCACAAGCAATTTAAAATAAGTTAATTACTAGAGAAATAATGTTCTGACACAAAAGGAAAATTACAGTGACAGCCCACCACCTTAACACTCTAATGAGCTACTTCAAGTCACCAACATCCAGAAACTGGTTTGTGTAAACCAAGAACCCCTTGCAAGCTGTGCTGCACAGCAGCTTTCCTACCATGTCGGAGTGCAGATCCTTGAAGAGACTGCACGAAGAAAATCCTGTGTAAATAGAGACTGGAGCTCTAAAGTTAGGCCTCAAGGGCAGAATGCCCTTGAAGTTAAGGATAAGAAAACTATGCAGTATGATAAGGGAGTAGTGTTTGCTTAGAGCAGAGCTTCGCTAGGCGGGTACCTGTTTGAAATAAGCTGTTAAATATGACAAGCGTATGTATCATCCAATAATGGTGTAGAAAAGGTGTGGTCTCAGGATTATTGGCAAATACTGTCTATATAAGCAATAAGAACTGCGCAATAAACGAGACTTCCTGCAGCTAACTCATATTGAGTCGTCTCAGTACTTCTCCAAATCCCTTCTCCGCACTACCACTCAGTGTGAAAGGGTTGCTTTGAAAGAGAAGAGCTATCAAGTACAAGTCTGAAATCTATCAAAGACAGAACCACCTTTTAGGAGCCGAAATTTGCAATTCTGGTGTACAAAGAATGGAATACATCCCATGTAATTGCATATGTAAATGCAATATGTTACCTACGTTTCTGACTTCCAGGGAGATAAACAAATTACCTCCCCAATCTCTTAGGAAACTCTACAGCTGGTTTAAGGCAAAACTGAATATTGCTGGGGTAGTAAGTGAGGCCTCCTATCCCCAAAATGCCATAGCTCAGCAGCCTTCTTACAGAGGCACTTGCTACTTACTCACAGAAGTTTTTCAACTGTCAGTGATTGCTCCCAGTTTTATTCCAAAAGGTGTTTTGTACTCCTTACTGTAGATTCAAATCATTGTGCATTATTCTCTTGGAAAATGAACAAACTCCAAATGATAAATAAGGCAACCAACACATTACCCCTGTTTAAATTAAGCATTTCTTATACCCATAGCCCTTTCTTTCTCCAGTTTGGCTTTGCTCTCCTGTATATACATCCCTCCAGTTCTGAAACTATTCCCAAACATGCTGTCTATCCACTTTGTACCCAAGAAACATAAAGCAAAGGAGAACCGTAAAGGAAAATGATTAAGGTGAAATGCTATTTAAGTTTGCTCTTAATTTAATATGCACATATATAAATACATACTATTTACTTAGTGTTCAGTAAAAACCCCAGTAAAATTCCTCGAAGAAGTTTAATACTCTTAGCAATCTCATTGCTGCACACTGACAATTGCAAAGAGGATCTCTTCTGAATTAAGTAATACTCAGAGACTTTAAGAGCTCTGCAGGCCCAGAAAACTGACATCTTTCTAGCTCTGTCCCTGCCCAGTTCAGACATCAAGTACGTTAACAGAGCAATATTGGGAAAAAAGGATCAGCTGCTATTTGTATAATACCTATTTTGTCAATATATGTAAGTCTAAAACCTTCAGAACTGTCAAATGTTACAGCTCTGTCAAGGAGTAAATTCAGTATCAAATCACTTAAGAGAGATTCAGAAGGAGGATATACCTGGAGAGCAGGAATGAAGAGACTTATGGGTGACAGGTGGCAGCAAATTAGACAGGAGTTGGCAATGTAACATTCCACAAAAAATGCAGTTTCTGACTGCAGAAACACCACACACCAGTAAGAAGACATCGATAAGAATAACTAAGAATACTTTGTTTCTTGTGCGTGCCTTAATAGCAGAGTCAACAAAGTCCAGGGAATTCAGAAACAAAGAATAAGAACAAGTAAAGAAACTGAACATATTGACAAGAAAATATGAAAAGCATATTAATATCAGCAGACTTTAAGTGGCTCTGCTGGGCTGAATGTAAGCACAGAAGAGAATGTAGGCTGAATATGACTGAATACACCCTAACTGAAAATCTACCCATGCAATTCACTTTAGCTCTGGCCCTTGCGTCAAATAAAAAAACTAATGCTGTCATTTTTCACAAGACCTGCATTCCTTGGTTGAGTACAATATCAGTACACTGAATTATTTTAAAATTAAAGGTGAATTAGATTGCCAAAATTTTATTGGTGTGACACACAGCATTGTTAATATGAATATAAACTATGCTACTAGCATTAATTTTCTGTCATATATTGTCTGTAAGAAGATATTTCAGGACAGCTATTTTAACTTTATGATACAAAAAGTGTAACTTAAGAAAACAGATGCTTGTAGTTGAAAATTATTTACACTGATTTCAGCCTTGTTTTATTTTAGAAAGGTTCTTTGCATATCCCACACCAGCCCTGCTCAGGCTTGACATTTCTCAGTTGCGACCCTTAAGTGTGAGCTTACCAAGAAAACTTAAACCACTGCAATTTTGTCTTAAACGCTGAGATCAAATGCGTGGTAGAATCACTAAGAATTAGCAGAACTCAGGTACTGTTTTGCCATAAGATTTTGAATAAATATAACAAAATACAAACTTACAAAATACTTTCTAAAAATTGGACTTCTATTTTCCTTGATCTTTATATTTATCATGACTATGTTTATCCTATCCTTTCCCCTGTTCTGCTTACCAGCATCTAGTAATTAGAACTAGCAAAGTACAGATTCATTGATTTTTCTTTTTTCAAGTTTCAAATGCTTCTACAAGAAACAAACAAAAAGACAACTACTTCTCTTCCTGTAACTCGAAATATATTCTGTGGAAGACTGCTATATTTATACGTATATATAGACGTATATGTATACGTATATGCATACATATACATATTTACATAGAAAGCAATTGTTTCAAGATACATGTGTTTTGAACATGCAAACTATAAAATGTGCCAAAACTATCTATAGTAAAGTCAGTGATGCTAAATTTATTTTGAGCAATCATGATAATGAAAATGAAGTCACATTTATTCTTGTTGTGTCTGTGAGTAGCATCTTTCATTCTGCAGCTACAGAGGAACACAGCAACTAGTAGTGAGACTGAGAAGAGATGTCTAGTAAGATCGTATCTCCCTCATTCTTTAAAGTAGATTCTGATATGACTTACAGTTTTATTAGTAAATTTAATAAGTAAATACAAACAGCTGTGCTCAGTCAGATCAAAGGCTCATTCAGCTCAGTATCTTTTCTCCAACAGCAAGCCAAAGGAGGTACCTAGGAGGGACTTAGCCAGAAAACTCCCCTCCTATTTGAGACCTGCATCTCAGTGATTTCTTAAAAGGTATACATTCCAGCAGCCATGTCTTTTTGTTTAATAGCTCTTGATAGATTTCTTTTCCATGAACTTGTCCAGTCATCCTCTGAGTCTATACTACTAGGATCTTTAATGCACTGTAGAAGGAATTCTAAAACATGAAAAACCATCTTTGTATTTTTTTCAGCAGCTACCATCTGTTAGGTTCATTTGATGGCCCACTAGGTTTTTGTATGAAAAGTGAACATACAGATGATTCTTATTGACACTTTCTATGCAACTTATCATCTCATTGACCTTTATCATGTCCCAGCTTCTTTTTTTTTCCAAGTTCAAAAGTTCTACTTTATATAGCTGCTTTTTGTACTAAAGCCATTTCATCACCTTTCTCTGAACCTTTTGTGGCTTTGTTATACCCATGAGGTAGGGATACCAGAACTTCTTGTAATATTGAAAATGTATACACATCATTTACACAGTGATATTTTTAATCCTTTTTCTGTTCTGTTACTAATTTTATCTGTTCTTTTGCTAAGGTAAGCATTAGCTTTACATTTATTAGAACCAAGATTCCTCCAGAATTACAGTGAGGCTAGTGCCTGTCCTTTTACATAGAAAATTAGGATTTATCGTGGTTTTTTCCTCTATAGGTTTCCTACAGTTTATAACTATGTGCATCACATCGCATTCATCTACTCTGAATTTCATCAGCTACTTCAACATCCCTGCATTTGGTCACATATGGCCTTTTCTGGAATTCTTCACAACTAATCCTCATCTTCATTAACTTTTAACTTCTTATCATCACAGTCACTTCACTACTTAACCGCTTTCGTAGATCATTTATGAGTGTGCCGAACACAGATGCCAGCACAGATCTCTCTGCAATGACATGGTGAATCCCTCCATTCTGAAAACTGCTCATTTTCTCCTGTCCCTGAGGCACAACTTTTAGCCAACCTTTTAGCAATGTACAGACTTTCTCATGCCCTACCTGTTTTGTTTCCTTTACAGTCTTCACTGCAGAGCCTTTTTCAATAACTTTTGGAAATTCTGATCACCTTTATCCACATTAAGGCTGACTCGTTTGGACAACTCTAATAGGTTTGAAAAGAACATAGTTTTAAACTAAAGCCTTGATTCTTCAATATATATCATATTTAACCATGTGTCCATAGATTCTCTTCTTTAATATAGTTTCCTAACACAAGTTTCAGGCCTTCCAGCTTTTATGTTTTAACTCCACTTTGTCCCTTTTGAATATGGGCATCTCAGGTGAATTGAAGCTGGAGACTACATTAGCAGTGCACCAATTTTTTTCCTAGATTGTCTTTTGAACCTTAGATAACACATAGTGCTTGTGACATTACCGTTTATTTTGTCTGTTTGTTCCCTAACTTGTTCTACCAATTTTTCAGCTTTCAACAGATGCAATTTTCCACAAGAAACAGTTCAGGCACAGGAATAACAAAACATATCTATTTTTTGCTCTCTTCATTAATCTTCCCTTTATATTCTGAATATCTATTAGCCCAGCAAAGCTGTCTTGCAGGATGCTTGCTCCAGCTCTGTTCAAAAGAAGAATAATTTTTAGTTTTAAAACGTTGGCCTGCCATGATTTTTGACGCTAGTGTTTTATTTCCAGGGAAGCCTTCAGAGAGAGCCCAGCAGGCCCCAAATGTTACTGGAATCTCACCAATACTCATGCCTTCACCTAGCTTGTCTTGGGATTAGCTCCCTCTGTCAGTCTGCACAAAACAACACTAATCACTTTCTTTGCAAATGTAGCAGGATGAATCCCTGACTCTGTCACCTCTCTTTTATTCTTATTTGTGAGGCCTTAATTATAAAAGTCGGTGGTTAGAGCCCTCATAGAGTTCAAATTCTCTCTCCTGCACAGAAAATTCAAACACATATCTCTCATGTCTCCTGAGCACCTCACTTTGCAATTTTGACTCCTCTAACCGATGGCTTGCAGGAGCTTTGGTATTGCAGTATAAATACTCGAATATTCAAATATTGCAGCTTCAATATTTGAGCAGCAAAGCTCATGAAAGCAACGGTTTTGCAAATACAACTTTTAACAAGAAAAGTAAAACCAAAACATTCCTGATAAAAATAAGTGTTAAAAATAAGTACAACCCAAAAGAATTCCTCTTGAACTACAACAGGTAGCTATACAGATGTAAATTGTTGCCACCATCAACTGAGATGGTGGAGCAGTAGATAGCTGTAAGACATAAACACCTTGTTGCAATCACCCCTTTTCTTTCCTTCTGCATTTTAATATGCTACCTTCCTTGATGTCCCCTGTATGCTCCCAGCACTTTCTGCCTGTGCCCTGCCAGCCCCTGTGCCCTTATCGCTTCGTCCTTGTTTGTATAGCCCAGAGCTATCTTCTGACAAACTTACTACCCAATAAAACTGTTACTTCCTAAATTAACTTGCAGTCAAGAACTGAAAAGTCTAATGGGCAGAGAGGCAAAGGCAGTGTTTTCTGAGGACTGTTTTAAACAGCGTTTGGCTACTTCAAGTGTCCTTTAAAAATCAAATATTACGTAAACCTCAAAGCACAAAAAGGCACTTTCCAGGGAATTAACCAAATCAGAAAGTACCAAGTTCATTGTAATTTAGGTATCGCTGAAGATTTATTCACACCTGCAAGCCACCATCTTTGCTGGCAAAACTGAGGTACACCCCGGCTGAGAGCGACAGCGTGGAGATCTAACGAACAGGCCACCTGTGCTGCGCCAGTGTTCGCTTGCTGTGCCTGCCATCACCTTGCAATGTCAGGGAGAACTGCTGCCACAAAGCTTCAATACTACAGATATTTAAACATATCGAAACTACCCAGTCCAACGTGAAATGACAACAGTGCAAAGTTACTCATGATGTTATGTTTCTGCAAGACTTTGCCAAAAATTGTTCAAGAGAATTAGTGCGGAATTGGTTTAAACTTATTTGATCTGAAATAATTGATAACGATTTGTTAGGTTATATGACAAAAAGTTCATCTATGCACCCACAAAGGAGCACAGGGACTCAATGGCAGATGAGGAAGCCCAAGCACCACCCTGCCCCAGCTCCTCCCAGGCCCATCCCAGGAGCCATCAGCCCATCACAGATCCATCTCCACATGTCCAGAGGAGCACAGGGCCCCAGGGCAGGTGAGAACACAAAGTAAGGACTCAGAAGTGACACTCTTGTCCCAGGCTTCCCAGGGCTGTCCCAGGAAAGCCTCAGCCAGAGTGTCCAGGTATGACAGCTACCACAATGGGCCAAGAGAGGAGCAGCTTCAGATCCCCTTCCAGACTGCAGGGGTTGCTGTCTAGGGTATGGGACATATTATGGGATGCTGGGGAAGAGTACTTTGGCATTGCACAAGATTAATTATGGGATGTGAAAGTGTTCAAGGCCAGATTGGATGAGGCTTTGAGCAACCTGGTCTAGTGGAAGGTGTCCCTGCCCATGGCAGAGCGTTTGGAACTACATGATCTTTAAGGTCTCTTCCCACCCAAATCGTTCTATGATTCTATGATTCTATGTCAAGGAGAGGAACCAAAGGTGGAGAAGGGGATGGATTTGGATGATTTGAGGACGAACAACTATGGTAAAATAGAGGGGCAAGGGGACAAACAGAGCTGGCCATGTGTAAATAGTGGCCTATCTGGCTGTCCCCCCACAGGGGTCATAGCGACTCACAGGTGGGTGGAGCCAGTCTGGGGCAAGTGTGGGTCAGGGTGTCAGCAGCCAGGCTGGACCGAGGGCCAGAGCACACCTGTGCCTGGGTGCCAGTGATGGGAGAGACCCCATGAGTGACACCAAGCGCCAGCCCCAGCTGCGACCAGGGCCAGAGCCCATGTATCTGCCATGCAGTATGGGGAGCCAGCACGAGTGTGTAAGTGTGCAAGAAATCGCTGGACATGGTCCAGCTGGAAGAGTCAGTGAGCAGGTGAAGTGGATGGGGAGCCAGGAGGGTTTCTCCAAGAATGAGGTCACAGGGTGGCAGCTATTGGAGACCAGGGGAGTCCTGGTCAGCTTTGTGTGTGTGTACAGGTCTCCATCTGCTAAGCCAGAGATGAGAATCAGGATGAGGCCATTGGTGCTGCCTGAGTTCATATGAGTGCTGAGCATTTCCACCTCTGTTAATCTGTGTGGCTGCCCGTATATGTACTTACGTATGTGGTGTATGTGTGTGCTCTGGCGTGTGCATCTACTGGGAAAAGCTTCTCAGCCTTGTCCCTGCCTGCATCTGAGGCACTGAGATGGGGCAGCCTCACCTCTGTTGGCTGCCGGATTCAACCTTTCCTAACACAATCAGTTGCCTCTGAATCATTAAATATCTGTAGCTTGGCAGCTAAAGCTAAAAATAGAGAAAAAATGGCAGCTAAACTGCAAAATTCAGATTGATTTCCTTTAAATATAAACCCATTCAAACCCTTCAGTTTTTGTGTGTGACCAGTCTAGGACCCTCACTAGGTCCATCTCACAAGAGATGAATGGTTGGTAAATGCTAGAATGCATGTAATAACCTTAAATTCTGATGTAGACATTTGCAAAGCGACTGCAACTTCATCAGTCCATAAAACATTTGAAATTCAGACCTTACTTCTAGCCGCAGGATATATATTCATTGATTGTGTTGATGAAACAGAAAAGCTAGTGTTTTTAAAGTCTCAGATTAGTACTCTGAGACTCAGGCAATAGCTTTGTGTGAAATTTCCTATGTATATTTAAGACTTTATCCAGCACCCAACCGAAATTAAATTGTCCTGAAGGTTAAAGATTAATATTGCTATTCAGCAAGAAGTTCTGAAACAAATCCTGCCGTAATGGTAGCTTTGCTGTGTACCAGAGCAAAACGTCTTAATTGCTGGTATATGGAAGTTTTTTTCTTTATTTTAATGAAGTTCTTAGTGCTGAAATGCATATTGTACATCAGCTGGATTATGTTGCCATTACAAACTGAGAAAAAGATATCTCATGTTCCCTTTTCAATACTGGAATGTCCAAAAAGACCAATAAATCAGTATTCATACAATTTAATGGGGAAATGAAATGCAGCAAAATATGTTTCTCTGCAGGAAAACATTTTTTTTTTAAAGGGCTTTTAATGCTTTTTTAAAATTCTGGTTTACAACACCATCAATTCAGTGCCACTGGCTAGTAGAGACAAAAAAAATTAAAATACCATAATTGCTCTCTCAAGGATACAGCTTGACAGCCCTTCCTTCTGACAAAGCAATAAGTTCTTAGTTAAAAGCAACTAGATTATATGAAGTTGTGTTATCCCTTTTCCTTCAAAAGTAATGATTTTAGCCCAGTAAAGCAAAGAATTCTCTGAATTCTCTTTGTTCTTCCTTTGCATTTACTCCAATTGTTTTTAAGATTCATCAAAACGAAGGAAAGAAAATGCTTTAAAAAGAGAGGAAAACAATGCAAGTTGTATACCAGATTCGAAATACATAGGAGGTGGTGTTGAAAACAGTTCTTTTGCAGAGGGTAAGATCCTATATTGTAAAATGCTGAGCTATAGACAGATTTAGTGCCCTTTAAAACAAGACTATTCTTCATAGATGCAAACTCATTCTGCAGATGGAGATCACCGAGGACAGGGTGAATTTTATTTGTTTACTTTTCTAAAATAAAGCAAAATAAATTGAGGCTTTAGGTAAACATCACTATTACTGTTACAGTTGCTTAGCAACAGCTGGTAGAATGAGAGAGTTTGATATAGCTCAAGTAAATAAAAGGAAAGTGCTGATTTCATTGTTTGTGAAATACTGAGACAATAATCTAAATTCTCTTCTGAACTTCACTGGAATAGGAGCAACTCTACGGCAGACAAGCTGCTTGAGGAAGAGGACTTCTTTATTTCCCCTCCGCCAGACTCCTACAACATACAGGATAACTGTCTGTACCAAATCTGATCACTTCAGTATTGCCACTTTGACTTTTATTTTTTATTGATGCCACTCTCCCAGACCACCTTACTGACAGCCTAGCTCACATATCAGGATCTTACAGCAGATTTTTTTACTACCACCTTTGTCACTGGATGTCTACATCATGAGGCTGAGAAGCGTAAAGCAGTTCAAGCAGTTTTGTTTTATATTATTATTAAAAAAGCATATTGTCAAAAAGCTCAGTTCTGAAAACTGGGAAAAATCCTCCTGTCTCATTGTAACTGCTCTATGAGCATCGCCTATGTTAACTACCTTTTCTTCCCTGACAGTTATTACTTCGTGCATCATTTCCATTATCCAACAGGCTTTCCAGCATCACCACAGAATCAGACTGGAGAAGGTTTCAAATTTGTGCATCTCTGCTACTTTAATTCATGCTTGCTTTCATTTAAAGCAGAACATTTTAGTTCAGAGTGCTTAAATTACCAGTGCAGAGTCAACTCATATCAACTGAGAAGGACAAATACTATCTTCCAAATTAGATTGCTAAGTCATAACTTGAGGAAAGAGAATCAGTGGCAATAAATTCTTCAACAGTCATTAGAGAAGCTTCATTTTCAAAGATGGAAGAGTAATTTTTAGAATTGAATTTGGAAAGATCAGATGATATTACATTAGAATTTAGTGTTAAAATAATCACATTTGTTAATACAAATGCATTTTGCAAGAATTTTAGCTTTCACATTAAAAAAATATATTTTATGGATCTACTGCAAGGAATCATGAAACATTCCTTTGAAAGGCGTATTATTTCCATGCACATAATTTTGCTTCTTGTTTAGATTTGTTATTTTGTATAAATCAGACTATGGGCACTACTGTCCTATGCAATGCACATATATGAAAGAATTATCTTATGAAATATCAACAATATAACTTAGAAAACAATATTACAGCACTAGCAAAGTTAAATATAATCAAAATATAGATAGTATGACAACACGTGCATGTGCAAAATACAAATTTCATTGCACTTTCGATGTTAATAAATTTACACACACACAACATATACAATCTATGACATTCATTAACATTACCAGGGTGGGAATGACACAACAGAAACATATTCCCTGGAGATTATAAATTCAAAGTACAGCTGCCTGAGACATTCATGACTGGAACTGAAATGATGTGTTCTAATAATCTTAACCACAGGAAATTTAGTACCTTATGTTTTGTATCTTACTGATATGTTTGCACAGTATTAATTACTGATTTTAATGGGGCAATGGGATGGAATGGAGAGCGATGCAGCTCCTGTGCCTGAGTCATGAGGTCAGTAGCTGACATTTATGCACAGCAATATTCAGAATGGAGTAGCTAAACACCATCTTGCAGCATCAATAACAAACACAATTGTGTGAGCAGCTATAGGTGTGACGCAGTTCCAAATCCTTTGGCCTTATCTACACCAATTCAAATGGGTGCCAAAATCCTGCCAGTCTGATTTGGTGTGCCTAGTTCATACTGGAGTAAATGACTAAAGAATAAGCTATTCTTCTGTATCTACGGAAGAATAAGTTTTATTTGTCCCATACTAAATACAATGTTTCAGTTTTATGTTTTCAGTTGCGTAGATCTCAAGCAATTATTCAGATTTGTAAATAATGGCATATTATGTTGTGAACTGTGACAAAAATGCAAAAATCAACCTTTGCTTTAAGGTACAGCTGATCAGAGTAACATTTTCTAAATAGTGTATATAGTATAACTATTTACTAATTAAACACATTCAGCCCATGCACATGATTCAGGTAGGTTACAGAAATAAGTTTCCATGATGAATTGAATTCAAATAAATTAACAAACTTAGATGATAGTACAAATTGAACTGTAAAACATGGAAGAGAATATTTATGACACTACATACTTAAAGAAATTATTTCTCCTAACAACATAAGGCTTCATAAGATACCGCACTTCTCAGAGCTGATTTGCCTATACTACATAATTATTTCTTATAGAATTATGGTGGATGCTGTTTAGAAATACCAAATTGAAAAATCACCCAAATATTCAACTATTTACATGAGGTGAAGCACACGAAATTGCAGAAACTGAACTTATGCTCCTTCAGGCCTTTTTCATCCAGCCTCTGCCCTCACATACTGCCCGTATATCGCAACACACAAGCACTATCTCAGGGACTAGTTCTGAACTGGATTGCTCCAAGAGATTTTTAATCCTTGATTAAGGCATATTTGAAATAGGTAGAAGAGATCTACGCTTTGCAGAACATTGCAAGCAATACCCTGTTATGTTCATTTAACATGAAACACCGTACAAAAGAAGAAAGCCATCTGCATCACTGACTCATCCTTGGAAGCCCATGTGACTGACAGGAAACGGACAGCCAGAAGCAGCACAGCAAGTTGACGCTATTCATGTTGGCACTGCTAAAGCTGGTCGTGCCAGAGTGGGTGAAATGTAGGCTGATCTGCCATGTCAGTGCCAGGTCTGTGGTGCAGAATTGCCCTCGGATCTGTGAGCTATTCTGATGTTCATAGTCAACGATTCCATGAAACGACATGGAGATGGGTCTCTCTAGATATTTTTAATTTACTGTTCACGGGAGATATCTTAATGGCTCTTCCTCCATAAGTATTCAAATGCCAATAATTTTCTGGGCAAACTACAAATACAACATTGTCAGTTCTTTCTCTAGGCCTAAATAAAAGCTTTTATATTTGTGATAATCAAGTGATATAACTTTAATTAAAATAGCTGAAGCACGCAGGTGATGGGTGGTAGAAGGGGTTGATCCTGAGATCCTAGCCTTTCTGAACAATAACACAATGTATCTGACTATTGAAGTGTCCAGAAGTGTGATCATACTCCTGATTAAGTAACGATTATTAACAATAAGGATTCTATAGACTTCAGCGAGAGAAAGATCAACTTTGTATATAGAGGCTCAGATTCATTCCAGGGGGAGACAAAATCTGAGAGGGAAACGACTGCAATGGCTCAAAAGCAGTGGACGTGCGTTTGGGAGACTGCAGATGGCCATCAGTAAGAGCAGGATAAGACTGTAAAATGTTAGCTTTCACTCATGTTACATCAGACTGCGTTATGTCAGGCTGTCTTACATCACATCTGACAGGCACATTTCTGTTACAAAACATAAAAAGACAGAGAAAACAGCAATGATTTGAAAACATGTTTATTTTAGATGAGGTGACTAGTCAATTAGCAGTTATGATAAAACAGGCTTTAACCAGTTTAAAATTATCTTGTCCATAAGAGTGACCTTGCCAATGCCACACTTTTCGTGCAACCAACTATAAATTATTAATTCAATCCACATTGTACTAGTTATTAGACTACAGCTGCACGATACACTCTTGAAATTCTGAAAGCACTCACCTCTATCACGCCCTTAGCACACCCGATTCCCAGTTTACCCTGCTATCTACAACCTTCCTTATTCAGGGAGGAATGTGATCGTATGTCTATGAAAAACACTGAACATATGGCTCTTGTGGCAGAAACTGTAAAATTACATTTTCCCGCAGTGGCTTGCTGGACAGACAGCCAAATGCTGTTTCATGCTTCAGCTATAACACAGTGACTATATCTTCTTTGTGTCATTGGAACCTATGCATTAAGAAGCTGTGTAATTCATGATATGGCTGTCAGCTGGAGTCATCCAGTCCATATAAACAATGTTCTTACAATGTCACAGAAAATTCTGAAGCATTAGCGTAGTTTGAAAATAAATGGAAGGTTCACTGTGCTGTATAATTATTAATCATGATCTGGTGATGAATTACTACATTTATTGTAAATAAAATTATTAAAAATTTAAGCAAGTATTGTTTGTGATTCTTGCCATTTGACATAATAGATATTTTTCCATGTTTGCTTTTATAAAGTTTTGGTTCTGTAGGCTATTAAAACAACTAGAGAAAGAAAAGAAAACATAAAAAGTCCCATATAAAAGTATAACTGCATTGCAATCACAGTACTTGGAGAACATGAGACACCCCCACACGCACTTCCCAAATCTCCTCTTGGTTCTATTTCTAAAAGAAAATGTCATCATCAAAACAGGCATATTATTAAATATCTTTGATTTATCTCAGCATTGCCCTCTTCAAGCCAACTGTCTTTGTGTCATCCTTTGCGGCTTTTCAGTTGATAGAGGCAGGCATGACTTCACTAGCCACATCACATCAGATCAACCATAACACTAGTTGAATTTCCAACACATGCACTGATTCTGACATGCACCTTTCTTCCTTCCCTTCTTCATTTCTTCCCTCCTTCCTTTCTTCAGTTTTCAAATACTAATTTGGTATAGGCATTTTATTATTTACTCTTGAATCTGATCTTCTTAATGATACTCTATTAATTACTTTGATATTTCTATGCTTCTAAGCATTGGCTTCTAAGACAATCCTTCTAAGGATTAGTAATCAAAAAAAGTGCAAGGAAAAGGTCTGACTGTTTATTGTATGTTAAATCTTTTTTCCAGATTCTTTGGCTGTTTAATTGCATGATGACTGCAATAGATACTGAATTTCAGTTGCCATTTCACTTGCTTCGCTTCACAGAAAAGCTATATGAAGAGCTGCAGAAAGACTTTGTGATACTGAGAAATTCCATGTTAACACAGGTACAGTAATGCTGTGCCCAAGCAAAGCCCAATTTTGCACACATAGCAATGGGCTCTAAGCTACCTAGTAGGACTCAGGAGAGCTATCGCGGAGTAGCTGCAGTGCTGAAGCAATGTGTTCATAAAACCATAAGAGTAAAAAAAGTGAACAGAATGTTTAAGATTATTAAAGGTAGAGGAAATAAACTGAAACTGTCACTAAGACCTACATATACTCACTGCCTAATCTGAGTTCTGCATGCAAGTTCAAACCTGCAATCTTATCAGAAAAGGTGTACATAAGAACGATAAGAATGACTGAAGGTAGGAAATAGCTTTCTTATAGGGAGACTAAATAGATTCAAATTTTCTAGCCTGCAAAAGAGGCTACTGTGAGGACAAGTGGGAGAGGTCCACAGCATCAGAAAGGTAAGAAAAAGTGTCGTTCTGTTCTGTTTTTCTTTCCTATGTTCATTACTCAAAAATCTCCTCCTGCTGACAGATTCGAAACAAAAGGAGATATATTTTCACCTAGTGCATAGCTAAACAGTGGAACTCATTTCAAGGAGAAAGCAATTAGACTGCAGCAAAAGAGAAATTAGTAAAGGAAAAAAAAATTCCATCACAGCATTTTAAAATGAAAGATACAACCTCTTGCTTAGAAAGTCCCCCAGGTGCACACATCTAGAAGAAGGAAGGTGTACCTGGCAAAGTATGCTTATACTCTTCTTGCAGTTTTTCTAGGCATCTGCTATTAGCCAGTAACACAGATAACATACCAGACTTGACTGACCTTGGTCAGACTCACTATGCTCTTTATGTTCTCTCCTGGTGCACGTATCACTGAAGAGGGAACACTCCATAGCACTACTGAAGCATCGAACATTATCCAGTCCGATTTAGAATAACATCAAACGAACAGGTTTTACCTTTAACACTTTTGTTCTCTTCATTGAAAGGCACTAACAAATTGCACGTTATTAAGGAGAATATCAAATTCTTAATCTTTGGATATTATTGCCTTCATAGAAAATATTTACAAAGCTCACATACATAGGTTTCCCTTTCTTTGTGAGACTTTTATTTGCCTTTTTTTGGACAATTCAAAAAAAAGTATTATTAATAGCTAGGCTGATCAACAGTCATAGGAGTTAATCAATATTGATAGTGATAGTAGTTATCACTGAATGTCTTGAACTTCACATTTATAATAAATAGGATTTTCAAACTTCCCATGAAGCTTGCCCATACTGAGCAAGCTTTGACAAGAGTTAATATTTGCATAAAATATTTTTATTATTGTTTGTCCCAATAGGAAGCAAGTGAAAGCACTACATGTGCATGAATTAGGTTGCCACCATGAGACTATACTAAGCAGTAATTTACTGTGAATAAACTATTTCTGTTCAGTAAGAAACAATAGTTCATAGGAATATAACGGTCTGGTCCTTAATTTTCACAAACTGTTCACTTAACAGCATCTATTAGTCTGCAACAGCATGCCTAATTTGTGCTGACTCTTCCAAATATGCCATTTTGATACACTTAAAAACACTATGAATTGTAGAGCAACCTTGGAAACTTCATTTTGGATTTCGGCATTCACATAAGAATGATATAACTCCCTTACTGGACTAGCAGTAAGTTGCAGAAGGCCAAAACTAAAATGATGTTTAGTAAAACACCACGGTCATTTTTCTGAAAGTCTTTCCCCACAGAGACAAAACGCTACATGGATAACAGGGAAAGAACACGCATTTTTCTCACAAAGGAATGAAGTTTGGTATTACAGGTCAGCTCTTCACATAGTCAATTAAGACACAGCTAGTTATGAAATAACATGATAACAGCCAACTGCACAGAGGGAGAAGGTGTCTGAAACCTTGAAATACTGAGTTTGCATGGTAGGAAGATATTCCTTAAAGCAAAACCTACATGAGACTGCTGTTTTCACATATAACCGTCTCAAACATATTTACCTTTCAAAAAGGGTAGTGACTGAAATGACTGACAATGTCCTTGAACAAAACTGATTTTGATTCATAAAACACAGATTTTCCATAAGCTGCATACAAGATGTGAGGTCAGAACTGTGAAATCAATGTATGCCCAAAGTAGACAGGAGCTTGCTTCTTACAAAGAGCTTGCCTCTCTGCAAAATATTTGCACAGAACAGCAAACGAGAGTAGATGGGCACCTCCAGCAGAGGTTTCATTTCCCAATAGTTAGAGTTTCCACAGTATCTGTGTAATGAAGAAATCTGGCTGAATCAATGTTTCTAAAATAAGCAGGCAGGTGATGGTGATATATTCCTGCATGTTTAGCATTGGGATTTTGTGCCATTTGTAACAAAACTGTGTAGATATCAGACTGAAAAAAAGGAAGACTGTAATTAATATAATATTTTGAAGTTTTCCATTTTGAGTATTTTTAATGTTTCAGGTGAGAAGGTCCTGATTTCCTCTCTAGGAAAATATTGTGATGTTCTTACTAACCTGGCTGGTGAATTTTTCTACTAGCATAGAGATTCTTTTTGATTCTCTTTGTTTAGGATTAAAACCAGTTGCCAATAAAAGCATTTCCAATTAAACTCCTTACATACAGATATTTTGATTTGAGTTCATGTGGTATTCATTAAAGATATCTGCAGCAATAACATTTTTGTATTGCACTTGTTGCTGTTACTCATGACTTTGCTGAATAGTACCATTTCTTATGAGAGTGGCATGAGATGCTTTAAGACTGTTTTCTTCCAATTCATAGAATCTTAGTACGGTTTGAGTTGGAAGGGACCTTAAAGATTATGTAGTTCCAACCCCTCTGCCATGGGCATGGACACTTTCCACTAGATCAGGTTGCTGATTCTTAGACCAATATTAAAATTCACAATTTCAAATATAATTGCAAATATAATATATATTTCTTTATCTAATTCTACTTAAGAAGTAATTCAAAACTAGAGGAAAATATTAATTTTTCTGTGTTAAATGTGTTTGGGAGATGGAGTCATTGTATGTCTCTACTATCTGTATGAAAATACAGCTAAACTAGAGTGTGTTACAATACAATATTTTGTGTTTGAATTCTAGTTTTAAAACAGAGAATAATTCCACTGACTCCTTCCTCAGTAAGGATGGTCAAGCTTTATGCAGTTTCTGGGACTCAACAGCGAGTATGTGTACCTCATCCTCACACATTAATAGTACATATTCCATCCCAGCCATATAAAGGGTAGTGACTTCTCTGTGCTGGCTGCTTCCAGTTGCCTTGGGCTGGAGTGGAGTATGGTATCATAAAGAGAAAGAGTTTTTGCTTCTCCAAAAATCCCCATAGCGTGCATGGGTACTATACACACACACACTTGCAAATTGGGGAAAACAAAGAAACACTGAGCTTTCAGAAGCGGGGGGCACTTTCACAAGTGGGAGGAAGAACTAGAACCACAGAGGCAAAGGCTAAGGCAAAGAAAGGCAAAAGATTTGTTAGGGCTTTTTGGGTTTTGTTTTAAAAATTTGATAAAAATAATAAATATATGCCTTAAGCTCATTAAAAATTCAAAACAAAAATATGCAAACTTAGATGATGCTTCTTTAGTTATGCACTCTGACATAGTATTTAGTTATGTGAGCACATATTCATATTTTTTAAAATTCTCTCCTTCACATCCAGTCTTGTTCCATTACTTAAACTCTCTTCTTCCTTCACAACCATTATCCAGTTCAATATCCTTACAGTTCTCTCCTCAAAAACATGTTTCTTCTTCACACAAACGACCAACTTTTTTAAAAGAGTAGCAGATGATAGAAAATAAATTCTGTAATATTCAGTTAGGTCAATTTTGCTGCTTCAGTTCCTCCAAATTCTAATCATTACTATGATAGAAAATTCAGACAAGTAGACATTCAGCCTCCTCTGAAGAGGGATTGAAATTTCCACACAATGATAAATCTGTCTGGAATTTAGCATTCAGTAAATACTGAAATACAGAAAAAGATGCAATGATTTCTGCTCCTCTTCAGGAAACTGTCTCAAAAATCATAGGAGGTTTAGTTGACCGAAGTTGCACAACTGAGCAGAGTTCATACTTTTTCAAAATATTATACTAGAGGAAAACAACCATGAGGCAATGACTCCAGTCACAATTAAGCACCAGTTTTAGTTTATAGAATGGTTGGGGTTGGAAGGGACCTTTCAAGATCAACTAGTCCAACACTTCCACCATGGGCAGTGACATTTTTCACGAGATCAGGCTGCTCAAAGCCCCATCCAACCAGACCTTAAACACTTCCAATGACAAGGCATCCACAACTTCTCTGAGCAACCTGTTCCAGTGCTTCACCACCCTCACAGTGAAGAATTTCTTCCTTATATCTAATCTAAACACAACCTCTTTTGGTTTAAAGCTATTAGTCCTTGCTCTGTCACTAAAGGCCCTGATGAAAAGGCTTTCTTACAAGCCACCTTTAAGGGGACTTAAGGCCACAATAATGTCTCCCTGGAGCCTTCTCTTCTAGAGGCTGAACAACCCCAACTCTCTCAGCCTGTCTTCAGAGGAGAGATGCTCCAGCCCTCAGATCATCTTCGTGGCCCTCCTCTGGACTCGATACCAACAGGTCCATGTCCTTCTTATGTTCATGGCCCCAGAGCTGAAGGCAGCACTCAAGGTGGGGGTCTCATGAGGGCAGAGCAGAGAGACAGAATCACCTCCCTCAACCTGCTGGCCAAATTTCTTTGCATGAAGCCCAGGATACAGCTGGCTTTCTAGGCTGCTAGTGCATGTTACTGGCTCATGCCCAATTTTTCATCCACCAGTATTCTCAAGTTCTTCTCTGCAGGGCTGATCTTTCATCACCCAGTTGGCAGATGTGAATTTGAGCCTAATTTCTGAATAAATTCTGAGGTTTAGCTAATGACTATACAACACAGAATGCAGAAGATCAGAGATCCAGGACTAAAATGTAGGCCTTTGCCTCATTAGCAAATTTTCAGCCGAAACGAGTTGGAAACAACTATGAAAATGTAAAATACTCAGAACACCACCGCTGCTATTATAAGACAAAGCACCTGTACTTCTGTGGGAGAAGAGTGTGGTACACAACTATCTAACGTTTCCAGTATTAAAGGATTTCATAGCCCTACCCTTCATATCTGTAATGCATATTCACCCCAACATGAATTAATTCTCAATATGAAGTATACATGTCTTTCACAGACATGCTTACAATTTAATAACTTCTTTTAAAGTACAATTTCAGTGTTTAACTTTACTTTTTTTCATAGCTTCCTGTAAAACTTTTAGAAACAAAACCCAAATATATGCTACTAGTTAGCAGATTTTATTCTCTATTTTTTCTTTTTTGTACTTATCTGCACTTTAGAGACTAAAATGTCAGCTCTACAGACATTGCATCAATATGACTTCAATCTGCATCAAGCTGAAAATTCTACAGCTATCTGAACAATTGACCACATCCTACAACACTTCCTCAAAGCCTTCCTCAATATACAGACCTGTTCTACATATTTTCTTTTTCCCATTACGGCCTTGCAGAACATTCTTCGAACTTCACTGAAAGAGTGGTGATCATCTACATAGAATCATAGAATTATAGAATGGTTAGGGTTGGAAGGGACCTTAAAGATCATCTAGTTCCAACCCCCCCTGCCATGGGCAGAGAAACCCTCCACTATACCAGGTTGCCCAAAGCCTCATCCAACCTGGCCTTGAACACTTCCAGGGATGGGGCATCCACAACTTCTCTGGGCAACCTGTTCCAGTGCCTCATCACCCTCTGAATCAAAAATTTCTTCCTTATATCTAATCGAAATCTGCCCTCTTTCAGTTTAAAGCCATTGCCCCTTGTCGTATCACTACACGCCCTTGTAAAAAGTCCCTCTCCAGCTTTCCTGTAGGCCCCCTTTAGGTACTGGAAAGCTGCTATAAGATCACCCCGGAGCCTTCTCTTCTCCTGGCTGAACAGCCCCAACTCTCTCAGCCTGTCTTCATAGCAGAGGTGCTCCAGCCCTCGGATCATCTTCGTGGCCCTCCTCTGGACTCGCTCCAGCAGCTCCATGTCCTTCTTGTGTTGGGGACTCCAGAGCTGAACACACTATTCTAGGTGGGGTCTCATGACAGCAGAGTAGAGGGGCAGAATCACTTCCCTCGACCTGCGGGCCATGCTTCTTTTGATACAGCCAGGATACGATTTGCTTTCTGGGCTGTCAGTGCACATTGCCGGCTCATGTTGAGCTTCTCATCCACCAGCACTCCCAAGTCCTTTTCCTCAGGGCTACTCTCAATCTGTTCTCCGCCCAGCCTGTACTTGTGCTTGGGATTGCCCCGACCCACGTGCAGGACCTTGCACTTGGCCTTGTTGAACTTCATGAGGTTCTCACAGGCCCATCTCTCCAGCCTGTCAAGGTTCCTCTGGATGGCATCCCTTCCCTCCAGTGTGTCCACAACACCACACAGCTTGGTGTCATCTGCAAACTTGCTGAGGGTGCACTCGATCCCACTGTCCATGTCTCCAACAAAGATGTTAAACAGCACTGGTCCCAGTACCGACCCCGGAGGAACACCACTCGTCACAGGCCTCCACGTGGACATTGAACCGTTGACCACAACTCTTTGAGTGCGACCATCCAGCCAATTCCTTATCCACCGAGTGGTCCATCCATCAAAACCATATCTTTCCAGTTTAGAGACAAGGATGTCATGTGGGACAGTATCAAATGCTTTGGATAAGTCCAGGTAGATGATGTCTGTTGCTCTTGCCCTATCCATCAATGCTGTAACCTCATCATAGAAGGCCACCACTCGTCGACACAGACTTGATTCTTCCCCTGAATTCTGTTTTCTAGAAGTCTTAATCATGTCAGAATATGCTTAAATGTAAAACAACTGTGGATGGGATTACTCTCATTAACTTTAACCATCCAAGGTTAGTCATGTAATCTAAACTAGTCATCAAGGCTCCCATTTTAGAAATAGCTGAGTATTTTAATAGTGTGATTCATTTTATTTTACTTTAGATACAAATTTTATGAATACATGAATCACTTATAAATGTCATTCTCCATTGTTTATTTAGCAGATTGAGATTGGACTAGAAGTTTAAGTCTTACACAGCTACCTGACAAGATGCTAAATATCACCTCACCTTTCCAACTCACCAATACATGTAACAATGCATCGACATTTTAAAAATTCAGGTCATTCCATTGCCCTTCGATTGATTCATTACTCAGGAAAAATATTTTAGCACGTCTCCGGGCTCTGTGAAATTGATACAATTAATTAATTTGATCTAATATACCAACCCTGATGACAATTTTCTAGAATTCATTTTCTTACCAGAAATTATAAACCTTCTAGCAAAAGGAAATAACACCAAAAGATTAGGTATTATTTTCCTAAATTATGGAGAAAAAAATGATTGCTAAGTACATTAAAATTGAAAAGAAAATCCCTACAAATCATTATTTGCTGGGAAACATATGCATAATAGGATTTAATTTAAAGCAAAATAAATGTTTTTAATTCTAACTTTAGACATTGAAATAGCCTTCATCTAAGTAAATAGACAACACATTAATGAAAACTCCTTCTAGAAAAAGAGAGACATGGAGAGATATAGATTTGATGGATGCACCACTCGGTGGAATTCGCTGGATGGTCACACAAAACAGTGGTGGTCAACAGCTCAATGTCCAATGGAGAGCAGTGACGAGTGGCATTTCTCAGGAGTCACTACTGGGGCCTGTGCTGGGAAGGGATGCCATCCAGAGGGACCTGGACAGGCTGGAGAGACGGGCCTGTGCAAAACTCATGAAGATCAACAAGGCTAAGTGCAAGGTCCTGCCCGTGGGTCAGGGCAATCCCAAGTACAGGTACAGGCTGGACAGAGAACAGATTGAGAGCAGAGGAGAACAGATTGAGAGCAGAGAAGAACAGATGGAGAACAGAGGAGAAGGACTTGGGAGTGCTGGTGGATGAGAAGCTCAACGTGAGCCGGCAATGTGCGCTTGCAGCCCAGAAAGCCAACCATATCCTGGGCTGCATCCAAAGCAGCGTGGTCAGCAGGTCAAGGGAGATGATTCTGCCCCTCTACTCTGCTCTCGTGAGACCCCACCTAGAATACTGTGTTCAGCTCTGGAGTCCCCAGCACAAGAAGGACATGGAGCTGCTGGAGCGAGTCCAGAGGAGGGCCACGAAGATGATCCGAGGGCTGGAGCACCTCTGCTATGAAGACAGGCTGAGAGAGTTGGGGCTGTTCAGCCTGGAGAAGAGAAGGCTCCAGGGACACCTTTTAGCAGTCTTCCAGTACATAAAGCAGGACTACAAGAATGCTGGAGAGGGACATGTAGTGATAAGACAAGGGGCAACGGCTTTAAACTGAAAGAGGGCAGATTTCGATTAGATATAAGGAAGAAATTTTTGACTCAGAGGGTGGTGAGGCACTGGAACAGGTTGCCCAGAGAAGCTGTAGATGCCTCATCCCTGGAAGTGTTCAAGGCCAGGTTGGATGAGGCTTTGCGCAACCTGGTGTAGTGGAGGGTTTCCCTGCCCATGGCAGGGGGGTTGGAACTAGATGATCTTTAAGGTCCCTTCCAACCCAAAGCATTCTCTGAAAAATGCACATGTAAATAAATATTGTTTAATATTGAGAAAGAAGAAAAATATTATTTGGTCTTATAGAGCCTGATGGAGAACCTAATGAACTAAGCAGGGAGCGCTCCCTTGATGGGAGAATTTGAAAGTCTGCATTAATTGTATTTTAAAGCACTGTTTTTTCTAGTCTATATTCTTTAAAAGAAGCAGTAGTTTTATCTCTTGGCTTCAGCAATGTGAAGACATACCACAGCTGCAGTCATTATTGTGAGCAATCTAAGTCTATAATATTTTAAGTAGAAGCAGTAGTAGACTTGTTAAAAATATATGTATTTTTTGTATATATGTATATATATACACACACACATATTTTCCAGACTATGTAGAAAGCAAAAACTGCATTTATAATGTGATTTTCGTATATAAAAGAGTTCTGTAGACTTTTTGAGTGGGAATAATTTCCCCCATTTTGTTTGTAGGAATACTTTCTAATTGACTGCAAAAAGAAATTCTTTATTAAATTTTATTGCCAGTATTATACACTACATGTAAGCAGTAAGATCACTCCAATTCTGGCAAACTGTATTTATTTTGACAGTATGAAAAGTGCATCAATTTTTACATCTGAGAAAAAAATGTGTCAGCAAAAATAAAACCTCTGAAAGCCCAGAAAAAAAAAAACAGAACAGAAACAATGTGGCCATTTCTTCTGTCTATATTAATGAAACTAAATAAAACTAAACAGAGACACGATGAGGGAGTGATTAATCACTGTGCATCCTCTAGGGTTGCAAAAATTACAAATCAGTCTTTATTTTAACAAAAGGAAATAATTAATTTTGAGTTGGAGGAGGATATAAAAAGCCATTCTTAGGTTCACATTGATTTTATAAGCTCAATGCTATTGTACTGTATATGAACCACTTTTTGTATAGAGAGATTCTGATCAAGTTGTTTAAGTGAGTTTTCCTCAACTGTCCCTCACTGTTCTTGGTTTGAAAACGATTCCATGCCTCAGAAAAGCTGCATAAGTACATTATCTACAAAAACAGTAATGTGAAATCCCTGATGAATACTCAAGTCTTTAAAATATTGAGGATTATAGGAAAGATACTGAGTTCTTCTGTCCCATTAATGATAAAGGGGTGTAAGCAGGCTGTATTTCTTCCAGATTTAAAAGAGCTTTGCAACCTTCCCCCACCCCTCCAACTCCGTAAATATACATGACACCATCTGACCATTGTAACACACAGG
The DNA here is from genome assembly GCF_009769465.1 of Tauraco erythrolophus. Classification (NCBI taxonomy): domain Eukaryota; kingdom Metazoa; phylum Chordata; class Aves; order Musophagiformes; family Musophagidae; genus Tauraco; species Tauraco erythrolophus. Next base: position 47,191,785 of record NC_141466.1, on the reverse strand, counting down.
GAAAAACAGAAGGTAAAGGTAGTATGTTGCATATCACTCTTTTCAGTCACACAAGCCATGGCTTTGCAGACTACATGGAATTCCACATAACAGCAGTGTCCACATTATGAATATTGTGATGTCTCAGCCCAAATTGAGAATATGAATATTGATATATTCACAATATGAATATTGTGATGTCTCAAACCCACTGATTCTCATCAACATAACTTTTGGTATCTGAAGCAGTAGTGAGAGTTATTCACCTACACAGAAAAGGAAATTTCTCTCTGTCTCTGTGCCAGTAGAATGTCATAGTTCATTCTTTTCCTTTTCTGATAACCACATGCGGGAGGTTACGAAATAAGAACCTAAGAGTGATACACTTAGGCATGGGGGTTAGATGCTGTAGATGATATGCAAGAATCCACAACAATTTCAGAGGTTAACAGAGAATCATTTGAGTAGGACCACCTATTACACTCTCTGAGGAGCTTGCACAGTTGGCAAAAAGAACTACAGTTCCGTTTCACTGCTGAAGAGGTGGAGGTTGTCCAGGTACTTTTTTGCTTGCAACAGGATCCTTCACAGAAAGGACTGACTCCTTTTATAAATTTGAAGTCCTTCTTTTTCACTAACTAAAAAAACCCATTCTATTTCTACAGCTTATAGGACTTGTTATCAATACCTTAGAAGCTTGGAAGTTGTGACTTGGTGAGGAGAAACTATCAAACTGTCTACAAAGGGGAGAAAAACACACTTTAAAAACCCTACCCAAAACTGAACCTCTGGATCTGGAATCAACAAGGCAGGAGGAATTCAAAGCTCTCTTTCAGTCCCAGAACTTCCAAAGAGAAGCTGAGTTTTGGCAGACCCCTGGGCTTAATGTTTCAGGTTGATTAGTTGGCATGTTTCTAAAGTTTCTTACATGTAGGGAAAATTTGTATTTCCTTTATATCTGAATAAATGCACATTTCTTTCTTTCAGCAAATACTTTTCTAGTCATGAAATGTGCTGGTTTCTGACTAAAGCACAAGACCAAATAACCTAGGGTCACTTATGTGTTTCATCATAAATAATTTTTCTTATCTCTGAGCATAGAGATGGTAAATATAGGTATCTAGCCTACTACTTTTTCTGGAAGTCTGCAGGGTTTTTGTGGAGGTTACAGTCTTTATTATCAGCTCTTGCTTGCTGACCAGATCTTTTCTCATCAAAACTGTCCAGGTGAATAAGAGATACAAGATGAAATAAATAGTCTATGACCTTTTATCAATATCAAAAGACAGGTCCAAAATTTGATAGAAGCAAGAATTAACAAAAACACTCTTATGAATATGTTGCTATATCACACATATATCCTTTGTCCTTTCTAAAATGTTGCTGTCTTCCTTTACATTCATAATTGTTCTCTTATCCCATAACTACAAATATTTTTAAATCTCTTCTCAGATCCAAATAGAAACATATATAAAATCTCACAAGTTAGTAGGAGATTTCCAATGTGAGAAAAGCAATTTTTGTTTGGAGAAGCAATTTTTTGGTTTTTTTAACTATGTCTAGTTAAAGCTAGAAAGTGCAGACAAGCTTTTGGACTATAGATCCCTTGAAATGGATCAGAATTAAAGTTTTCTAAAAAATATGAAACTCCAAGCTAAACGCAGGTTGGAAATGATTATCCTTCTCAGATGCAAATACTATGTTTAACTTAGTATAAGAGACTGTTGGTAGAATGGCAGGCCTGTTTTCCTCCTCCTTTCTTTCCTCAACCACCTCCTTCATGCTGTTCCTAGAGATCCCATTGCCTTTTCGATCTAGGGAAAAGCTAACGACATTTTTCAGTCAACCAATTTCCCATTAGGTCACAGAACTAATGAAATTTGACCTTCAGCCTCAGGATCAAGCACAGCAGAAGCAGCAGTGGTTTCTAAAGTGTGGCTCGCACCAAGACTGTATCAAGCATAATGCAAAGTTGCATTTTCAGTTTAACCTAGTTATAATAATTACTTAGAAAATAGAGAGAAAAAGAGTCATTATCTATGAAGCAGGTGGAAGACTATTAACCTCTCTACAAGGCAGGGAAGAGAGGCAGGAAGCAGGAAGAATTAGACACAGGACAAAAAACCAACCTGGGTACTGAGACTGTGGGCTTTAATGTCTAACAGTTATGAATTTTGAGTTCCCACATTTTGAAATGCACTTGGTAAGCTTCCCTCAAAGAAAAGGATTGACAGGTTAGGGATGGCTATTTTGTAAAATAATAACAACCTCACACTAGTAAATCTGTATTTCCATCTTTAGTCTGTTGGTAGTATAAACTCCTTCCACTCGCTATAGTTCTAAAGTTCACATATATTGGTTTCATTCTATCTATTTATAATACATCACTGGGTTCAAAAAACTGTGCTGGCAACTGAAGTCAGCTTCCATATGAAATGGCAAGAACTACTTTAATCCAAAGCTACTTTTTGAAGCTTTTCCAAAATACATATATAAATAAATCTGTAAGAGGTCAGAAGAGAATGGAGATGTCAGTTTGAAGAGTGGCACAGCAGAATCACTTGAATAGTTTCAAGTCATTACATAAAAAGAAAAAAGTGAGACTTTCCTAAAAAAGAGGCACTGTTTTTCATTTATAAATATGGATCCAGATTTCACCCAGAAAATCTGTCGTTACACTTACGTGTCAGAAAGCATGTGAATCCTGTGTCAACATACTGAAGTGTTTCCATTTCATAATAACAAAAATGCGAAAAAAGGCATGCAAATTAAAAGATGAAACAATCTTTTAAAGAATATTATATTAAAACAACTTCCTGATCACAGGTAGAGAAAATAGAATTTACCTTAGTTGTCAGAATACAGGCATCGCTGAAAATATTTCGACCCTAAAACTCAGTTTAAGGAATTGCTGCGTTTCATGAGAACATCCATTTCTTTTCATCAGTCTGGAACCATGGATTCTCAAGCATTTATCACAGAAGTGCCAGTTTCAGTTTTCCCCAAGTATGCCTGTCCACACCAATAACGAATTTGTAACATTGCAATCTGAATTAATTCCTTAATTCAGATTAAATAGAACCTAAGAAACAAATTCTGGTTTTAATCCAATCAATACTTCAAGTCACCTCCCAGGTTAAATTCACAAGTCATAGAATAATTGGGGTTAGAAGGGACCTCAAAGATCATCTAGTTTCGACCCCTTTCCATGGGCAGGGAAACCCTCCACTACACCAGGTTGTACAAAGCCTCATCCAACCTGGCCCTGAACACTTCCATGGATAAGGCATCCACAACTTCTCTAGGAAATCTGTTCCAGTACGTCACCACCCTCACAGTGAAGAATTTCTTGCTTAGATCTAATGTAAGCCTACCCTCTTTCAGTTAAAAGCCATTACTCCTTGTCCTATCACTCCATGCCCTTGTAAGAAGTCCCTTTCCAGCTTTCCTGTAGGCTTCTTTTAAGTACTGGAAGGCTGCTATAAGATCACTCCAGAGCCTTCTCTTCTCCAGGCTGAACAACCCCAACTCTCTCAGCCTGTCTTCATAGCAGAGGCGCTCCAGCCCTCGGATCATCTTCGTGGCCCTCCTCTGGACTCGCTTCCAACAGCTCCACGTCCTTCTTGTGTTGGGGACTCCAGAGGTGAATGCAGTATTACAGGTGGGGTCTCACAAGAGCAGAGTAGAGGGGCAGAATCATCTCCCTTGACCTGCTGGCCACGCTTCTTCAAGCGCAGGATATGGTTGGCTTTCTGGGCTGCAAGCGCACATTGCCAGCTCTTGTCAAGCTTCTCATCAGCCAGCATCCCCAAGTCCTCCTGCTCAGGGCGGCTCTCAATCCATTCTCCGCCCAGCTGTATTTATGCTTGGGATTGACCTGACCCATGTGCAGGACCTTGCACTTGGCCTTGTTGAATTTCATTAGGTTCACACAGATTCACCTCTCCAGCCTGTCAAGTTCCCTCTGGATGGCTTTTAGGAGCACAATGAAGGGGCTGGGAAAGAGAGGTTTATTGCTCCCACCAAAAGAAACATACACAAAGATTCATCCTAAATTATTTTTTAAATCAAATCTCTATATTTGTGCATGGAAAAATCAACACTACCTATAGAAAAAGAAAAAATCTCCCAAGCTCTTATACCTGATAACATGACCTCTTTTCATTAATGGTTTCATATAGTATTGACTGGACTTCAAACATTTAAATCCATAGTGCAATTCTGAGCTCTCTTGTGATTGCAGCACATTTAATGGGAGAAAATAAAACAAGACCTGCCTCCCTAGACTTTTTACATAGTCTGTTTATCACTATTACACAATTCTCCTATGTATTACATTTCGGCTCACTGAAACATTGTCCCAAAACTTTTATTCTGATTATGAAGTAATATGCCTTCATATAAACATAATCTATTTTTACTTTGTTCTTCAGATAATAATTTGTTAAATCGAATTAATTTCATAGTCTTAACATTTCCTTATTTTGTTCTGTCAAAATGTAATACTAATTAGCAGCACATTAATAGCATTACAGTAGCTCTACTTAGCAGTCATTTAAAGCCATTATTAAATTAAAGCTGGTGTATTTGTTTAACAGAGAAGTATATAGCCTACATTCATCTGACTGTGTGGATGAATGAAACTGCAGCATGCTGTGGACTGTGCTATAAAACAGGACCATCAACCTGGTGTTATAGGCCTTAATATAATGTTACTACAGAAGATAAGTTGGCAACATTCACTTCTTATTTTTCAGTTGTAGATAATTTTCCTACATCTTATAACTCACACAAGAAAAAGATCAGTGTCCAGAATAACCTATAATAGCATATTATATTATGTATAACTGTTACAGAAGTGTTTTACCTATGTCAGAATAGATACTGACATAGAGTAAGTACTCATACATGGATTTCCAGAACAACATTATTGCAACTGAACAAAACTACTCTTAAGTAGCAGCCTGCACTACTTTTCCTGAGGAAAATTTCAAGGCCTCAAAACACAGAACTGACAGAAGTTAAAATTGGCTCGTGATGTTTTATTAATTTTAATAACATATTATAGTTAATAGTTATTTAGTGACTCTATTGCCCAAGAAATCAATCCAATCAGCCTGAAACATCCACTGCAATATACCTTTAAAATTCTGCCTGGCAGATAGATGCTTATGACTCTTGTCTGCTCTTAGACCATTTGATTCAAAACCATGTTCCTGCACAATTCCATTATATGGAGGTATATACACACACACATATATATGTGCATGTGTGCAATCTTCCTGCACTTGTCAAGCTTTTTTGTGGCTTTTTTGCACTTAGTAAAATATTACCAGTACATAGGAGCAGCAATGCATTAGAAGCTGAGAATGTGTTTTGTTAAACCCTGTGAAGCACTATTTCCTGTATTACCAAAACAATATCAAGTAGAATAAAACTTGTAGGATTGAATACTGCTCAGAGCTGCTTGGGCAATTTGGGTAAACTAATATGCCTTTTTGGAAGATATGTCCACAAAATTATTTCCATAAATAATGGACTAGGAAGATGTAGAATACATATATCTATTAGTTCAATGATTGAGCGTTAACATGCATTGCAGAGACTCATATGCAAAACTACCAAGCTTTTAACTACTGGAGACAAGTTATTTTTCCTGGCACGCCCTTCCCAAGTAAACACTAATTTTTGTATCCTTTTAACTCCTTTCTTCCAAAAGTTCTAGTAACAAATAATTTGCATGTCCTGTTCATGCCCTTCCAATTGCTTCCCACACTACCTCCGGGCCTAATGTTCGGGGAGGAAAACCTATTTTGGATTGGTGGAGGAAACCTATTTTGATCCAGTGGAAGTCATGTAAAGCATATTAAATATTCAAGGAAAGCTCGACGTCATTCTGAAAACAAATCAACAAAATATACACCTAAGTTCTGAAGGTTTTTCTGCTATAATTACAGGCTGTTTCAGTTTATCAGTGAAAGTCATGAACTAATCACCACAAACTGATAATTCTGTGCAAGTTATGTTCAGCAATACCAAGCCTTATCAATTACATATCACACAAATATGATATCCTTTATGCAGTTTAGTTTTCTTCAGGCTCTCAGGACCTATCTGAGGGGTTAAAAAAGAAAAAGAAAAAAAAAAAGCATGTGCTTAAAAGCTAGTATTCAGTAGCCTAATTAGTTAGGCTAATTACTTAAGCTAAGTAAAAGAGCGATTAAGACAAGGCAATTTGAGTAGCAGTTCTTTTGGCAGCTCATGCAATCCTACTTATTGTAGCAAATCCAGGTTTGTCTTCATTTCCTCACCTTTACTCTTATTTTAAATTGAGTTGGTTAAATTGATTTAGCCAACACGAGTTATATGCATTTATCAAGACCTAATTGAGAAACTCAATTAACATAACTTAAGGCTAATCAGAGCCAGCTCTGTTTCACTGTTTCCACTATTTTGGGCCATTAGTGATCTCAAAGACCCCCAAGAAAACCAAAAAACCCCAGCCCTTTGCTAAAAAAAGGGGTGGGGGGGAATGAAAAAGAGGAGCGGGGAGAAAGAAAATTAATAACTTGTTACAAAGAACCCAGGAAAGGCTATAAAACAAAAGCATTTGACTTTTCAGGTTCTTGTAAAGAAGTGAGTATTCCAAGGAAAGGATCATTCCCTGCTTTGTTCCTTTCGATACCATTTACCCAGCTGGCAACCCTCAGGGAGACCAGGCATCTTCAGTCTGACTAGCACGATGATTCTTACAAAGAGATTGTTTACAGCAATAATAATCGCCAGAAAAACTGGCTTTTTGTATTAGACATTTGCTTTAAAATGAAAAACCTTCACTAAATCGTAAACTGTTACAAATCACTGAGGCCCCAAATTCTTAAGCAACCCAATGTAAAACCTAGGAAACTGAACTTAAGACATACTTAAAAAAAAATCCTAACTATAATGCCTGTGAGTTCATAAAGGCTTAAGTTTTCATCACATCTCTTCCCCTGACAGCAAAAGGTGTATTAGTGTACATTCCCAGAAGATCAGACACCTTCACTGAAGATAGCGTCTCAACAGCTAAGGTTTTTGGGGATTTACAAACTAAACAACACAGTTGGACCTGATTTGTCTACTTTGAACATGCCTCCCACACACTGATAGCACTGAGCTCAGCACAAAGCACAGTAATCACAGTCATTTTATATCTCAGTGCCGTTGGGTATTTGCATAATAGCCCATTGGTTACAACACTCAGACTATGTGGGAGGCCTGGGTCTTGCCTCAACTTGAGAGGATTCAAATTCAGATTTTTCATTCCTCAGCCACCGTCCTCTAAAATAGCTATTCCAGTTTTGTCAATAAGAGCTACTGCTCACCCACCGCAGGTCACAGAGCCAGAAATTGAAGCAGGCCACGGAGAACCTGAGCCTGCAGCCACCAGAAACCTGAATCTCATCTTGGAGCATCACCTTAAGAATGGACAAGTCTAGGTTTGATTTTTTGGGTTTGGGAGTGTTTAAGATTTCCATACTTAGATGGATACTGAATAAAAATCAAAATTAATGAAAACATTTAAAGAGAGGAACAGGATTTGTTCTGTCTCACCTTTGAGAAGTCTTCTGCCACAGGTTTTTAATCTGCAGATGCATAAATTCCTCTATCAATGCATCACAGTGGTGGTACACCACTACTGTACTATATAGCTAATTTACTGTATTTTATCTTGCACTGCTCTTTACACAATGAACTGTCATTTATGTTATCTTTGACCTAAAGTACTATTACAAACCAGATACAAGAACCATTTTTTTTTAGTATTTTCAGACAATAAAAAAGTCAATCATTTTAATGAATAGGAAAGTTCTGGGATTTGATTTTTTCAATTATTTTTGCTTCCTAAGTTCTCAGATGAATTTATATATAATATACATGACCACAAAGACTAAGAAAAGAACAAAAATGGGAAAAACACTGTAATTAGCAAACATTGTGTTTTTTTCATTAGCAAGGAAATAATTCTTCAAGGGAGCGTTGTGAAGAGAACACATTTGGCGCAGTTTGTAAGTGCATTTAATGAACTCCACCATGGATCTTATGACTAATATGTTAAACATATTTCAGGTGACCTTGATTTAACAGTATAATTCACTATTATTCATAAGTTACCATAAATTAATATTCTTGGTGAGTCAGAAATTTCTTATATCAAATTCCAGGGTAAAATGTGGATCTGTAAATATTGAATCACTACTTATATGCAGGTTTTTTTCCAGATCTGTAGTTTGTGAATAGTTATCTCATAAAATCTTCAACTTTTAAGTCATGGATTGATGCGTCTTTTTATAGTATCTTACTTTGTACAAGAGGAGAAACATCATAAGCTCCATAAAATTAGGTACTTTGCTCTTCTTTTGTACCTTATCTGAGTCAAACAGCACTGAAAATGCTGGGTCTCTACAAGTGAACAAATACCGTTTAAATTGAGAAAAAGACTGAAAAAGTCCAATTTTTTATTTCTTGAATCTTGATAGAACCACAGTATTTAAAATGCAGCGAACTATAGCATGTCTTTAATGACAATGAGAGGATAGAGATTCTGTATCTTGCTCTTCTCCTTTTTCCTTGTTTTTTGAAAAGTTAATGTTTTTAATATGTTCTGTTACACATTTCTGAACCAGTTTTGCTACTGGTCTTAATGACATCTTACTAATTTTGTAGCTAAAGAGTGACACTAGCTATGCTCACCTGAAATTAGCAGAGATTCCAGGTCATTCTGCACTTTAGTCCTACCAGACTTAGGCTAAAAACTAACTTTCAATGGAATTCTTTCATGGTGGAGTTTCTCCCCCTCTTCTATAAGTTTACATCAGGAAATGTACCTAAAGCATAACAAAGTGTTCTACTTTTTGGGAAGATTGAAGAATGTGAAGGAGACTGTTGTCTTTGTAGGATTTTGGCTTCACATATCACAGAAGCTATTAAATTGACAGATGAAATTTAGAAATATGATACACAGCTGAAAACTGTGCAATGTTAGATAGCCTTCAGGACAAGTTTCACTGCCAGATGTTCATATCTTTTAGCTGAAGTGATTCTTAAGTATTCTTTTACCCATTCTTTAGGATACACATTACACGACTTGAAATTCTTGTTGGGAGCTTTCTTATCCAAAATTAGAAAGAATCACTATTTCTTTGAAGTATCAGAACAAACTTGCTGTTTCTTTCAGGTGGAAGAAACTTCATGCCATGCTAAATGGCACATCCCATCCAGCTGTAAGAAGACTCATTTCTGCATAGAATTCAGACAAAGCTACATGGTTGTAGACAGTCACTGCAAGCATAAATGTCAATCTAGTTGTCACTGAACATGTCTACTGGAATTTGCTTGTATTACCACAGTAGCTATGTGAAGAGTTTGCTTTCCTTTCTTTAAAATACAGATACTTAGATTTTTTTTTTCTTCTCTCTGATATATCTTGAAGCAAATATATTGAAGTGTCAATCACTAGAATTTACAATAAATTTCAAGCTCTCCAAAGTGGACAACTTCCCAGCAAATTATAAAATGCTACTGTATAACAGCTTCAGATAAGAGTTTTGCATTAATTGCAAATAGAGGGTATAAAGATTTTAATAAATCTTTTCTCAGTCTAAAGAAGGTAACTTATTTTAACTGTGACTCAGCAGTAATATTGTATGTAATCTTTCTGTACCTGGTAAAGCCCTCTCTCCAGAAAAAGTTTTGATGAAATTTCCTGTACAAGCTGAGGGAAAATTCAGGCTGACTTCAGTGGGAATTGGTTTGAGTTGTCTAGGAGGAAGGCTGCCTGTGACAGTTACTGCTGTGTTGTAGAAGACTCTACTCCATTCAGAAGTGTGAAACTCCACAAAATACAGAGGTGCACAATAGTGATTTCTGCTTTATTAAAGATATGGTTTCTAAAAGTATTCTTCACATTTATTCTTTTTGAAGCAAGCAGTTTTATTTTGTCTTTTTGGAACAAGAAGACAATTACATATTTTGTAACGATTCTTTGAATTTAAGACAAAATTTTCAGTGTCTCACTGAGGTAGTTCCAGATGGTTATCGATCTTGCTTATACACACGCTGAATTATTAACCAGTGTAAATGTTTTCTCTAATTTCCTAAGCCATTGTGTCCTAAAGTTAACCAATAATATTTGTCATAAATTGTGTTTATCAAGCTGCTATATACAAGAGTATCTAGAAAAGGATAATTTAAACCTCTTTAAAAAAACCCCGTGGATGAGGAAGTATAGGCAAATGATGAGAGAACAACAAACAGGCCCACCAGAAAGTCCCTCTGCTTTTATCCTTCCTTCTTTTCCATTATTCAAGATTTCATCTTCCATTTTTCATCACATCGTATCTGCAGGGAGCATCCTGCCATGTGCATGCTGGCCCTCTTACAACCAGACCCAGGAAAATGTGCTTTTACTTCCCTTGTCAGCCTAGTTAAAATTACAGCAAATCTTTCTCAAAAGCAGTAGCCTTCAGGCAGCAAACAGATGTTGCTCAAAGCTGTTGAGTGTAGAGGAAAGGAAAGAGAAATAAGGCACATGCATTAAGACAGGAGCGGGGTGTCTAGCTCTGTTCTGGGTATGCTTCACAGTACGTTCTCAGTATGCTCGTAGAAAAGACATCAACAACATGACAAGAACCAGCACAACGGTCAAGAGCAAGCCTATTACAACTGCCCCTAAATATAACATATTCCTGGAAGCCAGCACCAAATGAAACTGTGCTGAGTGACACGCTGCTCTCTGCTGCTTTTCCCTTGGCTCTGCAGGGCCACAGGAGGTGAAGTTTGCTGTAGCGTCAGAGCGGTGATAATCATGACCCCACAGCTTTCCCCATTAAAATTCAATTCCAGTTCATTCTGCGAGGAAGCTGTGGGGTCTCAATTGCTGGCACTGTAAAATCTCACCTCAGCAGGCTATAGGGAGCCAAGGGGAAAATATCAAAGTGGCCAAAATAATGTTCTAAAAGTGCATAACATTAGATGATTGCAATCAACACCACCCTCTTTCTGCATTAACAAGGTATTCACCTCAAAACTTTTGAAAATCTTTTAGAAAGTGAATTGCAGGGATGAATTAAAAGTAGTTTTAAGTGCTGAAGATCCCAGTTAACATTCTGCTTTCCAATCAAATCCGAAGCTGATATTTTCTTTACAAAAATCAATGTAAACATAAATAAACAGCCATTAAAAATATTAAATGCTAAAAGAAAATTATTGTCAGCTTAAGTTAGCTTAAAGATGGCTGATGAAACAATTCATCGAGAATCTTATTGGAGATATATTTCAGAGGATTTTTCACACAACACATCATTTTCTTGTGGAAATATTTTCCATATAATACTAGGCTTTAACTATACATTGTAAACAACAGGAAAGAAGATCAGAGTAATTTATGACAGATAGGGCTGGCGATGCCTGCTAAACACAAACTGTCCACATGCAACTCAATCAAAGACAGTAAAACTGTTTCTACTGTCAGTTGTTAGGACATGATTTTAGGTTAAATGGAGCTTTAGTCCGAACTCATACAGAAATTCATATAGCCTTAAAATTCCATATGGAAAGAACACAAAAAACATTATTCATCTTTTCAGATTTAATAATATAAACCATGTATTTTTTTCTACATTGCAATGTTTTAAAAGAAATTCTGCTGATACAGACTGCAAACACAGAGAGTGACTATGAAAACGTCCTCTTGTTCCCCAGTAATGGTCTTAAGGAAAGTACGAATTCATTCCTTTATTAGGATGTTTTGTAGCAGTGTCTTGCAATGTCAATCTCAGATCTTTTCCATTTCCTAAATCTGGATCAGCAAGTGTAAAAAGAGGCAATTCCATTAATATACAAAATCTTCTGCCATTTTTAAATAAATATGCTATAAGTCTTCGTTTCAGCTCACCGTATCACATCCAGGATCTACACCTCATTAATGAAGACAGCTACTTAATAAAATCAGGAAAATTAGTAAAATTCCTGTGGTACATATATGAAACATTAAAAGATCCTACGCACTTTCACGGTTGCTAGGGAACTAAAATATTTATACCAAATAAGTCAGACCTAAAAAGAGAATTTGAGAAAGACTTTTTCTAGGATGAAGCAAATAATTACTATTTAATAAAAAGTTGAGTGTAACAGATTTCAGTTTTTCCTTTAAGGAAAGAAACAAAACCAAGGAGCAGCTGCTCTCACAGTTGCAATCTCACTGGTCCCTTGTTTCTTCAAAACATAAAATATTCATATAAGGATTACATGTTTCCTTTTCATAAATGTACAGAAAAACAGGGTGGGTTTTTTGGTTGTTATCTTGCTTTTTATGTCTTCAGAAGACATATATTTTTTCCTTAATTTTTTCAATTAATCACAATCAAATGCAGTTGAACTAACAAAGCTCCAATCACAGATGCAAGTAATAGACATTACTTGTACAAAGGACGTTGTACAAAGACCTGTGTTACGGTCACATTTAGAGGCTTTAGCAACATAATGTTTGGATTAATCCTATCTAACTTAGGCACCCTAAAAGTTATGCATTTGATCAAAAAAGATCTTTAGTCTCTTTTTACTTAGACAATAAAAAGTGAGAGATTATACTAGATTAATATGGTCAGACAACTTGTTAGAAAAAAACGAATCCAGGATAAAGGAATTTGTAAAGGAAATGGATGTACGAAAGGAGGAGGTAAGACCATCACGATCTCTTACTGATTTTACATTTTGTAGCAAACCAAACAAAATTAAAAAAAAAAAAAAAAAGAAGAAAAAAGCCTGACTCAGAAGAGAAGTTGAACTCTATGAAAGAGTTAATGGCTTTGGAGCATATGCAGAAGTATGTGTCCCCATGTAAGAAAAGGAGATCAGTCCTCCGTAAGTAGCACACTTAAGATTTGCCCAACATTTGAACCCTTTCTACAGCCTAGTTTAGGGAGTTCTTCACTCAGCCTGCTCCATTTTCTGGGTTATATTCCTGCCTACCTACCACTCCACATCTGCACTTGCACAGGGCAGCTTGGTGCCCAGCACAATCTGCTGCCTCCAGGACAGTGCTATCCCAACTCCACATGCTTCATCGTGCCTGACGCTATCCCTAGCAGTGAAAGCAGGCCATGCCATGTATGATTTATCACTGGCTTGTGCTTGACCCGTTACAGAAAGAATGCTGCTATGAGTACCTATTTGCCTATCACGACGCGCTTAACTTTTAGAGTATGACTTTGACTTGGACCACAGGCAACAAAAGTCTGCTTGTGTTTCACCAGGGCTGTCTCAGGCAGAATGAGACTAATGATCAAAAATGGCCAACAGCAACAATCTCAGGAGATTAATATTGAAAGACAAAAGTGCTGACAAGACCCTCCAATGTTTATAAAGAAATTGTGTACGCTACCAATCACAATTCTACTGAATATGCATTGATTTAAAGAAAACCATCTCTTTTCTGCTCTTTCACCTCTCCAGTACAAATATTTTCACTACTCAAAATTTTTATAAACAATTTCTTCCATTAGTCAATGATACAACATCCTTGAGAACAACAGCTGTTTTTCAAAGTGTATTTTCTAATTCTGTTGCAGTAGGGATTGAGCTTTCAGGAACATCTATGCTATCAATGACTCTGTAGAAGACTTGTGAGGGAAAAACCACAGCAAGGGCGGTTTTGGAGTTTTTAAGTTAAAGCTGAATTCTACTCCAGGTAACTGTATAACAGGCATATAAACATGAGACAGATCCCTGCTGTTTTTCAGCAGAGATCTCAACTGCAGAGACTGCTGACAACAGTATATGCACCATTGATATAATAGCTAGCAAAAGAGAGAGGCAATCAAAAAAGCACAACATTTGAAAATAAGCATAGATGATCTCAAAATTATTCCCAGAAAATCTTCTTGATGAGCTAGAAGAGGTACTGACTACCAGAGACCACAGTCCCATAGAATCATTAGTTACTTATGTAAAGAATTATCTCTTGAAATTCATTAATTCAGCACTGACAGGTTAGCTATGTAAGACACATTCTTCTGACCTCTTTAAGCCATTGTGACTTTCCCCAAAATAGTTTCACTGCTTCTAATCAGGCAGAAGAAAAAAAAGATAGGTTCTAAGACCTTGTCTCAACTGTGCTTTTGCCAAGACAGGTTGGACCAGATAATCCTCGAGGTCCCTTCCAACCTGGTAGTCTACAATACTGTGAACAGAACCGAAAGTGCTTCTAAACAAACAAACAAACAAGCACAACAACAACAAAACCCCATCGAAATTAAAGCTAGGAAACGCTACACAGTCCTAGAAATCATAGAATCATAGAATCATAGAATGGTTAGGGTTGGAAAGGACCTCAAAGATCATCTAGTTCCAACTCCCCTGCCATGGGCAGAGAAATCCTCCACTACACCAGGTTGCCCAAAGCCTCATCCAGCCTGGCCTTGAACACTGCCAGGGATGGGGCATCCACAACTTCTCTGGGCAACCTGTTCCAGTACCTCACCACCCTCAATGTAAAGAATTTCTTTCTTATATCTAACCTAAATCTCCCCTCTTTCAGTTTAAATCCGTTGCCCCTTGTCCTATCACTACACGCCCTTGTAAAAAGTCCCTCTCCAAATAACAGTAATCATTATGATCAAATGGACTGAGAACCCTAAACTTGGTTTAAAAGGTTCTGCTGTCTAAGAGCACAACTCCACTTGTCAGCTCATCATATCCCTGCTATCAGTCCTGCCCAGTAAAAGGACATTTTCATTCACACCTTGAGAACACTCTCTCCTTCAGTAGGTAGAAAGCCTCTTCATTTCCCCTTCCTTCTATTCTCCCTCCAACAACTAATTTTGCCTTAATACCACAAGTAGGCTTCTTTTCTGTTTGCATTCTCTGTTTCACTATCAACCACCACTATATTCCAAATGCATTTTCTGCTGTGTAGACATCAGATGAGGTCATAACTCAACACTTGAAGGTAGCTATGCAAAGAATGGGAAGAACAAACAATAGGGTGTAAGAAGAACAAATAAAAATCACCCCATTCTATTATGGTTCTTAATTGTCTCTGCCAATGTCAGCTCATGCTTTGCCACTTGGATTTCCAAATAGCTTCCTTCTGAATGATCGGATTTCAGCACTCTAAAGTGTCATGAAAATTTTTTAACTGCAAGAAGAGGTTAGAACTATATGTTAATACAAACATTACTCAATCAAATTTTTGCTGATGTGAATTTAATTTCCAAACTGGTTTTATGTGGAAAATAGTCTTCAAGGAATAAAATTGAGCCTTTCACTGCATCACTTGTATTAATAAAGGCCTTAAATAGTTTATTCAAGAAAATGTATGCATAGTCAGACTTTATAAGTCCATATCAACTCTTAATCTATGAATTTTATGTAAATTACCAACTGAGTTTTCAGATTTCTTAATTTTCATGTCTCTATCTCAAGGAACGTTAGCAAGCTACATTGTTGGGGAGTGTATTCCTAAAGTCATTTCAATACTAAATGCTACTTTTTGACAATACGAAAATATGTGTTCTTTCTTCCACAATGCAGTATTTTAAATATTTCCTTTCAAGAGAATGTGAAAAAACTATTACTAGAATAACAGATTCCTACTTATCTGGAATAGGCAGAATTCACTAATGTCAGCAGAAATGCTGACATTGATGAACACTGCCAATAAAGAGCCTAGTCCACTGGTCTGAAAGAAGACAAACATATGCAATGCCTCCATTTTCTTTTCCCCTGTGGAAAGAGCCACATGACATAGCATATTTTGTAAAACTATAATCCAAAAGGAGAAAACTAGTTTATGCAGCAATGGTCTTCCATTCTGTTTGAGAGCACAGCAAGAAGCACCTTTCTGATGAGAGTGAAAACATACCAAGATTAATTCTGCATGTTTCCCTCTTAGGCTAGACATGCAGAAATAAATTACAGATCTCTGCCACACTGCTTCCTTATATACACTATTTAGGAAATTAACTTCTGTTTTGAAAGACTGTAAATGAGTGAATATTGATACAAAAATTATCTCTTTGCGTCTTAACTCTACTTTACCTTTTATGCCCTCTTCCAGAAACAGAAGTATCATTTTGTCACACAACATCAATCAGCTAGAGGATCAATATGGCATTGTAACCATGTTTCAGAGATCAATTCGAATATTTATCATCCATGAACTTCATCTCATGAAGCTAATGCAATATCATACAGAAATAGCTATACGCACAATAAAAATGTTTTAATACTGCTTTGAATTCTAATTTGCAAAACCTCCAATCTAAAGATAGAAAATGGTAAACTAAGAAAGAAAAGAATGCATCTCATGTAATAAATGTACTGATCGAATAACAGAAAATACTGGTTTTGGCTGGGATATATTTAATTTTCTTCGTAGTTGCTCCTGTAGTGCTGTGTTTTGGATTTGTGACCAAATCAGTGTTGACAACACAGGGATGTTTTTGTAATTCCTGAGCAGTGCTTACACAGAGCCAAGGCTTTTTCTGCTTCTCACCCCAACCCACCAGCAAGTAGGCTGGGGGTGCACAAGAAGTTGGGAGGGGCACAGTCAGGACAGCTGACCCAGCTGATCAAAGGGATATCCCATATCATATGATGTTGTGCTCAGCAATAAAAGCTGGAGGAAGAAGGAAGTGGGGGGACATTCGGAGTTATGGTGTTTGTCTTCCCAAGTAACTATTACATATGATGGAGCCCTGCTGTCCTGGAGATGGCTGAACACCTGTCTGCCAATGGGAAGTAGTGAATGATTTCCTTGTTTTGTTTTGCTTGTGCACACAGCTTTTGCTTTACCTGTTAAACCGTCTTTAACTCAACCCACGAATTCTCTCACTTTTGCTGTTCTGATTTTCTTCCCCATCCCACCAGCTGGGGATCAAGTGAGTGGCTGGGTGGGGATGAGCTACCTACTGGGGCTAAACCACAACACACAAAAAGACTGTATTTCCTTCATGTTTTCAGCATATACAGCTTTGCTAATGACATCAATCTTTGGAGAGTTTGATATGCTTATAAGTCTGTCCAATTTAATTTTTCATGCTGCTAAGATGATTACATAACTGACCTTAGTAATTCCCATAAAGTTATGAAGTGTAAGAGACAATACCTTAAGACAAATTCTTCTATCCCAGTATACCAATAATCTCTAATAATAACCAAAATATGGAACTACTCATTTGAACGCAGTAATTTTACCCACATTTCAGAAAAACAGCTCCAGATGTCTTTTTAAGCAACATGAGGTATACCACACCGTATAAGAAAGGAGCTTTAAAAGTGTTTTCTTGAATATTCGTAAAAAATATTTGGAAATTAAATTGACTACAAGGCAGTGTTTTGACAACTTCTTCCTCCTCTTACATAACCTGGACAAATATTTCCTATTATTTTTTCTATTCTGTTACTCCTAGCACCATTATCATGAAAGTACAATCTTATTTAGAAAATAAAATTTCAGGCAGCATTCTAAAAATACCTGTTATCAAGTTTCTTTTCTACTTACAGATGAGAATTCAGTTCATATATTTTATCAATTTAAGTTAAAGAACTTAAGCTATGTATGGAGTTGACTCTAACATACATTACAACATGATATCTATGTCTGTTTCTACACTTCAAAGCACTTCCTTAGAAAGTGCATAATAAATCTAAAAAAGATTAATCGACATTGATTTCTGAAACAGCCTTTTAGTCTTATTGCACTATACCTAGATGAGCAAGCATATAAATTCTCACAACTGTTTTATGATGATTTATTACGTAAATTATGCATGTACTAATTGTTAAAAAGAGAGGCTCAAATGGACATCATGTAAAAAGATACTTAAAGTTTAGATTGAAATTAATGTTTTTCTGTTCTGATTTACATGTGATCTCTTGAGACAAAAAAGATTAATGCTATTAATTCGTGTAAAATTACAACGAAGAGAGGTAGAAACTCCAGTACCATTGTGTAAATCAGTAAATATTAGGGATATCTACTTACAGCTTACAACAAGAAAAAAAATGTTATTATACCACCTCCTCTTCCAAACTCAAGTGAGAGTAAAATCTCTGTTCCTCTAGGAAAGTATTAGGGCTCCTAACTGGTGAAATATTAAAAATATCTAACATCTCAGAGCTAGGTTTTAGTGTGGTTTGCTACGATGTCTTCATAAGAAAGGCTGGCATCTTTACTAGCTTCTTTTAGTTTTACCACAGAAATCAAGAGGAAAGCCACATAAACTCTTTTTATATGTCTTTATGTTACATGTAAACAAGCCATTAAAGCAAGGTTGAACAGTTCACATATGTCTAACTAACCAGTTAACTTTTAACTAGAATGGCTTAAAGAGCTGCTTTTAAACTGTACTTCAAAAATTCTCAAGTGCAGCAGAACAAAGGAGACTGCAAAGATGAAGATAAAAGACAAAATCTGTGGCTGCATAGTTAAAGAAAACTTTTTTCCTGTTTTTTTTTTCCTGTTCTACAAACAGAAGAGTCTTTCAAACAGTCATTTACATAAATGACCTGCTGAAAATATTAAAAAAGCCCTCTATGTTTTGTATCAAAATTAATACCTACCAGAAATTCTGTGGGAGTGTAGCAGAAACCGCATGGGGTTTTTTTTGTATTGTCAGGTAAATTCAATTCAGTAATCTAGGGCAGAAACCTAGTACAAATTTCCAAGAATTCTCTGCTTCGTTCTCTTTTTGTAAAAAGCAAGAGGAAGAGATTCTTATCTCCATCTGCCAACGCTCTGTCCAGCCATCAGCTGCACGCCTTTCATTTGTGACACTATCTTCTAAGCACAGACAGTGGCACAGTCCAAGTAAAAGTCCGTTCTCCTTCCCCTTCCACTGAGAAGTTGTTATTCTATTTTGCTTAATGAGTTTCTGTGTGCAATGTCACAATATAGAACGAAAAGAAAAAAAAATGGGCAGGATTGAGGGAGAACGAGTAGGAAGGAAAACTCTTAACTTTGCCATTCAAAAACCATAATGTGGAACTGCATTAAAGTGAAAAGACAAAAGAATTAATGGATATAGTAAACAAACTATTGCTGTATTTTTTTTTCTTTCCTTTTGACTAATGACATTTTCAGTGCTTGGCAAGACCCAGTGCGGTCTGGTTCGAGGAATGCTATAAAGTCCTGAAGTGTCAACTTGGTATATGTGGAACTGGCATCTCAATCTCTTCCTCCAAAATGTCCGTGGTTATTAAAGTATCAGAAAGAGAGGAGAAAAGAAGGGCAGAAATAAATAATACAGTCTGAGGTAGAAATTGATTTTTCGGGGCTTCAAATCAAGCACAAGATGTTTCAAATTATTTACACCATTGGAGAGAATTCAGGTGCTAACCAATGGCCTACAGGACATTAATGTAAGCATAGCTTTCTCATTTTCAAAAAGAGATTTGAGCTACTGATTCATTGGTTTTTGTGATATGCTACTACTGCTTTTGTACTTACAAGCATAAAGGTGGTAGTTTGACTAATAAACTAATAATATTATCAGATATTAATTTTTTCCTGTTTAGAATTGAAAACAAGATAAAAAAGAATGCACAGTTAAGAATTATCATAGAATTTCTAGGTTGGAAAAGACCTTAGAGATCATCCAGTCCAACCATCCCTAATCCCCCATTAAACCATATCCCTAAGTAGTTCATCCACCCTTTTCTTAAACACATCCAGGGATGGGGACTCAACCACCTCCCTGGGCAGCCTATTCCAGTGGCTGACAACCCTTTCAGAGAAGAAATACTTTCTAACATCCAACCTGAACCTCCCCTGACTAAGCTTATACCCATTTCCTCTTGTTCTATCACCCAACACTAATGTAAAGAGCCCTTCCCCCACCTCCCCACCATCCCTTCTCAAGTACTTGTAGGCCGTAATCAGGTCTCCCCTCAGCCTCCTCTTCTCCAGGCTAAACAGCCCCAACTCCCTCAGCCGCTCCTCATAAGTTTTATTTTCCAGCCCCTTGACCGGTTTAGTCGCCCTTCTTTGGACTCGCTCCAGGAGCTCAATATCTCTCTTAAAGCGAGGGGCCCAAAACTGGACACAATATTCCAGGTGCGGCCTCACCAGTGCCGAGTACAGGGGCAGGATCACTTCCCTATTCCTGCTGGTTACACTATTCTTGATACACGCCAGTATCCCATTGGCCTTTTTGGCCACCTGGGCACACTGCTGGCTCATATCAAGCCGGTAGTCAACCAACACCCCCAGGTCCTTCTCCGCATATCTTTATGTTAAAGATATATGAGTAAATTCAGAAGTCAATAGACAAGAAATGGAATGTCTTTAGTTTAATATTGTCTATTTTAACTTGTTTTAAAGGTCTCAGTTGAATATGCATATTTGTGATCACTCAAAATTAAAATACTCATGTGAAATATAGGGAGGAACATACCACTCAAAAATCAGCAAGCTCAGCAGTCCACAGGTGAGAAAAAACTGTATCCATCCACTAAAGCACAGAAAACTTATTTTAAAATGTATTTTAATAAAAAAAGACCTCCATAGAAAAACAAATAAGGGAATGAAATTATATTCAACAAGAACATTTTCTTTGTTTGGTGCTTAATAAAAAAAAAAAGACCTGAGAATTCGAGAAATCATTAATGAAAAGCACAGTTAGCTTCACCTTTGAAAAGCAGAAAAGGATACAAGAATGCTGTAACCCAGAAAAGGAGATTTAAATATAACAGTACTGTGGCATAGCTCTATTGTCTTGGAATTTGACTGTAAGCCAAGAACACCTGAACTTAAAGTAGAACACAAGCTCCAATCTACTGTGTGTTAATCAGAAAGCTACTTCTGTCTGTCCAGTTCACTGCCCGTGAGATGCAAATAACTGCATATGTAGTGATGAAAAGTAATATGCAGTAATAAGCCTCATGATAATTATGGTGTATGAATATTGGATTATTTTATAATGATTTCTTAAAGTAGGAAAATAAACTTTGGAATTCTGTTTAACTGATTGAAGTCCATAATCCGATTTTTAAGCCAAATTAATTAATCCAGCTCTAAATCCCTACTTCTTACATTACAAAATATACTCAAAGTCAAGGAGAGAAGATATAAGAAAATCTTCTGGTAATATTAGAAGGGTTTTGAAAAAGAATTTGCACATCAGCAACAGCAGTCTAAGTGAAGCTGTGATGTACTGCTAAAATAAAATTAAACTGAAAACGCAAAACGTCAGCAAAAATGAATGGGTCTACATTCTGAATTTCTATCTGGAACTTCAGCAGAGTTTTTCTCTCTGACAAACTTTAACACATTACATCATATGAAAGTCAGTGCTGGGTATCCATTCAGAAGGACATTCGTTACCAAAAACATCTTTCCTCTGCTCCACGTGTTAAAAAGCTCTATTTATCTTGATAATATTTGACAATTTTATCACATATGGAACTTTTTCAGTTTGTACAGATTATTTGGACTTTTTTCGCTTTTGACCTTCCTCTCTGCCACAGCCACTCCTGGGATCAGATGTAATTTATTATCTTGAGACACTGCCACAAGCCGCCTTCAGGGACCAAAACCATTTTTTGGATTGGTTTTCTCTGACTATCGAATTATACTGCTACAGCAAACATAGATACTTCTTTCTGAAAGACTACAGACATTATCACTAATCTCTCTCTGAACTACTTTTTCAAAGAACTGAACAACTGCGAGTACAAGAAATGTCTCCAAATCTTGCCCCCTGCAAGTCAAATGTGGCCCAAGCAAGAAGCTGTCACAGCCTTTTGGTTTTCTAACAGCCTTCAAAAAATTATCTCTGTTCACTTTCATTGTAGACAACGTCCACATCAAAAGATTACCATTAGAGCTGTTAAATGAAGAATGAAACAATAAATTAGGTTTATCCATGTTTCCTCAGCTCTAATGTGCAGATTGGCTCTCCTTGGAATCTCACACTATAATCTCCCAATCATTTTATCATCCATAGTAAATACTATACCTTAGTGTATCAGTAAGGAGTTAAATGGACAACAATGGGTAAAATGAAGAAGAATCCCACTTATGCCTCCAACAATAAAAGGCATCCTGGCTATAAATAAAAGATAATCTAGCTATAATTAAGGTAGAAACAGTTATTGCTGTTCTACATTTTAGGCTTCAGTCACGCTTTCTATGCACTACATAATTTTCAGCTAGAACAAATTTTAAGGGCAAATTCTGAAACAGCGATAGGCTCCTTCATACTTTCAGGGAGCCACCTTCCAGTATGTTAGGTTAAGGAATGATAAAAGTAGCGTAACAAAGCAGCTGTGTTTTCAGCCACATATGATCCAGCTCAACTGAGGAAGTTATTAAAGATTTGGTTTAGACAAGAAAACAGGCTTCCCATTACTAGAGCTATTTTGTCAGAAATAGCAGTGTGGCTCCACGACGTTAGCATTCCAACTTGTGAAGAGGTTTTCTTTCAGGCAGCTTTTTTTCATCACATTTAGTATGAGAAGAAAAGCCATCTTCAAAGACATTTGACAGAGTAGCTGCTTTAGCAATTCCTTGCTTTTTGCTGGGAACTACTAATATAATCTATATAATGTTATTTTTTACACTTGCATAAGTTTTCTTGAATAAGCGTTCTGCTGCAGGCTAGTCGTATGACTACTCAATACATAGCAGTGTTTTGACCTGTATAAGGTGATATAACACGACCTTGTATTTGAGCTTTTTTTCAGAATCAGCCACCTGACAAAGCAGTGTCTCAGCCCTTTACTACAGGCGATAGTACTATCAGGAAAAGTGCAACCAAATAGCATCAAATCATACACAAAATTAAATTATGAGGCTTTGAAAAAAAAAAAGAATCCATGACAGATTCACAAAAGAAAACAAAATTTGCACAAATGGAAGTGTTTACAGAAGACAGAATTCATTTATCTGAAACATTGCCTGCCATTTAATATGACATCAAGTTTCATGGCACATGCACAGTCAGGTATATATGGAGAGGCACCACACCATAAATATCATATCTTATTGTGGGATCAAATTTATGAGACAGCCATTGGGCAGTTTCAGAAAAAGAAAGTTTTGACTGACAAATATAAGGCAATGGGAGACACGTCAATCTCTGATCATCAGTTCCTCAACAAGGTTCTGAACTGGATTGTGCTTATGCATCTGTCTAGATGTACTGTTGAAGTCATGCAACCACAGGACATCCTACAGAACTGAAACCATTTCTTAGTCTAGGCCTATACTTTATACATAATATTACAGAAAAGATATTTTGGTACATGGGAGATCTAATGGACTGAACCACCAACCCCCTTCCAGCCTTACACAATGTAGATAGCATCAAATGAAATGACGAGCCAAATCTGTACCAGAGCAGTTCAGGTGAACTGAAGAACAGCAGTAATAAAATCAAACAGTCCTCTCTCTTTCAGAGAAGCATAAGCTCTCGAACTTGAAAGCTAGTCTGTTGCCTCCGTATTAGGCTTTATTCAGTTCTGCATGGTTGACTAAAGTCACTGGTTGAGATCATTAAAAAAAAGGAAGATGCCACTCTGCAGGAGCAGATGGACTATACTATTTTTTCCCCCTGAGCCATACTGGATATTCTATTCATAAATCGATAAGGAAAACTCATTTATTCCCACTGCATGCAAGTGGAGATAAGACTAGGGAATTTAAACAAACAATGAATAAAGTAGATTCACTTGTTTTTGGAAATGAGCTAGTTCCTTTGGTGGTGGTGTAAAAGTCCTGACTGTGTGCAGTTTCTTATTGTATAATCTATAAAAAAGAAGGAACCTGGCAGAAGAATAATGTAAGACAGCCAATTGCTTATAGCAGTACCATGTCCTTGTCAGGAAAATAGTTATGTTTAAGCCCTAACTATTCATTATACATCTAGCATTTTGAGTACTCATTTGTTCTGCACTTTTATTGTATGAACATACAGAACAAGGAGATTAATTATAAGATAGAAAGTTCTATTTTAACAAAAACATTAGGCAAAGTTCCAAATTAGTAAGCAAACCTCCCAAGTCATCAAAAATATACAGTAAAGTTCAAACACTGGCAGATTTAAATAAGGAAATTTTAATCTGAATGTTCTGTTTTTCAGCAGCCTAACAGCTGCAGAGCTGCCAAGAACTTAAAGTACTAAAAATATATTTTATCTGTTTATTATTAAAGATATTGTTAATCTGATCAACTAACCTGAGAAGCATCAGCTAAAACATATACATCCAAAACCCAGTTTTCAGTCTTCCATTACTGCAAACACCTGGCCACAGAAAGTATGAATTGCATACACTCTTGCAGCCCTGAACATTCTAAACCACAGTTTCAGTCCCCCCAAAACAACCTCCACTCCAAAATAACCCCGAAAAAACAACAAACTGCTCTACTCTGAAGAACTGCTATGAATTACTGGTATGGGATTTTTCCTGTTGCTCTTAGTTCCTCTGAAGGAAACATCTCCTCATCCCCCTAAATGTCTAATTAATAGACATTTTTTTGCAAAGGAGTTTACTTTGTTTACTTGACAGTCTTGGATTTCAATATTCTAAGCGATCATACTGGAAGCTAATGCTTTCCTAAGCAAATGACACAAGACCATGAAAATCATCTTTTTTTTTTCTTTGAAATGGCTTTAATTATAACTTTAAAATCTGCACTGAAATAAATCTATATGAACTTTAAATTTAAAATAACAAACACTTTTATCTTCAAATGTTTTAATCTTACTGTAAATTAAAGATAGTCATAACTAGAATTTCTTTAAAATTAAATTTGATACATCTTTAGCTAGTATAGTAATTGAACTAACACAGACACACAGGAAAGATGTAAGGAAGCAAGGAAACGTTCTTGCTTTCCAGAAACCACAGTTAATTTCAAGTTACAATGAATAAAAAGAAAGCTGTGTCCATCATTTCAATTCAAGGTCACCACTATCTGCATGAAATGAGTTAGGAGGCCATAAGAAGTCCTGGGAGAAAGAGAAGCTGGGAGAGAGCTACACGAATCAGTGATGCAGGCTGATAACATCAACACTTAGAAACAAAACGTCTTGATGCAAACATCTCATATCACTCATGTTTACTGTGCGAAGGTAAATCACATTACTCTTATGCCAAATGTTTCATAGCTGTTATTTAAATGTGCAGTGTTGGAGAAGGAGAGAAGGATGAGAGAAGCAAAGAACATTGAGTGGACATTCTAAATCTTGGATGAGAAACATTGGATGAGCATGACGATTACACCTCTGGCAGTACCGTTATGAAGAAATAATGACAACCCACAGGAGGGCAGTGATTGTTAAAGCAATTAGGACATATGGTGGTGTCATTAGTCTTACACATTGCAAAAGATGCTGATGGCCGAATAAGCACAGCAGTACCATGTGATGCTGGTTTGCCACAGTCAGACCAAAGAAGACAGGACTTTTGAATCTGAGAGAGCAACTCATGTTCATGTCACTTCCAATATTGCTTTAGCTCACTGCAGTAATTCAGTTGTAGGGCAGTCTTGAGGCTGCATTTGGGACACAGTTCCAAACCTACTGAGGTCAAATAGTTTCAAAAGCAAAAAGAGGGTTGAAACATAGAAATATATTTATATTTATTTATACATTTAATATTTTTATATTTTTTTATACTTGAAATGTTATGACAGTGTTATGCAGGAAATAAAGCTATTTGGTATCAGTAATTCATCACTTGCTTTAATATGCTACATGATTAAAGTAATTTATAGACAAGCTTCTTTTCTGTCTTTCAAAAACCTATAATTCTAGATAGTGTCTAAAACAGATACATTCAGATAAAAATATTCAGTAAGGATTTATTTATATTCTTTTACATCTTGAAGCAACGCTAGACTTCTAAGACAGTTCTGAGCTAAGACAGGCACCCGTGAATCCTTTTTAATATTGATAAAAAGTATGGCTTTCTGATACTGGCAGTTGTCAAAACAGCCTCCCTATGGAAATTTCAGACTTGTGGCATATCCTTATTTTATCTGTTTCTGAAGAGTAAGTGACGGTATCAGTCTTTGAAACGTGTATATAGAACTCTGGGCCCAACAGGCTTAATTTAACCACTGAGGAATCACAGCCCACCATCCCCTACTGGTTTTGCCTTTGACTAGTCATAACTACATTTACTGACTATATAAAATCCACAAGATGAACTTGAGCAGTAAAATGAAGTAAAAAAGCTATAATTTTCTTCGAGCTCACAGTAGCATCACTGGAGAAAATTCAGTGCTAGACAATTACATTTTCTATACAATGAATAGGAACTATGCTACAATATAAATTTAGTTTCCTGGCTTTATTTAAACATCCCATAGGGATATGACTGTCTCTTATGTTCCCTTTAAAATACTTATCTCTCTACATCTATCAGAAATAAAAACATTTATCTTGCCTAAGTCAGAGTTTCAGACATAGATTTCATAAAGTTCTGCTTGCAGAATTGTATAAATTGATACTATGAAATTAATATTGTCCTGCAGTTGTTATAGAAAGAAAAATATAAATTGTATACTTCTTTGTTTACAACATATGTAGCCTTCCAGAAAGAATGAAAAAAAATATTTCTGAGCACTATTATTTTTCTTGTTTGGCCACTGTTGGAAAGCAAATTTTATGGATGATTTTACCTACTGTTCATTAGTAAGTTTTCAGGTGAGTAATGATAAGCCAGGGACCACTTTCAATTTTTTTTTTTTAAATTATTATCTTTGGAACAGATTGTATCAAAATCAGTCTGCATTAAAACTAGACTGCATCAAAATTAAGATAACTGAGAAATACCATGAGCACAGCCAGACTGAAGATTTCCTAGGCGAAGCTGCAATATAGTGTTCAAGTCTTAGCCAACTGCAGATAAGTGCTACATGTACCTATTTTACTAAGTGAGAAGTCAAGATGAACAGTCTTGTAAAGGCACCAGTCTCATATTAACAAAGAAATAAAATTATGTATATTATTTGTTAATTAATTCCTAAGAATACATATTTCAGTATTTCTCTGCAAATATGAGATCTACATCATCTGCTATGATGAAAGCTGACAGTATAAGGCAAATGCATCACTCAGAAAAGTGCTGGAGGTCTAGGACAATGACCAGGAGTCAAAAGATCTATACTGAACTTCTGAGAATTTCAAACACAGAATTTGTTCACAGCTGTACATTTTTAAAAAGAATAAATATGATACACAGCTTTCTCATTCACACAGTATTACCTTGCTCCTTAGCTTCCTTTCCAGCAGAGCATCTACTTGATATGTTCTAGGGCCCTGTCACATCTGAGGACACGAAAACAGGTACTCCAGAGTCAGTTTGCAGTTACATGCTTTTGATATACAAGCCCTCTTACCAGTTTGCAGGCATCACGAGAGAAAGAACTTCTTTCTCTCTCCACATAGAACCTGGTGCTCTCTCCAAGGACAACACAGGCAGGAAACTTGATCACAGCAGCATGACTTGCTTCGTCCCTCATCTCCACTAGCCCAAAAAACCCATATACAAAATCTAAGCAATATAAATGTTTCCTATTATACATCATTAGCAAATTAACTAATTGAATTCATCTGCTGCTGTAATGAGGAAGTAAAATAATTCTTGTCTGCTCTAAAAGAACCACTCACTCTGCAGTAACTGCACACAGCCTGTGGTCTATGGTAACACCACCTGAACTCTAATTCACAAGAATCGCTGACAAACCCTCTCCTGAAAGGAAGGAAGGAAGTGGGACAACTCACTTGTTACATTAGACACAACTGCTACTGAGTTTCAAATAACTATATGTGATGGATTATTATTTAGGCTGTTTTTTTTTATTTACTCATGCCTGAAAGGTCCATAGATAGAGAGGGTACAACAAAACTACTGCAAACTTTAAAATAAAAGCTTCTAAAAAGGTCTGTGCCTTCTCAGCCCTGCATCCCAGGCTGTTTTCTTCCAACATTCCTCGTTTCATTTCTTGTCATAGGGAACAATGCACACCGACAGTATACCCAAGCTATTTATGCACTTTCATATAATTTGTATACCTTCCAAAAGTACATGAAAATCACCACAACAGATCAGACCTCTGTATGAAAACAGAAACTCTTCATTTTGGACTTCACAACAACCAAACTCAGAAAAATATAAAAGCAAGCAAAGAAACTCCACATTTTTACATGACAACAGCAGAAGTTGCCTTTTAGATTCCTTATAAAACAAGAAAGTGAAGAATAAAGGTAAGTAATTTGTTCAAGACCAGATTATTTATGACTTTGGACATTTATTAGCTCTCAGAAAATAATGGAAAAATGTGTAGTCCAACATACTTTTTTCATTCACTTCAGTGTAGAAAAGCACACACATTTGTGGCACACCATTTCATTCTGCTATGATTGTAAAAAAATATTTTTAGTCACTGTTAAGAGCTACACTAGCTATCCTGCAGAGTACAGATGAGAAAAATTCATGACACAGTTTCGAAAAAGATACACTCAATCTCTTGCAAGAAGCACGGCAGAATGCTTAAGAAATCCAGAAGAGCTTTTTAAGTATTACTAATAGGTTTCTCCATATGCTGCAGCCTCACTTTTCTGTGGGTGATATGTCTGTACTGCAGATAAACTGAATCACTGCTACTGAGAGTATATAACCGGGTCTGACGTGGGCCAGCATGGGTCCAAAAGGATTTATTAGCGAGGCATTCTCTGTGTATAGTCACTTTACAAATCTGGGGCCAGGCTTGGAAGCAGCTCAGCGCTCGTTAGTAAGTCTGACAAATATTGGACAACCCCATGCAGAGCAGGTTCAGGGCTGTCAGTAGTCAGAATAAGGAGAGCTGGAAAGCATAATACCCATATGCTTGCACAGCCCTTGACAGGGACGGTGTGGCTCTACAAGTAACATTTTTTATGGTTTAGCAGTGATTCTTCTATACTGAGTATGGATCATGTATTTGCACCACAGGCCTCAGAACTCTGAAGTCCATTTGTTACCTTGGGACAGATCCATATGCAAGGGCACTTCCTAAGTGGTTCCTTCGAACATGACAAGTTGACATGCAAGGGTAACCTGGAGTGCACTGAGAGCAGTACTAGGATATTTTTGCAGAACAAACTCAACCAAACTATGTGAAGATATTCAGCTGCATTCAGATGAAAAACTGCAATGTTTCTGGAAAGGTAGTGACACCTGAGATGGACAAACTCAATGTGGACCAACCTCAAGCTGATCCAAAATAAAGCTTGAAGGACTTGGCTTAACTCTCTTCTATGACACATGTTTATAAGTCAATAATCTGGTAATACCTTTCATATTTGGGCTTTCTATTAGTCAGAATATCCTGATTTTATAATGAAGGGTTAAGTGCACATGCAGGTGCAAGTGTCTGTGAGAAGCCAGGCTTCCTGAAGAAATCACTCAAAACTGTAGGCAATCATTCAAAACCATAAGTAAAATTCACTGCCAAAGTTGACTCTCATGACTCTTCATTATGACTCTCACCAAAGTAACTTGTTGTTCAAAAGTGTCAATAGACAGTACTCGAGTGTAACTTCCACATTTGGATTCAAACTAGTAGCGGTTTCCACCACAGCATTAAGCTCTAAAAGTTCTTCAGTTGAGGATCCTGCCAGCAACATGCACTTACACATGTTGATTCAGTCTTGTATATAAATATCCAGGCAAGCTCCAGCCCTCCATAAATTACCAAACTCTGTTGGGTATCTCTGAATCTCTGATCTCCAGTCTTTCTTATTTATTACAAACAAACTTATTTTCAACCTAGTTGCCAAAGTAACCTCCAATAAATTTATTTGATAGACATCCATGTACTAGATTTGTACCTGCAAACTCAATTGTATACAATTATAAGATTTGAGATAAAAGATTTGGAAAAGAATATAAAGATAATTGTATAACAGAAAACTTACTAAAGGAATCGCTTCTATTAGGAAAAAGATTCTTATTAATGATGCAAAAAAATAGATAATATGTTACAATAATAAAGAAGACATAACATTTTCAAAGCCACAGCTACTGCTTTATGAATTTTTATCAAAATTTGTCTCCTTACAGGAAATTTATGAATCATGATTGGACTGTATTTTGTATTGGGCAGATTTCTTATCAGGAATACAGCTTCATAATGTTACTAAATAAATCTTACTGGCTTGTTTATTTTGTTTCAATTAGTATATGCTGATCACAGGAAGACAGATGTGAATTGGTATCTTTATTGCTCTTTACTTCACAATCTAGTGTCCATCTGCTTGACAGTTAAATTACTTACACCCTAAATAAAAACAATGGGATTTTCATATTAAAGATTATAAGCAAAAAACTAACCTCATTTCCTTATCTATCACTATATGTGGAAAATTCACAGGAACCCTTGAAAACAATATTCTTATAAGGCAAAAGCTAATACTGCATTGTCGGATTTGTTATATCCTATGCAGTGGTACAAGTATCTATCCGAGAGAATCAACCCTCCTTCCATTAATTAATAGCAAAACTTCGTTTGAAGAGAAAAAATAAAATAATTCTTAATTTTTGTCTAAAATGAAATATACATTGTAAATTGTAATAGTGTTTCTGATTAAACTGAATTTGCATGAACAGATTTATATGTGCAGCCAAGATGAAGGAAGAAATTGCAATCATCAGTTGCATGTAACAGTAACAGTTTGACCACTCAGATTTATTATCCAGCTTCTATTTTATTGGTTGGATTGTTTCTTCATTTTTTGGTTGCAGAGTGCATATAAACATATGATAAACTAAGATTTATTAAAGCACAATAGCTGCTGACAGCAGATATCTGAAAGTTACTTCTATTTCCTTTTTTAATTATAGATTTGCTGTCCCATTTATATTCCCCTGCATCAGAATGACTATCATCTATTCTACCATCACATCAGGCAATGTTGTAAATGGTAGTTTGGATACACTGAATAGTCTATCCATGTTCTCTGAAACCTGCTAGTCTGGAGATGGAAACAATGAGATAGAAAAGCACTAATAAAGTTAAAACCAGGAGGTTTTGCCCCTGCATGTAGGCAAAAGGAGAAACAGGGCAACAAATTTCTGATCATATAAATCCATAACAAAATCAAAAGTCCAATGTTTGACCAAGTTATGCACTTCTCAGTGCTCTGAAACACACGAAATTGAAAAACTTGTGACCAATCAAAACACCACCACCAGGGTGTCATAGGAAAGGCAGTCCCCTTCATCCCAAATAATTTACTCACATTGATATAATAGAAAATCCTCTCCTGACCTTCAAACTTGCAATCACCAAACATCAAGGTACAAGTCAGGTTAGAACTGAGTTGTTATTACAAACTTTTTCCCCTATAGCAGCACTGCTACTTTTCTGCCATCACCTGCTAGAGCAAGGGGATCCTTACATAGATTCCTCTATCTGTGTATGTGTGACTACAGTTACTGTAGTATATGGACATCTCTTAAGCTCATTGACCAAGTAATTCCACTGAAATGAATGGAAATTAAACTGTATAGGCATATTAGCATATGAACACATGCACACAAAACTGGATTTCCAAGAGGAATGGTGCAGGCCAGAAACTAGATAATATTGATGTTGATCTTTATCATCTGATTAAAGGGATTATAAAACAATTATCTAGCAATGGGCTGAACCTGATATTCCAGTAGATCATTCCATAAACCATAAGAAGGCAAAGATAATTTTTAAAACAATAATCTGTCATGAATCTTTACTCACAAAACTGCAGAAGAGTTATAAAACAGAAGTAGTAATAAAAACTGCATACATATTTATTCATTTTAGAAGTCACAGATCAACTACTATATCACTTAAAATAAATCTTTCAAATTAGTTTTTAAAGGAAATACGTGCCAATAATTGCATCTTTCAGTGCATAAGTCCATCTTTCCTAACTCAGACTTTGGCATTTGAACAAAGTACAATGACTTTCAAGATGCTGAGTTTTTTTCTAATTATGAGGTTAATCTTAGTTCTAGACAATCACGCTAGAAATGTTTAAACTCGGCAGACAAAACAATTCTGAAAACTATCATTTTCTTACTCAATAAAAAGAGTTTTCAAACTCTGGAATCAAAGTTTCAATGATATGGCTTCAGAGCCAATAAGAAAGAACAGATTTAAAACCTGATATTTCCATTAAATATTTAAATAGATATCATGCTTACTGTCTTCTATAAACGCTATGTTAAACTTACATTGCATTTTGGGGTTCTTTGTCTCAAGATAAAAATGTAAATCCATATGTTATTCATAAGCCTTGTTGTTATGTAATACTAAAAATACGTATTCCCACAGCAGACACTTCTACTATATATATATATATAATGTCACTTAGCAGTTGAACAGTTACAGCTCTGTTAATTCATTTTCTATGCTCATACAAAAATTTTACCCTTTCATTTGTATGTTAAAGCTATTAACTTTATGACAGCCCCACAATTATTTGGAAACTGTATCTTACACTTAGAACTTTTAAACATCAGTTTTGGTTTACTTAAAATCTTTGAAACATATTTACTATTTTTTAACAAGTTGCAGCTTTTACTTTCCCAAAAGCAAGGGTGAAAAGACATGTTATTTTTGACTAAACAAATCATGCTTTAGGCAGCAAATCAAAAGCATTGTAACATGAAATACAAAAACACAGGCAAGAGTTTTGGTTTTCAGTTGTCCTATGAGACAGGTGGTTTGCCCTATTCAGTTTGTCAGAGTTGATTACAAGATAGGAGCTTTTCCATTTTTTACACTTGGATGAAGATTTTTTTAGATGACAATACCCAAGGTTAATCTCTTAATGGATAGTAGACAAGATTTTGCCTACAGTGTCACTTAACTTAGAAGAGTCCACCGTTAAATATTTAGTCATGTCAATCAAACAACATTTAAATTTGAGTTAAATGCATCTTTTTGATTCTGCTTTAATTACTTACTGAGTTACAGAAATATCGAGTGTTCTGAGAAGTATCTGGGGGCGTTCTGGAAGACAAAATAAAAAACAATCCCAACAAAATGCGATTTTTCAGATATTGTTTGGTTTTACTTACATTAAGGACGGAGCCTTGAGTAGCCTGATCTAGTTGAGAGGCGTCCCTGCCCATGACAGGGAGGTTGGATTAGATGATCTCTAAGGTCCCTTCCAGCCTATGCCATTCTATGATTCTATGATTATGTTTGTGTAAAGTTTTCACACCAGCCACATACTCTCAAGTGCTAATTAAAGCTTTATTTAGTTACACCGCTTCTCCATCAAGTACTACAGCTCAAAAACTACAGCATGTCAAATAAGCATTGAGTTTACACAACAGCGTACACTTTATTACACACAACAAAGTAGGCTTTAACAGCTTCACTATTTCTACAAAATAAACTACTGTACTTAAAATACCATGGCAATGACCTTTGTGAAACAAAAAAGAACTTTCTTCAGAGCTCCTCCCAACCCCAAAGACCTTCCCTCACATTTTAGCTACTTTCTTGCAGCTCCCTCCTCATCCTCCTCTCAGTCTCCCGCCTAACACATCTATCTTTTCTTTCTCAGTGACAATAGCACCCGCTGTTAGCAAGTCTTGAACTTATTTTTTTTCTTTTTAACCATTTAGCAGAGATAGTTTTTATAGGTCCATCCAAAATTGACATCCCTCTGGTTGTGCCCATCTTACAGCTGTACTTGCTAATATTTATCTTTCATTATTTTAAGATACTATATGTTTTAATTTCCTGATTTCAGCAGTATTTTTCAAGAACATGCTTTTGAAGCCCTCCTGTAAAATCACAAGTGACCTTACACTTACTTCCATCTTCTCTAAGTTAAAAGCAAATGGCTACAGCTAATAAGGGAAATTCAGCTTTGCTATTTTAAAGCCACGTTTTTCTTCTTGGAACCTAATTCAGAATATGTACACATATTATTTGCACTGACTCCAGTGAATTCCACACAATTCAGAATTAGGGCTAATGTACAAGTGCTACCTATGAATATAGAAAACCTCATCATTGGCTATTACATATGTAATTCCCTCCAAGTTTTGTCTGGTGCTTAAATAAATTTTTAAAAAGCTGAAAACGAAGCAAGACAGGCTTCTGAATCCTTTGTTTAGTGAACAGTTCCCATATTTCACCTTAATATACACAGGTTCCTTCCCCATGGATTCTGACTCTCATATTCAGAGGATTTTAAGGGTGCATTGAATTCTGTACCATGTCAGTGGAAGTTCTGCATGCAAATAAAATGTAAGAGACTTCTACAGGCTGAAGGACAAATTTTGTCATGTGGATACAGATGTTCCTGGAATGATATATTTCAAAAGTGGAATGCACTTTTTGTGTACATTCATTTCACAGTGGCTCTGTACTTAAATACCTATAGAAACAAAAGTGTATGGACATTACTAATTTGTCTGATTTATTTTGCAGTTTGCCTTTTATTTCACTAATTCAGTGTTGAGACCCAAATTGTAACAAGGCATGTCGGTAGCTGGGCAATTTAAACCTTCTAAACTTTCTAGTAACTCATTTTTATTTCAAGTATTATTTGATGTGAATAAATGGGGGAAAAAAAATTAGGTTTCAGAAAATTTTTTGCCATATTTCATGACCTGCACTAGGTAAAGACAGATGCAGAAAAGGATTTAGTTTACTTAGACATTAAAATTGCTCCTGAATTTTAGAGGCTATGTAAAAGCTTTTCCTAAATTTTACTGACGCCATCTCTTTCTGATTCCTTGCTTGCGCTGTTGACTAGTCAGAGAATTTAAGCACTTGCTTTTGAAGAAATGTTCCACCAGCTAGCTGAATGCTAAACGAGGTTGGACTGAATCCTTTCCCAGCATTTACTGTATTTCAGGCTCTGCAGTTTCATATAATTTTGCCTTACATTGAGCAAATGCAATGTTTATTTTTTCAGAAAATGCAATTCTAGGTAACCCTTCTATTGCAGCTAGCACACAGACAGTCTTATAATCTAGACATAAGACATCAAGGTAGAAAAAAAAAAAATACAGACTATGAGAAAAAAAGTTACATAACCTACACATACCTAGCACAGTTGTTTGGGGTTTTTTGCCTCAGGCCTCAGGCTACCTTTGCTTTTTAATAGTGGATGTGCAGCAACAAAGGGCTTTAGTTTCTTTTTTCCTTTGAATTTTGCTTTTTAAACATCCGCCTGTACTGCCTGGAATACTTAAAGCCTTCTAACTGCTGGCTGGATGAAAAACACACTTCTTCCTTTGTTCATGCCATTCTGGAGTCCGAGAGTTGGTTTCCATGACTTCAACACTGCTCTCATTTCTATATTCCTGTTACAGCTAGTGATAAAATTTGCATTGATTTCAGAGATCTGTATACTTTTGAGAATGCCACTCTGGCTGCTTGAAGACATTAATCAGAATTTGCATAGTCTCATTAGAGACGTGGGGATTCCATTCTGAAATTGGCAGGTTAGGCTGGTTGCTGACTAAGTGTCAAATACATCCAAAGATATCCAACAAGATATACGAGACAGAGAAGTTGGATAATTCTTTCAAAACTAAATTCCTTTTCAGGTAAAAGTTTGGGGTTTTTTTACATTTCTCAAATGCAAATGTAGTAAAATAAAATGTACAAACAAATAAAAAAAACTCAACACTAACTTTGTGGAGAGGAAGCAAAATACCGAGACATTTGGAATTCTGCTTTACTGATTTGTTTTGAGAATTTGTACTGCAAAAATCATTCCGACATAGTGGACATTCATGGAGCTTATGTGTAGGAATGCAACAAATTTACCTAAAACATATAATGATTCAATTTTGCTTGTTACACAGATTATATTATACAGACCAAAAAAAAAAAAAACATAGTAGCAGTTTCAAACAGGGTGTAATTGAGAGTTGGAGGTGTTCTGGGCAAACGAGTAAGAATAAACCAGAAAACTTTAGGGAGCAACAGTGCACACTGCCAGTCGAACTGCAGAGTAATAGGGGAGTAAAAATAAAAGTTATAAAACCAAAAGCCTGCAGTAGTTAAAAACAAGTTGATTACTTGCCTTATCTCAAGGTCATCTATCCCTGTCTTGTCTCCGTGAGATTATTATTGACTTTTCAAAAGCTATGATCTTGAACTGTTCTCAGCACAACTTAATATTGTTCATGCTTCTGGGGAGGCTTAGATTGCAGCTACACTTTATACAGTACTAGTCTTTTAACTCTAGACACGAGGCTCATGGATTTCTTCAGTTTTGAGGGCAACGTGAAATATTCTGGACTCAGCAGCTTTGTTTGGAATTAACCAGTTTTGCTAGTTCTGCGAATTCCCAGGCCAGTACTTGCACAGTTCTCCTTTCCTCAGTAAAGTAATAACTGCTTCAGATTAAGGTGTTTCATGTGACAGGAGCCGTGCATATGAAACAGCAGGTCACATGAACGTCACTGACTATTATTCTAGGCGCTCAATCAACTCACATGATGCTTTCAGTATGTTTCAGAAGGGAATGAAAACACTCCTAAATTTAAAAGAAGCAGTACTCATTCTTAGGAAAAATAGGGCTGTTTTAGAGAGAAAAAGAATTTCTTGGAAAGAATATCCTTTTTCTAATGTTTACAGGATTTTTCTTGATTGTCTACCATAACTGAATACAGATACTTCGCTCTTCTTTCTTCCATATACATAGTTTACTAACTAATGTCCAAGCAAGAGTGCATTTTGAATGGTTTGCTCATTTAGAACTTTTGATGAGATACCTGAAAATTATTTTATCTTCAAATATGTCAGTCATGAGGGCCTTCATATAAGGCTAGGCCTGGGGGTAGGTCTTTTCCTACATGGAAAACTGTAGGTGTAAATAAATCTGCACATACTTGTTCCACAAGTATTTGTGAACAGATGGCAAACTGTTGGCATTGGTAGAGATCTGGACAGGCATTAATGACAAGGATAATAAAGTGGTTTTCTAAAGAAAATTTTAGCATTTAGCACTGGAAAGGTCCAACATTGCCAAATGTGACTAAACGGTAGTCTACTTTTCTCTAGAAGGAGGCTGTACGGTCTATTTTTACTCTAAAGAGATCTTACTTTCCAAAACCAAGCAACATATATTTCTTCTTTCCTCACCCTGTAAAAGAAGATAAGAGACACCTTCTCATTCTATGAACCAGAGAGTGCATCTGCTTCAATGGCACAGGGAGTACCTCGCTGAGCTGATCTTAAGGAGTTGTGTTACGGATCTTCTGATCCTGAAATCCATTCAATTTGCTAATGCCAAACATTTGACCTGTGTTCTCCCGATCGTACTGAGGAAGTAACTTTCTGGCAATTATCCTCTCTTTTATATATATTAAATGAAGGGCACTATAAGACAACAGTCTCCTTAAGTCTTAAGATTACAAGAAATTGCAGAGTTAATTGCCCTATCCATCTATTTTTCACGCTTAGCTTTTGAAATGTCTAGGCTTTGATACATTATGTCATCATTTTATGCATGAACAGTCATAAGCTGTCAATGTATTCACCCTACACAGATCTTCTAAATGGAAAAACACTCTCAAAAATATCAGCATTGCAAAACAGTAAAATCTCAGAATAAAATGAATTAAGAGAAATGAAGAGGCCCGGCCCTCTTCAACATATTTGTCGGTGACGTGGACTGTGGCATGGAGTGCACCCTCAGCAAGTTCGCCGATGACACCAAGCTGTGTGGTGCCGTCGACACGCTGGAAGGGAGGGATGCCATCCAGAGGGACCTCGACAGGCTGGAGAGGTGGGCCCGTACCAACCTCATGAAGTTTAACCAGGCCAAGTGCAAGGTCCTACATCTGGGTCATGGCAATCCCAGGCACAAATACAGACTGGGCGGAGAATGGATCGAGAGCAGCCCTGAGGAGAAGGACTTGGGAGTACTGGTGGACGAGAAGCTCAATATGAGCCGGCAATGTGCTCTTGCGGCCCAGAAGACCAACCGTGTCCTGGGCTGCATCAAGAGGAGCGTGGCCAGCAGGTCGAGGGAGGTGATTCTCCCCCTCTACTCTGCCCTCGTGAGACCTCACTTGGAGTATTGCGTCCAGTTCTGGAGTCCCCAACATAAGAAGGACATGGACCAGTTGGAGAGGGTCCAGAGGAGGGCCACGAAGATGATAAGAGGGCTGGAGCACCTTTC
The DNA here is from genome assembly GCF_009769465.1 of Tauraco erythrolophus. Taxonomy (NCBI): domain Eukaryota; kingdom Metazoa; phylum Chordata; class Aves; order Musophagiformes; family Musophagidae; genus Tauraco; species Tauraco erythrolophus. The sequence continues at coordinate 47,153,623 of NC_141466.1, read as the reverse complement.
CTATGAGGACAGGCTGAAAGAGTTGGGGCTGTTCAGCCTGGAGAAGAGGAGGCTCCGGGGTGACCTTATAGCGGTCTTCCAGTACCTCAAGGGGGCCTACAAGAAAGATGGGGAGAGGCTGTTCAGGAGGGCCTGTTGTGATAGGACAAGGGGTAATGGTTTTAAAATAGAGGGAAGTAGATTCAGGTTGGATATTAGGAAAAAATTTTTTACCATGAGAGTTGTAGAACACTGGAACAGGTTGCCCAGAGAGATGGTGGATGCTCCATCCCTGGAGACGTTCAAGGCCCGGTTGGATGAGGCCCTGAGCAACCTGATCTAGTTGGAGATATCCCTGTTCCTTGCAGGGGGGTTGGACTAGATGGCCTTTGAAGGTCCCTTCCAGCCCTGACGATTCTATGATTCTATGATTCTATGAAGATGATTTTAGAGAAGAAATGGGTACAAGAAACACAGGAACAAAGGGCTGCATCTTTCTTGTTAAAGTTAAAAATAATTTTATATCATAAATTTATCATTAAATTGTACATTTAATATTGTACAGGCCACAGGAATTTTAAAAGAAAAGCCAAAAGAGAAACAGAAATAAAATAAAATGGAGATATATTGTTTTACAAGTCTTCACAGAACCGCATTTCAATTTCTATAGTTCAGGCTCTTATTTTCTCTTAAGAAGAGCACTGAAATGAGAACAACTTAGCAAAAGAAACAGAAATTATTCATAACAATGGTAGTTGACAGTAGCAGCAAACAACTCAAGTACTGAAAAGTACAAAGCAAGGAACATGTCATGGCATTTACTGCGGAGTATTATTGCTTTGCTGTAACAGAGGACATTTTTTGGTAGAGAGACTACAAGAGGGTTCAGTTTAATTCTGCAAGCCATTTGTGAACAATTTTCCTTGCTACTATTTCTATTAACTTCCTCAACTGGGAATACAAAACACTACTTTCTGCTAATATTATTTTTTATTTGTCCACTTAATATTACTTAGTCTTCACAAGAGAAGCTGTTGCTTGTGCGGGCAGTAAGTACAATTTAAAAAACAAAAAACTCACACTGCAGAATTCTAAATACCAATAACCATGAGAAGTCATTTAGATTTTGAAAAGAGCAATAAGCTGAGGTTTGCACCAACTTTGATTCCAAACAATGGAGGAACAATCTTCTCAAGATACTTAAGCTCTACTAAATTTTCGAGTTGGTAGGTACAATAAAATAAGCATCATACACAAGCAACAGCACACTTGCATAAGGCTTCTAGGAATATATGATTTAGAGAATCCATTACAAGTAAGTGCCTTTGACATAAGGTTATATTTAGCTGAATACATGCAGGAAACTGATGTGCATCTGTTTTCAACTTGAACCAGTTCCACTTTACAGAAGTTAATTAACTTTTCTTTTACACTAGACACTAAAAGTCCCATTTCTATCCCCACTGAACATCAATTCAACCACACTCGTCACAAGTTCTCAATATATTCACTCTACCCACTGTGCATTATGCAACATAGCAGCTGATTTTTTTCCCCTGCTTATTCTGACAGGACTTCCCCTTTCAATTTCCATTTGTGGCCACACATTGGAAAGATTAGAGTTTAATTGTAGTATTTTTGTCAGTCCTGTTCTTCACAAAGGACTCCTACAAATGTGACCCCGGAGACATTCACAGCAAACACAGCAAGCCCTAACCCCATGTAACCAAACAAGGCATCCTTGCATTACCAAGGAATGTTTAATTTTTATAATTAAATAACTTGAGTGTCATCTCAAGCCTCAGCCATCAGCCTTCCATCGCTGATTCACATTCTCTAACTGTAGTTAACTTTAAATTTGCTTTCCCTATGCCCCCATTTAGAAATAATGCGACCTTTCAGGAAGCTGTTGAACATCACACTTGTTCTAATCATTCCTGCAATCAGTCCATTACTGGCAACTGAAATGCTGTTGGGTTTCGTGAGCGTGCTCCTGCCTAGCTCATGAAGGACAGTTCATGACTGCTACTTTTAATCCTTCATGTAAAATTACTGTTATGGGGCTATTATGACTATTGTATGGGCTTTTTCAAAGAAGATATAATGTTGTGATATAAGGTAAAAATTACATCATATTATTTGCATCCTTACAGTTTGGCCCAATCTACAAACAGACTTCAACAGGTTAGTATTTGGTCAAGTATATACATGGAGATAAAAACTAGTCTTTTAAACTGCAAGTTTCAGTTCCAAGAAAATCCTAACAGTTGGGTTTTGACTACCTTTACATTCATGAAGAGTATTTTCTCCTTTAAAAACTCAAATGCCACCAGAATTCTTTGTCCCTGATGAACAGCTATTTGAGTCATTTGAGTCAGACTGAAGGGCTCAACTCAGAAAACTGATTTTGGGAAAATACTGTGAGTATTTTTTTAGGACCACAAAAAATGTTAGTATCAAAAACCATAAGTTCTGGAATGTACATGGGGGAGGGGGGGGGAAGATGACAGGACAACATGGAAATTTAAAGTTATGAAGAGGCTTTAAGAGGTTTATTATTACAGATTTAGCGGTCACGGACAGAGATATCACTATGGTCAGCACATCATATTCTAAATGTTTACATGGCTGTTTAGTTCAGGTCAAGAATATTTTCAACTCTAACTGCTTTACTTCCATCTTTACTTGTCTTACAGCCTTTCATGACTTGCTGATGTTGTTCATTATTTGTTCAGAGCAGGAAGTCTGACTAGATGATGGGAAGAAGAGCAGTATAGGAGTTGATTGTACAGAGAGCATAGAAATTAGAGAGAAAACAAAACTGAAAACTTTGGGGAGTTTGCCACAAATGATGTGATATATATCCCTGGAAAGCAGCACCAGATGCACACAACAGTTGGAATACCTCGTTCTTCTACTGGAAGAAACACAATACAGATGTTTCTTATTTTATCAAAGTGTATGAATGAGATGTTGAAAAACACAATAGTCCCAGATCTATCTTAGGAAGGCAATAATAACTTTCTGTATCATTAGCAAGGTAGATTATTTAATTGCTATTTAATTGCTGGTTTATAGACTCAAACCCTCTTCCTTATATTTCTGAATATCCATACTTATATATATACAAAATTAATGAAATCAAATACAGACATTTGACAGTCATCAAAGAAAAAGATATCCAAAATAATGGAGGAGGCCCACAGACATTACACTGAATGTAAGGCTAATCATCACATTTTTGAAGCGTTCTGATAAATGGTTAGAAATAAAGGAGGAATGTTTGGCTTGAACTGGGGTTTTCAGAAACACCCATCATCCACAGAAAACAATGAGAAAGTCAGCAAAAAATCTAAGTATTACTTGAGCAGAGTTCTTTGAGCTATTACAGCAATGAAAAAGTAGACTTAGAAAAATCTCTGCCACTACTTCTTATCATGTTCAGAACAGTAAGAAGGACTGCACATTTTCAGAAGGTCAATAGGTTTCTGTGACAAAAAATAGTCAAACCAATAACAAAGAACGTCTATGACAAATTTTGTCTCCCAAAAGAGCAACAATCTGCCAAGGGTTTCCCACTAGCAAACCACCTGGGCCAACAACAACAGTCCAATACTAATTTTGTCTTTATAAGTATATCTTGACTTCAGACAGACATTATAAAAATGAAGGATATCAGTCACTGAAACACAAGCACCTTTCAGATCGAAAAATAACATTCTGAAACAAAGTCAAAATGCTCTAATGATAACTAAAATAAGATTTATGAAAGCAGGAATGTTAAATCCAATAATTATCCATGACCAAATTACAATTTGGGAAAGTCAGTGTCAGCATTTACATTATTAATTTTTAAGACTTTCTCCCAGTTTGATTGGACTATGACTTTACTGGAAAGAAGTCACAGTGATGTCCATAACACCAAGTATTTCTTAAATTGTAGACTGTGACAAGAATAAGAGTATTTTAAGGCAAGTCTGAAGCCTACAGCTGCATGCAGGTGTAGAAAGTATATGTGGATGAAATAAAAACCTGTAAACTCTCCTCAAAAAGGTCATTAGGACTAACGTTCCCTGTTTACCATGGCAGGGAGTCTGATTTGATTGCATCACCCCTTTCTGTGATGGAGATTTCGTATCACACTCCGTGTATTTTGTAGGGATGTAAGCTCGACCCCACAGAGGGAAAGGCAGATATACTGTAAGTGAACTACAATGGAGAAATATTTGCTAATCTCTCCTTTCCATGGCAGACAGATCAATACCTTCAGGGGGAAAAAGACTAATAAAACTAAGCATTATGTGAAGTTGACATTTTTTCAACAGTCTTATTGTAATTTGCACGTATCTTAGCTGACCCCGCTTCCCACCACCTCTCATGAAATGAGCTGCAGCTATCCAGACAGCTATTTTGTTAGACCAAAAGCCTATTTATAAAGCACATCTTTCTGAAGCACAAACAGTAACAAATGGACTGACAAAAATTCACTCTTTTTCAGCTGTTCTCTCTAGTACAATCTTCTAGTGCAACCCGACAGATGTCTCAGGTACTGCTGCCTTTCCCAGAGGCTTAGCACTGCCCTGCAACTTAGCAATTTTGGTGGCTCTGCTGGTACAACTGCAAAACCTGCAGGATCTCCAGTTCTTGCTGCGGTGGTTCCAATGTTTTCCTCATGGTGGAGGTCAGCAACCCCTCTGCATGTCCTACTGGTTCTCAACAGGGCAGAGAAGCTACAAGCACTGCCCTGCTACATCTTTCTGTGGAAAATTTGTGTTCGAAAGACTGCACCAACAACATGTCACAAACCCAACGTTAGTTACTGTGAGTAAGGATCACAAAACATCCTTCCCTTAACCAACTTCACTCTCTCATCTGATTCTTCCAAGAGCACCTAAACTATTTGCTGTTATGTAAATATAGGCCAAGCACCTGTAAGGTGAATAGATGCAACTCCAGATAAAATAGAAATAAATGAATGTTTTCAGTGTTTTAGTCTTCATTTATAACCAATTCCGTTTATATTGCTTCAACACTGACTGTGTCCTTTCCTAGATTATTTATTGTTTTTAAAAAGTTTAAATTCTTCCTCCTAGCATCTATCAAGGCATCGTGTAATTATGGACATGTTTTTGAGAGATCTTGCCAAGTTTTTCTTCCTCAGACAGTCCCATTGAGAAAGTACACTCTGAGGAAGTAGAAAACTTTTGAAATACAATCTCTTTTTTTAAAAAAAAATAGAGAACATGCCTTAAAATGATAAAACCTCATAATTCAGCAAGAACAGAGCAGGAAAAACATTCCTTTCTTTATGTTATTTCTTTATGTTATTACTTAAGCAAAAGCACCTTTAACTGAACTGCACTTGCAGACTTTCATACATTTTGTTTTGCCTTGAAAGAGCTGAGCTATCAAAGCAATTTTTTGTCCCAGATGGTGATATTAAATCAATATCTTCAATAGAGAAACCCCCAAAAGAATGCAAGCTACAGCATTCATTATCATTGCACTTCACTAGGCAGTGTGATAAATGCTGAGAATAAACAGGGGTGCCAGTTTTCACTGCCATATGTTAGCATCTGATAGGGAAATTGTTGTGCATTCTTCTCTGCTAATTCTGAAATGCATTGTTTGCTTCCCAGGAAAAAAATACTAACATTTTACATCAGTTTTGACTCTGGCATTATACATTTGAATTGGTGCTACCTAAAACTCAGTATCCAAACCACTATTTTTCATTCGACTATTAAAATGTATTGAGCTTAAAAGATTTATTTCAGACATATTTTTCAAACAGGTAAGTGTACAAGTATCAGCAGTTTAATGCCATATAGTAAAAAGTCATATTTGCTGAAGTGAACTTTGACCATAATGATCAAAAGATTTTAAATTTATCATTTCAGTATGTATATATATAGCAGCTACAGTAAATTTGTCATCATGATCACAAATACCAGCCACTGAAATTATGGTTGCTAAAAACCACATACAGCAATTTAAAAGTCAGAGAAAGTTCTGTACTGTAAGATCAGGAGCTTATGGTCCTATTTCTTCTCTTCTACAGACAACAAGCATCTTTCTTCAACCTGATTGAAAGATTAATGTATTTAAGACAAACTTGATCTGTGTTTAGCTCAAAATTTTCTGACATTAGTTTTGAAAAAATACTTGTGCTCCTCATTTTCTTCTGCTATAAGCGTGTCTCATTTTCTTCTGCTATAATGAATGTGTAACTGACTGCCTCACTCCGCAAGCTTTGCTCACTTAAAATACCAAACCTTGTTTGAATGTAAAATGAGAAATAAGGCACACTGAATAAAAGAGGGAAACAAATTAGATGCAATGTACTGGTTGTGCCTGGCATGGAGTTAATTTTTTCATAGAAGCTTGCACGGTGCTGTATTTTGGATTTGTGACCAAAACACAGGGATGTTTTAGTTATCGCTGGGCAGTGTTTGCACAGTGTCAAGGTCAAGGCTGTCTCATGTAGGCTGAGGGTGCACAAGAAGTTGGGAGGGAACACAGCTGGGACAGCTGACCCCAGCTGACCAAAGGGATATCCCAAATCATATAACATCATGCTCAGCAATAAAAGCTGGAGGAAGAAGAAGGAAGCGGAGGGACACTTGGAGTGATGGTGTTTGTCGTCCTCAGTAACCGTTACATGTGATGGAGCCCTGCTGTCCTGGAGATGGCTGAACACCTGCCTGCCAATGGGAAGTAGTGAATGAATTCCTTGTTTTGCTTTGCTTGTGCACACAGCTTTTGCTTTACCTACCGAACTGTTTTTATCTCAACCTATGTGGTTTTGCACTTTCACCTTTTTGATTCTCCCCCCATATGGCTGGGAGGTGACTAACTTCCCAATAGCGTTAAACCATGACATACAAAAAGTGAGGCTAATTAATGCGTACAGATGAGACATCCAAGACAGAACATCTGCACTGAAGCTGGACAAAGAGACTGCATTTGGGCATGGCTCAGTAACACTTGCTCCTACCAGTGGGCTTCATTACCTATTTCTTTTCCACAGCTTTGGAGGGTAGGAACAGAGTTCACTGTAGCTGCACCTGTTCCCAGTGCAAATAACTATTGAAGCTTCAAGGTCTGAGATACAGGAGGCTGCCCTCTGACACGTCTAGTTCCGATGGATGTGGTAGAAAAGAAGCTTGGCTTTATCTCCAGGTACTACTGAATGTACAGAAATGTAAAACTACTCAAGAAGTCAAGTATAACTGAGCACTGAAAATAAAAAGGATATGAAATGCTAAAAACCTTGAAGTTGTTCTTTGATAATGACTTGTCAACTGATAGTTTCCTTAAAAAGTAGAAAAAAATAATTTCACAAGATAATAGTGTTAAAATAAAGAGCAACTTCTAAAAAATGTCTTCAGAGTAGCCGCAGACATCTGGAATCAAATTGTCTTTCTTTTATGTGAAATGTCAAGCTGAACAGAAATAAAGGAAGAGTTTTTCTATAAGCACTGTTGCTGACCATGACATATACTTTTCAGACCCACATATTGGGAGTAATAAGTACCTTGGTAGGTTTCTATTTTATTCACCTGTCATGGTTAAGATGTTATTGTTGATTTTATTGTTAAAGACTAGCAGAAAGGAATACAGACACAGCACATAGCTTAACTAACAGCAGGTACATCACAATTTTGTGATACTAAGCACAGGGCAGAACATCAGAAGGCTACTCACATTTCTTTGCTTCTTGAAAATTATCAAAATTAAAATAGATTAGATTATCCAACATTAATTGAAAAGGTAAACATATAATATCCATATGAACTGCCATGTCTTTAATGAAGATTCAGCCTGAACAATATGTTTCTGAGAAGTATGCAGTGAATATCCTTGTGATGATGCTTTTTCTTATTTATATGTTTATTTCTAATTTCAGAGAGATCTTTTTCAAAAAAGCTCAAGTTCAATGAACAGCATTTGCAAGCATTCTCTCAAACAGCCTCCACATTAATGCCTTGTTAACTTCGTAATACAGAAAAGAAGCATCCAGTCTGTTGGAAAATACGGACACGCTTTTTCTAATTACATTATTCTCCTACCTTATTTGCACCTGGTAATCACAGCTTGTTTTCTTTTTAAAATTACTTAGTAGTGATGTCTAGTAGTTAACATTTTGATGTGTTTTGAAAAACATAAAACATGTATACCAAAGAAAATAGGTAATACATATGAAATACGATTAAAATACTCGAAATGAAATCATAGGTATGTACATAGATACACACATAGTATACAAAACTTTTTGTATATAAAATCATAATTTACCTGTAAATTCAACGCTTTTTTGTTTAGGCACACTTGGTTGAAACAGTTTTAATAGCTACCCAACTCCAAAAGAGGGTTACATTTTGGCTACTGCTGCCAAACATGATCACATCTACACCACAACATCTCTTACAGTATTTTCCATACTTTTTTCACCACATTTGGTAAAACAAAAACGAAATGTGAAACCAAAAAAATGTTAACTTATTCTGGGATAAACTTGGCTGCCTCCTTACTACCTAAAATCTTCTTTGCATTCACTGCATTAAAATGTGAATGAGGCTGGGCAAAAGTGAGCAGCAAGGTTGGGTGGGGTTTTTTTATTTATTAAAGTATTCCTTATTTTCCATTAATTTTGTCAGGACCTCAAGTGCTCTCAGGCCTTGCCTGAACTCTGGCACACATATACCTGTGTCCAGCTCAGCCTCCTGCTGCCTGGGCTTGGGCGCCAGACCTAGAGTGCATGGAGCCTGTCTCAAGCTCAGACTCTGACCCCCTCTGTGACTGCTCCTAACTTAGCCCATGCATTAGGCGTGGTTTGCAACTCATCTGGAGCTGTGGCTGGTTGCTACCAGCTCTTGGTGTTGCTCACCTAGCTTGTGTGCTGCAGCACTGCGCCTCGTTGGTGAGGGCACAGCCTGTACTTTGGTCACCCTTGCCTCCCAATTTAGAATCATAGAATGGTTAGGGTTGGAAGGGACCTTAAAGATCATCTAGTTCCAACCCCCCTGCCATAGGCAGAGAAATACTCCACTGCACCAGGTTGTACAAAGCCTCATCCAACCTGGCCTTGAACACTTCCAGGGATGGGGCATCCACAACTTCTCTGGGCAACCTGTTCCACTGCCTCGCCACCCTCAATGTAAAAAATTTCTTCCTTATATCTAATCGAAATCTCCCCTCTTTCAGTTTAAATCCATTTCCCCTGTCCTATCACTACACGCCCTTGTAGAAAGTCCCTCTCCAGCTTTCCTGTAGGCCCCCTTTAGGTACTGGAAAGCTGCTATAAGATCACCCCAGAGCCTTCTCTTCTGCAGGCTGAACAGCCCCAACTGTCTCAGCCTGTCTTCATAGCAGAGGTGCTCCAGCCCTCGAATCATCTTCGTGGCCCTAACATTTGTCCCCTGTCATGTAGCTGCTCCCTGACAGCTTCCATCCTGAGAAATTACTCATGGATCCTGAAATAGCCACATCTTTTATAAGTTGCTGAAATCAGGTTAACTGAAATCCAGTGCACAGGAAAAGGGCAACATTTGCCTTGCAAGAGAAGGATGTACGGCCTTTCTTTCACCCATAGCTGGACATCCACAATTAAGGGGATCACCTGTGTTTTGCTAAAGCTTCCACATAATTTCAAGAGTGAGAGTTAACAGTACCCCATTCACAGTGTCAAGGGAGTTGCTCTGATAATATTGCGTTATTGCATTTATATGGTTTTTATTTTGCCTACCAGTCTGTAGAAAACATAGCAAATACAGCAATTCCTGAGCTATATAAGCAGAAGTTCCTGAAGCTAGCTTTAGAAAAAGTTTAAACATGTTTAAACTTTCTGAAGAACAAAAAACATCAGTAAGAAGTTTGAAAAAGAGGATGAAAAAGTACCTTATAATCTAGAATTCTGAAGAAATAAATCTCTCAGTGGAGTAAAGCTTCAAAATAAATGCAAGGCCAGAGGAAACCAACTAAGTAATGGAATGGAATAACTAAACATCTTTCTTTGCCTGGACAAGCATTATTAAACACAATCTTTAACTGTGCTGAATATTTACCAGATTTAGAAATGACAAGTTCAGCCTAAGGAGTATATACAAATGCTTTTCTCTTTTCAGACTACTTATCGTTTTTCTGACAGAAGAATGTTGGATGGGAAAATCTGGGAATCTGGTGTCCTGCAACTCCCCAAGTACAAGTGCACATAACAGAAATACTCTGCAAAAGTCTAGATCTGGAAAACCCAATCACTTTCAAACACACACAGTTATTTCCTGTGAAACATGAGGAATGTTTCTCATGGTTCAAGGGGATGCGCTGTAACAGAGATTTGAATCCATCATTTGGATCCATATCTGCTGTGGTGTCTCATATCTGTCAGGGACACCACTTAGGTGCATGGAGCTGTCCATTACACCTCAACACTTTGAACACAGCCTTTAGTCTTTGCAGATCTGAGACAGGAACTAAGGACAAAAGATTTTCCAGACAAAATCTGTAAGCAAACTAACAAGCAAATTAACTTTTGAAAATAAGGTATGTTACTACAATTTTAATACTAGTTCTTCTAGAAATGAGGAAGTGAATAGACTATTTGTTCACAAAATTTTATACGCAAATACAAACTACAAACACGGAAGCAGCTCCACCTGAAACCAGTGATCACCACAGCTACCCATTATCCCATATGAGACATGGAAACCAATCTGCCCAGAGATGACAGCTAGGTATGGTTATGAGCACGCGACAGTCAGACCTTCAGCACTGCAGCTCAACATTGATCTAAAAGTTAGATTTCACTATCACATTGAGAGCAAATTGGTATTTTAGTTTTCAGTAGTATTTGTCTAGCTAAACAAACTGCTAAATAAATAGTTAATCTTTTTGATCATGTAAGATTCATAGATTCATAGATTTCTAGGTTGGAAAAGACCTTAGAGATCATCCAGTCCAACCGTCCCTAATCCCCCATTAAACCATATCTCTAAGTAGTTCATCCACCCTTTTCTTAAACACATTCAGGGATGGGGACTCAACCACCTCCCTGGGCAGCCTATTCCAGTGGCTGACAACCCTTTCAGAGAAGAAATACTTTCTAACATCCAACCTGTACCTCCAATAAATCCTCAGACTCTTTATTTTCAATAAACAAACTTCAATTTAAATGTTTAAATTTATCAATTTCCAACCGATCAAGCATACCAATATCAAAGGATAGAGTCTGAATGAAAAAGTTTTTAGTGGAAAATATATTCTTTTCTGAAAATTAGAATTTAGTTTTGAGTAATTTTTTAGTTCTGTACTATCATTTAGAAACGTTCTGTAACAAAAAGCCTCAAACTTTGAGTAAAAATATGTTTCTTCTACACTTGAAGAGACATGTGTAATTTGAGCCTAACATGTTACTGAAGTATTCCCTGAAATATGAATTAATATATTTCTCTACTCTGTGCATATACTTCAAAACTGAAACAAAACAGGTACAGCAGGTTCCTTAAAGCTTTAAAAACAGCTTCCTCCCCCACAATACTCATGAACTTCCAATATAATAGAATCATAGAATCATAGAATGGCATAGGCTGGAAGGGACCTTAGAGATCATCTAATCCAACCTCAATAGCCCTAAACCCTGAAAATCGTTATGTCAGCCAACTGAACAGTTTCACTGCTTTTGATGTTAGTAATGTCTTTAGAGCCTCAGTATGCTGCATGTTCACAACATTCAATAATGTGATGTAAGGGAAGCACATCAAAATTGAATTCCATTAACTTTTAGATACTGTGAAAGTCTAGCATTTGGTGCCATTAGACTGAAAATACCGTTTACTTGATGTAGACGAACCACGCAGTATATTGTGACAGATTAAAAAAAAATGTGTATTATTACCATTTACTTGTGTTATATCTCTCCCTCTGCCTTCTATAGCCAGAAGACACATGGCATATCTCCACCTAGAAGTAAGCCTTAGAGAGTCAATAATTCAGAGTTTGATTAGTGCTGAAATTATTTCCTCTTCACAGTACAATTTTAATTCACTTATTTTATCTCCAAGGACAAGAAGACAACGGATTGGAGTGGTTTTCCCTACAAACTTGTTGTTTTTGCATTTCATAAGAGAAAGGCAAAGCCAAAAGTTTTGAATTAGAAACTTGTCATACTGACAGCTACCACGTCATTTCTTAGTTGCTGAGTTCTCTCTTCGACAGCCTGTAAGTATCTGCCTATTTTTATTTTCCGGGGCAGTCAGATTCAAAAGATTTTTATAAGGAAGCCTAACTTCACTCTCTTGCTGTTTTCAACATGCATCAGAGCAGAAACCCTCCTTTGGCACTCAAAGCCAAGCCAGCTAAAAATACACGCCCTTCCTACAACCCAGTCACCCAAATGCATCTCTGTCTTCAAACTTATTTACCACGGAACTGAAATAAAGCTTTGCTTTGTCTTATAAACACCAACAGCATAGTAAAGGAAAAGGCTGTCAGATATATTTGCTGTATGCTGTACGTAACTGCAAGGCAACAGCTAACACATGCTCTCTCTTTAACTCAAATAAAACTTCCTGCGGGCTAGGGAGAGGACACAACATGCCAGGAAGTGCAAACCAGCTCCCAGAATTGTACTTTGAGTAGTTATCTGGCAACTGCCATGATTACACAGCACCCCCAAAACTCATTGGAGATACTTATTACAGAATCAATTGTCAAAAAGCCATTCTCATGGTGAAATTAAGTCCTCCCACCCAACATATCTTGAAGATGAACAGCAAGACAGCACAAGCTGAAGAACAGGCTCAAGCTAAACCTCTCTAGCTACTCAAATAGATGCTGACTAGGTAGACTGGCTTGGAAAGTGGGCCCCTTAGTTACAGCATTTCATGATAGACTCTTCTATGACTCTTCTAGCATTTCATGATAGATTCTATGACTCTTTGAAAACAGGTTAATTAGAGAAAAATAATGAAATGTAGACTACACTACATGGTATTCATTCCGATTGTTTTGAGGCATCAATGGACGAAAATGTGTGCACATGGATGCATACGTGTGCTGAACAACTGCAATTATAAAGAACTGCAGCTCCAAAATATGAAAAATGAAAAAATGGAAATATCAGTGTGGAAAAAACCCACACCTTCATTTCCCATCGATTCAGAGCCTTAAAAGGAACGTTACTACTTTTAATAAAATTTTTGTTGAGCAAGACAGTATAGAAAAGTCATAAAAGGTAATATGCTACCTAATTTACATGCAAACTCTTTAAAAGTTGCCAAGAGTTCAAGTACTACATATTTCATATATTCTGAACTACAGCAATGGAGTTCATTCCTCTCACACCATGAACTTTTGATCAACAACATATGTTAGCAAGCTGCTGATGGTTTGTTTCTCTCCACCTCAGACCCATTATCCACCATCCCTGAACAACTTTGTCAGTAAATCCAATTACTTCATAATATCTGCATTTAATATTTTCTTGATGCATGGACAAATCAGAACTATTTCCAGTAAGTAATCGGTTTCATTACCTATCTAGTCCTTCCAATGGAAAATGAGTTGAAACAGGACTGAAAAACTAAGGGCTCCCTTCCAACTTAAACTACTTGTTACTGCAGTCCTTTTAGAGCTACAATTCTATAAATAAAAAAGTTAAAATTAAAGAAACGAAATTGAGGTCTCCTTAATGCATTTTTATAGGAAAAAAACAATTTCAGAAAACTTCTAATAGTTTTTCAGATAACTATATCCTGAGTAACAGTACTTATTCCATTTCCTCATATACTTCAAAGTTCTTCATGTGCAGCAAAACAGCTGTAAACGGAATGAGATAGCTTAAGCTGAAGTTTGTCCAGAGAATAAATGCTCTGAATATCTTCATTAAGCTAATAATTTGTCTGACATTTAGATTATTTATTTCAGTTTCAGGCATTAGTAGTCTACTAGGAGAGATCCGTTCATCTTCAAGAACTTGCATGTGTTCTCCTCGATGTGCTGCTATTCATTTATCCCCACAAACCAAAAATAATTAAGATTTTAATGGTAGCTGAGTTCAAATGACTATTTCTCCTCAGACTTTCAGAATGATTTTGGTAGTCTAACAGAACTCTCATCCTATATGAATATACTATTCCACAAGAAGGAATTCAGATCACTGTAAAAAATTACAGTTCAAGACCTAATACAAGCAGGCTTGCAGCTTCTTTCATATTAAAAATGAAAGGAAGATAAGATATGGAAGAATGGAAAACAAAATATTAGGTTTTCACCTTATAAATAAGTGGTGTCTAGGCACTTAACTTGTATTCAGTTCTAGCACTCTGCCCAAAAATGAAAAAGCAACAAACTGAAGTGAACCTACAGGTATAGACAATGAAAATGGCCATATGTCCAGTAATACTTCATCATGGGACACGCTTGTTCAAACGCCTTAATGATTTTTATTGCACTGAAAATATGAAAGATAAGCAACAACATATTGAAAATAAATACATAATATCTCATTGTCTGTTCAGAAATATGAAGAGATAAACCACAGAAGTACAACATACAAAATAAATGGAATTACTTTTTTTTGAACACTGCATAATTATATCTACTGTTGCAGTGTAGTACTTAAGAGTTTAAAAAGCTCAATAAGGATTTTTTGTGGGTTTTTTTAGAGTAGTAAACAATTGGCTGTTGCATTAGATTTTCCTTTTTAAGACAGCTGCTTAATTTACAAACTTGGACAGTGAAAGCTGTAAGCCAAGTGCTTAGAAGATAGAGGGAAAATATACAATGCATTGAAAAAAAAGAATCACTGGCAATTACTGCTTAATTAACACATACACTTACATATAAATAAATCCCTTTATTGGCTCTTGTTTAGATAAAATTGAAAAGAAATACTCATTTAAATTTGGAAGCTAAAGGGTTAAAGAAAAAGCAGTATAAGATGGCAAATTAATACAATCTCCACTTTTTTGATCAGTCATAAAAAATTAGATTGTTTTTAAATAAATAGGAGTTTAAATGTCTTCAAAACAATAGTGGTTGACTCCTTCAGGTTTCTCTTACACGCTCCTTAAAAACAAATGTGTGCCCAAAATGGAAGACAAAGACTGTCAATAAATTATTCGTGCTGTTCATTTCATATAATTTAATGCCCATTTGTTACTGTTTCTTAAATAAAGAGTATTTTTGGCACTTCCCAAATACTAGAAACTTCATGCTTTGTAGAAACAATTGCCTACTAATTTGGGGCTCAAGACAGATGTGAACATTTCTGAATCTGTTTTATTCATAATTTAAAAGCTCCGTAGTAAAAAAAAAATTATAAATGCAGTTTAAACCAACTTTATTATTGTTAATGACAGCTACTTCAATTAGCTATAATTTCTCTGTAGCAACATACCTGTTCCACTTTTAACTCACTAAATCTTTTTGCTCTCCAAATAACACAAATGATCCTTGTACTAGATTTGGTCTTTTATGTAATACACCTTTACTCTACTTATTTTTCTTCATAACAAAGCATCCAAGGCAATTTCTTTTGCGTTTCTAGCTGCCAAAACATAAACTGTAATACTTCACAGCAAATCAGCGTTCTTAAAAGTCCTAGTTTTCCACTATCCACTTCAGATTATTCTAATTTGCCATAAAGTATTTTAGCAGAACATTAAAATTCTTCCTGCCAAAACCCATGACTGTAGTGTCAGCAGGCAGTAAGCTAAAAAGGTTCACTGTCACTCAGGATATGAGAAGTAGGACATGCTCCAGCTCGCATTAAGGTGAATGAACAAATTCTTATTGATTGTAATGAGCTGGCCAAGTCCTCTCACTGGGTTGAGATTAATATTCCCCATCTCAAGAGAAGTTTATTGCTAAAATTTCTTATATCTAAACAGGTTTTCTCCTGTAATTGCTCAGCACTGAGGCATTTGAATTAGCTCTTCATTTTATAATTTATAGTTCACTTCTGCAGTTGTACTCAGAATTTTAAAAACAAGCATTAATCCTAAAAACTTCACTTTGCTTTACGTATACTAAACAGTGGTTCCTTACCCGATGACTAGCACACTAGCCTTTGCAGGTCAATGAGTTTGACAATGTAGAGCAATGAAAAATCACTAGATTTTGATGAAAACCTTTACACTATAGCAAAAAGTGTTGTGGTTCTGAAACAAAAAATAGCAAGAAGAAAAACTCATATATATCAAGTACTTAAGTATGGGGTATTCCTCTAAATGGCAAGGGAATAACTATTACCAAGTAGAAATACTGCATGTCACTATAATTCCAAATGGAACCCAATTTCCTGACAAATAAAGCTATTCCTTTCTTTTAGGAACACTTCTATCAAAGGTCCAGATTCAATGAGATGCCTACACTTGGCTTCTCTTTAAGCACAGAAATCAATAAATGCAATAGACTGATCGTGTGTTTGAAGTTTATCATATAGTTAAGCTCTTTAGTAAAACAGAACATCAGTTTAGAAACGTAAATGAGATTTCTTTAGACCTTTGCAGGAAAACAATTCACCTATACAAGAATTCAAGTTGACAGCAAGAGTTTCCACAGACAAATAAACAAGTTGACAATAACCTGAAGCACTGGTGTTGCTGATTTTCAGCCACATTGTCACAGTGAAAAAAAAAAAAAAAAAAAAGAATTATTCATGGTTTTTTAAGTACTAAAGGCATCAAAAGTGGCAAAACCAACTAAAAGCTTAGCATTGTAATCTCTTTGTCTTCATTATATTCTCTCTTAAAATGCTTAAACAATCTAGAAACTCAAAAGGTATTAAATAGATTTTATAACTCTTCTTTAATAACTTACATAAAAAAAAGAACACAATGTATTCCTTAAGTATCCAAGTAAGGGAAATGTTAGGTCTTTCTTTATGTCCTAAAATATGAATCCATTAAAGAATTCAGAGTTTCATCAATGTAATTTTAAAATTTCAAATACACTGAATTTATTGAAATAAATACTAGAGTAATCTAGGCTGAATTAAGTGAGTAGGCAACTGCACATCATGCAAGACTACCAAAGATGTAAAAAAAAAAGATAAGGTGATTCACTTCTCTGGTAGCTTTTGTATCTAAAAGCACACAAGGAAGAATGTGCTGATACAAAAGGTCTACAGAAAGAAAAGCTTTAATCGTCCAGTGGAAAAATAATAATTTGTGTTAAAGGACGGAGTAACCACCATACAACATTAAAACAAATTTCACTATAGAAAGGTGTATGTGACAGTCTATTAAAACAGACCTTGGGAAGAGAGAGGAAACATGAAGGTCATGGCACCAAAGAGTATTTTTATCTTCATAAAATGCCAAGAGGATGTGACCTAGCAAACAAAGCAGAAGCCCAAGGCAGTCTGGTAATAGAAGATGAAGTCCAAGAATTTCTGAAGAGATGAATTAAGGTGGAACAATCCAGGTCATTCATATTTTTAAACTTTTCACTTTCAAAAATACTCTAGGAAAGTATTAAATGCTTCAAGCCCAGAAATGTAGTAAAGTTCTGCCAATAAAAAAGAATTAACAGTCTGAAAATTGCCTCAGTTTAAGCATAGTGGAGTCGTTGATATCTAGAAAAAGATCAATTATAATACATTTTGCTCCCAATTTGTATTTTAAAGGATCATTCTGAATAATACAAACAAAAACTGCCATGTAAAAATTTAAAATTTGCAAGCAACCTGATCAAAATTCTCTTTTATCTTCATTTAAAAAAATAATGTCTGTGAATAATTATGGGGGGGGAAAGAAAAAAAGTGACCCATCAGTCAGAAGCTGGCTGACTGCTGGTGTCTGCTGCTGCTTCGGTCCCTGTGCAGCTCCCGCAGTTACCAGCAGCCAGGTTTTCCAGATTTGCATTAGCTTTAGTGTGGATATTAATAAGCCAATGGAAAGCTAAACGGGTAGTCAAAATTCAACTTCTTTTTTTCAGGTTTGTTTTTATTTTTTTTTCCAGCAAGCTTCAGAAGTGAATAAAAGCCACACAAATCCTTCAGAGAAAAAGAATGTCTTCATTCCTCAAAGTCAGATTTTATTGATGATGGAGCTGGGAAACGGTGCTGTGACTGCCCATCCCTTCTCCTTCACCGCACAGACAACTGGGCGTCTCAGAGTTAATTCTTCCTTGAATATGAGCGTATCTTTTAAAGGAAGAAATCACATTGAGGAGATTTTGACTACTTCCAAAAGAGACTTGTTTCTCATTTGAAATTGTCTGGGTTGAATTTCCAGCCTATGGAGTTTATTAAATCTGGATCTTTGTACGGGGCGCAGTGCCCGGGCGCGGGTGCCGGGCTGTGGGGTGGCTCTGCAAGCAGTGGCCAGCACTGCCCAGCGCCGGGCACAGCCAGTTCCAGACGGCTCCGATCGACACACCGCAGGGCATGGCTGAGCCCCGCAGCCGAGGTGGGGGCACCTCATGGAAACGGGTGTAAGAAAAGCATTTAACTTGGCAACAGCAGGGAGGGGTGAGGAAAAGAAAGTATGAGAAAGTCCTGCAGGCACCAACGTCAGAAAAGAAGGAATGGGAGAACGTGTTCCAGGAGCAGAGATTCCCCTGCAGCCTGTGGAGGAGACTGTGTGGTGGAGCAGGTATTTCCCTGCAGCCTGTGGAGAGGACACTGCAGCCCATGGAGGACCCCCTACACTGAAGAAAGTGGGTATTTCCTGAAGAAACTGCAGCCCATGGAGAGCTCAAGCAGGAGCAGGTTTATCCTGAAGGACTGCGGCCCGTGGGAAGGACCCATGCTGAAGCAGGGGAGAAGGGCAAGGAGGAAGAAGCGGCAGAGTGGAGCTGTTATGGGCTGACCACAACCCCCATTCCCCATCCCCCTGTGCCACCTGAGGTTGCGGGGAGGCGGTAGAGGAGTCAGGAATAAAGGAGTGAAGTTGAGTCTGGCAAAAGACTGAGGAGAAGGTGTTTTTACTTTTGTCTTTGTTTCTCAGCACCCAACTTTATTTTTAATTGACAATAAATTAAATTAATTTTCCCTAATTTTAGTTGATTTTGACAGTGATGGTAGCTGATAAGGGATCTCCATGTCTTTATCTCAACCCACGTGCTTTCCATCTTATTTTCTGCCTTTCTCCTGTTGAGGAGGGGCAGTGAGAGAGCAGCTGAGTGGGTGTCCAGATCTGGCCGAGGTCAGACCCTTTTAACAAATTATTGCAATTAAATTGTGCTATTGTATGTTTCTGTACATCTATGACATCTACGTATAGATTATTGCCAAACATATATTTATATGTTATAATAACAATAGGTACACGAACTTAGCATCTCCAACAAAATGCTAAAAGAAATTCTTGTTACAGCTCTTGACTAAGCTGTGAGCTGTGAGATCTAAGGGACTAGTCATAATATTTAACTATATGAAGAGCAAATATCAATCACACATTATTTCTTAGAACTCTCCTATTTATTGCATAATAGTTGTCCATTTTTAAAGCTGGATTTTACTTCACACTGCTGTAAAACATTATATTGTTTCCCAGAAAAAGAAACAGCTGTTTCTCTCTACTCAGTGTGGATACTAGGAATGTTGTTCTTGTAACTTATCCCTTTAGGTAGAATCCTTTCATGCTTTATATATCATGTCAAATATTAAACATTCTAAAGACCAAACTAAAAAAAGCTTACACATACATACACATTAGAACCTCTCTATTTATTTCATGAACAGTTAAAAGAGATCTAGGTGAAGACCAAAGAAAAGAAGGGCCCTTGAGTGGAGCTCCCATTTAACAACTCAATTTCCCAAACATCAGTTACACCCAGACAGCTTTTATTTGGTCTGAGTAACATCAGCATTCCCATAGGACACTGCCTTTCAGTCTTCTGTTCCACATTTGTCCTCAGTCGACAAGATCATTATCCACAACATTGGATAACAATGAGACCTCATTGTTGTCCATTAGACATCTTCACTTGCAGTACAGTGCTTAGGTACCTTACAGTTAATGTCAGGTACTTGAAGCGAAGCCAAAAAGAGCCCAATGAGCATAGCTCACAAAACTAAGACAAGATCACCTTTGTGTCTGTAACCTTCCAACCAAATGGGAGAAATCAGCTGTTTCTCTTTTAGAGCACTATTACATTACCGCACAATGGTGCTAATGTGTGGTTAAACATAGAGTTAATTAGAAGAGTCTATATTGATAAAACATATTTCTTAACTGAGGGTGGGAAGTGGACCAAAGAAGTTGTCTAAGAGGGCAGTGTCAGAGGAGACAGCACACTTGATTTTATTAAGCGGAAATATGCTTTCTATCGTAAAACAGTTCATGGACAAATTGACCACATCATCTTTGTTATTTCATATGCCAGATAAGCTGCGTCACACAATGGTCTAAAGCATGCATCAGAACTACATGTAATGACACATCACCAGCCAAATCAAGTTATGGATGAAGATTAAAAGTATTATCGTATGAAGACAATTTGCTGACACTGGAAACGAGTACAATTCTGAAGACATTTGTGAAGACACTGGGTCTACAAAACAATCAGTCCTCGGACAAAATACCCACTGAGATCAGCAATGGCATAGCTGCTGAATTGACCAGACCCACACAAGTCACAGATATGTCTGATATTAATGTGGAAAACGTGTAGGTTAAACTGTCTTTCAAAACACTCCTTGATGACAGAATAAGCCAAACCAACTCCTTGAGCATTGGAGTGGTGGTGTGCTCAGGTGTCAGCAGAAAGGAATTTTTGTAGTAAATGGGGTCGGTGAATTGAAGTACTTTATTCTTCCAACTAATGATCAAGCAGAATAGAAAGAAAATGTTGAAATTATTCTAACTATTCAAAATACAAAATACCTTTCAAGAACATAGGAAATAGTCTACTTGATGAATCTTGCAAGAGGAAGGTTTTAAACCTTGCAAGAGAAGCTCTCTGGCTTCTTCCAGTGCTATTACATTTGTGATCTCAAATTATTCCCTATGAATGCAACAGCTTCCTAACACAATCATTTTATAGATAATTAAGGTGATAAACTAAAACTGTCACAGATCTTATTTAGAACAACAAAACTGCTTTGAATTTGCAGTATCTTCCACACCAAAGCTGCTGAAATTCCACTTAAGAGTATAGGTTTTTCCTATATTCCAAAATTTTCCAAATTTTTCCACCTAACCTTTGCAGTACTGTGAGGTTTCTGTCTCCTTACAGTTTTATCACCATTCTAAAATAATCCACAAATGCACCCAAACTCTCCTCCTCCAGCAAGAGGAGGCACATGTCATAAGAAGGTCAGACTTTTTTCCAGTGCCACTCCAGCCCAATAGTCAGCTAACCAGAAGTCCAAGCCATAAGAAATAAGAAATATAAGTGAGACTTAACAGCAGAGAATATGGATCCCTTCATTTCACCAATCTCAGTAGAAGTTTTTAAGTATTTTATAATTTGCCTCTCTTGTCTACTGAATATAGCCTTTTCTCATTAGTTATCTGAAATCAACACACAGACACAGAGGACCAATCTACAGGTACAGGGATAAAACATGCACAGCTGTGTTTTAAACACAAACGGAAAAGTTAATTTTGGGAGAGGCCTACCTCATTCATTTGATCTACTATGAAAGCAGTTATCCAGACAGAGCAATTTGGAATAAACTCAGAGGGGATAGTTAGAGAAAAACTTAAGGAGTCCTGTTCTCCTTGCCCCCTCAAAATCTCTATTTTTTTTTTGAATTTGCAGAGAAAGGGTGTGATTCACTCACGAACTCAAACACTGGTAAACATAACTGGATGGCATTTATTGCAAATCTCCTGTCATCTTTATTAATGCAGTATGAATCTAATGATGATGTAGGCAAGTATAGCAAATTGCAGAGTAGGATGAAAAAGTGTATCTTAATACTTTAAAATATCAATGTTAGAATGAATGATGATAGAGACAAATGAGCTTATCTATTTTGCTCTAAATATAAACCAGAAACTTTCTCTTTCAAAAAAGCTATCAACAAAGATTCAGAAACACAGACATTAAGTCCTATACAGACACGGAGCTCCAGAAGAATTTTACAGTGCTCTAATGAGATTTTTTTCACTCAGTACAAACTCGACACGTTTGCCACAGCTTTCTGTTTACAGAATGGTATTCTGTCCTGCCAGCTGTTCCGTTTTATTCATTTTGGAAAAATAAAATCTACTTTAATACACCAGTGTATAGTCTTCATTTTGCATGTTTTCTGTTTTGAAAACATTATGGTTTAAGGAAACAATCAGTTGTAAACACAAAGGCAGATCATTCAAGAGACCAGTTTTTGTTGAGAGGCTCAGGGATATTGTTACAGAAGCTCAACCACACGCAGTCAACAGTTAGACATAAATTTTTCCAAAGGATGTGAAGTAATGGATGTTTTTTTTTAACATAGCTGAAATACCTGAATTTTAAGCCTCTCTTAAGAGCTAACTCAGCAGAGTAGTTCCTAACATCTGTAAATGTACTGTAGTTAGCTTTTAGACACCTTTTAAAAATTATCTTTATTTTTTCTCACCATTTATCCCTCACTTTATCTTTCACTGTCCAGCTGAGAATCAGCCATTAGTGGTAAAGAATCTACACTGACTCCAGCTACCAGACTGCTTATAATAGCTTCCCAACTGGCTCCTCATGGACAGCCATATGCCATTTCAACTGAAGAGGATGGCAACATGCCCACTGTCATTATTAGAACTAAAATTAATTTTAGATGTCCAAAACTCAGAAACTCTATTGCTCAGATTGACTTACTTTTTCCTTCTCAAAATCTGCTATGTCTTCCTCCAAGCTTCTTAGAGCTAATTTGAAGATTCCAACTCCTGTGCAGCTGCAAGGTTATTTTTGAGCTGGTGAAGGATGAACTGCAATATAGCCAGATCTGCACTTACAAAGCAGAAGAGTCTCATCTCAGAGGTGGATGCAGACTCTAAGGAGAATATTCTGGCCCTTCAAGTCTGCATCTAAGGAACTGTTCTGAGCTACAGGAGTGAGCATTAATACAAATTGATACACTCTGATTTCATTTTGATTTTCCCTGTCATATTACATTCGCCATTTACCCCACCTTGAAATAAATGGCATAGATAATGGCATGTTATCACATTACTGCCAATATTACACAGTTAGCACCTCAGTTTGAACCTGGTCAGGTGAAACTACTACTCTCATTGGAGAGACGCCGAATTTTAACCTCAATCTGTTCTTTCAGAATTACATTACTTGCAAGTGGAGATTGACTAGAAAGATATTCTCACTGTCAGCCATCCAGGACTAATTTTTCCTTACTTTACTTTTTTTTTTTTTTTTTGTGCTTCTGTATTAGGCACATAAACAAGTTTAAAGAGCTGGCCTAAGATTCTGAGTCCTACTCATAACAGGCATACTGTAATGGAGCTTCCTAAGGCTTTAAGTTTTAGCAAATTCTGATAATTTGTCTGTCTTAAAATATAATGGGACAAGAGCAAGTTAGGTAGCACAGTAGCTGTGCAATGTTCAATGTCAGAAAACCTTATGAGCTCCCATTACAGAGGTATAAAGGAGTAGGAAGAGCTTTTATATTACACGGTCACACAGTCGTCTTCTTTCATTGAATTTCTGGGTGGTATTTAGAATTTGCATAGAGGATGTAACAGTTATTAGAAACTCTTTCACTTCATTCCTGTACAAAAGATGAAACTGATGACGAAAAAAAAATCATTAATGCCGTGAGGTTTCTAAACAATACAACAAAGTATCCATGCGGAAATTCCTAACACTGTCCTCAAAACAGTTTCTGAGCAGCCTATTTAGAACAGTAAAAGTAAAGCAAGACTATCAAGCTGCTTCTCACCCATCTGACAAGGTACTTTTCGGACTTACTAAATTAAGTTCTGGTATACAGTGCCATAGCTTCAAGTAAAGAAAACCAGAAATATTTGCAAATAATGCAAAAATTAATTTGCTAAGTTGCAGAGAGTAGATATTTAAACACTAAAATTTTGTATATAGAGAATTTTAATTTAATTAATAGTTTTATGCTTAAAAGTTTTCTACATGAAACACTTCTTTTATAACACTCTAGTACGGAAGTATTTTAACTCCTAACTTACAAGGCACTCAAGGACCAAAAGATTTAAAGGGGATGAGAAGAAAGTTGAGTTTTGGAAGCTATAGCTGTACGAACTCCAAATACTTCTTTCCTCCCTGTCACAGGTAGACAAAATTATCACCAGGCTGAAATATTAATATGGTACCAAGATTCCAATCTAGATCATTTGTTGGTTGGACAAACAAGTGCTCCAACACTAACAGGAAGAGGTTTTTCTTAATAACTTTACAGATCTCAGAATATAAATCTAAAATCTCAGCTTTGGATTCTGGCAATGTGTAGGTGGCTCTGTGTGTGGGTGGCTGCCAACTGAAGTCATAATGTCTATTGTTGCATTATTAGAAAGCTGCCATTAAGTAGATCTGGGTACTATCATACTTGCTGGAGCCCAAGTATAAAATTATATGCTCTCTGACTCCTAAACTTGGATGCCTGTGTCAATAAGAGATCACTAAAGCATCACAGGCTTAAGTAAATGGCATTTAGAAAGCTTGATTTTTCCAAACATACTGTGTCAGAAATAAGAACAGTTTAAATGGTACCTCCTCCTCCTCTTGATTACTCTGAAGGAGATTGCTTTGTAAAGCTCTTTGCACACTTGCAGAAGCAGCAAAATATTTTAAAAGGCATTTATAAGTCAGTTGTTTTCCTTTTTAAAGTGTGAGCAGTGGTTCTTAAGGTCCACATTTTGATAAAAGCTTCACACTGAATGCACAGCCTTCCTCGCCTGCTCTTTGTTGAAGTGCACAACAGGGTACTAAATACCATCATGATCTGACAAATACAGGCGTGAGGACATTTACAGCAGTGTAAAGCCAGTTTCATTGGAGTGAACAGGTTTGATTGCAACAACTGTAACTACAAGACTGAATACTTTCGCCCTGGGAAGATGACAATAGCACCATTGACACCATCCTTCACCAAACTCCGGCCAACAAAGCTTGCAGGGTATTTGGACCAGCTACTTCCTATTGCTAGCAATTTCTGAACCGTAGTAATCAGTTCCAAGTTCAAGGTGGAGCAAGAGACATCCTTTTATCATATCATTTTGCCTTCTATTATGATTCTGCAACTATAGCTTGAATTCAAGCCATACCAGTAGAATTATTCCACTTTTATTATTAAGAGGTTTCTATTGTATTCATGTTTCAGATAACAGCACTTATAACCAAAGTATTGCTGTATTAATTAGGGCAGTGATATTTAAAATTAATAATTAGCAGCTCTCAAAACAACGCTGTTAAAGTGTCTACGGATACACAAATGTGAGTAGTGTGCTGTTGGTTTTTTCCTAACCTCTAGCACCTAAAGCTGCCTTTTCTTTCCAATCCTGCCTTTTTATTGTCTGCCAGAAGCTGTTCTGGTAATAGCAGTAAGAGACTTTGGTCCAAATGAGGTGATAAGCATTACTGAAAAAGCAAACAAGCCTATGCAACAATTGTTCATGAGGAGAAGCTATTTCAGATACCACTGCCGACTACTAAACCCTTGTGACCTGAGAATCCATCCAGTTACACAGTTTAATTATTTGAATTAATGACCTCCAAAGAAAAACTTGCATGTTTCTAACAAGGACTGAGCAGATGACAACCTATTATTTTTAAATACATTAAGAAATATTGCAAGCACAGTGCCGAGCGGCTGTGCTCTTTTTGTTTCACTAGCTTTCAAAGAACTTAACCCTAATTTTCAAAGTGAAAAAAAGGAAAGGAAATATCTTCTAAGAGCAGAAGTATTAACCTCATTCTGACTAAATTACAGCTGTGTAATTAAATCCTGTCTACTTAAGTCCACTTGT
The DNA here is from genome assembly GCF_009769465.1 of Tauraco erythrolophus. Taxonomy (NCBI): domain Eukaryota; kingdom Metazoa; phylum Chordata; class Aves; order Musophagiformes; family Musophagidae; genus Tauraco; species Tauraco erythrolophus. The sequence continues at coordinate 47,127,755 of NC_141466.1, read as the reverse complement.
TGAAATAGAGGCCCAGTTGTTTCAATAGCTGCATTCTTCCTCATTATATGTCGCAAAAATCTGCGAGCTCTGCTGCTGTGACTAAACAGTTTTTTGTTCCATCCAAAAGATGCCTGTGTTTCACAAAGCAATTTCTGCATGTGTAAGTCACACTGGAAGTGAAGACATTAAAAACCATGAAAGGTTAATCGCTATTACTAGAGCGGTCTTCAGTAGGTAATAAACGCAGTTCCAATGTAAAAAGAGACAACCATTGAGTTGGAATCAGGAACAGTTAAAGCCATGATGAAACAAGGTATGTGCCGAGAAAGCCCGGTGTGGGTTTATCTGCAATGTACTGCAGGCTGGGACTGCCAGTGTTGCCTGGCAACTGGCAGGAGGGGTGGCAGGCACCAAAAAAAGCCCGACATCCATAGTTGTTGTTGCACGATCTTTCCAACGAACTGCTGTTTCAGCTACTGTAGGCCATAAATACACTCTTTTGGCTTACTTTCCACTTTGATAATGAAAACGAAGCAAACGAATTAGAGCGAGCGTACAGGATTACATTTTAAATATAGTTAAATGAGATTCTGATTCCCTAAGTTAAAAATGTCGTATTTTCCCATTTCTCATAGCAACAAAATCTAGAGTTTAATTTTCTCATGAAAATTCATGAAGAAATAATTAAAAGCTCATTGGATCAGGACACAGTATTGGAAAAATCCTTTCACTGGTACATTTCAGACAGATGTAATTTTAAACCAGCAAGTCTGAAGATTAAAAACATCAGGCTTGCACAGTATTGTGGATTCAGACTGCCCCTGGTGTCATCACGCTACTCAGTGCAGATCCATCTCAAATACTGACCGAAGAACCCAAAACAACTTACTTCCCACGAGCACCTTCATTTCAGAAATCACTTAGGAGTTATGCACAGCCAGAAGCAGACTACAGAGGCTACACCGCACTCCCATTATATTTCAATAGTTAAGCGGTGCAAATAATTTTAAATATTTATTTGGTTTTATATCTGGGAACCATTATGAATGCCCTTTGGGGATAATGAAAGTTCCCTTTCTCATTGAAGCCTTCGCTTGAACAATTATAAAAGACCTAAAAGCTGACTCAAAGTTCACGTCCTTCTTGAAAGGCATGAAAGACAGACTCTTTCTATCAGGCTATAACCAAGCTACCACAGTAACACAAGCCTGTCCGATCACTCTACACATAAGAGCTCCCATAAAACCTCAGACTGTAAAGTCACTTTTGCAGAAGCACAGACTGAAGGCACAAGCCATGCTGGAAAGCTTACAACAGCTCAGAAGCTCATGAAGAAAGCCAGTTAATTTAGCTCACTTGCTTGTCATGCTTGAAGCTTACAGTAGCACACTGAATAAATTGTAAATAACTGAAAGCTACCATGATAAATAGATGAAGAAAATTAATTGTTAAGTAGCAATTTAATCTCTTACTGGTCACTGTTCTTCAGATTTCAAGTTACCCAGTCAAGAGACAGTTCCAATGTACCTTTCTTCTGACCCTAACTATTTTGCAACATTAATTCTTTCTCTGAACTCCATGCAGAAGGAATGGACTCTCAGGTTGTAGTTTAAAATGAATGACACCAGTGCCACTTAACATCTTCAGGTTACTAGTCTGAATCATGTCCCTAGTTCATTATTCCCTATTACTATTGTGTTCCCAAATTACCTCATTAAGTGTCATGTCAGACACAAATTCCAACATTTTTCTCAGAGAAAGGCCTATACACCTAACACCAGAATGACCTTTTAATCAAATTTTTACTTTCCACTTCACAACAGGGAAATGCTGGGTGACCCTATTATTAAGTTTAACATACACAAATAGTATGCTACTATCTCTAATCTCATTTTGGGAATAATTGAAGCATTTTAAATAGAAATAATAATGAACTCTGAAACAGACACACCTAGAAAGTCCGTGTAACTTGACAGTTTACAGGGTGTTAGTTAATTTGGTCCAGCAGTTTCTGTTTATTCTAGATCTATGCCAGTATATTTGACAACTGCATTTAGAAGGTGAGGTTAGATCAGAAAGATCTAGTTTAATAAAATGAAAGTATATATTACTATTACTGCTATTTTTGGGGGAAAAAATAGTTGCATTCTTACTTCAGCTTACTTATTTCAGTATTTTTTAAAAAAACAGAATCACTAGAATTTTTAACTGTAAACTGTTTATACAAAGCATAAATCAAATTTCAGAACAGGATGTAAAAGTTACATTTGTCCTAATGGGATGTACCATAGAAGTGATATGCCCAATCAATAACAGTAACATCATAAAGTTCATATATTTGAATTTACACTTGCAGAGTATATTTGAGTATGAGGAACCCCTCCTTAAATAGCCGAACAGTTCAAGAAGAAGTTAAAAAGATGTTTATTGAATTCCTTTATATACTTATTAAATCAAATAATTTTGATGTATTAAATGGATGGTTAAGGAACAAAGAAGGTGGATGTTTGAATAGGTTATTAGACAGCTTTTCTAATCAAGATGTGAGTGGGCGTTAGTGTCACCTTGGAGTATCACAAATACAGTGCACAAATATTGCCAAACAAATGGTCACTTTTGAATTGATATGGATTTGGTTCTGAAATCAAGAAATGAAAGTGTTGGAACTCAGGACAAAGATGTACTTTTACTGCTTTGCTTTGTAATACATAGCTTGTTTTATCTCTCACAGCAATGTAAGGGCTTCACAAAGAACAACCAGCAGACAAGAAACACAAAGAATGATCATTCAATGTACCGTACTTGATACCATTCCTTATTTTATGTGTAATTGGATCTACTACTTACAAAGATCTAGTAATCAGGCAATTAGAGATAATGTGGTTTTGACTGAAAACATTCCCCCATTTCTGAGCCAAGGCATGTGTGAAGAGAAAAGGAAGTATCTCTAGCCCTGGCATTCTGATTCTGTCTGCATTCACAATCATAAATCATTATTTTCCATGTAGCTGTTCAACACTAATTGTATCTTCCATGATAAATTGAAGGCTTAATATGTAAATCTAAGCTACAGCATTTATACTTCTCACGCAAAAAAAACTAAGATGTTAGATTTGAGGTAAAGAATTGTCAAGGTTTCATCTAGTTTCCTACTTCGTATTATATTTTTCAAAATTAGAGTTAAAAATGCTAATCTGCCTTCTCTGCTTCTATTTCTCTGCCTGTCCTCTGTTTTCCATACATTATTTTATTTCTGAGCTTTACAGTGAGCTAAAGTTAAAAAAAAAAAACACACTGGTAATTACGAAGCTAACAGGTGCTTATAAAAAGTCATGGAGAGTTCAAGAATAAAATCTTTAATCCTTTATTTTAATCCTACTTTTCTAAGCAAAGATCTGCTATTGCAGAGGTCCTTATAATTGATAGAGTAATAGAACTGTAGGGAGAAAGGCACCAAAGCACTTCAATATTAATGCACACAAGTGATTACATGAACTTTAGAAAGAAATGTAACAGAAAACGATCTACTCCACCACCTTTGTTTTTAACAGAACCAGTAACAGAAACAGACTAAGACTATCAAAGCCAGAAAAGGCTCCTGAGAAGTATTTAGTGTTTGCTAAGCAAGTTAGAAGAACAACAACTTGTGACATTTTCAGGGCTGTACCAATGGCAGTATGCTGCAAAGTTCTGCATATCTCTTAGGAGATAGAGAACTAAACGCTCTGAGCTTTCTGTGTCAACCTGTACACCTGAGGGCACTTTTTATGCACCAGGAATTGCTGAGCATCTCTTAAGAACAGAACCTAAGATTTCATTCAATGCTTCACTTGCAGAAATGTTACTAGAGTTAAGTACCAGCATCTAAGTACTAGGCAGATAAAAATTGTTCTACTTAAACTCTTGCGCTACTTAGAAAATTCAGCTTAAATTTGTGATCAGAACCACAGGTTCCTAATCATAATCTAGCATTCAAAAAATATCATAAAAAGACAGCCCCAAAGAGTGAAAAATTAAATAATTCCTGGGATGCATAATATAGTGTAACAGGACATGTACAAAAGTCCCCAGCTAGCCTTGAACAAGCTAGAAATGGAACTGGAAGCAATACTGATGTGTTGGTGTTGTAGCTAAGTTCATTACCTCTGCCGAGAGGCTCTGGTGAAATACCAGCCTTCCCCACCCACAGCATCAAGGCTTCTCAAAGACCTAGAGAGGGTTCCCGTTTGGTGTCTGTATGATACTGCATTTCAGCAGATCGTTGTGTCAGCTTGTTTCTACTAGGCTTGGAGGGTCCACATAATATAAATATGGCCCTCGTTATTTGCGTTATTCAGAGACAGAGTGACATACTTAAAACTGTGGATGAAATATAAGTATCCTCATACACAAAAGAACATCATATTTTTGTCAGCTACGCAGTATCAGGGTACTTTTTGTTTGCTTTTTATTTGCTGTGCATATATTTAAGGGTCAGAGACTTGAAATTCCTTTACAATTTAGACTGTATCAGCTTTTTAAGAACACAACCTAAGATGACATCATTGAAATGCAGATTTATACTCAACTGCAATCGTATAGCTGCTTTTCTTAATCAGTTGTCAATTAAAGCGGCGGGGGGGGGGGGGGAAGACATCAACTGCAAAACCCAATCTCATGAATTTTCTCTACTCTAATCTATTGGACTTCTCTTAGTCCATTTTTCATGGAGCTGTCAGATGTAAATGAGTCTATGCTTGATGACAAATAGGAATTTACAATATGGAAATTCAATTAACTATGCACATAAAATGTTTATTTTAAAACATTCTGGCTTAAACCCATGAACAAGATGTGATTTGATGAGTAACTTCAATTTTGATCACAGTGTTTGATAAATCTGAATGTCAATTATTGGTGAAGATATTATTACTTTATCAATACAAAGAGTTATACTTCATAAATACTGCTTTGTCATAAGTAGGATATAACTGCATGTAGGGTCTCTGCTGTAAGTAAAATTAGCACTGTAAACACCCTTACTGGTGAAAGTTTAGCTGTGAAAAATTCTTTTAATCGTAAAAAATTAATGCTATACTTTTGCCAAAACATAAGGAGGTGCTCAGACTGGTTTTTTGTAAAAAGCAGTCTGATGACTTTGCAACTCTTCCGATACACACCTACTGGGAAACTTGAATCTTGCACAATATCATATGATACACGCACTATACTCAGCTAATCATCACCTACCTAAAATTCTTTCCTATTTCATTTGAATACTTGTACAGTGTAGGCTTTCTCAGCATCTCTGTTATACACCCTGGCCTGTTTTCCTTCGAATCCGCTACCTATTCTGCCAACAAAACATTCCTCCAGCATTATCTTCGGCCTTCTTCTGTACATTTTCTATACTGGTCTTTTCCCACAGAACATAATTTCTTCTTCTGCTTGCCACGAACAGACTATCTCTACTTGATTTGGAAGTCTGTCTCATACATCAGGATACTCCTTATTTATTTCAAATATTAGCTTAATATAATTACTCTTTTCTTATTTAAGCAAGTTACAAAGGATCAATCTCAAAAAAAAAGTTTTGGTCACACTGAAACAGATTACACTGGAAAATCCTTTAAGAAATAAATTTACTGTATGGGTTACTTGAAGTTAGCACTTACATAATGATTTATATAGGCATTCTGCTAATATTAAATACTGTGTATTTCCATCTATATAAGTAGGCAGAAAAGAGATTTTTCTCTCCCTTAGAGACTGAGAAATTAATTAAGATGACCATTCAGATGGGTGAGATGTAGAACTTGGATGCTCCTGGAACGCATTGACCTCACAGACTATCACCTCTTTACAGTGGCAAGAATGAGCTATTTAACACAGGCATAACTAAAGTATATTTTTTGTGCATATGAATTCCTTCTGCCTCTGAAAGGAATATTTATGACTGCTCCAGGAAATTGTTCTTCTGTAATTTCTGAATGTAAAATTACTTTAGCAGATTTACATTTTGTTAATTGATAACATATGTTGTAATTTTATCTTCATAACTATTAAACAGCTTGACAAAAAGCACTTTGCCTCTGTAACCACAGCATCCCAGCAACTGTTTTCATACATCTTGAAAACACCTCTATTGTCTCTGAAAATTTATTTTGCGTCACTCCTGTTACCTGCTACAGGCTGTTTATCTTTGATTTTCGTTTCCTTTGGCACCACCTCTAGAACAACAAGGAGTCCATTTCAGGACTATGGAAGGGTTTTAATGTTAGCATGCTGGGACTGAGTCACATATTTCATATTGATATTAATGTGCAGTAGATTCCTTACATGCTGTGAGTATTGTTGCCTCTGGCACCACATACACAACACGGTACCTCTGAACTGTAAGGTTCATTCATGGTGGTAAGTACTTTAGCTCATTCTAAGCGAAGAACATGACTGAACACCTTCTGTTGGCATACAGGGCTGCATAAAGTAGTGAAATTTTGATATTATATAGAAATATTTATTTCTAAACCTTTTAACACTACACTCATAAAAGCAAGGAAATTGTCAAGTCTTACATACAGCTGTCCTGAGGCAGAAAATATTTGCAGTAATTTCAAGAAATATTAGACATCTTCATCCAAAAAGATGCTTCTTGTCCCTAAAATCGTAGCCTATGTCATCCTAGGGTAAAGTTCTCACTGACTAAAGGACCTCAGCATGGCTTGGCAACCATGTTCATTTGTATAGTACAAAATCTCCGAGATGTTTGGGAAAGAAATGCATGTTATGGCAACAGCAGTACTTCAGCACTTTCATGCCAATGAAAGATGCAAAGCATCTTGATGCCACAGAAGAGTGGAAAAGCTTGTAACACTGTGGCAAAGTACTTCACCCCACCAATATACATTCTTCAGCCCATAGTGCCAGTGACACGTACAATAGGTAACAAAATAGATGACCACTCCTGTAGCCAGGAAGCACTGCAGGGGCTTGTCAGTTCTTACATTTGGCAAAGCAGATTAATGTGGAAGCATTAAGTGTGAGAAAAGTAGCATACCATGGAAGGAGATAAGAAAGGCTCCACTATACTCTATACTTCATCTATATACCTAGGCAGGCTAGTTCTAACTTGCAATAATGGAGTTTAGACCAATATACTTTTATAGCTAGGAAAGAGAGTTTAAATCTTTTACAGCTTGATGTTTTCATCCTATCAGCCAGCTAACAGTGTCTTTTTTAGACAGTCTAGAACTAGAAAAGTGAGATTCCTGCTCTTTCATTGTGGTTCATTTACTTTGTATTCACTTTGTTACACAAGGATGCTTATTCACAACTGTTGTCCACACTTGACTCAATCATAATGCACGTCAATACTCTGTCCCTCGTCCCTATTCACTGAGGAGTCTCCATACTTATGAAAAAAGAATTGATACTTTTCTGACTTGCTTTGCTAAATACTATGCTCTTATACAAAGAAAGTGACATCATTTGGCATTTATAGTACTCTAGTTTGTGTCTGTGTTGAAGACAGCACATGCTTGTTGTGAAGTGAGAACTGCATCACAGGCCTCCTATCCAAGAAGTTATCTTACTGGCTATAAGAAAAGATACATTGCACAACTTCAATTTTACTACGGTACATTCCCAAGGATCACCTATTCATAAAAAATTTCCTGGTTTTGAAGGCATCTGATCCATCAGAGAAACAAGACAGATAATCTTGCATCTAATATATTGAAATAAGTTCAAAAGACAGCAAGACTGGAATAGAAAAATCTGAAGAATTAGGTAACTGCATCATCGTGGTGCATCTGGCCAAGCACGCAACAAATAAAAAGCCTCAAATTAATACAGTAATTTCTGAAACACCATAGATGGCATACAGCACAAGTGAGAAGTGAAAGAGCAAAACTGAAAGTTTATGAAACATGATGATTATCAAAGATTGCTGTACGTGCACAAGCTGCCTAACTCCCAGGCTTCCTGCAGCTATCCTTGCTCAAGGAAGTTTTAAGAAAGAATGTAAAGAAGGAAGTGTAATAATTGTGTGTTTCACTTTAACAGGTAGCACATGCAGAAAGCAGATTGCCAATTCCTTATTATACAAAGGATTTTTATCCTGCCTTTCAGAAAGGAACAGGAAAGTAACAGAGTTTAATGATGCTGTTTTCTCACAAATGAGAACCTCAGCTATTCTGGAGCGAGCACACGTTAAAATGAGCTAAGCATATCTTACAAGAATTTCCAGATGAATTTTGAACTGAACGCATAATAGCCCCAGAAACTTCATTAAATACATTTAGTTTCCATATTCTAACATGGAAAGATCTGATAAAGGATGGCTTACGATACGGCCAAAAAACTGCAACTCATTGTAAGCGCAAGTATGACAGGAAAGCACACTGTCCTGGGTTTCTGCCAGATGCCTGCATGCTGTTCCAAAATCTAAGTGTCTGCAGAAATTAATGGAATTATAAAATCCAGAGAAGGAGAAAAGTAAATGGGTCAGATTTACAGAAGGAAAGCCAGATGAGGTTGATGATCTATGCCTATTGCCTTGCTATGGATCAACCAAACACGATTGGGAGCAGTCACTGGGCAACTGATTTACAAAAGCTGTATGCGCACAGGAAAAGAATCCAAAGCAAGCCGAGAAGAAAAAGGATTATTAATCATTTATTAAACACACAATCAAAACTTCAAACACACAAAGGACCTGTAAGCAAACACTGTGATTATAAAAAACTCAGCATAACAGAGAAAATCTTGGCTTTGCTATATGAAAGGAGGCTCTCTATTCAGTAATGTAAACACAGCATTTAGAGCCATTTGAGTTGTACTACTATATCCAAATCACCTAGCAAATATGACAGAGGAAGAAAAGGAAACCTGCACCCTTCTTGAACAGAATATGGAGGCCAGGTGTAATATCTTAGAGTATTTCAAACATCACTAGATACCTATGTTTATAAAATTGAATCAAAGCTGGATTGTCTCCACTGGCTTCTGTGAAACCAGGATTTCATGCCAGCAATGATGAGAGTCTAAGGACCAGCAGACCAAGCAGAATAGACTAGGCTTTCCTTAGGAATCTCAGTGACTAAAAGTTAATAAATTAAGGAGATCAATTGAATATGTTATCTCCACCCTCCCTCTTCCCCTAACTACAGGAAAAACATTGTGCTCCCATGGTTAAGAACACTGAACCAGAAACTAAAGACAGACAGTGAGAAACACTAGAAGATCCTTACTATCTACTCAGCGCTTTGGTTGTTCAGCTCCCTCAGGGGACAGATAACTAATGCAGAAATTATAGCCCTTTTGTAAATGTAGGAAGGAACGAAGAGAAAATGAAGGAATCATTTGCCTTTTTCATATCTCTTAAAGCTTTACCGAACAAAGACCTTCTTTTAGGCAACCTGTATTTCTGAGTAGATCTCCAATGCCATCAACAAGTGTTTCAACTGTAAAGATAACATACTTGGAATAAGACCCCTTTTCAGCCAGTAATGTAAAAGCATAGTGACAAAAATCAGGCAAACAAGCAACAAAGTTGGCTGCAAGGGCCAGAATTCCAGATCTTTTGTTCCTTCACAGCTGACAGTTCTGGCTTCTGCAATTAAGCAATACAGCTACTACACATCCTTTTGGCAGTAGACAGGCTCGTATCTCCCAGTGCAGGGTGCTTCTGTGCACACACAGATGTCTACTCTATGTAATTAACTGGAGCATCACACTTAAGAAATTACCTATTCCTGGGAAGTAGGCAGAGTGTTGTTTGGGTTGGACATCTAGGCTGGATCTGTCTTGTTCAACTAAATGTACCCAGGAACATTCCTGAGCACTGAGGCCAACTGATATGGAAAGGAAAGTTGATATGGAAAGGAACTGATATGTTAGGAAAGTCTCAGCCGCTAAAGCAGGCTGAGTGTAACCCAACTGTCTGCTGGCTTCTAAATCATGGAACTATTTTGGCTTCCAAACCATGCTCAAGGATTCCTTGGGAAAGAACTAGTTAGTAAAAGCCAAAAGCTAACCACGGACAATCGTAAAAAGTACAGACTAGTGAAAGCCTTGGTTCAAGAATATTCCTATGTATCATCCAGTTTGGTAAAACTGCAACGTAAAAATCCACGAAAACCACAATTTTGGTGCATGGAACAGGACTGGTCCAAAGACTTTCTGGTGACTGTTCATGTGTGTGACAGTAATCTGCCTTAACATACCTAACCAGCAACAAGACCATACAGCAAGAAAAATGCAGCATGAAATTGTGAATAGGGCAGCGAGGCATAGAAAGGAAAATCACCTACACAGGCTCTGTGCTCCTGTTTGCCTCACTAACCCTCACGATAGGATTTATACCATGAGCATAACCCAGGCAAACAGTATTATTCCACATCTAGTTTCATGCAAGAATTGAGATTTTGACTGGATTTCTGTGTTTACAGTGATCTATGCTGGTATAATAGTATTTGCTCAATCCCTCATAAACAGTATTTTCATGTGCAATTATTACAGTAAACTGAAAATCTTGTTGTACATGGGTATGTGTATTTGCAGGAGAATATGAGAAAAAAATCACAAAGATTTAACCAATTAAAAAGAAGATTTGAACAAAAAATCACAGGAAAACATTATCTTCATCAAAATTTCTGAACTTCTGGAATATAAATGAGTTCCCTGAGGGGCACCCCTCCTGCATACAGTCTGTTTCAAGAGTAAAGAATTTCTCGTACTGAATTTCTGACTCATGATTATTCATGTGATGACACTGAATGTGTGGTTGAAAGATCATTGGATTTTGCCTGACAACATAGTTCATTCTTTAAAAACTCAATTCCAATAGAATTAAGCTGGTTTTGGAAAGAAAAGACTAAATTAATAAAATAGACTAAAAACTGTAGAACACTTGTATCTTAATTTTAGCTTGTGCCCAGATATTCCAAGAAGCTCATGTGGAAAACAATGTAAATATATACAACAATTTAAAAACATATGGAAAAAAAAGTCAGCAAATCATTTATGTGTCTGAAATCCAGAGAATGAGTTAAGAGATTGACATGTCCAGAATATAGCTCATAATTAGCAATTCAGATGGTTGTAATAATGATTATACTTTTTAGATAATATATACCCTTAGAAAGTGTATTTAGGGAACATTTTATACTTCTGAAACCTATGTAAACATTAGCTAAAGAATTCTCAAAGGACTGATAAAATATACATGCTGGTTTTGACTGGGATAAAGTTAATTTTCTTCACACTAGCAAGTATGGGGCGATGTGTTGGATTTGTGCTGGAAACACAAATAAGAATCACAATTTGGTCTGTGTTACTCAGTCTCTAAAAGGGGGACAGTCTGACAACATCTACAGACCCAGGCAGCTCCTGAAATTTTCCTTTAGCTTCTGGGAAGCTTAGATCCATGGAGTTAATCTCCAGGAAGAAAGCCAGCTAATTCACAGGAGTTCAATGTCTCATTAGGCCTCCACGGCTTCAAAGTACATCTGGAGAAAGAATGTCTGTAGGCTCAATGCCAAAGAATCAGACAGGGCCAAGATTTAACCCGATTTACTCATTTGGCTCAGTTTTCCTCAAGATATTTCCTCAGATTTTTAGTTTTGGTCAGCTGTGACTGAGCACCTAGGTTTGGCTGAGAGGGCAGGCTGCTGATGCATGTCCTTGGCCAACTGGCAGGAGCATCCTTTATTTCTCACAGAACGAGCACAGTCGCTTCCACAAAGCGCTAAGTATTTACCAGGTCTTGAACTGTACAAGTAGGAACTGTTTTTCCAAACAAGTCACTCACAGGGAAGTCAAATTAGCAGCTTGGCTGAATGATCAGAAAGCTAAGTTTCACAAATTCAGGAAGACTTAAAGAAAAGTAGCCTTAAAATTATGAGCACTGCAATGTTTATTAAATCTCACACAGACGTGAAATAAATACACTTAAGAAAATAGAAGAGTTAACTGTCTGTTGGAGAAGAAGATGATTTCCAATGGCTAAGGCTATTTCCTTTCTTCTAGGTGGCTAGAGGAGCATGTGCCCCTGAAACTGGTTTGCCACGTCCAGCCATATCCTCACCAACTCACAAATCATAGAATCATAGATTCATAGAATGGTTAGGGTTTGAAGGAACCTTAAAGATTATCCAGTTCCAACCCATCTGCCGTGGGCAGGGACACCCTCCACTACACCAGGTTGCTCAAAGCCTCATCCAGCCTGGTCTAGAACACTTCCAGGGATGGGGCAACCACAACTTCTCTGGGCAACCTGTTCCAGTGCTTCACCTCCTTCACATTGGAGAATTTCTTCCTTATACCTAATCTAAATCTACTCTCTTTTAGTTTAATCCCTGACACCTTTTTCAGAATGCAAGGGCAATTTTAACATAGAAGAAATAAATATCTGAGATCATAGAGCAAAAGAAAATTTCACAGTCCCAATAGCCACAAATTATTTCTTGGGAAAAGAAATGCAGTGATGATCTTGCCTATTAAAAATAAATTTAAAAAAAATCATCTGTAATTTTAGAGAGTTCCGCACATTAGAACTCTTACCCTCCAGTTCATTGGATAGGAGAAGATCGCATGCCTACGAAACATCCTTGCTTTGTTGCAGGATTATTTAATGCTTAAAACATTACAGCCTCTGGATGTAGGAACATTGATAAAATGTAACAAAATGACAATATATAATCCCTGACCAATCCTGCTTTTGGTATTGCACTTCCACACAACAGAGTTCCCAGAGTGGATCCCAGTCAGTGGACAGCAAACATCTCCCTTTCACAAATGTTTTTCCTCAGTGTAGTCTTACATGGTAACATTCATTATGTCCATTTCAAAACTATTTTTGAGGGACTGAAAAATAATCATGTTTGAAGAAAAAAATATCTCAGAGGTATCTTAGCGGTACCAGTAAACACTGTATAAAAATGTTTCATTATAAATTATCACTATTCAAAACAATGTGAAAGTTGCTGTAAACACATTTCCGTACCAATTCCACACCATGCAATTACCTCTCACAATGTAGTCACTAACAGCAGGAACTAAAAACTGGCATTACAAATTGAATGTCTGCTTTTGGAGATAGAAAGAATCCCTTGTGAACAAAGATCAACAATATATTCCAGATAATACACTATGTCTTGCCACAGAACAGTAATGCCACAAAATATGCTCTTCTTCTAAAGATCTTAAAGCTTTTTCTACTATGATCTTCTTCCAAAGCCCAATTTCCAAAGAGGGTTTAGAGATATGTTTGCATAACAACTGTATGTTCATGATACACTTATGAGAATTCAACAAACTTACCAGTCTGGGAAACATTTTGTCTATTCCCTGTCAAAGACATTCATTCCTGACACAGCTCAAGTTAACAATGACATCAACAACAAAAACAACAACATAAAGAGCCAGTAAAGACAAAAACATATTCAGAAAAAAACCCAATGTTTTGAAACTAGATTTTAGGAAGTTAATGAAGTAACTAAAGAAGCAGGACCTAAGATAACAAATCTATTAACTGTAGCTATGCGAACAATCACAGATTTGTAAACAAATCTAAACGGAGTTTCACATCCGTGCAGGTGTCTGCACAAAGTGGATTATTTGGGGCAGTCAGAATTGCACAACACTGCAAGCATTTAAATGGATGCTGAAAAAGTCCATTTTTCATGCTTACTCACTAGCTTGGCAACACTAGCAAGAATGTAAGAAGTATTTATATTTCAGAAGCTATATGACTTTATGCCTTAATTCCTCAAATTCAACATTAATGTGGCACCTATCCTCCATTTTCTATCTGACTCTTAGTTCAAGTTGCTTGACCCTCTTAGCTGTTGCAGAGTTGGACATGCCAGGTGAATTTATATGAAGAAGCCAGAGAATTCTCCTATTCCTCTCTCACTAAGAAAAGAACAAAGCTGTGAGTAACTGGATGGCAAGATACAGGCAACTACTTACTCTTACCCTTCCAGATGAGAAAGGATGGAAGCCCACTCTGAGAGCCAAGAACTCATATGGCCTTTCCTCAGGTTCAGGCTGATTGCCAGAGATTTGCAGTGCCATCTAATGTATGAAGGAGAAGTTCTGCATTTTTTTTTTCCAAATGCTAGGGAAGAGAAAGCCTCTTAAGGACACAACTTAACTACCAGAGTTATCAGTAGAAGAGTATTTAAAGAAGTTTAGGGAGTTCTTCGAATTTACTTTTTGGGAAACATTAAGTGCATACGTATCTAAACAAATCACAGCAAACTGCTTTGCCATCAAGCTTCCTTTCAAGAAATGTGCTGAGAATAATCTGGGGGTTTTATTAACTCAAATCAACCTGTGTTCATGTCATTATTAGCTTTTATGTCTAACATTTTCCTTCAGTTCGAAAAATGTAAAATACACCTAAGATGTTAATTGCTGTTAATGACTATTAAAAACAGTTAGCCTAAGCAATCACATTGTTTTACAAAAAATTACTTCCTTCATATCCATTTCAGTAGGAAGCTCTGATCTTGTATAAAGATATGATCATTGTTTCCTTAATTCACCTATCACCTTCAAGCTTATTGTACCTGAAACTGATCACAAAGATGAAACACAAGCTTCATTAGCATTCTGCTGTCACCTACATCCTCCTCTGCTCAGGTCATTGAGAAGTCTCTTTACAATCTGCTTTGTCAGCTTCTGGTTTACAGAAATTTGACCTAATAGTGAAAGCCAGAAACACATCAAGTGTCATTTGACTCAAAAGCCAAGTTAGGACCTCTGAATTATAACAGCAACTCTATTTCCATTTAACAATGGAAATATAGTAATGACAAAACTGACAAGTAAGAGAATCTTTTCTGTAGAACAACCTGTCAGGGCAGATTAAGCAAACACAAAATCTTCAAGAAATTATTCATAAACTTCTTGTGAAAAACTTATTCCCCTCTAAATGACATTTACCTTGTGAATACTATCCTCTGTTTCTAAGCTTTTGTTGTCAGTAACCCAAAAAATCCTTACCTCCAGCAGTACAGGGAGGCATGGGGAAAAACCAAAGGAACTGCCTCTGGATATGTGTAGGTAGCATCCACATACTATGGTAATACACAACTTTATGAAACACCAAGACTAGAGAATTCTGAAGATTAGATATTCTGAAACTTTATATTTGTCTGTCTTCCAATATATTATCTTTCAACTGGGAGGTAAAATGTGACCTTTCAGTCAAAATAATTCATTCTTGTTTTCATACTAAACAAATACCATGAAGGGTTTAAATATTGTTTCATCACAACTGAACAGCAGCACATTAATAAAAAACTGGAAAGAATGAGAATTAACAGAATCGGAGCTATACAGAATATTGCAATGAAACATCAAACCATGAAAAGCTGAAATGGAAACACTGGGATTCTCCCATATTCTTGGAGAATCTTGGGAACCATAGCCATACTTCTTGGCTATGCCTATTCGATGGAGAAGAGGAAGAGGAAATTCCCTTAGAAAATAATTTGAGCAAAACTGGAGTAGAGCAGGACTGCAGTGTCCAGTTATTCTTGCCACATTGCAGAAAAGGAAGTGTAAATACAGACAGGACACATAGTTCAACACTTCAGGAATAAGATCTTAAAATCGATGTTAAAATGCTGATTCAGATTCTATAAAATGGACAGCTCAAGCTCCCACTCCCATTAAACACAGAATACAGCAGATAAGCTAAACCAGCTGTACGTAGCAGTGCTCGTTTACATTTAAATAGGCTTTTTATCTAACATTTGTCATACATTTTTCCCCTCTGTAAGTATTAAAATTCCTAATCCTCTGCTTCCATTCAAACTGATTATTGAACTACTAGCTGTTGTGCTATTTTGGCTGGGATAGAGTTGATTTTGTTTAGTAGCTAGTATGGGGCTCTGTTTTGGATTTATGCTGGAAAACAGCATCGGTAATGGAAACATGTTTTCATTATTGCTGAGCAGTGCTTACACAGAGCCATGGCCTTTTCTGCTTCTCACCCCACCCCACCAGCGAGTAGGCTGGGAGTGCACAAGAAATTGAGAGGGGGCACAGCCAGGACAATGGATCCCAAATGATCAAAGGGATATTCCATACCCTATGATGTCATGTTTAGCATATAAAGCTGGGGGAAGAAGAAGGAAGGGGGGGGACATTCAGAGTGATGGTGTTTGTCTTCCCAAGCAACCATTACACGTCATAGAGCCTTGCTTTCCTGGAGATGGGTGAACACCTGCTTGCAGATGGGAAACAGTGAAGGAATTCCTTATTTTGCTTTGCTTGCACGCACAGCTTTTGCTTTACCTATTAAACTGTATTGGTCTCAACCTACGAGTTTTTACACTTTACACTCGTGATTCTCTCCTCCATCCCACCAGGGGGGCGTCAGCAAGTGGCTGGGTGGTGCTTAGTTGCCCGCTGGGGTTAAACCTTGACAGTTGTCAATATAAAATACATACAGAAAAGTCTAGGTTTTGTTTAGAAATTACCATAAGTTCTTAAGTCTGTGATTATACAAATAGGATACAGTTCTCACACTGATGACGTCTATCTGACTGAAATTTGACAGAACAGAATCTCTCTGGTAGAAAATGTAAACTTTTTCAAACAGCAGTTAATCCCTTGCTGTATTTTCATACCCTACCTTAAAATAACAACAATGCAAAATAATAGGACAAGAAAGAGAACTTGCAACTGTGTTTATTTGCAAAGGGTGTGAGTTCCTTGTTTCACAGTTAAATCTTTAATAGAAAAAAAAAAAGGAACACTACTAAAATTTATTACATAAGCAGTTTTCCACAAGTGAATATTTATAGTATTATTTACTACCACGTTGGTAAGAAATATCAAGTATGAGGTAACAGAAACATTGCAATGGTATGGAGAAATTAGGCTGACACATTCTGCTGAACAACAGAAACCCATAAGGGCAATAGAAAGCTACTACAGCTATTACAGCATCAAAATGTGTTATCAAGGAGAAGAGAAGCAGAACATCTATCAGAGAGGCTTATTTTAGTGAAGACCTCTGGCTCTGTGAATGGCCCAAGAAGAGCAGGCACACAGGGGACAGTACAAAACTGGGGTCCTAGAGCTAACGAGAAGCTTTAAATAGCGGTGAAGTACGTATCTCTGCTCACACAGTAAAGTTAATGGTTGCTTGGTCACTGCTAACTTAATAAACTTCTCTAGTTCTAGAAAATGCTGGATATAAATACTGTTTAATTGTTTCAAACATTACTCTTGCTGAAATTGATGTAATTCCTCATACCTGTTGTTTATGTAGCCAGGGTTCTATAGAGTGATTGGTGGTGAGTCCTGCTAATCAGAGTTGGCCAGTGGATCCTGCACGTGGGTCGGGGCAATCCCACGCACAAGTACAGGCTGGGCGGAGAATGCATTGAGAGCAGCCCTGAGGAAAAGGACTTGGGAGTGCTGGTGGATGAGAAGCTCAACATGAGCCGGCAATGTGCGCTGGCAGCGCAGAAGGCCAACCGTGTCCTGGGCTGCATCAAAACGAGTGTGGCCAGCAGGTCGAGGGAGGTGATTCTGCCCCTCTACTCAGCTCTCGTCAGACCTCACCTGCAATACTGCATTCACCTCTGGAGTCCCCAGCACAAGAAGGTCATAGAGCTGCTGGAGCGGGTCCAGAGGAGGGCCACGAAGATGGTCGGAGGGCTGGAACACCTCTGCTATGAAGACAGGCTGAGAAAGTTGGGGCTGTTCAGCCTGAAGAAGAGAAGGCTCCGGGGTGATCTTATAGCAGCCTTCCAGTACTTAAAGGGGGCCTACAGGAAAGCTGGAGAGGGACTTTTTACAAGGGTGTGGAGTGATAGGACAAGGGGTAATGGCTTTAAATTGAAAGAGGGGAGAGTTAGATTAGATATAAGGAAGAAATTTTTCACTCTGAGGGTGGTGAGGTACTGGAACAGGTTGCCCAGAGAAGTTGTGGCTGCCCCATTCCTGGAAGTGTTCAAGGCCAGGTTGGATGAGGCTTTGTACAACCTGGTGCAGTGGAGGATTTCCCTGCCCATGGCAGGGGGGTTGGAACTAGATGATCTTTGAGGTCCCTTCCAACCCTAACCATCCTATGATTCTATGATTAGTTGTTTAGCCTCGTCTGTGCTTAAAAAGACTTTGAGGATGATATGGTCTTGTTTTTTTAATACAGTAAAGAAATCAGTTATAGAGAGAAGTTTTCTTACCATTTCAGCTATATGAACTCTGTACATATTCATCAGTTTTAAAGCCAGAGGAATAATTGCCATCCAATGTCACCTTTTATCTACAGTTCACCTTCTAATATCAGCCCACAGCCCAGACGTTCTCCTTAGCTGCTATGTCTTTGAGAAAACTGATTGCAAAGATGAACCTACTCAACACTGGAAAAGTTGTTCCTATGCTTAATCTATCCATTACTTTAAAAAAATCCAGAAGTAATAAAACACATCCTCCCCCCCCCCCCCCCCCCCCGCAATATCTCTTGTCTACACTTCTTAGTCTCTGTTTCAAATCACTATAATCCTCCATGCCATTCTCCTTCATCTAAAGGGGAATCTAAAAACCACAAATCTTTTCTCCACATAGATACTTTTTGATTATTCTTATCAAGAAATCTCAAACCTCTTCTCAGATAAAAGACATCAATTTGTCTTAAGGCCTTCTCACAGACCTGTATAAACAAAGTACTCTTCCTTTCCCTTCTTCAAAATTGCTGCACATCAGTCATCCATAAAGTAGACATTCATGGTCCTGGCCTTTCTCACACATGTATGCTCTCCTCAAAGCAAAACAAAGCACTCATAGTCCAGGTGGTCTCTCTCCCAAGGTTCACCAGCTCCCATGCTTGGAACAGCTTTGTGGTTCTGGTCCAATACAGGTGTATATGCATTAGCAGTTTAGTCCAAATCAGGAGGGTACTTTAAATAGATTTCCTGACTGCATATATTGATTCACATTCAGGAGCAGCTCACATGAGTTGGATTTTTTTGGTGGGAGAAAGTCCTGATTTCCTCACACATCAGAAAACTTCCTAACACACTGAGAAAGAACAAGAAATGGCACAAAGAAAAGTTCTTCATTTTTAAAGCTCACAGTTAATTTTGTCATTACAGCAGGAAAACACATCAGTTCACAAGACCAAAAGAACAACTATGGCTGATATGTACCTTACACCATCACAGTTTTCAGCTACTGTGTAAAATAAATTGACCTATTAAATGAAAGAAGTTTAATTCTTTCGTTTTTTGTTGAATTATTGCTGAGATTATTATTCTTACATTAAGGATCTATACACAATATTTATCACTACTATCTCTGTATTCCAGAAGAACAAAAACTACAACCAACAGCCCTGCACCTTTTGTTTTTTGAAGGCATGAGATTTAACTACTGTCAAGCTAGGTATTGGCAACATAATGAAAACACAACATAAGCAATATCTACCTGTCCACATAATTCAAAGGTATTACTTTGGTGGAATTCTGTTTTTCTCAAATACAGGTAAAAACTCACAATCATGAACACAAGTTAAACTAAAATAATAAATATAAGTAAGCAACAAGTTAAATGTGCATCTTGAAATTGCATTTGAAAGTTCATCCATAAATTTAAAATTTGAATATTTAAGTATGTAGTTCCCTAGTCCTATTATGACATTTTGCATTTTAAAAAGAATAAATTCATTCTGCAACTCAAAACACTGGTGGTGGGTTTTTTTTTTCCTTTTAATAGGCACTTATTACCTAGATCTTCATCAAAATCATAACAAGTCTCTTTAAACATCCTTAATCTTTTCATAGACACAGCCTCAAATCATTACTTATATTAAAAAGTTTTATGGAAAAAAGGCTTCAGTTACTAAATTGCTCTCAAACTTAGTACTGTTCCTTAGTCCCAGGAAAAGTAGAAAATTACCAATGAAATTACTCTTAGCAGTAGAATAAAATATCTATTGACTGTGACAAAGACTATGGAATCCATCTGCTCGTGGACACACAGTACAGCAGGTTTTATAACTATGAACTCAGCCTAGTGAAAAGAAATGGTTTACATATACAGAACCTAGTCTTTATGATGCTTATAGCAATACTAAAGAATGCATCACCTCAAGCAAAAAGGAAAAGACAATTTGCAAAAGTGAGCGGCATTAGTGTTCTGACCTTCTGAAGACCAAAAAAAAAGGCTGAAATTTCTCTAGACTTAAAAAATAAAATAAAGAAAAAAAAAAGTAAAATACAATAAAGTAAAAAAAATTAAAATAATAGGAAAAGTACATTTAAAAAAGGAAGACTAGAATTGCATCACACTTGGCAAAGGAAAAAAAAAGAATGCATTTGATTTTTCAGTTTCATGAAGGAAGCTATATTTCATTTAGAATTGCAAAAGAAGAAACTCTTTAACACATCTTTTTATTATCCTGCCAAATCTACAAATTTTAGAATGTTCTAAGCATCTGAAAATTGTGAAAGAAATTAAAACACAACATGTTGTAAAGCCTTAGCAACAACAGTAACCACTTGGGTAACCTTTATAATAATAATTCTGTACCAAAGGTATTACATGTGCATTTACTTATGAAGCGTAAACAAGCACCCAACATTTTTATCACTTAGAATTGAGTTGCATAATGCGTGCATCGCTAGTGAACCCAAAGATTCTGAATGCAATTTCAGTTAGCACACCAAATTAACCTCTCATATGAGTGCCTACATTTCCCCTAAGACATCTTTCCTGTTGTATTTCACAAGCCATTTGGGCAATGCTTAGTGTTTTAGCCCATCTGAATTATGTATGCACCTACACATTCCATAATGTAACTAAAGAATGTTTGCAATTCTCAAGCATGGTGCAAATTTATTATAAATAATTGTAAAAAACAACCAACCAACCATACAGAAATAAAACACACTTACTGAAGTTAATCCCACACATTCTTTCTTCAACTGTCTCAATACATCAAACAGTAATTATCTTGTATTTAACATAATAGGATGGAGAATATTTAGCCTGAGCGTACTCAAACTGGTTAAATGTAGATAAACATCTATGATAGGATTAAAAAAAAAATTAGCTTTCTTCTTTAAAGGTTACTGAGTAATAGTTATTTCGGTGTCATTAGCAAAAAAGCTACACACCAGAGCCAACTCCATATGGATTACGACTGAACTTAAACAGCATTATCTCTGTCATATTGTGAGTTCAAATTAAAATGCAGATTGCTGCTGTTTTGAGGAGAGGTGGTTGTTTGCTTCTTTGCTTTGTAAGAAAAGAGGAGAAAAGTGAGAAAAAGAAGAAAATAAGATAGTTACCGTATAACAAAAATGTTATTAATCTTGATCTGAGATACTTATTTGCTTCCTATTCCTGTACCTTAATGACTTCCAGTCCCTACATCATTACACTCTGATCTGAAGAGGAACACTAAGCCCCTGACAAACCATGTGGAAAAACCCAATCCATTTTCTATAAATACTGATAGCGTGCTAATCGCTGTACTCCTCAGCCTTGTGTTAGTAAGTACTTCCAACTTCAGCCTACTTTCTCCTGAAAATGTCACTGACATTAAGATGAATATTCTCAAATCATGTTTATAAGCCCTACATTGTCAGTGAACTTTTGAGAGAGATTTAATGGCAGAGTACTAATGAAAAATTTACGTGGGATTTGCATTCCGCAAGCTTTTCTACCAGAAACCTCACTCCATATATTTACCGTGAAAGCACAAAGTCTTCCATGGAATTATGCTACTTGTTAGAACTAGGCATTTAAAATTGCTCAAAATTTGAAAAACCAGTCAAGTCACTTTCATGAATAAAATCAGCTTATTGTTTAATATAACGGATGCACTTGTTAAATAACAATCAGCCCATTAAGGTCTGTGTTGGGTCTGGCTGAGATGGAGTCAATTATCCCCACAGCAGCCTCCATAGTGCTGTGCTTTGTATTGGTAGCTAGAAAGGTGTTGATAACACACCAGTGTTTTGGTGCTCTCACAGCATCAAGGCTGTCTCTCCAACATTCCTCCCTCAGCAGTAGGCTAGGGGTGCGCAAGATCTTGGGAGGGGACGCAGCCAGGACAGCTGACCCAAACTGACCAAAGGGATATTCCATACCATATGACATCTTCTCAGCAATAAAAGCTAAGAGAAAGGAAAAGGAGGAGGGGCATTCGTTATTGTGTCATTTGTCTTCCAGAGCAACTGCTACGCGTACTGAGGCTCTGCTTCCTGGGAAGTGGTTGGACATTGGCTGCCGATGGGAAGTACAGAATAAGTCTCAAAAAAAATCTCTAAAGCGCGGCCTTTGCTTTTGCTTTATTAAATTGTCTTCATCTTGACCCATGCATTTTTTCCATCTTATTTTCTCCCGCCCTGTCCTGCTGAGAAGGGGAATGATAGTGTAGCTTGGTGGGCACCTGACATCCAGCAAGGGTCAACTCACCACAACATCTTACGAACACAAACAGAAACTGGTTTAGTTCCATATTAATTCTAATTGTAGCATTAGCTATACTATAGGGTTTATACTATTATGGACCAATATGCACACTTACGACAAAGTTTTATAAATAAAGAACTGATAAAGGAAATGTTATTTTTCTTTTTTCACTCACACTTAAATAAAGATATCACCTGGAAACTGAGTGAGAAATTATTTATACTGTACAGGTTACTCTTCCTTTTATAATTCGTACTATCTGCAGGATAACTTTCTTGCTTCCTCACATCAGTTTGAGTTTCCTCCCATTAGTGAGGTGCCTCAGTAAAAAGATGTCAGTGAGGAAGGTAGGAGCCTGTCTGGCAGGGAATTTGGTCTATCTGTCAAGCTTTCGGTCAGCCTCTACAATGACCAAAGGAAAATTCGTAAAATCCTACATCTTCCTGCCCAGTAAATATACATAATTACTTTTGGTGAGCATACAGAATAACATGCAATACTTAAGATGAGAAATACTTTAGGTATGAAAGAGGCAATGACATCATGCTTGGCTCTTCTGTCCAGTAAGTCAGCCAGAATTATCCCTGGGAGTACAAGGACTTTAGGAAGAGTAGAGTCCTTGGTGAGCTGGACCAGACAGAAAAGGCTCACCATGGTTCAATGAATGACCCTCAATTCTAAGTACAGGAACACACAGTACTACTAACTATTACTGCAAATACTGAAAAGTGGCCTTCTAAGCACAATCAGCTTTTTTTATAGATGTGAACATCAAACTTCATAATTTTCTCTGCAAGTAGATGAGTACAACAGCAACCAACAGTCCTTTATTGCATCTGTCTATTCTACTTCCAAAATTTCTGGGGACAAACACCTGACAAGCCTGTTTACATGAACAGAAATGCAACTCCTCCTTATGCTGCATGTCTGGAGTGTAACAAGGTCTCAAAACTTACGTCAAACCTCTATTCCAGTCACTTTCACCCAAGCCACTGCTTTAAATCTATGTGATTTGCAGGTTTGAGTACGTATCGTATAACGTGGCAAGAGCCCTGAAACTGAAGTTACTAATATGAAATTCAAGTTCGTTCAAGTTTGTCCTATAGTTTTAATTGCATAGCCAGATTTCAGGGCTGTTGCCTGTCTACACACACCCATGCACTTGAGTCAGAAATTCCCTAGTGGTCCAGGAACCCCTCAGCTAGATAAGACATTCGACTGATTTGAAACATCGTACCTATCTAGCCAAGGTGACTGATAGAGCTCCTGGCCTCCTTCACAGCAATATACATGAGTAATTGGTGCAGGAGTCTCCAGGTGGGAATTCCAGGCACTCCCCGAGGCAGCTCCTGCTATGTATAGATCAATTTGGGCGTTCCAGTGTGTACATTAACAACCTGCGTGAGGGATTTGGCTATTCCAGATGCTCCCCAGGCAGATCCTGCTGCAAAACTCTTCAAGCTGTACATAGCTACTTTTAAATCGTCAGTAGAAAACATTCCTGCAGATGCAAAATTAGTCACCTAAGACAGTCTTTTGTACACAGTTAGGAGATATTTTCTATGTAGTTTAAGGTAATCAATAGCAATGAATTGTGTATATACTGAAGTGGTCACATAGGACCATGGCCAGCTAGATTATAGGAATTCAGCATAACAACCTTTCAGTGAGTCTCTTTCCCAACACAGCTGGAGACCCCTTAGCAAGGACCCCTGCAGTGGAGACTCCTATAGCCATGCATCCAGCAACCAACCACGCTGTTGGAGAGATCTAATCCCCATGTTAAATTCCCAAAAGGTTTGTTCGTTTTTTAAACAAATACTCTGTTTATGGCTGTCAGTGTAACAACGACCAGGTACTCAAGTGTACATGACAAACTTACATTTTTCTTATAACTGGAAGAAAAATCCATGCTTTTTCACTCTGATCTAAATTTTCCCTTTTCAAAATATCTCACTAAGTACATCCTCCCACAGTGTTTCAGCAAGTAGGAAAGTGGTGGAGCAGCCTAGCATCTAGCAGTAACACAGCTATCAGAATATAATGTTCACAGCACTGGTATGAAGTAAGCTCTGTAGGTTGTAATTATTGAAGTGCCAGGCTGCCTGTGTTACAGAAGTAAACACGTTTTATAAGCGATACAAAGTAAAGTTCCATGGGAAAGAGTTAATAACTGACTTGTGAGTCATGTACAGCAAATTATCGATAATTTCTGCCTTTGCACTAGTGGACTACCACCGTATACTGCCTACTGTCACCTTTTGAGTCCATTGGAATGAATAAAAGACCGTTCGAATGAGCAAGGACTGAGGTCAGTACCAACCTGAGAATCAGTTACTGCAGATTATCAGATACCAAGAGTCAGATCTACAAATTGTTTCCAGCAAGAGTGATAATGAAAATTCCCTCAGAGCATGCCCTGGGCAGGACAGAGATCATTTTCCTAAGGAGCTAATAATAGTATTTTTTTCTTAGTCGCAGTGGCTTGTGTCTATTTCTCGAACTTGTAATGAGACAGATCACCAAAGCTGGTTTTGAGAAGAAATCTTTTCTTGCATCTTACTAGGAAAGTTGGATGGATGGGATGGAGAAGGAGAATGGGAGCTGAACTCCTTCAGTATCCTAGTACCTAGGATTACTTGGATCTATCAACTCATGTCTCCTCTGTAATATTAGGGTGTTTTATATTAGATACCTTGTTCTTGTCTGTTTTTCCCTCTGGCACTCAGTATAATCTTTCCTAAGGACTTAAATTAAAATAAAATTTTAATTAATTCAGAGATAGGTGGGCAAGGTTTAATTATCTACCATTACATAGCTGTCATAGAAGCATAGAATAGTTTGGGTTGGAAGAAACTTTTAAAGATCATCTAGTCCAACCCCCCTGCAATAAGCAGGGACACCTTCAACTAGATCAGGATGCTCAAAGCCCTGTTCAACTTGACCTTGAATGTTTCCAGGGATGGGACAGGTATCTTATCTATATATGCACACACACACACACACACACACACACACACACACATATACATATATATGAACGAATAGTCTCATTTTAAACTTTTAAATTGTATTTCAATATAATGGGGAAAGGCATTTTCTGCTATGAATATTTTATCTTTAACCTTCTAAATCGCACTAGAAACGTGCTGATTAAAGACACCCACTATCCATTTTACTCTGTTGCTAATGAAAACAAGCCCTGCATTCACAGCTATTTTTACTGTTAAGATTTGCATAATATAGCTGTGCTCTGACTCAGATTTCTGCAGATGAAGTAATTTTTTCCTTCTTCATAAAATTTTCTAATTTGAGGGCTAAACAGTAAGATAATTCAAAAACAGTTTTAAGATCCCAGCTCAATTACTCTTCTTAGTTAGCAGAAATTAATATAACTGATTAACAGAGCCGTAACTCTAGCCAGTTTATAGAGGTATGTTTATATCATGGGTTCTTATAAAATTCCCTTTCTCTTAATTAAATCTCCTTATTCTTAAATGCTCATGAGAGAAACTTCAAAGCAAGATAAGGTATCTGTTTTCTCCTGTACATATTTACATTAAAATACCAAACATAGACAAACACACTTCTTAGCAGACAAGATCTCAATTTGCAGAGACAGAGAAATCAAATCCCTCTTTTATCTGTACAAGCTTCCTTATGACAACACTCATGTTCTGCTCTTCCTAATTTTATTAAAAATGGAACTGGTTGATCAAATCTTCACTAACCTTAACAGAAATGGATATAATAGAAAATTTGTGCAGGGAAATTCTGTCAAAGGCTACTAAAATAAAAAATGGTATCTTTGGCTCAGGAAGTCCTGTGCAAAAATAGCTGAAAGACTGCCAGGGTATCAGAAAAGTATGTGTAGATGGTTTCCAATTCTGTGCTCCACCCTAGGCACTAGATCTCTGGACCAACGCAACACAGCTATCCCCTTTATTTGATGATTTAGGGATTTCTACCCATTCAAAAAAGCAGGGGAAAATATCATAGACAAAGTCCTCAGATTTCACATTACCTACAGCCCTTCTTCTACTATACAGTAAAAGATTTAATCCTACTTCCCGTACAGCTCAGAAAGCAATGCAGGCCACGATTTGATTCATCTCATAATCAGCATTCAACATCTCATCAGTGACTCCAGTAAAACTCATGTATCATTGATCTGTTCGTTAGAAAGAAGACGGTTTCATCAGTCATTTGGTAGGAATTGATAAAATTTAAGCTACTATTCAAATTCAAAATGTGTTGTATGAATGCTACTTTTATCTGTCCAAACAACATATTCATTACCATTTAAGTTTGGCTTTACAGACTGCTCAAGTATTACTTTAAAATATCTAACAAAAGCTGTGAAGCACCAGAAAAAAAAACAATTTAGGTCAAATGTCTTAATATTTAAAAATTCATATGTTATATCACAAAATGCCAGAGATGATAGTTTTATCAGTAGTTGAAATTTTAGTAAATATTGATCCTCTAGCACAAATTTTATCTTTAAAACAGTAAACAGAGAAGAGCAGCAGTATTAAATCAGAATATGACTAGCAATAATAAGCAGGAATCAAATAAACTGCATGGCCCCATCTCTGCTCTCTGTTTCCTTCTCTTCCATTTTGAAATTAGGCCATCAGTGCTGAAAATGTGATCTTTTAGTTACACTTTCTAGAACAGTTAGCAGGATTTGGAGGGTTCTCCAATATCCACACAAATGCTTTACAGAAACTGCCCCAGGCGTGTCAACTGGGGGCACCTCCAGATGTATTTATTATAGTATTATTTTAAGCATGCTTTTTTTAATGTGAATTTCTTCAGATAGTAAATTGACAGACAGCTAAATAATCTGAAACAGAAGTGCTGAGGTATATGATGTTTCATCAGAAAAAGTGCAACCTGTTGGACTTCTGCACTAAAATATCTAGAAGATAATGCCTTCATTGAGTGTCTGGAAAGAAAGAGGGATAAAAACTAATCAAATGGACTAATGCTTAGCTACTACCTGCACTACTATTAGGACAACAATATTTAATATTAACCCTTTCCCTGTGCATGGAAAGTGAATAATTTGTAACAATTACACTACACATTTAATAACTATTATATTTACTGATTAAACAATTTCCTCTGGAAGTGCTATTTTGAAGAGGAGAGATACATAAAATAAGAGTGCATTACCTACTCAAGTGGAAAGCACAATTTCTGCAAAAGGACTCAACTAAGCAAAGATGCATCTGCAATAAAGGCAGAACTATCATGTTGGAAGTTGTCCTTTATCCAGTGGACAAGAAATAACAAGCAGCCCAACATCAAAGGGAACATGCACAGGAAATGAGAGTAGCTTTAACAGTTTTCAAGAGTTTTTTACTAAGGAGTGGTGCTTTTTTCCCACTCTGCAATGCTAGTTACTTTCTCTAAAATAAATAAAGAAAATGCATGGTCGCTACAACCTACCTGCTGATTACATGGAACTAAGTTGTAAATACGAATGAAAAAGCAGAAGAGGAATATTACACTTAAAATTAACAAGGTTTTTAGTAACTTATATTATTATTATTATTATAGTAATTTATATTTTTATTATGTTTTATTTTTAATTTTATTGTTATTTTAGTAATTAATATCTTTATTTTGTTTTATTTTTAATTTTAAGCAAGCATATACTACTTGAGTGCCCCAACATGTTCACTGATTTTGGCCACAGCTACCACAAAAGTATGTCAGGAGGTGAACTCTCTGTCATGCTCAATCTTATTTTTACAATTTTAATTTTGAAGGAGGTCTTTTATCGTTATTAACTTTAGCAGAATTACTCTAACTTGTAACTTAACTCAAGGTACACTGAAACTATCTGAAGCCATAGAATCAGAACTCAAACAACTTATCGTTTTATTTAATCAAAAAGCATTAACTGTTGCAAAAATTCTAATTACTTCATTTATACGCTTGACTTCAATTGAACACTGTGATATTTCTTGTAATAAAGCTGTTCTGGCACAATATCTGTACAACTCAGTTCTACACAAGAAAACACATGGTTATATGCAGCCTTATAAGCAGTCCGTGCATCATGATTTTTACGTCTATTCTAAAATAGGATAGTAGTCTTCTAAAATAATCGTGCTAGCTTCTAAAATATAATTGGTTTTGAATTTTTCAGTGTTAGAGCAGATGATGAGTTGAAGCCTATGGAACAGCCTCTTTTATTTGTTTTTTTTCATATCTGGCTACCTTAGATGGCTACACCAAGAATGAGGGAAGGAAAAAAAACCCTTCAATTATACAATAAGAACTCAGCAAAATTATCAACATATCTAAAGTGGTCTAGAACTATTATAATTCCCTGAGAATTAAACATTCTCCCCCCATAATTTGAAAGATTAAGGAAAAACATTAATTTAGGAGGTTTTGCCATGTATCATCAGGGATTGAGATTATTTACTTTTTACAGTGTGATGGGCTTCTGGGCCTCCTGTCATAGTTATCTGTCTGAAAGGGAGGCTGTTCAAGATATTTCTACTTCTTTTTTCTATGTCAGTAAAAGCTCAGTAAGAACCTCAACAGCTTTACTACCAACTGCTCCTAGATCAAACTGAACATTAAACAGATGGAACATATTACTAATAAAAATGTTTACCAGCTAGTCATTCAGGATCCCTGTTGAATCCAGCCATGATGCATATTTGCTGTAACTGATAATGAGAATCAAGAGGCTCTTCTTCAATAACACAGTCTTCTGTCTAAAAGTACAAGCAAAGTTCAAAGGGGTACAAGGGCAGCTTTGCTCAGCAAGACATCAGTGACTATGAGCTTGAGTTATCACATCAATTAGCAATGTCTGTACCAAAAACTGCAACGTACAAATGACTTTGAAGAGTTTTAAATCCAATGTGAATTGTTTTAATCTGTACAATAGTAGATCAATCTGTAGTTTTGCTGACCAAGGAAATTTTGCTGACCACTTTTAAATTGCTGAAATAGATCTGATTCTGGAAGAGTTTCAAGTTGTACTGCAGCTTCCCATAATAAATATTTTCATTGTCATCTCTTAGCCAGGACACTTCTTAGCACATTCAAAAGGCAACTCCAAATACCAAAAAAATTTAGAAAACAAAGCATTTCCATTCAGAAACTAGCAAATAAATGTCTGTATGTTGTTTTTCTACAGAGAGGGCATTTCAAATCATTAAATGGTTATTATTACTCCAAAGATGTGCTGACACAACTGCTGAAGCCAGGCCTTAAATGAACACCACTTTTTTTATGTTCATGAGCTAAAACTGTGTTATTTTTCAATTCTATTTTTTGAAAGACCTGCAAACATTATTACTATGTTATACAAATGAATAGCTACAACTCCTTTAGACAGGCTGTCGAGAAAACAGTAACATAATTTGAACTAATAGGCAAAGACATGCTAGTGGGGAAAAAAGGGCCTAACTAGAATAGACATTTTGAACGTGAGGGGAAAAAAAACAACCCGCTATGGATTAACTTGATAATATTTAAACAGAACTAGATCATAGAAGCATAGAATGGCACAGGCTGGAAGGGACCTTAGAGATCATCTAATCCAACCTCCCTGTCATGGGCAGGGACACCTCTCAACTAGATCACGCTACTCAAGGCTCTGTTCAACCTGGCCTTGAACACCTCCAGGGAGGGGGCATCCAGAACTTCTCTGGGCAATTTATTCCAAATTCTTACCACCCTTGTACTGAAGAATATCTTCCTAAAATCTAATCTAAATCTGTTCTCCTTAAACTTAAACCCATTTCCCCTTGTCCTATCAGTGGACACTCTTGTAAAAAGTCCCTCCCCAGCCTTCCTGTAGGTTCCCTTCAGGTATTGGAAGGCAGCTATTAGGTCCCCTCGAAGTCTTCTCTTTTCAAGGCTGAACAATCCCAGCTCCCACAACCTGTCCTCATAGCAGAGGTGTTCCAGCCCCTGGATCATCTTTGTGGCTCTCCTCTGAACATGCTCCAACAGATCTGTCTCTCTTATGGTGGGGGCACCAGAACTGGACGCAGTATTCGAGGTGGGGTCTCACAAGAGCAGAGTAGAGGGGGATAATCACCTCTCTCGACCTGCTGACCACGCTTCTCTTGATACATCCCAGGATGCGGTTGGCCTTCGGGGCTTATGAGTGCACTGCCGGCTCACGTTGAGCTTCTCATCTATAAACACCCCCAAATCCTTGTCTTCAGGGCTACTCTCAACCCACTCTGCCCAGTTTGTATTTGTGCCTAGGATTGGCCCGACCCAGGTGAAGGACCTTGCATTTTGACTTGTTGAAACTCATGCAGTTAGCACTGGCCCATTTCTCAAGCCTATCAAGGTCCCTCTGGATGGCATCTCTTCCCTCAAGTGAGTCCACAGCACCACACAGCTTGGTGTCGTCGACAAACTTACTGAGGGTGCACTCAATGCCGTCATCCATGTCGCTGACAAAGATGTTGAACAGCACTGGACCCAGAACAGACCCTTAAGAACACCGCTTGACACTGATCTCCATGTAGACATTGCACCATTGACCACAACTCTTTGAGCGCGACCAGCCAGCCAGTTCTTTATCCACTGAGTGGTCCATCTGTCAAATCCGTGTCTCTCCATTTTAGAGACGAGGATGTCATGTGGGACGGTGTCAAACGCCTTGCACAAGTCCAGGAAAATGACATCCGTTGCTTTACCCACGTCAATCAGCGCTGTAGCTTTGTCGTAGAAGGCCACTAAATTAGTCAGGCACGACTTGCCCCTAGTGAAGCCATGTTGGCTGTCACCAACCACTTGGTTATTTTTTATGTGCCTTAGTACAGCTACCAGGAGAATCTGTTCCATGATTTTACCTGGCACAGAGGTAAGGCTGACTGGTCTGTAGTTTCCCAGGTTGTCCTTGGTCCCTTTTTTAAAGATGGGGGTTATGTTCGCCCTTTTCCAATCTGTAGGAGCCTCACCAGACTGCCAGGACCTCTCAAATATGATGGCTAGTGGCCTAGCAACTTCAGCTGCCAGTTCCTTCAGGACCCGTGGATGTATCTCTTCAGGACCTGTGGATGTATCTCATCAGAACCCGTGGACTTGTGCACCTTCAGGTTTTCTAGGTGTTCCCAGACCTGATCTGCTCCTGCCCTGGGTGGTTCTTCACTCTCCCAGACCCAGCCAACATCCTCTGTGATTTGGGTGGTGTGATTCAAGCGGTTGCCAGTAAAGATTGAGGCAAAAAAGTTGTTGAATATTTCAGCCTTCTCCATGTCCTCAGTAACCAGGTCACCCGTATCCTTCCAGAGAGGCCCCACATTCTCTCTCGTTTTTCTTTTTTCTCTCACATACCTATAAAATCCTTTTCTGTTATTTCCAATATCACTGGCCAGATTTGACTGTCAGGGCCTTAGCTTTTCTAACCTGGTCTCTGAGTACACGAGCAACTTCTTTGTAGTCATCCCAGGTTACCAGTCCCTGCTTCCATGCTTTGTGTATTCCCCTTTCGTATTTGATTTTAGCCAGTTCTTTGTTCATCCATATAGGTCTTCTGGTGTTTTTGCCTGATTTCTTCCTTTTAGGGATGCAATGCCTTTGAACTTGGAGGAGATGATCCTTGAAAGTCAACCAGCAATCTTGGGCTCCCAGTCCCTCCAGGGCTTTATCCCATGGCACACTACCAAAGAGGTTCCTGAAGTGGCAAATTCAGCTCTTCTGAAATCAAGGGTTTCAAGTTTGCTGAGCTTCCCCCTCTTAGCTGCCCTTAGGATCTCAAACTCCACCATCTCATGGTCACTGCAGCCAAGGCTACCCATGAGTTCAATATTACCTACCAGCCCTTCTCTATTGACAAGAACGAGGTCTAACATGGCACCTCTCCTCATTGGTTCCTCTATCACTTGGATAAGGAAGTTATCATTAATGCATTCCAGGAATCCCCTGGATTTCTTGCTCCCCGCCGTGCTGTTTTTCCAACTGATGTCAGGGTGGTTAAAATCCCCCATGAGGACCAGGGCTTGTGAACGAGCAGCAACTCCTATCTGCCTATGTAGGGCCTCATCCACTTGGTCCTCCCGATTGGGTGGTCTGTAGCACACTCCCACTGTAAAGTCTCCTACCCTTCCTTTCACCCTGGCCCACAGGCACTCAGTTCTATTGTCATCACTTGCCAGGTGGAGCTCCATGCATTCTAGCCGTTCGTTGACATAGAGGGCAACACCCCCTCCTCGTCTCCCCTGCCTGTCCTTCCTGAACAGTTTATACCCCTCTAGTCCAACACACCAACCGCAGGAGTCATTCCACCATGTCTCTGTGATGCCGATCAGGTCATAGCGCTGCAGGCTCACAAGCATCTCCAGCTCCTCTTGTTTATTGCCCAAACTGCGGGCATTCATATAGAGGCATTTGAGTTGGGTCCCTGATGAGGTACCTGGAGCCCCCTGATGATGCTCAGATGTTTCCACAGTAACCAACCCCTCAACAACCCCTGTGCTCCATCCGCAACCCAGCATGACACCTTGTTCCCTTGCCAATTCACAAGACTGTGCGATCTTGCTAGTGCATTCTTCCCCCATAAGCACTGGCATACTGATTCCGGCGCCCTTCCAGTGATCCTGATTTCAGCCCCACCCCCTTTCATACCTACTTTAAAGCTCTATCTATGAGCCCTGCCAACTCCTTTCCCAAAACCCTTCTCCCTCTGTGGGACAGGCTATTACCGTGCATTTCTAACAGACCTGGCCTCTTGTAGATCCAGCCGCTGTCAAAAAACCCAAACCCCTGCTGGACACATCAGGATCGGAGCCAGGTATTAATCTGCTGGTACTTCCAGCCTAATCCCTCATCTTTGCCCACAACTGGAGGGATAGAGGGGAACACGACCTGTGCTCCTGATCCGTTGACCGGGCGCCCTTTCTATGGGAAGAGAAATATAGTACAGATGAAACTCAGCAAAACCACATTAAAAAACCCTTGAAGTTTATGGTTGATGCTCCTCCTCAGCAGAAGCAGAAGCAAGATGCCTTTCCACAGAGAGGGAACTGGAAGAGTTCTAGGAAACGATACATGCAGATAAACTTAAAATTCTGTGTGAACTTGTTTCAAGCCCCCCATTTTAACGGGGCTGCAGAAATGGGAGATGCTTTGTTATCAGGATTGCTGCAGCTGTTGCTGCTGTTTTGACCAATATCAAAACACTCCAAAGCCAAAAGCACAATCTGTGATACCTTAACCAAGAGGGAGAAGCCTCAAATGAAATTAATTGATTTTCACGCTGGTAAGAGGGGAACTGTTAATGAACACTTGCCAAGAAGCTACACATGCTATCTGTGGCATTCTCAGACAGTATATTGAAAGGCATTCCTTAGCAGGATGTAAATATTAATTAGTCTATAGAAATATTATCACAATTCCCGTTTCCTCATTAAAAATATTCTCTTTATTTAATTCAAGTCAACTAGCAAGAAAGGAAAGGAAAAGATGGAAGTGTGCTACTATATCACCTCAAGCTTTAGATACAGATTTAGATAGCTTTTGTCCCCCTACAGTACAAAATAAAAACAAACCTGCACAACAACAGTTTTTTTCCATTTGGGATTTATCATTAAAAATATATGATTTAATATATTTTATTTACAGAAATGCATAGTACCTTTTGGAATGCTTTGACAGAGACTCTAAGACACAAAGCAACTAAGAAGTAAATGCTGTGTATCAGTTAAAAAATAAAATAAATCAATTTTAGATACTTAATTGCTTTGATTGCTCATTCCATCTTAACATATAACTTCTTATTTCAAACTCCAAGTACTGGTACTATGACAATCAACAAAAATTAAAACCTAGAAAGATGTCTCTGACATAAGCAAAAATTACTTCCCAACGTAAGTTTATATAATGAAACTGAGGATTTATTCAATTTTATTTTATCTGTCTCAGAATTAGGATTCAAGATTAAGACAATTAATTCATTGACTGTAGGAGGAACTCTTGATGACCACCTTGATCTAAAAGCTACTGAAGACAGCGAGCAGAGAGAAATAGGAGAGTGATTCATCACACCATAACTGACCACAAAGGTTGCTTCAAGACTGAGTCTTAGTCTTAATCTTCAGATGGTTAAAGACAGATAAGGTAAATTCAACATTAAATCAGCATGTAAATACCACCTAAAAGCTATTCAAATTCAAATACATTTCTCACATACACAAAACAGTCCTAAAAACTGAAGAACTCAGAACCAGAAGTTAGCCTACATTATCGTAAATCACATGCTGCAGCCACACAGACTGTTAATGAATGAACAACATAAATATGTTTTAAAATGTGCTTCAAAACAAGTGGAGATGTGCTACTGAATTTTGGACCAACAGCTGGCAGAGAAAAACAAGTCTACCTCAGATTCACATCCTAAATTCACTGCCATTAAATGGTAATTAAACTTATTGGGTACTTTCTTCTGCTATTACTACTACAATAAATTTCAGTGTTATTTAGAGAAAAGCCTCTGGACATTCTCAGAAAAGCTTAAAAAACTGTTAAGTTTGTAAAAAGAAATGGGTTTGGATCTCTTTTCTTGTACCAAATATTGCCTCTCCCTGACAACGCATAGCAAGTTGGGAAGTTCTCCTCCAGGCTACATTCCCATTGAAACCAAAGTGATTGCCTTAAACCCTGACTTGATGAAGCAGAGGGTTGAACAACACCACTGGCATAAAGAGCTGCTCTCCTTTACTTCTTTTCAACACTCCTATCTGCTTTTTCACGATTTCCCTCTTTCATCAGACTATGTCCCTGACAGTGTTCATGGTGCAGACCCACAAACTACTGCGATGGCACAAAATAATCAGTGAGCTGAAGTACAGAAGTAAAAAATCCTATGCCAGACAAATTATGAGTTTAGTCCTTTAGATTCTGGGTGTAAACAGCTGTAATATTGTGGGTTAAATGTTTTCAGGAGGTGTAACCTTCAGCCACAGGGAAAGGCAAAGATACAAGGTACGTTTCAGGTGCAGAGGCTATGACTCAAAGGTTCTTCTGTGTGAAGAGAAGACACATTTTCCTCCTGATTTCCTCATGCATCCTGACTCAAAAGCAAGTTGGTGACAATTTAGAGAAACATCTGCTAGCACACCTGAGATTTAGTAGCTCATTTGGAGGTGAAAAAATGATTCTTGAAGGTAGCTTTGATCAAAGTATGCAAACTAAGTTATAACTTTGTCCTGTTGTTCAGTGTGGAAGACAAAGAATGATAGGCAAAAAACAAAATTTCCTTTAACAAAACCCATGATAAAAACCTACTTTTGTGGAATGGACCTTTCAAGATTGCAGATCTGCTGAAACACACATCTTCCTCTTTCTCTGCGAACCTGGGTAGGCTTGTGCCTGTCAGGTAGACAAAGCTAAAACTATACCATAATTTACGGCTGTCATCAGTATCAGTGTTCTCCAGAGTTCTGCTCAATTACTGAAACATCACTGAGGAAAGTTACCTCTTATATCTGCCTAATGCAATAATACATATCTACAAACAAATTACTGAGCAGTAATAAGGCACCACAGAAAGTCTTTTAAGTGCTGATATTTTTCTGATAAAGGCAATCAGCATATGTTTTCAAGTGTCTAATTTGCCGGTGCCTGTATAATCTGTGACTTCATTTTGCATCATTCTTCATCTCAGTCCCCTTTTGGATATGCTAACCCATAAACTGCACGTAAGGTTTAACATACATCAAAAAATATATCTGTAACTTTTCTCTCACGAAGAATGCCAATCTGTATAAACCATAGAATCATGGAATCATAGAATGGTTAGGGTTGGAAGGGACCTCAAAGATCATCTAGTGCCAACCCCCCTGCCATGGGCAGGGTGTATGGATCATCCAGCTCATAAATCCAAATCAAGTTTCTCGGCAATGCCCAGCACACAGGTGACACGGGGGGGCGGTTGTAGAAGCAAACCAGCTTTGTGTTGCATTGAGACAACCCACGGGGAGCTGTGTAGATCGCTCAGCCCTGAGTTGTCTGATGAGTCAGTGCTGCATTATACAAAGAACCAAAACTTGATTTGAGCCTTGACTCAACAAAGAATATGCTCTGAGTGTCAATTCAACCATTGTCCAGTTGCCTGAGATAAGGTATTCAGGCACAATCGATAAGGGGAAACTCCCTGTCACACCCTTAAAGACCCTCCTTAGGCATGGTACCTACGCAGTCTCGTACATCAGGGGATAAAAGCCCTACGATTCGGATTGGAAATCGGGGGTTGTTTCTCCAACTACACAGCTAGTCTGTGAGGAGATTCTTTCCCCCTTGATCGGGACTCCGGCCAAGGTAACTTTTCTGGGATTGAGAGCCCTTACCTGAGGGGGGAAGTGATTTCTTTTTTTTTTTCTTTTCAGCATGCTTTAAGTCTAGTGCGCTTGTGTGTTCTCTTGCTCTCGTGTGTGTAATAGTACATTCTGTGACTCTCTTGTGTGCTGTGATAGTGTATTGTAATAGTGTATATTTTGGTTTTAAGTTGCAATAGTGCATTTCTCCATTGTATCCATAAAAACTTGTAATAGTGGCGTATTGAATCTGCAAGTGCAGTTTGAGTAAATTGTTATCTTTGACCTTACAGTTAAACCTGTAAGAGCAGTGCAAATAAACCGTTTGCTTGAACCTTGTAAGTCGAGTCTCTTTTCGTCACACAGGGACACCCTCCACTACACCAGGTTGCTCAACGCCTCATCCAACCTGGCCTTGAACACTTCCAGGGATGGGGCAGCCTCAACTTCTCTGGGCAACCTTTTCCAGTGCCTCATCACCCCAGAGTGAAAAATTTCTTTCTTATATCCAATCTAAATCTACAACACCAAGCTGCGTGGCGTTGTGGACATGCTGGAGGGAAGGGATGTCATCCAGAGAGACCTCGACAGGCTTGAGAGGTGGGCCTGTGAGAACCTCATGAAGTTCAATAAGGCCAAGTGCAAGGTCCTGCACGTGGGTCGGGGCAATCCCAAGCACAAGTACAGGCTGGGTGGAGAATGGATTGAGAGCAGCCCTGAGGAGAGGGATGGATGAGAGGAGGAGAGGTTGGATGAGGCTTTGCGCAACCTGGTGCAGTGGAGCGTTTCCCTGCTCATGGCAGGGGGGTTAGAACTAAATGATCTTTGAGGTCCCTTCCAACTCTAACCATTCTATGATTCTATGATTCTGTTTCAGCCAATTCCTTACCCACTGAGTGGTCCATCTGTCAAAACCATGTCTTTCCAGTTTAGAGACAAGGATGTCATGTGAGACAGTATCAAATGCTTTGGATATATCCAGGTAGATGATGTCCATTGCTCTTCCCCTATCCATCAATGCTGTAACCTCATCATAGAAGGCCACCAAATTAGTCAGGCAGGATTTGCCCTTAGTGAAGCCATGTTGGCTGTCACCAATCACCTCCTTATTTTCTATGTGCCTTAGCATAGTCGCCAGGAGGATCTGCTCCATGATCTCGCTGGGCACAGAGGTGAGACTGACTGGCCTGTAGTTCCCTGGGTCTTCTTTTTTTCCCTTTTTAAAGATGGGAGCTATGTTTCCCCTTTTCCAGTCAGTGAGAACTTCACCTGATTGCCACGACTTGTGAAATATGATGGATAGTGGCTTAGCAATTTCATCTGCGAGCTCCCTCAGGACCTGCGGATGCGCCTCATCAGGTCCCAAGGACTTGTGCACCTTCAGGTTCTTAAGATGGTCTTGGACCGGATCTTCTCCTACAGTGGGTGGTTCTTCATTCTCCCAGTCCCTGCCTTTGCCTTCTGTGACAAAGTAAAAATTGTTGATGTCATATGTAATGTTGTAGACACAGTGCTGTAGCACGACACATTCTAGACATACCTAAGGGACCAGCTACAGAGAAACCACACCTGAAAGGCCTCTGTGTCTGAACACAAACCTTTTTTTTCCATCCCCTTGGGCATTCCCTCATCACTCCAAGCATTTTTTCTCTCAATAAAACTCATCTTACTCATAGATAACCACTTACATATGAAATTCAAATGGTTAATTTGGAAAAGCCTTCTCTTCCACGCCCATGCCAGAGCACTGGCATTATCAGCACAGCTCACACATATGTGTGCAGAAGTTAACAACTCTGAAACCTAGGGCTTGAATTACAACTAGCTCTTTCCTCAACCCGCTTATCTGGTACCCTCTTCCTCCTCTATTTTATTATAGCAGAGGGAAATAATGCTATTTTTGCATCAATAAACAATATCTGGTTTTCTCCATCAGCTTCAGTGGCATAAATAATACTGCTTTATTTCATTTGTATTACAAATACATTCCTAAACCGACAGTTTGAGAAATTAAATATAACCCAAGAAAAAATTGACTCTTGTTCATCTACTCATATAAGAACATTTGAATCCTATATATGTTTTTTTCTGTCAATTTTTAATATTTTGCTATGTTATCATGTAGAGGAACTCAAGAAACAGCAGCTGAATTGTATGATGTTGTACCACATGGTGCCATCTGTTGAATGATAGTGGCTCACACCGTTACGCAATATTATTAGACGGTTGTTTCTAACATGTAGTGGAAGTCATTCTGGCTCCCATCCAAACCTTAATAGGGACTTTAACCTTCCAGACAGCACTGACTGCTGTTAGCAAGATACAGCCTGCTGGATATCCTCACAATTTAGAAACATAATGTTGTGTAGTCACTTTCAGAAAGTGAAGATCCTAAGGCTATTTTTCACTGAAAGAGAGTACACAGACAATTAATATAGAAGGTAGAATGAGGAACACTCAAAGTCCTCCTCAGAAAGGATGTGGATTATACATGGAATCCCAGTAGAACAGCAAAAGACCTAAATTGTCATTACTCGGAAGAAATCAGTGATGTTATTCAGTAATAACACAGAAATGATAGTCAGAAAGGGATTATTTTCCCCATTCTATCTAGTAAAGCAGCATTTTATGATTCTTATCATATTTAGTGTGAAACAAAACTGATCCAAAGGCTATATCTAGCTATAATAATGTCACATTTCTGCTTCACTGCCTTACAGTGCCAACAAGTCAGGAATGGAGACAGTTTGCTCCAAACCTATCCTCTCCACAGTGACCAGGCACCAGCTTCATCAAGACTAGAGATGTGCCCCATTCATTACATATTTATGCAATAAATACTTTGTATGAAATACAGTATTCGTTCACAAGATAATATTCAGTAATGTTTTTTTAACCCTGCCATGTCAGCTTCCATGGGAATATATCATGCACTTATTCACAAAATACTTTCTTTATAGTCAAGAACCAGTTTTTATTTGGCAGCTGGAGAAACACTGTTTCTAGCCCCTCCTAAAGGACCTTAGGACTTTGACTGTCCAGCGCAAAGTGTTAAATACCAAGACAGAATAATGAGTCTGTGAATTTCAGGAAACTCCTGGGATGGACCTGACACTGAATGACACCTCCAGAGAGCAAATAGCTTCAGATCAGGGTACTGTACATTGAAAGGAACATCTATCACAGTGGACATCTTAACAAATTGTATCACACCTGTAAGGGCTGTATAAATGCCCTGACAGTTCACTGACTGATAAAACATAGGAAGAACTGAACAATGGCATTAAAGGCTATGCAAATGTTTAAGGTTTGGAGGTTCACAGGAGGTTTTTTTTCCCTATCAACCTCTATTTAGACTAGTCATTTCAATAGTCTTTGAACTAAAATCAAACATACTCATTTTTCATCTTAATATTTGTCCAAAACATAAAAGGTAGATCTTATGACATCTGTTTTCCGTCCAGGTTTGTTGGAAAACTCCCAAAAGACTGGAAATGCACAAACGAGGATACTAGGCCTCTAAGACTCCCACCAGTAGGTGCATGCCCAATACCTGAGGAAAGGTATTTCCTCAGTGCACCTGACCAGTCTGGCAGCTGCCAAGGTATTCTGAGGGAAATCTTTGCCTTTAACAACTTCTGGTGCTGGTATTTTGGGAATTCAGCGTGACTAAAAGGAGCACTTGAACACTGAAGATTTCCTACAAATCTGCAAAAATACTGCTGTAGTTTTTTTGGGAGAGGTTAGCATACACATTTTTGCTGGTGGGAATGATGCTTTGTTAGGTTAAAAAAAAAGTCTATGTAGTCCAGAGGTCACATCAGCATCAGACATCTGACAGAAGGGATGATCATCCCCACACAAGGCTCCCTAGAACCCAACCTTCAGGCTAGAGCTCCTTGAGGCAAAGACAAACTGTCTTTTGTGCTGTGTACAACACTGAGCACTCTGAGCTCATCATAAAGCAATAAACCAAATCATTTCCTACACAAAAACTCATAGGGTCACATGCAATATCACAGCACTCAAGAAAGACATTCTACTGCTACAGTATTATGTGGTTGAAAACCTATACTGGCAGCAGAAAAAAAGATAAATACGAAAATATCACATATTTTTACCTCAAGCTATAACCAAAGTCTTCATAGCACAATATGCTTGAGAGAGAAGCTGCAGAATTTTACAGAGACTTCACATTTGATAGTTTAAACCATTGTAAAATTCCTACCCAGCTGGACAAAATGTAGTGGAAAAGAGCTGAAAATTTTCCTTCTATGAGGTACATTTTCTCTTCCTTGTGTGTAAATGAGATAAACACAGCTGTTTTTTCACTGCCTTTTTTGCATCTTTGACTGTGGTACTTATCTCATTTCAAGACTGGTATACACAGATGAGCAGCTCAGAACCTCCCGCCTCCCAATTTTTTTTTAATTTTGGATTAGCTAATGCACTAGAGGTCATCTGCAGAAGGAAGACATATGGCTGTTATCATATATTTTAGGCTTACACAAGATTTCTGTAACATAAGTTCTTAAAAATCTTCAAAGTCCCCATTATTCAAAATGTTTATGGGGTCCCAGATATGATTTTCTTAGACTACTTTAAGCTAGGACACAAAATAAGCCAAAGAAAGGTTGCTTCCCAAAAAACAAATACAGAGAATACATGAGATATACACAAATACTTTTTGTTTAAGGAGGAAATTGCGTCTGAAGAAGATGCAGATATATGAGAAGCATTCCTCAGTTTTCCCTATAGTGGCTGACACTAATATGTTACAAGCTTATCTTATAAAACCCTTAGGATGCTTACCACCTTAAAATAAAAACAGGTATTTTCCTGACAATACTCACAGCATGGTAAGTCTTTTAAAAAATAACTTGGTATTCTTAATCTCCATCAATCTTAGCCCCAATGTCACCAAAACATAAAGAAAGCAAAGCAAAAATATCTGTTTTACTTCACAGTAAATGTCAGGTTCAGATATTTACACAACTGCTTAGATACTGAGGAAGAAAACATATTTTTGTTTCAGAGCATGGAATAGTAAAATCACTGACAAAAAAATTCCGTTGATGAACTCAAAAATGATCATCAGATAATCACAATAGTGATGTTCCTGGGAATGTGATAAAGTTTTCAAAGAGTTGTAGTTACCTCAGAATTAAAACCATCAAATGTTTCAGATCTGCATCTTGCAACAAGTTGCACCAAAAGCATAATTGTTAAAAAGAAAATATATGTCTATAATCAGCACTGGTAATAAAAAGCAGATTACCTAATAAAGGTAATGATAAAAAAGGTAACCATGATCTGATCATTAAACAATTGCTGAACTTTCATGTATTAGTATTGCAGCTTCTCCTTTAAAACATGAAGTTAAAGCTGGACAGGGAATAAGCAAATCACTGGACAGTCCTGAAAACTTTTTCCAAGCGTTTCTTTTCTCAAACCCTTCCTTTTCTATCTCTTCTTTTTCCTCTCCACATCAGTACTACCATTTGTTCCTACCTAACCAGGTCTTTCTCTCCTGCAGGCAGAGTTAAAGCACAGTAGAAGGTTCTCCTGGGTCTGGCTAAGATGAGTTAGCTTTACTCAGTGCAGAACAAGAGAAAATCACAGCTCAGGAATAGCCAGATTTTTTATTTTCACTCTTGAGGAGACTGCGTTCAGCAAGCTAGAGGGCTTGAAAGCATTCGTTACCCCCAAGCTGTGCCACACGCTGCATCACGCGAGTGCCATCCTCCCACCTTCCACTCATGGCACACATGACTCAGGGCTGTCGCTGCAGGGATGCTTCAGCACTTAGGTAATTTAAAAGTTCTAATTTAACTGTCTTAATGCTTAGACATCATCAGCTTAAGCTAAATCCCTTCCTCCCAGGATTTTCTGCCTCTCTGTCTCTCTACATCAGGAACTGCATTTTTAACCACATTCAAGCTCTCGGTTTCAACTTATCTCTGACATTCATCTCTCTTGTGAGCCAGATCAGGAGCACCGGACACAGCGTAGTCAGAGGTAAAACTTCACAGTGAGCATCTACGTTGGCCACTAAGTAGCAACGTTATCGGAAGCAAATCTCCCGTTTTCCTGTGCAACGGCAGTTCATTCCAGTTGGTTATAGCATTTTTGGCAATATAGAAAATGCCACAATCACAAAGACATAGTATTTCTAAGAATACCAGTATGTTTGATACCTTTCACAGCAGGAAGAACAGTGTTAAACCACGTGGAAAATTCTTGCTAACCTGATGAAAGACACTGAAGAAAACTTAACAAAGGAAACAGCTCTTTCATGGCGGTGTCTTCCTGTATGGAAGCCGTATGTGAGAAATCACACATAATTGGTTCAGTGAAACTTGATGAAGATGAAGGTATTTTTAATTCTACTCCTTCCAAAATATTCTGCCATTCCCTCTAGCCTTTTCATTATTTTTATCCCCTTCATTTTTTTTGTTATAGGATAAGAACAGGTCTCAAACTTCTCAGTACATCATTTTACTGTAGATTTGAATTTTTATTTTTCCTTTCTTGCCCTCAGCTAAACAGCTGAGCCTCTAATTATAAACACTGACAGATTACATCTGAATGGGCAAGTGGAAGTACATTTGCCAGATTTTCCAAATGAAAATTTCTTAGAGGAGCTTGTGAATCAGCATCCAAGTCTCAGATGCACGGCCTGCTGTAATACTAAAAGATTCCTGATGCTTTAACACCTTAGATTTCCATATTGCAGAGCAGCAGATGAATAAGTGAGATTTCATGTTTAGTTCTGTGACATCCGTATCAGATATTACACATCAATCCTATTGTATTTCTAACAGGCATGGTGAGATCAGCAGAGAAGAGCTCCACCTTTCAAAGTCCAAAATCAGTCCTGGCTCTTCCCCTCTGCAGACTTCTACTCCACCATCAGAGTCCTGGGAAGTTTTTTACATGGTGAGCTTTTCCTCCCAATTTCAGAAAAGTTCACAGAGACGAGCAAATATTCCTTTTAATCTTTTTAATTATTGATGGAACTGAGATATAGATGGATGCTAAGCAGCTTGTCCAAGCTCATGTTTGTTAAGAATCACCTCAAAGAGTGTCAAGGAAGAAATATCTTACCTCCAGCAAGTAAAAATAAACATAGTCCCCTTCCTGCGTATGATCTATGAGTACCTGATCAATGACAAATACAGAGTGGTCCTTTAAGAAGCAAAAATATATTTGGGTGTTTTACTTGTTTTGACTTGGAAAGCGGGAAAAGAATGGAAGACAGAAAGAACTCAGTCCTCCTCAGCAGACAATTGCTTGTCTACTGTAACAGACATAAGAAGATTTCATTACAATTTAATGGCTCACATGCAGCAAGTATCAGTCCAGTTGCCAGTTAACAGGAACCCAATTTTGCAAGCTTTTCCCATCATGACAGTGCATTTTTTTTTCTCTCTCTTCAGTTTGTGAGCTTAAATAATTGGCCTCAGCTTGCAGAACCGAGATTAATTTCATAAAGATGTATTTCAGTTACTACCTGTAATTGCAGCACTTCAGTCTATGAGGTAGTATAACAATGTAATTTTCTACCTTGAGAAGAAATGGAGGAGGAAATAAGTTTACCAGGGATCTTTCCTCACCAATAAGTAAGTAGCAGTGATTATATCAGGAATATCAGCTCGAAGTGCAGAGTCAAATTTAACTTCATAGTTATAAACTATCTCATAATAGAAGAAAAGAAGAATAATCATTTTATTTTTTGAACAGTGAAGATTTATAAAATTCTTCTTTTACTTTCATTTCAAAAATTATCCAATTTGTGACAAAAATAAGTATTTTCTATGGTGTATCTTTGCTAGAAATGTCTTCATAAATAATCAAGCTAATGTACTGTACAGATGAAATACAGTATCAGCA
Source organism: Tauraco erythrolophus (assembly GCF_009769465.1). Taxonomy (NCBI): domain Eukaryota; kingdom Metazoa; phylum Chordata; class Aves; order Musophagiformes; family Musophagidae; genus Tauraco; species Tauraco erythrolophus. Next base: position 47,083,146 of record NC_141466.1, on the reverse strand, counting down.
GTATCTTTATGGTAGCATGAAAAGTTCTATAGCTATTATGGGTTTCCAGTGTATAACCATGCTGTGGTTTAGCTCCAGGAGGCAGCTAAGCACCATGCAGCCGCTCTCTTACTCCTCCCCTCAGGTGGGGTGGAGAGAAGTATGTAATAAAAGGCTTGAGAATCAAGATAAGAACAGGGAAGGATCAGTCATCAAACATGGCCACGGACAAAACAGACTCAGCTTGGGCACAAAACAATTTAATTCGTTACCAGTTCATTCAGAGAGGAAAATGAGAAACAAAGCCAGATCTTAAACACACCTTCCCTCACCCCTCCCTTCTTCCCGGCTATACCTCTTCCTCTCAGCAGCACAGGAGGACAGGGAATAGGGGGTTGTTTCAGTCAGTTCATCACATGTTGTTTCTGCTACTCCTTCCTCCGCAGGAGGACTCTTTACACTCTTTTCCTGCTCCAACGTGGGGGCACTTCCCACAGCTCTCCACAAAGTTCTCTGACTGAGTCCTTCCTGTGGAATCCAGTCCTTACCCTTCAGACTCTTCCAGCATGAGGTTTTCCCACGTAGTCATGGCTTCTTAGGGCGCAGTCAAGCCACCCACTCCAGCATGGACTCCCTTCCCATGGAGTGCAGATGCATCTCTGCTCCACCATCGGTCTCCAGCAGCATAGGGTCCTCTCCCACAGGAGACATTTGTCTACGAACTCCTTCAGGTGCAGCCATCCGCTCTGGATTTGGGTCCTCCACGTGCTGCGGGTGGATCTCTGCTACACCATTTATCTCCATGGGCAGCAGGGGGCCGCTGCCATCTCACCACAGGCTGCAGGGGAATGCCAGCTCCGTCACACCTCCTCCTGCTCCATCTGCACTGACCTGGTGTCTGCGTGGCCATTTCTCTCACATCTCAGCCCTCTCTTTGCTGCAGTCGCCCTGGGCCTGACTGACCTGATGAACCCCAGCAGTCCTCACTCAGGATTTTGTAAGAATCACTAGAAATACTAACAAAAAACCTCCTGACTTTGATAGCTAATATTTATTAACATGATACTTCAGAAATGGCAAGGTGAATAATCCACATCTTTACATGCTTTTTTTCCACTGGGATATTTAAGGGCAGATGAAAGAAAAGAGCTCCTAAGAGCCTGAATATTGCTTTTAAACCATAGGCAACTCTTTCCAGTTAGAAACACATAATGCCACTTAGAACCTTCACCAAAAAAAATGATAGGATTATTACTGTTACGAAGGCTAACATACAGAAATATAAATATTATCAATGTCAGCAGACAACAGGCCAACAATACAGCCTTCAGTCCAAAATTTAATTAATAGGAAAGGAAAGCATCACCACGATGAGCACTTAAGCGATAAAGAACTCTCCGCTGCTCACCACTAGCAATTCTTTCTTATCAGATAAGGGCCTGATTCTGTTACATTGAATATATCCCGGAAAATCTTATCCCTACGGAAACTAAGTTCAAATGACTTCAGTAGGACTGGTGCACATATGTGGATTGATATTTTCATTCACCAGATCAATCACTCTTCAATTTCAATATTTACAGCCTTTGGCCTTCAACACTAATGACTTAAAAGCTTCTAAAATCACACAATTGGCTTGAAATAATTGCAAGACTTAAAATAACACTAGATTTTTTTAATAGCCTCATTTAAGCTTCCAGAGATCATATTTTAAGCTCTTCGCTAAAACCATAAAGGATGACACTGTCTATTAAATGTAAGTTGAAGATATTACGTAACAATGTGTTTTTTGAAAACAAGAGGCTTTTAAAAACCACCAATGTTATGAACTAGTTGCAATAACTTCAAACAGTATATCATATCAGTATGATATGATACCAATTATGTGACATTAGTATGTCCTGAAGACCCTAAATGAAGTTAGGGGGAATCATCAGCTCCACAAATTTCAAAGCAAGCAAACATACAAATGAAAAATCTCAGGACAGATCACTTTCTCTTTAGGAAAAATAAAACACAACTCCAAAAGCTTACAAAAGAAAAAGAAAAACAAACAAACAAAAGCCCCCAAAACAAACAAAACAAGCAATTGTTCCATATATTGCATGTTTATAAGAAAATTAACACTTTATTTCATTTATGTCTTACAGCACTGTAAATATCCTACATTCGGAAAATTTCTGTTACCCGCTATGGTAAATATAGAGAAGAGAATTGTTTTGCATGCCTTACAGGAACTATCATTAACCCATTTACTAATCAGTGGTCATTTTGCTCAAAAGATTTCAAAATTTTTCTTAACTCTGCCAAGTCCATCCTTAGTTCCAGTCTCAGCTTCACCATCTTGTCTCAGGTAGCTGGCAGACAGCTACAGTGAGATATTCTCTCCTTCTCCCCTTTTTGCTGAGGACCATGTCAGGAGGCAGGTGAAAGGGCTTTACACCAATGGTTCCCATCAGACTATTCCCAGGCTGGCAAGTAGGAGGAGAAAACGGAAACTCTTCTGGTTTTGATGAGATGGAAGGAGGGAGTAGGTCAGAAGTGATTTAACTCAGAATCCTGTACTATTTTGACAGAAAAGGAGCAACAGGAAAGAACGGAGAAGTATTCTCTGCCTCTTCTAGCTGCACTGACTGGGAGACAGTTTTAGGAGACGGGTGGACAGATGGGGAAAACACCCATTTCCTTCAGGCAGCACTGACATTTGTTAGAGTTGCAGCTTTCCCAGCCATTGACAAACTGGTATAAACCCAGGTGCAAATCAAAAGCTCAGCATTTGTACATATACTAAAAATGAGTGAGATGAAAGTACTGGATGCCAATACACAGATAATGGTTGATCTGAACTACCTGCTGCCTAGGAAACAGAGGCACAGGTAACCCGCCAGAGGAATTTTAGCATGATAGTAACGTGTGACAGGTATGCTGCACCGAAAACAAGCCGAGGTCAAAGAAGAAAGTCCCTTCATCTCTCAGATACAAAACCTTTCATTCTCTTGCATGTGAATTTTAACAGATGTAAGACTGCAGCATTAAAAAGCAAGGTAACTCTTCTGCATTACTTCACTAATTCTTAATATGACTACTTGTATAACACTTGGAATAGTAGCACTTTTCTTTACTAATTTTCACTAGAATCAGCCATCACAAACATTCCAACAATTGCAACCCAAGTCTAACATGGCTGAAAGTAATCCAAGGCATTCTGAGCCTAGTCTAGCACCTCTCAAACAAACAATAAGTAAGCAGGGTCCAAAAACTATGAATTAAAACTTGATCCTCTGATAAATATGGATGTTCTCACAATTCTTCCCCTTCTTTGGACTTAAGTTACATAACTTCTATTCTACAGAACCAATGTGAAAATTACAGTGACAATTACATGTAATTTCAGTTTAAATATTAATCTAGTTGCATTAGAATTTAAATTTTCCTCCAGAAAAAGACTGGGAACTGTTGTTTGTTTGTTTGTTCTTTTAAAAATGTTGTCTGTGAATACAAAAGAGACCGTAATTACATTTTACAGAAAATACTCAGATTTTTAAATTAGAAAACTAGGTAAGAGTAGGTTTTCTTTCCAATGTTTAAAGAGATTCCAATTTCAGTCAAAATGATAGCTTTGACTAAATAATCAAATAAATAAATTAAATATATTTATTTTTGCCAAAGGTAAATGTTAAAATACTAATTAGCTGACATTAAGCTATATTTTAAATTGCATAACTTGGTTTACAGTAAGATCAATACCATTTAAGGTATTAAACAGATTAGGTCCTGTCAATATATTTACAGTTAAATTACTAGTAGGATAGCATATTTTGTTCATGCCTATGATATCACCTGGTGAAAGTCTTAGATGGTTAATTCTTTAGCTTGCTTACTGACAAAAAACTATAGACCACCTCTTTTCATCACATTCTCATTCAGCAGCCGAAGAATCAGGAACCAAGCAATGACCTCATGTTCTCTTGAAATTCAGGCAGCAAATATTTTGAGCCTGTTGCTCATACAAGATTAATGAACATCATCTTAGCACAGAAGCATTCTTCTCTGCATTACATCCCAGCTCATAAAAAGATCAAATTTGCTCTGTAACTTTTAAAACAGATCTGGTTTTCGCAGTTGCAGAAAGCGATAACAAAAAGAAACATACTGTGCAAAATATATTCACATTTTTGTGCTGAAGCAGGCATTAAAACTTTTGTTTGAATATGCACAATTTTGGAATACTTCCTGGTGTTCAAAGTAATTGCTGTTCCCTAAAACAAGCAAACAAAAATCTAGTACTAAATTCTCTGGATGTATTCAAGAAAGACTGCATAAACAAAAGAGTATTACAAACTTACAAAACTAATAGAACCTCATGAAGTTCAACAAGGCCAAGTGCAAGGTCCTGCATGCGAGTCAGGGCAATCCCAAGCACAAGTACAGGCTGGGCGGAGAATGGATTGAGAGCAGCCCTGAGGAAAAGGACTTGGGAGTGCTGGTGGATGAGAAGCTCAACATGAGCCGGCAATGTGCGCTGGCAGCCCAGAAAGCCAACCGTATCCTGGGCTGTATCAAAAGAAGCGTGGCCAGCAGGTCAAGCGAGGTGATTCTGCCCCGCTACTCTGCTCTCATGAGACCCCACCTGGAATACTGCATTCACCTCTGGAGTCCCCAACACAAGAAGGACATGGAGCTGCTGGAGCGGGTCCAGAGGAGGGCCACAAAGATGATCCGAGGGCTGGAACACCTCTCCTATGAAGACAGGCTGAGACAGTTGGGGCTGTTCAACCTGGAGAAGAGAAGGCTCCGGGGTGATCTTATTGCAGCCTTCCAGTACTTAAAGGGGGCCTACAGGAAAGCTGGAGAGGGGCTTTTTACAAGGGCATACAGTGATACGACAAGGGGCAACGGCTTTAAACTGAAAGAGGGGAGAGTTAGATTAGATCTAAAGAAATTTTTCACTCTGAGGGTGGTGAGGCACTGGAACATGTTGCCCAGAGAAGTTGTGGATGCCCCATCCCTGGAAGTGATCAAGGCCAGGTTGGATGAGGCGTTGAGCAACCTGGTATAGTGAAGGGTGTCCCTGCCCGTGGCAGGGGGGTTGGAACTCGATGATTGAACCCTTCCAGCCCTAACCATTCTATGATTCTATGATTCTATAATGGGAGATGTACATGACCTCCTCCTGTGTCTGTATAAAATCCAGCCGCAGGCTGATCAGTCACAGGCTGATTCCAGTCGCAGTCACACATCTTGAATGATCACCTGAAAAACTCACCCGTATGGGTCTCCACACCATCAGAGAGTTGTTCTAGGCTCTGATACAGGCCTTCTTCGTTAAGGCAGGTCATGGCAAAATTTTGAAACTTTGAGAGATTCAGCTGACCTAACTTTAGACACCTCCAGGATCAATCCCCATATATTAGCTGGTCATTAGACATCTGCAGGACCAAGGCATTACCTACTCTTTCTGGAGACTTTAAAGGGAGCCTAAGATTCAGAAACTAAGATCTCCACTTAGTCTGGTGAATCCTCCCTAAAAAGGAGCCAATCATACATGGAAAACTAAATAAGTAGGGAATAAAAAAAACCCCACAGAATCATAGAATTGTTCAGGTTGCAAAAGACCTTTAAGATTATGAGTCCAACCATTAACCTAGCACTACCAAGGTCACCTCTAAACCATGTCCCTAACCACCACACCTACATGTCTTCTAAATAACTCCAGGGACAGTGACTCCACCACTTACCTGGGCAGCCTGTTCCAATGCCTGATAACCAATTCAATTAAGAATTTTTTCCTAATCTCAAATCTAAATCTCCTCTGGCACAACTTCAGACTGTATCCTCTTGTCCTATCACTTGTTACTTGGGAGAAAAGACCAACACTCACCTCACTACAACCTCCTTTCAGGTAGTTGCAGAGAGTTATAAGGTCTCCCCTGAGCCTCCTCTTCTCCAGGCTAAACAACCCCAGTTCCCTCAGCCACTCCTAATAGGACTTGTGGTCTAGACCCTTCACCAGCTTCAATGCCTTCTTTGGACACACTCCAGCACCTCAGTGTCTTTCTTGTAGTCAGGGGCCCAAAACTGAACACAGAACTCAAGGTGCAGCCTCATCAGTGCTGAGTACAGGGGGACAATCACTTCCCTAGTCCTGCTGGCCACACTAGTTCTGATAGAAGCCAGGATGCTATTGGCCTTCTTGGCCAATGAACTAATTTTCACGTGGCTCAGCTTTATTTATTACATTTTATGAAAGTTATCAAAACATTCTTTTATATAGATCATAAAAACATTTGCTTTCAGTATAAATCTCTTTAAGTGCCTTTACTACGTAACACGGAGTTGTAACAAAGAATATCAATATGTCTTGCAGGCACATTATAAATATATCCATATTCTAGACAGCTTCAGCATTTTCAAAGTACACGATCGATCAAAAGTCAATTACCTAAACATATGAGGAAGCACTGAATTTTTGTGAGACTAACAAAAATAATAGGCATTCCCACTTTTTGAAAACAGATCATTCACTTACAAAATACATTTTAGGGACCTAAATTTGAACACTTCTGACCTAGTTCTTAAATGAGAAATCTGGATGGGTGACAAACTGCCTTTGATTTGCTGAAAGGATTAGTAGGCTATATTTTCCACTGAAAGTAGATTCTTCTCTAGAGCACAACAAAAATTAAACTATGCATGTGTTCAGGACAGATTACAAATCAACTGAAGCACCTGACTGATACCACAAATGCAAATATGAGGTCTCACAATTAACTTCGCACAAGAAAACAGACTGACCAGGAGCTACCTGAGGAATCACTACACGAGGCACTGTAATGCCATCAAGCACAACAAAACGCTACCGTGCTGCATCATGAGCTGTGTTGTAACTGAAAGATCATAAAATAGCAGATAACAAAATTATTTTTTAAAATCACTATAGGCAGGATCTAGCTACTACCCTGTAATATTTCAGTCTTACTGAAATACTGACTTTCAGGATTACTGCAGGTTACAAAGCTCTCTCTAATGAAGCACAAAGTCATTTTTCAGAAGATTCTAAATTTTAAATATTAAATATTTTTCTCAGTAGTTTTTCATGTGTCAACTAATGTTGGTTTTGTTTTCATTTAGAATGAAAGCAAGGTTTAAAGTGTCAGAAGACACATTCAGTCAAAGAGTTATTTCAAATTTTAGTAAGATTCAGTATGAGATAAAAATAACTGTACACACTGAATTTACATCTTCTGTTATTGAGCTAAGGGGCACAAGTCAAAATTGGGTCTTTTGGATTTGGTTTTTATTAGCTTAAACTGTTTTTTAACACTTATATTATGTGATGCTGAGGACATAAAACAGAGAGAACTATGCAGCTTGTCCTGAAGCATGAAAAACAATTTGGATCTGAATATGTTACTTGGGAATGTTTTTCTGCTGTTGCAGAGAAATGAGAGAGATTTTGTGTCAATAAGTGATTCTCATGACAATATAAAATAAACATTCATGTAATGCTTTTTGTTTATTATGATTTTTTGAGCCATGATGATCAATTCTACTGTTGCCATCACTTTTTTTTTTTTTTGCTTCATCATCACGTTCCCCTTCTCCAGTCTTAATTTCTTGACATGTTATTGCAAATGGAAATACCTCAGTCTCTTCCTTGTTACACTTCAAAATCTTTACTTGAAAAACAAGTTTGGTTTTTTGCCTTTTGGGGTTTCTTTGTCAGATAAGTATTGTTTCATCTTTCTGTGCACTTAGAAGTTATTTTGTTACAGCTATATATTCAAAAAGAATATGCAAAAAAATCCTTTTTCATTATCTGCTACAACATGGAAAGAAACATGCACAGCTCTTCCTTCAGCTACTATATTTGACAAATTTTTGCTAATTTAATGGACTTTGTTCATTTTCACATTTGTTCACATTCTCAGCATACTTTTCTTTGTACGTTGTCAGGTAGTCCTAACATTGCTACTAACTCATGATCTCACTGACACACAGTCAGAGGGTTCTCAAAGCAAATGTCAGGGTAATGAAGCAACACCACAAGATAGTAGCATCCTAGAACACCACAAAAGCCATGTGAAACATAAAATTTATAAAAAGCAAATTTTGATGTGAAATTCAAGATTACTTTGAAAGCATGAAGAATTAATATCTCTGTTTTAATTCTGTTACCACTACTTGTTTACCTGCTGGTTTTTATTTAATATTACAATGAGAATTCTGAGAAGCATCTCCTTTGTAAGGCAAGATGTCATGAAGAGCTTTTACTCCATTACACAGTCTCTCCTTCAGAATCAAAATTTTGGAGCACTATCTCATCTGTGATAGATTTTTCAATCTCTTTCCGAAAGCAAGATAGATCACACATTCTCAGAAACTGCCCTGTAAAATCATTGCTTCCTGGTAGGCACACATGGCCTTGGGAAGGTACATGAGCAGTGTTCTTCAGAAACACGAAACATTTTTCCAACTGTGAATAAGATCAAAATTTAAGATGCATTTGGAAACAAAATTATCCCTTCCAAGTTGCTCAACCTTATGTATGAGAAATTTAAATTAAAAACCCATCCTGAAGAAAACACAAAGCAATTACACATCTGAACATGTTTTCAAACACCTTACATAAAGTTAAGAGATGAAAATAACAATTCGCAGGGGCAGAAGAATATTTTCAGCACTGTTGCTTGATTTTACCAGCCATGATCAACAACATTACTACCTAATTTTAATGCTGGAGACAGGACTGAATCCTTCACTTAGATATAGTATGCTTCATTGTTGAAAATCTGAAAATTCATTTACCAATATTACTCAGTGAGGTCCAGCCCTCCTAGACTAAGCTTTCTGATAAGCAAAAGTATGAAGTACCATAGTTTGCTTTGGTGTTTTAGTCTTGTTCTTTCTCAGAACTGGACCTCAACTGACTTCAGTTCTTTACAGTAACAACCATTCTACTGAAATTCACAGCATCATACTTAGATAAAAGCTGATCATCCAAAAAGCAGTGAAATGTGCATTCAGAAGCTGTAATGAGATTTTTTTTTCAGATGGAAAGCAAGACAGGCATATCTCTTGAATAGTATATTAACTCCTTAACAATAAAAGCTTTTCCTTTTCAAGGCTCCCTGAGATTTCATACAAAAATTTACAGAAGATGTAACATTGCAGAATAGCTCTTATTAGCTATTGTGTACTTCCAGTTCATTTCCCCTCCTACACCTCTCCTTTCTTATCTTGTCTTTCCACTTTCTTCTTTTAGAAGGACATTAGAAAGGCAACTAGAGCCTTTATGCAGAAGAGGAAAAACATAGCCTATATATAAGCAGAATTACCTTTAATTAGATTGCATGTCAAGGTTTTTCCTGAAGCATCACTAAGCATTTAAGATTTTAATTTTCCAGGCCTTTGAGACTAGATTTCTCTAAAAAAAAAAAAAAAGAAAGACTAAATCTCAGAATCTATTTGACCTGAAGAGTTAGGGGCAAATGACAATACTATTAATTCCTAGGTCAGGAATGTTGAGTTAGAAAATTATTTAGAGTTGTAAATAATACTCAATTACAAATTCTGTCATTTACTTTTCATATTTTAAAACATCTAAGGTTTCTATTTTTAGGGCTTTATTAACAACTAAGAGACCATTAGGCTTTCTTTGCTGTACAGGAATAGGGAGGTTGCTTTGCAATTTCTTGGCTATAACATAAAATTCATACCGTTCAGAATGTTTTAAAAATGAAGGGAAGCAGGAGGGCATTGTTTCAGTTATTGATTTACCTAGCTTGCTGACTGAATATCAGGTGGGAAGGGAAAGAGTTTCTCAAGGTGAGTCATAATGATGAGGTAAGTACCTTTGAGAAGAGAATGGTGTTTTTTTTTTTTTTTTTAATTTCTTTGAAAACAGTAAGCCTAATAAGAAGGCAGACAGGTCCACAGCCTATTGAAGTTCCTCGACATTCCTAGTTTCTTGAAACAAGTTGTTTCTTCTTGTTCCTTTCCACCTGCCATGGGACACAGCCTTGAAAGCCTCTGAGAGAATCTGTATTGATTTCCTCTTAAGGATGGATTAGAAGAATGCGAGCCTTGAGGAAAATAGCTGCCATTTCTCTATAGTGTACTTTAAAAGAAAAAAATCCATTTTGTCTCTACTAGCTGATTCCAGCGTCAGTGAGTAATAGCTCTAAAATACTTTCCAAGTCTTAAAAACTGTGAATGAGACACAAGTTTCCCTTTGGTCATGCTGCTTATCTTTGTTTTACTAGCACAGATCTATCTCAACGTTAACAATGTGATGTTAACAAATGCTGGGACATTTACACCCTTGATGTCATGGACTATTTGCTCAATAGCTGAAGGAATTACCAATACCACTTCATAGGAATACTTGTATACTTCCCTATGTAAAGTGAGTGAGTCTTATTCTACTGTTGTTCAAGTTTCATCTTTCCAAACATTTTATCATGTTGTGGATATAAAGGTTCAGAAATCCTCATTGTGAAAACTCTGAATGAGTTACCTTTTTTTAAGGACCTGGATCATTCATTGACTAAAATGAAGATATTTCTCTGGTTTTAATTATCATGGGTGAGATAGCATCATATTAATAGCATCTATCTGCTGTATAACAATAATTGCCATTTATCTCAATATAGTCATTAGGGATACTCCTATCTAGGTAAGAAGTTGAGATAGAAATGCAACTTAGTGGTTAAACATCTGGTTTGAAATAACTCAAATCCCTGGAAACACAGATTTCAAATCACTGCAAAGCAGCCTCAGATCTTAGGCTTTCAAAACAGTCAAACTAAATACCATGCAATTTACTCTGTAGGGATAATCAGACTAGTATTTAAAAATGAAGTTCAATCTGCTCTGCAGGGTTACTAAAGATCCAGTGATAGTATCCATAGGAGAAATCTTAATGACTCATGTGGTCCACACTAAAGCTTGTACGTTGGTCATGCTAATAACTGCATGCAGCACAGGTATGAATAAATTCAACAGTATGACAGGCACAAAGTTACTAACACATCTTAGCTCCAAGTTCCTGAATGATTCTGTGTAAAAATTTGAAACTAAAGGGAGACTTCAGAATCAAGTCACCATGATACAAGATGAAACAGATTCTGAAATGGCCTATCGGAATGGACTATTTGAAGCTTTTTCAAATAGTCAGTGTCACATTAGCAGTATCCTCTAGCGTTGAGAACCTAGAGTGATCAGTAAGCCAATTCCTAGCTACACCTTTACTCTTCCTTTTTTTTTTCATAATAAATACCATTATTTCACCCACTAGAAAGGAATATACCAAATTCCCAGTTTCATATGGAACTTAGTTCCAGTTCCAACCTTTTTTTTTCCTCTTGTTTTTTGCCCAATCCCCTACAATTCAACTCACACACTCAAATCCACCTTAAACGTACCTATCAGTCACATATGGCACTACCAGCCTACCTACAGACTACAGCACTGGCTCCCTTTCCTCTCTCACCTACAGAGGTTTCCAGTCCTTCAGTCAGCCTCAGTGACTATCTCGGCTTTCAAATCCACTGAGAAAAATCTGGAAAGGTCCTTGTGTGAGTCAGCAAAGCGAAGCAAGTTATCTATCAGCCAAAAACTTGTCTCTGCATCAACACTAAAGAACACTGAAGAAACCACAACATCCTGACAAGATTTTTTTTCCTGATTTGGGAGTTCATTTGGCAAGGGAGTACAAACTTCCAAATACCTAGGCATAGAGTCTGTGCCATTTTAAAACAATATCAGAGCTCAAGGGATCTAATTGGCTATACTGATATTTGGCAATAACAAATCATGCATACCTGAAATTATTCTTCTGATTTAACTGGAAGATACCATGCTTCGCTTTCTTTATTGTATGTTGGTATGGGGGAATATAAATGTGACTATGTCTAAAGGTGGCTCTGCATTTTAAAGGATGTGCAAGTAATCCACAGCCAAAGTTATTCGTCAGTAAAAATGTTTTAAATATTTTTAATATTTTTAAAATATCTTTCTAAGATCACAAATGTATTTCTGTTAATAACTTTTTAATGCAGAGCACCAACATACCTGCCCAAAGTCTTCAGTACAGTTACACAGCCTGTATCAATATTTTTTCTTCTAGTATAGTGAAACAGTGGTAGTTTACACATTATTGCAATTACCAGGTGTTTACAGTTGCTATGCCAAAAAATAGTCCTAATCCATACATCAAGAAATTTTAAAACCTGTGTAACATCTGACAGTAAGACTTGAACAGTATTAAATATTAAAATAGATAAGTGCATTGTTTGAAAATGAGCATCTTTTAATAAACAGAAAGAAAGCATAGAAATACAAAATTGTCTTGCATTTGCTGTCATCATGTACAATCAAAAACAGTACCTGCTTCCAACAATATCTCCTTAAACCTATATAGTGCACTGCCTTATTTGTTGGAGAGGTGTTGTAGGGCTATCAATAGCAGAAAATGAACAGGTATATGATCGCTTCTGTTTGATTAAAAGTCAAATAGTAAGATTATTTAAAAATTGGAAAATAATTTATTTACCAATAAATGTATCAATATATTCCTAAATCAGGCAAACAGAGAATTAGTATATGTTGTTAGTTTTAGGTACAAATGTATATCTATAGACCAGTGACATAACTAAGAATTTATCAAGAAACGCACAAATCTGAGAGAAGTACGCTTAATAACCTGTTTTTAATAATGTTGCTTCCACCTTACAAAAAATCCTAAATAATTATTTAATAACTATATTGATGCTACTATCTGATGATATTATTAACTAAGAAACTGTCGATCTCATTTTTAAACATTAACTACATAAGAAGCAGAGCTTTCATTGTTGTGCATTTCTTAGAAGAATAGTGCCCTAATTTTGAAAACTGTGTAAATCAAACTCTCAAAGTGCAAAGTAAGAGTAATCTGGCCAAAAATTACACAATTTCTGTTCTTCCAGTAAGTGAGTATTTAAAACACACAACCAAGTGTTTTCAAAAGTAAGTGTGAGAGAGATCGACCTCATCTAATTTCAGCAGGTAATCTTCAGCAGGTAACATTAGGCTACAAATAGTCAATACAGAGATAGGCACCTCCAGAAAGCAATTGATCTGACCTTTCTTAGACATCTCTGGAGATGCCTTTTTCTACCTAAGATTATGAATGGAACCACAGTGACAGCCATCAACTTACGCAAGTACCATGAAGTAAAGAGAGGCAAATTCCACCTGAACGTACTTTTAATTGTACAGTCTGTGCAAATTCCGTGTCATTTATGTTGCATTTAAGCATCGATATTATTTGATTTTGCAACTCTGTTCTATCTCATTTAAATTGGACTTGAATTAGCACTTACGTAGGGCAATTGCCTAAGATAGAATTTCATCCTGTGTGTCATCTGCGTATGTCCTTAGATTGTTAAATAAAAGGAATCCAAGCATTTCATTCTCTTTAGAAACTGTAAAATTCCACACATTCCCATCTGAGTTATCTTGAATCACTTATTTTCTCTAATAGTTTGAATGCTGAATCAACATCATGAAGTGCTGACAGAGACAGAGCAGATTCAGACGCAAAGAATCTCTGAATATTTTACTAAAAATTGTCACTTCTATAAACACAATTTTTACAAATAAAAAGTGCTGGAAGACTTGCTACAGGGACTAACAGAAGAGCACAAGGCTGAGGCAGGTTTATATATATTCAGAATTACACTGAAGGTACTACGTGCATAAAAACTAAAGCATTTTAAACCATTGTACTCTTAAAGAAATTCCTTTTTGAAAATATTCTTTGCAAAGTAGAATAACTACTTAGTTCAACAAAGACAAATGCAGAGTCCTACGCTGGGGACAGAATATTTCCAAGCAACACCTAGACCTCTGGGGAACAACAAGTTGAATACAAATCACCAGAGTGCCCTTACAGTAGAGGCGGCCAACCACCTCCTGGGCTGTGTCTGTAACACTGCAGCCAACAGTTGAGGAGAGTGATTATTCCCTTCCATTCTGCACTTGAGAGACCAAATTTAGGCTCCCCAGTACAGAACAAACATAGACATAAAGGAAAAATGCTGCAGAGAGCCACCAAGATGACCAGGGGGTGCAGTACAAGAGGTATGAAGAGGCTGAAAGAATTAGGTCTGCTGAGCTTTCAGAAGAAAATGCTAAAGGAAGATCTTATCACTTCAGCTACCTAATGACAGAGTCTACAGAAGGCAGAGCCAGGCTCTTACGGAGGAGCACCCTGGCAAGATGGAAGAAAACAGACACTGAAACACAGCAAATTCCAGGTAGGTATTAGGAAACATTTTTTCCGTTGACATTTGTTGAACACTGAAGCAAGTTGCCTGGAGAGTTTGAGGAATCTGCATCCCTTAGAACTACTCAAAACTCAGCAGGACAACACCTTGAGGAGCAATGTTTTGAGGCCATGTTTTAAGTAGGTCCTTGGTCCATATGACCTCGAGCAGTCCTTTCCAATCTGAATTAATCTACAGTTCTGTGAAAGTGTGGAAAAATAACGGAAATTGGGAGAATGGGAGAATATTGTCCCCCAAAGTTCAGCTTACATTTTAAACAATGAACCGTAATATTAGAGCAGCTTTGAGGTGATACCCAGTTGCCGTTCCCAGGAACAGAGTGTGCAGGAATGGATGTGTGAACAGGTAAAGCCTGCATCTGGCCAGATGGAACGTGCAATATCCCTGAAACAGGAAGTAGAGTGGTGCGAAGGTACCATGGCTCATCCCTGTTATCAGAGACAAAGAGTAAGATAACAGCACAGCTGCTGTCAAGAAAGATGGACCACAATGGCCTCCTCAGCAGCAATGGTGGGATCGTGCTCTGAAGCTGAACTTTGCTCATTATAATGTCGTTGTAATATGTATGACTAGAATCACTCAAGCTCCACCTAAAAGTAAATAAATAGTATAAAATGGTTAAAGAGAAGGGGGATGTTAGGGGCGAAGACTTGCATTGAAACGTCTGGGATCAGTCGATGGGCTGGACCTCTCTTTCCCCACCCAATTGGGACGCCTGTTGGATGAGAGCTCTGTGTTATACGCATTTACTTACTAACATTTTGCTGGCTATTTAGTATGATCACTGATCAGTTCTAGTTTCTATTGTTCTAAATCAAATCTATTTTCGCAGTCAGTCCCTGTCACCGGCTATCTTTGAATCTGTATCCTGTCACGAGCATCAGTAATAAAATTTGTTATTTTAATATATGTCTCCAGAAACTTTATAATTGATATAATATAAGGGAGGATGACCCATTGCACTGCTGGCGGGATCCCTGAATAGATTAGGCAAACACCCTCCAACTTAGCAGGCTGTCCAGGGTGGGCAGGCGGGTCGGACACAAGGGTCTTGTCTTTCTTGGGAAACTGGTAGACTGGTCGAATTGCCCCTGACTTTTACTGAACTGACCTCTATTGGTCTGATACTGTGTCATTCCGTGACAGAAAGATACAGTAGCCATGTAAGTTCCTCCATTTTCAGTGGGACAGTACGTATTAACTCTGCAGAATTACAGAAGAGCCGCATTAAGAACTTGAAAACTTCCTCCAATTTAACTTATTCTATTTATTTTTTGTTAAATATATGTACATCTTATGGTAACTTGTAAAAGATGCAATGAGGTACATTAAGTAAGCATTATACATTGGAGACAAAAAAATATTGGATAACCTGAACTATGAAGCCGATTTTTTCTCAATAAGTTGCACTCCGTGCAAGTGGTACATGCATATGCCTAACGGTACCGAGCAACAGAGCCAGGGCTTTTGTTCACCACATTTAGTCCAGAAAGGAAGCCTGAAAAGAAAGCCCTTGGCAGTGAGACTCTGAAAATCTGGAGATCCAAATAGGAATGCTAAACTAGTTATGATGGTATTTATTTACTTTTATATATGGCAATGCTATTATTCCATGACATATAATTCTCTACCTATGAATCAAGGTAGCTAATGACCAGCAAGTTAAGTCTTGTATTTTACCAGAGTACATAGTATAAGACAAAACAGAGAGGAGAGAAGATTTCAAGCAACCTGCTTTTTCCCTTGCAGGGATGTAATAAAATCACTGTTTCAGAGCTTGGAGCATGGACTTTCCAGGCCGAAGTAATGTTGCAAATCATGACATTTACATTACAGCAGCACATTCAAAGCAGAACATTTTATCAGACTGACAGGTCATCTCAGCTCAAGGTTATAAACTGGGCCCAACATAATGCTTGTTCATATTTGCCAGACCAAAATCTTGAGGCATCTACAAACTTGCGTCTTGCCCTATAGGAATTTCTGTTAACTACTGGAAAACTGGTTGGCTTCTTTTGGTCTACTCAAACACATTAAATGCAAGAACAGTGTTGTTAGTAGACTTTTAGAAGACTTAAATCCCTCTTGAAAGACTGAACTTAAAGAGCATTCTATAGTATGGTGTATGGATGATTGAAGTGCTTTCTTCAGTCTCTAAATTTGCAACAGAGAAACCAGAGTTTTTCATTTGTAATTTCTTCAAACTGTCCTTTGTTACCTGATAGCATAAGCAACTCCAAAAGTATGTTTTCAGACTGTTAATAAAAGTGATTGTTAAAATTTTAAGATTTTAGAGTTCCTGGGTATTTCCTTTGTTCTGCAGAAATAGAAAGGCAATGAAAGAAATAGTCTTTTTTTCTGCAATGTGGAAGACTCTTCCCCACAAGTCTAGTGGACCTTTATAAAAATTCATCTGCCGAAAGTCACTTGTCCAGAAAGTACAGCACTATTCTAGCCAGTAGAATGGGAAAATCTAATTTATCCCTAATCATGTACAATCATAAAATAAGTAAAACTATGCTTTTTTAGGGAAATTATGTAGAACTCTTACGGAAAAGAGCAAGTGGAGATGGCAAGTAAAGTATGGAGAAAGCATAGCCCAAGTGATCTGCTGAAGGTTGCCCCGTTATCTAACGACAAGACTGCACAACAGTCACTCAACATGCAAGAGTATTCAGAATTCAGCAAAAGTCTCCTGCACTCTCTGTCACCTGGGCTAAAGCCTGTTCCTGTAGCCTCAGTCAGCATACCCTAAGATGAAATTAAGAACACATTTTACACGGAGAATTTTTTCCTTCCTAACCTTTATGCAAGGTTAACATAGCATATAAATTTCATCATGCTTAATTTCAAAGCTATGCTACTACTACCACACATTACAGTGGAAAAGGTTGCAGTTCTTAAAAAAAATAATTTCATAGTGTATGCAATCTACCCTTCAATTACAACTCTCCTCTTTACATTCACTTCCACTTTGGCTGAACTGTACTGCTACATAAAGCAGGAGCAAAACTGAGGAAAACAGCTTTTTGCCCTTAGTTTCTGATAAGCTCTCTTAACTTAGAGGCAACACTCACCCTATAAAAATACACTAATTTCGGTAATATTAATGGATTTTTTTAAGAAAAGAAATCTATATAACCACAGAAGCACAATATTTCCACAGCAATAAGCCATCATAATCAAAAATCATAGGGAAGAAAGGTATGATATCTAGTCACTGAAAGAAACGTGAGCAGAAGAGACTCCTTACGACAAAAAGTGAGGAAATGGATTAAAAAATTGTACTGGATATTAATAAACTTGAAATGGGAAGAGTATTGTCCCTTTGCTAAAGGAATATGTATGTATAGAAGGTATGCAGGGTTAAAGATGAGGAGGATTCAATTAGCAGAGATGCATAGGTTTCATTTTCCCAGGTAAACAAAATATGTAAAATGCAAAGTGAGTGAATAAAAGTGAGGGTGGTGCTGAATTAGACTGTTTCTTATGTATAACTTCCCAACTAACGTACTGTCACATTTCTCAACTACTATTTATTACCTTAGACAGAGTTTTAGTTACACCAAGTAAAATCCTAAAGCACCACTAATTAAAATTTTCATTAATTAGAATGGCAGTTTCCCAGGAAAAGACAAATTAAAAATTTTATATGACTCAAGATCTGACAGATCTTTTTTTTTTCCGAATATTCATAATTGGTATAACATTTTTCTTCCCTGCTCCTCTCCCTATTGTGTTCTAATTGCTTGTAATTCAACAAAACCTCTCTGTGTTTGCTATTTCTTAATTTGTTCCTTATGAAATTAATAAGAACTTATTTTTAAGAAGGGCACATTTCAGAAATGAATTTAAAGCAGATGGAGAAGACGGCAGGAGCGCAACACCAACAGGCAGCAGGTGAACAACACAGTAGGAGACATTTTATTTCCTTGATTTTTGTTTCTTGCTACCGAAGAAGACAAAATACGCAAAGAAGATCGGTAAAGTCAACATCCTATTATTCCTTAATATGCAATTTCTTTAGCTCTGGCTACTCTTAGCATGCCCAGGAGAGTCACTGAAAAGCAACTTCTATTTCTCATGGTTGTTTTAAATGGTTTGCCTCATGACCACTGCCACTAGACTGGCTAGTATCTCTAATGGTTTACTTGTCAGCTTTGATACCTGTTGGTTTTCTGGTTGGCTGGTTCTGTATCCTTCTATTGTCCTCACAGCACTAGCTGCAAGTGGGTGTTCGTATCTCACCTGACTTAACTGTGACTTTCAAGTTTTACACAATGTTCCTTAGAAAATGATATTCTATATGCATTACCTGCTGGATTCCTGTTTTTACAGCCTAGCTGTCTGAACAGGCTGGTTTTGATGTTACATACCTTACCATAAGGTTGTTCATTGCCTGCTTCTACGTGTAAGTCCTGATTCCAAACTCAGTCACAAAGCATTTAGGTTGCTCTCAAAGAGAGGAACTTCAGTATGACGTCTGGTTTCTTTATCTCTTTAGCCAAGTATTTTACTATCCATAATCCACACACTCTAAGAACTCTCAGATAAATGTTCTTCCAAACATGCTGTTCAAAATCAGCAGGGGAGTTTTACATACCTACAAGCCAAATTAAAGCCTACACCACAGCAAGCAGTGGCATTTTCAGATACTGAGAACCAATGCTTGACGTGCTGTGGAGACATTTTCTAGGACTAAAGGTTTAAAATGTTTTATACCTCAGAGTCCAAGGAATGTGTGCTGTTATTTGAAAAAAAGTTAAAAGTCCCATCCCTTTGAAGAATTCTGGCAAACTCCTCTTTGCAGTTTTAGCTAGCTAATACATCAGAAACGTCTTTTGGTGAATGAGCTTTCGCACACGTGCCAATAGTCCTGACTTACTGTTACCATGACACGCAGAATATCAATAGTAAACAAGATTTGCCAAACTTCCTTATACTTTGACCACTGTGCATACATATCTTAAAATCCTTCCATCCCCATTAACCAGTCTTAAAATGTGTTATCCTATATATCTAGGTTTTAGCCTCCTATTTAAGCAACCATTAAATGTATAAATGTGGAAATAGATATAAGAAGACAGTCACAATCATCTGTAAGCTGATAGTTGTTGAAAAAGTTTTAACTACACTTTTTCCAAAACCATTACTTTCTTCTGTTTGGTTTAATTCCTGGGTTATCCATTTACCACGCATCCATTCTTAATCATACTACGAAAGCTTTTGAAAAGATGTTCTCACATTACTTGTCATCTTCTACTTAAAAACAGCAAATGGAAAATATTTCTGCCTGTAACTGTTAGTCAAATATTTTAAGAAATAAAGAAGTTTAGCAGTTATTAAAAAAGTTGCATCCTATGCTCATACACACACCAGGCACCAAAGAAGGGACCCTTGGGATGCAACCTAACTGTAACAACTAAATTTAAAAGATTAGTATTATGTCATAGGAGGTTGCTAAGTTTATGACACCTTAATGGTTCCCTGCCTGCAGGCACTATCAATAATAGTAATATAACTGCCAACACTAATTCAAAGAGGCTGGAATTATGTCACACCAAACGGCTCAGTTTATGACATCAACATAAGAGCTGTACGGGGACTGAAATATCAATTTAAGAAAAGCTGAAAAAGAACCGTAGAAAACTCTTATCATCAGCTTGCTTTTCTTTAAACTTCACAGGTGTGCTTGCACATCCTGAACACGCCAGCAGTTCACTGCAGCATTCCCAATATTCTGATACACAGCAGCCATTTCATTTTCTAAACAATGAATTGAAGGGTTAATTTTCGAGAGACCTGCATTCCTCAGAACAATCGTAAAAATCATGCTTTGACTTGAATAGGCACTTGGAACAAACCATTAGATTTAAAAGGAGGATGGGACCTATCTGTGCCTCTTTAAGTGGCATATAGCCCATATAGACCTGTTAAGAGTTTCATCCTGTATCCAAGAGGAGTTAAATATTAATTTCAGCACTTAAAGACAGACCTTTAGGCATCTACAGCTCCAGTTCTCAGTTAAATGCTTATATATGTCTATATAAGGATGCAAATGAAAGCTCCAATCTTTTACAGCAGACATGCCTAGGAAACACGTCCAAACCTCTGCAGGAAAGTGCTACTCAACCTGAAGTCCCACTGTCTCTTCCGCCAGGCAAATAATATTCGTGCTGCATAAGATCAAATCACCATTTAATTGAGCTTTCGTGAAATCATTTTAAAAACGAACCCAATGTTTCTCCAACCTCTCCTCTTTCAAGAACACAGATCTCAAACTGCAGGGAATAAATGAGACCCCAGAACTAGGCATGGTTTTTCGTAAGAGTCTTAGCAGAATAGGCAGAGCTACTACACAGC
The DNA here is from genome assembly GCF_009769465.1 of Tauraco erythrolophus. Lineage (NCBI taxonomy): Eukaryota > Metazoa > Chordata > Aves > Musophagiformes > Musophagidae > Tauraco > Tauraco erythrolophus. The sequence goes on along the minus strand of NC_141466.1, from coordinate 47,062,471 downwards.
GGGAAATGCATACTGTCATGTGTAGTTATAATTCCTCCTTGTATAACCTATACACAAGAGTAGACAGGAGACAATCAGAAAGCCATTGTGATGGCTTTGTGTTACTGCGATTCAAACGATGACAAAATTCCTCAATTGCTTTTTAGTCCTTCCTCTTGTACCAATATAGCACAAAAGCAGAAACGCTTCATCTAGCTTGCGGGGAAGGGGAATTGCGGTAATTAGGAGAAAGAACATCTTTCTCCTTGCCACTCAACACTAAAATAATTCTTTTAAGATAGTAACTATGCAGTACTTAACTATAAATTACTTGTGCAGTTCTGAAAACCATAACACAAACAATCTTAATCTTCAGATGAAAAGAGAAGACAAGACTCAGTCAGTGGAAGCGAACAGCTGCACAAGTGCTTTACAGTCCTTGCTGCAAATAGACGGGAAAACTAACACAGATCCTAGGGAGGAGACAAAGTATTTTTGTCAAGAGAAAGGAGGAGATGAACAGGGCACAAAACTTCCAGGGGGCCTAGATGCTGTGTCTCCACCTCTTAGCAATAGCAGAGCATCTGATGGTGCCTGCAAACAGGTAGTTCAGATGATACTTAGCTGTGATCAAACAACAGCATCCTTCCTGCCTCTCACTCCAGGACAAAAGGAAATATTTGAAAGATTTTTCTTATCTACAAGTTTTACTTATATTTCTCACAGATCTGAGATAAAACTTTGTTGCTGCCGACTTTACTGCTTTTGACAAAAAAAAATCATGTGGGATTTAGCTTTGGAAGAACGTGTAGTCACATATATTTATTTGGCCACTACGCCTGTAACAAAGCAATTTCATTGCTATCACGAGCCAATACAGATAAATTAGAGCGAGCTGGAGTTACAGGCGACACCATCACCTTCTTACTATAGATGCAGTCAGCCACTGAAAGTCAGGATCAAATCATCTCCTTGACACTCATTGGCAGACATACCCAGCTTACTACTACAAATGTTTCTTACAACTGAAAAACTAATAGCCTAAATATCATTTGCAAACTGTTTACCTTAAACTCTACAATGTTTTAGGAATGAGATGACGACCTATTCCATTATTGCTGTTAACTGTTTGATGACTGACACTTTAAAAAATAGTTTAAAAGGGCTCTACCAATAAAAATTTCAAAACAGTCATTTAGGTTAAAAGTCACAAAAGTTCTAGAATTTTGCATTTCACACAAATACATCTACCAGCTGCGCCAGTTCTTTAACAAAAAAAAAAAAAAATCTTTTGGACTTCAAATGTTTGCTAAAAAAACAAGCTAGAAAAAAATCTGAACATATGCAGGAATAAATTTAAAGAAAACCTATAACGCACTCTGCTCTTCTCTTACTAAAAGGTTTATCAGAGTAAAGACTCTCTTTTTTTTTGACATAACAATGACCCAGCATTTAAAAAGAATTAGCAATGTGACTTTATAAACAGAAATCAACAGTATACAAGTAATATTGGAAAAAAAAACCAAACCAAAATAAAACTCTGGATCATTCTGAATGTCATACTTTCTAAAACACGTTTTTTATCTAATAGGAAAGAGAAATAATTGTAACACAGATTAACTGCTAGAATTCAAATATACTCCATAAAAGACACTGTACTGAGGCCTCTGCAAAAAAACTCCAAGCGTAATTACCCAGAACTCACTTCAGCACACTGAAATTTCTATAAAGAAATTAGATATTACATAAATGTAACTATAGTATGATAAAATAGAGGTGAATAAAAGTAATTTCAAAATTCAGTCAAATCTAAGATCTCTGAACATTTCCAAAAATCCTGTGCCAATATTCAGTTTCATTTGTTATTAAACAAGGCTGTTATTTTACAAGGTTTGCTCTAAAAAATAAAAATCTATATGCTAATGAAATTACATTTCACATAAGTGAAGACAGGTTTCTCTATGCAGCTTTGGTGCTCTCCTATTGTTAGAGTCTGAATATTCAGAAGTTTGTGCAGTTACTTTTGGTAACTTTGACAGGTGTTAAAGCAGATTTAGATGCCAGCTGCTACTTGCAGAGACGACTGAGACTGAAACTTACTTGGACATGTAATTCCTAATGCAGGATTGTCCAGTAAAGCCAGATCTACTAAGAACCGTTCTATAGACAATACCCAGACACACTTTTTTAAGCACTGTTGTGTAACATTGCTCAGACCAAGGTCATACAGAGTGATTAAAAATGCCTGAGCACTATCTATACTATATCTTACAAAAACATTACCACCGGAACAGCACTATCGGGAATTGCTGGTTCAAACAACCCTAGTCCAGGCTTGAATCATTTATCAACCTCTGTCTTGGGAGTTCCACTACTGTGCTTGCATATACACTCAATAACAAATGTAATTTTATGGTTCCCCGTCCTACTCCATCCACATTTTCAGTCATTTTCTCAATATGTTCTTCTTTTTTTTTTTTTTGCCACCAAAAGGCGTTCTGCTCTCTTAGCATCAAGCCACGAGCCCTAGAGATCCTGCAAAACAATTATTACATTGAATTTCGCGTTGTGCCATGGTTCCTAAGTATTTTATTATCTTCTGATGTGTTATTACCTTAAGGCATGTTAGACAGCCATGTTAATGCAGTGTAACATAGACGGTCTGAACAAGCTTTGAATTATCTGCATAAGGTATTAGTAACGACCTAGTCATAACAGAACTCAGTGCCACTGCTGACGAAGTGGAAATTACCCCGTGCTCACTGCACACAGGCATGCCTAAGCCGTGGCTGGTGCTGGAGCTGCCCGCTTCAACACTATCATCTCAGCTATGGCTACGCTACCATGCTCTTCTGCATGGGGAAATAACCAGATTCGCAAATCACTGGTTCTCAAATGACACAGGTTTTGACTGGTTGTCAAATGACCAAATCACTGGTGGTATTATGACACAGGTTTTCGTACCTAACTTGCCATAGCTATCCACCTGGGGAACTGTATGTCCCTTTATGGTGACTGTGTGTAAAACCCAGTGATGACACTGGGCAATCAGCCTAACTCGAGGCTTATAAGTATTTGTGCAAATAAATTTCACCCTCTTTACTAGACTTATTCCAAGATCTTTGTTTTCCAAGTGAGGTACTCTTTTGTATGTCCATGAACATCCAATGATCCTTCTATAAAATACACTTTTCAGGTACATCACTTTTCTTCCTTTTTAAGAAACATATGCTTAGGATATTTAATGTTTGTCTGCAGCATTTATACAGTAGAGCATCTGTAAACCTCTACATGTACACTGCAGCTAACAAAAAATACTAGATGGCATGCCTGAGAAGTATAACTTGAATGAATATATTATAATACACAAACTCCATCTTCACCTTTTCAAGTGTAAAAAAAGGCAAAAATGTGTATCAGTGTGATATTAAGGTTGAAATTTTGCATGCATCAAGTCAGGAAGCTGCATGTTACAGTTTCCATAGCAACCATAATTCAATCTCCTTTTGCATTTTGGTAATTTTTAGCAATGTACTTGATGTAATTGTCATGTGGGTACCACTTTACTTGAAAAAATGGTGTAATTGCACATTTGATTATCTTTACACATAAGGCACAGCCCTGCAGTCCCCACTAGCACAAAACTCACAGAGGTGTCCTTTATGCTCGTGTCAGTTAATCTTCTGCATGTGTCAGCACATGGAGGGGGTCTAAAGTGGGTGTCATATGGGATATGTGGCTGTAGGTGATAAGCACAACATTTAAAATATTTCAAACATCTGACCTACTGAAGCTCACTCTGGAGAACACGTCTAGTGATTTTTCTGAAGACATCTACTCATGTAAATGCATACTCACATCATTATGGCTTGCACATTTAATCTTTGGTAATTATTTCATAAAAATTCAGTTGAGAATACAATTCTTTTGAAGAGAATTCTCAAGGAATTTTCTTACCTTAAACTAAAATTATTTCCTAATCAAAGTAGCATGCAAACTATTTTACTAAATAAAGTCAATGTTCTGATAATTAGAACAGTTTTTTGTTTTCAAGAAAGGGAGTAAAAGTTTCAGCAGAGACACTATCTCCTCTCCCTGGCTATTATAAACTCTAAGTGCTGCTTTTCAAAACTCAGTAGCTTTACTGTTTTATCACTTACTAAAAACACATATATGGATATACAAAAATAGCCCAAAGTACAAGTCTCATACCGACATCTCAGATTTTTATATGGAATATTCTTATAGCTTCTGAATCCATGAGTTCAGAATTTGTGCCTGTTTTACTTAAAACTAGCCAATAAACATGAACTAAAATATATAATGAGAGTATATTAATATTAACTCATCCTGATTTGGAAACTACCATGCCAAGTTTCAGCTTGGATCAAGACATGATGACTGGATTATAAATTTTTAAAATGTGATCTGTATGTGTAAAAGAAATATGATATTGCAATAAAGTAGCATGATGACTTATTTTAAAGTAATTGTTTTACCATTTTTAAATATATCATGTAACAAGATATCAGACAGACTAACCTCAAAAATACAGTATTGCTATTATTAGTAATAGGCAAAAAGATTTGCATTAACCTAATCATGGAGGTCTCAGGACACTTCAGACTGTCTCGGTTTCTCTTGTTTTAGCTTGCTTCAGCTTTAGCGGCTAATTACACAATGATCAGGTGGTTACTGACTAATTTGCTTTTAGCTTTAGTGTAATCATCTGGTATAATGACTACAAACATTATAAATGTGATATATTTCTTTAGCTAATATTAAGCAGTAGCACTTATCCTGTGTAGAATGACCTGTGGCTCTAGAACGATCAAGTCGTATATTGGAGTATAAGCACAGGGTGATAGCGGAGACCTTGAAGGTACAGGCACAAACTGACTCCAGGGATCCAGTGGCTTTAAACACATATCATTTACCAATTACTGGTTACTAAAATAACACCTGGGGAACTAGTAAAACATATTTTTTGGGGTGACAACAAAGAACGAGTATTCAACATATATAATGAGAATTGTGGGTCAATGAAGCAAGAAAAAGTAAGTGGATGATGTACAAAACCAATCCAAATCCACCCAAGAGCAAAGAAGAAGAAACCTCCACTATCAACATCATATTTTTCCTGGTGAAGATCCTGGGTTGTAAAATGTGTGTACATAATAGGACTTGTACTTTGGGCTGGTTTTATATATCCATATATAGTAAGTGATAAAACAGTAAAGCTACTGAGTTTTGAAAAGCAGCACTTAGAGTTTATAATAGCCAGGGAGAGGAGATAGTGTCTCATGCACTGCTGAACCTTTTACCTCTTTTCTTGGAAAGACAAAACTTTGTATTTTTAATCAGGCTCTTTTGGTAACATCATTTTGACTACGAGTGTTAGTCTGATTGTAACTGGAGTAATGATTTCAATGAGACTAACAACCCCAGGTTCCAAATAAGTGGCGTGCTTCCTTTGCTCACATAAACTGCACAGAGTAACACAACATTATTGGACCATTATCAAATATATGATTGTCTTCTCTATCTTTTCATACAGAATATTGAAAGGCTAAAAAAAAAAAAAAAAAAAAGGCAGATGATTGCCATTTTTTTCCTCCATTTAGATGCCTAGATTAGATCACAAGTCTGAATCAGCGGGTCCAGCCCTTCTACTGAAATTTTCGCTTCTTTTCTACCACCGTTGAAATCTTAGGTTCAGACTCCACACATGTTAAATATAGAAGTGCAGTTTTCCCTTTATTCCTTCTTGGGTATTTAGTTTAAAACAAAAGATGGAAAAAAGACATTAACAGTTCGCTGCAATTAAATATTAGTTTTCATATATTCCAGACACTGCTCTACCAACAGGATATCCCATAACCAGTGTGGAATTGCACAAAACTACCACAAAGTTAGAATATACTTCAGATTATTGTTATTGCATTAGGTTGTCATTTACAGATTTGCTGGCTCTTATGTCTGATTTAGTCAGACTAATAATAAAAGGATCCAAATTCTTTTCTACATATGCTTGTAAGAAGGGATCCTGAGAGACTCTCATGATTTTAAACCTAAACCATATTTGTTCTGCTAACACAATGGATTGTACCAGGTTGATTTTTCTGACCTCTGAATCTTTCAAGTCTATAGCCACCTGAAAGATCAACATACAAAAGTTGTATACTTAAAAGTGAAGAATTATATACACAACTGAGAAAAGTTAAAGGACAGTCTGAGTCATTTCATGATGTATTAAGCATCTTTCATTTAGAGTTTTATTGGTTTAGAAATAGGTCAACATGTTCCAGAAGAGACTGATGATTTCTGGAAGAATGTAGGCAAAATTCATGCAGAATCAGCTTTCAAGAGGAGGATAAAAATAATATTGCACTTGATTAAAAGCATGTTCAGATTCCCGTGGCAATCTCATTATGAAAAACAATAGTGCTGTAGAAAGAACAGAGTAAAAGATACACTTCCACACTGAAAAGTTAAAGGAGACAAAGAAGACAAATGCTAGAATTAGATAAAGGAAGAAGAATCAGAGGACCTTGGCTCTTGTTCTTTTTTCTATTGCAAACCATGGCAAAAGTCAATCTTAAGAGAACACCCACAGACTCACAATTTGCTACCAGTTTATCTTCAGCATTAGCAAGAGCAGAATCTGTGTGACAGATGAGATAGGGAAAAAATTATTTTGAAATAGGAACACACTTTGAAACCTTTCAGAGTCACTAGACTAGCAAAGGCACAACACACTAGCTCAGAGAAATGCTGTAGAGAATTTGTCAGTGTTTCAGAGGTACAACATCATCTTTCATCATCAGCTACAACTTCATGCAGATGTAGCACCTGCTAGTGTTTGCTTGCTCCAAGATATAAATCATCTTAGGCTACATCAAAATAATTGAATGCAAGTGCTGCATATACAACCTTAGCTCTGGTTTCAGAGTTGTACAGCAAAAGAATTTGGTCAAAATATACAGTTCCAGGGTGGGTATGTAAGATGATCCCGCCTTACATCTCATTCTCAAATCGCCAAGGTATGCTTTTGGATGGAAGCCCAGAAAGTATTCCTGAATTCGGCAATTTAACAGATAGCCTTACTATAGCAAATGTTTCTGTCTGAAACAACGCAGGAAAACTTTCCCTTGCAGAAAACTGCACAAGATTTTTAAATTACTTTGGCAGGCTGCCTCTTAGGAACACTCAGTGAGAACATGAAGAAAATCCTGGTTTTGTGGACTTCATAAAATAAAGTATGTCTCCACTGTGTCTCTATCAAGGCTAAGAACTTGAAATTGTAGACTAGTGCAAGAAAACAGGGAGACATAACACTGCTGTTTTCCATTTGTTTGAAAATGTTCAGGGCAGCATACAGACAACAGAGAGTTCATCAGTATCAGCAGACCTCTATTTTTCATGTAACACCAGCACTTACAAGGAGAAATGAAAGAGTGGCTGGTCCTTCAGGGCTAGCCTACTGAGTGAATATTGTACATTCTGCAACAGTCACTTTTAAAGATATTCAGAAGTTGGAATATCAATAAGGAATAAAAGCTTACTCAGTGTGACCAGTACACTCAAAAGAAACACAGAACAGGGTTAGCTCTAAGGACTGCTCAGTATTAAAGAAACACACAACTCACTAGAGTTTTTCCTAGCCAAAAATCACCATTCAAAGTTACGATCACCGTTCCACCTAGAGGTGCCAGTGGGTAAGGCACTTATTATCTGCAGTTGTCTCTTCCTATTGTTTTATGAAGCGGGGTATTTGATCTGCACATTTCTACAAGTACTTCCTGCAGAATTTGTCGCACCTGGTTCAGACAATCAAGATGAGCCATACAGACTCTATCAAAACTGAAGCACAGCAACCAGCTAAATCATCCAACACTGAAAATGCTACCTGGCATAAACCTTCAATCTACTCCCAAAAAGTTCAGTTTAACAGTTTAACAGTAGACCAGAGAAATGACGTGACTGATATTACAACATTTTTCCGAGGAATTATTAAGGCATTGCATAAGACACTGTTATATTTACTTTTAACTCTGCTCATACGCTAGTTTTAAACCTTCAAGGCAAGTCATGTCTGCAGCTATTGGATCTAAGGCAAAATTTTGGGAAAATTCATTTTCAGGGTTTGTTTTTTCCACATATAAAAAACACAGCCTTTAGCATTTTAAATTATTTCTATTTACGCATGTTGTAGCCAAGTTTAGGCTTCTTGTTATTCAGATAGCATATTAGGAGTCACCTAATCAGTTTATCTCAGGAGGTAAAGCACATGTCATATTCCCTTTTCCGCATCTACCTCTCTCCTCTACAATTCTTTACATGTAACATAGCCATTTTTAAAACCCAGTTTGATAAGGAACTTTTCCATTAGGTAATGCTCAGTGCTATTACACTTGGCATTATGCAGCACTAGCAGTGTAGTATCTTGACCTCAAAAATATCATATAATGCAGACTAGAGTTATAACAAGTTAGTATGTTAAAGACTATCAATTTTATATCTATGACTTGCATTCCCTCCTCCCTCTTCCCCTTATAAGCATAGCTTCCTTTTCTGAGGAATGACTGCTGAAATGATTTAAGAAAAATTTTATTTTGAGAAGTGTATTTGTCATTTTAATGTTTTATCAGAGAAAAAAGATTTTCAGGAAATGTTTGAAAAAAAACTTTCATGAATGTGTTTGAATTTGTTCTCATGAATTCTGATATATTTAAAAAATATTTATTTAAGCACAAATATCTTCCCAGTGCCTCTCCCAAGTAATCATGTAGGATGTTGCAAGACATTGCTGAAGAAGCAAGGAGAAAGCCGGCATAAGTTTACCCGAGAAGTAAGGCAGACCATGAAGCCTCTTAGGCTCTTCTCCTGGGAGATGCCTCTTAGGCTCTTCTCCTGGGAAAAAGGTCAAGAATCCTTCCAAAAGAAAAGCCTAAATCACAGCCTGAGGAGTCATTCTGCCCATTATCATTTTTTACATTAACAAAAGGGAATCTCAACTCAGTGTCACCTCTTGCACATCCTATTTCAAAGCTGCCTTAATGAATTTTAGAAATGCATCTTTTCCATTGCCAAGAATTTATAAAACCTTTTTCCGATGTGGCTCTGAAACATAGGTTGTGCAGAACTGTATATCCAAATAGTAAGTAGAAATATTAGGCATTATAGAACGGGTGCCTGTGTAGAAGAACTGCAGACAGTCATGACCTTACTCTGGCAGCGTCAGAGGGCAGCTGGTTCTGCCAACGCCAAGTCACGTTTTAGTTCAGGATAACAGCTATTATATTAAACATGATGCAGAAAGTGCTGCTGCATTCCAGAATTCTAATGTATACCATTCACCATCCTTAGGGTTATGAAACATATTACGTCTATGATCAATATAATCAGTTTACTTCCGCCTCTACTGACACACCCTACTTCCAGGAAAGCACATACAGGATTTCTCTCATTTCAGTGTGTCTTATATTTTCTAAAGCAGCTACTACAGTAGATTAGAAGTACTCCTGTTTTCACTAAACACTGTCAATTCAGAATAATTGCTTTGTGTATGGCAGTATCAGAAAGCTACAAAGCTTGGGGAAATAATTAACTTCATGAAGAAGCAGCTTCTTTTCATTTTATCCTTCAGTGCCCGTAAAAAGATTGATTTTACAGGTGATGAATGTGTTTATCAGTAAAATCACGTAAGGAAATCTCCTCCACCAACTAAGCTATTGTTTTACACATTTCATCCCTAATTTTATCGCTGAGGATGTGCAAATGCCCCTGACAATGTATCAAGTAAGTGCTTCTCCTCTGCAGAGGATGAAGGGAGAGGGAAACAAACCCAAAACGCAAGACAGTAATAAAACTAATATAGACTAAATTCTTTGTTTTCTGGAGTTGTGCCACTGAACAACAACTGAGATCACTGGTTTTGAATGAATTCCTGCAATTTTACTTATAAACGTGAAAGAATGTGAATAATATTTATATACATTTAGTTGTATACATTGTACTACATCATTTAATCAACAAGTTTTTAGGCTGAAAGAGATTTTGTTACGTTCCACTACAGCTGGCTAATTAGAATCCAGACTTTGTGTATGCAACTTTTCTTCTCAGTCAACTGGGAGGTCTTACCTTCACATACTCTTCAAATTAAACGTACAGGTTTCTGAAGACATAAGGCTTCAGTCACGGTCAGCAACCAGATCAGCAGCGTACAAGCTGACAGAGCTCTCTGAAACAAACCTGCTCTGAAGCAGTACAGTTTTGTGCAATGCCTGCATCTTCTTTTCTCTCCCACCGCAAAAGGTGGCCTTGCCCTGGTGATACGCCGCAACCTTCTGATGTTTACAGAAACGGCGTTTGGAGAACGACCGACGTTTTAACCTCTCCCCCGTCACCACCCTCAACTCACCCAACTCCATCTCCAGTATTCCCACCCCAAAGCTCCCAGCAGGTGAAGCGACAAACACCGGAGCCGCCGAGTGTTTCGGCCCGTTTTCGAGCGGCACTTTCTAACCGGGGACGCTTCCGCAGCAGCACCTTCACTTCGCATCGAGCACCATCTACCGCCCAAGGCGGGCAGGAGCCGCCGCCGCCGCCGCCGCCGCCGCCGCCGCACGGGCCGCGGGCACGGAGCGCCGCCGGCAGGAGCCAGCGGAGAGGCGGGAATGACGCCTTCCCCCTCCGAGTTCGCCTCCTCTCGAACGCTGACTTTCGCATGCAGGGACTGATGTTGGGTGGTGGTCCAGGTTCATCCCTTACTCCGAAAACGGAGGGATTTTGTTATAGCTCGCTTACAACGACAAAACGCTTGCTCCCCCAGCAGACTCCTCCAGTCCTGCTTGACATTGCTGTCACCTTTCATAGATTTCATAGATTTCATAAATTTCATAGATTTCATAGATTTCATAGATTTCATAGATTTCTAGGTTGGAAAAGACCTTAGAGATCATCGAGTCCAACCGTCCCTAATCCCCATTAAACCATATCGCTAAGTAGATCATCCACCCTATTCTTAAACACTTTGGAAGTCCTTTGAATAAGGACTTCCACTTGAGTAACACCATACGAGCTACAGAAATGCCACCTGAAGACGGCAAAATATTTCCTATGCAATTTCACAAAATAGAAAATAAATGGGGTAGGACAGAAAAAGTAGGTAGCAAGTTCCGTTCAGTTTGAGCTGATGGCAAGCAAGGAAATACACCTGACTTTTGAGTAAGTACAAGAAAGCTGGAGAGAGACTTTTTAAAAGGGTATGTAGTGATAGGACAAGGGGCAATGGCTTTAAACTGAAAAAGGGCAGATTTACATTAGATATAAGGAAGAAATTTTTCACTCTGAGGGTGGTGAGGCAGAGGAACAGGTTGCCCAGAGGAGTTGTAGATGCCCCATCCCTGGAAGTGTTCAAGGCCAAGTTGGATGAGGCTTTGGGCAACCTGGTGTAGTGAAGGGTTTCCCTGCCCATGGCAGGGGGGTTGGAACTAGATGATCTTTGAGGTCTCTTCCAACCCAAACCATTCTATGATTCTACAAGTACTGCAGGTGGGCAGGAGAACAGCTGCCACCAAACACAGGGAAGACGGCTTCCCCACGTCATCCATGACTGAGGTATGGATTTACCTCTTAAGAAATTACAGAATCACTACGTTTTGATAATTTTGGTTACAGCTGTGCTAAACGCAATCATCTAAAATAAGCATTTGCCACAAATATGAGAAATTGATGTTTAGAGAATCAATGCGTGGAGGTCATTACTACTTTGGAGTACTGGAATACTGATGTCTACAATATTGATTCATATTCAGCAGAGAAATCATTATCAAATTATAAAGATGCATATTATGTAATAAAGCTTCCTCCGAACACCTTGTTGTCTTCATCACAATGGCTGAGCAAATTATGTATGTACACGCTATGTACTCCCTATACTTAAACACATTATGAGGTTACACACATGGCCTTCAGTTTTCACTGAATTCTAAGTACACGTAGATAATAGTTGATTTCCTCCGGTGCTTTTAAGTTTTTAGTGAAAAAATTATCCCATACTAAGCAAAGCAAATGTCTTTTATTTAAAGTATGTTGACATTCACATGTATTATAGAAATCAAAACAGTGAAAGACAACAGCTGCAGTTCTCTCCTAGTGAGTTACACTGCTGGTTTACACTCGCAATTCCATCTCTAGTGTATTGAGAATTCTTTCCCCAGATCTAATTGGTTCAAGCAATGAGGAACAAAGGACCACATACTGAAGAAACTTCGGAAAACCTGAACTAGAAGGCCTGAAAACAACCAGTTAAACTAGTAAAAAAAATCAGTTGAGTCAAACGTGGCATATGACATGACATATTTTGCTGCCAAACTCCTCTGTACCCTTTTAACATGGAAAACTACAAAATTAAAAAGAAACTGTAGTAATAAAAAGAATTCTTCTGAAAAAATACAAAGAATGACAGGCTATTTGAAAAAGTCACACTTTTAAAAATTACTCTTTAACAGCCTGCTTCTAAAAAATAACTATGAGTTGTTTCCTATTACTGGTAATAAAAAAAATCTTCAGAATAACCTACAAAATGCTCAAAAACATGGTTTGCTGACAGCAGCATATTAATGCAGACAGAACGTATCCAAACAAAATACAAAAACTGAGGTGGCAGTTGACAAGCCAAAGTTAAATGTGCATAATGAAAAGCATCTTTGCCAAAGGTATGGAACAATATTAATACACAAAGTAATTATGGTCATTGTATAAAACGTTCAACATCTAAAAATGAAGGAAATTACTGATATATCTGTTCAACATGAAAATGTGAGCATTCTTATACAAGTTACTGGCATTAAACCAGATTTTCATTTAAATAACAAAACCTTTTATATTACTGAAGAATTAAGTAGCCTATCTCAACTGAATATGCTAAGCCATATAAGAATTGCTCTGATTATCAAGTAATAAATTAAATCAGAAGGTTAGATAGGCTCAACAATGACTTAATATATACAACTGAATTTCTGATCATGAGTTGAACCTTGAGGGTATCTGATGAAGAAAAGGTCCAAAAGAAAAAATACAGTCACAATATAAAGCGAACATACTGGGATACTCAAAGGTAGGCACTAGTATTCTATTGGTTCTTCATAAAATAGTAGCGTAAATCATAAAATAGAGGTGCAAAAGTGATGTAAATGTATCACAGAAAAAGCAAACTTTCTAAATGCATTTGAATGAAAGATCGAGTTAATGAACAGCAATTAAGAGCAACTTCCATGAAAAAAACACACAGGGAAGTATCTACTTTTTGTCTTTATTCCCCACAAAAACATCACGTCTCTCTCGTATTTTGTTTTAACACAGGTTAAAGCAGAAGAAAAGTAAAACTACATAAACTGTGTAAAATCTGTCAGTGCTTTCCTTCAGCCTTGAGATCAGTTTTTTACCAGTCTTGGTTGAAATTATGTCCATCTAACTCCATGATTCAGCACTAACTGAATTGTTTCCTCAGGTAACTTGAGGGCAAAAAGAGCTTCTAAATTCTTAATCAAGTTGTATCAGCATTCATATATGAAATTTAGATGTTACCAGAGAGAAAAGAGGAGAAAGAAATGAATGAGAGATTCTAAGGTGAGGAAGCAGTGTCCAGATGAATATAATTTTAATTCCATAGCCAGAATAACTGAAATGGCTATTTCTTTATGAATCAAAAAGTAATAATACTGTATATCAAGGAGGAATATGCTCATGACCAAGAAAATTGATTAGAATGACTCCATATATAGATGTTAGATACGGTTGCCTTAGAGGAATCAAGATCAGATGTAATTTCATAGTTTAGTCTTCAGTATTCTCTAATTAGTGATCTGCTTTCTTGTTTTACTCAGTCATACCTATAATGAAAAAAAATGTATGATTTTTCCTGTCATTAGCAGAGAGAACTTCTCCTCAGAGAGGCAGACTGCGTTCAACCACATACATCAGAACAGTTCACTAGAAGCCAGACTGTGGTCTAGCACAGAAAAATACTACTCTTTCCATAGTTCTGCTATAAAGACAGAATTTATCAGTAGTGGGTCTACCCACTGAAGGCCGTCATCTATTTCGAAATGAAGAGGCCTTTGTAGTGTGTCTGTATACATTCCGTTTCGGCTCATAATCACCTGCAGCTTTCCTCTCAGAACCATTCTTGGAGATGGGCATGCTATGTTGCCTCTTTGTGTTGTTGAAAGTGAGGGCAGGTCCAGGGCAACAAGAGGAAAGAGCGCAGTCCACAGTATTGCTGTAGTGGATCATTTACAGGAAAGTTGTCTTCGGGAAAGCCTCCATATGCATCCTGACTAAAGCATCAAGAGTTTCTTTAATGCAGCTCTGCAACACAGCCTCTCCAGACTTCCTGCACCATGTGTCCAGAATCTAGCCATCAGAAATAATATTTGTCAAGGGTCTTTACCCCTCCCTTATTCCAAGATCAGTGTAAGATATGGAGAGAAATTTTTTACGTTGAGGGTGGTGAGGCACTGGAACAGGTTGCCCAGAGGAGTTGTGAGCGCCCTAGAAGTGTTCAAGGCCAGGTTGGATGAGGCTTTGAGCAGCCTGATCTAGTGGAAGGTGTCCTTGCCCATGGCAGGGGTTTGGAACTAGATGATCTTTAAGGTCTCTTCCAACCCAAGCCATTCTATGATTCTAAGATATGTTCTTGGAGATAGCAGTAGCTGAATTACATTTGCTTTCTGAAGTATAAAATAGAGGGGAGGAGCCTCACTGTGTTTCCAAAAAAGCCATGGGCGTCCTAAAATCGTCAGTTTGCTTGAAACATCTTTGTACACATCCCCTAGATAACACCTGCTTCTAATGCTAATATACAGCTCTAGCTCAGGATGGAATCTACTGGTTTACTATCTGTCTAAGCAGAGGTGATCCACCTTTTAGAGATGATCCATCACTTGAAAGATCTCCGCTAGCCAGACCATCTGATTTATACCAGCATTACAGATCATTCAGAACTCTCTGTACTGCTAGATTTGACTACCTCCGCGTGCTGCAGCTTCTCATACTTCACAGCTGCCTTTGAATGTCATCCGTTAATTTCTCCCCTCATCCTCTGCAGAACTCTTCCTACTGCTGTTAATCAGGCCATTTTGTTTTCTAATTTTAAATCTGTTATAAAACCTTCTCTCTCCACCCCCAGTGCATATGGGCAGGTTTTCTTTACTGCAGAGCTCTCAGATACCAAAGTTAGATCATTATTTATCACTAACATTGTCTAATTCCTCCACCATTACTTGCATCGTGAAGCTTATCAAGAAAAGAAAACAAACCTGTGCTTTCCCTCCTCTACTACTTAAAACCGTTTAAAAGGAATCAAAATGTTTCCTTAAGGCATAAAGGAAATCAATGACTGAACTCATACAGAAACTTGAACATCCAGTCCAAGTAGCAGATCTGTAGATCTGCACGGGGCACCCAGCATCACAAATGCAACCTGCAGGGTTAGACATGTCCAAATTGTTACTGAGCTAGTGTGGGCAGTGCTGCCAGTTCTCGTGTTTTGGTGCTTCCCAAGTCACCGATTGAAACATCTTCTTAGAGATAGATGTCTGTGGTCTTTGTTTTGAAAACCGAAAGCACTCAAGGTTTGGTAGATTTCCAGGTATACTTTTAACCCTGCAATTGCCTTTTTAATAGTCCCATTTAAATGTCTATAGTTTTTGAGAGTCTAGCCTGAAGCCACTGCTTTGCCAACACATTTAGCAACACAGAGGTTCTAATCATCTTAATTGAGCCTAACCTGTCCCAGTTAAGGAAATACTGACCTTATACTGAGAACAACTCGGCCTTGTGCTATGCTCAGTCTCAAACACTGGTCATTTCTTATGCAATCAATGACCTTCATAAGAAGATAGCCAGACTAGATTTGAGCAGTCCTGACAGTACAGTGGCTTTATGAATTCGTAGCACAGAGGTATTTCAACATGAGACAGGTTTTGATGGGTGGTCATCATGCCAGTTACATCTTTCTGAAAAGGAAGAAAGAAACCAGGTAATTGGGATTCTACCAATAACTTGCTGAGTCCTCTTGGTGAATGAGAATGGAAAAGTACACAAGAACTCTATCCATTTCAAAGTATCTAGCCTTTGTAAACACAAAGTGTTCATCCGTATAAGCAGCACTGCTGATGTAACATCATAAAGCAACAAGTAGAACTAGCGGAAGCGAATTTAGTATAGGAGAAGACCGTTACCATTTCCTGTCCACACAGAAGATATGATTTTAAGTCTTAATGTCTGCTGTAATATTCTGAATATGGTGGCACAGATATTCAAATCAACTCGCTCCAGCTGCAAATAGGCACATGGAAGACCAAATGCATGAGCCATCCTTAAGAACCTCACGCAGTCTGAGCACAGAGCTTTCATTGTAGCAAACGAAAAGCCGGAGTTTAAACTAATGAAGATAATGCTCAGCAGAATGGTACTGAATGTGGTAAGAGACCCAGAGCGCAGAGACAAGGGGAAAATTTTGCTGAGATGTTTACCACATAAACCAATACTAATTCTGTCTAAAAAGAAAAATAAATGCTATTTTCTTGTAATTGGGAGCATATATTATGAAATGTCATAAAATATAAATTAACAACCACTGGAAAGAATAAAATCGAGAAAAACTGCAGTGGGTAGGAAATTCCTGCCCACTTAATCTATTAATAGCACATGAATGTTGAGAGCGTTATGCCTGCAACGGGCTACAGTTTTTTCCTTTTTCTACCTTGGTTCCAAAAATGCAGGCTAACACAATATATGCTCTCTTAAAACTGCTTTAGAGACAGCTCAGGCATGCAACAAAAATAGCATACAGCAGCAATTTAATCTAAATTGCTCTTAGGAAAATACTACTAATTGCCCCTTTTGCACACTACTGATTTAACATCTTCAAAAAATATATCTTTGTTTTGGTTCATTCATCTTCCCCCTCTCGCGATTAATGGTTGCACACAGCATACAGATATATTCTTCCTTTCAGACCTTTCTAATTTATTTCCAAACAGTATGTCTTAACAAAAAGAGATTCTATATGTTATCTTTCGGGTCCTCGAGAAGAAGTGATGTGAAGGCACTCAGTGAAGATCCAACAGAATCTTAAATGCAAATCAAAATACAGCTCATTCAGCCATAGGATTAATTCATCTTTTTCGATCTCTCTTCCACTCAAACTAGACAATCTCAACTAGATTTGAAGGGGGAGGGAGGCAATATCAAGATTGATAAAGATATGCTGGAAGCATCTGAAGAGCAGCAGAAAGGAATTCCAGATCCTCCAGCCAGGAAGTCAGATTCATCTGGGGTCCAACTTAAATGCCTCTACGCTAATGCACGCAGCATGGGGAACAAGCAAGAGGAGTTAGAAGTGTGTGCGCGCCTGCAGGAATACCATCTTATTGGCATCGCAGAGACCTGGTGGGATGAATCCTATGACTGGAGTGTGAGAATGGAAGGATATAGGCTCTTTAGGAAGGACAGGCAGGGGAGAAAAGGAGGAGGTGTTGCCTTCTATGTCAAAGACCAGCTGGAGTGCATGGAGCTGCACCTGTGGACAGATGAGAAGCCAACTGAGAGCTTATGGGTCAGGATTAAAGGGAGGGCAGGGACAGGGGACAGAGCAGTGGGGGTCTGCTACAGGCCACCTGATCAGGAAGACCAAGTGGATGAGGCCCTCTACAGACAGATAGAAGCAGCCTCACATTCACAGGCCCTGGTCCTTATGGGGGACTTCAACTACCTCGGTATCTGTTGGAGGGACAACACAGCAGAGCATAGGCAATCCAGGAGGTTCCTGGAATGCATGGATGATAACTTCCTTCTCCAAGTGGTAGAGGAACCAATGAGGAGAGGTGCTTTGCTGGACCTTGTTCTCACCAACAAAGAGGGGCTGGTGGGGAATGTGACGCTTAAGGGCAGCCTTGGCTGCAGTGACCATGAAATGGTGGAGTTCGAGATTCTTAGGGAGGCAAGGAGGGTGCTTAGCAAGCTCACTACCCTGGATTTCAGGAGAGCAGACTTCAGCCTCTTCAGGGATCTCCTCGGCAGAGTACAATGGGATGAAGTTCTGGAGGGAAGAGGAGCCCAAGAAAGCTGGTTAATATTCAAGGATCACCTCCTCCAAGCTCAGGAGCAGTGCATCCCAACAAAGAGAAAGTCAGGTAGAAACACCAGGAGGCCTGCATGGATGAACAAGGAGCTCCTGGACCAACTCGGACACAAAAAGAAGGCCTACAGAGGATGGAAGCAAGGACAGGTAGCCTGGGAAGAATACAAAGAAATTGTCCGAGCAACCAGAAATCAGGTTAGGAAAGCTAAAGCCCTGATAGAGTTAAATCTGGCCAGGAACATCAAGGGCAACAAGACAAACATCTATAGATATGTCAGTGATAAAAAGAGATCTAAGGAAAATGTAGGCCCTCTGCAGAAGGAAACGGGAGACCTGGCTACGCAGGATATGGAGAAGGCTGAGGTACTCAATGATTTCTTTGCCTCAGTCTTCAATGGCAAGAGCTCCAGCTGCACCGCCCAAGTCACAGAAGGCAAAGGCAGGGACTGGGAGAATGAAGAACCACCCACTGTAGGAGAACATCGTGTCTGAGACCATTTAAAGAACTTGAAGGTGCACAAGTCCATGGGACCTGATGAAGGGCATCCACAGGTCCTGAGAGAACTGGCGGATGAAGTTGCTAAGCCGCTATCCATCATATTTGAGAAGTCATGGCAGTCTGGTGAAGTTCCCACTGACTGGAAAAGGGGAAACAGAGCCTCCATCTTTAAAGAGGGAAAAAAAGAAGACCCAGAGAACTACAGGCCAGTCAGTCTCACCTCTGTGCCCGGCAAGATCATGGAGCAGATCTTCCTGGCGACTATGCTAAGGCACATGGAAAATAAGGAGGTGATTGGTGACAGCCAACATGGCTTCACTAAGGGCAAATCCTGCCTGACTAATTTGGTGGCCTCCTATGATGAGGTTACAGCACTGATGGATAGGGGAAGAACAACTGACATTGTCTACCCGGACTTATCCAAAGCATTTGATACTGTCCCACACGACATCCTTGTCTCTAAAGTGGAGAGACATGGTTTTGATGGATGGACCACTCAGTGGATAAGGAATTGGCTGGATGGTCGCAATCAAAGAATTGTGGTCAACGGTTCAATGTCCACGTGGAGGCCTGTGACGAGTGGTGTTCCTCAGGTGTCAGTACTGGGACCAGTGCTATTTAACATCTTTGTTGGTGACATGGACAGTGGGATCGAGTGCACCCTCAGCAAGTTTGCAGATGACACCAAGCTGTGTGGTGTTGTGGACACGCTGGAGGGAAGGGATGCCATCCAGAGGGACCTTGACAGGCCTGAGAGGTGGGCCTGTGAGAACCTCATGAAGTTCAATAAGGCTAAGTGCAAGGTCCTGCATATGGGTTGGGGCAATCCCAAGCACAAGTACAGGCTGGGTGGAGGATGGATTGAAAGCAACCCTGAGGAAAAGGACTTGGGAGTGCTGGTGGATGAGAAGCTCAACATGAGCCGGCAATGTGCACTGACAGCCCAGAAAGCAAATCGTATCCTGGCTGTATCAAAAGAAGCGTGGCCAGCAGGTCGAGGGAAGTGATTCTGCCCCTCTACTCTGCTGTCATGAGACCCCACCTAGAATAGTGTGTTCAGCTCTGGAGTCCCCAACACAAGAAGGACATGGAGCTGCTGGAGCGAGTCCAGAGGAGGGCCACGAAGATGATGCAAGGGCTGGAGCACCTCTCCTATGAAGACAGGCTGAGAGAGTTGGGGCTGTTCAGCCTGGAGAAGAGAAGGCTCCAGTTCTTGCCAGTACACTAATATCCTAATATTCATTTTTATTCCAGGAGCAAGCATTTCTCTCTGGAAGGAATGCTTATTGTGTTTAAAATGAGTTGCTCTGCTCTCTAAAGCTAATGAGAACTATTGCCCTCCAGTTGTCCAAAAAGGTCAGCCTTTAAAGAGTAACCCATGCACGTGTAGCAAAACCATTTGTTCCCACTGTTAATCAGGTATATGTAAGGGGTTTTTTATTTTTAGTTTAAACATATTTCAGCAAAGTTAGAACACCATCAGATGGCATGTATTGTACATACCAAATACTTTTCTTTAGAAGAAATTATCCGCATGTGTTTTCATCAAAATAACTGTTCCCTTTTTACCATTTTTTCCTGTGCATACACCAAAGAGGTAAAAGGTTATGAAATGTCTAATTTATTTTGCAGATAATTCTATTAAAGGAGAAGAAAAAGGAGGATTTGCATCTTTTTTACACAGGCTATGTAGCATATATTACATACGTTCATCATGTTAGTATCCAGATATTAAATATATGTACCTAAACAAAGGTAACAATATGTATTATGTGGTACTGTTTCAAAAGCACCCTTATTCTACCAACCTTCAGTCACATTAACTGTTCCCCTCACCTGCAATTTCAGGATCCATTCAAAATTTAAGTGACAGATAGCAGCAATTTTCTTTTGTGGGCTTAAGAGAGCTTCACCAGACAACACGGCAAAATTCTTTCTCCTCTCTCTATCAGCATTACGAAAGTGCTTACTTGTTACAACTGCCTCCCTTGTGCCATAGAAGTGATTATAACTATCAATATGCATCCCCCACTCCTTCAAATGAAGACTAATGGGGTGGGAATAGTTTCAAGCAATGGTTGCTGCCACTTCTTCAAGCAGAATTAGAGAAGAACATCGCAGGCAGGTCAGTATGTTTTCGAAAAAGGGAAGCTTTGAGAGCATACTCCACGGAAATGCAGGATGTATTGATTCTTCCTGAATCATGTTAACACTCACAGCTCTCCTCTGTCCAAGATCTCCATTCAAGCACAATTAAGCCCTTAATTAGCCAACTAATGATAAACAAATGATGATGGACGCCGTGCAAAAAAAGAGATAATAAATGAAAAACTACTCTCATCGAGTTCTAACATTGCCATATCAGATGCTTCCTTTCCACATCTTAAGTGGATATTTAGTCATCTCTCTCGCAATACAGTCACTGCTGACATAGGCAGTGAGTTGCCAAAGGATGGAAATCACCAACATAAGGCAAGCTAGAAAAGCTTTCCGTAGAAGATAGGCTGTCTCCAGCAAACTAAAAGAAGAAGAGGGTCCAAACTTAGTGCATAGTAAGAAAGATCTAAGTTTACAAATGCCTCGTCAGGCAGAAGGGGTATTTTGAGCTACTACAGAGTACAAACCAGGAAACAAGAAAAAGGTGAAAACTAAAATGAAAGCTTTATCAGAACTGTTTAGAAACCTTTAGATATGGACTGAATTCAAAGGTGAAAATCTACACGGCTGGACACTCAAGTCTCCGAAAGCGGGAAATGAAACTGACAGAACAGCAGCAGGTGGTAATGATTTTTTTTCTGCTGTTTTGTATCTATTGATTAAAGTAGATTTGTCCTCCCCATGGGAATTTGCAGATTCTGAAAAGTATAAAGGAAATTAAAAAGTAGTTGTACTTGCAGGCATTAAAACTAATTGGCTGCAAACCTGACATCTTTCATCCACAGTACCCATATGGTTTAAATACACCTAGAAGCTCTGTAAAGAAATTTAATGAAGAGACTTGGTGGTAAAAATGTGACTTTTCCAAAGGAGATCTTAGGCAACAAAAATGGAAAGCGGCAATGAAAAGCTAGTTTTACAATCACTTCATTTTAGTAGCTGCAAACCCCTCTTATCAATCACGTTCTTCCAAATCAGCTGGTGCAGCATCTCAATAGAAAAAAGCTAGAGCTCCAGGTTATGCTAAATTTATGTTGAAAATGTTGTAAGTCTTGCATGATCAAATCCCCAGGAGGTATTTGGATATAAAGTGTATAAATACACATGGCGAGGACTATGAGCTGTTACAGGGGAAATGGGCATTTGTTGCAGGGGAAAGCCACACACAAAATAAGCACATTTAGAGCTATAATGGGGAACCTGCTACTTGTAAAGTCTTGTAAGAACTCTTTTCACTAGAAGAGGCTTCAATGACAAGAAACATTTTTCATCCTTTTTAAAGACCTAGGGACTGAAAGAGAACTGATTCTCAGGAAAATATTATTACAAAGTGGACTATTTGCTTAACAAGAAACCAGGCGTGTAGATGCATGAAATGCACAGGAGACTGTTTTTTCTGTTCATACAGAACAGTTTTAACATTTAGGTACTTTGTTCCCTGATAGGAAATGCACATGCAGGCCTGCCAGATGAGGCAAAGGGATCCTTTCTTTTGCAGTGCTCACTCATCTCTTTTCAGACACAGCCAGAGGGGAAGTGAGGTTCCTATTGGTCCCAATCCTGTTTCAAGGTCCATTTCTGCATTTTATGCAATGACTGTTTAATATAAGTTTCATAAGGGATGACAGCAGGGAGGATGAGACCCAGCATTCAGTGAGTGTCCTAACCATCAGGCTGTACAATCTTGCTCCTTCTTGCTTCTTTTTTTTTCTCTACAGAAATGTCCAAGAAGCTGAGAAATCTGAGTTTGAACCACTTCTGGCTATGGAGGAAAACGCTTCCTGCATCCTCCAGTTCTGTTTATACAAAGATATTACACAGAAGGCTATGGGCCAGGAGTGTTTCGTTTCAGAAGAAAGGAGTATAGTTAAAAGTGCTGTTGTGTTTGAACACTGCCTCACGACTGTGCAGTAAGTTTCTCATGTTCTTGAATGGAAAACCCACACATATATTTTCTGGGTTTCAAATGGTTTTCTTACCACACCACTGAATCGATTGGACACTTTTGCAGGTGCGCTGCAGCTCTTGGAAGACTTCAAAAGGTGAGAATCAGTAGCTTTTGGAGACCATGAAGACCAGGTGCTAACTGAACACTGGCTTCAAGTTCGCATTTCTGAACTTAGATGCCAGCACTTTTTTTTTTGTCTGGCCTAGCAAGGCTGAAAAATACATTTGCAAACACACTGAATTGTAACACATCAGTCACTGAATGCAAATTAAGTAAATACTTCAGGAGTTATAAGAAGTTAAGCATAACTTAAAGGGTTACTAAACTATCATTAAATACCAAGTTCAAGTTATTCATGTGGTTAAATAGCTTGAAGATGATGGTTTCATCCAGTCTAACCTACATCATGAACTTCATAAACTCCAGTTACCATACACTTCTCTTAGCTATTTTTTTTAACATATATTTTAGAATTAATGCTTCCTTCTGATTTGTTCAGAGTCAACCCACATAGCAAGCAATTTTAGGCAGTTCTAAAACACTTCCTAAAGATAATATAAGGCGGGGTTGGTTTCTTTTTGTTGTTTTCTTTTTTCTCTTGAGTTTTTTTTTAATTCGTTAACTCAGTAGTCTTTTATACTACATAAATAGAATGCAATAAATGTCTAACATACAATGTTTTCCAGCAGGTTATCCATAATTAAAAATAGAGACTAGATGATGCTAATGTGCTTAAATCATAGTTTCCTTTTGTTTTTCAAGTAAAGGATTCTTAGAGGTCTTCATGATCAGCAATAAAAAGACAAAAATACTCCTCATAGATCTGAAACTCTACTATAATAGGAGACTGAAAGCCAGATTTTATAGATATGTGGTGCACAAAGATTCAGATAGATACCTGGCATGTTTTCAAAAGTGCCTAGATGCATAACTGCTGTAGTTTCCTGGAAACAGGTCTTGTCGAAAATTCTTTCATGAGATGACAGGCTTAGCTGGTAAAAGTAACAGTGTAGATGTAATAAACACTTGCAAGGCTTAGCACTACATGACGCTCAGAGTGAAATACTTGCACTATTTGGTATCAGTAAGGCATGTTTTTAATGGACGCAGAACTGGCTAACTGACACGTTCCAAGAAGTCGGAGACAACAGGGACTCAGCATGCAGTGGAGGCATTTTGAACAGAAGCAGTGCAGAGCCACAATGAAATCCTGACCGGTGGTGGCTCTCCTGGTTTTTGGGAGGACGTGACCCGCTCCTTCAGCACCCACTATGGAACAAGAGCTGTGGGGTTCCTCTTCCAAGGGCTTGTGGCAGTGGGCCTGGTCCCGGAGAGCCTGAGTCAACCGTGGGCGCGGGGGCAGGGGGAATACGCCTGAGGGTTTTTTTTACCTCTGGTGGGGATGGGCTCCACCGTCCCCAGGTGAAAGCACCCCTGTGCCTCACCGCAGACACGGTACAAATATGTACAAACTTCCCCATCCCTGGAAGTGTTCCAGGCCAGGTTGGATGAGGCTTTGGGCAACCTGGTGTAGTGGAGGGTTTCCCTGCCCATGGCAGGGACGTTGGAACTGGATGATCTTTGAGGTCCCTTCCAACCCAAACCATGCTATGATTCTATGAGCAAGGAGGTGCATACCAACTGAGGTCAGCACAGCCAGCTCGCTGAGGCTGCTCTACCAACACTGACCCATTCGCACATAATATCAGAACAAAGAGAAAGCCTCAGTTACACACCGAGCACCCCATCCAGGCAGACAGTGACTCAGAACTCGGAACTGCAGAGGATGAGCCGCTGTTCGCCACGCCAGGGAAGTGGCCACGGGTCCCAGGCTGAGACTTTTCTGTAAACAACTCGCCAGGGCCAGGCTCGCTCTCGGGCACCCCATCGGCCCCACGGCGGCCAGGCGAGGGCCGAGCCCTCCCCGCGGTGACCGGCGGGGCGGCCAGCAGCCGGCAGCCCCCGGCAGGACGGCGGTGCCATTGCTGGCCAGCCTGTCCCCGGGCCGCGGCACAGCGTGGCGGCCCCGCTGCACCTCCCTCCTGCTGGCAGCTCGCAGATGGACTGAACGCAGCCGTCGGACTCTCCTCTCAGCGGCACCATCATATTGCTGTCTTATTTTCACAGGCGGAACGACGAGAAACGTGCTTAAACTCACCGGGCGCAGCCAGCGGAGGAGCTAAGGACGGCATCCCAGCTCCCAGTGCTGCAACCACCAAACCACTGCTCTTTTTATCGCCATGTAGACGGTGCCATGCAGTTGGCTGGCTTCAAAAATAGTTAAGGGCATGTTTGCTGACATTTGTATTCATTCTGACTTCTCTTTTTTTCCCCCCCCCAATTAATTAAGGCACTTTTTTTTTCCCCCTCAACAGCAAGCATATTTTACTTGATATTCTTCACAGAAAAGCCACGTCTGCAGTTCCAGGCTTTCCATCAGGGTTTGCCGACGGCAGGCCACTGCTGGAGAGGCTGGAAGGGGGAACGTGCCATCCGGAGGCGGCATGAAAGGAGGCGGCGTGGCGGGCACATGCCCAGCTTTGCTGGCTGGCGTGGCAGAACTCGCTCTCTTTGCTTTCCCCTCTCTCCCACACCTACTGTTTGAACGTCGTTCCTGTAGATGTAATTGGGAAAGGACTGTAAACCAGCTCGGCGTACGAAACGTGCTGCTGCTGCTGTCAGGAGAAGCACGGGGAGGGCGGTGACGTGTGTCTGACATGTGCTCTGTGTGACACCAGAGGCAAAACCGCTGTCTTGACCCGCTGGAGGGTCTCCCCAGGGGCTCTGTAAAGCCAGTGTCTTCAGTGCAAATAGTGCAGCCAGGGGATAACGTGTATTACTATCTGAAGAGACATCACTGGCAGTCAGATGTTATTTTTACTTATCTGCCATTCTTGGGAAATCAAATCTTATTTTTTCTTCATCTCTCTCACCACCTGGCTGCCAGAAAATGCCAGTGGCATGTAAAATGGAAATGTTACCTTCAGACATTTATTAAATACAGAATTATCAAAAATGCATGATTTGAACCTTATAAGCAACAAAAAAAGTTCAATTTAGAGATAAGATATAGTTTTCCTGTGGTGACTTTATCTTCCACATTTATAATAATATATCTCACTTAAAGCAACAAATGATAATGATAAATTGAGATCATATATAATGTGAGTCCATAGACATTACAAGTACATAAAGCAATAACAGCAAATGTATGTGATCCCATAAAGGTGAGAAAAATACAAGATTTGAGCAGTACAATGGAAAGCTATGAATCAACAGATGTAATAAAATACAATAGAGGATGAGTATTGCATCCTTATTTTCAGAAGTAATCAGGTAAAGAAAATAACTTTTGTGAAAAAATAAGGTTTATGAATAAAAAGCTCAAATTAAAATTGTTACTTTTCAAGGAATCTTATTTTTTCCCTTGTCAGATTCTTCTGGTGACTAATTATTTAACTCTTGTTAATTAATACAGTGCTACAGATTCCTATCATAAGTGCATATTTGCTACTAATCCTTTGTCTCCTGTTAAGAAGAAACAACCATCCAGTGAAGAAAAGATGGCCAGTCACACATCATAAAAAATGGACAGTGAGTTACTGAAATAAAAAACTTGCAGGCACTTTGTAGGCAACACGTACAGAAAATTTCTATCTGTTTTAATCTGTTAATACTTAGGAGCAGCCAACACAAACATGAATGGGAATACTTTGTGATTTATTTGTAAAGCAGAGTGAACCTTCCTATGATGAAATCCTGGCCCTCTTAAAACTCTCCAGGAATTTTGTCAGTTACATCAGCAGTTCAAGGGTTTCACCCCTGAAATTTCATTTTTATTGATATGATTTAGACAGCTGCAGAGAGTCATGTTTCTCTTTTCATTAAGGCAGGTTCTTACTGTCTTATACTAATGGTTGATGCCACCATGCTCACCAAGGGACTATTGATGAAGTCAAATACCATCTAACAAGTGCAAATGAAAGAATATAAACAGAAATACTTATGATTTTTCTATCATCTCTGCCACATTTTTAAGGAATAGTCTCTGCATCAGAGGGTCATTCAGAATGAGGCAATCTAACTAAATGCCTCTTTTTTTAGCCTGGTTTCCTCAAGGAAAGAAGCTTATACAAAATTCTGCTGAAATCTATACACCTTTCTCTTCCTGGTAACTTTTGGGCCTACTGCATAAATTCAAGCAACTTTAAGAAAGTGGTAGGAGAATCAAAGATAGTAAGTTCCAGCAAGTTTCATGAAAACAGGTAGACAGAGTAAGATGCCATTAATTTCTCCACTTACCCTGCACTCACTCCTTTTGAGATGTCAAGGAGTGCATACAAGTGACTACACTTGAAACATAAATCCGGGCAAAGCCAATCGTCATTAATATTGATTCTCATTGAAACAGTTCATATTTATTAGCTGAGCTTTTGTGGGCTAGGTAGATAGATTAGTTCTAAATGTTTTAGACCATAATGTATTTCCTCTCAATCTAGATTTTTATGAATACTGTACTCATTTATGCAAAAGAAAATTAGAAAGTCTCCTGTCTAGACACTGTGCTCCTGTGTTATTAAAATGTATTTCTCAGTAAAGGCACATTCAGAGTTTCAAGGAAGTTAGCTGTTAAAAAGACCAAGAGTTCTGTTTGGTTTTACAATTAATTGGATTAGCATTCATAACTTTCTTGTCTAACACTGTTATAGTTGTTCAAAAGAAAAGTTACTAGTTTTTAACATGTATTTGGATAAACACCTCTAAAATTCAGTATTTCTGTAGCACTTCTTTCAGATGTTGCAGATATCAGGCCAGTCCATGGTGGACATCAGCCAGCCAGGCAGCAACAACTCTGTGATTCCCTGAACAATCAGTTTCTTTTCTTGCTAAATCCATATATAAATAGATAAAATCAAAGGTATTAAAAGGAAAAGTGACACGCCATCAATTTGTGGGTGTTGGTCTCTTCTCTCAAGTAACAAGTCATAAGACAAGAGAAAATTGCCTCAAGTTGCACCAAGGGGCATTTAGATTGGATATGAAGAAAAATTTCTTCACCAAAAGGATTGTCAAGCATTGCTCGGGGAAATGGTTGAGTCACCATCTCTAGAGGTATTTAAAAGACATGTAGATGTGGTGTTTAGAGACGTCTTTTAGTGGCGGACTTGGCAGTGCTAGGATAATGGTTGGACTCGTGATCTTAAAGGTCTTTCGCAATCTAAATGATTCTATGATTTGGGGAAAACAAAGCAGCAATAAATCAAGCCAGTGTTTATCTGACGGGAAAGCACAACCCTGCCCTGCATAACAGTAGGCATCAGACCACTGATTTGATTTTCTCACCCAGCTGTGAGCATATGAAAACAGAAGAACAGCCATGCTGGGTCGGACCAAAAGCCCATCTAGCTCAGCCCACCTCTCTCAGGTGAGAACTTCTCATTCTGCGTTGTTCTTAGTTCTTCACCTAATAACTGCTAGCTTGACATTAGCTTTCCTAACACTGCATGCTAAGCTATCTGTCATAATTCTAAGATTTTGCTCCAGAATGGAAACCATCAGCTCAAAGATCATAATTTTGTAAATTGGTTGCCCTTTGTTTTTTCCCAGTATCTATCATTTTATGTTTATCTGTACTGAAAGATATTTCTCCAGGTTGTACCTTTCCAATACATGTGACTCAGCTTTTTTTTCAGTACTATCCTAGCATGCACGCAGACAGATTCTCATACATCTTTTATCATAAAATGATGCCTGTGCTTGTAGAGGTACCTTGATGTTGTCTCAGTACAATTTCTAACTGCCACAACCTCTAATCATAAACCCATTGATGAACCACCCCCTCTCACCATGGTGCCACTCCTGGCTGCTCTTGCTAGATGCAGTATTGCCTCTCATCACGATGCTGTTGCCACTAGCTAGCAAGTCACCCCTATACTGGTACCCCTCACTGTGCTATTCCCACTCGCCACTGTATCACTTATATGACCATTTAATTTTGTTCTAAGGTATTATCATCCATTGATTTCAGCTCTGCATAGGTTCATTAAAGAGAGCCTTTACTAAAATTCACTCACTTACGTTACTGTCCTTCATGACTTCAACAAAGATCCAGCATTATTTTATCTCTTGCCCTTGCGGTAGACCCAGTTGTGATGCTCTTTCAGCTCTCATGATTTCCATTCTCTGAGTGATGACTAAAGGGGAATCGTCTAGGCAGCTAATTGGGTTTTATTAGTGATTCATCATGCAGCTTCACTGAAGAGCCTCCATCTCTCACAAATATTATCAGCTATCATTATACCTTGGATCTCAGTCACAGAGAGGCCCCTTCAGCAATAAGTTACTTCTTCCCAGAAAACAAGAAGTCCCTCCTTAGCTTGATAATGTCTACACTTCATTTTCCAGAAGACTATAAGAAGGGCTTTGATTATAGTCAGGACGAACTGAACACAATATTGTTGTTCTTTACTTGTAGAGAAAGGATATAACACTTCATCATACAGCACGCATCAGTTTTAATCAATACAATCAAACGATTGCACTGGCATACTTTGCTCTCACTTTCTAAATGAGGTATGTTTATTTCAGTTTATCAAGAAATGTCAGCAGAAAACTCTTTCATCTCAGATCCGCCTTCTGACATCTCTGCTTGTAAGACTCTTCCTAAAAATATGCCCCAATGGCTGTACTTCGGAAGTATTTATAAACTACACAATGAACTCGTGTAGATAGAGATTATGCATCGTCTCTGTTATAAATATTGTATTCACAGCTATTCTTTGTGAGTACCAACACCAATACCTGGCTGGGTTGTCCTTATGTGTGAGAGTGCTGTTTCTTACACACACACAAAAAGAATATATTTCTGTCAGAATTGTAACAACAATTAGGTAATAAAGAATTGGTATGTATGCATGTGTAAATGAATATACATACATGCATATGGCATTTTAGTAAATTACTGGCATGTGTTATTGTGCATTGTGACTCATGAATCATGAATCCAATTCACAGCTTATCATTTCCCATTAAATTAGTGCTTTCCATATGGTATCTCCAACGCAAAGCCTACAACCTACTTATTGTGGTTAAAAAAAAAAAAATCTTACATCAAGAACATACTGTTCTGGGATTTGAAAAAATGTTCAAAATCAAATTATTCTACTATGTCTAATACTGTTTCAGGATTTAAGCAAATTCTTTTCTTGTTTGGCATTTTATTTTTAGTCTATATCTATTACAAGTTAGCATGTTATTTCTTTGTACTACTGGACTACAATAAAACAAAAGCAATTATCACATATTGGAGAGGAGTATCATGGTACCCACAAAGAAACTACTAAATCAAACTACCTTTGTCCTTTTGTTACAGCTGTATTAATACATCCCATGAGTATTGTAACCAGTGCACATTTTTCTTGGTTTATTTCTGAAAAATCTGTGAACATTTTTACAAAAAAAAATATTGGATTAGTTTACCATGTCATTAGTTGTTTGGTTTTTTTTTTTCTATACATCACATTCTACAGATTTTACCTGAGTAAGGTCTATATAAGAAACAATCCAAGTTCTGACTGAATAAACTCAGTATCTCTGCAGAATTTGGACATACGTTCCAGGACTTCTGATCTGACCAAATTCCATCAAAGGACAGAGCTGGAATATCATTCCCATTTTTAAAGAAGTAGGTTGAGAGCTTGCTACTGTAAATAGGGCTGGTTCTGAACACTTTTGATCGGTAAGCTGGAGCATACAAGACTTTCATTGTTCCCAAAAGCCCTTTATAGCTCTACCACATCTGCAGCTGGTCTCCAAAGTGTTTATGGACTAAGCTGAATAGATTTTGTTCTTTATGTGCTCTCATTTCTCTGCCTGTTTCATTTTTTTAACTGGACAGATAGCCAAAATGACCTGCACTGGCCATCCAGGGCAAGAGCTCCTTCAAATCCAACCTCTTATCTGTGGTTCATGTAGTTCTTATTTTATTACTTCATCATCACTGCAGTCTTCGGTACTGGCACTTTTCCCGTGCAAGTGACATTCACACTATATAATTGAGCTTTATTCATGGAACTGTGAAACAGACAGAAAGTATTCCAAAATGTGGAAAATTAAAAAAAAAAAAACAACACCTAAAACCAAACAACTTCACCGTGACATTTTCTTTGCTTCTTGGCACTGGTTTGCTGGCAGAGGAGCACTGAATAAAATGTAAATCCATAAGTAATGAAGAGTTATATCAGTCAGGAATAATAACAGAGTAAGGAGTTACATAAATCAATATAGATAATAGAATCCATTTTTGAATAGTATGGTGATCTGTTTGCAAGACATATATATGTAATTCTTTTTATATTATCAGCCAATAAATACATTACCAAATTCAACTGGTGTTTGTCATTATCTTCAATAGGCTACAGAAAAATCCCAGATAATATGTATACTTAAATGAAAGGCAGCTACCAGCCATTTTATGCTTTTAGTTCTTAGTACCCCTTTCAGCAAGAGTATCTTGGTAATTCTTCCCTGAAGTTTGTCTCAAAGACCCCTGAGATTTATTTCTGCCAGAGATCTAGTGCATAAAGCTGGCTGATAATGAAGATTTACTCTAGCAAAGATAGGGAAAAGCATGCAGTTTCAATGGACAGTGGTTTAAATTTACAGCAGCTGAGACAAGTTAGCAGTGAGTCCAGGAATTAAACCAGCAGTAGGACAACTTTCCTCCTCTGCACTGGTCCCTTAGCTTTCCCTGTTTTGGGGAGATTATTATTTTCCATCAATGCTGCTTGATATGTCAGTGCACAGACAGCAAAATGGCGTTCAATTTCTTTTTGCCGCAGTGTGGCCTTGCAAAATCGTTTCTGATTTTCTGCTCACTGTCTCCTGAATGTCCACTTTGATATTACTGTGTTTAGATTTTCTTTCCTTCTTTCTATTTGTCTTGTGTAAAATTGCATTTTCCCGATATGAATTTTGACATTCTACTTCTACTTTCCCAGTTTTCATGTCCCTTGCTCCCTTTAGATGATTTTTCAGTTTTCATTGCACTATCTGGTCTTTCAAAATAAAATTATTATTAATTTCTTTGATAAATTATCTTCTATTTTAAATATAAATACATTTAGTAAAATCTAACTTCTAGTATAATAGTATGTAACTTTTTTCTCCTGGAGAGAACACAGCGATAAGATGATTTCTTCAATCACTAACATTTAAGGTAAGCTACTAAAATAGGAAAAAGAAAACTAGCTAGGAAGAAGGAAACATAAGCATGAAGCAATTCCATGCAAAGCAGTGTTAAGTTGGAAGAAATGTTGGGAGATTGGAGTCGTAACACTGGTGATGATGCCTCTATATTAGGGACACAGAAAATCCCATTACTATTGCATATACGTTCTAAGAGGATGTCTTTCCCACAAAGCTACAAAATTCAGGGATGAAAAAAGTAATCTATTGTTTATATTAGCATTAGTCTATTTTATATATGTAATTCTTTCTTTTATTGCAGGCTCAAGAACATAGGAGCTGGTGTACACTTCAGATCAAGGGTCCATCTAGCCAATCATCTGTCCCAACAATCACTAGAGACAAATGCGTGTGAAAGAGTACCAAAGACTAAGTATATGGACAGCTTCCCCTAATACCCTCCTGAACCTCTGTTATTTTCAGGTTGTGGAATTTCCTGGGTTAGATATAATTTTTTGAATTACTAGCTGCCAGTGGAGCTCTCTCCTCAAGCAATCCTGACCTCTTTTGTGCTAGTCGAAGGGTTGGGTGTTTTTTTGGGGTTTGGTTTTGGTTTTTTTTTTGCATTCCCACTCACCTTTGCAAAGGAATTTGACAGGTAGTTAGGAAACACTTACTTTTGTCATTTGAACCTCTCATGCCTCAGATGTCTAGGCAAACAAGTCTAAGCATTTGCTAAAGATTAAAATAGTTTCAAAAAGAACGGCTGAGGAAACTGCATCTTAAAGCATTCTGTTGATGAGGGTGCCTATATGAAGGTGCCTATCTGCACAGTGCAAATCTACTCTTTTTCCATTTGAAGATAGAGTTTGAATCCTGTTATTAATTAGCATACCCTAATAAGATACAGAACACAGCCAAGTTTCTTCACTCCCTTGTGAAAAATATTTGGTTAGTCACTGATACAGGAAGTGAAAATGAAAATAATTCTGCCATTGACCCCGTCATGTCAGTTCCTAATGCATGCGCCATATGGTTTCTGTCTAAACAAAATCAAAACATTGATAAGAGGATGCTGAACATTGTGTCTTCCAGTGGTGATATGCTACATCTTGAACTCATGGACTTTAGCATTCCGAACAGTAAAAAGAATCAAGCCTGACTATACTACATCCTTGACGGATGTTTATGTTCTGAGCTATTGGACAGACCATTAAGGCTAGACTTTGTTTAATCTTCAAAGTAGTTTTTTCTATCAAAAATGGAAATTCAGATTGAAGCAAATGTTTCATGTTGACTGAAACGTACTTTGTGATATTAGTAAGAATTTTTAAAAATAAATGCAATTTAAATTGAACTGATCTCCGTACTCTTATATTTAAGTCTGGCTGCAGAGAAATATTATTATTTCCACAGCCCTGAAAACAGTCATAATGAATACATCTGAACCCACAGTAGAAATGATCCAGATGAAGTAATTAGGTGAGGCTGTTACATATACTCCAACTCAAATCAACTCTAATTCAGCATTAGTTAATAGACATATAAAAGAAAATAATCTTGCAAGCCAGACTTGCATTTCTAGAGGAGACAGTGTAAAAAAACAGTGCAGGTGTCTATTAACAACCCTAATTTCCTTATTTTGATTTATAAGCAGATTTTAAACTTTGGGAAAAATATGGTGCTCTAATAGGCATTAATGAAAATATTTAAAACTAAATCCCTTACGTATAATTTGCAATTATATTTCTGTCAAGTAAAAAGTAATCATCACACAAGCATTACATGTTGTTGGTCCTACTGCAATTACATAAAAATCAGTATTCAGCAGTAGATATGATCTCACGTCCAGTGAAATTCCTGCATAGGTAACTTCTGTGGCCACTACTTTGAAGCTAGATATTACAATAGTGAAAGAATCCAGATAGTTGGAGACTAGGAGCATAAATATAACAAGAATTATTGCAGTTAACAGCCACAGAAAAATTATGATTGACAGTTTGCTTAATAAAGTAACAAAAAGAACCAAATGGTAATCAAAGTGCTATATAACATTTTGATGCTAGGAACTCTTGAAAGAAAGAAAAAAAAAACATCACTATGGAAGAGAGGCAGAAAAGAGGGGGAAAAAAAGAAAAAAGGGGAGGAGAAAGGGGGAAAAAAAGAAAAAAAAAAACAGGGTAGAAAGAAAACTAGCTGCAGTAATTTCTGTCATTCATAACTTGCCATAATTATCTACTCTGTAAAACTGCTGCTGTAATTTGAAATGCCTCCCTCCTGATCTAATCGGCAGACTAATGTAATGACTTGACTAAGAACCAGGAATGTAGATCTTGCCATTAGGTCAGATTTACTTGGATTTTAATGCAATATTCCCTCTGGAAGACCCATGATTTAATTAAAAACATTGTGTTTCACTGTCCAGCACAGCACCTGCAGCATCAGTTAGCGTGTGAATCTTGATTCCCTAGAGTGAATTGCAGCTGACCTTTTTGATTTCCATTTAGCAGATAAAATTTCAACTGTTTCCTATTTAGCTCTTAAATGCACTTCTGTGGCTCTAGTTCTTGAATTTTGATGTTTATCAAAGCAGTATTTCAAATTTGCAATGATTTCTCCCCTCAAAATACTGCTGCTACAACAAATACAAATAGCAGAAATCACAGTCACCTATGATTTAGAAACTGATCCATTCCACGGAATATAAATGCTTCTGAACAGAACTATATGAAACAGCTTGCAGTTGAGTTAAAGCAATGTTCTCAAAGAAATTGTTACCAACCGTACTGTATTATACCATAATCTTATATGATACAGTATTTTCTATTCCAAGCTTCATAATCAATAGGGTGCTTTGTCCCAGTTCCCTTTTATGCACAGGAAATAAGTTGAGGAGTTGGAAAGAAGCCCTATCTAGGCAATATTCCAGACCATGAAAAGATGGTAATGTGGAGATGCTAAGATAGGTGGCTTTATGAAATTCATCACATTTTTAGTTACAAAGAGGTAATCATTCTATCACTTCTTATCACAATAGAAGCGTGTGGAAACGCTTCTGCACAAGACTGCTGCTGGATGTGGCAAATCCACTGTTAAGCAAAAAACTGAAACGTATTTACCTCCATTTACTTTTGAACTTAATGAGTTGTCTTTGTTAGCTGGTGATCTGTACATCAATGAGAAAATTTCCGTAGGCTATATAGTTTATTTAAATTTAACTTCTGACTGACTACCATTACAAACACTTCTGATTGATAGTAAAAGAATACAATTAAATAACAAATAACAAATTAGGTGGTAAATTAATTATGGTTCTTCATTATGACAGTTGTGCACAGTGATAAATCTGGTAACGAAAAAGTACATAGCCTCTATCTCTGTAAAACTGAGGATATCTCTAGAGCTTCCAAAGACCAGCTACTGCAGTGCTCTGTAAGGTCATATTTTCCTCTACTAAGCACTTTGGAGAGGCCTGAAAATAGGCTTGGGACTGTTCAGCTATTGGATTTTCATGTTTGGATTTCTGGACTGCAAACACTGAAGAATTCTTCTCCATGCATACATA
Organism: Tauraco erythrolophus; assembly: GCF_009769465.1. Lineage (NCBI taxonomy): Eukaryota > Metazoa > Chordata > Aves > Musophagiformes > Musophagidae > Tauraco > Tauraco erythrolophus. The sequence continues at coordinate 47,026,983 of NC_141466.1, read as the reverse complement.
CATCTACCAGTCCTACATATATTCTGATCCATTAGCAGCCCTTGCTGAATTAGATATTTTAAATTCTTTATTACTAACACAGTTAGTAAAAGAAAGGACAAACCTTTAATAATGCTGAGAATAAAATTACCAAGGTCTGATTTACTACTACCTGTAGTAAACATGTTACACTTGACCAGCTGAAAGGGATTTATGAATGTCTTGCACCACTGGCCAGTGTATGTCAGACGGGTGTATAGAGAAACCTGACCTCTAATTTCTTAAAAAGCATTTTCAAAGTGAATCCTTTTTTAACAGGACATCTCAAAATGCCACAGTAGTTTTGCCAGTGTGGAACTCAGGTTCAGGCTTTTATTCTGACAGAATGTATGCAAGATCTAGAGGAAACATCAGAAAAAGAAAAAAAAGCTGGAGGATTTTCAAAGCTGCTTTCTCACCTTACTGAATCAATCTCAGTCAAAGATTAATCAGCATAACCTATTTGTCCTTTACTCTCCAGTAAACTGTTTTTCTTTGCTTCCTAGAAAACACACAACATACTTCTTAAAAGATGCAAAATAATGAAACAGTGCAGTGTTGGAAGAGGTAATACATCTTCTCTGAGCTACTCCTGCCAAATTTCACATTTTTCAGAGCTTACAAGTTCAGGAGGAATTGCTGAAATGCAATCTTATTTTTCTCCCTTTCATTTTGACTTTTCATCATATGGCAGATCCTGTGGTCAGACACTAAATATAACAATGAGCTGCAGCAGTGGAGAAAGCAATGGAGACTCAGTAGGGCTGGCATGAACGGCATCACTTTCTTCAGTCCGCGTAGCAGGATGTTTTTAAACAGACATTGATACAACACAAGGACTGTCCAAGGCGTTAACTTGTCTTTACAGGCTTCACCTAAGGCCCTATCTTAATCGATATCATTATAACCGCACCACAAATGTTATATCCAGCAATGCTAGGATGGAAAAAGATAAAAATGTGACAACGGCATAGCTTTCAGTTCTTGACATCAACTACTAAGACAGCTCCATCAGATGGGAAGACAATGTTATGTATTTAGAGCTACACAGGGTGTAATGAGAGTTTTAAATACTCCTCCATGTGAGGAGTAGACAAGTGGCTTGACTGACTGCTAGGCTAACACAAATCTGCTATCACATACAGAACCAAGGCTGGATGTCATCCATAAAGTCTTGGCAATCTGTCCCATTGAGATGCCAGCAATTAATTCAAATGTTTGTGTTAAAGTTGCTATTTAGTTGTGTAGAATCAGGAGGTTAGCGGCAAACAGACGTGACCGCTCTCAGTATGCTCTCAAAACACAGGTGACTGCTTAAGAAGTAGCTTGATGCGGATAATTTAAATACTGATTTGAACCTTCATACAAGATATAAGAAGAAACGTTTTTTTTTTTTTTTAAGATGCTAACATGGCCAATGGATTTTAAAAGTGCTCTTCTGCATATCCATGTTTCTTGGTTCTGCCTGAAAAGTGCACTTAACTATGCTAAAATGTGGTAGATAGAATATTGGATTGACCCTTAAAACATTTGAAGTTTGCATATAAGTTTCTGCCACCTAAAGTGCAAGAAAAGTGTCAATACTTTTTATTAGGGGACAGGTCCTATTACAAAGCAGGCTCTAAAGAAACTTGTCACTGCAAACAAAAGCACATGAACATACCCATCAGTGGAATACAGCTATGGCTATAAACTACCTTTCTGCTCAGCTTCAGAAGCTCTTTTTCCATTTTCTTAAGTTAATACAATGCAGCTGTGGATTAGTTTTCACGCATTTCTTTAAACAAGTGTGTATAAATTCAAGACAAACAGTCATTTAAACATTGCTGGCTGACAATCAAACCCTCAGCAAACACACTTTCTGCATAACTACCTGGTGTCTTGGCTACCCCTTCTGTCCATCTGTCAAGATGGCACTCCGCCTGCTCCAAAGTTGGTTGGACCCCTCTAGTAAAGCACGGGCGCCAGACAGCACCAACTTCTGCAGAGCAACCTTCTTCAACCCGCACGTGCTATCGCCTCTACAGGAGCTCCTGCCTCCGTGCCAGCGATGAAGCATTGGCACAACATCCTTCCTCACAATTGATCCCACCTGTTGATACTTACACAGTGAGAGAGGGGGAAAAAAATAGGAAAGAGAGGCAGACAGGCATTTCTCACTGCCAAGAAGGCAGGTGGGGTAGCAGCAGGTGTCTGATCAACTCAGGAAGATAACAGGGTGTCAAAATGTTTCTAACGGGAAAGTGCGGTACTCCTTGCAGGACTCCATCCAAAGACAATCAACATATCCATCAGTGACTTCAGGGGGCAGCTTTTTACATTCTTTAGTGATATGTTAGAGAGAAATAAGTCAATAGTGTCATAAAAGCAATTAAAATACTGGCTAAATATTGGCAATAAGCTGCATCGCTATCCTCTTCTCACCAACAAAAGGACAGTGATATAGGAGCAGGAAAGGGATACTAGGAAGGTTTTGGATTTGACATACGTGAGGAGTTTTCAAACTCAGATGATTGGAATATGCTTGAGGGAAATCCTGATGTTGCTGAAATTGGCTAGGCCAAAATTTTATCTTTTGCTCTGAGTGATGAATAGTTATTGAGGTAAGTAAGCTTATAAGATATCATAATATGACCCACAGATCTCATATTTTCAGCTTAGTAGAAACTGGAAAGGGGAAGGGAGCTCCTTTAGACTGAAAGAGTTCTTGAAAGAAAATGCCAAGAGCAAAGTCCACGTTCCTTGCAGAGATATCTAAAAAAGTATCATCTAAAAATTTATATAATTTTCAAGGCTGAAATGTCCTTTTGAGGTTAAAATTAGTAATGCATCTGTCTCTAAATAAATAAATGAATAAAAATCCTATCATTAATTATTATCTTTTCATCAGTATCTGGGACAGCTTCCCAACTGGCTGAAATTCTTTTCTTTTTTATCTTTCTTTATAGAGCCATCATTCTGTGTGGTCAATCGTGGCTGGTTATTACATGCATGATTGCTTTTCCTGATGGCATAATCTTAATCCCACAATTTCTTCCCCTTTCAAATATACATGAATGAAAATGAAAATAAACATATTATCTTCCAAAACTAATTATGTGAATAAATATAAATCAGAATTACCTTTATGGCAGGAGTTTGGGACTTTCAAAGGAACCTGCCGTCCAAAGGCAGAATTTACATCATAATGATATGTTTCACTGCCGGATGCCAAGAACAGAATCCAGAACCTCTCTTAATTTCCTAGGCATGTTTATATATATCCAATGACAGTAAAACACAGATACAGCTCTGGGAGGCAAAACCTGTATCTAGGACTCCACAAACCCACAAAAACATCCTAAGGTACAGAGTTACAATCTTCTTTGTTTGGATGATAACATTTTAGGATACATGTACATGCTTAAATGCTCTCTAAATGCCACTTCAGACTATAAAATGCTTTATCTGTTCTGGACACCATTTTCTCTAAATATATCTTTCCCTTTTAACTTCATTTGGATTTGGGTGTTTAATTGCCTCAGACTCTGGAAAAAAATGCAACTGAGACTGAATGAACCCTCATTGAGTCACATGGTTTAATAATGCAAGCAGTGCCAACAAATAGGAATGTTATTTGTTGCATTACTCTTACTGCAAGGAATATCCTGGCTCCCTCCATGGAGTTAGTGAGGGGTAAGATTTCTAGGGTGTGTTACCTAAATATAGGCATCTGAGTTAATTTTGGGACATGGTACCTGATTTACAGTTGCTGCTCCGGAAAGACATGTATCTGTCTGTGTCATGTCTTTCAGCCTACGCAGATGTCTTGATGGATCCAAAGGCACTAAAGGAACACTCCACATGAACATCTAGTGAACCTCAGTCACTCCTCATACATCTTCATGAGGCTTCACTCTACTTCTTTGCCTCTGCTTTTGAGCATAGGAGCAGTGGAGCCAGGGCAGTCAAACAGGAAAATGAGAAACTAACCTTACAGTCAGAGTCTCAGAGTATCGAGTTTATTTCTATAATGACATCAAAATGCTGTGCCATTCATTTGTCTTTATGGCCACACTTTTCACACAGTCGTGTAAGACAACTCAAAGCTATGAAACAACTTTGGGAATAGCAGGACAATGCGTTGGGCAGAATTACAAATGAGGTCATAAAAATCAAATGTCAGGAATATCACTTCCCATGTATCATACAGTTTATACATTAGACTTAGTTCAAACACTCTTGTTGCCCAACTTATAACAATTTCAGCACTGGGTAATGAATGTCCCAGGGCTTTGTTGTAGAATTCAAACTCAAAATCACTGGCACCGAAACTGAAATCTGTGTGTATATTTTCCATTTCCATTTCTTATCTTGAAGAAAGCTCAATCAAGAAAAAACAAAATCCTGAGAGTTTAAGAAGTACTTGCTGTTGGAACAGAGATGAGAATAGAGATGCTACTTCCTTATTCAGGCAAAGGAATTATCACCTTACAGATATTTTCTTGCGGAAAAGCATATCTACACATTTGGTCAGATCTCACACTTAGCACTTTTTGATCTGATTTCCAATAAGCCACACTTATTCTGTAAATAGCTGCATAGCTTCCCCTATATAAAAGGATATTTTGGCATTAATCAAAGACCATCTGCAAAATTCCCAATTTTTAACTTATTTATGGATAATCTGCTGGTTTGCATGTCCTTGTCAATGCAGAATACTGGAGCAGTATAGCTACCCTTTTGTGGATATGAGCTATATTCAATATTATTTTTATTCTGGAACATCGTTGTTGTTGTTGTTGTTACATTGTTGTTGTTGTTGTTGTTATTATTATTATTACAGAATTTATGAAAATGCTGAGGTGTCTATGTGGGATCCCATCCATCTTACTCAAATCCAAGAGCACATGTCATGTTTGGACCATTCTTCACTCAAAACAGAGTCTAAAGGAAGTTTTTGTAAGACTTGCTGAAATGTCTTCTTTTCCTTTACAAACTAGATTTCTTCTCAAACAAGACTTTTTTCCATAAAATTGTCACTGTAATTTTGATTTTTTATTCAGAAGGCAATTAAAATACTGGATTTCTGAAAATATGATATCAATCAAAACTGAAATTTCTCAATCTCAGATTTATGTCAGTTGCCATTCTTTTCTGCGGGCCAGAGCTCTCAACCACCTCTTTTGTAATACATGGCCCAGGGAAGATCACGATATGTTCAGGAAATGTTTTTCAGAGATCCAACAAAGAGAGGTAGGTCTACATCAAGTGTCACTATTATAAGCCTGAAAGCATTCATCAAATAATTTCAAAAGCCAAATATTTGTTTTCATCTCATTTACTGTGAATTTCAATTTTTAATAAAGAATTAAAATTTAAATGGAGAAGGAGAGAAGACCTGCTATGACTATCTCTTATTTCTGAGAATTTCAGGGGATTTTTTTGTGATATATTGAAAATAAGGCCAGATCTTAAATTGTAGAAATCATAATTCTATATATTTCACAAGAAAATATTTCAAAGGAAGTATGTGAGTTTACAGAATTTAAAGATCTGGGTCACAGATTCAGATCAGTAACTACAGGAAACATAAATAAATGTGTTCAAAATAGCTATGTAGCAATCCCTCTAAAATTATTTTCTCTCCCATTCAGCTGAATTCAGGGGCAACTAAACCAGCTTCCATTATGTGCAGATTTTAAAGCAAAGGAAGACGATTTTACCAGAATTGTTCCTAGACATAATACATTCCAGCTGAAAATTCATTCCTGTAAGAAAGACTAGATAAGTGAGGTGGAAATCAATGTGATCCTTGTGATTCTGAGGTTTCTGGACCAAGGGATAGAGGTTTGTGCATGCCACAGGGCCAATGCTCACGTATGGGTGTGCTGATTAAACACTCCAGAAAAGGGAATAATCCTTGCATGGGTGGAGACATGTCAGGAAGCTTTCCACAGCAGAGTGGCAGCCTACTTCCTATAAGGGGAAACCTGACTGCCTTAAAGAAGAAAAGAATTTGTAACAGCAGACAAGCAGGATGGACTTAATGGGCATGAGGGAGTACATTTCTAAAGTTACATAAATTATATCCCAAGAACAGAAAAGTGAGATGAAGTCCCATGCCCCATGAATGAAAGTGTGTGAGGATACTGTATGAATAGGATGTCTCCAGCTGTTTGTAAGCTTGCAAGAGGTACAGAATTCAAATCCGGAATAACAGAAAGGACCTGACTTGAATGGAATGCACCCATAACAGGCTTGAGTTATGCTTGTATCATTCTTCCTAGAGAAATAATGATGTAAAATTACTGTGTATTTGCCTAAGAGTTTTCTCAGTTCTTGCTTTTCCTATCTCCTCTCACTACTTCTTTCTTCTTCACCCACTTCATGCTCTTTTGAATGCTTTCTCTCATGTCCTGACCCTCCTTTTCTGAAAGGCAGAACTCCATTCTTCTTTGCTCTTCCACACACCTCATGCATAGTGGATTTTTTCCTACTTTTCTCCTAGGCTAATTCCTCCTCACAGCCTAAGTGCCTTGTCCTCTCGTTTCCTTCTTTCCCTTGCCTGTTCTCCTTCTCACAGATCTTTCTGAATTCTCTTACGCTTTTGCTCTCTATGTTCAAATACTGCTTTGGGGGAGATTTTTTTTCTACTGACACACTTTTAAGTGAGGGAGGAACTGAATCCTATCCTGTGCCCCTTACTGCTTACAGTCTTCCTTCAAGAGAGTAAGTGCTTATCTCCTTGGCGATTTGCTAATGTGGAAGCGAGGCACTTTCTCTGATTTCAGGTGTTCAATAGGTAAGATGTACCTTCCAGCAGGCAAACTGGGAAAAAACTTGTGCTAGCTATAGCACTGTCCCTGCAGCACAGCAGTATCACAGGGACCGTCTCCTGTCAGACCAGTTGGGGACAAGCGAAAGGACATGCCAAAACATTCATTAGGGAATAAGAGCACATGGCACCTGGGCAATTCAGAAGGGGATTCAAACCAGGCAGTATACTGGACAGGGAACATGTCATGTAGCCTGCTCAGTGAGCAGCTATCCTGAGGCAGTCAACTAGGAAACAAAACAATAGGAATTGACTGTAGATCTGACACCTCCCTGTCACTGCAGTCAGGTATCTCAGCTCATACAGCATCTCTTCTGTAAGATTTCCTGAACGTTTACTGATGCACCTATAGCCATTTTCCCAAAATACTCTTTCTTTCGAAACACAGCTAAAGGACAAAAAAAAGAGCTATAATACAGAGCAGCTGCAAATTTGGAGTATTTATTGACAGTGGAGAAACCCAAGTTCACGTTTTCTCTTGGCCTAAGGTAAATGAAACCCACATAGTGTAATTTCATAGACTGATGCCTCATTCCATACTTCTCATGCTGAAGTGATCTTGCAGAAATACAGTATGCTTCAGTGAGTCAAAATGCAGCATGAATTTGTAGTTCATTGCTATGAACAGTCACCTTTGGTGTTGGTAAAATCTGAATTTTCTCCCTGATTTGGAAAGAGTTTCTAGATTTTATACAATGTCTGTTTCCTATCTCCCTGCTGCCATTTATTGTTAAGGAAGTTAAGAAAAAGGCTAAAGAGTAACTACAATTATAAAAAGCAAACAATGCGCAAGGAAAGGGTGTTTAAGTAGGCAAAACTAGCATTGATGCCCAGCCCCCAAATAATTTGTCTTCATATTTGAACAAAGAAGGTAACATCCAGAGGATGAGATAGAATTTCCTTCAGGGAGAAGGAAGACTGAACTGTTAAAGGCTTTATCATTTCATTAGAGTAGATAATTAGGTAATTAGAATGATTAAAAGTTGACAAAGCAACAGACTCAGATGGATTATAACCCACAATCCTAAAAGTAGCAAGGGGAAAAGGAAGTGTCTGGAGTTCAACTGCTAATAGTCCTTGAATGACAAAGGTTAGCAGTAGAGGAGATGAGGGCAAATGTGGTTCCTTATCTCACATTCAAAGAACATTTCTTTAATCAGAACCTCCCAGGCTAACATAAGGAAGAGGCTGTGGAAGGGAACATCACCCTTTCTGGAAGAGAGCCTGGAAACACTTCCTACAGATGACAGCCTAGTTTGTTCCAAACGCTCTATTTGTTCTTCAAAGCAGCTGAGAGCTGAGAGCAAGTAGAAGTACGGTTCTGTATCTGGGACTTGGGTGACCTCACTTAAGGGAGACAACTCTTTGCACCGCCTCAATTTGAAAGAGTTTCAGAACAAAGTTCTGGAAAATGTCGATATTGTTTTCCCAACGTGTAACTGAAGGAAATTACTCAATTTAATGTAATTTGGACCTTGATTTTACCTCTGTATTAAATGTCAGTAATATATATTTTTACTCTATTTACATTTACAGTTGTGACTTTGTAATTCTAGTTTTTACCAGCGTTTTAATATCAAGCCTGGAAGACTTCCTGGCTGGAGGGAGGAGATGGGAGATTCCTAAGACTAACAACTGTTGACCAACTCAGCCAAAGCCACCCTGAAATGACTGCTCTGAAGAGAAGACAGCGCTGCAGCGCCTAACGGATGTGCTGAATTAGCATGTTTCCTGATCAGTCTTCATCTTACAAGCAGCCTGACCTGCAAGTAAAACAACTCTCCGTTGGCAAGACCACAGGAGGGTGAGAGTGAAAAAAAAAATGCATATCTTTATTTAGGGTTGAATTCTTATTACAGTGGCATTCAAAGACTGCCTTAAGGAGTAAAACCAACTTTGATGAGTGCCTCAAACATGCGCATTAAAACACAGTCTCAGTCCTTGTGAGTCATAGCCATTAAGTACATCTAGAGTATTAGTATTAGTATTATTACTATTGCCACAATTCATGTGGATTCAGAGACATATTTCATGCTTTTTCTAGAGCTAATTTTGCAATTTATTCTAAGTATTTTATGCCCTGCAAAGGAGGGCATCAAGATACCAAAAAAGTATGTTTACAAGTGCATGCATTCACATATGTAAATAAATCAATCTGTAAATCATTATTCCTTCCACTTTCATGGTTGAAAGAAGATATAATGCTCGTTCTGTTTCCCAGACTTTTCACAGGATCAGGTACTCATTGCTTATCTTACATAGACCTATATGTACAAGTGTACACACAAACAAAACAAAAAGTTAATTCCTTCTGGGTAAGACCATGGCTATATTTTATCAAATGTTTTTAAAAGAAAACTAATCTTTAATAAATTATCATAAAGGGAGAATAATTTTAAGTAGTCACCATAAAGAAATCCTTTGCATTTTTGAGAATAGACACACTCAGTCAGTTGAGGTGGTGTGGGGCCAACACACACATTAGAAAGAATAAGTGATCTACAGTTCTATAAAAGATGTCCGAGAAATGTAAGTATTATCAATCCCTGAAATAAGTGTGAATAAGCTGAAAAGTGCTCAAGGATGCACTCAAGCTGCTAATTTGATCTTTGATCTTTGAGGTGACTCTGATGTTCTAATGCTTTTACATTAAAACATTTTTCCGTGTTTGAGATTTATATGGTAAGTCATGGTCATTGTTACTGTCTCACCACATAGGTTTTTTATTCATCCTTTTCATTAAAAAAAGTCCTCTCAGGTTTTAATCTGTAACTCTTTTAGCATAAGGGTGTTCTCTATTTCGGATCTGTCATCTCTCAAGAAAACATAGTGGGCTACCTTTGCGTAAGAAATGGCTAAACTTACTATTATGTTTTAAGCCTAAGTCTGAATCCCAGTTTCTGGCCTGATAAGCACTGCTGTAATTTCAGTGGAACAGGGCAGGACCAAGTGGAGAGAAGAGGAAAGATATGGACAAAACTTGATGTTAAAACCTGGATTTAATATTCAGTTGAAGCTGATTAGTAGTTACTAGAAGCGGTCTGTTAATTCTAGATGTTAGAAATGACCAGGTTTTTTTTTGCTTTGGTTGTTTGCTTTCTTTTGAAGAGAAGAAAGATATTACAATTATTAGAATGTCATGTAAGAAACGCAAAAATAGATTACATTTCCTCCTCTGATACCAATTTTACTCTTGGGCAAAGGCCCACGTCTACCACTGAGGGGCTAATGATATCTTCAAAATTCTTCTGCCAGGGCCTGCTTTTCCATTACTCGTTACAATCAAAGCTGCTGATTGATGCTGCTGCTCTTACATGAAACATGACTTTATGCCTGCACAGAACTGGACAATGTGGAGCAGGAGCTGTCCCACCCCCTCACAGAAAGCTCTTCCCCTGTAACGGGCTGGGTGGGAGCACACCTCCCAACATCGACAGACGGGAGCACTTTTACAGGCATCCCTGTGGTTAGATAGTTCATGTAGGTCTCTTTTCCTGTGGGTTACATATGTGCATTACTATTTTCCTGTTTATTAAAAATGACCAAGTTATGTTGAAAACTTAAATACTTAGATTCTATGGTCAGTAAGTGGGAATAAATGATACAGATAGGACGTTTTGTGTGCGTGTGTATGCGTCCTACTTCTTAGCAGCCTGTGAATCCACAGTCTACACCGCAGTCTGTAGCATCCATGTATGTAATACCATGTACATAGTAAGAAAAGTGAAGACATTATCTTTCATCAGAGACTATGTGTAAGCAGCACTATTGATTTAATTTCTTTTCATAGTCTTAAGGAACAGAAAAGATCGTATCACTTTCTGAAATCACGATTTCCAATATCAACGAAGACAAATTTTTGGCATTTCCAGCTCAAATCATTCCATCCTGGCTGAGTGGAAAAGACACATAACCCCTGTGCATGCTACAATTTCCACATTTACTGAAAAGTGTGGAAAAGGAATCTTTTAGTAGAATGGAATCTCTAAGTGGAGAAAAAAAGATTTCACATATTTTATTGTGAACTTTCATGCACATATTCCTTTTCAGTTCCTGCAGCTAATCAGAGGCAGAAAGATGAAGAACCAGAAGTAAATTCCAGCTAATAAAAAAGAGACTCTTTAGTTGACTTAGGAAGTTTCCTTGCCAGTTGCCTCTAGCAAAAGAGAATTATTATATTCCCAGTGAAACATTATTATCAGGTGGATTCTTAACACAAAGACTTCTCAAGCCCCAAAGGCATTCAGTCTATAAAATCTGAAATCTTAGAAATACTATGTGAGGAGATAGCTATTATCTTCTTTTTTTTTTCTTCAAGAGAAAAGAAGAAAAATCTAGGTATATCAGATATTTTAAACTTCTATGTCTGACATTTCTCATAACAACAGATGCTCATTTTCATATTTCCACTTTCAGACACTTCTGATAACATAGCTTTGAAAAATAGAAAGCTGCACAGTTATCCATGTCCCCTTGCCCAGTCTTATTCTATAAAACAAAAGTCATGAGCCTATATTTTCTTCAAAATCACTTTACTCACTGTGGAATGCACAGAGACACTACATGACTAAGATTTGCAGCGTGATTTTTTAAAACTTTATGAGCTGATCCTGTCATCATTCTTCACAGAACGTTTTCATTCTGTCTTTGAAGTTCCATATTTGGAGAGCTTGTGAGATGAGACCATTCAATCTAGGAGAAAGGCTTTTTTCGGTATCTCTGCCCAGTGTCGTGCAAGTTGTTAAGTGATAAATAACCCTGAAAAATATGTTTAACTACTTTATTCAGAGAGCAACACAGCTGTATTAACCAGTATGCTTACTTTTCCAAGTGCATTGGTGTGGAAATGGGCTATTTTGCGTTTAATAATTAAAAGTATTTTCTGAAGAACTCCACTCAGCACAGAAAAAATTTAAGAATAGCATTGTCCTTTTTCCAAGTCTGAACTAAAACTAATACAGAAAGAGATGGAAATGTAAGCTTGCTAGTGAAACTTCACAGCAAACCCAAAGTTTTACGTTCATTTCTATAAAATGACTGGCAGATTCTCAAGCAGAGATTTCAAATTGCAGCTATTTGCATTAATTTATCTACAAGCTTGTGATGAACTTGAATTCCAAGACTTCTTAGAACTTCTCATTTTAAAATACAATCTTCTGCTAACCTATCCCATACAAAGTTAAATGCAAAGTGAAACAGGAAATTAATCTAACCTTTAAGTTCTTGTTAATCACAAGTGCAAGAAATACAAAACAAAACCACTGATATACTCTACCTGTAATATGGAGTCAGCAATTTTGCCTACATACTCGTTCAGTACCAGTGATAATACAGGAGCTTTTCATTAGGAGTTATTTGTTTGCAACACATACAGGACCATGTCTCTCACTGCTCTGTGGAGATTCCTGGGAAGAATATGAAAATCCCCGTCCCCTGATAACGAAACATACAGGACCAAGGTATATGGATGCAAATCCCCAAGCAAATCAGAACAATTTCTTCTGTATTACACGTGTGCACAGTGTGATTTTTCTTCGCCAGAGGAGACCACGGGAGGGACCATTAAGACCTGTGGATACAGGGAATTTTGTGTATCAGGGAGTAACCTGGTTACTGCTGCAGTTAAGACCTTGCCTTTTCCTGCCTTGCCTGTAGCCTATATATAGGGGTTCAGTTTACAGGAAAGTATGTACTAATCATGATACAAAGCTTCTTTCTTTCATGTGAAGATACTGAATGTATGCCTATAAACTACAAGACAACATACAAAGAGATTTTTACATCTTCCTAACCTTGAATACCTATAAAGGCTCAGAGGCAATCTGGGCAGCAAGCGTAGCATTTTGTGTTTTATAGTAATTGGATTCCTAAAGATTCTAGATTGTGGAAGCAGTCAGGACTATGAAATCCTGTAGTCCGTTCTGCTATGCATCATTATTATACTTTACTTCACTCTACTCTTTTTTTTCCTTAATAAATCTAAAAGTATGACTTCAGTTATTATTTAAGGTCTTGGGTTTTCTAAATCTTATTTTTCAGAAAGACACTATTTTTGATCTGAAATATAGGAAACGGAGACTCAAATAATTCTCTAGGGAGTTTGCTCCCATGATTAATCACCATAGAGTTAAAAATGTAGCCCTAATTTTTAAATTGTTTTTTCTTTCTTGGCTTCAACTTTCAGACATTGGTCTCATTACGCCTTTCTCTTTTAGACTAAAGAGCCATTTAGCATGACAATTGATGCCATGGAAGACAGCACTAATCTTTTATGGTAATATATGGACAAAGGTCATTAACTCTGTCACATGGACATTTTCTTCAGAAAAGTTTTGTTGCTATTTTCTATTACATTCTACCAATTTATATTATCTTTTTTTCAATGAATATCCAAAGTGAATTTATTAGTCCAGTACTGTTCCTCTTCAATACCACATGTAGGAAAATGATTTCCCTATTCCAATTTGCTATCCCTGAGCAAATCAGCCCTGTAGCTGTGGTCAATGGCACTTGTGTACTTGGAGCTCGTTTGTCTTTGCACCAGATTTCAGGCACTGCTCTTCCGTTAACTGTCCATGCAATGGGATAGAGAATTAGAAAAAGCTTTGAGGTGGATCTTACTAGACTTTTTCCTACAGTGAATTCCCCAAAGAGGATCAAAAGGCTTTTAAACTGAAAAAAAGTCAGGCTTTAAAATAACATAAACTAGAATTCCTAACTTTTGAAGCTCTGACTTCATTGAGTCTTAGTAAAGGCATACGAAAAAAATGGAACCAGAGACACAAAGTGACTATTGACTATCAGATCTCCATTCAGTAACTATAGTTTCCTTTCCTTGTTCCTAACACAGAAGTTTACATTTGGCTGACTTGGAACACCTTTTGTTTTGATTAGACCAAGTTTACTAAGTCATCTACTTAGATGTCTCCTAGGAGGCTGAACAACTGGATATTGCTTTTCAGAGTGATGTGCATAGCTCAGCTGAGCCAGAACAGCATTGCTCCAGTGAGAACTTGCTCCGATATTAAGCTTGAAATATTATAATATCAGCATCAGGTTTTATAAGCTGGCTTAGTAAGTTTGTGCATAGGCACTTAACGGTTTGTTTAAGTTAATGCAGAAGTGCATGTAAACAGGATTTAACTGCCTGCAGTCTGAAAAAGCTGGCAAATATACCTAGTGTATGTTTAGCAAACATTAAGGTGCCAGTCTACCCATCTGACTGATATACTGGTTGTATTTTTTAACCTAGTCTAGTTAACAAGCACATTTTATTTGTGCCAAAGAAGGCAGTGGCCCTCTTTCTCTGTTGTTTTTCGGGGATGTTTTTTTGTAAGATATACTAAATAAATGCAGTGTCACTGAATGCAAACTGCTTTGAAAAGTAAATCAATACCATCACAGAAATAAGGAGAGATTTCACCTTTGCAGCTATAATGCATGACCTCTGCAAACGCAGTATGAGGAGCCCTATTGACAGGCAAAGCACACTGGGAATGTTATGCAGTACTGGAGCTGGAATAAATGAAAACAACTCTCAGTGACCAGCTCATTCTCAAAACACCCAGACAAAAGAAAAAAAAATAATAGCACTTCATTACTATAATTAACCAATAAATATTGAACAAAATTAAAAACAGATACAGCCATACCCATGTTCTAATTAATTTAGGAGCATAATAAAAGTAATTTATTTAATGCAAAAAAAAACCATTTATAATAAAACAACTGCCCATTAAGATTGATTATTGTCATAAAAATCCAACAAAAAGTGATTTATTACTGTGTTAAAATGCATCCTGAGAATATTCATTTTTTCAAAACTGCTGCTTTGGGAAGATTTGTTCAGAAGTTAATTTTGTCATTCACTAAGCAGACCCAGTTATGCTTTAGGAAGTCAGTAAGCATCGGAACTACGTTGAAGAGTTGCAGGAAGTCTCTGCTATTGTATCTCACTGACTGAATGCCTGCTATGCAGAATAGAAAGGAGACGATAATTAATTTATATTTGTAATCCTTCGACCTTCCTGAAAGATATGAAAATTCTGCTCTACAGGTGAGTCACTCTAGAATCTCTAAGTAGATAAATGCCACTTGAAGTTTTATTTAGATTAAAAGACTTTAAGTTTGCATACCTACAGGTTAGATTTGAATACAGGATAATCTTAATGTTTCAGAATTTATAAGCATGGTAAGATTTAAGCAGCATTTATTCAATCACTTCTATTAACTACTTTTGACTATGGGGACAGATCCTTTGTGAAACCTTTTTTGCTAAATTGTAATGAGATTTAATGTCTTAAGTTATGTTACGTTAAGAATTTATGTAGACGATCAGCTCTCGCCTTTTAGTTCACCTCCCATTGGATTACCTGTGTTAGAAGAGCTGGTGCAAAACATTTTTTTGTTGTTTCTGTTTTGGTTTGCTTTTTAACAAAAAGCAGTAACAGCTCTGCCAGGGAAATACCTAATGCTACAGCAGCAACAGGAATTAAATTAGCATCTGCAAAATGACAGCAGGATCAGTACTGGAGATACTCAGACTTTTCAGTATAGACCTGTACTAAATGTTTTAATTAGTGACAACAAACAATTGCTCTTTTGCTAACTGTAGGTAGAGACTACAGAATGACTAAAAATCTTTTTCCTTGGCTTGTCCTAGCAAAGTTGTAGAGTCTGGCCTATTGTAGTTCACCTCCCTCTAAAGCCGTTTAATACCTGAGAAGCTGACGCTGAATGGCACCGCTTCTCTGTTATATGCTCAGTGCTTGAATGACTTTTGAACAGTGTATGGGTTAAGTTTTATCAGATCAGTCAAATGGGAAATTTAGTACAAATCCATTACAGCACAGGCAGCCTGACCATGTCAAGAAGGAGCCTGTCGTAGAAAATGTCCTATTTTAAAGGATGATTAAAAGGTACAATGAGCTTTTAAATTATTTTAATGTACAATGACCATGTTGTTAGAAATCTGTAAAAGGAAAGAGAAGGTGCAAAACATGCATGTTCCTACAAGTACCAAGGGCCAGAGTCCAAATGAACATGAACATAATGTACGTAGACGTATGTTAACATTTAGAAATGTATCTACGCTACTGCTCCTTCAGCAGTGTTCTAGTCACCATATAGTACGTTCATCTGTTCACTGTGTGCTAAATAAATAAAGACAAATTAATCATGCTTTAATCAAAATGATACATCTTAATGAACTTCATTTGGTTTGAGCCATTTAAAACATGTAAAGTTTGTTATAGAGAGCTGTTGTGCTAAGATAAGAATTCCAGCTACATAAAGACATTCAGAATTCTTGCCATTGTGAAAAAAGAAAAACATAGTCAGTCTTTTCTCATGCTGTATGCAATGTTACGTAATATTGACAATATTCAAATACTGAGGATTTGGTCTTTGGAATTGTTAAAGCCTGATTATGTTTCCCATTGATTTTCAATTCTGTTGCCTGCACTTAGCACTCCTAGAAGTCCCACTGGATAGTTTCCTGTGGCATTTAGGCCCAGAACGATGCAAACAGATTAGGATTTTCAAATTCCTTCTAGATTCAAAGAGAAGACCCAAGGTAGATAAATGCCTAATGAATTTTTTAAAACACTTATCTTACTTCAGGTACCCCAAACCTCTGAAAATCTAATAGTTGACACACAGAGTATTCAAGAGTATTTTTGATACAGAAATCTCTCTGCTATTTATCTTATTAGACTCAATCTTCATTGAAATGCAAATAGAAATTAAAAGTAATTAGATATAACCTAATGTTAAATATTCCTATTCAGAGGTCTAATAACTTATTTGACTAATTAGGGTGGCAGTAATTTATCAGCTTGACAACTTATCCTTTTGTTTTAGCTACCTGCAGCAGGTATGACAGTAAGAATTTTCTTTTAACTGCTACACAAGAGTGTGTTAACAAAGCAAATAGTTGATTACAGTTTGTGAGCACAATTTTGACACCGAAAAACTGGAAGCTGGCCTGCCCCTTTCTTTGCATGAGCACCTGAGAGAAGTTGATAGGCAATACTGGGCATGGCAATTAGCTTACTCAGCATGAAATTCTATAGAAGCGGGTGCAGAAGAAAGATTGCACTAAGAAGATTTCTCCCTTCTCCTTTCTTCTGCCTCCTCTGCACAGCAGCTCAAAGGTGGTACCTAGCCAGGGGTAGAAAGCCAGTCCCATTTTGTTTATTCTACAAGATTGCACTGATTTATATCAGCATCACTGTTGCTTTTCAAAGCCCTTAGCTAATAAAGTTGTGAAAGAAGTAAGCTCCTTGTATGCAGGACTGTGTTTGCACCATCTGTCCTATGCTATCGGCTAACACAGCTGTGGAAGAGTGACTTCAAAATACTTCCAGATTACATTGTTCTGAACATCATTTCTAGGAAACAAAATAAACTGCAAAATCCTGTTCTCAATCGAGGACTCTGAATGTCTGTTGCTAGCTAAGCCCTTTCCGTCTGTTGAACTGTCAGAACCTTTGCTGTCTTTGAGGAAAAATACTGCTACGTAGACAAATTCAAGCTTTGTTTATTTATAGATACATTACCTTCATTTCTCACATGGCAGACAACAATTTATTAATATGCCTCCAAATTATTTTCTGTTGTTTTCTTTTTTTGAGACTGAACTTTCTAAACTGTTACTTGACTGTCAAAGTCATAGTTAGTCACTTTACATCTCACGTGTTTTTTCCTTTCTGTGATTTTATGTCTTCTGGTTTGATGAAAAGTTGTTCTTGTCAACATTGCTGGGGTACGTATTTTCCTTGGAGATAATTGGTAGGGCTTAGCTATCTCTGTCAACATCACTGTTTTGCTCTGTTGTTGTTCAGTATTTCCTCATATCATCTACCTAACTCATGTAACTCATCACAAAAATAGAAGTAAAAGAAACACTGGAAAATTAGCAACACCCTTTATGTAAGTGCCACTAGTAGATGCCATCCCAAGTTTTAAACAGCTATAAATCTTCCATAGCACTATTGATACAAGTAATAAAATAAACATAGAGGAATATGATTTAACCATATTCTTGCAGAGAATATAAGCGTATCTTCTTTTCTTTTTTTTTTTTTTTTTTTTTTGGTAGATGAGGATACTGATGAATAACGCTAACATTTTTGCTTTAAATGGCCACTATTCTGCTGCTTCCATTCACAGATGTCTGGCCTGAGAAAGCTAAGCTTTGTTTTCAGCTTAGTGGTGAAATGGTGCCCTGTGCCTCTGGAAGTCAGGACACCAAAATCTCAAATAGGTCATCCAAAATCCGAGATGTAAATCTCAGTGCTGCAAATCTCAATACACTGTCCAACAGGACTTCATAGACAAGAAGTCTATGACTGGATGGAGAATGGTGTCCTAGTCTCCTGACTCCCTGTTCTGCTTTCTATAAATGCAAGATCAGATAGTCCTCGATTCAGTTTGAAGCTAAGCTTATTACTAATAAGAAGATGCAGACTATCTCACATCTCAGCATGTGATACTCAATCTTGATCAGAGATATCACATGCTGAGACCTGCTGCAAGTTCTGCTGATTATTCCTTTGTATTAAGATGAGGACAGCTGTAATATACTTCATTTTATTCATATCGCTCAGTCTCCTAAGAAATTGCCAGTTCAACCCACAGCTGGGCGAAGATCTAGCATTCTCACAATACACCATCAGAAATACATAGGCATGCTGATACCACCCACAAACGCGAAGGCATATTTACAACCTTCCCAAGAATATGTAACCGCTGGAAGAAAGAATAGAAAGATCAAAAGTAAAGCCGCAGTACCAATACGCAGATCTTTGGTGTAACACTCAAACTCTATTGAAAACTCACAATCAAAAGCAAGTGGGAAAAGTCAAGAGAAGTGATTGACACAGCTTTTGAGGCCTGCAGGCGTGGAAAGGAGCACTCTCCAAGAGTCACTGGAGTTGATTATTAAAAATTGGTGTGTTTGATTCTGAAAGATGCTTAAAAAAGCACAATGAAGAGAAGGAGCTATACTGCATGATATAAGATTGAGTTTACGATTTCTATGTATAGATCCACTACAACCAACAATAACATTGCTACTGGTAGAAAGTAAAATGAGAGGAAGTGATTTGAGGCAAAAGCAAAAGTTTTACAGAAACATCACTAAGTGTTGCTGTGTATATGCTTTTATTGTGCTGCTGTGTATGCTCCTATTTAATATTGCCTATGTGCATTTGTATGCTTCCTAACTAGAAGCAAATAAACAGGTTTTCTGGCAGTGTCAGGCTCTGTCATACAGTAACTGATGTGCCTGCTTATAAAACAAAAGAAGTCTTCCATTGGAAAGTAGGTCTCTGAGTTAAATTTCTCTGGGTTATGTTTCTAAATTACTTGACCCACTGCAAGTGAGCAGATGACGCCTACAGATTGAAGCATACACCTGAACTATTTATAGGCTACAGTATATTGCTAGGTTTAATGGTATCAAAGTTCAGTGTACTTGCTTGCTCCATTCTGAGGAAAAATGCATTTCTCACTTGGGAAACAATGTCAGATATCTCCAGCCTACACATTCTTATAATTCAAGCCCTGAATATCAATGTAATAATGTTTCAGTATCGTAATGAATTTTGCAATTCATATAGAAATATTGACATTCACATAACTACTAAGTAAAGTATGTGTGTTCATATTTAAAGGACAAGCTTGCTTATCTTGCACGGTCTTTCAGACATAGGACATTTACATTAGATTTGATCTATATACTCAAAATCCCTTTAAACATCCTAGTCCGTAGGAATTAAACTCGTATTGACAAAACAATCGTACATGCAGACATGCCAGTTGGTATTAGATAACAAACCCAGACTGGAGATGAAGATGTCTCCAAACAATTGAAAAAATACCAATGTCAAACAGTGATGAGGAATTTACTTCCTTCATATACCTAACCACCTAAAACAGTATGGCACAAATCAATATACACTTTGAATTGGTACTAACTACATTTGAATTAATTTACGGACTTATTTGAGATCTTTTTTTAAATGAAATTATGTGATCTGACTTTAAGCCACTAGTCTAAAGACACTGAATAGTTTTCAGAAGACCAACTCAATGATTTGTGATTACAAATGCCTTACTTTTGGAGGTACAACTTGAGACAGTTTGAAGTTCCTCACCTTTCAGAAAGTCTTGAGCAATGCTTAAGCATTTGAGATGTTTTAGAAAGCTTAACACAATGCAACCCAAACCAAAGGTATTCAAAACCTCTGAAAATCTTGCCCTTAGAGCCCACACCAACTTTCACCTGATAAACAGTAGCACATTTTACAGAATGGGAAGACTGTACAGAGCTTAAACAACCAATCCACTTAAAACCTACTTTTTAGGGTTTTATATCATCATGTGTTACATAAACATTGAATATTATTGAGTATTATTTTGAATATGTTAATATTATTAGCATACATTAACATAAATATAGACTATTGACTATTACTGCCAGACCTGCCATATGCTTAGCAGTGTATAAAAAACTAATTATTTGAGGGAAAGGGAAACAAAAACCTGACTGAACTCCTTTCACCTGTCAATGAAAGGAAAAGGAAGAAGAGTTTGACTATTTCAGTGGAGTTAGGATTATCTCACCTCAGACCAATAACAGTAATACAACAAAAGGTAATCTGGTGACTTTGGTAATGAATACATGAACAAACTAATCTTGTAGATGTGTAGAATTTTATTTCACTGAAACAATTTGTTCCCTATTCTTAATTTTTAAGGTGCTCAATGCAACAAGAAAAAATAGAAATCAAGTAAATTAGGAAAATTATATTAGAAGCAAAAAATTTAATTATCGAGCCAAATTGTATACATCCAGTCAGACTTCAGTTGTTTTGCCAAGACCATTACTGGTAGTGAAATTCCACATGTATTTGTGTAGCTGTAGTAGATGCACCTTGATGAAGACTAGAAAATTACATTAATGAGCCTTGCAGTGATTTATTAAGACAGCCTGGAAGATGATTTATTAATTTGCTCATTAACTCCTCATGCCAGTTGTTTTACGCATCGTAAGAGTGTTTCCAATAATGTATACCACAAAACTTCTTAGAAATGAGGTTCACCTTTCAAAAACTACTGATCTTTACCACAGTAACTGAATGAATCATAGAATCATAGAATCATAGAATGGTTAGGGTTGGAAGGGACCTTAAAGATCATCTAGTTCCAACTCCCCTGCCATGGGCAGAGAAATCCTCCACTACACCAGGTTGCCCAAAGCCTCATCCAACCTGGCCTTGAACACTTCCAGGGATGGGAAGCCACAACTTCTCTGGGCAACCTGTTCCACTGCCTCACCACCCTCAATGTAAAAAATTTCTTTCTTAAGAAAAAACCTAAATCTGCCCTCTTTCAGTTTAAATCCATTGCCTCTTGTCCTATCACGACACACCCTTGTAAAAGTCCCTCTCCAGCTTTCCTGTAGGCCCCCTTTAGGTACTGGAAAGCTGCTATAAGATCATCCCGGAGCCTTCTCTTCTCCAGGCTGAACAGCCCCAACTGTCTCAGCCTGTCTTCATAGCAGAGGTGCTCCAGCCCTTGAATCATCTTCGTGGCCCTCCTCTAGACTCGTTCCAGTAGCTCCATGTCCTTCTTACGTTGGGGACTCCAGAGATGAACACAGTATTCCAGGTGGGGTCTCACGAGAGCTGAGCAGAGGGGCAGAATCACCTCCCTCGACCTGCTGGCCACGCTCCTTTTGATACAGCCCAGGATACAATTTGCTTTCTGGGCTGCCAGCGCACATTGCCGGCTCATGTTGAGCTTCTCATGCACCAGCACTCCCAAGTCCTTCTCCTCAGGGCTGCTCTCAATCCATTCTCCGCCCAGCCTGTACTTGTGCATGGGATTATCCATGGGAGTGCGACCATCCAGCCAATTCCTTATCCATCAAGTGGTCCATCCATCAAAACCATGTCTTTAATGAATGAAGAAGACAGTATTTTGACTGTTCTCTTGTCTCATACTCACAGGTAAAGTGGGCACCTCGGAATTACTGAAGGAGTCACTCACGTAGCTAGGACACTTCCTCACTCAATCTAATTGAGTATCACAAATTCAACATCCTTTGAAATTTACATTATATCCATAGTTGTGCCCTTTTATGAACATCTGCAATCCTGCTATCCTAGAGGTTTGCACAAGACATTGCTTAACTTCAGAGACATTGGCTAGCATCATTGAAACAAAGACAATTTATTACTAGATGAGGGACACTCAGGTTAAAATTTCCTTTGTTAAATTTTAGTAAAACCACTTCCTTTCCACTAGAGATTGGCAATAAATCACAATATTAATAACTTTCTAGGTTTAATTGTATATGTGTGTTATTATTAAAAGATAATTATATGATATTTAAAACACCTATAGTATTATTCAATAATTGTTTTGTCATCCTATTTCTAACAGCATATTTCTTAGGCATGCTTTATCTAAACTTTTCTGCAATAAAGAATAATAAAATTGAGAAAAAGATCAACACATAAGAGGTTATTTCAGCTGAGTACAGCCTGGCATTTGTGCCTACAGAAAAGGAGCATATAGCTCAGGTAAGAACAGTTTTCTCACAGGTACCTACCATAAAAAAGCCATATTACTTCAATAAGAATTAACAGTTCCATTTTGCTTTCCAGTGACCTCTCTGGCCATTTCAGGAATAACAATGACAGATTTGAGTAGGAGCCATCGCAGTCATCTCAGCTGAATACATGTTTGTCAAAGAATTGCACAGGGAAAGCGAATAATAATGACAAAAGCTGGATTTGTTTTTTAAAAACAACATCCTATTCTTCTGTAAAAACACTGATGGAGGAAACACATTGTGAAAGGTTCATGGTAGAGCAATTACACCATTCTATCCTAAAACCCAACACTTTTGTCTCATTAATGGAAGAAATAGAAATAAGATATTTGGAACAGTGAATGAAAATAATCTTTTATAGAATATCTCCTACAATTACATGGTTCTGGATAAATATGAAATAACCTCTACTCCTTTATAGAGACAGTTATATGAAACTAGCTATAACATGGAGCTGGTGGCCTGTCTTTGGAAGCCAGTCCCTGGAAGCAGCATACAGGTTAGCTACTGTACTGAGGCATGCTGAGAATTTCAAAGGGTTGCAGAGAGAAGAGAGAGAGCTAAGATATGCTGCCTCTTGAGAGAAGCAGGCCATTCCTTCATTTTGCCAAAATCATTAGTCACACAGAGGCTCATTCCTGAGTGGGATCTGCAGCTATAATTAGTGCTCAAACTCTCATTTGCATTCCTGCTATAAAAGTTAATATTTTACATGTCAAATAACCCGTATGGATTCACTTTTAATATTAAAAGCACTGCTGCTCATAATACATGTGCAGAAGGCTTTATTACACATATTAATGTCTCATACCAGGTATCTTTTGTGTTAGGATAATGAAATATGACTTATTAATGCAGTTGTGAATCTTTGCGTTAATAGTCTGATTATAAATGTGTTTAATCTACACATTTTTAGTACATTCTGAATCACCATTAGTCAGAAATATACCTTTTTTTTCCCCTTTACACAATTTAGCCTCCCATTTTCTTTAAGTGTCCTGTTTTGTCATTGCAAGTGATGCCAAAAATATTTGTAACTGTTGAGTCTCAGCAAAAGTGTGAAGACTATGTCTGAAAATGGATCTCTCCTCCATGAAGCTCTATGGTTGATCAATTGCTAAACATACAGGATTCAGAATCTGTGTACTAGAATATGTCGTGTAAAATGAAACCTATTATTGTTAAAGAGCTTCGTGTACAACCCCACGCATATTTTGAGCTCTACTTCCATATAGCCAAAGCTAAATCAGTCAGCTAGGAAGTGGTAGGAGATCCTTTCAAAACCAATCTTTGTGTAAGTATCCATTAAAGGATCCTAAAATTGCAGTTAGCGTTAAGTCCTAAGGAAACACCTGTGACATCCATATGAATAGCAAATGAATTCTTTATGATCAGTGCTATTACAATGAATACTAACTGAATTCCTTATGATCAGTGCTGCTCAAAAGAATATCAAATAAAATCACAATGAAGCAATTTTTCAATTAAAGAGCCACTTCCAAAGAGTCCACTTAGCATAAACTCTAGCACAATAACAATAGCTAGGGCAACAATTATTGCATGCATTATGAGTGCAGAAAAATCACCAGCAGGCTTGTGATGTATTCTGAAAAATGAACAAAAAAAGACATGATCATCTCTTCCTTCTTTTAAGAGATGCTACAAACCTAGAGCATCATTACTACGTGCTGCTTTTCTTTCTGGCGGTCTTAGGTTTTCTACATCATTGTTCTATGCAAAACTGTCAAAACCATCTCCCTCCGTTGGTTTAAATGTACTTGTCAAAGTGATTGAAGGGTTAATACAAGAGAAGCATACAAGACAATCAGATAGCACTGTGCACTTAAGGGGAGTATTTGGTAAGTTACTATCTCTACCATTTCTACTGGCCCTGCAAGCTGGACTGCTAGCTTATAGATATTAATGTATTCAAAAGACTGTAATTCACGTCTTGGCAAGGCTAGTATGGTCAGGAATCACAAATACAGTAATTAGTGGTGAGTGTACAGATCTTCATGGTGCAGATCAGACTGATGCTCCTCAAGGCCATTGTTTCTTTGGCTGGAGGGAGGAAACTGGAAAGAAAGTATCAATGATTTTTCTTCATAGAAGAAAGGCTGTGCTCCAGAAAACTTGAATCCATGTGGTGACATCGTTGTCTTTCGAGTATAAGGTAGTGTAGCAACTGGTGCCAAGAATCATAATGTGGAGAAAAAAAAAAAGAGAGATTGAATTTGTGAAGTGATTTTTAAATATATTCCTGCTAAAATCAGATGATAGCTTCTTGTGCTTTAAAAGGTGCCATCTTAAATTTGTGGTTAGGCTTTTTATTCCTCTGCCATGTATCATGCCATAGGACTGTGACATCCCATGCCAGGGCTTCCATGAGGCTGCCTGAAAGCAACCTGCACTGTTGCAGTGTGCCCACAGAAATCTGCCTGTCTGCATTTAAATAACTTCAGCAAAGAATCAAAAACAAAAAGCTAAGTTACTGCATGTGCAATAATGATATGTTGCTCTCGATAATAATACCGTTACTAAATATGGATGGCACTTAGCACAAGATAAGGGGATAAGTACAATGCCCTGATCATTGTGCAACCTGAGAAGTGAACACTTGATTATGTTACAGTAACTTAACAAATCACTCCCACATCAGCTAAGTTATCACTATCCTATGTGTACCTGCAGAGAGTCTTAGAGAAGCTGATCTGTATTGATTTATGACTTTAGCTCGTATTTGGGGTGAAGTAAGGTATTCAGTTGCCTCAACTTAGCTAATGAGCAGTTTCTTAAAGTGCTGACTATTCACGTTGCAAAACCATACTATCAATCAACTTTAATTTCCAAACTAGAAAGTTTCTATTAAAAATGTAAAGATAGGCTGATTAATTTACATTCCTAGAATACGTATACTCAAAACTAAGATAATGCAGAAGAGGTAGATCTCATAAGAACTGTTAACTCAGCCAAGCAGGCCATTGTTAATACATGAGATTCAATTCACTGAGGTCAACTGACCTGATTATTCTCCATTACACCCATTAATTAGCAATATTAACACCCATGCAAATGGTGTTAAGAAGTAAGTATTTTGATTTAGTAACTACTTATGCTGATGTTGTATAAAAATAGAATAAATAGCAACGCAGAGTGGTGAAAGAAGTAGTACTTAGTAAATGAAGAATCAAAAGAAAAAAAAAATTTAAAGATTGAATAAAAGTTATTACAGTATCAAAAGAGTAACTCCACAAAGGGACTTTATCACTAGCATGAGGGCAAAGGATTACTCTGCTGCAACCTCACCTCTAGGCACCACATTTTCCGCATGGGAGTACCCCAGGTACATGCTAATCTGCTTCGGGGCAAATTCAAAAGCATTTTAGTACTGACCATCTCAAAGCCTAATAAAGAAGAATATAAAAAGAAGATATTTCTCCATCTACTTATGTGAAAGATCTGGTCTGATTAGTGTTGTTAGAGCATTTCAACAGATCAGACTCTGCACATAATAAAGGCAGTTTCTCCCTTTATGTCATAGTTTACCTAAGTATTGCTGATGTTGAAGCACTATTCAGCCAGGACATTAGCCCTCTGATAGAGGTATTCAAATGACATCTCCTCATCTTAAGTGGAACACACACAATGTCTGTTCTCAGCCTCTCCTTTTGAAGTTGACTAATTCTGTATGGCATACATAAACAGTCCTTCGCTTAGAAGGAGCATGACATATGAAACTATAATCTGATAATCTGGACATTTATTTAGGAATGAGAAAATCTAAGAGTCAGTCCTTGTGCCAAGATTTTATTTTTTTTATTTAGAGCCGTAATCGTTTGTTAAAATAAGAAAGATCCTTACTACATGAGTTGCCAAATTTCCTGCTTATAGATGCACCTCACTGACCTAAGGCATCCTGTATTTTTTTCTGCGCAGTGGAAATGTTTTGGCAGGAAGCACAACCCATGTGCCTGACATTAATGATTAGAATAACTTCTAAGTGAATAAGAAGTACAGATACAAATTTCCTCTTGTGGCAAAACGAAATTACATTTGGAGCATGCTGCAACTAGTCAACATTATATAAAGATAATATTACACCATCCTCTTCTGGCACCAGTCCTTTAAAAAGTGATTTTGACTGGTTTTGGGGAAAGAAAACATTTAGGCACCCTGATCCAGGGGAGGTTTCTCTAGCTGGCTTGTAAAAAAGGATGTGTGATTCTCTGATGTTCTGAGGGACCAAAATATTCTCTAATTGCTGCCCATTCAGTCTGCCACTGTTTGGGACTCTGTTCTCAGGCATCTAATGCTCCCTACACAAGCATAGGGAGTCTGAAGCCTGGGGAGAGTCTTTTGATTCTACTCATTGTAGCACCTGAATCCTTTAACACGACTTACTCTAAATGTCCAAATCACTTTGAAAACAAGATTTTGATTCCTAAGCCACCCAGATGGATTAACATTTTATAACCATTAAATCCTACCTTTAAAAAATTTACTTCACTGTCCACTGAGCTCCACAGGAGACTGTTGCTGTTCTCTGTAGAGGGTGGTCAAAAGGTTTTTTTGCTTTGTTATACAGCAAGTGAACTTTTGAATGCATATGAAAAAGTACCAAGTTGTATAATCATACTTTTCCCTCTGGAATCTCGCCTTTTGTACTTTCTGATTGTCTGGTATCTGTCCCAGTGTGTCAAATAATATCCAGTGGAGTCCTGTTATCCTAATAAAATCAATCAGGGAAAATAGATAGGGTCATAGTAGTAATTTCTGAAGCAAACAATAGCTCCACTTCAAGCTTTTAGAGTGGGTTTTTTTCAGTCTCAAAATAAAAGACTGCACATTTTATATGAATACAATATGTCTGAAACTGTTGGAATTGTTTCCAACAATAGGAACTGTTGAGACAATTTAGAAATCATTTAAGTTATTTCTAAAATCATACTTTGTATATGGAGTAGGCCATGCAAAACACACAGCAAATCTGTTGGTGATCAATCATGTTTTGAAAACTATTGAAATTCCAACATGCAGAACTACTGTAAGATTTTATTATCTTACAGACCCTAGACAAATCTGTGGTGATATCTTCACTTTTATGAGTTACAAAAGCTTAAAAACTTTGCTAGGCAAAATGAATTAGTAAAGATACTAGGGGTTTAAAAGTTTTTCAGCTGCTTATTTCTGAAAGAATTTTAACTGGGAAAACTAAGGAAGGCTGTCACATAAACTATATCTCTCTTCACGTGAAATCTGATTTACAATTTATGCTGTCTTGCCTCAGTAAACAATGTATCAACTTTCTTTTTTAAGTAAATATGGTTTGGGAGCATGACCTGAAAACCGTTTGACTCTTTTTGTATAAATAGCTAAGGTAGATCTCTAAACCTGTGAGGTTTAAGCAGCAAATGATTAATAAGCTTTCTACCACAGGTGATAGTCTCAAGACATGTATAAAGAAAAAAAAATGTTTTGCTTGACTTCAATGTTAACAAGAATAAATACACAGAGAAAGAAATAGTAAATAGAAAATAGTATGCCTCTTCTCTACTAAGCTACAACACCCTGCATCAAGTAAATGTACTCATTTTCTTCTTTTCAAGAAACAGCTTTTGCTGTCAGTGTTCCATAAAAACTGTTCTGCAAGATGTTAACCTGGATTTCTTTTTGGTTCAGAAAAAGACTACTCATTATCTAATCAGAAAATTCAAAATGCACTTCTTCATGCCTGAGAAAGATAGTTTCAAAAAACACCAGTCATATCTACAGTAAAGTCAAAAGCAAAGTGGACGAATAAGAATCAGGCCCTCGTCTTTGACAGCAGTCACACCTGCAGCCCTCCCTCTGACTCTACATCTCCCAACAGAGACAGAGGAAAGGAGCCAGCCTCTCCACCAGCCTTCCCAGCTGCCAGCCTGCCTGCTGGCCTCCAGCCCCTCCACCAGCATCCCTGGCCTCCAGTCCCCCACTGGGCTCAGTGTGTCGCATGGCCATGGTGCTGGGGGCCTCGGCTCGCACTTCTGAACCAGCAGGCTCCTCGCTGAACACCAGGTTAGGGCTTAACTAACCTAACTTAACCGATTTGGGGATTAACAGAAGTCCCCAAATCAATACTCTGAAAACTATCTCTGCCTCAACCTGGAAGCACCTAAACACTATGATGCCTGAACTTTCTCCAATGACTTTCACACATAAAGTGTAAAAAAGTACTTATAGAATGTTTTAGAGCCCAAACCTTTCATGAAACTTCATCAGATCAGTAGGATACTATTATTCTTTCCCAAATCCTCCACATCAGTCTTGAATTGTTTTTGTCTAAGTGAAACAAGCCCTAAAGGAAGGCTATGTTCCCTGTCCCTACCTGTATTTATGATCAGGATTGACATGAGAGGAGACAGATACAGAAAATGCCCTCGACCCAAGTTCCTGGGAGTGCCTTGCCTTCAGACTGCATCTCCTCCCATGCACAATGAATTCCTCAATAGTGACTACAAATGCTACAGTAGATGAGTCGGTTCAGAACTGATACCAAACTAAGGCCATCATTGACTTATGTTCCCATTCCAAAGTTCATTCCGAGTAAAACTTGCTTGGACTGGAAGATCAGGAGGATTTCACATGAGTCTGAACCATATAAAGAATAACACGGAGATTTAGGAGTAGGATCTACAGTCACCACCAGACAGGGACTATGTGTCATCTGAGCAAAGAATGGTCAACCTGGGACTGCGTTTTTCATGCAATTTGGTGTACAGGCATATTCACTGAATGTGTATTATAAGGAGGCACTAACATTGCCTGTCTCTATTCTGAGTATTAAAGAAGTGCTACCAGAGGCAGTCTCTTTCTGGTCTATTCCCTCTGTCCTGAGAGATCATAGAATCATAGAATCATAGAATCGTTAGGGCTGGAAGGGACCTTCAAAGATGTAGGTACTGAAGCAATAAGGGTGCTATCCGTAACTGTATTGCACTGAAGAGCATGAAAGCTGGATAAGACTCTTCATGTTATTATTGTATTTTAAAATCAAAATGACAATGGCTTGTCTTATGGTTTAGAAGAGAAGAGGATAACTAGGAAGACAGCATCTAGGAGGAAAGAATGATTTCCTTCTCGCAGGGCTGAGTGAAATATTTCTCTCCTAGAGGTGTAAGGGAGAAGGAGTATTATATTTTCTGCTACAAACACCCTGCTCGGTGCTTTTCTATTCCAAGATGCCTAGGTTTTCCCCAACAAGAAATAAGGTTTAACATGGACTTCTAGTTTCATTATTTGGAACCAGATGTTTGGAAGCTAGTAACCAAGGCTCATAGTGTTGTAGAAGCAAAGTCCCTTTTTGGATATAGGCCTAGCTGTAAGAGTGAATATATGTATAAAAGAAAAGGTTGAATATATGAACTTCAAAGCTCTGAGTCATACAGCAAAGAAACTTTCCATAACTAGGTGGAATTGCAGATCTTCTGAGAATATTTTTCTTTCTAGCAGATTTCAGAGCATAAGAAAATCAGGAAGAAATGAAGTCCATCTTAATAGAAAAATAGACATTTCAATAAATTTTTGTTAATTTTTTTAATCTCATTTTTCTCCCATAACAGCACATGCCTACTGGACTTACTTAATAGATATTAATTGTTTTCTCTTAAAAATTAACATGTATTTCTTACTCCGGAATTCAAATATTTAGGAATTAATATAGAGATTTCTTAAGAATTTAATCTAATCTTTATTAGATATAAGTAGAGGTCTGTGGAATCAGTGACTTAGGTTAAGACCTGAATAAATGCAGTGTAAGAATATTCTACTTCTAAGCTTATATATATGTATAGAAAAGATAATCACCTAGGTTTTCTACCTCATATTAAGCAAAACTCTTACATCTATAAAGGAATAATATAGCTCATTATATAAAATATTGACTTGGGACTCATAAAATATGAATCCTAGATCACATTTCAGGCATAGACCTTCTTTGGATAAATTACTGTCCCCTTTGTATCTTTTTTTTCCCTCGTCTGTATAGTTAAGCTGTTTTATTATAAAGCTTCTTGGCACAGGAAGGTGTGTCCTCCATTAGCATGCCTAACACAATAACACCTTAATTTTGACTAGAATCTCTGAGTCCTAGTATCGTAAAAATATCATATATTTTCCTGGTTTACAGTAAAAAAACCTCTGAGGTTCTTTAATATTCTTCACAGTTCAGCTATTGGGATCTTATATTCTTTGTTTCCCTACAATGAATCTCAACACGAAAATACTATTTTCCCTGAACAACTATCAGCAGTATTGTAGACCATGTCCTAGAGATGCTTTTACTGTGATTCTGTGTACACTAGCAATATTCTTCGTTAACTTTAATATGTTTTCTGTCTTCTACAACATCTTTGCATCTTGTTGGCCTTTTAAAATGCTACTCTGCTCTGGACTGATGACTTCAACTTATTTCCTCAATAATTCCCAATTTGTTTTCTTTCTTAGTATATAGGATGATTGTTTCATTTAGTGAGTATTTTCTAATTTGTTTTTTTGTTGCTAATTATTCTATATTTTCCTAGCCAAATTCAGTTTATTTTTGCTAGACAAGTTATATAGATGATACAATACTTTTTGAATATGATCACATTGCTCTGTGCTTCTTGCTATGCTTTTAGATCCTGCATAAGCTACAAATTCTACCCCCATCACTTACATTCAGACATATGTAACCAAGAACAACAGAGGGCCTAACACTGACTCCTTGGAAACTCCATCCAGCTTTTCCCTTTGTGGTCTACACTTAAACTAGTTTTCCATCCAACACTTTCTTTGCCTTCATGATGATTTCTCACAGCCATAAATCTCAGATGTGGTGCCTTGTCAAAGGCTTACAAGTAGACTACATCCATTGAATTTCCTTTACCTACAGTGGCTGTAATATCTTCAAAGAACTCCAGCAGGTTAGTTAACCATGACCTCCCCTGCCTGAATCTATGCTGGTTACCCTTAATCAAACTGATTTTCAAGCTGTTCTTTCACACTTCCTTATGGTAGTTTAATTTTCCCCACAACTCTTATTAAATTCACTGATACATTCTTTCTTGGACTGTCCTTAATCTTTTTTGAAGAAAGATTTGCTTCACTTTTTTCAATCTTCAAAAATTATTCCTAGACTGATCTGATTTAAATTTTACCAGCAAATAGCCTTTTGTCCCTCTGGGTTCCTTGCTAACTGTTTAAAAGTATGTTTTCAAAATTGGTTTTGATGAGAAAAACAAAAATCACAATAAGTGTGTGCTTCATGCTGTTTCTTTTGTTGTGGGTTTTTTTGTTTGTGTCTGGGTGTTATTTTACCATATGTAGCAAAATGGAACAAACTATGGTCATCAATAGAGAGTGGTAAAATTCAAAAGACTTTGGTCGCTTTGCATTCATGGAGGTGGGGAGGAGCTTTCCAGAGTGCTCTAATCGTTAGCGAGGTGGAATAGCTAGCAAAAGCTGTTCCAAATGCATTCCTCCACTTACAGGGAGCCGAAATGCATACTGAGGGAAACAGACTTAGTGATAAGTTCACACATCTATGGCCTCCAGTCTCGATTACCGTGACTCCCTGTGCCTTGAGGTGAAAACCCATGTAATGTTGCAGCTGATAAGCAAGGCAATACACCGCAAGCACATTACTCTGGTATTTCAGAAATCCCTGGTTGAAGTTCAAGGTCACGGACTTGAACTGCAGAACTTCAATGGGTTAGGGTAAAGTATTTCAGACACGGCATCTTCCTGTGTGGCAGCAGCTTGCTGTGACTGCTGCACTCATAAACATAGGGAAAGTTTTTTACATTAATAGAAAAATGGACAAAACTTGAAGAACAGTGAAAGGTAACTATGAGACTACCTCCAAAAGAGATGCAGATTACTCTCTTTCAGACAAATGTACAATTCATTTGTTTATTTGTTTATAATAATGAATTCATCACTATGGTAACTGGGCACCTTAATACTAATGCATGCAAATTCAAATGGGAGTGTTACACGTAGATCTAAGTTTTTTAATCTCTCTAACATCAATGATGATATCAGCAAAGATGTGGCAGATATAAGTGAAATGACACTGCAAACTGTGTACTAGAAGAAAAAAAATATTTCACCTGGGTCTTAAATAAATACAAACCACAGGACAAATCAAACAATCCCCCTGATAACGGCATCACTTTCTTTGTAGATTTTATTTGAAGAGCATAACATGATGATTGTTAAGTCCCTAATGATAGAAGCTATTGATTATTTCCTGAAATGAGCTAAAAATAGGCATTGCAGCACCTATCTTTTAGGTGCTTCCTGGCAAATGAACCTCAGAGCAGTATTCCAGGTGGACTACTTACAGTTCCACTTTTCACAGAATAATTGAATACTCATTAAGCAAGACAGAAACCCAACCAGGACCACGACTCTGATGTGGCGAGTAACGCTCTCCATGTAAGAGAGGACCAGTAGGAGTCCAGTCACTGTTCCAGAAGCTTTTTTAGTATCTTATATTGAGTTCCTTTAAACAAGGTTTAGAATCCAAACCTTTTACCTCCAAAGGAAACTTTAACAGGAAACCTTCATGGCACCAACAGGGGAGAGCCTAGGGCAGTCACAGTATATGTCAGAAAAAAAGGATGAGACGGGCTTTAACTTTCTCAGGGAAGAGGAAGCTGAATGTAGATTTTTCACAATCTAGCTAAGTGCTCCAACTGTTAAATTACTTTCTCTACTGCGGGAAAACAAGAAGACACCACTTTCACCCCCAGCAATATCTCATGTAAAGTCAAAGTTGGCAGGCACGCTTAAAGAAAGCCAAGCAGAAGATGGAAGAGACTATATTGAAGATTACAATGACTATTCAATAACAGTCTTATACAAATTAACAATATGCAACCATTCTGAGTATGCCCAGAAATGTAATTTTAGGCTCAAAGGAAATTTTCTAATGAAAAATAGGCATGTGTGAATTTCAGTGTTTCTGGAGTTAAAGTAGTCATTGAGTGGTAGTTCAGTAATCTAAGTACAAGATGTAAATATCTTCACAATAAATTGAGACCTTTATGCTTAAATTCTTCTGTGTATTTATTTGCTGCTGAGTGTCATCAACATCCATGAGATTAATTAGGAACTGGAGAGTTCAGCACATCTCAGATGTAGCTCTTGAATTAATAAGTTATATTGCATTAGAATAATCAGGAGGTTTTTATTTTCTGACATTTTCAGGTACGTACACTATACTAACCAAAAATGATTCTACACAGAGAGAAGAAAAGACAGATATTGAAGGATTATGCCAGCAATATAACAGTAAGGAATGTTACAGTTTATCAACAAACTATCTTTAAATAATTTTCTCTGAAGAAACACTATTCTACTAATTCAAGCAACTGAATGTACATGCCATCTGATCCTTTGATGAAAGTGGTTGTGATCTTCTATATGGCTTTTTTTCTTATGGTCAAGTGAGTAATTCTTAAAAGAGGCAAGCTTAATATATAAACACCAGACTACACAAATTTTCATGTCATCCCAAACCAGCATTAAAGTATTGCTACCTAAAATGAGACATTACTTTTTAATTAAACACAGTATTTATTGGTAAACTTAATCTGGTTTTTGATCATAATCTTTAGCTGTTCAGACATTTTCTTATTTTAATAAATGTTTGCTTTTTTTGTAATCAAGCAGAAAACAAAACTTGGTGGAAAAATAATTTTGTTATCCCATTAAAACAGTCCTACTGAAAGAACTCAATCCCTCCCCCGTCTCACTGGAAATTTAGACTGCAGTATATCGGATACATTACATTTTGTTGGGATGTAGTCCTTTTCCAGTCATCTTTCTGAAACCTGTGTGTTCTTGTCAGTTCTCTAAAGCTAAGCGACGATTTTGTTTGCACAGGACAGGAGTGATTAATGCCTTCCTTTCCAGAATAGAGTATATCAAGAAATATTCAGAAATTTCTCTTTTATGGAATTGAAGTAGGGCCTTTCAGAAAGAAGGAGCAAGAACAGTCATGGAAGACTTGCTAACATTGATGAGATTCTATGTTTCTTTTATCTCATGCTACTCTTGTTCAAAATGGTCAGCTATGCTTTTGCTAATTATTTATTTGCATTGCTTTGTTTTGTTGTTATGATGCTGATAGGCTTTTCTACAGACAGTCCTGAGAGGAAGAGGCAGAATAAAGGGGAAGGGCAGAATTTGTACATCCCATTCAGAACCAGTTTAAATACATATAGGAAGGCTACTGTCTTAGGGAACAGGAGAAGCAATTCTTTTTTGGACAGTGACAAATTTGCTAAAGTGAAACTAAAACCAGAGATCTATGAATTGAAGCTTATGGAATATCTTGCATGTTTTAAGGTTTGAGATAAGCCTCTATCTGGGGGTAGTTTTTTCCATGTTATTTTAAAATTTTTGCAATTTATTCTAGATCTGTGTCTTAGGTCAGGGTGGGAGACGGGGGAAATTGTTTGATTTAGAACGATAATACAGTTTCAGCATTCTCAGTATGATGGACCTCTTCCTAAACCTTTTCTAACAGAAATTCTAAACTCCCCCAAAACCCAATTCTTCACCAAATCCCATCATTAAAGTTTGTCACAACCCCCACCAGTGTTCAATGGACTTTTTGCCTATTGTCCCTGGAAACAGAACACCATCAAGATACGACTTGCGACCAGCGATACATTGGACTTGCGCTGGCTGACCACAGAGGGATATAGCATATATGTGAGATGAAGCTACTATGCAGTGCTTGATTATTACCAATTAACTACTAACACACTCCATGGAAGTCGTTATCGGTGGGAGAGACCACTAAGCAACTGGTTTGTTGTATTCATTTCTTACCAGGACCTAATTTTCTAAGCATTTTCTCTATTGTCCCTCCAGAAACCTCTCATAGGGCAAAATGTTGAACATCATTGTCATTCAGATGGTACTATTTATTATCTATTGGAAAGCAAACAATCAAATAATAACTGATGAGAACAAAAACCAGGTAATGAGATGGTGGGATAGAGGGAAGCAGCTGTTTATAATCAAATACAGGCTGTTATTCTTTTAAGTGCATCAGAAACACTGACTACAACATCTTGATCATTAAAAATGATGAGAAATGCATTTGGGAATCATACATTAGTATTACTTGGAGTTAGTTAATATAAATATCCATATGGATTTTTTAGCTGTACGTGAGAAAAGTGTGTAATTTACAGATTCACATGATCCCTTCCTATCCATCAGATGCACAGTTCTATGGGGGGTGAAGTATTTCCAAAGAGCTGGAAGTGCTCAGGGAAATGAGCAGGTAGAAGCTTCAAAACAAGCAAAATGCAGTGCTTTTCCTCACAGCAGGAATTAAATTGTAAAACGGATTGTCAGAAAATAGCGTGGTAGGCTGAATTATGAATAGATTCAAGAACAGACTCATGAAGGTTAAATTTGTTGACGGATGTTGAACATAGATGCAACCTCTGGCTAAGAGTTCCCTAAACTGGCCAGAGGCTGCTAAAACACGAGGCTGTCTGTTATCTTGTTTCCTGCAATTTTTTCTATGCGTTTGCTAATAGCCATTGTCAGAGAGAGGGTATTTTGGTCTGATTTGATGTGACACTTTTTGCATTTTTAAATATGTGAAGACTGAAACTTAACCAAATTCATGGGACTTACACAAAATCTGGGCACAGCTTATGTCCCTGACTTAGTTCTTCAAGTCTTAAGAATGCCCTGTGCCCATCTTCAGCCTTTGTGCTGGTTGCTCCCAGTACAGGAGTCATCACAGATTAGACCTTGGGTGCTTTCCTCCATGGGAATGTTAAACAGCCACTTTGGAGCATAACAAAGAAGGCATCTTATACTCCTTCAGCAGAGGAGGAAATTATAGAGTGACTGGAACAAGAAAGATAAGGTCTGTAAAAGAAGAATTTTAAAGAAACAGTGAGGGGAAAGGAAAGAGGAATAGTGTTTCATGTTGCAAATCTGATGGTGCCAGCTCTGACAGTCCTACGAGATAAAAGCCATTATTTTCAGCATGTCAGTGTAAAGCCTGTGTATCAGCTCCGCAGCTGAATTGTCATGCCCATGCAGGTGCTGGTCAGTATTTATCAGACCACATCAGACCTCCACAGTAGTGGCACCAGGTCTTCCACTGAGAGCACTTGCCAGCAGAAAGTTTAAATTATGAACTGTATTACCAGTTCTGCTCAGCAAGACTACACCAGCCTGTGCTACTGGAGACAGTAAGGGACGTTGAAAGAGGGGAGATTTAGATTAGATATAAGGAAGAAATTTTTCACTCAGAGGGTGGTGAGGTACTGGAACAGGTTGCCCAGAGAAGTTGTAGATGCCTCATTCCTGGAAGTGTTCAAGGCCAGGCTGGATGAGGCTTTGAGCAACCTGGTGTAGTGGAGGGTTCCCCTGCCCATGGCAGGGGGGCTGGAACTAGATGATCTTTGAGGTCCCTTCCAACCCTAAGCATTCTATGATTCCATGATTCTAAGTTCATTATGCAGCACTCTTTGGTAAGACAAATATCAGTAAAGTAGATCAGAAAAAAACTTGAATAACTATCAATGAATGAGAGTGAACTAATCTGGGCTATGCTCTCTGTAAAATACAGGGCAGCATGAAGCTGTTATGGGCTATATTTGAGAAGATAAATGTTTTTTGCTTCATTCTGATCATGCAGGAAAGAACATTTCGCAGACTTGAGTTTCCTTTCACAATGTTGTCCATGTTGTCCATCTAATTTTCTCTGTGTTCATATAATACTTCGTATGATGGGTCCCTATACGCTAGGATTTACCATAAAACGAATTAATAAATCACACTATGCACATGTCACTGCATAATGAAGTCTAATTTAAAGAATAAATACAATAATAGTCAAAATATCCTAGAAAATAATTGAGTGGGAGAGGACAAATGACAGGAGTAAAGATTGATTTTAAAAAAAAAATAGTCCTGACTGAAATACCCACTACACGCTGTCATACTTTTTCAAATGTAGGGTTTTTTTTTTTGAGATAGCTTATCTTCCTCATTGGTACTATTGGAGAGTCATTGATAAAATATAAGAATGATTTTCATCGGCTGCCTATGCTGTCCTCTGTGCTGAATGCCCATCCCTCACCTGCCACAGCCTCTGTCACCACAATAGCTTATTTTTTCACAGTGGGCAGTACATTATCTTTCTAGTGTCAAAGAGTAGTTTCTTTTTTTAATTGATTTTTTTTCCCCAGGGGACCTGATCCTCATGCACATCGCTCTTTCCGAATAGTACCTAGACAACAGCAGTGTGACTGAGTAGATCTGAAAAGCAAACTGTTTTCAAGACAGTCGCAAAAAATGCTTCTGCTGTACAAAACTGCACCTGAATATACCAGTGCTATGTGACAAAGCACATTGAAAACATTTGCACAAATCTATCCATCCTGCAAATATGGTCTGCAGAGCACCGTACAATAATATCAAAAGAAGTCTGGTGCCTATCCTATAACAGGGTAGATAACTTTTTTCCATCAGAGTTGTTAAAGTACTGCCTCATTCCTTCCAAATGGTCGGTCTCTTAGAAAGAAAAATGGAGCCTCAAGGAACTGCAATTAGCTACCATCAATATGGGCTAAATGTAAAAATGATGAATATTCACAGAGGAAATAAAGTGGAGGTGGAACTGATAGTTTTTTAATTCTGGGCCAGGACAACAACCTCCATTATCCAACATAGCCAGTGGTCTATGAGTTGGCTTCACTCCAAATTCTGATTTGCTGCTGCTTTTAATGTTTGATTTGTAATCACAAACATTTTGTTCCAGGGTCCATCAGATCCAGGGGTTTTTGTTATACACAGAATTACTTAAGTACAACAGTTTGAAAGAAAAACAAACCACAACTTCCCTTGAGGAATCTCTCCTTCCTATAAAAATAACACAACAGTTCTAGATTTGGAAACTTTGCTTAATTCAGATACTACCTGGGAGATAACTGTAGTAAATGCTGTATATGGTTGTCTATCCATTCTTTTTAAAGTACTATATTACATTCCGATTATTATGATTATCAAGTGCAAAAGTAAGTACAGCACAAATTCCTTGAAATTCAAAAGTGCTGAGATCTGCAGTTTTCTCTTAAGTCAATGGGAACTGCAGATATTGGGCACTCCTGGAAAGAAAGTAAAAATACAAATCTAGACTCTTGACCATAAACAGTACCTTCTTCCCCCTTCCCAGCCTTGAACTTTGCATGAAAACTTGTTTCGCAGGTAAAATGAGCTCAGACAGATACTTTTATTGTTCAGTATGAACATGTTCTTTTATTCAATAAATGGATCTCCTCTTCCATTAGCTATTTTGGAAAAAGAAGGTTATTTTTCATGCTGAATGCGTATGAACTGATGTATCCTAAGTATATTCCATCCATAAGTCTGTTCCTTTATCAAATATTCATATAAGTAAGTACTACTTTACCTTGACACCATTTGTGGATACACTGAGATGCATTACCACTAATGTAGACTTTTAAAGTTAGTAAGGAAATAAGGCAGAAATAAAGATTCCTCTACAACACGAAATCTTGAGGACCCATCCTATAGTCCTTACTCAGTCAACTCCCGCTCTGAAGCCAAGAGGATAGAAAGGCTTGTGAAAAACAACCGTGCTTGCAGAGGCTGAAATTATTGTGGTCCAAACTTGCTTGACAATAAAATGGCTAGTTCTTTAAAGAAAATCCACAGGCTAACAGAAAGGACAGTCCAGCTCAGTCACCTTATCCAGTAAACAGAAATTATAGATCTGGACTTACCATTTCTTGCAACAGGAACTCAGATTTATGGACACAAGAGGAATCAACACTTAAAAAAATAAATAAATTAGGTGTTCTCTGTTTAAAGAGAAATAATAATTTGAGTATATATGAAAAAAAAGAAAAACTTAATTCACTTTGAGAAAACAACTTCTCAATTTTCCTTCTAATGTGATGTGACTCATCTCAAATCCATTGCAAAGTGGTAAACAAACTACACCAACTCAGTAGCCATCATCTGCCAGGAACATTTTAAAAAGAAAACCATTACTGAGCTACTTTTCTTGTCTTCTATACAGAGAAACTTATTTTCCCAGCAGAAACAGCACTTCACGTTATCTTCTTTTCTTTCACCATGTTTCCCTCACTGCTAACAGCAACCTAAGAAATACCTCTTTAAGCTGGTAATTTATTTGTTAAGAATTAAATTAGAGTAGTTTGGACTAGTTTTAAGAATTTTCAAAGCAATCTGTTTCATTTAAAACAAATCAAAAGAGGGAAGTTTAGTTTGATTAGTAAAAACATTGTATACAGGAAGTATCTTGGATAGTAATTTAAGTATGTGGACAACAGCCTTTTGATTTCATTCCTCATTCGTTCAACTAATTTCATAATTGGAACTGTAACAAAAATAAAATTACTAGTCCTTCTTTGTTCTATAATCTTTCTGTAATCTAATTTCCTCAAAATAGCTGCAAGATAAAATATGGCCATGAAGATCAAAATGACAACTGTAAGATGGCCTCTTGACTCTTCATTATCCATTATTGTCTTTAGCAAGACTATTTATTATTATCATATAGTTAAGAAACAAAATCTAAATCACTCGATAATGCATCTGAAGTCAGCTTCTCTGCTGGTGTAATTCATGATGTTGTATCTTTTGCAATAGTTCTCGTTTGTAGATTTTAAAATCTTTTGGGTCAGGCCCCTCACTGTGTTGAATGATAATAAACTGAAAAAAAGAGAGGAAATTCAATTTCCAAAATATTCCCTGATTCATTGCTCTGAAGAAATGACTTTGGAGCTTCTCAAGAGTTGACAGGAAAAATCTAAATTGTCATGGCAACATGAGTTGAAGAAATCCTTCTTTGCTGTTTGCACAGATCATCTCCATGCTATCAGTCTGTTTACTAAATGTTGCTAAAGAAAGCAAGTAAAATTTAACCCCTCCTCAGAAGCAAATAAATTATGTAACTAGCAAAAGCCAGTGGAGTGAGACACACTTCAGATAGGTCAAAAAATATGAAGCATCATGTATCTTCAATGTAAACCGCGTTTCTGTGACTGTTTGCATAACATTTCAGTTTAGTAATAATAACAACGAGTTGGAATTGTCTTTACTGTTATTAGATTTGTTCCAGCATCCTTGTTTTAATGTAAGTTCTCTGTATGATATGTGGCTATAATAAAGGCCAGATTCAAAGTCCATTAAGGCTAATGAGATTTTTAGTTTTGGTGTTTTTTTTTCCTGTGAGTTCCCCAGACTTTGGATCAGGTCCTAACTGGTCAGAATCTGACACACAGCAACCCAAACTATTCAGCAGACGACTAGAGTTTATGCCCAAGATATCTAGTTCTGCATAGCAGAATGCTTTTTCTGTACAAACTGGCAGATTTGTTTCAAGTTAACTACATTATATACACGGAAAAAACACAGGAAAAATTCAGCATTTGCATTTATGTTAATTAAATACCATGATAAAGCCTCTCCTATATAGGTTTCATGGGAAAGCAACATCACAATAGCTGAGTATAGCTCACGCCAAAAATACTACTACTGCTGCCACTGTTGACTTTGCAAAATCTATTAACACTACATTCTTCATTGTTAAGAGACACTGCACACAATAGGTCAAAGTCTGTGCTGGGGCTATTTATGTGCTAAGATAAAGAAAATCAATTTAATTTCTTGAGAGATGTCTACAAATGCAGAGGGTCACCAACTGATATTCGCGGTTGCTTGATTGTACCGAGGTTCTAAAAGTGAATTATAAAAGAGCTTTTCCCCCCCAAAAAAATGCTTGGCATGACTCAATCTACGCATTACAAGAAACATCAGCAGGATATCAATAGAGAATCTGGCTGCTGGGGCAAAGCTAAAATAGTGTACTTAGTCACTTGGAAGCAGTCGGATTCTGCATTGATATCCCACAGACATTAGTGAGAACAGTGTGATTTGTCATGACCATTTGTTTCACAACCAGAAGCATGTAAAATTAGTCTAAAAATAAGTTAAAACTTTTTTTTTTTTTAATATTTTATCAAAACGGCCTTTTCAAAAGGTTCACTGTTGTGCAAGAAGCATCACTCTCCCTTCCCTTTTTTTCTTATCGTCACAGCTACTTGCGTTCTTTTTCTAGGGTTCGGGGCAAGGCAGGTTCCATGAGCTCACGTGTATTCCTGCGGTATCCAGCCGCTTGCTTCCCAACATCAGCTGCTTCCTGGCAAAATCATTTCCCTGTTCCTTGTACCTCCAGCCGTGCTGCACATCGGCAATCTGATGTGGGTCCCAAGCTACAGCTGAATCCATGTTATACGCAGCATGAGTTCACACTGAACCCTGATGTGCTCATACAAGGCAAGTTCTAGCTCAAGCATAATATCCAAAGCCAAGTCTAAGCTCTTGTTCACGTATTTTGGACGCACTAAGCAAAGTGAGTCAAGCTCCCCCATCCATTTTGGCAGCAGGCATTGCAAGCACAGTGAAGACACTTGAAATCCAAGCTACAGCTGAGCCAGTGCTTAAAAAAAAATAAAATCCTGGTTGTGGTCCTCAGTGTGTTTACCCCATCCTTGAACCTGAGCTTCAAATACACAGCAAGGCCAGCTGCACTTTTGTTCCAAGTGCACTATGCATTGCTGCTGTTTCAGCACCAGTGTAAGCAAAGTGTAAGTCTGAATATTTGTGTTCTCTTGGTTTTCGTATGTGAACATGATAAGGCGAGTAATACAGGTCAAAAGAAGTAAACAATGATTTATGAAGTATTATATCATGATTACATTTGATCTGCAAATCACGGGATGGGGAAAAGATATATCCCTCACCCCAGGTTTGCTCTCTGCCAAATGTGAAGAATTTGCTGCAAACAACAGAATTGTTAGAACATTTCAATAAAAAAAAAACTCCAGTATAGGCTTAGAAATGGCTCTCTAATAAAAAAGGCAAGGAAAACTTTCAGGCAAGAAATAAGGAAAGCTTCATGTTTAGCAAAATTGCATGAAAAAGTCACTGCCTTGAAACTGAGAATAAGGTGCGAAGCAAACGCTGCAAAATGTAATTTTAAAATGCTGACCATATTTTATGCACGTTTGCAAAACAAACACTGCACACAAAGTTTTATTCATTGTTATTTATTCAGCTTTGTGAGAGCTGCAGTGCTGCAAACATTTCTTTTGGAAAGCCACTGTAGAAGGGAGACATGATTACGGAACATGATTCTGTACTTCAGTATCCATGGAATACTGTAAGAGAGACATAAAACATTTGAAGACTAAAATGATACTAGGTTTCTCCGTATATTGTCCTTCACAATTTCTTTAAGTAAAAAGCAGAGGAAAAAAAGAGGACGCAAGGTAGAGGTCAGATAAAATCATGCTTGGAGATATCAGAGATACTGTTTAAAACCAAATTACTTCCATCAACCTGGTGTAGTGGAGGGTGTCCCTGTCCATGACAGGGTGCTTGGAACTAGATGAACTTTGAGGTCCCTTCCAACCCAAACCATTCTATGATTCTATGATAAATAAGTAAATCTTTTAATATTATTAAGGTCGATTGCTCAGATTCATCCAGTTCTCCTTTTTTCCAGTCATACATGGATGTAACCATTGTCAGAAGTTCTCAGCCTCGAAAGCTTGTATTAAACAGGGTCTGGCTCTGCTATTCAGCTGCAGAATCTACCACGACTGCCTTATTCAGAGTTGCAATCTTTTCAAAATTGTCCAATCCAGCTACTGCTGAAATCAATAGAAATTTCAGTTTCCACTGCAGCAGAATAGGGCCCTCACAACTCTCCAAAGTTACCTTTTACTTGACAGTGATGACTCAAAAAATGAAATTGAAAGAGATAGAATCACTATTTCAGAATATACCTGAACATACTGTTAAAATGCATAATTTAAAAATTATAAAGCTGTAACAAGCTGTGATTAATTTTTATGCTGGAAACTAAAGCATTACTTTAATTGCAAGAAATTGTGATGTTTTTTTCTTTTGCTTATCTTTTGCTAAAAGCAAATCATTGATGATATTCTGATTAATCAGAGGAATTCTGGTTAATCATCAGCAATATAAGAGTGATTAAATCTTGCTCTGCCCTTTTAACTGAATGTGCCCTCCAGGTAAAAATAGCAAGAAACTGTTGTCATTTACTTTTTTTTTCCCATATGAGCAAGAAATGCAGAAAAAATGATTGTCTCTGAGCAAGTAAGACTTGTTATTGGAAATAAGATGCAAAATTACTCTTGTAAGAGTTTTCAGTGCATGTGTGCCTCCATTTACCATTCAATTACTAAATGCAAGCAACTGATAAACGTTGCCTTTGTGTGTCAATATAAGACCAGTAATAATCCAAGTAATTTGTTCAAGCAGTTACTCCGTTGAGAAATGCTTATAACAAATATAGTGTACATTTTCTTAAATGCAATAGAAATGTCATATAGTGGAGTGAAGTCTTTCATCCAGCCAGAACAAAGATGTGTGAGGACAAAATAAGATCTCACAGCTTTCCTCAGGCATTAATGGCACTTTCCCCTATTTCACAAGTTACTGGCTGACAAAAATGGTTTAAAGGAAATTGCAACTGACGTAAAAAAGTAAAAATCTAAGCAAGAGAAAGTGATTCATACACATTAGGGGAATTTCCATACGATTGTCATTCTTTGTTCACTGCAGAAATTGGAAGAACATCCAATATAGCTCAGTCTAATCCGGCTAATTTTGCAGCCACATGGAGAACTAGAAGCCAGATTCTTATTCGGTGACCCTGATTTAAATCCAGTTGTACGCTCGAGTTTTATTAGAGATCACGTCTCGTACTTAGGCTACTGCTTTGGTGGATTGTACAGTTACACCAGCAAATCCCCTCTCCGCTGGGCATCCCTCTGCTGGTTACCGGCAGCCCGGCACCACGCTGCAATAGCTGTGCTTACACTCCGAGCTGTTTACTAGCAGAATAATGTCATCACGGTCAAAGACACGACAGTTCAATACAGATCGGAGCAAAATGAAATTACATCCTATCTTTAAATTCATTGGAGGTTTCATACAGTCACGCTATTAAGCAGTTGCTTCTCCGAGGAAAGGCTGCGAGAGGAAGTTTAATGTGACAGCGTACAGATGACACGTATTGAAAAAGTTGAAATCGGTGGTCCCTAGGGTTTTTCAGCCTTTCCAGAGAGCATGGCAAATCTTGAATGTACTGGTTTCTGTTTAAAATATTTAGTGTTTCAGATTGTTCCTAATTCGGTGGGGGCAAAGTTTTCATGAATGTAAATGGTACTGAGGCCAAAGTCCCACAGATGTCTTTTAAAAACTTTCATATATCAATTTATGTGTAATGACGCTACCGTATAATGGGTAATAATAAGATGAAGAGCTAGATTCCATTTTG
Organism: Tauraco erythrolophus; assembly: GCF_009769465.1. Taxonomy (NCBI): domain Eukaryota; kingdom Metazoa; phylum Chordata; class Aves; order Musophagiformes; family Musophagidae; genus Tauraco; species Tauraco erythrolophus. Next base: position 46,982,097 of record NC_141466.1, on the reverse strand, counting down.
TATAGAAAAAGCAGTCTTCAGGGACAAAAAATGACAACTGCCCTCCCCAAAACAAAAAACCCATACCTGATCAAGTTCATACATGTCTGTATAAAGGGACAAGAGTGACAGTCAGCAAAATAAACAGAAAATAATCTGCAGAATGATTCCTATATATACAAATCACAGACAGGGCTGAAATGCCCACGCAGATTTCAATACATCCTCAAGTTCACATGTAGTCATGCCTGCATGTGCTTATATACACCATCTCCAGCGCCTCACACCACTATCCTGCCCCACACACGCCAATATCCTGTGCCACACACACCAGAGAAACTGATAACCATGTACTGGCTTCAAACCATGATAACTGATAACCATGAACCTGTGCCACACACACCAGAGAAACTGATAACCATGTACTGGGAATTCAAATCTCATCTACGGGCTCGAAGGTCTACAATGAGTGTTTGGGAACTCTTTGTTGAATTGATACGCTCTCTACTGCATTATATTCAAATTGACCATACTTTCTATTCCTATACAGAGTTAAGGACATTGATGGAAAATTGGGAAAGATACAGATCTTACCAAAAAGCAAATGCATTTTTACATTAAAATATTATGTGGTCAGAGGTGGCTATTCTCTCTTTTCTGTGTCTCTGTGCCCAGTTCCTCATGGGGGATGGGTAACGCATCCATTGAGTACTTGGTTTTGTAGCTGGGTATTCAACACCTAGCTCTGCTGTTCTTTTAAAAATTCCTTTTTTCAGCTCATTTTCCCTACAATTGCTTTAGTCTTCTCTGGAAGAGAATGGAGCCTCTCTAGAGAGACCAGCTTCACAGTTTGAGAAACACTGCTTTGGAGAGAGAGAAAATACATGACTTTAAAAGAGACAAACACTCTCAGTCCGTCACGAGTAGGCCTTAAACATAGTGGTAACTTTGTGTGATGTAGTCATAGCAATTATTTTGACAAAGTGATAGCAGCAAACAGAAGGTACATAAAATGTCTGGGATTTTATTTACTTTTCTTTTTTTTTTTTCTTTTTTTTTTTTTTTTTAACAAAATCCTAAGCTATAGATATGAGAGTGCTGTCACTGTCTGGATTCAATTTAAGAACAGAAATGTTTTCCCTTTTCTGTTTCCATTAATCCGAATGATACCTCTGTGCATAAGCCTGCTTATGCACATTTTGTCTGAGGCAATTAGGTGGCAATGAAGGTGTTGTATTTGGTTATCTGAACAAGTCAGGGAAATGTTCTTGAAAACATGTATCAGTACAATTTTAAGTATTAACCAATACGTATTTCTACATGGAAAATAGCTTGTACGCAGCCCACAGGTCACAGCGGAAAGATATTTTAATCTTTTATCTTGAATTTTAGTCTGAGTTCAGTCTAAATCTATTTGTTCCCTAGCAGGATGACTTTTTACAGAAATGATACTGACGTGTTTTGTGTTTCAAGCAAATCAACAGTTTTTTATGTTTGCTTTCGCTAGGACATAACCTATCAGAATTAGCAAATAGCTATATAAACAAGTCCATCTTAACATGCAGAGCTGAACACCATGCTGCCTGTCTGGCTGAAGCATAACTGCTATGATAGGGTAGTTTCTGAGAAAGTAGTTCCTTTAAATGACTCCATACTAATTTCCCCTGATGCTTAAAGCATAATGGACAGGGAAGAATCCCCAAATGTTTTCCAAAACACTCAGATGCATCAGTCAGACAAAATGAGCCCAAATAAATGTATAGAACTGCACCTCAAGCCTACCACAATGAACGATGACGTATGTTCATTTTCGTCCTTTCTTGCCCCTTTAAAAAAAGTTACAGACAATTGCAAGGCAACAAAGGATTTCCATTTCATTTCATAACGAGGAACAATGTGGAAAGCAGCCCACCTCTGATTTTACTGAAAGATAAGGGAACGCCTGTAGCAACACCTCCAGAAATTCAGCACTTTTTTTTTTCCTCATAAACCCCCCAAACCAACCAAAACCCGGGTGAATTCCTATTTCAGTGACTATCAAATGATTCGACTACCAGGAGGCTAGTAAAACAAAGAGTTCTGGGGATCTATTAATTAAAATTTTATGTGCTCCTGAAAGCCTAGGCTCTTCATGTTACTAAGGAAGGAGTTCTTTCACTCTCTAAACTATAAACGTAATTTCAGCCTCAGGATTGCGTTTGACTAAATATAGATACCTGTGCTCGATCGCCTGGGAAGGTAAATGGGAAAGAATTATGTCAAATGTCTCCGCTGGTTCCCCTTATACCTGTTGTTTGACTTAATATCAAGTCACTTTGTAGCCTTTAAGTAGGTGTGTTGCTACTCCACATTAAGGGAGGTATAATTACATTCTGCAGAGCAGCATCAGAGGCAGTGCCCAAACGTTCCTGGCAAAGCCTTTGTATGTAAGCAAAACACGTCGGATCTCCGCTGAATAACCATGATCCAGCCTCCAGCTTTTCATATGTGCTGTCAGCCATGAAAAGAAAACACTTAAATGTCAAACGACAGAACCAGCTACAGTGTATTTAACAAATAAGTCGCGGGTGTCGGCCCGCCCCGGGAGCCGGCGCGGCCGCGGCTGCAGCGGCAGCTCGTCCCGGGGCGGCCGGGCCCCCGTGTGCGGCGGCTCCGCCGCCCGGCGCGGGGCTCCCCCGCCCCCCCGGCCCCTTCCCGGGGCTGCACCGAGGCGCCCGGCACGTGTGCGGGCTGGGAGCGGCTGCCAAGCCCCGCGCACGGGCGGGGGACCGGGGACCGAGGCACCGGGGGGAAGGGGGGATGCTGGAAGTTTGGGCAGGGCGGCCACAGCGAGAAGCCCTCCCCCGCCCCGGGCTGCGTGTGCCGCCGAGCAGAGCCCCGTCTTCGGCAGCCGCCCGTTTCACAGCCCGAGGAGCCCGGGCGCCTCTCCTCCCCCGCGCTCCCTTCCCCGCGGAGACAGCGCGACCGGGGGCAGCCGGGCGGCGTTGCCTGGTGAACCGAGGCAGCGGCAGGATCCGGGTAGAGGTGCGGTGCCACCGGGCTGGCGCGGCGCCGCAGCCGCTCCGCCGGACCGGGCAGAGCTCCCGGCCGGCTGCCGGCTAGACCGGGCTGGCCTTCCACCGCCTCTCCCTGCGGATCACGGCCAGAGGCTGGCAGAGGGAGGGCACCCTGCAGTGCCGCCCGGGAGGGCGAGGGAGCCCGCCCGCGGGCACCCGCAGGACGGGGAACGCTCCAGCCTCGCCTGCCAGCCCGGGCCGCGGTCGGTTCGCCCTGCTCCCCCTGCTCGAGCCACCCCCGCACCGAAAAAAGCAGTGAGCAAAAATAAAATGGTGGGAACGATGTGAAGCGCCTTGGGAGGGTTAAGGGAGCCTCAGACAGCACAGAGCGCAAGGGGGTTACCGTCCTCCCGGAGGCAGGCAGAAACAGCCGGGAGCGAGGTGGGAGAAGGCAGAGGCTGTAACGGGGACAGGTGCTCAGCTGCGAGCAGTCTCCCTCCCTCTCTCTCTCTCACACATACACACACACACGCTCGCATCTCTCTCCCAGCATGAAAAAGCGCAGGGCTAATGAGAGGCGAAGTGAATAATGGGGAAGTTGTTGTCTCCAGCGATGAGGCAAGTGATGGGGCTGAGGCCAGCACTGAAGTTGTGTAACCCAATTCTCCACCGTCACCCCCCTCGTTTCTCCTCCCCCTCCCCACTGATTTTAAGGAGAAATCCAGCCAGGGGTGGGAAACGCTCCCCACCGCACACCGAGCAGAGAGAAACCCTTCCCGCTAGCACGGGCAGGCAGCTGCCGGAGGGAGACCCCGGCCCCGCATCCCCGCCTCCGCGTAACTTGCGGGGAGCGGAGCCGGCGGAAGGCAGGCGGGGGCGGCTCTCCGCGGCCACCCACTCCGCGCTCCCCCCTGAGCACGGCAAAAGCCGGGGAGGCGGGAGGAGGGGAGAGGCAAACTTGCCAGCCCAGGGACGGTCCCTCGCACGGCAGCGAGTGCCGTTTGTGCGTGCGCGGAGAGCGAAGTGTTCCCAAACTCCGGCGCTGCCCAGGCGGCTGGATGCGCACGGCTCCTCTCGCAGCGCCGCAGCGGCTTCTGCCCAACTCCTGGGGGCTGCTTTCTCCCGGGGGAAGTGGCTGGCCGGGAACTGAGCCCTCGGGGAACACCGGCGGACCCGGAGGGAGGTGGGAGGCAGGGAGAAGGGAGACCGGGTTCGGGGAGCCAGCTGTTTCCCGGCGCAGAAACGAAGCGAGGGACAGAGCTCATCCGAGCGGCAGCGGCTTAGCTGAAGGGAGAAATCAGTGCCATAACCACAGCCTACACGAATCCAGTGCAAGAAACCCAAATCTTACCCTGAGCTGCAGTGAGGAGCCCCGCGCAGAAAACCAGCAGAGACTTGAATTTCCTCCACGCAGTCATGTCTGCAGTTATTCCACACACACAACACACTCACACAAAACCCCCGGCGGCTCTTCTCGGCTGCGACCGTGTCCTCCGAGCGGCAGCGGGGCTAAGGACAGCGCCAAATAACCACCACAGGGCGAGGAGAGGCGGAGAGGAGCGGTCCGGGTCCCGAGCGCCGCGCAGCGCCCGACGCCTCCTGCAGGACTGCGCGGGCGGCTCGCTCCGCTCTGCTCATAGCATCAGTCCCGCTCCGCGGCGGGGCTGCGCCGCTCAGCGCCCGCGGAGCCCCGGCGCCGCCGGCCCGCCGCCCGCCCAGGGGAGGGGAGGGAGGGGAGGCACGCCCGGCGCCGCGGGCAGCGTGGCATCCACGGCCGCCGGTGGGGAGAGCCGGGCAGCGGCGGCGGCGGCGGCGGCAGGAGAGGGATGCGGGGAGTGCGAGGAAGAGGAGGAGGGGAGAGGGAGGGAGGGATCGCGGCGAGAGCAGCGCAGGCAGCGCAGCGGAGCGGCTGCCAGCCACACGAGAAGCCGCCGCCGCCGGACTCAACCATCACTTCCCACGGAGAGGGGAAGGGGCCGGCGCTGCGCCGCCGGCGCACGCCGAGCCCGCAGCCGCCCCGCTCCGCCGGCCGGCCCCCGCACGCCCCCTCCCCGCGGCGGCCGCGACCTCCCCCCTCACCCCGCCCCAACCCCGGCCGCGGCCCCGGGTGGCTGCCACCATCCCCCGAAAGCGCCCGGGGGGAGAAGGCCTCTTCCCGGCCCGCCACCGCCCCGCTGCCCCCCGGCGCGGGGAAGGGTGGCGGCTGCAGGGCTACCCCTGTCCCGGGGGCTCCTGCTGTCCCCGGGCTCTGCACGCAGCCCGGCCACTAACCCGCATGTGGGGTGCGGGTGGCGCGTGGGCTGGGGTGGGAATCCCTAGTCCTAGGTGAAACTGCTTTCGTCCCCTCTCGGGAAGGAGAAAGGCTGTCACGTCCGAAATGTGCCCTGCTCGTTTCTTCCAAATTGCTCATCGGAACAAGCTGTTGTTCCTGAGGGGAAGGAAAAGAGCCAACGTCTCCTTGAGGAACGCTGCTTTGTCTTTATGTTGCCATTCCCCATGGCTCCTGTTGCCAAGAGGAATTTCTGCCATTAACCGTCCTTTCCAAAACATAAAATAAAAACCCCAACCCACCACACAGGCATGGCAGTGTGCAGACAGAGGCTTCCCCACCACCATCCTGGACCCAGCAGGGTTGGTTCCCTGAGCCTGAGGGAAAGGAAACGGTGACCCAGGGCTGGCCTGTGACAGGTCCCCACACTCCCACAGCCCCAACAGGTGATGCCCTTTGCCAACAGCGGTTTCTGTGCCAGGCCTACCTGCAAACGGGTGGTAAAAACAAAGCACCCAAACCTGACTTCCAATCCTGGAAGAATTGTAATGATTACCACCACCACCGCACTCTGGGCCTGACTCCATAATTAATGCTTACCTATATCCGTAATTAAAATACAAAGGCTCATAAGAAGGAAAGACAGAAACGTGAACACCTTTGGAAAGGTAGTTTCAAGGTTGTAATTATTCACTTATGATGAGTTTTCTTTCATGGTGAAATATGCAAAGTTGTTTTCCCATTGTAAGTTGCAAGAAGGTGGTGAACGGCCACTGAACGAGGTAGGCTGACTTCGTAATAAGCTTGTATTTATGTATAAACGTTGCGGTTCTCACTCGAAAAATAGTAATAATATATATACCCAGGGCCAGCCAGGCTGCCGAGAAAGACGTGGCGTTGCTGCCATCTCGTGGCAAGCATTCCCTCCCTGCCCGCACGCTGCCTTCGCTGCCCTGGGCCCTGCTTTTCCCCACCTCGTCTTCCCCCTTAACTCCCAAACCCACTGTGCTCCGGAACCGGGCCGGAACACATCCAGAGGAGGGATCCAGTCTTATTATCCATCCATATTTTGAAAACGCCTCGGGTTCTCATTTTTGCATTCGTAAAAGTAAAATGATGCTGGTCCTTGTTAGGACCAGACAGCATGTAGCTGAGCTGCTGTGCAGAATTCCCCCGTCAGAGCTGCTCAGGCTCCGCGTGTGCACCCCTCCACTTCTTGTCAGCGGACTGGCAGGGATTTACTAATGATTGTAAGAAAGGCAGAAATGGTCACTAAGCTTAAGCTGAGACTCTTCCTTTCTGGCCTGGAGTAGTCTGAGGCTTAGATTTTCAAAACACAAGAGTGTTTTGCATTGCATCTGGCCCAAGAGAATGCAATCGGGTTTAGTTTTGTTTCATTGTATGGACTTTTGAGTAGGAATAGTAACAAAGTCATAAATAAACTCTGTTTAGGGCGGTCTGGCTCTAGTTGAAAACAGTAATGATTATATCATTTCTTGCTGTGCCACTGTTAATTTGAGAAGTTGCTGCTTAACCCTGCTCATAGCAGATTCTGCAGAAGCTCCAGTATGATATAATATGTATTTTCTTGGTCTTGAATCACCCGGGTTAGATTTACTGTTTCCTGAGGCTTGCTGTTGTTCTGAGGATTTTTTGGGCTTTACTGAGCTTTCGGAACTTGTTTCCTTTCTCTATTGAGTTAAGCAAGTGGTAATTTTTTCCCTTCATAGCACCTAGATAAGGCCAAGTGACTGGGCACCACAATCACTATCGCTGCAAAAAACACCTTCTGTCCTGTCTTACATCTTGTGACAGTAAACCATATGCATGAACATTGTTGGCCTTTATCACGTTATCACTTGTCATCTGAGTTGGTGTCTTTCTGAGATAAAGGGGACAGCACAGACCACACACACCCCCACACACACTCCCTAGTTAACGTTTCAGGCTCTCTACAGACTCAGGTAGCTGTCACAGTGACTTTTACAAACCCCATGTGACTCAAAAGTTTTGCCAAACCCAAAAGAGCCAGAAGGTGACTGTGGAACTGAAGCTTGGCCTTCCAGGAGGAAGTGCCACCAACCTGACTTGAGCTCAGCGTGGAACTGCCGTACCTAAATACGGTAATTACAGAAGATGATCTAACCTAACGACTGTAATCTCTCTATTGTATTTTAAGTACCTAATGTGCTTCCATAAAATCCCCAAATTTATGAGTTTGAACAAAGGCAATATTTCTCTCTATTCTCTATAGACGGTATGCGGGAGTGTATATGTCAAGACTGTTTGTACTAATCAGGGTGATTTAAAGGTAACTTGACACGGATTTATTTTCAATTGAGAGCTTGTCCTTATGGTTCCCTATGCCATATTAAAAAAAGGTCTGAAAGGTTAGATTTCCCCTTTTCATTTTTCAGCTTGTTATGTTAACAATTTTGAATCCACGTTTCTCTGTTGTCACTTTCTGGGAGGAAGAAGCATCTTTTTGCAAGGTGCAGGAACATTTGTGCGTGTCTAAGCAAACCTACTGATTCAGAACATAGCTGAAAATGTACTGTATACTCATTAAAAAGGGATGCTTGGGGGAACCCACAACCAGAATTTGTACTTGCCAGCAGAGACAGAAGGCAGTAGCTTTCTGCCAGAAGGTTATTGTGAAGTCTTAAGTTAAAAAATGTGAAAGTTTAAAATTCAAAATAATATGTTGGGAAAAAAAAAAGTCTATAAGAAGAGAAATCTTCAGCAGAACACAGATTTAGGGTGAGGAAGTCGGAAAGTAGAAGTCTTCTCCGTGAGCAACTTCATCAAAATGCTTTTTTTTGTCACACAAGCTCTTTAGTTAGCAAAAACAGAGAGGAGAGTTCCAAATACTCTCACTTAACACATTCTGTTTTCAATAGCTCTGTTTTCAGACTCGAAACATTTAATGATTTCTTTAGTCGTAATAGTCTTCCAGGCTGGAACAATAAAAAATGTTTTTATGTACATATGTTCCTAACTCCAATTTGTTATATCATGAAGAATAAAAAGGAGGCCATGCCACCCACAAACCGTCGTCTACAGTTAGAAATTTTGTTGCTTGCGTTCAGGTTTGACTCTGCTTTCTTTTTGTGGTAACGTTCTGTCCAAACTAGAAGTTTCTCTTGTAAGATTGACAATAATGATGACTACAGCTACATCAACTACAGCTGCAACATCAGCTACAACTACATCATTGTTTTATATACCGTACCAGCACAGACCAATAAATGTAAGTACCTAAAGTCTTCTCAGCTGGAAACAGAAGGAGAAAACAGGAGATAGTTGTAAGGACAAGGTGGTTACAGGCTGGCAGGCGGGATGCCTCAAGGAAATTTTGGTCAGCAAGAGAGGTTGTTATGATACTGTGGTTCAAGAGGGCCCCTGGGGCTAAATTAATTGATCTGCTATCTTGTATTCCCTCTGGAGTGCTTAGTTTAGGGGGACCAGTTGGCAAGGCTGTGGGGGGAGACGTATGTTGCCTGTTTTAAAGTACCCTCAAGCATTACTTAGCTCCTCAGGGATAGGCTCCAGCACACTGTTTCTTTTCTAAGCACCTACATTGATCCCATCTGTCTTTAAGGTGACATTAATAACTGATGTTAGGAGGATGAGACTTCTGAAAGACATTTCTGCCTTTGAGGGAAGGTGGGATTTGTAGGTAGTAGCCTTCAGGGTGACTGTAGGAGACAACACTGAGGTCATTCCACTGAGGTACTGATGCTCAGAGATTTAACCTTTTTGGTTTTGGAGGGTTAACACAGGAAAACGGAACTTTGTTGAAGCAGTTCAGGGAAAACAGACGATTTGTTTTCTCATTAAGCATATGGAGATCCTGCAAAGCATGCTGTATGCTATGCGAGAAAGTTCGAAGCAGCCTATTAACATGTGGGTAACAGTAGCTAGCAGTATGGTCTAAACAGACAAGCAAGTCAGTATCTTGACAGTAAGTAAAATGTGACAGAGTGTCAGCAAGCTTTGAGAATGAAAAGCAGTAACTCCTATCAGATGGGAGAGATAAGGAAGAACCAGTGGAGGGAGGCGAAGAATAGCTCAGAAAACAATCATTTTTTGGCAGCAGTCTGATTGGATATGGGAAGAGCAAGACTGCATTTGTCAAAGCTGGAAAGATACCGCTGTTACTGAGGCAGAAGAATAGATATTTGGTTGTGAGGAGACTTTGGTGATACCTTTCAGGAGAGCTCCATACCCACATGTACTGAGAGTCTGAGGTATCTGTGACTCTTACTTACTTCACTTGAGCTATCTTGCCTAAGAGTGACCACAGTGCTCAATGATGTACCACTGTGCAGTGTCTTTATTATGAGCATGTGTTGATTGTATTAACAGAGTGCTTGGTTTAGCACCTAGTGAACTGCTGTAAGTTGAGCTGCTATGGGTCTCCTATATTATTTGTTTAAGCGTTTGCAATCGTCATGCTTGGACCAAGCTCTCTTTGTGCAGTTTCCTCATGATGAGCCATACATTTCATTTAGTCTTGAAATCCACTTGAGAGAAACTAAAGGGGTTTTTTTTTGTGTATAGAAAAAGACTTAATTTAGACTCGACTTATATTTTGCGCTAACTTACTGAGAAAGAAAGGTTTACTGTACGGGAAGGGATAAGCTGTCTGTTTTATTCATCGGGAGTTGGAGATGATGGCTACATATACATGAGGAGATGTCAGAGAGGCAGGCTGAGATTTCAGTTTGGACATAAGGAGATTAGTCTGGAGTAGACTACCATATCTGTGAGTCATTATCAAACAGATGGTGGTTGAATTTGTATTTGCTGATGAGATCACACAGAAACAAGGTGTAGAGAGAAAAGAGAAGGAAAGCAAGGACAGAAAACCCACACAGTAATTTGAAGAGTGGATTAGAAGTATGTTGTCAAATATACTACCTTGGTAATCAGGTGAAGAGAGAATTGTTGAAAACATGCACATGTAGTATTCAAGAAGAGCGGTGTGTCAAGTCTGAGTGGACGAAAATGGTGTCCTCAAGAACTTTAGATGGAGACTCTTTAGAGATTCTAGAGTGAATAGTTTCATATGGCTGTGAAGGTTAAAACTAAATCAGAGAAAACAAGTTACTTGGAAGGGATTTCTGGGAGTGCTATAGTAAGAACTCTCATGTTCTTCTCATGTTCTCATTCTTCTCTCATGAAGAATGAGCTGATAGCTGAGAATTGAAAGTGAAATATTGGGAAACATAGGTAAAATCGTTCAATTTCTAACACGGTGTCTCGGTAAAAAAAAAAAAAAAAAAAAACAAATGCAATAGTACACAAAAAAAACCACTGACAGAGTCAGAATACGACCTGACACCCTGCTGGTCAGGGTGCTGGCAGCAGTCCGATCAAAACGGTGGCTGCAGCCCTCCTGGCACGGCAGACGTGGCTCCGCGGAAGCAGCGATCCCGCCGAAGGGCGCGGGGCCCCTCCGAAGGGCCGGCGGTGCTGCGGTGGGGCCCGGTCTTCCTCCGGGAACCCGGCGGGGAAGAAAAGCTGCTCCTCTGCAGGGTCAATGCCGACCGACCCAGGCCCCCCAGGTCTGAGAGGAAGGCACCCAGCAAGCCTCGCGTGGCTGCTCTGTTCCCACCAGGCAACCAGCAGTGAGAAGTGCCCGTCCCTCCCCCCGGTGACTGCCAGAGCCCGACCGGCCGCCGCCGCCGCAGCCCCGAGGCGCCCCCTCCCCTCCCGGCTGGAGCATCTCCCAGTGGGGCCGATGTTGTTCTGTGAGTCTGGCGGTGGATCCTTGATTGCCCATTAAACAGAGATAGCTCCTGGAAGGAGTTATCCATGAGTCATGTGGCAAGGCATTGATGGGCCCATTAACAGAAGATAGTCTGGGAGGAGGCAAGGAAAACATTGCCCCACCAGGTCTCAACAGCTCATGAAGACGGTGATAGAATACATACTTTTGGGCACATCTTACGTTGTAACCTAGGACACATGGCAAAGACTAATCCATAAATAAATTAAGGGATAAATTGTCAGAAGAGAGAAAAGAGGACAAGGAGAGTACAGGTCATGAGAAAAATGGTGAAAAATTATTATATGGATCATGAGAGAAATCAGATGGCTGGCACTGAAGCCAGCTAGAAGAGTCAAAGGAGGCGAACAGAGAAGAAACTTTCGAATCCACGGCCAAAAAAAAAAAAAAAAGAAAGAAAGAAAGACAAGAGTTAATAGTTAAAGGAGGAAAAAAAACAGGAGTAAAGCTAAAGCAAGGATAATTTTGAGCAGTTCTTTTAAAATTGTTGATAAGCACCTCTTTTAACTAGCTTACTTGAGATTTTTATTCCTCATTAGATATCACTCTCATTTAAGGTTTAGACCGTTACCGTAGTGGTGGACACTTCATATGTAGAGAACAAAATATATTGCAATAAAAAATCAAGCATATCAACAAGAACAGTTACTCAAGTGTCTGGCATCTCTTTTTTTATCGCACCTTGAGACTGATTGGTTGGACTTATAAAATTAAAAAGTATAAAATTCTGCCAGATTGCCAGATGAAGAAATTCCAAAGATAGAATCAGTCCTTCTATCTTGACATTGAATTTTTGACTTAGATTTTAATAGCAGGGTCTTCACAAGAAGTGTTAACAGGCATGATAGGAAAACAGAGAGAATGCACAGATAACCAGGTGCGCAATCATCACTGCTTTAAAAATAATCACTATCAACAAATTGCACTTAGACTTGAAGAGGCCTTGACAGAATTGACTTAATCTCTAGAGCTGTATTCGCTTTGGCAGGTGCTTCAGGAAATGAGTTCCTATGGCTTATACTAACTGAACATTTTAGGTACATTTTGCCTGGCCATAAGAAAAGGGTACTGTAGTGAAGACAGAGAGGATTGCTGTGAGGTTTTTATTAGGAAGATATTGCTGCAGTTTTCTGAGCTCTGATGATGGGCTCATTGGGTGTGCTAAGCTGGAAAGTAGTAACAGTGACAGTCCCAGTAGAACATCTGGAATAAGAATAATCTTGTGAAGCCCACATATATGTATTCTCAATAGATGCAGAAATAATTTCCACCACACCTCAAAATATTTCTTCAGAGTAGATGTACATTAATCACCTAATTTGTACCTACCCACACTTCAGGGATCTTCTGATGCAGGACTTCCTTACACAGCGAGCTGTCTGCACAGGCCTGCAGAGGGACAGTGTCTGTTTAGGAGCTTGCTGCATTTCACAGCTAGTTATCTCTCTGTATTGACTAGACAAAGAATTTGATGGTCTGATTTAAGCAAACTGATTGACAAAGTCAGGTTTAGAATGACCTAAACATCTCCAAACTGTTTCCTTGTGTGCTTTTTCATTTATGTGTTAATCTGCTTCTAATTCCTATTTGCATCTCATGGTGTGGCTGTACAGAGGAGTTACAGCATCGGGAATTAGGGTGTGCTTATGCAGATACACCAAAGTGATTTCTTCCCCATGTAGGCATTTTAACCCTTCATTAAGGAAAAAAAGAGGTGTATTCCACTTTCCTTCAAAGGCAAACAGCCTCACAATTACTGCAAAGTAATAGAGTTCACGTAAACACTTACTGCAAATATCCAGTGAAGCCTTTGCATACTGGGAACCTGAGCTAAGCGGCAGCCTTTCCATTCACTTCAGTAATGACAGGATCTCGTCCTTTACAAGTAACAAGACTAGAATCTTGACTGACAGAGAAGGAGGTATAAAATTAAAGTATCTATTGCATTCAAGTTTCAGTTGCAATGCAGCATTTCTCCTAACAGCTATGTATAAGCATGGGACAAGAATGATCTACTGGAATTTTGTACCTATAAAGGAAGAATTTGGCATATTCTTCCTGCAATAGCCTTTTATCAGGTCAATAATATCTCCCTCTACAGGAAAAAATTCAAGGGGCCCATCACCAGAATATAGTGATTAGGAAGTGATCATGTAGTCTCATTTCTCTACTCACATATTGACCAAACCAGATGGGGACCCACTAAATCTTTGAAACGCAAACATTGCTAGAGTTGACCCATCAGCATAACCTCAATTATCTTCCCAAATATGGGGTGGTCTGACATTGGACAGTAATTGGCTTTGCTAATATCATCCAAAGATGGGGTTTTGAGCAAGGGCCTAACTGCTGCTTAAGTAAAGCTGGCAAAATGCCCTTCTGAGGAGAGGCATTAATGATTTTCATCAATAATGAGCTTAAGTGTCTCCCTGCTTGCTTTAACCAGCCATGAATTTTTCATTTGGAAAGATGGAAAGAAGGCAAAACCATGTTCTACCCTTCACGCATGAAACTAAGGGAGGTCTTGACTTTTTCACTGAATGATTTTTTTGTTCTTTGCCATCTTGTTCCCTTCTTGAATGGCATTTTAGCCAGCTGTTCTGAAACAGTGAGTTCCAAGCAATGATGATCTATCCTTCCTTCTTAGTCCTTCACAGTTCACCTGCTTGCTAAGTTGCCATTGCCTTTCCTCTCCCAGCTTCTAACTTAGAGCTCCTCTCTGCCTAAAAAAGATGCAGAAAAGGGGCTTTTCTTATTAGAGAACATCAGTAACAAAGTTTGCCTGCAGGACTTCTACGCGTTAAGAGAACTTACCACAGAAATAACCTGTTTCTCGAATTCACCTTTCCCTTTCCTGTTGTCTCCATTTCTCTCCTTGTAGAGAGCATAGCTCCTTGACTGCAGATCTGAAAGAATCAGATTAAAAGACAGCATCACTGTCATTTTCACACAGACCTGTTTCTGATTAAATTAGTTATTTTCAGTTTGGCATTTCATACAAGTCCTGTTTACCTGGCATTGCCTTAATCTCTGTATTTTGAGCCCTTCATAATGATAGTAAAATTGAGTGAATGAAAAGCAGAACAAGGATTTTCACTAGCACCTATTCTAAGCATGCAATAATTTAATGTCTTTAAATATTTTTTTTAAGGAAATCACTAAGTAACTGAGCAGTTTGGAATTTTATTAATATTTGTGATTATTATTGTTAGAAAAAATAAAGAACTAGAAATTCTGAGTGTTATTATCTGTGGTCCACGCTTCCTCGTGGGAACATGAGTCTTTCTATTTCAGCCAGCATAAGAGTTCTTTGAAGATTTTGGGAAGTAGATCAAAATTCATTTGATCCTCAGAAAAACCCCACACATTCTCATGGCAATGTGCTGGAGTCGGTGTGGAATACATTAATGCCTGGGAAAGAACTGACATATCATAAGGCTTCTTGAGCCCATAGAATTGAACTGGGTCACTTCATTATATGTAGTTAAAAAAAAGGTCATTAAAAGCTGACAGAATACTGCCGATTTAGAGTTTGTTAGACATAGTTTCTGCCAATCTAGAAAGACCTTAATGAAGCATATGTGGCACGATTTTTTTTTTTTCCCATAGGAACTTGGTGCTCAATCATTTATCATTATTTGCTTTTTGTTTAGAATTTACAGAAGTGGATGATAGTGGTGTTGATGTGGTCCTAGTTCATAGTATGTGCTGGAGGTATTCACACTGTTCCAGGTCCTTATGTTCAGAGCCCGCGCTGCCTGTATAGTCAATGGAGAGATGTAGAGACTAAGACCCATTTTACTTAATTTTAGGCACCTAGCTGAGAGATAGAAAGAACTTAGTATCTGATCGTGTTCTATATCTAAGAATATGTTCTATATTTGCTGTATAGATAGCTTGCAGAGATTATATGCCTAACATTAGGTGGATGGCCTTTGTCCTTCTGTTAAGTGGAAGGGTGACTCCTCAGTCATCCATCCACAGTGATGGCATGTACTTCATCTCAGCTGGACTGCTGTGCTTTCCACAGCAGAAAAAAGGCAGAGCTCCTTTGGGAGGTGGAGGGTATGGTATGATTCCTAGGACAGGGGGAGAGAAATTCCTGGTAATTTTTTTTTTACATGCTCGCTAAGGGTCTGTCAGTCATCTTGTATTTCATTGGCTTTAAAATGCGATCTATTGCAAAATAAGAAAATCTTGTGTTCTTTTATGAGATAGGTGATTTGCTTAAGGTTTGCAGTGAAAACAAGAATACATAATACAAAGTCAGCACTGAGTTGATTTGTTATACTTAAAGTTTCTGGGGGAGATTTTCAAAGGCACAAGGGAGTAAGGAACCAAATTCCCTTTGGTGTTCAGTGGGTGTTCAGCATCTAGCTGTCTATTTCTGCTTTTGAAATATTCTTCCATAGCAGTAAGTGGTCGAATTGTAATGGATAAACCAACAAATATCTAGAGCGGTCTGTCTTTTTCTGTCTATTAAAATGATACCCCTTTGAAGAATAAAGTTCTTAAACCAGAAAAAGAAGTATCAGTGGATCTCTGCTCACTGTGGGCTCTATTCACACCTTGAAGCACTCACAAAGCCTGCATTAATGTTAAGAAGAATTATTCAGACTTATAAGGAGTATGTAATTGATAATATATTCTTGCTGTTGCTTAGAATAGGTCTCTGTGAGAATTAAGCTGTAGGTGGAGTTTCCATATGTTACACCTTTAATCACAAGACTCATCTTTTTAAGGAAAATTCTGTTTATTATGAGAGTATAATCTTTTTTTCATAGGTGTTTCTGGTAGGCTGAAACCTCCCTGGCTCAGTTCCACAGGCCAGTCTCCTCCAGAGACACAACAGCGTAGCTTTGGATGCAGCACCGTGTAGCTCACATGCTCTGATGTCTCTTATCCCTCACCAAAAGCCACAGGGCTCCTGTCCTAACTTTGGGAGGGCAGCTTCCATTTCCCCGTTGCTATGACCAAACAGCTAACTACGGCAGAATATATCGTCACTAAAGATAAACTAAGTGAACTGTTTGTTACATTCAGATTTCACAGCCAGACCAAACCTCAAGGCCATGTGACCAGACCAAACACCACTAACAAAACCTTAGACCAGATTCTAAGATACAGCTCTCTTTCACACTAACAAGGCAATGCTGGTCTAACTGGTCACACAGTGCAGGATGCCACAGTACCAGTTCTGCATACCTGATCTAGTCCCTTGCGCTGCTCACTGGGCTTTGCTACAGCTTTATACGCTTGATTTAGAGGCAGCATCACCTGTGCTATGAGTTATGGTCAGTTTTGATGATTACCTGTGTGTTTAAATTGTGATAATATTTTGGTCCCTATTCAAAACTAATCTATCAAAACTGATTTCTGTTTTCCTTAATTTTGTTAACACATCCGTTCTGTGGACTACTCTTTAATGTATATTTTCTCAGATCTTTCTTATTGACATTGTGGGCCATCTGTTATCAGACAATCTGATCACCTTGGAGCAAACGCATTTTTATATAACCTGATCATCTGTGGACTATCCTACTGGTCATGTTTTTCTTCAGATGTGGAGTAACCTTCTAAGACACTGCACCTGAATGATATTTTTTTCCAAGTGTGATTCAAGGGAGCCCTAACATATTCATGCAGGCCTATATTCTTACTTTAAAATTCCCAGACTTCTCCAGAGTTCGTAGAAATTCAAGATACCTAGTAACTCTAAAAGGATCTATATGTATGTATGTTTAGTAACTTTTTCTTTTCTTGCTATTAACATCTCAAAAATCTATCAAATTATGGCAATGTTAACAGTAGTTATAAAAATTACTTACTTAAATTTGCTTCTCTTCAATCTGCAAATAAACCTTTGTAGGAAATATGTACCAGAGATTTCTCATATACTTGGAAAATGCAGTGACTTCCCATAGGAATGTTCCTGACTGTAATATTTCCTGGACAGCACCAGCTGTGCTGGGCAGAGGTGTGAGCCTGAGTACATTTATTGCAGCGGTGAGAGGAACTGTAGTTATTTGTTGTTGATCAGTTCTGTGGTGGAAACTGATGTGTACTCTGGTATCATGAAGAGCTCTACAAGGGTTAAGCAATGTTTCAATAGCCAAGGTATTCAGATAGAGTCTTCTTTGATATATTTCATGGAATCATTTAGGTTGGAAAAGACTGTTAAGATCATCGAGTCAAACTATAAACCTAACACTTCCAACTCCACCACTAAACCATGTCCATAAGCACCATGTCTACAAATTTGTTCATGAATAGTTTAAATTATTTAAAAAACAAACACACACACACACACAAAAAAAAACCAACACAAAAAGAAACACCCACAAATCAGTACCACAATTATGTTGCAAATTTAATTTGATCATTTTTTCTGGAAATGTAAGATGTGTTTTTGTTTCTTTTTTTCCACAAACTTTCCCTGAATCTTCTTATGCAAAGAAAAGATAGCTACTGTTTCTGAGCTACAGAAATGCTTTCTGCATTGGGCTGTGATTTTATTGATTATTAAATTAAGGTGATCTATATTGTTATCTGTCACGAGTGACTTACAGCTCTGCACCTTTATCAATTTTTCCTATCCTAAGCAAAATTAACTTTTTGGATTTTTTTTTAAGAGGAGAATTTATCATTATTCAATGGCATTGACTCTGCAAGATAGGTCTGG
The DNA here is from genome assembly GCF_009769465.1 of Tauraco erythrolophus. Classification (NCBI taxonomy): domain Eukaryota; kingdom Metazoa; phylum Chordata; class Aves; order Musophagiformes; family Musophagidae; genus Tauraco; species Tauraco erythrolophus. The sequence goes on along the minus strand of NC_141466.1, from coordinate 46,964,377 downwards.
AGTCATGGGGAATAGGACCGGAGGGTGACTGGATCTATTTATAGGGTCATTTATAGTATTTTTGTGGTTTCTGCAATTACTATAAGGTCTAAGTTCCAGTCTAGATGTCTGTTTTATATGTAAAGATATGCAAATATTGTGTTTACAACATCTACCAGCTTTCATCTCTTTACATACTGAGACAGCTTCATGCAGGTAGATTAATCCCTCTAAAATTGCAGTTATACCCGGTACATCATTTTGCGGTTCTTCTGTTTAGGATGGCATCATGACTTAAAAGTGTAGAATAAACTGACCTTTTCTTACAAACCTTGTGCTAAGAAATATGGATGTGGAGATCTACACTTTTTCTGGCATAGAAAAGTGCAGATATCTCATCTAGAGAACAGATTATTTGTGTACTATAAAAGCACTACTTGCTTTAAACGTCTGTGAAACAATGTGCAGTCAAGGACAGAGTTTTACTCACCCTGAAGATCTGAGATGGAGTTTGTTGGGTTTTGCACATCCATAAACGTAATTGTTAAAAATTACAGTTAGAGTTGTGCTTGAGCATTGTTTTGTGGTAGAAATCTGTATTTGAAAATGTGAGTGTTATGTGCCTAAATTATTCTTAGTATTATGTACCTAAAGTTTCTCTGGACTTCATTGCTATTCCCATGAGCTCTGTGTGCACATAAGAAGCAGTAAACACCTTCATTGTGATATTGCCTCTTCTGATATAATCGGAGGGCAATGCAGTTCAGATGAATGGAGTTGTGACTATTTACTTTTAGAGAATTTATTTCTTAGCCTTCTCAGCTGGGATACAGCAAGAAAACATCTCAAGTTTAAACATGTTATTTCCCTTATGATCTAACTCCAAGGAAAGTCAGCAACTATTTTGATATATTTTATTTCCTAATTCACTTCTATCATCAATACGGGGACCAGAATTTTAAGTGACAGTAATTGACATGGCATGGACCAGAAATTTAGGTGTCAGAAATTGAAAAATAAAACTCATTGATTTTTAAGGAACAATGCTGATTTACATGACTTGTGTATTCCTGTCTCAAAACACACAAACTGGAACAATTTTTCCTATCCTTTGGCAGTAGCTTTATAACTGCATGCCTCACTGTGTTGCTGTCATTTAATTCCTATTCACCTGAAGTATAGCATGATACAAAACATTTATTTCTTTTACTCAAAAGGAATCAGGTCCTTTATGTCTAGCCCTGACTGCTCTTGAATGCGATGCTCACCAGGTCTCCATTCTTGAAAGCACTTAAGCACTTGCTTATTTTTACTGGAGTGTCATTGAAGATGTTTGCGTAATAGCACTGAAGTGTTTGCAAGGATGGAGCTAAGAAGAACCTGCGAGATAAACTGTAGAAGATGGAAATTGGATTGGGAGAACACGGGCAACTGAGACAGCCAGATATTCCAGAATACTAGTTTTGCTAGACTTGCCCCAAAAGCATGAAAATAAAGAAAATACTCCCGTATAAATTCACTTTCCCTCTGGAGCAGGGTCCCCTTTGAAGGAATTATTTAATGCAACTGAATTATGTTGGAATAGCAATGAAAGCCAGGTTCCTCTGTTAGAGTGAGGTCTCAAAAAACCCACTTGTGTGTGTAAAACATGTTAAAATATTCCACTAGATTTAACTCCCTTCAGTACAGAGAGTGATCGGGGTTGAAGCTCCATTGCTCTGGGGGCATGCTTTGTCAGTTCCTGAATGATAAGGCCCCCAAAAGCTATTCTCATAATTTTTGAGTAGTCATTTAACACCTGAATTAATTCTCGCTTAGCTACTCTAATGACTAAATCTGACTAAGTACTCCTAATGACTCTTGCTTAAATTTCCTTAGAAAAACAAACAAACAAAAATATCAAACTTTCAAAATTGATTAAATATTTGTCATTAAAGTGTAATCCGTGTGGGTCCTTAAATTTCTGTGTTAGTGCAATTAACTCTTGATGTCCCTCTTCGTAGGTGGATCTTGCAGAAAGGCTGAGCAGGATCTATCTTCTCTGAGCACAAGTGTTTCACCTGGTATCTTGCACCTTGGCAGGCGGGCACAGGCAGAGGGCTGTATGTACAGCTGAAACTGTACCACCTGAAAACTGTCACTGGTAGGACCAGATCATGATTTTATAACGAGAGAGCCTTTTGCCCCAGACAAAACCTGATTGCGATAACACTTTTACAGCATGCATAACCTGGGCTGCTGCTTTTCTCACAGCAGGAGTTTCACTATAACTTGCCAGTATTGACCTCCATTGATTCATTCTGACTTACAGTGGTGAAAATTAGACTTTGTTAAGAATCCAGACGAACCAGTTTATGTACTGGGTACTAATATTTTGTATTTTATTAAATTCCCTAGATCTTGGGGATTTTTTTCCCCAAGTTAGTATTTTGTGACTCCTCTGAACAGTCTACCTCTTTTGCAGAATTTTAATCCATTCTTTCTGTTAATTGCAATACGAATCTGAATTGTGTGATTTTACCTTGTTTGCTATAAAATGTGCATTACTCTGAGTCATTGTTATGGAATAGTTATTAAAAGACATATAATTCTAATAATTTAGAATAAGTTACCTTTGCAAATTGTATCTGATGCATTCCTTACAAGTGCAGGGCTCAAATAATTTGTATTGCAATTAGTTTGTTTGCCTAAATAAATCGAGGGCTTTTGTTTGATCATTTAAAAAGTCTTTTGTAGTTCTTCTGCCTGTGAAATATCTGGGAGGTGATGAATACAGAACTATTACTGCATAATGTACACATTTCTCATTTATATTCTTGGTCAAATTACAGTTAGGGTTGCTATAGTGACTAATACCCTATACAAAACACATGACAAGAACAAAACATTGAAAATGGCCTGAGCAATAGAAAACATAAAAGGAGTCATTTAAGGTGTGGTAACCTTTGTATCACAGATTTAAGGGAATTGGGAACGTTCCTGTCAGTGGATCTCAGAGGATGAAGGAGCTGAGACTCTGCTGAGGAATTTGAAGCACAACTAAAGAGACACCTACTCTGTCAACAACCTCATTCCTTCCTTGCAATACCTTCTGCTTTCTTTTTTGAGACTTACACGTGATGACATTTCTCTGTTTGTCTGTCATTGCCTACAAATAGAATGAGTTGTAGGCATCCATAAACAGCCTCCAGCATGACACAGCCTCCAATCGCGTCTCTGCCATTATCCTAAATGAGCTTGGCACCATGAAAGATATATGCTCCAGAGAAAAATAAAAGATAACAATAAGGATGAGTTGGGTGGAAACGCAGAACTAGGGGAAAGATTATGGAGCTATATAAACCTTGGGGAAGCAGAGAATGGAAGAGCCCAGGGCAGGTGGGAGGAAGAAATAGAAAAAAGTAAAAGGCACGTAACCCATAAAATTAGGGAAATAGGGAGAAGGTGGAAGAAAGGAAAAAAAATATACAGGATATATCACAAAGGAGGAAATAGGAAGACAGAAAGTCTGTGGCTTGAAAAAGGCAATGAATGTTTCTCTTACAGGGAGGATGGCTTGAAGGACATCTGAAGCACCTGGTACAAACAAAAATGTTCATGTGTTCCCAAAATAGAAGAAGGGAAGAATCACTCACATGCAGGAGAAAAATGGATAATTGATAGAAATATTTAGTGTGCTTGGTCTACAAGCAGCAAAGGGAGTGATTCTGCAGTCTTCGGAGGTAAATATGCACACAATCCCTATTGTTTTCTGCTACAAAAGCTCTCCTTCAGTTCTGGCCTTTGGAAAAGATTCAGTTTCTCCTCTCTCATGATCTGAGTAGAAGTTGTCGTCTCCAGTGTTTTCTCAAAGACTGTAGATCTCAGTCAGGTGCATTCATGGGGATTGTTCCCACACTGAGAACTCACTGACTGTACCAGAACCAGAAAATTCCTCTCCTCATTAGTCATTCATTTCTCTTCCGCTTTTATTCTTCCACATGTTTTTTTAAGGGATTCTTCTTTTAGCTGTCCAGGTCAGTCACGCTCCTTCCTCTCTTAGTTCCTTCTGCAGTCTGTGAAAGACAACATTAGCTTTTCTACACCATAAGGGATCCATCAGCATGCAGTTTTACAGCTGCAGAAGGTTTGGAAGTATGCCACTGGAGAAGTCTGTCCCCAGGAGCTGCTAAGAACTGTCAAACTGCCTTTCTGCAGAACCTGGAACTGCTCGGGGTAACAATCAGTCTGAAAAGTAAAAGTCTTGCATATTTTCTTTCTGCAAGGTCTCCAGCAGGCTTCCTGGTGCTCTGCAATTGGAAAAAGGAGAAAACAGAAATTTTGGCATCAAAATTGTATGATTTATACTTCAAGATAAAAATCTTTGGGGAAAAAAAAAGATTACGAACTAATATTCTCTATCTGTTAGTTTTCATGAAATAAAAAGACAAAATTATTAACATGTTTGATTAAGTTAGATTTGGTTAAGATAAGTTTAACTGAATGTTATGGCAGTAAAACCTCTCTTTGTTTGAGAGCTCAAAAACCTGGTAAGAATTTTTGAAACATTTTTGGAAATAAGCAGTACTAGAAAAAAAATTAAAAATAAGTAGTATAATTTGAATTATGATCCTCACTATCATGATCCGGTGCTCCTGATCCAAAGCCTGTTCAGGTAAGTGAGAGCCCTGTATTGACCAAAATGGGTCCTGGCTTGGGCTCTGACTGCAAACTAATGGCACATGTAATGGAGCATCTAATGAACAGCAGCCAAACAAGTGAAAAATATTATTGGGTTTTATGTGATATGTGAAGAGTCAACTGTGAAATATGAAACTTGAGGAGCTGGTATGTCCTCAAGCGTTAAGCTACTACATTTCTAGAGCTGGATCAAATTGGGCTGTCAATATACTCTGAAATTCTTTATTTCTTATGAAATTCTGTAGGCTTTTTTTGTTTGTGAAAGACCAAGTATCTGTTGTTTTCCTTCTTTCTTCCTCCTCCCCACCGAGTTTGGCCATTTATTCCATAAAGTTATTGGGTTAATTTCACTCTTTTCTAAAGCATCAACCACAACCGTATTTTGTACAAGAAAAGTGAAAACAGTGGGTTATTTATGGTTTTAACCACCATGAACAAGATACAGAAACTTTGAGTGTGGCTTCACATATGCTTGCTTACTGTGCAAGCATCATTTAGCTACTTTGGGTTTTCTTAATGTGTTTGTTTGTTTAAAAAAAAGTTTACTTTCTGACATACACATTGTAGGAGTTCCGACAAGAGAGGATCATGCCAACACCATTAGTCTTCCTCGGGATCATTCTGCAATGAAAGGAAACATGAAGAGCATTTGTGTACAGCCTTTCAATGTACAACCTTTACAGTCACACTTTGCAATGATATCAGAATTAATATTAATTTCCCTAAAAAGCAGTCCCCTAATTCTCTCTTCTTCCATCTCTTTCTCTTCTTTAAGACTGCACCTGACAGATAAAAAGCTGATACCAGATTATAATGTCTCATTTTAGTTACTTGTTCATAATGTTTCCTTTCCAAATCTCTCCTGTTACTGTGAAGAAATACTGCATGGTGGCTGTAACCAGCACCACAAAAACATTGCAGTAGGGAAAAATGTACTTCTGCAGAAAAATGTAAAAGTTGTCTGGGTTCAGAAATATACAGGGGACATCTCTCACTAAGACAGAATAAAACATGAATGGGAGGTCAGCCCGTGATCTAGTGGAACGTGTCCGTGCCCATGGCATGGAGGTTGGAACTTGATGATCTTTAAGGTCCCTTCCAACCCAAACCATTCTATGATGCTATGAGTATAGCACCATGAGACTTTGGAAACTGATTTATAATTTTCTTTAGGCCGTAAATCTCATCTGACCTTTTTTGTCTCTTATAGTCTCAGTTCTCCCAATGTAAACTGAAGATGGGACTTTGGAAACTGATTTTTAATTTTCTTTTGGCCATAAGTCTCATGTTCCTTTTTTGTCTCTTACAGCCTCAGTTCTCCCAATGTAAACTGGAGACAGTGGCCTTTTCTTGGCACACAAGAAAGGTAAGTTAAAGATAGTGTGCCTGTGTACATGGACGATGTGAGCTCACTCACTGAAGACTGAGCTGGCCAGACACAAGCCAGCAGTTCTGCAGAAGCTGTGTAGCTCCATTAGTTTAGTGCTGTCCCAAGGCTAAGAAACTCCGATAAGACACGAGCTACACTAGAGCAGAGCAGTACTCTTATACAGCAAGATAATTTATGGGACAACACTGACCGACACAAGCTAGGCAGAGGACCCCCACTGTTACCCTGCTCCCATTCCCACCACAATTTGTACAGAGCACCTGGAAGGTGTACTGCTGCAGTAGGTAATGTAAATATCTGCAGCCTTCCCTATAATGAGACCATGGGGGCTGGTATATCCCTTTGCACAGGTCTCCCTAAGTTATGCCTCTGCTTCTGTGAGGCTTTACAAGGCATCGGAATTACTGATTTGGCCTTTGCATGCCTGGCTTGTATCTCTGCTTTCTCTCACTTACATCCTTAGATGCCTGGGAAAGTTCCCTTTCTGCTGTCGTGCTGGATTTTAGTTTGCACTTTTACAAGAGAAGTGAAGGATGACTCTGGAAATTAATCTTACCCATGTTCCTTTGGGTAGTTAATTTACAAGGATATTAGTTTAGAACAGATCTTGTTTATTAACTGATCAAATTGCATAGCAAAACTGGTTGGACTTTTTTTGCCTCCACTAGCTGGCTTAAAATGCTATCCCAGGATTTAATCCCTTGATGGTTAGGTATTATATTTTCCAAGCTGAATTTATCCCTGATCAGTTTTTCCCCTTTTGAGAACCAGTTCATGACAGATTTTTGCTTTTAGTCACTAAGTCCCAGTTGGATTGCTTTGGTCCTCAAGGTCACCAACTCTTCCAACATCATATTGCTGTTACCTCTCTATTACTGGTCTTTTGTGTAATCTCCAGATTTCACATTCTCCTATTTTTTGTACTAAGGTCACGGATGATGGTATTTAACAAAATTGTTTACAAGCCTGATCCTTAGGTCCCTGAGGTCTCACTCAGGAGTGGTGATGACAGCTCAGATCCCAATATTGTACATGTGAAGCCACTATGTGTCACTTTGCATTTACCTACATTTGGAATCTACTTAATTTAATCTGCCATTTTTTTGCCGGTCACTCACTTTCACAAGATTCGTTGACATTTTTTTCACAGAATACATGCATGATCTTTACAATTGTGATAAACTTGAGGTCATCAGCAAACTTCATCACCTTGATTGTCACCTTCTTTTCCGGGATGAGTAGCCTAAGGTTTGCCGCACAGATCTCTCTGGGTATCCAGTAGTGTCCTGCCTCCACAGCAAGGACATAATGTTCTCTGTTTCCTATCTTTTAATCAATTATTTACCTCTTTAAAGACCTACACTTTCTTCCTGTGGTCACTTGGCTTTTTTAAGAGCCTTTGAAACAGACTTGTGCTAATGCATTCTTGAAATCTAAGTAGACTATATCAACCAAATCTCCCTCATCAGCTTCACTCTTAACCCCTCCAAAGAGCTCTGGCTGTGAGGCAAGAACTAATACTTGCCCTTCAGCCTAACACTTCTGCTTTCATCCAAACCTGGTGTTATCTCTCCTTTACATTGTTCCTCTAGGAGCTATTACAGGGATTTTTATTTTTATTTTTTAAAAAAAAAACCCACTGTTAATTTAAAAGTTGACCTAAATTAAAAAAAGGAAATGTTAAATAGAGGTTTAAGGTATGCCAAAAGTAAATCAAAGCTTTTATTTGAGGTTTTACGTATAATTTTTGGATTTTTTAAAATCATCTTTTTGATCTAAAAATATTGATATTACTTCACCGATTCAGCAAAACAACTCCTTTGATTTGGCAATGAAACCAAACTAACTTTAATGATATATCCAATATTTCAACAAGAACAAATATAGAAGAAAAACAGTCATGACAGATGTTCCTGTTTTTAGCAAAAGAAGTATTTGAAAGTATATATTTTGAAATGAATAAAATAAGTTCCTTCTTCAAGTAACATTCTTTCTTCATCTTATGTATTCACTATCACTGTGCTGACAGCAGTTGTATCCTTTCCTTCTATATTTATATTCTTGTGCCTTGGGACTTATGTACAGAGTCTTACTGTCCTCTCTGTACCCAAGTTTTCTTTCAATGGAAACTATTAACTCTTAAATGCACAACCCCATCAGCCCCTAAGCCTGTGGTCAAACCTACTGCAGAGTTTGTGACTGAGTATTTCAGTATTCTGTTGTGTTTCATCCACATGTTTTTCAGAGGTATCCAATGTATGTTGTTCCTTCTTAGCTGCTGTGTATTTTAGTTTGCCCAAGTTTGTTTCTAAATTTCTTCCGTTAGCATGTTGACATTTATAGCTTTTATTCTTCACAATAAGAGCTGCAGCAGTAGTTAGCAGGGCCTGGCATACTGTGAGGAATGTGCTGACAAAGGCAAGGCAGAGTGCTTCGCTGTATTTATTCAGTGACTTGCATGAGGGTGCCTGTCGTGCATTACAGGGGTGCAAAATGAGGAGAGAGGGGGGCAGGCTTGGTGTGGATACACCGTTTGGCGGGTTCACTCTCTGTTCAGCTCCAGGGCTAAATCACGTCCACATCACATGTGCGTTGATTTGTTCCTGGGCTCCAATCTAGAGCCAAGCAGTTTTCTTGATAAGGAAAATTATTTATGGGAGAGAAAACAATTTGCTTCAGGCTTTGAATTTTAGGGACTGAGCACACAGTTAGCTGGTCTGAACTGCTTGGCCAGGAGTGATTCCTTGATGAAGGTCACAAACGTTATACAGAAGTAGTTATTAAACTGTGAAAAAAAAAAAAAAAGGAAATAAAGCTTTTTATTCTTGCCTTATTCGTGTGTGGTGTCAGGGAGTGGGGAATATAAAGTAAAACATTTAATCAAACTGTCCTGTTTAAAACCATTTGAAGACTTTCACTGGAAGAACAAGTAAATGAGGTCTCAACTTTGGATAATTCTATATAAACTTAAAAATAATTTCAACTGGAGAGCAGTACACAGAGGGTTAATAACTGCAGACTCTTAGAACACAAAGCTGGACTACAGGAGGAAAAGGAAGCAAAGATTTTTATTTACTCAAAACATTGATATTTCTTTTTTTTGCATCTCATAAAAAGTATCACATTTCCTAACTTCTGTACATTTTCTCCTCAGTGACCAAAAATCCTGCAAGAATTTTCTGTTTAATCCAAAGCCAAAAAAAAAAATACCATTAGCTTTGTGTTTAGAATGTTTTATATATAGAAAGTAAAGGATTATTGCAAAATCTTTCAACACATAGACATGTTGTTTGAGGCTTATCAGCTTTACTATGGCAGATAGATAGGTTCTCTTCTTCATATACAATTTGCAAAGATTTTACAAGACTTAAAGTAAATTATATCATCTGCAGACATAAGTAAAATATACGGAATTATATTTTTTATTTTATTTACCCTTTGTGGGCTTAAATGAAAATGAATGTTAGTTTTGCTATGGTCAGCAGACAAAAGATATTCGGATAAAAAGTCTTAGAGCTCCATTTGTCTCTAGTTGATTTTATGACTCGGCTCCCACAGTGAAAATCCCATTTTAATAAAACATTTTGCCATTTTAATAACTGTGAAAAAACAGACAACAGTGGAACTCTGTCTAATGATCACACTGTCCATAAGAAAACTGTGGGCATTAGGGATATTATCAAAGGGAGTCTATTAAAACTCTGTTTCCAGAATGTGAAGGGTATGCATGTGCCTTAAACCCACAGAGACCCCCAATGGTTTCAGTGAAGTTTGATATACATACAAGATTTCATTTATTTAACTGTTTTTTTTTTTTTGCCAAATCTGGAATCTTAATGCTGAGAAGTGCTTTTTTTTGTTGTTGTTGTTTTTTTCACCCTTAGGATAATTTACTCTCTGATACTAATCATTAGCAATACAGAATATAGTTTGGATCGTTGAATTCTTGAAAAAAATAAGGAAAATGTGAGTGGCATTTTCAAATGAGTGGTTATGAAGAATCTCTTTTGCAACTAAATTATATGGAATCTATCCACTATTTTATAAAATATCATTATTCTATGAAATACCACTAGTCATATGGAATATAGTCTAAATAAATACTCTAATATTTTATGCTTCTCTTTTTCTTCCCAGTCTTATTTTGCCTTATTGTTTATTTTGTTAAAAGTCTTATCTGTAGTCCTTTACCTATCCACAGTTGGTGAAATTTATGTTTCCCAACTTGGGCATTTAAAAAATTAGCTGTTAGGCTCCAACCAGCCACCCTAGATCTGACTTGTAGACAGTGGAAAGAATGATCACACGTTCAAGTTAAGCGTCTAACTTAAGTGAGACAAATTTGTCTCACCTCTTAGGTGCCTAACCTGGAATTCAATTAATAATTGTATGGTTAGGTAAAAAGACTGTCTCCCATAGCTAAGGTTCCTAGATACAATGTATGTATTATGTATTTAAAAAGTATGCACACTTCATTCTTTTCTTCTAAAACCAGACCATGTTTTATTATTGAGCTGAGCTTCTTTATTCTTCTTATTAATTATGAATATAGATCATTTCCATATGAACACATTGATTTTTGATCAGTTCAGAATGAGAAGTTTTCTATTATTGTTGTTAACTTTATTGAGTGATCTTTGATGGATCTTAAGATGACTCTGAACAGGTAGGAAATAGTTACAAGGCTGGCTGCAAAGTTCACTGTAAGGAAGAACATAAGCATACATAAAGTCTCACATTTCATAGACCTCAGAAAGCACCATTTTCCTGTTATTTTAACGTAATAGACTTTCATTTGTAGCCCCTGCAAGTTAGCTACTATGTAGTCCTTCATTCACTCGCTAAGTTCTGCAAACTTCAGTTAACACTCAATTTTCATCTAAAAACGCCATTATGTTTTATAAGCAAATAATAAATGTGTCTTTGGATCAGGGACTAAATTAAACAAAATGTCAGTGGGTACAATAATAAATACAAATAAGAGGACTAGATCTGTTCAATTGATGAGGATAAGCAAATTTTCATGATTTTGTCCAGATCCTGTGGCCAAAATTCAGCAAATAACTGAAGCATGGGCTTAATTCCTACTGAATTAAATGGGACTTCTTACGTGCACGAAGACTACATGTTCCTAAGCACTTTGCAATTTATAGGCATTGCTCTCCTTACCTCCCTCGTAAATACACGTATCCTAATCCTCCCTACTGCAAAAAAAATTTAACCCAACTCTTGTTTATTATGATCCTGCAGACAGCATGCTAATGAGTACATAGTGCAACTTTGTTAATGGAGACATATCTTTTCCTATTATCAAACACTGGACTATTGCAAATGCACATACTGCATACCAACATGATAGGCATCTTGTATTTTATTTTGTATGCAGACGTTCCTTTGGGCTCAATCTTACCTAGGGCTTTCTGACAGTTAATAATCTAGAGGCACCATTGCAAATCCAGAGTCATCTTTTTGGATCATTGAAAATCTCATATTATTATTGAGTTGTAGCAAGTTTGTTGTCTAGAGGCTTTGTAGAAACAAAAGTAACGGTAATTTTCAAGAGAATACAATACAGAGAGCACAGTTCAGAAAAGGTATCTTTTTTTTTAAGATTGCAATAATATTCTTAATTTATACCAAAAATCTCCCTGCTGATAGAAAAATCTTTCAAACCACTGCAGAGTTTGAAGGTGTCTATTGTTCCTGCCTCTAGGACAGTTGATGATTCCTCCTGTCATCCTCAGATGGCTGAATCTTTCAGTACTGGAGCTCTTCTGTATTGCTAGAGTGAGGAAAAGAAACAGGTAATACTTGCTTACTATAAAAGGTGGCTTGATTGCACTGGATGTGAAAAAGGAATAATTCTTGTAATTTTAGGAGAAATGGGACTGCTAAATAACACCTCAACCAAAGAAGGTTTCTGTAATTGAAAAAGAAGGTATTTTTAGCCTGGGGAATTGTTTGGTTTGCGTTGCTCCGTTATCACACTTCTTTGCTTGCTTGTTTTTTTGCTTTCCTGCTTTGTCTTCCTATTAGCTATTTGTTGCTAGATTGTGATACACATATTTATTTCAGCACCCCAGCACAGTATATGTGCAATACATCCACCTGCGATACTTCATCTGTGCACCTGAGCCTATATTGCTATATAGCTGCAGTGACTCCAATGAAGTGAAGGAGAAAGTGATTATACTGAGCTTAGGTTCAAGTCTCCTCAGCTCAGTTCAGCAGTGATACGTGAGTGAAGATTCATCGCATCTGATTTTAGATGTCTGAAAGATTTTGTCTAATCTTCTGCTCAGAATGGAGAGAAAGGTGCACACAGGGAACAGTTCACATCATCCTGAGCCACAAGGCACGAATCACCCTCTGAAAGTTCCTCTTTCTAACCTCTGACTTTAAAGTGAGATGAGGTGATTAGCTTTTATTTAAATAAGGTGACATGATATGTCTATAAATGGCTGTAAAGCTAAGACTGTGTAGGAACGTTGAGGTAACACTGGCATGTTGAAAACATTTGATATTATAAATTGGCATAGATTGTTATTAAACTTCTTTAGGTTCACTAAGCGTCCCTTTGATTTTGGCCCTAAGTCAACTACGACTGGTAGATTGTGAATGAAATTAAGAACACTTGTGCCTTCATAACATAAATCTCTTAGACAGGGGAAATCATTCAATCAAGTTAGTGAAAAAATTAGCATCTTTACATTTCAGTTTCTCTCCTGTCTCTCACAGGAGTTTCATTAGGACTGACAGAACTGATGATACTGGATTTCCAGACCAGGGACTTGCCATAGTTGATCTGTGGATAATTGAATCTGGTCTAACATTAAACTCTTAATTTCAGATTTTCTTTAAATTATGCAGCTGTGATTGACATAGACAGTATGTTGCTGCATATCTTGCTCATGTGACAGATCAGAAAAGGAATGGAGAAATCATGATGCCTTCCTGCCTCAGAGTGATTAATCAACAAATTTCCAAATTTACCATCTTGCTACCTGACTCAGAGGCTGGAGAATCCAAGGCATGGTTTCCTTCTTCTGATACACTGTGCTGTGAGATTGCAGCCAGAAGCAGACGCGGGTGCTTTTCTACGAGGCAGATCATCCTCTGCAGAGGCGCGCTCAGAGTCCCTCCGTCATCTGAAGAAAACAGGCTGTGGCGTTAGTGGCAGCAGTGCTGTTGCCAATATTATTCCAACCTGTGCTTATACAGTAGGTTGCACTGTGACTCTTACATGTTTCAATTATCTGGGAAGAGAACATTCCATTTGCAAATCAGTTATTTATAGAATATAAAACACATATGCACATACTGTGGTATGATTTTACATTAGAAAATGTTAAATTGAGTTTTTCCCGTGTCCTTTCAAAGTGTGAAATGAAATTAATTTAACATGCATACTAATAAGACTCTGTTTACTTTCTTCAGAGAAAGTATGTACTTTTAAAATGCTCTTTCTAATATTCGTTTTTCCACCCACTAGGTCATTCCTTTCATTAACAGTGATTAAAACGAAGCCTCTGTGCTCCACCCTGTGTGGATAAACACTCATGTCTTACTAATAGTAGTAGTTTAAAATACCCTGTTGGGAAAACCTAGCTACCTAAGAAATGGGTTCATAGATGGACAGATAGAAAGACAGATGAAAAATATTGCTCATCTTCATCTCTAAACCCATGAACATTCACAACTGTTCTACAGTTCAGGTTCGAGTGCCCTGAAGCAAAACTAGATACGTGTTTGCAATTTAATATTTTTTCTTACTAGCAAAGACATTCTGATATATCAGGAAAATATAGCATATTATGTGATACTTCCAGCAAGCTGCTTGTATCTTTTGGCTGCAGCAATGGTCCATATGTTTGACATCCTTTATGTAACCCAATGATACATCATTAATTGTAATTTCATGCCAGGGCGATTGGCAGGCTCTGTGGACAATAACAACAACTACTGTCTCCTAAAAATCTTTGATAAACTATGAGGAAATTTTCATCTGTCCCTATAATCTAAAAAATGTGTAGTGTTCATGGAGTATCGCATTCTTGTGCTTTAAAATGAAAGCAGCCTGGTTGTGGGTGAAAAAATTTGCTTCGTAGGGAGCAGCAGAAAGGATAGATAAACATGTCTCTTTAGAATCTGAGAATTATTTCTTGTGGTAACTGGAACTGCCATTAATTTAAAATTCAGTCCTCATTTATTAATCTGTGATATCCTCTAGGGGATTTTTTGTTAACAGACACTAGCATTCATCAAAAACCAAAACAAAATCCTTTATTTTCCCTGGTCCTTAGTTTTCTCATACACTTTAATACTCTTAACCTTGACAAGGACTTGATACTATTACATGTGTAAGGAAGCAATCAAACCTTGCACACTACTGGAGTCTGCTCAGTTGTTGATACATATAAAGTCCACAGCATCAAGAATTTTCTGAAGCCTGTGTGATATCTCAGAAAACAGGTGCTGTTTTTTTTTTTTTTCTTTCTATCTTGTGCATCTCAAATCTTTCAGAACTTTGAATACAGCTGTAAGTCTGTGACAAGAAGTCAGCAGGCCGGATGGTAAATTGAACTTCAGACAGAAAGAGGGGATTTGGGAGGTAAAGAGCAGCCAGATTTAGGCTTATGTATGTGTGTCTCTAAACCCCAGATGATTCGCTTTCTGTGGAAGCTCGAAGCATCCATACTTGATTCATAGCTACAGCTGAGGTATGACTTTCAGTGTGCCAATTTGCACCAACTGAAGATTTGTCCATTTCCAAACTTGTTTTCCAGCTGTCATATTGGTCTGCACCACAGAGTTTGCTGACTGTGTTTTTACTGCTTCTCTTGTTTAAAAGATGCAGGTTTGTTTAATTTCATGAACTGAGATTGCCACTAAGAGAGAAAAATAATGCTAGGCACACGGTCTTAACGTGACTGTAAGGATGTACCGATCCACTGCTAATTATTGTAATATAGATGCTTGCCCTGTCTGCGTACATAGTTGCATGCCTGCAAGTGCTATATGATTTCCAAGCAGATTCATTAATTTACTAGCCTCTTAAATTAACATGAAAAGCAAAGAAAACAAACTGGTTTAGGTTCATTTATTGAATTAAGTCCAGAAAATGCATCTCTGTTCTTTTATTGAGTGGCTGTGGGCTGAAATGTGACGTACCTTTGGGAAAAACAAATCAGGGATTATTTAAGTGGTTGTTTACTTCAAGAAATGCAGAACATGCTGTTTGAGGAGCTGAATCATTAAAACAATTGCAATGGGACATGGTGCTTTTCACATTGATATGAAAATCTTTACATAGATCATCTAATCCATTTATAGCATATTTTCCACCAAGGTATCAGATCATCGAGCTACTGAACTTGGATTCCACATAAATTGTTGGCCAGACTGATACTTCATAAGCTAGACACTTCATAAGCTTTTATGAAGAGATATTATCTTAAATTAATTGTAATATTATACACTTGAAGTTATGCTCTTGTCTTTCCTGGAACTGGGCGTATATGGAGGAGGGTGGTGGTGGTGTTCACTCACGACATTTAATTTTATTCTGAAGGGAAGAATTTTGTACTTTGCCTTGAAGATGGGTGAGCGTTGTGGTTGTTTCCATCCTCATGTGGAAGAGTGCTCCAAAGCTCCTTCTGTCAGCATAATTACCTGCCTAGCTGATAGCTCCATCACCCCTGGGGAGTGGATCTTTTCACACAGTGAGAAATTCTTATCCCTGAAGCAACCTGGATCTAGAGCTTAGAAGATTAGGATTAGAACAAGGAATACGATTTAGCATTCACTCAAAAGCCAGTGCAGCGTTCACAGCACTGGGATGAGGTACGAAAATTGACTTATTTTGCTTAGCAAGCAGAGTGACGAGTTTTGATCAGCTGCCCGTTGAAGGCTATCGTTGGCACAGTCACCGCAGAATACTGTAACTGTGGGGCCTGGAAGCCATGAATATGTGCGAAGCTGTTGCCAAGTCAGCATCTGAGAGGATGTTCATAGGAACAGCCTGCTGGCTCATCATGGATGGCAGAATTTATTTCTGACAGATTTCATATTTGGGAGGATGTCAGCTAACCCTGAGGCTGTGAAGTCTTCTGATGGTCCAAAAAGAGACCCCTCGTTTGAGGATGTTGTCATTGCTTTGGCTAGTTCTTCGAAATGTTACCCTTTTCCTTCTAACCTCACTGCTGTCTTGTTCAGATTTAGCTTCAGCCAGTCGAATTTCAATTCAGAGGCTGATCTCCTGTAGGCACAGAGGCAGATGGGAAGCAGTGCTGTTAGGGTATGATGTGAAAGATGGTTTGAACTGAGAGTCAGTAACATACTGTTCACTGTGGTGTTTCAAAAATATCTCCTGGTAATTTTACATGTACAGCTACCAGAATAAAACGGAAGACTGGAGAAGTTCACCAGCAAGGGACCCAGATAAGAGGTACTGTTACCAGTCACGAAAGGTTTGGATCATTTGCAGCAGAATGATTTGATCCAGCTTTGTGCAGTTTGCTCGTTGCTGTGTGATGCTGCACGCAATGGCCAGCATGGCAAACGTAGCTGCAAGACCCACCAGCAGAAGTATGGGAATGTTATCATAGCCTGGGACTAACGTGTTGTAAATATAAAAAATAAGCAAAATCTTTCCCTAGTGCTCCTTCTCTCTTAAATATGGTTTGAACCGCATGAACAAACGATATGATGGCAGTTTTATGTGAAATTAGTTAATTGCCCTTTGTCACAGTTTCCTCTGGGAGGTGGATTGCAACAAAGGGAAAGTATAACAGTCACGTACAAAAAAGCTGTTCTGCCATCTGTTTGTTTATTTTTACAATTCTGTATATTACAGATTTCTGTCTGAGAAAAAAACTATTAAAACTTGTTAAAGTTTTCATTTCTTCATCTATTTGCATTTCAAATAAATCTGGAATAATCTGAGATGTAACATTGACGATAATGTAATAAACTGACCAAAATGGACAGGAGAGGATGTCTTAAAATATCAGATTTATTTATAGATAGTCAATTTTCAGTCTCCGCAGACCTACAAGTCAAGAATAAATTGGATGGGATAGAATTTTATAAATATGTGAAGTAAATAAATTGTTTCCTGTGAGTGCTAGTCTCTTCATTTCTGTATCTAGAACAATCACTGAGGAATTGTTGTTTGAAAAAAGAAGGAACAAGCAATGGCACATTTGTGTAGTGTATCCTTTTCCACAGGGAAAAAAATAAAAGGAATTTTAGAGATAGACATGCAGAAAATGTTTATCTCTTTTCTCAGAAAAAGAGATTTAGATCTCTCTGTGAGGGAAGGGACAAAGTCAGATCCATTCGGAGATAAGAAATCCTGTGAAATACCATGTTATAGACCTAGTGCAGTCTGGATGAGTCTATGCTCTTCTTGTCCCCTGATGATGAAAGCTAAAGTTTTCCTAGTTGGCAGAGCTGCTTATGAAATCCCGCAGTGGAAAATAAAATACATCTTTCACTGCGCTTCATGCAAGCAGTGATCTGTTCTAAAGAGCAGTGGGCTAAGGTCTGAAATAGCTGGGGGTAATAAGCATGCAAATTTGATATGAAATCAAAAATCAGATATCGGAAAACTCCTCTGAACTACCTCCAGTTCCAAAGTCCTGCGAAAAGACTTGCGGAAAAAGAAATGAATTTGCTAATCTGTAAAGCAGAGATGGTCCAGAATTTTCTTATGCATCCCTGAAATCAGAGATGCCAAAAGAGTCTTTCCAGCCTTGCCTTCCCCTGCTAAACACTGTCACTACAAAAGCTTCTATCAGCTATAGTACATGTCCGTGAGCTACGCTTTCCACTGACTTTACCTACGGAGTCTAAATAATTGCAGGCTTGTTCGTGCTTCAGTTTTGTGTCCAGTGGGGCTAGATGAAGGGACTGTTAGCCCTGTGAAAAAACAAGGAACTGCTGTTTCTACCTGAATCACATTCTTCAAAGACTAGATGTGTATCTGCAAAGCTGTATAATTTTGGAAAAAAGAGAGGAAAAAAAAAAAAAAGAAAGGGTGTCCCATACAACAGATCATTGCTGGTCTGTGCACACGTCACACAAATCACAGTAGGACTTCATACTTTTAGCAAGGAAAGCATTTCTCAGATTAATAACTGAGAGCAAAAGTTACCTCGCTAAAGCATTGGAAGGGCAAGACACGGCTCACAGAATGAGAATGGATTGCAGGGTTAACAGAGGCACTCTCACATGAAGGAATTACTTATAGACTACAAAATAACCATCATAAATTTGAAGACATCTGAGGACAATTCTGGGAATTTATCAAACCTTGAAAATAGGCCATGTATGTAAGCACAAAAGATTAATACACTCTAACCCTGGTCTCTGCCTCTCCTTTTTTTCCTCTCTGACATCATGCTTTGGCACACAATTGGGGAAAAAAAAAAAAAATAGAGCTTCAGTGGTTCATTTACAATACTAATAGGAAAAAGTAAATAGCAATTTGAATAGCACTTCTGTATAGAGATAATACTTCTCATTCTGTTATTAAAAATACCCTGTATTTATTCCTGGTTTGTATTTATTATCAGTCTGTTTTACTTTCTGTATTTAGTAGATTCAAATTAATTAGGAGTTGGTATTAAAATATAATTGTAGGGGATGTGTGGGTTGTATATCAATGGATTTTATCATGATAAGCCATGTGTGGGGAAGAGCACGTTGCAGAGTAGTTGCAAAAGCCACCTTGAATCAGTCTTTACTTTGAGAGGAGATCCGTGTCATGTAACAAGGGTCATCCTGTCACATGAAACAAATCGCCTTCCTACTATTTGCATCTACTTTCTGAACAGAACAGATGCAAGTAATGCACTATAAAGAATGTACAGCAAATTGGATGGTACAGATTTCAAAAGATTTGGCCGAGATCCTATCCACCTGATTTTAGTGTTGAGCAGTTCACTGGAATGGCCTTTCTATCCGTCAGCTACTGAGGAAGCCCAGAACAACCAAAATCCTAACTCAATTATGTCCCTGGTATTAGTTCAGATGAATTCTATCTTTACAGCTTAACTCCATATGGCAAAAGACAGCTGTGTGGCTGAGGATATATAAATAAAATACAAGTTTTATGCAAGGCAAGTGGTGTACTAAGAAGAAAAGTGTGCTCAGCAAATGGTTCAAGAAACAGTGGACACAAACAGCAGTGATGTCACATTAGCAATCACTCCAATTGGAAACCTGCAGGGAAGAATAACCAAAAGTCTCTTCATTCCCATAGACCTTCTGTAACTAGTTCAGAGTACATAGTAGACAGACAAGTTATTCTTTTCATAGTCCACTGGAAGACAGGGATACACACACTGTTATAAAGCACATTACACTTTCTTAGGAGTCACTATGTATTTCTGGCAAAGAAGATGTGCTTTTTATACATCACTTCTGGTGTGGAAGATGTCACTTTATAACTAGATACTTTAAAAAGCACAGGACTCAAATGGAACCGAGGTGCTTACATCCAAAAATAACCATCCAGCTGCTGCCTGATCTTGTTTTAACCCTTAACTCCATATCTCCACTTGGCTTCATAGTCTCCCCTTGCCTGGAGTAGTTCATGGCTGCAAGACCAAGCATCTTGAATGCCTAAGAGTAACCAGAGTCAGAAACTACATGTTCTCCTAGGGTCCCTGAAAGGTCTGGTCTATTTTCTTAACATGCTAAATTCCTTCAGCAAGCAGTCTCTAAAAAGATCATGGTAACTTATAATAACCAACTGCTGTGTTAGTCACTCAGAAGTGGAAGAACCTGCGTTTAATTGATTCTTCAAGCTGAAGAAATTCAAACCACTTGTTCCAAAAGGCTGCCCTGAGCACTGAGCATTTGTCAATGACAGATGTGGGAAAGCGCAGGTGGAATTAAAGGTGAAGGGAGGCTTTTCCTGTTGGAGCTAAGATATTATGCAGCAATGAATTTATGATCCGTGTGGCAGAGAGTGCAGAAAGGCAGCTATGACTATCCAACAGCTCCACTCCTTTTTCCCTTGAGTCTTTTTAAAATATTGAATAAAGATTTCTGACACCCAGAAGAATACCTTAGCCTCCATGCCACAGATTCAAGTAATCTTTTTTTCCTGTTCTTCCCTGCTGCCCCTTCCCCTATTTAATTTAATTAACATGAATGTATTATGTAAATGATTTTGAAGCGTTTCTGTAAGTCTTCTTGCCTTACATTGGCATTCAACTGCATGCTGCAAGATAATTCTAAAGAGGATAGAAAAACTGGTAGCAAGGAGCAGTTAACAAATATAAAGCAGGGAAACATCCAACATTGCTTTAGGACAGAGTGACACCTCAGATGTCAGTGGAAGCTGGACTATTAAGATCCGTTAGCTAGGAGGCCATCATGGGAAAAAAGATTATATGAAATAATCGCGAAGTCGTATAATAATTTAGGCTGAAAGGGACATCTGGGAGGTATCTAGTACAACCTCCTACTGCTCAAACCTAGGATAACTTGAGAATTAGACTAAGTTGTCCAGGTTTTGTCCAGCTGAGTTTTATTTCCGAGGACAGAGACTACATAGGCTCTCTGGGTAGCCCCTTCCAGGGCTTAACCATTCTCAGGGTGAAGAGTCTTTTCCATGTATCTAGTCTGAATTTCCTTCACTGTAACTTGCAACCTCTGCTTCTCATCTTGTCACTGCACCTTTGCAGCGAGTTTGGCACCATCTTCTCTATCACCCTCTTTAAGCAGTGGAAGTCTGCAGTTAGATCCTTCCCTCTCCTTCTTGTCTCCAGGCCGAACAAAGCCAGGTTCCTTCAGGCTCTCTTCATCTATCCTATGTCCTGCCTCCTAAGCATTTTAGAGAGAGTCTAGAGGAAGACTGCTAACTTGTGGATATCTATCATTCACAGTAGTGTCCCAAACCAGATATAATATTCCAGAAGCAAGCGCAAAAGTTCCAGCAAGATTGGAATAAACACTTCCCTTGATTTGCTGGCTATATCCTTAAGAACACAGTCCGGTATATGATTAATCTTCTTCACCACAGGGGTGCATGCTGACTCAAGTTCCTTCTGTCCCTCAGGATCACCAGGTCCTTTTCTGCAGAGCTGTCCCTCCACCCAGCCAGTACTGTTGCATGCTTTGTTCAATTTCAAGTGCAAGACTGTGTTGCCTTTGCTGAATTTCATGAGACTTTTGTCCGGCTACTCCTCCAGCTTGCTGAAGTCCCTCTGAATCCCAGTGTATCGACTGCTGCTCCTGGTCGTTCAGACCTATGAGATCTTACAGACACATATGTAATTTAATACCTGATTTCTGTATATGCTTAATTTAAGGACCTATTGAAATGAAAATTTTGCAACAAAATATAGTAATAGCAATTAAAAATAAAAGATTTCAACTGAAAGCTAAAGTATATTCTGAGTGAAAGGCCATTTTGGTATGATAGAAAAATGTTCAGTAAAAATATGTATCAATTAAACAAAGGCATGTTTAACTTTGATTTGGAGGGAGTGAAGAGGCTTATTTTACCTTTTGTGTGTGCGCGTGTGTGTGGCAGCAACATTCATGTGTTTCTTTGATTTGTCCTCAGTTTAGAATTACTTTTTATCAATGTCTCTGCTCATGTTATTTCAGTTCAGAATGTTTCTGACCTTTCGTTTAGGTTTCTCAGTTTCTGACTAATCACACATTCCTTGAAACAACTTTTCTGTAGCGCCTTCAGATTATATCTCATCTATTACTAAGAAATCCTCTGCAAATTGATAATAGAAGATAGAAATGTTTTTCCAATATCAGAATGTAGTTCTACATATTTTCTTCAGAGTTTTAGCCTCAGAAATAGCTCTGGATATTACAGTCAATTCTGTGAAATAAGACAGGACTTTCAGATCAGGTTGATCCATTTGTAATCTAAGTCTGAATTTTGATACTCTTCTCTCAAGAAATCTAAAAGACAAATTTCTATTAAATTTAAAAAAAAAAAATCAATTTTCAGCTGCCTGAGGACAGCCACCTTGTGCTATTTTTGGCACTGTGGAATAACCTATCCAGACTTCCACTCCTGTTCCAGAAAGCTGTGTCTCATGTTTATTTTGTGGCATATCTTCTAGGTCAGTGCAATCATCTTAGATACAGTAGGACATCTGAATGGGTACTAGATATCTGTTCAGCTAAATGAATCAAGCTGTGGCTGTGTTTACTACATCTCCATTAGTTACAATGGAAGCCTGGACATCTAGCAGAACTAAACAACTAGTTGTAGACACCTTGAGTGGAATTTACTTCCAGATGAAAACGTGTTAATGTAGGTATCTACAAGCAGAAGCTTAAATGTGAGCTAAGTTTACCATTTCTTTTACAGACAATGGAGATTTAGGCCTTGATCTGGTTGCCTTCACACTAGATGACTACCTAGTATCATTTAAGAGTCTTTAGGTGCTGCCTTGCCTCCTGCTGCCTCTCTGGAAAGGCATAACTCTCCAATAGGTCCAGTGAGATTGCTCTTTAAAACTATATTCCATATCCTAGTACACCTCAAAAGGTACCAGATGCCCATGTTAAGATAGCTGAATCAAGCCTGTAAACTTTTCAATAAATGGAAATGAAAGAATTATTCAGCAGGTCATAAACTACACACTGAAGGCTTTCTGGATGAAATCTGACTCCTGAGCTGAATCTTACTAATTATGTCACAAATACAACCCAAATGACCATTCTTGGTGTCTCTCACAACAGATAATGCATGTGCACAAATGTGTGCCATATGTTTTTAAAAGTAACCTGTTGGTCCTTTGGACATAGAAAAATATTTATTCTGATTTTTTTTTAGTCTATGCAGAAATCTTTTTCTCTGTACTAAGCTATATACTCACCAACAATATACAGATTATTACAGTTTTATCAAAGTGTCTTCTGTAATAAACCTACTAAGATCTTCTTATAACCTTTGACATGAGTGTGGGATACTTTCCTAGGGTCGTGGCCCAGGGGATAGTCTTGCTAAAGTTACTCTTTGGCATCATCTATTGATATGTTCCCTATCTCTGCAAGATGCCTTTTGTAATCACTGCCCTGTATGCTTTTGCATGCACCCTCTTTTCAAGACCGTTTGCTCATTTTAAACCCAAACAAGGTATACTTACTTCTAGTTCCAGTGCACAACATTGTGGAGAAACCTTTTGGCTGCTGCAGCATCCTGTGAAGGTTCTTTCCCTATGCAGGCTAACTAAGAAACACCTGTAGCTTGTTACACTGGGAAAGTTACCTTGAAACAGGTGCTGTAGCATTCAGCCAATCACTCTGGGAGATGGATGGTCAAGTGACCAATAGCCTTGACCCATCTAGCAAACCATGTGACTCCTGACTATTTAAGGCGGGGCGTTTACTCCTAAGGGTGAGGCATTTCCTCCTGAGCCTTGGAGGAGTGTGGGCCTTCCTTAGAGTAGAGCCTAAAGCCTTCGCATTAGAACATTGGTCTGCTTGGAGCCGCCTGAAGCCTTCCAGCTGTGACACAACATAGGCACAACATTTTTCATATGCAAGCTATAAAAGCTTCAGCCTTCTTCCCTGTATCAGAACATTGACTCAGAATTTTTAGATTGAATGATGTGTAATATCCACTTCAGATTATATTGTGTTTTAATGGGGAGAACTTTTTTTCTGACCACAGTAAATCTAGAGCTCCAATGATTTATTTTCTGCTAAATGTATTTTTCTTAAAGCAACACTATTACCATTGCTTCTAGAAGCACATTGGCTTTACATCCGTATCCAACTTGAAATGATATCTGACCTATCAGTTCTTATGAGAATACAGGCATGCAAGGCAATCATAGAATTACAGAATCATAGAATGGTTTGGGTTGGAAGGAATCTTAAAATCATCTAGCTCCAGCTGTCACTTACCAGAAGAAGGCTTCAAGCTGCAGCTCCAAAACAGATTATCACTTCTCCCACAGCCAGGAGGAAATGGCCCACCTTTTGTAGGAAGGGCCTTAACTTCAAGGTAATTGATTACAAATTCCACAATTCCTAGCAGCTGGATCAGCTGGATCCACACCAGCTTTCTGCCATGGGCAGGGACACCCTCCACTACACTAGGTTGCTCAAAGCCTCATTCAGCCTGGCCTTGAACACTTCCAGGGATGGGGTATCTACAACTTCTCTGGGCAACCTGTCCCAGTGCCTCACCACTCTCAGAGGGAAGAATGTCTTCCTTATATCTAGTATAAATCTACCCTATTTCAGTTTAAAGTCATTGCCCCTTGTCTTATCACTATATACCCTTGTAAAAAGTCTCTCTCCAGCTTTCCTGTAGGCCCCCTTCAGGTACTGGAAGGCCGCAATAAGATCACCCCGGAGCCTTCTCTTCTTCAGGCTTAACAGCCCCAACTCTCTCAGCCTGTCTTCATAGCAGAGGTGCTCCAGCCCTCGGATCATCTTTGTGGCCCTCCTCTGGACTTGCTCCAGCAGCTCCATGTCCTTCTTGTGCTGGGGACTCCAGAGCTGAATGCAGTATTCCAGGTGGGGTCCTGTGATAAGAGAGTAGAGGGGCAGAATCACTTCCCTCGTCCTGCTGGCCACGCTGCTTTGGATGCAGCCCAGGATATGGTTGGCTTTCTGGGCTGCCAGCACACATTGCCAACTCATGCTGAGCTTCTCATCAACTAGCACTCCCAAGTCCTTTTCCTCAGGGTTGCTCTCAATCCATTCTTCACCCAACCTGTACTTGTGCTTGGGATTGCCCCGACCCACATGCAGGACCTTGCACTTGGCCTTGTTGAACTTCATGAGGTTCTCATAAGCCCACCTCTCAGGCCTGTCAAGGTCCCTCTGGATGGCATCCCTTCCCTCCAGTGTGTCCACACAACTTGGTGTCATCTGCAAACTTGCTGAGGGTGCACTCGATCCCACTGTCCATGTCTCCAACAAAGATGTTAAATAGCACTGGTCCCAGTACTGACCCCTGAGAAACACCACTCGTCACAGGCCTCCACTTGGACATGAACCGTTGACCACAACTCTTTGAGTGTGACCATCCAGCCAATTCCTCATCCACCGAGTGGTCCATCCATCAAATCCATGTGTCTCCAGTTTAGAGACAGGGATGTCGTGTGGGACAGTGTGAAATGCTTTGGACAAGTCCAGGTAGATGATGTCAGTTGCTCTTCCCCTACCCACCAATGCTGTAATGTTATCATAGAGGGCCACCAAATTAGTCAGGCAGGATTCTTTATAGCTAATCAAAATCGACCCTCTTTCCGTTTAAATCCATTACCTCTTGTCCTATCACTACATGCCCTTGTAAAAAGTCTCTCTCCAACTTTCTTGTAGGCCTCCTTTAAGTACTGGAAGGCTGCTAGAAAGTCTCCCTGGATCCTTTTCTTCTCCAGGCTGAACAACCCCAACTCTCTCAGCCTGTCTTCATAGCAGAGGTGCTCCAGCCCTTGAATCATCTTTGTGGCTCTCCTCTCATTTCGCTCCAGCAGTTCCATGTCCTTCTTAAGTTGGAGGCCTCAGAGCTGGATGCAGTACTCCATGTAGAGTCCCGTGATAGCAGAGTAGAGGGGCAGAATCACCTCCCTCAACCTGCTGGACACACTTCTTTGGATACAGCCCAGGATGCAATGTTGCCCATTACTCCTCCAAAGAGTTTTACTTAACTAGAATTCATATTATCACTCCTTGCACATGCAGTTTGTCTTCTATTGATGTCTGCAAACTCAAACTCCTGCTGTGAAGCACAATCCTTTGCAGTTTTGACTTTTTTTTTTTTTTTTTTGGAAGGCATTGCCATGTCCCATTTTAGCAGACTGTCATTTGAGTTCTGTCTTATGATACTCTGCAGCAAATGTCTTTTATTCTGCCATATTGGACACTTTTGCACCCACAGCATCTGATCCTTCATCAAAGAAGCTTAGCTACATGACTATTTTATCTTAGAACAATCTTGAAAAAAGATTAATTTTAGGTAGTCCCCATCTTTGCAGATTTTTTTCCCACTGTGGTTTAGTCTCATATCAAGAGCTGAAAAACCTCCAAACTGTTTTTTCTTTTGTTGAATAATAGTTTTTTCAATAACTTGAGTGTGATTTTTACCTTTTTCTACTTTTTAGTTTCGTTTATATTGTCAGTCTAATTCACTCTTGGGTTTTTTGAATAGCTTTATTTTGTTAGTGAAAACGTGACATTTTATTAATTGTTAAAAAATAAAAATGAACTGTAACTTTAAAAGTGACCCTAAGGTGGATAGTTTAGATGCTTATCTTTCTGATATCTGTGCTACAGTGGACAGATCTCACTGTAGATGTCTTGTCCAAACTAATTATCTAATCTTCCTCCATAGTGAAAGAAGAATGCTCAGACTCTCCATAAGATAACTCATCTTACCTGTGTTAGATCTTACTTTAGGATGAGTTTAATGGCTCTCTGGTGCTGAATCCCACTGATGTCCTCAGAAGTAAAGCCAAAATATATTTAGAGTTTAAATTATCAAAGAGATTTATATCTTTCGTCTTGCTAGTGTTGGCTTGGTACAGCATTGCATATGGTAGCAACATTTAAAACCAATATAATCACTACCAAGTGCTCTATACGATAGACTTACTCTACAAAATACTGTATGGTGTAGATGTAAATTCAGTGATCTTATAATTAAATGGTAAGATTGAGAGGTCTGCGACGTAATTCGAAGAGAACAGCATCTATCTTCATGCATAATTCCATATCTGTTGTCCGTAGTTGGAATTCTCTAGCCCCACATCTGTAGCACAGTTGTGATTAGAGGTGTGTATGTCAGAGTTTTGAATGCTTGCACTAGAAATGAAATACAAAAAAACAATCACTCTCAGCCTATTTAAAAAATATCAAACAGCTCTCTTAGTATTACTAATGATTCTGCTGAGACTAGAAGGAATGGCAGAGGATTTCTGCAAAAGTAGAATAGAAAGGGGTCTTAACTAAAAAGAATATTTAGAAAATAAAAGGTCTTTGTATTCCACATTTGTTTTCAGCAATTCTTACACTTACTTTGGGCAGCTGACTTGTTGAGAGTGAATTACTGAATTAAATTAAGTAATCAGAAGATCTAACTTTAGCAATGATTCTCAGTGGCAGCTGCGACTCCGGCGTTATTGACTTCTTAATAGGCAGTCATTCCTCTTGGTTTCAAACTGAAAAAAGTAAAAGGAGCTAGAATAGAGCTGAATATCACAAAATATATGCATAATACTTTCTAAATCTTAATAAAGATATAGGTTTCTACACTATAACATCAAATGGTTTCAGGAAAAAATTCTGAAATAAAAGTCACACACTGTACATTGCGATTATTAATATAAAACTTGAGTGTTTTATATTGATGAAGTGTTCTTTTGGAGACGATCCACCTGTACTATTCACACAAAGAATAGCTGTTCAGCAATAGTCAAAAGCTTTCTGAAATACATGAAATATTAGTTAATCTGAGAATGTTTATCAATTAGCTAATTTTATGGTGAGTGCTCAATCACAGCTTGTACTATTCTGACCTCTTGAAAAGTAGTCCAATAATATCTTGGAGAAACAACATTGGTCTGTTTACATTCTTGGTTAATGATCATGTTTACTTGAGCAGCGACAAACTTAACCATCAGAATGAGAAACTCTAATAATATGCCCGAACTGAAGATCTGCCAACAATCTTCCAACAAATCTCAAGCAGAATTCAGATGGCCAAAGCCTGTTTCATCAGGAAAGTCACACTTTAAAATTGCTTTTTTGTGAGATACCTTGACCACAAATGTGTTATACAATCAATACGGTGTGAAATTAGCAGGGTGTAGTACTGGTATTCTTGAACTCTTTTCCAAGTAAAACTGTGTCGTTTAATCATTCTTTAAAAAATCCTGGTTAATTTTATCAGAAATATTGGAATGATCTGATTTGGTTAACTCTGCATAAAAGGATCAAGTTTCTGTTTCCTTGCTGCTTATTCTTATTTCCCAAATTAAGATATCAGTCCAAGTAAAACTGAGTATCTGAAAAATGTCTCAGGCTGTGGCCTGGAATAGAGAACGTACAGGGAGGAAAAACATAAATGAAATTACAATGCAACTTTATGTTTATCAAATATTTTGCTGCCAGAGCAAATTGACCAGAAATAGCATGTTGATCCTAATTCTCAGCTGGCTTGCCTCTGCCAACTTCCTAACAGACTAGTGTAATATATATATTTACAGAGCAAATGCTGGAATGCACAAATATGAATTACACTCTGGCAGAAAATGAATTATAGCTGAGAAATTGACCTCTTTAGTGTGCAGCAGATTAAGAGACAAAAAAATGAGCCATTTTAAACCATTTCTTTAAAAAATGAATGTGCAATTCCTCTTCAGGTTTACCTCTGTCTTACAAAACAAGGTGATTAGTACATGAAGACAACATATAAAATGATTTGAAGACAATGTATAAATCAAAACTGCTTCAAAAAGGCAGGCTATTTTCTTTGGTCATATTGCCATAATTTGTATTCGTTTCAGAGATACATTAAAAGGAATTATTATTAATTAATGTTTTTAAAACCCCAGTAAATTTGAATAAGGTTCCAGTATTTAATGAGCACCCATGTAAAAACATTAAAAAATGTAGTTATCGACATGATCAAAGATTGTAGGGTTGATGTTTTACAAGTTCGTTCATGACCGTAATGCCTATACGAATCTGGTTTCCAGGGGTCCTCGCTTTACTGCCAGGTATGTGCTCCCAGCAACATCTCTGAAAACGATTGCAAGGAAGAATGGTAGTCATTAGCACAGTCACAGTCCCGGGCCACCATTGAAAATGTTTGCATTTGGGATTTACTCAGCCTGGTAAATATCAAGTAGCTCAACCGGGGTCAGTGAAACAGTTTAGAAACTGCAAATTGCTGCAACTGGTATCTTAAACTTGGTGCCTTAGTTTGCTGCACTAATAATTGTTTTCAGAGACCTTTACTTCACTGTATTTAGTCATTGCTGCTGAATGCAGTTCTATTGGCAGCTAGATACTCCTAATGTTCCCTATCAATATTACACAGCTTTCTGCTGAAGTGTTTTTTAAACAAGGTATTTGCTTAACATGAAGTGCTTTTAAGACATTAGTTCATTATAACACACATCAATAACTTTAGTTCTATGTTTTCAGGATTTCAGCAGAGGATGACTATGCATTTTAGTAACCCATTCAACAGAAATAAAACTGTACAAAGAGCCTAAATTTGAGTAGCTAAGTCCAGAGTTATGATAAGTCGACCTAAGTCCATGCCTATACAGATCTTCTTACAGTACACTTCATTAAAGCATTGTTGAATATTCTATCTTTTTTATATTCTGCTCAGGAGTGATTGAAGATGTGTCATATGGAAATTTCTTGGTATTTTCTGTGTTGTTAATAGCAAATGTCTGTCCCTACATCACTTAAGAGAATATAAGTGCATGTGCCGAGTAAAGTCTTATGTTCAGGTCAGTGTTATAGTGTGTTTACAGAGACTGAAATCAGGAAGAATGACAGCAAAGCTGATGCTTTAGACACAAAAATTTAACATCGTCATAAAACATTTTTACTCGAAAAAAGTAAACAGAGCCACAGCACTTATTTTTGTGCTGTTAATCTGAGAATATTGTTTATATAGCTTTAGTTGGTACAAATCTGTTCTGCTGAAATGCTAAATCAAGGTTTACAGAGTGGCTGGGAAATTAGATGCCATTATCTTCAGGTCTTGCTCTTTCTGCTCTGCAAGTGCAGCCATCTGCAAACAACAGCTCTCTAACAAAGACTCTGATGATGCACACAAACATGAGAGATTAAAAAGTTTGAATGAGTGGATTCTAATCTTTACTCCCAGGGTAGATCATGAACTGTGTGATCTAATTTTAGTGCAATGGAATTTTCAGTGATGGCACAATGAGTCATCCAACCAAACCACAAAGCTGTTGTCAGATAATATTGGTCTGCTTATCTAGCTATCATCATGTTTTTCAGTAGATGTTGAATGCTAGAGCAATTGACATGTTTGCTCTGGGTCTCTAACAAATGTAAATTTCTGGGTTTACTGCCCTGGTATGTAAAAAGATCTTAGCAGTATTACTGTACTGTGAATGATTAATATGCTAGATACAAAAAAAGAGATATAGGTACCACATGCTTTTGCATTACTACATGCTGAGCTTAGGTATGACAGACAGTTCTTCCTCCCCAAGCCCAGTAACCTGGTGTTTAGGCCACTCAAAAAAGGGGACAACAGGCTCAACTGCCTGAGGATCTCAAGCACACAATTGTCACTGCTCCAAATAAAAATATACCCCAAGGCAGAAAGTCTTCTTGACTAGGGTATTGTCAGCTCTTACTGACCAGTCTAAGAGTTGCTGGACCAAAGATGAGGTATGCTCTGGCTACCCTGCTTCCTGCTCTGTGAACAATTCATGCATTTTACCCAATTACTATTTACTTACTTAAAAAAAAAAAGTCCCCTTCAGTCCATCACTTAAAGAAAGAATCAGCTGCTACGTTGAAGTCTCTTCTAAGAGCTGCACCTAGATGGAGTTACTCAAAGGTCTTAAATTAAATGATGCACTTTCTTGATCCCAGATGAACTTTTAGCTCAAATGGCTCCTAGCTGTTCAGCCACAGTAAAGGTGAGGTGATTTGAAAATGCAGAACTTTTGCGTTTGAAGAGCATTTTAAAAAAAAAGAAGTATCTCTGCAGTTCAAGGATCTCTAGGTTGAGAACAGAGCTGGTTGAGAATTTTTCAGGGGACCGGTTCACTTAAGCACCTAAATTTCATCTGAAGCCCACTTTGGGCACAGTATTCACTATTTATGTATATCTAGAGGTGTTTATGATGTATCTTATTAAACTAGACTAGAAACCACTCTGAGAACTGGACAGTAAAGAGACACTTTTAGAAACATTTAGGTTCCTTTTCACCATGGGACAACACTGTCACATGTCCAATATTAAACTACTTCTTGTTCTCAATGGTAGAATTGTTTTTTTATTTCCTTGTACAACATTGTCACATATACCAGTATAAATCTATTAACTATGTGTGTTATTAATTTTACAGTATCTTTCAGTACTCCACAGACACAGATTACAGCACGAGTTTATGGTTTATGACCATTAAATGATCTCCATGGACTTGAAGTCGATCCAGCATCCATACCTGGAACTAAGACCCCTTATTCTAGCAGATGTCCCTGCCCATGGCAGGGGAGTTGGAACTAGATGATCTTTAAGGTTCCTCCAACCTGAACCATTCTAGAATTCTGTGATCTGATTTCTAGATTCTGCAATTCTTTGAGTGATGTTAACCTCATTCTGCTCCATCTCTCCTGTAGGTCTCTTGGACACTCAGTCTTTGCAGCATCTTGCCCACAGACCTCAGTCTCCTGCAACTGCTGACTCCCTGGCTTTCAGGCCCTTTATGCTTGTGACTTCTCACATCATTGTTTCTTATCATCCTTGCCACCTAGTCCAACCTAAAGTCCTCTAACACTCACACACTAACTCAGAATAAAGAGCATACCCACACCTAAGGTAATTAGAAACAGAATGTAATAAGAATAGAGGATAGGCCATGCTAATCAAGTGCAGGGCTCAGCTACCTGTTTCCACTCAACCAGCCCCTCATCCCATTTTCCCTGTTTTACTCACACTTGCACCTCTTGGCGGTCCATCTTAATTCTTCCTTTCCCAACCTTCAGTCCTTTCCCTACACAACAGCAATTTTCACACAATCTCCAAATCCACTTAGGCTTTAACCCCATAAGTCTGCATAGCATTCAGAAGGGATAATCCTTGAGGCATCTCAGTGGGTTTCACAATGGGGGTAATGGTCTAATTATCCTCCTATGGTCTTAGGAGCAACCAATACAGTATGTTTCACATTCACATATATTAGATCACTATCACTTCTTTGTTTATTAGCATTCCTTGAAGTTTAATGAATTGATATGAGTCCTGATACACGGGAGGGTTAGTTTCTAGGTTGTTTTCTTCTTTTTTGCATGAAGCTGAGCTTCTGTTTGGCATCCTCTGTTGCCATGCTTAGGCAGGACACACTGTTGCACAGAAGTTACACTACTCAAACTGAAAGAAGCAGGCAGTCATAAAGATGTATCAATTACAGATGCAAGTGTCTTCCACCTCATTGATCGAGCCATACTCAGTAGTCCAATTAACAGCATTTATTACTTTTTAGGTCCTTATATTTCTATTTGCATCTTTCCTTGGACAAATATGTTCAATACTTCATTTTGGATACTGTGGTTAGATTATACAAGAAGATATATTTTGGGTCCTTTTTTGAAGCAGCTACCAATAAGGCTGCCTTTAACAGCATTAGATTGACTATTGCTTGCACTGGTCTTTATTTGACATTGGATACTGTCTGAAAAGGATTACCTGGTAAGGTGAAAAACAGGTGCAGGATTTTGGTTATCTGTATTTTCACAAACACTGCGTGACCCCAGACTTTTTCAAGTTGATATATTCAGTTGCAGAAGTGCAGGGTGCATAAGGACTTCTTTTTGACACGTGGTGCTGAGTGCTTCCTGCACTGTATCTTCTTCAAGTTCCCCAGGAATCTACATATCTGAATGGATTTCAAGGTTCAACAGAGAAATAAGAGAGAAACCTCACAAGGAGACCTCTTAGACACTTCCCATAGTTTCACATTGTGAAAATCTAATTAATGCCATTGTTTTAATTGAAACTAAAATTATAAAGTGGCTGTTGGTTAACTTTGGAAGAACGTTATAAAGAGAGAAAACACTTTTGGAAGGGCCATATTCTGCTCTTCGTTACTCCAGTGTACTTTTAATATGACTGCTTACTTACAGTCTACCAGGAGGGGGGACACACAGTGCAAATAATAATAATTTTGAGAGTTTTGGAATTTGCTTCTCTAAAACAGGATTGTGTTTGTTAGACTTCCAGGAGAAACTGATGCTGTTTTACTATGCAGCCTGGATAGGCATTGTTATTCAGATAGAGCAATAAAACTCTTGGTCAGATATAACTAAACCACCTCTCTATGCAAGCAATAGATTTTTACGCAATAACTAATCCACTCCATGAACTTACATATAGAAACATATAGTTTGATAATTCACACTTATCTAGGATCATTTACCAACCAACAGCAATAAAACAGTGCAGTGCTAACAGATGTAAGGGTCATTTTCAGAGCAAGACAAAGCAAAGCAACATAAGAAATGTAAAAAAAAGGATGTGAAAACATAAAGAGGAAATGAATTGTCACTTTTTCTCTATGAAGCTGCTGAATATTCAACCTGCTTTCTGGCTTTGTTGGGTCTTCAAAAATGCTAGACAGGTATTCTTTATTCTGCAGTCCACAGTGTGTCCAAACTGTGTATAGCACCATTAACTATGTGTTAACCTTCACATGACAGAGGTAAAGGTGGCCAGTAAAGCTGCTGTTACTCTTTTGCTTCATCTTGTCATTGTAATAATGCTTAGCACTGTATAGATTCAAGCCAGGTAGATTTGTTCTTGACAAACTTTCTGTGTAAGATGAGTAAATACCGTTATTCTGATATCACTGGTGAAGTACTTAAGAAGGATTCTGAGTCACTTAAGAGTCAGATTCTGATTTCATCCTTTTTTTATTTTTACACTGAAGGACATCTC
Organism: Tauraco erythrolophus; assembly: GCF_009769465.1. Taxonomy (NCBI): domain Eukaryota; kingdom Metazoa; phylum Chordata; class Aves; order Musophagiformes; family Musophagidae; genus Tauraco; species Tauraco erythrolophus. The sequence goes on along the minus strand of NC_141466.1, from coordinate 46,930,664 downwards.
TTCTTGGTTTATAGTATTAAAAGTTGTTATCAAGATCAAGATCTAATCCCTGAGTGATGTGAGCAGGGCTACGCAATGAGTCAGTGGTAAAGCTGATTCCGAGTCCCGACAATCCTTCTGGCATTCATCTTGTACTTGCTGATATTCAACAACAAACCAGTTTCATTCCACAAATCTCACTGTCTAGCTAGCAAACTAAGTACAGCATCAGTATTTCCCTTTTAGCCTACATTCTACAATGAGCACCGGACACTGAAAATTAAATAATTGTCAATGAGATGCACCTTACAAGGAAATAGGCATCTCCTTCAAATTTAACAAGCCACTGAGTACTTGCAGTAAACAAAGCACAAGTGCAGCTGGCAAATGTATGTTGGTTTATGGTTTATTTTAATGAAGAGGAACAGCATACACAGCTGCTTTGGGCTTCTTTGTCCATTAAAGCCTCTGGTACCTCAGTGAGTGCCCAGGAGCACCACGGCAAGTCTGTAGTGCAGAAGTCTGCTTCTGCAAGGAAACCTTTCTGCCTTGTGCACCTGTCCTCTGAGCAAGCCAAAAGAGGGACAAACTCAGAAAAAAAAAAACCAAAGAGCACCTTCTCTGTGGGTTTTCACTTGTACTCTTGACACTTACGGAGTAGTGCATTCTAGTATTTATTCTAATATTAGAAAAGTTCTCCTCCAAAAGACTCTTGTCATTGCTTGACAGACATGTGCATTGTTGGTAGATAAGAATACATCTGCAGAACTCGTTTGAAATACATTTTTGAAATATTTTAATAGCCTATTGATTTTTTCCACATTAACCTATCCTGAAAAGAGAGAGCAAAAATTGCGGGGGCTGACTAGAGTCTGCTTTCTGTGCAGAATTTAGAAGTAATTCAATGCCTTCAAGTTTCTCAAATTTCTGTTACCCTTTAAGCGTGTCCTCCAAAGTTACCGTGACAGAAAGGTATTGCATTTTTACCCTTTTTCAGCTTTTATACCATAGAAACTATCTGATATGTTTTCTTCTTTCTCTCAGCTGGCTTGTGTTTGCATAAGAAACCTATGTTTCTTGAAATGTACCATTGTGGATCTCTATTTTTCAACATGACAGAGGGAAGCTGATCCCTGAAACTCAGATTCTGTGTTTGAGCAAAAAGCTGGCAATTGTCACACTTCCTCAATTCACCAGGTCTTTGGCGTGGTGGCAGAGCAATTCTGAGCACTGCCTCGCAAACATATATTATTTCTCAGTGCCTCATCAGCTGGATCACACACAGAATACCAATTAATGGCAAATGTCAATCAACGCTGGTTTATGGTTCCCCGTGCTGCCATTGTTGTTCCTCGGTGCTCTTATTGGATTTTCATGTCCAACTGTATATTCACCCACATTTTGCCTCATTCCTTTCGCATAAATAAGTAACAAAGGAATTTCTGGTTTTGAATCTGGCAGCTCTGTTATGGACTGACTCCTGTGTAAAAGTTTCATGGGAAAAATCAAAGAGTGGCTGTGTAAGTATTTTCTTTTTCTCCTTTTTTTTTTTTTTTTTTTTTTATGATTACAGTTCTATCTGTGCAATACACAACTAGCTTATCCTATGGACAAAAAGTCATTTATTTATGCAGAGGTAATGCACTGAGTTGATTAAGTTTTGCCCCAAATCTATTACTATGAGTTATATTTAAATTCTCATCAGTTCTTTCTCTCTCTTCAAGGTAATAGAGTAGAATCTATGAATACATAAAAGAAAGATATTAAAACCGTTTAGTCAGCAATTATTCAGAAGAAAAAACCCTGTCAGCTAGCCTTATTATTTTTAAGCCTTTCTATGAAACCATTGTTTGTTAAAGGTGATAAAAAGTAGCTGAGCTGAAATTTTATTTCATGCTGAGAACCATATAAATCGTCTTTCATTGTACAGCATGTCTCAAGTAGCAGGTAGGCACATTAAAAAAAGTTAAGGCTTATTCCCTTTAATATCATTCTCTTAGATATTTGAGTTTACAATCAATGGTACTTATCCTGACCCTCAACAGTATTACTGAAGCTTATGGCCTCCAGTGGACAGAACATCAGTACAAAACACAGATGTCCTATAGCTCTTCTCTAAGTTCTGTATGTGCATCCTCACTGTAAGGCTAAGCTCTGAGATGACGCTTACCTGCAGTTTCACCAATCACAAAAATCCGTATTGTAAAACAGGTTGGACATCTGATGAGGTGAACATTATTTTATTTGGATTTTGATCAGCGTTTGGATTACATACTCATTAATCACCTGCTCTTAAGCTATTGAACTCAGGAAATCTGCATGGAAGTTAATAAAACAGAGGCAAGAAACCTTCACGTCTAAAGAACTGCTTTACGTAGAAGGAGAAGTTGTTGAAGGCTGGAACTTCTTTAAAGAGGGAGAAAATATTTCTTGTAATCAAAGCAAAGTCACAGAGATCTGTTTGTATCAAGTCTAGATTAATCCTGCCTGGACTCCACTGACAGAAACGCAGATCAGTTAGGCTGTGTGTTATCAAGCGTTGTTGTTTCCTATGAAGAACAAAAGATTCTGTGCAAATCCTTGACCTGTCATTTCTGAAGGTGTGAAGGCAGTTCTCAAACCAGTGCCAACTGTCAGCAGAGTGAATTGGAGTTGCATTAAGAATAGAGAGAACTATGGTTCTTACTGAAAACAAGACCTGAAAGTGACCCCCAGAAATACAATCACTCCAAGAGCAACAGGTTCAAACATCATAAAAAGCCAATGCACATTTTCAGCTGTGAAAAATTAAGTTTTTAAGCACCAGGAAAACATGTTTCCTCAGGAACTGTTCTGGAAAAACTGCAACCAAAGAGATCCCCATTTATAAGAACTGTTCAGGGTGGAACGTATTTAAATTGCCCACACAACAAATTTGCAGTCCTGGAGCTATACAAAACTATTCAGCTCCTTTTATCTTTAATTCTTTATCTCAAAGTCTTGCCTATTCTATTTTGAAATTATTTTTTCAGCTAAGAAGGAAAGAAGCTTGTTGGGCGGAATCAGTAACTCAGATGATTTCTGCGTGTAAATGTTCAATGCATATTTTTATGATGCATGCTGCCCTAGCTATTTCCTGGAACTGTGGCTGGAAACAGCCCTTTTATTGCTCATTTCTCACTGCTAAAACTCAATGAAATTCAATTATCACAAAAACAGTCAGTAGGCTTCAATTTTGCGTGTCCTGTTACTTTTTAAATTTGGAGTGCCTCCCGATTGCTGTCACAGCTATTGCATTGTCTAAATCAATTGCCATGGCATGCTCACTAAATTGAGAAATGTTGTTGTGAATGCATAAGAGGTCTCAAGTATCAACAGAACCAGATACAAACAGGGAGAAAATAAAAGGTAGGGGAATTTTTCATCTGCTACAAAACTTTATTCCTTTGTCTGATTTCCTTTGAGGATTCACCAAGAGACGAATAGTACTTCACTCCTTCTGTCTGCGTGTTTGTTTCAAAACTTCTTAAGCAGACAAAAGTACTGCTAAAGCAGTGATTCAGAGAGAGATGGTTACAAGTGGAAATTTTATGGCTTCGGGCCTGCAGATTCTTTTCCAAACTCAAATATTGTGCTTTTTTTCCATCGTATGTTTACAGAGAGATGTACTTAAGGCCAGATTGTGTGTTGCATACTCAGGTGTTTATGGAAAAGCAGAAACTACAAGGGATTGGCCACGTGCTCAGGGACTATTTCCACTCAAAGGGTTGGGACAGCTGGGCTTATCATCACACTTAAATATACAGATTGCAGTTGAATTTGTTCCTGTTAAAACCGAGTCCATATTGCACTTTCTTCTCTATAAGCAAATCCACAGCTTCGTCTCTGAAGAGCATCAGACCTCATACTCTCACATCTATGAATTCCTAACTAAGGGGTAACTAATACTTTTCTTTGGAAAACTCCAGCTCCACTGTGAGTTAGAGAAAAGACCTTGCTGGGAGGTGTAAGAGTGAAGAGGTGGCAATGCCATGCAGTAGCCTTTTGTCTTCTATAATTTTGGTCATATAGGTCCTCCAAAAAAGACAGTTCACCCTTGCTCACTACAATTTTACCAGTTTTGCCATTCTGTATCTCCTAGATTCAGAGCATGTTCCATTCCTGTCATTTCAGAGTTTAGTAGGATTTTCAGTGCAGTTGCAGCTGTGGGCTACCGCAGGCAGGAGCAGAAACAATTGATGTAAGTAAGGCCAAGGACACACTCTCTCTTATTTTGTCAACCAACTGCCTGTAGGGCTGTTGGCTTTAGGAGGATCCTGCCTGATTTAAATTCGGAGGAACATGAGTAAGACTTGAAGAGTAAATTGGAGATAGGCACAGGCATTGCAGATTGAGGGAGTGACAAAGGAAGCTGGCAACTTGGGTGGAGGGAGGAGTGTCCAAAAGAATAGAGATGTGGATCCTGGTTTGTGGATGTGAAGCTGAGGCAGAGATTGAGAAGTTGGAGTGGAAAGGTTGGACTGGGAATTGAGAGAATGAGTGATGATGTGTAGAAATAAAAAAAGCAACAGGTGGAAATAAGACAAGGTAAGACATCCTTTATGAAAAAAAGGAGATTTAAAATGGTTAGATGAGCAGAATGGGAACTGGAGGTCAAGATGGACAAGTAACATGAGAAGTATCAAAAGAGTCGTGGAATGAAATGGCTTACACTGCAAGAAAATTGAAAGGAAGTTCTTGCTGAAAAGACCGTATTCCTCTGTCATAGTATGGATCTTGCAATAGCCAAGTCTCACCTTTCCTCTGATATCAGAACTGTAAATATCTCCTTATTCTCTAGTTATGGCCTTAAAAGTCTGCTATAATTCCCTGAGTTTGAAAAAAGTGTCTCTGCAGCAGATTTAATAATTCTAAATGTGCTGGTGAAGAGTTGATATATGATCACACATAGGACATAGCACACACAAAAATATTAAAAGAACTATTTTGATTTCAAAGTCAACTTCTCAGATTTTAGGAAATGTCAGAACTGAGATTGCCTGAGAAACTCTCATTATTTTCAATTGACAAGGCAGTCTTGCTTTGATTACTAGTGATTTCTTCTGCAAGGTTCCTGCATAATGTAATGTGCTGAGCAGATTTGCTCTGATATGGGTTAAGGTCATTCAAGGAAAGACAATTGTTTTCTGTAGTATCCCTTCTTCAGAAGATGAATTATTAGAATGAGGCAGTTTGTGAATTAGACAAATGGTAAGAGGAAAAGCAAGAAGTTAGACGCCAATTAAAGCAAGTGAATTCTTCCAGGAGAACTGGACCCTATCCCTGATTCTGAAGGAGGGGATTCCTGACAAAGTCTGGAAAATTCATGTAAACCAAAATTAGTCCTAGACTTTACTAATCATGATTTTCAAGATTGAATACTCAATATTAGTTAAAGGATTTACTCTTAATACTTCTGTGTTTGTCTTCTCAGTTGCTGAAATGTTGATAACCTCAAAGCTCACATGGCAGACATTAGAAAATCATTCTCAGAATAATTCTCCCTCACAAACTATAATAGTAAGTGCTATTGAAAAGACTAAGAGAAAAATAGATTTGTCTTAAGAAAACGGTTTGATTCATGAGTAGTAAATAGAGTGTGGGTAGTAAAACAAACAATGAAGAGAAAATACAAGATTGAATAATCATCATTAAGCTGCATTTCGGAGGACTGAAAATTATTGTATTAAACATATAATGTGTGAAATATTAACTAATAATAAAAGAAGGTGACTTAAGGTTACACTGGAATTTCTTAACTTTTCCAAACTTGCAACCTTTGTAGTTGTGTTTTAACCCCAGCCAGCATCTAAGTATCACGTAACTGCTTGCTCACTACCCTCCAGTGGGATGGGGGAGAGAACTGCAAGAGTAAGAGATGAGAAAACTCATAGGTTGAGATAAACACAGTTTAACAGGTAAACCAAAAGCCACATGCACAAGCAAAGCAAAACATGGAATTCATTCACTTCTTATCAGCAGGCAGGTGTTCAGCCATCTCCAGGACAGCAGGGCTCCATCACACATAATGGTTACTTGGGAAGACCAACACCATCACTCTGAATGTCCCCGTCCTTCCTTCTTCTTCCCCCTGCTTTGTATGCTGAGCATGACATCATAGGGTATGGAATATCCCTTTGGTCAGTTGGGGTCAGCTGTCCCAGCTGTGTCCCCTCTCAACTTCTTGTGCACCCCCAGCCTACTCGCTAGTGGGGTGGGGTGAGAAGCAGAAAAGGCCTCGACTTTGAGTGAGCACTGCTCAGCAGTAACAAAAATATCTCTGTGTTATCAACACTGTTTTCAGCACGAATCCAAAAGATAGCCCCATACTAGTTACTATGAAGAAAGTTAACTCTATCCTAGTCCAAATAAGCACAATAGTGAACTTTTAGCTTTGTTACGTATTCTTGGAAACTTGGTATTTTTAATCATTAAAATACAAATTTTAAATTATACTAAGTAATTTAGTCATGTTTCCTATCATTTTTTTGCCTTCTTCTGCCAAAATAATTTTGAATTTTGTAAAGAATAAAACAACCAAAACAGTTATTGTGTTCCCAGGTCTGATTACTCCAATAACTCTGGATTAATTTACTTTTTCAGTAAAATAGCTCAAATATAACACTGAACCAACACAGCTCTTCTGCTTCTTTTTGTTTGTACCCAGCCCATTCATTTCTACATTGCATTGTGCCATACAGTATAGAAACACACTGAACACTTAAATTCTGATTCTTATGCACCTTCTAGGAAAATAGGGAAAATAGCATATTTCTAATTCTCTTGTATTCCACACCCAAGAACCCTAAGTCTGTGTTACAATAGCCACTTCTCTGCCTTCATTAACCATTATAGTGGGGACAGTGGGACCAGAAAGCAGCAGGAAATCTCAGGTAGGGAAGCTACACTTCCCTGCTTCATCTCTGTAATGAAGCAAAAGAGGCTTTTTTTTTGGAGTATGATCTGTCTGCTTGTGTTAGTGCAATTCTGGTACACTGGTGGAGAGAACGAAAAGCCCACTGTTTATAGATACTGGGGAGAATTCACTATGACTGCATAGGTTTTTAGCAGCAGTTTCTAAAACCAGCGGTAAGCCCTGGGGTTGGGAATGAACTCTAAGCTATTTCTGTGAGTTCTTGTAAATAACCTTAGTGGGTGTCCATGTAATGCCTTGTGTAATCAACTGTGAAGAAGTCTTAAGTTTTGTCTTCCAGTCCTTCTAGCTTTACAGAGGTTCAGGTCTGGAGCAGTGTGTATAAACCTTCTCAGCAATCACATAGGGTGACAGATTTTCCCTGAGAGGCAGGTGGTGTAATGAGCATCACTAGTCTATCATCTCCCAGAGGGCCAAAAGGAGACAGATTCAGAAAAATGCGCACTATAGAACTTGTGGAGTTTAAAAAGATAGATATTCTATTTTTTGGAACATTTTATATGTAAAGCTTATAGGTATGACTCTTATTAAAGCTTTATTTCAATAGCCATCTTTCTATTGCTTTCAATATAAGGAAGCCTAAAAGGTGGTACTTTCTGCTACCTTCCCTTCCCTCTCCCCTGTTACCCTGGTGCTGTGTCTGCTCCACATCCCCTGGCAGAGATGGAGCTGTAACACTGCAAGCCCCTCATTGTACCTGCATGTAGCCTGGTTCGTAAAAGTAGCAAATGATTTTCACAAAGTCACAAGGAAAAGGACAAGGCTCAGAGTGATGGATGGGAAGATGTGAAGAAACAGAATCCTTTTAACGAACGGCAAGTTTTTATAGTCCAGTTTTTCAAATAGGCTTGTGCACTGTTGCATGTACTGGTTGGAAAATGTGGCCTAATACGTTTTCTGTGTGCCTGTTAGTGACTGCCTGTAATTACAAGGGGAATAACTCACAGAGGTAGGTGTGTGCATATATGCATTCCTGTTTGAATCACCATGCACAAACATGGCAACTAAAAGTGCCTGGAAGCCTAAGATGTCATGTCATGTGTTTGTTTTGTTAACTATAGTAAAGATAGTGGCAGATTTGGAAAGCAAAGGTTGTCGAGTGCTCAAAGTGAGTGCCTTATTTTGTGGGGACATTTCATATTTTTTTTAAACCTTATGAATATTCAAAAGTGAGAGATTTCTACTGTAAAATGATCTGATGCTTGTCAGTGCTCTGACAAAGGGAAGATGTCTTTTATGAGAGTTTGTGTCTTTCAATAATTTTACATCTTCAGCTGCTGAAACCTAAATAGCAAAATAGGTATATTGGGAGAGTGTGTCGTTAGTATTGCCAAGGGTCTGCACTGAGGCAGCAGCTGTAGAAAAACCTGTCTCTAATCCATGTCAGATCAGCATTTAGTCCTAGGTCGCAATGCCAGTACAGCACTTTCTTAGCATCTGCACGTGGTCAAGAGCTTGTGACCTTTCTTTCCAGACACAGATCTAGCCTCTGTTATCCCTGCTTGAGAGTAAATAATTTTTTGTTTTCTCCATATGTTCAAAGACTAAAGCTCTACCCTTTAAATAGTACAGTTACAGTCATCTCTTCTCTAGCAGGTGCAAGAAGCACTAGGTCATTGTTCTGAACATCTCCTCTTGCACCTGCTTTGGGGCATACAGCAGTTCTGGCTGCCCCTTACACAGCTGTGCAAAGGATATAGCACAAACTAAGCTATAGGATCCTTCTTCAGTACTGGAGTTTATATGTCATAGTGAGGATGTACAAGTATAAGAAAGGTATCTCACCACAAATGCACTGCATCTAGATAGATCAGATGCAGTTAAATATTCAACAAATAATTGCTGTCATAAAAATCTGCATCGGCTATGCTGCTATATTTCTGCAGTTTTACTTGATTGCAGAGAAAGATAAAGGAAAAAAGTTAAAGTTTCATATAGGTTTTTTAAACTTTGAAAACAACTCCCAGAATGACCACATACAGGTAGTAAATTAATAATAAAGTTACTTATGTGGATTAGCACGACTGTTTCTTCTATAGTATAGCAAGCTGACTGCTGTATACTAGGCAGAGGGGTCCCCCCTTTTTTAAGTAAGAGTTTCCAGTGTTTATGGCCAGCTTCAGTAACTGAGTTGTAAATGATCCTGAATGATTAACAGTAGGGTTTTGGAGAGCCCTGGGCAAAGTTGCTCCTACCAGATGCCTTAACTTCTAGCATTTACAGGCATGTGACAGCTTGGGGAAAGTCTAGTCCTTTTATCTGGCACACTGGAGGCAGCTGAAAGGAGTCAGACCTCCTTTGTAAGACGATAAGTGCCCTGTTGTGCAAACCCAATGAGCTCAAAGGAAGAGAGCAAGAAAGGGCTAAGAAACACTGCAGAGAGGCTCCATTGTTAACTACTTGTCCATCCAGCGTTTTGAAAGGGCATCTAGGTAGGAGAATTATATACACTACTCAGACTTGAGGATTACATCACCACACACTGCTTTCCTTTGTATCTCAGCTGCATTTCTCACCTTCATGGCAATTCAGACCCTATTAGAAGGTGTATTTTGAACATTATTCCCCCCAGTCAGTGAGTGTCTGCTGTGCTACTTGTTGGACAGATTCAAGATGACCTTTTTCTAGTAAATCGTCCTATACAAAGTGTTCTTATGCATCTGAATTACATATGCTTGTAAGGTACTCTTGGAAGGGATTAATTTTATGAATGGAGGATAATGGCATTTAACTTGTGTGTTATCCCAAGGGTCTCTAATGTAACAAGGAAGTTGCTGATTGATGTAACTTGTCCTGAAGCAAAACAGCTCAGCTATGTAGGTGTTGTCTAGAGCTCAGCAAAATCACGGGAGATCTTAACGCTGCATATTTTGGCTTCAGTTAGCTAAGAGTAAGCTTTTTTTTTTTTTTTCTGGCATGAAAAGTGCAAAAAAATCTATTTGTCGTTTTTTATAGCATACTTTTCTTGAAGCTTATGGTAGATACATGTCTCTTGCAGTTTCTGTGTTGTCTAGTGAAAACTTAATATAGAATCATAGAATCAAAGTATAGTTTGGGTTGGAAGGGACATTTAAAGGTCATCTAATCCAGTTGCCCTGTAATGAACAAAGACACCTTCCACTAGATCAGGTTGCTCAGAGACCTGTCCAACTTGACCTTGAATGTTTCCAGGGATGGGGCGTTTGCCACCTCTCTGGGCAACATGGTCCAGTGTTTCAGCACCCTCTTCCTTGTGTCTAGTCTAAATCTACCCTCTACACTACCCCTTGTCCTATCACAACAGGCCCTATTAAAAAGTTTGTCTTCATCTTTCTTACAGGCCCTCTTTAGATATTGACAGGCTACAATCAGATCTCCTCAGAGCCTTTTCTTCTCCAGGCTGAATAACCTCAACTCTCATCATTTCTTCTGAGGAGAGGTCTTCCAGCCCTTGGATCATTGTTGTGGCTCTCCTCTGGACCTGTTCCAACAGGTCCATGTCTTTCCTGTGCTGGGGGCCCCAGAGCTGAACACAGTCCTGAAGGGAGGGTCTCAACAGGGCAGACTAGAAGCAGAATCACCTCCCTCAACTTGTTAGCCACATTTCTTCTGATGAAACCCAGGATATGGTTGGCTTTCTGGGCTATGAGCACACATTGCCGGCTTATGTCTAGCTTTTCATCCATCAGTACCCCCAAGTCCTTCTCTGCAGGGTTATGCTCAATCTCTTCATCCTCCAGCCTGTATTGATAGCAGGGATTGCTCCAACCCATGTGCAGGACCTTGCACTTGGCTTTGTTGATCCTCATGAGGTTCTCACAGGCCCACTTCTTGAGCTTGTCCAGGTCCCTCTGGATGGCATCCCATCCCTCGGGCATGTCAACCACACCACTCAGCTTCGTGTCATCTGCAAACTTGCTGAGAGTGCACTTGATCCCACTGTCTATGTAACTGATGAAGATATTAAACAGTATTGGTCCCAATACGGACTCCTGAGGGACACCATTGCGGAGAAGGGATTTGGAGAAGTACTGAGACGACTCAATATGAGTTAGCTGCAGGAAGTCTCGTTTATTGCGCAGTTCTTATTGCTTATATAGATAGTATTTGCCAATAATCCTGAGACCACACCTTTTCTACACCATTATTGGATGATACATATGCTCGTCATATTTAACAGCTTATTTCAAACAGACACCCGCCTAGCGAAGCTCTGCTCTAAGCAAACACTACTCCCTTATCATACTGCATAGTTTTCTTATCCTTAACTTCAAGGGCATTCTGCCCTTGAGGCCTAACTTTAGAGCTCCAGTCTCTATTTACACAGGATTTTCTTCGTGCAGTCTCTTCAAGGATCTGCACTCCGACACACCATTTGTCACCAATCTCCATCTAGACATTGAGCTGTTGGCCACTAGTCTCTGGATATGACCATCCAACCAATTCCTCATCCGCCGAACAGTCCACTCATCAGATCTCTATATCAATTTATAGAGAAGGATGTTATTGCTGACCATGTCAAAGGCCTTACAGAAGTCCAGATAGTCAACATCCATAGCTTTTCCCTTGTCCACCGATGCAGTCACGCTGTTATAGAAGGCCATTTGGTTGGTAAGGCAGGACTTAACCTTAGTGAAGCTATACTGACTGTCTTGAATCACCTCCCTGTCCTCCATGTGCCTTAGCATAGCTTCTAGGAGGATCTGTTGCATGATCTTCCCAAGCACAGAGGTGAGACTGACAGATTGGTAGTTCTCAGGGTCCTCCTTTCTATCCTTTTTAAAAAATGAGCGTAATGTTTCCCTTTCTCCAGTCACCTCAGACTCCAGTCACCTGACTGCCATGACTTTTCAAATATTGTGGAGAGTGGCTTGGCCACTCATCAGACAATTTCCTCGGGACTCTGAGATGCCTCTCATTAGGTTCCATAGACTTATGTATATTCAGGTTCCTCAGGTAGTCACAAATATGATCTTTTATGGTGGGAAGGACTTTGCTCCCCAGTCCCTACCTGAGGTCCATCCACTTGAGAAGTGTGGGAGGAGAGGTTGCCAGTGAAGACTGAGGCAAAAAAAGTTATTGAGTACTTCAGCCTTCTCCTTGTCTGTTGGTACCAGTTTGATAGTCTTGCTCACCACAGAGGGTACACTTTATTTGACTTTCCTTCTCTGACTGACATGCCTATAGAAGCCCTTCTAATTGTTCTTTACATCCCTTGTCAAGTTCAACTCCATCCGTGCCTTGGCCTTCCTGACATCATCCTTACAAAACTGGGCAGTGTGTCTATATTCTTCCCAAGGTATCTGTCCTTGCTTCCACTGCCTGTGCATTTCCTTCTTGCCCTCTAGTTTAGCCAGCAGGTCTTGACTCAGTGATGCTGATCTCTTGCCTTCCTTATCTGGTTTCTTACATTTGGGGACTGAGAGCTCTTGTGCTCTATAGAAAGCATCCTTAAAGATCTTCCAGTTCTGTTCTGCTCCCTTGCTGCTAAGGGCAGTTTCCCAGGAGGTCCTATTGACTAATTCCTTGAATAACTGGAATTTTGCTTTCCTAAATTTCAGGGTCATGACTTTACTCTTTGCCTAACCCGTAGTGCTTGAGACTGAACTCCACCAGTGTATGATCACTGCAGCCCAAGCTGCCTCCAGTCTTGATGTCACCGATTAGTTCACTTACATAGGTGACCATCAGGTCCAGTATCATGTCCTCTCTGGTAGGGCTGTCTATTACCTGACTTAAGAAATTACCCTCAACAAACTCCAGGAGTTTCCTGGATTGCCCACAGCTCCCGATGATATTTTTGCAGTAATGTCAGGTGGTTGAAGTCCCCCAGCAGGATGACAGTCTGTGAGTGCAATGCCTCCTGTAGCTGCACTATGAAGGCTTCATCAATAGGCTCCCCTTAGACAGGCAACCTGTAGTAGACACAAACCACAAGGCTCCCTTTGTTGCATTGATCTCTAATTCTTACCCACAAGCTTTCAACCTGCTCATGGCTGTTCTTCAGAGACAGCTCTTCACACTCTATTCATTTCTTGATGTAAAAAGCAATGCCTCTGCCCCTCCTTCCTTGCCTGTCCCTTCTGAACAGCCTGTAGCCATTGATAGCCGCACTCCAGTATGCATCTATTTTTTCAGGAAATCAAGTCTCCCTCTTCTAGCTGTCTAATATAGGTACTAATCAGTAAGACTGCTAACACCTCCAAAAGTTATCAGTGTTTTCTCTACAAAAAGGTCATCCAGAAGTGTTAATTTAGGTATAAACTAAAAAATCTGAATAATAAATAGGCAAAGGTATCGGTTCTGGACCATGGTAAATGGAGAAGTATGTGTGGCTCTCATTCCTGAGGAGAAGATGTAAAGATTTGACTTTGTGACCAGTTCTGTGCTACCATCTCTCTGTTCCCATCCCATCCAACACGGCGGCCTTCTAATGGATGTTTCCTCTGTGGTGTAAGGTACTGAGCCACTTGGTTTCTCATCTTTTATTTGTAAAAAGAAGATGAAATATTATTCTGAGCCAAATTCTCTCTTTGATTTGACTGCTTCGCACTCTACCAATAGATGCTTCTGTATGTGCTTCTCCTTCAGTGTCCTCCTTCCTGGAGTTAATAAAAACTGAGTACTCTACTGCAAACTCCAGAACGGAAGAGTTTCAGCAGAAGTCTGCTGCAAGATCTCATGCATGGTCAGATAAAATTTAAGTGAGCAATATATCCCTTGAGTTCTTAGCACCTTATTATGGCAGAGATTCCTGTACCTCCTATTCTGCTTTTTGAATTCTCTTGTTTCAGTCCCAGGCTCCAGAGAGTGCTGGCAAAGTTAATGAAAGGAAGGGCGGAGGGACGTATGATAAAGCATAGTAACATTATTCTACAATTTTTCATAGACTACCCTGTAGCACTAGGGAAGCTAAGCAAGGACTAAAATAACAAGTGATAGCAAAGTCAGCTATAATGGGAATAAGTCTGTTCACCACACTTTCATCTAAGAAATCACCGCTTTATACAGAATGGTCAATAACAGACAGAGGAACTTCTGTTCTGTGCTTAAGAACATTGCAACCAGTAGTTGTACAAGGGTTAGATGGCTTCTGAAAATCAAAGAATAATATTTCATTTTTCAGGATATAACATCTAGTGCTTGACTGTTACGCTAGTCAGTACTTCTCTGCCACTACTAAAACTGTGTTTGCTTTGGTTTCTGTTTCTGCTTTCCTAGAATCACTAGTACCAGTGAGTTGACATGCTAGTCAAACTGCCTCCATATCTAAACCAAAAGACAACTCCTTTGGAGTACCTTGCTAAATCTCCACACTTTAATTGACAGCTCCTCATGCTGTAACATATCTTTAGTTGCTAAACTGTGTGTGTTTCCTTGATCTACCTGGTTTTCAGAACTGACTCCCAACAGCCAATAAACTATGGAAAACAACAAAACCCCTCAAAGGTTAAAAATTCTTCCTACTGGATGGAGACAGACTCAGATTGCAGCTGCAGTCTGACCCTGGTGTAGCAACGAGCTCAAACTATTTTCTTCTTTTACAAAATCTTAAAGAGGTGAACAAACAGTCTTGCTATCAATTAGTTAGCAGGTCCTAACGAACATGAATCTAATCAGTTTAATCTCTTCATCTTTATAATTTTATGGGTAGATGAAAAGCTCCTGACTGCCTTTGCTTGTGGAAATTATTTGCAAATACAATTCAGTCTCCGACAATAAGTAATCATCTCAGCAGTGTCACTTAATAGTGAATGATAGATCACCAAAATAATAGGCTACCACTGTGATATCTTGATTAACTAGGCACGCAAATCTTTCTTTTTGAAATATCTTAATTTTTGAATTTTTTTTTTCTGGATATTTATGAAAGTAATGCCTGGTGAATTAAAAATCAGCAAAAAGTAAACAGAGGTAGAATCATAAGACTGGAAGAAATTAGTTAATAACAAAACCAAGTTAATTTTTATTTTGCGTTCCTTTATCTACTGTTATAGATCCAGATACTTGCGCACCTGACAACAGCAGAAAAATACGATGTTATGGACAGGTACAGTTACTACTGTAAATGAAATACATGCCCTACGGTATCTCCTGCCTGGCAATCACGTCAGCAGTAAAAAAACCCCTGTGTTTCCTTAGTTCTGCTTCTAATGTAAAGATTGGGGGAAAGTTAAGGGGATGAATGTTTGATCTTTTGTGAACTGAATTCTCGTAGTTTTGTGTTCTGATCCCTGATGATGTTTGAGACTGCTGAAAGCTCTGTTCACTCTCTGGAGCAATCTCTGTGGTTATGAAGAGTCCTTTGTGGGCCCAGGCTGATAGGAAAATGGCTTTTGTTTAACTAAATGAGTCCAGGCTCTGAAAATATTTTGCTTTGAGAGGATAAAGTTTAAGCTCTGTCTTCTCAAGGATGTCCGAACTTCTCCTTCTATCCCTTTGCCATGAATAGACCTGCTCTCTTAGCTGAGAGTAGCCTTGTGGAGAAGGACTTTGGGGTATTAGTGGATGAAAAACTAGACATGAGCTGGCAATGCATGCTTGTAGCCCAGAAAGCCAACAATATCCTGAGTTGCATCAAAAGAAGTGTGGCCAGCAGGTCGAGAGAGGCGATTCTGCCCCTCTACTCTGCTCTGGTGAGACCCCACCAGAAGTACTGCATCCAGCTCTGAAGTTCTCAGCACAGGAAAGACATGGACCTGTTGGAGCAGGTCCAGAGGAGAGCCCCCAAAATGATCAAAGTATTGGAACACTTCTCCTCTGAAGAAAGGCTGAGAAAGTTGGGGTTGTTCAGCCTGGAGAAGAGAGGGCTCTGGGGAAACCTGATTGCGTGTCAAGATTCCTTCCGTCTGGATCTGAATGACCTGTTAGGTTCCATGTGCATGACCGCGTACAGCCCAACCTGCCTACCAGTGGAATAGCTGAATCTGTGCCAAACCAGAACTGCAATTTCCAGGCAAGGGAACATTTGACCTAAATGAATTAACCTTCTCCATTGCCTAGAAAACAATAAACCGAGGCAAATGGATACTTAGTTTTTGTGTGTTAAGGAGGTGAACAATTGCTGGCACAAATCCATTATAGCTAGCTTACAGGATAACACCACGAAAATGGAAGAAAAAATTGAAGACATGAAATCAGGTGACAATGAAAGTAAAGATCCTTCTAAAACTTCAGGTGCAGCACTTGAATTTCAGTACCCAAGCTTAACATCCAGTGCTACTACAGAAGTCCTACCCCTGTGTCCTGGTTGTCCTGAAGATCTCATGGACATTTGGGAGCCCCCTAATGAACTTCCTCCACTTGTAGCCCAACTGTCAGTTCCAGTTCAAAATCTAGCTGAAACAGATCCCCCTGTAATTACACTGGTGATGCCAAACACCCTACCTTATATCCATATGATGCAGGGTTACAAGTAGATCCAGATTTGGAGGATTATAATGTCTCTCAAATTAATCCTACTGTCACCTTGCTTGTCAACAATACCTCTTTTAAAGTCCTAATCGATACTGGAGGTTTTTCTCCAATATCCAGACCTCAGAAAGCCCAGGTTTCAAACCAACTGATAATTAATGCTGCTGAGCCCTCACACTGTATCTGAACCAACTTATTCACATGTTCCTCTCCCATGAGGAGGAGCAAGCCTTCCTCCTCAGTCGCTGTGTACCTGCTGGGAATGGATCTGTTGTGCAAATTAGGAGACACAATTTATCACTCCCCAGATGGTGTGTAGTTGAACATTCCATATCATCAGACCAGAAATCTCGTCACACTGCTAACTGCTGAAGGGCTACAGTCTGAAGGCAGCTCTATTGACTTGGAGCTTCTCACCCAGGTTTCTTCCAAACTATGGGCTTCCCATTCTAGTGATGTGAGAAGACTCTTAGCAGTTGAACCAGTAAAAATTAAATGCAAATCCAAGCAAGCTTTCCCAGTAGTTCCCCGATATCCACTTTCTTGAGAAATTGAGGTCCTGTCATCCTCTCCTTAAATGATTAAGGTGTCTTAATACCAGCCAAGTCACTCTGTAACACACACATTTCACCAGTAAAGAAAGAGGAGAAATTTGATGAAAAAAAGGAAGACAAATCTGGAGGTTTGTCGAAGATTTGCGAAAAAATCAATACTTTTGTTATCCTGAGTCACCCAGTTGTTCCTAACCCTGTGACTATTCCATCTTCCATCCCTTCAGAGGCTACTCATTTTGTTGTCAGGCTTGAACCATGTTCTGCCTTCTTCTCTATCCCTGTATACTTCAGTTCACAATTTTTGTTTGCCTTGATTTACCAAGGACAACTGTACACCTGAACCAGACTTCCTTAGGTGTATTACGAACCTCTTACTGTTTTCTCTGATTGCTTAAAATAAGACCTAGATTCTGTTACACTCCAAAGTGTCTCAGTTTTGGTACAGTATGTGGATGATATTCTGGTAGCTTCCTCCTCTTTGGAGGCCTGCCAAGAAGACACATTCCATCTACTGTGTGCCTTGGCCAGTAAGGAACACAAAGCATTCCAAAAGATGTTGCAGTTCTGCAAGAAAGAGGTTGAGTATCTGGGTCATATAATTTCAGAAGGGAAATGCCAACTGACTCCAGAATCTCTGCTGTCTTATCAATTCAACCTGGACCTCATCCTCTTTACAGATGGCTCTTCCATGAGGAGTCGCATAGGCAGACTAGTTGCAGGATATGCTGTTTGCTCCCAGCTCAAAATTCTCAAAGTGTTTTCCTTCCCTACAGTTTCAAGCACACAACCTGCTGAGCTTGTTGCACTCTCTCAAGCATGTACCCTCGAACTGGGAAAGAGTGTAAATGTCTATGCTGATTCACAGTATGCGTTTCATGTTTGCCATTCTACAGGTCAGATCTGGAAACACTAGGGATTTATTACCCCCTCTGGAGCTTGCTTTTCTCGTGGCCCCCTCATCTTGGAGTTACTATATGCTATTATGCTTGCTACTACTATCTCTGTGATGCATTGTTCTTCTCATAGGTGCATTAGATGAAGTAAGCCTTGGCAATGCATATGCTGATGCTGCTGCCAAGCGAGCTGCCCTTGAGGGTTCTCCAGCAACATTTTTAAATATTGCAGCTCTTAACCCTGACCTCTCTGTTTCTATTGAGTATTTGACTAAATTACAAGAACTACCTTCAGAAGAAGGAGAGCTCATGGTTTCACTCTAACTGTGCATTGCACTTGGATCATATATGGAGATCTCATGAAGGTAGCTCCATAGATCCTCTTGATCAAGAGTAGTTATGCTGTGCTATACTGCTTGTTATATTGCTAATAAGAAGTAGGTTTAGGTTTTAGAATCTATAACTCTTGTCAGATGAATTAGAGAGATGTCAAGCTTAAAAGTTTTATGCACTTCCCTGCTGATTATTATAGCAAAGACTGACTGGGAAAAAAATGTGCTTGTTAGATTATCCCAAGTCTGGGCAAATTCCACTAATTTTACAAACTGCTGGCTATGTATTTATCTACCCTCCCAGGGAGCATTGGGATTGCCTCTGATGGCTTTCTCACTGAGGACGCCTGTTAATGCT
This sequence comes from Tauraco erythrolophus, assembly GCF_009769465.1. Taxonomy (NCBI): domain Eukaryota; kingdom Metazoa; phylum Chordata; class Aves; order Musophagiformes; family Musophagidae; genus Tauraco; species Tauraco erythrolophus. The sequence continues at coordinate 46,912,203 of NC_141466.1, read as the reverse complement.
TCTTGGAAGGATAATGTGCAAAATTGATGGACAGGGTTCCCATGAAGCCCTGAACCATTGACCACCAGAGACTCTCTGTACGTCCTCATTCCTAGTGGACTAAATGCATCACATTGCATGAATGTAGAAGAGGAAGGAGAAGATCTAGGAAAGGTTTATGGGCATGAGACAACATTCAGTTGCATGTGGAATCCTGAAAATATATATGCTGTCATCAAACAAGGGAGATTCAGATGGAAGCATACGTATGATTATTCACCAGAGTGTAATACTACTAATTGCCAGATTGGCATTCCTGATGTTATTTCTGATTGCATGTGGTATGCCCACTATTATCTGCTGAAATACATTGTTTATTCCACTGAGTTCATAAATTTTATTGGATTATACTGGATATGTGACTGACATGTCCGTAAAGACTTATTGCTAAACAGCACAGGCACCTGCACCCTGGGACAGCTACTTACACATGCCAAATTACACGATACTCTGTCTTCAGTTAGTCCACATCTTAACAAGATGCATTAAATCCCTTAACCCTTTACTGAAAATATCAAGACCAGGGCGGAATGTATTCCGAGCTCTATTCCTGACTCTTGACATAATCGAGCTTGAAGCTGCCATCATAAACATGTCCCAGACTATAGAGTCTCTGTGGTCAATAAATGCAATTCTGGCCTTACAAAATGTATCAGGAATATTGAAAGTAGTGGTCCAGAATCGATTGACATTAGACGTGGTGTTGGCCTCACAAGGTGATGTGTGTGTACTGAGAAGTGCCACCTGCTGTACTTACATTGATTGATTGGTCTGGCTCTGTAGCCACTGAAATTTCTACTATAAGTAAAAGTTTGCAAGTCCTTCACAAAGTAGAGGAATGAGAATGGAAAGGAGACTGGTGGGAATGATTACCAGATACTGGAGTATGGTTTGGGAATATTTTTATGTTGATCTCAAAGCAGACCATTATTCTATTACTAATCATTATAATAGCTTATGTGCTGGTACAATTGATTCTATTGTGCCTGAAATTGGGCTGTACACAGATGAAGAAGGGAACAAAAGGAATAACCCAAAATGAGGTAAAACAAATGTTTTTGTAAATGTAAATAGAAAAGAGACATAGCAAGGAATCTGAAAAACTTGCAATAATTAATGTGTGTGAATAATAACTACTCACAAAAGGGAGGAATGAAGGGGAAATCCAAAGGGTAATTGCTCAGTGATAATAACTCCTGACTGGAGAACAACCTGGTTTAGCAGATGAAGGCCTCACTGCAGAACCAGGCTAAACTGGCTGGAACTGGCAGTGCCAGAGGGAAAATAGCTACACACAAGGGACCATAAACTCCCATGTGGATAGAGTGGGAAATGCCACAGTGTTGACTTGTAATGATACAATTGGTGCTGGTGTAAGCGTGCATAAGGAATGAGATGATGTCACATCTTTGCAGCCTGCTTGTAGAACCATTTGTGGTGATGGGGCTCTGCCTAATTCATTGCTCATTAAATGTCTTTATACTCAAGCATGAATATGTATTTACTGTTCCTCAAAGAGTGCGACAAAAAATCCCCAATATTTGCGATAAAAATAATAAAAAATCCCGCCTCTATTGTATTTTGCTGATTGACCTTGAAATGATTCCTTGATAAGCTTTAGAGAGCTCCTTCCTCTGAATAATGGTGAGGTACTATGAGTATGAAACTCTCTAAGACCGATGTTTCTATATGGCTGAGTGCCAGCAATACCTTTGAGGCCAAATCTCCAGACATTGCACTCAAAGCTGTAATGAGTATGGAAAGGTGTAACAAGAATGGTTTGTTGAAAGGCTACAATTAAATTCCCAGGCCTTATGGTACCATCATCCAGTGCACATCCTCAAACTATCTTGATAATTCTTTTTCTGCCCTCATTGCTCTGAGTTTATCTTATTTCATAAGGCAGAAAAGAAAGTCTGTGTACTCTGTCTTTGTACTTGTACTTAACACCATGTAGTCTCAGCAATTCGGCACATTCAAGGTGCCATGTTCTGCTCGTTTTGTGGAGTACACCCCTGAAAGAGTGATTACTGAGAGGAAATCTTCCTGCACCACTGAAAAATCATGGGTCAGGCTCTCAGAATCTGAGTCCTCCCCATGATGGCAAAGGGAGAGTCACCTGATTGGACTGGCATGACTAAAGTGGCTGCATCCTGTTTTCTACATACCCCTCTGCTCTGTCTCGTTGACTTTCAGATATTTTATCCCACTTCCTTTCTCATGGAGCCTGTGCTCTATCAGTGCTGCTAAAAATCAAGTCTGGGACTACTAACCCAAAAGTGCCTAATAACAAGATGCATGCGAGCCTCAAGGTGATGCTTAGAACAGCCCTTCATTCTCAACACACTTGTATGCTCCGTTGTCTTTTATGGCTAATATTCACACCTACCCACAGCTTTTTACCTGTTTCATCACACTTCTATGCTTCTTATATTTTTATTCCAGTGATCATAAAGTTTGTTCTGGCGACCATCACTTTTCTGAACAGCCGTAAAATTGCTGGCTGCTGCTGCGCAAGAACACAGAACTACAGAAACCTCCAACAGAAAGGGCATGTATCAATATATAAAATGTTCCCTCTGCTGCCCATACTGTTGTCTTCCTTCAACTCCCTGCTTTTTTCTTCTCATCCTCACAGTGCAGTTCATGCAGGTCTTGTTTTACTGATCAGTTATCTACTTGTGAACCTGATCAGAGCACAGCTCTCAGAATCACACAGAAAGTTCACAGCAAATACTTGCTCTCTTCTTTTGCCCTGCTTGTGTTGCTAGGCTCAAGCTCCTTTCATAAACTTTCTAGACAAACACAGAGACGATGTGCATCTGTGAACTAAAAGATTGCTAAAAAGACAGAGAAAGGGGCTCCATGACTAGGAATTAATTATACATGCAAGTGGCCATGATTTGACCTCCCTCACTTTCCTGAGAGACTGTTCTTGCTGCTCTCTCTAAAAATGGCAGACAGGTTATTTTCCAGAGTCCACTTCTATGTTCCCAATCCCAGTTTCAAAGAGCTGAGATTTACCATTGCATAAATTGCAGTAATTCTGAAGAGAGAAGCTCTTGTCTATGTCAATAGCCATTCTTCCAAACAACTACTTCAAAGACAAAAGAAACAGTACAATCTTCACAAGTGCTCTTGATCTTGTAAAGAGTCTTCGAGCATCTTCTTTTCTCCCTCAAATAGATGGAGTTCAAAGAATTTGCAGATGATTCATTCTTTGTGTTCAATACATATATTTGTCTGTGAAAAAAACTGAGTTGGGTCACCTCCAAGTTCAGCTCTGCAACAGGTTCAGCTTTCAGAAAGGAATATCCTTCAAGGCTGGCTCTGTGGAAAATTCAGTCTAGGAGAACTGCCTAAATTCTTAGTCGGACAGTCCACTAATTTGATTTAGAGATTGATTTGAAAGGATATTTCTTTTTGACTGAGTTCCGTGTTTTTCAAAACAATTTCTGGTCTCAGAGGCACAACTACTTTAGGGACCTCTATGAAATGCAAAAAACCTTCTTAAACATCACCTTTTCTTTGGTGGGGTCTTCATTTTAGGGATAAAGGAACTTTGTCCTGGCTCTTAAGTTTCTTCTTTGGTAGTTGTCCAATTTCTGAGTTATTCCAAGATGGGCCAAGAGAAGGACATTTTTTGCAGTGTCTTGTGTGACTTCTGGAGTGTTAGATAGAATTAATGTCGGGCAAGTGCTGCTTGGGAGGTGTTTGCTGAAAGGATCTATTTTTACCCATAGCTTGAATGTATTATAAGAAAAAAAAATGTAATGGAGAAAAAAATGGATTTTTTTGCTCTTCCCAGGATAAAGTGTTTGTCACATTGTGGCAAATACACCATCTTTTGACTTGGTTCCCTGGGAAAGAAGACTTGCTGCTCTCAAGTTCACACTGGCCTTTTCAGCTCCTCCCTGGGAGTACCAGTCTATGAGAATTTTGGAGTACCATTCTTCTGCTATTTCTGTTGGTTCCCTTCAAAGTAATGGTTATGTGGGTCCTCTTGCAAATAGCAGGAAGAGGTATCCACAGAACATGCTAGCAAGCCTTGACAGTGGATTCTTCAGAGGAGCAATGAATATCCTGTTCTTGTGGCACTCAGGTGGACCAGATGAATGAGGACTGACCAGCCTGGTGTTTTTTGATTGAAGGACTCTGAAACAGATAGGCACTAAAAGACACATATGTAAAGTACTGAGCTTCATTTTCCCTTCTTCCCAGCTTGTGTTATTTTGTGCTGGAAAGCAATGATGAAAATAGTTTAATATGCACTTACTTGGAGAGAGGCAGAGGGAAAGTACACAGGGAATATCTGATATATATTCTCAGATAGAGAAAAACTCATATGCTAGAAGAATGACGATTACTGGGGATCTTATGGGAGTTTATGGGATATCACGCCCATCTTGTGTTACTCTAAATGTTCCTAGGGCTCGCGATATGGATGTGGAGAGACATGCCCCAGTCTGGGACTCTTGGAAGCAATCTGATGCAACTGTTATGCTGGAATTCATGTTAAATTTAAAGTAGCTAAAATTAGGCACATGCACGTGAGTGCTTACGTGTGTGATGAGTGCCTAAATTCCCATGTTAGGCTGTGAAGATGTCAATATACCCAATGGGTCCTAGAGAGCTGTTCAGCCAAACAAACCCTAGAGAGGAGACGTAGTTAATCATAGAATCATAGAAGCATAGAATGGTTAGGGCTGGAAGGGACCTTCAAAGGTCATCTAGTCCAACCCCCCTGCAAGGAACAGGGATATCTCCAACTAGATCAGGTTGCTCAGGGCCTCATCCAACCGGGCCTTGAACGTCTCCAGGGATGGAGCATCCACCACCTCTCTGGGCAACCTGTTCCAGTGTTCTACAACTCTCATGGTAAAAAATTTTTTCCTAATATCCAACCTGAATCTACCTCCCTCTATTTTAAAACCATTACCCCTTGTCCTATCACAACTGGCCCTCCTGAACAGCCTCTCCCCATCTTTCTTGTAGGCCCCCTTGAGGTACTGGAAGACCGCTATAAGGTCACCCCGGAGCCTCCTCTTCTCCAGGCTGAACAGCCCCAACTCTTTCAGCCTGTCCTCATAGGAAAGGTGCTCCAGCCCTCTTATCATCTTCGTGGCCCTCCTCTGGACCCTCTCCAACTGGTCCATGTCCTTCTTATGTTGGGGGCTCCAGAACTGGACGCAATACTCCAAGTGAGGTCTCACGAGGGCAGAGTAGAGGGGCAGAATCACCTCCCTCGATCTGCTGGCCACGCTCCTCTTGATGCAGCCCAGGACGTGGTTGGCCTTCTGGGCCGCAAGAGCACATTGCCGGCTCATATTGAGCTTCTCGTCCACCAGTACTCCCAAGTCCTTCTCCTCAGGGCTGCTCACGATCCATTCTCCACCCAGTCTGTAATTGTGCCTGGGATTGCCATGACCCAGATGTAGGACCTTGCACTTGGCCTGGTTAAACTTCATGAGGTTGGTACGGGCCCACCTCTCCAGCCTGTCGAGGTCCCTCTGGATGGCATCCCTCCCTTCCAGCGTGTCGACGGCACCACACAGCTTGGTGTCATCGGCGAACTTGCTGAGGGTGCACTCCATGCCACTGTCCACGTCACCGACAAAGATGTTGAAGAGGGCCGGGCCCAACACAGACCCCTGAGGGACGCCACTCGTGACCGGTCTCCACATGGACATGGACATCGAGCCGTTTCCTAAGTACAGATGCCTACTGTCAATTAAGATAATGTAAGGTATATAAACAAACACATGGGGCTTCTAGATATGACATAGATGTTATAGGAGTTACTCAGTCTTACCAATTTTCTACTGAGGCCAAGTGAGGCTGCCCACATTATCTGAAATGACACCAGGTCTCCAGTTAATACAGTCAGTGGAGAATAGAGAGCGATTCAGTTATCAGACAGTAGAGGCTTGATGCATGTGTCCACATGTAGGCATCTAGTGTCATTTGGGATACCCGAAAGTATCATGCTTGCTTACTCAAATGCAGCTCCTGATTGAGAAGTCTTCCCAATGTCTTGAACTGTATCTGCCTCCTCCAACTGCATATCCAGTAGCCCAGGTATCTCAAGTAAGTAAATGGTTCTATATAACCACTATACGTATGGACAACTGAGCTGAGCCCATAATATTAATAGTTTATAAAATGTAAGGTGCTAATACTTTATAGATTATTTTAAAACATGTGGTTTAGCCAGAATTTTAATAACAGGTTATTCTCTCTATATGGTTAAAAAAGAAATCCATACTTTGTATCAATCTCATGCACACTGACAACTACATACACATACTAATAATTTACTTCCACCTTTTATCCTCCAGCTCTCATCTTCGATGACTGCAAAAAAATTCTGAGGCCTCAGTGTGAATGAAGCTCACATAAGATAAAGAATATTTCACCAGCTTTACACTGGTTCCTGGCATGATGGTAATACCCTTCTCTCAGAATAATAGTGTATTCATTGTAGACTGTATCAGAACAGGAAAGTCATGAAAAAAATATCGCTATCCAACTTTGGCATGCCAGCAACAATTCCTAGTCTGGGCACAGATCAGAGGTTGACATAGTGTTCAGATTCCTCAGATTTCATATAATTTTTAAATGTCTATTCTGATGATTTATTTATCCAGACTGATTCTTTGACACAGTTTTTTGATTTTAGAACTTTTATAATAGTTGATTTCTATGGTTGAATAGAAATCTTAAGTCAAATTATTATTCAATTTTTTAATTCATTTGCTGGTTCTATCTTTTTGAAATAATTGCCTTTATTGAAGATATATTTCTTGCAAGAATACCATTTCATCCATGTGCTCATCTCCATAGAGTAAGAATCATAAAAGACAAAGTTCATGCTTCTTAATGACTATAGTCTATTCAGCTCTTCATAATCCAACAAGTGGTGAGTATTTAAATAATTTGGAATGCATTCACATCCAAGGCAAGGACTGTGATCTAGAGCTTTCAGTCATGATGCAAGTTCTTACACTGGCTTGCTTCATGACCTTATACAAGTCACTCTGGTTATGGCAGTCGGAGCAGCAGTGTTTCCCAGGCTCTGTACCTGCATGTGTGCACTAATTATGTTCTGAGTAAAAACTGGGAAATTATTTATATTTCCACCTCTCTCATGCAACCTCCTCTATCCCATCCCTCTCTTCCACATGCTGTTGGTGTCCATTGAAAGGAAATTTTATTAGGCAATTCAGACAAAATCATGATTGGCCTTGGCCTTGTCCCTACTGTGTACCTCGTACCTGTATCCCAGAAAATGCTGTCATTCACTCTTACTCTTTGTTCAATTGCAGCATTAAATTGGAATCAAATCTCTCCTCTGTAAAATGGTAATGACCTACCTTGTCAGGATAACATGTGTTTGTCAGAGTTCAGGGTTTCTCCTTGTATGTGTACAGCTTAGGAGTCACCAGGAAGTTTTACTAATTTGATATTAATTCCATTTTGATATTAATATCGCTCATTTTAGGATATTAAGGGTTTTTTTTACATTTGATTCAAAAGAATGTGTTAAAACTTATTCATATTTGTCACAAAAATCTCTATTCTAAACAAAAAATGGCCAATTCAAAGTAATTTAAAGAGGAAATTTCAAATTATAAACTTTTTCATCTCTCAAAGGAATAAGATATTTTGATCTTTTTTTTTTCCCTTGTGGGTTTCTTAATAATTGCACAGCATGAAGGTAAGGGAAATTGTTTTAAAAAACTAAAAGCACTTATTCCATTTCTATTAACCCACCTTTTTTTATGTTCTATTTAGTTTTAACATGTTTCAGCATTGGACTTCACAATCATGAATAACTCTTTGCTTTTAGTATAGCCATACAGACACTTTACTTATAAATGAAATTAAAAGTTTGTTTTATTTAGGAGTTATACAGACAAAAATCACATTTTCTGAACAACATCCTAGAAACTCAAATGTACATCACATATTCATGTCCCTTACTCCAACAAGTTCATGTCCCTTAGACTAGCAATTTATTTATTTCTCTCCTTTTTTTTACCTTAATAGGGCTATCCAATATGAGTAAACCACTATAAGGTATATTAAATTTTTGTTCCTTCTTCATGAAAGTCTGTTCACAGCAGTGGTGTCACATCACATTAAATCAAGGTGTTATACAATTATCTTACTACTGTATATTTTCTACATATGTGCATTAAATTTTATCCTAGATAACTGTATTATGTATTTTTTTCAGCTATCTTTTGTCCTTTTGTTCAGAGATATTTGACCTTTCCTTCCCCTTAAAAAAATCTTAAAAAAAAGCCAGCCCACAAAACGTAACAGAAAATAGAGGTAAGCAGTGAACAAACTGAACACAGGTATGCACGCACATCATACTTTTGTCATTACATGCTTCACTGTTTTTTTAATTTAGATATCTATACAGTGTACTTCTCAATGCACGTCACCATAATAGTACAGAGTCTGATACATATATTTTCTCACAATAGTCTTAGAAAATATTGTTCTTATTTAACAGATGGGTATTTCAACCAATAGGACTCTGATTTCACAGCGTAGAGAACCTTAAGGCTCACTTTTGTAAGAGGAACTTAGACTTCTCAATGCCAATTTTGATATGCAATCCCAGCATCTCGTTACCACTGAGACTGTCAAATCCCTTTTGAATATCTATGTGTATTTTCTGGACAGGTGAATAAGTCTCTAAAGGCCATACTGCTTGGAAATCGAGTTCTGGAGCATTCTTGAGCAGTTCATTCCCCAACCATCTTGCCTTTGGGTGAGATGTGGTAGATATTACTAGAGCATTCCTGCCACAGTTAGGCTTGTACAGTAAAGATCTGGGGACTTATATACGAAGAGATGTTTCATTATAGCAAGTGGCCTGAGATGAGAATATTCAACTGGTGAGGTAAAGACTTGTGATCTTCCAAGTTTAAAACAGCATCTTGCACTCAAGTCTCCCTCCAATAAGAGTGCCTTTGTCACCAGGGGCTGTGCCCTGGTGTGCGTCCTGCTGCTTGAATGTCTTCTGCTTTTTATGAGCAACTACACACTCTTTGGGGCACAGGCACTGGAACCAGTCTCAAATAGTCACTATGGATGGAGCATCTATTTTGGAGGAAGGAAGAGATTTTAGCCATATGGACACGATGTGACCTGGGCCATGTCATTTTTCCTCAGGGCCAGAGAACAGACTCTGATCCCTTTTAATAGTACAGATTTAAATATGACAAGTAGCATTGAAGGAAAATTGCCTTCCTTAATTTCAGTGCTATGCCATGATTGCATGTTACAAATGAACAAAATAAAACCAATCACCCAACACTGATAATTTAGTTGGGGCTTCCAAAAGCAACAACAAAAAAACAATTAGAAAAAAAACAACTAGAAAACCAGTTGTTATAAGTGGTAAAGTGTAAACTTTAGTTTAAAAAGTAGACTTCAAAGAAAAAAGGTGTGGCAAAGACATTAGCTAAGAGGACTTGCAGTCTGTTTTTGACCATGCCAATGATTTTTGTCACACTTCTGGCAAGTCACTTATTCTTCCTGAAAAAAAAAAAAACAAAACACAAAAAGGAGTTAGTAGACCAATTTCTGTTGAATATCAATGCTCATTTTCTATAGAAATGGCATGCTTTATTAGAATTTCTACCTTTCTTATTCTCCTCACTGTCCCCTGTCCCAGTCTGAAAAATTGTGATACCACTTTAATGTCCTGCAGGAGCGCTGTGTCTCAAAATTCACTAATACTATGTGAACATCAATTGTTATGGCAATAAGCGGTGTAAAAACCAATAAATACAACATTTTTCAAAGATGTTCTAGTTGAGAGGCAAGAGATAAAATGCCTGTATTAATAAACATTTCCAATACCAGATTGTCCTGTCTAGTAAACTGTGATTTCTGGGGAATCTCAGGAAGAAAAAGAGGTGAAATGGAGATATGCAGGGAATGCAATAGAACCCTTTGCCCTTCCCTTTGCTACCCATACAACATAGGAAAAATATGAATGAACTAGCATGACTAGTAGAGCAAATACTGAAGTGACTTCAATATTAAACATAGCAAAAGAGCTAGGATGTGCCAATAGAACAAAGTGAGTAAAGAACTACGGAATAAAGAGAGAGTTTAAATTCAATAAAGTTTAAAATATTTTATTTTAATTAAAACAAGAAGTACATTCTTTCCAAACTTTTATTTCAGTGAAAAGTATTGGTTTCTGGTTTTGATCCCAAATAAACTTTGATATATCAGGATCCTCAGGGAGGTGAAAAAAATTTTTAGACTTCCCAGTCAACTCTCATCTATGTACTGGCATGACATTGCATGATATGGAATACTCCATTGGCCAATTTGAGCCTTAGTTCTAGGTCCAAGCTCAACTCTTAAACTAGAAGTTATGGACTCTTTGTCCCACCTATGCTCCTCCCCAGCTTGTTGTGCACCTGCACACTGAAAAAACATGGGAAGCTGAAAAGACATCAAGATGTCTTAGCAACAACTGTAAATATCAATGTGTTATCAACATTCTTCTCATAACAAATCCCATGCTAAATTCAAAACACAGGGCTATTCTAGCTACTAAGAAGAAAACTAAGTCTGTCCCAGCTGAAACCAGGACATGCTGAAATGAAAAAATAATTAACGAGAGGTTATCATCGCTGCTCTCTTAGATAGACAGACCACACTAGACAGAAGTCATAGCACTGCGAGAGGGGACGTAGTTTGGAAACCTGTGTGCTTCCTAGGTGTTGATGATTTCTGCTCTGGGCTTGCTGAAAGTGATCAAAGTGCTGACTGCGTGTCCACATGGGTGAGTGAACTAGACAGGGGATTGCTCTAACAGTGGCTTTCTGCTTTGCAAATAATTAAGATAAAGTTGAGCTGATTTTACTGTTTATCACTCCTCTCTGTTCAGATGTATGTTCTAAAAATTCCTTACATTTTAAATAAAATGAATTTGCTCAGAGAGCTTGGAGATATCCTTAGAGGTATTCAAAAGCTGTCTGCATACGGTCTGAGGCAATTGGCTGTAGGTTGCCCTGCTGGAGCAGGAGATTGGATCAGACGACCTCCATAGGCACCTTTCAGACTCAACCATTCTGTGATTCTGTGAATTATCAGAACAATTTTTAACTGTGTCTCTTTCTATATGAAGTCAGTCATATGAAAACAAGAAGGAATGTACAAGAGAGCAAGACTGAACATACTAACATGCCATATAGAAAGACATGTTTAGACACAGTAAGTAAAATGATCGAGCCAAGTCACAAAATTTTGCAGAACACTGAATACATCTAAAATTTACCAATATTTTTGAAATTGATCTGCAGATGATCGACAGCCATCATGTACAGTGAATAGACAGAATATAGGTATAGGTATTCTAAACAGACTACTGGAGAAAAAAAAGAGATTATTATTAATAAATTAATTTGATCCACACTCTAAGATCATATGGAATAATGTGTCAGGGATTTATGATGCAATTACTTATAACATTTGCCTTGGAGAAACACAAGGTACGAACTTTTACAGTTTGAAAAATGTACAGAAAAGAAGTACATTTTTCTGGCCAGGTTGTTTTTCTTTTCTTTTGTTCTTTTCTTTTTTTTTTTTTTTCTTTTTTTTTTAACAAACCAAATTCCACTCTCAAAAGGTTCCCATTTACTGTGTAACCACTGTAACAGTTTTTCCTGCCATGTTTCTATTCCTCAACTGCAATGTAACTGTTATCTAGAAGTGAGCTCTTAAAGCTATTTTGTGCTTTTAAGACTTGATATTGCTTGAAATGTAAATCCCTGTTCAAGCTAAGTTCTGCAAACTAATGTTAAGTAGGATAGACATCCAACATACTGAATATAGGCAATCTAAAATAGATTTTATGTTCTAGGAATGCGTCCATCTCTTTTATGCTATAAAATATTTTGGGTTACTTTCAGTATTGCAATCTCTCTGTAACAGCAAAATCCATTCTATTCCACTCTGCAGGTCTAAAGTAGCTGGAGTTTTCCCTTACACTACCTTGTATAAATCTCAGCAGGAAAGAACAGGTGGATTAATTCAACTTAATGGAAATAAAATGACATATTTGATGACACAGATACGTTTTGAGACTCGTCACAGTTGGTCCTGGAAGGTAATACAAAGCTTAATACAATGGGGTGCCACATGAGATGCATTTTAAAAAGGAAGTTCTTCCTCTCTGCAATGCATCTTTAAAAGTATGTATTCAAGGAACTTTTTTAAATCTCTGCTTTATGACTGCAGAATTCCTTTCAGCTGGAACAGAGGCTTGGGACTTTTCTCTGAACCCTTATCTCTTGTGCTGTGTACTGGGCTGCATGATGTAACCTGCATGACATGTTGTCTGGCAGATAATTGTGTGACTCGTACTGCCATAATGGATCATAGTACACAGTTAGATCGTTGAGCCTACTTGAAAAGATAAGTGTGGAGTGTTCTTTGAAGTGTCTTAGCTGGGTTTGTCCCAGTTAACATCACATACCAGATAAAATTTTACGGAGTGATGCAAGTAAACTGAAACTTACAGACTCTTTAAAACTACATTTTAGTGGTTGTGGAGTGTGTTTCAAAAGTCCAAGATAGTCCCTGGGTAGTATCACTTTCCCTGAACTCTGCTTTCAGCCTGTCTGTTTTCTGAAGTCATTTCCATCAGGATATTCAGATTACACAGCATTAATCCATAAATGTCATTTAGCATTAAACTCTACCCTGGTAAAACAGTAATTAAGAAAGATGACACTAGTTTGTCATTCTCAGCTTGTCTGCAAGACAAATGATAGTGTTGACTATTAGTTACCATTATCTGCTCAATAAGTAAAAATTCCAATGATTTGAACAAAAGCCACATATTAAGAAGATTAACGTAAGCTTTATGTCTAGGGAGAGAAAAGAGACTCTACTTGGAAAGTACAAGAAGACATAATTATTAAAAACATTTTTTACTGAGAGTAAAGTATACAGTGCAGTAACTCTCTTGACAATTTTGCTAAATGAGCTGTTTTCTCTCTGAAGTACTTCATAATTTTCATAGTTTGCAATTTTCTATTAAACGTTGATACCTGAATCACTTTTATGTTTAAATACCTTAAGTACTTTTAAAATATTTATGATAAAATGTGTATTATAATACATTTGTTTCTGTTAGAGGAAAGTCTATGCTCCAAGCCACTTCATGTCCTTGTTTGAATTCCAAAGACAAATCAAGCAATTTTAGCAACATTGCATATATTTGCTGATAAGTTTGGTATTTTGAACCCTCTCTGAGTCAACATTTACAGTCTTACCTTTCTCAGCCAAGGCTCCAGTTTCAATGCTGCAGATATAACAACTGCCATATTTTTATGACTATATTAACAAGAGAGGCCCTACCGTATTTGTCTCGCACAAAAGAAGACAAACACATACAAATAAAGTCCAGAAGTCTGTTGACTACCCATCGATCAAAACTGCTTTCAAAAATTTATATACATGGAGTTACACTGGCTGTGTTATCAAAAGAGTTCCAAGGTTTCTGTTTTGAATGACAGCATTGGTCCTCCAGTTCTAGCAATCAAGAAATGCTTGGGCCCCTGTGGCATCCAATTATTATTACCCAGCTGGCTTGAATTGAATGTAATTAACTAATTAACTAAGGTATAAACCCTGCCTACAAAAGGCAGGCCATTTCTTCCTGGCTGTGGAAGATGCAATGGTATTCTTGGAGCTGCAGCCTAGGCTGGTAAGCAACATCCTAAAACCAAAAAATTGTAAAACAAAAAGGGGGAATTATGGCATCTTATTATTATTACCCAGCTGGCATGAATTGAGTAATTAACTAAGGTATAGACCCTGCCTACAAAAGGCAGGCCATTTCCTCCTGGCTGTGGAAGATGCAATGATATCCTTGGAGCTGCAGCCCAGGCTGGTGAGCAACATCTGGTGACCCCGATGTGATACATCCGAAGAGACCCTGAGGACTGCAACTCCCTTGCAGGAGCCAGAGTAGCCAGGGCTGCAGCAAGAGTCCTTCTGTAAAGAAGATAAAGCTGCAAGCCCTGATGTGATGTTCACGGGAGGGAAGTGTGCTGGAGTCGGAATGAATGGATTGGGTCTCCGCTCACCGTAAAGCCTTCACTTTTCTCTAAAAACAAAAAACTGCTAAAACAAAAAGGGGGAATTGTGGCATCCAGTTATTATTACCCAGCTGGCTTGAATTGAATGTAATTAACTGAGGTTTAGACCCTGCCTACAAAAGGTGGGCCATTTCCTACTGACTGTGGAAGCTGCAACAGCATCCTTGGAGCTGCAGCTGAGGCTGGTGAGCAACAGGACCCTTTTAGTTTTTTCCCATTAGAAGGGGAAAAAGGGTGACATCAGTCCCATGTTTTGTGGGGTCATTTCTGTTCTTTTATGGAGAATGGATATTAGTGTTCCTTCTTTCCAAACTTTGGGGGTAAAGTACAGGGTTTTCTTTGCTCACAGTCCAGTCACATCTTCCTTCCATCTCACTCCATGCTCCCAAGTATTGGCTGTCTCTGAAAATCACATGGTTGCTTTTCTCCCCTTCTTACTGCCTTTTGGTTTTCTCATGATTTTTCTGTTTCTGACAGATCTAATACTCACATGTGGAAGTCTCATGTACCAAGAATTAATGTCATCATGTGGTGGCCAGCTACAAGATAAGTAGAACCATTCTGCAATGAATAACTGGTTTCCATGTTGCAACTTGTGGAGATGTTAATGAGAGGGAAAAAAAGTGTCAGAGGCACAGTCAGCATAAACAGGACAGTTGGCAGATGTTCATACTGGAAGGTAAGTGATCCCTGATATTGTAGGTTAAACTTGTATTAAGAAATGAGTTACTAGCTTACTGGTATTCTGCTGGCTCAGGGTGTGGGCGTGAGCCATTGTCCATAATGTTGACGTGTTAGCACAGTCTCTGGTGTAGTTGTGGCTTAGGCCAAATTGCATTTTAGGCAGATGACACCTTGTGCCTATTTATGGGATCGTAGGGAACAGACACCATTCCTAACTGTTTGAGTGCTGGTTAGAGAGCTTACTAGATAGATGTCACCTGTAACAAAAAATAGTGTCTGACCAGTTTTGTTTATAGACACAGATGCAGTTTGAGTCCCAGTGGAGAGCAGGTCCAATGGAATAAGCTGGCAGCTGACCTGTCCTTCCAAGTAAAAGACATACAAGCAGATGTAGAAGATAGAAAACTTGTAAAGATCTGAGATCAGCCCACAGCTGGGGAGAGAAAAAAAAATGAACTAGAATAGCCAGGACCTTGGAAAAAAGACTAAAGATCCATTTCCTATTTAAGAGTCTCCAGCTGACAACTATCACATAACCTATGCCTTGTTTTAAGGCATTAAATCAGGCTGCTTCATGAGATATTGTGTTGTTACAGCTAATCAGCCAGTTCTCTAGCCTTTGTGTTCACCACCATCCTTGCCTGTACAAACCCAGCATGGGGTAAGAAACTAAAGAGGTATTAGCCTGCACTAACTCAGCTGCTCCCAAGCGAAATATTTTTACTTTCTTCTCCACCTTACCTAAATGAATTGTGAATCCCATGCTTATAATTTTTAATGAGGTCTGTGATTGACCTTGTGGTTGATAAGTGATTAGCATTTTCTGACATAACAGTACATTAAATCCTGGGCAAATCATGCAAGCCATACATCCTCAACTCTTTTTAGTCTAGAATTTGTTTTTCCATTTTAGAGACTGTTTTATTGTTTGCTATAAAACATATTATTCTTTCTTTTCTGATGCCTTCCCTATCCTTAGGTATAAAACTTAGCAAAACTTGTATGTTCTTTGGTATAAAATTTACACTATAAGCTAAAATACACCGTGTCTTTTGGAGAAACATTTGAAACTTATTTCATAGAATCATAGAATGGTTAGAGTTGGAAGGGACCTCAAAGATCATCTAATTCCAAGCCCCCTGCCATGGGCAAGGAAATCCTCCACTACACCAGGTTGCCCAAAGCCTCATCCAACCTGGCCTTGAACACTTCCAGGGATGGGGCATCCACAACTTCTCTGGGCAACCTGTTCCAGTGCCTCATCACCCTCAATGTAAAGAATTTCTTTCTTATATCTAATCTAAATCTGCCTTCTTTCAGTTTAAATCCATTGCCCCTTGTCCTATCACTACACACCCTTGTAAAAAGTCCCTCTCCAGCTTTCCTGTAGGCCCCCTTTAGGTACTGGAAAGCTGCTATAAGATCACCCCGGAGCCTTCTCTTCTCCAGGCTGAACAGCCCCAACTCTCTCAGCCTGTCTTCATAGCAGAGATGCTCCAGCCCTCGGATCATCTTTGTGGCCCTCCTCTGGACTCGTTTTGTTTTCCAATCAAGAGCTAAATAAATACTTTTACACCATACAAAACGAAAAATCCATTTTCACTTTAAACATTCACTTCTGCAAATCTTGGTGTCAAACATCAGTAAATAAGACACTCATAAATTTTTTTTTAAACTATTGATCCATTAAATGTCCCCACCTGTCCATTTTTCATGGCTACCAAGGATAGGATGCACTCTTTCTAGTTATCAAAAAGTAAGTAGTCTAAATCAGACTTTGTCCATTCATAATCAGTGGAGAAAGACAGGCAACTCCAGAGGGTGATTCATTCTCTCCTAAAATAAAGGGGATGAATCACCCTCTGGAACTGCCTTCTCCCTTGATTGCAAAGGGAATCTTGATGACTGCTTTATAAAAAGACATGATTATGCAGTCATTTTAAATGAACATAAATTTAGGTTGTTGTCAAAAGTGGGGTCCCACCTTACTCCATTGTTTCTGCTTATTTCCTTATCTTTTTTGGTGTCATGGGAGAGCTGAAAATGATTGGTTATAAAACTGGATATGGATATAGATATGGATTTTTTTTTTTAACAAGTCAGGTTTCATCTTATTATGTTTCCTGGTTTGGCTCCCACTGTGATTGCAAAAACTTAGCACCAGTATGTGCATTTCTGGGAGCCATAACTGGAACTGCTCACTTGAAAGCTGCAGAAAAGCACTTAGATGAAAGTGGCCATGTAACCACAGTCTCAGTCACACAACTTACACGTAATACATTCAGGTGAATTGACTCTTTTAATGGAAACCCAGTTCTGTTGCCTAAGCATAGGTGTCTAGTGCCATTTGAGACCTTTTTGGATAACTTTAGAAGTTTTCTTTTGATTTAAGATTTAGACCTTTATTTACTCTTAAAGGTGGAATTTCAGTTATAGCTTCCACCAGAGAATCCACGAGTGGAATATGTCCCTAAATCTGTGGATTTTTGAGATACAGGAGAAGAGCGGATGCCAATCTTATTTTCTTTAACACATCCCCCAGGCAGTATGTACATAAAGGCTCTGAAGAACCCCTTCCACAATAAGTACTGCAACCTTGGCTCAGGGATCAATGTCTTTGCACATCTTACATGGCTCAGTGTTGCATATCGTACTTTTTCCTTTCTGTTCGATGATGTACTTGCTGGGATTTTTCTTCTGTCTCTTTTGATGATTAATGAGAGCATCTTTTTAGTGTTTGACATAAACCAAAATCTCAAGAAGCAAACTGGAAGGAAGGAATTGCCAGAATGGATATCTGGAATCTCAGCCCATATCTACACATACAAATGCAATGGTGTCTATATCTGGCACCAAAAATGTGGTCTGGCCTGTTCCATAGATTTAAACTCTCTTAGTTTCCAAAACAGGATGGCTGCATGCAGAGCTATCCCACTGGGAGTGGTCCCTGGCTTCTACTAACTCTGAGGAGTGGTTTGTAAGTGCTGCTGTGGAGTCAAGCCATAGGCACAGGCACCAAGCACCTTTCCTGTAATATCATGTAGGCAACCAAGTTCCAGTAGTTGAACAGGGCACTCTTTGATTTAGTTGTATAGCTATAGCCTCGAAAACCTAGGTAAAAATCCTTGCCCATCACAGGGAAGTACGAGAATGACTGTTCAACTAGCAAGTTGAATTTTTTCAGGAGCTGAGAATGAGCATACTTCAAGAACATTTGAGAAAAAGTTTATCTCAGAACTCTGTTCTTCACTATTACCTGCAACTTGTGGTATAAATTTTTGTCTCCTTAGGTGATTTCATTAAAAATGAAAGCTAAAGTTAAAACTATTTAGGTTCTTTCTCAATATGTCTCACATACACACACGGGCACACAATGAATGAGAAACATTTAATTCAAACTTTTCTGAGAGCTGAAAACCCTACACTAAACTGAGAGATAAATATTTTATACTGTTAAAATAGTGAGAAACTTCAAACATAGTTTTTCTTTGACTGAGTTGATTTGGGTTACAGAAACTTAAAAAAACTTTTGGATGGTCCTCTCAGTATGTGGTCAGCTATGCCCTCCTATAGTGGAGGAGCTCACCCTAGTGCCCCTCTAGCTATGCTCATTGATAAACTGCTGTCCCATTTGAAAGTGTAAACTGCAGAGTAAGGGAGACCCCTAATGCAACAAAAGTTGCTCTGTTAGTTACTCCCACCAAACACCACCCTGAAAAGAGCACATTTCTGTGGTAGCATCACTCGTTTTTTGAAACAAACAAGCATGGATGATCTTAGTGCTAAAGCAGAGCTGGAAAGGCTTTCTCCCTCATGCAATTAGCAGCAGAAAGGCAAATCACTGCACGTGGTTCTGGAAGCAAAACACCCTTCCTTCCCCCCCTCTTCTCCTCTATACCTCCACGGTGTCAGCTCTGTATGCATTTGTGCATTTGTGTTTTTGCCCTTTCAGATCTGAAAGGAAGGGAAACCAGTAATAGAAACTTCCACCAGGAAGCTCAAGATGGATAATCAAACAGCAAGTAAAGAGAGGCTTTGGGCCAGGCATGTAAGTGGGACTCAGGCACTTCTTTAGGTGCCTCATTCTGACACTCACTCATCACATTAATTCACAAAATCCTGCTCAGCTGCTGTTGAATCTAGTAGAGCATACAGTCCCTTGGCATCTGACTTTGTGATAGTAAAGTTCCCATGGCATTTATCTTTTGCATCCCTCTGCCTATCTCACCTATCAAATTGATGTGGTCTTTATGTTGTCAGCTGAGTTCAACACAGACCCTCTTTATTCCTAGAGCAGAACTGTTTTGTGCAAACTCACAGTAATAAAAAAATTGTAATGCCTATTTTTCCTATAGAGACAAAGTTGGGAAACTTCTCTCTTAAAGCTGAAGACTTTAAAAGCAAATAAACAAAAACGTACTTTGCAAACAAGGAGAGATTTTTTTTAATTAAAACCCAAAAATACATAGAGAATGACAGCAAAAATTCTTTGCCTATTGGAAAAATTAATTGGCTTCTGTTCAGAAAAATCTCTTCAATCTTTTCAAAGATGCCAGCAAAATTCTTGGATCAGATAAGAAGAACAACAGAGGAACAAGCCCCTTCTCATTTATTCTTATCTGCAAAGACAGAGATTCTGATAGCTGCTCCATCACATTTTTAAAAATTATTGGCAGCAAGACTACAGACAGCAGTTCTCAGTGTAGCATCAGAGGTAGAGTTTTGCCTGATGGAGCTGTGAAGGCACGCCCTGTTCAATGTGACTTCATTTTTTTGAAGAATGTTATCTCAAAACAAAATCCCATCAGACCATATTCGTCTGGCTGGGGTCAAAGCCTGCAGGATTCCTTACAGATTTCTTCTTACAAAGCCATCTTCTTGGGAGATGACAGGCAGAATTCCCTGTGGCCTGTGGAAATTAGCACATGAGGAGGGTAACAAGCGGCATGTAAGACCTTTCCTCTTGCTGCCTAGGTGTAGCTTAGCAGATTGTGAGAAGGTTTCTAGATTTGCAGCCTGAACTTTGCCGATTTTTCTGCAAACTTAAACTAGATTTAAGAAAATAGTGCTCAGGAAAGAGAGGCTGACTTCCTACAAACCTGAGAGGCAGCAAGGAAGGGTGTAAACAACTTATTATAGCTTAAGTGGCAAGTACTGAATATATATTCTTATTCTATAGAGATTTTAGGAGCATGGTGAACCAGGACCCTAAAAGCAGGCTTTGTGAAAAGCATCCCTAAAAAGGCTGAGTAAAGAGTTGGGGCTCTAACACCTGTGAGTGACACCTCAGCAACAGAGTGGGACCAACAGCACTGGAGAAGCAAGACATGAGATCCTCCTGGTTTTTATCCTAGGGAATATTGCTAGATAGCTCTCAGGTAAGGTAATTTTATAAAACAAATGTTTATCAGAAGTTGCTTGCAACTTGCACATTAGGGATCTGAGAGAGTCTCGTAACTAAAATATCAGCTGGTGTTACTGGTTCAGGAAACTGTTCTCTACCAACCTAGTACTGTTGTGACAAATTACTATCATTTTAGTTAGCCTAGGTTTTGTTTTTAATTGGATCTATTTAAGTAATAAGCTTTGCAACGGTGACTATTATTTATATACATTTAAAGTTATCAATTATAAACATACATATTTTTTTGTTTGTTTTTTTTTTTTAAATTTTGATTATATCAGAAGCTATTTCTAGGAAGGTTTCATCTGAAGCTCTACAGGAAAAGAAAGAAAAGATAGCGTTACAAAAATATCTATTTCCCAGCTGGGTGAAAGATATCTAGAACAAGACTAAGACTTACATAATTGAAATATTTGAAGACTAAAAAATCCTGGCAGGGATATAATAATTACTTTTCACTAAAGGAAACCCAGAGGCCTCGAGCAGATTTGGAAGGCTAAGTTTAGCAGCTATATGCATACATCTTACAGCAGGATCAAGACCTTTAGTACCAAAATCCTGCAAGCTTCAGCAAGGGGGAAATGTTAATGGCAGAAAATTTTATAAAACCTGCAATACGGGTGCAGTCTGTGAGTGCTACAATGCTGTAGGTTCATCAACGTTGCGCTTTTTCAATAATTGCTTATGGAAAAAAGAATGCTGGAACACTCGCTTATATTATTCCGCTTTTAATTTGATCTGAAAGTTAACACATACATTTATGCAAATCTCAGCTCTGTTTCATGAATTTCACATTTGCTCTTTGAATCTGTCCTCCACTGCTACACTTCTGTTCAGCAGAGTCTCTCTGCCGGTTTCAGGGATGCCATCAGTCTTTCTATCTAACAGCTACATAAAAAAAAATAAAAATTCACTTTGAATTAGCTTCCATAAAGTAATTATTTGATAACTGCAGAGCAGAAAAAAATTTCCTTATCTTTGGCTATTTTGGTTCTCCAGGTATTGTAAAAATAATCTTTGACTATTGTTCACTACTATTTCCAGCCAGACTTATCACTAGAATTTCAGCTTTTAGCAGTCACAACCGGGGGATACAAAGGAAATAATATGATACAGTTAGAGGAAATCAAACCTCTTACAGAAAAGAATGTGTGTTGCCACAAAGGCATCAGAGCTGTCTGCAAATCTCATAGCACATGTGGCATGGGAAATAGAGCTTCCCTAAATACACTAGTCCCTATCACTTTGGCGAAAGAATACTTTCCATTAGCTGTCAGTAGATCATATTTTCTGGAGGAAATGGCCAAAAGTCCATTGATGTTGGCAGAACTAAACACAGCCCTTTAATACCAAAACAGAGCTCAGACTACACTGTCTTTCTAGTTTCCTTCTTCATACATAATTCAGACTGTGGTTTGTAAACTGACCAACTCCTTTTTACAACTATACTAGCAAGTATATATTTGCTTATTTGTTTTGCTCATTTTCATAAGGAAAAGAGACTTACTTACACACTTCTGTAAGTAGTTGTGCAAATATTTATGTATTTATAGGCTAATCTTTATGTCTTCGTGCCCTTAGAATAAGCTTTTAGTAATTTGGACAACTTCGACAAATTTCAGAGAGGAGTAAAGGTTTCCAAGATAATTATTTCCTGCAAGTTTTGTGAAAAGCAAGGGAAGAGCAAGGAGAATTCTGCCATAACCCATTCTTTTTGAAGGTATCCAGCTTCACCTAACATCAGCATGCACAGAAATCTAAAGTATAACATGCATTATGCCTTTCCCAGTAGGATATATTTGAACTTAGTGAAATAGAGAGGAATTTTCTGAAATTTTCTGAAATAGGAAAATCTGAGTGAATTCTTCTAAAAGCCTCATAGTATGTAATTTAAAAATTAGTAGTAGATCTGAATTTTATTTTTCTTTTGCCAGTTAGGAACACTCTTTTCAAATTGCATATATTTTTCCCCCAAAAGGATTATTTTGGTTTTATTTAATATACATTATTAAGCTACCTCTATATGACTTTTATCCTGTCTCCTTAATCATTCATAAGCGTCAAATTTTTTCATTTTTATTGATCAAAGGAGACCAGTAAAATACTTAAAATGTTAGGAAGAACATTTTTTCCATAAAACAAGGGATAAACCCATTTGGCAGCATTAGCTAACAGTATGATTAGCTAAGATGGCTGAAATAATTATTTTTCTTTTTCATCTAGTAGGCTTGAGTTTTCTTGCATCTGTTTGATTTTCAGCAAGTTCTGACAAGTCAAGAGAAAAAAGTACTGAAAAGTGGTGTTTTGTGGTGTTTTTTTTAAAAAAAGTGAGTCTGCAAAAGCCCTTTTGGCTTCATAGATGCATAGAAGGAAGCATGATGTGAACTTTTTCTATGTTGCATAATTTTCAACCTGCCACCTTTAAACAGTTTTTCATAAGATCATGCTTTGCAATAAATGAGGTTTTGTAATAAACTCACAGCTTTATTGGTATTTGATTTTTGAAACTTCAGTAGTTATATGCAGTTGTCCTTTTGAAATTTTGAAACTTTTATTGCCTAGGATATATGAAGTGAGACCTTTTCTCTGCAGGAAGGAATGACAAGATTATTGGAAATAACTAGAATTCTTTATGTAAGTATTTGCTATGTTATCCTTAGTGTATTATTGTTCTTACAATTTTAAATATGATATTAGAATCAAATTCATCCCAGATGGTTACCAAGGGACTCCTTAAATTGGACAGCATGTGAATGTCTTTTCTTGTCTCAATCCCTATTTAGAATTTAGAATGGCTTACACAGGTGCAGCATTTGCATACAAAGTTGTCACATAAGACAAATCTCAAGCTTGAATGTTGCACATCAATTAATTTGCATCAGATAAAAAAGAATCAGTATATCTATGATACGAAGACTCAGGAAGTTTCTTGAGATTTTGAAAGCAGAACATCTATACTTAAGCTGAAAAAAATGAGTGACAAAGTGCTATAAGCACCAAAACCTGAAGACTGAAGTGAGCCTGATTTCATCACTGTCTCTTTCTTCATAATTTGGCAGACCGTTATTTCCATCACACAAATTTCTAAGTAACTTTCTGTATTTTAATGTCTCTGTGACTTAATTTATTATGTACATGAACTACTTCTGAAATTGGGCAATATGGGTGAGTATATACTCAGGTGTATAAATGTAACTTGGGCTTTTAAAGTAGGATTTAAGTGGAAGTTAGATGGCTTAGCTTAAGAAATAAATTCAGAAAACTTGTGCTTGAGAGGCTTTATCACACTGGAGATGTCTGGATTCATATAACTCCCTCCCTTTGAACTTAGACTTACTTAGAGCCCTAATTACAAGACCCTCCAGTTTGATGCCTGGCTTCTTCCTAACTTCCAACATCATTAGAAAGAAGTCCTAAACTCTTGAAAGTAACATAGCTGTCAGTCTGATCACACCTCCTGTAGGTGGGTACTGCTGTGCTCAATGCAAAGGAAGGTGATCAAAGAGGTTTCCCTTCCAATAAAGAGGCATAAGAGGAAGCGTTTTCTTCTAATGACTAATGGTTAGAAGGAGGGGATATATAGAGGAGGGAAACCTGGCTCTATCACCTAAAATCCAGAGTGGAGTCAAACCCAGGTCTGTAATTTACAGGAGGAACATCTTTATTTTGAAGCTATGCCATAGTGTAGATACATTTAAAACTGATTGCCTGTGAGACAGTGCTGGGAGAAGCACTCCATAATTTAATGACTAGGACATTAAGAGGCAGAAAGAAGAAAAGGGTAGGGGGCAGCCCAGGAATCTGTCTCCTACATTCACAAATATTTACTTACTTTAAACAATCATTGTTTGTCAAGAAATACATACCCAGACCTGTAAGTAAGAAGAAAGCACTAAATTCCCACCTTCAGGTCAGGGTCCAAGACACTGGCCTATTGAGCCATAGTCTGGTTTATAGTCCCTTGGTTCAATGCAGATTAAGTTTTAATCCACCCTATAGCAAAGCTTTAGTAAAAGTATTCTCTATTTTCTTTGCTCAGATTTTCTAGGAGAAAGAGAATTATGAACAGTCTCTCAGATA
This sequence comes from Tauraco erythrolophus, assembly GCF_009769465.1. NCBI lineage: Eukaryota > Metazoa > Chordata > Aves > Musophagiformes > Musophagidae > Tauraco > Tauraco erythrolophus. The sequence continues at coordinate 46,887,849 of NC_141466.1, read as the reverse complement.
ATGGATGGCCTGGAATTCATGTGTCTCACTTTGAAAAATTGTCTAGTCATTAATGATGCTATACAGATGGATACACAGAGGGAGAAAGTTCTATTTTGGCAGATTTTTTTTTTAAGATTACAAATCCAGAATGAACTGTTGAAATCCAGTTTCCCCTACTCTGTAAAACAGACTGCAGAATTTTCTGATTTGATTCCTACTGGTACAATATGCCCTGACATATCAGAACATGATGTAGAAAGTCTGGCTGTGGAAGACCATACCACCAATCTAGGCAAGACTAATCCAGTTTGATTCCCTTCACTATTAAGAAAGTGTGTTTGATAAGTTTGAATTTGTTTAGCTTCAGTTTTCAGCCCTATAAAATTTTACTTACGAATCGAGAAGCCTTTCAATGTCATTTTGTTCCCCACATGCATGCTTACAAATGGTGGTTAATAGTTATTATCATTTTTGGTAAGCTAAATCTCTAAGTCTTTGACTGGACGACATATTTTGAAATATTCTCATGGTTCTTTACTAAACCCTGACCATTTTTCAACATTTGTCTTGAATTGTGGGCATTTGAAATGATCAAGGTATGTCTGTTTTGGCCAAACCAATACAAATGATTTGGTAGTATAACCTATTTATTCCTATTCAGTATGTGTCCCTTTTTCTTGCTCTGTGGGCCAAACATCATGCTGAGATTTAATATTTGCTGATTATTCACAATTACCATCAAATCTTCCAGGACTTAAAAATACAATTTGTGCTGTGTGTTTTGATTTTAAATATCTTAATTAGCAATTGTCCAGCTCAGTAAATGCACAATTTGAATTGGAATTGTTTCTAACTTACCTTATTGCTTATTAAAATATCACTTGGTGCTTATTGGCCCCCTTTTTACCAAAACAACTTTGAAAATCTAGCATGTACTTCCCCAGTAGAGTAATACCTTCTAATTTCCTTAGAAAGCATTTGAGGTGCATGTTGTAAGAAAAACAAAAAGGAGAAAATTATAGTGAACATTTTTAAACCTGATTTTTAAACATTTTTAAACCTGATCTAGGGAAAATGTAGGCCCTCTCCGGAAGGAAACGGGGGACCTGGCTACCAGGGATATGGACAAGGCTGGGGTTCTCAATGACTTCTTTGCCTCAGTCTTCACTGGCAAGAGCTCCAGCTGCAGAGACCAAGTCACAGAAGGCAAAGGCAGGGACTGGGAGAATGAAGAACCACCCACTGTAGGAGAAGATCAGGTCCGAGACCATCTTAAGAACCTGAAGGTGGAGAAGTCCATGGGACCAGACAAGGTGCATCCGTGGGTCCTGAGGGAACTGGCTGATGAAGTTGCTAAGCCACTATACATCATATTTCAGAAGTCGTGGCAATCTGGTGAAGTTCCCAATGACTGGAAGAGGGGAAACATAGCCCCCATCTGTTGCAAACTGTCATGAACTGAAGGTATCTTCTCGCAATGAGTTGCAACCCAAGGGGTCGTTGCAATCACCTTGTATATCACAATCAGAAGGCTATTCCAATCACGATGTATCTCAGTTGGAAGGCTCTTCCACCAGAGAGCTTCAGAGCACTGCTCTCTAAGGGCTCCTACCTCTCCAAGGTCCTGGAGGGAAATGCCCCACTCCCAGGAGGGAGTGCCCCACCTTTAACCACCCATGGGTCATGTGGCTTCTGGCTTCCCAGGGTGACTCACAGCACCTGTTTTAATGAACCACAGGTGCTTTCTATCCAACCTGTACAGCAGCCAGAAGACTTCTCTGACAATTCCCTCTTTCTTTTTTTTTTTTTTCTTGAAAAAAAGCCTAATAGCCTTAGGAGTTCCATCATTCTGACTCCACTTTCTGTTGCCACTTATCGAATACCTTTGGGACCAGAACCAAGGGGAAGTCTTATTTCTCATTATACCACGATGGCGGTGGATATATCCATTGGTCTGGTGGTGACGGATACATTCACCCCGGCCGTTCTGGCTGCTTTTCCTGATGATTTATTACCGGGTTGGCCTGTGGCTGCCGCAATGTTCCCGCAAAGGTTTTTTCCGGACTGTAGGACGTGTGTCTCTTTGTTTTGCCTTTCCTATTTCCCCGATTTGACCAGCTGTTAGTGTAGACCTTTGACCTGCAGTTTTTAGAGAGATGACCTATTTTCCCACAAGTATAACATCTCTGTTTCTTAATATGTGAGGTAGCTAGGGCAGTGGCCAGTGTGGTCATCTCATGTTCTACAGACCCGACTTTAGCGCATGTAATAACCATTTCTTCTAGAGAGGGATCCCCTGGCAATACTTCAATGACTCTCCGGCAATCAGGGTTGGTGTGTTATCTTTTGCCAGCTGTCTTGTTAACAAGGCCCATAGTCTGCTGTCAAATATTTGTTTTTCTATTGCCCCTTGCAACCTTTCCACAAACTGTAGAAAAGGTTCCTTGACCCCTTGTTTAATCATAGAATATCACGCCTTAGGCTCCACCATTTCTGTCGTGTGCATTAATGCCTGCATCCCTATTTGTTTAACTTGTTCAAGAATCTGGGGATGCCACTGCGCCTGAATTGCTGGGTTATTAAATACGTGACCTGTTCCCATCAGTACATCTGTGCCGACAGCATAGCACGGGTCGTTTTGGGGCAATTGTACATTCTGCAGTGCCTGATGGTCAGCCAGCTGTCTCCAGATGTTCATGAAAATGGAGTGTTGTACCAGCTGGAACACGACCTGAGCCAGATGTTGAAAGTCATACGGTACCATCACTTCTAAGTTCAACAATCATAATAGTTGTGTTACTGCTGGGGAATTTGGTCCGTACCGCACTACTGCCTTCTGCATATCCTGTATCACTTTCCACGACCAGCCCAAATGTTGATTGGGCTGGTTAGAGCCCGGGAGGGCCAGTTCTATGGGGAATGCACTCGGCCCTCCCCCCATTTCTGTTATAGACGGATCTTTATTGTTGACTGGCACCCCCAGAGCTTGAACCAAATTCCAGTCCCTGGCCTCCATTGCCTTCAACCTAACCTCGTCCCTGAAAAGTACTGGGTCACGAGGTTGAACTGTCGTGGCAGGTGGGGTAACTTTTTCTGCTGCTTTTAGCTGTGCTATAGGGGATAGATATGCTCTCAGGGGGTCCGGCTCCATTAAACGGGCGGATCTTGGCGACCTTTTCCTTGGCTTAGATACTGGTGGCAACTCCCCAGCAGAACTGTCGCTTACTTTAGAGGTCTCTTTCGCGACCTCACTTACGGCAGGGGGGGTTATGGCCTGCTGCAGCGTTTCTACCACGACTGCTAGTTGCTTGGACATACCTTGTAATATTGTCATAACCTGCTGCAGTGTTATTGGCTGCGCCATCTGTACCTGGGCTGGATAGCCGACACTGCGGGATACAAAGTTGCCAGGGATGGGGTCATTTGGTCAAGTGGCGGAGCTGTAGGCATGACAAATCCAGAAGAGGAAGGGGGGGGCTGCTGGGGCAAAGGGTGGGGGACGCTTCAATGCTTCCTGCAGGGAGGGGCAAAGTCCCTGCATGGTCCCCGCATGGTCCCCCGCAACTTTCTTAATCTCCGTGAACAGTGAAGATATGTCAGATTCACTGTCCACGCTGTCTGGGGTCAGTCCTCCCTCAGACAGTTCGTCATCTCCTTCGAAACTTTCACCCACAGATACATAATCTGTTTCCTCTCCTTCTGCCATCCCCTTTTAAATTATATCATCTAGGGCCCCCCATGTTCGTAGCAGGTCGGTCAGGTCCTTTTGTTCAAATACAGTCTCAATGAGTAACTTGTCCCCCAATTTTTTCCAGAGCTCAAGGCTAAAGGTGATACTAAGATCTGCTAGGCCTTCATGCTCTGCTGCCCAGTTCAGTAAATTATAGAGGTCCTCATCGCTTATATTGGCTCCTGCAGCCATTATCACAGACTTAAGGGTGGCATAGGTCTGGTTCTCTTTCACAAGGTTTTGCCCCATCTCTTGTTCCCAGCGGCTCACCTGTTCCAGGTGTCTAGGTCGATCCATTCGCAGCTTCCCTGCCACTCTCAAGCTTCGCTGGGCTCTACCGCACCTTGTCTTGCGGTCCAAGTAGTTCACGTTCCGACGAATCATGTCAGGGTCACCATCTGTCGTGAACTGTCACGAACTGAAGGTATCTTCTCGCAACGAGTTGCAACCCAAGGGGTCGTTGCGATCACCTCGTATATCACAATCAGAAGGCTATTCCAATCACAATGTATCTCAGTTGGAAGGCTCTTCCACCAGAGAGCTTCAGAACACTGCTCTCTAAGGGCTCCTACCTCTCCAAGGTCCTGGAGGGAAATGCCCAACTCCCAGAAGGGAGTGCCCCACCTTTAACCACCCATGGGTCATGTGGCTTCTGGCTTCCCAGTGTGACTCACAGCACCTGTTTTAACGAACCACAGGTGCTTTCTATCCAACCTGTACAGCAGCCAGAAGACTTCTCTGACACTCATCTTTAAAAAGGGGAAAAAAGAAGACCCAGGGAATTACTGGCCAGTCAGTCTCACCTCTGTGCTGGGCAAGATCATGGAGCAGATCCTCCTGGCGACTATACTAAGGCATATAGAAAATAGTAGGTGATTGGTGTCAGCCAACATGGCTTCACTAAGGGCAAATCCTGCCTGACTAATTTGATGGCCTTCTATGATGAGGTTACAACATTGATGGATAGGGGAAGAGCAACTGACATCATCTACCTGGACTTATCCAAAGCATTTGATACTGTCCCACACGACATCCTTGTCTCTAAACTGGAAAGACATGGTTTTGATGGATGGACCACTCGGTGGATAAGGAATTGGCTGGATGGTCGCACTCAAAGAGTTGTGGTCAACGGTTCATGTCCAAGTGGAGGCCAGTGATGAGTGGTGTTCCTCAGGGGTCGGTACTGGGACCAGTGCTGTTTAACATCTTTGTTGGAGACATGGACAGTGGGATAGAGTGCACCCTCAGCAAGTCTGCAGATGACACCAAGTTGTGTGGTGTTGTGGACACGCTGGAGGGAAGGGATACCATCCAGAGGGACCTTGACAGGCTGGAGAGGTGAGCCTGTGAGAACCTCATGAAGTTCAACAAGGCCAAGTGCAAGGTCCTGCACATGGGTCGGGGCAATCCCAAGCACAAGTACAGGCTGGGCGGAGGATGGATTGAGAGCAGCCCTGAGGAAAAGGACTTGGGAGTGCTGGTGGATGAGAAGCTCAACATGAGCCGGCAATGTGCACTGACAGCCTAGAAAGCAAATCGTATCCTGGGCTGTATCAAAAGAAGTGTGGCCAGCAGGTCGAGGGAGGTGATTCTGCCCCTCTGCTCAGCTCTTGTGAGACCCCACCTGGAATACTGTGTTCAGCTCTGGAGTTCCCAACATAAGAAGGACATGGAGCTACTGGAGCGAGTCCAGAGGAGGGCCATGAAGATGATCCGAGGGCTGGAGCACCTCTGCTATGAAGACAGGCTGAGAGAGTTGGGGCTGTTCAGCCTGGAGAAGAAAAGGCTCCGGGGTGATCTTATAGCAGCTTTCCAGTACCTAAAGGGGGCCTACAGGAAAGCTTTAGGGACTTTTTACAAGGGTCTGTAGTGATAGGACAAGGGGCAATGGCTTTAAACTGAAAGAGGGCAGATTTCAATTAGATATAAGGAAGAAATTTTTTACATTGAGGGTGGTGAGGCACTGGAACAGGTTGCCCAGAGAAGTTGTGGATGCCCCATCCCTGGAAGTGTTCAAGGCCAGGTTGGATGAGGCTTTGGGCAACCTGGTGTAGTGGAGGGTTTCCCTGCCCATGGCAGGGGGGTTGGAACTAGATGATCTTTAAGGTCCCTTCCAACCCTAACCATTCTATGATTTCTATGATTCCATGATTTCTACATTTTCAGTAAATTGAGGCCAGCAAGACTAATTCACAAGAGTATTGTATTCAAATGTAATAGAAAATTCCCGGAACTCAGAAGTAGAAGCCACTCACACTTTTGTTAACTGATTCTTGCAAATAAATCATGCTTTTTGCTGTCAACAGGTTATTATGACCTTATTGAGCTGTGAATGTCTGATAGGGGAGGACAACCTCATTCAGTACCAGAAGAAATTTGAAACACAGTGTCCATTAAAATAAATCATTCATAAAAAATTAATGATAGTAAAAATCTAAATACACATCCAGAAAGTTTTTAATCATTAAGCCAGAGCAAAAACATTTATCCATGTACTATTGACAAAGTAAACTTTTAAGTGCTTTTGATGGCTTTTAAAAATATTGATAGTATTATAGATTGAGGTGGTATATTTGAGGAGCTTTACAGGAATAGACCAGTTAAATATCCTCAGGTTCTTTTGTTGTGGATAAGCTAATTGTATGAAAGAAAAAATAATGTTTATATTCTTTTAATACGGGTAGATATTGATTACAGAAAGAACAAGTTGTATTGTCTCTGAGATAACAGTCTAAAGGGACAAACATCTATATTCTGCACTCTTTCAACTTTCCAAGTGGCTCTTGGTGGCATCCCAAAATACTCTATAGTGTCATGGTCTTTGAGAGTATAAGAACTCTGCATTCAGAAGTGCCAGAAGGCAGAAAGTTGTGAAAGCACAAAAAGCTGCTGTGCTCTACAGACGCCACTGTGTCTTGTTGAGTATCAGCTGGAAAGAACAACCACAGACTTGATATGAGGAATCATAGAATCAAAGATCATCTAGTTTCAACCCCCCTGCCATGGGCAGGGAAATCCTCCACTACGCCAGGTTGCCCAAAGCCTCATCCAACCTGGCCTTGAACACTTCCAGGGGATGGGGCATCTACAACTTCTCTGGGCAACCTATTCCACTGCCTCACCACCCTCAATGTAAAAAATTTCTTCCTTATATCTAATTGAAATCTGCCCTCTTTCAGTTTAAAGTCATTGCCCCTTGTCCTATCACAACATGTCCTTGTAAAAAGTCCCTAAAGCTTTCCTGTAGGCCCCCTTTAGGTACTGGAAAGCTGCTATAAGATCACCCTGGAGCCTTCTCCAGGCTGAACAGCCCCAACTCTCTCAGCCTGTCTTCATAGCAGAGATGCTCCAGCCCTCAGATCATCTTCATGGCCCTCCTCTGGACCTGCTCCAGCAGCTCCATGTCCTTCTTGTGTTGGGAACTCCAGAGCTGAACACAGTATTCCAGGTGGAGTCTCACAAGAGCAGAGTAGAAGGGCAGAATCACCTCCCTCGACCTGCTGGCCACACTTCTTTGGATGCAGCCCAGGATACGGTTGGCTTTCTTTGCTGCCAGCGCACATTGCCGGCTCATGTTGAGCTTCTCATCAGCCAGCACTCCCAAGTCCTTTTCCTCAGGGCTGCTCTCAATCCATTCTCCTCCCAGCCTGTACTTGTGCTTGGGATTGCCCCGACCCACATGCAGGGCCTTGCACTTGGCCTTGTTGAACTTCATGAGGTTCTCACAAGCCCACCTCTCCAGCCTGTCAAGGTCCCTCTGGATGGTATCCCTTCCCTCCAGCGTGTCCACAACACCACACAACTTGGTGTCATCAAAGTAACACTTCGAAGTAGCAAATGGAGAATGCAGGCATGAATTGTTGAAACTTTTATTCACTAGTTCTTTAAGGTTGAGATGGAAAGAAGAAAAGGAAGTAGTGAAGAAAGTGACTGATTTAGTGATGCTTTCTGCAGCCAGTCAATTAGAAAACTCTCCTAGGAATTGAGGAACAGGAGGTCAAGTGCCTGCTCTGAACTAAGCAGAGCATAGCTGTGCTTGATCTTTTCTTCCTATGTTATTACTATTAGCAATGGACTGTTTTGGAATGGGTTTCCAATTTTTGAGAAAGATTCTCAGTCTTCATAATATACCAGTCTAGAAAGGACGCATTTTCTTGAAATTCATGAAATTTAACAGATGAAAAAATGCTTCCAACTCTGTAACCTGTATTTCTGAAGTAGAAAGAAATGGCTGTATTCTTCAGAAATATATCCTCTGTCTCAGAGAATTCAATCCTTTGGTATCTGTTCAGTCATATTAACACCCATTATCTAGTAAAATAAATGACTGATCTACATTCATTTTAGGGAGAAAAGAAGTATTATTGCTCTTACTGCAATATTTAATAGGAATAACTTTTATTAGAACCAATCAGAACTCTCAGGTGGGCTAAAGCCAACCAAAAATGATATGCCATTTACGAATTTTAAATATGGAAATATTGTTTGAATATCTAGTTCTTTCCTAAATCACGTTAAGAACTTTACCACTTATTATTTTTGTGCAATAATAACATTGAATCATCTTTGATATTAAAGTTTAAAGGACCAATTGTCAAAAGCAATCAGCAACTCAGCAGCTCCTGGTTTGATACCAATATGAGAAGACATATAAATGAATCAGAGAAATATTCTTAAGTATTCAACTCTCAGCATGTCCCACTGAGAAGAATGGATCTGTTGAATGCGTAGTCTTGAGAACAGAACTGCTTCATTTAGGTGACTAAACGGGCTCTGAATTCTTTTGACAGTTCTACAGGAATAAAGCCTCACAGACCAAAACACTGTCCTATTATAAAGGAGACACATTGATGGTAAGATTCTCATACCACTATGTTAATTTACTTCATTCGTAATTACTTGTATCTTGCTTATAAAAAAAATAGATGATAAAATATGTAATAAAAAAGATATGGTTTTAGAACTTCCCAAAATGTTTTTTTCCATCTAAAGAGAATTTCCTCTACAGTGACCCAATCTGCTGGGCCTCTCGGTTGGATTTCTGAGGATATCTGCAATAAATTGAGTTATAAGCTCAGGGATACAGAAGAATTTCTTTCTTCTTAAGAATACACCTTTTGAGATTACTGAATATGTATATGCAATTCCCTACTGAACCTCTGTGGATTTACTGGAAACTGTTTACCTCCTTGAATATACCTTCGCAGCTTCATAGGTTTTTAGAGCAAAATGATCCTAATTTAATGACTTGTATATTACCCATAGAAACGTTTCTCCAAGTCACTACTTCCTTGGACACGTTTATTTGGCGTTTGTTTCAGGCAAGGTCTCAGTGGCCCAGAGTTGTGTTACCCCTTTGTGCCTTTAAAACTACGAGTGGCAGTTCCTATACAGGAACAGGGGTATTAGATGTATGTGACTGGCAGCAAAATAGCCATAAAAGATTTCTTCCTCTTGAGTCAAGGGAGCAGGAGAGTCTCAAAAAGTTTTAAGGGTATGAACAGAAATGCGAGATTTCTCCTATTTTCCCCATCTTCCATCTTGGAAGTACTGGAAAACCTTAATTGTCTCAGAGAACCCTTTCTATTTTCAATTATTCACTAAAATCTGACTTGAGGAATGGAGTGTAGTGTTTGTCTTAAGTATCTCCATTTGGATTGCCCCAGTTGGTGAGATAACTTGCATCAAGTGATATAAATGATTTCTACATGTCCATTTGCTTTGATTTTTCACATTACACCCATCTTCTCGTATCAGGAAGGTGTCACTAACTAGCGCTAATTGGATTTGGCTCTGGACTGAGTGGGAAGACAGACAAGTTGTGTCAGTAATTCTAGTTTATTCTGAGCGCTTCTTTAACTGAGCTCAAAGAAAAAATCTGAAGTTCCCAATGCAGCATTCCATTTACCCAGATCACCTCTTGCTTAGCTTTTTCAAGCATAAATCTCTGTGGGTTAAAGTACATATTTTAAAATCACAGAGAACTACTCAAACCTTTTTAGGAAATTAGACATGATCCATTATGACAAATAAAATCATTATGAAAGTAAGGTTGAGGATATGCATTTTTAAATGAACAGTAAAAAATTAAAAAAGAGAAATAAGGTTGATTGGGAAAGTCCCCATTTGTGCATGAATTTTAAATAATTCTTTGCAGCCTGACACTTTTTAGAAAATTTTCCTTGTCTTTCCATCTCTATATCAGATAAAGCAGGAAAGTAGTAGAGAAAAATTTCAAGATTAGACTGTACATTTCACAGATGCATGAGTAAAAATGGGATGTTTCTTTGATGTTTTCTTTTACTTTGACTTTTTTGGTGCTGCTAACATCAGATGTATATACCATGAACAGGATGTAAAACGTACAACTGAATTAAAAATAAAGAGATCTTAATGTAAAGGGTTTTTTTAATGTTCCTTTCTTTAAGTTGTTTTTTTTTTTGACTTTTTCTATTTTATTGTTGTCACATCATTAAGATTTTACTTGGAACCTGGTGTACTAGAAATCTGCAAAAAGGCTAATGAGTTACTTGCTCTGGGAGCTGTCACATATGGTAATACATGAGAAGCACACTGAATCAAAACATTTAGGACCACTCTTAATTGTTTTTAGAAATATCAATAATCCGTTTTGCCTTAGAGCTGTCTGCCAGTCTCTCTCATTCATACAGTTTGACTAATTCCCTTCTCACAAACTCAAATGCAGCCCATGGTATTTGGATCACTTGCCTCTCTCTCACATACCTGTCTACTTAAAAAGATGCCTGATTTATTGCAATAAGTATCTAGATATGCACATGGGGCTTACTTTTTAGAATAGAGGGGGGGTTTAATTCTTTTTGTTCTTTGAGATTCATATATTTACAGCCTCATGTAAAGTTTGTCGCATGCTCTGCAGATACGGAGGCCCAAAGCATCCAAAAGAAGCAGCTTTTAGAGAACAGCAGTCAGGGAAAAGATGAGTGAGCTAGTCTAGATAAAGCCATACCACTGGAATTTTAAACCATGTGGAATTTAATTGATCAGAGGGTAAAACAAAAAGGCAGTGGAGTGAATCAAGGAATGTCAGGCATGCCACAGGCAGTGGAGCACAAGATGCTCTGAGCTAACGCTAGCTGAAATGGCAAATTCACACAGGGCAGCAGCACAGGCATGAGGATACACCACTCCAGGACACAAACTGGCTCACGCAAAACCAGCTTGGGTTATCAGCTCATGGAGCAAAATTAAACTACAGCCTAGCTTATCCACCCACAGACAACTGAGAGTTGGCTATAGGTTTTTTGGTAAATATAATAATGAAAAAAAAAAAAGGAGAAGCCTCAGGAAATGCATCCTGCAGGTTTCTTTCACAGCTGAGTGGAGTAGAGGCTGCCCTCCCTAAGCTCTCCCCATTACAAGCGGAAAGCAAAAAATAGAAACCTCGATAGAGCTCTGAAATTTTATAGCTCAGCAAATCACACTTTCTTCCAGGTGTGAAAAATCAGGCCAAATTTTTCTAAGAGAGTTACAAATATCTGTTGCATGATTATTGATAGTGCTTGTTATCTACCAAAAGATTATTTTCTAACTCTCATTGGAGTGACTCAGATTTTTCAGGTTGCCTTCAGCAAGCTTTGGATCAGGCCCATACACAAAGACCAGAAACATAGACTTTCATGGATGTACAGATAAATGTGAAAAATATTTTTCAGTAATCTTTCTAGCAATTCTTTTCAAATTCCTGAAGTTCTTTTATTCTTACCTTGTCATTGGCCTCTGGCTTTTCTATCTCTCAGCTTTTCCTTAGATTTCCAGAACTTTATGTAAAATCCTTCGAGAATTTTCTGATGTGAAAGACCTTTCTCATGGAACTTGAAATTCACCTTTGTGTATTTTTCACAACGTGAAACCATTCAGTCAGAACTTGTGTACTAGTTTGCACAATTAATGATGTCATTTTTTAGTACTTTTCTACTGTCTTGTGGGTAGACTACTTGGTTTTATAGGCAAAAAATCAATTCACTCGTGTGTGATTCACATCTAAAAACGCATCGTATGTCCAAGTGGAGACCAATGATGAGTGGCATTCCTCAGGGATCAGTACTGGGTCTAGAACTGTTTAGCATCTTTGTTGGCGACATGAGCAGTGGGATTGAGTGCACCCTCAGCAAGTTTGCTAACACCAAGCTATGTAGTGTGGTCGACATGCTGGAGGGAAGGGATGTCATCCAGAGGGACCTTGACAGGCTGGAGAGGTGGGCCTGTGAGAACCTCATGAAGTTCAACAAGGCCAAGTGCAAGGTCCTGCATGTGAGTCGGGGCAATCCCAAGCACAAGTACAGGCTGGGAGGAGAATGGATTGAGAGCAGCCCTGAGGAAAAGGACTTGGGAGTGCTGGTTGATGAGAAGCTCAACATGAGCCGACAATGTGCGCTGGCAGCGAAGAAAGCCAACCGTATCCTGGGCTGCATCCAAAGAAGCGTGGCCAGTACCTAGAGTACTGCATTCTGCTTTGGGACCCCAACATAAGAATGACATGGATCTATTGGAGTGAGTCCAGAGGAGGGCAGCAAAGATGATCCGAGGGCTGGAGCACCTCTCCTCTGAAGACAGGATGAAAGAGTTGGGGCTGTTCAGTCTGGAGAAGAGAAGGCTCTGGGTTGATCTTATTGCAGCCTTCCAGTACCTAAAGGGAGCCTACAGGAAAGCTGGAGAGAGACTTTCTACAAGGGCATGGAGTGATAGGACAAGGGGCAATGGCTTTAAACTGAAAGAGGGTAGATTTCAGTTAGCTATAAGGAAAAAAACTTTTCACTCAAAGGGTGGTGAGGTACTGGAACAGATTGCCCAGAGAAGTTGTGGCTGCCTCACCCCTTGAAGTGTTCAGGGCCAGGCTGGATAACGCTTTGGGCAACCTGGTCTAGGGGAAGATGTCCCTGCCCATGGCGGAGAGCTGGAACTAGATGATTTTTAAGATCCCTTCCAACCCAAACCATTCTATGATCATTTGAAAAGCAATATCTTGCCCTCTTCCCAAAGAGACAGAACTTTTCACAGGTTAGACCTTTCTCAAAACCTGAGCACTTCATTTCTTCTTAATAACAGATAAATAAATTCACAAAACTTTTATCATTCGTTTTGGGTGGTGTCAATCCCTGTACAAAGTCTCAGGACCAGAATACAATGACATTGCACTGGTGACAGCCACACGTGGACAAATGTGCAGTCTTTCACTTTCTTATCTACGTATTCCTGTTCCTTAGAACATACGGTCTTAAAATTACTCACTTCCCTCTGTTACTCTATTGTCATGAGCCAGATCTCCTGGCACATGTTCCTAGCTAACACTATATTGACTTCTTTTCTTCTCTTTTGCAAACAAGAGAGCTGTGTTCAAAGTGATTAAATGTGGTCTCATTAGTGCTCCTCACTTGTTACTCAGTGCTGCATATTTTTGCTCAGATGTTGCCCCAATGCCCCTGAAATGGTCTTGCTGAACTAGGAAAAGACAAACCCCAAGACTACCAGTGTTTTTGAATGATCTTTTCAAAGGAGTAGGCACTTCATCCCATCTTGACTGCTTTTTCTGGCAACAGCAACCATTCCTGTTGTTTGTAAGTGGTCATACTGCCGCTCTCTACCAATGTGATGATTTTTTTCTGTTGATTGGGTAGCCTTAATCTGACCTCCCTTCTCTTTTCCCTCTGGTGCCAATTACTTGCAGCATTATTGGAATGGACTCTGCTGGAAAACATATGCCAACTAGGAAAACAATGATGCTTCCAACTACTTTCCCCACATGCTTCTAACACAAGCAGGTATTTGTTCTACTGTAGTTCCTGAGTTGATTTGTGCTTGGCACTGTTAGTGTTGCCATTAGCACCTGCTTGACCACATGAGACATTCGGCTAGGTGGTATCTGAGAGAGCTTGAGCTAATTTACATTGAAAATACCAGTTTCTTCTTTAGTACCACTAGATGAAACACTGAATCATTTGCAAACCTATGGTCTAATTCTACGCCATGGAAATTAGCAAAAGCTTTCTCATTGCAAGAAACAGATCAGGCTCAATAGCCGTCCCTTATGAAGTTTATTTTTATATGTATGTACTACATAAAGCATGTTTCTGTCATGTTTGCTTCCAAGTTTTTGCACAGCCATGGTTTTTATTGAGGGATTTTTCTTTTATTGTCTGTTCATCTTTCTGTTTCCCTTGTGGAACTATTACATCCACTTTCTGCTTGTTGTCAATTTAACTTGAGACTTATAAAAGTCCTCAAACTGAGATTTTTCCTTTAAATATGGTATTCCAAGTCACTTCAGTGTCTCTCTGAGCCGTGGAAATGAACACAGAAAGATCAAATACTTGCCAGTATGTGACTGAATCTTTTCAGGAATATGGTATTTACTTACTGCTATCTTTATTAAAGCAAGAGAGGTGGACATTAGGCAGGTCAAGCCGAGTTACAGCTAAACTGATTGTGCCTGCTTTTGCTTCGTGAATTAATTTCTCTCTTACATTCATGTGTTCCAAGAAATCCTTAGATTCCAGGCACTCATACTTTTTGTGCAAGGCTATCTAAGTATTTATTGGCAAAAATAAATGCTGAGAACCTTTGGGACAGACTTGAAAAGTATGCTTGCCCTCCCTGTTTGGTAGAGAAATTGACCTGTGCTGCTTGAAGTTTGTCAACTCTTCTCCTTCTGGTCTAATGCGTGATTCCAAATTATTATACATTTGGAAAATATTTCCTGACTTGCTGATCATTTTCACGATTAGCTTCAAAGCTTGAAACATTTAAGGGGCAATGTCTGTCCTAGGTAGCTTTCTGCTGACACTGCATTTGCCTTTATTGTACCCTTGTATATCGCTTTCATGTATCTTCTCTTGCACAGCTCTGACACCTATGTTCAGAATGGGCAGAGCCTCAGGAGGTCTAGCTTTCAAATCTGAGCATGAATGAGAAAATGAAGGGTAGTATTAGACAAGATGTTAAAGTGAGTCATATGTTCTTTAATTCACACTTTTCCTTCATGTAGACATTTATCTTCTGGGATCTGTACTTGTGTCCACCCTGGATATCGCAGCAAGGGAGAGGTTCTGCTGCTGCTGCTAGGCTTTTAATCACCAGTATAATTGTTCCAGCTCCCCTGCATGTGTGGCCACAGGGAAGCTTTTTAGCTCAGGCACAACACACTTCAATGTCAGAGGAAAACCTGCATTGCACTTCAGCTCCTTACAGAATGATTCTTCTTCCATTATATCATCTGGCTAAAACATTGTGTGGAAGAAGGTTTACACATTAGAGTTTGAGGTACTAGTGGATGTAGTGTATTTGGGTTCAGGCCTTCCTCCTACAGTTAGGGAATGGGGTGTCAAGGTAATATCTAAGGACAATACCCTAGCTATCCAACAATAAGCTCTGTTATACTCTGGGGCAGAGATTTTCCATGCCTCCTAAAGACTGAGTCACTGGTGACCAGGAAGGCAAGAATTATGAATTTAGATGAAGAGCAATGGAATTCCCACCGCGCCAAAATCTGAGTCACTGGTGACCAGGAAGGTAGTTTATATCATCTCCAGACTGTAGATGGCCTTGAATTCTGGGTGAATGCTGTAACTGCATGACTGTTATGAAGAAGACGTATATAAGAACATAATACTTATCTTTTTGGGATACTCGGTGAGATTTATGTATATTTAATTTAGATTATGTAACTATGCATTCAAAACAGCATTGCAAAGAAACAGTGGTTGGGACATGTTTGTTGTCCCGAAAAAGGCACTTCTTAAAATGTGGGTATAACTATAAATTCTGGTTGTAAATACAAATTTACTATAAATTTCTAAATTTACTAAACTATAAATTTCTGGATTGTAAAAGAAGGTGCCTTGTGAATTTTTTGTGTCCAGGTTAGGCAGTCCTGTAAAACAGGTAGGCAGGATGATACTCTGGGACATATAAGGCTTTGGATATCAGAATCTACCTTTTGCTTCCAATTTCATAAACATATATATAATCTCAGTTTTCTTACTAGTAAATTTTAGCTCTAATTTGAATTTATATGTGAAGAGAGTAATATTAGGAAACTGTTAAATATAGGCCACCTTTGAGTCTTGATGTTCGCTGAATATTTAAAATCTGTTGCAGGATTTCTCATACAGACTAGTACAACACACAGTGTTCAGATATAGGAGACCCATGGATTTATACAGTGATGTGATTATATTCTTGTTTTAGAGTGTTAAATTCCTCCTAGATTGTCTTTGGTTTTGGATATTTAAAATTCTAAGAAAGAATGTGTTGTGGAGAAGTAGAGAAAACCCTTCAGATCTTTTTTGAAAACATTTAGTATTGTTTTAGAAAAGTATGTTGAAATTAATTTATGACCGTTATCTTCTACTCCATTAAATGGTAATAAGGTTTTAAAAAAAATGTATTGCCAAGTAAAAATGTTCTTCTACCATGAAAAAGTTTATCATACAAAAGTCATCATGAAATGACAGGGCTTAGTACAGTGATGATATGATATTTAAAACCATAAGAAATTTAATTGGAATAATAGATTTTATTTGGAATCAAGAATACAATGGGATTTTTTGGTTCCGCAGATACTAGAGAAGAATTTAGATCTCCAACTGGAATAAAAGATTTGTCACTAACTTCAATTCCTAATTATTGATTATTATAAGACAGGATATGTGATAACTGTTAATAGAAAAAAAAAAAACCAAACTCAGAGAGAATCATAGAATCATAGAATCATAGAATGGTTAGGGTTGGAAGGGACCTCAAAGATCATCTAGTTCCAACTCCCCTGCCATGGGTACGGAAACCCTCCGCTACACTAGGTTGCCCAAAGCCTCATCCAGGCTGGCCTTGAACACTTCCAGGGATGGGGCATCCACAACTTCTCTGGGCAACCTGTTCCAGTACCTCACCACCCTCAGAGTGAAAAATTTCTTCCTTATATCTTATCTAAATATACCCTCTTTCAATTTAAAGCCATTGCCCCTTGTCCTATCACTACAGGCCCTTCTAAAAAGTCCCTCTCCAGCTTTCCTATAGGCCCCCTTTAAGTACTGGAAAGCTGCAATAAGATCGCCCCGGAGCCTTCTCTTCTCCAGACTGAACAGCCCCAACTCTCTCAGCCTGTCTTCAGAGGAGAGGTGCTCCAGCCCTCAGATCATCTTCGTAGCCCTCCTCTGGACCTGCTCCAGCAGCTCCATGTCCTTCTTATGTTGGGGACTCCAGAGATGAACGTAATATTCCAGGAGGGGTCTCACGAGAGCAGAGTAGAGGGGCAGAATCACCTCCCTCGACCTGCTGGCCACGCTCCTTTGGATGCAGCCCAGGATACGGTTGGCTTTCTGAGCTGCCAGTGCACATTGCCGGCTCATGTTGAGCTTCTCATCAACCAGCACTCCCAAGTCCTTTTCCTCAGGGCTGCTCTCAATCCATTCTCCTCCCAGCCTGTACTTGTGCTTGGGATTGCCCCGACCCATGTGCAGGACCTTGCACTTGGCCTTGTTGAACTTCATGAGGTTCTCACAGGCCCATCTCTTCAGCCTGTCAAGGTCCCTCTGGATGGCATCCCTTCCCTCCAGTGTGTCCACAACACCGCACAACTTGGTGTCATCTGCAGACTTGCTGAGGGTGCACTCCATCCCTCTATCCATGTCATCAACAAAGACGTTAAATAGCACTGGTCCCTGTACTGACCCCTGAGGAACACCACTCGTCACTGGCCTCCACTTGGACATTGAACCATTGGCCACAACTCTTTGAGTGCGACCATTCAGCCAATTTCTTATCCACTGAGTGGTCCATCCATCAAAACCATGTCTTTCCAGTTTAGAGACAAGGACGTCGTGTGGGACAGTATCAAATGCTTTGGATAAGTCCAGGTAGACGATGTCAGTTGCTCTTCCCCTATCCATCAATGTTGTAACCTCATCATAGAAGGCCACCAAATTAGTCAGGCAGGATTTGCCCTTAGTGAAGAAACTCAAGTCAGATAATCCCTTGTACATAACTCCTGTCTAACATATGAAGCCTCCTCATAGGAGACAGAGGTCAGCACTTGGCTCAACATCATTTAACTTTCCTAATACTGAAGTAAAATAGAAGATACAGCGATCTTCTGTGTTAGCTATACTGATTTAGAATACAACAGAGTTGTTTGTACTCTAAATCTGCTTTGATATTTGTCCACTGCCTGTTACTTCCCTACCCAGTCTGATCATTGAGCTGGATACTCATCTGCTCTTGACCAATGACATTACAAAGGCGCCCAGGAATGGATACCATCCATCTAATCTCATCTATTTATGGTAACCAGGAATAGTTGTCATCTATGCCCAAAAAGCAGATTGTAAGGTAACCTTCAGAGATAGGCTCTGCTACCAAATCCATGGGATTAGACAACTGCAGAGGATTTGAGGAAAGGCTGCATTTCCTTTTCAACAATGTTTATACCAATATAAAGTACACTTACATGTGTTGAAGCTTGCTGGATACCCAGCAAAGCATTAGAGAGCAGAATGTTACTAGAAAAAGTACAAGGAAAAGCTTTTTAACAAATAAATTATCAATAGAAATTTAAAGTTTTGGCTTAGTCAAAATCAGTTGTAAACTCATACTGAATTCAGTGAACAGCTTTGGCAGGGAGAAAAAAAGAAGAGAGAAAAAAATTATGAAAGTTGAAACATTTATTTCTGATATTTTAAAAAGTGTGTTGAAATTAAAATACCAACATTTAATTCTAATAAGAGAGTAAAGGACACAAAAATCAAATGATTCGTTTGGAATCTGATTACAAATTTTGTTCACCTCAAAGGAACAACAAAGAAGAAAGAAAAAAGGCTTTATTTCTGCAGCAAAACCTAAAGTATTAAAAGAGCAGGTTGACCCCAAACAATTTTTATTTTTTCATTCAGTCACTGCGCTGAAAAATCAATTATTCAGATCAGTTTACTTCCCAATGTTCTGAGAACTTTCTAGCTGCCTGTTTGTTTTCATGTAAAAACTGCAATGTTGATTTTCACTTTTAAAGCACTAAATGAGAAATTTTTCTCTCTTCTCTTGCTGTCAGCTTGAGCCACGTTCCCATTGTTATAATGAAAGCTTGATCCCTCTCTTGCAAAATATGTGGGATATAATAAAAAAGTCCCTTTTTTTTTTTTTTTGTTTAGGATGCTTTGTTCATCAGTGTCCTAAACCATTTGTTTCTTAACCTTCAAGGCATGTTTCAAAGCCTGCCTGTTTGCATGAATGTTGGCATGGACATAAGGCAGATGAGGATTAGATTTGTATGATTAGGAAATATAAAAAGAAGCTTTAAGATTTATTTGGCTGTAACTCGTTTATCAAACAAAATGTGCAAAGAAAGCACTGTGTTATTATAATTTTTACCTTGTACAACTGCCTTACAATTTCTTTTCAGTTCTAACTGAAGTTTGCCTAAGCTTTGAATCATTCATTTCATTGAAGAATTTAGGCAAAAATCTGATTGGTAAAAGTAAATTCTAAAAATATTTAAGAGTAGTGTTCAAAAAGTAATAAAACTCTTATCATTTTAGCAGTTCTAATAAATGTTTTTTTCTCAGGACACGAGGTCTTGAACCTGCTCTCTATGGCAGACAGGTAGACCTTCAAGAAGGCCATCAAACTAAGATGACTGAACTTTGAAACAAGTGCTACATGACTCAATTCCAGAAGAATAATCAGAAAAAAATCCACCGGTGCAAATGGGACAGCCATTGGTGCAGGCACTGAGGACCAAGCTCTCTCCATCTGAGGATGCATGCAAGGTAAAAAAAATGTCTGCAAAGGTGTTGATCTTTCATCACATAGAGCAGACCAAGAGGCAGATGAAACATAGGGTTGTTAAATGGAATAACATATTTTTAACTCTGTTTTTCATCCTTCATCTGTCTTAGGGTCCAATGATAGAACAAACATTGCTCTTCAGTCTATGGTGTTGTAAGCTGCTTTATCTTTCTGTTACATGATCTCAGTTAATATTTTTTGCTGTAGATTTAGATGCACAAAAAATTATCGTAATTTCCAACAGTGCTGGATAACCATAGTTTCTGTTGAGGTGACATATTTCGTGGCTGTAACATCAGGACAGAAGAGGACAAGGTATAAATGGAATGTATTGCTCACTTTTCGCTGCCTAGTGGCTACCTCGAAGTGTGAGATTATTGATGGTTGTCTTATCAGGAACTTAAGGGGATGGCATCATTTATTTATGTTCCAGTAAACAATTCTTAAACTTCCTCAAAAATATCTCTGTGAAACTATGGACTTCTCCTCCTTTCATTTTTGAGGAAAATGAGTTATAGTTTTGAGAGAGTTTTATTAATGTCACCTAGATATTTTAAATAATGACTATAATTTACATTTTCTTTCTTCCATCCTTACGTCAATATTTTGCTAAATATATTGTAGACTATGCATTTTAAAGATAGGTGTTTGATGTCCCTGTTCTGATCATACAGGGGAATGAAGTACATCTTAGGACAAATGTATGCTCTAAATTAAACCAGTGTGAATTGGATTGATTTGGGTAGAATTGCAAGTTTATGCTGATGTAAATGAAAGAAGAATTTGCTAGTTTTGCACAGAATGGACTTCTGAATTGTATGCTATCAGTGACAAGGACTTGACCTGGTTCATGTTTCTCAGTCTTACATCTGTAATGTTACAGATGATGTTCAGAAACCGTCATAATTAACCAAGTGCAATTTTATTAATCTAGTTATGAAAGCAAGGCATATGAACATTTGTAATGAGGTGGAGCATGGGAAAGAACATGGCATTGCTGCATTTTCAGTAATTCTATTTCTCTTATTTAGAGGACATAAATTATGGGAAGAACATTCAGGTCACATAACAGGCATGCGTAATCATAGAATCATAGAATGATTTGGTTTGGAAGGGACTTTAAAGATCATCTAGTTCCAAACCCCCTGCCATGGACAGGGACACCTTCCACTAGATCATGTTGCTCAAAGTCCCATCCAGCCCGACCTTGGAACATTAGCAGGGATGGGGCATCCACAACTAACAGAAAAACAATAAATAGATTATAAAAAGTGTTCGGCCAGGTGTATGGAGAGGTAATCTGTGTAACTACATTCAGAATATATTATTTAGATGTATTTTCTTTTCTAGATAGATTTAAATTTCCTACAGAGACAATATTTCTGCTACTGATAACCACAGAAGCACATCCTTCAAACTATTTGGGTCGTCATATTGATTGTGGCTATAGTTGTAACTGAGAGAGACAGAAAGAACACAATAAACAACAGATTTTCATAACATACAGGGATATTTTTGTGGTGCTGACGTAAATAATATTCTGATTAGGTTTAAAATGAAAATAATTGAAACAGAAATAAGTATCCAGGATGTTTTAAAGCTTTTACTCTATGGTCCTCAATTACACAGTTATTGTTGATTTAAATTGCTTGATTTTTTTTTTTTTTTCATTTAGTCTCAGGGAATGAGTGCTTATATTCCTCAACACTTTTAGTCTTTGGATAAATAATCATCTTTAAAATACATCTCAATCACATTTACTTCAGAAAGGTAATTAACTATGGATCTCCAGAGTAAAAAAAGAAATAGAAAGTTGGGGAAAAAAGAGCAATTACAAATTATACGGTATTCTGCTTATATAAGCCACACTTTTGTGTGTGTATGTGGAGGAATTCACTAAATGTGATGTGACACTCATCAATGTACTCTTAACATACTGATCTCAATATGAGAATGCCCGAAATTGGGGAAATAATTCAAAAGCATGAAGGAAGCCATGGTGAAAATGTCATGCTGAATCCTTTCCATAGAATTCTTTCTTCAGCAGGAAAATATTGATTGAAGAATATCATTAGTTCTTGCATGAATTGATGATAAATCGAGTGAAAGGTTGTGCCCAACTTTAGACATTGACTAAAGGAAGGCTCAGGGACAAATTCAGAGATTCTGTCTTCTGCGCTTTATGAAATACTGATGCTTCACCTGTCTTCTAGGAGTACTTCATCCGCCCAACCAAGCAGCCTAACAGGAAACATGGAGTATCACACAGAATGTCTGGGGTTGGAAGGACTTCTGAAGATCATCTGGTCCAACATTCCTGCTCAAGCAAGGCCACCTAGAGCCAGTTGCCCAGGACTGTGTCCAGACAGATTTTGGATATCTCCAAGGACAGAGACTCCACAATGTCTCTAGGCAACTTCTGCAAGTGTTCAGCCACCGTCACAGTGAAAAAGCGTTTCCTGATGTTCAGACAGGACTTCCTGTGTTTTAATTTGTGTCCATTGGCTCTTGTTATATCACTGAAAAGACCTTAGCTCTGTCTGCATTACACTCTTCCCTTCAGGTATTTATATACATTGGTGAAATCCGCTCCAAGCCTTCTCTTCTCTAAGCTAAACAATCCCAACTCTCTCAGCCTTTCCTTATGAAAAATGCTCCAGGAAGGTATAAGGAAAAAAAATCTAAGTTTTCTCTTTCTCTCTCTGATCCATCTTGTATCTTGCTGCTTTTGTGAACAGATTTTTCAGGCGTGTTGCAGCTTCCACATTAAGTATGTTAAAATCTAAACAGATTTTCTCTCTGTGGAAATTGTTGCAGAGGTACTACTGACATCTCTTTCAAGTTCATAATTTCTGTAATCTCTACCCTTTCATCCAAAATCCCATTAAATTGTTCTTTCCTTTAAACATTTTTCTGTTCCTGACTGACTTACAGGACTGTGGATCTCTGCAAGGTGTTACTAGTCTCTAGGAAATCCATGAAGATGATTGGAGGGCTGGAGCACCTCTGCTATGAAGACAGGCTAAGAGAGTTGGGGCTATTCAGCCTGAAGAAGAGAAGGCTCCGGGGAGACCTTCTAGCAGCCTTCCAGTACCTAAAGGAGGCCTACAGGAAAGCTGGAGAGGGACTTTTTACAAGGGCATGTAGTGATAGGACAAGGAGCAAGGGCTTTAAACTGAAAAAGAGTAGATTTAGATTAAAGGAAGAAATTATTCACTGAGAGAGTGGTGAGGCACTGGAACAGGTTGCCCAGAGAAGCTGTGGCTGCCTCATCCCTGGAAGTGTTCAAGGCCAGGTTGGATGAGGCTTTGGGCAACCTGATCTAGGGGAAGGTGTCCCTGTCCATGGCAGGGGGGTTCGAACTGGGTGATCTTTGAGGTCCTCTCCAACACAAACCGTTCTATAATTCTGTGAGTCTGTGAAATGTGTTATGATGACTCAACACTTCCAGGGAGAGATCCTTTTCTTCCCAATGTCTCTTAACTCTATATTCCAAATGCTTTGTCAGTCCCTAACATCTGAAAGATGCTTTCCATGGCATTTCCACTTAATCCTAAATCACCAGAATTCTGCTGTGACCCTTTACTTGAGTGTACTGTATTAGGTACGCTTCAGTCCTCTGGTCACAGTTCCTGGCTGAATGTCTTTGCCAGAGTCGTCTCCCGCAAAATGCAATTATCCAGTGCCATGATGTGGGTAGAATTAGTGAAGTCGAATGTTGTATCAAGCCAAGAAAACATGAACAGCATGTGAAATGAATCTTAGATGTTCAAAGACATTGAACGTTATCTTGGGGGCGTTGTGGGAAAAGAAGAGCTTGACTGGCCAGTTTCTAAGGTTCCTGGGAATCTAAACTAAACACAACCATCTGCTTTTGTTGAGCAGACACTGATCAAGTATGATCATTTTTTCTTTGACAATTTGACAATGCTTGGGAACTGTTAAAAGTGCTAAGCAATTTCTGTTTCACAGCTGTATTTCTTTCTGAAGTCTCATCATAATGGAGCTCTAGGTGCTCTGCTTAGCTGCTCTGTTCCTCAGATCTGGTGTGTTATTTAGTTGTTCAACTTAGTTTGCTGTAAATACCATGCTGCATTATGCTATGTTGGTATTTTAAGGGTTTTGAGACTCCTGATAACTATGTACCAAATATGAAAACATCTATTTGTAACTTTTTGGCCTGTAAGTTTTGAATTGCTTTGATTTCTCTGTCTGTGTATTACCACGGTTCCTAAACATACAAAAACAAATGATCAGCTATGGTCAACTTCAACCTCTCTGAACTCAGCATCAACCTTCCAAAATCTATTTAAAATTTGCTGCAGTATAATACCATGGTTCTGGACATAATTTTTCTTGAAATCACTCTCTTTTAAAACAATAGCAGCTGCAGGTACAACTGTGAAGGCTGCCAATCGCTCTAGTGTTTGATGCAGTGTACTTTGGAGGATCTGTATGATACCAATTATGTCTACAAGTATAACCAACTACTGGCCTCTATGATAATGTGGCAACAGTGGCCAGGAGGGTAGTTCATTAATTCAATATGTCAGAACCAATTTTAATACAATAAAAAGGAGGATATTTGCACTGGGATAAATGAACATCACATTTCTCATGCCTATGGACTACCTAGTGGGAGAAAGATGAGGCTGTTTTTTAATCTTTGCCTTCCTTGTTCTCTTCCAATTGCTGGAAGCAACCAGCTCTGTTTGCATTTGAGGATGGGGTCATTTTGTATTCAGTCCAGTCAAGTGGTTTGTATCACTCTGCCTCCCTACATCAAACAGTGCTTCTGCCTGTCAGCTGCTCCAAACTCCAAACAACATCGTCTCTTGTTTTATGGTGTCTTACTGACAGCCTGCATTTTTCCACTGGCCTCAGATGGTTTTAGTGTACATCATTATAACACTGTCATATTTCTCTGCTTATCAGTGTTGCTAGGATTTCATCGTGGCTGGCTCCACAATCCATCTGGAATCAAATTGGTCATTGATCTAATATTGCAGTTTATCAGTATTGCTCGGATTGCATTGCAGATGACTCTGTATACCATCTGGAATTGAATTGGTAGTTAATCTAATAGCATCGTTGCAAATGTGGCAGTTGAATGGTTGCCTCCTTCTGCAGTTTCTGTGCACTGGATGTCTTTACATTTGCTACAGTCAAACTACAGTTATCTTCTTCAATGGAGATCCATGTCTGCTGAATCACTGCTTGTATTTTCCTTTTTTTTTTTTTTCATTTCAGAAGTCAATTTAGAACAAAAAATGTCTTTGTTTCAAAGACTTAAGGCTATGACTCACAGACAAGACATTGTTCTGCCCCTCCTCGCCATGTTATTTCCCAGTGTAATAATTGCACAGAGACAAATCCTTTATTTCATACAATATTAATAATTCAAAAGTGACCTACCAAAGTAAAATTTTAAAACTTGTTGTCAGGGGAAAGAAATAGGCATTTTTAGAAAGCTGTTAGTCCCACTTGTCTTTGATTTAAATTGAAATGATTCGTCCAATAGAGGAAACAGTTTTCTCCATCAACTAGAAATGACCGGTTTAGAGTATGCCTAATTTTTAGGTGGCTGAACTTTCATGTGACGAATTTGCCGTTCTGTTTGCTTAGTTCCTTTCATTTAGCTTTTATATTTACTATAAATCACAAGCTACTTTCGTTTCCTGCTCTTGCTGGAAAGTTCAGTCTACTCTGCTCCAGCAAAGCATTGTCTGTTTCTCAAGAATATCTTCCATCAACTGGAGACTCCTGTATTACGAGAGAAAAACTATTTCTTAGAAAATAGATTTCTCAGAGAGTGATCTGTGGATGTCATAGATCTTAGATTTGTAATATATCTACTCTGTCTTCTACTTCCTAGTTTAAAGTAAATTCCTCCATCTCTGCGGTCTCGATCAGTCTGGGATCAGTTGTTATCTAATACCTTCATCAGCTGTCTCAGTATCTACTTCATTATTTCAGGCAACAGTTTCTCATGTTCCTTCTTCCTACTCCCTCTTCCCCCACACCCCCAGTAAAAGAGCTTTGCCTTCATTTTCTCATTTTTATTCACTAAGTAGTTTACACATTTAGACATGGTATTCTGCAGACAACTTTGGCTTTTCTTGTAGCTCAAGTTATGGCATTCTCTTTACTTATTCTCCTTCTGGATGCTGCCATGCCTGTGTGCCTGTCTTAAGGTCCTGTTGAGGCTATCAGTATGACAAGTTCTACCATGCTTCTAAAGCTGAACTAGTTACCTTTTAAGAAAAAGTGTCAGAGAACAGTTCAAAATGCAGCCGTCTTTGCAGCCACGTCCACACTTTGTGTGCTTCCTCCAGACTCTTCCCTCCTGGAGGCTGTGCTCCTCCCTCAGCACTCCACACCACAGCCTTTCTTGCCCTCGTGGGTCAGCAAAGGCTCTGGCACTCTGCTCTGCACTCGGAGAAAACAGAAACACAGGTCCAGTAACCTGAGGAACCATTCCAAGTATGCTCATGAGGCAAGAAGGCACAGCATAAAAACAAGGCTGAACATGGATTTATCCTGCATAGTTTCTTTTTACAGGCAAAGCCTTATCAAAATGACATTATTTAGCCAGTTAGTCCAATGCACTAGAATTTGTTTTTCCAAATGAAATGGCAGTTGTCTCCTTACATTTTTATGTTCTTATTTTCTCCTACAATAGGAATCCAGAAAGAAGAAAGGAAATTAACTGCAGTTTTCTTCTCTGTCTTGGTAAAGGAACTGAAATAATGCAATTTTTGCATATCAAGATAATTTTTTACATCATCTCAGAATCTCAAGCAGTCTCTTTGTCCAGCTGACAAAGCAGTGCCTTTTGGGAATGATACTGAATCTTTGAAGAGTCTGGTGTTGCAATGCTTAAAAGTGACAAATATTAATTTAAATTCTGTACATTTTAGTATTTTTTCTGTAGTTTGTTTAAGTTTGTTGCTGTGCTCAGGGAAAATGTTCTAATTATTAATAGATCACACTGGCTTTCCTCTCTTCTTCAAGAGCTTTCCTAACATTTTCATAAGTGTATTATTGCCTGGTATAAAGTTTTAATATTAGCCAGACGGGGAGAAATATTTATCTTGGTCTCTCATGCCTCATCTATTTTTGTTTTTCTGTTTAGTGTTCACTGTTCATTAGAAAGTATTATTTATCTCTACTGTGGGAAGCCTTCCCAGTACACCAATGGATATGGTAATCATCACTATTGGGAATCCACAGAAAAAAATAAAGACTAAAACTATTGGCATTTTCCATTAGACTTTTTTGGTTGTTGTTTTTAAACAATACCTTTAATTTATCTTCACTGATAACGTACATTTGATACTGGAGGATTCAGACCTCCCTTCAAATACAAAAGCTTCAGAATGGTAATGACGCTAATTCCATCTCTGTGAATCCAGAGTAATCTTCTTATTACTAAAGTAGGTAAACAGGACTTGAATCAATATGAAAAAAATTAGAGTCTGGCTAAATAACTGTTTTCCTTGAGTAAAAGACAAGTTAACAGGTGTGGTTGTTAAAAGATGGTTACCACTGTGGAACAGTAAGAATGAAATACTTCTCCAATAATGGTAAAGTTAAAACTCTCAAAATCCACAGTGGTATAAAGATATAAATTTTTAACCAAGCCAATAACTGTTCCAAAACTGAATATAGTCTAGTCTACACTAGCAGTTGGGAAAATGTATATTTTTTGATAGATTTGGTCTTCTGTCATCAAAGACCATGCTGACAGCTGAACATCTCTTTCAGTATCCACAAGTGACTCAGCACAGAGGTGGGAGCTACCACCTCTACTAAGTCAACGCAAAAAGATAGAATAAATCAGCCTTAGTGTTTTTAAATGCATCACTAGTTCATGATTGTTTTAAAGTACAGCTGGAAGCTGAGTCAAGACACTCCTGAAAAATTAGGTGCATTTTTTTCTGACCATAGTTTTCTTATTCTGTGTTGCTGCAAACCTCCCTCTGTCCTGTAAAAGAGGACTGGAAGAAGACAGGGAGAAAGGCAGAAGAGTCAGATTTGTCTGTTTTCTTTTGAAAACCTGAAAAGTCATCAGGGCTCCTCCTCACCTTCCACCAGCAGTCGAGTGCTCAGACACATGTCCTAATGAGAATCTCATTCCTTTCAGAAGACCCATCTCATTTGTTTGCTGGCTTCTTTATAGCATGTACCTGAACAAAATAGTTCACTGTGGAACAACGACACAATCCAGGGTAACTCCAAAACAAGCTATTGTCCTTAAAAATAAAACTATTATTTGAAAATAATCCAAGTGATGCATTGCACACAGTGGTGGAGGGAGCTTCATTGAAACAGTGAAGGAAGGAATTTGTACAGCTGCAACCTCACTGAATGGCAAGGAGGACAACTTCTTTACCTCTCTTCCCCTATTAAGCCTTCCCTCGGTGTATCTTGCTGCCACAATGTGCCATGCAGATACTAAGGGAAAACAGGCAAAGCTAAGCATGTTTGGAGACGACTCTGAAAAATAACTGAGCATGGGAGTCTGTTTGCTTATTCATGAGTTTAATGTTGCATGAAGTTGCCACTTAGATCATGGCCTAATATCTTGGATCATATGTGACTGTTTAACTTAGCAGAAGCAAAGCAGAGTCTGATTAACCCTTTAATCTTTGCTGAGCCTAGGACTCTGCTTTATCAGCACAATCTATAGAAAGAAAGCAAAAGAAAATTTATTCCAATAGCATTTCTAGTTCTGGTAAACCTCCCTGAATTTCTTTAAATTTCTTCTTTTTCTTCTTTAAAGGTAGCTATTTTGCTATGAGAGGGTTCCACTCTGTTACTTTAAAATGAAAACCATTCGAAAATGAAATAAATTAACATTGGCATATGAACAGCTTGGGGAACAACAACAAACCAAATGAAAAAGAACAAGGCAGCCTGCTACGTGAAAAGCGGAAAAAAAATCAAGAAATCCATTTGCAGAAGTAAAAGCATTAAAGGCAGCAAAATAATCAGGCTAATGGAAAAAAAAATCTGATGAATGCAGTATTAGTGGAAGATGAGGATGTAGTTCACAAGTAAGATGAAATTGTTAAGAGAGTGGATCGATATACATAAACCCTAACATTGTAAAGTAGGCTAACCTCAAAATATTGAATATACCAAAGAAACAGGAAACTGTCCAGAAAAAAAAATAAATAAGGGAGTTAACAGAGCCAAAGGAGGATACTGTCAATGAGAAGACATAGTGAAAAAAAATCACTGTTATTGTGAAAAGGACTAAGTTACAAAGAATTTTTTTTAGTTCATAATGCACAAATTTCAGCCTTTTGTTCCAAGATAAAAGCCTTTGGGACAACAGAAAGCAGCTATTTCCATGTCTACAGTGTGACTATTCCATCCAAACTGGTAAACTGGCAGCAGCCTGTCAGCTACTCTTAATTCTCTCTAACTCTCTGGGTAAAACACCCAGACGGTGAGGCAGGATGGCCAGGGCACTGCTCAATATCCCTGGTGAGGTCCTGAACGCTGGCCTCTGCCTTCAGCATGAGGATTGCACAGGCAGGAAGCAACAGTTTGGGATGATTAGTGAAAGGTCTCCATACTCAGGCCGCTTAGACAGACTGGGAAGACAAATACCAGTGGAAAATGTTAATCGTGTGGAAAAAGCTGTAATTAGCCAGCTTGCTTGTCACTTCAATTTTTAAGACAGCATTTGTATGGTCTGATTGTTTTAGTGGGTAATTAATCATGTTTATGCTAGTTGTTCACTTCAGGCCTGGGATAAGTGGGCACAGATCACATATTTAGTGTATACTGGATTCATTTTCTTAGCTATGTACTGAATAAATATGTGATTATATGCTATTACATTATATTATAAGGTTTATTTCTGTATATTACGCACAAACCGAAGCAAGTGAAGAGTCAACGTTAAATTAACTTAAATGAGTAGCCTTGGAGAAATCTGGTAACTGATGCCCTTAAAATAAATCCTGGAAATAAATCTAAATTTCTGGTTTGAAAAATTGTGATAGTCCTACGTTCAGAGTAACATTGGCATGGCACACTCACAGTTTATTCGGCTGATGTCAGTGAGGGCTGTGAGTGCTCAGTACAGTGTCTGGCACCACTGTGAGCACAGTCCTCTCAACAAATTGATGCTGTGAGGAGTTAATGATTTCTCTTCCTGACCAGCGAACCACACCCCACTGTCACTGTAGCAATAATTCACACTCACCTCTCTTGTTCAAAACTGGCCCAGCTAGCAAGAGTGCCACCACCATGTGTACCTATACAGTACAACTAGTTTGTATATATACTTATTGGTATAACATTAAAATTTAAAAATGGAATTTACTAGATTAGACTGGGGGAAAAAATAGAAAGGTGGCAGAATGGCAATCTACTGAACAATTAATTATCTGTTCCATAACATTACACTGAATAGAGTCCCTTTGATGACTCACTTCCATCATTTCTGTCTCCCTACCTGCTGTTAAAGAACTGCATACAGCTTTTGCCTGTCTTTTGATCTCATGAGATGGTAACATACTATGAGATGGTAAACATACTGTGTCTACCTCCATTAGATAAATTAATCTTGGGATTTCTGATTGTTGTGGGCATTAAAAAGTATTTGCTTTGCTAAATTTCTGTGCAATGTGTATATCTCTTCCTAAGGTCCTAATTTTAGACTTAACACTATACTGTACCACTTTATAGCTGTGCATGATATAACAAAGAAATAGATTATCTGAGGAGTTATAAGTGATCACTTTAGTAATTTCTTAGGTAGGAAACTCCAGGAGATATATATTCTGTGATGGCAACCGTGCATAGAAAAGAGAAGCTCCTAAAATGTGTTACCCAGGATTTGAGGAGTAAATAAAGTGAAAACCACGAAGTTTTACCATATCATAGAATCATAAAATCATAGAATCATAGAATAGTTAGAGTTGGAAGGGACCTCAAAGATCATCTCGTTCCAACCTCCCTGCCATGGGCAGGGAAACCCTCCACTACACCAGGTTGCCCAAAGCCTCATCCAGCCTGGCCTTGAACACTTCCAGGGATGGGGCATCCACAACTTCTCTGGGCAACCTGTTCCAGTACCTCACCACCCTCTGAGTGAAAAATTTCTTCCTTATATCTAATCTAAATCTGCTCTTTCATTTTAAATCCATTGCCCCTTTTCCTATCAAACTTGTCTAGAAGAGTATTAAACTAACATAAATCCAGTCTGGCACCAAAATTCCTTTTCTCTAAAGGTATTCATATTTAAGATTTTATGTGATTTTTCTTACTCCTTAGAGAGAAAGGACTTTGAATGAATCTTTCAAAAAAGAAATTAGAATTCTTACCAATTTTAATATAACAACAAAAGTTTACAGGAAGTTAATGACAATATAACTTTTGCTTGAAGGAGTATCATGAAAAATAAATAAAAAGAAATAAAATGGTCACAGAGGAATTGTTGGTTTTACATGAAAAAAAAAAATGGAAGCAGAGTTGATTTCAGTTACAGACAGATGAACAAACTTTCCTTACAAGTAAAGATCCCTTTGGGACACCTGTAGTGCTAGCTCATAGCCTGTCGAGCTGTTCTCCTACTTGGTCTTTTTATGTGTTAATGGGTGTCTCCATGTCCTCTCTAAGTAGGTCAGTCTTTCTCGTAGGTCAATGATTCTCAGGTACAGTAATTTATGTGTTTCCAAATTATTTTTCATTTCTGGAGACCTGTTGGCTGGCTGTACTGTACTCTCCAAATCAAATTAATCCAGTAATCATTGGTTCTAAAATAAATCACTGAAATCAACTTGAAATGTCCAAGGTTTCAGAGAAAGCCAAGAAGCAATGGCTCAGAAAATGTTTTCTCTTACATCTGGCTAGCACTGATTGCTTGCATGTTGTCTCCCAGAATGGCATGACGTTGTATAGGCATTTTTTTTTTCTTTAACAAGTGACTTTATGCTCTTACTTTTTTTCTTCATGGATCGTTAAATAAAGATTATTTTAGAGGATAAATCAATATATGCTTTTTTGTTATGTAATATACACCGACATCAGCAACAGTTCAGATGACATTATTTACTAAGGAGGAGATATTCAAAACATGATGACTTCAAATGAAAGCTGAGGGCTTAAATAACGTTTGTGCTTATGAAAATCCCCCCCAAAATCTGTTTATACAGAATAATTTATTTTCTGTTGCACTCTGACTTTAACATGGTTATAAAGATGTGATGCAGTTAGCGTAATGCCTAATGAAAGACTTAAATTGCAGAAACCAAAGTCAATTCATTATTTCATATGTGGATATTTCTTTTTTTAGCATATTCAGATCTGAAAGAAATAACTCCATCTATTGGGCTGTTTAAATACTCCATACAATATAATGTCCTCAAATTTCTTACAAGGCAAATTAAGTGGTATAAGTGCAAGATACAAAAATAAAACTTAACTGAAATAAGAGATGGTAGTTTATTTCAATCTACCAACTTAACCCATTTTAGGTAGCTGTGGAAAAATTAAATATGTGCAATAAACATTCTGCTAAGTTGAAAGACATAAGAATAAAATTTATCAGTAAAGTTTATCAGAATCACTTTTTTTTTTTCTTCTTTCACTGTTGCAGAGATGGAAAAGCTATGAAGAAAATGGCAAAATTTAGAAACATATTTGAACTACGAATACAGAAGCCTACTGGTACACCTGGTTGAGTATATTGGGCTTAAAAGAGTTTAAAGGTAGGTCTGGCTTTGTCCAGTCTACGGATGGATGGCCTCCTGGAAATCTTAATTACTGTAGGCAAGAACAAAGGACTGGATCAACTCTACAAAGTACTTCTGTACTTGCTGAGTTAATGGATGAAAGAAAAGGGCAGAACGTGCAGAAAATCGAGGAGTGAAAAATGACTGCAATTCAGGCACCATGAAAAGCACTAGCTAACAGTGAAGTATCAGGTTGAAAAGTTGAAAGGTTAGAAAAGAAATCCTTTGTTTTTTCACTACTTTGGTCTCATCCTTAATCCTCAGAACACAGAGAGTCAGAAGCTTGAGCCTATTATGCAAAAAACCCTAACAAACTCATGCAAGTTCTTCAAAGTCACAGAGGAAATCAGAGGCAGAAAGATAGATTGGATGATGAAAATAAAATGTTTTGACTATAATCTATGCACTATTCCTTGTAGCTATGCTATTGTCTATAGATCAAAGTGATTCTGCTATATATATTTGTCCAAGGTCTCTATTGTTGACATTCATTTTTTTATTTTTTTAATTCTCATTTTCAGAAAGGAAACCTAAACAAGCAGTAATGTTTATAGAGAAAGTGATCTTGTTCTGTATGCATTTTAGGATATATTTACCAAGAGACACTGCATCAATCCTACAGACTACAATAGTGAATGGAGAAACTTCTCTCAATAAGCTCAAAACACTCGCAAATCTACTGATGGTTGAAAGGAAAAACACCCAGAAGTTTGCAAAAGTCTTTACAGAAACATTAAAGTGAGAGAGGGGGGAATGAGACAACTTGAAAAGCGGCATCCTAAGGATCAATTGATCTGAATTTGTCTGAACACTCAAAAGGAGCCATGTGGGTATTATCTGTTTTCTGTATCCTGGGAAGACTTTTCTTCTCTGTGTGAGATGCAATCAGGCTTTCTAGTTCTATTTATTTATTTCAATTGATAATATAAGTCCTGGTTTTAAATGAACAAGTTGATGAAAATCTGACATCTATATTCAAAATGGTAAATTTTGAGGTTTTAGTGAATATTTATACTCTTAAATTTTTCCTGTCAAGAACACCACGAGACTGACTTGCAAGAATCCCCTCTTAAGTATGTCAACAGGAAATGATGCGATGTCCAGGTTGGCTGGAACACGTCTAACTAGCTGGTAGTTCCTAAATGCTGTGAATGGGGTTGCTGGAAGAGTGTTGTGCAAAGCCAAGAGAATCTGGACTAAAAAATATGAGAAAAGTGCTAATGGTGATAATTTTGTGGTCTGGATTTGCAAATACCAGCAAAGCAGATTTTCACAATAGCTGGAATCTCATATAAATTGCTAGTACAAGTCCCCCTCCTCCTGCAAATCAAGAAAAATGCTTTAAGCTATGTGTGTGAAGATGCAAATCTCATGCAGCATCCCGGCAAGACTAAGATCATGCCCCATGTTACAAGGAGAGTCTCTGCAATACTCTTTACAACCCAAATTGTCCACTTTTCATTCATATAAAGGGAAATGTGTTTGGGGCCTTTTTCTCTAAACAGTGCTCTACATGAATATGAATTTTTGTGGAAAACCGTATGTTTGTCCAGACTGATTGAGCAGTCCTTGTGTGGACACCCGCTACAGTTTCAATTCAAGGCCAACTGCACCTGTCATATGATCCCTAAATTTCTCATCATAAACATGTAGCGGTTGATTTCACACTAAAGATTGGAGATTATACTCATCTGAGTAAATTTTTTTGTTTATTACTTGTATGCATCCAAATAATTGAAAAAGAAGGGAAGCCTCTATTTTGATGTTAAATGTACAGAACAGAGCTGCGAAAAAGTATTTGCATATTTCCCCTGGACAGATTCTGACACAATAGTTTTCCTGGCTGGTGTCAGCATGATACCTGCACAATGATTGGGAAAATGCTGTCAATTCCCTTGCTTCAGATGATTCAACTGACACATCTGAAGCACAAGAAAACTTAAACACCTGCTCAAAAATGGGAAAAATCAAAGGGAAATCAATGCAACACTTTGTTTTGTACTTTTAACTCCTGAGAAAGTGCATGTTATTCAGAAAAAAAAGGGAAGCAATTCCCCTGACCCACAGAGCAAATAAGAGCATCGTGAACAAAATAAATAGAAACATTAATGGAAATTATTGTTTTCTGATGCTGAGGCAACTGTAAAGGCAATGTCATTTAAAAAAACCATAATATAGTAGGAATGAATAATTTCTGCGCAGCTTTGGAAACAGATCTGATATAACCAGATCTAAAAATATTTCAAGAAAGCTGTTTGGAGATGGGTTTTTGTTTTGAAGTGCAAAGTGCTGGGTGTGAGGGAAAATTCAAATGTCAAAGATTTGAGTCACAAACTGGTGATGAAAATATGTCAATATGATGTCAGAAAATTAGAAGCAAGTTTAATCTCCACATAACAAGAAGAGTGGAAAGGAGAAGTCATTTACTATTGAAAATATAAACAGCCACCATTTCCAAAGCCTAGTATTTTGTGCCTGATCTATGACTCCTACACCTATAAGCAATGCACATTCATTTAATTCTGTTTAGAAAAATTCTAGGCAAAAGATAAATTTCAACTTGAACATGGACATATGAATTTGTTTTACTTTAAGACAACAAGTAATGACTTGGTGAATTCCATTGTTTATTTTCATAAATATTTTGTGCTTTCACAAATCTTTTGACTTTATTTTGAGGCTGAATCATGTAAATATGTATGAAAACTGTTATTAAACTTCAGTGTTTTTTCTTCACAAGATTTGCAGCTAGACTTACAGATAGGGAACACTAAATGATGCAAGGAAGTATGAAAGCCAATGAAAAGTCAGTAACAATAAATGTTAGCATGAATAGTCCCAAATAAATGTCAATTTTAGATGTCAGTTTTCATTAAAACTTAAGTTGAATGCTAGATATGATTGACGACTTCTATGATCAGTTCTAAAAATTCACATAACTTTATTTGATAGTCATTAGTATGAAAAGTAATGCATATTATGTTATTACTTGCACATGAAATGACATTCAGGGAGGTTCTAGAAATAAGGGACAGGTAACTGGCTGACTCCCTGTGTGGATCCATGGGTTAGAGTCACACTCTCCCTCTAGAATAAACGTATTATGAACCTGAATGATGAGATATTCACAAATGTGATATTATTCTGTCTTCCAATTCATATTTGGAGAAAGTAAAAGAAAAAGTTTGAGTGATAAGCTGCTGGTAGTCACATATGAAGGCCAAGACAAATTCTCTGGAAAAAAAAGCCCAGAACTGGTGCAATACTGTACTGGCAAGTCCCAATTTCTTTTTAATTGCTGAGGATTTCTTTTGTACTCTACTGTCAATGGTATCACCAAAATACCCTGGACCAGTATTTGAAGCTACTGTAAGTAATTCAAAACAGCAAAGGAACAATCCTCCAGTATTCCCTGCCTCTTTCTAGCCTTCTCTGATCAAGAAACATGATCTTTTCTGACCCTATTATCCCTCAGATTTTGTTTTATAATGAGGAAAAATGAATTTCAAAAAGGTTGAGTGAGTCCTCATAACAATATGGGAGGGTTTCATGCAGTTTTAATAGGTTCCAGAGGCCCTTGTCAGACAGCTGTATGACTGCTGATGTGACTTACATGTAACTTCAGCAAAGAATACTCTTATCATGACTTACTGAAAGGGTTAAAAAGTATCTTTGCAATTACGACTAATATCACTGCAGAGCTGAACAATGAAGAAGCACCATGGAGAAAGGAGAACATGTTAGTCCCAAATGCCATCTTAGTTTACAGTATTAATGAACAACACTAAGGGAATAACATCAACCTTTCCTTTCTGCACTTCATTAGGGGAACTCTCAAAAGGCTAGAAGCAGAGACAAGAGCTTAAAGAACTTGTGCCTTGGTTATGTTTTAAAGAAATGCAAAATTATGGCTAATTCTCTGTTCTGCTTACAGTTTATTCATAATTAAATCTGACCTTAAGGCACAGTTGGAGGGCAGTAAGAGTAAAAATTACCATTCAGTAAACATTTTTAAGAAATTTCTGTTAAGAATTCTTCCTGTTTTAAATTAATTTCTGATGTGTTCATATTCCTTATGTGTTAGTTTTTAAAGAGAATTCTAGTTTACTAGAAATCAAGTTCAGAGAATCCTTTAATTTCAAAGGAATCTTATAAAATTCTGATAAAAAGTCCATTCTGAAGTAGCCAATGTGATAGTTTGCATAAAAAAATTGGTACCAACTAGGGGACATATTATTGAATACTGTGCTTTTCACAAGCCAAGAATTGCCTTTTACTTTATGTTTAATTCTCAATATCAAAAATAACTGAGAAAACTGAAAGCTATTCAAATATAATTCTGGAAGAGGCATGACACAGGTTATCATATTGCAAATGAATTTTTTCAAACATGGAGTGACTCCAGGAGAGATGTAAGGAAGCACATGAATTTTGCAGTTAATTTTGGAGTTCAATTAATGTTTTCCACCTAGCACCTAAAAAAATGCAAATGTGTGTCTCTAGCAGGGTCTGTGAGAGAACCCAAATTAGAGACCTACCTTCCCTGTGAGATCAAAGAAGAATGAAGGTCTTTGGTAAGATCTGAACTCTTTATCCTTGAGAGTTAAGATCCTCAGTTCACTTGATAACACAAGATCTTCTCCTACGGATGAAGCTTTTCAAAGAAGAGCTCATTTATTTTAAGAGTACCAGACACTTGTAAGGCACACCTTTTTGTAATATTCCACTGGTTCACATGTGATCTGGCATCAGTCTGTAGTATTCTCCAAGAAAAAGAGTTTCTGGTATCAGAAATAGTGTGGCCAGCAGGACTAGGGGAGTGATTGCCTCCTGTACTCGGCACTGGTGAAGCTGAACCTCGAATACCGTGTTCGGTTTTGGGCCCCTCACTACAAGAAGGACTCTCACTACAAGAGGTACTGGAGTGTGTTCAAAGAAAGGCAACAAAGCTGGTGAAGGATCTAGAGCAGAAGTCTTATGAGGAGCAGCTGAGGGAACTAAGGTTGTTTAGCCTGGAGAAAAGCAGACTCAAGGGAGAGCTTATCGCTGTCTGCAACTACCTAAAAGGACGTTGTAACGAGGTGAGTGTTGGTCTCTTCTACCAAGTAACAAGTGATAGGACAAGAGGAAATGGACTCCAGTTGTGCCAGTGGAGGCTTAAATTGGATATTAGGAAAAATTTCTTCACTGAAAGGGTTGTCAAGCATTGGAACAGGCTGCCCAGGGAAGTGATTGAGACACCATCTTTGCAAGTATTCAAAAGACGTGTGAAGCTCTGGTGCTTAGGGACGTGGTTCAGTGGTGGACATGGTTCAGTGGTGGACTTGGCAATGCTAGGTTAGCAGTTGGGCTTGGTGATCTTAAAGGTCTTTTCCAACTTCAAAGATTCTCTAATCCTATGATTCTTCATTCCTGTATGGAAGAACTATGAAGATTGTCAGGAATAACCTCTTCAAATTTCTTCTCAGAAGATGCCGATTCAACAAACTGAGGTATTTTAAGAGAATCTGAAAAATCTTGGCTGAAAATTATTGAAGTGTTTTTTTCTTAAAAAGATTGGAATAGTTTGTATATATTTTTATGATTAGTATGGCAATAAATAAAAAAAGGCATCTGTTGTCTATCAAATACAACATTAAATATGTTTTCCACATACCTTACACATCATTGATGTTAAGTGCTAATAATATAAAGCAAGCAAAAAAAAAAAACAAACCCAAAACAAATATGTTTTAGGTCAAGATTTAGATAAAACTTTCATCTCTATGCTACTGTATCAACTTTACAGCTAATTTAGCAATTTCCTACTCATTTGAAAATAGTATCCTTCTGTTCATTCTACAGTTATTTGAAGGAAAACTACCTACACTGCCTAGCTGCTATCTACAGCGTAGCTATTAGGTTTTTATTGTTTTTCAAACCCAACTAAATTTAATAGTTAATTTAGCATTTGAAGCTTTGGGATTTCCAGAAAAATCTCTAATACTTTGCTCTGCTTACAGCAGCTCTAGCACTCTGAAACTAATGGTAAGTTGTGAATGCACACTGGGGAAGATTTTTTAAAGTTTTTTTTTCCTAAAAATCCCAGTTATTTCTCCTCTTGATGCAATTCCAACACCTTTAGCAATTATGAGATTTCTGATGTGTGCTGACCACTGGTGCTCAAACTTCCGGGATAGCTAACCCTTTCTAGGGGAGGTCTTAAATAATAAATATATTAAAAAGTCAAAGTTGTGAGACCCCTATCACTACATCTTCTCTAGACAGCGTGAGGAGAGAAAAGACACAAGGCCAGAGTGATCTCTCAGAAAAATTGGGCATTACATCTCATTTTTAATGCTTGCAAAGTTTCAACCTTTCACTCTAATTGAACTTTACAGTTCATTTAACAGTATAATTAAAATTAGATCCCAGTGTTTCTACCTATTCTTTAGCATTTTCCTCTGTGTTTTAACTGCTGTACCCTTTTCACTTTTCTTTTCCCATGATCTATTAAGTTTTTATAATTTTTCATCTGCCACCTTATTCTGATTTTGCCTTTCTGTGCATTTACTCCAGATTATCTTTCTGTTGGGAAATAATGTATTCTGAAATTTTATTCTGCCTTCTTATGCTCCACTTCAGTGATAATACCCTACTAAACCCTTTCTTTCAACTGCAACACCAGCAGTGTCCACCTTCATAATAAGCCTCAGCTCTTCATTCCTTTCCCGTAACTTAAAAAATTCTGTTCCACAAATTTTGTAATCTTTCATGGCCTTTTTCATTTTCTTCCTTCTACTCACTTGCTTTCTCTAAAATCTTATCCTGTCTACCAACTGTTTGCCAATAATACACCTAATTTGTGTCACCTCAGTCATTTGATCCTGGTAGAGCCAGTGGTGTGGCCCATCACATTCAACCTCTACTAAACCTTTAAAAAAAAAAAAATATTCTACAGTTTTGATTCGTCCTCACTGCTCAGATCTATCCTCTCTGGTTTCAAATATCTTGCCAACATATCCTTTTGCATTTGTTGTCTGTTGCCTCGCTTTCCTCAGCATTGAACCTGAGCTGGATGCAGATGCAGTCTTTGCCATAGCTGTAGTTCCTCTCCCCTAGGAGGTGGATTTTTTTTTCAGTTCTCTGTCTTTTTCTCCCTCACACATCAGGCTCCCAAAGCCACTTACTTTGCCATCTACCCTCTCTACTCTGAGCTCTCTGGGAGTCCTCTAATGTTCTTCTCTCTTTCTTTTGCGCACAGTTATGTTAGCAAGAATCAGACAATTCACTGTCTTTTCTCCCTTCCTTCAACAAGTCTAGTATGCTGTGACAGCAAGCAGAAGTGATGTAAAGCCCACATTAGCCCCCTCAAAGAACGCTTTGAATGCTTTTTCTCTCAGCTGCTCACACCATCCTGACAAGGCAACAAGAATCAGCTGGTGGCAGTCTGAAGTAGGATTTCTTTGGCTGGTAGTTGAAATATTGAGGAGGGTAGAAAACAAAATAGCAGCTATTTTGCTTAATTGACGTCCCTTTAAGAAGTTACAGGAATTTGGGAATAACATGAAAAGAAGGTTACATTTACAGTGCTGTGCTGAAGTGTCTTTAGTTGTGAGGTGTTCACTTACTGAGTAACTAGCATCAAAGAAACATAAGCACATTGTTAAGCACAGTTTTGTAACAGAGACCTAAAATATTACTATGGTAAGGGATTCACTCTTTAATGTCTAAATCTTCCTTCAACTCCTGCTTCAGGTTGCTATTTCTAATGCAAATAATTTCCAGCAATAGAAATGAGAGTTTGCCCAGTTCAAAAGAAAGTATAACTTTAGTATGAAAATGAATGCTTCACTCGAAATGACAGACATTGCAGAGGTGTGCTAAGCAAACTCAGCTGCAATAGAGAGAGATCCTGCTATCTTGTGGTGTCAGCTGTTGCTGGGCAGAAGGGGTAATGATCTGATAGCAAGAGCTCAGAAGGAAGGATTAAAGGTCCCAGCCCTCTGCTGTTACCATGCAGATGTATCAAGGAGCCTTGGGTGATGTAGTACCAGGTGCTGATCCTTCAGGAGCAAGACTGAAGTCTTTGCTGGGTGTTATTGGTTTGTATTTAGTCAATAAACCAGCTAATGATGATTTCTCCAGAGAGCCCAACAAGGTATCTTAGCTCTATTCTGGATGAACCACTTCCCAGATAACTTAGCTTCCACAGCCAGTTGCTATTTACTCTTGGCAAACACTGTTAAATAATGCCCAAAAGGAAGTGCTAACTGCAATAGCATACTACCAGTTATTTTATCAAGCTGTTATCACAAAACTGTCCCTCCTTACCTGAGCTGGTAGATGTTTGCCTACCCATGTAATTATAAGGGTTCATTCTTTCTGAGGATGTGATAAGCATAAGCAGGCAAGACAACTTTCATTGACAACTTGTTCTGCTGAGACACATATATTTTCTTCTGATAAATTTAGTGGTATCACATTGTTCATTAAGCAGAATTTGAAAACAGCGGGAGAAGCAAGTAGACACAGAGGAAAATCCAATGATTTAACGCTCTCAGAAAGGTCTTAAAATATTAGGCAACATAGAGTCCTGTACCCTCAGTACACTGAAAATGTGTCTTCTCAGCGATTTGTGGCGTTGAGCTTCTCCCATTTCAAAAAGCATTTTATCAAAAGTAAAGAGAGTCTGCAGTTTTTCACTAAATGTGAGGTAGGAATAGGAAAATGCAATAGAAAAAAATGCAGTTTCTGTGCACAGTTCATTCATAAACTACTATGGGAAAATAACAAGCGATTGGTTCCACTTTACACTCGGTGAGATTTGACATCTCTTGCAACTCTGATTATCAAAGCACTTCAGTGGGCAAAGGGTATTTCCTTGTGAGTGTCATAATAGGATAAGCATCTGTTTTCTCATCTTGATTCCACCCACAAACTACTAAAAGAAGAAAGAATATGCAAATTATAGTTATTTTGAATTAAGTTCATCAAACAGATGCCTTCATTTAAAGAATCAAAGAAAAGGCAAAGAACACCTGCATGGCTTAAAAAAAATGGGAAAAAAATTATTTCTTTTCCCTCCCTCTGTCTCTCTGATATAATAGACAGGTGCTTACCATCTTGCATTGAGTGTTGTTGTGAGATTATTCACCCCTTGAATGCTTCTTGACTTTTAAAGCATTCCTCCCATGAGTGAAGCATGACAGGAATGAAACAGGAAATATGAACGATTATGGTATCCTAGTGCCTTACTTCATGTGCAGAAGTTACATATTTTCCATGCCTTATGCAGTTCCAGTCTCTGACTTTACTCTGCATTAATTGCAATCAACTTCAGGATTTAAAGAGAAAACAGTTTCATTGAGACATCTAGCAGTATTTTGGCTTTAATTATAATCACAAACTAACTGCCACAAAATATGGCCAGATTTTCTGAGCAAGTACAATATGTATGGAGAATAGTATTCCAAAGAAATCAGAAAATAGAAAAAATTTTATTAAAAAGCATCATGGCCCTTTAGACTGTTAAAGTGTTAAGTTAGTTTGCTGCTGATGCCTCTGTGGGAGTCTCCCACTTATTTAGAAATATCTCGAGTATTTTAAGCATTGCTTTTTAGAACTTGAGATATATTTCTAGTTATCTTAGTAATGCATGTAATGCGTCTTCAATAAATTAAGTAAGGATATTCTCTTCCTTTCAGAAAAGGTAAAAAAGGCTTATTTCTTTTTCTATTACCTTCCTCAAACTAACTAGAACAGGCAAATCAAATTGAGGAAATAATGAATGCAAAATTATTGAAGATTGCAAATGATACAGAAAAACAATAGATAAGATAGTTACAGCAGATTACCTGCCTTCTGTAACTAAAAATAAAAGATAAAGGTGCCTCTTCTCTCTTACCTCTATTACCTGAAGGAGAGATAGGCACATTCATCTGGTTTCTGATTTATATCAGAAGAATCTTTTAAATAATTAGTACTTAAACATTTTGGAATAGAAAGGGTGACGACTAGTTTTTTCAGAATACCAATAAAATGGTAATTGTTTATGGAGACATGTCATCTCTTTAGAAGCCTTTAAAATTATTTTTTAATACAAGGAACACAGTGCTTGTACTAACATTGCAAAATTTTACTAGATTTTAAGAATACCCCAGCTTGTGGCTGCAAAATCTCACAGAAGTCGCCCCTGCAGGTTCCCGCATCCGTACTCCCAGCTACCAAAACCTTGTCATGTAAACCCAATACAACAACCTACAGTATTCAGCTCTCCATTGTCTATTATTAAGCAGAATGCTGAATGCAGCAGAAGAAGATCAAACACAGCAATGATTCAGCAGAGAAAGTAAGCACATTTGTAAGTTACCGGGACTATTCAAGGACATAAAAGACACACGTATGCGTAAATGCCATAAAGGTACAGGGCCAGAGGTTCTTAAATATGTATTTCACCTTGGTTAAATGTAACATAACTTGTATAATGATTCCTCATGAATAAATTAGGAAAATAAGATTA
The DNA here is from genome assembly GCF_009769465.1 of Tauraco erythrolophus. Lineage (NCBI taxonomy): Eukaryota > Metazoa > Chordata > Aves > Musophagiformes > Musophagidae > Tauraco > Tauraco erythrolophus. The sequence goes on along the minus strand of NC_141466.1, from coordinate 46,845,065 downwards.
TTAGTAATTTTTAATACCTTAGACCCTTTTATTGCTTATTGATTGAGTTCGTAAAATATTATAGTCTGATTTGTATAGAAAAATAAAATGAGAAAATAAAAATCATACAGTACTTTTTTAAACTATTGGTAATATATATATTTTTTTTAAGAGAATTCTGTTCTTAATTTAAATCATGATTCCCTTTGCCAGCGCTGCACTGTCAACCTGAGAAAACTCTCTAGCTGAATTTTGGCAGTCATCCAGCTATTGGATCTTGTGACTTAAGTTAGTTGTGAAGTTCATTTATTTTCCAAGAGACTTATTCACAAATCTTTAATGAAACTTCTATGCCAAAACTGTACAGAACTGTCCCGATTTTGACTGGGACAGAGTTAGTTTTCCTTTTTAACAGCTAGAAGAGCTCTGTGTTTTGGATTTAGTCTGGGATTTGTTATGAGAAGAATTTTGGTAGCACCCTGATGTTTGTGTTTGGTAGTGAGACATCAAAGATCTTTCAGCTTCCCATGTTTTTACCAGTGTGCAGGAGCACAACAGGCTGAGGGGGAGCATGGCTGGGACAAAGGGCCCATAATTCCCCTTATGATTTGAACTTAGACTTTGAGAGTCAAATTGGCCAATGGAATATTCAATATCATGCATGCCCAATATATAGATGAGGGTTGAGCAGGAGATTGGATATTGCTCTTACAGGGATTTTCTCTCAGACTCTTGGAGTTCTCTCTCTCTTTTCGGGCCTCTCACTCATCTGGGATTGCAGTGTCAGGTTTTATCTGTTTTGATATCACTTGCTGGAAAAGGACAGTCATTGGTCACCAGATGGTGAGTAAAATTGCACTGTGCATCACTTGTTTGTATATATTATTATCAATATACATAGGTTCATATATTATTAATATTATTTTATCATTATTACATTTAAATAATAATTATAATTATTGCTATTGAATTATTCTTATCTCAACCCACGAGTCTCCTTCTTTAATTCCCCTTTAATTCTTTTCCTCATTCCCTGTAGTGGAGAAGGATAAGTGAATGACTGTTTGGCATTTATTTAAATCACAAGGAGAAATTTTTCTTGCCATTTGTCAGGGTCAAAGAATGAGTTTCTGCAAAACTTGAGTCTTTCTAAAATATTCAGGATGCCAAGTTCTTTGGCTTCAGAGTTGCACGAGTGAAGCCAGAAAATAGATGGATCTGGCACTTTCAAAATTGCTTAAAAATAGAAATATTACAAAAGTTGCACACATGTGCAATAATACTTGTTCTGACGGCAGGAACAGCATGTACATTGTACTTTTTTTCCTTCCTTTTTTCCTCCTTTAAAGACATAAACTCAGTCAACCCTCCTGATCGTAGGTACCTAACTCAGCCAGCTCGCTCTTGCCTTCAGAACAGCAAACTGGATCTGCTTCCATACAATGAAATCTCACCATGCTGAAAGTCACTTATTGAAACAGCAGTGAACATTAACCTCTTGCTGCCTCTGATGCTTGCACATCTACTGCTGCCACAAGAATTTTCCACACTTCAAAGCTCCAGTTTCCTTTGTTTTGTAACTGAAGTTGCTCATTCCCCATGACAAAAGAGACATACTTATCTAAGTAGTGTGAACTTGAGTTAACAACCTGCAAGCTGCAGAAGTGTTTGGAGTGGTGAAATCTTTTCTATCATGAAGGAAGAAAAGTATCCTTGTTCTCTATAGAAATCTGTCATCATTTAATGCCTGGAGTTCATGGGAATGAGTTCTGGGCCTTTGACAGTATTTGTATGGCAACTTGACCAACTGGGTTTTTAAGTTAAGTAGAAAGATGAATTCAAAGGTGTGTTCCGGTCCCCTATATGAGCTCCACAGAGAAAAGAAATGGCATTTACACTTCATTACATGCCTTTATTACTGTCTCAAGGATAAGTGCACAGTTCTACCCAATGTTTTGTGACACAAGGAATAAAAGGAGTAGCAAACCTATTTCGCTGGACCAAAAGTTATTAGAATGTGAAAGGCATGGTCAGTACTGCCACATCATTTTCCTCCTTCCTTTTATCATGCTGAAACATCTTTTCTTGAATGTTTGACTTCTGTGATTTGGGAAAAACATAGCATGAAGAGGAGAATACTGAAGGGAAAGATTCTCCTCTGTGATAAAATCTTTCTGGAATTCTTCAGGAAATCCAAATATTCCCATTTGTTTTCCTAATAAAAGTTTGAAATCATTAACATAAATATCTCACCACCTCTGAGTTGCAAGCCTATTAATCATTAAAAAACAGTTGAGTGATATTCATGCATTACTACAATAAACTGAAGCTGGGCGCTACTTCATGATACATCTGGTTCTGATTTCATCTTTGCATTTTTCACCCGTCCCTTTGTAAATCTGTTAAACTACATGTTGCTAACCCTACTTTTTTGCTATTTGACATTTGTATTATTGAAATGCCTGAATGTTTCAAAAAGTTTGGCTCCCTGTTGTGCTAGGTACAGAATACAACTGCTCATAAAGAAATTATTAAAAAGAAGTTGTGTATTAGCATCCAAGAAGAGCTTTTCTGAAACTATGGAAACAGCAGAATTGATAAGTGTTGGGAAACACAAAACAAGTAATATATAATAATTAATGATATCTCTGCTCACAGAGTATTTCTGTGGATACTTTAAGCAGAGACAAAAAAAGCAAACTTTGACATGAATATATGGAAATATAGGGGTTATATTCATCACATATGACCAAACAACTGCAATCAGGACATCCAGTACTGGAATGAGAATAGTCCACGGGTGAAGAAAAATTGGTTGAAGGTGAGCAGAAGTAAGGATGATATCAGACTGAAAAAACAGAAGAGGACATTTTGAAGACTATATAGAAATGACACAATTTTCTTTTTTTTGAATGATAAGGGTAAAAACTGCTGCACAATAGCAGGTGGGAGAAAGGAGTGAAAATACGTGAAAGAAACAACTCCGCAAACGCCAAGGTCAGTGAAGAAGGAGTGGGAGGAGATGTTTCAGGCACTGGAGCATAGATTCCCCTGCAGCCCGTGGTGAAGACTGTGATCAGGCAGGCTGTTCCACTACAACCCACAGAGGTCTACAGTGCAGCAGATATCCACCTGCAGCCCATGGAGGACATCATGCTGGAGGATGTGGATGTGCCATGAAGGAAGCTGCAGCCCATGGAAACCCCACACTGGAGCAGGGTCCTGGCTGGATCTGTGGCCCTGTGGAGAGGAGCTCACTCAGGAGTAGGTTTTCCAGCAGGACTTGTGACCTTTCAGGGGACCCATGCCAGAAAGGTCCATTCCTGAAAGACTGCACCCTGTGGAAAGGACCCACGCTCGAGCAGTTTGTGAAGAACTGCAGCATGTGGGAAGGACCCATGTTGGAGAAGTTCATGGAGGACTGTATGCCTTGGGAGGGACCCTACACTGAAGCAGAGAGAGAGTGTGAGGACGAAGGAGCAGCAGAAACAAAGAGTTATGAATTAATCATGATCTCCTTTCCCCATTCTCCTGTGCTGCTTGGGGGGAGGGAGTAGAGTATTTAGGAGTGAAGTTGTGCCTGGGAAGAAGAGAGGAGTGAGGGAAGACTGTTTATAGATTTGTTCTTATTTCTCATTGTCCTACTCTGTTATTAATCAGCAATAAATTAAATTAATTTTCCCATGCTGAGTCTGTTTTGCCTGTGGTAGTAACTGGTAAGTGACCCTTCCTGTCCTTACCTTGACCTATGAGCTTTCCACTGTATTTTCCTCCTCCTATCCTGTTGAGAAGGGGGAATGATGGAGCAACTTGATGGGTACCTAGTGGCCAGCCAAGGTCAGCTCACTACACCTACAGTTAACCCTAAATCAGGTAACCAAGAACATCCTTCAGTGACACTAGAATCAATGAAGCAATGTGCTGGTTTTGACTGGGGTAGAGTTAACACAGCACATCCAGTTATGTTTCTTTCTGGTGCAGTGTTGCCTTTAGCTTGATTATTGCAGTACATCTTGTCAGATAATAACCTGATTTTAGTGATTCACATCTCTGCTACTTTTCATCTGGAGTATTGTAACTCCATATAAGTGGACATAACATCTTAGGAAGCTCCATCCAACTAGAGTAAAATACTCCAGTACCTTTTCTCCACAGCACAAGCAGTCACAAACATTATCAAGTTTATCCTTTCTTCCCTGTTTTGCCTCCCCACAGATTATCAAATCAATTCAGGGTCTTTGTTCTTATCATAAAAGCTCTCTGTGACCTGGGACAAGGCTATCTAACACTGCAAGCAAAATCTCTGAGATAAATGCTGTTTTTCTGATACAGTGGAAATTTGTACAGTGAAGAGAATTATTTGTGTGGAAAAAAAGAATTTTACACTGGCTGGTAGGACTGTGGAATAAACTCTCTAAAAATTTCAAACTTCACCAGTCTCAGGTCCTTTTAGACAATTTATTATGTTACTTGTATACCTAAATAATGCTTGTATATTCAAAACATGCTCCTATGTGCAAACTGTTGGAGGATTGTCTTTGTGACCTAAACATTTAATGTAAAATGGCTGGATTTGACATATATTTTTATGGGCAGGTAATATTTGGATGAAATTTAAACTTCCAACTTGAAAATTTGAAATACTATATTTAATATCCCTGCAATATCTACAGTCTTCTGTCACCAAATATTGACAGATATATATGTAACTGATCTGCTATTATGCACTATTAATGTCATAGATGTTTTCCAAAAAATCTTCTGTTCAGCTTTTAAAAAAGTTAACATGAAAATCATATCAGAAAACCATCATATAATGGCTTCAGCTGGACATTAGAAACCATACACTTAGATTGATTCTAATGTTCTGGTTTTCTGAAGATCAGAGGTCTATGAGAATCGTAATTAAAAAACAAATATACACTGTTACATCTTCTGTTCAAACAGTGAAGAATTGCATCCCAAGAATGATTCTTCTAAAAGATTTTTTTAAAAAATCAAAGCATAAACTATTTTGTCATTTTAAAAATAAACTTATATTTCACCTCATATCTGTTAGACACCCAGATCCTTTTAGTGGTAGGATAATCAAAACATAAAATCAGTGTATGACTTGATTGACACGTCATTCTTCAGATCAATTTGTGAGAGCTGGAGTAGAAATTACTGAATTCTAAAGATGACTAGTAAAAAATAGCCAACCAGACTGAAAGGCAACAATCCAACACAGCAGTTAAGCACATGTTTAATGTTTATTTCAATGGATTTACCTAGAGACTTGGTTTGTAATGCCCTGTGTATTCTGGTCCTGATCCAGCATAAACATCTATTTATATGCTTAGAGAATGTGTATGCTTAAGGTATAAAAATGTTCAACTGAATACCTTGATGTTACCTGCTCAGAATTAAGCATGTGCTCAAATCTTTTTGCTACAGATGAATGACCTAATATTTTTTAGCAGAGAATATTGGAATTTTGCACACAAATGAAAGCAACCAAATTTGTAACACTGATAACCACCAATAAAATTACCACACAAATTTGAAATTCAAAATGTTATGCTGATGAAAGGGTTTGACTGCCAATTTTTTTTTGGCATAGACTAAGATATCAAAGGTTTTTAATGCACATGGGTATTATGTAAGCATTGTTTATTGTATTCATAAAAATATAATGTCTGCGAAGATTCAGTAACTGTGACAAGCAATACAGAGCAGTTTCGTGACAAACTATTGCTAATGGAAACCATCTACTAACACTATTGTATACTATGAACCATTTTTAGTGAGTCCCAGCTGGTTTATTTAATCTCACAAAGACAGTGAAGATTGTTCATGAGCTTCCGGGAGGCTTGTTATCAGATAACATATTTGAGGGATTTTATGGTCTGCTTCAATAATTCTACTGACAAGCCCAGCCTGGGAGGATAAGTGAACAAACTCAGTTGAACAGTTATTGTTCTTCTTGTGTCTTCTGTTTCTGTAGAAACCACTTCCCCAAATTTACTGCAGTAAATTTCTTATTTATCATTTGATTTATTTTTAAGCAATCTTGGTAACATTTTTTCCTAAAAACATTTGTCCACAGTTTGCCCTCAACCATAAACACTTTTAGTCTAATCATAAGGCTGTGTGCTATAGCAATTACCATCTCCCCTACTGTATGACAATTTGGCAGACTTTATAAATCCCTAGAGAACAGTTATATAAAAATACACAAAAACAAATTAAAAAATATTTAGGATGCTTCAGAATGTAAATTGAAATAAAAATTACAATCTGCCATAGGTAAGAGGCACCAGCAAATGGACCTTCAGCTAAACATCTCCAGTTTCTCAACAAAATTATTTTCCACTTTTCACTTTGAACAGAGACAATTTAAGGATAAGGTGGTGCAAAAAGCCAGGAGTCTCAATTTGACTCATGCCTTCTTATGGCTATTTTCTGAGTCCTGAGTTCACTATGAAATATGTCTTGGAAGGACATATAGACAGAGAAATCTTTAGTTATGACAGCCACTCTCTATCAGAAAAACCTTACTTGGAGTATGAGCTGTAAGACAGCGTAGAGGAGATCTCAGTCATCTTTTATGGACTGTTCTTATCCTCTTTTGCTCAGCAGAAACCACCTAAGGCAAACCAGGAAAGTTTCCAAAAGTGTCAAGTTGTGCTTTCACTAATAGAAGAAACTAAGCTACAGAAATATACCATTCATAGGATATTTCATGATCTATTAAACCCTAGATTCCATCCAGTTCATTGATCATTTGAGTTGTTTGACTGTACGTTTGATTTAAAAGCTGATTAATTCAATCTTAGTATGCTCTTGTTCCTAACTCGGAGGTTATAGAGCTTGTTATTTGCATGAAGTTTCAAAACTGTTATTATTTCAACTACTTTTTAATTGCTATAAGCATGAACCTGTTTCCGCTGTTAAGTTTATTTTTCTTCTGTGGTAAGTAGGCCAAAAAGAGAGCATGAGGAAAACTCAACATATACAGTCTGAGAAAAAATAAACTATCTTTCAGTAAAAAGAAGATGATACGTTTGTACCAGGAGTTTTGAAAGACCAGTGATAAGAAACCTAGTAAAAAGAGTAGTCAAGCAATGCTCCATGGATACAGTGCTGGCAGCAATACTGTACACAGTGGGGAAATCAATACAACTGATTTGGGATCCAAAAGTGATGCTGAAGAAAGTCATCAATGTAGCATACAAACAGCCTGCAGAGAGTAAGGAAGTGATTGACACAGCACATATTTGAAAAGTGTGAAGAAGTCAAAAGCCTGGTGGAAGAGTCCCACTTGCACATTGTCTTACAGAAAGGGAAAAAAACCCCAAAGGCATTAGCATTTTAGCCTTAAGACATTTTTTTTTCTAAATAGAAAAGAATAAAACCAGTAGGTTTCTAATCTAACATATTTGTACAAACATTAACCATTCTCAAACTGCAATAAGATACGGATGCTTATGTGCAGCTGCTTTTTAACTGGCAGGGGGAAGTGTTTGAATTATTTTAGCTGTTGCTATCCCAATGCCTGTTACCTCTTTCACAGTATGGTGGTTTTCATGGCTAGCTAATGATAGTAGAATATACACTACCCTTAATTCACAGCAAATATTAAATAAAAAATGCAGAGCTTCCTTGTGGAACAGAAAACTGAAATAACCAGAGATGTTGCTATACAGCTCCAGAGCTGTGAAAGACCTTTGCCTTTCATACACCTAAGTTATGAAGGCAGAGATTTATTTCATCAGAAAGTTGCAGGCATATGTAAGACAGACAGTAGGAGAAAGATTCTCACAAATATCCAGGCAAATACTTTGCGGTACAATCTGGTAGGAAGCTTGGAAACAAAAAATCCTAGACCATTTTCTGAACAGAAAAAAGCCTTGAAATAATAGAATCATAGAATCATAGAATCATAGAATGGCATAGGCTGGAAGGGACCTCAGAGATCATCTAATCCAACCTCCCTGTCATGGGCAGGGACGCCTCTCAACTAGACCAGGCTGCTCAAGGCTCCGTCCAACCTGGCCCTGAACACCTCCAGGGAGGGGGCATCCACAACTTCTCTGGGCAACTTATTCCAAAGTCTTACCACCCTCGTACTGAAGAATTTCTTCCTAAGATCTAATCTATATTTGTTCTCCTTCAATTTAAACCCATTTCCCCTTGTCCTATCAGTGGACACTCTTGTAAAAAGTCCCTTCTTCTCTTTTCAAGGCTGAACAATCCCAGCTCCCGCAACCTGTCCTCATAGCAGAGGTGCTCCAGCCCCTGGATCATCTTTGTGGCCCTCCTCTGAACACGTTCCAACAAATCTGTGTCTCTCTTACGGTGGGGACATCAGAACTAGATGCAGTGTTCGAGGTGGGGTCTCACAAGAGCAGAGTAGAGGGGGAGAATCACCTCTCTTGACCTGCTGACCACGCTTCTCTTGATACAAATGAAGAGCCTCCTTCCATTTAAGTCATGCTAACTTCACGCTCTTCTGATCTTTTTCAAAACAGTGTGTAAAAAACGTCACTTGTTTCCAACATGAAAACCAGCAAACAAGCAGATTAACAAACTGATCAGTGACAGTCAGCCAAAGAAGCAGTCATTTTCCACATATCACCCCCCCCCCCCGCCCCGAGATGCAGAGATACAAAGGAAAATTATTTTATGAAACTTTAGCAGCAGTCTCTCCCTGACTAGGTATCCTTTCCCTGCCCTTGCAAGCACGAAACACAGGATTACAGGGGAAGAAGGCTCGGATAAATCTTTTAGTATTATTCCATGTCAAGTATCTTAATATGTAGTCAGTTGTTTTGTTGTCTTTTTCTTATTTTCCCTTAAGAAAAATATTGGGTGTGAGGAGTGGCAGGGGAAGGAAGGGACTGCTAACCCAGAAAGGATTGGGATTTTAATATCTGCCAGAGATATCCACAATGAAATCCTCTGCTCTGATTCATACTCAGAATTTAAATCTTCTCTCAGGTGAAAGTCTTGAGTGTAGACTGTCATCAATTATTGGCCTGAGAAGGAAGATATTACAATGTGCATAAGTAATTGGCAATTTACTGGTCCACAGATGTAAGCAAGTTTTAAATGACAAATTTTCAAAAAAATGGCAAGAAGTTTCTTCAATTACAAAATATTTTTTAAAACCTGATAGTCTTGCTCTTCTAATAACCATATTTTGTTTATTAAAATCAAGCATTTCCTGTAAAAGAAAATCCTTGCACAAAACTTTACAGTTCATTGTGTGAGTCTTACTCTGTCTGTGGTCTTGCAGATTTTTTATAGAATCATAAAATCATAGAATGGTTAAGGTTGGAAGGGACTTCAAAGATCATCTAGTTCCAACCCCCCCGCCATGGGCAGGGAAACCCTCCACTACACCAGGTTGCCCAAAGCCTCATCCAACCTGGCCTTGAACACTTCCAGGGATGGGGCATCCACAACTTCTCTGGGCAACCTGTTCCAGTACCTCACCACCCTTTGAGTGAAAAATTTCTTCCTTATACCTAATCTAAATCTCCCCTCTTTCAGTTTAAAGCCATTGCCCCTTGTCCTATCAAACATGCCCTTGTCAAAAGTCCCTCTCCAGCTTTCCTGTAGGCCCCCTTTAAGTACTGGAAAGCTGCGATAAGATCACTCCGGAGCCTTCTCTTCTCCAGGCTGAACAGCCCCAACTCTCTCAGCCTATATCAATTGAAATAAATCACCACACCACTTCATGAAAAAAAAACAATCAAATAAATCCACTTTGAAGCCCCTCCATTTTCAGAGAAGAGAATAAGTAAGTAGTAAACAGACAGCAGAGTTACACTAGTACAGATGCAGCTTTTTGTAAAGTCAATTCCATCTAGTTTTCGAGCAGAGATTTGACTGGAGCCGTGTCAGGAGAAAAAACAGTGCCTGCATTTTGTGAGACAAGATTTTATACCTACTTCTTGTTCTTAAGCTGGGTCTTTTGACTGAAATCATATTTACTTGGAAGCTGCCAGAAGACTAGTCCTGAAAGACTGGGCATGGGCAAGATGACAGAGGACATGGGATGAGACATACGACCAGGGACAGGGATCTTATGCAAACGCTGATAGTGCTTCCAAATACAATACAAACTAGGAACTATTTTGTTCTGCAAAGTATTTCTTACACCAATTTATGGAGTGTTTAGGAGAAATGAACTGACTGTCATCAAACATACTGAATATTGGCAGTGGAATGGCAGATATATGTTTACCGGAAGGACTGATATTCTCCATGAGTAGTCAAGCATGGACCTCAAATGATTCACTGAGGCAAGAATAGGTGTTGCTGCCAATACAAGGCTCTCTCAGAGTTTTTAATGGCTTAAGAACAAAATTATGACCTAGCTAAACAGGGGAAAGAAGGTCGACTTTAAACTGAAAGAGGGTAGATTTAGATAAGATGTAAGGAAGAAATTCATCCCTCTGGGGGTGATGAAGCACTGGAACAGGTTGCCCAGAGAAGTTGTGGATGCCCCATCCCTGGAAGTGTTCAAGATCACATTGGATGAGGCTTTGAGCAACCTGGTGTAGTGGAAAGTGTCCCTGCCCATGGCAGGGGCTTGGAACTAGGTGATCTTTGAGGTCCCTTCCAACTCAAACCATTCTATGATTCTATGATTCTATGAAGTGCTTCACTACTGACTGGACCTGGGAATAGAAAACAGTAGCCTCCATTTAACGGACCAAGAAGGAGAAATCTCCTGAGTCTTAACAGAAAGACTTTTTCTTGTTTACTCATTGCTATTTTTTAAAATGGATCAAAAGACTTCAGCATTCCATAAATGAGGTTATATGGTAATGCAATAGGTAGAGACAAAGGCATTATTTGTGTTAATACATATTTTTAATATAAATTGCAGTTGCAGCCTTCCATGCAAACTGACTTCAATGGCTCTGTTTTGCTTTGAGCCTGAGGCAATAACAGTTTTGCTTCAGAGGAGCAGTCCCTCTGTGTGTCCAGCCACTGGGTTGCACAGCACGCTACTGTACATTTGTTCCTTCCCTTGTACTCCAGTGTGGCTCCCTGGAGACTAACACGGCACAGCTGTTTTCTGAACCTGCTTGTATTCCTCACCTCGGAATGCTAGAACTGGGATGATTTGAAAAATGCAAATCCCATCAAAAGGAAAGGAAGGTAAGCAGTGACAATCACACTCTGGGTTTTCTGTTTTCTTGTTTATTTATGGGCCATGTCTGTAATTAGAGATTGAGAGTGTCTGTCTACCAAAAAGCATTGCACTGCAATTTCTCTAACTTTACCTTGGATCAATTTTTCAAGTAACACATCAGACTTGATGTCTTTCTAATGAAAATAGAGTTTTGCCACTTACTTTAATCATAATACAGGATCAATGTGTGTTAACATATATTTCCCGAAAGGACAGGAAGTACGTATTATCAAATCATCAAAGATGGGTTCACTAGGCATGTGATTTGATATGCCTTAAAACATTCATTTAGATAGTGTAAATTGTGTGAATGAACACAATTATCACTGCAGCTAGCTAATGATAACACAGTAAAAGGTTATGCTGTTGTATGATGTTTCTTTTGACTAATAATAGTTATTGTTCTATTATTTCACTTAATTAAATTGAAGTAAAGGCATTTGCTGATGTGATTTAATATTAGGCTTTAATATTTACACTTCCTTTGCAAAACTGTCATGAAAATTTACTAGTAGAGGGAAAAAATCCATTAACACTACTCTTTGCAATAATGACTGCTAAAAATTATAATACTTAAATATTTTAATCTGCTGTCAAAGAAGGCCCATTTAGTCCGAATGACTAGAATTTGAAAAGGTAGATTTAGACAATGTTTTGTTTAAACTCAAAGCAGACTCTATCAAGAAAATTTCAGATGCAGATTTCAAGTACTGCAAAGTCATAAGCAGTTTTTGTTACGAATTTAAATTTGAGTATTTTTTTTAACTAACCAAGACTGAAAGCAAACACTGGAAAATTAAGAAATAAATTAAAATAAGCTATAAATGCATTAGATCTCAAGGATCCCAAATGAAATTAAACAGTAGTTTGGCGCCTAGGATTCTAAGGGACTCCTGCCACTACTGATTTTACTGTTTATGGCACTGTTTGTGCCAAACATATCTGCTAGTTAAAATGTGGGATCCCATGGCTGTAATTGTGTACTTTGTAGTACAGCTTGGCTTTATGTGGTTGTGCATTTATTCAGACAGAAAACAGTAAGAATGAGCTTCTCTGACAAAAAAGATTCTGTTTGGGGTTACAGCCACACATCCTGGAAGAAACACATGACAGTTATATCACTTAATAATTTCAAAGTTCCTTCCTAAATACACAATGGCTCGAGATGCAAAAGACTTCTTGAATTATCAACTCCATCTCTTGCCAAGCAGAGATTTTACCTCGAGGAGACATCCGTTGCCTGGTCATATAAAATGAGAACTCATGCATAAAATATATTCTGCTAGGCTGCATACATGCATATATATATGTCCGGCCACAGAGGGCATCCCTCACAGACACACTCAGCATTCGCATAGACGTAGGCAGCACAAAAGACCTCATCCTATTTCCTTCATCCTCTCTGGCTGAGCAGGATGGAGGTCCATATGTGGCAATATACATACACCCAAGTGCAGCATAATTCTCCCCAGCAGTTGTTCTCAGACACCCAGTAGCTGCCCCTGGATCCCAGCCTCCCCAGTTGCTGGCACCTGGGCGCATGAACCTCCGAGACCACAGTCTCATTCTACATCCTTACTAATGCCACGTCTTTCAGAAAATATGTGCCCCTGAGTCTCACGCTGCCAACTTTTAAAAGATGTTTTGACAGCATGGTTCAAGGGTGAGAATGATGGGAAACTCCTATTTGTTTCAAAAATATCAGCTAAAATGGCTGAGGTTAATCCAGTGTCTGGCTGCAGACAGTGGGCTATAACATAGTAAGATCCCTTGAAAACACCTGAACTGTAGGAAAACTCATTTGTGCCTGATGCACAGCTGTGGCCACACATCATTCCAGAAGAAAACTGTTGTGAAAGGTAAAATCCATATAAAGAGCAGTCATAGAGACAAGGAACGATTTTCAAAGGCATCCATAATTTTTGTAGATGTGATTTTTTGCTCACAATAAAAACTCTGAGGGCAGCACCATGTGCCCAGCTAGCAGCAGACACAATATTAACTTCTCACACAATAAAACCAGAATCTCTTTGAAAATCATTTTTTCCCTATCAGCCACCAGGAAGCCATGTTACTGAATCCAGTAAATCTACTGAGATTCTCTAGAGAGCTCTTCAAGGAAGACAGCAAAATATAATCTTCAGCAGCCTTCTCTGTCTAAGCTTCCTTCTGCCCTTGATGTACTTTTCCTTTGAGGCCAACATTGGGTAGTACATCCTTACTCTGTGGTGCTGAACCCTTTGAATCTTGTTGATTTTCATTGCCATCTTATAACCTTCTATCAGTCTTATGATGACATGTTGAAATCCACTAAAATAATTTTCTGAACTGTTGTAAGACTTCACCCAAAATGAAGGCAGAGAGCTTTATTATTTTTCTCTCTTTTTTGTTGTTCGGTTGTTGAGGTGTTTTCGTAGATCTCCGTTTTGTCTCACCTGATTTATTTATTTTTTTCCTTCATAGAAATGGATACTGAAGACAGCTAAACTTAGGTATACTTCTTTATCTGGAACCGATACTAAAAATGCTCTCAGAACTGATATACCTTTAGCTGCTAACAGAAATGCAAAATATCCTGGAGATGTTTCATCTCTGCATGAAACAGCATGGATTCTGCTAGTAGGAGAATCTGTTTTCAGGTGCATCAACAGAGAAATCTGGCAAATATTCTGTCTTCTCTGCCCTCTCTTTTCTAAAAAAAAATGTTGTGTGCACACTTTCATCCAAGCACATATGAATAAAATGACTTATAAGTTCATTATTTATTAATGGCAAAATAGAGAGGTGTTTGTGAAAAAGGCATAAATATAAGCTAGAGGAGAGGATAACAGATGAGTTTCACTCATATGGGACGAGTTTGATTATGCCATAGTTGCATGTATTTATCCCAGAATTTTACGTATTTATTTTTTTAAATATGCACATCCCAGATTTTACAGGATACTGAACGCCTGCCACCTTAAATGTTTGCTTCCAAATCTTTCTTTCATATAAATTGTTTTAAGGGTCTGTAATCTGATTCTCTGGTTATGATGGGCCATGACTTCACCTTCATTGCTGCTTGAAAGCTGGAGTATTGCTTTCTTCAACACTACTGTCACTTAATTCACATGAAAACCCATAGAGCTCCTTCAATGTTATTACACAGAAACAGTTGCCTGGGTCAGTAGAAAGGATTTAAGTAGTATGTCACCTAAGTTTAGATAGGCGTGATGTTTATTTGTAAAGGTTACAAAGTACTTAAATGCAGCAGCATAGAGTTGTATTTTATGCTATCAGGACATATCCTCATGTTTTTGACACTGATCATATTCAACCTTATGAATAAGCTACTAAAAATGAATCTCTTTCATGTGCATTCAAAATGCAATCTACGTTATCAAAATCAGCTGGCTAATGTATCAGTCTGTGACAGAACACTATTTGGCAAGTAGAAAGCTTCAGGGAATATCCCACAGTTTCACAAGTGTCAATGGATGAAAGTGAAAATTAAAAATACATTCTGTTAACCAAGTATATGCCTTTAGGATGTAATTTGGCCAACTAGTCCTTCTTTTTTTTTATTTTCATTTGACTCAGTCCCAGCCCCAATAAAGTCGAATCAAGTCCATTCAGATTACGTAGAAGTGTGCACCAAGTGTGAGATTTGAAGCAGAAGTGAAAAGATTGCTTAAAATAAAGTAAAACTGAGCTGTGCTACAAGTGAGAGCCAAAAAATAATCGGCAAAAATGAGTCCTGTTTGTAATTAAACAAGAAGTCTATATTAAAATAGTTAATATCTCAGGAAAAAAAATTAAGTCAAGAAATCCAGAAATAATTTTCATGAGTTTCCCATAAAGATAAATCTGAACGTTTGTATTCCAAACTACTAATATTCCCAATTCTTTTCTGAACTTGCTTGTTCAAAGGCTCCGCATGTTCAATGCTGTCTCATATCAAAGATTATTCTGGAAAGAAGTTGGCAGGTTCCACATTGGTTCATTTTACAAGTGTGAATACCATTCATTAGAATAACTTTTGAAATGAATTGCTTGCAGCATTCGGGTGAATGGTGCATTTGTGGCTGATGTAAATCACTCATTCTTCACTTGCTTAGTTTCACATCCTTTTGGAGATGGCTGCAGTCCATGGCTCAACCCCAAAATGTAGTAATGGCAGTACAGTTAATAAAAGTAATATCGTGTGTTGGAATCCTAGTAATGGAAAACTCAACAGCTCGCGCTTCTTATCAATAAACTAGACAGAAAGTGCCTCCTCATTGGAGGAGAATTATCTGAGAAATTGCACTGCACAAACAATTCTGAACCAAATGTCTGGCAGCCTATGATTAGTAACAGCTCATGATCATTGTGTGTACACCAGAAATAATATCCAGGGATTTGTTAAGGAAAGGGTAAAACAAAGGCTTTACATTTCCTAAAGAGGCTTAAAATCTGTATTGCCAGCCTTCCTTTCCTTTCACCATAAATAACTGGTTTGTCCCTCACATTTTATGGCACTTCTATACTGAAAATTAATCAGTCCAGATAATTTCCCATTTTTTCTTCTTAAAATATTATACAGGTGCAAGTGTTTGTGCATAGAATTATAATTCAAATGATGCTGCAAATATGCATGTGAACTTTTTATGAACCAAATCAAACCTGCAAATGTAGCAAAGAGAACATGGTCCTACATATTAAAGTTTAAATAAAGCTAGTCTTTTCATTCTCATGAACATTGAAAATGCCAGAAATTGTGGGTTTGGTCCCTCCTAAATGACTCATGTATGTAGAATGAAGCCACTGAAAACAAAAAAAAATCACTCTTGCTGCAAAGATGAGGTTAAGGCTGTGTCTGCATTAGGAAGAAGTGCAGCCCAGTACTGTAGATTTAGAGAGAAACCGAGAAACACTCAGAATTTACATTAACGCTATATGACTTTCAGGGGTTGCTATTTCAGAATAATGTGGTTCTGACTCTGTGAGCTGACATCCTGTTTGCAGCTGGATCACAGGTTTTGTTTTCTGGAGCCCATCTGCTGGTGTACGTTTATCCAAAAGGAGCCCAGTTTGTGAGATCTTGGATTGCTCCAAAGCACGGAAAGTGGAGGTGACTGGAACAGTCACTTGAAAAATGCCTTGCTGTTCTAAAGCAAAAATCCTAATACAAATGCACACTTTTAGCTGCAGAAAATAAATCCCACCAGAAGAAGGACGTCTTGATTTGGTTCATACCTTTGCCTGATCTGAAGTAGTATCCCCCTTCAAAAAGATAGTTCAAACCACTAGTTCAAAGAGAAGACGCTTTAATTCTTGTTTACCAGGGCAATTTCACTTTGCATAGCTAATTAAACATGCACTGGAGAAGGGATTGGATTTAAGACCACTCAGTTCTGAGGTGAGGGTGGTAAATTAAATATTCATTATGCAAGAACATTAATTGTTCATATGAATTAAGCAGAAAGTAGGTCTCTCTTTTCTTTTTTTTCGTTAAATGTCCTAAACAGGTCACTGAATTACTCTCAATAAATATTTAAGTGTACTACACAAGGTGAATTATCTTCAACAGGATAGACTGAGTAACTCACTGCAGAACACCTGAAGGAATGGTGTGTAGGCTCCTCAGCCTTAACCTACAGGAGAGAGTGGTATTCCCAAATTTAGGTACAAATGATAATTTAATGGCTCAACCACTTTACTGCCAGAATGGAGGTGAATTCAAATTCTCTTGCACAGAAAAGCATTTGAATCCAAATCCCCTCTATAGATACTTTCCTAAAAGGGAGGTGCTTCCTGCTTGCTCCTCTGCAGCTGCATGCACCCAGTGCTCCGTCTCCTTTGCTTTTTGCGGGCTCTTCTCAGTATGATAAAAGTAATTTTTTCCACAGTATCTTGAATGTTAAAGTAAAAAAAACCCAAAGTGAAGGTGATGTTTGTACCTCAACTTTTATTTTTTCTGACAATTACCATGAATTTCAGGGCAAGGAAGACATAAAGAGGAACTGAATATTATAGCCTATAATTTTACCTACCTCACTGTCAGGTAGGATGTCAGTAGGGCAGGAGAGATGCCAGTGAGGTACCTAACAATCAAATTAAGTCATTGTGTCCATATGGATTATGGATTATATAACTGGTATTTTATGAAATTATATTCAATTATTATTGTGCTTGCATTGCCATTTTAATAAATAATAATTAAAATGTGTTGCAGTTATGTATAATTTTTATCTTAATATTTTAAATTTCACTATCTTTGTAGAAGCCTCAGAGCATTCTTAACTAAGAAGGTAAGTCTAATTTTGTATCTCTGCATAATAGGATGAATACTAACATAAAATACTAATACTCTGGGATTGTAGAGCCTTCATATTTTCTCTATCATGTGCCTTTTTCTTTTCATAAATATATGAAAAAGCATCTCACTGGTCTGTTTGAGATCTTTTCTTAACACTTCGTTCCTCTGAAATGCCTTAAAAACATGTGGAAATAACTAAGGAATAAGTGTGCTCTGACCTCGGTTTTTCATGGGACTCTTGTAATTATCCTTACAGTGGATATTTCATCCTGTATCAAATCTTCTCATCTCACACTGCATTTAAGGAAACACATTTTGCCTAGAGGGTTTTCAGAGCATAAAACCTCTTCCAGCACAGCCCAGCCGTGGCAGAGCAGCCCCACTGTGACCACCGGCAGGCAGTGCAGCTGTGGTCACGCTCATTTCCTCGCATGAAGCCAGAGCTCCTCCCTGCCTACTCTTACCTCGTCATGTCCTCTGCTGCTTCCACCAGTGTCAGAAGCTGGAGGTCAGTCAAGCTACGTACAGGAGAAGGTGCCACTAAGAAGTTGTGGTGCTTCTCTGACAGTTCAGGAGCACCGGTGTTGTGGCAAGGCAGCACAAGGAAGGGTTTAATGGGGCTATAACGTGACCCTGAATGCCTCCCCATGTATCTCCTTGTGACAATGATAACTCCTTCTCTCAAGTGCAGAATAATGCTTTCTATTCCTACTGCTCCTTTACTCCCTCACACATCTGATACAACTGCTAAAAGCAATATTAATGTCGTGAATGGTTCTTCCTCAGCAGATGAGAGTTCCCATTAAAGGTATATTGGTCAGATTTGCAATGCGTTTCATGAAAAGAAATCTTGTAAACAGAGTATTTACAGTAAGGTTCATAGTTGCATCTATTGAATGTAGGAACACTAGCACTGCTATACATTTTAACACATCATTAATTCTCCATTGAAAATTCAAAGGAATTAGTTTGATTTATTTTGCTTTTAACTAAAGAAATGCATTAGTATATGTTTAAATGTGTCATCATCTCTGAGACAGATTATACCAAAGAACAGCCAGTTGTCTGTTTAAAATAAGAAATGAAGACCTACAGAATGCAAATAGTATGTATACAAGATTACAGTCCAGGTAAAAATAGAAGTACTGGCATAATGTGTTCGAATCACTGTAAACTCCAATTTATGCTGTGGAAAAGAAAGCAATATCCTTTTTTTGTCAGAATTTTTCTTGTCATTGGAAAAGAATTTTTGTTTGTTAATTTTTTCCCCCCAGAAGCGCAAACTTCTTCATGTCAGCAATTATGCTTGCTTTGCACAGTAGAAGACAGCATGCATTTTTTTCTTTTACTGCTGACTCTATCCACATTTTGCCTGATATGCTTTTCCATCCCCACCTTCACCTTCTGCACCCTGTGAACATAAAAGATAAAAAATAGATTAAATGCAAGGGAGCTCAAGAAACTGAAGTGATCACACAGGTTTGCTTTCCTGTGCTGAGAGTAATATTGCCACTTTCTTCAGTAAAAAGAATCTCTAATATACATGTAGAACATATATTAAAAAATGCAACTCCACATTTTGACTTAGTCCCTTATCATTAAAGTATACTGATTGCAATTAAAGGTAACATTTGAAACTAATAAAGGGAGCAGAATTTGATCCAAAAAATCTGCGGGACATGCAAATTTTGTTTATTGACTATGACTGTTATTTGCATAGGCTGTCTTAAGATTCTCCTAAAACAATTCTATTCTGCAATTATCATTGTTAGTGCCTGTTGCAAAGAAAACCTTTACTCTGGATAAGAGAAAATATCACTCTTCTGATTTCAGTCACTTTGATACCCTAAAGTATTTCTTTTGTCTTCATATTTTAAAGTGCAGATATTTTTTTTCCCCAAAAAATATACTTCTTTTCTCATCGTAAAAGAAATAGAGGTATCTATCAACATATGTTTTGGCATTGATTTCTACAGGAGTGCTGGTTATTGTACTGTTGTAGCACAGACATTCTCATTGTGACCATGTATGTGTGTTTGCCTGTCTGAGATAGAGACCTTTTCTTTCTCTTTCTCCTTCGCTCTTCTCTCTCTCTTTTGGCATGCTGAGCAGAAGGATCTATTTTTTGACAGGCTGCCACTCTCAAGAGGGCATAAAATTTGCATTTCCTTTCATCTATCTGGATTAGTGGATTATCCTGCAGCCTGCTTGGTGACTGAGATACTTTATATCCTTCATCTTTGAGTTCTTAAAACTAATGTAACAACAGCAGGTGTGTTTCTAAGATTTATCACGTGTTAGAAGAGTGAGAAGTTTTTATCACATGGATGATTGGTGTCTTAAAATCACTTTTTTTTTTTTTCCCACAGAGACCTCATTTTGGCAACCGACAGTATCATAATAAGGAAGTCAAGCTTTTTTATTTCTGTTTCATTTTGTGATAAAAGCACATCAAACAACAAAGTTGGAAGCCTGCCCCTATTATTTGATCCCGTTTTAGAAGGGAGGAGGGATGGGAGACAAGAGAAGAAAAGAAGGGAATTAATTAGAGCTGCAAAAACTGTGTGTAAAGAAGAAGGTTTGTATGATGCTCTCAAGCATAATGCTGGTATGTGAAACAAATTTTTTTTTTTTTTTTTTTTTTTGAAAAAAACATTAGAAGAGACTACTGTTCCAGTTAACTGCCTCCCAACTTCCAACTTCTAAACTAATTTTAACAGGTCTAAACTAAAGTTCTCTACCTTGCCAACACCCCCACCCCACAAACAGAAATATTAAAACAATTGGAAAGAGCAGCTGAGGTATCCTACCATTCCCCGCTGCCAGGCATGTAGCATTCACCCTCACCCTCACCTAGAAAGCCTCAATGAACCTGGACCAGGCTTACTTGGCCAGGTGTGTGGTAGCACTGTGTTTTTTTCTGCAGGTATTTCTTGCTGGTACCACCAGCAAGTGGCCAGAGACAGTGAGCAAACAAACAAAATACTCCAATCAAAGATAAAAATGAAGATGAAAAAACATAACTTCACCTACAGAACTGGATTGAACAGTCCTATTATAATATTGGCTCTCAGCAAGGCTGAAATTTAAGTGTTCTGTGCAGTTTTAGGTATGACCTTTCTTTCTCTAAGTCTTTCATTTTTAAATCAAGCTCTTCTTCTATTTTTATACTCAGTTGCAAGTCTATTTTATCAATAATTAATTCTACCATCTATCACAGAATGTATGAGTCAATGAATTTCTTATCTATGTTTCCTAAATACCTTATTCCTTCATTTTTTGTTTCCGTGTAACCTCTAATGATTCTTAAACTTTTCAAACTGCTTTGACATCTATTTAATCCTTTCTGAATGTGCTGCTCAATAAAGATCTAGATACTCCTCATGCCCTGCATCTGGAGTTCAACTGAGATTTACATAGCATCTAAAGTATGTCTTGGGCCTGTCCATAACTGTGAACTTCATTTATAATGGGATAGGCTGAAACTCTGACACCTTTTATGGATCTTATTGTTTGTTTCTGGTAGTGTCAGAGTGTATGGAGATATTTTAGATAGTCAAGACAGTATAGTCACTACCCAAAGAAGACTATGCAGTCTAAGGGCAGGCTCAGAGGAGAAAAAGAACAGAGGGTTATTCGTACAAATCTTCTACTTCTCTGCCTGAGTGAGTAGTCAAGCTGCAGCATTCTGTATTCTCAAGCTAGGGATCCAATAAATAAGAAAAAAAAAAAGTCATCTTGTAATTATGCTCATTGCATTTTCAAGTTTGTTTTTTGTTTCACTTTACATTTTTTATTCCTTAAACCGATTAAATATTCATTTTTATTCTCCTCTGTCAAATGGAAAATGATAATAAATGCTTTGGAAATAGATTTAGATATTGATGCTACAAGACACTTAATTACGTGCTTAAATTTTAGAATGCTCTGAGCATAACTGAGACACGTATAAAGGTTTCAGTAGCAGCACACTCAAGAATAAAGAGAATTTCTGGAGATTGTGGTTGTGTAAAGCAAACTAAATAAAAGTGGTTGATGGGGAATGAAAACCCAATTTTTTAGGCCTGGCAAGACCAGAAACAAAGACCATCAGTTCTAACGCTGAAAATAAGTTGCTATAGCATGGGCGTAACATGGTGTGGACAGCAGTCTGGAAAAGGAAATGATACAAGACTCAAGCAAGTGAGAGAGAGCTAGCTGTAAGTTCACTAGTATTTACACCGATATCCCAGTCTCAAACCTTCAATAAGACAGTTGAAGCAATGACAACAGATTAAAAGCAAAGAAAAGGAAAGAACTGAAGCAGTCTGTAAGACTGACACAGAGGAGAGGACAGAAAGTCTCTGTAAGTACAGCATGAGATAGCAATTCGAACAGAAAAGGGAAAGTCTATCGACTTCTTTAAGACAGTCAAGAATCATGGACCACTGGCAAGAGAGTGAAAGATGCACTGAGGTCAAGAAGGCTAAGAAGAAAGAATAGTCATCCTCTGCAAGTGTGGCATTTAACACTTGGCAAAGTCCTGTGTCACTCACAAGAGAATGGCTCAAATATCCTGCAAGTTCTCACCCAGTAAGATGATTTGTTAAGTGACTATTACATTTTTGAATTAAAATAACATAGGTCAAACATTAAAAAGTGCATTCATTTGCTAGCATGCATTTCCTTGACATTGCTGCAATATAGTCAACAGTCTGTGCCAAGATTAGTGGTGGAACCTTGAGGTCACTGCAGTGCAACAATGAAAAGGTCCATTTAAAAAATATAGAATGCTCCCTATTTTCCTTTTTTAACTATCTGCTTCATTTGGCCATTGTTATCTTAAATTTGCATTATAGTATACAGATTTATAATTAATCATCAATGTAAAATAAGCGGAAGTTATTAAATTGGGAGCTAGGTGTTCCCATGAAAGAACTGCATGGAAGATACAAGAAACCTCATATTGTGACAAAAAGGTAGCTGTTACTAGGCTAACACATGTCCAGTCTTAGATACTGCCAACAGCTTTAGTCCAACACTGGGACCTACAAGCTACACTGCATGGCCTGACTGTATTCACCTCTTTTATATCAATATATAGGTTAGGTATATAAAAAATTATCAATCTCACAAATCCATTTTCATTCAGTTTTACTTTAAGGCCTTTTCCAAGTCAATGCTTTCTACATAACTATTCCCCACTCCATAAATATGATGTACATTCTCTTTTTCTTTGTATATGACCTTGTATATGTTCAAATTAACCTTACCATCTCTTTACCAAATGATGCATAGTGATCTTTATTACTAACTTGCCTTTACCATTATTTACTGCTCTACCAATGTTCATGTCACCCACAAATTTAACTGTATTGATTTTATATTCTCTTCTAGAACATTGATAAAAGCCCTGAAAAACATTGGTCCCCAATGGACGCACATACAAGGAGAGTCTGTAAACTATAAGCACTCTATAAGTACTTACAGTAAACCATAAGCACTCAACTAATCAGTTTTTAATATATCAGATATGAGTTTTGTGAATTTTGTACACTGCCATATTTGTAGTAGTGTGCTATGGCATCTAAAGACAAATATCTTTGTGCTTTATCTCTTGCTTGCTGTATTAAGAAGTCTTAGTTACTATCTTAAGCCAAATATAATCTCATAAAAAAAATACCGTTCGTTTGATAAGAGGTGTTTATTATAAAACTATACTAATTGTCATTAATTATGCTACTATCTTTACTGATTTTGTTTCATATTATTCTGTCAGTGTCTAAGATGAAAGCCAAGCTAGTCTATCAGTGTTTTCTGAGTTCCCATTCTTAACTTTTCTTAAATTTTGACGCAACAAAAAAATACCAATTGTTCTAATACTTTGAGCAAGTAAATAATAGAGGACTGGAAGGAATACTCTCGGCCACTTTCAGCTGTCACAGGTAATCGAACTAGGTAGTGCATCTGTATGCATATTGATTGCCAGCTTAAAACCAATGGAGTTCCTTGCTCTCCTTATTTTTATTCGAGATTTGTGCCAAATTTTCCCCATAGTCAGCTTGTGCGTTCTTACTTTTAGGCCAACATTATCATTTATTGTCAATGGTCAAACTCCTTTCCAAAATATTTACCTACTCTTCTCCTCTGCTTTAAATACTACAGTCGTATGTGCTTCGTTTTTTCTTTTGCCAGGCTCCGAAAAGTACTACTCGGTAGTCTAATCAAGATAAATTCCCAGTCCCACTGGTCATAGTACTAGCTTTTCTCTCAACCTATTCCACTTTGAAATATGTTTTCCTGTGTTCTATACTCAGTATTTAGCAATATATGTCTATATTGTATTTTTCCTATGTTATCTGGAAATACATCAGTTAAAGATTATCCTTTTTTTTTTTTTTTATTCCCCTAAGACACACCAGATCACTGGCTCATAGGCATTCTGCGATTGACTAATACACTCAGCTCACTTTTTTTTAGTGTCATTTCAAATGAATGAGGTCAGTTAGTAACTCTGATTCAAGATCAGTAGTTCGCAGCCAATTCTATTCAATGATCCAGTCCTGTGATTTAAAAATGTTTAACTTATTTAATGGTTGCTGTTAATCATCCTCTTGAGCTACTAATAGAAGAGAACATATTTCATTTTCTCTGGACGATGTGAATACACTACCCCACCTCTTTCCAAAGACAAAAAAGTGTTCAACCATATATTTCAGACTCCTCTGTATCATGGGGATGATCATATTTGTCAAGATTTTGTCTTGTCTACTTCTCTAGACTCCTCTCAAAAAGCATCAAGGATCTAATCCTCCTGATGATAAGCCTCCATATGTACTATCAGGGAATGTTGTCCTTTTTTCATTTGAGTGACCATAAGCACTGTGAAAAAAAGGTGGAAATGGAAGATTCACAGAACTGCAGAGTTAAACAGTCATAATTACCTAATGATTTAGCTTTAGACTCATGTTCAGTGTATCAAGAAAGATGAGGAATGTGAACATTTGAGCCCTTTTTTTAAAAAAAAAAGAAATTATTCTCATTTTAGGTGTTTTCTGAAATAAATGGAACATTCCTGAATCTATGAAACTTGCAACCAATTTAAAAAGCTTTTTTAAGAGACGTTTAGGTCTTTCACTACAGACTTTGGAAAACATATGTGGTAGCAGTGACAGGGCAGTGGAAAAACGGAGAGAAGCTGAAAGTAAAACATCATTTCCGTTTCAAAAAAGAGAGATTCAAATTTGATCATAAAAAATGGCAAAGAGATGAGAGATCAACTTTTTCTTACTTGAAGGTGATCAGTCATCAATTGCAGAAATATACAGAATAGTTAATCTGTATTTGTTGCATGATAAAGTATAAAACCACGATACCACTGACACGGTAGCTTTTTAATTTGCAATTTAGACACTTTCAATCAGTGATTTTCTTCCTCTATCACATGTATTTATGGTCTAGGTGGCTGCTGGCTATTAGAGCTTGTTACTATGACTTGAACTCTCATTCCTAACGAAAATGAGAGGCAGAATCAGACCAGCTGCACTGGACCAGCCCAGAGATGTTACTAAAAACGTTTAGGCATTCTTGGTGAAATAATCCAGTCCAATCAGAAAATAATTGCTTACTGAAAGCTGCTTCAAACCTTAACCATTGTTGCTTTCATCTGAGAGACTGGTAAAGAGATTCATCCTTCAATCGGAACCTGTGACAAGCACTCCCACGTTTTACATAGTGAACCTCTCCAGACTTTTTACGTGATGGAGAGGCTCTTCCATATAGAAAAGAGAAGCACTGTGACAACTCTGGTAATGGAGGGTTCCCAGACTGGGTAATAAAACACTGCCTTGTATTTAGTACTGGAATTAAATAGTGAAACAACAGTTCAAATACATGACTGATTGCTATGGAAAAGACGTTTTATAACTTTCATGTCTGTGAATAAAGACAGTAACATGATACGTTGAGGTAAATTTGTTTCTGGTTCACAGTTGAATCACTTGGCTTTTGAATACAAATCATCCCTACAGAGTAAACCGTACCTGCTTTCATTTAAGGATTTTGGTGCTAACTTTCTTTTACATGCGTGATGCTGTGTGAATGCTCAGATAGCTAGCAAACTAAGTGTGGGCCTTAGGAGAGACTCCCAGATGAAAAAAGGAGTGATCCAAACTAGGAGTAATTAAGACAGTAGTTCATTTTCCCTTCTTCCTCTCCTTACCTATTTTGAAGTGTTTTGGAAACAGCCACTTTTTTCTTCACATCATCCATTTACCTTCCTTCATTATGGTTTTGGCCATAAGTGAAGGATGGTCAGAGGAGACGTGATTCATCAGAGACTCAAGTGCTCCTCTTGTTTTGCATAGCTTAATGAAGATAATAAGTGTGTGCTCACAGATCAGTTGGTGCCTTTTCTCTGCCCAGAAGGGGCTCACTGCTATGTATATTCCTTCTTACTGTTTCATTTTCTGAATTTAAATTAATTTAAATTATCAGACAAAACAGAGCTGCTTACCCACCCTAAGCTGCTAATGCAGAAGGCACAGTTATTTTATCTGATATAACTGTCTTCTGCACACATGACTCATGATATCTCAAATTTTATATGAAATGCATGGCCTCTTTCCAATCAGCCATGATCAAAAACCCTATTTCTTAACATATAACCCCTGGTCCTTAGAAAGGACATGCTTTATAATAGAGGTAGTCACTGGTACCTATGGAAAACAACTAGAAAAATCTTGCAGCGTAGTTTGAGCTTCATTACAGTTTGAGAACTACATTACAAGCAAGTTTCAGGCTCTTCATTTGAAGAGTTTGACTATCATGATTTGCATACCCATCTCACTGGGATTTTAGGAAACGTATTATTTGGAGGTACAACAGGAGCTCTCTGTTAAGTTACGCATTAGCTGGAACATTCAGCAATAATCTTGTTGTGAACCATCTCTTGACTGTCATACATCACCTAGACATATGGTCATTAAAAACCTTCCAGGATATATTTGTGAAGAGATGTGGGCTTGTATTGTAAAGCATTTCTTTTAGACAACAAACAACTCTGAGATGGCAACCAGTGTTCCCTAAATAAGGCACAGCTGGGATTCACAACCTTAGCAAACCCGGCAGGACTTTCTGTAATCTAGACAGTTCAAAATGTCACAAGGAAAGAAGTGAAGGATAATTGAAGTGCTCTGAGCAGCAAGAAAGTACCTACATGACACTGAGAGCCAGGAGTTTCCTGTGGTAGGTGTCTGATGAGGTCAGTCTTTTGTCACACAGTCTGCAGACACGGGGAAGATAGAAGTTATTCATCTCCCTTAGCCTCACTGAGGCATCATTTATCCCAGGACTAGATCATTCACCAAGAATGTGAAAGACATGGCTTCTTCCTTTGCCTGCTTTCATCTCAAAATGTATGTTTTCATGTCTCATAGCAAAGTGACATAATTACTGTCCTTTTGATGAGGGATGGCTCTTAGACTCCTGACTGGAAGATGCTTTACTTCCTGCAGATAAGTAGTATTTGGACCAATAAGCAATAAAAAGACAGAGTGGTTATCACCAATGCATGGCATAAGGTAACATCAACTCACTTGGGATGAAGCATCACTGAATTTGACTGTCTTCTTCAGTTTCTAGTCATTTACACGTAAAAGAAATGCCTCCAACATAAGGGTGAGTACGGTTTGTCCCAGTGCATTGAGTATTCTGACAGTTAGTAAAACTTTCCCAGCAAACAAAGGACTAAGTTCAAGAAAGGAACAGAGAGACGGATTTAACACCAGTTCTTACCTCTCATTTTGACTACAGTGACAGTGTGCGACTGTGGATGGGGATGGGGACTGGGCAAGAAACAAAACGCCACAGGTTTTATCAAAAGATTGCTAAAACTGTTCTCAGTTGTGCCAAAGGCTGCGTAAGACAGGTGCTGTTTGGTTGAAGGCTGCCTGGACTTTGGTGGTACCGCTCAGCAATGACATTTCAGACACTATGCAGCATTTTCCTACTAGAAATCTATCTGATAAAAGACTGAGTTCTGGGCTAAATGGCACCTGATTTAGGGCTCTGGTTTTAAACCATTAGAAAGACCTTTTTGCCATCCATCGCTTTACTATTCCCTTATTAATTTAGTTGTCTGCATTCATATGAATAATAGAATACCTGAACATTTAAGGGATATATTATTTTTCTCTTTGTTTTTGTCATTTCATGTTTATCTCATGACAGCTGCATAAACTGTAACTTGAAAAAAAGTGAATCAACTCTTCTACCTGGGGATATTGTTTCAGAAAAGTTTGATTCAGCACTCTGGGGTTTTGAATCTCAGCATTAATATTTTATAAAATGTTTTTACTCAAATATAGTTACATCTAGGAAAAAAAAAGAAAATTCAGCACAATGTTAAGCAGTTTTTCACTGTAACTTGTGCATTGTCGTTCAAGATTTCAAGGCATGAGCAAAGTCAATGGAAGATGATGGTACTGCTTTGCAGGGCTAAGTGCATAATTAATTGCATAACAACATACAACTCTTATCACACAACCCTGTATCATGTAATTCTCACTATAATCTTATACGTTTCTAACATGAAGGAGTATAGGAATTACAACTGATATCGACTGGTATAGTTTCAGGGGTAATAGATCTTCTCAGAGGATCTCAATATTTCACAGAAGTAGTTGACAGAGGTATCTAGCTCTGAGGTACATGACGCAATAACAACAGAAAATTCTGAATCATGCATGTTGAAGACCTCACATAATTTTTTTTCTGTTGAATTTGTTTTCTATTTTGTTGTTGCTGCGTTTTTTTTCTGACCAGGTTTTTCTGACCACTTTAACTATTCTGTAATCTAACTTGTCCTTCTCCTTGGTATCTCCAGAATACTTTTTCAAAAATTTGCATGCCTAAAAAGAGTTTGAAAACTGAGAACCCATGTGGCCCTCACTCTCATGAAAAATTTATAGTGATTTAGACATAGTAATAATTGGACCACAGAGATACGACAAGTTTTCTTACTACAGTTCTCTCTAGAATAAGAAATGGTTGCTGCTACTGTTACAGATTTTTGTTTAATTAAATTTCATGGAAGTCATATGAAGCAGAAATGGAAATAAGATGCAACATTTTTACAGTAAGAATAATTAACATTGATACAAATTGTCTGAAGATGCAATAAGTAGAACGACCATTTAGAAAATATGGTCTATTTCAACCACAAATTAGTACATTTGCTGAAAGAAATAGTAGGTACGAGCCTATGATTAATCTTGGGCTGATGGACAAGTTGGTGATGTCTATTTTGAACAAAGAATCAGAGGCTTTTCTTTTTTTTCTTTTTTTTTTTTTTTTTACACGTTTCACAAATATTACAGTGCTTGTGGAAACTTGTATAATTTATATTAAAACGATATAAATACAAATAGCATTAAAGAAAACCCCCTAGCAGTATATGCATCTATAGTCATGTCCTAAAGCTTAGTTCTCCTCTTTCTGCTTTAAAGCAGTCTGGAGAAATAGGTTGACACTGTGATATACCAGAAGTCACTTGTGCTATCTGTGCTTTAAGATAGGTCAACACTTGACAAGCTTTTTGTATTCATAATGGGCTACTACTTAATAACTTTCAAACTATGCAAAAGTTGTAAAAGTAACTTCACTGGTTAGTTTCAACTAAAGAAAAAAGCTTACGAAGTAACATATATTCACAGGGGGGTTTGGTTGGTGGGTTTTTGTTGTTGTTGTGTGGTTGGTTTGTTTGTTCTGTTTTGTTGTGGGTTATGGCTATTGCAACTGTGGCTATTGCCCAGATTGCCCAGCTGGGTTGAATTGATTGATTTCCTAATTAAGGTTTAGACCCTGCCTACAAAAGGCAGGCCATTTCCTACTGGCTGTGGGAGATGTAATGATGTTCTTGGAGCTGCAGCCTAGGCTGGTGATCCTGATGTGATATCCTCATGAGAGGCCCTGAAGACCATGACCCCAACTCCCTTGCTGGAGCCTGAGCCAAGAGTCAGAGCCAAAAGAGCCAGAGCTGGAGTGGGAAGTCCTTTGATAAAGAAGGTAAAGCTGCTACCCCAAAAAAGGGGTAGCTCCAGTGAGCTGGAGTTGGAATGAATGAACTGTGTCTCTGCTCACTGTAAAGCTTTCCTGATCTAATTAAGGTTTGGGCCTTGCCTACAAAAGGTGGGCCATTTTCTCCTGGCTGTGGAAGGTGCAATGACATCCTTGGAGCTGCAGCCTAGGCTGGTGAGCAACATCTGGTGACCCTGATGTGATACTCTCATGAGAGATCCTGAAGACTATGACCCCACCTCCCTTGCTGGAGCCAGAGCCTGAGCCAAAAGAGCTGGAGTCAGAGCTGGAGTGAGAAGTCCTTTGATAAAGAAGGTAAAGCTGCTACCCCAAAAGAGGGAAGTGAGCTGGAGTTAGAATGAATGGAGTCTCTGCTCATGGTAAAGCCTTCCTGAAAACAAACAAAAAACCTGTAAAACAAAAAGGGGGAATTATGGCTATCACCCAGCTGGCTTGTAATTATCTAATAAAGGTTTAGGCCCTGCCTACAAAAGGTGGGCAATTTCCTTCTGGCTGTGCAAGATGCAACACATCCTTGGAGCTGCAGCCTAGGCTGGTGAGCAACAGTGGGTTGCTGTTTTTTTTCTTCTTTAGAGGAGTTCTTGAAATGTTGAAGCAAGTATACTATTTCTGAAAATTTTTCCAAGGAATTCAATTGTTCCTGATTTCAGCACTATAAGAAAGGGAAAGCTCTGGTCTTGTGTGAATCTAAACCAGTATATCTGTATGTGTAAAACTTCCTATACTGGGATGAAAACTCACTTCTTTCAGAATAGAAGCCTCCACTCAACTGAACTAGTGCAGTCAGTTCAACAGTAGCAGTATCATTATGTCACTATAAGAGCTTCCCAGGCATACAAGCAGTTTCCTGGTTATATATAAAGTTTCCTTGCAGCAAATGCTTAATCTATGACCTATCTAATCCTCCAGAAACAACAGAAATTTGTGGAAGAGACTGTCACTGCAGGTTCCTTTGGCTGTAAGTGGCCCTTTCACATTTACCATGGGGCAGGCTTTCTCTCAGATCACTGGGGCATGTGTCTGCTCTTGTCAGCTGAAGAATTTACGAAGCCAAGTTAATTCAACATGTTCAGTCGTAGTCTCCAGACGGAATAGCTTATTTATCAGGCTGTCTCTGCCATGCATGGAGTACGGTGTATAGATCCCTGAGCTAGCAGAGATGCAACTCAGTAAATCCACACGGTGCGGATCAGCTCTACGGCTGACCTAACAAGCTCTGCTTTGCAGCTATCTTTATTAGCTTGGATGCACTGCTGCACAAATGTGGCTTAGCCTGCAGTCAGACCCAAGCTGATTCACACCCAGTCAGCTCAGGGAGCTCTGCACTGTGCACCCACTGCTTCTGGTTCTGGCTGTCATTATCAGCCTCGGGTCAGATGTGTTCACACCTGTGCTGTAGACAGATTTATACACCTGTTTGAATGCCCACCTGAACAACATACCATTGAAAAGCTTTATTTTCCGAGGCAGATGTGGGCCAATGTTTCAGCTAGATAAAGATTAATATTTCTTGGAAACTTTGATACTTGAAAAAGTTTCCAATTATTTTTATTAAAAGTGATCACTTAATAACAGGGATTATTATGTAGCATTCATTTGTTTGTGTCTTCAGTGTAATATCTTTACTACTAATCCACTGGCAGCCACTTCCCTAAAAAGAGTGAGCTGCTTTGACACAGAACACAGGAAAGTACAATAGCAGCTGTTTCTCAGCCTGATTTTAAAGCTGATTTTTAATGTGAACTTAAACTTATAATTTCTAGGAATCCTGGACAACAGAAGGTTAAAACTAGAAAGACTTAGTCTTTCTGCGTAATTAAAGCTACCTATCCCTTTGCAATCTACATAATATCCATAATTACATGCAAATTATGTGATTTTCAACTGTTTGTAGTATCTATTCCTATCATTAAATGCAGCACAACAATGTTTTTAAGAGCTCGGAGACATCACTATGAATCATACGTATCCTG
The DNA here is from genome assembly GCF_009769465.1 of Tauraco erythrolophus. Lineage (NCBI taxonomy): Eukaryota > Metazoa > Chordata > Aves > Musophagiformes > Musophagidae > Tauraco > Tauraco erythrolophus. The sequence continues at coordinate 46,813,564 of NC_141466.1, read as the reverse complement.
CAGAGCTCCATTATCACAATCAGAACTCGGAGGACAACAATTTTGCAGTAAACATTGTAGTTTGATACAATGAATCAGGCGTGAATAATTTAAGGAACCATTGCAAGACCTTGTTGATTGCTTCTCTCAACATTATAAAGAATAATGGTAACGCAGGCCTTTGTTAAAGACCTGTATCCCTGGAGAGATGGCATTTAATATGACTGGAAAGGAACAAGCTGGCGTTGGTCCAGCCTGTGAGTGTTCCTGCTTAAAACTCCTACAATTAAATTGGTTAATGACAATCATGTTAAACACAGAGGTTCATGCCATAAAGTTAAGAAAGAATCATCACGCTCCAAGTTAATAGGGGGGAAAAGGGACAAATTAATCCAATTACCCCTTTTTTAGTTATTCTAGGGAAAAACAAATTTATTCACAATCAGTTTTCAATGCATTTCCCTAATTAATGCAATTTCATGAAATGAAACAAATTCACAATGTTATTAGCTGAGTTGTGCTTAATGAAGTTGGGCTATATGAAACATTAACTGCAATACTGAATTCATTTCCTTGGACTGGGAAATATGCATTTATCATTTCAGTACATTTACTCTGGAAGTTCCAATCATGAGACTTTATCACCATAATCATCATGTCCTGATAAATCTACATATATTAACATTTTGATCAATGTCATCATTAAGCTCAGACTATGAGGAATTCTATCACTTGACAGCATGGAAAAAGTTAGACTCCTTGATAACCTGGTAGCAATCAATGGTAAGAAGCTCTCCGATAGACAACTGTCAAACTGTAAATGGAAATAACGGTACTTCTGTTATCAACTTTGTTCAGCTACTGTCTCTTCCACAGAGGTCTATACATCAAAGTGATTTCTGTAATGTTCTTGTTTGCACAACAAAAGGTGTATAAACTTTCATCGATAATGAAGAGTATTGCCAGAAGTTACTTTTAAGAGAATGAAGCTTTGATAAGGACATCCATTTGGGAAGGAGTGACAAAAATTTAGCACTGCCTACTGTTTTGTTGATGTGTTTAGTTTTTTTTATTGGGACTATGCTATTCAAAATATGAAAAATATTCAAGCCTGCTGCCTAACACTGAAATGTTTGTCTGTGTGAGAGATCCTCGTTTATTAAAATCTGATAGGATATGGTATGAGCAAATATTATTTATATTTCTCTTGGACCCAGAGAAAAGTTTCTGATATTATGAACTTAAAAACTAAATCTGCTGAATTAAAATAGAAAAATGTGCATGATTCTTCCAATGAACACAGTGTCATTCTCCACTCAGAAACTTAAGTGCTATAATCATTACCAAAAAGGAAACAGTAGAATACTGGAAGTTCTGTTCCTAATATCAGGCTATCCTGAACACCTAATGGAGCAGAAGAGACGGGACAAATCATATTTGGATCTTTGTGGAAGAGAGGAGAGGAAACATTTCCTGGCACTGGCCCACAAAGGCAGGTTAAAATGAAATGACTAGAGAGAAAATATTATATGATTATGGGAATGTTATTGCACTGATATATGTTTGAATACTCTTCTATCTTCATTTCCTAAATTTTCACTGGTGTACAGCTGTAGAATTTCAGTCTAATGATTTAATAAGACAACAACATATTAATTTGTTTTCATACAGTGAAATTGGTCTGATGAAAGAAATTAGCACTCAGTTATAAGTAAGAAGGAACAAACTGCCAGGGTTCAAGTTATAAGGCTTTATAATAGGAGGCTGCAAGTTTTATTTATTAATTGAAGTAATTTAAATTATTATCTTGTCTCAGTTTAATTTCCATTACAGTTTAATAATAATATTACTAGGAAAGGATAACGAAAACTAAAATTTGAAACTGAATGTTTGGCTTGAAAAAAATCATTGACAACAGAAACAGCAGAGCCTGATTAATCAAACATTTGCATATTATTTATGCTACAAGAATAGGGAGGCTGTAAGCATCAATTCAAACTTCTTGCATTAATTCAATACTTATTGGCCTTTTGCTGAAATCAAGTGTGGAATATAAAGTCACTCCCAGAGAGAAAACTGTGGATCAGGACTTACAGACTCCCTAAGTAATTCAGTCTGTCAATGATACTTCTTTCAGATTTCTGCATTGATCTGTAATGAAAAAAATTATTTGCAGGCAATCTCAATCTTAAAATTAAGTTCAATGTGCCACGTAAACTTTTTGAATACTAGGTGAGTCATACAAGAGGGAAAAATAGCTTTCCATTAGCTGATAAGATTTGGTTAATTAAAAAATATCTAGGCAATTTTACAGTTCGGTTTTTTTTTAATATTAAAAACTGAAAACAAAAGAAATCTTTGACTACAAGATCCTTTAATTTTGAAAGTGATTATAACATTGTTTTTCAGTTTTTTGATTTCAAATAAAATTTACAGAAAAATCTCTTGGTGTAAACCGATAACATTTCCCACATTTTCTAATCTGAAAAAAATAGCTTGCACTATCTACAAACTTTCTCATTCTCTGGAAAAAGAGAAATTCCAGTAACCACCGACACAAAGTCAGGTTAGGGACAAAGACTTCCTGGAGGTCTGTCTTCCCTGACAGTGACCCCTTACAACTCGAATTGAGTTTTGTAACACTTCTCTCTGCAGCCTTTCTGTAGAAAAACCAGCAGTAACAGTCACAACACAGTTGTTATGTCATTTAAATATACTCCTTGAAAAACAAATGTGTTTACAGTTCTACTAGTAGTTTGTTCCATCTAGTTGTAGCTAAGCAACCAGCATTTTGACAAGATTCTGCTGTCACTGTTAATGTCCCCAAACATATGGTTTTCCAAAGCTATAATTACAGTTTAACAGTGGTAAAACAACATGGCAACTATCACGGGACACAGCCTTGCAGCTCTTCATGCTACAAATTAAGCCAGTGGTAATTGCATTAACATTGCCAGAAGCAGCCAATCCATTTTCTTACATAAAATCAAATGTTGAACTATGTAGTTTTAGGATAACAATTTTAACAGTTATTTGCATAATGTGTAACGAATTATATCAAGTTTTCATAGCACTCCTACTGAAGTACTTTTAAAAATATTAAGCATCATTTAATCACTGTAATCCTTGACATCTGTCAATTTTATATTTTTAACATCAGCAGCAAAACATGGCTTGGTTTTATTCTATATACAAAGCTGGTATCTGTGTTCATTCCTTCTATATGAAAAGTAAGGTCTGCTGTCTAGAACTGTAGATCTATTATCATTTTAGTGCAGATTGCTGAACAAAATATATAAGGTGAGGGACTACTCCAGAAAACAGCAGTCTAACTTCATTCAGATTTCTGTTCAGTGGAACCTGAGTGGAACTGAATATTCAGTGTATGAGGCTCATATATTATCATTAATAAGATTTTTAATTTTTAAAGGCTGTTATCACAGAGCTGCGGGTTATCATGAGTTTAACTTGAAGCATATGATTAAATCCCAGTGACTTCAAAGCACACAACAGCAACAAAAAGAATCACTATCATGTTTAACTTCTATTAGCCTTTCTAAGGAAAACATACTTTTGCAAATTTCCATATTGATAATAAAATATTTTATCTCTTGACAAGGACAAAAAAAAATCACAAGTACATTTGTTTTATCTGGCATATGGTATCTACTTTGAGTAGTTTATCTTTAAAGTTTCACAAAAAGTCTTCTGCAGCTCTGCTTCTTTGAATATAATTTAAGAAACAAAAACTGTGTCAGAGCTTTATGTAGTAGTATTTCCAGAACATTAAATAAAGTATTAACTGAAATAATTGTAGGATTCTAATTTGATCTAGTTGAGAGGCGTCCCTGCCCATGACGGGGAGGATGGTCCCTTCCAGCCTATGCCATTCTATGATTCTAAAAAGTTTACACCTGGATTCTGGGCCTTATGTCTGCCTGTAAATTCCTAGTGGATGTTTTGCCTTTACTAATCTCACTTATGTTACACAGAATAATATTACATTGCAATTTGTCCAAATTCCTTTGAAAATATTCTTTGCTAATACACACACACTCAGTTAAAAATTTATTGTTTAGGACATTTTGATTTGTGCCCTTTTTTTGCCTTCAGTGTGAAAAAATAATTTTCTATTGTCTTCTGGTTTTCCTTGCTTTGCAACTGTTTCCTGATGTTTCTTATTCAGAATACAGCAGCATAATGGGAAAACACATCTTTCATTGATTTAATTTTAATTAGAGGTTTAGCAATAGTTGTTCCTTCTCTAATTTTCTCCTTTTCTAACCTTTCTCCTTCTTCATTGATAAAGGGGGAGAACAAAGAAGGGAGAAACCTTAACTTTTACATTAAATCTTTTAGGCTAAAAAGCCACGTTAAAAATGAGGTTAAAACAAAGTTGATATTTGAAAATAAAGAGGGTTTTTTGGTTTCTTTTTCAAAATATAATTTCTGTATGAATGTTGAATAAATGAAATTATATTAAGTATTAAATCTGGATAAAAATATCTTTAAAAACATGCATGGAATAAAAGTGTCCCTATGGCACAGAGCAAAACAACATTTTACAAGAATGAATATAGTGTCCGTTCCTCTGTTATTGTTCTAATAAAGGACAAATCTCATATCAGACTGGAGTATGAATTGAATTAAACTTGTATTATCATTAATAATGATAATTCTATCATGATGAACTCAGTTTGGCCGTAGTTATTGCCAAATGCATCAAGCGACACCCTCCAGCTATCTTAAAAATCAGGGAGATGGAAGAGAGCAAAAGGAAAAGCAACAGGAGCGAAGACAGCTGCTCTAGTAAGAGTCCACCAGCAGTGCAACATTTCTTTGCACTTCTGTGTTTCTGTGCAACTTGCATGATACTCTTACAACTTGCAATAGAAAAATACTCCCAAATAAACAAGAAAGATTTAGGAAAAAGGGCAGAGTAACTGAGACATAGGTATCACTTAACACATTCACAGCTGAGGGAGTTTTTTACAAATAATACTGCCCCTGTAGGTGCCATCTGCATTGTCTTCAGAAGAAATTAGTAACTACTTTCTAACAGATGTTTAACCTTTCAGAGGCTGAAGACAAGTGAGACGTATCCTACTCATATTATGCCTGTTGCATCACAGTTGAAATCCTGGAAAAGATATAAAATTGATTGTTATAAATTCTATGTATATATGACTCAGTTCAATGAAAGAAAGGCTGACTTCTCTGTGTCTGTTGACACTTGTGAAGTTAAGCAGGTAGGTGTATAATGAAATAGTTTGCTGCATAAGGACCTTGACGTTGTTTGCTCAGGAAGTCAGATAAAGCAAAATCCAATCTGAAAAAGGTATAGTTTTTAAGGACACTAAGTGAAATATAGGAAGAAATCTGGTTTCAAAATATCTGGATTATGTCGTAAGATCATTTTGCAATTGCAGGCTGTGAGTTACGCTTTAGACCTACTTTGAACCTATAAAATATTTTAAATCTATAACCAAAGTGTGGAGCTCCATACACATACACACAAGATTGCACGTGTTTTCTACGTGTTGGATTAAAAGAACTCTTACTTCTGTCTCCAAAGCCTATCTCACCATTGCTCAGTGTGTAGGTATCGTACTGTGACCTAAGTGTTTATTTAAACAGCTACAACTGAGGCTTAATTCACCACAGACATGTAGCTGTTAAAACCAAACATTTAGATGTGAAAATAGCTTGGTGGCCTGCACAGTGCTAGTGAGAGGAGCAGGAGGAGGTAGCTGCAGAATGTGCTGCACCTCTTTGAAGTACAGCCATTTGCAAGTATTGTTGTGAAAACATTCACTAAACTTGTAAAAAGAAAATAAAGTCATGCTCCTGTTCTGGCCTAGTGGTATCCATTGAAGTTTTATTTTCCCTTACGCATTATAGGAAAAATGCTAAGAAATAACAAATCTTTACTGGAATTTAGCCAAAGTACTAACTGCTCAAAAGAAACTGGTTGAAAATAGGTAACAGACACCACTTGTATCATTTACACAGTTGTCTCTATTGCTTCATTTCCAACCTTAATGTGTAGCTTTGGAGCTCTCGGCTCTGTTTATTTTTAACTGGCTACATCCGGAGTAAATTAAACACATAGTCTTCTGTCCTTCTAAAATCTATATTCCATTGGAATTACTCCTGTTGTTTGTGTAAATAGATGAACTTTGCAGATTTACCATTTGTAAATGCTCATAACTCTTAGCTTACTGTTTACTTCAAATTATTACTGTGATTGCAACATGATTTTTTTTTTTCAGGAGCTAAGAATAACTTGTTATCAGATTTAGTTAGAGTTTTATTACACATTGATATCAAGTTTGTTTTGACAGAAGAGAGTAAAGTTATAAAATTTCAAACAGATTTATTGTATATTTTACCATAATTTTATCTCTTCTTTGAGAAAAAGACCACTTAATTATTTTATAGATACATACTTTTCTATTCTGGAGACTTTAAATGGTTCCTATGACAGAACAGTGTCCTAAGAACCTTGATGATTAAACTGGAAATAAAAACATCATATTATTTCTGGAATTACGAAAACCTAACTATTTTTTTTCTAGTTAAAGAATGTGATTACATTTACATGCTGATGTTTCTGGAAAAATCTTTATTTATAAAGAGGAAGAAATGACTGATGCAAAAAGGCAAACTGATGGCATACTCTTTTAAAGTTAAACACATAGGTTAATACTGAAAGAAGGACCTTTAAACATGATAATTAAGTAATTGGAATCAAAATTCGAGAGATATTTTTACCCAGTAATAGATAGCTGTGAATAACATCTTGTAAAAAGGCATTGGATTAAAATATTTTTGTGATTTAAATATATAGTTTGCTTTGAAATGTATATGTTTTTCTATTATTCAGCTGACAAAATCAACTATATAGTGTTCAGAAAGTAGCAGACAATTTCTTAGAGCAACTAAGCCTGAAATCAGTTTTCTCTATGGCTTCATCTGAGACAAAGTAAACTTTATGAAAACCTTAGAATGAAACATTAAAGTTCCCCAGGCAACCTGACTATTTTTTCTACTCATGTAGAAAACCCCTTTTTTTATCATTTTTCTTCAGCAGAGTGGTTAAAACCAATCAAGCTTTGCTAGACAGAACTCATTTGCTTGTGTCTTCCCAGAGGGCTCCTTGCGAAGGATTTTCTGGAGCATATCTCAGCAGTCTGTCACCACAGTAGACACTGGTGATCACATCTGCTTCCTATTGACACAAGCCTGGTGAAGGCCTGTGCCACAACTTCTCATTTATTTAATTATGCAGTAATTAGAAGGCTCATCCAATAGAAAGGAATGCCAGATTCTTTTTTTCTCCTGGTGTGAAAGAACCGAAACACAGCCCCCATTTTACTTTACTTAAGAACAACACTACCTGATAACCTTCATGCTTTCTTTAGAAGCTGCTTATGTGTTCCAGAAAGACAAAAGCAGACTGAAGATTGAGTGGGCAAGCATGCAAGAAGGAAGTAGGTAAACCCGCAAGCTCTTTATTAGAATTTATGTCTGGAGATGATGACATGAGGTTCTGAATCCCTGGAAGAAAAAGTAAATGTCTTCCGCCAGACAAACACCAGTGCCTCTGCCTCGCCTACATCTCATGGCAGAGGCTGGTGCAGAGATTAGTGCTGCACCATCCCGGGAGTGGTGTCATTTAGACTGGTTTCCCTCTGCTAAAAATGTGGATGGGTGCCCTGAGGCAGATGTGATATACCTCTCCATTGGCTTCATTCTTACGGTTTTCCTTCACTTCCAGAGAGGAGTTTGGATTCTGAGTGGAGAAAGATGTTTCACCATACCTTTGCATAATGCCTGAGATCACAAAATCACAGAATGTTTGAGGTTAGAAGGGGCCTGTGGAGGTCATCTGGTCCAAATCCCCTGGCCAAGTAGAGCCACCTAGAGCCAGTTGCCCAGGGCCCTGTCCAGATGGGTTTTTAATATTTCTAAGGAATGGAAGACTCCACTCTGGCAACCTGTGCCAGTGCTCAGTCACCCTCACAGTAAAATAGTGTTTCCTGATGTTCAGATAGCACCTCCCGTTTACACCTGTTACCTCTTGTCGTATCACTGGGCACCACTGAAAAGAGCCTGGCTCCATTTTCTTTTCACCCTCCCTGCAGGTATTTATCTACATTGATAAGATCCTCTTTGAGACTTCTCTTGTCTAGGCGAAATAGTCTCAAATGAAGAGGGAGATGTACTTTTTGTACAGGGTATACAGGGTATAGTTTTGTCTTCAGTGAACCCCATGGTCTTTAGTCAACTCCCTGTTCAATGAGGTGCTCTTTCTGGATACTTTTCTTATAAGAAGACTACAACAAGAGTATAGGAAAAGACTATACAGAGAGTACAGGTACCTAATTTTTAATTCTTTCACACAACTAACTCTTAAAAATTAGCCACATCACTCTGTATTATGATCCAAAGCCTCGTTTTAGATCCACCCCTTCACGGCTGTTCATTTGTTTCAAGTAAGTACCTAATAGAAGTTTAAGATATTCAAAGGGGTAGCTAAAATGGCAAAGTGCTAAGAAATAACAAGGTTATTATTTAAAGACAGCTCAGGAAAGACTGAGACCAAATGTATAGTGGTTAACACAGCTACCACAACAGAAGACTATAAAGAGGACTCCTCCACAGAGCCATAGTCATCTTATTTTTAAGCAAAAATGCTCTGTGTTTGCAGTAAGAAGCAGTAAACAGCAAGATAAAGGAAGACGTTCTTCAAGATATTGAAGTCATGTCTCATTGGAAAAAAAAAAAAACCAAACACAAAAAGATGCAAACACTGGTGAGTTAAATGTAAAAATACAATACATGTCATAATAGATTTTTCTGAAAAACTTGTGGAAGGCATAAAAACTAACATTAAATACTTTTCAAACAGATCAGAAAGAGGAAGCTTGCCATACAATAAGTAGAGTCAATAGGTGATCGAAGTGCAAAGGAACATTAAAGAAGATAATGCTGTAGCAGAAAAGCTAAATCACTTCCTTGCATCTATATCCACAATGGAAGACCTAAAAGAAGTACCCAGGCCTGAAGCCTTGTTTGTGAGTAACTTATTGGAGAACTGCCTCAAACCGAAATGTCATTAGAAAAGATTCTGGAATAAACTAGTGAAATGAATAGTAACAACTTGACAGACTCAGATGGTATTCTTCAAAGTATGAAATAGCTGACCATTTTAACTGTGGGGTGTGTGTGCTATCTGTTAAAATTGCTTCAGCATAGGAGGAAGGGAGGGTGACAAACATAAAGGCAATTTAAAAAAAAATTCTAAAATAAAACCCTCAAAACTGCAAATACGAAATTTGTTTTCTATACTGGGAAAAAGATGGTGGAAAGTTTAATGGACAACAGACTGTGCGTAGACATGCACACACAATCAAAGTAACATGTGATATGATGGGGAAGAACCAACCATGGGATTTTGAAGAAAGGAGTCACATCTCACAAATCTACTAGAATTCTTTAAAGGAGTCATTGTGCGCAAGAACAAGAGTCACCAAGTTGCTACAGACTATCGCAGTGTCAAAAAAGCTTTTGGCAAACCTTTTACCAAAAACTCTGAAGAGAACTTGTGTTGGCATGGCATAAAAGAAAAGCTCATCAAAAACATAAAAAAACATTTTAAAAAAATAGAATTTAAAGTAGGAATAAGTGGTTGGTAAGTGTAAATAACTGAAGCCCTTATTAGAATCCTATAGTAATTAATGCTAGGATCTGCTATTCAAGTTATTAATCAATGATTGTTAAAAGGGCGTGAATGAGATGACAAAGGTGCCTAACAATACTATGTTATTTGGGGTAGTAAAGATTAATATTGAGCAAAAAAAGTCACAAATGAATCATCTGATGCCAATTGACTGAGAAAGAAAACAGCAGATTAAATTCTATTTTATTAAAATAAAATTATTTGTATGAGGGAAACCTATCCTAATTTCAAATATACAGTGATATGATCTGAACTGTGAAAAAGGTTTCAGATGGGATGTCAATAATTTTTATGCAAACATCCACTCAGTAATTATCAAAGAAGCAAGTAAAATGTAATAAATTATTAGGAAATAAATTCCTGACAGAACAAGAAACGTTATTATACCATTATACAATACACATCATGCCTATATCTTCCTTACTGTTCTGGTCAGGTAATTTCAAAAAGGATATAGTTCAACTGCAGGAGATACAGAAAAGAGGGAATAAATTTTTATATGAGGAACAAATAAATAGATGAGAACTCTTCAGCCTTGAAAAGACGTTAAAGAGGTCTTCAAGAACACGGAATAGACTGGAGAAAGTACATAGAAAACAATTATTTCCTGATCCTTATATTATGAGAATTGATGGAAATTAAATGAAATTATGAGGTAGCAGGTTTAAAACAGGCAAAAGGAGGCACATTTCCATGGCATGTCTTACTAAACTTTGGAATTAATTCCTATCAGTTGTTGTAAATGCCAAAATTTTACATAGTGTAATTGGACAAATTCTTGAAAGTGAAACTCCTAAAAGGATAATCAGTACAAAGTTATAACCACCAGTTCAGAAATTTAATTCTGAAGAAGTCTTAGTATATGCATGTTGTTTTCTTTCTTATACCATTCCTTAGACATCTGTACGAACCTCAGTTCTGGCTGATTTCAGATTTTATGCAGCACAGCTGTGTCTACTTTGTTGTTCTCTTACGTTGTTTGGCAACCAGAAACTGTTTCTTTCTTACATATTACACGAAGATAATGAGAAGATGGAAGCATTAAAAAACAGAAAAGAAAAAAGTTGTGTAGTGCAAAAAAATTAAGACCAGTACATCAACTTCACTTATAAGTACTTTCTAAAATGACCACTTTGACAATTCATTCTGAGTTAGCATAGCTTCTAAAGAGCTGAAAACAAACAATTGTCATTTTAACCCCAGCTGACACCTAAGCACCACCCAGCCACTCACTCACTCCACCTCGGTGGGATGAGGGAGAGAATCAGAAGAATACAAGTGAGAAAATCCGTGGGTTGAGATGAAGACAGTTCAATAAGTAAAGCAAAAGCACGCATGCAAGCAAAACAAAACAAGGAATTCATTCACTGCTTCCCGTTGGCAGGCAGGTGTTCAATCATCTCTAGGACAGCAGGGCTCCATCACGAACAACAGTTACTTGGGAACACAAATGTCATCACTCCAAACGTCCCCCGCTTCCTTCTTCTCCCAGCTTTGTGTGCTGAGCATGACATCACATGGTATGGAATATCCCTTTGGTCAGTTGGGGTCAGCTGTCCCAACTGTGTCCCCTCCTGACTTCTTGTGCACTCCCAGCCTACTAAACACAGTCCCATACTAACTACTGTGAAGAAAATTAACTCTATCCCAGCCAAAATCAGGACAACAATGCAATCCCATCAGTATTCCAAAGTGGTGCTTCTAAAGTAAGATACTTTTAAAAATATATTTCATCCCGTATCTATTTTTCCCCTCTGTAGATTTCTTTTCATGTTCAGAAACTTCATGGACAATGTTCAAACAGTTATTGAAGTTCTTTTGATTCTGCTGCTCCTTTTTTTCCTCCCTCTTTTTCAATATTACCTTCACAATTGCCAAATAAATTTTCAATCAATATTTAAGTATAGATTCCACACAGCTCTAGGAAACAATAGACTAAGAATATTCACTGCTAGCAGGGAAACAAAATAGACTATTTCTCTAGATACACTGAATTTATTACATCCTCAGCACTGATTTGTAGGCTTGCTTTTTTTCTTCTAACAACACATTTTTTTTTGTCTCTAAAAACTAATCAACGTTTTGTAAGAGTCTGAACTAGGTCTCCTGAAGTAGAGCTCAAGTCATATCAATGACTCTATCTGCATTTGATTCAAGAAAATGCAACTTCATTTCATAGCTCATTCCTTTTACACCTGTCTGCATCAGATTTCACTTGTACCTGGATATGACATTGGCTGAACTAACATCCTCTCTTCAGCTCACTTCTTGTTACTTAATGTCAAATACTATTATTACAAAAGTACCAGCTGGAGACTGGGGGAAGGGTGGAAGTGATTTCCGAATGAAGATTTCAGATCACAGCAGAGACATACACATTTTTCATACTTAGTGTGCTTTGACATAAATACCAGGCATTATGGACAGTTAAATCCACCTACTCAGGGCAAGAGTTAATTAATTTAATTCTCCATTTTGTGGGGTTCATGTAGTGGAAATTTCCTAAGCATTTAGAGATCTGTTGATAAGAGAAATAAAAATCATACTGTCTAATATGACAGATTTCACCTTTCCCTTGGTAATTTTGAGGTCTTGTCTGGAATTTATTGCACTAGAAAGAGTGACTTCTATTTTTAAGACGCATTATGCTGACAAAATCATTAGTAACAGCACTATATACTCATGTGTCCAGGCATGAATGAGTAGAAATTCTCCATTTCTTTTCTATTCAGCTTCTGTATATAGCAGAATACTATAATTCATTTGGTGTATATAACCACACGCATTTTAACTAGTTTTCACTGAAAGATCATCAGCTCTCTGTCACTTGGGATTTCAGTGTACTGTGGAAGGTGTCTGACTTATTTCACATTTGTAAACAGCTGTGAAAATGAAGAATGTTTTACGTATGCCACTTTGGTCAATAATATTTATATCGAATATATCTATATTTGACTAAAATCTTCAATTCTAATCTACAGGGACCCTACAACATAGGCATTCATATTAAACCAGGCACTGAGAAGGTCTGCACAGGCAAAAATGGCACCTCTGCTAGATGTGCACTCTAGCAGAATTTTAGTACCCAGTTTAGTGACTAAACTTTAGGATGGAGTTCAGTCCACCTAATTTAGGCATTTTGTTTGCAAGGGGTATAGCCTGTAGTCCATTCATCCTAACGTAAGCACCTAAAGTGTCTTTTCAGGGGAGAAGGAAAAGTCTCTGAAGACTCAATCTTCTCCTAAATATAGGTCCTTAACTGGAAAATTAGAGACTGTGAGGATGGACTGTTTTCAGTGCAGCGAGCTGGTCTGAAGATATCCGTACACTAGTGCTGTATTGGTCCTTTGAGCCTTTTATTTGCAGTAAACATGTTTTTTAAATTAGACCAATTAGACTCTTATTGGCTCATAAACAGAAAATGTCACTAATTCCTAAGTATGTTTAGGAGATAGTCTAGCTTACAGTCAGACTGTAAGATTACTCCTAACAGTAATCAGGCTTCTCCAGAGACCTTCATAATAGCTAAGGACTGTACACCTAACTCTGGATTAATAGGGAGCTCAAGGCAGGAAACGTCTTCCAGAATAGGCAATTCTGAACAAGCACGTGTAACTAAGTTTAGTCTCACAGAATGTTGTCAGCTAATTAAGGAGGCATCTAATTAATTTTTTATAAGGTGTTAGGAAAACAGGTAGACTGGATTACCATGCAGCTATGAGACATCTAAATCCCAGTTTAGGGAAAGTTTGGTTGGACTATATTCTTTTCTAAGGTGTGTATGAACTGTCCATTGCTTAAGCAATGGAGTAGTTTTGCGTATTGCTGAAGTGGATTTATGTGCTTAAACTTCATTTTAGGCACCCCCAAGACTAATTCTGGTGATTATCAGCAACTTCTGATCAGAAGAGCAAGTAGTTTTCCAAAGTTTTTGAATTCATACATGAAATGGTTTTAAAATGCTAAGCTGGGAGCTCAGAGATGGAAAAATTTTAGTGGACCTGATATAGGAATTCAGAAAGAATCTGCTGTACTGATACCCCAATACCCTATTGTGCTCAGACTGGTGCAGCTGAGAAACACTGAGAGCGAGTCATACAGGAACCAGACCAAGAATTATCAGTGGCACAAACACAGGAATGTGAGCAAAAGAGTGTTTGATGGATCTAAAGACTGATGCATGTCAGGAAGCTGAACATTAATGTTTCAATGTTTGCCTTCTGAAATACTTTCTACTGTTGCAAAAAAGACACAGACTATGCGTGATTACATAAAAAAGAACTGCAGCTTGTCAGACCTGTGAAGTCTGCTCTACCCAGAAACGGAAAAGTTCCAGCCGGCTTAGTGTTTCCAGTCTTGGAAAAGGTGTTTCAGGAAGAAGTTGGACCTTCTGAAAAGAATCTTGAGTAGAGCAATGAGTATGACCAGAGGTCTAGAAAATAAAACCTGTGAAGAAAGAGTGAACAAATGGGAATTATTTTGACCAAAGAAGAAAAGCTTTGAGACAGATCATAGTCCTCTTGACATTGCAGTCTCGTGAAAGACTGAGGTACTGAGGAAGAAAGTATCCTCTTTTGCACATCGATGGTGAATTACAGAAGAAACAATGGGCTTAGTTTGCAGTAAAAGAAGCTGAGATTAAATTTTAGGAGAAACTTTTAACAACAGCAATATTGAAGCACCGAACAATGAGGAAAGTGAGATGTTTCCAATACTGGAGGTCTTTGAGAACAGATAAGAGAAATGAGTTTGAGAATGATGTAAGTGTAGCCAATCCTGCCCAGAGGTTCAGTTCAATTTGATGACCTTTTAGGGCCATTGCTTCTACTATCCCTAAATAAATTTAATTTGATCATCTAATTTTTTTTTTTTCCTGTACGCGTTTTCATATAGCTATAGGCAGCCCATTGTTTCTAACTGCACATACTGAATGGCTGATTTTGGCAGTCAGTTTCACCAATCTTTAAAAGACTTGAGAAGCCCTGATGGAAAAGAAATAGTTATTAACTCTGTAAGTCTCTAAAAAAAGAACGGAAGAAGAATGGTACAAGGAGATACAGAGTGGGATGTAAATAAAGATGAATTATATAGTTAATAAAAAAGTATGCCAACAGCCTAACCACCTCTAGCAGACAAAATGCTGTCTTTTGTCACCAGTGTGTCCTGCACAGTCCATTGCAGTTTTCATATTTTTTCAATACCTCATCTAGTAGATTTTCCCTTATCTGTCTTGTTGTTTATTGTTCCAGTGTATTTGGTTACATTTTCAAACACCAAACCAACTCAGAAAATAGCTGTGGAGGATGGTTACCTCACCTGAATACTTTTTTCTTAATTTTCAGCCACAGTAGCCATATTCAAGAATGTGATAGGGAATAAAACATTGCTCCAGGTTAAAACCTTCAAACAGAATTTTCTTCAAGAAACTCAAGTTTGAAATTGGACTTTTGCAGCAGCAGAGTAGGGAAAGGAGTCTTCAGCAGGTTACTTTTTTGCCTGTTCTCTTAATATCCGGTGAAGTCTGATCTAGCTGTGATTCTCTGAAGAATAATTTTGCACACATGCTCAGTGAAGATTTGCTAAAAATTGATAGCTAAATTCTCCATATAGTCCTGTGCCTTTTCTTCTTCCTACGTCTCTAAGTACTTTTTCTGTAATTGTCACTCTGGGCTGCTACAGACCATGTATAGGTGGGTACCTAAAATGAGTGGGTACTGAATGTTCTCAGCGATTCCTCCAGGACTCGTGAAAGAAGAATCTGTCTGACAAAAATTCAGATAGACTAATACAAATTCAGACAGCCTCATCAAAGTATATGTGTTGAAGGAAGTGGTCTTGTTCCAGGAAACCTTTAACAGGAATATAGGGACTGATGGTTAATTCTGGGGAGAGAAACATGTAGGGAATTGGTATTTTTTAGCAGTTTTGAAAGAAGACTAGGAATTGAGATTTGAGGAGAGGAATTGGAGACCTGAGATTCCGCAGAATTGCTTGTCTTCTCTTGCTGCATTTTGGTCACTTCCTGCTGGTTTTACAATGGGCATATGTTGATAAACGCTTTCTGATGTTTTGTCATCTATCTGAAATGTCCTTGAAGGAATCATAGAAAGGACAACTTTGTAAACGTCTCTTCTTGCCTCAGAAATTCCTCCCTCTATAATGGGACCCAGCAAAGAGCTCTCTGTACAATTAATCATTTCATCCCTGCCAAAGAAGTAGAGAATGCTGGTGGTTGTCAAAATGGATATAGAGAAGAGGCCAAAAAAAATTCATCTTACATTTGTGGTAAGGAATTTTGACGGTTAAAATATTTTTGTTTCTATTATTTCAGAGAACGTGCTACCCTCAAAACTCAACATACATAAGCTTTAAAATGAACTGTCGGAAGAGCCAATCTAATTTAAAGCACAACATTTTGGATCTCTGCTTTTTTCTCCAAGACTTCTGGACTTTGCTGAATTTTCTATTTTTTACTTTACTTAACGATATACCTCACAGCAATGCAACATGAAGTACAGAGTAAATACTCTCTCTGTTTAGTGGTCAGAGATTTTCTATTGCATCCATCTTTTACATCTATAGCAACATCTCCGCAGTGTATGCATCAGCCTGTATATCAATGATCTATAAAGGTCTTTTGTGTGTATTTGAGATATGCTAGGCACAAACCACTAGATGACAAACAGCTTTTATACAAAGAAACTCTACTTAAATTAGTTTTACTGTTTGAAGTGAGATTTGGTAATGTAAGACATGGAATTTATAGCTCTATTAGAGAAGAGTCTTTGACAGAGGAATGCAAAGGAAATGGGAAATGGTAATTTAATGACCCACAACATCTGCATGTTGTTTTGTGTACAGAAGGGCTGTCACTCCTTAGTCTCATGAAGTTTGATGGTTCTATTGAGTCTCCAGGTCTGGGAGGTACAGCAATATTAGAAAGAAACATGTTTTGAACTGGAAAGATAAGTTTCCAGTATTTTAGAGAAAAGCTTGAAAGTATTATGAAGAAAATCCCTAACGTGAATATCCCAAGACAAAATCAAAACAAAACCATAAAATACTATTTTAAGGAAACTCTCATGTTTTTAAGCCAATCCTTGGATTCTGATTCATTATTTTAGGATCTTTGCTGTTATCAAAGCTGAGAAGGGCAGAATTTCAAATCATAAGAAATAAAATACGTCAAGAACAATTTAATAGCTGCATAATCGGATCATTTTTATATTGCTTATGTTTGCCTGCAAAGTCAAAGCCTGGATATTTAGATAATGCAGTTCAATCTCTTGTTTTCTATTTGGGATAGTCTTAGTTCTGTTCCCTCTTATAGGAAAAATGACCTTAATTCACAACAAATTTTTTTCATTCTGATCATTATCTCCAGTTATCACAGGAGAAGGCAATCCTTGATCCTGTTTATGGAATAGTTTTCTGGTATTCATATGCTAACTTACTGTTCTGGTTAATTCTTTTCCTGTTTATCTAATATGAAAGTAATCTTAACTTCAATCTGCAGTATACGTACTAGTTCTCCTATTGGATCCACAGAATGTAACATACATTAGTAGAATGAAGTCGAAATTTGTAGGACAAAAAGTATGGACAAATTAATGCTTTAAAAAGTTTTAAAAGAAATTATGAGGAGTAATTCAACTTTATACTTCCAATTTCCATAGCACTCCACTGACTTCCACCCACAAAAGATCTTTTCTAACTTTGACATGAACATAATACCATTTCCTTTGGAGCAAATTCATAAGGTTATATGAATTACACCCCATTTGAGGTAATGTCATTGCTAACAAAACTGCTTTTAGAAAGGTGTTGAAATACCCTTTAGAGAGGGCTCCACCATCAAAGTTTCAACAGCTCGAAAAAAAATCACTTCCTTATTTATCTCACACTAACGTGGTAATCTGTCGTTTCTATTAAAAATAAAATCAAATAAATCTTTTTCAGATTAAATTATTATAAAAATCATTGCTTGTGTCATCACGTAGAAAGGGATAACTCCGTCCATTTTTATATCCTTTTATGCCTAAACTGAAATATTAATGTTCTTTGTCAAGAAACTGAAAATAATTCACACTTGCTGCATGAAAGATGATTGATGATTTGATCCTAACTGAGATATGCCAGATTTAGATCCAAATAGATTTGCAGCCTCACAGTTAGATGGTAAAAACCTGTTACACACATGACACACAACAGTGCTCCTTACCCAAAGCTGTGGCTGTCTCACCAGGAAAAGCAGGTGTCATTAGAAAAAATATGCAGGTATTACTGTAGACAGGTGTATATTTTTCTGTGTGGAATCCTAGATCAAACTTAAGTCTGTCTTCCTTGCAAGAGGTTTATAATCAGACAGAAGTGCCTTTGATTTATATGAGTATTTGTAAAAAGATATGACCTTTCTCTGGGCCAGCTGATGCATGCAAAGTCAGACCAGTATAGCTCTGCTTGCATAAACTAGAAAATCAGCAGAGGTAGAAAATTGGGCTGTTCTCCTCTGAATGAAGATTTTGCAGTATTGTGCAAATATAAGACCTTTGCTGTACTTGCAATGCAAGAGTTTTAGCACCTGTTAAAGCTATGTCTCAAGTCTAATTTACAAACTACATATTTATTGTATCAGATGTTATTAACATAAGATAACCAGAAAAAGAAATAAAAATTACTATGGAAGCAGGCTATTCTTCTAAAGTGCTCTGAACTCAAATGATTTCTAGTATGACAAATAATTGGGTCAATAATATAGTATTTTAAAGGATCAGGACTGTGTCTCATCTAGTCAATTGTTCTCTCCCTAAAAATGTCCAGACTTCATAGCAGTTAAACATGGTATAAAATGCTGCTCATTAAAGATCTCACTCAAATTCCTAATAGCTAGATATCTGCTTAAATCACAAACACAAGGATTATTTTTTTAGTTTTAATATAAGCAGACTCTTACATGGGCTTTGAATTACCTCTTCAGCTTTTTCTTATCATCCTGCTGACACAGATTGCTGCTTCTGCAGCAGGGCTGGCAGAAGGGATGTATGTCTATACTCTTCTAAGATTGCTAAGATTGTCCTAATGCAAATCCACCTTCATTGGTGATGCCAGCTTGTCTACTCATCTGTGAACTGGAGTATCTGATACCCAGTCCGTGCTCCATTCTGCTGATTCTGCTGTACAGTTATTATCTCTGGCAGATGCCTGAACCTTGGCTTTGAGGCGTCAATAGCATCCTACAGCAAAAAGTTCTACATTCAAATTATGTATCAAGTGAAAGACCACTACTTTTCATCAATATGCTCAGAAGGACACACAGGTTTTGAAAAATATGCATGCTCCTCTCAAGACAGATAGCATTTCTGACAGAAATTATTGCATAAATAGTTACAGTTAAAATGAACTTCAGTTTATCCTACAAGTTTCATTGTGCAGGCAGGATTATCTTCTGAGGAAAGCAATGTTTTGTACATTTTTAACATGAAGCTATGGCAGAGGGACTAAGTTCAATCTTCTTGAGTATTTACAAAATATCTGCTTTTATAGCTGTAGAGTGAACAATGTAAATCACAGTGTTTCTCAGAGTTAAACACTTAAATCCTGAGTATTAACTGGTTTCAGATTTTACTGACCTGTATTCTACAATCAAGCAATTAATCATATGTTTGCAGCAGTGTTCAGGGATCACATTGGAAAATACACAGGAACCTGCTGGTCATTGCCTATGTCCTACTTTGGGCAAGTGCTGGAAGATGAGCAGCATCCTGTTACTGGTATGAGCAAAGCCTTCTCTCACCCTTCTTTGCACCCTGCCTCTGTTCATTAACCTCCTCTTCCACTTCAGAGGATTTATTGGAGTCATCATCTCTGATCATAACCAAATTCTGCTCAGTGATTCACGCTGTCCTTCTCTGCATGAGATGCTTGTATTCCATCCACCTACAGAGGATGGAATACAGTGGTACTCATGCCTACCTGGGCACAACAGTCTCCTGAGCTGCTTCAATCAGAGCATGGATACCACTTCTGATCTTGCTGCTGGTCCTGTCCTGACGTAATCAGCCAGCAGGAGAGACCAGACACAGTCTGTGCCGATGGCTGGTGGATCACTTGCTGACTGGCTTCCTCACCACGCATGGGTGAAGCTTTGCTTACTTGGAGTGGGACAGCACCTATATCTTGCTCCAGTGAGTGTTGCTGCAGGAGAAGAGATGGCAAGAACCTTTGCAGGGCTCTTATATCTACGAATATGCCTAAGAGACATTACTGTTTTTTCTTGTTAGAGCATTCAACAAGACTAATTTTTATTGAAACACAGACCAGCATTTTTTTTTTTTTTTCAGTCTGGTATTTTAGCATATATTTAGTTCAATATGCAGGCTGAAATATTGTTTTTTTTTCTGGAATTGTAAACGATGATGTTAATATAACTGACACTCCTTGTAACTGGGCTCCCTGGGGAACTTAACAGGACTTGCTGTTCACACACAGTGTTAAACGGAATAATATTATTGTGATAAGAGTTAATAACTGGGTTTTTTTGTTTTTAGATTATGCACTCATGAAATTTTTATAGTGCAGCCATAATTGCTGCAGATGAAAGATCATCATCCAGTGCATGACATACAGGTTGATGACACATAGTTTTAATTTACAAAAACACAGTCTCACTACCTTGCAATTCAAGACCAGGCAGACATGTACCAGCAGTGGAAGCAGGAACATTCAGTTCTGCAAATCTAGATATTGTCTTGCCCTTTATAGGACATCACAGAGACTGAGCTAAGTTTGATTCTCGTAAAAGGTGTCAGAGTTCTCTATAAATAGGACTTGCCTTATCCTTCGTCATTGATTTTCAACCAGATGGCAAAAAAAAAAAAAAGCTAGAATATAGCAAAATTTTAATGCTCGCAGTAGGAAGTAATGTAAGCAATATATATTTTTAATAACTCAAGCCGTCTGTTTTTGTTGGGATGGACTATAGTGTGTTTCTTTCATATTATAGTAATGTTAAAACACATCCAGAACATCCTTTCCTTTTGGAAAAATACATACATTAAGACAAACAATACAGGTAAAGCTGGAGTTGTATAACTCAACAGAAGAAAAATCAGTATTAGATGTCTCTGTAGTAGGAAGGCACTAGCAAAGTGAAACTAAACTTGCAATGGAGAAAACTAGTCATTAAGGAAGACATTGCAGAATTGATAAAGATGGTTTCTCTTGTTTTGGCTGCTGTGAGATCAAAGCTAATTTGTCATTGCTTTATTGTATTCTCTGTGAAATAAAAATTAAAAGAAATTGTAACACAATGAGCTTTGTCTCTCTAAAAAGAAACACTAAGTTGAGATAATAACTGTAACACAATCTATTGAAGACAGATTTTGCAGGTCAGTAACTCCAAAATAATTATTGCCCCGCCATGATTAATTACTGTTGTCTTGTGTCACTCAAGACTCACTAAAATGCAATCTGAACTAATCTAATTTATGTGAATAATTTCTGGTTTTTATTTCACAAGTTACCAAGAAATAAAATGTTAAGAATACGAGAAGATAAGTTACATTGTAATATAGTCACTAAAGGTGAAGTTTTGTGATAAACCTGTCTCGGGCAAGGTTCTCACTCTGTCACACTTTGGTCTGCCTTCATGATGAGCCAGCAGTGCTCCAGAAGCTGTATTTTGGTCAATACTAAGCTAAATGCCAAGCCCCAGCTAACACACTTACTCCTGGGGAAGGCTTATCCTGGACTCACAGCAGGCAGAGCTAACTCGCTTACTAGCTCTCAGATAAGTTTGTTTATACCTGGGCAGCTTGGAGCGTGTAGTGAAGAACTATCCATATTCATAATTATGTATGAGCCCCATGTCAATAAACTGTCCAAACAACAAGGAGTGTACACAACATTTCACCCTTTTCTGTGAATGATTAAAATTTTGCATTTTTTTGTCTTGCTTTTAAATAAGCCTTGTATACGTTGAAGTTAGAAATTCTATAACTGATTTTTAATAAAGTGCTTAAAAAAAATCCATTTTTCAAGAGACACAAGAGATTGATTTTGTTTTCCTCCTCATCAGCTTTAAATTTTCTAAGAAATCATGTAGTTCCATGCCAACACTTTTCAGAAATTTCATAATTTCCAGTAGAGTTAGGTCAAAGAAAGTGCCTTGGTGTTTCTAAGTAAGAAACTGAGAGCACTGGGATGTGTCTGAAATTCCACTTCTATCCTGCCGTTAAGTCTAAAAATTGGGTAGGTCCACCTGGCAAACTTTATAGTTTTAATTCTTTACATCTCATCCTTTGAAAGAACGAAAACACTGTTTTGCCTCTTTGCTTTCTTAAGAACACATCTGAGACGAAAAGCCACTGCTTTTTTTTGAGAAGTAAACATGGAAAATCAGATACTTTCACTTACTATGTTCCTTGGCTTAAATACACCTTATCCTAAACCTAACTGGAAAAATTTTCTGATGTGGAGAGCACCCTAATTGCTAAGGTCTAGAGGAAGTCAAAAGGATGAATCCTCCTTCTTTCCTTCTGCTGCAACTATCCAGAAATTACTCATAAGATTCATAAGGAGAAAAGTGTAAGAGAGAAAAATCTGGTAATAAAGGAGAGGCTGACAACACACCATAGAGATGGGAGGAGGTCTTCAGGTTTTTTTCCTAGTTCTAGGATTATAAATGCATTTTTCATTAAATCGGTATTGGTGGAAAAAAAAGAAAGGAAATAGAACACCCTCTCTCCTTAGTCTAGACCAACTGTCTAACCCTTACTCACGTGAGCAGGAAGCTCATAGGGACACTGTAACTTAACCCTTCCAGCGTCCAGTTGAAACTCTAGTTTCTTGAGTGTATGCTCTAGTCATCAGGATACTTTTCTAGCAGATCTATTTCAAAAAGAAAGGCCCCAGAAAACATATGTTCTTTAAGCGGTCAGTTGAGTCATTGCTAATTCTACTCAGAGCATATGGATTTCGGGATCTTCAGAGGAACAACGTAGAACATGAAAGAAAACTGAACTGGAACTGATCTGAGGAGAAACCTAGGTGCTTGTGCTGGGACAGCTCTTGGACTGCACAGGAACAGTGCTATGGAGCCGTAGGCAAATGGGTTTAGGAATTTAATCCTTCAGGGTTAAAATGTGGCTAAATCTGGATTTAGAGTCTGAGTAAGACTTTTCTGTGATGTCTTTATAGGAGCCAGCCTATATATATAGGATCAACCTGCCTTACTAAGGTCATCACATATATTTCTTCTGATTTCACTAAACGCAGAATAAATCCCAAGTAGGAGTGGAATGTGGTGTCTTTTAAATGTAGAGCCACACCACCCTTGCTGCACTTGATAATTGGTGTTATCTTAGATATTTATCTGAGCAATCTTGCTAACCACAGATGGAAGGGAAAGGTTCCAACTGTTAGCACCAGTCACTGCAAATCTTCACACTCGGATCTTCTCATAACTTTAAAAATGAAAGTTACCTTCTTACTTTTTGCTGTGTCTTAATTAATGTGGATAAACCAAGCATGGTCTACCTTGAATATTTGTACAGATATTACGTAAAACAGCTGATTAAGTGTCTGTACAAATTGCCTTTTAATATTAAAATTTTATCTCAGGTATTTTTCATGTTCATGTTGTTGCTTCTCACTTGTACTTCTCTCTGCAGATGCATCAGTCTTAATATCAGAAGGTGGGCTGCCAAAAGCATCTACTACAAATCAGATTGATTCTGCAAGTGTCATATACTTCTTCATATATGAGGTAATAGTTTCTTGGTTCTATCATAGTTTCTATTAGATTTTTGTTTTTCTTATGTGTTCAGTATTTCCCAATAAACATAAATGGGCATGAAAACAATTGGGGATGGTTAACATCAGCAATATCAAGAATTATTCTCGTTGTATTAGCAGCTAATGAAATTCCTTGCATATATTTCTAACATGAGATTAATGAGGTAATAATGAAACAGTCTTTATAATAGACTGTTGGACCATTTAGGCAATTACAACAATGTAACTTTCATTTGATTGGACTACTGAGAGCACAGAAAAAATATTTTGGCTGTTTTTAAAACCAGATATTTTACTTATCATATTTCAGGGTGAAATATTCTTTAGATACTCTTGAAATTAAGAATTTATAATGGAAATGCATTGTACTCCTAAATGTTGTATTGTGTAAATGTGTAAATGTAAACACACTTTCTGTGTGGTTTTGCAACACATACTACAGTGATATTCTGTTCTTTGCATTTCAGGTTTCTATAAAACATTCACCTTAGACTCTAGAGAATACTGAATCTCCATGGTGTTCACCAAAAATAGTATCTGAGTTCCTGAAATGAACAAAAGCTTCATTTCAGGCTTCGAACTCCATGAGACTTATCCAACAGAATATGTCTGTGTTGATGCTTCGTGAAGGTGCAGCTCATAATGCACCCTGAATCTTGGTCTCCCGCAGCTCATGACATAGTGGAACATGCTACAGCTGCCTATGCACATTTTAATTTTCCTTCAAAGTCAGACCCTGGCCACATATATACCCACAGAAAAGGGCTGTGGAACTTCATACAAAATATGTATCCCATGCACCATCGATTTAATTAATTGGTCTGGTAAAGACACAATAGTGCTGCCAACATTCAATATTACCACCAAGGCCTTCCAAGATTCAAAAACCAGACGACCTGTTCTCATGCTTGTGAAGCCTCCCCCCAAGATGGCAATCTACAAGGTTAATCTATGCTCAGAAGCACGTGTAACAAACAGCAACAGACCTCAGTTACTCAAAGCACAAAGCACAGCATTCATTACTGTTTTCATTCAGAAAGGCTTTCATTCCCTTAGTGACCACATTGATCTCTGCCTTATTCTTATTAAATTAGAAGTTCGTGTCATTTCCTCCAAGGTATTATACCTGGGTTCGATTCCTTTCTGACTGACTCTACAACCTCCTAATTATTATGTCAGTCCCTAGTAGCTAAAAAAAATAGCAACAATGGATTTCTGCATTTAAAATTATATAGTCATGGTGAAAAAGCAATCATCTTTCTACACAGAGTATGGGCTGTGAATCCCATTCTCTTCACTGTAGGCACGGGGACCGTAAGTGGCTAATAAAGTATTGTAGAATCTACTTTTTAGTCATGCATGTCTGAACTATACTCTACTTCCTTTCTGCACTTTTATTGTTGAATACCATAGTAAGAGATGATTCCTGCTGTGCTGAGCATTCAAACTTTAAACCACAAAGTATTTGCTATAGAACAAAGAGTTTAAATTGCTTGCCATTTTGTCAAGCTAACCGCCAGTGCTTGGCTTGCAGAAAGCTGACCATGAAATAAGAACCTACACAACAACATTTCTTGGCTTTCTATCCTCAAGACCATGGTAACTTTACAAAAGCATTTATTTTTTTCTGTTTAAGAAAGTCAAAAGTTAACTAGTGTACCACTGTGCTAAGCATGGTAGAAATCCAAGGAAAAAGTACGTTTTCTGTTCCAGAAAGTTTGTAATCCAAGTGTAAGAGAAGAGGGGATGTGTGCTGGCAGGTGGAATTGATGAAACACAAGCATCTTCTTACACCATCCGTTGAATTAATGAGTATTATAGCTGAGGAGGTAGTTCTGCTATTGAACTGGATTAGAAATGTGGACATATTTACATGAAATGTTAACTAACAGATTTTACTGTTTCATTAACTTTGGGACAAATACCCATCTGGACTAGTTCCAACAGAGTTGGGGAACTGAGCAGACACTCAATTGTAACAGCTTTATACACTTCGTAATGTCACACCAAACTGAGAGGAATTAATGAGAGAAAGAAAAAGAGAAAAATCTGAAACCTCCTGAGTCCTTTCAGTAAATCTATATCTCAATCAAGCAAATATTTCCTTTTTGTTGCCAGCAATTAGTATACAACAAATTCAGGAGAGGACAGGATCAATAAGTAATTGGTAAAGTAATAATCAAAAGCAAAGCTTTTCAACCTTCTTCATGTTTTACATATCTCATTCTTGTCACTTGCTGAATCCATTGAGTTTAAAGATATCCTTCCCACACTCCAAATACTTTTGTTAGTTTTATAATAATGCATTCGACTCAGATTCATTGAGGAGGGAGCTGAATACATAGTTCCATGCCACTATAGTGCAGATGCACACAGTAAAAATTACAATTACTCTTAAGGCTGTCTTTTTAATAGTCTGGTTTGATTTATCATTATTGATCAATACATTAAAAAGCAGAAATTAAAAACAAACAAACAAGCAACACACCTGGAAACTGAAAAGACTTGCAGAAACAGGATTTACTAGGAGATAGGATGTGAGAAAATGTCTCACTTCAAAAGGGAACGAAGAGAAACAAAGATTTGGTTCAAGACAACAGGTGAAATCATCTATTTATGCCTAAGACTTTGTAGGTAACCATTAAAGCTTCCGAGTGTACGTTAACTTATACAGACGATCATCCATATATGTATAAAGCACAAAAAAAAAAAAAGTGCCATATCACGTTTTGACATGTTTTTGGTTATTATATATCAAAAAATGTTGAACAGAAATGACGGTTGCCAGGAAATATTCCTTCCTTTGCTTCTAAAAGACAATGTGAACTCTGGCAACTCCTTCATTTTAAATGATACTATTTTTCTATTTCTAACATAACGCTCTTCACAGGATTATTCTGTATGAGAATTTAGATAATGTTTGTACAGCTTTCTGGTATTCTTTAATGGAAAATGAGGCACTAAAAAGCCAGATATCAGTAAATCCAATAAAAGAAATCACCTCTGGCATGAAAAAATTTTACTGGAAGTACATTTTATTGTAGACATTCACTCAAGTGTTTTTCTGAGTTGGTTCTCTAGCATCACATTTATTTTATCATTTTGCATTTAAAGATACTGCTATTTGGAAGTTGTGGGAGAAACAGAATATGTAGGCAACAACATTAGCATATTTTTCTCAATTTCTTTTCCTGGAAGACATTGGAAAGATCTTTTGGCAAGTGGATAGTCTATGAATTTAATGTATGTAGAAGAAATAGACTGTAATAAAGATTTTTTCTGGCTAAGGTTTTCGTGTTTATATTCATCATGCGTAGCTCATAAAAATAATTCACAATTTCAGTTCATATCTTTAACATGAAGACTTAAACAAATCAAATATAATCCAAATCACCCCACATTCTTCCTGCTTAGAATATCAGACACATTGCCATGCATTTCATGATCACTGCACTAGAGCATCACAACCTATCTGGATAAATCCATGGTATCTACAGAATGAAAAGTTAATAAGAACAGAAGAATTGCGCTTTTTTGTTGTTTTACAAAAGTTCTTCCATTTGCTGCAGCACACAAACATGGATTACATTTTGTTATATCAAAAGCTCTTCGGTTCTTTGAAAAATCACACTATATTTGAAACTCAGAAAAATTAGTACTTTAAAACTACTAACAATAACAGAAAAATGATGCATCACATAGTCTATAATCTCTGCTTGTCACCAAGGTCTTAACAGTGAACTAACCGCTTGTGTAGGTTAGCATGAAATCTGATTTGCTGTGATCAGCCAGAAGCGGAGAGAGCATGAAATAAAATATTTGTAGTAATTTCTTGGTTTATGGCATATATTTACCCACAATACAACAAAAACAACTCAGAAGATCCACTTAGAGGTTCAAGCAATAAATTTGTGACGATTCCTATTCATTTGAAACTGCTTCATTTTCTGCAGAATATGTTAAAATCTATAGAAGGGACAATCTGGAGTGTTCAGGTGGCCTATCTAGATCTAGATCGGCCAGTTCAGTTTTTACAGAAGTTTTTATAGAAACATGACATGTAATGATAGGACCCTTTTCATTAATTTCTCTTTTTCTCACTTGTGCTTATGATCAACATACACGAGGTAGAGCGAGAAATTTTCAGTGTCGTAGACTGAGTGATTCTATTTAATGCAAAAGCTGATACATTCTAGGAGATTCTCCCACCAAAATCTTTACTGGTTGTGCAGGTCTGAAGAAAATCTAGTTATATGAGCAATATTTACATAAATTCAAGAACACAGACTTAATAATTGACACTAATAAAGTCTAGACATTTGAGATGTTAATTTAACTGTTCCTTTGCTATTACATGCAAATGGGTTGGAAACAGATGATTTCAGGTCCCTTCCAGCACAAACCATTCTATGATTCCGTGATTCTATAAATGTCTCAGGATTACATTTCTACAAATTAGATTGTCAGGACAAGCAAATTAATTAGGAAAATAAATATGAATTATTCCTTTTAAAAAACACTGAATAAAATACATTCATCATTTATCTTCAGGGATAAATGATTTAGGATAAACAGATTGATGTTGATTTTTCTTGTGCATCTTTGCGCTAAGAATATTGACAATCATAGAATCCAAACGATTTGCCTTGGAAGGGACCTTAAAGATCATAGATCATAGATCATCTAGTTCCAATCATCCTGTCATGGGCAGAGACACCTTCCACTAGATCAGGTGGCTCAAAGCCTCATCCAGTCTGGTCTTGGACATTTCCAGGGATGGGGCATCAACAACTTTGGGCAACCTGTTCCACTGCCTCACCACCCTTTGAGTGAAGAATTTCTTCCTAATACCTAATCGAAATCCCCCCTCTTTCAGTTTAAATCCATTGCCTCTTGTCCTATCACTACATGCCCTTGTAAAAAGTCCCTCTCCAGCTTTCTTGTAGGCCCCCTTTAGGTAGTAAAAGGCTGCTAGAAGGTCTCCCCAGAGACTTCTCTTCTCCAGGCTGAAACACCCAAACTGTCTCAGCCTGTCTTCATGGAATAGGTGCTCCAGCTCTTGGATCATCTTTGCGGCCCTCCTCTGCACTCATTCCAAAAGGTCTATGGCCTTCTTATGTTGGGGACCTCAGAGATGAATGCAGTATTGCAGGTGGAGTCTCATGAGAGCAGAGTAGAGGGGCAGAATCACCTCCCCTGACCTGCTGGCCACACTTCTTTGGATGCAGCCCAGGACACAGTTGGCTTTCTGGGTTGCCAGTGCACATTGCCGGCTCATGTTGAGCTTCTCATCGACCAGCATCCCCAAGTCCTCCTCCTCAGGGCACCTCTCAATCCATTCTCCGTCCAGCCTGTACCTGTGCTTGGGATTGCCCCGACCCATGTGCAGGACCTTGCACTTGGCCTTGTTGAACTTCATGAGGTTCTCACAGGCCCACCTCTCCAGCCTGTCAAGGTCCCTCTGGATGGCATCCCTTCCCTTCAGCGTGTCAACAACACCACACAGTTTGGCGTCCATATTGCCGACAAAGATGTTAAATAGCACTGACCCCAGTACCAACCCCTGAGGAACACCACTCGTCACTGGCCTCCACTTGGACATTGAGCCATTGACCACAACTCTTTGAATGTGACCATCCAGCCAGTTCCTTATCCACTGAGTGGTCCATCCATCAAATCCATGTCTCTCCAATTTGGAGACAAGGATATTGTGCAGGACAGTGTCAAATGCTTTGGACAAGTCCAGGTAGATGACGTCAGTTGCTCTTCCCTTATCTGCTGCTGTAAATCCATCATAGAAAGGCAGCAAATTTGTGAGGCACAATTTGCCCATAGTAAAGCCACATTGGGTGTCACCAATCACCTTCTTATATTTCATGTACCTTAGCATAGTTTCCAGGAGGATCTGCTCCATGATCTTGCCGGGCACAGAGACTGACTGGCCTATAGTTCCCTGGATATTACTTTTATACCTTTTTAAAAATGGGGGCTATGTTTCCCCTTTTCCAGTTGGTGGGAAATTCACTGGGGTGCCATGACTTCTCAAATATGATGGATAGTGGCTTGATAACTTCATCCTTCAGTTCTCTCAGGATCCATGGATGCAACTCATCAGGTCCCATGGACACATCTCATCAGGTCCCATGGACTTGTGCACCACTTTCAGGTTCCTTAGAAGGTCTCGAAACTGATCTTCCCCTACAGTGAGTGGTTCTGAATTTTCCCAGTCCCGGCCTTTGCCTTCTGCGACTTAGGCAGTGCGACTAAAGCACTTGCCAGTGAAGACTGAAGCAAAAAGGTCATTGAATACCTCAGCCTTCTCCATATCCCAGGTCTCCTGTTTCCTTCCAGAGAGGGTCCACATTTTCCAGGTGACCAGGTCTCCTGTTTCCTTCCAGAGAGGGTCCACATTTTCTCTAGTCTTATTTTTATCACTGACATATCTATAGAAGCTTTTCTTGTCTTTGATGTCTCCGGCCAGATTTAGTCCTATCAGGACTTTTGATTTCCTAACCTGATCCCTGGTTGCTCGGACAATATCTCTGTATTCTTCTCAGGCTACCTGTCCTTGCTTCCACCCTCTGTAGGACTTCTTTTTGTGTCCGAGTTGGTCCAGGAGCTCCTTGTTCATCCTTGCAGGCCTCGTGGCCTTTTTTGCCCAACTTTCTCTTTTCTGGGATGGACTGCTCTTGAGCTTGGAGGAGGTGATCCTTGAATATTAAGCAGCCTTCTTGGGCTCCTCTTTCCTCTACGGCTTTATCTCATGGGACTCTACCAAGCAGATCCCTGAAGAGGCCAAAGTCTGCTCTCCTGAATTCTAGGGTAGTGAGCTTGCTGAGCACCCTCCTTGCTTCCCTAAGGATCCTGAACTCCACCATTTCATGGTCACTACAGACAAGGCTGCCCTTGGGCTTCACATTCCTCACCAGCCCGTTCTTGTTGGTGTGAGCAAGGTCCAGCAAAGCATCTCTCCTTGTTGGTTCCTCTTTCACTTGGAGAAGGAAGTTATCATCAATGCATTCCAGGAACCTCCTGGATTGCTTCTGCTCTGCTGTGTTGTCCCTCCAACAGATACCGGGGTGGTTGAAGTCCCCCATGACAACCAGGGCTTGTGAAAGTGAGGCTGCTCCTATCTGTCTATAGAGGGCCTCATCCACTCCGTCTTCCTGGTCAGGTGGCCTGTAGCAGACCCCCACTACAATGTCACCTGTCCCTGCCCATCGTTTAATCCTGACCCATGGGCTCCTCATCAGTTCCTCATCCACGCCCAGGCAGAGCTCCATGCCCTTCAGCTGGTCTTTGACATAGTGGGTGACACTTCCTCCTCACCTTTCCTGCCTGTCCTTCCTAAAGAGCCTGTATCCTTCCATTTCAATACTCCAGTAACAGGATTCATCCCACCACATTTCCATGATGCCAATAAGATCACAGCCCTGCAGGCGTGCACACGTCTAACTCCTCTTGCTTATTTTCCATGCTACTTCCTGCAGCAATAAATATTAAAAGCTAACAACAACCAAAAAAGTACACTTTTCAAAGCCAATCCTTTCAGTTTTGCTTTGCGTTGAGATTTTATAAATATTTCTGACGATTCATCTACCTGACCCACTGCCATATGCTGGAGGTCAGCTTCAGCATCAAACTGTATGATAAATGGAAAACTGCCGAAGGAAAAGCTGGACACAGCTAGCACTGAAAATCACGTAAGTATAGGCTTTACAGATTCTCCTGTTCATCAACTTAACCTGTGGTAGAAGTGTATACCACTCCAGCAGCTAAACCTCTCTCCAGTGTTACATTGGGACCATTTATCAAAAGAGCGTTTCTTTTAAATAACAGATGAGTGTCACTTGCTAACTGCCAAGTACCGAAAATGGTTATAGTACTGAGTAACACCAAAGCTCAACCTCTATTCTCT
Source organism: Tauraco erythrolophus (assembly GCF_009769465.1). Classification (NCBI taxonomy): domain Eukaryota; kingdom Metazoa; phylum Chordata; class Aves; order Musophagiformes; family Musophagidae; genus Tauraco; species Tauraco erythrolophus. The sequence goes on along the minus strand of NC_141466.1, from coordinate 46,782,128 downwards.
TTCTCCTTTTCCATCACTACTTGGAAAAAAGAATACCATTAAAAGATCAAGAGCTCTTATAAAGATTGGGGAAGTGAATAGTCTGCAAATTAGCTTTAGAGAGCAATTTCAATACCTGTGCCTGTCTAATTCTACTTAAAAAATCTCAGCCTACTTGCAGTTCATGGAAGCTTAGTTTAAGGAACAGGGGAAGGTAAGCATTGAATCTGTATAGATTTTTTTTTATTGTTACCTTGAAAATTTCATGTAGTAAGGAGAAGTAAACAACAAGTTAGATAGCAGTGGCCAAAAAATGAAATTTGGAGTAATTTTTCACTTTGATTTCTATCAAAACTGGATTGAAATCAATCTTTTCCAAGCTTATTCCAAGATAGAGATTTAAAACTCAAATCTCTTGCCTGGCAACACTGAAATAGAATACTTCCCAAATTAAGTAAGTAAATCTCCAATATCTTTTCAGTTATAAAATCAAACCTGTATCTTCCTTGTATCACAGCAATTATCTCCTCTCATAAGATTGAGAAATGTAGAAATTTTAATCGGTAATTGTTGTTTGCCTGCAATTGCTGAGAGTCTGCAGCTCTAGACCAGTTCCCCTGTGAACTGCACCTGGTAGGGGAGGGCCAGCTCAAATTTCTGGTGCCAGGGCAGAGGGCCCTGCACACAGCTTCAGGCTTCATGTGGTAGAGCAGGGAGCCAAACTCAGACCCAGGACAAGACACTGAGGGTGCTAAATCTGGCAGCAGGATCTGTGGGTTTGTGCAGCTTATCAGCCCAGAGCTGTAGGTCCCTGAACCATGAAGCTCAGTGATCCCTAATGTTCCTCACTGTTACAGGTACAGAAACTGTGAAACAAATGAAGCAACTTACCCCAAGGCTGCAGAAAAGTTCAAAGTCAAAACACAAAAATAATCATCTCTCTGAGGCCTCTGGTAATGATTGGACTATGAACACCACCATGTCAGTGCAAAGTATTCCATGTCTGATGCTTAGCAGGTTTATGCTCTTCTAAATAGTACTGTCAAGACCAGCAAAGTAAAAACTCTCTACTCTAGATCTGACTGTCCAAGATTTGTTCTGTCCTGATCTTTTCTGTTCAAGATCTGTCTTCACTTGAACACTACTGGAAGAAGGAAAGAGATACACACATTCAGTAAGGAGTCTGATCTTGAAGTGCACACAATTCCACCAAAATAATAAAGAAGAGTGTAAGGCAGGTTGCATATTCATCTTTGAAAGCTACGGAAAACCAACCACCAAATCAGTTCCCTTTCTAAGCAGTCATTGATGCCTCATGGCACTGTGTCAAGGAACTCAGCAATCTGACCATTTTTTTCAATGACTTGTCATTTTCTGAGCTATTTGAACCATCTGCTGGCAGGTTCAGTCAAGGGCAAGAGGGTAGACATCTGAGACATTTGAGACATCAATTATGAACTGATATTTAAGGGGAAAATACTGTATCAAGTGGAAACAATGCACGCAACATAAGAAATTTAATACAGCCAGTCCCATTCACAGACCTGCAGCATTCAGAATTTGTCTCCCAAGTCCTTGTCAAGATGTTTTTGAATGAGTCGACATATGAGCAAAGCACTGTAAAGTTTTTAAAATAACAACAGCATCTTCAGCGTGTTAAGGGTTTTAAAAGAAAGCAAGTCAATGACTCGTAAAGTACAAAGAGCCTTCTATTCCAAACATCTTTTTAAGACACTGTATGGTTTTATATTCACAACTGCATGTATATATAATAATTCCTGAAATAAAAACATGTCACGACACATGGCTATTTCTTTAGTAATAGCAAACGCCAGGTGAGCTTTGAATTTGGCAGAATTTTAAAAACAGAATAAAACAAGCATATATACCTGTGTATATAAACTTAGATTGAAATAATTAGTGGTTATAATATTTATCTGAAGCAAAGTTTGACTTTTCATTGTATTAGGTACTAAACTTAATTCAGTTGGATAGAGATTTAAGAGAGCATATTAATGCTGTTTAGAACTATTTGCCTTAATATTAACATCAAGTTGAGTAAACTATCATATGTGATACACAAAGATATAAAGATTTTTTTCTACAATTATTCTGTGAGCAGCATGAGAAACTTTGTGGTTTTAATGACCTCGAGATTTTTCACACACATACTTTAATCAGCTTAGCTTCTGTGCCTTACTGTTTCCTACATGGTGTTTGAAACACCACAGAAAGAGAATATGACAGAAGTTTTTAAGTTAATACCTGAAGTTCTCGTGTTACAATCTCAGACATCAATTTATTTCAGCTATATCTGATTTTTGAAACGATGGTTTCTGACAGTGTCATTTTCCATTTTATAACCAGCTTCTGTTGCAGGCAACTGAAATAGATATTATTTTTTCCTTACTTCCTGCTAAATTCAGTTAACTTACAAGCTTGAATTGCCTTTAAGTTTGTCTTCGCTCTATTAAAACAATATTTTTTTCCCTTGAGTGTTTCCTCTGTCTGCTATAAGACAATGTTTCTGCTCTGTAAAACCTAACACTAATATTATTGTGTATCTGTTAATTTTCTCTTACCATTAACCTTTTCTCATCTTTTCTATACACGTTTATGCACTAGACTGTATATTTTTAAGAATTACTACTTTCTTTCTATGATCTTCCCAGTAATTGAATGTTAAATTAACTTTTTAGGCTATCATTAAGCTAGCAGGAATGCTGTAATATGTGCTGCATTTAACAATAACATCTGCAGCTTGACTGTGCTTTTCTCTTTATATCAAAAGATACATTCTGCATGGGTAACATATGAAAAACAACAAGCTAATTTTAGCAGAAAAAAATAATGCCATACACAGTGATTTCCTATTGAAAAAATTATTATTGGCCTTTTTTGCATCTGGCAAGTTAGCCAGATTCAGGTTTTGCCTGGGCTTTTCCCATGAGGAAGAGAAACTGGTGATGGAAGTATGGATTTCTTTCTCAGTGTTTATTTCCTATGAAGGTATAATCCCATTTTCCTGAAACACAGCAGAAATCAAATGAAGAGTCTATGTCTTTGCATCATGTCTTGCCAGCACCTCTCTCGGGAACGATTTTTTTGGAAGACAGTCTCTTCCTGTCCCTTACCCTCTCTGCCCTGACTGTACTGACAGGTAGAGCACTCTTGAAAGCAAGATTCAATTTTCACAACCAGAAGACAGATGCCTCTGCCTGGAGAGACAGAGCTCAGATCTGAGCCAGTTGCCCCTTCCCAAAAAGCCCCTCTGTGCACTCAGATGGCAGCCAGAGAGAAACTTGGATCTGCAGGTCAAGGGAGTTTGGACTCTACTAGTAACCTGTACTGAGATAACATAACATTATGCGTGAAGCTTTGTCTTTCTGTATCAGATTTGGCTATCTGTTCAAAACAGGAGTTAGTGAAACTGGTGACTCCACATGAGTTGGTTCTTCTTAGTCACGCCAGATCTGTGACACGTGGTGCCCCCTTTATCCAAGGTAACTGATACGATCTGCATTAAAAAATTCTCAGATAAGAAAAAGATTGTTTTTAACCTGTTGACTTCAGAAATCCAGCTTATAGTGTGAACTCACAAAAACATAAAATCAAGGGGGCAGCATTGTCTAGAGGCAGGAGCAGGCAGCCAGAGGAACGACAAGAGGCGACAACTAAGCCAGATTTGTCATTGAAGCCAGTTTGTCACCAAACAACATCCTGAAGTTAATACTCTGACTGAGATCATTCATATGGTTTCATGTGTTTTAACTTATGCACAATAACTTCATACCGTAGCTATTTGTCTTAATTTTCCTCAGTGTCCCCATAGAAATAAGATTTTATTATGCCAGCCTATGATGCAAAATGAGAAATGTTTGAGACACATGGTTTTAAAAAACTCAGGGAAATGTTAGTTCCATAGAAAGTATATAAGTAAATGACAGTGACAGGATTAAAAAAGAAAAAAAGATGTAGTTGAAATAAAACCACCTAAATTAATTTCAAATCAGTAACTGTATTTGGACATTAACTGGAATGGCAACAGGAACTACAGTCAGAAATTTTACGCAAAAGGGTATCCTTGCACAACTAGGTCAAAACCTCCAAGATATAGTGCAACAAATCACCAGGGGAAAATCATTCACCCCTAGACTACCTTTATATTGGCAAATCAAATGTTCCCATGATCATTTTTTGATATAGACTCCAAAACACAATTAATGGATCTTGCAAAACCAGGGCAGCCACCTCCAGACTCTCTGTTGTGAACAAACATTGGCTTATAAGAAGCCATGATCCATGCTTAAGAACTGTTTGGTAGAGTGCTAGAGTAGCACAGTCCCAAAGTCTAAGAACTTCCCGTTAAAACAAATAATTCACAGTAATTGGGAATGTTTCTTTTACAGGCACAAGCATCAGGTAATTAGAACATATGCCTAATGTTTGATGCAAGGGATTGGGAGAGAGAAGCAAAGTCACAATGGTTCATATTACTACTCTAAGCACTAGGTAGTATCTAAGCTTTGATCAATTTATGCAGTTAAAGAAAAAACAGAAAATATGCTATACATTCTTTAAACATGCCTATAAATCTAAAGTCATCCAGACTTATCTCTGTGTAAAAAAGAGCTGATCCTATTTTTCCTGAAATGTTTCTTACTGATTTTTTATAGACTTGTACACTTCTTAAATGTATCTATGCTTCAACAAGAATGGATTTTTTTTTTTCTTTGTGATGATACTAAAATAGTTCAATCGAGTAATAAAGACTGCTCCATCTAATACTTCTCTTTCCAGAAAAGTCTATATTTGTAAAGACAGTCAAAAAATAGAGCAGATATTTGGCCAACATCAATCATGATGCATTGGATCATTAATTAGATGAACCTACTGAATCCAGGAGCTTCTTTTTAATTCCTAACTTTACAGCAAAATGCTTTATAAGCCTGTGACTTTTGGTCCTTTCAATTTTCATCTGTAATGTAAAAATAAATTGATGGTGAGCTGCTCACTCTAGCAGTTATGATGAGGTATTACTCTTGGATATAAAGAATGGGCTGTGTCATTTTTGACAATGTTTTCTTTTGAACGTGTTTTTGAACATGTTTTATTTTTAGCTAAAAATATAAAAACTTTTGCCAAATTTTCTTCCCAGGACGGCAGTGGTGGTGCATTAGTAATGTATTCTCCTCAATAAATCTGGGGCTGAGGACTGAATGATAGAGCTTGAATATGGCTCAGCAAAGAATGGAAATGCAAGGAAGAATCTCTGTTTTTGGGGATTAGCAAGGACTGGTTTCATCTATTTAATGGTCCTTGATGTAAGTTAGTTTTAACTCTCTGAAAAGTACTTGCTTCTCTGAAAAGGAGCCTTATCTTCAGCATGCACCCAGCTTCCTTTAGCTGAGGCTTCTGTACCTAGACACACTTGCTACCTTCCCATCCCAATGTGCTTAAAATATTCTACATCATATGTGTGGTGCAAGAATTCATCAGCACTTGAGTTCTGCCTGCTTTTGTTATGCATACCAAAGGAATGGGTAGCATTTTTTGCTTTACACTGTCAACACATTTGCACAGTTATAATAATGAAAAATAAGGCCCTATAATATGTAAAATGTTTTCAGCAGACCTGAAACTACAGCAAGACCAAGTTCTCTATTTACAACTTCATCGTCTATAGGCTGTACCAAAAGAATAAAGTTACTTCTGTGTTTCAGAAATGCCTCAGATCATGAAGCTCTGAAATGTTAAAATTGTGCAGCAGAAAGACACAACTTAGAAGACAATTAATACTTTAGAATCAATCTTTCTAGCTAAACAGAACAAAAAGTATATTTGTATGTGCTTCAGGGTAGTGGAGTAAGAATTGCACAATAGCACAGACTTTTAGTATGATTGCTTATGACTGTAATGTAATAGAGGAAATGAAACTTTGGCATAAGTAATTGTGTTCTATAATTGCAAGCTCGATGACACCACTGAAAGATTTATGGAGTAGGCAAGGCATTAGGTGGATCAATACAATCCTCCAGGCCCAGCAGTATTATCTTCTCTACTCTACTTCCTCCTTCTAAGAATGGTAATTGCACCCCAGTGCCTCATGGATTTAAGGCTTAAATTCTGTTGAGGAGTGGTCTATGAAACATTATTGAAAAGAAAAACTTAATGAAGCATCTAGTTAAACCCACATCTGCTACTTGGTTTTTATTTTAAACCTGTTTTCAGACTCCAGCACAATGCTTACAGTGTTCAATTTCTGTCACCAGAAATCTTTGAGTCTCACTATCAGCACCTGACAGATAGCTGGAAATGTGCAAAAACAGATTTCAAAGTGTACAGCAATTTCTTCTGGAAGAGTTAAAAATGGATACAGTACAAAGTGGACTGTTTACTCTGTAGTTTCTTCCATGCATTTGTGCAATAATTCCAAGACTTTAACACCAAGCCTCTGTTTCTTGTAAGACAACAGCTTTAACAAAGAACAGAAGATTGCTCCCTCTCTGGATAGCTCTATATTACTGAGAAATTAAAGAGCACTTTTGTGATATGAAAGAACTAAATTCCAGGCTAATGTCTGAATTAGCATAAAGTACCTCCCAAAGCTGTAACTTCTAACCTCTTTTTGACCTGCTTTTACTGAAGATGTTCCTTTTTTTCTCCAAGAAAAAAGGCAGCTAAATATATTCTGTTCTTTTCAGCAGCATACAGATTTGAGGAAGATGAATTCCCAGTATAAGGAAGGGCATGATTTTTCAAAGCAAAGAACAGAATCAGGCTTCCTAAATACTTTCTTCTAATCAATTTTTGTAGTTGCACAAAGTTTTACAAGATCTTACCCAAAATTAGGTAGAACTTTTAATAAACCATTATTTTAAAGGCATAATTCAGTTGATATAAGACTACTTGTCCAGAAAAATCTTAAAGGCTTTTCAGTAAGGTAGAACTAATAAGATCCCTTTTGAACCACTTCAGAGCATGAGGCCTGTTGAAAAGATAGCCCTCATGACAATTTTTGGGGCACTGTGTAGAGTGCAAGAAAATGCATATCAGTCCAAACGTACTTTGAAGAAAAATTATTCTGAAGAAAATCTGTTACAGTAAATGGGATTAATTTTGCAGACAGCTGTCTGTAAAAAAAGTCACAATTGGAAAGTAAATTTAAAAAAAAAACCTTAAGAAAAAACGTCTTGAGTTCAACACAGTATATTCTTATTACAACTTTTACTGCCTGGGGAAAGGATTTATATCAAGGCAATTAGGGTCCTTCCTGGCTCACATTGGCATGAGCTAGTCAACTAATAGCCCAGTACTGTCATACTCTTTTTTAAAATTTCTGTAGTTGGTGTCTTTTTGCATCCTAAACTCCAGCTTCCCTATAGACACCAATTAAGCTTTGGGGGTTTGTTTCATTTCTGAAAAGCTAAAATAGTTCTTTTGAGAAAGGCCTTGGAGAAAATAAAATGTATACTTCACTTTTTTTAAGTAGTGATTTAACTGTGGCAGTGAGGACTTAGATTTATGCAGCAGTGAGATCTGAACTTTGAGTGGGATTAAATCTCTCAATCTAACCGATTAAGAGAGAAAAATTAGTGCAAATTTAACTCAAGAAGACCCTTGAAAACAGTGGAATTTTAAATACGTATTTTGCATGTGAAATCCATTCTTTTGCTGAAGGAACAATTCAAAACGATTTTTCAACCCTTTTCCTTTCCTTTCTATTTTTCAGAGTTCATTTTTTTCATTTACTACCATTCCATATACTCCGAGCTTCAGACACCAATACACATCCCAATATATTCTTGAATTCGTGGTTCTTTCTTACAATTAATCTCACACAGTTAATCCCTTTAATCAGTTCACTATTCAATTCTCTCCACACAAGGATTAGCCCACAACGGTTCCCCAAATTATCAGCTAATTTCTCACTCCAGTACAGCCATGTGTCTTCAGCTGCACTCTGTGTGGACTGTTGGACAGTTAAAGCTCAAGTCAGAAAAATGGGTCCCTGTGAAACTATGACCAGGAAAACATGACTTTAGAAAGGAGGAAAAGTCTGCCTCGGCTCTTTTCTCCCTTCCCTATCATCTACCTACCAAGTTTCTGCCCTTCGGAGGAGATGAGCATCTCTCCATGGAAGCATCTCCCAAGCAAAGCTTTCTGGCTCTAACAAGGAAGAATGTGAGGAAGAAGACTCATTGTCCCCTATTGACATATCTTGTTCCTATGGCCTACTGAACCTGTTCTTCCCTCACGTGAACCATTCCGTATAAGTTTTCTTCTCATCACATTTGACTTTCTTACTGAAGCAGGTCAAATTCCTCAAGTGCTTTATTCGAATATGCACATGCATGCACATACACTAAAGCCTGACAGCCACACGGGATTGGGAAACTGGTAAAAAGAGAGCGAGAAGTAGCAGAGGAGAGCCAGGGATCTCTGAGTGACTGGGCCTCCAAGATGAGAAAGGGGGGACCAGCGCGTCCCAGGAGCTGGAGTTGCTGTGCACGTTGAAGGGAAAGCTACCGGACTGGCCATGCTGAAGGACACAGTGGTCTAGGAAACGTAGTCTTGTGAGGCAATCTCTAGTGATAAATAGACTGCCTGACCATGTAGTAATACAAAAGCTTTAAGAGATTTAAGACCTCACAAACAAAGCTGCAGTATAATATCTCATCCTAAAATGATAAAATTTTCAGAAAGATTTCATAGGATGCTCATGCCTTCCACATCAATGATGTTACAGTCTTGTTCCATTTAATTACCAAGTGTCACTCCAGTGGTTAGATAATTCTTTAATTACCTAATTATTAGTAAGAAAATATATAAAGAAATTTTATTTAACTTAAGATTTCAAGGTGAAAAAAACACAATTATTTTAATTCAGCAGTTATTTACTTAGCAATCATTTACCAGTTTTGAAAATGTTGTTAGGCTTCAGAGTCAGCTTTGTTTAGGTTAATTGAATACTTTTAATTAAGACAGCTGAATCCAACCCTTATAACTTTAGACACAGCCCCAAAGGCAGCACTTGGTTAAAAAAAGTTCAAAGAAAATTAATATTTGAAGTACAGCATATACTCTATTGGTTTGCCAGCTGAATTAGTACAGAGGTTAATAATCACACTTTAGAAAACATTAACACAAGTTTAATTCCTTTTTTTGGATGAGGTTACTAGTCAAATTAATTGGTGCCAGTCCCTAAGAAGGGTAAAAATAGTAACTCCATTATTTATAATAGCTTTTCACAGAGATAACTCTAAATACATGCAAAGACTATACTCTCAAAAAGTGTATGTTTTGCTACCGTAGCATGATAAAATTATGTTACGCTTCTTCAGAAGACATGTAAGTATTATCTGTTTACAAACAAAAATGCTGTTTCCTGCAGAAAAATTTCAAGATGTGCCAAACAAGTAAAACTTCAAACATTTCCCAAAGATATTGATTCACTTACATTATCTTTTTCCCCTCCTTAGATTTCCACAAATACAAGTCAAAATGAAATTTTGTTTGCAAAAGTATTCAGGGAAACAAACTTCGTGATGATTCTTGAGGAGTCAGTCAACTATGAGTCTTCTTTTATCTGTGTGTCAGATTAAAGGTATACTTTGTGTTTATACAGGATTTTCTGCCTATGAAGATATCAAAATAATAATCAGATCCCTGCTCAGTCTTTTATTCACAACATATAAAGAATGAGTTTATATAATCTCTGAATTATATAAGAAAGGGACATCTGCAGCTCATTTAGTTCAACCACCTGCTCAAAACGAGGTATCTTCAACAATGCTGATCAGATTGGTCAGAGTTTGTCCAGCCAAGTTTTGAATACCTTGAAGGACAAAGATTCCACAACCTCTCCTGGTAGCCTGTTTCAATGTTTGCTCACTCTTATAGTGAAATATATTTTTTTTTTTTTAAGTCTATTTTGGAAGAATTTCCTTTGCTGCAAGTATGGAAGTTCTGCAACTCTCTCCCTTTAAGATATTCTCTCTAGCTCTGAAATCATGTTTAAGATTACTTTTTACACTTCTCCTGATTTCTGAAGAATTAAAAAAAAAAATAATTCTGATCACCAGAACATTAATGCTCTATTACTCAGATCACCAACGCTGTAGATGTTGATAAATTACTGAATTTCCTCTACCCTTCCTGTCTGCATCCTTCTTTTTGCCATTGTGTCACCCTAGATGCACTTATTGTGTTTTGTGGCCGCTATCACTGTCATATCCTATTTGAGTCGTTGTTGTTCAGGCTACATGACCCGTAACCCACAACAGTCTGCAGTCACTGGCCTTAGATATAAAGCTTTGACTGTTTCAAAATATATTTTGTTTGAAGGCTCTCAGTTATTGAAGAAAATCTGGGACAGTTGAGTATGGCCCCATAGATTCATCACTATTTGTCACTTTATTGAGTCTTATTTCATCAACACTATTTTAACATACATTTTGTTTTCAACGGCAGCAATTTTATATTTACTTCCAGTTCATTCACAAAAACATTCAATAACATTTTGCCTAGCACTGACTCCTGAGAAACCTCAAGTAGAAGCATGTTGTTTGGTGGGAATTATTAGAGAATCTGTTTTATTTAATTTAATGTATGTTCTGTTATAATTATCAAGTGTTAATACTGTAATGTCATGGAGAACCAAGTCAAATACTTTACAAAATCCCTTTATATTTATGTAACAGCCATCATAACCATTACTATGACTATGAAATACAGCATCCAGATTTTTCCATTTTTCCTCCTTTCACCAAAACCATGTTGATCAATGTTGATTGACATTAATGATATTCTTATAATTTAATTCTTTATTGGCTAAATCCTAAATCGACATTTTCAATATTTTCCTTTGGTCTGATGCCAGACTAAGTAATCTATAATAATAATTACAAGAGTTGTTTTTAAATAGTCATATTTGTATGTGTACAGTCTTCTGAAATTTACCTATTCATCTGTGACCTAACTGTGAAAATGATTTTGTAAATATTACCAACACATACTGCTTTCCATGTTACTGGAATCTGTGGGTGCCTGTTTTTTGTAACTATAATTGAAAACTGAAATATTATTTTTCCAATATTAAAAAGTGCACAAAGTATTAAAAGAAGTCTACAACTATTCTGACTGCCATTATTTTGAAAAGTACCTGGCTACCAAAATACAGTACTACATATAAATATTTTAATCAAATTCAGTTAAGTAACAGGTATGTACTTCAGTTTATCTGTCAGATGGCATGATTGTATGACACTTATTATACAGCTACTCATACTAACAGGAATTTCGGTATCACCTCTCCTCTGAAGACAGCTTGAGAGAGTTGGGGTTGTTCAGCCTGGAGAAGAGAAGGATCTGGGGAGACCTTCTAGCAGCCTTCCAGTACCTGAACGGGGCCTACAAGAAAGCTGGAGAGGGACTTTTTACAGGGGTGTGTAGCGATAGGACAAGGGGCAATGGCTTTAAACTAAAAGAGAGTAGATATCAATTAGATACAAGGAAAAAAAATTTTAAAATGAGGATGGTAAAACACATGAAACAGGTTGCCCAGATAAGTTGTGGATGCCCCATACCCGGAAGTGTTCAAGGCCAGGCTGGTTGGAGCTTTGAACAATGTGAAAGATGTCCCTGACCATGTCAGGGGGTTGGAACTAGATGATCATCAAGGTCCCTTCCAACCCAAACCATTCTATGACTCTATGATTCTATATGTCTGAGCAACACCTGGCTTTTGATGTTGATACATAGACATTCATGGCTTTGCATATTGGGTAGAAACCATCAGCACGTGATCTTCTATCTGAATGTTGAACAAAATCAGTATTCAGTAAACCAGTAATGAAGGGAGATTGCCAGATGCATCTTGCCAGGTGTTAGCAATTAATTACTTATATTTTGAGGGCAATATTTAAAGGGATATTAAAACATAGCCTTCTTGCATGAGATTGCTGCATTATATTGATGATTGCTGATTGTATGAGTTTTCCTCTTCTAGCTTACACAAAATGTTCAAAACAGATCCTTTTGAAGAAATCAAAGACATTCTCTCTGGCAGGTTATTATGTGGCCTGCTGAAATCAGATTTGGAAGAGATAATTTCAGAATGTGTTTTAAAAAGGAATAATGATCACACAGAGATGTGTTTTCCACTCTCTCCACCTTGCTTGCAAGTTTATCTCTGCCCTCTTTTTTAAATGCATATTTCAATAGCAGCCATAAGGCACTAATAAAAAATAACAATAAAAATAAGCACAACCTCTTCTTAATGGTCTGATTATGTTTTTGAAGTGCTGAAGGACAAGTAGAAATGCAATTTACCCAATCTATGACTTACACCATATGATGCAATTGTTCAGCTAACAACACTGAAGATTGATGCCCTCTGTTTCACAGAGTAGGGACAGCAGTAGAAAAGCCACCATAGAGGCTTATTCACACTGTACCAGTAACGCAATGTTTATCAAGCCTGTCCTTGGTACCATATCTCATTCTTTGCCAGCTCAATTTCAGTATCTCAGCTGGATGGCAAACAGCAGTGACAGTGGTTTCTGCAATATGAATATTTGTCTATAACATCTAACCTGTAGGAGATGGGCAGAGACCACCTTAGGTTTTGAATCCAGTTTAAAACGATTATAATGATGTGACCAAATAAACTTAAACACTATGTTTATCTTGGTTTCTGTTAAAAAACATTAATTTTATTTTTGCAATGCCTGCAAATGGCCTTTGAGTCTATTTTTACTCAACTGTATCTTTGAAAGAATGTTAAAATTCAGCTAGACACCAAGTTCCCCTTCTATAAGAAACAATCTTCACAAATTGCCCACTCATTGCATCTTGCTTTTCATGAAGAAAAAAACAAAGGTGAGATTCATTTTACCTAATCTCGGCATCTAGAATTTGAGAAGGCTAGGAGTAAGCTAGTAGAATTTGTGTACTATTTTGACCTATTCCATAAACATCTTTTAAAGTAAAATAATTCTCCTTCTGCATCTACTTCTTTATACTAACTATGGAAGGAGGATAGCTTATTTAGTCTTAGGAAACTAACTATATTCTGTGCACATTACATCCCATATGTCTTGAGTCACACCTACAGATGTACCTTAGGGTATCTCAAATTACCATAGATGCCTGTGCAGTTAAATTAAGCCACTAGTTAATGTAGTCAGTGGAATCTAAAAGGTAATTCAGCTAAATCTAATCATAACCACTGTGCAATTTGGTTGCCCTAGTACAGGCATCTACCAGGATGCCCAATACTATCAAAGATATCTGCAGAGAGGCCAACAGATAAAACAGAGGTCTTCTGGAGGGACTGTAACCTGGTGCACAAATCAGATGTGAGGCTGGGTATGGTCAGCTGAGCTGCTTTCAAGCCTCTTTTGGATTTATTAAGTTGGCTTCCATTGATGTAATGCGGTATTGAGCTACATGGCATGGCAGTAGATAACCACAGAAATTGACCCCTAACTCCAAGTATTTTAATCTTGAGCCAAATTCTACTACTGAAAGGTTAAAATGATCTCTCTAAATTCCAGACTTCAGAGTTCATGTCACATCAAATTTGAGAAAGGAATGTACAGAATCAGAATTTCTATTGTCCTCGATCTGCTTGCTTTTGTTGGGAAAATGGTCACAGGGTTTCATGTTAGCATGTCAGAGTAAAGGGGCTAGAAAGCCATTGGGCATCTGGCAACTCTTCAGGCATACGAATTTCTCTAGCAGATGTAGAGTCAACACAACCGGCTTCTCCATCATCTTCCCATTTTGAGAATAGAAATTTTGGCTGTGATAAAGAGGGCATGGGCAGCACACTGCTTGGCTCCAGTGATTTCTTGGCAAGATTTTAGCCCTCTGGGGTCTAAAACCTAGTTGTAGCAGCTTGACCAGTCCTGGAGTTCTCTTTTATAGTTCTGAAAGTTTAATTATGTATTGAACGCATAGCAGTGACTGTTTTTAAAGCTGTCCAAATGCTTGCATCCTAGAGGACTATTCAGAATGTCTCTAAAGTCTCAGTGAGCGTATTCAGAGAGAAAAAATTGTCTCTTCCTGTAAGAATGAAAGACAGTACTCTCTCTTTTTGTTCAGCTAAGGTCTCAAGACTCAGAGGAAGAAGGTGTGAGATTTGAGAGCCATTCAGACTCATCTAACTTCCATATAGCAACACCTTGAAAACGAAGGACCTGGCATCAACAGTGTGATTCACATAGAAGAAACAGGAAATTAGACTGGCTGTACTGTCAATGGGGAGACTGAGGGGTCTCTGAAAGATAAAAATTCCACGCACATACAGCAAGAAAGACCTTAGCTTAACTGACTGAGTTTGAGATGTGTCATTCCCTGGAGCTTGCGTGGCTGAACTGGAAGTGCATGTTAGGCATCTGTGTCTATTCAAATTTTTTAAGAATAAAGCTAATTGGATAGAATTCCCTTTTACAGTTGAAGGAGGAAAGAAAATGCTGAAACACTGCTTCATGTCTAGGCTGTGTGTCACCGGTACCTCAGCTGACGTGCTGGGTTGCTGCCAGTAGATCCAAGGTTCTCACTCAGCTACTGGCTTCCTCTCTCCCTCCTGCTCCTGCTTCCCATTGCTCAGCTTGCCTTGTCCTGTACCTGAGCTCTAGTATTTGAAATAAGACTGTGACTTGTTCTTCTCAATAGTAGATAAATTAACTCAACTTTTTCTGTAGTAAAATACACGTAGCTGTGACTGTTCCTTCATAGAGACTAACTGGCATGGAAGAGCCAGTTCCATATTATTAAACTCGTACTCTCCAAAAGGATCACTTGCAAACAGTTTATTGGCAATTGCCTTTAGTCCGTGCTAAATCCTTAACTAAGCCAACAGGCTGTAGACAGACCTATAATAGTACCTCCCACTCCTGATGTTGTTCAGCCGCTGTGCTGCCATGTGCAGTGAAATCATAAAAGCAGAGGAGAACAAACAACAGAGTATGATTCTTTGGCCCGTTTGTTCACTCTTTCTGCTATGACTTGGTTTTTTGCTCAGGCCTTGGTTTCTGATTTCCACCCTGGAACTAGTTAGATAGATTCCTCTTTGAGAATCTGGGTCATAATTTCTGGTTGCAGGTCAGTCTGCATTTGGCAGATTGCTAACATTGTAAAATATCTATCTTCCTTATGTTTTTTTTGTATTTAGTTGTTGCAATACTTTTTTATTTCTGAATATCCATGTTTTGTTTCTATGTCCATATCCAATTCCATTGGTTTGTATTTGTGTGCCAAAGCAATTATCATCTGTAAGAATGCATGAAAGGACATCTCACAGTCTAAAGGTAGCTGGCAGCTCGTCCTAGGAGTGTGGCCATGCCATCACATAAGTCAAGGTCATTTGCACTGATCACACATCTGGTATCTTTTTCATCTCTGTGTATACCTGTCTTGCTGCAGAGCATTGTCTTTACACTTCTTGTGTTCCATAGAGCAGTAAGTCCACTTTTTACTATGCTATTGGCCCTGATAGCATAGTATTGGAAACATGTCAGGAACCTGTTTCATATAGTGTGCAGGATGATATGGAGGCTAACAGCAATTTAAAATCAGGTATGACTATTATCAGCAGTATTAAGAGTTAATGAAAAATATTTCAAACTAACAACAAATCTGCACTTAAACGCATTCTTATCTGACATTATAATGAGCTACAACATGAGTGAAATGATGCAAGTTACAGGAAAATACTGATACAAAGAACACAACTGTAGGCAGCCAAGAATCTCAATTTTCTCTTCCAACTTTTTTCCCAAGTGAAAAGTAAAGATTTGGCTGATGTTTTGTCTTCCATCTTTTCTCTTTGCAGAAAAACGGAAGATTCTTCTACTGGCTTCTCTTTCTATCCTGTCCACAAAAGAGGCAAACAGCCATCTCTTTTTTCTCTAACTTCCACCTGATACCACCATCCTTTTCAGGTCCTAGTTTGAAAAGCTATTCTTTCCTCAATTTTCACAAGTGGCCAAGGATACAGCTTTTTTCTCATGAGGCTGCCTGACTCCTATAGCCATCCCAACACATCTGTTCAAACAATTATTTTTTTGAAGAGAGGGTACCACGTGACGCTAACGTCTAAGGTTATGTCTTCTTAAACCGTACAAAGAACAGACTAAATGGTGGGCTTGAAAGCACATCTTCCTTCTGCCCACTGTCCTTACATTGTTCCTTCCATACAGCACTGCTTTCCAACCCAGCAGCCCTTGCAGCCTCCTGCACAGCACAGACAACAATCCAACTCCTCACACTACTAGGATTGTTGCTTTCATTTCCTCTCCTCCGGATATCGGCTTTGACTTTGCTCTCCTCAGCCATAACACCTGTTTCCCTGAAGAGCCATCCTGTCTGGCTTCTGCCCAGGACCTTCCTGTTTGCTGCCTCTCCTCCTGCTGCCCCTCTCTGCTAGCCTGGAGCTCTCTCTGCTGAATATACTGAGCTTTTCCCAGGGTGAGTCAACCTATCCCAGCGTTTCCTCTCTTAGATTTTCCATATGACTAGGGATGCAGCTGCCAGACCAAGGTAAACACACACTCCCCTCCTGCCTACCTCCACAAACATACTTTTTCCACATAATCCATTCAGTGTTGTGGTTTAACCCACCAACCACTAAACACCACGCAGCCACTCTCTCAACCTACCCTACTCACAGGGAATGGGGAAGAGAATTAAAGGGGAAATGGGAAGTAGACTCATGAGTTGAGATAAGAACAATTTAATAATTTAAATAAAATAAAATCAGAAGTAATAATGGTAAAACCAGTGATACTATGTGATACTATATAAAAATGATAATAATATATATAAATGAGTAATGCATGGTGTAGATTGCTCACCACCCACTGACCAATGCCTGGCGTGGTCTGACTAGCAATCCTGAAACAGAGAAGTCCCGAAACTGCAATCTCAGAAGAGTAAGAGCCCCAAAGAGAGATCCAAAGAGTGAGAGAGAGACAGACTTCCCCGTCAACCTTCATCTATATACTGTGCATGACATCGCATGATATGGAATATGCTATTGGCCAATTTGGGCCTCAATCCTAAATCTAAGATGGCTAAACTAGGAGTTGTGGGCCCTTTGTTTCGGCCACACTCATCCCAAGCCTGCCGTGCACCTGCACATGGGCAAAACATGGGAAGCTGAAAAGTCCTTGAACTATAAACATCAGTGTGTTATCAATATTCTTCTCATACCAAATCCCAAACATAGAACTATTCTAGCTACTATAAAGAAAACTAACTCTATCCCAACCAAAATGAGGGCAAGCATTTTTGCAGTAATTTGGGGGGTAAAAAAAACAACCCAGTTAAATTGTCCTACATTATTTCACACTGTTGACATAACATAAAGACACTTCCAAATTATGTCACACCATCCACTTCTTTTCTGTAGTTGTCATACGCATGGTGCATCTCCAGCAGACCTGTTGGACTGAAATATTCTACAAAACAGAGCTGCTGGAGTGGGTCCAGAGGAGGGCCACGAAGATGATAAGAGGGCTGGAGCACCTCTGCTATGAAGACAGGCTGAGAGAGTTGGGGCTGTTCAGCCTGGAGAAGAGAAGGCTCTGGGGTGATCTTATCGCAGCTTTCCAGTACTTAAAGGGGGCCTACAGGAAAGCTGGAGAGGGACTTTTTACAAGGGCCTGTAGTGATAGGACAAGGTGCAATGGATTTAAACTGAAAGAGGGTAGATTTAGGTTACATATAAGGAAGAAATTTTTCACTCAGAGGGTGGTGAGGCAGTGGAACAGGTTGCCCAGAGAAGTTGTAGATGCCCCATCCCTGGAAGTGTTCAAGGCCAGGTTGGATGAGGCTTTGTGCAACGTGGTGTAGTGGAGGGTTTCCTTGCCCATGGCAGGGGGGTTGGAACTAGATGATCTTTAAAGTCTCTTCCAACTCTGACCATTCTATGATTCTATGATTCTATGGTATTTTTCCTGTAAATCTCCCGCAAATTCTGAAAGCTTTCAAGCTTGTGCTTAAGGTATTCCAAAGGTAAGGAGCTTTCTCAAAACACAGCTGGCCTACTGCATTAGTGTACTGAGGGAGAAGTTAAATGCATGGCCATAGTCTGGATTTTTTTCTATTCTTGATCACCCTATTTCATGTAGAAATCAAACAGAAAGCAATAAATAGCTGAAGCAGTAAATTACAAATGGGACCATGTGCAATACATTTGTATCACATTTATAATTCTTTCAGTGCACATAAACATTGAGGATAACACCAGTGATGTGTAAATGCAGCAGAGATTAATGAATGATTAGCAAACAATTCATCACTGCCTCTTTCATCACCTGTATTAAAATCCAATGGAAAAGTACCATAGGTAGAAATAAAGATATAGAGAGCAGAAAAGGATTATTATATCAGTATGCACAAGAGTAATGACTGAAAAGGCAATTTTGGCATAGACATTCACTTAGTTTCAAGTGTTTGGCTCTGCAGCCATTCAGATTTGTTGATACTGCTTTTCACATGAAATCCACAAGAAACATTTTCCTGTCTCTTATGATTTAATTCATACACATCCAGTGAAATATTTGGTATGCGTTTTGTGGTAGGATTAAAGGATATTTTTAAAATTTTAAAATCCACCTTGAGTTATCTATGCCATCATGGAAAAAAAATGTATTTAGAAAGTCATGTTTGAAACATATTTGATGTGAGGTAATAATAGCTGTTAGTTATTTTCCAGCTGAAATGGTTTTGACTTGTAAGATTCAGAAAGTGATCAATTTTTAAAACTCTAAGACAGGAAAAATAAAATATTTTATCTATCTCAGACAAGTAGAAGAAGCCATTTTCCTCACGTTTTGCTTTGCAGGTTTTTTTCCCAGAATGTAAGCTCCAACAGCAAACAGATCTTGATATACAGTGTACATCTTAATATATTGTGCATGTATCAGTGCAGCTTTATTTATTTTAGGGCATCTTCATTCACTTCTAGCTAATGAAAATCAAGATTACTTCAGTTAATTTTTTTGGAATAGAATACGTAGATTTTTTTTAAGAATATATGCTACCATGTTATCCTGAATTAAGGTCTTAATGCATAGTAGAATGAAAGAAATTATCTGAGTTTTGCTTTAAATAGTAGGAAAAATTACTACACTTCTGCAAAGCAATATTAACAAAATGACTAGATAACAAGTAAAATTAGGTCGTCAGATAGAAGTGAAAATATGACAGTAAAACAAACATGACATTAAGAGAGTTCGATTCGGATAGGCAAAGAGTTTCCAGAGAAAAGACACATGAAACTATAGCAACATTACTTGGGAACCTTTGTGTTATCTACTGATTGAAATTAATGGAGACATCCATCTCATAGATAAAGGTAATTAACTAATATGAGAGGTTTATCAAGCTATATTTGTAAAGAAGGTTTATCAAAAAAGCATGAAGCCAATTATTTCATAAAAAGCCTGATCATACGCCAGCTAAAGCCAATAGGAATCTTTCCAGTGATTTCAGGGAGCTTTATTTCCGGTCTTGTAACAAAACATGAAGGCATCCACAGAAAATAAATACTGACACTAGAATATTTTTTATTTATTTTTTTTATCAGATAGCAGTTTTACATAGTAGCCTGACTCTGATACTAACTGCTTGTCTGTTGAGTGGCACTGCAGATTTTCGAAAAAAGGTTGCAGCTACAGTCATTTGTACCCTTCCCACTGACTCATCCACACCCAGTAATGTGACACTAACATCCTCGATTCTGAGGAATGCATGGTAACAATGACTTCGATAACTGCCTGCCTAATTTTCTATACAAAATGCATTGCTTAGGCTTACTTGTGTTTGGAAATTCAGCTGTTACCGCAAGCAATCCATAGTTAAGGAACTCATGGCTATCTTGCATAGATGTTTGCATTTGATCACATGATCAGTAAGGCATGTATACAATGAGGATTGAAAGTGAATATAAAAGTGCCAGATATTGACACTGAATGAAATATGCTGCACTAGAAAGAGCAAATCCACTGATACTTAAAAAAATAATTAATTGTCACTGAAATCTTGAATTTTTGCTTTGTCTGATTTATTAAATTATCCAGTGAGGGCCAAAAAGTCACTTAATAAGTCAATGTAACTGACGTGTGGAGCTGAGTCTGTGAAACTAAAGGAAATTAATTAATACATTACTTGATTAGTTTCTTTTACTGCTTATTAATACATGGGTTTTTTCTTTTGGTAACAGCAAAACCTTCTTTATAGATGAGTAATAAATAATCCTAAAATTACCATTGCTTACGTCTCTATCAAATACTCCTTGTTTTTTTCCTCAGAATAGCCAAGACATTTCAATTTTGCTTTTATTTGACCTTAAGAGAATTGTTCTCTTGACTGCAAATTCTCCTTCACTTAGGTTTCTTAGGAAACATAATTTGCTTCAGTACACTTCTTACACACATTTCCACATTTGTCAGCTGATAAACCAGACCATCTAGTACATGTAAATGAGCAATCATCACCGAAATACCTTCTCCCCATCCCCCTCCCCCCACCCCCGAGCTGATCACTCCTGGATGGATATTCTCTGTATAGTAACTCAAGTATGACCATTTTGCCTGTAATGTCATGCTTTCGAAAACTGCAGATCTGAACAGTGATTCACTCTATTTTGCCATTTTCATGTTTATTTTTCTGATTTGCTCATTACAGACCAGCCTCTATTAGTCTGCACCAATGAATGCAAACCATTTGTTATTCACCCCAGTGTTCTCTTTCTGCTTATCCAAAATTCATTCACACTAACAGAGTGGTGTCGAAACAAGGCCTTTTACCTCTAACAAATTTTTTGGCACTTCCGCAAAAGTTAAGCTGTTTTCTTAAATAGTTTCTCAGGGTAAATCTGAATTTCTGAGTTATTCCAGTTACTCTCAATAGCCAGGCAAACACTGTAAGAAACTAAGCGGGAACCTCCAAACTATAACTTTACAATGATTTTGAATACCATCAGCACAATATTTAGGACCAATATTAGCCAGCAAGAATTAGAGCTTTCTTTTACTGTCAAGTTCAATTAAAATCTTTCTGGAGTTAATGTTTCCTGTGGAGTTTGCAGTCTTGTGTATTATACTTGCCAATCTTTCAAGGGAAAAAAAAAAAAGAGGCATAAACAACAGAATTAGGCCAAATGTGGTATAAACTTCAAATATCAACATCTCAAAAGTATTCTCTATAGAAATATAATATTCATAGCAAAAATTCATTGGTTTGAGGAGAGGGATAAATGATCCCTATAGATATTTCTCTTTCCCTCTCTCTCTCTTTCCTCCTTCTTGTCATTGAGAGACAATACTGAGATGCTGAAGAACACTTCCAGCAATGGAAATTACAGTTTATAAATATTTCACACAACCAGATGATTATACTTGATAAATTAGCTTTCAAGAAGCAAGTTAAAAACCATGAAAACATCAACAAAACCTCTCTGAATAATTTCTCAAAGAGAATATCAGTAAGCAGAAATCCCTTTTATAGCATCAGTATTACAAATTACCAGGGCCACCTACCTCTAATACATGTGTTAACAAAGAAAAGAAAACTTCAGTATTACTTTGTTGGCTGTTTTACATAATAAAAGATCTATATTTACTCTGAGATGAAAAAAACAATACATCTTTACCAGAATACAAACATGAATGATCAGCATTTTTCAGGCTGAATCTTAATTTTAGTTCTAAATTATTTGTAAAATATGATCTGCTACATAATGGGACCTGGCTTGTGTATTAAAATCAAATCTCTTAAACCCGCCCAGTATGTATGATAAGTATTGGTTAGAAGTTAGTGTTTTCCCATATCCAGCAGAATCATTCAATATCCATGAACAATTCCCATGAAAGTCCAGTAACAGGTAAAGGTAATGTTAGACTACAAGCCACTACAGTAAAGGTGTAAGGGAACTTTTGCTTAAAAAAGAAACTTCAAGAAAATGTATACAAATTGAAAACAAGGTTGAGTTTACAGTGTAAGCAAGTTAGTTTTAATTAGGCTGAGTCTATATGCACATGTACGATTTTTGATTCTTATACCACAAGTTTGCAAAGAGAATACATATCGAAGATAGTAGTTTTGCATTCTCATTGAGACAGAAGTAGCAACATAAGACGCAGGACCTTCTGCTGCACTAGCTAAAAGACTCAGCTTCCTAACAGGAAAAAAAAGTAAAAGAGAGCAAAACCCATTTTATCCTAATGCAGAGTAAGAGCTACACTCTTTTCTAATTAATGTATTAAATGAATTTTGAATTTGCTAACACTGAAATGTATTTCCTTGATAGGAGGAGAAAGGAAAATGGAACACTTTGCAGTACATGCATACATGTAAAATCCTTTTTTTATTTTTAAGAAAGAAAAATTCTGGTATGGCAGCAAAAGACTTGCTGGCTTATGTAAAAGCTCAAATTTCGGAGGAAGCTTCTCTAAATGTAGTGTCCTGCAGCTCTGATGGAACTGAGTTCTTGGAAAATACAGTTACTTCTCTTTCAACAGCACTTTTTCTTCCCCAGCTAATTCATAGATATAAGTAGGTAGTGGTCTTCAAAACTGGAGGAAACTATCCTAAGAGACAGGAAGGAATGCAAAACAATAGTCAAAATACATGGGCTGTTTCCCTTCTACACATTCTAATTGTCACAAGAAGTAACATTCAATAGATTTAAGCTAGATTTAGCTAAACGTAGTTAAATTTATTTATTTGCATTTGAATAAATCCTCTCAGATAGCAATACTACTGTGTCTACCACTAAACATAATCATTGTCCAAGCTGCAACACACTGATCTGAAATGTTCCAGCAAGTCACAACACAGTCTTCTGTTCTCTAAAGCTGTAGACTCTGTAGTTATCCCTGCACAGCTACTGCCTACTGCATATTCTACG
Organism: Tauraco erythrolophus; assembly: GCF_009769465.1. NCBI lineage: Eukaryota > Metazoa > Chordata > Aves > Musophagiformes > Musophagidae > Tauraco > Tauraco erythrolophus. The sequence goes on along the minus strand of NC_141466.1, from coordinate 46,759,225 downwards.
TACGTACTATGTAAATTATGTATTTTGGTCTTCTATTACTCAGAATTTTATTTCCTTACTTGAGACCTGTATTTCATCCTTTGTTATCTAGATAGCTTCTGTCTCAGCATGGCTACACCGCAATCCCCTCAGAAGACTTTGAAAGGTGCCAGTCTTGGCAATATTATGGAATTGATGCACTTACATAAGACAGATTGCTTCAGCAGGCACCGAAAACTTATACACAAATGCTAAGTAAGGTAGCCTGAGCCAAACTTCATTGTTCCCGAACCAGAAGGAAGAAGAGAAATAAAAAAATGAAAAGACAGCAACATATATCAGCATAATACGATTGGTATTTATTTGATCTTAGTTCCTGATAGTCCCAGAAACTGAGCTCTGAGCCTGACTATTGAAAAAATGTCCTATTGCTCTAGACTGGGGACTGTAACTGCTACTGAACACACATCATTCATCAGTTATTATCTGTTCTCTCCTATAAACTTTAGCAGTCAAGCTCAAATGTCCTGCATTTATCCATTATAAATTATTTCTAATGTCACAAAGCAGAGGTTCAACGATGGCTTAGCAAGATAAACTGTTGAAGAAGTGGCATCTGGAAAATCATGCAGAGGATGACTTTCATTGGACTCAGAGCTGCAGTTTGAGAAGGGAGTATGTCAGGAAGAAGGGCACAAACCAGAAGGAAAGCGCAACTAAGCAGCAGCAAAAAGGGGTTGGAGTGCCAGAAATGCTGAAAAGCATTCAGAGTAAAGCAAGGAAGAGCTAACTGGAAAATGAGAAAGGTGTTCCCAGTACCAAAATTTCTAGTTACAGTTCTGGTTCACTATTCTTTCATTACTAAAGCTTTATTGTTCTCTGGGATCATAGTGTAGGTGGAAGGAAAAAACAGCAAACAAAACCTAAAACATAAGTAGAATAGTTTGCAGTGTAATGGTTGAAAATAACTTTCTATCTATCAGCCACCAATGCAAAACTTTTCTAGTGGACATAAAGAAATTCCGTCAAACTCACTATCTTTTCTCAATCAATGTACAAAAGTATTTCAATGGCAGTGCAAGGAATTTTGCAATGTTAATTATGAAGGCATTTAACAGTTGGACCTCTGTCTTGAAAAATCTAAGTATATCTCTATACTGGGTAGATATTCTCTGTACTATTAAAAATTAGTTTTACGGAGTTCAATAAAATCACTTTCTGTCAATTAATATCACATTACAGTAAGATGAACTTTTCTTTTTACCTGAGTTGCTTCTTCTTTTCCTGGTACCGAAATCTCTTTTTCTTGTATTATGAGAATGTAAACTGGGACACCCTACAATCCCAGTCTTTTCAGTCTCCTCGGATGGAAGCCTTTCCATGTCTCTATCTTAATTCATGCCTGAACTCTCCACATGACAATTTGATCCACTCTAAGTAGGTTACCATGCCAACCTCCTTAACACTAACCTTTGCAAGAAACCACAGAAAAATTGCCAAATAATACAGGGTAGATGTGCTCAAGAGCAACGTTTTAAAATGCTACCACCTGGTGGTAACCGGGTAGCAAAACCTTGACATATGCTAAAAACCGATGACCAAATCCTGCCTCTGACTAAATACAAATTCAAACCTTACAGGGCTTGCAAACTGCTAAATGGGACCTAATAGGATTGTACTATGTTACTCCTATGATGTCCTGTAGCTACACCCAAGAGATGAAATATGAGACACCCAGTCTCATACGATCTAGTGGCACGCGTTACGCACTTCTGTGTGCTCCAGTTCACAAATATGTTGACAGAAAGCCAAAATTAAAGTCTCCTGAACAAGATAGTTACAGGGGTGGTTCACTAATTGTTTCACCAATACTCAATTGGTATTGAACAAGTAGGCTATTTGTCCTAGTACAGAAAAAAAAAAAAAAAGATACAATTACGCAAATCAAGAAGAAAAAAGGCTGCGTTGTCTGCAAGCGTAGTTGCACTGACTTCAGCTGAGCTGCTGGCACAGGAAAACTCCATTTGGAGCTCCCTTTGGACACTGCATTACATAACATGATATGCATTAATCAGCAGCTAAGATAAGGTAAAGGAGACAAATGTATGTTTTTACAAATATCCAATGATAGCTATTAAAATCTTTACAGTTGCCACTTTCAAGAAATGAAATCCCTATTCTCTGGGCACAGAAACTAAGAACACTGAGTGCTTTGGTAAACTCATCTAGGCAAAAGTAAAGACTTTTATCACAGACACCACAGACCTGGGCCTCATCTCGTACCGAGTCAGTACAAGGCTGACTTTGCTGGCTTCAGCTGAGTTATTTCTGTTTCATATTGGACTGAGATCAAAACAAAGCCTTCCTCCAAGTCTAATTAATTTTGTTTTCATTCTCACTTGCGTCTGAATTAGCAGTGGACAGTTGATACATATGCATTAAAATTTCCCTGTTAACTCTGATGATGGAAGCATATGCGTGTTTCACAGAGTGCTGTGTGTCAGGGTACCTGGAGAATATGGTTTTCGTCGGTACAGACAGATCATAAGGGAGGATACTCATCGGTATGAGAAAAAGGCCTGATAATTTGCATAAGCAGCTGGCAGTATGCTCAGAGGGCCAAAAGCTCCCACCACATCTGCAGATCACCATCAGATTGCTCTGCCTCTGCTTCTGAATGGCTTCTGTATAGCATCTATTTCACTACAGAAATTACAGTTTCCTTTTCTGCCTTTCAAATTATCGTTAAGTTTAGAGGTGAATGGGCTAGCTCTTCCTATTCCTTTAAAAATAGGAAACTCTTCCTTATACGAGAAAGCTTTTTTCCCTTTAAGGACATGGAGTTTTGCTTTTCTCTTCCTAGTACATTCAATTTCCTAATCCAGAATCGTTATATTGATTGACAGATGCATAATAGCCAGAAATGCACGGTAAAGTTGAAAAAGAAAATAACCTTTGATACAGTATAATATTTCACGTAAAAAGCTACACAGTAGCAGTTATGATACCTCAAATTTCTTATATTATTTCCTATACCTATGATAGCATATAACTGTGATACCTGTTTGCACTTAGATTTTATGTTTGTCATTGCAGAAACTGACTACTGTGAAGTAGAATAGCTTGTTCAAAGAAATAAGGAAATATATCAAATAAGAAGATCCCTGCCTTTTTTTCCAGAATAAGGACAGGATTTTAGCCACTGCTTTATGTCTATCCAATTGGTTCTGGTCTATGTCACTTCAGATGACACTAGAATGGTAGAATCACACACAAAAACAACAGATCCTTTAAATTATTTAAGCACATGTTCGGTCTGAGTATTTGGCTGGAACTGAAATGGAAGGTGATTTGCACATCCATTAGTTCTTTACTCATTATAAGTAGCTGCTACTAAATTCATGTTGGTAATCCAAGACATTTTCCTGACTTTTTTTTTGGTTTTGCTTATACTTCTGAGGAATGATCAAGAAATAAGAATTAGATTTTTGACAATGTCAGTTCTGTCTGAACCCCTAATTGTTACTGGTGTTCATTTGTACCCGCAGGATAATAGGTAATTTCTTTTCAAAACTCGTTTTTCTCTGGAAAAACACAAAATACTAAATATACTTAATATTCTCAGGTGGCACGTTTTGTAAACCTGAGTATTGACTTAGCTTTCCCTCAGGTGATGGCACGGTAGTGCTTTAAGAGCCTTGCTGAGTAACTAGGGTAGTGATGGATTGGAAAAACAAAGTCATTTCAGTCACCCCCTACACACACTTCATCCATTAAGGTTAGATTAGATATTTGCAGTTGGAGGTCTCGCTGGTAAAAGGTCTGATTGCCCAGCATTTTGTCAATGGCTAGAAGTAGAAGGAAGTATGCATCTGGAAAGAGGAATGAAATCACTGACAGAGCGCTGGTTCAGTCAGAAATCAGGAACTACTACACAAGTGTAGTGTGATTAAAATCAAGATAACATTGCTGGCACTAATAAACAAGAGCCTCAGGAGGGACAATCTCTTCAGTGTGAAGAGCAAGGGAGACAAAAAAGATGAAGGAGAAAAGAATGCCATGATTTCAGAAAAAAAAAAAAAAAACACCAAAAACCAAACCAAACAGGATGTTACATTTAAATTCAAATTTCCTGAACAAATGAAATTACTTCACAAACACCGATATGCACATGCTTCTAGATAAATCAATGACAGCCATGTGATGGGAAGAAAGAATCTGCAAACAGCTCTATTTTCTTAAATAAGGAAGGTTTTAAGCCGAATTTAGGTCAGAGCACCATACAAGAGTGGTAGGGAGAATCAAGAGCATGCTAAAGCAGATGAAAACCAGAAAGAATATTTGGGATGTAAAGCGAAAATCTGAAACTAAAAGAGCCAGACATATCAAATACAACTCCAATCCTTAATATAAGCAAAGCCAGAAACCAGACAAGAATACAGCTAGACCATTATAAAAATAAAGTATGGTCTGAAATGTAGTAAAAAGCTCTTTAGAATGGTGGTTGAGAGGATGAAGGGAGTTATTCTAATAATAGAGATGTCTGTGTGTAGTATTTTTAAATGTTTCAGAGATACCTGGTCATTTGCACCTTCATTGCATACATACTGAGACATCAAAATGCAGAAAAGCTATATAGAAGATTTTACAACAAAATTAAAAAGAGGAGCTCAAGTGTTAGCTGCATAGTTAAAACAGTATAGAATCTGGCCTCACAAGCAAGCTGAAGAGATTTAATAAAGAAAAAGCTGAAATAAAGCTACTTAGAGAGGCCTCAGCCTCAAGTACTAGGTATACTTTTTTTTGGCTAGTGCTTCAAGGAACTAAAAGCCAAATGCCATATCTTAACAAGCCCTTAACCCTCAACACATGTTGTTTTATAGAATGATCATGTAATGGCATCTTTTTAAATGATGTTTCTCAGCAAAAGAGATACTGGTCTTGATTTGTCAGCCTATTGCTTTGTATCTAATCCAATAAAAGCAAGCAGATCGTGAGATGACAGTTTAAAATGCTGGCCTATTCTTTGAAGACCTTGACTCCAGGGACTTCTATAACAGAAAACAGGAGGTCCTGGAGGTGAAAATTCTAAAACCAGACCCACAAAGAGGGAGGTCCTAATTATATTGCTGTCTATGACTCTCAGCAGTCATGACACAACCTATCAGGCGAGTAACCTGAAATTCTAAGCAACATGGCCAGACTGATCCTTGGTGTAACTCCATTTATTTGGAGGAATTTGTATCCCAGACAATTGTTGTATTGAGTCTAATTCAAACTTGATGTAAGCAGGTTCAACTCCCTTGATATCAATGCAATACGACCAGCTTAGCGTAGGAGGCCTGGATTTGGCATAACATGCCTCTTGTAGTGAATTGATTTTGCAAAACACCACAGTTTGTCAGCCCTTTTGATATCTCCAGTCTCAAGAGAACTGCCCCTTCTAGTACTGCATTGATTCATTGCTGAGTTGACCTTTACAAATGCACCAGAATAGAACGGAATTTAGTTTATATAATGTCTTCCATTCAGGAGATAGATGTCTCAAATCACTGATAAACCAATACTAATATGAAGATAATGTGTAGGCAAATATAAAAACAGATGAAAATTAGGCAGCAGTACATATATTACCTTGAATACAAAATTATTACAAACAAAAAAAACATTGCTTGCTTGTATTCAAGAGTTTTTCCCCTTCCCATTTAAAGCATAATGTTGCAGAATTCATTTTCTGGGCTAGGAATACACCAAACTATAGAATAAATTCACACATAACTCGTTTCACTAGTTCACTCTTTTGATTTTAAAACTATTCTGTTTTTTACAGATGAAAAGCATGTATTTTTAATTGCTTTCCAAATTCAGTTGGAGGCAAATCTTTACAGTTATTTTTGAGATGTGTGAGGCTGTGCTTTGTAGGTCTTGAATATCTGTCTCTACAAAGCTGCCCGTTGACCATAGTAAACCATTCTTTTCAGCTCCATTACTTCCTTTCTATTTCCTTGTATTTCTGCAGTACCACAGAGGTAAAGAATTATCATCACGCTCTTCATCTGAAAGACTAAAAATGCTTTAAACAATACAGATGTGACGGAGCAGTATGCTGACACGTTAAAAATTTTTGTGAGCCTGAAAAGCCAGTATCTCCTTTACATGCCTTTATATTCACCCTGGATTGTATTATTCTATGCTTGTGATCCCAGGGAGTTATAGCATGGCAACAAAGAGTACATGAAGCACTTGTTTTGCTAGAAATGCAAGGAGCAAATATGAGAAATAGCAGTCTATGAGCCTGAAAAGCCATGAAACCATGGAATAAGGGAATGCAGGGAATTCGATTTCAGGAAGGCTATTTTGGAGAAGTTTGGAAACGCAGACTGGCTTCTTCTCTGCCCTGTACCGGCTGTGGTTGCCCAAAACCAGATGCTGCCATTCTCATGCATGTTTTATGTTTTCTTTTTACTAGTATAATATAACCCCAAATGATTAATGCATCATCAAACATACTTTTGTGGAAGAAAGCTGAAAGTCCTCAGAGATACCTGTTTTGTTCCTAAACACAGTTTTGTAAATCCATTCCATCAGTCAGTGGATTTCTCACTCCTCTGCACCAGCTAATGGGTGGTTATGAAATGCCAAGAACTGGTGCACACAGACCTCTCTGAGTTTAGGGAACTTTTCAAATATAGACTTTTTTTTTGAAAGTGGATACAGTAGATTGTAGCAGATGGCTCGTTCTGTCTGGTAAATCCTTCTTCGTTTGTGGCTCATTGAACTAGTAGTGTCATTACTGTCTAGCATGTCAATTTGGAATCCATGTGCTAAACTTCATTGCAAAATTTTATGATGAAAAGATTTTATTTGTGTGCACAATAGCTACACTTTCTTATTCAATATGGCAAAACAGTTAAGGTTCCCTCTAGATAACTTTTAAAGCTGGATTTTCAGCTGTCTTCTACCATTTGATTTGAAAGGCAGATTTCATCAATCTGTGTCTTGTTGCTAGGAGGTTAATGTAGGAATACATTTTTTCCTAGTGACTTGGAAACAATAATACTACAAAATAAACCTCCTTAAAATAATTAATCTAACATGAAATGTATTTTACATTTACAGCTGTATCTTTCAATTCTTTGCAACCTTTTTCTCAGCACAGGAGTTCTTGAAGAACACATTTCACATACTGCACTGTTCATCTCTGCAACATAAGGTAATTTGCACTGGAAGCACACGTTAAAAAAACTTAGAAATTAATCTTCAGTATTATGTAGTGGATTTCCACAGGCCTTTTAGTGATTAAAATTTTAATCACCTGATGATTAAAGGTTTCATTACTAGGCAATTAGCACTTAAAGTTTAAGTGCCAGGCGTTTAACTCTGTTTTGGAAGTGGAACTGACAGTGGTTAGAGATTGTGAAGTCGGATGGATCATAAGGCAGCAATGAAGTAGGAGCAAAGGGGCCAGACAAGGTCAGAGGGAAGGGGAAGCTTCAGGGTGCAAGTGCACGGAAAGCATAAGGATCCCTTTCAGCAAGTTTCAGCAGAGGAGAATGAAGGAGATATCAGGGCACAGCGGGAGCCAGCAGCCCCCTGGGTGCCAGGAGCAGGGCACATGGTGGGCAACAGGGCAGCCCTAGACCCGGGCGTCATCTCCCTGGGGATTGGGAAAGTTGTTCAGTCCTTGCATGATAATGTGGATCTTGAGGCAAAGTAAAGCTTGCCCAGAAATTGGTCACAAGGAATATTTGTTTAATCTTCTGTGTGTTTTGAGATAGAAACCTCTGTTGAAAACTGAACTATTTGTTTATTGTAGTACATTTTAACACGTGAATCGTTATTGCCGTTGTTTTCCATAAAAAGATATATTTAGTTGGAAACCTTCACTCTATTACCCTAGGCAAACCAAACTGCAATTTAAGCAAGATGCTTTTTTTTTTTTTTTTTTGGTTTGTTTCAGAACTGTAGATTTTGCATATTGGCACTGAGTGTTGAAATGCCAAGCTGGAAGCTGATTAGTTCTTTTCTTAGCTCTTGCTAGTTTTAGCTGCCTCTTAATCTTTTTTCCCCCCCTCTGTTTTTTTTCTCACTAGCAAGAATACTTTAGTCCTAGAAGGGTTACACAGTCTTTTCCCAGTATAAATATCTAGTATTGATTTATCTGTGAACAAACTGGATTTGTTATTTCATTATAAAATATGTACAGTAAACACTGGAACTGGAGGATGTTAGAATTCTCTGATCTACCAGAATAATAACAGCAAAAAAAAAAAAAAAAAAAAGATTTAAAAAAAACCTTCTTCTGACTCAGTTCCACAGCTCAGTTTGATATTACAGGGAGCTGCATTCATGTATCAGAGTCTAGACGATGGAGCTTAATATATTCCTTCAGAGTTGTCATGCTGTTTCAAGATAACATAGGGATTTGAAACTATAACTAGTCATTCAGAAGGATAGGAAGTTCATCCTTTTTTTTTTTCATTTTTTTCTTTTTCTTCACCATTTAAGTACCATTCCAGTGACTAAAGTCATGACATTGAGATGCTGTGCAAGCTAATCAGCAGCATAAAGACCATGGTGTTTGTAGATTCAGTAAATACACGGAGGGGAAAAATCCAAACTTTCCGCCTTGTATTACCTAATTGTTTTTGTTTGGTAGAAGAGAAATGTAATAAGCATTGGACTAAGATCTGTCCTTTGTTCTGCTGAAAAGCCAGATAGCAACTAAACAAGGAAGCATCAGAATGAATCAGGCACTAAAGGAACTGTGTATGAGTAAGGATTAGATGGTGAATGTGAGCTGAAATAGCACAAAGCAATGTAAAAATAGTTAAAGAATGAATGCCTGATTTCAATCTGGTGTTTTGGGAACAAATAGTACACTAAACTCTTCCATCACCTGAAGAAATAATGTCAAGTAACAAGCAAAATCCCCCTTGCAAAGCAGCTACTGAAGAGACATTCTAACCCAAAATACATTTTTTTTCCTTTTTGTGAATGATAAAAAGCATGAAGACTGCACATGTCCTTATACACTTTTTATTTAAAAAGTGGCAAACACAATGGTCTCCGCTTACATGAATAATTGCATTGAGAGCAACTAAATTCTGGTATAGAAGTGAAGTCTGAATGCTGGTTTTGTTTATTTTTCATTCTGACAAAGCCCTGCAAATTTACAGCAGAAAATTCTACAGATGCTATAGGCACAGCTGCAGCTTTTCAAAGATAGTTCTATAAGGCCTGAAGCGTGGGTGGGGGTAGGATTTGTCTTTATTTTAACCATCTGCAGAAATTCACCTGACTAGTTTTACCTACCTACCTCAAGGGAAAAGGGCTTATGTCCTTGAGGTGCTTATCGCTGTCCACTGACTGCAAAGTGGACTGACTCAGACATGTTTGCATTGTGGATATTTATGTCCGATGAGAGGAATTTTATCCATGGGAGTATGAAGTTCTTCATCGGGTGTTCATGGTCAGCTTTCATTTTTATAAACCCTAAATAAATCTGGATCATCAGCAACTTGTCATATCACTGCTAGGATAAAATGAATCATGCCTTGGAAGTGTTGGGGGCGGGGGTGTGTTGTGTTTTTTTTTTTTTAACTCAAGCACATGACTATGCAGATTAAAAATCCTTAGACAAATGCCGTTGTAAACAAATTAGGTGGGATGAATTCAGCCCTGAGTATTTTCTCTTCTTTAACAGTCAGCCATTATGCTTCTGAGCTGCTAACAACACATCTCAGAACGAAATGAATCGTACAACGCTAACTGCAGCTACCAATAAGCCATTAGGTGGCAATTTAAGTGAAATGAATTAACATAACAATTGCTGTACTGGCAAAACTGACCTTAGTTCCTTAAGGGGAGATTTCTTTTTTTTCCCTTTTTTTGCTTTAAGTATAGTCTACCATGCAGCTCGAAATAGATTTTTTTTTTTTTTTTAATTCCATGCTTGCTTATGTACTGGTTATAAAATGAAATCCTGATGAATTTTGAGTAATCATAATGATAGAAAGCCCAAACTCATGAGTTTTTGGAGTTGAATGGTGAAAGAAATTATTGAGGCATTTAGCAAGCATTATCTTCTTCTGGCTGGCTTTTAAAGGAAAGATTTTTTGAGGAAACTATTCGGAGACAGACAGGACACTTTCTGAAGAAAAATATAAAGGCATAGTCATAGAAAAAAGCCCAACCAGTTAATTAGATTTAAGGAGGTAGTACCTGGTCGACTGGATGTAACTCTATGGTAAACTAAATGAACAGGGGATCTGACTCTGGCTATAGGCTGTCTTTGTTAAAAAGACCTGGTTGAAAATTATAAAAACGAGATTGTCAAAAGCATTTTGAAAACAGAATTACTACTTTAGTAAGCACAAGCGTATGGAATGGAAAAGAAATGAGAGATTTAGAGCCTACACATACATTTATTTAATCTGTGAGAGTGCAATGAGTAGACCAAAATGGAAATGTAAATTTTCTATATACTTCTCACATTTACCATGAGATGTAAAAGAATTTAGCTCCACTTAATGCATTGATCTATGAGATCACCTGCATACAGAAAATTTGTTCTAGGAAATTTCATTTCCAGTAGTAATCAGTCTCAATTCAGGAGATTAACTGATTATAGCAGTGTTGCAAGTGACTTCCTGTATAACTGAGCACGATCTCTCAATGAGTTAGGAATAAATCAGTGATCCCAGTCACAGCAACATAAATATGCCTGTTTTAAACATTTGAATCCAAGGAAAATACTTAATAACATTAGAGTTGGCATGAAGAGATCACATAAGAGCTAAGTGTCAACGTATGGACCTTCTTCAGTCCTTGCTTATCTCCTAGTACTCGATATTTGATTTTGAGCTATCTAAAGATGAGAAGACAGAACAATGGAGAAAAGTCAAGACTGTAAAAGGCTGGAGGCTCTCTGAAATATAAGTGCTACAAAATAACAATTTCTCAACCTACTTTGTTCAGTTTTACTGAAGTTGTATATAATGGATTAATACACTATATGAAACAAGTCACACTATCTCACTGTGTCTCATTTTTATTTCATATACTTCACGAAGTTTTTAAAGCTTTATGTAGTCTTTAAAAAATCTAAACACTGGCTACAGAACTTTTTACCAATATCAGTCTCCCAACTGACATGGCGTTTGTTACTTGTACTGCTTACTGTCCCCCCTTTTAATTCATCCAAAGGCTTGCCTGTTCTTCTAATGAGCAAGTTCACCTTGCATATCACTATATTTTTGTTTGATAGTATTCAAACTAACTTGTTTGAATGGACTGCTTCGCCATAGTATCTAAATTACACTCAGCAACTGACCTTGCTTAATCATCATAGGACACTAAACTGAAAATGTCACTAAAAAAAACCAAACCCTAAGTGTATATGTTTACCTCCTTCTTCTTGAAAGCTGGAGAGGGACGTTTTACAAGAGTAGGTAACAATAGGAAAAGGAGGAATGGCTTTAAATCAAAAAGAGGGTAGATTTAGATTAGATATAAGGAAGAAATTCATCCCTCTGAGGATGGTGAAGCACTGGAATAGGTTGCCCAGAGAAGAAGTGGATGCTCCCTCCCCGGAAGTGTTTAAGGCCAAGCTCTATGAGTCTTTGAGCAACCTGATCTAGGGATGTTGGAACTAGATGATCTTTTAAGGTCCCTTCCATCTCAAACCATTCTATGATTCTGTGATTCCATGATTGTAGACTAATAATACACCACTGCAGACACAGCTAGTCAGACGACTACTATACTACTGGGACCATACCTGTTGACTGCATTTAAAGAGAATGTTAGAAAAAGCAAAATATGGTACCTGAAAAACAAGACTTATAAACAGAGCCTTTAGGGACTCAATTTATTCAGCTAATCAAAGTGGAAGCTAAAAGGTGATTTGATGGTCATACAGAGATACTTACTTCTACTTTGAAATGAAATCTGATCATGGGAAAAAAGGAAAAATTTCAGTCTTACAGACAAAAGAGTAACAAGATATGCACATTCAACCTTGAAATAGAGACAGTAAATGTAATTAACAATTTATCAGGAAAGGCAATAGACGTGCTCTGGCTCTGAGTCTGTAAAATGAGATTAGATATCTTTCTGGAAAACATGCTTTGATTCAGCATCTGAGAAAATTACGTACATTATAGACCAAGTGATCATAATGGTCTGCACATAAAGACTGTGAATCTATTTGTCAAATGAGAAGCACTGGCAAAGAAAAACAAGGAGTAACGTTCCAGAATGTAATCCTGTCATGGCATTTTAAAATGGTGATATTTTGCTCCCTTGTAGTGGGCAAGTGCTTCTGAAGCAATGTGGCAGACCTCCTCCAGCTGGCTGAAGAGTACCTGGGTTTGGTATGACAATGAAAATAACCTGCTTATTTCAGTGGAGAATGAAGGAACATTATCAGTACCAAGAGTGTCCTAGGACAGATGACAAGTTGAAAGAAAATGGGATTTGGGTGACTGAAGAGGGTTGGTGAAGAGATGACTTCACAGGTGGGTACTTCTGCCCGAAAAAACCCTAGAACTCCCTGAAGGAGACTCCTGTGAATGAAGCAATCCGATGCGAGTGGCTCAATGAGCTCTTCCTGGGTATTATTAGGCTAGCAATGTCAGTGTCATTTCAATGTAAATCAACACAGAGAGCCTTTGAAACAAATCAATAGACATATACTAGCCATACAAGTAGATAAATGCAGGGAAACAGGTTGAAAACCAGGCAATTAAAAACTTTAACACAGCTAAAACCGATTTTATTAAAAATGGAATGAAACTAATAAGTCAAATCAAATAAAATACTAAAGGATATGGTGTGGTACAAGATAAAAGGCTATTATGCAAACTATTTGAAAAATTAATTAAGGTAAAAACACTCATTAAACCAAATTACAGCTGAGAAGCAGTTAAAGCATATTACTTTGACCCCGTTGGGTTTTTTTCCTGTCACACAGTCATATTAATTAGCATGAACTTTCTTAAGAAATAAACACAAACATTTACCAAAGGTAGCTTGCAAGTGTGGTTAGCAGCTTTTAGCAGTCATTTGGTAAAAGCCTGAACAGCCCTGTGAGAACTTCAGCAGTGGAACAGCTTGTCAAAATAAAACCTTAAGCAGATGGTTCTAAATCACTGGAACTCTACTGCATATGCTGAATGCTTGAGCAGTTCTATGAATAACAGAAAGCTGTCCACAAACACGGAGGAAAATAGCAGATGTGTGAGGCTGATGTTACCTGATCTCCATCACAAGGAATCCTATCGCTGTCAAAAGTGCTGCCGCTTGCCTGCTTGACAAAGTGACTAAAAAAGTCCCTGTTGATGAAGTCGTTCCTAAGAAACACGTCCCTTTTTAAATACTGCACCTCAGCCCATTGCTGTGAAAAAGAGGAACTTATGCTGGCACAGGCAGAAGGCAGCTACAGCAACAGTTCCAAAGGACGTTTCAAATTCTGGTAACCCCCGATTTACATGTCCATATGAAGTGCATATATACTTTCTGTTGTTTTACCAAACGCATTCCACTTTCGCCAAACAGAGCAAGTCTTAGTCATAGAGATTCTTGTTCATGAATCTCTATTTTCCATGTCTCTGTAGGGTCTTACTTAGTGCAATGTAATGTTCTGATGAAGCAATTGTCTTCTTGTTCAACCTTTATTTAGCTTCTCTCTAGAGTTTTGGTCACCTCAGAGAAAGAGAACTGAATTTGGTCTCTGTTCCCAGTACTGTTTCTTTGTTTAACACCAAACTATTTAGCATAAAAAATACATCAGAACTGTTTTTTGCTTTGGTAAGTGCTGCAGCCTTTGGCCTCCAGAGCTCTAGTTTCTGAAGGATTTTGTTTCTCTGAGAAATAAGGGCATCACAACAATAAAATTTGTTTCTGGTAAGTACTACAATACTGTAAAATGGAAGCAGAAAATAGAGTCTTTGGCCACTGATCTTTCATTCTCTACATAAATAGGGATCAGTCATCAGTATGAATATATTTTTTCCCACAATGTTAACTGACCTATAACCCCCAGTATTTGGTATTGGTGGAAGCTGCAGGCATTCTTCCACTGCATTACTGCCTTCCGCCTAGCATGGTGTAAGTACTGGTGTTCCCAAAAACTGTTCTGGTTTGAATTATAACCTTAAAACTGCTTACAGTGATTTTCCAAAAAATATGTAACAGAATGCAGGTCCTCATCTGCATGAAGATATATGTATGATACTATATGTATTACCTGTAATGATACTATATCATTATATGACACTGTAACGATACTATATGATACTACAATAATACCATACTATCTGCACGATGCTGTACACATTATCTGTAAAGTGTAAGACTATGAAAAAAAAATGTATTTTCAGTATATTTCAAGAATATATCTATAATGAGATATTCTGTGATATTTTTAGTTTATATAATCTTACTTCTGTTTAAAGTAAAGAGAGATCCCATGCAAATTGAGAAGAAATACAATTATTATGCTTACCTGAGAGTTTTACTGCATTTACGCTTCCAGGTAGTTTTAGTACCTGTCTCTGATCCTAGAAATTGGCAGATTGACGAACATCTGCAGAGTTCAGAGTCCAAAGGTGTCTTTTGTTTGGATTTCAGAAGTCCAAGCCAAACATTAAGAACAAAGTGCATTTGTAGCATACCAGGTGATTTAACATCACTGAATAGGATGTCACCAGAGAGCTGCAAATTAGACCCTTCTGAGAAGTGGTGTTTGGATTTGGGGTTTTTGTGAGTTAGTATATGTTGTGATGCTGAACCCTTCATTCATGTCATCAGGGATTTTCAAAGGTTTCGAGTCTCCAAGTAAAACATGAAGATCAAATTTTTTCTGTAGGATTTTTTTTTAATGTAATCCTGCAGAAGTGTACTGAAACTAACAGAGTTGTTCTTTGTAGTTCCAGTGATAGTAACTGCATTTTCTATTCTTTCTGACTGTATCAATAGAATACTTTTTTTTTTTTTTAACCTAAAAGGGGAGTTACTATATTTTCAGGAACTTGAGAATTTGGATAAATGTTCTGAATATAACTGAAATGTTATTTTAACATTTTCAGTGCCATAGCCTCAGAGCACAAGAACAGATATAGTGTAAGCTTCCGTTGGAATGTAAAAGCTTCAAACAGCATCATTAGCTTTACAGAAGCTTTAGTCCATGACTTGCATAATGTTATGGTACCAAGAATAAGGCACAGTGAAGATTGTCAGTTATTTGGATGCTGGTATGCAAGTGTGTGGCATTTTTCCCCTCCTTTCTTATTTTGTAGAGGAAAATCCAAGGAAAGGGACAATTACCTTTTCCTCTTGAGATTAAGATAGCTAAATATAGGTGCCTTTGTATAGTTATCTAAAGGAGAACTATGTAGCTAAGCCCCCATTATAACCAATGGAGATTTGATCTCCATTTAATCAATAGCCAGCAAGATTGGCCTTGTCTAATGCCCAAGGACTTTCAAAGACGTTCATGATGCCCACGTGTGGGTAGCTGAACTGAGCTGCCAGTGACTGTTCATCTGACTCACTCTGCAGATTCCACTGATTTTATTGATCTATGACTATACCCAACTCTTCCTTTGAGGGCTAGCTTAACTTCCTCCTCAGTGGATTTCTGAGTCTCTCTTCCATTAACCTGTCTCGTAGTTTAAATACAGTAGTTCCTCTGCTTGTTTGAATGGCCACAGGTTCATCCGCATTGTCCAGGTACTTTGATGAGAATCTTGGTCATGAAATTCTGTATCTCGTTGAGTTCAAGAAAATTCCTCTTTGATACTTCTAAATCCAACAAGATGGGATCTTTCATTACATTCTATAGACGTATTCTTACACCAAGTTCCTCACCAAACTCTCTGAATGACTTCCAACATGTATTAAGCAAAGTGACTAACATCTCAGTTGTGCCTTATCTCTCATCTTCTACTCCCTATATGCAGTATGCAGTTTTTCTTTCAGTGAACACTGGTTCCTACATTTTTTTTATTCGTTTTCTCTTTTTTTTTATTTTAAATGAAAATACTGTTAGGGATTTATATTGAAAATGACTGTCAAAGGAACATATCTGGCAACTGCAGCAGAAAATAATCAAGTGTGATACTGTCATTAATCTCTGGAGAAAGTTCATTCTGTAGTCCCACAGAAAGCATCTCTCTAGCAGAGATGAGCTTTTTGTAATGGCAGAAAATTCACCATGCCGGTGAAATGAAATTGTTGGCCATGATTTCCAGCCCACTGTTTAATCTTTTAGATCTTTTTGGCCCAGAAGAATAAAACAATTTTAAGCAGGAATTTGAACTTGACTCATTGTTCTAGAAAACAGGAACAGCAGAGAGGAGAGCAGCACAAGTGAGTGTGCAGCAGCTGAGAGTGTCAAAGGAATTATCTATGACGCCACAGTCATAGATTTTAAGGCTGGATGTGACTGCAGGTGGTATAGTCTAACTTCTTTCCTAATAGAGGCCACATAATGGTCTTGTTGCCCTCTAGTGAGTTCGGTAACTGTTGCTTTAACTAAAATATATTTTCTAAAGCCTTTTGCCAGGAGGTTGAAGCACTATCCTGTCTTTCAGTGTATCAGATTCTATTTGCTTTTCTAAGAGCCATTTTTGTTCTGTGGATGTCTCTGCTTTTCCTCTAATAACTAATTGAACTTACTGGTTGCTTGAAGCTGAATTTGTCTGGAGGAGGAAACTCTCAAAGATATTAACATAAAAATTGGCCTCTGGGTAGAGGAAGGAGGCACTGTTAATGCTTCTAGTGAAGGAAAGGCTAAAATGTAAACTCTTTAGCTGGCAGCGAGGGAGGGTAAGGGAGAGGTCACATCCACTGAACTACAGTAGCCCAGGCTGGACTGTAGTCCTTTATAACTCACTTTGTCCACCTCTGCAATTTCCTTAGAAGATATCCATTTAGAATGGATATGAACCAAGTGTAGATGCTTAATCATTCCTGTAGACTCCATAAGGAAACATTTAAATGCATTGGCTTGTCCTGTACAAGCCTTGACTATTAAAGGAAGAGAGAGGCACATAAGTTAGGTGTTCCTCTGAAGGTCTCTAGGGGACTTGTTTCTTTCTGTTAGCAGTATAAGGAACGTAGGAGTTTACACTGGCTGAATTTCCCTTCCTCCTTGCTTCATAGTCTTATATTTCCCATGAAGTAAGGCCTAAACTGAGCATATAAATTAGGTGCATTAAATTTCACCCTTAGGAATCCACTCAGGAGAGGGATGTTATGAAAGCTGCAGAACTGAAGTTTCAATCAAGCCTTACATTTTTTAGATACCAAATATATCAACCTCAAGGAAACAGGAAATCTGGTTTCCTTACCAGTAAAATCAGTTTAAGTGTTCCTAATTATCTTCTTTTTAGACCAAGATAATGACAAAGACTTTTGGGGTGATGTTTGAGAAGTGTTATGAAAAAGCATTTCTTTTGCTCCGGTATCTTTCCTGACTTAATTACAATACTAATTCATTAGTCAATATTTGTTCAGTGTTTTGAAAATGTGGCTGGATATATTGGAAAAAAGCAGCAACCATTTGCACTCATCTGCAATTCTACGTGAATGAAGACTACGCTAATGTAAATTCATGATAAATTTTCCACTTACTGTGGAATTTTGTTATCCAGAATGCTAGGGCTACAAAATACCTTTTCCTGGATATCATGAAGATTATGCCAGATAGTCAGAAAAGACGGAATTGACATATGCTGAGAAGAAATTTCAATTTATTTTTTGGATATGAATATTCAGATTTGGATGGAACCAGCTACTTCCATGGCAGCAGAGTTGTGCCTAGGGGTTAAATCCAGTCTTCTCTACTGAAGTTGCAGCCAATGCCACCTGGTGAAGTCTGGGAGCTCTAGGGGTAGGTTCTGTCAGTCAGATATACATTCAATTTGTCTGCTAAGGAATAAGAAGTAGATACTGCTTGGAGAAGTAGTAGGAAAGCTTTACTAAAGAAACTTCTTAAATTTGACAGTCTTTCAAACTGGATTTTCATTATGTAGCAATAACTTCCTTTTAGGGGCAGAGAGAATTAATTGTAGCAAACTGATTCCAGCACTGTTTGAAGTTTCCTGGACTTTTTGACTTGAAATGATTTAGCAGTGTATTTGGTACACTGTGCCTGAACTTGGTAATGGACAAAGATAAGATGCGTGACAATTCATAAAACACTGGAAAACTCCAGCGGAAGAAAAGTCACACTTGAATGATGTAATTCCTTTGTTTCTGAAAAATCTCATCGAGGTCCGTTGACAGCTGACTGGTCTTCTACCAATAAAGCTTTCTCATACAGATCTTAAGGTACACATGGCACCAGCAGCAAGTTTGTAAAGGAGTATAGGCAGCTGTGACGTCAGTGATATTCAGATCTGTCCCATCATTCATTCTTCCCGGTGCATTTGAACAGCTCGCGAGGTGTCTAGCAGAAAGAGGACTATTGGTAATAGCTAGCTTTGTCAGGCACTGCCTGAGGGACACAAAAGCAACCTGTGTATCATAAAAATTATGCCAACACACACCAATGAAGTAATTTTTTCCAATAGCCATTACAAGGCAACATCTAGAGGATCTTCACATGCCCACATAGAAGTGATTAGCATCCAGCTTTAGCCTACTATCCAACAACAGGTAAGAGAAGGAGCATTAAAAATGGCAAATATACAGTGGTATTTATCCATGCATTAATGACTGCTATACCTAAGTTTTACCATGTGTGTATAGCATGAAGATTTTTTTTTCTAATGCTATTAATTTTCCAGCCTCCGAATAAATTCATGCAGTCTCCACAGGCCATTTTATTCCTTTGGGAAGTTAGAGATGATGATTCCACACTAATCATATTAAAAATCAATAGTCTAAAAATCAATAGTCTTCATCTACAAGACTGTAACAGTGGAACTAAGCTGAAACACTCAAGCTAAAACAGAAAAGGCTTATTCTTTCACTTCAAGAGTCATGTTTCTGATGAGAAATCATCAGCTTTCTAATATATATTTTTTATTTGGTCCACTGGAGTCTTCATTTGGGAACCTTTGGTTTCTTCATAGCCTCTCCTGGTTTGGGACACTGAGCTGATGGAAGACCATGGTAGAAAAAAAATTTGAAGCTCAAGAAGAGAATCTCCTGTACTAGTAATATAGTCTTGATTTTTTTTCTAAGTAAACCAAAATAAGTATGTTACAATAAATAAATATGCATCAATCTGTATCCTTCCTAGGAACACAAATGACAATACATTAGATTGAAAAGACATGCAAGAATTGTGCTGCTATCTATTAATGCATGTTCCAAAACTCCATGGAGTTTTGAAATATGTAGCATCTCCAGATGCTATATCGGTTTTGAAAAGAGATCTTCATCCCTGCATTGTGTGAAACCACAGCCATGTTTATGAGCACACTTCCTGTATTTAAAAGGTGACCAACAAGCTTCCTCTGTCAGAAGTTGTAAGAACTCAGTAGCAAGGAATGATTCTTTGTAGTCATCTCAGCTTCTTTTCATAAATACTTCAGACATAAATACTTAGAGACAATACTTTTTTTTTCTAAATATAATTTGAATTTTTACATTTTCAGATCGGATTTGTCCTTTTCAGAAGCTAGGTGGAGTACCGGTCTGTGGGCTAAGTTCCATGAGGTTACGTGCTGTTTTCGTTCTCAAAATCAGTACACTGACAATAACATCTCCAAGTGTCCTTATTCTGTCCTGTGCTGGTCTGAGAAGAAAATCAGTAAATGAAGCATATGCAAACCTTCCTATGCACTATTTTTTTCAACTCGTTTTCTGACTGCCAATGCAGTTTCAGCATTTTTAATAACGTGAATATATGGACCCAGATCCATGAAAGAACGCATAAGATTTTCTAGGCTCAGCAGAAGAATGAATGAGGGTTGCAGACATAGACAAAAAAAAATTAGGACATCTTCAGAGTGCAGTGCAGCACTTGCTCACAATTTTTTTCCCTCTTCCTTTTCAAAAAAATGGACTCCAACTAGCTTACAGAGTCATAATCACCTTAGCTTTTTGGTTACAATGCCTGCACCAAAGTAAAGAGGAGGAGTTGCAAGTGTGTCTGCTCTGAAAGAGATATGCTTTTAAGGGAGCTGGTGGAAGTGCTCACCAAGCCAATTTCCATCATTTACCAGCAGTCCTGGCTAACTGAGGAGGTTCCAGTTGACTGAAAGTTCTCATGCCCATCTACAAGAAGGGCCAGAAAGAGGATGCAGTGAACTACAGACCTGCCAGTCTGACCTTGGTGCTGGGGAAGGTTATGGAGCAGGTCACCTTGAGTGCCATCACTCGGCACTTATAGGACAACCAGGTGATCAGGCTCAGCCAGCATATGTTTATGAAAGGCAGATCTTACTTGACTAACCTGATGTCAAGGTGACCCACTTGGCAGATGAGGGAAAAGCTGTGCATGTAATTTACCTGGTCTTTAGTAAAGTCTTTGACATCATTTCCCACAACATTCACCTGGAGAAACTGGCTGATCATGGCTTGGACGGGCGTACTCTTTGCTGGGTAAAAACATGGCTGGATGGCCAGGACCAAAGAGTAGTGGAGAACAGAGTTAAATCCAGTTGGCAGCCGGTCACAAGTAGTGTTTCCCAGGGCTCAGCACTGGGGCCAGTTCTGTTCAATATCATTATCAATGATTTGGAAGAAGAGATTGAGGGCACCCTCAGCAAGTTTGCAGATGACACTGAGATGGGCAGGAGTGTTGATCTGCTTGAGGGTAGGAAGGCTCTACAGAGGGATCTGGACAAGCTGGATCAATGGGCCAAGGCCAACTGTATGAGATCCAACAAGCTTAAGTGCTGGATCCTGCACTTGGGTCATGACAACCCCTTGCAACACTACAGGCTTGGGGAAGAGTGGCTGAAAAGCTGCCTGGCAGAAAAGGACCTGAGGGTATTGGTCAACAGCCAGCTGAATAGGAGTCAGCAGTGTGCTCAGGTGGCTAAGAAGGCCAGTAGCATCCTGGCTTGTGTCAGAAACAGTATGGTCAGCAGGACTAGGGATGTGATTGTCCCCCTGTGCTCAGCACTGGTGAGGCCACACCTCAAATACTGTGTTCAGTTTTGGGTCCCTCACTACAAGAAAGACATTGAGGTGCTGGAGTGTGTCCAAAGAAGGGCAACAAAGCTGCTTAAGGGTATGGAGCACAACTCCTACAAGGAATGGCTTAGGGAACTGAGATTGTTTAGCCTGGAGAAGAGGAGGCTCAGGGGAGACCTTATCTCTGTCTACAACTACCTGAAAGGAGGTTGTAGCGAGGTGGGTGTCAGTCTCTTCTCCCAAGTAGTAAGTGATAGGACAAGAGGAAATGGCCTCAAGTTTCACTAGGAAAAGATATTAGGAAAATTGGATATTAGGAAAAATTTATTTGTCAAAAGTGTTGTCAAGCATTGGAAGAAGCTGTTCAGTGCAGTGGTTGAGTCACCATCCCTGGGGAACATGGTTTAGTGATGGACTTCGTGGTTCTAGGTTAACAGTCCAACTTGATGATTTTAAAGGTCTTTTCCAACCTAAACGATTCTACGATTCTATACCCTATCCAACATTAATCAGGTGGTAACAGCTTTCAGTTGCTAATGATCTATGAGGGATGAAAGGCTGTTTGATGTTTCCTGTTATTTATTTTTGCTTTTTTTCCAAAGATCTGTCATATGCTTATCAACGTGGCACCTGAATGTTAACTTCAAGTATTTTGAACCATTAACTCCCATCAGATTTTTGTGTTTTAAATTCTTCCGTACGTTGATTTGCATGTTGTTCACGGATAAAGGCATGTCTGTTTGAGATGACAAATGAACATACTGATTTCTTATGATCCAAAATGGATTGAACTCCCAGCTCTCTAAGCTGGATTTTGCCAGATAGCACATTGCATGGCACAGGGTTGAAAATGGTTTCTTGACTATGCCAGCTGTGAAAGAAATGCTCAAGAGCCGGACAAATTATTTCTTGGGTAATGCTTTTCCTCAAAGAATGTGAGTTTGGAGTAACAGATCTGTGTTTCAGGACCAAATTCTATCTTTGAAATGAGAATTTAGATAGATTAGGCAAGTGGGTATTTGGCTGAATCATTAAGGTCCTTATTCTTGCTTCTGAGATGGTGTATGTTAGGGCAAAGATGCACTAAATGTAACACTCGACAAAATGCTGCCTCTGAATACTAGAATTGCAGGCTGCTCGATCTGGCCATGGCCTTTGCTGAAACTGGGTGGAAATGCTGACCAGCACCTTTGTGGGCATTCAGTTATCATTTCCTACAGAGCACAAATGAAGCAATAACAGTAAAAGTGAATCACTACTTAAAAAGATACACTCACTTTTGTGGATTGCTCAGTAAGTGTGGGTGTTTAGATCTTAAACTTCAGATGAAGAAGTCAAGCAAGCAAGAGCACAGGAGCCACAGGAACAGTTGGGAGTAAATCTAAGCATATATTTTAAAAAGCTGCAGGTGGGCTTCGGGAGCAGGTGTAAAGATTATTACTGTGGGGCCAAAATGTCTCTTCCGAGTAAACAGTGAATGTTTTGGTCTTTGTGTGTATGAAGGGGAAACAATGATTCAGAGATAATAGTCTATATTTAAGCAGATGGAAAAATCTATTGCTAAAATTAAAAAAGGAAAAAGATCCAAACATACAATACAGATCTTAGGTCTATAATTTAAACAAGGCTTTGAATATAAAATGACTTACCTAGGGAAACATACCCATCAAGTTTCCAAATAATAAACAGGCAGGCTTATTTTTAACTGTGAGATTTCCTTTATATTAAAGGTTTTGCTGTCCTGTCCATTTGATCTATTCCATTTTTGAATTTCTGTTTTTCTTTTTTTCATTTGTTCCTGTTTTGTTACTCATCTCTAGAGTAAAAGGAGTCGGTTATCCTATCAGCTATACATAAGTAACCTCTGCAGCAGCTGTTGTGACTGATCCCAGGTGTTCTTTTCCCCTTTTCGGGAGATGTGATATGTAATATGTGCACAAATACAAACTTTCTGGAACTAATAAAGAGAAAAGTACCCCAGTTTAGTAAACTTGATAAAAATACTTCTCCAACTTTTTCTGCATATGTGATGCACTTTCAGGTAAGTTAAATTTCTCCTTTGTAAACTCGAATGTCTTGGAATGACTTCTAATAGGGGCTCATTGGCCTACGAAATGAATTTGGCAGTCTCAGTTACCAAGTGACAGGTGCCTACATCACACACAAACAAAAGCCACTGCACAGCTGGCACTGGTGTCCACCTTTGGCCGCACTCCTAAAGTGGAGGCCAAGCACTGAATCAGATGTGGGCAATGAACTATCTTGATGTCTTATGGAGTTCAGGTTTCAGGCTTATTACCAGGATAATTTTCACTGCCACTCTTTGCACTTTTAACCTTTTCTTCAATAGAAAACACTTCAGAAAACAAAATATATTCTTCAAGGCCATGCAGCATAATCCCCAAGAGGCAGCCTCCTTAGGAAATGGAAAGCCATGTCAGCCTCTCTTGTGAGAGCTGCCGGCTCCTGGTGGGGCTCTCAGCTCTTCCTCAGGTTTCCTTGGCTCTGAGAACCCTGCTATATACCTTGGTCTAGCACTCAGTCACGGAACTTACTGTTGCTGCAGCTGCACACCTTGCTGACTGAGAAGCTGGTGACTGGAAGCCCTATCGAGTGCCTCTGGGTCAAGATCAGAGGGGTCATCTCCAAGGGGGATCTTACAGTAGGCATCTGCTACCGACTTCCAAACCAAGACAATAAGGGCAACAAAGCAATACTTTGGTGACTTAAGCAAGCTTTGAGTCAAGAGAACCTGGTTCTTATGGGTGGCCTGAACTAGCTAGACATTTGTTAGAAGAACAATACAGCAGCTCATGTCATCCATAAAGTTCCTGGAACGTGTAGAGGACTGCTTCCTCAGACAAACATCAGATGTGCCAACAAAGAATGAGACACTGCTGGATTTGCTACTCACAAACCAAAACCTGCTTTCTAATATCTCAGTCAGTGATAGCCTTAGCTGCAGTGATCACAATATCGTGGGGTTTGGGATCCTGCTGAGCACGCTTAAGTTTAGTACTAAGACAAAGGTTTTTGATTTCAGAAGAGCAAACTTCAGCTCACTCTGAGCTCAGTTGGGAGGGATTTCACAGGAAGCTTCCATGGAGGATAAAGGAGCTAGCAAGTGCTGGGAGTTTTTCAAGAATGCTCTCCTGGAAGCATAAAAACAGTTCATCTCCTTTAAAGGTAAAAGAAGTAGATGGAGCAAGAGATCCCCTTGGCTAACTGTGAGCTTCTGAGTCTGCTCAAAACCAAAAGAGAAGCACAGCAGAGATGGAAAAGCAGACGAATACCCATTGAGAACTACAAGGGCATTGCCAGGGCAAGCAGAGATGCAGTTAGAAAAGCAAAAGCTTAGCGCAAATAGAAATTGGCAGAGATGTCAGAAACTACAAAAAAGGATTCTTCAGGTTCATAAACAACAAGCAGATACAGAAGGGAAAAATTGGCCTGCTGATAAACAGGAGAGGTGAAGTAGTCATCAGTAACACTGAAAAGGCAGAGGTTCTGTCTTTACCAGCGCTGTTGGGCCACAGGCTTTGGGAACAAAAGCCCAGGTGGGTACAAACACAGATCCACCATCAGTGAAGGAAAAGTTAGTATGTGAACTATGACAGGAGCTTGACCCCTACAAATTGATAAGCCCTGACAATATCTACCCAAGAGTGTTGAGAGAGCTGGATGACATCTTTGCAAGGCCATTCTCCATAATCCTTGAGAAGTTATGGAGATCGAGGTATGTCTCAGAAGGCTGGGAGAAGGCTAATGTCACCCCCATCTACAAGAAGAGCTTAAAGGAGGATCCAGGAAGTTACAGACACATCAGTCTTACTTCAGTCTCTGGGAAAGTTATGGAATGAATCCTCCTGAGGGCTATCACAAGTCAAATGAAGCATGTGATTGGGAAAAGCCAGCATGGATCCATTAAAGGCGAATTGTGCTTGACAAACCTGATCACCTCCTATGACAAACCTCCTTGGTCAATGTGGGGCAAGCAGTGGATGTTGCCTACCTGGATTTCTCCAAGGGTTTCAATACAGTTTCCCACAGTCTCTTCCTAAAGAAACTGATGCATTACAGTCTAGACAAGTTGTCTATGTGGTGGATGGGGAGCTGGATGACAGGCTGCACCCCGAGGGTGATGGGAAATAGCTCCTTTTCAACCTGGCAACCTCTCAGAGATGTGGTCTCCCGGGGATCGATATTGGGCTCAACGCTGTTCAATATCTTCATAACCGTTCTGGATGATGGGATCAGTGTACTCTGATGAAGTTTGCTGATGATACCAAACTGAGTGAGGAAGTGGACACTTTAGAAGGGAAAGCCACCCTGCAGGAAGACCTGAACAGGCTGGAAGAATGGACTAACAAGAACCTTATGAATTTCAACAAGGACAAGTAAAAGGTTTTGCACCTGGGAAAACATAATCCAGGAGTGCAGCACAGGTTGGGATCTACCCAACTGGGGAGCAGCTCTGTGGAAAGGGACCTGGGGGTCCTGGTGGACAACAAATTCAATAGGAGTGAACAGTGTGTTGCTGCTGCAGCAAAGCGAGCCAACAGGATGCTGGGTTGCATCAACAAAGACATCACCAGCAGAGGTAAAGAAGTCATTATCGCACTCAGTGCTTGTCGGGCCACACCTGGAATAGTGTGTTCAGTTTTGGTACCCGCTATGCGAAAAAGATGTGGAGAGGCTGGAGAGGGTCCAGAGAAGGGCCACAAAGATGATTAAAGGACTGGGAAGCCTGCCATATGAGGAAAGGCTGAGGGAACTGGGTTTGTTCAGCCTTGAGAACAGGAGGCTTAGAGGAGACTTTATCATCATGTTCCAATATTTAAAGGGTGACTACAAGGAAGATGGAGGCTCCCTTTTTACAAGGCGTCACATGGAAAAGACAAGGGATAATGGTTACAAGTTACTCCTGGGGAGATTCCAATTGGACACAAGAGGAAAATTTTCCCAATGAGAAAAATCAGCCATTGGAATAATCTCCCCAGGGAAGTGGTGGATTGCCCAACGTTGGACACTTTTAAGATTCAGGTAGACAGGATGCTGGGACATTCTGTCTAGATCATGCTTTTTGCCAAGAAAGGTTGAACCAAAGGATCCTTGTGGTCCCTTCCAACCTGGTATTCTATGACTCTATGAATCTCTTAAGTGGAATTTCAGTAGCTGAATGTTTCCTTGAAAAAAAAAAAAAAGAATCTGAAGGAAGAACAACATAAGAAGAGTGGACTTTGCTTGTATACAATGCAGGATTTATATTGACTTGGGAAGTAAATCCTCTTCAAGAAAAAAAAAAGAAAAAAAGGGGCAATTTAGAAAGATCGTTTTCTGCACTGGAAAAATACACATTCCAACACTTCAAGCTATTTTTGCTCTGTGTGCAAGACAATTTTGAGCCTCACCAACAAATATTAAAACATCAAGCTCTCATATGCTTAAAATCTTTTAAATGACTTTTTTCGATCTCTTGTTGTGTGGAATCAATGTACCCAGCAAATATGGTGTTTACTTTAGATGTTAAAAAGCTTCTTACTTCTTTTCTACACTCCACAGCTCCATGCATACTGACATCTTCATTTTTGTGGCCCACTACATCAGAAGTCTTAGTACTAGGTGATGCAACTTTTATCTAATCTCTCTAGAGTGTTAAAACTAAGGGTATGATTGTCATCGTAATAACAAACCACAGGCAAGTCATCAGTTGCAGAATTTGTCAGAAGAGGAAACAGGGAAAATCCCAGATTCATCATTTTATAGGATTCCCAAGACTAGAGGAATGCAAATATAACCATTTAGATAAAGAACACCCAAACATTATCCCAATTTGCGAACAAAACTCATCATTAAAAGAGGAAACCAAATACAGTATAATTACAAGACCCCAGACACTGATACATGTACACCGATATGTGTTTCCTAGACATCTCCAATGGATGAGTAAGACAAATTATTCACTGTAACAGTAGCCTTTGATGGAAGTATTTTGTGACTTTCTAATGACTGTACTTGCAGTAACATTTGAAAGAACTTCTTTTTCTCAGCACCACTTCTTCCACTATTACACATTCTCATAATTTTGGAGGCTGTGTGACATCTCTTCTTTTAAAAGCAAAACAACAACATAACACCAAACAATAAAAGACATGCAGAAGCTGCTCACCAGCAGATTATTCAACTTGGTTGTGTAAATCCAAGGTTCAAGTCCCTCTTCTGACTATTTGCAGTCAAAGATTTGAATCCCATAGGGCAGGAGAATGACTAAGACATCAGTCTATTGTCTATTCAATGTAGGTTACATGATTAAATGTTAATTTGACCATAATATTAGATTCACTCTTCTTCTGTATGTTCTTTGAATCCACATGTATTTGAACAAATGAACCTGAAGAGAACTGAATTTTGACACCATTTACCAATAATAGTTGTTTTCTATTCCCAAGAGAAATATTGTTAGATAACCATCACTGTAATAATATTGTATGTTTCTGAAAAGTATATGACTTAACAGTGCAAATGCTCTCTCCATTGCAGTATGTTTTTGCATCAAGTATAGCTGTTTTTCCAACAGATCTGTATTTCATGAGACAGAAAGTACATGCTTGTTACAAAAATGGAGGAAAGGGCTATGGATGTTGTTTACCTGGACTTTAGTAGAGCTTTTGACATCATTTCCCACAACATTCTCCTGGAGAAACTGGCTGATCATGGCTTGGACGGGCGTACTCTTTGCTGGGTAAAAACATGGCTGGATGGCCAGGACCAAAGAGTAGTGGAGAATAGAGTTAAATCCAGTTGGCAGCCGGTCACAAGTAGTGTTTCCCAGGGCTCAGCACTGGGGCCAGTTCTGTTCAATATCATTATCAATGATTTGGAAGAAGAGATTGAGGGCACCCTCAGCAAGTTTGCAGATGACACTGAGATGGGCAGGAATGTTGATCTGTTTGAGGGTAGGAAAGCTCTACAGAGGGATCTGGACAAGCTGGATCAATGGGCCAAGGCAACTGTATGAGATCCAACAAGCTTAAGTGCTGCACTTGGGTCACAACAACCCCTTGCAACACTACAGGCTTGGGGAAGAGTGGCTGGAAAGCTGCCTGGCAGAAAAGGACCTGGGGGTATTGGTCAACAGCCAGCTGAATAGGAGTCAGCAGTGTGCTCAGGTGGCTAAGAAGACCAATAGCATCCTGGCTTGTGTCAGAAACAGTATGGTCAGGAGGACTAGGGATGTGATTGTCCCCCTGTGCTCAGCACTGGTGAGGCCACACCTCAAATACTGTGTTCAGTTTTGGGTCCCTCACTACAAGAAAGACATTGAGGTGCTAGAGTGTGTCCAAAGAAGGGCAACAAAGCTGCTTAAGGGTCTGGAGCACAAATCCTATGAGATGAGTGTCTTAGGGAACTGAGATTGTTTAGCCTGGAGAAGAGGAGGCTCAGGGGAGACCTTATCTCTGTCTACAACTACCTGAAAGGAGATTGTAGCGTGGTGAGCGTCAGTCTCTTCTCCCAAGTAGTAAGTGATAGGACAAGAGGAAATGGCCTCAAGTTTCACCAGGAAAGGTTTAAATTGGATATTAGGGAAAATTTATTTGTTGAAAGTGTTGCCAAGCATTGGAAGAAGCTGTTCAGTGCAGTGGTTGAGTCACCATCCCTGGAGGTATTCAAAAGATGTGTAGATGTGGTGCTTAGGGACATGGTTTAGTGGTGGTCTTGGCAGTTCTAGGTTAACAGTTCAACTTGATGATTTTAGAGGTCTTTTCCAACCTAAATTCTATGAAATTAATGAATAAATTTCTATTGCCAGTGTTTGACAGCCAGAAAAAATGCCCTTATAACATCTTTTACCATTTTCTCACATAGATGCGAGAAAACCTAGCTTTATAATAATGTCTGGATATTTTAAACAGTGATGGCATACTTTATGGAAATCCTGTTGGTGCACAGGAGCCCATTAAACTCTACAGGGCTACATAACATTGAGTGTATCCACCCATGTATAAAAGCCTGCAGAATCCAAACCCTAAGTGTACACTCATTTTCTTAGTTCTCTGTTGTTGTGATAAAATTGGTACGTCCAGTCAGTGGAGAAATGTGGGCTGGGACAGGTGAAAGCCTTCAAGATTTTTCAAGTCTTATCAATAGATAGACAGATGGTAATTAAAAAGCAAACTATAGACAACGTTTAATGTTAAGCACAACAGATGCTCCTAGTACAAACAAGCGACGCTTGGATCATTTATTACCTAATTAACTGTACTGGTTTCCACCTTATTTTTAAAAGTACTTATTACATTAGTGTCTGCTTATATTTTCTTTCTGGGCATTCTGTACTCTAAAAAGCTTTGGTTGATAAGACTGTGAGAGTAAACTTTACAAAGTTACTGGCTTTCATTTTTAGGTTCTTAAAATTAAGAGATGGTTAATTGTAGAAAAAGAATGGCTGCATTATATCCGGATTATTTTGCAACCTAAATCTATACCTTGAAAAAGGCAAAAAGTAGTTAAAGTGTTTATGAACAAGTCTGTCTTCTCTTGCATCTCTTCTGCCATATACCTTTTTCTCCTATCCAAACCTAGGTTTGAAAAGACTTTGCACTTTAAAGAGTACTCAGCCTGATATCTGTCACCAGCTGCCATTTTTCCAGGTTGTCCTTCTTCCAGGCAGGCAGCAGATGGGTGGCAGAGCGACTACGCAGGTGACACAGGTCCAGTGCTCCTGTGGAAGTGCTCCGTGTGCTGTGCATACACAAAGAGACTGCTCCTCTGGGAAATGACAGATTTGCTGTACTTGTGCAATAGATCCAGTCATATTGCCAGGCTAGGGATGTGCCGAGCCCCTCTTTTTCTAAAACAAGCCCTGCTTTTGCTAAAACTGGCTGTCCTAGTCATATGCTTCCCACAAGATGCTTGCTGCTATACAACTGCTGATTTTTTTGTTAATTAGTGAGAATACGTACGACACTCTGGTTCAGGATTTAGTGGAGACAATCTGTGCAGAGATCTAAGATTTTATATTTTTTTCATCCCCTTTCCAAAAATGTTAGTTGAAGCAAGAAAATTTCATTTTGAACAATGACATGTCAGCCCATTAGTTACATTGAAATCTTGGCTTCTTTGTCATTAAGTCTTGACAAAAAATAATGCATGCAGATGTATTAAATTAACAATGATGCGTCATATGACCATCTTAAGAACTTGAAGGTGGACAAGTCCATGGGACCAGACGAGGTGCATCTGCGGTTCCCGAGGGAACTGGCTGATGAAGTTGCTAAGCCACTATCCATCATATTTCAGAAGTCGTGGCAATCTGGTGAAGTTCCCAATGACTGGAAGAGGGGAAACATAGCCCCCACCTTTAAAAAGGGGAAAAAAGAAGACCCAGGGAACTACAGGCCAGTCAGTCTCACCTCTGTGCCTGGCAAGATCATGGAGCAGATCCTCCTGGCAACTATGCTAAGGCACATAGAAAATAAGGAGGTCATTGGTGACAGCCAACATGGCTTCACTAAGGGCAAATCCTGCCTGACTAATTTGGTGGCCTTCTATGATGAGATTACAGCATTGATGGATAGGGGAAGAGCAACTGACATCATCTACCTGGACTTATCCAAAGCATTTGATACTGTCCCACATGACATCCTTGTATCTAAAGTGGAAAGACAGGCTTTTGATGGATGGACCACTCAGTGGATGAGGAATTGGCTGGATGGTCGCACTCAAAGAGTTGTGGTCAATGGTTCAATGTCCACGTGGAGGCCTGTGACGAGTGGTGTTCCTCAGGAGTCGGTACTGGGACCAGTACTATTTAACATCTTTGTTGGAGACATGGACAGTGGGATCGAGTGCACCCTCAGCAAGTTTGCAGATGACACCAAGTTGTGTGGTGTTGTGGACATGCTGGAGGGGAGAGATGCCATCCAGAGGGACCTTGACAGGCTGGAGAGGTGAGCCTGTGAGAACCTCATGAAGTTCAACATGGCCAAGTGCAAGGTCCTGCACGTGGGTCGGGGCAATCCCAAGCACAAGTACAGGCTGGGCGGAGAATGGATTGAGAGCAGCCCTGAGGAAAAGGACTTGGGAGTGCTGGTGGATGAGAAGCTCAACATGAGCCGGCAATGTGCACTGACAGCCCAGAAAGTAAATCATATCCTGGGCTGTATCAAAAGAAGTGTGGCCAGCAGGTCGAGGGAAGTGATTCTGCCCCTCTACTCAGCTCTTGTGAGACCCCACCTAGAATACTGCGTTCAGCTCTAGAGTCCCCAACACAAGAAGGACATGGAGCTACTGGAGCGAGTTCAGAGGAGGGCCACGAAGATGATCCGAGGGCTGGAGCACCTCTGCTATGAAGCCAGGCTGAGAGAGTTAGGGTTGTTCAGCCTGGAGAAGAGAAGGCTCCAGGGTGATCTTATAGCAGCTTTCCAGTACCTAAAGGGGGCCTACATGAAAGCTGGAGAGGGACTTTTTACAAGGGCGTGTAGTGATAGGACAAGGGGCAATGGCTTTAAACTGAAAGAGGGGAGATTTCGATTAGATATAAGGAAGAAATTTTTTGCATTGAAGGTGGTGAGGCACTGGAACAGGTTGCCCAGAGAAGTTGTGGCTGCCCCATCCCTGGAAGTGTTCAAGGCCAGGTTGGATGAGGCTTTGGGCAACCTGGTGTAGTGGAGGATTTCCCTGCCCATGGCAGGGGGATTGGAACTAGATGATCTTTAAGGTCCCTTCTAACCCTAACCATTCTGTGATTCCATGACTCTATATTTTTTTACTTTAGAAACTCAGGAACATTCAGAAGCATTTAAATATAATCTTCAGAAAAAGTGGATTTAGTAGTGTGAGGGTATTCAGCTTCAGGTTATTTGTCTCTGCTGCTTGACAGGTCAAAAAAGGAAAATATTTTGAAGTCTCCATAATTCCTTGTTTATAGGCTCATGGTTTGCTTAACCAATATTTTTACTTTTTCTTCTTTTTGTTGACAAACTTATAAAACCTCCCACCAAATTTCAGTTATTTGAAATTGTCTTTGCCCTTTATTGCATATTTCGTGTTTCACTTGTGCGTTTTCCAGGTAGCTCTCTTGGCAAAGAAAATAGTCATTTCTCCCAGAGGTTTATGAATTTAGCTTAAGACAAGATACAGTAAAATGGTAGTGCCAGCATTAGGGCTGGAGGAGAAAAAGTAGAGATATTAATATCCATAGCTAATTAGCAGCTCATTTAGATCAATTAGAGGCCTGAACTATGGCCTTAAGTCAATTCGATGATTTCCATTAACTTCAAAGAGCACCAGATGAAGCCCTATGTGACAGGTTCAAGTAGCTCTTAAAAGTGTATCAATAAAAAGGAACATGAATGGTGTTATACACTGTTTTCTGACCCCTGCCTCGGCATTTCTATTTAAATTATCTAGTAATATCATCATCAGGTCTGACATATTTCACTATTAATCTACTGCATCTTCTTCCCTAATATAACAGTTCATGCCACAATTGTCCTGTTTACCCAAGTTTAAGGCCCCTTTTGTATGGAACAGTCCAAATAGCAGGGCTTAACACACCTGGAATGATGTCCTGAAAACTGCTCTTCTTGGCCATGTTCTATAGATGATGATCAGTTTTTCACATACATAAAAAGGAGCATTTAAGAAGGCACAAGCAGTATCCCATATGTTAAAGTTCACTAAAATACAAATCTATGAGTACCTGCGACGGATGAAGAATTCCGGAAAAAAATCTGAAAAAGACTGAGCCGAATGCAACTTCTAGGGGAGGCGCAGGGTAATACCAGTAATGATAAACTGATTGCATGTAACTGAAGCAGACTATGACATGATCTTTCTCAGTTTTCTGTCTCTTCTCTGCTAGAGGAAATCTCCCTCATAGCTGGGCAGCTGAGGCAGAGAATGTAATGTGCAGCATCCTAGTGCAGAGACTGGGATGTGAGTGCCAGGAATGAGACAGGTTTATTCTGATCTATCAACTGGGAATGCCATGAACGGGCTTCATAAACATTCTGGGGAATGCAAGATGCTGATCTTGCTGTTGAAAAGAAGAAATGCCTCCTCCTGGCCTTTGCAGGTCCTATTTCCTGATAGACCTTGTGCATGATGTGCTGCTGCCCACCTATTTCTTTGTTGGAAGAAGTCAGAGGGCCATCAGTTTTACAATGAGAGGAGGGCAGTTACTGCTGCTGCTGCTGCTGCTGCTGAACAGCCTTCAATGCTGGTCTGTGTCAAAGCAGCACATCTGAGTCTTTTGAAATTAGTTTCAGTTGTTAGATGTGACTATGCTATACACGGTTTAATGACAAGAGGAATGATGCAGAAAACAAAGGATCTGTGATTTTTTTAATGGGTTTACAGAGCTAAACATTTCTAGATAAACATCAATGCATGCATACTTCTAAACATGTGTGCCTGTACTCAACTGATCATGCACATGGAGGACAAAAATATTCAATGAAGCTTTTAGACATGCTTTCACTCTGTCAGGATTTCCATTCACCAGACAGAGTTGTTTCTCTTAGTGGGAGCTAACTTTTAAAAGATGCTATGCAGCAGTGGTCATCTTTGATGATGAAAAGAGGAATGAAAGGATCAACCTTGCCATCAGGAATGAGGAAGAATCAGAAAGTCTAAGCATTTTCATAAGGTAAGTTCTGTAATTTAAAATTATTTTTGGTTAATTGAACAGCTTATTTTTAGTTAAGGAACTTACCTTTCAGCAATGAACTTTCTGACTGCTAATGCTTTCCAGAGCTAAGACAGTCCTTTCCAACTCACTTTAATTAGCTTTTCCTTTCTCCATTTTAAAGGAATAATATCCTTTTCTGGGTTAATCCCTTACCTACAATATCGCCTTAGCCTAGTGGGATTGAACATTATCCCTGCTAATGCTGTAGATGTTCTTTCTTTCTCTGCTGGCCCTTGCAAAGGGCATCTCTTCATAACTGTCTCACTTTCTGGGTTATACATCGCTTGGTACAGCTATGTGCAGTAGTGCAGAAACGAGACCTCCCTGAAGGCCAACAGCAAACAGCAGGATGCCTTCATTTCTCTCTGAAATAGCAAAACAAGGCAGAGACAGCACGCCCTGCTGTGGGATTCCCAGGCTCAGTAGTACATATTTGGACACAAAATGTGGTCACTCAGGAGATGTAGCACAGGCTCCCTTTCCGGATTTACAGTGGTGCTTCTGAGCAGGATGGAAACGTACTTCACCTTTCCATTATTTTTTAAGCCCATGGTGTCTCTGAGTCTTTGTCTACCATGAAATTATTTTAAAACAGCAAATGTTGGTTGCTTTGGAAATCTCTGTAATCATTAGTTGTGAGACTGTTTTACTCTGACACTTGAATCTGTTGGATATGATCAGTTGTGAGAACCAGTCTGCTGGAATAATGATTCATGCATAACAAACTGCCTAACTGAGCTTACAAAGAACAATCTCTTCCTTAAGAGATTGCTAAAAATTATATTCAATCTTTGTTTCGTGCTATTACAGAGCAAGACTACATGTATGATTTATATACTTTGATATCCATCTTATTAGACATTTATTAGCACTGAGGAATACATCTCAAAATCTACCTAGAGTTTCACTTAATTTTAATTTAGAGTCTGATCAAAGCCTATAGGCCAGGTCTCTTCATCCTTGGAGTAGTATTATCCCTTGATGTGGAAAAATCTCTGCAAGATTCAATGCATAGATCTTCCTGCATATCCTTCTGGACTTCTTTTTTTCTCTCTTTTTCTTTCCCCTGTCAACTCCACTGAAGAAGTAAGTGGTTTGGTCCTCAAGTTTCTGGTCACCATGGGCTGCCTGAGGCACGCCACGAGCTATAGCAGGAGCTGAGCCTGTTCTCTCCGTAATTCTCCTCCTGTGAGCACAGCTCTGCAGCACTGCTTTGTGCTTCACCGTATGCACAGGTTCCATGCCTTCTGCTGTTTAACGAGAGCAGGTATAGGGGAACACATCTCAGAAATACAGGTCAGCGTTCTGCTTTACCGTCGTGTACTGGGTTTAGGTGATGGCGTTTTGGTAGCGCGGGAGGGGCTACAGGGATAGCGCCTGTAAGGAGCTGCGAGAAGTTCTCCCAATTCCAAAACCAGTCAGACTCGCTTCTGACCAGGGCCACGCCAGTCTGCACCTCTGCGAATAAACACGTTTAGGAAGGGGAACAAAGGAACTCGCGCCACGGGAGAGCTCCAGAGTGCCCCGCTCCCAGGGTGCCCGCTGGGCGGAGCTTCTTCTGGTGGGAATGCCGAGGTCCATCGGGATGCGCAGCTGCAGCAGAGAGAGGGCTGAGATCGGAGAGAAACATGCAGACATGCCATGCATACACCAAAGTCAGTGAAGATGGAGGGGAGGAGGTGCCGTAGTTGGGATTGCCCTCAGCCCGTGGTGAGATGGCAGCGGCCCCCCTGCCGCACATGGAGAAATGGTGACCCGCAGTCCATGGAGAGCCCCATGCCGCATCAGACATGACTGCGCCTGAAGTAGTTCATAGAGGGCTGTCTCCTGTGGGAAAGGACCCCACAACCACTGGAGGTGGATGGTGGAGCAGAGATGCATCTGCAGTCCATGGAGGGCTCCATCCCGGGTGGGTGGCTGCACCCTGAGAAGCCATGACTCCATGGGAAAAGCCCACACTGGAGCAGCCTGATGGAGATTGTGGAGAATTGCCTCCTGTGAGAAGGGACCTCACGTTGGAGCAGGAGAAAAGAGTGTAAGGACTCCTCCCCCTTTAAGAATGGAGCAGCAGAAACAACATGTGATGAACTGACCTGCAACCCCCATTCCCTGTCCCCCTGCGCCGCTCAGGGAGGCAGCAGAGCCAGGAAGAAGGGAGAAGTAAGGGGAAGGTATTTTTAACATCTGATTTGTTTTTCATTATCCTCTCTGAACAAACTAGTAACAAATTAAATTGGTTTGTCCCCAAGCCGAGTCTGTTTTCGGGGGCCATGGTCGGTGGGTGCTTCCTCCTTGTTCTTATCTCCAACCTCAGGACTTCTGTTACATTTTTCTCCTCTCCACCCCACTAGGGGTGGGGGGAGTGTGCAGTGGCTAAACCACAACAGGTCTGGCTGATGAAGCAGGTACGACTTTATCTGGCCTCGGAAATCTGGTAGGTGAGTATAGTCACTATATGCATGCAAGTCACTATACGTACCTCTGTTCTCTGGTTAATGACCTGCAGAACGTCACATGCTCTTGACCAGTGACTTGCATTCATTTTGAAAAACATCTTTATTTAATGTTGTGCTGTTGGATCAATATAAGCAAATTTCATTTAATGCTCTACCTCTGTAAGATTAAAAGCAAGGCTTACTTGATATTCACAGACTTGTTTAATGAATTTAGAAACATCTGTTGCATTGCTACCAAACTCAGCCTGGTCCCAGTAGCCTGGGAGCATCAGGGCAAGTTTTCCTTCTGAAAAGATGAGAGTTAGATATTTCACTGTTAGTACTTAAGAAAAAAAAAGACTGTCCTTGAGTGTTTTATCTTCATATGAGTCTGAATACTATACAAAAAATAACTGTGCAATTAAAATAAAGTCATAGTCATGGCAATAGTGAAATATCAGGCTTTTGTTGTAATACACATCACATACCTTAATGTAATGTGGAATAATGAAAGCCTCTCAGTGTGAACAATAGAAGAACATTTGGTCTGAATTATTTAAATGTAGCTTGGTCAAAGCAATTGAAAATGCAATGGGGAAACAATTCTTCATTAACCATGAGATGGACAAGATGACCTAATAGATTCCAAATGTATCATAAGAACTTTGTTACTGAAATACTAATAAAAATTTTATAGAGTATATAATGCACATAGAAGCCCCATGAGATAATCATGGACAAAGCTATGCATACACAAAATCAGAAATGGTCTCTACCTCTAAGGAACATGAAAAAAGTCACAGAAGGCTGAGCAAGCTCTTCACAGCAGCTCAGTGACCCATATTATCCGGTCTGAGAAGTTTCCTACTTTTTGGGGTACAAGCCAGTGCAAGCCTTCCATTGAAATAGAAGAGGAAATCTCAATTCTAATAGCTCCTCTTGATGCTACAAAACCAACATGTCATTTTAGTTTTTAATTCATGTTATTGTATTTTAGAAATGTTACCCAGCTGAGATGCACCAGCAATTTACTACACGAGACTTCAGACTGTATTCAGATTGAAATTCAGTCTGAATTGTAATGTATCTGTTCTAAGTGAAGTTAAATGTAAAATTCCCTCAGACTTAACAAGGATGCGATTAGCCTGCCATTCTCTTTAGTCTGCTCTGGCTCTCGTATAGCTCGAATCCAGCTCCATCTCATAGCAGTATGCCAAAGATCAGACAAGTCTCTGCGTATTTCTGATTTAGTCAATGAGAAAAGAATGTTAACCAGAATTATTTTGCTTAATTTAGAACAAAAATGTTGCTTCAGAAAAGAATGAGGATCAATTTTAAAACAGTAACAATTAAGCATACTGTAGATAGTTCACATTTTAACTGGGACTGCTAAGTTTTTATTTTTTTTATTTATTTTCAGATTAGCCTTATGTTTGGCATGACTTTCAATTAACCAGATCAGACATCATACATTCCTCACAAGCAATTTACAGACTGAAATGGCAGTTGATCCTCTCAAAGAAAGTCCATTCCAGATTATCAAAAATGAACTAAACTAAGGGTAGTTCTGAAATGATGCAGCTCGCACTTGCCCTCATTTGAAGAACTCTGTTATAATAGGCTGTCTTTAATACTCTGTGAGGGTACTTGGTTCCTAACTGTGATAAATCTTCCTATAATAACTCCTTTTAACAAGATCAAACAGCTTAGAACATCCAAAACACTTAATTCCTTCAGGTTGATTGCATTTATCATCAAAGAATACAAAGTGTATTGCATGACATTTGGAAAATAGTTTTAATTGCCCTTTTATTCGTTATGACCGTCACAGAACATAGAGTGAACAGGAATATCATAGATCCTACTGTTTTCAGTAAACAATGGCAGCATTTGGAGTTTGAACCAAATGTCCTCCAGATATCCCTTCCACCCTAATTTACTCTATGATACTATGATTTTATGATTAGCAACTATATATATATATGAATTGCATGCCAGAGAAAGTGTCAGCCACTTCCTCCTTTATGGAAGGGGATGTGCTTAAAACTTTCGACATCTTTCTCCGTGAAGAAGCAATACTGCTAGTCAAGCATAATGTCAGACATGTTGTGGTTTTAAGAAAGTGTAATTGGACAGGAAAAGGAAGAGTGAGAGGAAAAGCATTTGCTGAAAGTGCTGTAGGAGGAATGCCTTACAAACTGAGAAGGAAAGCTAGGAAGGCAGTGGAAATCCTAAGCTTGATAGGTCAGAAGTGGAATTATGCAAGATATCATTATGCAAAAGTCACAGTAAAAATAAGGGGAGAATTTGGAGAATTGTCAAGGCTGTGTTTAACAAATTGAGGAAGAGCAGCACAGACACTAGCAGTGATTGGGATGGAGACTGAAGGTTTCACTTCAGAGTGTTCCGACAAGAAAAAGACAACTCAGGCCACCTCATGTTGGGCTAACACTAAGGTGGAAGGTGCAGTTGTGTGAGAAAAGAAAGTAGCTGTTGTTTAAGCAGAATCACTCCCATCAGGTTAAGTGGAAGAATGGGGTGGATTTGTACTGTTGTGTGAAATATTCTTGCTTCAGAGAGAGAAGTGCCAGAGTTATATCCTGCAAAGTAGAGGGCCCTGAATCCGCTCATCACCTAACCATACATTGCAAGCATGAGTTGCAGAAGTCACTGGGTCCATATACATGATTCTGCAGAACTAGAGTACTGCAGAATTTAATATTTTCTTCGTATCTCTTTTCTGACTGAGGTTTCTTCTCAGTTTGATTACAGCTGGCCACAAGCATCATTTGATGGGGGAGGGGAGTGGTATGTAGTGAGTAATTATTCATGCATTTAGGTCAAATACAGCAAGTAGCTCAAGCTGAAGAAAAATGGAAAACTTAGAAAAATCAATTTTCCTTTTTGACAAAAAAATCAATTTTTTCTTGTGACAAAATTTTTTACAGACTATCAGAATTAATTTCAGAAAAAACTTCAAGTTAAAGAAAAGTGTTCATCATAGATTAAATATTTTTTTAAGTTTGTTTTGCTTGTTGTCCTAAGAAAAAGTAATTACTTATACTGTGTTAACCAGGAGGTCACCATTGCTCAAACTCTCTAGTCGAATAAAAAATCTAAATCAAAAAACCATTTTCTTTCAGTTCCTTCCAACAGTCATTTTCTTCCACTGAGTTCCTGCTGTATGCAGAGAACTTGTAACTTCTAGAAGGCCACCATGGGGGCTGGAGGAGCAGAAGATGATAGAGGCGTCTTTTTGCCACTGCACTAAGACCAACTTGCCAGATACTCATCATGTCATAGTGTCAGTCTGAATAACAGCTATGTGTGTGCCAATGGACAATGTATGTGGCTGACTCACTCTAGCTTGTAAACACATGCCAACTGGCACTGACCGGGAGTTTTTCAGCAAACTAATTTTGATGGAAAACATTGATTTGTCAAAACTAAAATACTGCAGTGGGAATGTACATACCAATTTCAGCATCCAGACACTTCTCTGCTTCAGGAGAGTCAGTATTACTATGGCAGAGATCTCCCCTGAAACACCAAGGTCCTGCTCTGAATAAACCTGCAAAGATAAAACTATGTTTTTCTGCATTGATTATATAGGGACCCTAGGAAAACTGGTCAGCCAGGTTACATATCTAACCTTGGGGTATGTGAATATCTACCCATAGTTCAGTCTTTTCCACCCGATAACTTCTCACTCAAAGGGAAAACTGTTTATAATCTCCTCAATATAAATAAAATATCAAATGTTCAATGACACACCAGCACACCAGGTGTCTTACAAGGCTGGCAGCAAATGTTTGAAAAGTAAAAGGCCTATGAGGAATTAAGGAGTGAGATTTTTATTTGTGTTTTATGATTCTTCAGTTGAGCTCTTTATTGGAGCTTCAATAAGGAATTAGCAGAAAACATATTTTTCACTGCTTAAAAGTTTTGAGAATCAAAATGGTTTCCTGTGCTCTTTCAGGATAAACCTGATGCCTTACAAGTGTGAAAAAGTGTAAGAGCAAGACCTCAAAGACTGAATTTAGCCCACATTTGTGATCTGAGATATTCCAGTCCAAATCTCTGCCTATTTGACAATTGTTTACACAAACTGACATATATCTCTGAAAGATATTCAGATTATGGACCCGTAATTTTACAACGGTCGATATCCTATTCAGTAGATCAGAGGACTCACCTAAGCAGTGGTTAAATTTAACTTCTGGGATTAATCAAATAGAACAAGGAATGTACATACCTTTAATTACTCCCCAAGTAATCCAGTTATGTATCTACTGATATTTCTCTAATAAGCAAGATTTCGTCCCTTTCCTGTCCATTTGACATCTTTTTCTTACTAAGAATATCCAATTCCTATAAACAATAATTTGAAAAAACAGCATCTTCTGTCAATCGAATATATGCAATTGAAAAAATCCCTAGTAGTACTGATTTCTTTTGACTGCTACAGAGTGTTCTAGAATTCCTCTCTACTCTTACAGATAAACTGAATCCCAAGACAGCTCTGTGCACAAAGTTTATATCCCACCTCAACCTCTAGGTTGCCCAAGTTTGCTGTAAATATAATCTCACACCAAAAATAGGCTGTTTGCTTCAACTCCAAGCAGAAAGGATGCCCTATCCCTTTTCCTACTCACTTGTGCTTGTATGCTATCAGAGCAGATGGCAGAAATTTGCTTTAGCAGTTAATCTCTTCAGTTTGGGTCTCTGGGCAGACAAGCACCTTAAATTTCACTGCGAGCTTTAGTGGAAAGCAAATTAAAAATATGAAAATAATTCTCATTGAAATGCACAGATTTTAGCTGAAACTTCCTCTGTTGATTCTAATTCTTCCTGTGACTGTAAACTTTAATCTGAATACCTGGAATAAATTTAGACATTGCCAGATTACAGTCATTCATTCTCATCTTGGCCCTTATTTTGATCAGATCCCTTTCTTTTTTTGGCATTTGTTACACCACTGCCAGCCTTGATCTATTCATACGACAGAAGCAGAGATTTCGTTTTGTCAGAGTAATTTCATGAGTTTTTCTCCCATCAGCCTGATTTCAGTACTGCTCTCTAAATCCCTACTTGAATATGTCTTTCTTAAATGTGTGCGATCAGACAGCATTAAAAATTAGTTCTCACCATGATCTTGTACCTTAACGTCTATAACTCTACTTTGTATGTTCACTAGGAATATATCAGTATGATTTACAAATATCTTTGTCCTCTTAAGAAATGTATATCATTAGTCATTTGGAGTCTTCCTGTAACCTTACATTAGTCAACTAATATAACCATGCCTTTCTCCTCTTTTGTCTGTCCAGCTGGCAAGCAATCAGAAATTTTAGCTTCTATCCCATATCTACATTATCTTGTACTTCATGCTTTGAAAATTTAACCCATTGCTATTCCATTCCCCAAAACTCTTCACTTTATGGTATGGTATTATCGGTCCTCCTGCTTATTGGTAATTTTTTTTAGCTCCTAATCACATCTCCTTTTTTGTGCTCACACCATTAATGAAAATTTAAGCAGGATAATTTCCAAGATCAGTCATTTAGGAGGAATATTTAACCCTTGCCTGAAAACTCCAATTTTTACACAACTCACTGTCATTTGTCCTTTGACCAGCTTCTAGTCAACTTCAGTTCTTCTAATAAACCTCAAATTTTTCAATATCTTCAGTTTAGTAATTTCCCTTGTAGCCATACAAAGTACTTTCTGAATTCCAGACAGGGTGAACTTACTCCATTTCTTCACCCTTCAAATAAGTTATCTTGAGAAAGAAAGATACAGTAGGATTAAATCTATCTTTGATGAAATTTGTGTGAACTGCTATTTATACTGGTTTTCTTTTTTCGGTCCTTTTTTACTCCTCCCGT
Source organism: Tauraco erythrolophus (assembly GCF_009769465.1). Classification (NCBI taxonomy): domain Eukaryota; kingdom Metazoa; phylum Chordata; class Aves; order Musophagiformes; family Musophagidae; genus Tauraco; species Tauraco erythrolophus. Next base: position 46,717,130 of record NC_141466.1, on the reverse strand, counting down.
TTTGTGGTTTTTTTTTTGTTGTTGTTATTGTTGGTTTTTAATTTTACATTTTACTCTGGTCTGAATAATGCTCCTGCACTTGCTTAGAGTACTTTTTACCTTTTCAGCATGATTATTTTCCGATGCTATAGACTCAGTAGGTTTATTTAAAAGCATGAGACAGGACCTGTGATTTCATGTGCAAGTTCTTTCTGCATTTGAGTTTTGAGGAATTTGACCTTGGCATTTGTAAGTCTTGCTTTCATCTTGAACTGAGCTAGTTTCACTAAACGCCACGTCAGTCCCACTGAACTCAGTATTTCCCTGTAAATTTGCTAAGGATTTGTTAAGTCTCATCATCCAGGTTATTGACAAAGATATTGAACAATTCTGGATTCAGTTTCAGCCACCAGGATATTCCGTGTGTTGCTGGCCACCCACTGAATTTCAAAACATTGGTTATAACACTTTGAGCTGGCAGTCCAGTCAATTTGTAATTCATCTAACAAGATTAGCCTTTAGTTCCTCCACTTCCAAATGAAACAGCTGTAGGAGATGGTGTTAAAAGCCTTACTAATGTCAAGTTACATTACATCCATCCCTCTTCCTCATTCACATAGCCAGTCATGTAATCTCAAAAAGCAATCCTGCTGTTCAAACATGTTACAGCCCTCATAAGTCCATGTTTCCTCTTCCTAATTGCCTTCTTGTCCTTCATGTGTTTGGAAATGGTTTCTAACAGGATATGCTGTTGGTTTACAGCCTAAGATGAAGCTGACCAGCCTATTATTTCACAATTCTGTCTTCTTGCCTTTTTAAAAAATGAGTATAAGATTAACCTTTCTTTTATTGATCGACAGGAAACTCTCCTGACCACCAAGAATTTGCATAGACATGGTGACCATGTGTATGACAGTGACCATTCTTGGGTGAAACCCACCTGGCCCCAAAGATCTGAATACAGTTAGTTTTTGTTGTTAGTCCTAATCTGCTGTCTGTCTCCTTCCAAAACCATGCTGTTATGCAGAGAGGTCTGAGAACAAACTTACCCATGAACAAAGAGACAAAACATGTGGTGAGTACTTCAGTCATTTCTGTATCATATTCCCCTGATTTTTTTTTCTTTTCTTGATATCTTTAAGGAGTTCTTATTAACTATTAACTGTTTCAGTTCTATTACAAGGTTGAAATCAGTTTAATCTGTGACATGTCTTGTCTATTCTTATATCTCTTGACCTGTTATGTGTAGTGTTCTTTGCTGATCTGTGTTTTTTGCCATTTTTTTCTAGTTCTTTACTCCGAACGTCTTCCCCCCCACCAGTTAATTATTCATTTAACTAGTTCTGGAATCCTTCCATACAGGATTTTTACCCCTTGCCTTGATGACACGAAAAGCTTCCATTACAGTTTTTACTCTCCTTAACCATGTAAATTTTGTTGATGTCTCTAGTTAGACTTCTTGAATAGCCCAAAGTTTGTTACAAAAAAACCCCATAGTTATTGACCAATTTTATCTATAGGTCCCTCTAATATCCATGAACTTTTGGTCTGAGTGTTGCCTACAATTCCACATATTCTGCGAATTAAAACTGACAAAGTTACATCTAAAATTATATTAACTCTGATGATTTCAGATAAAAATATTTTGGTTGTTATATCCAGGAACTAGCTATCATGTATGGGCTCTATCACTAATAGTAGCATTTTTTATCTAATCTCTCTCTGGGAAGTTTAAATGTTAATAAACCAACTCCTAATAGTTTCTCTTTTTTTAGAAGTCTTGCAGAAACCTGTCTATACAAATGCATTTTTTAGTAAGGCAGAAACCTCTAGTAATGTTACTTTCTATTGTAGCTAATGCATTTTACTGGATTTTAAAATCCTAAGGGAAGTGATCTATGTATACCTATGTATACAGAGATCTATATATACCATACAGACATGTATCCATCATTTTCTTCACCTAACAGATGATCTTCATTGTGATATTTGAACATCAAAAGGAATATTTTCAGATATGTTACGTTGTATTGAAATATTTTTTGCCCTGAATTACATCTACATTTAAAACTGTAAGGTAAAAAGTGAATGAAAATTAAACTAACTTTCTAATGTAACAGACTAAGTAATCTGGTGGCAAATTAACTTTTTCAAACATAGGTTTCTTTAGGTCCAGTTCTTTGCCCTTCTGTTGCTTCTGGAGGACACAGTAGAAAGATATCCTTTTATTTTTGCTTCTCACATCCTTTAATTAATGGGCTTTGAGAGTTGTCAGGAATATGTGTGATAACTGTATGCAAAATTGCAAAAATTAATAATTTTTTTTTGGTCCATAGTACTGGTTATTCATTATTTGTTGGTAGCCTGTTAGAGAAATGCTTCTGACCTGGAGAACTGATGACAGGCAACACATCCAATTTTGCTGGGAAAGGGGATTGGGAAGAATTAGTGGATTTAAATTTAAATTAAAAAATTTAAATGTAATAGTTGATCCTATTTACACTGAATCTTATGTCTGAACGAGACATCCTTGGACATCATTTTTGTCTAAATATAAGCAGAATCTCATTACTTCATAGGACTCTAAAATATTTGCAGCTTCTAACAACTATAAAACATAGAATGAAAATAAAATATATCTAATCACGATTACATTAAATTTAGTACACTAAAACAGCTACTGAAAGCAAACTCTCTCAATGTAACCCTACATAATAATACAGTATTCTTTTAATCCATGCAGCTTTTAAAGCCACTAAAATTGAGTGGCATATATGAGCAATCCAGCTGAATAAACTAACTGCACTGATGAGACCTGACTGAAGGAGATTTTTCAAGCTGCGGTGATGCATATGGTATAAAATTCACTAGAACACAAATTCTGCAGGAGAGACTGCCCCTATTTGAATGTATTTAACAATAAAATATATTTCTTTTTAAAGTCTGCATCTTGCAGAAACTTCAGAGGATGAATAAAAGGAGACGTGGATGATCGGACTGAATACGCTTCTGAGAAGAATGAAACTTGACTGAAAGCCACTGAAACAGAGAAGGGCTACGTTGGATGCTGGATAACAAGAAGTCAGGGCTCCTGTGAGTGGCAAAATGCCTTGAACTGCACGCCGAATCTGCGCCACCTAATGACAGATCAGCTCTTGTTTTCAAAACCTGTAGGAAAAGGTTGTTTTCCCCTTTTTTAAGATGCTGAACTAGTTCTAGCTATACAGCTAGACATTCAGAGAGTAACATTTCCATCACAGACACAAGCACATCCATATTTTCGAAGATGGAATTTGGAAATTGAGCCTCAGTCATGAATGTGAAGTAAAGATCACTTCAGATGTTCAACTGGCAGGTAAAAACCAATGTCAGTATTGCAAAATAGACCTGCAGAGGTAGAGGAGATAGAAAAAGAGGAAAAAGCAGCTCAGATTGGGAACAGGTAAAGTGCTGTAATTAAGCCTTTTGGCTTCCCATCTGACACATTGTATTGGGGCTGCTGCTAAATATCATTGCCACTTTCATCTTGAATTTAAGCTGACCCTTTTGGTCTGTTCACTTTCCTCACACCATACTAATCTTGATCTTTTTTGTTCCCAAACTTTAATCATATGATCACGGGGATCTGCACTGCTGGAGAAATTAGGCCTTTCAGTTCCTTGCTTGGAATAAGCTGTCCGCCATAGCTTCTGCATTCATTTATAAAGAAAAACAGAAATATAAAATAGATTTTCTGTCTCTAATAAAATATTTTTATTTTCTGAATATATTCTTCACCTCAATACAAAGCAGGGGGCAACAGAACTGCTTGAACGATTTTGTACAATCTAAATACTCTTGTGGCAGAGCCCTCTCTCTTCCCCTCTTTTGGATCTTTCTAGTCATTATTTACTCTCTCCTGCTAAATTCTTTCTGCAGCTACTTTTCCTGACGACAGCAGCAGCCTGCAAGTGTCAGGCACATTTATCCTCCTTCTATATTTATCCATAGTCTTTTGTAGATTGTGTAAAAAAGATACCTAAATCAGACTGAAAGAGGTAAGGAGGAAAGGTAGCAATTCAGAAGGAAAAGTAACCACTGGAGTAAGCGAATGTACTGTCAGGATCAAACAGAAAATTGGTCAAATTTTGTAGGGGATAAGAACAGATAATCTGTGAAAACTTGGAACAAAGAGAAGTTGAACCATCTCCAGGTTCCTAAGACAACCGGGACGTCCGAACAACAGATTGATTAGGACTTCTTAATGAAACTGTACATCTCAGCTTAATTTTACCTAGCTATGCAGGTATCCAGTAAAAATAGTCTTAGAGGACAGACTGTCTTTATCTCAGCTGCTGACTGTCCACAGCCCAAGCTACACGCTCTGACAATGGCCTTCCTCAGCAAGCATGAATTTGAAGTTCTGAAAGGATAAGGTCACGATTTGCTAGGTTACTGCAATTCCTTTAGCCTTTTCATCAATACTAGAAGGAGATGCATGGATCATATTCTTGTTTCAAACCGACAGACTTGCAAAAATGTATCCAATTCCATGATGAGCAGTGTGTGTAAAGATTAATTTCTATGACTTCAAATAAAATTTGTATCTTAAAATTCTGTCTAAAAGAAGGCTTCATGATGAAAAATGGCAACACATTGTGCAAAGGCCCAGTTATTCTGAAGCAACTTTTTCATCGAAGCAGGTTCTCATCAATATAAGTATTGTTTTATACGAATCTACAAACAGTAACTGAAATCATACAAGGTGAGATCTAGGGATCCAAAAGAAGAGGGACTAGAATATTTTTCTACACTGTAGGAAACTAGATAAAACATAGAGTGAAATCTGTAAATATTTTCACTTTGGAATGCCTTAAAGAAGCACAGGGGCTTCAGCTGTGGCCCAGTTATTTGTGATTACGGTGTCAATTCTAGACATTTCAATCATAAAGAAAAAAGAAGTAAATTACAGGCTAATTCTGTTTGCATGAGTCATACATACTTATGGCATGCCTTTAAAGGCTTATTCCCCTCTAAACAAGGGAGATTTATACCTGTAAAGTAAATAGTGTCAGGGCACAGACATGGGCCCTGAAGGTGAATTCCATATGCCGTTATGCTGTTTGAATAATCCTTGAGGTGCTCACAGCACATACCAACTAGCAGTCCCCCAGCAGCCATTCCCAAGGAGCTGGTTGGATCTCACCACCCTGGATGATGAAAGAGTTTGATAGCTGGTACATGGATAAAGTTTGCTAGAGGATACACATTAACACTGTTTAGTTTACACATACAAATATCACCTTAGTGTCCTATATATATCTCAGATGAGATGCTCAGCTTTCCCTGTTTTTTTTTTTGAAATGTGGTTTTGGAAAGGAGACAAGCAGCAAATGTGCAGAAGTCCCACAGTGGATACTTATCTTGTATTTTTTGAGGGGAAAATTGAGTAAGAAAAAGAGTTATGATGCACTTAACTGCTTTCAGTAGTAATACAGGGTGTGTGGGGGTGTTGGATGTATAAAACGATCAAGCACAAACGTGGAACTCTATGAAATTTAGGAGTTTAAATGAAAACGATGTTCCATGTCAAGCTCTGTGGAATAAAAACAACACTGAAATACCCACATGTTTCATTACATTATTTCTTCAGGTTTTGACAAGCTGTAGCTGAGAATCACTATGCTAAGTACAGAAATGTTACTCTTCAAGCACACAGGAGAGAAGGAGCTTTCCAGCTCACTTGTAATGGGCGTTTTCTCACCATGCAGAAGCATTCCCAGCCAACCTGCTCTGAACATCTCCCTAGCCTCACATCTACCTGTTCCATCTTCCTTCACTTTCACCAGTCTCCCAGTGCAACATGGAAAAACTGTGGCACTTACTGGGTCTCAGAAGACTAGTTGAGTTTGAACAGTGCAGAATTGATCCTACAGTCTGGGCTCATGTGCTGAGCACAGTAAGAAGACCACAGAAGTTCTGGCTTGCAAACAGTCGGACAGTCAATGAGGTTTCTCTTCTGCAATACTGTCAGCAATAGTGGCAAGGTTTCAACCATCTTTTTAGGGAGAGGGAAGGCTGCAGAAAGAGTGGCTTGTTGAACCTCCTAGCAAGCACATAGAAAAGGCATGATGTGGAACTGCAAATTTTCTTGAAAAAAAACAAGGGCTTATAGTAATAAAATGACATTTATTGTCCACAGAGAACACGAGAACAATAGAAGAAACTAAAATACATATTTTTTTTCTGGGATTGGAATTCAGGTGGAGAGTTGTTTTGGTACTTAAATAGCAAACCACTGCAAGTAGTAATTAGTGGGAAACTACAGGTTTTAGCTTGGAGTTCAAGTGTCATTTAGCTGGGCTTCTGTACAACTCCAGTAATATAATGTCTAGACACCAATAACTAAAGTGGAATCAGTAAGGGATAATATAATGATTTATTTACTGAAGTCTTTGTGAAAGCACTTGAATTTTAAATGCTCAGCATCTGCAGAGACCTCCCACACTCAATATTTCAAATTACTCTTGCCTTTCCCTAGATCAACTTCATGAATTAAACTTGTACTTATTCTGTTCTACCAGTTAAAAAATAATACTTCTTCCCACATCAGATCAACCACTGTACTTTTTAGCTTCTTAATATGATTAGGCTGAGCTGCCCTTTACGGAGGTGCTTTGCATTTTTTGTTGTGCAACAGTAACACTTAATCAGCTACTGGAGAGTTCCATATGGCATCTGCTCTGCTTACTTCCTTTGGGATGGAGGTGAATATTTCTGTTTTAATCTTTCGAAACTATGATTCTTAAGAAATCGTTTTAACAATAACTGCAGCAATCTGTTGGAGAGGCGAGGAGGGGAGAGGAGAGGAGGGGAGAGGAGAGGAGAGGAGAGGAGAGGAGAGGAGAGGAGAGGAGAGGAGAGGAGAGGAGAGGAGAGGAGAGGAGAGGAGAGGAGAGGAGAGGGAGGGGAGGGGAGGGGAGGGGAGGGGAGGGGAGGGGAGGGGAGGGGAGAAAAAGAAAGAGGGGAAAAGAAAAAGGAAGAAAAGGAAAAGGAAAAGCAAAGGACAGAGAAAAGAAAAAGGAAAAGGAAAAGGAAAAGAAAAAGAAAAAGGGAAAGGAAAAGGAAGAGGAAGAGGAAGAGGAAGAGGAAGAGGAAGAGGAAGAGGAAGAGGAAGAAAAAAGGAAAAGGAAAAAAATTACAAAAAGAAGGCAGAGAGATCAGAAATTTGCTTACTTTGACCAAAAGACCAGTACTGTACAGGATCTTCTGCCTCTTGTGAATCTTGTGTGTATCCAGAAGGAAATGGTAATTGGCAGATAGAACAAGCAACTGACAGCCATGGTCTCATCCCTTAATCTATGCAAATCTGTCATAACAGAGTGGAGAGAGATAAAATAACAAGAGTATGAGAAATTTAAATTTAGACTTACTGTAATTTTAGACCAAAGATGGCTACTGCCTGAAGGAAAGACCCAATTACTAAGTGCCAGATGTTGCAACTCAGAAAACACATCTGTAGCATGGGAAAATAAGTAGGAAATCCTCTCAAAGATAAAAATGCCAGATGATAAGGCGTTTCAAAATTGAATTAATTTCATCACATATGGTTATGCTTTCAGAAGCATTGAACGTCTTTTGAACAACCTAAGTGGAGGGTGTTGACCAAAAATAAATTTGTTTTTAGAAGTAACTGTTTACCACATATCTTTAAAGTAAAGTGTTTGTTTATTTGAAATAAAGAAATGGGAGAGGTTGTTTTTTTAATTAAATAAAACATGAGCAGGATCCATCTGCTTACTTGCTGTGTGTTGACAAAACCTAGGAGTATTTAAAAAAAGGCAAAAAGAGGGAGATCTATCTAACTTGCAGTAGGCAATTATCTGATGACATCTCTGCTAGTGAAGAAGGGAACCCACAAGCTTCAATTTCCTTCTGTTACACCTGGAATTGTCAATAGAAAATTGTACACTTTGTTTTGTTTTCAGATATCTGAAGGAGAAGGGAATTGTCCTGTCAGGCTCCCAGTCTGAATAACTAAATCAAATATTCTGTGAACCTAGATCAAGAACACATTCGAGGCCACGAGACAGAGTTCACGGGCAATGCTCCGCTCCTATACATTACTGGTTACATTTAGCTGATGTGACTGCACATCTTAGTCATACTCCTGAAGTATAGAATTGTTTTATCTTACTATTTCACTGTGCTCTACTAAGTTCGTTTTTATAAGCAATGTATAGTTTTAGACTAAGCTGCTGATCTTTTTTAAAGGTTTTTTTCCTCTAACAGTCTGTCTTTATCGCTAGTCAGCTGACTTATCATTAGTCAGCTGATTTAATACACAGTGGTCATTTATATTATTTGGCAGGGCCAGGAATGGGATTTGCCTTAATCCATTATAATTAATTTTGAGAGATTCTGTATGTCACGTTTGCATTAATGAAGATATAGGGAGAAGAGAGTGAAAGAAAGAGGATCTAGAAATTAATTTTTGAAACAGGTGCATTAAATATGACAAACCCTAGTATTGTCTACTCCTGGCTTCCAGCATTTTTGTGATCTTCAGGCTACAGATATGTATCAGGAACACATACACACAAATAGCTCTGGTCCTAGTTCCACTTCAAATAACCAAATCCTTCAATATGGCTTCACCATGAGACAGCTGTGCCTCACTAATCTGGTGGCATTTTACAAGGGATAGACTCCATCAGTGGACAAGGGAAGAGCTACAGATGCGATCTACCTAGACTTCTGTAAGGCCTTTGATAGTTCCCCACAACATTCTTATCTCTAAATCGAAGAGATGCAGGTTTCATAAATAGAATGATAGATGGATAAGGAATTGGCTGGGTGGCCACTTCCAAAGAGTTGTAGTCAGTGGCTTTCACAGTCCAAGTGAAAATCATCAACTGGCATCCCTCAGGGGTCCAAACTGGGACCAGTACTATTTAATATCTACATCAATGACATAGACAGTGGGATGGAATGCACCCTCAGCAGGTTTACAGACACCAAGCTGAGTGGTGCAGTTGATTCCCTGAAGGGAAGGGATGCCATCCAGAAGGACCTTGACAGGCTGGAGAGGTGGGCCTGTGCGAACCTAATGAAGTTCAACAAGGCCAGGTGCAAGGTTCTGCACGTGGGTCGGGGCAATCCCCAATATAAGTACAGATAGGAGGATGCACTGAAAGCAGCCCTGCAAAGTACTTGAGGATACTGAAGGATGAAAAATCAGACATGAGTCGGCAATGTGCACTTGCAGCCCAGAAAGCCAACCGTATCCTGGGCTGCATTAAAAGAAGCGTGGCCAGCAGGTCGAGGGAAGTGATTCTCCCCCTGTACTTCACTCTGATGGGACCCCACCTTCAGTACTGCATCCAGCTCTGGGGTCCACAGTACAAGAAAGATAAGGACCTGTTGGAGTGGGTCCAGAGGAGGGCTACAAGAATAATCAGAGGGTTGGAACATCTCTCCTATGAAGAAATGCAGAGACAGTCGGGATTGTTCAGCCTGGAGAAGAGAAGGCTCTGGGGAGACCTTATTGTGGTATTTCAATACATAAAGGGGGCTTACAAGAAAAATAGAGGGAGACTTTTTACCAAAGCCTGTATTGACAGAACAAGGAACGATCGTTTAAACTGAAAGGGGATAGGTTTAGATTTGGCATAAGGAGGAAATTTTTTGTGATGAGGGTGGTAAGACACTGGAACAGTATGCCCAGAGAAGTTGTGGGTACCCCATTCTTGGACGCATTCAAAATCAGTTGGATGGGGATTTGAGCAACCTGGTCTAGTGGAAGATGACCATGCTCAGAGGCAGGGATGGATAGTCTTTAAAAATTCCTTCCAATCCAAACCATTCGGTGATTCTATGGATATCTTCTAGATGGCTAGCAAACTGGAATTGTTTCCCAAAAAAAGTCCTTTCATTCTAAAATTTCTCAGTGTATGCTAGCTAGAAGAGCTGGGAGACTGCTGAATATATAGGTGATCACAGAGGTGGCAGGAGTACACAAAATACCTTCACTTTTATGGGGTAGCGGTGTCTGTTGAAATAAGGAGTTGTATGGCAAAACTCCATTAGCGACATTGCTCGAAGTTCTTAATGAGACCAGAGCCACCATGTTGTACTAGCTTCTGTGCAGGGGTGGGAGTGGTGGGTGGAGTGGTAGTCTTTATCTGAAATGCATGGGAAGGATAACAAGGATATATAGAGTTAGAATTATTTGTGTGTGGAAATACAGAAGGAATTTGTCAGAATCTAAACAGAAAGCTGCAGTTCTTGGAAATATTTTGCCCATTGAACAAGACTGCGTCTCGGGGTCCCAGTCATGTATAATGCTGGGCAGTGATGTCTGCCTGAAATATCCTTAGATTCTTATTTTCAAATACAATTTTGTGAGTTGATGCTGATCACTCAATATGTATATAATGACCATCTATTAAACAGTATTTCATAATGCCTAAAATTTTTCAACATCTTTTTGATAAATCTGTCTATATTGGATAGAAACCACCATAACGCTTTCTCCTTCCCATGTTGTACTCAAGTTTACAATACAGTGTACTGGGCATTTTCTGGGTATTTGATTTTAATATAGTAAAGTTAATGTTGCATACTTTTATCAAATAGACAATAAAACTAATTCAGATCATGAGCATTAACAAAATCCTGTCTTCTGGAAAATTAAGACTATTTCTCCTGTGGTTTTAAGAGAAAACAAAGCAAAGCGTACTTTCCTCCAGCTCTTACTTTCAGTTCATCCACCCTTCAGAGATTTTCCGGTTAAAAGAAAACTGAGCTCCCTCAGTTTCCAATGGGCACATTTTCTTTCGAGAAAGTCCATGTACTGCCGCTTTAAGATTAACTCTCACCTTGTGGCAAATGGAAACCAATGAAGAAATCAGACTCCAGTAACTGCAGTGGAATAGCTTTCAACAACTTTTTATTAGGAACAGGAAAATCGTAATTAAAGTGCTGCAAATGTACTTATGGAAACCATAGAAAACACAGGGGTCTTTGATTGACGTAAGAAAAACTCGGAGACCTTCTGTTTTTCCTTTGCCTAAATGAAGTGGCTCACGGTATAAATAAAATTGATTGATTTGGGGCAGGATTTAGGAGCCTGAGTTCCACTGACAGTCAGTGGGATTTATCCCAAGTCTCTTAGTCATTTCTGGGAATCTCAACCTTGAGAAAGATCTATTGTTAAACATACTGCTTGCTGTTTGTTTTTTTTTTCCTTCGCTCTGTATAGCAGAGACATGCATTTTCATTATTAATCGATGGTTCATTCCCTACATTCTATACTCACATGGGTATTTTCATTGACTTTGAAATAAGTATCTTAAAGAACATGTTCTGTTTACAGATTTTACAGACCAAGAGCTTCTGTACAGACAAACAACTTTTCAGACATAAACATATTACATGATACCAGCATCTGTTGCAATTCTGTAGGATGCAATAATGTAACCAAAATAAAAATGAATGCATTAACGTAGCCTATAAAGTGATAAATAGGTACCAAGCTTGACTATATGCTGACAGTTGATGCTGAAGAAATACGGATTGGCCATTTGGATTTTCTCAAAAATGTGAAATTTATTTATAGCTGTTGCTTTTTATACTGGAATAATGCTTCCTAAGCCTTATGGCAAGTCTTTAAAGTTTAGGGGTGCCTTTGAGAAGGAAATATAACTGACTGCAAATTATCAGGCTGTCACACGGGGTAGGGAAAAAATCTGGTCATTATGTCCTGGGACTAGAGTCATCATTATGGAAGCCAAATAGATGGTCTAAGGGGAAAGAATAGCTGTCACGTTACGTGCAGCTCTTTGAGTGACAATTATGGAATGGATAGGAGTGAGTGAAGGCACTGAAATTTTTCTGACTTTAGCTGTCTCCCTTATCTAATTTATCATCATTATTTTCATCCTTTCTTTTCTACCTTCCACTCTTTCTAATAATCTCTTTCTTTTTATTTCTTTTTTTCCCCTTTGTGGAAAATCTTCCACTGGGTTGGTTTCCAGAATAAGAGTTGTTCCTGTGAGCAGAACTAATACATACATTGGGAAATCCTTCTAATGGAAGCATGTCTGCCACCAGCAAAAGAAATATCTTTTTTTCTTGATATAGTTAAGCCATCCATTGGAGTGACAGATGCTCTACCCAGAGAAAGGAAAGGTCTTTTTGCTTCTGTAAACGTATAAATTGGTGCTGAATAATTTCAGGTTGAGCTAGGCCTTTCATGTCACAGTTATTGTAGGACAAAGTACACATTTTTTAATTTCCTGCTAACAAAGTTTGACAAGAAACGGCTTTGTAGTATATGCATAACTTCCAAGTTTCCTTCCTAACAAAATTGTTCCCTATTTTTGATTTCTAATTATTTATCTCTTTGTCCTGTCAAAGCTCTTTCTTCTGTAACACTGCCGACCAGATTTTGATACTTGCAGTTGTCTCAGGAAGCATAACTTAGACCTGCTTTATTCTGAAAATATTATGAAACTCAGCAGTTTCATAACTGTCAACATAATGATATAACCTAGATGGTTTGTACAAAAACAAAAGGATAAAATGTGGCCAGGAATATCTTTTAACAGTTGATAACTAATGCTTTATTCTGCCTGACCGTTCCCAGGTTTCAGAGAAAACGTGTCTTTTGCCACATTGCTGGGGAGAGTCAGCATAGGGAACCGAAGTGGCAGGTTTTAGCTTTGCTTTCATGTCTTCCTCTCAATTCTTTCCCTCTGACTTTGATTTAAAAGTTACAGGTTTAGACTTCAAACATAGCACTGGCCTATCTGAACCAGCCTGTCCTTGTTTCCTCAAAAGGGATGAGTGATACATCCAGCTTTACTGAGTTCTTCTTTTTAATTTAGTCAAATATTTCTTTTCTTCCTCCCTGTTTCTTTTGCAATAAATGTACACAAAGTCTCATTCCTCTGAAAGCAACAAGAAGAAAAAGAGAGAAACTGCTTTGTAAAGCAACCAACATTTCAATTTACTCCTAAATAAGTGCTCTTTCCAGGGCTATGACCTGTACTTCTCTCTTGGCATGCAGGGATCTGGGTCCTTACAGACATTCTCAGAAACCTGCACCCAAATCAATGCCTCCAACTTATGCGTTTTCAAGTCAGCACGTCTCCATCTTCCACAAGCTTCTCTGTGCTCTGGGCTTTGACCTTTGTCATTACAAAAAGAGATTTTATAATTGTTCACTCATTTCTCCTGAATGAAGGATGTGAGTAACATATTCCACTCAGCAAAGTCAGACACTACCACCAACAACCACCAGAATCCACAGCTACCATCTCTGATGTCTCTAAAATTTTGCTAAATAGAGGTCCTTCTCATCTATTATATACATTATGTGACTCTCCTGATTCAGAGTATAATGCCTTTAGGGGAAAGATCTCCTCATAATACATGTATGTAGATGGGGCAGCGTGGTTGTAATCTCAAATGGTATATTTATACCTCCATGCAAACAAATTATTAATGAAAATGAAAGATTTTAAGTAAATACAGAAGCAATTCCAGCTTCTTGTTTAAAGCCATGCATAGTTCTTCATAGTTTGTAAAGCAGGACTTTGAAATATTTAATGCTTTTGTACAATAATTATTATTTTCCTTGTGTTTATTTTTTCCTTAAGCTGCTATATAAAATACATAGCTGTTCTATAAAATATATTTTTCAGCACCACGTTCAGTGTCTGATACCCAGAGTTGGTATTAGCCAAATAAAATAAGGATTTGGGTAAAAGAGAACACAAAAAAAAACCCCGAGCACCTCAGAAAAGGATAAAAGGACAAAATTAAGAAAAACAAGAGAAAAGGCAGACAAAAGTATGGATGAGGCATGCAGGCCTAGGAATTTGTAATGTTCCCTGGTTGCAGAATCTGTCATTGCCTGAAGCACCAGGCTGATATGCGAATTGCACCTTTTCAAGGTGAGAACACTTAAGGCACAAAACAAGGGTGGAGCGAGAGTGAGTAGAATTCACACCAGACAGATGTGTGAACTCACCTAGGGAGCAGTAGAGACAAAGGTTCCTCTCAGAAACATTACAGCCAAGGCATAATAAAGCTATTAAGGACACAGAAAACGAGAGTACAGTTTAAGTTCAGTGCACATTAAATATTGAGAGCTCAGACAATACTAACATTTGAAGAGACTTTCGCAATTTCTGTTCAGTACCAGCAGCCCTACAAGTTTTTGACATTTTTTTAACGTGAATTTGAGGCTGTGGTGTAGAAAGCAAAATGTATGAATAACATTGCAAACCATGAAATAGTGGGATCAATGCATTTTAGCATAGGCTTTCTTATTTAATTTCTAGCAAACATCTCTGTTCTCATTGCTGACAGCTTCATTTACGCTGGCTTGACTGAAAGATGAGCACCCAAAATTGCCGCAGCTCTGTACTGTACCTCGCAGCACAGAATGTAAAGCAGAAGTGGCAGCTTGAGCCAGGAGAAATCATGGATATAGGAGAACAGGGACATTTTTCAGAAATATGTATCTTTCACCAACTTATTTTCAGGTAGAAATTATATCTTGAAGTTTTAAAGCTTAGCCTCTACTGGATAGAGAAACATCTTGTATGATAAAAGTAAACGATTTCCTGCCCCACACACTCCTCTCATCTATCCAAATCCTTCTGCTCCATTCACCGTTTCAGTTTAATATGTTCTCTGAGACAAATGCAGCCATTTCAACCCCCCTTTCTCTCAGTAAGAGACATTAGAAATGAAACTGTCAGTAATGAAAATGATGGTGCTTCCTGTGTATTAAAATATTTGCTGAAATGAAGTGAGCCCTACTTTTCAGTAATATGCTGTGTTCCGTAAGCAATCTGATTGCTTCTTGTCCCTATGTACAGAAGCAGAGTTCCTAAGATGAAGCTGCTGGTGGCATTTGGAGTGCTTTGTACCTGGAACCTGATAAAAAAGATCTGTCTAAAATTTTTTACAGGTTCTGCAATGCCAACCTATCAATATTGCATAAGGCAATGGGGCTATTGACTGTGGTCTAGGCTAGTTCCTGCTGCTACGTTTTATTTGTATGCAACACAACCGCACACTGAAGGACATTGTTGGTAGCAAGCCAGGTTGCTGCCTTAGTAGCACCTAGTGTTTACCAATACATCGCTGATGAATAGGTCTTGGGGTTAGCAGGTAGGTAAAGACTTCAGGCTTCACTGACAGCTCAGAGACACCAGGATCAAGCACAAAGAGTTTTTGAAGTCGCCAGTTTGAAAACATGTGAAATCCTGAATGGCAGCTGCTACCCTGAGCTGTGAGAGAATACAGGTGGGAGGAAAAGGGAAAAATGATAGACTTGCAGTGATTTGGAGTTTCTTCTATGGGCAGCAGTGGGGTTGAATCAAGCTTAAACAGCCTTATGTCTATCTCTGTCCCGGTAAAGCCGCACACATTCCCAAGGCTCCTCTGCCTGTGGAGACACTGCAAGGGCAGCATTACCTTTATCTCTTCTGATCACGGGCAAAGAAAGCAAACCCACTCATGCAGATACAGTGAAGGCAAAGCCAGTCTGTTGAACGCAGGCACTTAGAGCCCTTTAGCAGATTAGTCCTAATAAAAAGAATACCATATTTCCTAACTGGTCCATGGAGAAGATCTGGTCTCCTCAGTTTAGGTGCATAGACTTTGACAGCCAGGATCCATCCCCTCGTCCAGATTATCAGACACACTCCCCTGCCTCGCTGTGCCGTGGGCACCCCCACCTCAGGTCCTAAACGCTGTTTGATCAGGAGCAATCATCGCAAACAAATGGCAGTCATCCTGTAGCTGAGAGAGTGCTTACTCTAAAACCCTGTCATAAACTGGCTGACAGAGAATATCTTGGAGGGGTTTTGTATTCACAGGATGCAGAGATAAACGAGGTCTTTCCCTCTAAAGGGTTATTGTCCTTCACCCTCCTCCCTGCAGGCAGACCTTTGCACTCTGGAAAGCTCAGCTGAAATCAGTATCGTTCAACAGGGTCACAGGGCTTCAGAGCTCGTATAGAATCAGAGGATAATTAAGGACAAGACACAAGAAGTGCATTACAGACAGTGGTTGGCAATAAGAGAGAGGGACAAGATTACAAGCAATCCTGCCATTATGTAGGCTAACAGTGTGCACAGCTTGACAGTTCAATATATAGCTTGTAAATTGCATACAATTTTATAGTTCCAAAATATTATACTGAATCAGTACTTCAGCAAATCCCACTAATCCTTGCCCTGGATCTAACAGTACACCCACAAAAGCATCATACTGCCTTACTCCTTTTGAGGTGCCTGGCATTTTCTAAGTTCCAGGGCAGGCAAATTTTCTCATAGCAATAACTCTTTCAGATCCCAATCCTTATCCTTGTTCCACAAAACCAGATTCACACAGCTCCACAGCACTGCAGTGGAGATTCAGTGAGAGGTTCAGGATCACATCTGCAAAACCAGCTTCCTTCCCTGTATATCTTAGCTACCATTTAAAGAAAGTAGAGCTGAATATGTGTGTGGAGGAGGTGGGGGTAAGTTCTCCCATTGGGAATAGCAGCCGCTTGTGTATAAAAAGCTAACAAATTATAAGAATAACTTAGAAAAGGCATAACTTCAAATTGTTGTATTGAAACTACCTATCACTGTCAAATACATCAACCAAAATTACTTAGCGTTTGCATGTAGTGAAAAATATCACTGTAGAAGTCTGACATGTTGCTGTAGATTATCAGTTCTGTCTATCTTGCTACAGAAAAACAGTTAGCTGGAAACTATGATGGACAGGAATGAGACCAGAAAGGAAAGAAAAAGCCAAAGATGGTGAGTTAGAGATGCCATCAAACCCCGGGGTTCTCGATTTGGTGCTGTGCTTTTCTGCCACAGTCACCCCTTCCAGTACTCATCCTGGCAGCTCCCTGGCACAACCTCACCCTCCTCCCGGGCTCTGACAATGGTTTATGTATCATCAAACAGGGCAGATGCACTCCCTTAGCCAAGGACTTCAACGCCTTGGAAAGGAAAAGGCCTTGACCTGTATAACACACCTCAGTTTGCAGTTGTACTCTATTTTGCCAGAGTTTATAATGAGACAGAACATGGAAGTTTCTACACAGCCTACAATGGACTTCTTAAAAAAAGCTGGGATACATATGTTTCACATCAGCTTCCTCTGATCTGTGTTATATGAGAAATGGAGGCCCAAAGAGAAATCCATATATCACAGATTATGTATCAGGTATTGCAGAAGCTACCTGCAAGTATCAGAGTTGATGAATGACCAAAGAAAATGTCTGTGTTGCTGAGGACCTAATATTTGGATTGAATTGAAGGAGATTATCATGAAAGCTGCTGAAAAGCTTCAAATTATAAACTTTCTGATAACTGTAATTGTATTTCATTAAAGATTTGTATGGATCTCTTTATATTCCTCGGGTGTTTCAGCAAGCACAATTATCTCAAATATCTCAGTCACAAACTAATTCAAAATGCAAATAAATTACCCTACGACTTCACAGAAGAGATCTTATTATTCAAATAAAATCATTACTAGATAATCAGCGTAATTTTGTAGAGACGATGTGCAAAATCAAAGTGTGCATTTTAAAATCCGTGAGTGAAGCCTTAGCCCTAATAAATCAGTAGGAATTTGGCAGCTGATTTAAAGGGGAACAAGATTCTACTAAATATCATTATTTCAATAAAACATATGAGCTCAAGTCATGATGGCAAACACGTAATAATTTTATGTCTATCCAAAATCTGTTAATTCACATTCCAGGAATAAAAAAATCCAGAGTTGCTCAATGCTCACATTTGAATGAAAAATTCTTTTATTTCAATAATATGAGAAAGAACAAAGATTCAGAGGACTCTCTTCTTCCTGTAACTCATTAGAATATAGATGCTCTCTACCTTAAGCTGAAACTCTAGACTAAACTCACAATGCACTGTCTGCTCATAGAAAATACCATCTGTTGCACAACTTTGCGTTTTCTCAATTTGAGATGGTGCTTCGGAGTTGGTTCTGTTACATCAGCTCCCCTGAATGTAAATATTGAAAGAGAACAGATGGATTTTTCAAGATGTCCAAATCGTGTATTATTTTTCCTAGAGAATAGTAATTTCTTCATTCTCTGCAATATTTTTCACAGTAACTTGGCATCCACTTGTACTCAGACAGCAGTAGGGTGAATATGGTGTAACAGTTTGCTGATAAATGCTCCCACCCAGATCTGGACACTCACCTGCTCTGCTGCAAGCATAAGACTGAAGACAAATATGTTAATATATCTTCAAGAAGAGATATAATTTTATATCCAGCAGCTCTTACAACTTTTCTAATCTCCCCCAATGATTTATGGCATCACACAAAAGACATCATTCTCACTTGCAAATGCTCTTCCAGAATTTGTGATGTTGCAGAAAGCAGAAATACCAGTAGGTTAAATGGATCACTCTGGATGGCTCCATGATGCCAATTTTCTCACTTTATTGTTGCAGGGTAGATCAGTTACAGGACTGTGCATTAGTTACTGTGTTCGCTATTTCTAAATTAATCTTCTCACCTAACTGACTCTGTCAGACCTTTCTTAATGGAGGAATGTGCACTGAAGAGGTATGGGACACTTTTGGTTTGCCAATCTAGTAAATTTGATAATAGCCCAAAAAGGACTCTAGATTCCTTTCTCTTGAGTTTCTTACTCACTTATATATTAATTATGTATATTATTATATTACCATAGAATATATAATAAAAAAAATGTAGTTTCATTTTAATCTAAGTACAGTGACTCAGGAGTTCTCCTTAAGGACCACTAAGAAGCACTGTAGCTGGCACACAATGTCCACATTCTTTCACAAATGCCAGAAGCATTGCTAATATGAATGCCTCTTTGTACTCTGTCTCCCTCAAAACAGTGGTCTTCACAGAGGAGTCATTCAAAGTATACTAGTATAATCAGAGTGGCCGATGCCAAAGTGAGGATGCATTCCCATCTTTCTCCTGAGGGCTCCAGGTGGGACAGAGCCAAAAGGGAAGGATTGGCTTCTCATGGGGAGAAAGAAAAAGAAAAAGAGTCAATGGACAGGCTTGAGATATATTCGATTTATATATGTTCTTTTATGATAAGTGGGTTGTCTCTGTTAAGAAGAAGAAATCTTATAATCACAGAATCACACAGAATCACAGAATGTTAGGGATTGGAAGGTACCTCAAAGGATCATCTAGTCCAATCCCCCTGCCGGAGCAGGACCACCTAGATTAGATCACACAAGAAATGTTGAGGAAGATTTAATAATTTTATGAAGGCATTGAAATATGGGGCAGCTAACTATGTCTGACTGCGTATTGACTCTTCGTCCTCTGTTAAATCAATCACTTGCCACATTGGGCTGCAAATGCCACAGGTTTAGGAAAATAACTAGGAGAGAGAGCCTTCATAGTGGGTTTCTTATAGGTGAAAAAACCCTGTGCACTTGTTGCACTCCTGTTCAGAGTGCAGAAATCACCATGGAGCTGAACTTGTTAGAAATGGTGGGGCGGGCACTGTGAGGGCCCGTGAGCACGCAGTGGGACGGGCTGCCAAGGCAGCTGATGCTGTAGAGCGGCTCTGCCTGGGGTGAAACCTCTCTGCCACAAAGGATAAACACAAAACCCATGGGACTTAGTCTCAAATTGGAAAGAAGGTGCTACTGCAGAAGCTGTGAAACAGTCAGGTACCCTAATGGTCTTTTACTAAGCAGCTAGATAGGAGAACTGTGAATAGTTACCTAAAGTATGGAGAAGGGGCAGTCATGTACTTAATCACACTCTTTTCTGCTTTCAGTAAAGGGTTCTTCTTCAAGTTAATGGTATCTTTGTGACTAAGGGAAGAATATTAACTCTCTGAGAATCAGGCAGCCCAGGTTTATCCTTGTTGATGAGGGCTTGAGCTGGTCCTTCTTAATGATCTCAAAAATGTAAATCCAGACTTGCATAATGACCGTCAAGCACAGGACAACTAAGCAAAACCTTAAGGATAAGGGTCAGGGTTTGCATTTTGCCTGTTCAACTCAATTAAGTTAACCAGTCAACCAAGAAAACAAACTCTCTAGTCAGAGCTTATTTCTCTCAAGTCCAGGCATATCCACTGTGGAGCTACAAGGAGTTTGCCTAAACTTGCCATCATGGCTGTTTAACACAGGAGGATTCCAGAGAAATAAATATCTCTGTTTTCCAGCTAGTTTATGGTCCCTTAACAGCAAGGCTTAGAAGATGGCCGATCATTTTCAGGGAAATGTGACCTGAAAAAATAGCACCATTAAAAAGAGGTTTTTACCACTTCATATTGTAAGGTTGAATATGTACTGGACAGGCACGCCACAATTCAAAGTGTAATTCTACTTTCAGGTGTTGTATTCTCTCATGAAGGCTCACAGACTTTATAAAGTAATCTCTCAAGAGATGAGGGCTCACAGTATAGGGCTGTGCTAAGGTTCTTCCAAAAATAAAGAACCAATAGAGAGATACCCTACTGAGTGAGAATATTGCAAGGAAACAGCGTGTTATGGAAAACTACATCATCATTTTATACCTAAGCAACAACAAAAAGAAAGGAAAGATTGTTCAAACTGCAAGATGTGCAGCAAGACTGTCATCAGAACAGGAACTAGTAAGTGAAACTGAAAAATACTAAATTGCCTTTCTTCAGATACAGAGTTATGGGGTCTGAACCGCCTCCTTTGCACACCCTCTGAAGGCATTAGGAGTGACACAAAGAATGCAAGATCAGGAGCCTGCAGCAAAACCAGGACTTAGCTCAGCCGCTCAGGGAATTTATGTTCTCTCTGCTCAGATAAATTAGAATAACAAATATTGGGAGAGACTAGACAGGGAGTTCACCTTGTTAAATGGTTACCATTTGTGCCCAAGTAGAAACAGAAAGTAACAAGATTATGTCTGATTTACAGTCAATTCTTTACTCTACTTGGAAGAAATAATGATCATTCCTGTCTTCATGTGCACCTTTAAGTCTGTACCCATGTAAGAGGTACACTTTTTAAGCCGAAGCTTTCATTGTTTAATTCATTATTTATGTTAGTGTTAGCATTAATATTTCATATCCATTGACCATCTGTGAGATAAAAGAGAAACTCAAGTTTTAAAGTCAAAGAAGCAAATATATAAAACTGTATTTTCAAATATAAAATTGCTACATACAAAAAAATAATGCAGGAGAAGTTCTTGTTCGCTGCATATAAACTTCATTAGTAATCCAAAAGCTAAGATAACAAATCCCAAAGGTCAAATCTTCTAAGTGATCTGGGTGAACATGGAATCATTCTGTGGGCATCTCTCAGTGCTCTTAAGTACAGTCTCCTGGGCCTTAGTGATATTAGATCTTTTAAGCCTGGCAGATCTGATCCTTCTCATTTCTCTCATGAATCATAGAAGAACTCTGCCAAGATGCACTGGATATATCCACGGCTTCCTTTGCCCGTTATGCAAAACTGTAAAACATCTCACACAGCTGCCATTATGCAGCAGGTACTTATTCACATTAATAATCTTTCATTTTTTCAGTCAGAACAAGAAGTAGACTGCAGCAAGGAGAACTGCTATAATGCAACTTTCTCATCTGAGCATCAAGATATTTTCGCAATCGACAACATAGACACAGAGGCATAGCAAAGAACACACCAAAGCAGCAAATGTCTGAGACGTTCTGGTAGCTGGTGCTGCTGCAGCTCCTCAGTCTGGGGTGAGCAGGTCCAGAAGAAGTAGCTGCAGCAGCTGGCAGGAGGCAGAGGGCCAGCTGAGACAGCAGCCCAGATGCCAAAATGTCTCATTATGGTCCTGTACAGACATGCTTAGTTTAGCCCATATTCAGTATCATAACAGATAATTTTCTGTTTCCTTTAAATTTTGTTATTGATATAGGACTCCAGATTCCCCCTTACTGTTTTATTGAGACAATCTTTCAACTTTACATCTTGTGATTCTAGCTACTAAATTGCGAGAGAGGATAAAGTATAATTTTCAGTAGAACTGTGGTATGTATTATTTGCACACAATCTCTCAAAAACAAATCCTGGTTTTCAATTAAGTCTCTACTAATCTTTTCTTAGTGTGCTATGCAACATCAGCTAATGGGAAAACTAGTAACTGTTATATGTATATATGCATGTAATAGACTACTAACTGTGATATAACATTGATGGTTTTAGGCATTGTCTTTAAATATGAAAATCCAAATAAAAACCTTTCAAAAGCATGAGTACGTGGATGGATTATATTTTCTCTTCTCTTAATGTACAAACTCCTAATCTGTGAGGAGATTTACCAGGAATGTTGTGTTCTGTGTTTTAAAAATTTGAGTCCAACTTCTCAGAGCACTGTCTCGTCTTACTATCACTTGCAAAAACTTCTATTTTCTTTGGACTTCCATTGAGGTCTGCTTTTCCTTTACAGAGGTTTTCCTGAAAGAAACTTACTTTGAAGTAGGTCTAACAACTCTACATTTGCTTCATTGACCCAATTTATTTCCTGGGACATTCCTAATTTTACCTGCCACTCCCAATTAACCTATTTCTCCTTGGAGTTATTTAACTCTAACTCAAGCTTTTCTACCAAAATGTGTAAGATTCACCTGACCTGGTATAGACATCTACCTCTTACTTAACTAGTTTCTAATAGCTCAGAAAAAATAGGCAATTCTAGGACACAATTCTAGGACTCATTCTAATGTGGATGCCTAAAATAATGGAGTAAACTGCATTCCTCAAAGTACCTTTTTCATTCACAAGCGACAATAAAGGGATTGGGAGATGGCTGATTCGGTGGAGATATCTGCAATCTAGACCACTAGGCCAGGTGTGTAGATTTCTTTCAAAACCAAATTCCTCAAAGTGAAGTATTTTCCATTGCCCTCTGAGGCCTGCCTTTGTTAATTGCCTGCGAATGGTCTCTTTTTCGTGATGAACCACCAGCTATTTAGGTGTGATCATTGATTAGGTGTTTGACCAACTTTGCAACATCACACTCCCTATGTGATGTAAAGTTCCCAGCAGAAGCTGTGTACCATTGAGCTGGCTTTCCAGACTCGCCAATTTACTCAGGTACAAATCTAAGGTTACTAGACAGAAGTGTATATTGGAAAAGATACCTTTTAAGTTATGTAACACAGCATGCTGGAGGCTTAACCTTTTACCCATCCCAGAGGATAAATTGTGAAGTATATCATTGTATTAAATAAGAAAACATATTCAGAATTTTAAAGCTTAAGGTCTCAGATGATCAATATAGTCTAAAGGCTCAAGGACAGGAATTAATGTGTACTAAATTCATCTCAGCAATAATGAGCTAGAATTAGAATATACAATAATAGTGCAATGATACCTCAACAATTAGATTATTCTTTCCCACTCAAAACAATGCTATTTTTTATTTTATTTTTCCTCTTTCCTTTTTTTTTAAACAGTTCTGAAGTAAAAAGTAACCTGAAAAAATGATAAAATGAAATTAATATAGAACATAATAAAAACTGCCACTGCAAGAAATACCTGACTGAGCACCCTGCATAAATACATATAGGTCGATCTAGATGCAAAATTTTTACTAAGAGAATGACAAATAAATCTTGCTCTCAATCTTTTCATTTCTCTTGGTGTACTGTTTAAAGATTTCTCTGTTAAGGATATATTAATATATATTTCAGATGCCTTAACTATAAATCAGTATTTTTCTCCCCTCTTAATCCTAAATCATAAAAACATGATTTTCGCCCATTTTTAAAGTTAAAAAATTAATTAATTGATATTTTAAGAAAGTCATGGACAGGCTAGAAGCAATTCTGGGTTTGGTTTTTTTTGTGTGTGTTTTTAAATCATTCAACATCTTCAGATATGTTTATTTAATACACTTCTGTGACAGAAATAAATGGCAGCAGTATTATTTGTTTGATGGTATGTCAGCTGTCTCTTTCACTGAGCTGGTGAGAGAAGACCTAATTTTTTTATAACGTCTGATAATGCTCGGAGAAAGAATCATCCCTATGCTGTAGATAAGAATATACTTCAGAAGGCGGTGAAGTACCGATTTACCTTGACAGTTAATTGACTAGCAGCAAAGCTAAATGAATGGGTTTATAGGATGAAATATACCCCTAAGCAGTAGGCTTGCCTAAGACCAACATTCTCTTTAGATCTCAGGTAAGCCTTACTTTGCAAGCTTATGTGAGATTTAATTATGTATGGCAAAACTCTCAGATATGAAAAAGTCACCAGATACTTCAAAAGTGAAATCTGCAAAGTTGAAACTGAAAATATGACTCTTAGAGATGAGAGTCATAAACCACTAGGATAGCTTATCAACGAAGGTGATAAATTTTCCATTACCTGAACTTCTTATGGTCTTGTTTTAAAAAAGCACTTAAACTTCCATATCCATAAATTCCACTGTATAGGTATAGTCAGAAACATTTGTGTCCAGGAGGATGGGTTTTGTGGACTATCCAGGCAAGAATGTAAAACTGTCTTTACAACATGCTCAAGGGAGAGCTGCAGAATGCAAGCGTGATGTTAACTGAACAGCTTAATGGAGCCAAAACCCTACTCCTTTGAGAAATGTCTGGTATGGAAAAGTGCCTTTGTGTCTCCTGAAATGGGTATAACAGTACCTGGGCATCCTATACATTCAAATCGGACTATGCACATAGCAGATGTAGGCAAGCAGCAGGCTTACAAGGTGCAAGGAGACATAGTATCAAGGAAGAGTGGTGTGGAGCTGAATCTCCTTCATTACTTAATTGGATGGATAGAGAGCAAAGCAGATTTATGCATGACTGCACAGTAGTCCACTTCTCACTGTACCTCAGCATAACATTTAGTAAGGCAGAAGCCAGAAAGAAACTTATCTTTTTTTTTTTTTTTTTTTTTTCAAGTAGAAACCACTACGGAGGCACGGATCTCTAATATGATTTCTCAGACTTTATTAGCATGACCATACTTTGTAGTGCAAGTCACTCTGCAGAAAAATTGCATTTTAGCATTCTCCAGGTAACCCTGCCAGCAAGCAATCATGGCACCACAAGTGCTCTAGCTTTTGAATTAATAATTAGTTGGTGAAAGTAGAAATCCTCAGTCCAAAATTATAGAGATTCAAGGATCAACATATATCACAACTCTTTCCTGGATCTCTATAGAGCTCTAATTCTGTAGCTTCCAGTTAAATCAGTTAAAAAAGTGTCAAATCAACATGCAACCTCTGTTCTTCTTTTAGAAAGAACAGAATTGCAATTTAAAGCAGGTAGCTATGCTATCTGCAAGTTCTACTGGTAGATTGTTTCTGAAGATGACAACTGCTCCTTTCTTATTTATCCTGCTGAATTCTGAATGCCTGTCTAAATCCTTCCCTCTGGGTCTTTCAAAAGTGTCATATCATAATAAGCTGCTCTTTTGGATAAATAAGCATTGACAGCACAAAGGCTGATAGAGAGATTAATTTGCTTTTACCACCAGGAAATCTGTGTATAAAATTTTCCTTACTTACATGTTTCGCAGTCCCCAAAGCAGGAAATCTGTGTTCATCTAACAATTGATTGTGTATCAGGAGTCATTATTCCCAAACTGTTAATTTCCTATAAACAGAAATGCCATGCTATTGAGTGTAGGACCTTAGTTCTCAGCGACAATAGCACAGCTCCATGACCAAAGCATCTTCAGCTTTGTCATTCCACAGCTACCTCACTAACGTGAAAAAAAGTGTGATGGGTTGATGTAAAGGGGTTCTGGTGGCAGGAGAGGGGATTTGCTCCCTGTGACTTCCCTGGTTTGTAAACGGGTCAGACCCAGTTCTGGCCACCAGATCGGACTCCCATCCCCCTCGGGGTTGAGCCAATCGGCACCTCTGCGAATTGCCCTGTTTAAGTTGGGACAAAGGAACTGGAAAAGGTGCTTTGCCTGGGAGTGAGAAGAGAAGGGAGGAGGGCACTGCCCTGCCTTGCCGCGCCCCCTCCCCAACCTGTTCCCCGGCTCCAGGCTGGGCAGCCGTTCCCAGGACGCCCGGCCGGGTCAAGTTCACCCAGAGAGGACTGAGATCTAGGAGAAGCGGCCACACCGACACCAGGTCAGTGAAGATGGAACGGGACGAAGTGTGCCAGAGCTGAGTTTCCCCTCAAACTGGTGGTGAGATGGCAGGCGGCCCCCCTGTAGCCAGGATAGACTCAGTGGAGCAGAGACCCACTCACAGCCTGTGGAGAAGCCCACATCAGAGAAGAGATGCCTGAGCCTGAGGACAGTCGTGGAGAATGGGACACACAACAAGGTAGAGACGCATCTAGAGTCTGTGTGACGACGCACGCCGGAGCG
Organism: Tauraco erythrolophus; assembly: GCF_009769465.1. Taxonomy (NCBI): domain Eukaryota; kingdom Metazoa; phylum Chordata; class Aves; order Musophagiformes; family Musophagidae; genus Tauraco; species Tauraco erythrolophus. The sequence continues at coordinate 46,690,812 of NC_141466.1, read as the reverse complement.
AGTGGCAACAGCTCCCTCAGAATCCGAGACTGTGGTAAAGCCCACACCGGAGCAATCTGATGGGGAAGGATTGCATCCTGTGGGTAGGACTCACTCTGGAGAAGTATGTGGATTTTCCTTGTGAGTAGGGGATCCACTGGAGCAAGGGAGAAAAGGGTGTAAGGACTCCTTCTCCTTTAAGAAAAGGCAGATTGGCCTAAACCACGACAAAAAGCCGTCAGTATATTTGCAGTCATAAACAGGTACACCTGTCAGAAATCCACACCATACTGCTAATCTGAGTTAAAAGGAAGTTTGGTCACTGCATAGGGAGCCCATTAGAGTTTGAAATGCATAGTTGGTTTGCTGATGCGACACAGATCTTCTGCCTGGCTTTAGACAAATCTCCCAAGCTGTCATTTCAGATTACTAGTTCTGTCAAGTGGCAGACCAAGTTTAAGCTCCTCTGTCCAGACTGTCTTCCCTTCCAACTCTTCTCTATGAGAGTTTACTTCCCTCTCAGTCATGCCAATCCAGCTATTTATATAACTGTACTTTGCAAAGCTTTTGTGAAAATATGTTTTGCTTTTCCCATGTTGGAGTTCTCAGTTTCAAAATTCAGACAGTTGCATGAACGTGGTTTAGGGGCTGGTCACCTGAACAGGTACAACTGAGGTGTGCCAATTTCTGGTGGGACATTGCAACAATGTGCAACACAGAGTATAAAGAGGAAAGGGGAGCTGAACTGCTGCCTACCAAAGGTTAGCGAGGAACTACAGTCCTAGTCCTTTTTCTGGCTCCAAATTCACCTTTGTAAAAGAGAGATGGCTAAGGAACCTAATACATTAAAGACTGAATAGGTTAACATATTAGAGTAATTATTCACCCAGATTGTGTTTATGAACATACTGACTCTTAGAATCCACTTACAACTTGCCTTTACACTGGTACTTGTTCAGGAGATACATTCTGGGAAAAAAAAAACAAAACAAAACAAAACAAACAAACAACCAAAACCCAGACAATGCTGGAGTTACAATATGATGCAGCTTTGCATGTGCTAGGTATATCTTATGGGATTCTTCATGTGTTCCTGAGGTCGTTTTTAGATGATGGAGAGAGAAAGGTGCTTCTGAGTGCTTCCAGTGGAAAAACCTGCCTGTGTCGGTTCAGGCACCTAAGGTAGATGGACCTGATCTGTCTACTTGACGCCTTTAGAGGCACTTATGTGAAAGCTGGGTGCTTAAATTAGACAGATTAGATCCCACTCCAGGATATTTACATCAATTCAGACTATGTAGTGCTCTTTTTGTAGTGAGAAGATGAAGTATTTTGCTATTTTTTGTTATTGTTATGCACTTCACATCCATGCCATTTGTCACCATTTTCAACATACCCTCAGAAACACAGCTATGCCTATTAGCCTGTAAACTTTCTTAGCAGAAATATTTTTCAGCATTAATGACTTCCTTTATACCATGATTAAATAGATTGATGTACCTGTACATCAACAAGGTTGAGGGTTTTTTCCTAATGTTTGGATTAATATATATTACTTAACCTTAACAGATATTAAGAAACATTATGTAAAAGCTACAAGGTCAGAGCTTGATTTGCTGAGGAGTTCAAAGACTGTAAAGATTGCTTACCAAAATCTAGATCTAGTGAGGATATAAGTAGCTTCTCTGCTTTGACAAGATCCATCCTAATAAATGCAGTAAGTGGTGGCAACAGGACTCAGCACCATATGAGTTAGATCCCAACCTTACTGGCCCACAATATTAAATATTAGAATGGATGTTAAGCATCTTATTTAAGCCTTATGATAGCATTCTCAGTAAACAAGTTATTTTAATCTCAAGACTTCAAGACTTTTTGGATACCCTGATCAATGCTCCAATTTTCTTCAGACCTACCATCTACATTTATCATCAAATTTTTAATAAAAAAATAAAGTTATGTGGACTAGATATTGCTTACTTTAGATTAGTGTTATGGAGCACAATTTGGGAACACATGTTGTAAGATATTTGCTTGCTTCCCCTGTCCTACAGATCACTGTGAACACAGAAGATTGTTTGGGCAGGGAGTGTCAAGAAATTATCCCATGTACAAGAGTCATTACAAATTGTTTTAATACATTTCTTTTTCATGAAATTGCAGTGTTGGTTAAAGGAGACCACAATGGGAAGACTCTACAGAGTATATTTAGCATAACTGCTATTACTACATTCACCATTAAATTATTTATGATATTTTATTCTGAATTAGAGTAACGAGATCATCAGAACTGGCTTCAAATCAGAGTTCTGTGAAATTCAGATTTAATGCCCCGTGGAATTCCATGCATTTGCAGTATGATCTTACCTACTTTCATGTATTCAAAATGTTGTTTTAAGGAGTATCTTCACAAAATTGCTAATTTTCCGTTGAAAGCAAGTCAAAAAGTGCATGCACTCAGCAAAGATGGTTCCTGCAAACCATCTCTACTGAAAAACAGACTTATTTCGACTCAGCTGTCCTTCTATCTTTTGTTGTGCTATAGACATCACCTTGGTGACAAAGCTCTCAGTGAGGTAACCACTTTGTCTTCAGTCAGCTGTTCTTAAACCAGGAGCAGGAGTGCCACATCTCAGTAAGGATTCTCTTTTGTGTTATTTTCTCGCTGAGGGCCTGCAAGGAGAGCAGCATTTGGGCAGTGATATTCATTTCGGTCCCAGTCCTACAGTTGAATATGGTTTGTCAGCTCCACCACAAGAAGTTGAAAGACTATTGCTGGATTTAATTTGACTACGACTCTACCAACTGTTCTAGAAAAATTGCTTGGAGAGAAATTGTCTTGGGTTGTTTATCATTCTTTCCATGTTCATTCGCACGTACTCTGACACTGTCTAAAAGGTGGTGACCATTGGTTTGAGAAAGAGTTTTCTGTTTGGAAGGGACTTGCCTCTTCAGGCCAGCTGATGTCTAAAGTTAGAGTTTCCTAGTCTTTCTTTTGCCACCTCAAAGGCAGGAGTTTAGAGACCCACCATACCTTTTGTTGCTACCAACGAGAAAATAATCCATAACTTCCAGTTGGAGATTGCTGGCAGCGCCTCTCATGACATGTGCTTTGCACTGTCAGTCTGATCTGACCTAATACCCTAGATTCATGGAAAAGTAAGTCCCCTACCTGGAATATCCCAGCAGTGTTGAGCAACAGCTTAGCAGCCAGGTGTTTATCACACCGGGAGCCTTTCTGCTGCTCTCAGTGCGAGCATATACCTCTTTCCTCCTCTCAGCCTCCCGGCGGAGGAGTCTCATGCATATGGAAGAGTTATAGCACATCGAACTTGAAAACCCCAGGGGCACCCCTGCAGCTGCAGGTTTCACTGCCTCTCTGAAGCAGCCTGCTGGATTGACACTCCTGGAGACTGAAGCCCTCTTTACAGGCGGAACAGGTACAGCGCTGGCAGCAGCCATGCAAGCCGCTCAAGTCATGGTTCAGATCTGAGCTGGATTTGAATCAATGATCTGAGCCTTGTACATAGAAAGGGCCTTGTATTTACTGTTCCTGACAACAGGTCACATACAAGACATGGTGTTAGTCCCTACCTTCTAGCTGCTGAGCTTGACACTTTGGTGCTCGGTGTCTTGTGTGTGAAAAGAGATCTAGCATTTGTTGTTAAAAGCTCCATTATAACCAAAAGGACAAAGAGGAACATTGTGAAAGATGTGCTGCCCGTTTTGAGAAGAATCTGTCATGTCTATGGTATCCCCACAAGCAGTCTACTTAATTCTTTCAGTCCAGTTGATGTAATCCACCACTTCAAACAGCAGCAGTGAAATGAGAAGGATCTGCTCCACTTCTTTGCAGTCGAGCACGGAGAGGCACACAGTCAAGTGTTACATGACAGAAGTTTTCTGTGGTCTGAATAAAATCCATCTATCTGTTACTAGTATACTGGCCCTTCCCTCCAAGGAGCAGCTGGGAAAGCACTGTTCCTAATGGCTACATTCTCATTTGCCAAAGGGAAAACGAACGTTGTATTTCTGTCTTGGGAAGCATTATGTTGTTCATTATTTTACCATTAGAGACAAAGTACAAAAAAAGTTGATTTGCAGCACAGCGATGGCGTACCAGGAAAAAATGCCGATCAGCTCAAAAATGAGATATCACATTAAATGAGTTGACCAACGCATACAAATTTTTATGAAATTTTCCACAAGCTATCAGGCAAAATCTTCTCAATTACATAAAAATGCACAATTTTGCAATGTCTGGCTCACTGAACAAAATGATACCACTGCAAGGGCTGTTCAAATTATCAAACCTCATAAGCATGAAGAAATAAAATACCAATTAAATGCAAAGCTATTATAAACTGTAGCTACAAGAAGAAGAGGGAGGGGGATCAAACAGCGATTCTCCCTCCTTTTTATTTTTGCAAACCACTGGAATACATTATCATCTGATCAGCCCAGTTTTTTGTAAGCAGTAGATAAATGGCTGGATTAAGTGTTATTCCTTGTAGCAGCAAGAATATTTTTTTCCCTCTATAAACTTTATTACTATTATTTATCACATTTTGAAATACACAGTTATTTATACTGGGAAGGGACTAACCAGGCAATCACCTGACAGGCAAATTCAGATAATACCCTCTAGCAAATAAAAATGGTGACCGCCTGCCAACCTCCAATATTATTTTCTCAGCAGAGCAGCAATTCACGAGTAATTCAATCAGGTATTCAATAGAAAATTATTCCTGTTTTACAGACTGCCCTCACTAACAGTGAGGCCTGATTTTGCTCCTTTACCACTTTGGCATGGAACCAAGGAGTGTGCAGTATTGGAATTTCTCCCATGCTGTTTCAGTAACAGCGATGTGAAAAGAATGGGACAGTATCTAGAAATGTGGATAGAGGCCTTTGCAGGTTACAATAATAAAATCCGCACTTCCACAATAATTTTCAAAAGATTCTGAAGTGGGAAAACATTCACAAAAATTAATAGCATGTCCACAATATACGAGGAGCATGGTGGTAATGCATTTTAGCTGTGACGGGCTTGCATGCGCAGTTATTCTGTACTCCACAGAGATGTTCAAAACCAGACCTTAGAGCGTGGCAGAAACGTCACCTTTTATAGGCGCACAGACTGACTGAGTCCTTCCAGGAGTGATCCTGATGATAGAAAATACAACTCAGCTCCCAAAACAGTAGAGTCCTAGATCTTCTTTGCTGTAAGGGTAGATGAGACAGCAAGGGGCTGCTTCCAGTGTGGGGTAGTGCTCAGCCACCCTTCTTCCTGAGCAGCCTACAGTGGGGCTGTGGCTGCTCCCAAAGTGTTGATGTCCTGCTAGCCCCTTTCCTGCCTGTTTCTACACACACACACTGCTTTGCTAGCAACCTCCACTGTCTCTCACTCCTTTTATCTAGAACATGCGTCCTACACAGACCTAAACTCTGTCAGCTCCTTAAGCAGCCTCTTCTGTTTTCCTTTTTAGAGCAAATACTCTGAATACTTGAAATATCATGTCATTTATGATATGCCTACTTTTTTCATGAAAATGCCCCCATTTAAATGGGGCAGCAGATGCCTCCAAGCCTCCCCCGATTCCTCTCATCATCTCCTCTTCTCCAATCTGTGTTCAACGGAAGGCTCTTCCCCTTTGGTTCCTCTGCCTAATAAAACTGACTTACATGTTAATAGAAGAGCAACGTCCCAGTGCATATCCTCTGTGATATATGGTGCGTCACAGAGACCGAATGAGACTTGCTCCTTCGGTCTCACAGAAACAGAAGACTGCAAAGTGGGCCATTTATAGTTATAACTGAAAGCCTCGAAAGGTCCTCTGAACATCTGCTCTGTTTAGCACAGGCTATAAAGCAACTCCATCTCCTTAGAGTAAAAAAATGGGAACTCAAGCTTCACCAGTTTAAATTGTACAGGACATGCTCACTGATGTACATTTTTAAATATACAAGAACTTTCGAGCCCTATCCCAGGTCAAAGTACAGTCCGTCTAGCCTAATAGGCTTACTCCGGCTTTGGAAAGGATCTAGAATATTTAAAATACTTATACACAGGACTCAAATTCTTTCCTGATTATTGCACCAAGAACTATAGCAAGAAGCATGAAACTTGATTCTCTTTCATATCCCTGTTTAGCTTGTTTCAATTCCAGTTCAACTACCTCATGAAGGGCTAGTATCTTATTCTCAGTAGTATCATGCTGTAGTATCAACGTTTTTGTCCTCTAAGGTACTCTTCACTATGACAAACAACAACAGAACCTCATTCCAAATCATCATACCGATTTTTAAGTTTTAGAAAATTTTAAGATACTAGAAGTCATTTTGATCTGAAATGTTCTAGCAGGATTTCACTGTTGGGGAATACACTGTCAGAAAGAATCACCCACTGGAAACAGTCAGAAAGCAAACCCTGTCTGATCACTATCTGTCATTTTTTAAAGTGCAAAGCCTACAGATGAATGATACTGACCTCCAGACATTAGCTGGGAAAGCAGGAGTTCAAGAAAGCCACCCCAAAGAGATTAGGCTTTCATGGTAACAAACAACAAGAATTTTACTTAACGACTTGTCATGCAGTGTAGATATGACGTGGCAAATTCATGTGCCACAGTAGTACATAGGAGACACATGTAAATGGTGAATAAAAATAATAAAAGGAATAAAGAGATTAGGTTCGAAAAATCAGTAGTAAAAACTTTTCAGAAATGCTAGTGGCAAAATTACCTCCTGCGACAGATATCTCATCTATTTTTTTTTAAGTTTCAGGGAAAGTTTTGACTTCTGCAGACTGAAATATGTGCATAGGTCAGGGGCATATGAGTGCAGTTGAAGTGCCAGTAATGTAATATAGAATGTCTTAAGATAATTGGACATCATCTAGGCCCTCTATCTTTCTCTAATAATTGTAATAATTCTACCATTCTATAAAATATGTTGATTAGCTACTCATTCATAAAGTTATTTCTTCTGAACTATTTTCTAGGGGAAAAAACCTTCTGATATGTCTTATAGCTTGGATATTCCTGATCATAAAACTTCTTAGCCTAAAAAACCCTAAGTTTGCATGAGCTACCCCAATAGTTTCACATATGTGCTCAATACCTGAAAGAATTAGGACTGTATAATAGGTCTGAAAAGACGACTCTTGAAAGATCCTCTGAGGTATGAGCCATTAAAAAAAAAATTAGAACCATTGTTAATAAAGAACTGTATTCTATTTTGGATTCTTTTCAGAGATGAAGGATTTTAATTTGCAAATAGCAAATCTATATCAAGCCACCTTAAGCCAGTTCCATGCTGATCTCTAAGGCCGACAGAGTGAGAGGCTGATATCTCACCTGCAGTTCAGGAAATGTGAGGCGAGATTTCAATTCAAACCTCTGCAGGAGCAGAGAAACCTTGTTTGGAAGTTTCTTTCTTGGTGGTCCATACATAAAAGAAAGCTCCTTAAAAGAGAATAGATTTTTATTTCTCATTGCAGAAGGGGTCCTTTTAGTCAGTTTTACATTGCAGAATGAAGTCTCCATGCAAGCTAACATCTACAAATAAAAAAGTAAAGACTTTTCTTTCCGTAAAACATACTCCTCATTAAAATTTACAGCTTTCACATTTTTTTTCCAGTGCCACTGCTATATTGACACTGTCTGCTTTGCTCCTACAGCAAACACTCCTTTTCCCTTATATCTGTGATGGAGCTATTACATTAAAAGTCTTCATTTTATCAGGCAGCACAGAGAGGGTTGTTATGGATTCATGGGGGAGGGAGAAGAAAGTGATGGTAAATGTATAAAAGCTGATCATCATACACATATAGAGATACCATAATTACTCAAAAAAATGATGTTTTCCTGCCAGAAACAGAAAGCAGTCAGTGACAGGAGCAGAATGAAAATGCAAACTGCACTACAAATCCCAGAGAAGATTTACAGAAGTGAGAATAAACTCCTACAGATTTTACATTACACTGAGGCGACTTTTAAAGCTTCCGCATGGTAAAGAGAAGCTTGCAGGAGAAGAAAGAGAAAGCATTCAGATTGCTTTGTGCATATAGACATCTGCTTCTGATGAAAAGCACACTCTCTAATAGACTGTGGAGGGAGGTGTGGTAACAGGTTCCCGTGTGTTTCTGGAGGAAAAAGAGCTCTTGTATTTGCAGAATGTTGCTGTGGTGATGTTCTGTCAGATGCCTGGTCCTGCATAATTCTGAGTGGTTCCAAACTTCACGGTGTTTTGACATGTTAAGACGGTTGAAAAATGAAAAACTACTTTGGAAAAAATGAAGTGGAAAAGCCATTCTCCCTTCTTTTTGTGATATTTCAAATTTTTATCAAGTCAATTATCAAATATGTTTATATGTTTTGAAAATGTAAGGATTTTTATAGTTAATTCAAATTCATTTGAAGAAGGAGAGATAACTGAACAATTCATATTTCAAGTATTAAACAGTTACTTATAAAATTTTCAGACATAAATTCAAGACATCTTTAAAAAAAGAGTTCATTTAAAAAGTAGCAATCTTAGGTTTCAGAAAAGTAAAAAAAAATTTTTGATTGACTCAACCTTCTACGAGGCATTCTGCCCTTAAGTGATTTCTATTAAAGAATAATTCATATATTCAAACTGCTAGTGTGCTTAATTTCTGAATGAAATCTATGGTCAATAACCTACTATTTCTTCTATTGTTAATAATTCATCTGATCAAATCCAGCAACACTTTCTGCAGTGACAGGATGCTCAGTCCTTTAGGAACATACTCACAATCTCAAGAACGTTTTTTGGCCCAGAAAATCCAGTCTGTTACAACTTCTATACATGATTCACCCAACCTAAACTCAGGCCCATTTCTGGAAAGGAAAAAAAATGATTTTGTTTGTGCTGTGGTGACACTCCATTAGGTGCCTGATCACGCACAGTTCAGTAGTGCTGACGTCTTCAGGTTTGGAGCCTCATCTTCCTGAGGTCAACTCTGACCATTTAGGAGCTGTCATACTTCCAGAGGAATCGCTGTTTTCTGTTGTTTGTAAACAGAAACATGAGGCGACTGATGTCCGAATTTACACACCTCTTTTCTGTGCCAGATGTTAGGAAGGATGAATCTTTACTTGAAGTCAGACTGACTAGAATTTCAAACAGGAGTAAGGCACTTCAAAAACTGTGATTTTTGTTACTCTTTTGGTAAATCTGAATCTATATGGCTAGGCTGAAAGTGGAGCCTCCAAGTCACTGAAAACTAAAGAAAAGCTACTGTTGATTTCAGAGTTGTCTGACTTTCTGCAAGTCCCTTGTCATACATAGTTTTCTTTCCTGTGTTTAGCATTGCTTTTCTTTTCCTGTAAAGTTTGTCAGAGCTAGATTGGTACATCACAGGGTGTATTTATGACACACAGTACAGAGCCAGTGCAACAAGTCTGGCTTTACACTAAGTAATGAAAAGAATGAAATGAAATAACAGGGCATCTGAGTTCTTATTTTTTGAATGTACCAACACACCATAGGAGACAGAGCAGCTAGAATTTAGTTCGCTATTTGTTCGTTGCTGACTGAGAAAGCCTGGTTCATATCAGTTCCCTGATGAGTCTGATGAATGTTATCACATACTGTATCTGTAATTTGCCAGAGATCTTGTTTTTCTTTATGCTACAGATAATCCCTGAGGCTTCTTTTTCGTGCCATTGGGTACCGTCCTTTCCCTGAGCAATCAAGAACCAAGAATACTGAAACTGTCCTTTCCAACCTTGTGCATCTCTCAATGGGACCTGGATAACAACCTTTTGTTCCACATTCTTCTCCATAGGATACTTACCTTGAGAGAAGAAACGTTACTAAGTGTTCTAAAAGTAAGCCTTTTATAAATCTTTAGGTTGTAAAAATCTCACAGGATTTGTAGTAGAAAATGGCCCTTACTCTTTCTTGCAGTAACTTTCAATTAAAGAAACATGCCAAGTAGCCCCTAAACCATTGAAATAGCTGGTGAGTCATTGTAACCAAGGGTCTATAAATAAATCATATAGTTCAGTGTTTGTGTTATACTATACCACAGGGTCTATCCAGAGCAATCATTACTCAATGAGAGAATTGCTATTTCAGTTTTTTACTATCCACTGAAGAGTACTTTTGAAAGTATTCATTGACAATGCACTGCCAAAAACACTATTTGGCAGCTAGTAACAAAGCGATTGTGATTCTAAAAAAGTGCAGTAACTTTCTGAGGGAGTTCATCATACTATATTAGTGAATTCTTCATTGCAGTAATTTTCCACCTGATAATACCACTAATTGTCTCCGGTACAGAGTGAATAGCTACTGAATAATATACTCAACATTTTCCTCTGCATCAAATGAATATTGGCCAGCACTAGTATATTTAAATAATGTATTTCGAGCATTTTACTGTAAGAAAAAGGCCTCTCATATAATGAGGCGGTATTCTTGCAATAAAATTATATACAGGGAGTCTGTCCAACAACTAAATTTCAGATTATAGATGTTAATAATACATCACATTTGTGTAATATCATATATATAGCTATTCTGAAAGTGGCTTGCACATACTACTGAATAATCTTAATTCATATTAGTAGTCCCGTTCCACAGGTAGATAAAATGAGATACAATCCTGATTAGGCCAGCACTGTCAAATCACTATGTCTAATTTTATCAAGCTAAGCACTCACGTTTATCCTCCTGAATCAGTGGACTTGATTGTCAAAGAAGATGAAGGAATTCTATGATTCTATGAATTCACTCCTCGTTGAATTCCCTGCTTAATACATTAGTTATATTTAAAGATCCAGACTTTAAAATGTTATCCTAATTGGCTTAAGAGTCGGGAGAATTTAATGTCAGAGCTAAAACTAGCCATATTCTGGCTCCTAGAGATTGTTTTCTAAACACTAAGAAAAAAGTTATCTATTTCTCTATTGCAAAATATAGGATTTCCTTTTTTTTTTTCCGATTCCCAAAAGTCAATGTTATAATTCAAATTTTATTGGGCACATCATCAGTTTTCCTATCTTGTTATTAGGTTTAATTGCACAACTTTGCAAATAAATTCCATTTCATATGTGATGCTAACAATGAACAGGTATTGTGACGTTGGTTTTGATGTAACCGTGTAAACAGGTTTGTCATTCCACTTTTACTTGCCTACTAATGGGCCAGTGATTTCAGAAAGTCACCATCCTTTTAGAACTCAAGATCCTAAATACCAGTTATGCCTACACTGAGGAATGAATCCTTACGCCGAGGTGACCATGGCATGTGGCTGGTCCGCATGCACAAGGGTACCATGGCGCAGCTGAGCTCGGTGCGGTAGGCATGGCCCTGCACTGAGCTCGTGTGGCAGTCCTGTGACAAGGCTGGCTGGCAACCAAGCTTGGACTTCTCTGTGCCTCACTCCACAGTGCAGTTGTGTCTTTATTCTCCTGGGTTTAGAATGGCTGAATGGTTCCCAGATCTAGAGTATAGAGAGCCATTTGGGCAGGGGCCTGCTTTTCCACAGCTGTGCTGGCAAGCTTCAGTCAATGTTAATTTCTGTCAGTTAACAAAAACCTTCCAGAAAGGCACCTAGAAAGCCAAAAAATTCCTTTCTGGCTCACTCACTTCTTGAAAGCTTCAGGTCCTGAAATCCCATCAATTTTAAAAAAAAATTTTATTTTTTTAATTTTCATCCTCATTTGGGAAACAAACGTACTTTAATGAAATAGATTTTTTCACCGAAATCACATATTATTTTCCACCCAGCTCTGCTAATGAATGAATGAATGAATTTTTGACATCTCTAGTGACTTTATGCGAGTGAAGGGGGAAATTCTAACCCAAAATATTTCAGCTGGCCTGGAAGATTCTGGGAATCCACATAATTTACTCCTGCCCTGAGCACCAATGGTACAATGAGATGGATGCAAAATTCAATTAGATTTGAAGGGCTCAGCTGGCCATTGTTTTAGAACAGTATCAAAGGCATTAGGATCAGCTTATCACATTCCTTTTGACGGTTTCTGGAAAAGCAACCAATGAGAGAGTACAAAATGTCATCCTGGCACTCCTCATATGTCAGTGTGAGACAAGGACCCAGGAAACCTCTTCTATGGAGTTGTTGAAGAGGAACAAAGGACTTTGCAGAAACATTGCCATCCAAGATTGAAAACCCATGTTCCTTTGTCAGAGGAAAGTTGAGAGCAACTACCATTAAAATGATATAAGGTTATGTGGGAAATGCTTAAAAGTTTCACAATCCTAGAAATAAATCAGGATCCTGAGCTGGAAAAAGCTTCAGAGGGGCTTTATGTGGTACTCATGCAAACAAAATGTATGGTATATAGAACACAGCTAGGTGCAAAATTAAGCCAAATTCCTGAAGACTACTGAAGGAAATAGCAGGGGGAAAAGAGATTAGGGATTTAACTGCAACATCTGAGAATGGAATGGCTACAGCAGTAAAAAGTTCTGCAGTTGAACAAAAACAACAATCTCTGACTGACTCAGATTTCACAGAAACAAAAACCACACAGGGTAAAAGGAAAGAAAGAAAATCAACCACAAATGCAAAAAACTACAAGGAAATTCGTGTGTTCATCAAATCAATTTTTGTTGGAAATATGAAAATCTACTGTCAGAAAAGATGTTGTTATGAAAGTTTGATTTGTACCATAGGTAATCAGTAAATTACTATTTTTTTTTTGCTTTCTGTTCTGGATGGCCTATAGTGACAGTCACTGTATTGGACTCTGCTGAAAAGATGGGCCAAGCTGAAATGGAGGTGCAGTTGATTCAGAACATGTTAATGTTCAGAGCTTTAAAAACTGGAGCTATTCTCCAAAATACCAGCTGCATGTACGGCTGATCAGAAACCATGCTGATTGAAGAGGCTCTTTTTTTACTGTCAGTTTTCTTGGTGGAGCTTTTAGAGTTTGCGTGTACTAGGAACAGCGCAGGAACCTTCAGAAAAGACAGTGAATTCAGTCTGGAGCCAGAGAAGCACCTGCTGTGTGATACTTAATTGGAGAAAAAGCTTTGCAGATAAACTTCTAGCTGGGAAAGTGCCTTGGAGATACGGGAGAGAAGCCATATCCTGCCGTTTTTTTTCTACTGTGTATAGGAAAACGAGAGCTTGCGCATATTTTCTGAACATAAAATAAGTTTTACCCAATTCCATATAGCCTTTTTTTCTTTCTAGCTGGTGAAACCTTCAACACATACGTACTGGCAAATTGCTGAACACAAAAGGAGCATCAATAACCATAACTAGTTACAAAATGTACTATTGTAGTCAACTGATGCATAATGCAAGGGGACAGAAGGCCAAATCGAGAGTTCATTTAATTAATTAAGTCATTGTTAAAACTCACTTGTGTGTTGGTCTTTGAGAATGCCTGCTTAACCTGTCATTCTCCCCAACTAACCTAAATTATGCAAATCCTTCAGATCTAGACTTATTCACAGCCTAATCAAGACAGAAAATCTTGGGTCATGTAGAAGTTTAAAAATCCCTTTACGTAATTTTATTTCTAATAATAGAACCTTTTTTTTTTTTTTCCTTAACCACCTTAGGTAATTAATCATCCACTCCTAGTAAAGGTCACCATTAGCAATTCATCAGTCTATTTACTGTGGCTGCCATTACACTACATTCATGTACTCTTGTATTTCCCTTGGTTATTATTAAACCTTGATTGAATAGATGGAAGCACCCATCCTCCGTCATACTTCCTTAGGAAATGTTTTCTGACTTGTTGTCCCTTAACATAAAGAGGATTTCACAGCTTACAAACCCTAAGCCCTCAAGACCAACGCTAACATCACCCAAACCTAGACACTTAAAGGATATGTATGCACTGCAATGCTTAAAGTTCTGAGAGAAACTGAGCATCACTCTAATTCTTAAATAATGTGTCCAAATCAGAAGATTATGAATAATATTGGCACAGTTCCTAACCATGAAACAGCCCTTTTTATCTTCTTAAGGGGTTTCCTAAAGAATGGGCTTGTATTGAAGGATGATAGAAAAGCATAATCCTTGTTCTGCTCTTCCATTTGATTCTGGTGTTGGAGTTGTAGCCAACGCTCATTTCATTTTCTACGAAGAAAAACTGAAACTCAGTTATTTTTACTTAGGTCTAAGTTATGCTTTTCTACAATGACTATAACTCAAATACTTTAGGAATATTTACATTACATCATCAGGTAAATATTCTATTTATTAGTATTTATTAATTACAGACTACATGAGAGATGCATTTTAAGAAAAACATCTGTGCTTTAAAAAAAAATAATTTAACATGGTAGCGACAGCAGAGTCAAATATCTTGGTGTGACACTTCACTGGTTACACACTGAAATATTTTCAGAAAGTTGTATCAAGTGAGCATTGGAAAGATTGTGGTAGACGCAGTGCTCCAAAAGTGTCCAAAAGTAAAATGTCAAATCTACAAGGGCCACTGGGGAAGATCTCTCTTACATGTTCCCAGCCAGCTATTTTTTCTGGAGCCTTCACTTGGAAGTATCGTTGCAACTCTACATGTAGTAAATTTTAATCAGATTTATGAAAAAAATATAATCTGAATATTTCTCACCATGACCATGATGTCACCTCTACTGATCCTATTTGTATTTGGAAATAAAATTCCCTATGCAAATTTGCAGGTGGTGCTGAAGAAAAGATTTACTGTTTGACTAATTTGTCAGGGACCCCATGTTTAACGGTATAATGACATTACATTAGCACAGGGATTACTCCCGTGACAAAGCTCTGACTAGTCACTAAACATTTGAAGAGATGTAGACCAGCTTTTGCTACTAATTCATAATGCAGTACTTCCAGATGCAGAGCAAGATCACACATAGGATATGTGTCCACTTAGCTTTCACTGAGGTGAATTAATATCTCAGCTACAGGCAAGCTGCCTTATTTATCCCCACAAACAAGCCAATACCCAAAGAACTGTATAAAACCAGATATTCCTTGGCCTCACATCTTTTTAATTTCATGACATGAAAAACATTTTTCTAGCATACTTAGTAACAATGGGTTTTTTATATTATATGAAGAGAGCTTAATTCTACAGTCAAGTACTCGTATAACGAAGAATCTTTAAGTATAATGTAAATTTTCAAACCACAAAGTATGCCCACTAGAAGGCATTCTGGCTGATTTCAGAACAACTCCAGAGTGCTGGATGAACAGTGGGCATACTTATGCAGCCACAGTAGATCTGGATGACCTCGTTTGCAGAAATGGAATAGCTTTGAGTGATGCTCTCCTCTGGTGCAAGTAGACTGCTTCTACAACACTGAAATGCCATTTGCTGTACCAGAACTTTACAAGCTTAACAAATATTTCTCCTCCACACCATAGTTTACAACAGATATCATAAGGAAATTCTTTTACATTGAGCCAATCCTAAAATTTAATAGATTTAGAGTTTTAGAGGCAGATTACTTTGTCTTGCTGCCTGTGTGATAAGACCGCATCATTTCACTTTCTAGTTTCTGAACCAAGGCAACAATCTCTGATAGTGTTGGAGAGTACATCTTTTGAAAAAGAGCCAGGCATGATGCAAATTCTTCTAGCAATGAAGAACCTACCATAACTTATGTGTTTTAAAGTAAATTGTTCTAATGGTTAATTGCCTTCATTCCTAGCAAAATGATCCCTTTCCATAGTTTTAATTAGTCTATCTTCAGCTTCCAGCCACTGAGGTTTACAATGACTTTTCTAGTTAGGAGAGTCTCTACTGTATGATACTTTCTGTGCATCTAAGTTCAAAAGAATCAAGTCATCTTATAATATGAAGGTAAAAACCATGTGCTCTCTTGTCTGCTCTTCTTCTGCCCCACTGAGCTCTGTCTGCAGCCCTAATGGAATACGTATGTTGGCTTCTGCTAACTTTTATGTATTTCATATGAACTGTAGAAGGTCAAGTGAATCTAAAAAGGGAGGCAAAGGTTTGGTGGAGCCTTATATACAATTTAGGGAGTATGGTCATTGAAAAGAAAGCATATATATTCCTTCTAGCTACAAGTCTTAGACTTCATTATACTTCTTTCAACTACAATGAAGTTGGGGTACACAAGGTTCTCTGCCATAAAGGTCTTGCTTTTCTGTCTAATGAAAATTGTGGAGTAATAACGGAAGCAGAAATGCTTTGTGGCTTTCCACAGAATAGCTTTTTTTAGCAGAGTTATCTACATTAATCCACTCTTAAATCTAATCACATAACCAGACAAAGAAAAACATCAGATTTAGTTTGAAGCAAGAGCACTATAAACAAAGAAAACAATGATACCTCTTCAAGCTATCTAGTGACCTTTTCATTTAGATGTTGCCCTTAAAAAGCAAACATAACCTTATATTTTATATAATTTAAGAATCATAACTGCAGGAAAATCAGTGTTAAGTGAACGGCCTTGTTACTGCAGATTCAAGAATGATATACCATGCAATTATTGAAGTCACCAGTAGCAACTGCATAGTTCAATTTGCTAAAGGTATTATACTCTTAAACTATATTCCTTTCTCGTTTTTCTAAAATAAATCCTCTTGTATTTAAATTTGTGAGTCTCAGTGTCAGCTAAAATTGAATTTATTTTGGAAAATGTGACTTGCCTCGCTGTCATGGTTTGATGTGGGGGGGCGATGGTTCTGGTGGCAGGAGAGGGGTTTTGATCCCTGTGACCTCCCCGGTTTTGGAACCGGGTTAGGCTTAGTTCTGGCCACCAGATCAGACTGCCATCCCCCTCGGGATTGAGCCAATAGGGCGCCTCTGCGAATTGCCCTATTTAAGTCAGGACAAGGGAACCGGAAAAGGTGCTTCACCCAGGATCGAGCAGAGAAGGGAGGAGGGCACTGCCCCCGCTCCCTGGCTCCCGGCTGGGCAGCTGCCTGCGTCGGGCCGGCGCTGCCCACGGAGGATGGCGGCGGCGGAGCCAGCTGGGGAACTCGGGGGCACCCCACTCCCGGGGTGCCCACTGGGCTGAGTTCACCTGGAGAGGACTGAGATCTGAGAGAAACAGCCGCATCGACAGCAGGTCAGTGAGGATGGAGCGGGAGGAGGTGTGCCGGAGCCGAGTTTCCCCTGCGGCTGATGGTGAGATAGCAGGCGGCCCTCCTGCAACCAGGACGGCCTCGGTGGAGCAGCGACCCACTCGCAGCCCGTGGGGAGAAGATGCCTGAGCCTGAGGATGGTCGTGTTGGGGTGCACGGCAAGGCAGAGAGGCATCTGGAGTCTGAGAGACGACCCACGCCAGAGCGAGTGGCTACAGCTCCCTAAGTACCCGAGACTGTGGTAAAGCCCACACCGGAGCAATCTGTGGGGAAGGATTGTTTCCAGTGGGCTGCACTCACGCTGGAGAAGTTTGTGGATTTTTCCTTGTGAGTAGGGGATCCACTGGAGCAGGGGAAAAGGGTGTAAGGACTCCTCCTCCTTTAAGAAAGAAGCAGCAGTAACAGCACGGAATGAACTGACCTGCACTCCCCCAGTCCCTGCCCCCTGTGCTGCTGGGGGAAGAGGTAGAGCAGGGAGGAAAAGGAAAGGGGGGGGGGGGGGGGGTGTCCGTTTTAAGATCTGGTTTTGTTTCTTTCTGTCCTCTCAAGTAATCGGTTTTTGTTTCCCTTTGTCCTTCTAAGTAATCATTAATAAACTGTTTTGCTTTGAGAAAAGCTCTGCCTGTTTTGCCCAGGACCATGGCTGGTGGGTGCTCCCTCTGTTCTTGTCTCAACCCTCAGTCCCTTTGTTTTTTTTTTCTCTCCTCTCTACTTTACTGGAGAAGGAGAGACTGTGTGAGTTTTAGTTGCTGGATCAGCCTAAAACCACGACACTCGCATATCCAATAATTATATATTTCATTAATTTTTAATGTTATTTCACTGAAATAAAAATAGATTCTTCTATATCCTGGTTAGGCTGCAATGTCACTTCATGCATTTCATTAATGAACTTTTACGTTAAGAGTCATAGTTAAATTGTTTTGTCTAATTAAAAGAAAAGTTAATTCCTTGATGTTCACAGTCAACATTTCCCAGTTCTTCATCTTCCTGCCAAAAACAGGTTGTGCCAGAACTGCTAGGAGGAACTATGTTTCTTTGGTAAAATCACTGGATCAAAACTCAAGAGATCTGGCCTTGTTTTGGACTATGTATATGACCTTTGGCAAGCCATTTGAAAGATATATGCTTTAGAGCTATATCTGTAATCTGAAAATAATATATGTTAGGTGTGGTAGGGATGGATTCCCTTTATATTGAGGGGTCTAGAAGTAGCTCAGAATGCTGAATTCTCCATGAAACAATGAATTTGAGAGTATGACTGCAATAAGAAAGAAATAAAAGAGTTCTGAATTAGAGAAACTATAAATGTACTGAAAAGAGGATATAGTAAAAATACAATTCAAAACCAAATCCATTATATGAGATTGTGTAATATCAAGAAAAGAAACTTATAACTACTAGCAATTTTGGCAAAAAGCCTCTCCAGGACCAATTAGAGATACAAGTATTGTTCACAGCACTGTTTTTCTTCAGGCCCCATGTTTAATTACTGGCAATTCTTTTTAAGTCTCCTTTCCTACTGAAAACACTACAGTGCAGTGTCATGCCTGAAAATGTGTTTCCCTTCATTCTTCCTGTAGGGAAAACTATTCCTAGTGCTTGACTGTGACTGCAAAGGGATACCTGGAGGGGGAGGGCACAAAAGGATTGATATTCCTGAGAGAAATTTTGTCTCTTACCAATCCTGGAGTACTGATGATCATAGGGAAAGAATAAATACTTGCATCTGATTTGGCTGCCATGAACAGCTAGCACCAAACACCACTGTGCAGAGTTGTTGTTCTCTTAAACATTTTTACAGCCACTCCTAATGTGATAAAAAAGGGATAGGAAAATCCCCTTTGTCCACTATGTAATAAAACTGCAGCTAAGTTAGCAAGATTCTGGGAACAATGTCTTTTACAGAGCTCGGACAAGTTTAGGATGCCTGCTGAAAAGAGCATACACTCTGTGAACAGCTTGTGCTACACAGTCAATGGGCAAGAGCAGGGAGAAACTGCACTAATGAAAAAGTCAGCTGAATCATCTGGGATGGATCACCTGGCAACAAAAGGCTGTTTTAAGTGCAGTAGTACAGCAGAATTTAATGCATGAGAGAAGGTATTGTATGCAAGGAGAAAAAGAGAGAGAAAATACAGAATGGTGAATGACAGCTGCAGACCAGACTTATGCCATGTTGCGAGCGATGAAAACATAATCATTAATGCACTATAATTCTAATATACTAATTATTAAAGCCTAATTAACTAACCCTAATAATAATTACAGTGACTACTCTTTCTATTTCATATTGATGTTCTGTCATTTCAGGATACCTACGTCAACTCTATTCAAGCATAAGAACAAACACTTCAGGACCTCAGAAAAGACAGCCACTGAAAAAAGTGCAACACCTTGTTTTGTAGAGAGGAGGGGAAAAAATTTCTCACTTTCGTCACTTTTCTTACTCAAGTTGTCTTCTTTTCTTCCTTATCCCTACTACTGGGCACATTGCTTGCCTGCCAGTCCTGTCATCTCTTTTTCTTCTGGTCTTCTATTCAACTGCTAGAAAAGTAAGACAAAAGAAAAGCAAATACAGTATGAGTGTACTTGGTAGACAGCAGGGAGAAGATGGAATTCCTTCATCACTGAGAGGAAGTAAGATAAGGGGGAAAACAGAGAGAAAAGTCTTTTTTGGATGCAGTGAATGAGGGGAACAGCCTTTTCTGTCTGATAAAACTAGGCTAGTAACCATGCACTTCTTACTCACAAAACTCATTTGTATATACTTACCTGAAGAGGAAAAATTGTTAATTAAAGATCTAAAGATCTAAAGTTTACAGTTATGCATGGAAATTTGTTAAAGCTACAGTAACAAAACGTTGTTTGAATGACTGCAGTATCTTTTTGCTGGTGGTTAGGATCAAAGCCATCAACTTTGCCAATCCAGGGCATTCTCACAGTAATGATGTTCAAATCATGTCCCTCGGCCCCTTGCCTGGTGACAAACTGGTCAGGAATGGAAGTATTAATGTTATTAATATTGGTGAGACCTACTCTGAAATCCTGCATGTAGTCACCAAAGCTCCATAAAGTTGATTCAAAAGGGATGAGAAAAGGTCCATTAAAATGACCAGTATGATGTAGAACTTATTTTGTGTGAGTAAAAAAAAAAAAATAAACTTCTTTAGCCTAGCAGGGGAAAAGCAGCAAAACCAAGGCTGAATGAGGATATCATTGTTTTCTATAAATATGTCAGGGGAATAAACAGCAGAAAGAGGAGTTTGAGAAAAAAAAAAAGCTATTACCTAAAAGGAGCAAAATAACATTTTATGGTAAAGGGCAATGTTGGCACAAGAACAAATGAGTAAAAGCTAGCCAAGACTCAGTTTAGCCTAAAATTTACAAGATTTTGAAACACTGGAAGAATAAGATTCTGTAACAATATTCTAACAGAAATATTGAGCAAGAATCCATTATTTTCGGATCTTAAACAGAGCTTAGTATGATGAGGAAGACATGACTACATGGTACAGATTGTAATATATGATTGGGGATTATGATCCAAGGATCGTTATGTTTCTACTGCAGATGTCTAAGACATATAGCCAAAGATGGCTGTTACCTTCCCCCCCTATGACCCAGTATATCTGTCTCAATATGAGAAGAAAACATTCCTTTACCTGACTTGAAGTCTCTTTAAGAGATCGAGAATGCCACTTGCTTGTACTTTACCTTCTGGCTGAACATGGGCCTAGCAGGTATGGAAGGACCTCTGTGTTTTAATCGTCTCTGGCACTTCATCTCCTACATTGCTGTATGCAAACAGATGCCAATTCAATGCTGGTGTGCTTTCCATCACACTATGAGAACCTGTGGCATCACATGAAGAGAACATGTGGCATCACATGAAGAAGACTGCTAGCATTTTGTTCTCATGATAGATGTTCATTTGTCTGTTCACCATGTGACAGTGGCACAAGTCCTTTAACTACATCCAAAAAAGTGGTCAAGTTTAGCTAAACCTTAGAGATGGCTCCTCTAATTTGAAGCCGCAGCAACATCCTTTGAAAGGCTGTTAGTCCAGCTGGAGCTTGCTGTGACTTCATAATTGCAGTCAGGTTTTTTTCTGTGGCTAAAAAGACATCAATAAGGGGTAATATATGGAGTAGAGGGCACAAAGGAGAAGAGAAGGGCTGTGTATCTGTCTGCTCTCCACAGTCCTGCAACATCTAACCCACAATTACCTTTGCCTGTTGACCCTCCTGTTTACAAGATTGCTGTTTTGGAAACAAGTCCATCTAGGACATCCTGTCCTGAGACTGTGCATTTTTTTCCACAACAAACATTCCTTACTGTGCAAGTAAATTCTTGTAGACATATATTGTGTAAAGTGAGATTTCTTTTGTAAAAATTTGTGTGTGTATATATAATTGAATCTGTTGTTTTTTAATTTATGGAGTGTTTTCTTCCTTTGTTTCCTTAAAACATAATTGAGAGAGCTTGACTAGCCTTCTCCACACTAGGAATTATTATACTTGCCAGTTTTGTTATATCTGCTCTTGTGCTTATTCTTTCCATAATAATTACCCCTCACTTCTTTAATCTCTCTTCATATGGAAACTCCCATCAAAGGCTTCCACAAAGAACTGGATTTGGTTTTAGAAAAGAAAACTTCTGTTAAACTAATCGAGAATCTCTTTGAGGAAAATGGAACAGACGTATCGAGATAAAGGGGGACAGCATAAAAAATTAAAAGTAAGCTTTCTTTTCTTTGCATACTGGAAATACCTCAGGCTAAGAGCTTATTGAACAGGGTACATATATTATTATCTCATTCTCAAGGGACTTGCTACCAAAGGCTTTTTGTCCTCACTATTAGTTATGTTGGCAGGTGTTCCTTGCAGCTCAGAACTTGGCCATTTGGAAATCATGATTTAAGTTATATCAGAATCTCAGTCTCCTGACAGGTGCAATTTGATGTCATTCGGTGCTACACAAAATCATATTTCTTAAATGCAACACATTGGGCTGCTACTTTTTTCCTGGCATAGAGCAGAACTTTACTGAACACTGCCATTTGATCTCAGCACATGGCTTGGAGCTGAACTGATTGATTGTTGCTAATGTTCATCTTCTTCTTGTGAACCTGTCTCTGCTATTATATGACTTTGGTTTAATTTCACTAATAAATCTACACTTTTAATTTTAGCAAGCTCACCACTGATCTTACAAAGTCAGTTTTTGCATGCCCTGGAACCTTAGTGCTTGGATGAAAAGAAAGTCCTGTACCACATACTGAAGCTCATCAGAACACAGATATTAGGCTAGATTGTGTCATACAGAATTCTGGTAAATGCTAACTAAGTTTTTTGTTGTGCAGTATATTTTCCATGACAATTTCAAATGACACTTGCTGTGACCTTTCTGCCAGGTATGAAAAAGCGTAACGATCAATTCCCTTTCCTCCTGCTAAAAATTAGTTAAATGCCACCAACTGAAACCTCCCCCAGGAGCCTTCGAAAATACATCATGTCACCTGAGCACTCCAAAATGAGCAGGACTTCCCCACATGAGGCCGTGTCTTTAGATAAAGGAGCTGAAGAGTTAGTGTTTTGTGGAGAGGGGGAGGAGGAGCGAAACATATTAAGGCAATTTGGAAAACCTAAATAATTGAAAGAAAGGAATATTGTCACTCCTGGGCTTTGTTCATTACCAGCCTGTCCTCTTCCTACAGCTGTCAGCATGTTGGCAGAGTGCCCTTGTCCTTCCTGAGCTATTCACCACTCACAGTTTTTTGCCCAGCCTCAGAGAAATCCAACTGTTTGGCACAGTCATCTGCCGTTGTTCCTAAGTGATGTATAGTTTCCTGGGACTCTATTAGCAATACGATCAGAAGCATTGCTGAGTAAGGAGCACCAGACTTCCTGTCCAAGGCTGCTGTTTTGGAGACCTCAGTCTCAGCAGCTGTTGTTTTTGCCCCTTGCTCTCGATTCCTGTTCTGAGCCATACAGAATCATGCTCCCAGTCCTCTCTCAGTTCTTCTGGCTGGCTTTCACAAGAAGCTCTGCAGTGAGTCAGGTTTTGTTTAGAATTTCCACCTCAGAGACTTGGCAGACCTCTCATCCTAAGAATACTGTACATGGCTTTCTTGTCCATCCGTTGTGAACCAGGAATACAAGTGTTGCGTTCACCTCAACTTTACAGAGCAATCTTCTTTTCCTAGCCATCATGGCCCGAAGTGTTAGCTGCATGCCGACGATGTATGATGCTGTAGGGATCTCTGTGTGTGTGCCAACATGTGCTGGCAACATACCCCTTCCCTCAGAGGGATGTCTGTCTATCTGAAGTTCCCAGGACCTATAGATTGCCCCTTTCTTTGTTCCTCACCAGATGTCAACAATTGGATCTTGCCTTCAGGCTTACATCTGGGGTTGAGACATTTCCAAATTATATGAACAGACCACAAACAGGAAAAATGTAAGACTGCATTTTAACACAGCCGTTGTCTGTTCTTATACATAGATGTCATGCTTTCAGTATGGACGATATATCTGTGTGTAATGGGAGATCAAATCTACTTTTAGTTTATCGTCTTTTAGATACAGTTTTAAAGTATCTTCCCTAAAGACAGTCAAACTAATTTTGAAACAGTCACAGTGTTTTATAAAAAAGAGCATCTCAGTGGCTTTTTGGTGGAAACATTTCGGTATTTTGAAATCAGAGATTTTCAAAGAAGTTAGGACACAACGCTACAAAGACTTGACTGACTGGAAAATGAGATTTGCCAAATCAATTATGTCATTGATTTATCTACATGGGTAGTTCACCTCCTGCAGTATTCAGGAAAAGCACTTCCTCACAGGGTAATGCACCAATCCAATCAGCCGTTAGCTATTTATGTTGGCTTTTTTGGCATGTTATCTATCAGAGAGAAATACACACATTTCTTACCCAGCCTCATCAGATGCTAGTCTTTTTCCTGAGGCAAGAGGCTGGATGTTTTATTCTTCTGCAAAAAAAAAAAACGTTTTTAGAGACCTAACTTGAAGAAGTCTGAAAATAGTTTTGAATGCATCTGGGAAAGAAACCTGCCCAAAATTACAATCTTCCTTTTCCCAAAAATTCTGCTGGTCTGCACGTTAAAGCAGATGTATGCCTACATGTCAAATGGAATAAATCTCCATCCTTGCATGAGCTTAACATGACCTAAGTAGGATTTGGGTACAGTGTTGACTGCATGCTTCTCTCTGCTTGAGAGAAGTGCAGGATGTAAGAACTAAGTATACCCATGGGCATAACCTCCCTTACTTGGGAGTCATCAGAGTTGAATATCCTGAGGAGCTGGTGAAGGTTATTCCTGTTCAGTGAAGAAAAGGAGAATACCAGAGAAACTGTGTATCAGAAGAATGTCTTTGGGGGATGCTTGTTACTTCTCTTGGGATGACTCATGACTCAACTCTGCATTAAGGGTTTGGTGTACCCTAAATGTACATCAGCTATTAAGAGATATAAAAAAGGATCACACGTCCCTTGGAAAAAAAAACACCAAAACCAACCAACCAAAAAACCTGACAATGATAGTAAATAAAATATTCCGCTGAAAGAACCTTTAAGGTTCTTTAAGGTCTCTTCCAACCCAAACCATCTTATGATTCTAACCCAGTAAAAACAGGGGATAAAAACTGTAGAAATAGACAAGGTTGGGAGAGATATTTTCTCTTTGTAAGGTTCCTTGTGCTGTTTTATTCTTTCTTTAGTGATCTATAGCCCTTTATCACAGCTTGTTAGATTTACACACTGTTGAGCATGATATTGAAAATGATTCATGCTTTTGTTGCTGATTGGATTACTCCTATCTCATATAGCCTATCTTAAGCACATAGTAAGCTATGCAGAAGTCTGCAGTTCATACTCTTTTTCCAAGAGTTATAAATTCAGCATCTCCCATAGAAGCTTACTTCCCATCTTTAGTGTTTTGAGTGCATTGTAATTGGTCTGCTGTGTTTTTTTTTTTAAATTATTTATAACTTTATTTCTACCACATTCTTATAAAGTTTGTCTCCACAGAGTATTGTACTCTAACCATTGCCTTCTACTATTTCCACTCAGGAGTGACCATGCTTGGACTTCAGAGGAGGTATGCAAGACAAACACGACAGAGAACTATAGAATTAAAAAAATCATAGACTCATAAAATAATTTAGGTTGGAAGAGATCTTCAGAGATCATTTAGTCCAACCCCAGCCTCAAAGTAGACCAAATTGCTCAGGACCGTGTCCTGTCCAGTCCTGAACACCTCCAAGGATGGAGGTTCCACAAACCATCTAGATAACTTCTTCCAGTATTTGATCACTCTTAACAGTTAAAAAAAAAGTTATCTGAATATTGAATCAGAACTTCACATGTTCTAACTTGTGTCCATTGCCTCTTGTCATGTTGCTGTGCACCCCCAAGATTAAGGCTCTGTGCACTCTGTATCCTGCAGTTGCAGGCAGCAATAAGTTGTCCCTTCTCTTTCTCGTCTCCAGACTGAACAAATCCAGGTCTCAGCCCGTCCTTGTAGACATGCGCTTCATCCTCCTAGGCTTGGGGGTCCTCCACTGGCCTCACTCCAATATGTCAATGTCTTTCTTGTGTGTTCTCATGACAAAGGAAACACTTTTTTCAAATAGAAAAAGGATGAAATTTCTGCTTTGATCAAGAAGTGTAGGAGAAAGGACATCAAGGAGTAAGATCCCAGTGTTTACACCCCTGGTAGAAATCTCCTTGACAAGACAGCAGATGACAGCAGTGTCAAGTCCAAACTTCAAGATCTATGTTTTCATTTGTCCTAAGCAGGCAATAGCATTGTTGTTTCTTTTTTTTCTTTTTTTTTTTAAATCAAGTCTGTTATATTTCCTTTGTCAGAATTTCATGACTAGTTTCCTACAAGCTAAAGATATTTGCCTCTGAAAGAATGAAAGAACATTCATGCACTAATCAGTTTCTGTCATAATCTCCTGGGAATCAAATCCTATGGATGGTTGGAATTGCTAGTTATTATGAATTGTATGATAGCCAAAGCACATCACACAGATCTTCAAAAGTACTTAAAACTATATAAAATACAATGTATTCAAGAAAAAAAAAACCACACATAAACACCAAAACCAAAAACAACCAAAAAAAGACTATTTAACGATGTGAGAAATAGAGAGAAACAGACAAAATAATATATGCTCTGTTTTCCACGTTTCTCTGAATATTATCTGGATTTATAAGTGTTTAGGATCTGTGGGAACCACTGGAGCATTTATCATCCTTACACAACGCTTAGGGTGTCTTATGTTTCACGGAATGTCTCTTTCTCTGTCTCTTTCTCTGCTGCTCTACTGTTAGTCTCACTGTTAACCTAAACCTTTTATATACACCCTCTACCCTGTACTTAAGAAGTGTTTAAATTTTTCTTAACAACATCTTACTTATTTTGTTCCAGCTCATGAAATTTCTAATCCACAAACTGTAGTCTTTCGGAGTATTTTCTAAATTCTTTTTCAGAAAGTCAAACAGAATTTTCGAGGACTATAATATTCCTCAATCTAGGCACAGAAGGACCTCCCATTCCAGGGTAAAACCTTGACCATAAGTCCTATTAATTGAGTTCTTTTCCCTTTCCCTTACCCTTTTCCCTTTTCCTTTCTTTTTTCTCAGAGTTCACAAAAAATGTTCTATAATTTCATATTATGGAAAAAAAAACAGAGAATTTTTGACTTGAATTGTTTTTCGTAAATAGAATGTTCATTTTCTGAGAAGACTGCAACCCATATGCCCATGTCTCCTCATCTGAGATGCAGGCAAAGCTCTTCTCCCAAGAGAGAGTACTGAGCAGGATCATCTAAATGTGACAGGGAGAAAATGGGCTGTCCTGGTTTTAGCTGGGACAGAGTTAGCTCCTCTTTTTAGCAGCTAGAAGAGCTCCATGTTTTGGTTTTACTCAGAGGCTCGCTCTGAGAAGAATGCTGATAGCAAGCTGATGTTTATAGTTGGCACTGAGGTCTCAAGGACTTTTCAGCTTGCCAGGTTCTTGCCAGTGTGCAGGAGCACAACAGGATAAGGGGGGAGCATAGCTGGGACAAGGGGTCCATGACTCTCCTTACAATTTGTACCTGAACTTAAGATTGAGGGCCAAACTGGCCAATTAGTATTCCATATCATGCAGCGTCATGCCCAGTATAAGAGTGAGGGTCAGCCGGAAAGAAGGGCTTTTGCCTTTCCGGTACTCTCACTTTCAGGCTCTCAGAGTGTGTTCTCTCTCTCTCTCTCTCTCTCTCTCGCTCTCTGTCTCGGGGCCTCCCGTTTATCTGGGACTGCGGTATCGGGTTTTATCTGTTTCGGGATTGCAGCTTCGTAACAAGATGGGCCTCGGTCAAGGGGTGGTGAGCAATTACACCGTGCATCACTCGTTTGTATATGTTTATCCTTGTGTATATCTGTATATATATATTGGTAACGGTAGTAGTAAATCGTTCTTATCTCAACCCACGGGTCTCTTTTCTTTTTCCTCTTTGATTCTCTCCCTCATCCCTGGGGGTGGGGGATGGTGAGAGAGGGACTGTGTAGGGTTTAGTTGCCGGAGCGGCCTAACCCACGACATGGTCAAAGAATAGAATTTACTACCATTCAATAGAAGAAGCATCTCCCCTATGGAGACAGGCTGAGAGTTGGGGCTGTTCAGTCTGGAGAAGAGAAGGCTCCGGGGTGATCTTATAGCAGCTTTCCAGTACCTAAAGGGGGCCTACAGGAAAGCTGGAGAGGGACTTTTTACAAGGGCATGTAGTGATAGGACAAGGGGCAATGGCTTTAAACTGAAAGAGGGCAGATTTAGATTAGATCTAAGGAAGAAATTCTTCACTCTGAGGGTGGTGAAGCACTGGAACAGGTTGTCCAGAGAAGCTGTGGACACCTCATCCCTGGAAGCATTCAAGGGCAGGTTGGATGAGGCTTTGAGCAACCTGATCTAGTGGAGTTTGTCCTTGCCCATGGCAGAGGTGTTGGAACTAGATGATCTTTGAGGTCTCTTCCAACCCAAACCATTCTATGATTCTATGATTTCTCATTTTTGTTGTCGTGTATGCCTGTAATATCATTTTTATTTTACTCTAGCTGTTTAAAGTTTGTCTTTTTATGACACACAAGTACAGCATCCAATAGAATGACTCCTGCATGGAAACTACAAGACGCTACTACAAAGCACTTAATAAAGACATCACTAACAATGACAACAACAATTACAACAAAATCAACAACAGTCAGTTATTATTTAACAACAACAATGAACAGTGTTAATGGTCATGTTAGTGTTATTACTACCGCTATTACCTGTCTCTGCTTTGGACAGTTTTTCTCAGATTTCTGGAATGAGTAGAGACTTGGAGGCTCAATGATGTGTTTTGCTTGAATGCACTCTTTTTCTAGTAAAGAGTGAGAAGTTGGGGTAGGCAATACACCAGATCTATTACTGTTGAAAGCTGTCAACACGTACTTCCAGGTCAACAAAGTGACCGAAAGTCTAACAGAATTCTTTTTTACGTCCTTACCTGAGATATTTTGTCCAGGATTGATGATGTGCTGTTGTGGCTAAGATTAGCTTCATAAGGGAGAGAGTAAAAATATGGCTAAGCCTAAGCATTAGATGCCTTGCAACTGACTAGAAACACACCCACAGATTAGGACATTGGACTGCCCCAAAAAAGGGATGAACTAAATAAGGAATCCACTTTGTGGAAGGGAGCCACCCAAGCTCATCTACAGGAAATGTTAAAAAGAAAGAGAATATGAGTTATATGCTCAATTCCAGAAAAGAAGGATATAGAATCATAGAATCATAGAATGGTCAGGTTTGGAAGGCACTCCATCTGCTTGGGATCTGCAGCTAAAAATTCTGCCCCAGAGTTGAGCATCCAACCTATTTTTTTTTTTTTTCTTCTAAAAAAGTAATGATGCTGCTTTTCCTTTCAGTACATATTCAGTTGTTGGAATACTGTGGAGTGTGAGCAGACCAGGTTTAATTGTCTAATTTACAGTAACAATTTAAACTTGTGCTTACAGAAATGCACAAAGCTCTGGCTTCTATGGGAAGGCCTCTTGCTTTTCAAGGGAGGAATTCTTCATTAATCCCTGTTGAAGTGCTTCTAATATGTCAAATAATTAAATTTGAGTCAGAATAATTTAAATCTGTCTTTTCTGTGTTGCTGCATTGCATCACCGGTTTCTTCTCACTGTTTTAGGAGGACTAGGGTCCTTGCCTGGGATTTCCAAAGAGGTGCCCCAAGAAATGCCCCACTTGTGCTTTACACAAGTTTGGCTACACACAGGAGCAAGAAAGACCCTGACATACCCAACAATGTCCCAGTTTGTTTAGCGATGTACAGATACAGCTGTTGAAATCTAAGCATTTGGACCAAGACTCACAGAGGTTTTTAAGGTCCTGGATCTGAAGCATTCACCATTTCTGTTACTCTCAGTTAATTAAAAGCTGGCAAGATAAATCCTTTTGGGGATCAGCTTTCTAGCAGCTACAGACTTTTACAGGCTTAGGCACTGGCTGAGTAAGGTCTTACAAATGCTACTGGCACCTGAATTTTAGAAACCCTTAGGTGTTTGAAGTAAAGAGCTTAATTCAGTCTTGTCAATCTTGCTCCTTCTGTCTATCTTTAATCTCATTTCATCCTGTCAGAACTAAAGTTTCCTCAAGGATAGATTTACCTTTATGCTCAGTCTATATTTGCTGGTAATAGTTATTTGGTGTTTTGAGGACATAGAACTGGTACTCAGAGTTGTGCTGTTTATGTTGACTAAGATTCTTTGGGTGATACACGTTGAAAAATATCTTTGTTTTACTAACTGTTGTATTATCATTAGTCTTTCTCACTGTGGCTTCATTATCAGACAAATATTTCATTCTTTGGTTAAATTGCAAGTCTGGATACTAAAAGAATTGTTTAGGTATAATAGATTTAGACTTGTGTAAGATATTTGTTTTAGAATTTCATGACATTTCGATTAAAAAATAAGCACTATACAGTATCATCCAGGTACATGCTAAATGAATTAAGAAGTAGTTTGCTGACATGTTTCATATAATATTTGTGGATGAGCAATCGTTGTTAAACAGAGGTAGTCCTAGTGAAGGTACACATGAATTGGTACATAGAACTAATATTTTCACCTGTATGCAGTTGCAAAATTACAATTCACAACATGTGTGGCTGACACACAGACTGCAGAGCAGCAAACTAATAAGGATAAATCAATTATACAAATTGTACAGAGGAACTGGAGCTTCTCAACAAGCCAGCCCCACTCGTTCTAAAAGCGAATGCAAAATACATACTGAAGACCGAGGAACGCTGGCCATGCTTACAGAGTAAGATATTGTCACCTGGAAGATAAGACTTCTAAAACAATTTGAGCTACTACAAATTGATACCTGAACACAAATCTCCATGCAACACGGTGGCAGAAAAAGCTCAAGTTTGGACTGGGATTTGAGGAATGATTTTATCGCTGTATGATGCATTGCTCATACTAACTTGAGAAAACTATATATATGGTTCTGTTGTAACTGCTGAGATTGACTTCATAAAATATAGACATGGTTCTGTTGTATTTCTTCTTTTAAAAAAAGATACTGGGAAATCTGAAAGCATACAGGAAAGAGCTATTACAATTATTCAAGCGCTGAAGAAAAGGCCTTACCAAGAGACTTAAAGGAATCAGTGTAACTTATAAAAAAAAGATTGAAAGGTGACTTAGTTATAGTTTGTAAATATCTTCCCAGGGAGAAAATATTGAGTTTTAATGGATTCTTTAATCTACTGGAAAAAGACAATAATAAATCCCCTTAATATATATGGCAATCACTTTACCCACCAGTGAAACACATATACTTCTGAATGAGAGTATGGAAGTTAGCAGTATTCAAGAGCAATAGAAAATAATTAAGGGTAGAAATAAAGCAGGATGTTATGGGCAATTAAAACTACAGGAGTAATTTTGCTAGGGAGGATATAATTTTTCCAAATCAATTTTCTCAGAACACAGGGCCACAAATTCTTATTCTTTGTAAAGCCACTTTATAAAGTATCACAGCTTCTTTAATGACCAAAGTGGTCAGGACTTCCATTTTCTTCACCACCCAAAGCATATTCTTGCAAGTGAGGTGTACTAAGTGTCACTATGAGAAAACAGAGCAACATCTTTTTCTCACATGCGTTTCTCTCAAGCTGTGCTCAGTTCCCAAGACACCCATATTCTGTTCATACAACTATGTAGCCACATCAGTAATGACTTCTCATGGCTGTGACAGGTTTTACACAGAGGAAACTATTCCCATTGGTACATTGCATCTCATTGTGTATGAACACCATGTAACCACATGCTCTTGGGGTGTGAAAAAAATATGAGTAGCTGCTCATATCTGTCATTTGCTGGAACAAAGACTAAGCTGACAACTGATATAGTGGCTCGTGTTAATTTGACAATGTTCACTAGAGACTGAGACCAGAGCATTTATCTGTTATCTAAGCCAAACTCCTGTCATACAGATGAGCAGGTAGAGCACTCATTGTTTTTGTGTTACTTTGTCCCCTAAGCGTTGCAAGGACAAAAGTGCAGGAACTGTTTTATATCCACTTTCTGCCTCAAGCAATTTTCTGAGTTTGGCTCCAATTGCTTGAGAAGAAGAAACTTTGCTTTTCTAACAGAAAATCATTTTGTGATGAAGTTTAAAAAGCGACAAAAAAATCTTGATGTCTCCACACAGTGATTGCTATCACTGAATTAAAGCACAATCCCTGGGGAGAGGAGAATGTGGAGCAAATGGTTATACAGGTAAAATCATGAAAGACAGAGAACAGAGAAGCAACATTTACAGAGAGACAGAATAAAAAAGGAGGCTTGGACACTGTCGAAGAAGGCCTTTAAATCTATCTCAGACTGATGTGGAAGTGACGCTCCCTAATCTGAGCTCCCAATTCTAGCAAAAGAGTGGTATTATAAACTAATTAGTTATCCTGATCTTTTCCTACAGAGAAAAAGTTCTGAAGAGAAACGAAAAAATTTCTCCTCCCAGTAGTCCCATAGTCAATGTGTACATGATGGCCTAATGCCAAGATTTCTCTGAATCATATAACTGCTTAAGATCTCTCCATCTTTGCTCTTGGTAAAGAAAACCTTTGATATCTCCAACACTGTCTTTTTGAAGTCCTAGTCTGAACATAAACTCATGAATTAAAACCACAAGTACTTTGTGAACATGTCATTTACCACGTAGTTTATTGAATGCTGAAAGTTTTCTCTAGAATTTTTTGCAGTTTGTTGTTGGTTTTATTTTCCTGCAGTTCCAATGACTAAAACTTGTTTGTAAAAATACATTTTAAGAAAAACTGAGGGTTTGCAGACAGCAAGACTCCTGAGGTTGAGGCTTTTGAAAATTCACTGTAGTTATGGAATACAGAATAAAATCAGGAGGCTTGTCAACGCAGAATTAATAAAGTGAGAAAATAATC
The DNA here is from genome assembly GCF_009769465.1 of Tauraco erythrolophus. Lineage (NCBI taxonomy): Eukaryota > Metazoa > Chordata > Aves > Musophagiformes > Musophagidae > Tauraco > Tauraco erythrolophus. Next base: position 46,658,235 of record NC_141466.1, on the reverse strand, counting down.
TTCATGCTTGTGTCCCAGATACCCAGGATACCTATAAGCTTTTTCTTGTAGGATCTGCATTTACAATAAGAAATTTTACTGACACATTTGAAATAATAGATTTCTGATTTGTTCATCTGAAGGTTGATGCAAAAATTTTCTAAACAAAGCAGCCTTGACTGGGGAACTCACTTTGGACAAGAAATAAGCATTGAAGTTTTATGAGGAAAATACATACGAAAAACTTAAGATTCAGTGGAAAAAAGCTTTGGTGATGTAGAGAAAAGTCTTCTCTGATGTTTCTGGTTGTGTTGGGTTTTTTCTCTACTCTAAAATATTGGGTTTTGGCAAATATTTTTTGACTCCTCATTTAATTAGTTTTTTTTATTGCTTACTTGCTCTTAGCATCCTCAGATTTCAGCAAACTGTCCTGCAATCAACCTTAGTATGTTTATATGCTATCTTTTCTACTCTTTATCAAGAACTAATCACAAGCTACAAGCAGTCTTTTTTGTTTCTAACTTATAAAAAATAGTTACAAAGCCGTAGGTCATAAAATACTTATATACCTAGATTCTGCCCCTCTACTCAGCTCTCGTGAGACCCCACCTGGAATACTGTGTTCAGCTCTGGAGTCCCCAACACAAGAAGGACGTGGAGCTACTGGAACGAGTCCAGAGGAGGGCCACGAAGATGATCCGAGGGCTGGAGCACCTCTGCTATGAAGCCAGGCTGAGAGAGTTGGGGCTGTTCAGCCTGGAGAAGAGAAGGCTCTGGGGTGATCTTATAGCAGCTTTCCAGTACTTAAAGGGGGCCTACAGGAAAGCTGGGGAGGGACTTTTTACAAGGGTGTGTAGTGATAGGACAAGGGGCAACGGATTTAAACTGAAAGAGGGCAGATTTAGGTTAGATATAAGAAAGAAATTCTTTACATTGAGGGTGGTGAGGTACTGGAACAGGTTGCCCAGAGAAGTTGTAGATGCCCCATCCCTGGCAGTGTTCAAGGCCAGGTTGGATGAGGCTTTGGGCAACCTGGTGTAGTGAAGGATTTCCCTGCCCATGGCAGGGGTGTTGGAACTAGATGATCTTTGAGGTCCCTTCCAACCCTAACCATTCTATGATTCTATGATTCTATGATTCATAAACTGATGCAAATCTTCTTTGCTTGCCTTGCTGTGAGGAAACTGTGCATTCAGATTCTATAAACAGGCTTATGCACAGCTGAGAGGATCTGAAAAGACAGAAGCATTTCTTTGGCAGAAGCCTTAGTTTAAGACGGGTCTCCTCTTCTTCTACTGTCCATCTCACAGAGTTTGGTGCAATACATCTTTGGTTGTACAATTTGAGTAGTTTGTGGCAGAGTATTATAAACCGCTGGAAAAAATTGCTGAATGGAAGCTATACAGATACTGCTGTGAAACCAAATCAACATCATTGGACGTTTCATATTGGAGGCAGCAAATGTTTAAAGCATGTTATTGTTTCCTTATTCTGCACCTTCTTTCTTGATGATTGCATTTCAGTAGTATAAAATACATTTATTTCTACCTTGAAGGGAGAGATTGCTGGCAAACTCCAGGCATTTTTGTTGCTCAGAGAAAAACAGTCCCAAGAGAGGGTTACTGCTCCTCTCTTGCTGTGCTAGTCAACCCAAAAGCACAGTCTCTCAAGAGTCGACAGGACTCTCTTTCACTCTCTTGCAAGGGCTTGTTTCGTTTCTGACGACATCTGACTATTCTTAGGAAGAGAAATCTCTAATTACGAGGACCAGAAGGGGATTGTGCCAGGAGATGGCCTGTGCCTCAAAAATGAAGTGAAGAAAACCAGCTTTCCTTATCACTTTCCAATCCTCATGTTTTTGAATGTCATCTGCTTTTATCTCTGGTCCTAGAAGGGAGGCTGGAACATTAGGACAGCAAGGAAACTGTTGTACATGTATATCTGTTAATCGTTTTCTTCACATGGTATGCCTCCTTCTTTCTTCCACCCATGTTCAAGCAAGGGAATGGGTCTGTCACAGCTGCTACTGCACACCCACTGTGATGCAGAGGGATTCAGGAAACTAAAATTTGCTTTCTCTGCCTTAGCATATTTATTTATTTCATGTTATAATGCTATAATGTCTGTAAAGTTCAAGAAGATTTGTAAAAGTGTTTTCTCAGGCATTATTTTCCAAATCTTTGTGAATGTTTCTTCAGCTGCCACGTGTTTTTCAGAGATATAAGTGTTCAAAGTGCACTGGACGGTTCAGCTTAAGAACTAGAGATCATAAAAATCATCTGATTTAGTTCTAATAGCTAGGAGAATGCAGTTTCAAAATATGGGGGCTATATTTTGCTGGTATGAAACCAGCTGTTACAGCTTATCTCTTTGTTATTTTTAAATCCATTAGTAATAAAATTAAATATGTACATGTTAAATGGGAAAACACAATCTAAAATGTCTGCAGATATGAGTTCAGGTAGCTTTATTCCACCTGGTAGGTGAAGGCGGCCATGCTGGCTGAGACCTGATAAAATTGTTAATTGTTCTGCACTCTGAAAATGCCACACACTACAGAGTTAAATATATAAAAAAAGAAAAGGATCATTTTAGAGAGCTTTTAAAAATGCCGTTGGTGCTAGTTTTAAAATGTTCTTCTATACTTAAAATGTCATATTTTTAAAGTCTGATGTTGTGAGCCTTTCTAAGAGGCTCTTTCTTAGCATCATAGGATCTTTCTGGGAAACGAATAAGGTTCCTTTTATGGTACGGTGGAGATCCTACTGCAGAGTTCCAAGAAAATATACATTATTGTTGTGATGAGCTTTATGTATTGGAAAGCAGTTACTGAGTCAGGATGAAATCCTGCTAGAACATGTGTCTATGACAATTTTAATTTTGAAAGAAAATTTCAAGCAGGTAGAGAAGAAGGGAAAAACAATTACTTCACTGTTATTAGGCATAAATGTTATAACGACAGTAAGACAAACTGATAGTTTGATGTGGGGGAGCGGGTTCTGGTGGTAGGAGAGGGGATTTGCTCCCTGTGCCACCAGATCCGAGTCCCATCCCCCTTGGGGTTGAGCCAGTCTTTGGCGCCTCTGCGAATTGCCCTATTTAAGTTGGGACAAAGGAACAGAAAAGGTGCTTTTGCCTAGGAGCGAGGAGAAGGGAGGAGGGCGCTGCCCTCACTCCCCGGTCTCCGGCCGGGCAGCTGCCCGAGCCAGGCCGATGCCACGTGCTCAAGATGGTGGTGACGGAGCCGCTTGGAGAACTCGGGGAGCACCTCGCTCTCAGGGTGCCCGCTGGGCCGAGTTCACCCAGAGAGGACTAAGACCTGAGAGAAACAGCCACACAGACACCAGGTCAGTGAAGATGGAGCAGGAGGAGGTGTGCCAGAGCTGAGTTCTCCCTTGCAACCAGCGGCGAGACGGCAAGTGGCCCCCCTGTAGCCAAGATGGGCTCAGTGGAGCAGAGACCCACTCATGGCCCGTGGAGAAACCCACGTCAGGGAAGAGATGCCTGAGCCTTAGAGAGGTCGTGGAGCATGGGATGCACGACGAATAACTGTTGATAATGGAGCTTGGGATGCACGACGAGGTCGTGAGGCATCTAGAGTCCATGGGACGATCCACGCCAAAGCAAGTGGCCACAACTCCCTAAGAATCCGAGACTGGGGTGAAGCCCGCACTGGAGCGATCCTATGGGGAAGGATTGCGTCCTGCAGGTAGGACTCATGCTGGAGAAGTTTGTGGAGTTTTCCTCGTGAGTAGGGGATCCATTTGGAGCAAGGGAAAATGGTGTAGGGACTCCTCCTCCTTTAAGAAAGGAGCGGCAGTTAACAATATGGATTAACTGACCTGCACTCTCTCATTCCCTGTCCCCCTGCGCCGCTAGGGGGAAGGTAGAGCTCGGAACAAAAGGAAAGGGGGGTGGGGAGGTGTTGTTTTTAAAATCTGGCCTTGTTTTCTCTCTTCATCCTCTCAAGTAACCAGTTTTGTTTTCCTTTTTGTCCTCTTTAAGCAACTGTTAATAAATTGTTTTGTTTTGAGAAAAATGAGTCTGTTTTGCCCGGGACCATGGTGATGGGTGCTCCCTCTCTGCTCTTGTATCGACCCTCAGTCCTTTTATTATAAAACCATGACACAAACCCATGTGATTTGAGACAGAGCAACAAAACTGTAAGGAACAGAGGATGTGATAATATGACCGGAAACAAAAAGAGTGCAAGGCTGTGCACAATGGAATGATTTGAGGGAAAAGCATTAAAAACATTTTTTTAATGATAGTATATAAATTAATCAAGATTATGGAAAAATCTCTTACGGTCAGTTGCAGCTGATCAACTATCCAAATATTAGCAGTCAGTGATTTCTTCTGGGCACAGCAGCCAAAAAGAAATAATTTCAGAAATACCAGTCCTTTTATGAACTCTTTGGTAAGGTATGACTAGTGTTCCACATAATTTATATGACTATGCAGTATCTGTAGGATATACAAGACCATATGGAACAGCACTACTTACACACGAGTTTCACAGGTCTACCCCTTACTTCCACTTGACTGAACTTTTTAGAATGAAATTTCATATGGCAGGCGTGTACCTCAAAGTGACTTTTTCTTTTTACATCTGCAAAACTTTTGGTCATTTTGAACCAGCCTGGAGGGAATGAAGGCAGTAACAAGAAAGATAAGAAGATTAAATGAGAAGCTGGTGGTAGTGGGAAAGGAAGTTGGGTGACAGGAGGAGAAATCGGGGCATGGTGAGGACACCAAGAGTGGTGAGCAATGAAGCTGGACAGATCTGAGGTGCTCCAGCAATATGGGACCGGGCAGGTCAGGATCCAGGAACCAGGGACAGTTCCAGAGTCAACAGTCACCAAAGAAGCTAAGTTAACATATATATATGTAAAGCAGCTCTCTGAGTGCTGACACCCGGTGGTAGGACCGTCTTAGGCATCAGACCCTCTGATGTATTTCAGTAAACTATTACATTTCACACTGACTGTTGTCTAGGAAGCTGTTAACATAGCACTCTGCTGTAGACAATTTAATGAAATTGTGATATTTAATAAATTTGTGACTGAAATCAATGGAGTCATTGAGCCAGAAGAGGATAAGGTTGTCATATATAGATACTACAGAAAAAGGGGTAGCACTTCACTTTTGTGATATAAATGCTTAAATTCCCCTCTAGGTGGATAAGGCAAACGTGACACATTGTGGAGCCATAGCTGTATTCACAGTCATGCCAATGAGACAAAGTCCCTGGGGCAAACATTTTGATTCTAAAATCCTCTTGAATATCTTCCTGCACATATCGAAGAGAACTGTTAACCATTTTTTCTTGTGATTTTTCTGATATCAGCTCTCTGTATGGTCTCTGAAACTTCTCCTGCAGCATTTTTTGTTATACATTTAATACCCTGCAGAATATGCCTAGGTTACATTGAAGTAATAGATTCATAGATTTATAAATTACTACCTTTTGTGAGAGTCTGTCTCTTGCTTTTGTCCAAATACATTGAAATCATCCTTAATGTAAGCCAGGTTAAATGCAAGTAGAAGTTGTTAGTTACAACACACAAAGTAGGCGATCAAGTTACAAATATTCATGAAATACCAATGTGAAGATTAAAGAATAAATTTACTTAATTTTTGCTAGGATTAAACAGAAATCCTGGGCTTCTTTCAGTCACTGCTGCCTTCCCTGACATCTGCCTGTTAGGTGTTATTTTTCAGGTCATGCTCACCACAGAGCATTATAGAGCCCAATAATAGATTTTTTAAAAAAATAAACAGCACACATTCCTCCCAAACAAACCTGTTTTTTTTTAAAAAAGCCCAGGAAATTCTACACACAAACAAACTCTTAAATTATAGTTGAAGGCACAAGCACTCTGAATTTAGTAACTGCTGCAATGAAGGTCATCTGAATAAGAAGAAAGAATAAAAAGGAAAGTTGTTCTTCAAGCTGTATAGCGCTAGGAAGAAATGCTTTTTTTTTCTTTGTCAGAATTCCTGCATGATAAACAAATCAGTACAGCCACAGTTATCAAAGGAAATCAGTAAATATTTGATTAATCTTCTTTAAATTTAAACGTGCAAAGTGTCTGTAGTCAGTGGGGGGAGACGGGCACTTCTAGAGACTGATTCTTCAAATCCCTTTTAGGAGGACTTCGAATGGAATGAATCATCCTCTGGAAGTTCTTATCACTCCTGACTACAGTGGAGTAATTTAAACCAAACATCTAGCTTTTAGGCCTCTGTCTTTGCGCTCCCAAATAGTAAAATTCATCTCATCTAGCCTCAGTCTAGAAGCAAGGCAGGTTTTCTCCGTCAGTGCAGAGAGGCACCTCCAGAAGGCCATTCATCTTGTTCTAAAGCTGTTTTCTAACTGATGGAGGCAATGGTTCTCTTGAGCTGGCTGTCACACCATTAACTGGAGAAAGCAGAAACTTATACAGCTGGTTCAGATTCGATACTTTAATATTAAGTAGCTAAACTCAAATTAATTTCAACCCACATGTTTGGTTTTTTTCAGCTTGAAATTTGGATTCTCATTTGCTGAAGTTTTGGGAGATAATAGCTGTGGCATTCCATCAGCAGGAGGCACAGTATGCTCTGAGCAGGAAAAACGCCACAGCATACTCAGAACTCTGAAAAGCGAGCAAAGAGAGAAAGCCAAGTGGATCTGCTAAAATTAGTGGAGAATCATTAGGATCGATATCACCATGTTTCAGTTCAGTACTTCTAAAACGGGATAATGCCAGCCCTTCACTATGGAGGTAGTTTGTGAAAGTAAAGCAACTGATATCTGAACAGTCTAATAATGTGTGTCACAGAATGGCTCCTGAACAAATCAGTAACTATTGTTAGAGCAAGATTTTAATATTGTGTAGTAAACAAGCCTTGAGAGAAACACAAAATATGAAATAGTCATTCACTGGGAGCATCGAGCATACCAGATCAGATAGTTTTCCTTTGGGCAAAAACCTGAGCAATCTGACTCTTAAAGATCGCTTTAAAGGAAAGCTTTGGTTGCAGATGTACCTAAATTTGTATTTCTTTACATTTTCTTGCTTCATTTGGTAATCTTAATAAAAGTTAACTACTACTTTGGTGTGTATTATATTACACTTTTGCACATATATGCAGAATGCATGTATATATGTATGCATACATACTTATACATATATATATACACTCATTTTTAATATGTTTGTATATAAATGTGTTTACATATATATTTGCCTTTGAAGCTGTGCTGAGGTTTGGAAGGTTAGCTTAAGTCAGTGGAGATGATTTAGTGTACAGCTGGAAGGTGATATGGTAAAGGTGAGTGATAAATCATGTCTGGCATTAGCTATAACTTCCTGGCAGCTAGAATATCTAAATAAAAGTAAGGTTTAATATACCATTGTTCAAACCATAGAAAAAGTTCCAAACATCCATGATTATAGAATAAGCATAGAACTGATTACTGTATTAATAGTCGAGTATTTCATTAAAGAAACTACAATTTGAGGCAATTTTAGATCTGTAGTAGATTAAGAATTTTATATTTTTGTTGTTAATTGTTCATATAGTTTATATCTGTATAGATATTTACATTATTCTCTCTCTTGTGGTGCCTTAGTATGTACCTAATAAATTACACAGTAAGATCCATTCAGAAAAGAGTCATGGAAAAAAGAATCACAGTTATACAAGAAGCTCCAATGTGTAATATTCACCTAAAAGGCAATAATACCTTCAAAAGACAACAGTATTCAGAAAACAACTGCAGAGGAGCTGGGCATATTCTTATTAAAAAAGTTATTTATAACTTCAAAACAACTTGTTGCCAAATAGTTAAAATCAACTTGTGTTTCTGCCATAAGAAAAACACGCACTCTCCTCTACGACTGTGTGAAAATCCAGTATAGGCAAAATAGCTGCCTACATTGGAAAAGAGCAACTGAAACATACACAGTGTATGCACTGACCAGGCATAAACCAATACTTGGAATAGCCCTCCCAGTTTTGCTATTCATCATGAAGATCTTGAAAGAGTTGTTTGAATTAAAGCTCATTGTACCAATTCCAATTGGCTGCTATTCTAATAAAATGATGATGATACTATGAGATTCCACTGACTAACTTGACTCCCTCTCCAGTCAATTATATTTAAATGACAAAAAAAGAAAGAAGTAAAGAAAAAAAAGGTTGATGTCAGAACATTAAACTTACCATCAGCCCACAGAAGTTGTGTGTGACATTAACTTGTGAAAGCTGAAGAACCAGACCATACTGTTCCTATTGTAAACCAGTTGACTAATAAGCAGTGCAGCCAATAAAGCTCTCTTCTATGTTCATTAATGAAAACAAAAAGTTTTCCCCATTATAGAATCATAGAATCATAGAATGGTTAGGATTGGAAGGGACCTTAAAGATCATCTAGTTCCAACCCCCCTGCCATGGGCAGAGAAATCCTCCACTACACCAGGTTGCCCAAAGCCTCATTCAACCTGGCCTTAAACACTTCCAGGGATGGGGCATCCACAACTATATATTATAGTTTCAATGGTCTAATTGTTCATGCACCCTCTTCTTTAAATCATAAGAGACTCAACTGGAGGAAAAAGAAAAGTTACACTGGTGCAAATGTAGTGGAATACAGAGAACCATGAAGTCCTAGTAGTTTGACCTGCTCTAATTGAAATCAGTTAAAAATAGTCCCAGTGACTTCAGTGCTGCAGTATCAGCCCCTAACCACTGAGAAGCCGACAGATTTTACTATCTCTGAATGCCAAATGCCTCATTTGGGATTTAAAGAAATATGTGATTAAAATCTAATTTTGTCACAAGATGTACTCAGACTGAAGCTGAGCAAATAATTGATCATGAATAATTTATCTGAGGAAGTTTATCTCTTTTCTTTGTCCCTGAACATCCATGAATAGATCATCATTTCTTCAAATTCACTTTTGCAGACTTTCTTGATTCTGAATCAACTGGGTGCAGTTTTCTTCACACGTGGATTACTTGATCTTCACTCTCTCAGCTGTGTTAATTATTTATGATTAGTCAGAAATCTCATGCTGTATCCCTCTAATAGCATTTCTGGCACAGATACTACTTTAAAACTAAATTTTCTTGAAGAAAGAAAACCACTTGCACAAGAGCTTAACAAAATCTCTTTCCATCTCTTACTTCAAAATGCAAACATAAAGGGACATAAACACGAGCAAAGCAAAGTTGGGGGTTTTTTTTGTTAAATTGAGTAATTAGTCATAGACTTTCTCTGTCTGACTTTCCAATAGGTCTCTATTTTAGAGATTGTGTTGCAGTAGAGGCTTATATTGAAGTGAGTTGCCTGTCCCTGTGTATGTGATATGGCTGCAATCTTGCAATATTAAATGCTATCTTTTGTCTCTCTAAAACTTTATGAAGTGATGTTATCATCACTTCAATTTTTATAGATATGTTGGTGTTCACTTTTTAAATCGCATAGATAAACCATCTATTCCTTATATATATTTCCTTATTGTTTATATAATAAAGTTGAATTAGTGTTTGAGCCATATTTATTATTTAATTTTCTATGTTTTCAAAATTCACCATATGTTTAATCTCTGTGTGTTATGTAAAAATAAAGTATTATGAATTGGAAAAAAAAAATCATATTGAGAGCCTGAAAAATGTGGATTTAGTTGTTCAAAAATTAAATCACCATTTAAAAAAGAGTGTAACATTTCTTCCCTAACTTTTTAAAACCCACACAGGGGAAACTCTGTATGGGGTGTGAAGTGAAGAAATTCCTGATGAATATTTACTTGACAAAAAATAAACCAGAACTTTTAAAGGTCTAAACTTGTAAATAAGAAAAAGTTTCTAGAATATTATAATTGTACTGTCAAGAAATACATAAGTCATTTGAAGATGAGAATGAGTCATAATGTGTTTACAAACTGTACTCTGAAAACATCCAGAATTGATTAAGAAAAATCTGACACAGTAAGTAACTGCTCAGAAACTATGAATCCTAAAAAAATTATATGTTACAAACAGTTTTTAAATTAAAAACAATAGGGATAGTATGGCAATATTGTCCTATGAGACATCCAATTTTTAAGAATTTTGTTCTCCTCAAATTCAGTGTGATAATGTGACAGTGAAGCTATTTGAAAAATAAGTTTCGTATTATTAAAAATCAATCCACCATTAAACCAGACACAAACTGCAAGGACGTTGACAAAGGTCTAAATTTTTTTTTTTTTTAAATAAATAGAATTTAATTTAGTTTTAAAATTCTTCCTCAAGAAACTTACAAAGAAGGAGAATCCCTAGGCAGAAAGGTTTGGAAAGGGCTTGGAAACTAGTCAAGGCAACTTATTAAATAAAGCAACAGAGTTAATGAAAAGTAATTTTGCTGACTTTCTTTAAGTCGAGCATGGAAAGAAATGCAAAGACAGCCTCAGTGTAGCTGCGAATGCCAGCTTAACTATGATCAGAAGGACAAGCTGAAGTATTGTATTGCCACTTTTGGCAAAACAAATGGAGCATCAAGAGTTAAACAGAGGCAGCTGATATAGGTTTGTAGACAATATGTGTTATTTCTGTTGCTCTGATAAGATGCTACTACTGAATTAAAAAGCGACCCTCTCAGGAGTAAAGGAAAAGTTAAAGGCACTATAATTTGAAAAGACATGCATTTACACAATTGAAAAACATACAGAATGAAGAACACTGGAATTTAAGTTTAGTTAAGTTCTTTCAGTTAAGACGCAGGAAAAACGTCATTTCTCATAAAAATTTCTCATTCAGGTGGTGAAGAAACACTGCTATTACAAACATGGAATGCTTATTTTCTCCTGATTTGTAACTGAACTAATTAGGGATATATTTTGCTGGGAATTTTTCAGTACTATTGTTTTTAGTACAAATGCTAATTTATCCAATTTGACTCTTTCTGGAGGAAAGTATGAAGAAATATTTATTTAGGGAATATGTCTCAAAATGTAACTGTGTGGAAAAAAAGTGTTGTGAAGACACAGATATCCCCTAAAACAACAGCTGACTAGTAATGCCATTTAGGTATTAGGCACTTGTCCCTATTGTTTTGTTTTCTGATTTGAACCTGTATTTCAGCATCCCATGAGAATGTCCAACAACCATACTAAGAATCCGCTTTTTTCCTGGTCAGAGAACATGTATTCATTTATATTTAGTTTAAGGATTAAGAAAAAAAGAGCAATAGAGAAAAATTCTAGACGAGCTTATTTTGTGTATGACTAACAATGGAAGCTCACATTTATTTCAGAAAGAGAACTTAATTGTTTATCCAAAGAACAAGGAGGGTACTGCAAAGGAAGATCTAAGGACACTTGTTTCCCAGTACCTAGTAGCCTGCTGAGGGTGCAAAGCAAGAACAAATAGGTTGAAAACGGTGAGTCTTCCCTAATTCTTCATAATTACTTCCCTGGATTTGTTCTGGGAAGACTGGGAAAATGTTCTGGCATCATGTTTGCCAGGCATCACATCGTTTGCCAGCTGTGATTCTTCCAATGCAGCTGTTAAAAAAATGGAGGTCTAATAATTTGATAGTAGAGCCTGAAGTACTCAGTAATATCAGATGCTGAAGCGGCGATGCTGGCAACATACGTTTTGAGATCCTACTCATCTAAATGCAGAGATACTAACAAAAAAAATCTTTAATTCTGATCCAAGAAGAGACCTGAATTCAGATCTTTACCCTGCTAGCCTTCACACATACCTGTAGAAATCTCAGTGTCCTCACTGGTAACATCTCTTTTCTTTGTTTTTGTCTTGGTCTATTAGGAAAATAGTTCAAAAGTTGCTAAAAAACATTAATGTTTTCCTTCAAATACATACTAGGTTATCCCCAGACATACACGTCACATACAGTGTTATACTTGTTAGACGACCTACAAGAAGATGGTTTCTATTGCACACCCATTAAAGGCAATTAATGCATCATCTAAAGATTCCTTGATGCTTTATCTTTCTCAATGCTTGAGACAAAGTGTAACTGAGAACCAGACATTTTCCATTTTAGACATCTATTAAGGAAGTACAGGTCTCTGTTATAATTTAAAACAAAAAAAAAAACAACAACAGCAACGACAACAACAAAAACCCACAAAACCAGAAGAAACTGTTTAGCTAACCCAGCTATTTTTGCCAAAGTCATGTTAGGAAGCCTTCACATTAACTGCTCTGCTGCAAAATTGTGGGGGCAGCAACTTCCAGGAAAACAACATTAGCAAACAGCATGGGGAGCAGCAATTACTTCATCCAGCGCCAACTTCTGAGGAGCAAGTGGCTGCCTGAAAGGTTGGACTTTGTGCCCTCCCGAGTTCTGACAAGTCTCAGAAGGTATGCTAGCTAAAAGAGATTACAACCAAATGAAGTTTTGCTCCTATTTCACACAACTCCAGTATAAGAGAGAAAAACCATCTTCACTCTGCTATTAGCCTCCCCTGGTCTGGAATCTATTTTTTAACCATTTCAGTCTGAGTAGTTCCACTGACTGAAGTAATTCAAACCTACAAGATCAAAGGGCCTTTTGGCAGTTTCCAATCTCTAAAAGTTTCAGACACCCTGGAGACAAATGTATTTTTAGAATGTATTAAGGAAATATAAAAGCTGATACATATTGCATGGTTAAAGTAAATCCATAAAAATTATTTTCCAGAATTCATCCCTTGTGGCCCAGTGGTATTAACGAGAATGTAAATATAGCATGGTATCTTTTAAAATATTTGAAAAACATACAATAATGTTGCAGAAATAATAAAAAGATATCTTCATACATATCCTGGCATCTGTCATAAGGTCGGGTAATAAAATTTGGGAAGAATAAAGGCAATTTAATTATTTCTGTAGGTCAGTGAGCAGTTAACATTGGTATCCTGATATAAAACTAGATTTAACACAGATGGGATAGGTTAAACGTTTGAGTATATGTGTGCCCAAGACCATAAATAACTGTCAGAAGCTTACAATAGATATAATTCTCAAAAGGACTTTTGTAAAACAGGAATGTGAGTCTTATTGAAAATCTCATTTAATTTCAAGGTGTGCTCTCAAGATTTATATTCCATTAAGTATTTACCATATGTGCTTCTCTGAATCAGATGGCTACAATCCCCATTGAATTGCCAAAGGGGGAAATGAGCACATTTGCTAACCTGTAAATGTCTCTTGTTGACTTGGAAGTCACGCGCTATGTGATCTATGATTTGGAGGCTGCTGGTGGAATGGACATCGATCCATAACATCAAAATGAAGAGGAAAAAAATAACTTTTCTGTCAGTACCTTTGTCATTTCTGCTGTCAGCTGTTCCAGGACTGTCAAGAGAAAAAGAAAAATAAGGTCATTTCCCTAGATTATAATGCAGAAAGAGAGGTAAGTTTCAGTGACTAGAGCTAGCTAGAAACTTTAAACAGAGCCATTTCCATGGGAGAATACCATGTAAGTGATTGGAAAACTCATGGGATTTAATCAGCTTTACTCAAATTTAATAGAAATAATTAAATCAAAGCAAAGTTAAAATTAATTACCTACTTTAAATTTTCGTGTTTTGTCTTTCATATGGTAATATTCATCCTGTATTGTATTCATCATACATTATAGTTAATAATATTCTTTTTTAAAGGACTTTGAAATAGATTTTCAACATTGAAGGAAAATGTTTCAGCAATATCAGATCTGATTCCAAAATCAAAGTGTTTGGAATTTCCATTCCACCAAAAAGTGGACTTTTTGTCCTGTTTGGGAGCAGTCCTGAGTTCTGAAATGCAAGAGTATCCCATCAAATTGAAAATTCTGCTTTCTGAATCTCCAAATTTTAATTTCTCTAATTATTCACAGCATTCTTTTCCAAATAAGCAATCATGAAACTTGGTGAATACAGGCAGCATATTCAGAGCAAATGGAAACATTGCAGACTATGATGGCCGCATCACCGAACAGCATCAGGAAGGTCTAGAATGAAGGCTAAAGAAAGTGATTTCAGAGTTGTAGCATCTTCCTTTTGTGCTTTTACCACAATACCTGACATATGTCATGCTTTCTGTATCAAGACTTTTGAATTCTGCCTAATACAAAACCTATTCATGAAAAGGAAGAAGTTAAGAGAAATTTTCATGATATTATGGTATGTCATATTTGTTCTACATTCAGAAATGCCTTAGAAACAAAAGTATTTTCATGGTCCAAGATTAAATTTGCAATAGTTGTCTAGGCTAATTTATTTATCAAAACAGTACGATAGATCCTCAACTAGATTCACTGAGCTTTGATTCTACATTTTATTCCCCTTCAACTTGCTTTCTATAGTTCCGAAACTCTTAGGCTGACTTGTTTTAATTTAAAAACATCTTTCTATCTGTTACTCCCATATTAGCAATGGGATGAATGCCTTGGGAGCTACCTGGGATATGTTTTTCCCACTGGCCAAGCATAGGTCTAAACCGTTTTGAAGAAGGCTTGTGACGATGACAGTGCTGAGAGGGTTCAGCCCGAGCTCTGACACCTGATGCTCCCCACTTGCAGGGTCAAGTTCTCCTGCCAGTATTCTGAATATACTGGGCACAAGTGGAATAGAACTCATTACAGTAGCAGATGACCAAAGACACTGACACTTCACTGAGAGCAGAAGGGCAACCTTCAGCTGTAGCTTAACAGGAGGTCCAGAAGCATCAGCTGGCTCATCAAGCTTCAGCTCACGTTGGTGCTCAGACTTAACACAGGCACATTCCTCGAGTTCAATTGTCCATCCTGGTTTGATTACAGTAAAGTTCTTCAAGTTATCATCACCTCTACTCCAAGCAAGAGAAAAGAAAGCAAAGCAACTGTGGGACAAGGTAAAAGTTCAACCTGTGCTGCTCCCTTCCCATATACAGCAGAAGTGTAGATGTAGCGGGTTGATCTTGGCTGGCCATCAGGTGCCCACTAAGCCTCTCTATCACTCCTATCATCAGCAGGATGAGAGAGGAGAAAATAAGGCTAAAAAAAGAACAGCTTCTGGGTCGAGGTGAAGGCAATTTAATAAAGAAATGCAAAGGCCACACACAGAAGCAAAGAAAACAAAAATATTTATCCTCTACTTCCTATCAGCAAGCGATGTCCAGCCACTTCCTGGGAAGCAGGGCCTCGGTATGCAAAGAGGTTGCTCTGGAAGACAAAGGCCTTGATAACGAATGTCTCCTCTCCTCCTCCTTTCTTTTGGCTTTTATTGCTGAGCAGACTTCATAAGGTATGGAACGTCGCTTTGGTCAGCTCAGGTCAGCTGTCTGGGCTATGTCCCCTCCCAATCTCCTGCCCACCCGCAACATACTGGCCTTTGGAGAGGGGATGGATTTGGAGAGCCAGCCTTGATACTGTGTGGGCGCTGCTCAGCAATAGCCAAAAACCCACTGGTGTGTTATCAACACCTTCGTAACTACAAACACAAAGCACAGCATTATAAGGGCTGCTATGGGGAAAGTTAACTCCATCCCAGCCAGACCCAATAGAGCAGGAAATAAATATATATAGTCACATTGCCTATTCAAATATCATCTCGCTGTTTGTTTTTGAAGACTGTGCATCCTGTATCTGTACTAGCAGAAATAACTGCGGGCAAGAACTTTAAGACTGTATGCAGAGCTACAACAGATCTTTGTTTTCCTCACTTTTGTCACCACAGCTAATGTAACTAACCTTATCAGGTCTATTAGCCGCACCTCTCAAGTTTTTCTGCTTTAGTTCATGATGGGTAGCATAGCAAGAAATGAGCCCAGAGCATCTCGATTGGTGTGATGAGAAAGAACCTTATTCCAGGCTGTAAGATCCTACAAGATGCACAGTATCTGACTAAAACATGGTTCCCTGGCCTTTTCCCTGCTCCCTGTTCCTCACACAACTGGTTGAGGGTGAGAAGGTCCAGGTCACCTTGCTGTGACATTGGGTCATGGAGTACAGAGAGGACATGACTTTGCACTGCATAAAAGTGTGAAGTTCTCCCTTTTCAGTGCATTGCACAAGACAAAAACCAACTTTGCCCAATGGGAACAAAGATTGCACGAGTACATGACTGACTTACCTGTTCACTAATGGAGCTGTCATCCCTGGGTACTGCTAAAGCTGTGACACGGGCCCAGCAGTGGGCCATGCAACAGCTGTGCTCCATTCCTTTTCTAAGACAGCAACTTTCACCACCATTAAGCTCACTTTAAAATATCATATAAAATGAGCTCTCTGAGGTGCAGAATAGAACTTTATGCACCAATACTGAGTTTCTTTCATTAGTGACCATAATCTGACTTCTTCTTGTGAGATGTCAGACTGTGACAAATTATTTGAACCAGCAGACCTACCATGACATACAATGTGCATTGTTAGTACTATTAACAGAAGAGGAACATACTTGTATAAACCATATTTTGCTGAGACTTCTCTTTGGTATGACATTTTGAGCATAGAGCATTTGCTGTGTAGTAAGGGAAAATAAGCACATTTTCAATAATTATCTGTGAATATCATGAAAGATCATACATCTCTACTTCCTTTCACTAGAATGGAGTAGAGTACTGTAGTTCTGTACGACTACTGTATGAGGCAGTTATAATTCTACCTGCCAGCTAATCTATGGTCAAGTGCATTATAGACAACCCAATCTCCTTCCAAACCTCACCCAGAGACAGATTATTATTTCAGGGCAATTGCTGTTTTATTTAACATAGTAATTACATATTTAAATTGGTTTATAATACTGTCTGTACAATTCTCTAGATAGATGTTTTACTCACTGTGGTCATAAAATGTAAGGGGATATATGATTAAATATTAACCATTTGTATAATGTACCATATGTTCTTTATGGAGTAAAAGGAGGTTTTGGACTGCATTTGGCCCATATCTGAATTTATGAAATAAATATGGAGCATTTTCACCCTTAGAATATATTTTGTTGTAAGCACATGTCTGGGACCAACAATTAGGGAGAAGGGATCTGGAGCAGGAGAGGTGATTTCATAGAGAATAAAGAAGTGGTTAATCGTGGTAAATAATGTAGGAATATAGGAACTGACTTCCTGGAACATATGAAAGGTCCCTCTAGTTCATACTCTGTCTTAAAGATTGGATAAACCAGTGAAATTGTTATTTGCTTGGAAAGCAAAAGGTGCAGAGTGATGGGATCGAGAGAATGATAAAACAAGGTGATGAGACAACTACCTCAAGTGTGTGTATGGAAATGCATATAGCCTGGTGAATCGGGAAGGAGAAACTGAAGGACCAAGTATGGTCACAAAACTATGAGATTGCAAGAATAATAACTGAGATGTGACGGGATGGCTCTCAGGGGAGAAGGGGAGTATCGCTCTATGTGAAGCAGCAGCTCAGATGTGGAGAGCTCTTTTACAGGGTGGGCAATAGGCTGGGCAAGAGTCTGTGGGTCAGAATCAGAGAAGCGGTCAGTGAACATCAGTGGACATCATGGTGGGACTGTGCAACAGACTGCATACAACAGTGGAAAGTGGACAACACTTCCCATGAAAAAAAATAAAAGATCTTAAAACAGCTCAAGGAAGTCTCCGGATCATAGACTTCATTCCTCAACAGGGGACTTCAACCTCCCTGACATCTGCTGAAGAACTATATGACAGGATGCAAGCAGTCCAGGGAATTTCTGGAGAGTATCAAGAATAGTTTCTTGACACTGGATAGGCCAATCAGAGTTGTGCACAGCTGGATTTGTTATTCAGAAATGAGGAAAAACTGGTTGGGGAAGTGAATTTCAATGGCAGACTTATCTGTAGTGACCATTAAGTAATGAAGCTGAAGATACTGTGGGGAGTGAGGAAGGCAAGTACTGCAGCACAGACCCTGGGTTTTAGGAGAGCTGACTTTGGCTTGTCCAAGAGCTGATAAGTGGGATCCCATGGAAGGCAGCTTGGAATCACAAAGGAGCTCAGGAAAGATGCCACATCTGTAAGCACAACCTTCTCCAGGTGCAAGACTCTGCTGATATTCAGGAAGACAAGCAGACTTATCAGGAAAACACCTTGACTAAGCACGGAATTTGTAATTGAGCTTCAGTGCAAAAAAGCAGCAAAAGAGGTGGAAGTAGAGGCAGACTACAAAAGAGGAATTTATAGGTACTCTTATGTGATGTTAGGAAAGCCAAAGCTCATCTAGAGTTGATGTGCGTGAGGGACATCAAGGGCAACAGAAGCTTCTGTTGAAACTTTGGGAGTAAAAACTTCAGAAAGAAAAACTTAGGAACAAGAATTTTGGGCCCGTTGCTGAAAGGGACAGGTGATTTAGTGACAGCAAGCACAGATAAAGTTGTGACTAACCCACAAACCCCTACAGTGGAAGATGCCCCATCCCTGGAAGTGTTCAAGGCCAGGTTGGATGAGGCTTTGAGCAACCTGGTTTAGTGGAGGACCCCCCCTGCCCATGGCAGGGGGGTTGGAACTAAATGATCTTTGAGGTCCCTTCCAACCCAAACCATTCTATGATTCTATGATTGATTCTATGATTCTATGATTCTATGATTCTATGATTCTATGTCTCAGAGGAGATGGGTACAGGTGATGTGCTCATGAAGCTCAAGGGAGAAGATAGGGAGTGACCAAAGCTGCTGCAAAGATAGTTTAGATTATCTCAACACAAAGGGCATCAGAGTTTGTTTCAAATAAATGGTTATATCAGTTGAGTGGATCAACTGGTTGTGTAAATGGTTTTCCCAATGCTAATGGTTTCCTAGAGTCAATCAAAAGAATATAAATGTCTTCCCAAGTTAGCCAGATCAGAAAGAGGGAAGTGTAGGTGTGGCTTAGTCCAAGATAGGGTATAAAAACTGAACAACAACCAAATGAATTCAAAGAGAGCAACAGACCTGTGCTGGCTTCAACCTGCGTATTGAGTCCTGGCAATGGGGGATAACCAGCATTGTGACGGTGCGCAAATAGAGACTGGCAAGGGGAATCACACTTGCGTCACAATTCAAGTGTGTAAGTGTCAGATTGTGCTGGCTCTATCCCTAGAGGTTTGTCAAAGTGTTGAGCAACCTGGTTTGATCCCATAGCTGGTCCTGATTTGAGCAGGAGGTTGGGTGAGAGACCTCCTGAGGTTCCTTAAACCCTGAGTGAATCTATGATTTTATTCACTAGGGATATATGAAATAATGAGAAAATAAAGCATCATACTAGACACTCCCTGTTTCTAGAAACCTTAAGGGAGGTCCTGAGCCAGCAATTGTGCTTCCGTTTTATGCTTAATAATCTTTCTTCCTTAAAATAATCTAATTAATTTATACCTTCTGCATTAAGACTGTCAAGACTATCCTGTGGCAATAGCATTAAAGGCTCTTGTATTAGCTTGTTTGCAGCCCATTGCCCGTCAATTTAGTCAAGGCCCCTTTTGTATTATGAGAAACTGTAATTAATTGTTCTTTATTCTTATTTTCAATGCCATTTATGATTTTCCTCATGGATTTTTGTTTTCCATTTGCTACTCCTCAGTCACCTCAAAGTTGAAGAATCCTGATCCATTCAATAGCTTTGAACATAACTCTGGCCCTTCTCTGAACCTTTGTTTAGTTTTACTATACCGTTTCTGAAAAGGTGGTGATGAGGACAATCAGATCTGCACAGAGTATTCAGGATTTGGATGCACCGTAAATGTACACAGCAACAAAATGATGTTTTCTGATTTGTTCTCTATCCTTTATTAATAATTCAGAGCTTGCTTATTTGTCTGGTACAGAACACTGTGTTGTTGTGAGATGTTTTCATAGAATTATCCATAACAACGATTTCTCCTCTGAGTGGTAATAGCTAATTTAGAAGCTATCACTGTGTAGACATACTTAGGCTTGTTTTTCTCCAGGTGCATTACTTTGCATTTATCAACACTGGATTTCATCCACCACTTTATCACCCAGCCACTCAGTATCATGAGACTCTTCCCTAACTCTGTTCAGCTGGCTTTGAATTTTAATACACAGAAAAATGTTAAGGTATCAGAAAACCTGTCACCTCATTGTGTATCATCTTTTCCAGACAAATGAGTACATTGAACAGCACAGGTTCCAACATAGTACGCCATTGTATTTCACTGATAGCTCCCCACCCCAGCTGCTCCTTTAATTTCCTTTTAACAGGCTCCCTCATAATTATAACTCCTTGAATTCTTGCAGAAGTTCTGGGAGGATTTTTGCTTCTAGAAAAAAATTACTTTTGAAGTCATGGTTGTCACCATCACAGTAGCTCTTAGAAAGGATCCCACAAAGCCGGTCTGTTTAACAGCACTCGTTTAACAGAATTTACTTTCATCCTGGCATCAGTCTTTTCTCCTCTGCCACTTCTAAATCAATTTTGCCCTGCTGTTAGGGTGTTGTCTTGAGTGTGTGTCTCCCATCAAATTTCTGATTCTCTTTATGCCCACACTATTTCAGCCCTACCTTGTTTTAAGACTTCTGGCATTTATTTAGACATCTTGTCTTATTCTGGTTCCCTACTTTTATGTCCTGTTTACGAATCATTGAGACTGCGCTTTGAATATATCTTACCTGAATTTTATTCGCATCTGCCACACCTCTGGCAGGTGAGATGTACAGAGTTGTCATGAACCATGGGATTTCGTGAGCATGCTTTTGTGTGCAGCTGGGGGTATCACACTTCTTGAAGCATAATCCCTGCAGGTCTCTCCTTCCCCTGTCCCTTGAAAGTCTGTCTCTGCATTGCTTAGAGTTGTCTTACCAGTGCAACTGACTTCATAACGTACCAAGTTGTCGTGATTTAGCCCAGCTGGCAGTTGAGCTACCACGAGGTCGCTCACTCAGTCCTCCCCCTCAGTGAGGTGGAGAGGAGAAAAATATAACAAAAGGCCTGAGGGTTGAGATAAGAACAGGGAGGGATCTCCCATCAGCCATGGCCACGGGCAAAACAGACTCATCTTGGGGACAAATCAATGTAATTTGTTAATAGCTCATTCAGAGAGGATAACAAAACCAGATCTTATAAACACCTTCCACCCACTCTTCCGTTCTTCCCAGCTCTACCTCCTCCCCCAGTGGTGCAGAGGCACAGGGAATGGGGGTTTCCAGTCAGTTCATCACATGTTGTTTCTGCCACTCCTTCCTTAAAGGGGGAGGACTCCTTACACTCTTTCCCTGCTCTACGGGGCCCCTCCTCACAGGAAAATAGTCCACAGACTTCTCCAACGTGAGTCCTTCCCACAGGATGCAATCTTTACCCATCAGATTGCTGCAACGAATGAACCTCGGCAGTCCTGGCAGCATGGATACTCAGCAGGCGCCCCGGCAGCGGGGCGCTTCGGAGCTCTCTGTGGCCATCTCCAGCCAAGTGGCAGTGGCCCAGAGCAGACAGCCTCCCACTTGGGAGGCCAGGGGGGCAGCCTCCTGCCTCCCCTGCCTCTTCACTGCCGGTCCTGCTTGGCTTGAGTTCCTTTGTCCCTGTCTTAAACAGGGCATTCGCAGACGTGCTGGTTGGTTTGGCTCTGACCAGAGAGAAGCGGGGTCTGATCTGGTCAGAGATCCGTCCGAATT
Source organism: Tauraco erythrolophus (assembly GCF_009769465.1). Taxonomy (NCBI): domain Eukaryota; kingdom Metazoa; phylum Chordata; class Aves; order Musophagiformes; family Musophagidae; genus Tauraco; species Tauraco erythrolophus. Next base: position 46,636,705 of record NC_141466.1, on the reverse strand, counting down.
GTTTTGGAGCCAGGGAAGCTTCTCAAATCTCTTTACAGGGGCTATCTCTGCAGCCCCTCCCCTGCTACCAAAACCCCACCACATAAAACCAGCACAAAAGTAAAATATAAATAACACAAATGAGTAGGAAGATCAATCAAAGCATTTTCAAATTCTAAGGCTAAGGGAAATCGGCAGGCAATGGGCCACACTGGGCCTTTTAGACAATCTTTGGGAACTGACTTAGAGTTGCATAAGTTGGAAATTGCCTCATATGTTAAGATAGAGCATTATACTGCAGTATGCCTGATTTTCTTCCTCAGGATTACATTAAAATCTATGTATAACATCACTATATGTTGTCATTCTCATACTCAGTATAGAGTCAAACATTGCAAGGACACCAGGACTTTTCTGTTTTGCTCTGGGGAAAAGGAGGTATAAAAGGGAAAATGACCCTTAGAGCATGACAGAAACTATCTTTATCTTCACCAGTTGGGATTCTTATCGACCTTCAGGAAGAGAAAAATTAGATTATTCTCTACTGAGATAAAAAAATATTCATTCCATAGCGATCCAAACACCCAGCTTTCATCTGCAGCAGGTTTAGATTTTTTGCCCCAGTGTGGAATTAAATTGAGTTCGTAAAACAAATGTTTAGAGTGGAAGCCATCGTTTTGTAATTGTGTTTGGAAACACTCATTGCATTCAAGCCCAGTCCTTTGGGAGCAAAAATGACAATGAAACAGGCAGCTCAGCACCTAATGAAATATCCCTTCCCCAAACTGATACTTCCTTCAGCTGTTATTAAAGACAAAGTGTCTAAAAGAAAGAAATATATATTCTACATATTACATTTACAGTACTTATGTTTGTAAAATAAGACTAGAATGAAGTACCGTAACCATAGTTATGATGTGGAAAAATCTCATGTGAAAAATGAGAATTAAATGAAACAGGGAAAATAATGTCCACAGAGTCTTGTTATATTGGCTCTTCTGGAAGCTCAAGGTTTTCCATGAAAATGCATAAAAAACCTTCAGGAAAATTAAAACAGATAATGTGAAATTTAGAAGTGTTTATAGAGAGCAGTATTTATTTGCAGGTCTTCAACTGAGTTCTCTCCTGAGCAGTCTGTAAAACATACCTGAAGATAAATTAGAAACCCAGCTCTGGAGTCAAAGGATTATTTTTTTTTGTGGCAGGGAAGAATAGTCATTGTTATTATGATAGTGTAATACCTCAAATTAGATTTACTTTATCAATGCTTCCAATTTTGATCAGCAATTGTTCCTTTTAAAAAGAAGTACAAATAACAGAAAGAAAAGTACAATCAGCACTTTACAGAATATATGTATGTGATGGGAGGATTTTAAATATACATGACAGAAGATAATCTCTATCAAGTAATCACCACTGTAAAAGTCTCCAGTTGCTTTTTCAAATATTACCCATGGAGAAAGGGAAAATTTTTACATAGGAATTAGTTACAAAAATCTTGGCTGATGCAGCCTCTAAAACCAGCGTGAAAATAATAGGTTTCCTGGTCTTCAGATATACAGGACAAGAATTACCTTCCTGTCATATGATTGGCAGAAATCACTCACACTTTAAGAAAGGAGTTCAGAGACAAATTATTTTAAGAACTGTTTATATCAGTTTAGATAGTAAAAAATAATTACATCATAGTCACATTATATACTGTATTTTGTGCCTATAATTTGTAATATAATCTAATCTGTAGAATGATTTTTTTCCCATCAAGACCTTATTATTGAATATTCTTATGACTATGCTTGAATGTAATAAAATCACATTTTGATTGATAAAATCACTGCATAGAGGGATTATTAACAGTAGTGATAATAGAAATTATACATTCCATTTTAAAAGTGAGGAATAATTTGGGAAAATAAGTTTCTATACAGACAGATTTGATGGATGCTTATTTTTCAGATTATATGCCAAACCCTAAAATAGAATAGAATAGAACAGAACAGAAGAGAACATTTCAGTTGGAAGGGACCTATAATGATCACCTAGTGCAACTGCCTGATCACTTAAGGGCTGACCAAAAGTTAAAGTAAATTCTTAAGAGCATTGTCCAAATGCCTCTTAAACACTCACAGACTTGGAGCATCAACCACCTCTCTAGGAAGCCTATTCCAGTACTTGACCACTCCCTCAGTAAAGAAATAATTCCTGATGTCCAGTCTGAATCTCTCCTGGTGCAGCTTTGAATGGCTCCCATGTGTCCTGTCACTGGATACCAGGGAGAAGAGCTCAGAACCTCCCTCTCCACTTCCCTTCCTCAGGAAGCTGCAGAGAGCAATGAGGTCACCCCTCAGCCTCATTTTCTCCAAACTAGGCAAACCCACCAAAGTCCTTAGCCATTCCTCATAGGACATGCCTTCCAGCCCTGTCACCAGCCTTGTTGTCCTCCTCTGGAGGCATTCAAGGACCTTCATATCCTTCTTAAGTTGTGGGGCCCAGAACTTCACACAGTACTCAATGTGAGGCTGCACCAATGCTGAATACAGCAGGATAATCACCTCTTTTGACCAACTGGTTACACGGTGTTTGATGCACCCCAGGATGCGGTTTGCCCCTCGTGGCTGCTGGGGCACACTGCTCAGACTAGCTGCTCAAACTTCCACTGAAGAACATTTTCTCCTTTCAGTAGTCTTTTGAATGCTTGGCTGTGTTCCTTTACAGCTGGCCCTTATACTATAGCTCTCCTAGAAAGGGCTGGCCCCTATCACTGGTAATGCTGTATAAAGCATGTTGTACACTTATAGCAATACTACAGCAGAAAAGACAGCATTTGTTATATTAGCAGAAACCAGCTAATAAGAGATGATGTTGATCACTGGCAAATGTCTTAAGATACTTTTTTAAACATAGATACTTCGGAGTCACCCCTGCACTTCTGCAGCCTCTGTGCTAAAAGTCTGCCTGATAACATTAAATTATGCAAAATGATAGAAATGTTCTCTTAATTTCACTGTAAGTGAAACAGAGGCATAACTTAGCTGGCTGTCTCTGCCAACATAAGTGCTTCTTGAATGTCTTGCTTGAAGTAAAGTGCCACCAATAAGCAAGGAGCTAAAATATTTTAAAGTCTGCATTGTGATCCAACCAAAATATCTCTGGGCTGTTTTCTCTGGTATTTTGAAACTTCTAGCAAACGATCAAAGAAACAGCCTATTGGCATAAGAGGGAGCGCTGTGACTGATAAACACCTAAAACTGTGGATTCTGCCAGCCTTACAAATCAGGAAATGGCTTGCTTCAAAGAATCAGTAAGTAAAATGAACATTTCTAAATAAGCTTAGTGTGGATAATAATGTTGCTGTTTGTCTTCTCATATTTAGTCCTATTAGGCATATTGAATGATAAGTTATAAACAAATTTGAATAGGATAGGAGAAAACAAGCATGTGTAAATAAACATAAAATAGCATTTTTTAAAAATCAAGATTTCAAATGATGTTAAGCAAACAACAAAAGCGTGACCTGTTTAAAGAGGAAAACAAACATGGACCTTCATCCCATGGGGGTCATAGAATATTTATTTAATTTTATTTTCTACAGAAACAATGTCTTAAACCAAAATGGATAAGAAAAAAAACCACGAGAGATGTTCTAAAGAAGCTGACATCCTGTCATCTAAAGACAACCTCCAAGCCATTAACACATTTGACAACAACCTCTTGTATGATAACACATTGCAGTAATGACATCTGTTTCAGAATTACGTTTTCTGAGTTCTCCTAATCTATATTGTTATTCTGTGTGGCAACTCCAGTTCACACTAAGCAATAGCCATCCTGAAATTGCGACTTCTTGATCTTGTTTTGTCTTCTAGTGCTTCATCATATCAAAAGCAATCTAGAACACTCAGAGGAGGTAACTGATTTACTGTGTAGAACTCTCTGAGAGTCAAGAGTCAGAGATCTGCTTCATTTTCTGCGTCTGCTGAAATGACCAACACTACATTAACACAAACTTCTGCACAACTATCCAAACAATCTCATAGAATCATAGAATGGTTTGGGTTGGAAGGGGCCTTAAAGATCACCTAGTTCCAAACCCCTGCCACAGGCAGGACGCCTTCCACTACACCAGGTTGCTCAAAGCCTCATCCAATCTGGCCTTGAACACTGCCAGGGATGGGGCATTTGTAACTTCTCTGAGAAACTTCCTCCAATACCTCTCCACCCTCAGAATTTCTTCCTTAGATCTCATTGAAATCTACCCTCTTTCAGTTTAAATCCATTACCCCTTGTCCTGTGACTACATACCCTTGTAAAAAGTCCCTCTCCAGCTTTCCTGTAGGCCCCCTTTAGGTACTGGAAGGCTGCTAGAAGTTCTCTCCGGAGCCTTCTCTTCTCCAGACTGAACAACCCCAACTCTCTCAGCCTGTATTCAGAGGAGAGATGCTCCAGCCCTTGGATCATCTTCATGGCCCTCCTCTGGACCCGCTCCAACAACTCTAATGTTGGAGACTCCAGAGCTGAATGCAGTACTTCAGGTAGGGTCTCACGAGAGCAGAGCAGAAGGGCAGAATCACCTCCCTTGACTGTACTGTCCAAACAGAGTATTTGACAATTCTAAGTAATTTATCTTCTTCAGATTCCCCTTTGTATCCCTTGGTTGTTTACCAAGATGAGTATTCTATGGATGTCTTTCAATATCAATACAATAAAACTGATGGATTGGGTAAACAGCAAGCCACAAAGGTTTTCACGTAGTTCACTATTACAATATATTTCTGTACTCTCTTTCTGTCCGCCAAAGCATTCATTTAGGTGGTGACCACATCTTTGCTATAACAACCTCTCTTCTTCATGTAGAGTTTCCTTTCACAATATATTAATTTTTTATTATTTACTTTCATTTTCTACTTTTTTCCCTTTCCTAAACTGCTCAAACCCTTTGATTCAGCTTGTTCCCCACCCACCGCCCCTCAGAGCAAACCATCTTCTCTCTAAATCATAAATCAAGTCTTACTTTATCAAAAACGCTTCAATTTTATGCATGAGTTTAGATGATAAAACCAGCTTAGCAGGAATGTGATCAGTAGTCACAGAGTCAAGTGCTGTTGAATCTACTTCATCCAATGCCTTAAATCAGCAGTCCCAACTGCTTAGTGAGAGAGTCCTTCAAAGGTGCAATTTCCCACAGCCTACACCTATTTTATCTTCTTTTTATTTTCTATGCACGTGTGTCCATTTGTTTGTGTAAAATGGTGTACTTTTAAAATAAAGCTGTATGTAGTACACTTTCTACGCCACTAGGTACAGAATTCTTGTCTTTCTCATCCATCTAGGTCCATGTACCAAATGATACTGACCAGTTCACATTTGTATAGTTTACGCCCTACTGCACTGAAGCAGAAATGCAACATTGCGTAACAGTTATCCAAGAACCTTTTGTGTCACCTCCACATCAATTTATGCTACAATTTATAGCATTCCGGTTGACAGTAGCTGGGGTAGCTTTGTTTTCCTTAATTTGTGCTTCTTCAACAATGTGCAGTCCCCCATAGGTGCCATCATTGTGCCAGTAAGCCTTTTGACAGATATTGCTTGTTTCCTGCAATGGGAGTTTTGTAACCTTATCCTGAAAACATAAGGATTTCAAACAGACTCTGAATTCTTGAGTTTCACTTGATATATCTCTTGCCAGCTACAACAGTCCTCTGAGTTGGTTCTCTGAGACTAGCAGCTAAACACCAGGCTCTCCCTGTGAGAAATTCTTTTAAAGGAAAATAGAGTACACAAGCAAAGCTTTGAAAATATGCAGTGCACCGCATTGTTCTTCATATGCAGCTTCCTAATGTGTCAGTAATCCAAGGCAAAAACTTGGAATATCATAGGCTAAAGACATTCTTCAACAAGCAGTGCTCTAGCAGCATAGCATGCAGAACACCTGTTGTAGGATGACTTTATTATGTTTCAGGACTTTAAGAGATAGCAGGGCCTCAAGCTTATTCCTAGTCAACTGTAAACACCGTAGTCAGTTTGTAAAAGGCAGTACAAATGAAGATAAGAAAAAGGAGAAGAGAATGTCTTCGTTGCCTCTGTCAAGGACATTTTGTAATGGCATTTCCTTGAGTGTCTTTGAAGTATGTTCTTTGTAGCAAGTGAACCAAGGTCCCCTTTGTTCTTTGTGTGTCTGTCAAAAGTGAGTTGGGCCTTTAAGATCAAAACTGGAGCTCAATCCCCACTTGAGAAGCTGCCAACTTTTCCATTCCCAAATTCTACAGTGAGCTACTGGCAACACTCTAGTTACTAAGGACTTTCCATTTGGTCCATAACTACATGGAGTTTGACTACCTGCCCTAGCGTGAAGGGTTTTCCACCTACTGTGAGATAGTGGATGGAGTACTCAGTCTTCCCCCTTGTTACCCTGATACCATTCTCTGCATCTAGAAGCTATCTACAGGAGGACGCAAGATGTCTCATCTCCACAACTCTGAGATTGTCTATATGCTCCCAAATTTATCTGTTGAATCACCAACTCCTCAGTAATCCTTTCAGACCTTGCTTCAGATACTGTCACCAATGGACTATCCACATTCTGGGTGGGTCCAAAAATGTGGCTTGACAACAGGTAGGCACTGGAATGAGGAAGGTGAATGGGGTTGGAGCTTTTGTTCATTTCAGTTATAAAATCTGCAGGCACAGTAGCAGTACTGTACAATTACAACTTATTTGGACCTCCAAGGGGACAAGATTTCTGCACTGAAAATTTTTATATTCCTCTCCACCTGTATGAGAGAAAGTAGTGAATTATGCACCTGAAGTAGTTTCCAAACATTAAGAAGTACTGTGTATTCCTAAAGACTTAAAAGGAAGAACTGTGATCTATGTTAAATAAATCCTAATTTGATTTGTTGAAGTTATGGAGCTCTGGCCTGGCTCTGAATGATCAAAACAAAAATAACGTACTTAAAAATAAAATCAAAAGTATATTCATATCAACAACTTGTGTAAACAGCTCATCTAATGGAAATAAAGTGAATGTGTAATGCAAGATCATTTACAAAGAATGGAAGGGATTAAGAGGATTCACAACTATCAAGAAAATTGAGAGTTTATGCCAAGAGCCAGCTCAATCCCTCTAGCAGAGGCTTTATTTCTGTAAACAAAAGGAACTTAAAATGCATCAAATTTAGGTTCTGGGTATCATGTTTATGCGCTGCAAATTAGCCATTTTACTGTAATTTTAACTCATCATCTGACATAGCAAATCCAAATGAGACAGTAATGGTCCTTCTATTATGGGCTTCATTTCTAATTACCAAGATCATCTGATAAGCCCCAGCTTTAGTTTTCAGGGGACAAAGTATTTGGAAGTAAAACAGCCTGGTTAAACTGATTTCATTTGAGACTGAGGGTAGAGGATTATAAGAATGTAATTTACCATGGTATGCACAAACCCCAGAAAGGCAGAGCACTGTCATGAACATTTGTGAAGGTGTATGGGCTTTGATAGCATTGGAAGTAGAAGGCAAGGAACAGGAAGCACCCCAAGGGTGCTATATTTTAGTAACTTGAGAAAACTATTGGGCAATTGCGGAGAACTTGTAATGATTTTCAATATATCTCTCAAAGACAACAGGGAATGTCAATTTTCAAACTGCAGGAAAACTTTTGTAGCTAATCATTCTCATTTAGAATCACACAGAAAAGCTCCAGGTTTTTATCAGCTCCATGTTTAGCACAGACTGAAAAACAGGATTTAGTATGATGTTTTTATTCTTTTCCCCTAGAAACAGGGATTAACATAATTCTTACATATTTCTGAAGAACAGAAAAAATATCAGAATATATTAAATTTGATATGATTCATATTTCTTCCAATGCAAATCACATACCTAAACTCCAAATTCCAGGTGTAAGCAACAAGTTGTATTATAAGTTATTTGTTAAGATATGTTAGGAGCAGCAACCACCTCCAGCAGCTCTGGCCCAAGACTCCCTGCTGTCCAACTAGTGGAGCCCAGACGGATGGTCTGGGGACCTGGGGTCTCTGCTCAGGCTGAGGGACACGGCTGCCACTTTCCCGCTTGCAGGTTCATCCAGTAGGGAAGCTGAGAACACATCCCAGAGGCACACACAGAGACACAGAGAGGACATGGATATGTCCAGCTACACAGAGAGGACACTGCCTGCCACTGCATTTACATATGGGACTGACACGAGAGTGCCCCATCCTTTCCTCCTCTTGGGTTGGCAGAGTCAGGAAGTCACTCATGCAGGCACACCAACAACGCTCTCCTGCCTCATGAGTCCCCAACTCCCTGGCTGGTCCTGCTTGGTACTTGGTGCAGACACACACACTCGTCCCATGGACACCCCACAATCACAGGTCTCCTTAGATACCAACCTGATACTCCTATCCGGGCCCAGGACCTCCTACTTGCCAGCGAGTCCAGCATGGAGTTTACAGACACTTACCACTCCCAGCAGCTGGAACCAGGCGTATCAACTGTGACCTATGGTCACGCTCCAGCCACCAACACTGAGCCCCTCACTCACCTTGTTCATGTCAGTCCCTCCCAGTAGCTGATTTTCAGGTATCCCTCTTTTCCTTATCATCTAATTCAACAAGGCGCTTGAACACATGACCTTAAGGGATCAGTCTCTCTCTTCTTCCACACACCCTTACATTGTTAGGTGAAGTATCACAGAATCAGAGAATGGTTGAAGTTGGAAGGGACCTCTGGAGGTCTTCTGGTCCAACCTCCCTGCTCAAGCAGGGCCACCTAGAACCAGTTGCCCAGGACCATGTCCAGATGGCTTTTGAATGCCTCCAAGGATGTAGATGGTCAAGTAATCTGTAGATATACGAATAACCTGTAGCTTGTCTGTACAAAAATGTGGGTGGGATGTGGACAGAAAAGAAATCTCACAAAGTCTAATTTTACACAGATAAATGCCTTAAACTGGGTGATTTCTTCAGACTTCCCATTTAGTAAAGTGAAAGACATGTTATGTAATCCAGATGTCCAGAATATCTCAGATTTCCAGGGAGGATGCAGAGCATCCTAGGGAACCTGGCTATTTATGCACTGAGCTCAGTTCCTCTTCTATGCTCTATGAATCCTCCTCATTTTCCTGAGGGCAAGTGGTATGGCACAGCTCATGCTCCCAAAGCTCAACCCTTCTCTGTATGCACCTGCAAAGCTGGTCTTGTCCATACCGCTTATTCCCCTACGCCGTCTCCAAGCTGTGCTCTTCCGGTTGGTTGGCCCAGGCTAAAACTGCCGGGGAGCATATTAGCAAGCAAACAGCATGGACGATCACATGCCAGTCCTCAAACCATGTCTCACACTGTTTAATTTACTATTAGTAGGCATAGTCATGGAGGCTGTTCCGCATACGGTGCTTCTAGGCATAGTCATTATTTTTGAACGTCATACCACTTAGATCAATGGTGCTGATACTTAGGTCATGAATTCATTCATTTTGCAAACTGCTGTAGCCCACGAAGATTTTGCAGCTCCCAGTCATTCTACCAGAGGTCACTCTTTCCACAGCTCTTCCAGGGGAAGGATCACGCAAATCCTCTTCAGGCAAAGTCAGTCAGGTTAACTTAACCTGTCAATGAAAATGGTTTAAGCTAAACTGACTAAGTTTGCCATAAGCAGATTAAGGAGAATTCACATGATCTCTCTTGCTGGCAGGGCTTGAGTGGTCAGAATCATCAGCCAGAAGGCAGCAATAGATCACTAGTAGAGAGGAAACATGAGGGGTAGCAACACCCTCATGTGGTCTTGGGAGGTGGCTTTTGGGGCTCAGGCATCAAAAATGCAAATAAATTAAACTTTGTGTGCAGCTACTTGCTTAATGAATGCCTGCATGCGATAATCAGGCTGTTTTCTGAGAAAGCAGCAATAAACTAATATAAGCCAGAGGTAATTATCTTATCAAGTGAGTGAAAAGTTCACACTGATGGGTGAACCAATTACAGACTAATGTGCATTTAAAGATCTTATGACACAAGGCCATCAGTGATTTGTTTTAAACAGAGGTTGATGCCAGTGCAAATCTTCCGAGCTCCATGCAGCTAAAAGCTTTGCAAAAAACACGGCTCTGCCCTTTGAATAAGGGCCTCTCTTTTAGGGAAGAAGTCCTTGCCGCTGGAAAAAAGTTTCAAGTATACATGTATACTGTGACTGACAGCAGCTGGTAGCATTAAGCCCTTCTCCTCCTGATCTCGCTGATGCAATCACAGATAATATTTCATACTGATGCCAGTGGTGCTCAGCTGGCAATGACCTACAATGGGCACCCCAGGTGCACTGACACAGAGGAGGTAGATAACCTCAAATGAGAAAACCTACGTCTTCAACAAAGTAAGAGGGAAAAAGTTTTACTTTACCCTTTATATGGTATCTTGATAAGAAAGTAAAATCAAATCGAAAGAAAAGGAAAAGGGAAAAAAGGAAAAGGAGGAAAAGGAGAAAAAAGAAAAGGAAGAAGAAAAAACCCCACACTTGTCTTTCTTAGATTTATTGTCAGCAAGGATTCATTCATGACTTTATCTTTCATACATAATGCTATACTGTTATTCTGCTTTAAGAAGTCACATCCACCTTCCCTCTCCAGTGCCATAGCCCAAACCCCACCTAATGGTAGTGATATAACTCTTAACGGGTTTGTTATCATAAGCAGCTGAAATTGTCTGCAGTTATAACAGTGTTGTGGTCACACCCCACCCTGTTTTCCCTTCCTCCACACACTGAATTGGTTGTTTATTTTTTTACCTGAGGGATTCCAGTGAAAAACTTTCAAAGGGGCCAGCAAACCGTTGTGTCGGCACAAGGATTAGGGGCTATGAATTGCCGACAAAAGGGAAGCAAGTGGCTTGAAGCAGAAAGGGGATGGAAGATCTCTGCTGCCTGTGGAAGAGCGACAGTGATGAGAGAAAAAGTATTTACTGCTATTCAGCCGTAAGGAAATCTCAATTACTTTGTATTGACAGCATGGAGGTGAAAGACATTGGCTGAGCCTGAATGCACACATTTGTAAAGACCAGGTTTTCAAGTTTACCTTAGCCAATATTTAGAAAAGTGTTGTCAGAAAGGCACCATTAGAGATGGCTCTTGAAAGATCAGGGGATATGTAGTTTAGAAACTAAATCAGTTTGCAATTTTCAATCAAAGGCACTCGATGTGAGGCTGTTCAGCCTGAAGAAGAGAAGGCTCCAGGGTGATCTTACAGCAGTCTACCAGTACTTAAAGGGAGCCTACAGGAAAGATGGAGAGGGACTATTTACAAGGGTATATAGTGATAAGACAAGGGGTAATGGCTTTAAACAGAAAGAGGGGAGATTTAGATCAGATATAAGGAAGAAATTTTTCCCTTGTGGGTGGTGAGGCACTGGAACAGGTGCCCAGAGAAGGTGTGGATGCCCCATCCCCGGAAGTGTTCAAGGCCAGGTTGTATGAGGCATTAAGCAACCTGGTGTAGTGGAGGGTTTCCCTGCCCATGGCAGGAGGTTGGAACTAGATGATCTTTGAGGTCCCTTCCAACTCTAACCATTCTATGATTCTATGATTCTGTATTGAACCCTTACATACTGTCATGGTTTGATGTGGAGGGGGTGGGGGTTCTGGTGGCAGGAGAGGGGCTTTACTCCCTGTGACCTCCCTGGTTTTGGAACTGGGTCAGACCTGGTTCTGGCCACCAGATCAGACTCCCATCCCCCTCAGGCTTGAGCCAATCAGCGCCTCTGCGAATTGCCCTATTTAAGATGGGACAAAAGAACCGGAAAAGGTGCTTCGCCCAGGATCGAGCAGAGAAGGGAGGAGGGCACTGCCCCCGCTCCCTGGCTCCCGGCCGGGCAGCTGCCTGTGTCGGGCTGGCGCCACCAACTGAGGATGACGGCGGTGGAGCCAGCTGGGGAACTCAGGAGAGGACTGAGTTGGGGTGATAAGACAAGGGGTAATGGCTTTAAACAGAAAGAGGGGAGATTTAGATTAGATATAAGAATGAAATTTTTCCACTGGGCTGAGTTCACCCAGAGAGGACTGAGATCTGAGAGAAACAGCTGCATCGACACCAGGTCAGTGAGGATGGAGCGGGAGGAGGTGTGCCGGAGCCGAGTTTCCCCTGCAGCTGGTGGTGAGATGGCAGGCAGCTCCCCTGCAACCAGGACAACCTCGGTGGAGCAGAGACCCACTCGCAGCCTGTGGGGAGAAGATGCCTGAGCCTGAGGATGGTCGTGTTGGGACGCACGACAAGGCAGAGAGGCATCTGGAGTCTGCTTGATGACCCACGCCGGAGCGAGTGGCTGCAACTCCCTAAGCATCTGAGACTGTGGTAAAGCCCACACCGGAGCAATCTGTGGGGAAGGATTGTTTCCAGTGGGCTGGACTCACGCTGGAGAAGTTTGTGGATTTTTCCTCGTGAGTAGGGGATCCACTGGAGCAGGGGAAAAGGGTGTAAGGACTCCTCCTCCTTTAAGAAAGAAGCAGCAGTAACAGCACGGAATGAACTGACCTGCACTCCCCCACTCCCTGCCCCCTGCACCGCTGCGGGGGGAGGTGGGGGGGAGGAAGGTGTTGGTTTTTAAGATCTGGCTTTGTTTCTTTTTATCCTCTCACGTAACCGGTTTTGTTTCCCTTTGTCCTTTTAAGTAACTGTCAATAAATTGTTTTGCTTTTAAGAAAGCCAAGTCTGTTTTGCCCAGGACCATGGTTGGTGGGTGATCCCTCTGTTCTTGTCTCATCCCTCAGTCCCTTTATTATATTTTTCTCCTCTCCACTTTACTGGAGAAGGAGAGACTGTGTGAGTTTTAGTTGCTGGATCAGCCTAAAACCACGACATGTACCAATGGCAGAATCACAGTGTTGGGTGACCAGAGGTAAACTGCAGCCACTGCTGTTTGCTTGTGACATTCCTGGGCTTTGTGTAGCATTTCTGAAAATCAGGCGGCCTCAGTGAAAGATGAAGCTGTGCAGCAGCCCCTCTTCAATCTACTTCTGCACCTCTCAGCTTCATGCCCTTGCTTTCACCTGGTGTTGGAATGATATTGTCATTCAAAATTCAAGTGGCAAGTGTATCGCTTATGTCTTCTTTTATATCCTGGTGATTCATTGGTACCAAGACCACAGTTACATGCATTTAGTTTGAAGGAGTAGAGAATGACAACACATGTAGTCCTAATATTTGACACACTCTTTCGACTAGATAAGAAGACAGACTGAATCACAAATACTGCAGGGCAGCTTGTTCCCAGCTCCAATATTTGTTCACAGCGGGAGAGGTATCATGTCTGCGGCAGAGTTCATGGTCACTTTCAGAAGGGAACAGCTTTTCATAAAAAAAAACTTTGGAAAAAACATTTCATTGTCAAAACCACCTATGTGCTCCTGCCAAGACACTTTACTTCCTAAGGTGGTGCTCCTGAAGGTGACATTTAGCTTAACAGATCTCAGTTTCACTTTCTTTTGGTGCTCACGTCACGGTGTTTCCTGCTGATTGCCAAGCTGCAGATGGCTATATTTGGATTAGTGTGTCTTTTTTAGAACACTGATCTTTCTGTTATCGGCATCATTAGTACAAATTACAGGACAATCTTTCGTGTCCCCCGAGAATCACAAAGGAATTTTGTGAGCAAATTAGATCAAAGTTAAAGCTTAAATACAGTAAAATACTAATAACACTTCTTGAACAATGTTACTCATGTATGGCAAAGAAAATATACAGTTACTCTATTAGAAGTATAATTCTTTAATGAATCTCCTGAATAATATGCTAACCTCAATTCTTTTTATAATGTCCTCTCATTTCCATTAGGAACAGACTTACAAAATTTGAGTGCTGTAATTAAGGTAAATGTGTTTTTGAGGTAGGTAATCCCCTTTTGTTTATGCCTGCTAGCTACATATTGACTGTTCTCATTTGTATTAGCACGCAGGCCCTGTATTTTAATTAAGTAAATAGAGTTTCCAATTAGCAAACCTTAATACTTCACATATTTGGCCTAAGCATTTGAAGTTCTCCAGAAATGTTCTTTATCATTCAAGTTAGTTTTGCATACTCGTCATGTGCAATTAGGTAGCTCCGCTAACAGTTTACTCAGCACTCACTCAGTGACAACGTGCAAGTCAACTGAAATACTTATTTGCTTTTGCTGTTAACAGAGGAATAAACCATTCATTGAAATTAGGAAATGTTCAAAGATTCTAACATAGAATAATAGATTGGTTTGCGTTAGAAGGAACCTCAAAAATCATCTAGTTCCAAACCCCCTGCCATGGACAGGGACACCTTCTCCTAGATTAGGTTGTTCAAAGCCTCATCTAACCTCGCCTTGAACAATTCCAGGGATGGGGCATCCACAACATCTCTGGGCAACCTGTTCCAGTGCCCCACCACCCTCATTCATATCAAATTATAAATTGAAAGGCAATTGAGTAATATACTTGTTAAATAGCTTCTGATATGTATGAAAGTCATATCTTTCCCTCATCCTGCTACAACAAAACGCTTCAGCATCAAGAAGTTTGAGGCCCAGCTCCGTCATCCATAGGGAAACAAAACTGTGATCTGTCAGCAAAGATCTGCCTGCATAGGAATCCCCAAGTGCTGAAAGACTTCTATAATGTACAGTGAGTTAGCTGCAGTGGTACTGCAAAACCCAAAATTTAGATCAGATTCATCTGGGAAAAATGCTAACAATGGCAGTAGACGCACTTGTCAGACTCACGATTAGTATTAACTTTACTGTGTCTGGGATGTCCTGATGATGCATTTTGCAATTTGCTATGGACAGCACTAAACAGGCAGGAATACTCAGAAGTGTTCAGAAATGTTCAGGAATTTTCAGATGAGCCCACCTTTCCATTCTAAGTTTGATTTTCCCTAGTTCGAACGGGAAAACTAAAGATCCAAGTAAAGATGCAGAGAACTAGAGTAATTATTTGTCTTCTGTTGCCATTTCAAAGTCAAACATTTTCCAAGTCATATGTTTGAAATCAAACTCCTGATAGGCACGACACATTTTTCTATCTATTGAAAATCTAGTTTGTATTTCTATTTAGGTATGAGAAAGAGAACATAAACTGCCCTACAATATCATAATGTTCCCATATATTGTTTTCTACAGTAATATGCAAAAAGTATAGAAAGAAGAAGTTATAGAGCAAGGCAGATGGTGTTTTCAATCTTTGGATAGTAGATAAAGGGAATAAAATATTCTCCTATTACACCTGCTTGTAAAATAGAGAAACAAACATGATAAATCGTAGCATTTCTGATCTGTTTAGCTTATTTTTTTCCCTGATATGATGCATGGCCAAACATGAGAGTAGTAAAAATTTTTAGAACAACAATTCAGAATCACAGATTTCATAACACATTTTCCTTCTATCTCTAAGGCCAAGCCTGCATCAGTAATCTTTCACCCAATAAGGTGCAGTTTATATTCCTAGCTGCTTATTTTAAATGGCTAACAAATTGTCGCTCATAGATTAATGTATTATATGACATTGCAAATACTCAGTGCCATGACATGGTGAACGACATATGGAAACAAGTTTGTCCCTTCTTACTTTTGAATTAATTATTTCATTGCTCATATACACACATGCATCTTCAAAAGCTGATAAAACTGAGTTCACTCAATAGAATGTCAGATAATACAGCTTCTTACTACCAAAATCATCATGACCACAGAATTTTGCAAAGGAAAATAAAAACTTGACAAAGCAACTAGGATGACTGACTGGGAGAAACTTGAGAAACACTGCATAAATATACCATTTGAAGCAGAAATCCACAAAACTAAGTGAATATGTACCTATGTACATGCAGATAATGACTCCCGAAAATGTATCGTAAGGTTGTTATAGGCACCATCTTACATGCTAATCATGGCCATAGGATATAATGAGAATTTGATCAGTGGGTCCATTTAACCTAGAAAAATGGACATACTTAGGCGAGTGAAGTCCCTTTCCACGTGATTTGCATTTGATTATTATTTTAGCTTTTTCAGTTTGAAAACATAAATAAGTATCCATGACAAGCTCGAGCCACCTGAATGTAATTGCTGTCATCATTCATTTCAAATACTGTCCTGTCCAATACAAAGTATATCTAAAAGATATTATGCTATTTCACATATCAAACAACAGGATTTGTACAAACTTCAGTGTTTCTGTGACCTAAATGCGGAGTTGAAAAGATTAGCTTTGCAATCTGAAAAGCCAATAGAGCAGAGTCTTGGCAGAAAATACTAATTTTAAATCCCAGGGTCTGTCAATGAAGGACATGAGGACAGGAGCTTCTGGCGGTACTGTCCTCTTAGTAATGAAAGCATTAGCTGATCGTAACTGTTCAGCGTGCCACGATGACAGAGAGGAGCACTTGGATCTCACACAACCTGAGCTCTACAGCTGACCTCCATCCAGAAACACATCGGCAGTCACCGGAGATCAATGCTGCACAAACACAAAATACTACCTATGTGGGGCAACTGCATTTTGTTGTCACTCCCATCTCTATTTTAGCCTATAGACCCACACAGAGTATATTACAGTAATTTTATCTCGAACTCATGGAGACATAGATCACTGTGGCAAAGGGCACCTTGAAGTAAAAAGGTTATGCTCTCCTCGTCGGTCATAGCTATTATTAGCTGTGTTTCAGACAGACGCGCGTGCTGTAGTGATACACCTTGGATATGTCTGCATGGAGATCCCCAGGCTGTCTCTGACTGAGTTCAGAACTGGAAGCAATGTAGCTGCAGTGCCTGGACTAATCATCCTTCTCTCCAGGGACTACTCACAGCCATATTCATTGTGCAGTCAACACAATGCTGACACAGGTATATTGTTTCTGTGAGCCAAGCTCTTTGTTACTCTGCAGCACAGATAAACTGGTTCACTTCGAGCTAGTTCTGTTGCTGGTGTAGTGTTGTATTGGATGGAGAAAGTAAGACACTAACTATGACAAATGGCTGTTTGAATAACCTGGTAATGTTAGCCTAACCCATCTGGACGTGCCCCATCTCCAAACAGTGAGTTTGAAATTGCATGATCCACAGTGGTGAAATATTCCGTATAGCTAGAAAAGCTCTCAAAGAGTAATGATCAATTTATTGTGCAAGATTTTAGACACTTTGATAATAGCAAAGAGTCTTTCTGATGGTGTATAGGAGATGGGCTTGTTTTCATGACCTGGCCTGAGATACTGACAAAACTAAAAGAACCTAATTCCTGTACTCTTCCATAAGGGTATACTGGATATTTAAGCACGAAAGAGAAGAAAGAATTGTTGCCAGAGTTGGGGGGTGGGGGGATTTGTGAGTCTCATGGTTCATGTATGACCTTCAGAATGTAAATACACACTGTGGAAGTTGGGTAAAGTCTGAATAGTTTCAGTGAAAAGAGTATTATGCATACATATTTAAACATGTAACATGCATTCATCTATGCATTTGTCAGTCTGCCTCTCTATCTACGTATACTTTGGCTGTGCAGAATCTTAAAATCAAAGAAAGTTCCATCCATTATGTGAAAGAGACATCACACTCCCAAACTGTCACTCTCTATCTTAGTATCCTATGCAGTATGTGCTACACTAAGAGCAAAAAGCTTCAACTACTTGCAAAAATAGCCATAACACACTTTTCACTTTAAGTAGAATAGTCTACTGTCGGCTAAAATTACCCAGCACAAGTCACCAATACCATCTACCTTTCCAGAAGAGGAATCTAGATATTTCTATGAGCCAAGATCTTAGGGAGAATCTTACAAAGAAATCTAGCTCTGAAAATGAGGATACACCTCTCACTGTATTATGGTAGGTCCAAGTGCCCCTTCTTTTTTTTTGCTTAATCCAGCCCAACCCTGTAAGATCTTTATTATTCTGCAAGTCAGGGGTCTCACCTTTGACAAAATTGTAAATGTTGTTATTATCCACTGACTTTGGATTAATATGTGTAAAGAAAAGAGCCATATCTGTGTTCACTGAAACTTGAATTCCTGAAAACTATTGCAAGGTGAAAACAAAGGAACTGAAGACATATTTTGTGTCCTTTGCGTGTTCCTGTTGGACTAATTAATGCATCATGTTCTTTCACTGCCATGAAAGCAACCACTGGGAAAAATTATTCCATGGCAGCTCAATAGCTTGCAATGTTTTCTTGATTGTGTGCCCCTTTCTGGCATAAGAAACACAGACCTTTGATTTTGCTTGAATCCTTCAGAGCCTCAAAGGTAAGGGAAATCAACCTAGTGAACAGGTCCTGTTCTGCTTTTATTTAGTATTATACTCAGAAGGTCTGCTCAACAAGAAACATATATTGTTTGCATTCATGAGAAATACATGAAAAATAAACTGACAATTTCTTTTAAATATACACAGGGTAATATGATTTTCTATTGGTAATGCAACTTTCTTCCCTATCAGCTGTATTTTTTATAGCAGTAAGATAATTTGGCATCATGTTTTATCTTCCATATTTTCTTCTTTGACTGAAAGTACAGACTATGGATAGCGTTTTTAATAAAATGCTACTATTCTATATGGAAAATTTATGACTTCTTCATATTTTAGGACACTTATGAATTGAACAATTCATTTTAAAAGATAATATTTCTCTTATGCTAACAATTTTAAATAAATACATTAAATAAATAATGTCCAATTTCTTCAGCTACTTTAATTTGAAACATAAATTTAAACAGCACAATCTTTTCTCATCTTTTGAAACAGAGCAGGGGCTGATGCTTCATTTTGCCTCTTTCTAAAAATATTAATAAGAAATACAGATGCAGGTAAATAATAAATGATAGTCACTGCTAACTAATAAACTAAGCAAGGAATCTCATTACAAAATTACTGCCCTTCACAAATCAGAACTTGAATTCAGTGCTGCAAATATGTATGACTGCAAGAGACCTAAGTGCAACTTGGAAGTTCACTCACAGGCTTGCACTTGCCTTAGAGTGTTTAAAGGCTGAATCCTATAGTCTAAAATAAAATGTTAACATCTGGGCTTCATAGTCAGCGCAGATGCCATGCTAGAGCACCATTTTATACCTCTTATAATTAATTTTCCTTCCTTTTGAGGAGGCAGAGCTGCTGTTCCACTCCAAAGAAAAGCTGCAGAGACACTGGATGGAACTATTCCAGTTCTAATTAACCTGTCTAAACACTAATTTAGGTGGAGGAAGTTGTATTTAATCATTCAAGTTTGCAAATTATGCCTATGAATGAGATCCAGAGAGCCCATTTAGGTGCTTAAAAGAGTGAGTCATGTATTTTCAAGAATTCTATCCAGAAAGCCAGCAATCTCCAGCTATATTCAGCCAGTCTTGCAGCATCTATATTATTCATCACTTACGTTTTGAATCGGAATGATTCCCTATGCACCTTGCACAAATACTCAAAGAGTTCATTTTGTCTTTCTAAAAATATTAATAAGAAATACAGATGCAGGTAAATAATAAATTATAGTCACTGCTAAGTAATAAACTAAGCAAGGAATCTCATTCAAAATTACTGCCCTTCACAAATCAGAACTTGAATTCAGTGCTCATATGTTATTTGAGGAGTGATGGATGAATGGATGGATGACCATGGATCCGGGTCACCAGAAACAACTGAGAGTGCTAGAACAAAACAGCAGGAACCCTTCTTACCCTGCCTCCATGGCAGAGTGACACAGTTTTGTATTTGTTTTTCTGATACAGCCCCAGCAGGATCAATGTGGGGTTGACCCCCAAGTATTCTCCAAGCAATTGGTTGGGCAGCTCTTCTGGAAACTGGAAGACATGCATTTATTAGGAATGGTGTCCAATTTTCTGACTAAATGTTCTAACTGATGATATTTTAGCAGGAAAGACCTTTCCCTAGGTACACGTCTCCTCAAAAGAGCATGGGTATCTACAGCAGATACATATCTGTTCAGCTAGCAGCAGAAAATGGAGTTTCTACTCCAGGGAGCAGGCTAGCTGTAAGCTGGAGATAAATAACACTCTTGGTTTTTTTGTCCTTCATGTTCCCTGAGGAGATTAATGTTTTCCAGCTTTGTCACAGAGCATGGAAGAGACATCTGGCCAATGCTGTTTGGAGCACTGAGCTGCTGCAGCATGAAGCACGTCTAGGTGATGCCTTCTACACCATTCTACTGGGGACAGCTGCCCACACAGGAGGCTCCCAAGGAGACTCTCTCATGCTAGATGCCTGTATTTTCTCATATAGGTGTTATCACAACAAGGAGAACATGCTTAAAGCAACAATTAATTTGTTGGCTTTTGTGATCTTTGCCCTCCCATCCACTTGTTTTTATTTGTCTTTTGTTGCCTTTGAGACTTTATTAAACTACAGATTTGCAGCAAGTAGTAATTATTTTTTAAATATCAGGATTTGATCTCATACTGTGAGCCTTGGAGAGATATCATTAAAAATGTATATTTCTGATTGTATGTAGGAAGGTCCATCTGCTTCAGCTAACCTTTTAAGAGCGGTTGGTGGTTTGAGGTATAGGCTAGTGTATGAGCTGTTAACATTTAGTATGTGCTGCAGCTTGGAGGAATAACAGGCTGATCTTATTGTATTTGAGGTTTGTAATTTTAAATAACTGGCAGGACACTCGCGATCCATGTGTTAGATCTTTTATGTCATTGTGAACCTACAGAAAAAGTAGAATAAAAATTCTCTTTTTTAATGGCATTGCATCACTGTAGTAGATCAGATGAATAGTCTATCAAGACTAATATTTTACCTCTATCTATGACTTTTGAAAAAATACATATGAGTACACATGAGCATGAGTTGGGTGTAGGTGAGTGAGTGTGGAAGTGAAAACTTACTGTGTAAACACATTACATCTGTCCAACTGTGTTTAATGCTGCTCACTGATCTGAGATTTGTCTTCAGTTTTATGGGACTGCAAATCCAGGTGGAGAAGGCAACTGTATAAAGTAGTCAAATAATCTGAACCATTTGATTTTCTGTGAGATTTTTTTATTTAATTTACCACTATATATAACACTGTATAAAATCAATAAATCCCATACTAATGGAGGAGAATCTAGGTGACGAATAGACTTTCCAAAGTAACGGGAAGTGGGAAGTCATGTTTCTTGCAGGCTACAGTTTTGGCTTAATGGTATTTGGTATCTTCAGCAATGATCTGTAATAAAACTACGGCTAATAAAATTTGATGATGACAAAAAATCATTGGCTAGACCATAACAATAAGAATAAGTCACTTACATGGACCTGAGATGATAAATGTATATTTGCCCATTAGGAAGTAAAATCATCATGGCAACAGAGTCATACACAGCCATTTCTCTAAAAAATTACTTAGGTGAAGTGAGGGCACATAGAATATACGCTCTTAGCATGATGGGTTGGCATTGAGGGCTAACTACAGTCGAGGCATGACCAAATTGGGCCTATCTGAACAGGAACATGGATCTGGAATAAATTCAGAGAAGAGCATTACCAAGTGTTAAAAATGAGTCCATGGATTACTCTGTCCAGCTCTGGCAGTCACACTTCAAAAAGAGTGTTGAAAAATGGGATGACTTTCAGCAAAGAACAACAAGATAGATTTTAAGGTCCTCTCTTCTTCAAAGCAATGAATCTGTTCTCGCACTTGTACCTGCACAAGACTTACCATGTTAAAGGATGTACCACCCACAAACATTACTCTAGTCATAAAATGAGCCAGCTACTTTTCATATCCAGCTCTGATATTTTATTCTATGACTTCCTGTGGCTATGAATTCCACATGCTGAGAATAGATATATCCATAAATAACCTTAATAACCACTGTTGAAAAGTAGGTGTTTAGGGAGTTTTCAAAATGTATTTTATTTACCTGACATATGGTAGGAGCTTTATTGTGTGCAGGGAATTCTGATAGACTTTAAAACTTGCAAGGTAAGATATTACAAACCATAATAGCCACGGTGAATATATCCAGCTTCTCCTAAAATACAATGAGATAAAGTATCTGTCTGCTGTATGGAAAGGTCATTAAATATATTTTTATGTGGTATCTCATAACAGCACCACATTTATCAATTTGTAATATGTTATAATCTTAATACGAGTATGCACACACAATTATAAACGGTATAAAAAGAAGTTACTGTGAACATAATTTAGGCAGTTTTCAAGTAACAGTAATTTGTCCTTAACAAAAAAAAAATAAATATCTATAATATGCTGATAAAAGCAAGTATTGGGATCACAGCAATTTTATTTGAATGAAAACAGTTGCCTAGTTGAAGAAAATGTTGGCAGTTCAACTAATGTAAGTTTAAATAATAAATAGGAAATCTGCAAGGAATTAATAATAAAGGATGTAGAAGTAAAGTATAACATGATGAAGGAATAAAATTCAGACATAATAGAATTGTTTTAGGCCAATAACCTCTGTGAATTTACATGGTACATCATGTGCAGTGTTTAAGTGCTTAATACATTCAATGCGTGCTCACTACATGTTTCCATACTATTAAAAAAGGTCATTTCTGGAAGTTTTGAATATAAAACAGCACGGGGAAAAAAAAGCAACAATTCTGCCCCAGGGGAGATAAAACATACTATAAACTACAGGATATAGAACACGAGTGAAATAACAGTAAAAATTCAAAATATTCTGATTTTATTTCACAAAAATAGCAAAACTCATGGCTTCCTTCTGCACCTTCAGAACCTTCAGAGAAGATAAACAGCTCTGTAAGTTTTGGTAAGCCTCTTCAGACTGGCTTTACTGAGTCATCAGAAAGACTTTGAATAATCTCTTCTTGAAAGTCTCTCATTCAGCAATGCAAAAACTTTGTTGCAGGGCAGCCCTTGCTCTGCCAGTGATGCCATGCTGTGCAGCAGTGTCAGTCCTTGTGTGTCACCTGTCCAAGTCTTCAGCTGCCCATACAACCCTAAACTTACAATCTCCTAGCCTGGACAGCTAAACAGTAGCAACACTCAAAATTATGTTTTGAAACTAAGGGTCCTGGCTTTGGACCTTTCTGATATAGACACAAGGAAACATATTATTTGGACAACTAAATTAAACAGAAAGACAGTTGTGAGGTATTTTCAGAATTTAATTACATGAAACTCTGTGAATACCACCTCTTCATTTATTTATTACAAAATGCTTGTTACCAGCTTTACTGGAGACCAATCTAATTGAAGATGGCAGGAGTATATAGTTTAACACAGTCAAACTGCAGACATTTCTTCTTCTCAGTGTCTTGAATAGCAGTTCTCAAGCCTGCCCATGCTTCTAAGTAAAAAAAAAAAAAAAGATATTTTTGGAGAAAGAATAATTAGAAAAGATTGACGTGAAGAGGACAGCAGAACATCTAGAACTGCTAGTACCAGTAAGTTAGAAAAATTGTTTAAAGTAATTTCATTTCACTCAGAATTGGGACAAAACTCAGAAAGCATAGAGGCATTGTGATCTGTTCAACATTTTTCATGGAGGAAATGACAGCAGTACCATGTGAGTCAATACATACATTATTGGAATTGCACTTCCTTTCATTTGTGGCTTTTTTTTTTTTCCCCTTTCTCTGCCAGGAAGCATTTGAAAGCCAAAAGTTGCTTAAGCCTAATACCAGTATCCCTGTTTGTCACAGAAATGCTGACAGGCCAATTGCAGAGGAGCAGCCACCACTTTGCAACTGTAAAAACTCAGCCCATGAGCATGAACTCTACCCCAGTGGACTCCGTGATCTGAGCAGTTTCCCAGTCACATGGCTACAGTCCATTAGAACAAGATGTGACATATTCCCATCTCCTGCGATTTGCAGGACCTCGGGGTTTGATTCTGCCCTCACAGATGGGATGCACAGCCCTCCATATGGATCACAATGTTTGCACCCTAAAAATCTTGGGATGGAATACAGTAGAATGTAACAGACTATTTCAGCTGGAAGGGAGCTACCATGACCACCTAGTCAAACCGCCAATGGCTACTACCTATACTACCATTTAACACATGTAGTAGCCGTACTTCATGGCTACTACATATGTTAAATCTGAATATGCTTAGAATATGTATAATGCATGATGTTTTAATTTAACTATAAATACTAGTACTAAAATACTTACACTCTTTCAGAAATCTACTTCAGATGTCTTTTTTAATGCATACATATTTCCGTGAAGGAGAATTCATCACAAGTTCTAGTTCTGTTTTAGCCTTCATTTGCAAATATCATTAATACTCTCACAGGAGACTTACTTTTTTGCCTAGAAGTGGTAAGATCATCTAAGCAGTTTGATCTTGAATACTCTGAAAAACTAAGCAGCTCTGTGCCTCCACAGCACTTCGATGAGAAACTTAGAAATTACCATTTCTGGAGTGTATGATTCGTGGTATGGCCCTTGGAGAATACTAGAATATAGACCTGGAATGAGTCAGAAGTCTACATCGAGCCCTATTGTCTGCTCTTACTTACCTGACGGGGAAGCCAGGTCTGAAGTAAGTTTACCAGCAAGTTCAGACGCTCCAGCATATGCGTACATGAATTACTCTCTGTATACCTGTGTTAAAGGGTAAAGTTCTGATCCATAATTTGTCATCAGCATAAGGTAATAAAACACGTGATGTGTAATAGACAAAATGCTTTACAACACGTTATTGTACTGTTAGATACTCTCATGTGCTGCTTTCTGCAGCTTCTGTTTCACACTCAGCAATGATACCGACTTTTATCTCAGACGTGGTAGCTGCTGTTTTTCAGATTTATTAAACTAATTCACATCAATGAAAGCATCAATGAGCTGACAGTTGATTAGTGACTCGTATCAGTCCTTCCTTCTTATTCTGGGAATGATTTACTATATACAAAAGGGAAACAAGTTGATTCATTGAAATGATCGCATTTAATATCTCGCACCAAATGCCTAGGACAACAATGAATTACAATTAAGGACAGGCATCTTCATTTTCCCTGTGTTAATTCGAAAGTCACTGAGATGTTATTGGTTCAGAATTGAGTGCTATGGAGCTTTTATTTTATGCATTCATTCATTTCTCCTGCGGGAACAGATAGGATGATGGAAAGTAAAATTAGTAATGAAAAACAGGGTGAAATTGGCGCTGAGACTGGACAGAATGAAAAATAAGCTGAGTCTCTGTATATAAGCAGAAAGCAGAGAGAACAGCAAAAATAGTAGCAGAGATGTCAACTTTAAGCCTGTACACAGGGAAAAAATGAATGGCAATGTCCAACAACTAAGTCAAAACACAGACTTCCTAAGATGCTCATTCTCATAAAAACTTGTAGTCCATGAGATTTGCCACATTCTGGTAACAACTACTAGACTTACAAGCAAAACTGGCACAGAACTAAGCTTTCAGAAGTTGGGGTTCCAGTTTTCTGTTAAAGATTACTGCCTAGCTTTAATCAAAACATTTACTTTTGCTGTCTCTTAATTCTTCATTTATGAATAAGAATTAAAACACTTCTCCTGCTTAGAAAGAGTAATGAGGTCAAATTCACTAATATGTGGTTCAAGCACTACTTAAGCCCTCTTGCTAAGCCATTTCTTCCTAGCCCATTGACTTTGCGTTAAGACTTTTCACATCGCATACAATCCAGTGATGAAGTGCATTAGACGAATATAGGATTTTCTTGAATCTGCTATCAGGACATGAAGTTAAATTAATATCAGAGCATGCCAGAAAGAAGGTACTCACTTCTGACTAGCACTTCTGCAGATCTAAAGAAATCACATTGAAATCAAATAAATCATGCTAACATATACCTGATCTATACTCTCCATCATTATTCACTGAAGTAGATGGATTTTTAAAATTATTTTTCTCTATCCAGACAACCATCTTACAGCTAAACTAAGCTTACCACCCCATCACCTTCTGTCACTAGTCACATCTGAAGTGCAGATCACCTACTCATTGCAGGCACCCTGTTGGGCCTCGGGAGGAGTCCTCATCCATCATCTGTAGAAAGCATGCTCTGGATGTTGCAGGATAAAAGCTTAGTGTGTTCTCTTTAAAAATGGTTAGTATATTTGAATTTAGCGATGGTTTAACGTAGAAAAATTTATAATGACAAAGTCTCCGGAGACATTATGTTGACAACTTCGCAGTTCCTTTCATAACCAAATATCTGTGACATGCAAAAAATGCAGAATATGTAAATGCATATAGATTAGTTTGGAAGGTTTTGTTCCTGTTTTTGTTCGTGTGCCTTAGTCTAAATCTTGATTCCCCTTTAGAGTAATGGCAGCATTGCAGCTGTCTTCAGGACTACTGGGAGCTGCTCCACTGAGATAAGTTGTGACCCCAGATTGGACATCTCCTACTAACATCAAAGAAATTTACACACACAAACTGGAATTATAGTGTGGCTGCATAATATTTTCAGAAGTTATTAGATATACAAAACAATTGACCAAATCACCCAGAAAGCTTGCTTTTAGAGGGCTCCACATGAATCCTCTTGCCTCCTGTTGTTTACTATTTAAAACAGCATTACCATATTCGGGGTTGATTTGCATTTGATAGCAAAAGCCTGTTTAAATCTGAATGCTGCTGGATCTCTGTTTCCTTTACAAACAACAGTGATGTTCCTCATTTCATATATTATTGCAAGAGCATTGACCAGTTTTGGGAGATGTTTGGGATGCCTGTCACTATGTTTTACGAAGGGAAGTCAAATGGTGTCCTTTGGGAGATACCACAGATTCTCAGCAAGGACCTGAAAAATGAAACTTAAAATTTATAATGTGCTTAACTTATATGAATGAGTGGGAGCTTTCAGTTCTCCAAATCAGCAGTCATCCCTTTGATAAGAAAGTGATGACTAATTAATGTGTTTAAACCCACAAATTTTTAATACGCAACTATGTAAGAACATCTTCATGCACAGATTCATATGAAAGCCTTAGGACACTGATATTTGAATTCTTATTATGGTTGATATTCAACACTTTTATCACTATTTTCTATACCATTATTGTGTGATACACATGTAGTGTTCTTATAATTTTCTTGTCTGCTATTGTGGTTAATTATGCATTTCCGCTCTGACTTTGCAGGGAGCTAAGTGCACATTTAACTTCAAGCATGTGAGTAGTTTCACAAGCTCTCCAAGATGAAGGTTTGTAATTGTGCCAAGAATACCACTCAGGTTTTGTTTACATTTCCCTCCAAATCCTAGGTTTATCCTTCATAACAGTAAGTACAAACTTCTGAATCTTACACAAGATTTAGAAGCATTTCACAAATACCCTGAATAACAACATAAAATAAAATAAAATACAGAGACCTATTTTTAAAAAACCTATAAAAATGATCCTCCAGACTTTAAGCATATTGCCTAAGGAGTAAAATTCAGCTACAATATTCTAATAAAAGCAAGCACAAGATAGAAAGCAAATTTTATCTGGATGAAAACAGCTACTTGGATAAGAAGAAATTCTGCAAGCATGTTAAATGATAACAAAGGATTCAAAGGAACCTATTTATAAAATAGGAGGATTGCATTATGACAAAGATTTTGCTGAATTTACATTGGAGAAGCATGGAATACGCTTTGATGTTTCTGAAATTGCTGTTTCTTTGCCACTTTACCCAGACTATTCTGAGCCATATAAAAGGTCATTCAGCAAAAAAAGAGCCAAATCAAAGATGATGATGTGAACAAGGACTGCAGAAACAATACCCAGGAGTAGAAACTGTGGACCGAAAGGTCAAGCAAAACCTTACACTGCAGCAGGTTTACAGAATTAATGACAGCTCTTAATCATGCCCCTATTAACTTCAAAATGGTGTCTGAAGGAGCCAGGCAGTGTTAGCCACAGCAACTCCTGCTCAATGGACATGGTAGAAGTCAGCAGAAAGGATTCTGCCTCTGGTTGTGAAAAAATTAAGTTTCCTGGAGGAAAATTAAAGTAACTCCACCTTCCAACTCCTTCTGAACTGTAGCATGCTACTAAAAATTTACTAGCACACATAATCAGTTGCACATCTGTTCCAAGTACAATTCCAAACTATTTCTTCAATTACTCTATAAACCCAGGGTACCATTAAGCTTTAATCATAAGTTTAACATTTGTTAATAATTTATTTATAATCTTTAGACATACTTCTTGAAAAAGTCCTGAAAAGGAAAGTTCTGAGGAACAATTATATATTTTTCATTTCTGTTTCCATTTTAGGAAATACCTGTGTAATGACTAAATCTTTCTGAATAATACAAAGAGTTCTAGGTGTTTAAATGAACCTACTTGGGCAAGACTCCTTCACTTTTCACCAATGTTTACAAATATCAGTTTTACTGCGTGTCACGAGTGGCATTTGTAAGTGCAGGAATCCACCAACCTTTAAATTTCCTTTCATCTCAGTGGCTACACTATTCATGCTTTCCTTCACTCAGTATGAAGGAGGACACTGGCAAAAGTGTTTCTCCAGCTTCTAAACATTTTTCAAAGAAATTTCTATACAGTAAGAGTTTGGTGTTGATCTTTAACCTACAGTTTCAACTAGTTAATTGCTAAAATATATTGAAACATCAAAATAAAGGATTCACTTACCATCAGAGAGTAATAGTTTGGGGATTTTTTTTCATGACATATTTGAAATCAAGACATCATTCTGGTTTTCAGATGCTCAAAAGAAAAACTTTATGTAATTTAGCATTATTGTTAGCTTCTGTACCCTGTATTGATTAGTAAGAGGTCAAGTAAAGGATTTGTTCAATTCATGTATAATATCTAAACCTAAGAGAAATTTGTCCTTTTCCCCAATGTAGATGCAGCCTTTCATTTCATTTTAATGGATGAGATATAAATTAACACATTCCCAAGCCTGACATAAATTCAGTCTTTTTTTGTTGGCAACAATCACAGAAATGTGCACTGGAATTGAACCTCTGGAGGTCACCTAGTCCAACCTCTTCCTCAAAGCACCAACACTACATTTGTCTGCCATGGCATTATTTGACCAAGTCTTGAAAACCTCAGTGAAAACTATTTGATTTTTTAGCTGAAGATGGAGGCTCTGAAGATGAAAACAATAAAGACAGGGAAGATCTACCTAAGCTAAAGACCACAGTTGACACAAAAGCAAATAGGTATAAACCAGCCATGAGTAAATGCAGGCCAGAAATTCAAAGGAAATTTAGACTATCAATCAGAAGACAGAAGTGATTCAGTGACACAAGAGATACTTTTCCAGCAGCTTGTTCCTGTTTTGGGAACTGTGATCACTGTATCGTAATGCAAGAAATTCAGAAGGAGGTAGAGAAAAGGTAAGTTTTTATGTTGCTTTGGTTTTGATCCTGAAAGCTAAGTCTACCCAGAGATATCTATCTGAGTGCACTAAATGGCCTGTCCAGTCCCTTTCTTCAGCACCGGCTCAAAGCTGCAAAGAGTTAAAAAGCCAGAGCTTCTTAAAGATCAATCCCAGCTCAGAAGAGAAGCATTCCAAGATCAAAGAAGGGATTTTATTATTTTTTTTAAGAAAGAAAGCAAATAGAGAGTGAGATGATTCTGTTTATCAGCAGGGGTGCAGGTATCCAACTTAGTAGTGGCAAGAAGTATCTCTGTTCTTGTCTTTGGGTGCTCTCATGTTTGGTAAAACAAATATTATTCTTCATTAGTTTGTTTATTTTGTATGTATTTCTTTATTGAGTTTGGTTTAACAAAGATTGCATTAGAAGGAAGAAAATTATTTCCGTAATTATACTTTAATAAAAATTAATTGCTCTTAAATTACAGATAATGACTTCAGCTAACAGATAATGAAAGAGAAAGCAACAACAACAGAAACAACAAATAATCTAGGAACACGAGTTGTATTTCAAAAAGAAAAGACCAATAGTGCGCAGATTTTAATTATGAAAAATGTTTTAGCATCTGACCTTCAGCTATTTCTTTTACAGATTGTTGGAGCTTATATTAACCACAAAAGAAGAAAGCATTTGGGTGAATTAACAGAGAAACATTACATAACCCAAAGAAATCAGGAGTTTCACATTTTGAATGGCAAGATGTCACATTTCACAGGTAGACAAAATTTTCTTAGAGCATTTTTCAAGTAAAGTTTTACAATTTGCCTCCACAATAGAAAAAACTTCAAAATGTCACAATTTCTTAAAATTCTGGCCTTTTTTTTTTTGATGGAAGGAGGGGAGGGGGAGCATAATAGGATTATATTTAGGAATGGGTGATTCCTCCTTCATTTCATTAACACTGAACTCTGTCTCAGAAATCACACCTTTCACAGAAATTGCAGCATCTTCTCCAAGCTAAACACTCATCCAGAATAAGAACTTCTTATGAGATATACAAATCCATTATCAAAACCTTCAGTTTACCTTAAAATTTATTCCTTCATTCCAGGTTAGACTCCCAAGCTATGTCTGTTGTGATAAACTGAACAATGCCAGGGAACATGCTCAGCCACTGGAACATAATTACTTATATATTACTGCTAAACTGTCAGATGGATTCTGGCCTGCTCTAGCCCAGGCTGACCACCACTGTTCCAAGAAACTCTTGAGAACTGATCAGCAGTTGGAAGGGACCAGACACCATTTCCAAAAGGCAGGTAATACATTGACTGTATTCTGGAGGTTAAAAATAGTTTCATGAGTAAAAACAATTCACTAGCATGGACAAGGGATATGAACATAAATGCTAGTTGGCACTAGTTCCAGAGGTGCTATTTAGTTTACTAATATACTTGCAGTCTCCATGTCAGGCATCTATGATTTACAGCATTTTCATTTAACTCTTTTTCTGGACATTTTGAAAAACCCTGAAGTGGGTTGCCTACTAGAGCATCTCACTGTACCAGAAAGTGTTTATGTTCTTTCTAGAATACTTGTCCAGGCAGGTGGACACATACTTCCAGTGGAAAACAAATAGACTGTTGCACTATCCATCTGCTGCTTTTATGAAAGCTATCTTGCTAATTCTACCTTAATTTTCCTTCTTTTTCGCTTCTCCCCAAGAAAATTGAAAGTAAAAGAGCAGCAGCTTCACAGGAAACACTTGCAGTTTGGAGACTCTCTTGCTTGTAGGAGGGAGAAAATCTCATCCAAAAGTCTCAGGGGTTGCTTTGCCTCTTTGCTCTCCAGAGAACTTGGAAAGAAGAATTGAGACTATTTTCTGATGTCAAATGTTACCCAGTAGAGGCATATTCTTCAAGATGAGCCAAAGTTGTCCCTAGAACAGTCTTGAGAGGTTTCGAATATGCAGTAAACCAGAACCAGGTGAAGCATTGGATCTTAGAAAACTGCTAATAGGTTCTTCTTTAGGCCCTCACAAAAACAATTTTGATTTTCTTTATTACAGCTTGGTTTGCGTTCTCTTGTACAAACTCAAGATGGATTCATACCTCAGTCTCACAATCCAGATTTGGACGCAAAAGTTCATCTGAGGGATGAGCCTGCTGTATCCGTGTTTCACTTCGGCAATGATCTTATTTTTCTTGTCTGTTAATTTGTTGAGAGTACTCGTTCAGCTGGAGGCATGTTTGACATGAGGCAGAATAACAAAAACGTGCTAATGCTTCAGTTCCAGTAGATCGTAAAGTGCTGTCTTAAAGTACAGGCATC
The DNA here is from genome assembly GCF_009769465.1 of Tauraco erythrolophus. Lineage (NCBI taxonomy): Eukaryota > Metazoa > Chordata > Aves > Musophagiformes > Musophagidae > Tauraco > Tauraco erythrolophus. The sequence goes on along the minus strand of NC_141466.1, from coordinate 46,605,133 downwards.
TCATGTACATCTTTTGTTTGACCCTGCAATTTTGCTGGTGATTTGCACCTGCGCCGCAAGCCCAACCGCCTTAAATGACATGCAGTGAGATCACGCTTCCATGCTGCATTGTCTGGAAAGGCAATCTCTCTGCAGGCGAGAGGCAATGTCACTCGCAGTGGGAATACATCACATCCCATGCATCCCGTGTCCTTACCTTATCCTCCCTGATGGGAATTTCCCTGTGCCCTTCGAATTCTTGTATCCGGAGGGAAAGAAAGTAAGTGCTTTTCTTCAGCTCTGTAGAGGTTTTGCAGATGTACGTGAATCTGTTTGCACTTTTTAAAAATATACATTCTTGGGAAAGTGCACTGTTGTGAATTGCATGGAATTTTGATAAAATTTTACCTTAAAACTACAATAGCTATCCATGAAATACTGAAACATCTTACTAAAATTTGTGATCTTGCTAATTTTTTTCTAAATGTTAATTTAAAATCTTAAAAAAAAAATCTTGTATTTTTGTGTTGATCAAAAACTGGATCTGAAATAAAACGGTAGTATGATTGCTATATTTAAACCATTTTCATCCATTTTAAAATAGAATTCCAGAAAAAATCCACAGTAAATAATGTTAATTTCAAATCCTTTGAAACAAAGAGCTTTGAAATGTCAACATTTTAACATGACTTTTTCTTTTTTTCAACCAAAATAAGTTCCATGTCATTTTTCAAAAGAAAGCAGCACGATCTTTGTACTCTATCTATGCCAAAGTAGAAAAAAAGTATTGCTAGCAAAGCAAAAATATTGTTTTCTGTTATTCTGTCTGAAGGAAATGGTGGAAGAGCTGAGTTTCATGCTTTTATCTGAAAAGAACATTTTAACATCACTGGATAGATGAAACCCCATGTCTTTTCTTTACTCTTTCTCCAAAATAGTAAGTGTCAATTGTTTTGAGGAAGATATGTAATAGGGTTTATTGGGTGAAATAAGAACTGCTGGTAAGTAAGATCTACATTTTCTGCCAAGACCTCCTATGAGCTCAGAAAAAAAACAATCAGATTTGCATATTTTAAATTTCCTTAGCTTTACATTTTTTGATGTGCCAACTGCGTGTTATCAAAGTAGTTATGCAGCTAGTCGAAAGTCCTGGCTTTCAGCACAATGTAATTTATAGGAACCACTCATGAAACAGAAAAATCTAGGGAACTTCTGTTGCTGGCTCTCCTGTGCCATGGAATGTTAGAGAGATAACTCCCTTTCTTTTCAAGTAATACTTTAAGCAACTGTCAATGTTCCTTTTATCCAGTGTGAAACCAGAAAGTCCCCAATGTGCTAAGCATCGGTAAACTGTGCTGTTGTTCCAACATTAATGGTGTTATTGCATATTTACATGAGTGTAATGAAGAATATGTTATGTTTGCATCATTTTAACTTCAGACTAGTATTTTTTTGCCTTTGAGAATGTTGCTTTATCCAAAGCAGAGATTTTCACTGAGCTGTTATGTTCTAGACACACACAAGACAACTATACTGTTCTTCACTGAAATTGCTTTTCATCATGACAAATTCCATGGAGCAGATGGAGGCAGGGGGTGAGTGGGGTCTTCAGTTTGAATTGTAGTGAATCGAGTTATCCCTTGAGCTTAACTGTGGTACCATGGATGGAGGAAAGTCTCTTCATTTTTCTGCTTCATGCTTAAAGATACAGTATCAGTGTAGACAGCTTGAATAAGTAAAATGTTCAAATGCATAATTAAACTTACACAGGTATGAATTTGAGATTTAAGCTGAAGCTTTAGTTATTAAGGCATCCAGTTGCTTTGGCTGCGCCAAAGTTTGAAAAGGCTTTTCCTTAAAAAACCTACCTTCTGACTATAATTTATTCTGTGCATCACCAGAGAAATTACAGCTTGTCATCTGTTTCTTGCATGTCATCATGTTATTGTTTTGGAAAATCTTAATGGAAACTTCAAACACTTAGGGAAAGAAAAAGAAAAACATGTTTTTTAACTGCCTCATTAAGGCATTTGTTTTCTGGTTTTATGGATTTCTATTTAACTGTGAATATGGAAGGGCTGTTACATTTTCCTTAATTAAAGAAGTTGTGATCTACTTTGGGGATGATTACAGTAGCATCAGTGGAGTTGCCTCAGTGTTGGTGAGTACAAAATTTTGTTTCTGTTTGCAAACATTGTGCACTCTCCCTGTGGAATACCATGAACCAGGGACATCACAGTCAACTGAGGACAGGGCCTCCAGAACTTCTCTCTGTAAGTTACCTCCTCAAAACTGAAATCTAATCACCAACCCTATAGGAACTTTATTTGTTCCCTACTTATAACACACAATACCTCCATAGACAGAAGTAAAAATCATTGCAAATAGTCAGCATGGCTTCACCAAGAGAAAGTCATGCTTGGCCAACTTGATAAACTTCTACAATTAGATGACTGGCCTGGTAGATAAGGGAAGAGCTGTGGATATTGTTGACCTGGATTTCAGTAAGGCCTTTGACACTGTTCCGCATAAGATCATTATAGAAGAGCTATTGATGTATGGGCTGGATAAACAGACAGTGAGATGGATTGAATGGCCCAGCTCAGAGAGTGATGACCAGTGGCATGAAGTCTAGTTGGAAGCCAGCAACTAGCAGTGCACCCCAGGAGTCAATACTGGTTTCAGTCCTGTTTAACATCTTCATTAGTGATCTGGATGATAGGTCAGAGCGTACCTTCAGCAAGTTGGCAGGTGGCACAAAACTGGGAGGAGTGGCTGATGGGCCATAGAGTTGTCTTTCTAGAGAGACCTTGCCAGGTTGGAGAAATGGGCTGACAGGAGCTTCATGAAGTTATTGGGGAGGAATTGTCCCAGGTGCCAATACATGCTGGGGGCCACCCAGCTGAGAAGTAGTTTGCCAGAAAAGGACGTGGTGGACTCCAAGTTGAACATGAGTCAGCAATGAGACCTTGTGGCAAAGGTGAATGGTGCCCAGGGCTGCATGAGGCAAAGCATCACCAGCAGGTCAAGGGAGCGGGTCCTCCCCTTTACTCAGCACTGGTGAGGCCACATCTGGAGTGTATATCTCCATAACGAGAGGTAGAAATCCTTCTGAGATTCATAGATGTAGGGGTGACATACAAGTTACCTTTTGGACATACAGGTTAAATCTCTTTCTGAAGAAGCATTGGGAAGAGACCCAAATTCACTGTTGTCTGTGGGCCCAATTTATGAAAATGTTCTTGTAAGGAATGACAGATAAATGCTGCTGTGTCACAGCATTGCAACTGTCCAAAGCACTTATTTCTCAGCCACCCTTTCCGCCTCTCCTCCCTGCCCCCCAGCTTCATCCACTGTTCAGGTGAACTGGTGTAATTACAAGAGGCATAACTGCTAAAATTTTAAAGTATCAAATTCTGGTTTCAGTCAGAATCTATCCATTGGCACAGTTAACTTCAGACTCTGTACATTACCCGGTTTCTCTTTCACACTTTTTAAAGTTCTTTTATCATTTATGTATGACATATCCAGGAAGTAATCTGTCTCTGATGTATTCAAAGGATACAAAATCGTATCCTCATACGCTACCTGCATAAGAAAAATGTATTTGCATTCAAATAAGGATTTTGTCTTTTATGTATAATAAGGTTTTAACTTCCGTTTATGTAATTAATTCCCAACAAACTTCTGTTTTCACAGAACTACACATTCTTCAGTATAGAGCCAGATAATCCTTCCTGTCTACTCAGTTACCACAGTGAATCAGTTTTAGAAAAGTAAAGTCTTTCTGTCACAGATGAAAATTTTTTATCTGATTTGTTTTTCTTTCCAGTAAGCACATAGTTAAATACCAAAACATGTTATTGATATCACATTTACATCTGGTATGGAAATGATTAAATGTGCCACTAAAATTAGCAGTTTCCTATCCTGTTTTTCAGGCATACAGTGTTTTTGATGTTTCTTGTAGCCTAGTGCTGTAGTTACTCAGGATTCCCAGTTTATTGTGTGCAACTGAAATTTTAGAAAAACCCTACGCTTTGATTTTACACAAGTATGTCTCACATTTGTGCCAGTGATGCAGGCCAAGATCTACAAAAGCACCTCCATCACCAGTAGGCACCGGCTACTCTTATCAGTCCACAGTTTTCTCTCACACGAAGTGGATTCCTTGCAGAGGGCTCACATCCATGCTTGAATTTTAAAGACGTGATTACCAAAAACAGAATAGGTGTTTAGGAAGCTGGAAGAAGACACAGTATGATATTCTGACATTCACATCTGATTGTCAAGATATTCGATGCGTATCGCTGCTCACTTCATTTTGTCCTGATAACACGTTTTCACTCTGAAATACACTTCTGAGAGCTGATGTGAGGCAGCTTGAGAAGGAAGGAACGTGGATTCATTTCCCCTTTGGATGGCTTAGCTGCACAGTTAGCAAGATATGATCCTCTTATTTAACTACTGGGATTATAGGTGCACATTCTACAAGGGTTAGTGCTACAAAACAACTGGAGAGTTCTTTGGCCTGAGCAACCAGTTGACCTCAAAGCTCTGCATAGAATAGAATAGAATAGAATAGAATAGAATAGAATAGAATAGAATAGAATAGAATAGAATAGAATAGAATAGAATAGAAGAGAAAAATTTCAATCAGAAGAGACCTACAACGATCATCTAGTCCAACTGCCTGACCACTTCAGGGCTGACTAAAATGCAGGATTACTTCCAAGCACAGGGATGTTGCTTACTCACTCTACATATGTACCTCTTTTCCTCTATGCCTTATTTCCTGAATGATGTAGAATAAGCACTGCTATGAATTTCCTTGTTCTAAGATCCTGGCCAGACGCTGTTTCTCCCAGGGGCTTAGGCACCTCGGGTTACCTGTGGTTAACCTGGAGTGGGTTCAGGCTTCACCAGTAGGCTTGGTGTAGATGGTGGTGATACTCCATCATTAACCTTTTCATCATAGCATTACTGTTGATAGCACAGTTTTGAGATCATTAAATCAGATGTCTGAAAAATCATATGCCGTCTTCCAAACAGTATGTAAATAAATACTGTGCAAAAAAAGATATAAGAATTAGAGAGGAATCCTGTAAGATATGGAAAGAAGAAGTACAAGGAAAAAAGGGAGGAGAACAGAGACATGAAATAGGAAATGAAAAAGGAAAAACATGAGAAAGTCAAGAAAGGAATATGATTTTTTCAAAATTTACAAGAGATTCTGAGAGCATTCAGATTTGGCTGTTTAAACTTTGAATGGTCAAAGGACCTTGATTTCATGGGAGAGTATTTACTCATTCTTGAAAACTGTTTTTAAGTTACCTCTGGTTAAATAAACAATAAAAGACAGACAAACCACTTGTCACTTTCGAGCTACTGAGCCCTAAAGTCTTTTCAAAAACAAGGAGAGGCTGCATAAAACAAATAAGGAAATATAAAATTATTATGTATTAAAATATAGAATGAGAGTGAAAATAGGTAGTGTAAGGTTTTTAAAAATCATCTATTTACCCGTATACAAAGTGAGATTGTAAAAGAAGATCAGTAACTCGTATCTGCTGATGGAGAAATTATGTTTTTATTTTAACACAGTTTGCCCTTAGAGTCTACAGAGCAGCCATTAGACTGTACTGTTCTTAAAATACCAGCAAACTAAGTGCTAATCTAGGGATCACATTTCAAATCTGGGATCACAGACTACATGCAGACTCTCATTTTTGAGCATATATGGAGTATTAGTTACTTGTAAACAGCAAGTGAGTATCTATATTAATCAACCTTTTCATTTCTTTAGTCTTGATTATTTGTTTTCCTAGAGGGCCAACACACATAAGGTCAGCCTAGATGTATTTTCTCTGTGAAGCAGATTGTCAGCCCTATTTTACCAGTAAATGTACTAATCCTGTACTTTGGCAGCCAATAAGAGCACTTACTCCTGTATCTAAATACTCCTGTTAGCAGCCAAAATCAATATTTAGGACACAGATTGCTGATTGGCTTATTCACAGTTCTTTCTCAGGCCTTCCAATCAGCTTTAGAGACACAGGAGCAATGCAACTCAAAAAATCAAATGAATGGAGAAAAAAGGGGCTTGTTCTTATAACAGCATTTGCTAGCTGCCTCTTCAGATAAGGAAGCGCGCAGCACAATGTGTGTGCTGGCCAGCCTCCAAATCACACCATGAATCCCTGGACTAGATCCCAGAATTTGAATTTGAGTAGGGGATGCCTGGAAAGTACATGTTGCTGGCCTTCCAAGAGGAAAAACTATTTTGGTTTGGGGAAGGGGACATAATGCTCAACCTAAGGAAATGTGCAGGTGCTGCCTTTGAAAGGAATTTACAGCTTGCAGTAGTAAAATATCAATAAGTCATCTTCCTCATCTGTTAGATCCAGCTCTCCCTACGGTATCACAAAACACATGTGCAAGGCAACTTGCTTTCTTTGCACAAATCTAGCAAGCCTCAACATGTCAAGGAATGAATGTTGGCATGTCTTCGCTGCATTTAGGCATCATCTTCAAACAAAGCTTCAACATGTCAGTATGCCAATGCTTGTCAATCCGAGAAAGCCACCAACACTTTTAAATCACATTAAGGCTTCATCCATTTCTTAAGAAGCTAAATGAGCTGAAATGAGGTAAAAAATAAGTATGCAGGAATATCAAAATTTAACTGCATTTGGTGCAACATAGAAGTAATAGAGCAGTTAGGGGAAGAGCAAAGCTTCTCAGCAGCTGTTACAGGAACAGAACAGTCAATTAAAATTCCAGCTGTAGCAGGGGAGAAATGTTCAATTTGGGGTAATAATAATAATCAGGCACAGAGAATTTTAAAGGAAACATATTGCTTTTTGGTCCCAAATTAGCTAACGTTCTTAAAGGTCAACTGCAGTGGGTATGACTGAGCAATCAGCACTCATACTTGAAACTATAGTTCCCATCTTCTCCTATGCCGCTAACTAGCCTAGAGAAAAGGCTTGTGCTGATCACTGCCAAATGCCACTGAGTTCTCACATTAGGAGCACTTTCAATGCTTTTGAATCTCTGTCCAAAAAAAATGAGCATCACCATACTGCTAAAGAGTATGTTCTACTTTCAACACAGAAATAAGACAGATGAGTTTGGGTAGGGATGTAAAGAACCTCAGTACCTGTCATTGAGGTGATCTTTCAGCTATAGGAACTAATCTTCTTCTTCTCATTGTTAGCCAACTTCTCCTCAATACCTTCTTCATACTCTTTTGCAACAGCTGGCGGAGGTCTCAGGTTCATCTAAGCTGCTGGACCAAGAAACAACTCCAGCCCTTCCCTGGCTTTATAAAACAGGACAGAGGAGGCACTGACTTCCCCTTTCCCCATCTCCCAGACAAACTATGTTCTCCTTACGAAGAAATTAATGTGATTTAGCCAGAAGTTCGTCACCATGGCCCATGTCAGCTAGGTCACAGACCTGGATTTTCAGGGAAGACAAACTACTGAGAGGATTAGTGTCCTCTTCAGCCCAATACTATTTCAGTCACCAACCCTCGATGAAACAGTTTGTAACTGACCTCACAATTCTCGTCTTGATCCATCATGCCACTGATGCCTGTTTCAATGGTGATCTTTGTCAAGCAATGCAAACACAGTGTCAGAAGATGGCATGGGACAGTTTATTGGCTTTTCAGGATTAAACATTTGTATCTGTGTACGGTAGATTGCCTCGTGCCTTTCGTATCAGCACTCAGTGTTTAAATTATCTCTCTCCACTATGCTATGCTATCTATCTGGTATACAAATTGGAAGCACGCTTTGATCATTATTGATGGTGCCTATTCTAGAATCATACAACTCCGAAAGATGTCATCAAAATAGCTTTAAACAAAAGTGGGAGAAAAATTACTAGTTATGGTTGTCTGCTTGTTTGAAGCAGACAGGGAGCAGTGCAAAGAGTGCAAATAATATTGCGGAATATTATCAGAACCAGGGAAATGGCTCAAGGAATGTTAATTAAAAAGCAGTGGAACAAGATAGAGCTCATTGTTGCTAGCAAGTATTTCTCACCTATAAGAATGCGTGAAATATTTTAGACTATTTAGAAATATTAGATGCAAGGTCCTACATCTGGGTCGTGGCAATCCCAGGCATAAATACAGACTGGGTGGTGATTGGATCGAGAGCAGCCCTGAGGAGAAGGACTTGGGAGTACTGGTGGACGAGAAGCTCAATATGAGCCGGCAATGTGCTCTTGCGGCCCAGAAGGCCAACCGCGTCCTAGGCTGCATCAAGAGGAGCGTGGCCAGCCGGTCTAGGGAGGTGATTCTCCCCCTCTACTCTGCCCTCGTGAGACCTCACTTGGAGTACTGCGTCCAGTTCTGGAGTCCCCAACATAAGAAGGACATGGACCAGTTGGAGAGGGTCCAGAGGAGGGCCACGAAGATGATAAGAGGGCTGGAGCACCTTTCCTATGAGGACAGGCTGAAAGAGTTGGGGCTGTTCAGCCTGGAGAAGAGGAGGCTCCGGGGTGACCTTATAGCGGTCTTCCAGTACCTCAAGGGGGCCTACAGGAAAGATGGGGAGAGGCTGTTCAGGAGGGCCAGTTATGATAGGACAAGGGGTAATGGTTTTAAAATAGAGGGAGGTAGGTTCAGGTTGGATATTAGGAAAAAATTTTTTACTATGAGAGTGGTAGAACACTGGAACAGGTTGCCCAGAGAGGTGGTGGATGCTCCATCCCTGGAGATGTTCAAGGCCAGGTTGGACAAGGCCCTGAGCAACCTGATCTAGTTGGAGATATCCCTGTTCCTTGCAGGGGGGTTGGACTAGATGACCTTTGAAGGTCCCTTCCAGCCCTAACCATTCTATGATTCTATGATTCTATGACTCTGTGAATCATAGAATCATAGAATCATAGAATCATAGAATCATAGAATCATAGAATCATAGAATGGTTAGGGTTGGAAGGGACCTAAAAGATCATCTAGTTCCAACCCCCTTGCCATGGGCAGGGAAACCTTCCACTACACCAGGTTGCTCAAAGCCTCATCCAAACTGTCCTTGAACACTTCCAGGGATGGAGCATCTACAACTTCTCTGGGCAACCTGTTCCAGTGCCTCACCATCCTCTGAGTGAAAAATTTCTTCCTTATATCTAATCTAAATCTCCCCTCTTTCAGTTTAAAGCCATTGCCCCTTGTCCTATCACTACACGCCCTTGTAAAAAGTCCCTCTCCAGCTTTCCTGTAGGCCCCCTTTAAGTACTGGAAGGCTGCTAGAAGTTCTCTCCGGAGCCTTCTCTTTTCCAGGCTGAACAGCCCCATCTCTCTCAGCCTGTCTTCATAGCAGAGGTGTTCCAGCCCTCGGATCATCTTCATGGCCCTCCTCTGGACTCGTTCCAGTAGCTCCATGTCCTTCTTGTGTTGGGGACTCCAGAGCTGAACACAGTATTCCAGGTGGGGTCTCATGAGAGCAGAGTAGAGGGTCAGAATCACCTCCCTGGATCTGCTGGCCACGCTTCTTTTGAGGCAGCCCAGGATACAGTTGGCTTTCTGGGCTGCCAGTGCACATTGCCGGCTCATGTTGAGCTTCTCATCTACCAGCACTCCCAAGTCCTTTTCCTCAGGGCTGCTCTCAATCCATTCTCCGCCCAGCCTGTACTTGTGCATGGGATTGCCCCGACCCACGTGCAGGACCTTGCACTTGGCCTTGTTGAACTTCATGAGGTTCTCACAGGCCCATCTCTCCAGCCTGTCAAGGTCCCTCTGGATGGCATCTCTTCCCTCCAGTGTGTCCACAGCACCACACAGCTTGATGTCATCTGCAAACTTGCTGAGGGTGCACTCGATCCCACTGTCCATGTCTCCAACAAAGATGTTAAATAGCACTGGTCCCAGTACTGACCCCTGAGGAACACCACTCGTCACAGGCCTCCACGTGGACATTGAATCATTGACCACAACTCTTTGAGTGTGACCATCCAGCCAATTCCTTATCCACTGAGTGGTCCATCCATCAAAACCATGTCTTTCCAGTTTAGAGACAAGGATGTCGTGTGGGACAGTATCAAATGCTTTGGATAAGTCCAGGTAGATGATGTCAGTTGCTCTTCCCTTATCCATCAATGCTGTAACCTCATCATAGAAGGCCATCAAATTATTCAAGCAGGATTTGCCCTTAGCGAAGCCATGTTGACTGTCACCAATCACCTCCTTATTTTCTATGTGCCTGAGCATAGCTGCCAGGAGGATCTGCTCCATGACCTTGTCAGGCACAGAGGTGAGACTGACTGGCCTGTAGTTCCCTGGGTCTTCAGTATGAATAATGTCATTCTTCTTATGAATAATGTCATACTAGTCATCTAGTTAACTGCTGTAGATGTTGTGGTAAATTTATACTACTGATGTTTCTGGACTCGAGAGGATTTTGCTTTCAGGGGTCTATGTTTTTGCCTACAGGATATAAAGTATCCTGTCAGCCCTTTGCTCAAGAGACCGTATGTCCTGGTTTTGGCTGGGATGGAGTTAATTTTCTTCCTAGCAGCTGGTATAGTGCTGTGTTTTGGATTTAGTATGAGAATAATGTTGATAACACACTGATGTTTTAGTTGTTGCTAAGTAGTGTTTATACTAAATCAAGGACTTTTCAGCTTCTCATGCTCTACTAGTGAGGAGGTGCACAAGAAGCTGGGAGGGAACATAATCAGGACAGCTGACTCAAACTGGCCAAAGGGGTTTTCCATACCATACGATGTCACACTCAGTATATACACAGGGAAAAAGTTAGCTGGGGGCGCTGCTGCTTGGGAACTGGCTGGGCATTGGTCAGTGAGTGGTGAGCAATTGCATTGTACACCAGTTGTTTTGTGTATTCCATTATTATTATTATTATTATTATTATCATCATCATCATCATCATCATCGTCATCATCATCTTCCTTTTCTGTCCTATTGAACTGTCTTTATCTCAACCTGTGAATTTCACTTTTTTCCCTGATTCTCTTCCCCACCCTACTGGTGGAGGGGAGAGTGAGCAAACGGCTGTGTGGTGTTTAGCTGCCTGCCAGGTTAAACCACAATACCATACCATCGACATTTTGCTTTTCTTTCTTTCCACATCACTTTTCATTCTGTCTTTTAAGAGTTGTTTGAAGCAGCATTCATTCCAAAATTCCCAAGCACCACTAATCCTGTCAGGTTTATTACTGGCTTTATTTTTCTGCTGATGTAGACATGATTTCTGTATTTACAGCTCCAGAAGAACCCACCCTTGTAAAGTCCTAAATGAAGATCTTGTCTGACAGGCTTTCAACTGTTTAAGGAACCTTCTTTCCAACATTTTCATTTCTTCTCTCCCACCATTCCAGTAATAATATTGCTTTTTACATCTTCTACTCAGTTAAAAAAAAAAAATTGCAATGACTTTTTGCATCCCTTTTTATGCACTTTCTTTCCCTGAAGTCTTTAGATGTCTTGATGAATAAAATGAACTTTACAGTATCCACTTAATATGAAAAATTATGTTGATTCTATTTCACATGTTATGTTAGGGATCAAGGAAGTTAAAAGTTCATATATTAAATCTACATGCAAAAACATGCATTCACAACACCTATCCATGGACTTAACAAAAATATTGGGCTTAAACAGTTTGAACGTAGATGGAGTGAAGCTCGTTGTCAAAGTTCGTAACAAACCAGCAGGTCTCTTCCTACTAACTTTAGAGTTAGGAAGTGTACCAAAACCAGCAGAACTTCCTCCTGTTCAGATTTGACAAGCAGACATCATTCTTGCCCTTTCCAGTTCAAGGTAATAAAATGGTGTCACAATAGACTAGTCCATAGTAATGAGCTTCTGAAATATGGAGATCATGAATGGATTTTAATTCAAAACTAAACTACATTTACTGATTTTATTTCTCTTCATAAATGATTGTCAGTCTACGATTAGGCATGAGACCTTAAGAAAGAAATGAGAAAAAAACCAAATATGATGTCACTATAGGAAGAGAGTGGAATTAACCTGAAGCCAAGCAATTCCTGTCATAGGAACATGGAGAGGTAAGTGGGTTGCAGATGGGGCTTAGTACTTCTATTTATAGTGGCATGAGAAAAGGAGCAACGGCTGCTGTGGGAGAGACTGTTCCTTCCTTAAGTCTCCCTGGAGTCACTATCCTCATTGAAAGCAGCACCAGCAATATTTTGTGCTTTCCAGGGCTTTGATATTGACACTGGAGCTATAGCCAGTTTGTAGCCTCCTGTAGAGCAGCCCAGGTAATGTCAAGTTTGCGTCCACCTCGATGCAACCCTGTGTGTACATGACCTCCACAAGGAAATATCCGCAATATCTACTATTCCTGAATTACAGAAAACTTCTATAAGTCAAGAAGATTTCACCTTCATACAAAGACTATACGTCACCAAAGGCTCAGGCACATTCAAGTCAGACAGGGTTGAACTGGCTCAAGTGATGTACCTTTCTAGTGGGGCTACAGAGATTCTGGCTTGGATTTGGCTGATAGCTGGCTGTCTCAGAAAGCTCAAAATTCCTGTTTTCTTGTGAAAGACTTCACATATATACCCTTGTATGAGTCCATTTCCTAAAGAAGAAGCCAAAATTTGTTTGCACATTGAGTGGTAGACTACTTCCGGTCAGCTAACTGGAAATCATAACTGAATCTCAACTACCATATATCTTCCCAAGTTTAAGTATATGAACCCAGTATCTTCGTTCACTTACGAGTCAGATTCAGAATCCTTTCTCCAAAGCAAACATCTCTAGCTATACCTCCAAAGACAAGGTGAAGTCTTCTGTTACCTTTGTTTCCAGTAAAGTGGTAAGGATAGCCCTGTCCACCCTACATTCGAAAGTTTAGGTTTCATAGAATCATAGAGTGGTTTGAGTTGGAAGGAACTCCAAAGATCATCTAGTTCCAACCCCCCTGCCATGGGCAGGCACACCCTCCTAAAAATTATTTCAGATCATTTATGCAAGAACTGAGGGAAATGAGGTCCAGATCCTTGCCTTGGGATGTATTGAAAGTCAGCTTTTCCACACAACTTAGGAGACTATAACATCAAACAGTTTGTTGGTGAGCATGGGTAAGGACATTCTTCAGAATATTTTCAACAAGTGCATGTGGAATTTCAGGTGCTTCTCAGTTATACCGCAACTAAGAATGGAGGCAAGAGAGAGGACTGGAGGATGGCTAAACCCTGTTCCAGTTATAATGTGATTTAGTCTAAGACATCTAAAGTCATCTTTCAAATGAGAAGAAAACATTTCAAGAGAAGTCGAAAGTGTTTTACGTAAGTCTCAGAACTAGCTGAGCTGAAGATATAAGCTGAGTTGTAAATTAATCAGTATATGAATATAGATCTACATTTGATGGCAGTTAAATCATGTAACTTCTATTAATTTGATAAAAATTTTGTCATCTGAAAATCAACTAGATTTGTAGATGTCAAGGAGATGAACACCATAATACAAGTCATACAGGGACCAGTATCAGTCTTCCTTATATATGCTTTATCTTGATGTAACTAATGGATTTTGATGTCTTATGCATACCACACAAAGTAAGATGGATATTCTGTGACTGGTGAATCTGTTATGGGTCTTATCACTTGTTAGGCAGGCACACAGTTCCCAAGTCGTCTTTCCTAGAAATCAACGGGGAGTTGTACTTACAAATAGGTAGCACAGTATGGCCAATAACCATGAAGGTCATGAAGAAGATACTGATTCAGTGTAGAGAATTCCTGAGAAAATCATGGAAAGAGTAGCCTTAAATAAAATAAGCTTAATAGTTTTGTTTCTGCATAAATGGGCAGTGCTCTGGAGACATTGCAGATTCTTTTTTTGCAATTAATTGTTTTATAGCGTTATAAAACAAATATTTCTGTGGCATTAACAGCTTGCTCTTAAGCCTGTTAGAACAAATGTAGATCTGCAGGCATAGATCAAGACATAGAGAATATGCCCAAAAGATGAATGTGTTGAAGACATTAGAGAGATGATATCAAGGATTAACTGATTAACCCTATTCTATTTGTATTACTTCTAGAATTTCAGATAAAGTAAAACATTAACCAAAAGCAATACCAGATATTTTTCTTTCTTTATGTGTAATTATTGTAGAACTGTTTAAGATTACTTCTATCACTGACAATACAAAGACAACAAAAGCAGGCATGTCCCGTAATCAGTGTTATTAGGAGAATTACAACTTTCCCAAAGAAAGCAATTATAGAGATAGACATAGTTATCATGCTGTCTTATTTGTCTTTCTGAACTGTTATCAGTCATTTCTGTGCAATCCACCATGTATCTCCAGGAAAATGGAAGCTGGAGTCACATTTGGGACACAGAGTTTGATGGAGATGCATTCTCTCCTCCGCAAACACTTTCCACTTTGTCTCTTGCATTTGGTTATTTGTCAATTCAGAAACGTTTATACTAAAAACTCCATTTACTTTGCCTACGTGATGAACCATAACACAAAATATAATCAAAAAATAGGCTTGAAGTATTAAACATAGTCAGCATGCAAAAACTTCTGGGGTGTTTCATCTTTTAGAAAATTACTTTGAATCACTAGAAATTATACACCAGAGAAAAGTAAAATGTGAGGTAGATATTCAAGAGTCACTTTACTTTGTTCATTCATTATCAATTTAGCAGGCTTGACAACACTTTTTCATGTGATCAAATTTTGATTTGTATTGAAACCGAAAATCAATTTGCTTTGTGATGGACATTAGTTTCAGTAGAGCAAATGTAAAAGCTTCACATCTTCCATTGACGCCTGAATTAGACCAAATTAAAGGACTTGATATGCTTGGTTGAGTGGTTATATGCCACTTGTCAATATTACTATAACAAGTCGTACTGAAAATCACGAATTAGTAACGCTGAAAGAGCATAGGGAAAATTGCTGGAAGATACTTGGGATAATGGTATTTTGTAACGGTATAGCAATAGGTGTGGCAAATCATGAGAATCACATGCAATTATGCTTAATCTATATTTAGAGCTTTGATCCAAGTTTCAACTGATATCAAGAGGAATGCTAGAGGAAAAGTCAAGGTAAAATAACCCAGTTTCCATTCCAGAATGATCATATTCGACTAATCAGAACTCTGCAAATAAACAGCAGCTTCAAATAACTCATCCCCCAACCAAAACTGAAATTCTGACACAGTATCAGACTATGCAACATTACAGAGAGTGAGATAGCAATAGCTCTTTTTATTCATCTTGTTTAATAATTTCCCTCACAAGGAAGACTTCAGTCATCTACAATTTCAGAACTTCAAGCACTTGAAATTAAATTGCCTCTGCTGGTTTTTTATTTTACTTGTTATTTCTACTAGATCAATGTGATTTTTCTAAGTATGAGGCCGAGGATAAATTTCATTTGCACTGAGTGCTGTCTTGTGCATTTTCTAGCATTTTTATGATTGATTATTCATTCTTAATACCATTCTGTTATTGTTGTTTTAACGTAAGCACAGATAATTGCAACTACTTCACACTGAAAATGGAGGGGTTCATCATTTGGTTGCTGCTTTGGAGTATTTCTCCAAAATTTTACCTGCTACTTTCTTGGTGTGAGATTTGTTGGCTTTGGGGTTTTTTTGCTAGGCTCCAGTATTTTAATTCCACAATATTAAATTAATTTATCTACATCTTATTTTTTTAGGATTATGTAACTTCTCTGTTTTTCAGAAGCTTTTCATGAAATCCCAAAGTAATAGTAGCAGACCATGAAGGAGTCTTTAGTAAGCAAATTATAGTTTCTTTTTTTTTTTTACAGTCTGTTTCTGTAAACTCTGAAAATAAGCTCAGAATAAAGGGATTGCCATGGCTTTAAGATCCATAAATGGACCAATCTAGAAAAAAATGTTTGACATAAACGATCCATAATCATATAGATATACGACATTTACTCATTATTTATGTTTATAGACTGACACCAATCTACATGTGCCATGAGAATTCTCTTTAGTTCACATAAGGCAGACCATGGCAAAAAATTGTTTTACACAGGAACGTTTTCTGATACTATAAAAAATGTTTATCTACCAATTTCTTCTTCCTTCGTTGGTCCAAACATTGTTTCAATTGAAACTCTAGAAAGATTGTTTTTTGATGCTTATCTTGTCATCTGAAATATTTGGTAGGGAAATTGCTAGTGTGAAAATTTTTTTTTTTTTTTTTAATTTTACACTGCGAGTTCATTCAAGACCTTTGATTCAAGAAAGGCCAAGAATGTCTCCTGCTATGATTACATAGTGATTTTTCTACTCAGCCCCGCAAATTAAGCATCTTGAAAAGCTTCTCAATGCCAATCTGCTTTGATCTGGTAATCATTACCATTGTTTAAGACATTAGTGAGCCCTCATATACACCATACAGGATTTCATTCATTCATTTCAAGAGAGACGAATTCAGATTGGAATGTGTGCGGAGAAATCCTGCTAGAAATGGTCAACTGAATGGACAGTTTGTTTTCAGAAAGAACACTTTAAAAAAGTCTTGGCTCATTTAATTCAGGAAGATAAAAACAGAAAGCAGTTTGTAAAATCATCAGAGTGATAAATGAGAAGGAGAGAGAAGTGTTAATTTAAGTTAAAAAAATATTGGCAAGAGAACAAATTAGTATGAACTAGTCATGAATAAACTGGCTGGACTTTATCCACCTGAAGAATGAAATCTGGGAATTGTCTTCTACCTGGATAGTAGAAAAGAATCTTAGCAGACTTCAGCTATCCGCCCTGTAACACAGAGAATTCAGGTCTATAGATGGTAATATCTTTTCATCTTTTTTGAATGTTTAAGGGTTACCGCTCTTTTCCTGGTAATGCTGTTCAGCAAAGAAGCTAATAAAACCCACAGATTATCTTCAGATAATATCCTTCACCCTCCATCCCCTGTTCATTAAGAATCAATCTGTATTCAGGAAGGCGGGGTTCCTTCTTCATCAGATATTGGCTCAACTGTCCTCAGGTAAGCTAGTGAAAATACCTCTCAAAAATATAACTTTGGGGTTTTTTTTCTACTTTCTGCCTCCATTCCTCAGGACACATCATGGAGAGGTCTAGCATATAATCAGATCCCTACTCTGTCATCTGCTTGCCAGATAACCCATTTAGACCAGTTCTCTTGATCAGGTGCCAGCTTTTTTTTTTTCTATTTGAACAAATCCTCTGTTCCTGGCTGCATAGGCTCACTTCTGTGAATACTAAACTGCCAGGTAGGCAGAAGAACAACAGAGAGGGTTAGAGAGGTGCCCTTTAAAGCTGAGAAAACAGACTTTGATTAAGATAAACAACGCCCATAATTTATAGAGAATTCAGAAGTCGTTGGTCGGCAGATCTTCTCAATTGTCACAAAATGCACTCACTCAGCAGCACATTTTAGGATTAGGCATTAAAGCTGGGAAGCAGGCTGTGAAGCAGAAAAATAAAGCAACCAAGCTTTGGCCACCAAAGCATGTTTGTTTACTTAAAGAAGTACAATATTTCACTAATTGGATTTGCTGTCCTGCAATTTTCACTGCTCAAGCAGTCCAATCAATACTAAAATGCAAAAAAAATCAGTTAATTCTAGTTTTTTTTTCCCAGATAATTTATCCTCGGCATACCTGAGTTCTTTCTGTTAAATTCTAGTTGTTGGTTAGCACTTTGAGAGCACAGTGTTTAATTGTTTTCTTATGCATGTAGATCCTAAGGTCAGCCCAACACTGTGCATTAATGTCAGATCAATATTATTGAAATAGAAATAAGTAGAACTACCATTCTTGTCACAGTTCAGGCTAAGCTGTAGTTTTTGATTCATTCCTGGGTCCCTGTGGGCGTCCCTGTCAAGCAACAAGCCCATATCATGCACAATTACGTTCCATGATGTATTGTCTCTGGCTGAGATGGGGTTAACTTTCCACATAGTAGCCCATATGATGCTGTGCTTTCCATTCGTGGCTAAAACAGTGTTGATAACACATCAGTGTTTTGGCTTTTGCTGAGCAGTACGTGCACAGCCTCAGAGCTTTCTCTCCAGATCCCCCTCCCATCCAAAGGTCAGTAGGTTGGGCATGGGCAAGAGGTTGGGAGGGCACAGACAGGGACAGCTGACCAAGTCTAATCAAAGGTCTGTGTTACATACCATATCACACAGTGCTCAGCAGTAAAAGCTGAGGGCAGGGAGGCGGATGTGGATACATTCATGGTTATGGTGCTTGTCTTCCTGAGCAACCACTACAGGTGCTGAGGCCCTGCTTCCCAGGGAACAGCTGGACATCTATCTGCCTGCCAATGGGAAGCAGTGAATATTAAACTGCCTTTCTCTCGGCCCACAGGCTTTTCCATCTTATTTTCTGCCCTTGTCCTCCTGTTGAGGAAGGGGGAAGAAAGAGAGCAACAGGTTGGGGTCTGGAAGCTGGCCAAGGTAAACCCACCACACATGATCAACCCTGTTTTTATAGTAACTCACAGGTTACAATCACAGAATTGTATAGGTTGGAAGGACCTTCAGCTAGTTCAACTCCCTTGCTCAAAGCAGGTTCCCCTGTAGCAGGCTGCTCATGGACTTCTTCGATTGAGTTTTGAGCATCTCAAAGGACAAAGATTCCTCAACCTCTCTGGAAACTGGTTCCAGTGTTTAACCACATTTCTGATTTTTTTTTCCCCTAATATTGAGTCAGAATTTCCCCTTTTCTGTCTCATGTCCATTACCTCTCATTCTTCCTCTAAGCGCCTGGCTCCTTTTTCTCTATTTCCTTTCAGCAAATAGTTGAGGACAGCATTAAGATCTCCCCAGAGCCATCTCTCCCCAGGCTCCACAAGCCCAGCTTCCTCAGCCTCTCCTCACAGGGCAAGTGTTCCAGCCACTGACCAAACTTGTTCCAGTTTGTTGATGTCTTTCTTGTACTCGACTAAGACCTGGGTTACAATCCTTCAGGGGAGACTGCGTTTTCTCAGTATGTCTGGCTATGTTCAGATACCTGCAGTTTTTCTTTTTCTGACTCAGATACAAATCATACATAGATACCTTACTGTCTTCTTAAAATGGAAGTATTAGCTATTATAACGACGAGACAGCAATTCCTGAAAGAGCAGCTGGCATGCTCATCTGTCTTAAAATCTTTTGATCTCCTGATGATAATGAAGCTAGTTTAACTTCTTCTGGTCCCACAAGGTCCTGTGTCTCAGCTGGTTGTTCCAAGATAATTACTCTCCACGGAGCAAGTGTTCACTTTTAGACCTGCGGGAGAGTTCTTTTGATCTTCTGCGTGCCAGGAACTTTTCCTGTCCTGCTTCAGAGCAGTTTCTCAGCTCAGTCTTTTCACAGGCAACGGTACCCAAGTATCTCTCATTTGCCGTTTTCTGACTTAGCTTGAACCATTCTTTTTAGGTCTTTAAAAAAAAAAATAATGTCCAGCTCTACTAATACAATCTATTAACTCTAACTATTAATTAATTAATCTATTCATTCTAATTCTGATACAATCATTGAGAAAATGTCTCAATAATCAGTTCAATACACTGACTGAATCGATTATCAGAGTAGCCTTTTAAATACATCACTTGAGTCTTCCAAGTAGAAGAATGAAACAAACACTTTAAAGAATTTCTCAGATGTCCTTCTGCTTTATAAACTGGGATGAAATATTAGTATTTACTTTTATGTGAATTCCCACAGTATCATGCTCTCAGAGCAGAAGACACCAAGTTAGCAGTTTGGTATTAGGTCTTTCACACATGGGAAACATTTCCTAAGCAGCTGAGCACAGATGTAGAGATCCTCTCTCTATGCCAGGCTGCCGTCTCCCCGCCCAGTCCAAGGATGCTGGAAAGTAGCTGGGAGGCTTCTTGAGACCAGAAGGTAAAGGAAACAAATCACAAAACCTCCCAGCTTTGCCTTTTAATGCAAAGGCACAAAGCCTTCCAATAACCTGACCTGAACACTCAGAAATTATTACAGAGCAGCTCCAAACATGTTATATCAGCAATCAAAATGATTCAAGAAAAAAAATTCAAATAATAAAATAATCAAAAACTTGATCAAACATGAGATTTCTTTTGTTGTTGCTCAAAAGGCAGAAGTAACTGCTTCTTTTATTTAAAAGCTAGTGTTTTTTCTGAAGAGTTGTGTGCTGTGCTGACCTATCTCTGCAAACACTAAAGATACCGATAATTAAATACTAAATGCTAAATATTAATTACAGAATAGCAAATAATGAATATATTAAAAAAAATCCTTGAGAACTATTTAAAGAAAAACCATCATTCACAAGTTGTAATTATTCAAAGGTTTGGATGGTGACAGAGCTGCATTCAGCAAAAAGAGTGCCCTCATAGACAGGCTTGGAGCTGCCAGGGCTCACATGAAATAGATGCTATCCTGTCTAAAAAGAGATGTTAAATAAATGAAAATGGTTCAATTAAATTCTGAATTGTATACAAGCTATCACCCTTATTGGGTCAATAAAATGGATTAATTTATGAAGCCAAAGGCACAAGACATTGTGACACAGTGTTCTGAGCGCCAGCACTGCTCCTTCTTGCTGAGGTGAGATGATTATCATACAGAAATGTTTTGAGCTGAATACTAAAAATTCAGAAATTATGTCTTTTTATTTCAGGAAGGCAACACAGTGCAGGCACTGTGGTCTGACCAGCAACAGCTGTGTATTCAGACAGATCTGGGTGATATCTTCGATAAGTTAAATATGTTCAATTTGTCTCTGAAGGGATGAAATTCAAACAGACTGAAACAACAGGCACGTTATCTGCATTTCAGGAAGCTTAGCCTGTAGGGGGACAGGAAAGAATAGAAACAGTGACATAACCTTACCTGATCTTTCTGCGGACTTCTATAAAAATGAAATTATATGTGGATACCATGAAAACACACACAACGGAACTTTGCAGACTTATAAAACAAGCTCATGAGGCTTTGGGCAACCTGGTGTAGTGGAGGATTTCTCTGCCCGTGGCAGGGGAGTTGGAACTAGATGATCTTTAAGGTCCCTTCCAACCCTAACCATTCTATGATTCTATGATTCTATGATTCTATGTTCTGAGGTAACAATTGACTGTAGAGCTGAGTAAGAAATCTTTTCAATGAAGCAGCTTTTAATTGTGTTACTTTGCTCACCAAGAATGTTGATTAAGTTTTATGTTAACTGTACAAATAAGATAAAATCAGAGGCACTGTATTAGCTGTAGCACTACAAGAATATCCTGACTGATATGGTTTTGCTGCCATTTTGATCTATTGTAAAATATAGCTTTCTGTATGTATGTAATATTAAGCAAACTTGAGAGGAGATCGCATCTGGTAAATTATTTAATATATGTTATATAAATACTTATCTAAGGGCAGGTTGCTTGCAAAATCACAGGGAATAATAGAGATATTCCATCATGAAGTTTAGAGTTTTATAATAATTACATTAGCTGGCTTTGCTTGCCAAAGCAGCCATCAGTAAGAACAATGTTAACATTAAGTAACTACTTGTAGGATAACACTAACACTATTTTATCATCTAAATTGTGCATTCATCCACTGGAAATAAGTGAGGAGTAAATAGATCTGAGCATGCTATTAATTCAACATGATTATGAATGACCAACATGAGATGGCTGTTAAAAAGTAAATGTAGAAATGTAGTCATAGGATACATTAGGCATTCATATACAAAGTACAAGTAAAATCTCAACTGCAAGATTATCTGGTATTCTTTTCGCACACATTCAAGAAAAAAGAAATCATATGGAAAAAAGCATGAATAGGAGTCTTCAGTGGAAGATAAAAACTTAAAAGCATATGCTTTGCACAAGGAAGGAGGTGTGATATGATTGACTGTGATTAACAGAGAAGGAACAGAGCTATTTAAAGACCAACGCTAATGTAAGACCTATAGGACATATATACGTCTGCAGTCCGAGTACACCCTTCCCATCCCGTTTTCCTCCAAAAGACCCAATTCTCTGATCGTAGTCTTTCTGAGTACAACATGGTCATTAACTTAAGTATGCTTGTATTTTCGAAGTTAACTTAAGAGTCATGAATAATATTAACTTTGCTGACTTATCAGGAGGACAAGTTTGGAACAGAATGGGACATTCTCTAGGAAGATTTAAAAGAAAAAAGAACAAATAATGAGTTACTATTTTAAAATAATAATCACAAATGCCAAAACCATGGAAATGGATCCTTTTACGTATTTTGTTATTCTTCAGTCTCTGGTACAGAATATCTTCATTTTCTATCTTATTTACAAATAATGCAAAAATAATGTAACTCTTCATACCTACTTTTAGTTGACATTTTTTTGAATCCAAACAATATATCAAGATTTTATGTGGAAATAATCTAATTCAAAGAAAGTTAATTCTCACTGCAATTGATATTCTGGTACTCATTGAAGAAAAATTCTTTTCTCTTATTGGAAAAGTTTTGAACTTTTGAAATTCCATAGATTTTGGTATTTTTGTTCCTGGTTCACATATGTTGAAGTGAGAGGGAAAGTGGACCCTTCAAGCTCTAAGAATGCTTATATATAATACCATGAACATGATAATTAGTTTTTGTCTCTCAATAATCTTTTCTTCATCAGATATCAATTACTAAATTGCATAGTAAACATGCAATATGTTTACTTTTCAAAGTCTTGTTTATTCCAGACTTTAAAAAAAAATAGATGTAAAATATACTATACAATACATCCACTCATTTGAAAACAGACAGAATCACAGAACTGCAGGAGCAATTTGCATTTCGAATCACATAGATAGTCACAATTAAAATGACTGATCATCAATGGTTAGCTCCGAGTGGCCACTCAGTTTACAATCAGAGTGTCACAGGCTTTTTCAGGCTGGGGGGGTCTCTAGCCCAACCTCAAACCAGGGTCAGATCAGGTTGTTCAGGGCTTTATCCAGTCAGGTCTTTAAAACCTCCAAGGATGGAAACTGCAGAACCTTTCTGACCAACCTGCTCCAGTGCTGGGCTATTCTCATTGGGAAAAGGTTTCTCTTTACATACAGTGTGAAGCTTTCTCGTTTCAACTTACAACATTGTCTCTCATCTTCCCACCATGCACAAGTGTTATGAGACTGTCTCTGTCTCCTTGATAACCTCCCCATAGGCACAGGGACTGCTGTTAGATCATCCCAAAGCTATTTCTTCTCCAAGCTAAATAAGCCCAGTTCCCTCAGCCTCTCCTTATGGCATCCAATCATTATTAGCCAGCTGGACTGAGTTGAATACTAATGAACTAATTAACTCTAGGTACAGACCCTGCCTACAAGAGGCAGGCCATTTCCTCCTGGCTGTGGAAGATGCAACAGTGTCCTTGGTGCTGCAGCCCAGGCTGGTGAGCAACAACTGGTGACCCTGATGTGATACATCCGTGAGACCCTGGGAAGCCCTGACTCCCTCGCCAGAGCTGAGAGCCAGAGCCGGAGCCCGAGCAAGAGTCCTTTGGTGAAGAAGGTAAAGCCGCAAGCCCTGACATGGTATTTGCGGGAGGGAAGCGTGCTGGAGTTGGATGAATGAACCGGGTCTCTGTTCACCTTAAAGCCTTCTTGAAAAAACCTTTGAAAACAAAAAAATTGTAAACCAAAAAGGGGCAATTATGGCATCCAATCATTATTAGCCAGCTGGACTGAGTTGAATACTAATGAACTAATTAACTCATTAACTCTAGGTACAGACCCTACCTACAAGAGGCAGGCCATCTCCTCCTGGCTGTGGAAGATGCAACAGCGTCCTTGGTGCCGCAGCCCAGGCTGGTGAGCAACGTCTCCTCGCAGGGCAAGTGATCTAGCCCTGACCATCTTGGTGACCTCCACTGAACTTGTTCCAGTTTATCAACATTGGTGTTGCATGGGGAAGTGTGGTGGGTTAGGCTGCTCCGGCAACTATACCCGACACAGTCCCCTCTCACCCTCCCACACCTCAGGGATGAGGGAGAGAATCAAAGAGGAAAAAGAAAAGAGACCCGAGGGTTGAGATAAGAACAATTTACTACTACCGCTACCAATATATGTATATACAGATATGTACAAGGATAAACATATGCAAACGAGTGATGTACGGTGTAATTGCTCACCACCCCTTGACCGAGGCCCGTCTCGTCCCGAAACTGCAATCCCGAAACAGATAGAACTCGATACCGCAATCCCGGACAAACGGGAGGCCCCGAGACAGAGAGCAAGAGAGAGAGGGAAAACACTCTGAGCACCCGAAAGTGAGAGTCCCGGAAGGGCAAAAGCCCTTCTTTCCGGCTGACCCTGACTCTTATACTGGGCATGACGCTGCATGATATGGAATACTAATTGGCCAGTTTGGCCCTCAATCTTAAGTTCAGGTACAAATCGTAAGGAGGGTCGTGGACCCCTTGTCCCAGCTATGCTCCCCCTTATCCTGTTGTGCTCCTGCACACTGGCAAGAACCCGGCAGACTGAAAAGTCCTTGAGACCTCAGTGCCATCTATAAACATCAGTGCACTATCAGCGTTCTTCTCAGAGTGAGTCTCTGAGTAAAACCAAAACACGGAGCTCTTCTAGCTGCTAGAAAAAAGAGCTAATCCTGGTCCCAGCTAAAACCAGGACAGTATCCACCCCTTATTCCATACCATGCACGTCATGTTCAAACCTTACGTATATATATACTATTCCCTTAGTTCATGCGTCATCCCTCTAAAATGTGTGTTGAGTTCATTCAGTCCGTAGCTCCAAACTTCATCTGTTGTAGCAGTCTCTCAGGGCAGGAAAGATGATGTGGAATTCACTCGGTCGGTAGAAAAGATGATGTAGTCTCTGTTGGGTGTGACAGCTGGAGCTTGTAGTTGGTATATCCGGCAACAGTCCATGTCCACTGTCTGCAGGTTGAAGATGTCGATCTCGAGGAAGTTGCTTCTGGTTCTGGCGAAGTTCATTCTTCATTAACCTGGAAGATTCTTAATATAATGGCATTAGTAAAATACGACAACCATAGCAATAATAGTATGCAATGACAGGGTTATTCAGCAATTAATATCACAAAATTCATTTATCGTCTGTTTTCACCTAACATCAAATCTCCTTGAGGTACACATCGGACTTCCCCATCCTTCTGCATCACCCACCAAGTGCATCCAGGTCCTTGGGCAAAAGCAATCCCACGAATGGGTTTACCTTTACCCGAGGCAGGAATGACCCAGACTGTCTTCCCCATTATATTCTTCATGTGCACTACAGGGACTTTATCCCCCTCTACTGTACGTAAAAGCTCGGATTGGGCAGGACCAGCTCGATTGGCAGATCCTCTAGTATTGACTAACCAAGTGGCTTCTTCTAAATGTGTATCCCAGTGTCTAAAAGTTCCACCACTGATTGCTCTCAGTGTGTTTTTTAGCAGTCTGTTATATCGTTCAATCTTCCCAGAAGCTGGTGCATGATAGGGGATGTGATACACCCACTCGATGCCATGCTCTTTGGCCCAAGTGTCTATAAGATTGTTACGGAAATGAGTCCCGTTGTCTGACTCAATTCTTTCTGGGGTGCCATGCCGCCACAAGACTTGCTTTTCAAGGCCTAAAATAGTGTTTCGGGCAGTGGCATGGGGCACAGCATAGGTTTCCAACCATCCAGTGGTTGCTTCCACCATTGTGAGCACATAGCGCTTGCCACTGCGAGTTTGTGGAAGTGTGATATAATCAATTTGCCAAGCCTCTCCATACTTGTATTTCAACCAACGCCCTCCATACCAAAGAGGTTTTAACCGCTTGGCTTGCTTAATTGCAGCACATGTTTCACATTCATGGATAACCTGTGCAATAGTGTCTATAGTTAAGTCCACCCCTCGATCACGAGCCCATCTGTATGTGGCATCCCTTCCTTGATGGCCTGAGGCATCATGGGCCCAACGAGCTAGAAATTTTTCACCTTTATGTTGCCAGTCCAGATCCACCTGAGCCACTTTAATCTTAGCAGCCCGATCCACCTGTTGATTGTTTTGATGTTCTTCAGTGGCCCGCCTCTTGGGTACATGAGCATCTACATGACGTACCTTTACAGCCAGCTTCTCTACTCGAGCAGCAATGTCTTTCCACAATGGGGCAGCCCAGATGGGTTTACCTCTGCGTTGCCAGTTGCTCTGCTTCCATTGCCGTAGCCATCCCCACAGGGCATTTGCTACCATCCATGAGTCGGTATAGAGATAGAGCATTGGCCACTTTTCTCGTTCAGCAATGTCTAAAGCCAGCTGAATGGCTTTTACCTCTGCAAACTGACTTGATTCACCTTCTCCTTCTGTAGCTTCTGCGACCTGTCGAGTAGGACTCCATACAGCAGCTTTCCATTTTCGATGTTTTCCTACAAGACGACAGGATCCATCAGTAAACAGAGCGTATTTCTTCTCATTGTCTGATAGTTCATTATATGGTGGAGCCTCCTCAGCACGTGTCACCTCCTCCTCCTCTGGTGACATTCCAAAGTCTTTACCTTCAGTCCAATTAGTAATCACTTCCAAAATTCCTGGGCGATTGGGATTTCCTATCCGAGCCCTTTGTGTGATCAGTGCGATCCACTTACTCCATGTGGCATCAGTTGCGTGATGTGTAGATGGGACGCTCCCTTTGAACATCCAGCCGAGCACTGGCAATCGGGGTGCCAGGAGCAACTGTGCTTCCGTACCAATCACTTCAGAGGCAGCTCGGACTCCTTCATACGCTGCCAGTATCTCTTTTTCAATTGGAGTATAGTTGGCTTCGGATCCTTTGTATCCTCGACTCCAAAACCCAAGAGGTCGACCTCGCGTCTCTCCTGGCGCTTTTTGCCAGAGACTCCAACCAGGACCATTCTCCCCAGCTGCAGTGTAGAGCACATTTTTGACGTTTTGTCCTGTCCGGACTGGTCCCAAGGCTACTGCATGAACTATTTCTTGTTTAATTTGTTCAAAGGCTTGTTTTTGCTCTGGGCCCCATTCAAAATTATTCTTCTTTCGGGTTACTTGATAGAGGGGTTTTACAATCTGGCTGTAATCTGGAATATGCATTCTCCAGAAACCCACAATGCCTAAGAAAGCTTGGGCTTCCTTTTTGTTGGTTGGTGGGGACATAGCTGTTATTTTATTAATCACATCCATTGGGATTTGACGACGCCCATCTTGCCATTTTATTCCCAAAAACTGAATCTCCTGTGTAGGTCCCTTGACCTTACTTTGTTTTATGGCAAAACCTGCTTTCAGAAGGATATTGATTATTTTTTCACCTTTCTCAAAAACTTCTGCTGCTGTATTGCCCCATACAATGATATCATCAATATATTGCAAATGTTCTGGGGCTTCACCCTGTTCCAATGTAGTATGGATCAGTCCATGGCAAATAGTAGGGCTGTGTTTCCACCCCTGGGGCAGTCGATTCCAGGTATACTGGATGCCCCTCCAAGTGAAAGCAAACTGTGGCCTGCATTCTGCTGCCAAAGGAATTGAGAAAAATGCATTAGCGATATCAATTGTAGCGTACCACCTGGCTGCCTTTGACTCCAATTCATACTGAAGTTCCAGCATATCTGGCACGGCAGCACTCAATGGTGGTGTAACTTCATTTAAACCACGATAGTCTACTGTCAGTCTCCACTCGCCATTGGACTTACGCACAGGCCATATGGGGCTGTTAAAAGGTGAGCGGGTCTTTGTGATGACTCCTTGACTCTCCAGTTGACGAATCAACTTATGGATAGGAATTAGAGAGTCTCGGTTGGTACGATATTGCCGTCGGTGCACTGTTGTATTAGCAATTGGCACCTGCTGTTCTTCGACCCTCAGTAATCCCACAGCAGAAGGATCCGTTGAGAGACCAGGCAAAGTAGACAGCTGTTTGCCTTCTGTCTCTATTGCAGCTATGCCAAAAGCCCACCGATACCCTTTTGGGTCCTTAAAATACCCTCTCTTAAGATAATCTATGCCCAGGATGCATGGTGCTTCTGGGCCAGTTACAATAGGGTGTTTTTGCCACTGCTTACCAGTTAGGCTCATTTCAGCCTCTAACACAGTCAGTTCTTGAGACCCCCCTGTCACTCCAGAAATATGAATGGATTCTGCCCCTTTAAAATTCGACGGCATCAAAGTGCATTGGGCACCAGTGTCCACTAAAGCCTTATATTTTTGGGGGCCTGATGTGCCAGGCCAACGAATCCACACAGTCCAGTAAACTCGATTGTCCCTTTCCTCCACCTGGCTGGAGGCAGGGCCCCTCTATTGCCTGTTATCAGAGGAATCAGGGGGATTAGAATCAGGATTGTGAGGAGTATCAGTCCTCCTATGTTGACTACGGGACCGCTCACGGTAGACTGGGGCGACGGCTTTCCTTGAGGAGTTGGAGAAGCTTCTACTTCTGTTGGTTTTTCCTTCCAACTCGCGTACTCTTGCCTCTAAGGCTGAGGTGGGCTTTTCACCCCATCTTCTCATGTCTTCTCCATGATCACGCAGATAGGACCACAGCTCACCCCGTGATCTGTACTGTCTCTCTCGAAAAGGGGAACGCCCAGTTCTAACAGCTGCGATTCTAGAAGGTTCAGGTGGCAAGGAGTCTACTTTTCCTTTTAATTCTCGGACCTCCTCAGACAGCTTTTCCACAGCTGCAACACAGGATCGTATAGAAGTATCCTCCTCAGACAGCCTTTTTTCTATAGCTGCAACACAAGCTCGAATGGAAGTATTATCATCATATCGTCGGAGGTAGGTGACCAGATTACCTACGGTTAGTAGTATATCATCATCTCCAAAGTCCATTATTGCCAGTGAGGTGGAATATGCTGGTGGCGCACTCCGTAGAATCTTTTGCCACATTGGTCGTGTGCACCGGACGTCATCTGGATCCTCACATCTTGGTCCGCCTCTCTGGTCATAATAAATCAACTCTCGCACGGCTAATTCTCTCAGATGCTGAATAGCTTTCTCTACACTGGTCCACTTGCTTATATTACATGGTATCTCATCCTTGTAGGGATACCTTTCCTTTACAGCTGCCAGGAGCCGTCTCCAGAGGCTGCGAACTTGTGTCTGTTTTCCAATCGCTTTATCAATGCCTCCATCCATAGCAAGGGCTCCTAGCTGCCTGGCTTCTCCACCATCTAACTCCAGACTATTGGCTCCCATGTCCCAGCATCTGAGTAACCAAGTGACAATGGGCTCGCCTTTAAGACGGCCATAATCTTTTCTAATATCTCGCAGCTCACTCATTTTTAAAGATCGGGTGGTTATTGTCTCATCTACGCCCTCACTTCTCTGGCGTGAAACGGAATGTTCCCGCTTCATTTCTCGTGATGGGCCTGGTTGCTCGCCATCATCATCCTCTCCTCTACGTTCTGACTTTTGTACACATTTCCTTGGTTGCTCTTCCTCATCTGGTTGTTGTGATGGCCCTGGCTGCTCTTCCTCCTCTGGTTGTTGTGATGGCCCTGGCTCTCCTTCATCATCGTCTCCTGCATGTCTTAACTTTTGTACACATTTCTTCTTTCTTACGGGGGCAACTGATGCCGTACTAGTCTGAGTAGCTATAGTGCTTGTCATGGGGGTTGGACTGGCAAGCGCAATAACACGAGAGATAAATGGGTATACACCCCTAAATGATTGATTGACTCTGAGTACATATATAATTAAACATATATTCAGGAGACCTTGTAGCAAATTCAAAACCGTTGAAATATTCCAATAATGTTCAGCATTATCAAAATCAACACCAACTTTTGTAAATGAGAAGTTACTGGTATAATTGGCAATGACATCAGCCAGGTGATGCTCAGAGTTGATAAATGATCTCCACATCACCATCCGCCTCTGCAGCACGGAATACAGAGACTGAGCTGGTGCCAGCACCCAGGATCTTATCAGTGTTACACAGTACATTATAGCAAACCCCTTAATTAACGAGAACCTGCTTTTTATAACAGTCCAGCACTCAGAGCCAGTAAATCGAGTAAACATTCCACCTAATATCATATAAGGCAGATGAGGCACTAAATAACGGACTTCTGGGAACATGTATGAGAGCATTACAAGCAACACTCCGGCCAGCAACATCCTGGAGGACAACAATGGCAATCACAGCAATTTACTTTTGTTATCTCAACTGCTCGTGCCCCACGTTGGGCGCCAATTAAGACTGTGGTGGGTTAGGCTGCTCCGGCAACTATACCCGACACAGTCCCCTCTCACCCTCCCACACCTCAGGGATGAGGGAGAGAATCAAAGAGGAAAAAGAAAAGAGACCCGAGGGTTGAGATAAGAACAATTTACTACTACCGCTACCAATATATGTATATACAGATATGTACAAGGATAAACATATGCAAACGAGTGATGTACGGTGTAATTGCTCACCACCCCTTGACCGAGGCCCGTCTCGTCCCGAAACTGCAATCCCGAAACAGATAGAACTCGATACTGCAATCCCGGACGAACGGGAGGCCCCGAGACAGAGAGCGAGAGAGAGAGGGAAAACACTCTGAGCACCCGAAAGTGAGAGTCCCGGAAGGGCAAAAGCCCTTCTTTCCGGCTGACCCTGACTCTTATACTGGGCATGACGCTGCATGATATGGAATACTAATTGGCCAGTTTGGCCCTCAATCTTAAGTTCAGGTACAAATCGTAAGGAGAGTCGTGGACCCCTTGTCCCAGCTATGCTCCCCCTTATCCTGTTGTGCTCCTGCACACTGGCAAGAACCCGGCAGACTGAAAAGTCCTTGAGACCTCAGTGCCATCTATAAACATCAGTGCACTATCAGCGTTCTTCTCAGAGTGAGTCTCTGAGTAAAACCAAAACACGGAGCTCTTCTAGCTGCTAGAAAAAAGAGCTAATCCTGGTCCCAGCTAAAACCAGGACAGGAAGTTAAGGAGGGGAGAAAACCTAGACACTGTATTCCAGATGAGTTTCAAGGAGTGCCAAGTAAAGTGGCATAAACATACCCTCAATCTACAGTGTAGAAAGCTGTGCTAAAGTTGAGGTAATTGACATCCACCACGCTCTCTCTCTACCCTTACATCCAGTCATTTTACTACAGACAGCAATCACATTGTTCAGGCATATTTTACCCATGGGAAATCGATGTTGACTGTTTCTATCACTTTCTTCTGAGGTGCTGAGCTGTGTGTCCCAAAATGACTTGCACCATGATTTTCCCAGGGACTGAAGTGAGACTGACCACTTACTTAGCAGTAGTTCCACAGATCATCCTTTTGATATTTTTTGAACATGGGTCCTGGAACAATTGCCACATGTCGATGTTTCTTAGACTTCTGCATTTGGAAAATAAGCTTATTATTTGGAGATATGCAACAATCATATTTAAAATCACTATCCATCAGATCTTAAATGTGTCTATGTCTTGAGTCACTATTACATCCTACTTTTTGTTACATGGTTCCTTAGTCTGATATGCGTCCATAAGTTGAAAAAAGCTACAAATCATAGAATGGTTAGGGTTGGAAGGGACCTTAAAGATCATCTATTTCCAACCCCCCTGCCATGGGCAGAGAAATCCTCCACTACACCAGGTTACCCAAAGCCTCATCCAACCTGGCCGTGAACACTTCCAGGCATGGGGCATCCACAACTTCTCTGGGCAACCTGTTCCACTGCCTCACCATCCTCAATGTAAATCTAACTGAAATCTGCCCTCTTTCAATTTAAAGCCATTGCCCCTTGTCCTATCACTACACACCCTTGTAAAAAGTCCCTCTCCAGCTTTCCTGTAGGCCCCCTTTAGGTACTGGAAAGCTGCTATAAGATCACCCCGGAGCCTTCTCTTCTCTAGGCTGAACAGCCCCAACTCTCTCAGCCTGTCTTCATAGCAGAGGTGCTCCAGCCCTCGGATCATCTTTGTGGCCCTCCTCTGGACTCGCTCCAGAGGAGGGCCACGAAGATGATCCGAGAAATGAAACTTTCTAAAATAGTTTCTAATAAAAAAAAAAATCTTTCTAATAGATTAGAGCAATTTACATATTTGGGGTTGCTTTTAAGAAAAAAAAATTATATAATTTCTTATTCCATGTTTCAGATAGATATTTTTAGTTGCCTAGAACTGGACCTAGAGACACTTTAAAGTAAAAGTTGAAGTCAGTAGTTGTTTTTCTAATGTTTTTGATGGATTTTGAGTTAAGCATCAAATCAGATATGAAATTCTTCAGAAAAAAGTACACAGTTTGACCTAAGAAATAAATGGCAGAGTGTTGTTAATGATAAGAAATGTGTTCAAGAGTTGCTCTTATCACTCTCTTCATATCCGTGTTTATGTCTAAGAAATGATGGTGTGCACAAGCTGTTAAAGAAATAAGAAGGCCAGCAACCTGTGTTAAAATGATGTTGCACTCTTCTCCAGTGCATTCAAGTTTTCTCAGTAAGAAAATATTATTTTGGTTGGACATTGCCTCTGTTCCCAGGTATAATTTTAATTACCTCATCTGAATTGCATTCATCAGACTATTTTGTTTTCAAAAGTGTCTGAGTAAAGTGTCTGTTTTACTGAGTAAAAAAAATCCCCAAAAACCTGCTGTATCTCAAACAAAATCACATTTCAAGAGCATTACATTGCAGGTCTCTTCAAAGGAGCAGCTACAAGAGGCAGTGATTTTTGATAGGTGAGCATTTGATCAGCTGTCAGAAAGAGAAATCACATCAATACCAGCCTGTCTCAATAGTCTGACATCCACTGACATTTTTTGCAGAACTCTGGTGAGGGATGCAACTTTTTCCTAGATTTGTCTCATTCAGGCTGGTAACAATGAATCAAGAAAGCTGGGTAGACAAATCTCTGCTGATCAGGTGAGCGAGCAATGTGGGTGAGGAAAGCATTAACACAGAAAAACCCTACAGTGTAGACCAGGCTGTGTTTTCGTGTCTGACTTCTGATAGGGCTGAAGAACAATTTTCAACAGGGTTGCTGGGTTTACAGGGCCATACAAAAAGATTTGCTCCTATGAGTGGTGGCTCACTAACGATCCATTGCTTTCTCCAGCAGCAGTACGTGACATGGTGGGTTTTTGTGCTGTGGGACTCTTTCAGAATCTTAATTTCCTGTGTTCCTTCTTACTTCTCTCAAGCAAAAACGTTTGAGAATCTTTTCTAGAAGTCCTGTGTCCTAACAGCAACTGTTGAACAGAATAACCTCAGAACAGTTGTAGAAGTAGCTTTTTCATTAAAAAAGCAGCAATTCCCTGCTACTTGTGTAAGTAAGTTTATTATTCCATTATTGATGTTGGCCAAGATCCAGGCCCATTGTACCATTTCACAAAATGTGCTACAAAGTGGTTTTGCTGCTACGATAAAGTGCATCTGTCATCCCAATTATGCAAAGCAAGTGGTTGACTGCAAAACTACATCAAAAACTGAATTAGGATTTTTCATCCATTTACACAAGAAATGCCAACATAAAATACACATTTATTTTGTAGTAGAGGTACTGTATTACCACTGCTACAGGAAATTAGACCCTTGTGTCTGTATCAGAATGCAATTACCATAATATTAAAAACATTTTTATTATTTTGGCCAATACCTCACTTGCTGTTAACTATGTCATGCAGAATAAGATATGGCACATTCAAAGCCATATCTTAACGTAAGTCTAAAATAGTCTTCTTGCCCTATCAATATTATCAAAGGAACAGATTCTGGTCCTCTTTTCCATATTGGACAACAACATGTTTCATGGACATCCTCACTGATATCATTAGAATTCCTTGGATTTTAAAGAGCTATTGTGATGGGATTCAAATCTCTCTTTCCATAAACTCCTCAATCAAGCTCTTGTCTACACCACAAATACCTACATTTTGGTGAGGATCCAGTGAAGTCAGCTGGTAAGTTGAAGTATGAGTTCATTCTCAGCACAACAAGCAAGCCAGAGAAAGTGTCAGTTTTCTTTTGTACTTGTTGGATTTTGGAGGTCCTGAATAAGGAGGTTGTGGAATCTCCATCATCAAATATATTTAAGAATAGATTAGACAAACCTTTTTGGAAAGAGAGAAGGATATTTTATCTGGCCTTGGGACAGGCTAATGAACAAGATAAGCTCTTGACGTCACTTCTAGCCCCAGTGTTTATTATTATATGATCTGTGACGAAGGGCCATACCTCTATGTCATTCACATCACTAAAATCTGAATCAAAACCTCAAGTTCCATCCTGAATCACCAGCCTGAAGAGAAATGTGACATTTTGTTTTACAATTGCAGGACTGGTTTTGCTATATACTTTCTGAAGAAGAGTAATATTTTCTCATCTTCCCTGGAGTATAATCTATGAAACTCAGTATTTTTTTAGACATTTTGGACATATTGTCAGGGGCATTTTTAATAGAACTTCAGTAATCTTCCTGTCACAAATTCAGATTATGATAGTTTTCTCTTTCAATATCCATATCAGCTGGAATCATACCAATAAAAATGCCATTTTATTATCTTTTCCCTAGGCAGTAGGAAATACAGGAAAAAAAAGGGATTGAAACAGTGAGCAACATGTAATCACTGAGTCTTAAACATGGGAAAAGCCTCTTCAAAATAGCACTAATTTTTGGCATTATCTCTAGGTGTGTATTTCAGAAATCTGAATTAAACACTTAAAATCTCCATAAAGTAGATGAGGTGGTACAGGCATGTTTTTACAGCATCTACATGCTGAGTGGAAAAGCTTCAGGTTCTGGAATGGATGCATTTGAAACACTGCCTACTAGAGCTGTTTCCAGCTGTGGGATTCTCTGACCAGAAACACTTGTGGGATTTAAGACTGTATACTCTCAGCTGGATGATTCATACCTTTGTAAAAGATTATTTGCCTATCTATACAGGATGTACCTAACAATACTTGAATAGTGCTAGATTACTTGCCAGGAACTGAGACACATGGTATGTAATTACATTGTGTGTAAGTCCTCCTACATCTGAAATTATTCCAAATCACATCTTTTTCTCCCTGCCTGTGTTATTGGCCTAAACATGAGTCCAGCAGTAAGTCCACGTTTACCAGGTAAATGAGGTAAGATGAGAGGAGGATGTAGAGCCAAGATTATAATTTCATGGTGAGAGAGAACAGTCCTAGGTTCTGGTTTCCACTTCTAAAGTTATTTATTAATCTGACTTTGAAAGACTCCTTGACACTATCTTTCAGCAGTGCTGAAACACAGTCCCAGGATTTCCTCCTTCCAGCAAATAAGCAGATTTTAAGTAAGCACTGATTTGGAGATAATTTCCTGTTCACTTGCTCCCTTTCAGTACCTATGAACCTTGCACTTTGCTGTACCATGTCACAGCTACAACAAGAAGGCTGGAGAAAATGTCTTTCTCAGCATAGTCTTTAACTTTGGCAGAAAAAGATGTTTTTAAGGGGGTAGAGAGCACATTTTGAAATCCCTAATACTCAAAGAGGTCAGCGAATGTAGTTCTTTAATTTCTTGTACAAATATAAAATAAATTAAATAGTAAAAGATTGACCTTCTCCACCCTCACTCACAGTTCTCACTGTCAGTGGGCAGCACTACGTTCTCTAAGTGTGCTTTTAGATGAATACATCCACATTGCATGTTTACTGCTGAATTCAATATGATGAGTGTTTGTAAGGTTTATTCTGAGGGTTCTTTGTCCCCAGGCACTCAAATTCCTGCTTTTATGAATACTGAACAAGCCTGAATGTTAGATAGAAGGCAGGACACTGTTGAGCCAAGGTGGCTTTGGCACTGCAGAACTTGAAGCTCTGGGGTACTTCACCATCTAATCTTTAACTCTTACATGCTCAGGCACTTATTTGGGTAGACATAGTTTTTTTCTGGATATAATTTTTGGACTCACATTCCTAAATTCTGTCAAAGTTGCACTCCACTTGTGTCCTGGTTTTGGCTGGGATAGAGTTAGTTTCTCTTTTAGCAGCTAGAAGAGCTCTGTGTTTTGGTTTTAGTCTGGAATTCGTTATGAGAAGAATGTTGACAGCGCACTGATGTTTATAGTTGGTGCTGAGACAACAAGGACTTTTCAGCTTGCTGTGTTCTGAGCAAAACAGGCTGGGGGGAATATAGCCAGCACAAAGGGTCCACAACTCCCCTTACGATTTAAACTTAGATTTAGGATTGAGGGCCAAGCTGGCCAATTAAGTGTTCCATATCATTCAATGTCATGCCCATTATATAGATAATGGTTCACGGGAAAGATGGGCTCTTGCTCTTCTGGGGGCTCTCACTTTTGGACTCTCGGAGGGCTCTCTGTCTCTCATTCTCTTTTTTGGGCCTCTCGTTCGTCTGGGATTGCAGTGTCAGGACTTTCCTGTTTTGAGATCATTTGCTGGGACGGGACAAGCGTTACTCACCAGGTGGTGAGCCATTACACCATGCATTATTTGTTTGTATATATGGTTAGCATTATACATATATATTCTAGATGATGATGATGATGATGATGTTCTTATCTCAACCCACAAGTCTCCTTCCCATTTCCCCTTTAATTCTCTTCCCCATCTCCCAGGAATGGGAGAGGGAGAGTGAGATGTTGTGTGGAGTTTAGTTGCCAGCCGGGCTAAATCATGACAACTTGCCTAAGTACTTTTTTCAGATCTGGCCATTTGCCAAATAAATATGAAATACAAATTGAAGACACAAATACTGGGAATGGGAAACCCACACTAAAAATAGAATAAGACTATTAAAATGCATCATAAATGTCAGTGAATAGCTTACTTACTGTATTTCAGAATTGAATTTGGACATGACAGCTGTCAAGCCACAGATTCTGCCAGTCACACATGTCCGCTATTATTACAGGCTCATCTATATCCCTGAGTATTTCTGGCTTCCTGGATTTCTGGCACACAGAGTATTAAAACAGAAATGTTCAAAAAGTGGGACATTTTATCAAAATTACTTACAAATCCTAAACTTTGATTTCATGCTTTTTTGGTTATGTCTACATGACCTATATATTAACATGTAATAAGGCTGATCTTACAGGTTGAGGATAAATAGTGTATAGTTCGGAATGTATAAGTTTAGGAATCATCTCTTGAAAGACATTATTTTCTGGATAAAAAGGAAAATTACTTTAGCCACAGTGAAACCAGCATCCAAGCTTATTTTACTAGGCATTATGCTCAGCTTTGGAAAAAAGCAATGTTGCAGCTAATAACAAGCATTTCTCAGGTTTGTGGTTTCTAAACATTTACTGTAGTACACCGTGCCTTCTCTAAATTAACTTTGTTACAAGGAAGAGAGAAAACTGGAGGACAAGACAACTCGTAAGCAGTCCTCCAAATGACCACTTAGCATGAATAAAGTATGAGACATGACCAAGAAACAGTCATAGACCTTTAAGATATTTTAGTTATCACTAAACCTGGCCACTGATATAACAAATGAACTGGTCATATAAACCTATCAGCCATTAATGTAAAACTCCTTCTATTTGCCCCAATACCAGTTGCAGTCCCACAATCTCTGTTTGCAATACTTGGATTTAACATCAGGAATAGCTGCATTCATCTGATCTGGTAGACAATATTAAACACAGACATCCTTTTC
Organism: Tauraco erythrolophus; assembly: GCF_009769465.1. NCBI lineage: Eukaryota > Metazoa > Chordata > Aves > Musophagiformes > Musophagidae > Tauraco > Tauraco erythrolophus. The sequence continues at coordinate 46,567,618 of NC_141466.1, read as the reverse complement.
ATCTGGGATTAAATATGTGGAGCAAATACATTATGATACAAACCAAAGACCTTTAAATTTGATGTTTGTGCTTCTTGAAAAAATGCTTTGTTTTATATACAGCTGTGGTAACATGGTATTACCAAGAGAGACTGCTCGGTGAGAAGACAGGTATTAGCTTTCCAAGTATTTTGCAGAAAATTAATGCTCTCCTATGTAGAAGTCCCTGGACTACCTCATCCCTCCATTACTGTGAAGTCTTCTGGGCTGAAGGATAGCAAGTTCTATCAGTTTAGCTACTGTCTTACCTCAAAGAAAACCTGGTCAAAGTCCTGCAGCTTAGACACTTAAATCAGAAAAAGTTGAAGTCGTATAGGTTCAAAAATCTTTAATTGCTTCACTTTTTTGAGCGAAGAGAAAATTGAATGTAAAGTATTTAAGACAGCTAATAAATCTGGCTCATAATGTTATTGTTTCCTTAGCCAGGAAGCAATTTTAAATGAAAAAGAAGATGGAAAAAAGAAGATAGGGTTTAAATGTCCTTATATTCCTTTGAGCTATAACTCTATTCCTAAATAAATTTCTAGCCAGCTATCTTCCTGCATATTGGATAAAAGCACATTATTTTAAAAAACAAACAAAGAATATTTCTGCATTTTTTAGAACTCAATTAAGGGACAAAAGGATAACATGTAACTTATTTGGCTGTTCAAAGGCCAATCAAATAGGGAATTTCAAATATTCATGCCAACAGTGGAATATACAGGTCTTAGATAGCCCAAAATTGTTCATGTCAAAGCTTTCAACACAAAATTTTGTTCCAACAATGTGAGTAACAAAACAACAAAAAAAATCATAGTCCAGCAATTTATGAACAGGACTAGACCAGTTTTGACAAATACATTATTCATATCAAACTGTTAACTGAAGCATTACATTGGCAGTCAGTCAGTTCTGCAACTGTATAGGATGTCACAGCAAGACTTCCATGTTTATTTTGCTCTGTAGCTTCTTATTTCTTTTGTTTCAATACTAAGAATTACAGAAAATGGTATTACCTGATAATGTAGTCAAATATTCACAAATAATTTCAAATCCAGGAAAAAAATCTTCCTTTTTCATCAGTGATTCCATATTTAGTTTACAGGACAGATTCTCCTCTCATTTACTGCACTGTAGATTCATCATTTTCCCTTTCCCAGATTGTAACACTGAAAAAAATATAACCTCACATAGCAATCTGAGTAGGGTCAGAACTCCTTTTTATTGAAACAGTCTTTCTGAAACATTTGATTGTAGTGTGATACTTATCAGTCTATAATTATCAATAGGGAAGAACATCCTACATAGCACTTTCTAAACACAGTTCGCTTAGGTAAGAGTGTTAATGACAGTATCAGCAGCAAAAGCTCCTGGCACTGTGCTAGGTTGGGTACAAGCACAGAAGGAGATGTTTGGCTGCTCAAACGGGATTTATGTGTCTCTTTAGATAAACTTCGTAGTACTAGTGGGATGCTTATCGCAGCTTGAGAACTCTGGCCCAGACCCATCTTTATATTTGGATGACACTGGTGTAATAGTCACCTTAGTCATGTCACAAGACAGAGGCAAAGACTTGTGTCTCTGACATCTGGTGCCTGACCGAGTATGCAGTCCTTGTCCTTTGCAAGAGCAAAGCAAAGTAGGCTGGCTTAAAATGTCTCTGCTGAGCTGAATAACTGAATCATGCTGGAACAGGTGTGCACCCCCATGGTTATGGATATGGAGAAGGGGAGGCTTGTATTAGTCAGTGAAATATTTGTGGCATAAAAATGTAAATCTACCCTACTATGGGGAAAAATTAATAGAGGTGATAATGATCTTCATCTTAGCTTTTCATATTACTTAAAAAAAACCCCACTTGAGTGGGATTGTTATTGCATTTTAATTGCTATTTATGAGTTTTATTGATTTTATGTTGACATACACAGAAGACAAAGTAGATATACTGTAACTGCTAACATTTAAAATGGAAAATAATGGTTGTTAGCTGCAAACTGGAGTATATTACAGCATATCAGGAGATTTCTTTGCTGATTATTTTTGTCTTAGTCATGTTCAGGGGTCATTCATTGCTTTTTAAATTTGTAAACTTATTGTAGACCAGTCCAAGGTTACATGACTCTCCAAACATAATTTTTCTGTGTACAATATTAGCTAACAAGTAATTTTAACTACTAGCTGCTCCCAGCTGGTAATATGCTTAGGAAATTCATACATTTCCACTTGTCAGTTTAGGTTAAATTATTTGAGAAATTGCCTGACTTAAGAGTGCCAAAAGAGAGTGGTTTAGATACAAATAATTGTATAGGATGTGCTGCTTTTAAAAAGAATAATTCAAAATACAAATATTTTTAAATTCACAATTCCTATGTTAATTTGCCTCAGAATATGGATTTGAGAAAACATTCTATTGATAACATTTTGATAAAGTACTGAAAGCTCAGCTCTCAGAGAACATGGCAGGTGGCAGAGGAGTTACATGGTTTGCATCTATTTTTAACTAAATTACTACTTTGAGGTCATTAATTGTATAGCCATCTTGGATGCCAAAGGAAACCTCTTCTAGCATCTAATCATCCTTAATATCCACTTACTTTCAAAATAATGGAAGTCTTTTCATTTAAGCAGTTCTCCTTTCAAAGCAGACTTTCTTCAGTACATGGGATAACGTTGTTTGGGTTTTTTTCCCTTGAGTTTTAAAAGTGTTAGGACATTATTTTTCTAATTCCTGCATTACAAATAAAAGCTAACCAGTAACCAGCTAGGAAATAAGAAACTAAGTACCAAAGAAAGAAAGATCTTCAAGATGCAAAAAAAGAGTAGGAGTCTGGTAACTTGAACCCCTGATGTTCTATAGACACTAAAATATCACTAGAGCAGGAACTTGAGAATTGAGTTGTTAAAATGATTAAGGTGACATTTTAGCAAGAGATCCAGTACTGATTTTAGCCCAGAACACATAGCTCAGAAGAAGTGGAAGTTGTCATGACTCTAAGTGATTTGAGAGGCCTCTCAGCTTTGAGATGTTTAATGGGATCAACCATCATTGCAGCAGAACAGCTAGTGCCAGAGAATAATCCCAGTTAGTGCTCAGAGGCTGACAGGCACCAGGTCTCCCTAGACGTTCTACAGCTATGTCGCTCAATGCTTTAAGCTTCAAAGCCAAGGCTCGTATGGGTCCTTTGCCATTCTTCTGCTAGACAATTTCACCAGGAATTTAAAGCATGTTATTAGGACTCTATACCAAAGTAAGTGGAACTGGACCAATAGGCTAAGAAGTAACTTTAACATTTTTGCACAAAATATGCGAGCATATTACAGCATTATGTCATGAGGTGTCATTTCTCCAGAAGGCAACTTGAGAAAGGCAGAAAGCCAATGAGAACATTACATTTAAGAATGTGTACTCATATAGTCGTTCATTCTTCTGGTACATGCAGACCTGCATAGTGTCTTTCGAAATTACATAAGTTATTTTTATGAAGTACGTTTTCTGCACCAGAAAAACTCTCCATGCTAGTGTTGTTCATTGTCCTAAACCACCTTCTTTTCTTTATCAGTTCTCCTCCTGTGAGCTCAGAAATATTACTTGTTGTACTATAACTTCATGTTTTTTCCAGCCCTATCCACAAAGAGTTTTGGGGTTTTTGAATGCCCTTGTGTCACATAATTCTCCTTCACGTTACATTTCAGAAGAATGAAAAATCTCCTCTGCCATTAAGGGCAGTATCTTGAATAACTTCATCGCAACTAAACCTGTCATTTTAGAATAGACATAACCACAGTATCAAAGTATTTTTCCTGCTGAATTTGCTTTCTCAATCTTCAAAGACTTCACCTTTACTCAGAAAAAGAATGGAGTCAGCTGAACTATAAAAACTGCTCAACTTTCATGGGCACATTAATGCAAACCTGGTGGGCAGCCTTTACCTAAGGTGTTCTGGTTGTTACAAAAAAAAAGAAAAGAAAAAAAAAAAGAGAAAAATCTTTTTGTTTGAGATATTTCCTGTTATTTGTTTGTTTATTTGTTTGTGTTTCCTGGTGAACATTACAAAATATGCATTTAGCTCACACTGTGCATACTTTTCTATAGAAGTATATATGCCCCTGTATACCTAATTTGTCCTAGCATTGTAGTACTCCTATTCCAATTCTTTAAGTGCTTCTTAAGGTCGAGCTTTCAAGTCTTTTTTCTTTGGTGCAACTTCTAGTTGCTGGTTCCTGTTAAAAGCAACTTAAAAAGACTGTGCTAGCGCCATTGTACCACAGAAAGTCTCTAATATACCAGAGGATATGTGCTCACACACTATAGGAGTTAATGATCCTCTCAATTTCTGAAGTATTCTCAAATTAATTGTGTCCTTTGCTTTACTTCCTCCTTTAAAACATGGTCAATGACAACATTACATCCATTTGGCTGAAGTTTTGGGCCCTTTTCTAAGGATGGTCATGACTTAATTCTTCTAGCAGTCACCAAACTGTTCTCCTAGTGCCTTAGCTACAACTGAATCATGCTGTCACCTACTTTCCCTTTCAGAAATAGTCTCCAAAGGAATATGTGTAAAGGAGAATCACATCACTGCATTTTTACCTGGTTGTGATCCTGAAAAGAGAATTCATTTTTTTCTGCATCCTCTTGGTCCTTGAATTCAGCTGGTTAAGCTATGTACAGTTTATAAATTATTGTAGAGATTACTGCACGCAAGTAACACCATTATCAGCAGATAAGTAGACCCAGCTACTTAGGCCGACATAAAATGTTTAAGTTCCTTATTTATGGCAGAAAATTATTTTTAGTGAAATCAATAGAAGGAGAGTTTGTAATGGGATCCTCGTCCTCTTAAATTCACTGCTATCCATAGAGTTTGCTGGAGTCAGTCTCTGATAAGGCTATCCCATAAATAGCTGACAGGCAAAAGGGAATTTCTATTCACACAAAATTTGTAAAGGGCAGCCAGAAAGTCATTGAAGCCAGGAACAGAAGATTTGAAGCTTTTAGCTGCCTGAGAAATTTTATATTCTTGGTGAGACCAGTGAATCTAACACTGGTTCACTAATAACGTGGAAGGTGATACCTCAATACAGCATCACTGCACAAATTAATATGTCTTCACTCAAAATGTGTTCTGAACATCAGAAATCTAAAAAGTACAAGATGGCAATCTACGTGGAAAAGCATGCAGCACGTTTTGCTGAGGAAACTTGCAAGTCCTAGTGGTGTGGTTCGTAAGCCCACATTCACACTGATAATCTCTTATGGACATAACTAATCACACCTATCCCATCAACTTCACTATAAATCCGACCTTGAGTTTAGAGCTAACAGAAAAGTTTTTCTGGGATGATTATAACTTCTAAAGGCACAGAATAACATAACAGAAAGGGAATTATTTCAATACTTTGAATAATTTACTTGAGGTTTACCCGTATCACTGTATCTAGTGCACTCATTTCAGACAACAAAGTATATCCCCTGTCCAGCACTTGAAGGTGTCATTCAGACCTTTAATGAAGTATACTTTGAATATTTTCTAAAGTTAACGAAGCATTCTTCTCCTTCCCCAGCAGAAAACTATTCTAGTACTAAGAAAATGGAGATGAATTCAGCCAAACATTTAGAGCTTTCAGCTGAATCGGCTGTTAAACAAGCATACTCTGTAGTTTTCACTCGCTACTGGTTATTCTAGGTTAAAAAAAATCTAACCTACTACAATGTTTGGAGAAAATACACATTAGAAAGCCCGGGGATAGTGCAGAAGCTGCTTTTGGTTCTGAAGTAGATTCAGAAGCTGCCTTCTGGATTTTCAATATGCGTGGCAAAAAGAGAGTTGAAGACTACAGCAGGCTGGATTCTTTTAGCTACAACTAGAAAGGGATCTGAGTCACTTTGTACCGTTTTGACTCCACGAAACCTGTAGCATGCTGTCAGCCTGCACAGAAATTCAGCCTTTCATCTAAGTAAATCTAGCTGCAGCAAATGAGTCAAGTCGAGGTCACGATATAGGGGAGAAATCTCAGATTCAAGGTCTCACATGGAGCTTCTCTTCGGGAGCATACAGAAGATTTCTCTTGTGCTAGATAGCACCTACAAATGGGAGGTAAAGTAATATGTGAAAGTTAGTGTTAACATCTGTAAAGGTGTTACAATTATGGAATATTTCACACAGTACCATCAGCAGCCATCTTATAGCTATATAATCTTCACAGGCCAGTTTTGAACTTCTGACACATCCACCAGAAAGACTCTTGGCACATATACATCTACAGGAGCTCCTAATAAAGGGCAATTGGCATAGGCATTAATGCTGAAATATGGCATCCCCTTCACTTCTAGGAATGGGTCGTGTCACACTGACAGCCTACAGCATGGGGCTGATGAGTCAGCCAAAAGAGGACACTGATAGAAATAACCATAAGAAGATCATTACATGAAGAAGATCATTTTGGCCTCGGAAAACTTGATGTGGACCTAGGTGTAGTGATCACAGGCAGGGAACTGTTTCTGTGGTGTTCTTCAACAGACTTCATCATCATTTCAGAAATTCACAGCTGTGTTTGCCACCAAAAAGACAGTCACAGAGTCCTGCAACGTTAGTGTCAACAGCTGAATCGGTGCATTGCCAAGGAGGGAAGTAAATGGAAACAGTAGGACTGCAGTAAGTGGATTGAGGCAACCAGCTTAGGAAAGGGAAGATAGCTACCTATACCCTTGAGATTTATATTTTTACTAGTTACAGGAGCTGAGGAGGACAGCAGTCCAGAAAGGGAATTTTGACAGTGATAAGATAAAGGAAGGGCACTGGACTTTTGATAATGCTGCTATAAAGCAGGATGAGGCAGAACAGAGAGAGGTCTCCTGGCACGAAGGAAGCTGCACTCAACTCAGTTTGTGATTCAAACATTGTTCAGGAGACTGCAGCTATGTTAACTCTTTGGGACACAGCCCATTCTCTGGGCCTGAAAACACGTGGCACAATACAACACGTGTCTGTAGGGCCCATGCAATCTCCCAAATCATGGCCAAGCATGGTCTAGGACAGAACAGGCTGGCACAGGCCAGAATTGTGCCAGAGAGCTTATGGATAATGATGCATCATTTCTCAAATTTTGCCTTGGCATTGTGATTTTATTTACTATAGAAGTAGTTTGTGGAATTATCTTAGAGAGTAGGAGGAACAACTCTACTATGCTATGCCAGACAACATTACTGCTATGGCAGGGCAATACAACATCTGAATATAACTATGAAACATACTTGCAAGTGAAACCATAGCTGTAGTACTTGAAGTGTCTGAAAACTTATGGAAAAAATTCCTTTACCCACGTGGAAAATAATTCCTTACACTGAATGCCAGGTGAGAGGTAAATAGCCGACCATTATAAAAACTGACTATATCATACTAACATGGGAATTTATCATTGCATAACTGTCTGGAAGAGGCACTAGTTGGACTTAATTTTTGGATATATTATGAATATACAATATCATGAATTACTGAGTGAAAACACATTCCTGTAAATTTCTGGTATTATGTATGAAGTGTCGTGGTTTAGGCCAGCCGGCAACTAAACTCCACACAGCTGCTCACTCACCCTCCCCCACCCCTCGGGGATGAGGAAGAGAATTAAAGGAGAAAAGGGAAAGAGACTCATGGGTTGAGATAAGAACAATTTAATACTACTACTACTGTATGAATATATATATATGTATACGTGCAATGATAAATATATACAAACAAGAGATGCGCACTGTAATTGCTCACCTGCCCTTGACCAAGGCCAGTCCCATCCTGGAATAACAATCTCAGAAAAGGTAAGTCCCGACATGGCAATCCTGGACAAGTGAGAGAGTGAAAATAGAGAGAGGGATAGCACTCTGAGAGTCCTAGAGTGAGAGCCTCGGAAGAGTAAGAGCCCTTGTTTCCGGCTGACCCGTATTTTCATACTGGGCATGACACTGCATGATATGGAATACTTCATTGCTCAGTTTGGCCTCAGTCCTAAGTCTAAGTACAAATCATAAGGAGAGTCGTGGACCCTTTGTCCCGGCTCTGCTCCCCCCATCCTGTTGTGCTCCTGCACACTGGCAAGAACACGGCAGCTGAAAAGTCCTTGAGACCTCAGTGTCACCTATAAATGTCAGTGTGCTGTCAGCATTCTTCTCAGAACAAGTCTCAGACTAAAATCAAAACATGGAGCTCTTCTAGCTGCTAAAAAGAAGAGCTAACTCTGTCCCGGCTGAAACCAGGACAAGGAGACACAGTAATTTTCTATTGGATTGAAGTGGTAAATTCAGGCTTCGCAATAGGTTTATGCAGGTTGAGAAGATTTTTGACATCTTTCAGGAAGGTATGCTGGTGGCATGCTTTTCTTGGAATGTAGAAGAGCTATATCATTCAGATAAGTCACTGAGAATTGACTCTGAATTCTCAAGCAGTTTACTAAACTTGAGGAGATTATCTCTTGTTCTGAAGATGAGTGATAGTAAATAAGAATAGGGAGAAAGCAGTAACAATCTCTCTGTCAGAGGGCATGCGAGATAAACTCAAGCGGATTTTGATGAGTTTGTTTATGGGAATGTGGGTGCTACTTCTGGAATTACAAGAGATGCATCAATAGAATCTAGTTCGTATTACCATTTCACCAGTGCAATTTCATAGATGAATGAAACAGCACATCACAAAATGATGATGAACTATAAGCAAGACAGTATTCCTGCCTTACAGCAATTCAAAGCAAGACATATTACCTTTTGGGCCCTATAGTGACTATTTGAAGATTATTGTCTATTCTTTGAGGGTTAGGTAAACACACAGCAGTTCTTAATTCCTGGCAATGTTAATTGCTAGTTATTACCTACAGGTGAGTAAGTAATAACACTGTGAAGAAGAGAAGTTCTCAGCTATCTCTATTGGAAAGGCTTTACAGATGTCAAGATAAGGAACAAGAAGACTTGTGTCTGTCATGGTCAGTTTGTGTTCAGGAGACGCCACAGCCACCCCTGCAGTATGCTGCTGTACACAGCTATCAACCATGCCCTTTCTATAGCTGCAGCTGATACACTCAGTCACAAAGATCAGTATCACAGTTGGTTATTATAGGTCATACAAGAGTAAGGTAAAAGTTTGAAAACACACAAAGTTGTCATCCTAATAATTTACCTCTCTTACATAAGGGTCAGCTACACGTACGTCCTAGTCCTTCTAAAAAATTCCAGTGAAACAAATGTGCTAGTGTCTGTAGGCAGTCTGTTCCAGTGTTTCATTAATTTTATTGATATCCAACCTGCATATTTCTTTCTGTAATTTAGTAAAACATATTTGGTTGTAATAAGATTGTCCTATTCATCAGTCTCTGACTGCTGATGCTAGGCCACCCAGATGGAGACCTTGAGGTTATGCAACAGATCCTTGTAGGATGAGAGAATGGCACTGCATCAAACCTCAATTATTCCTTAAATCCTGGACAGATCTTTGCTTTTGTGAATCAAGCCAAATGCTACAAATTGTTCACAACTGGTAACCCAATTAGTTCTTGCTTGTTTTTGAATGTCATGCATTTGACTAGAAGGTGTTCAGTAAAAATGTTACTAAATCCAGTATTGCCAATGAGCTTTGTCCTCTTAGCATAAAAGTCAGACGTTCCTGTTTCTGAATGGATCTCAAAATTCTGGATTTTTCCATACACTTCTATGTACATTAAGTATATCGTATTACATATAGAAATGATGGTGCTGTTCTGAGATATGTTAATACAGTCTGTGGTGCTTATCTCAATAGTTGTCTTCAGAATATATTTAAGCTCATGTCAAAAACCCTTAGGAAGTCAATAAAGCTTCTTCCACTTCCATTATTTACCAACTTGTCTAAAATTAATCTGAGTAGAATTTACATGGACTAACAAACAGAAGGGAATGAATATAAATGTTAAATGAAACAAAATAAAAAAGAATCTGAGATTTTTAATCACATGCTTAAAGAGAGATGTGCAAGCAAGAAGCAGTTTTGACTGAAGACAGATCAAATTTGTCAAATGTGAATGTCTCAGATTTGGCATGGAGGTATATATGGGCAAATAAACAGATGCTTATCTGATTTTCAAAACTGTTGCGCATGTACATCCCTATTGATTTCTCTGAGATCTAAACATATTTGATATTTCAAAGAGATGAGAAGACTTTTTTTCCCCAATGTTTATGTCTTTGAGTAATACTAGCTTTTTGCTGCTGAATTTATTCTTTTAGTGTCATCAGAAGTGGTTCCTTCCTCACACACAGTCCCATAAGCACTAGTGTGCTGCACTACCACAAACTAACTCCATTTCAACATTGCATTCCAGTAGTTATCCAGAAATCTGATTTCCTTTGCTTTGTGTCAGGCACTTAGCATTATTGTTGCCATGAAGAGAACTTTATGAGAGTGATTAAAACTTCTTGGAGGAGAGGTGCCACAAGAGACTTCAGCATCACCCATGAAGTCATTTATCTATTGTGAAAACACAGGTCTCTTGCTTTATTAAACATCTCTGCACAAGCTCCACTTGATGTCTGGGGCCAGACACTCACCTGGCACAGTTCCATGGAAATCAATGAACCCATATTGATTTACACAAGCTGAAAATCTAAACCTCCGAGTTTATTACAGCATTACTAAAAGGGGTGATTAATTGTAGCACAGGATCACAATATGATAATAATGCTCAGAAATCTATCAAGAGTGAAATAGAATTATGTTACGTCTTTCTGCAAAGCATTTGTTTCAGGCAGGCTACCTCTTTTTCAGTTGTGGGCTTCTTTTAGTTTCAAAATACAGATGGTAATCTTGTTACCATCTCAGGTTTATCTTGCTAAACACATCATGACAAGGTAGTGGTACAGAATTGCTGAAATCCTGACTACCAATGGGCCCCAGGTACATAGTGATCCTCCTGAAGAAGAGTATGAGTTCTCCATCTGACAACGTCCTGCGGAAGATGTGTCCTCCCTGACCTGCTGGACAGTCGGTCTGTGCCCTGCATGCACCCCAGCCTCAGCCCCCGCCCCGGCCCAGGGTCAGCTGCCCGTACAGGCGGCCGGCGCTGGCACGGCACCGCCGGCTACGCTGAGACCAGGCTGACAGTAAAAACACTGTGCAAGAGAGCCGCGAGAAGCCCTGTCAGGGCCTCCTCCTGCTTTACGCGTGCATTTAAGCTGTAGGTCTTGGTCCTGGCCTGAGCCATGTTGGAGGTATGCCTGTGCCCGGCTCTCATCCCAACCTGCTGACTTGACCTCGGACCTGTCTGCTCACCAGGGACACGCCTGGGCCATGACCAGCCCCGGTCACCGTTACCGGACCTGCCCTGCTCCCCTTGCTTGGGCACGGTGGGACGGTGCCCTTGCTGGCGAGGGCACTGCCCTGGCACCTCGCCATCACCCTGGCTCCCGGCTGGCCTCCCTAGAGGAGTAGCCCACTCTGGCTGCTTCCCAGGAAGATGAGCCCTTAACTCTTGCACATGCACTGCTGTCGGCAGCAGGCATGACTGAAAGAGCGTGCGCTGTTGTTTTTGAAAAAACAAAGATGAAGAAATGTTCTTTACAAGACCATTCTTATTTAATATTAAATTAAGCAGGAATAGTAAAAATTGAGCCTCATTTCTTTTGTTTTTGTTGCACAGAAATCTTCTGCTTACTCAGAGCTCATTATCTGAGAAGCTGAACAGCAGAGAGAAAATTGCGTCCAAAGCACCACAGTCCAAACGCAACATGTCTCTGCACTTGCCTAATTTTAATAATAAGAGTGAGTATCAGCACATTTCCCATATTATAGACCTGTCAGCCGTCATGCAGAAGCGTGAGACATACTAAAGGGTTGACCCCAGCACATGGTCTCCTGCAGAGCCCCTGTAGCTCACACAGTTGGGGTGCAGTGTCCCACTGGGAGACACCACGTGTGAAGAAGCAGAGGGGCGGAGGAGCCCAGGACCTGTGCTGTAGGAAAGCTTGGACCTCTTTATGAAATGCCCCATACAGAATTCACAGCAGAAGACACGCTTACTGTACCACAGTCTCGCACCATCACTCCCATCCTGTCACAAACTCAACATGGGGAAACGAGCTGCACCGGTGCAGGGGGACAGGGATACATCCATCATAGGATCCACCTTGTTGAGCTTCACGGGCTAGGTCGGAGAAAAAGCGGAGGTCTGAATCAAGTCATCCTTGACTGGCTTATTTCCTAATTCCCTGCATCTTGGCAGATCTGGGTCAGGAGAGGGAAAATGAAAAAAGCAAAGGTAATAACGCGTGAGGCTCCAGTCCTGGCTACATAGTTTAATTCTGAAAGGACAAAGCCCAAAGCCCGCTTATAAGACTGTAAATAGTCAATAACAATATAAAGTCAAAATACTTTCAACAAACAACTCTTAGCAGAATTAAACTGTTAAAAGGACAAATACTCTTTTTACACAGGATTTTATTACAGTGCTGCACACTCAGCAGCAGCACTAAATGTTAATAACGTGAAGATATTAGGTGCAAGTCTGACATTTTGGTGTCAAGTTTCTCAGCATTAATAGCTCCCTGAAATGGCAGTGGGCTCAATACAGATTCGTCCTAATACAGCTGCTGGCATGAAATGGCGCTTAGAAATGTTTCGGGGAGCCAGGTTTGTGGCAAGGTTTCTATCGGAGGCACCCAGCTCCACGGCATGCCAGACCCAGGGCATTACAGTTCGGCAGCTCATTAAGCATTTCAATCGTGCCCAGCAATTCTCTGAATTGTGGTCTTTTCAGTACATCAATTTTTTTTTCTCTAATTATATTGATTTTAGCAAATTGCAGTGTCCTTCTGTCGATTTTCAACTATGTACAGCAAAAACTTGGAGTGCGAGAGGAAAAACAAGCTCATTGTGGTCCAGCAAGTTATTTTATACCATTAGACTTTTCATGGGACAAAACAGAGACTTCAGAGCTAAGAACATATGAAAATATTACATTTATTACAAAAATAAACAGAAGCTAAGTTTCTAAACGAATATAGACCTTACATTCATCACCCAGAAAAAAAAAGAAAAAGACTACTCAGTTGTCTGGAGCACCAGCTTTGTAATTACATGCCCATTTATTTTCAGTGTGTGGAGGGTGTAATTGCCTGTGCCCAGCTTTATCTCCGGGTTATCTCAATGGACCGACCATGCCATACGCTGGCACCTGCCATCCGCAGACTCTCCTCCCACACCAGAGACCAGAATGCTAGCCCACTCTGCTTCCTAAATCACGTCTTACTAAGGCTGAGAGCTACTAAATTCTGCTCCATTAATTAGGGGCTGTCATACAACCCCTCGTAAACTGGCAACACGACCCCTATCCTGTTTCTTGCCCTTGTAGATAAGCTGTGATTCTCCCCTACACTTTCATTTTACAAAACATTTCAGTAATTGCGTTGACAATCATGCCAGAGGTAGGACATGTACATTGGTATAAATGCACTGAAGTCAATGCAGCTAAATATTATAGCACAAGTAATCTCATTCGGCGTGGGAAAAAGAGAAGGGGTACTTGGGTATTTGGGGAGTCTGTTTCTGTTCCTGCTTCCTGACATTTTTGCTAATTTTAGTGAATGATTTGCTAATACAAGCTACTCAAGCAGTTCTGGGAGCCGAGAACAAAGCACAGAGTGAGTGCTTTAGCAAGCCGGCCAGCACTAAGAAGATTTTAAAGGACAGTTGAACTTTGGTCCATTCATTCAAGAATGTATGTGCTACACACAGCCATCTGCTGCCTTTGTGCATGTAGCTCCCAAACGGTGTGAGATGCCTGGCTCACCACGGAGGTAAATACCTTGGCTTTAGAGAGGGATACAACAGAAATATGCATCTTTCTGCAGTATCCCGTTCAGGTGAACTCTGAGATGCTCCTAGTTCAGTGCTTTTGGTTCAGTCTTTATTTGAGTAAACCAGTCCTTTATTGGATGTAGTTCATATACTTTACAGATGGTTTAGAATTTTTTTTTCACCAATCAGTCATGATAATCTATAAGAAATGTTTATTCTTCTGTTTCTTTGTTGTGGTAAAACTAATACACGTTCACATAACTGGGGTTAATCTAGCATTTAGCAGGCAATTTACTCTTACATTTTCTGACCTTTTTATTATGTATAAAACAAAATAGAAGGATACGGTCTATAGTTAGTTATATTTAGCTATTGTCCTAGGTGTGTTTAGTCCTTATCCCAAGAATTTTAGGTGGATACAAAGGGCAAAATAATTTATACAACAGTTAGAAGCTCAAAATGACATGTTTAGGGGCATACCACATAACTTGCATGTCTTTGTGTTTGGAAATTCCCTTTCTCTGCAACTCAGTAGACACCTTGGTGGGATCCACTAAAGGGACTTACCAGCTTAATAAAAATGAGTAGCTTCAAAGCTTATTTTAAAATCTGTTCAGGTAGTTCTTACGCTTACTAAAAATCAATGGACCAAATCTCATACATCTCATATATATTACCAGAATTCCACTTAAATCAAAGAGTTGCCTTAATGTAAGAGGAACACATTTGCCCAGTGGGAATGTTCATTCAAGTAATCACTGCAGGCTTACACCTATCCTTCTTAAGACTCATCAGTCACCCAGCAATGTCAACTTAATTAATTTATTTCCTTTCAAAATTTTTTCCCCATCAGTGAAAGAATTCCACAAAATAAGTATGAAAAAACTACTGTAAATCATTAACCTGTAAAGAAAGGATAAGTGTCTTCCTTCATTTCTTTCCCTCTTCACCTCCAACCTGACGGCTCTGAATTAGCAAGACTATCTAGCACCTCTAAAATTTTAGACTGTATCTTAAACTTGGTGTCGTGAGGGGCTTTGGAGGCTAAGGAGCCAGTGCCTATGGAGATGCCGTGGTGAAAAGAAGTAAAATAAGGCCAGCAGTGCAGGAGTAGAGAGAAGTAATCACAAAGACTAACTTCAGTCTTGGGGACACCTGATCTGTTTCTCTAAGCTTCTTTACAATGAATGGAGGG
The DNA here is from genome assembly GCF_009769465.1 of Tauraco erythrolophus. Lineage (NCBI taxonomy): Eukaryota > Metazoa > Chordata > Aves > Musophagiformes > Musophagidae > Tauraco > Tauraco erythrolophus. Next base: position 46,552,594 of record NC_141466.1, on the reverse strand, counting down.
CAATTATGCAGCAGATAAGTCGAAGCAGAAACCTAATTTCAGGCTTTCTGAAACTGCACCCCCAGGGGAACTGCTCTCCCCATCATAGACCTCAACACCCCCAGCTCCAGTGTCCACATTTTAAAAAGGGATATTTTAAAAGTAGACTGTGCACTGAAGTGAAACACAAAAATCATTTAAGAACTGGATAAAATACCTGTCTTTGAGCTTGACCTGTTTATCTTATCAGAAAAGAATCATAGAATCATAGAATCATAGAATGGCATAGGCTGGAAGGGACCTTAGAGATATCTAATCCAACCTCCCTGTCATGGGCAGGGACGCCTCTCAACTAGACCAGGCTACTCAAGGCTCCGTCCAACCTGGCCCTGAACACCTCCAGGGAGGGGGCATCCACAACTTCCCTGGGCAATTTATTCCAAAGTCTTACTACGCTCGTACTGAAGAATTTCTTCCTAAGATCTAATCTAAATCTGTTCTCCTTCAACTTAAACTCATTTCCTCTTGTCCTATCAGTGGACACTCTTGTAAAAGTCCCTCCCCAGCCTTCCTGTAGGTTCTCTTCGGGTATTGGAAGGCAGCTATTAGGTCCCCCTGAAGTCTTCTCTTTTCAAGGCTGAACAATCCCAGCTCCCGCAACCTGTCCTTGTAGCAGAGGTGCTCCAGCCCCTGGATCATCTTTGTGGCCCTCCTCTGAACACGCTCCAACAAATCTATGTCTCTCTTATGGTGGGGACACCAGAACTAGACGCAGTATTTGAGGTGGGGTCTCACAAGAGCAGAGTAAAAGGGAAGAATCACCTCTCTTGACCTGCTGACCACGCTTCTCTTGATACATCCCAGGATGCGGTTGGCCTTCTGGCCCGCATGAGCGCACTGCCGGCTCATGTTGAGCTTCTCATCTATAAACACCCCCAAATCCTTCTCTTCAGGGCTACTCTCAACCCACTCTGTGCCCAGTTTGTATTTGTGCCTAGGATTGCCCCGACCAAGGTGAAGGACCTTGCATTTTGACTTGTTGAAGCTCATGCAGTTTGCACTGGCCCAATTCTCTAGCCTATCAAGGTCCCTCTGTGTGGCATCTCTTCCCTCAAGTGAGTCCACGGCACCACACAACTTGGTGTCATCGGCAAACTTACTGAGGGTGCACTCAATGCCGTCATCCATGTCGCTGAAAAAGATGTTGAACAGCACTGGACTCAGAACAGACCCCTGAGGGACACCACTTGACACTGGTCTACATGTAGATATTGAGCCATTGACCACAACTCTTTGAGTGCGACCATTCAGCCAGTTCTTTATCCACCGAGTGGTCCATCTGTCAAATCCGTGTCTCTCCATTTTAGAGACAAGAATGTCATGTGGGACAGTGTCAAATGCCTTGCACAAGTCCAGGAAAACGATATCCGTTGCTTTACTCACGTCAACCAGAGCTGTAGCTTTGTCGTAGAAGGCCACTAAATTAGTCAGGCACAACTCGCCCCTAGTGAAGCCATGTTGGCTGTCATCAACCACTTGGTTATTTTTTATGTGCCTTAGTACAGCTACCCAGAGAATCTGTTCCATGATTTTACCTGGCACAGAGGTAAGGCTGACTGGTCTGTAGTTTCCTGGATTGTCCTTGGTCCCTTTTTTAAAGATAAGGGTTATGTTGGCCCTTTTCCAATCTGTAGGAACCTCACCAGACAGCCAGGACCTCTCAAATATGATGGTTAGTGGCCTAGCAACTTCAGCCGCCAGTTCCTTCAGGACCTGTGGATGTATCTCATCAGGTCCCATGGACTTGTGCACCTTCAGGTTCTCTAGGTGTTCCTGATCTACTCCTACCCTGGGTGGTTCTTCACTCTCCCAGACCCAGCCAACATCCTCTGTGATTTGGGTGGTGTGGTTCGAGTGGTTGCCAGTGAAGACTGAGGCAAAAAAGTTCTTGAATATTTCAGCCTTCTCCATGCCCTCGGTAACCAGGTCACCCGTATCCTTCCAGAGAGGCCCCATATTCTCTCTCGTTTTCCTTTTTTCTCTCACATACCTATAAAATCCTTTTCTGTTATTTCTAATATCGCTGGCCAGATTTGACTCTGTCAGGGCCTTAGCTTTTCTAACCTGGTCTCTGAGTACATGAGCAACCTCCCTGTAATCATCCCAGGTTACCAGTCCCTGCTTCCATTCCTTGTGTATTCCCCTTTTGTATTTGATTTTAGCCAGGAGTTTGTTTTCTTTGTTTATCCATATAGGTCTCCTGGTGGTTTTGCCTGATTTCTTCCTTTTAGGGATGCAATGCCTTTGAACTTGGAGGAGATGATCCTTGAAAGTCAACCAGCAATCTTGGGCTCCCAGTCCCTCCAGGGCTTTATCCCATGGCACACTACCAAGAAGTTTGAGACATGACTATATTAAGGAATACAAGAGCTTTCATGAGTAAAAAATACTGGGTACTAAAGGGGACTGTAATGTTGCAGAGAAATGCATAACAGGAACCAATTGGCTGGGAGCAGAAGCCAGACAATTCAAATTAGAAATTAAGAACACACTTTCAACAGTGAGAGTGAATAGCTACCGGAACAGAGAACAGAGGAGAATGGTAGATTCTCACCATATTCAGATTTTTAAGTCAGTACTAGATGCTAGGCTGGAAGAAAAGGTTTAGCGAAACTATGGGTCTCGATGCAGTGTTACAGTCTGATATTTAATGGTCTGTGATATTCAGGAGATTAGATAGTCTAATGGTCCTTCTTAACCTTAAACACTATGAAGCTAAATGCTACGAATCTATATCAGTCTCCAGGAATTCAGATGTAGGCTTTGTGCTAAAAGATAATTCCCAAATTCTTTAACTCAACAGAGTTACAGATGACTTCTGGTACCTTTCAAAACTGACTGATTTCTGAAAGATTTCTGGCCACAATATTGCTTCTGCTAAGAACTGCAGAGCTGAATATAAGATGAATTTAATTGTTATTTTTAGCAATAACTGTTTATTAATAATGAGACTATTTTCTATTCTGTTAATACTAGTTCTTAAAATTAATAAGGTGGCTGTAATTTTATTGCATAAATTACTGTATTTATGGTAATAAGTATGACATTTAGCAGCTGCAATTCACCTAGAAATCAAGCTACGGATTCATTTCTGCGGAGATCCACTTCAGAGCAGGTAAGACTGCGACTGGGGAGAGCTACTGCAGGAAAAAACCGAAAAAAAGCTCTTTTCTAGGGCTTTTCTGGAAGCATTTTCTAGCCGGGACCAGATCTGCCGCTGTTGGGGGCGGTGCCGGCGTAGGCGGGCTGCTGCGAGAGCCGGGGAGGAGCCAGCACAGCTGTGAATCACTGGGCTATAAATAGCCTCACCGCGAAGGAGCTGAGTAAGGCTATTGTTCCCGCCTAACGAGGGGACAACAGCTGTAGTCTACAGCTCCTTGGACGGGATTTGAGGTACTTCATTTTATCAGGGAGTCATGGTGGCCACTCGGAGGAGGAAAAATGTGCTTTCAGCACCCACTCGAAGGGATGTGGGTGTTCAGGTCACAGGCTGTGAGGAATGTCACAGCTTATCCTTGGTAGCTGGGAGCAACCCTGAGGATGGCTGCGTGAGGTGCGAGCAGGTTGATGACCTGCTAAGCCGGGTGGCGCAGCTCCAGGATGAAGTGCTGGAGCTCAGGGAGGAGGTGAGCAGGTTAAGAATAATTAGGGAAAGCGAGAGGGAAATTGACAGCTGCCATAATCTGGTTGTGGTAGAGCAGAAAGAAGTGGAGAGGGTAAAGGGGATCAGGGAATGCGAGGAATTAGGGGACAAGGAGCAATGGCACAAGGTCCCTGCTCGGCGTGGCAAGCGCAATGGAATAGCAACTCCCTTGCCCCCCCAGGTGTCCTTATGCAACAGGTACAGTGCTCTGCAAGGGGAACTAGATGACAGGGAGGGTGATGGCTGTCCCTGCTTGGAGGTGTCTCCAAAGCCGGATCAGACTGCCATCGGTACTAAAACCTCATCAAAAGAAGAAAACATAGACGAGGGCCCACGCAGAGGGTTGCCTAAGGGGAGTCAGTCTGCCTCACGACTTCTGACCGCCCCTGTTAAAAGAAAAAGGAGGGTAATTGTCATAGGTGATTCCCTTCTGAGGGGAACAGAGGGGCCAATATGTCGACCAGACCCAACCCACAGGGAAGTCTGCTGCCTCCCTGGGGCCCACGTCAGGGACGTCACTAGGAAACTCCCTAGTCTGCTACGGCCCTCTGATTATTATCCATTACTGGTAATGCAAGTTGGTAGTGATGAGCTAACAGAGAGAAGTCCAAAGGCCATCAAAAGGGACTTTAGGGCATTGGGACGATTGGTCGAAGGGTCAGGAGCCCAGGTAGTGTTTTCTTCAATCCCTTTAGTGGCAGGAAAGAACATAGAGAGGAACAGAAAATCAGATTTGATTAACAGATGGCTCAGAGGCTGGTGCCACCGACGGAAATTTGGTTTCTTTGATCATGGGGAGGCTTTCCCTGAACCAGGTCTGATGGTACCAGATGGAACATGCCTTTCTCAGAGGGGAACCAGGGTCTTAGCTCAAAAGCTAGCAGGGCTCATTGGCAGGGCTTTAAACTAGATTTGAAGGGGGAGGGGGGGAATATCAAGAATGATAAAGATATGGTGGAAGTACCCGTAGAACAGAAGAAGGGAATTCCAGCCGCTCCAGCCAAGAAGTCAGATTCATACCGCTGTCAGCATGGCACCAGTGCCAGCACTGAGGGTCCAGAGGCTGGGGAAGGATCGCAGGTATGTTCAAACGAACTTACACTGCCGTCCAAGAGAACCCCTGTCGCTCCAGCCAGCGAGTCGGCTTTGTCGGAGGCCCAGCTGAAGTGTATGTACACCAACGCACGCAGCATGGGAAATAAACAGGATGAGCTGGAGATGCGTGCACATGAGCAGGGCTACGACCTTATTGGCATCACGGAGACGTGGTGGGACGACTCCTATGACTGGAGTGTCAACATGGAGGGGTATAAGCTTTTTAGAAAGGACAGGAAGGGGAGACGAGGAGGGGGTGTTGCTCTCTATGTCAGCAACCGGCTGGAATGCGTGGAGCTTCGCCTGGGGTCGGAGGAGGAGCTGACAGAGAGCTTATGGGTCAAGATTAGAGGACGGAGACGGATAGGGGATGTTACGGTAGGGATCTGTTACAGGCCACCTGGCCAGGAGGACAGAGCAGATGAGGCGCTTTATAGCCAGATAGGAGCAGCCTCGCGGTCACAAGCCCTGGTCCTCATGGGGGACTTCAATCACCCTGACATCTGTTGGAGAGACAATACAGCAGGGCACAGGCAGTCCAGGAGGTTCCTGGAATGCGTGGATGACAACTTCCTCCTGCAGATGATAGAGGAGCCGACAAGGAGGGGTGCCATGCTCGACCTTGTGCTCACCAACAGGGAGGGACTGGTGGGTGAGGTGAAACTTAAGGACAGCCTTGGCTGCAGTGACCACGACACAGTGGAGTTCAAGATCCATGGGGCAGCAAGGAAACCATTCAGCAAGCTCTGTACCCTAGACTTCAAGAAGGCGGACTTCGGCCTCTTGAAGCACCTGATGGGCAAAGTGCCGTGGGAGGTGGCCCTGGAGGGACAAGGGGCCCAGGAAATTTGGTCCACATTCAAGGAGCACCTTCTCCAAGCTCAGCAGAGGTGCATCCCGACGAAGAACAAGTCGGGCAAAAAGACCAGGAGGCCGGCGTGGATGAGCAAGGAGCTCCTGGACCAACTGAAAATGAAGAGGTTAGCCTACAGAGGGTGGAAGCGGAGACAGATAGCCTGGGAGGAATACAGAGAAGCTGTAAGAGTGACCAGGGATCAAGTGAGGAAGGCTAAAGCCCTGAAGGAATTGAATTTGGCAAGGGATATAAAAAGCAACAAGAAATGCTTCTATAGGTATGTAGGGGACAAAAGGAAGTCCAAAGAGAATGTAGGCCCCCTCCGGAAGGATACTGGTGCTCTAGTTACCCGGGACATAGAGAAGGCTGAGGTACTTAATGGATTTTTTGCCTCAGTCTTCAATGGTAAAGCCTCTTGTCTTACCACCCAAGCTGTGGAAAGAACTAGCAGGGACTGTGAGGATGAACCACCGCCCACTGTACTTGAAGACCAGGTTCGAGAACATCTGAGGAACTTGAAGGTGCACAAGTCCATGGGACCTGATGAGATCCATCCGCGGGTCCTGAAGGAACTGGCGGATGAAGTTGCCAAGCCACTGGCTATTGTATTTGAGAAGTCGTGGCGGTCTGGCGAGGTCCCCGATGACTGGAAGAGAGGGAACATAACCCCCATTTTTAAAAAGGGGAACAAGGAGGACCCGGGCAACTACAGACCGGTCAGCCTCACCTCTGTGCCTGGCAAGGTCATGGAGCAGATTCTCCTGGGAACCATGCTAAGGCACATGGAGAGCAAGGAGGTGGTGGGTGACAGCCAACATGGCTTCACCAAAGGCAGATCGTGCCTGACCAACTTGGTGGCCTTTTACGATGGGGTGACAGCATCGGTGGACAAGGGTCGACCAATGGATGTCATCTACCTGGACTTGTGCAAAGCTTTTGACACTGTCCCGCACGACATTCTTCTCTCTAAATTAGAGAGTCATGGGTTTGATGGATGGACCACTCGGTGGATAAGGAATTGGCTCAATGGCCGCACTCAGAGAGTAGTGGTCAACGGCTCAATGTCCAAGTGGAGACCGGTCACGAGTGGCGTCCCTCAGGGGTCCGTGTTGGGCCCGGCCCTCTTCAACATCTTTGTCGGTGACGTGGACAGTGGCATGGAGTGCACCCTCAGCAAGTTCGCCGATGACACCAAGCTGTGTGGTGCCGTTGACACGCTGGAAGGGAGGGATGCCATCCAGAGGGACCTTGACAGGCTGGAGAGGTGGGCCCGTACCAACCTCATGAAGTTTAACCAGGCCAAATGCAAGGTCCTACATCTGGGTCGTGGCAATCCCAGGCATAAATACAGACTGGGTGGTGATTGGATTGAGAGCAGCCCTGAGGAGAAGGACTTGGGAGTACTGGTGGACGAGAAGCTCAATATGAGCCGGCAATGTGCTCTTGCGGCCCAGAAGGCCAACCGCGTCCTGGGCTGCATCAAGAGGAGTGTGGCCAGCAGGTCGAGGGAGGTGATTCTCCCCCTCTACTCTGCCCTTGTGAGACCTCACTTGGAGTACTGCGTCCAGTTCTGGAGCCCCCAACATAAGAAGGACATGGACCAGTTGGAGAGGGTCCAGAGGAGGGCCACGAAGATGATAAGAGGGCTGGAGCACCTTTCCTATGAGGACAGGCTGAAAGAGTTGGGGCTGTTCAGCCTGGAGAAGAGGAGGCTCTGGGGTGACCTTATAGCGGTCTTCCAGTACCTCAAGGGGGCCTACAGGAAAGATGGGGAGAGGCTGTTCAGGAGGGCCAGTTATGATAGGACAAGGGGTAATGGTTTTAAAATAGAGGGAGGTAGGTTCAGGTTGGATATTAGGAAAAAATTTTTTACTATGAGAGTGGTAGAACACTGGAACAGGTTGCCCAGAGAGGTGGTGGATGCTCCATCCCTGGAGACGTTCAAGGCCAGGTTGGACAAGGCCCTGAGCAACCTGATCTAGTTGGAGATATCCCTGTTCCTTGCAGGGGGGTTGGACTAGATGACCTTCGAAGGTCCCTTCCAGCCCTAACCATTCTATGATTCTATGATTCTATGATTCTACAGAGAGGGATGAAGAGGATGAGTATCCTGATGTGGTTTGCAAATATTCATTAATCGAACAGCACCATAATACTGTGAAGTGAGTAAGCATAACTACCTGAATTTCACAGATATTTTCCTATCTAGGTGAAATGATTCATTCAAAGATACATAAAAAATTTAAAAAAAAATAATTAAAAAGGCAGTGGGAAAAGAGCATTACAACACATATAGAAAGCCCCAGTCCTCCTGAAATTATTTGCAAATTTGGGGGAACTGAACTTTCAATCTGCTTTGTAGCTTGGCTTATACCTAAATCCATGCTAGGCACAGTGAAATGTTTTTCATTCAGTTTGTATCTGACCCGAAAACTTGTGCCAAAAGAAGTATAATAATCATTCCAGAATTATTTATTTTCTCTTGTTTCTGCACTATGTCTTGTTTGAAAATCACATTGAATTATCAGATAGAAAACATTCTTTACTCTCTGCCCACTTTATAATATTTTTAATATATTTCCCATGAGAGTAAAGTGTACTGAGATTAAATTCTGCTACAGAAACATTTGAAAACCCGTAAGAAAAATGTACAGGGAGACTGAAATCAAACCTTTATTCCTAGTACTACAGTTGACTTCAGATGTATTTTTCAGCTAAGTAATCTGATGTTAAGATTTTCTTTGTACTCAGAAAAAAAACCCATACAAACCAAACATAAAAGCGAAGACAAGTCTCATCAGTTAAAAGTGATGAAAGCTAAATGAGAAGTACCTGAATGATTTTGAGTGAAAAACACTAATTTTATAACTTGTAACAGTTCTTAATGCTGTTTTATTGAAACCATACCGGGGAAGTGGGGGGGTTATCCCAATAAATTGACATAGGCTATTGAGTAGTTTTTGAGCTGTTTTAAGTGATTTCCAACTCAATAATTTTGGCTAACTTTGACTTGAGCTTTTGGGGGGAAGGAGGAAGACAACTGAATGTGACACTGTGATTCAAGGCCACCTTTTCTACCATGTGGCTGCACTCTCTCTGCCCACAGGCACTCTTGCACTGCCCATATGTCTGCACGGCTTTTCGCCACCTTCACATTGAAGAGGAGAAATGGGCAAGAAGTCATCACAATGCCATGATCTCCACCGGTTTACTAGTGAAGACCTCTCCTACCCTGGCCTTCAATTTCACAAATATCCTCCCCTTAGACCAGGATCCCAGTGCCTTCCCTTCAGAGGAAAAACTGCAGTAGCTGAGAGGTATTATTCCTTGATTCAACAGGCCACAAAGCTTTCCTCCCTTTAGCTCCGGGCGCTCAAAGCAGGAATTATTTTCCCATCATTTCTACAGCAACTCCCAGCTGACTTCTTCTGAGCCTTTTCAGTCAAGAACTATGCCGATTATCTGGGGCTTAGCAAAGTCAGCAGCAGTTTCCATTTCAGTCACTTGCAAGCCATCTGAAGTCTTTCTTCCTGAGGAAACGTTATTACTCAGAAAAGTGACATATGTCACCTGGAAGAAATAGACACTTTGTCTTGATTTCACTGCAAGGTCATTGTGTAATGGCTTCCTACATTTGAAGTACTTTTCTTACATCTAACAGTAATTATTTCACTAGATCATCTTCTTTAGGGACTTCTTGCAATATTTTCCCAAGCTATCCCTTTACCTCAGGTGCACAGCAGGGTATTGTTTGAGTCCTCAAATGGACAATACACTTTACAAAATGTGTCACATAGGAAACCAAAAAATTGAGAACAAGCAATGCAAAGAGTTAGACAATACCTACAAGAAGAGCAGGTTAGCAAGAATGACACTTCCCTTCTGGCTGCAATAAAGAATAAGGATGTGGATGCGATAAAACTTAGATAATGTTCCTCCCAGTTCAAAACAAAATGCACGTCAAATTTAAAAATCAGCACCCAGAGTACAAATTAACAGTATCACAGAGGGAGAAAATAGAGTAAAAGTCAATCCCATATTACGTTTTCAACTGGAAGGACATGGAGGGCATCCACCTGCACAGTTGTAAAATGCAAAATTAAATGGAGTATAAATCTCTTGCCTTTATTTTTCCAGCATCGTATGACTACAAGCCTCTAAAGCAGGTGGATAAACAAATGTGGGTAAAGAAAGTCTTTACATTTGTTAAACTTTGTAGCAGTCCTAATGCTAGTGGAGTCCTTAGTAGCCCTGAAAGGAAAATACAAAAAGGAATCAAGGCCCTCACCAAAGACAAGCTGCAGATACATCGGGGTTATTGGTGATAGAGTTGATACTTACCAGCCCATGAGACAGAACAATCAACACAACAATGTTGCCTCTTCTATTATGTACTACTGAGAAAGAAGGCAACTGTAATCCTATACATGCCTTCCGTAAATCCAAACCTGCCTGGTAACACCAAAGGGAACAGTGACAAAAATCCAATAGCTCCTTTCTCAAAAATACAGAGCCTAAAACTGGTCAAACAAAGGCCAAATTGCAGTAAACCATGAACATTGTTGAGCACACAAGTCATGATAGTCACAGAAAAGATGCATCGCTGGAACATGATCCAAGTATGATGAAAGTCATAAAGTGGTTAAACATTTCTGTATCTGGAATGATATACACCTACAAGTTCTAGTCAAAATTTAACAAAAGCAGAGCTTCCCTTAAGAAACTAGGAAAAATGCAGCAACCATGATTACAGGAATAGCAGCACCAACAAGGCCTTTCAACAAGTAAATGAACCCATCAAGCCTGTGTGAAAACAAAATACTACAATGAAAGGTATCGACTACAGAAAGGCAACCTTACAAGCCACTTTGCTTCCTTTCTGAAGGAACTCCTTGGAGAAAGCAAGAGCACTGAGACCAATTCAGCAGAACTGTACTCAAGAGAAAACTAAGGCATCTGCCCTTGTCAATGAGGGTCAAAGGCTGCATAAGTTCACATACACCCTGATATTTGAACAAATTTGTGAGAACGTCCTTGACAAACGTGTAATTTCGGCACCACTGAGATTTCACCCATGACTTTGAAGCCATTATTATGAGTATTGGTAATGAAGTGCAATAAAACTACGCTTTTTGAGAAAAACATCTGAAGATTATAAATCGTCAGTATCCCCTGAGTCTGTGAGGGACACTTCTGAAATGCTGAGTAGAAACACAGTATAGTAGATGTACGTGAATGTACATGTCATAGAAATAGTCAGGATCACTGCTCTTCACAATTGTCTTATTGAAGGATACAGAGAAGACAGAGCCATACTCCGCTTTATAGGGGCATAACAATAGGATGAGAGGCAATGACCACAAGTTAGAACACTTTCCTTCAGTCGGAGCTGAAGGCTCAGAACAGTTCATTGGTAAAATGGTTTCTCTTGATTTTCAGTGCTGCAAGTGACAGCAAAACAAAATCAGGCAGATCTTTCCACAATAAAAACACTCAACTTAAGGTTCAGAACTTAGGGAAATTTCAGTCTGATGATACAAAGACAAGGTCAATGGTGGCACCTTAGCAAAGTGCAAAGAATAGCCAGTTACTTACCAAAAACCAAATGCTTGAAATATGCCTCTATTAATGTGAACACCTATCATGGAAAACTCTAACAATGAGGTGAAATAGCAGCTGAGAACATGCTCTATCGTGCCTATAGCCCTGAGAATCGGTTGTCACATAGGAAAAAGATAACACAACACGCACACAGACCACTTGACACCCTTATGGCTGTACCCAGTGGTTGACATGGAACTGTTGAGCTGCTAGCACAGCAACTGTGACAATAGTTACAGCTATATATAAATATATATATATCTCCCCAGTGCTGCAGGTAGGCATGCTGGCAGTGCCAATGCAGCATGAGCCCATTTGATCACTTCCCTTATGTCCTTATGGAAGAAGAAATGCCAAATATGACATCTAAACATCAAAATGTTGTACAAACATCTGTAACTGCACTCTCAGCTTCTCTGAATGACCCTTTTCATACATAGTTAGGTAATTTCATTTGAGAAAGGCCTTGGAGGTGATACTAGAATGTTCTTTCATTCTCCCTTTTTCTCTACTCCTGCGTATGTGTAAAAGGATGTGTATTCTGACCTGAGGTGCTCAATTGAGGATTGTTTTGGAAAGTCTTGCTAGAATGTTTGTCTCATTTTGCCCTATCTAATGTGACTCTTCATTAGGGAAAACAAGTTAAACATAAACAAAACAAGAAAAAGCATTTCTTAACAATAAGAAGATTATGAATACACATACACAGTGTCAAACATATTCACATTGCTCTCCTATGATGAGTCATACTAAAGCACTCTCCTCAAAGCACGTTTTCCTAAAATGAGCTTGAACAGTGGCTCTGTGAGCTGTCTGAAGAACAGACTTTGTGATTTCTAGCGGCATGAACCATGTTAGGTTACAGGTCATTTAACCAAATTGCTTTTGGTTTTTGAAACGTGCAGGCTGCCTCAGCTGAAGGTCCTGTTGGCATAAGAATGTATACGTAAGGTGTATTAAATATGCGAGATATACAAAAGAGAATGATGTAATTGTTATATTGGTACATGAAGGCACAGAAGTGAATACGAATTTAATTCTCCAGAGTGATGATCAGTTAGGATTTTGAATACAAATTTTGACCCAAAACATTAAGATCAATTTAGTTTCCATTGCAGAATAGAAAGCTTTATTAATCTATCATCAAATATCCAAATATATTACAAATAGCACCCTTAAAAACAATTTGAACTTTTTTTGTGAATCTTACAGGATGGGTTAGCTGAACTGTTTTAAAATTCATTTTGCCTCGCGCTGTCAAGTGCTCTTCTCAAATGGCAACAAGTAACACATGCAATCTCATCCTGCAGTAATCTGTGGTAGATCTGATGATACTTTGCTTGTCAACAATAAACTTTCTGTCCAACTGTTTTGGCAAGCATCATTTTAATGAAGCCATCAAGATGGAAGCTTGGTGCTTCAGGCCCAGTCATGATACAGCCCTGTCAGAAAGACAGCTTTGGTCCTACCATCTGGTAGGACAGTGACCAAGGCCACAATGCAGCTAAAGGAGCTCCACAAAGCGGCAGAAGAGGAAGGTCACTGCAGTAGCTTTTCTCCTGTTAACAGTAACTGTTCATTCTCATTTAAAATTCCAGTCAATCTATTTTCATGCTACCAAGGACCTAGTGCCTGAAACACAAGCTTCGAAACTATGAGTTTGTAGGTCTTAGTAGCAGAACTAATAACAAACTAGATGCCTCTTTGTCACAGACCAGATCCTTATGCTGAGAGGAATGGATCGTTTCTTCATTCATGTCCAGTAGGCAAGGAAGGTTGCTGCATTTTAAATAACCTTGTCAAATTACGTTGCTCAGCATGTGGCTATGTGTGTTCAGAAACTGTTTCAGCTTGTGCATATTTGCCCTAGTATCTGAATGTCATCAAGGATGTTCTCCAGGAATTAGTCTGTATGGCTATTGCTCCTTCACATCTTCCTTCTCAATTAACTTCTGGTGAGTGCCTTGGAGAAATCAGGCAACTACTAAAGGTTAGGTTGTGCAGCAGTGAAGAGAAACAGATGTTATTTATTTATTAAAACAAACTTCCAGATGGCTCAAGATCACCACATTGTGCAAACAGTCAGCTTAAATGACTGCTTGCTTTTATTGTCATTGCCCTCCAGTTTCCTTCTGCCATCACCCTCTAGTGTATGTTTTGCTTCCTTGCTTCAGCTTGTGTCCAAGCATTACATGTTATTTGAGATACAAACTTTGTCTGCTTATAAGGTTTCTGGAAGCCTTTGGAACAAAAATGGTAAAACAAAAACGATAACAATGGATCACCACATCAGAATAAAACTCTGCCTATGACCAGAAATATAAAAGACCAACCAATCTGATAATATACCCCTATTAGTTTTGAAATTGCTTCTCATAAATATCTAACCCTAAAAAGCAGGAAAACGTCAAGTTAATGCATTAGTCACAGCCTGTTGTTCACACAGCGTGTTTCCACACAGCAACAGCTTCTGAGTCTCCAGAAGGAATTTTCTTCTGCCTCCAGCTGATAATGAAACACACTACACACAACACATTAATCTCCCTCACAGAACAGCACAAAACCTTACCTACGACCTCAGCAAAATAACAAGTACTCAGCCCTGAGGTGTTTGCCAAGATTAGTTGCACAGTGTATCACACCTGTTACAGCATAAGACCCCAGCAGGTGTTTCGTATTGTAGTGTGAAGAAGACCTGCATGTAGTTGGTGTCCATGGAAGATATAAAGCCTCAGCACCTTGTCAAGTGCAGATTCAAAAGGAAACCGAGTGTAACAAGTTTCTTGCATCTCCAGTTTCCCCACCAGATATGAAACAGCCGTAACTCACTCAGGTTCGCATCGCCCTATAAAGAGCCTGAACTCGGGCATCCCATACATCAGTGAGCCTTGTTTCATGCAACGTTTGGACCTCCTTAGAAGGCTGGGCTTCTTCAACACTCAGTGGATGACATGGCTGACTTAGGACTAATCAGGCAGACAGGGCTACACTCCCTTGCCCCAACCATCTCTGGTGAGGGCAATCATTTTCCACAGCACATTTAAGAACCTCCAAAGCACCTATACCTGCGTATGATCATGGATGCAATATGAATTCAGGACTGAATGTGAACAGGGTTCATGCTTAAAATGTTGTATCGATCCACCTGATCCTATCCATTGTACTTTTACAGCTATAAGAGCTGCTGTTCTTCAGAGTAGTGCCACTATAGTCTGCTTTGGCACATTTGGATACTATTAACTATGTCCACTGAAAATCAATTCAGACATTCCTATGCCCTGGTGAGGTATATGCTTTAAAAGTACACAACAATAAATAGCTGCAACCCTGTTCATATTTTAACAGGGTGAATATTATCTCTGAAGATATTTTTCAGTGTTGAAATCTTTGACCTATTATTCAAGATAATGATATAGAGCACATTTATTTTTTCTTTTCCTACCACTGCTTTAAGTGGTGGAAAAAAAGCTTATAATTCAGATGAGCTACTTCTCTGAAACTGTCAGACAGTAAGCAATTATAGATGGCTCAGACAGATGGGATTCTGCCCCTACTATGCAAGATCCCAATTATCTCACATACAAATCGCCATGAGGAACAAATGAAGAACTGGGAAGAATAAGAACTTTCTTAAACAGGTGCATTTACGTAAGTCATTCTGGGCTTACAGCTGAGTAATGGTGGCCTGGTTGCTCTAAACCAAGGATAAGCCAGCTCATTAGTGGCATTGGAGCACTCAGTCACTGAAACATGACCACATCTACATATGATGCCAAAAATACATGAAAATGTTTTTAGTACCCTCAATGGGAGCAGAATGTTAACTTACCCCCACATAGTTGGATAGCCTGGAGATAGGAAGTGTGAAAAACAGCTAGTGTGCTGTCCAGGCAATGCGTGGTCAATTCGGTATATACATCATTCAGGTCATTGTGAACAGAAATGAAAGTCACTATTGGTAGTACTTCCCATCTTGAGCTCTGGAGGATACTACTTCATACAAAGTTTCCATTTCTTATTTTCACCCATTAATCGTAGTCATGCCTGAGGGCTCAAGAGCAAGCATCAATGAACATGAAAGGGCTCCAGCAGACCTTATCAGATAAGAGACCAAAAGGGGACTCACCAGTCGCATGTTGGAGATGCTCAGAATTCCTTCATTTTCTTCCTCCGTGTCCCATTTTGACCTCTTGGAATATATACTTGATAAGAGGCAGTGCCCTCTCTTTTGATATATGGGCTTTGTATTTCCACAGATCATTTTGTATGTAAGTATTTGAGCTAGCTGAATCACTCCCAGCCTACACTGTACATTTTCAAAGGGACTATAACCACATAGAAAGAAAATTACAACTTCTAGTTTTATTGGAAGTGCTGTATTTGGCTCCAGTTAGTTAGCTAAGTGAATAAGTGAATGAGTGTACAAACAACTGGAAATGACATTTCAGTTATTTTTGCTAGCTTGGAAGCTGTTAATCATGTAATTAAAGGGTCTGAGATTTGAAATTCTATTACAGTATTTCTGACAATGAAATATTTCCACAATAGCTCTGGGACTGGAACTCAGACAGGTAAGAACCATCTTGATCATTTTCTCTCCAGCCAAAGAGATTCAAGCTGGGACCAGTGTGCCCTCAAGCACTCATCACAAGTAATTACTGTGCAGAGAGAACACAGCCAGAGAAACGTTACAGCATTACTATTATTACTTTTTTGGATTAAGTAATAAATATTTAAGAGAGTAAATCTAGCCCACATGAAATGACAAATGAGCACACACCAAAACCCCACCTACTCAATTGTGCACCTTAAGGCCTCTTCTACCTGAAATAAATAGCAAAAATAATTCCCTTCCCTGCCGCTGTGGGCTCTTATTTTCCTTAACAAGCTAAACTCTCATAGAATCATAGAATCATAGAATCATAGAATCATAGAAAGGTTTGGGTTGGAAGGGACCTCAAAGATCATCTAGTTCCAAACCCCCTGCCATGGGCAGAGACACCCTCCATGTCATGGTTTGATGTGGAGGGGGGGGGTGGTTCTGGTGGCAGGAGAGGGGTTTTGGTCCCTGTGACCTCCCCGGTTTTGGAACCGTGTTAGGCTTAGTTCTGGCCACCAGATCAGACTGCCATCCCCCTCGGGATTGAGCCAATAGGACGCCTCTGCGAATTGCCCTGTTTAAGTCAGGAAAAAGGAACCGGAAAAGGTGCTTTGCCCAGGATCGAGCAGAGAAGGGAGGAGGGCACTGCCCCCGCTCCCTGGCTCCCGGCCGGGCAGCTGCCTGCGTCGGGCCGGCGCCGCCCACGGAGCCAGCTGGGGAACTCAGGGGCACCCCACTCCCGGGGTGCCCACTGGGCTGAGTTCACCTGGAGAGGACTGAGATCTGAGAGAAACAGCCGCATCGACAGCAGGTCAGTGAGGATGGAGCGGGAGGAGGTGTGCCGGAGCCGAGTTTCCCCTGCGGCTGATGGTGAGATGGCAGGCGGCCCCCCTGCAGCCAGGACGGCCTCGGTGGAGCAGAGACCCACTCGCAGCCCGTGGGGAGAAGATGCCTGAGCCTGAGGATGGTCGTGTTGGGGTGCACGACAAGGCAGAAAGGCATCTGGAGTCTGCGTGACGACCCACGCCGGAGCGAGTGGCTACAGCTCCCTAAGTACCCGAGACTGTGGTATAGCCCACACCGGAGCAATCTGTGGGGAAGGATTGTTTCCAGTGGGCTGCACTCACGCTGGAGAAGTTTGTGGATTTTTCCTCGTGGGTAGGGGATCCATTGGAGCAGGGGAAAAGGGTGTAAGGACTCCTTCTCCTTTAAGAAAGAAGCAGCAGTAACAGCACGGAATGAACTGACCTGCACTCCCCCAGTCCCTGCCCCCTGTGCTGCTGGAGGGAGGAGGTAGAGCCAGGAGGAAAAGGAAGGGCGGGGGGAAGGTGTCGGTTTTAAGATCTGGTTTTGTTTCTTTCTGTCCTCTCGAGTAATCGTTTTTTTTTGTTTCCCTTTGTCCTTACACCAGGTTGCTCAAAGCCTCATCCAAACTGGCCTTGAACACTTCCAGGGATGGGGCATCCACATCTCTGGGCAACCTGTTACAGTGCCTCACCACCCTTAATGTAAAAAAATTTCTTCCTTATATCTGATGGAAATCTACCCTCTTTCAATTTAAAGCCCCTTGTCTTATCACTACATGCCCTTGTAAAAAGCCCCTCTCCAGCTTTCTTATGGGTCCTCTTTAGGTACTGGAAGGCTACAATAAGATCTCCCCGGATCCTTCTCTTCTCCAGGCTGAACAACCCCAACTGTCTCAGCCTGTCTTCATAGCAGAGGTGCTCCAGCCCTCCGATCATCTTTGTGGCCCTTCTCTGGACCCATTCCAGCAGCTCCATGTCCTTCTTGTTCTGGGGACTCCAGAGCTGAATGCAGTATTCCAGGTGGGGTCTCATAAGAGCAGAGTAGAGGAGCAGAATCACCTCCCTTGACCTGCTGGCCACGCTTCTTTCAATGCAGCCCAGGATACAGTTGGCTTTCTGGGCTGCAAGCGCACATTGCCGGCTCATGTTGAGCTTCTCCTCAACCAACGCCCCCAAGTCCTTTTCCTCAGGGCTGCTCTCAATTCATTCTCTGCCCAGCCTGTACTTGTGCTTGGGATTGCCCCAACCCATGTGCAAGACCTTGCACTTGGCCTTGTTGAACTTCATGAGGTTCGTACAGGCTGACAACTCCTTCCAAGATAAACTCTATTGTGATATTAATTGCTTTTATTATTTTTTTTCTTTTTCTTTCAGAAAAACAGAGTGAGGTCAAAACAACATCAGACAGCACAACACAGGTTAGTTTCCATTTGTACAGCTAAGGATGCTTCTCAGTCTTTTTCAGTTTGCAGATCTCCAGGCCTGGCTGAGAGAGTTGCGGGTCTTTGTACAACAGGGTTAACTCTCCTGACCACAGTACCACATTTGTTTTTAGGTGCTTTTGCATAGAATTTGAAGTCAATTCAAACTCCTGAAAACTCACACACTCTGGAGTTAAAAAAAAAATCTGTTCTTTTTCCACTGCCATGTCATGCTTAGTCATTCACTTACTGTCCACTCAGCTGGTAATACTCCCTCATACTAAATTTTGTGCCAGAAAGTTTGCAAAAATAGACAGTAAAGAACCAATAATGAAGTGTGAGGCCTTTCTAAAAAATCTCATTTTGTATCTAAGAAATTCACTTCCCAAAGACCCCGTTATCTGATCTTTCGCTACACTTTTCCTTAACGCAGGGAAGTAATATGAAGTTTAAATGGACAGGTATGGTGTAGATCTTGGGCAATATCTAGACTTCTTAGAAATCGTTTCTAGTCATTCTAACACCTCTCTGGTTTTTGATAGACTATCAAAGTTCTGCAAATAAAAAATGGTCATTTTGAAGGTTAGTTGGATATACAGTATATTCTCAGTCCTAGCTTTACATATACATCAAAACGTATTTTATTTTGCATGTAGTAGTAATAAAAAAGATCTTCAAAACTCCAAACATTTTTCATAGGTTAATCTGAATTATTTAGATCAAAAACCTGTTTTATTGGCAGTTTAAAAAATATTGAAAAAAATATTGGTTACTTGTGAAAATAATTTGTGGAAGGTATAAATTCCACAGATTTTTAAGAAGGCCTTATTTATTTGTCTATTCATCATGCAGCAAGGGCAATCTACATATCTGGTGTATCTGAAATCCTTCAGGTCATGGACACAGGAATGAGGAAACCTGTGGTGCATTGCCGATATTTCTAAAATGCCAACACCTCAGGCAATCCCCTGGATGCAGTTTAGTCCCATCTGAACTATAACAAATTCACCCGTTGATGAATCAGAGATTCACGTGCCATTCTTCCAGACATCTCTGTTTCATTTCGAATCTTCTGCTTCTTTAAAAGCATCTGTCATATAATCTGCTCCAGTTTTATACCACAGTTATTCCTTCTTTTTTTCATGTATCTACAAGCAAAGAAAACTTTTAACAGACATAAAAAATCTTCTATTTTAGAAAAAAAAAACTTAGGAAATAAGACACTGAATAAGTGTCTTCCTGTCTGCTTACTACCATTAATGTTTTGCTCTAGAAGATTTTAGGGAAGATCTTATTTCATATATATATTTCTATAAAAAATCACAACATGGTTTTCACATAGACTGGTATCTCTAACTAGAACATTATGAGGAAATCCAGGAGAACTAAATCCAGGAATGGAATCATATAACTTATTTCTAACAAATTGTAAAGTGTGGCATAGCATACGTGGTGATAAAAATATGCAGTGTGAATGCAAAGGTCTGGAAAGCCAGAAATTTACTGGACTTCGACTCCACCCTACACAGGCAAATGCACATCCCTTTTGAGAATCCAGCTGAAGCCCATAGAGAAAACTTCAGTGGTAAAAGGTAGACTCTACAGCTCATTTTTATAAAAACGGATGCCTTAGAGACCCTTGCCCTCAGAGGTATTGACTGAAAGACACATTAAACAGAGAACTTCGCTGCTCCCTGAAAAATACAGCCTTACGAGATCCGACTACAAGAGCTTCAGTAAGAGAAAATCCCATTTCTTTAATTTGTTAGAGGTGGGCTGGATTCTGGGGCATGATGTTAATAAATCAGGATGTAATCGTAACTGCTAGATCATTTCCAAGCACAGAGAACACTGGGATATTGATCAGATTCTTTTTTCTCAGGGCAAAATTCCTATCTCCTCATAAACCAAAAATTAACAAAATCATAGAATCATAGAATGGTTTGGCTTGGAAGTGACCTTAAAAATCATCTAGTTCCAGCTCTCCTGCCGTGGTCAGGGATACCTTCTCCTAGATTAGGTTTCCCAAAGCCTTGAACACTTCCAAGGATGGGGCAGCCACAACCTGTTCTGTCGGAGTGCAGATCCTTGAAGAGACTGCACGAAGAAAAACCCTGTGTAAATAAGGACTGGAGCTCTAAAGTTAGGCCTCAGGGGCAGAATGCCCTTGAAGTTAAGGATAAGAAAACTATGCAGCATGATAAGGGAGTAGTGTTTGCTTAGAGCAGAGCTTCGCTAGGCGGGTGTCTGTTTGAAATAAGCTGTTAAATATGACAAGCATATGTATCATCCAATAATGGTGTAGAAAAGGTGTGGTCTCAGGATTATTGGCAAATACTGCCTATATAAGCAATAAGAACTGCGCAATAAACGAGACTTCCTGCAGCTAACTCATATTGAGTCGTCTCAGTACTTCTCCAAATCCCTTCTCCGCATTATGGCGCCCGAACAGGGACGGGAAAAAATGAGCTGGACTCATCGTTTCACTCGGGACATTTATTACTTGTTTTGAACGAGTGTTATTTTAGCGGAGAAGGGACGGCGACCTCAGGCGGCCCATCGGGGAAAGCCGGGCGGATCTACCCAGGCGGCCTATACAGGAAAGCCGACGATCCGCAGGATCCATTAAGGCGGCCCATCGGGGAAAGCCGTGCAGATCTACATACAGGCGGCCTATAGGGGAAAGCCGGAAGATCTGTAGGATCCACTGTCGCGGTAAGACGATGGAACGGGACGTTGCATTGTCGTTGTTGGGAAGCTTCTTAGAGAAGCGTGGATTAAAATTTGGAAAAAGATATTGGCCCCCCCTGACTGCAGGGGGGTATGCAAAAGATATTATCGTGAAACACGAAGAATTAGGAACCAAAGGAAAGAAGAAGTAAGCGACTGAAGAAAAAAAAAATAAGCGACAACTGCCTCAACAGGAGGAGGTAAGCGACTGGGAACAATGGGAAGCATGGCTTTAACAGAACATAAGTCTGTAGTTAAAGTGCTGACAAAGTGCTAGAGAAACCAGCACTATTAACAGTTCTGACTTGATAAAACTCCCGGTACTCCTGGTTTGGGTATCAGCCCATGTACCGGAGGCAAGCTCTTCAAATATATACATGACAAGGACTTGGGACACTATAGACGTTAAACTTTGGCGTGCAGCCACCTGTGGGGATGCTGCTGGCCTGGAAAAGTCATCATCGAATCTTTTGATCCAGGACCCCGAACGAAAGACAGACTTATTGCTTTCCCCCTCTTCCAAAGAAGTCGGTACACCGGCACCCCCGCGCCGCACCGCCCACCGCGCCCGGCGGCGCCCCGGGGACGCCGCTGCTGCTGCCGGCCGGGGCCGCGGGCGCGGCGTTTGCCTCGGCGCTGCCGCCCGTGCGCGGAGCGAGCCGCGGCTGGACGGGACGGAGACGCGCGGCGGGCCCCGCTGCGCCGGTTCGTTCGCAGCTGATGGTCCCTCGGCGGGAGGGGGCGGCGGCGGTTACGGAGCGCGAGCGGCCGGAGCTGCGGCAACAACAACAACAACGACAACAAGGGGGGGCCGGCACAGGGCCGCTGGGTCGTCATCGCCACCCTGCCCCCCCGCCTGGCTGAGGCGAGGGAGGGCTGACCCCCCCCCCCCCCCCCCCCCCCCCCGCCGCTCCTGCCCCCCACCCGTCGGCCGCGCCTGGCGAGCGGCCGCTTGGCCCCGCCCCCCCGCCCGGCCGCTGCCTGTGGCCCAGGTTTTACCACGAGAGAGCATATCGTAACTTGGATCGTCTCGATCGGCATCGCGGGAAATAACTAATTCTCTTCTGTTCCAGCAATTTCAACAGTTAATATAAGTGTTGCAAAACCGTAAACATGCATATTCCATGGTACATCTGCGAGCGCACACCACGCTTCCAAAGCCTATAGCAGAAGGGAGCAGGCGAGCTGAGCCTCTCACGAGTGCAGCTCTGGTACCAAACTCGCTCATGCAGGCAAACATCTTGCATGACTGCTACCATCAGACTGCTAATGCTATTAGGTGACAATTTGGTATAACAAGAGAACAAGCCTGCTCAATTGTACAATTGTGTAGTACCTGTCAAAATACGATCGTGCCACCAGTGAATGGTGTTAATCCTCGTGGTTTACGCTCGCAGGAACTTTTGGCATACACTTCTTATCAGACATATGTATTTTTGTCATCATAAAGTATTGAGCATGTTGCTGGTATTTCTTACAATCCTACTGGGCAACCGATCATAGAACACGCACATGGTACTTTGGAGAATATGCCTTTAAAACAAAAAGGAGGAATGATGGGGAAATCTCCCAATGAAACAATAGCTAAAGTGTTATAGGTGTTAAATCTCTTAAATCAAGAGCTAAATATTTTGGGATGAATAAAATGTCACTCATGTCAAAATCAGGCACAGGCAGGGTTACAGCAAATAGCTTTCCAACAACTGACTGAATTGGCTAAGAGAGAATTAAGACGTGTCCCTGATTTTGGGGACAGGGGAGGCTTCCTCTGCTTCCATTCGGCAGGGAGCACAGGAACCTTATGAGCATTTTTTTTTTTTTTTTCTTTGATCAGCTACAAATGGCAGTTCAGAGATAAACAGAAAATCCGGCTACTGCAGATGTGTTGATATTCCAGTTAGCCATTGAAAATGCTAACACAGACTGCCAACAAGCTCTTGATCTTATCGGAAATCGGGCAAAAACGATTGCAGATTTAGTAAAGGCGTGTCACAATGTGGGCTTGAAACACTATAAAGCAGAATTTTGGGAACCAGCTAAAATCATTGCAGCTTCAATATTTGCACCAGGAGTTGGAGTGGCACAGGTGTTAACTATACTGGATAAGTTGGGTTGTTGGCTTGCAAAACAAACTAATGCTACAGCTTCTGCTTTATCAATGCTCTTAATTGACAGGATGGTTAAAATCTTTAGTAAAGCAGACATTATATTGCTAGTAGTTCTTTTATGCATAGTAATAATCATCCCCTGTCTATTGTCACGCTCCCAGCAAACGGTACAGAGTACGGTTCATCAAGTAATGGTCATTGATAAACAAAAAAGGGGAATTGTGGCATCATACACACAGCTACAGTTGAGGTTTCACCTTGATGATTTAAGCCTGTGCTCTTTTCTGAAGTTGGGAAACACCGATAACAAGGGTGAGAAAGAGAAGGGAGTGTGAACAGCTGGCACAGGGAGTGTGAGAAGTTGACATGGGGAGTTTGGGAAGTTGATATAGAGTGTGTGAGAAAATGATGTTTAGTTTAGCAAGTAAAAAATAGCTCCTTTTTAGGCATAGCCAATAGTAAAATTAAAATAAGTGCGTGCACTATTGTTTGTAATCAATCACAGTTGGGCGAGGGCCGCATAGACACATCGTGGCTAGAGTAATAATCTATAAAAGCTGCCTGTATAACAACAATAAAGGTCACTCTGCTATCACAAAAGAATTTTGGACACAGACAGTCACAGCTGCACAGCCTCCTTTAACAGTAATCATTAATGGGAAGGCTTTTCTGGCCTAGTTTACACAGGGGCTGATGTATCTATAGTGAAAAATCCTGACTGGCCGCCCTCTCGGCCTCTGATACAAGCCCTGGCAGCTGTGATCAGAGTAGGTGGAACACAGATCCCACAGCAGAGTGCACAGACCTTGTTAGTAGTAGGCCCAGGTAACAAACAAGCTGTTTTGAAACCATATGTTTTTGATGTCCCATATACATTATGAGGTCGGGCTTTGTTGAATCACTGGAATGTGAGGCTAACCTCAAATTTTTAGCACGTCACTGATGTCCAGCCCTGACTCAAGCTGGTAAGCTGGTCTGGGTCGATCAGTGGCCATTAAAGGTGAGCGGCTGGAGTGAGCTCAAAAATTAGTCAATGAACAGCTCAAATTAGGATATATAATTCCCTCCACTAGCCTATAGAATACTCCAATATTTGTTATCCCAAAGAAATCAGGAAAATGGAGATTTATGTTAAAAGATTTAAGAGCTATTATGCAATCATTTCACCAATGGATGCATTACAACCGGGTGTACCAAATCCTACTATGATTCTAGAATGTTAGCATTTGATGGTGATTGATTTAAAAGATTGGGTTATTTCACCTTTTTACTTTTTTTATTTATTTACACCCTAACGATTGTCCTAGATTTGCCTTTTCAGTTCCAGTGCTTAACAATGAACGACCCACGCAACAATATCATTGGATTGTACTGCTTCAAGGAATGATGAATAATCCTACAGTTTGTCAATTGGTGGTAGGTGATGCTCTCTGTCAGGTCAGACAGCAGATCAGGCTCAGCAGATTGCAGGTGCCTGCCCTGACCGTCAACATATTGTGCCTTCAAATAATCCAGCAGGAGTAAATCCAACAGGTTTATGTGCCAATGAATTATGGCAATCTGATATTACTTATATTCCATCGTTTAATCGATCTAAATATGTGCATGTAACTGTTGAGATGTTCTCTGCCTTTGTTGTTGCTACTGCTCACACTGAAGAAAACCATGGGAGTACCAAAGAAAATCGGGACAGACAGTGATCCAGTATGGTGCCTTTTTACAGGATTGGGGAGTGACGCACACTACCAGTATCCCTCATTCACCTATGGGACAAGTGGTTATTGAATGAATTCATTTAACATCAAAACAAATAGCTAAAAAAAAAAAAAAAAAAAAAAAAAAAAAAAAAAAAAAAAAAAAAAAAAAAAAAAAAAAGGGCAGTCTTCCATATATTTCCCCACAAGAGTTAAATTTATTAGGATGAAAATTTGTAGGTAGGGCCAGCAACAACCACGTTACACAAACATGTGTTGTTTTAATCTAAGTGACCATGGTGAGTCCATCCACGAACAATTGCAATGGCTTGGAGAGCATTTGGGGAGAATTGTGGTAGAGGATTGTATATTGATATGTAAACTGTCTTTATGTTTCTTATGATTTAGTATATTACGTGTGTGAAAGTTGCTTGTATATATGCTTTGTGTCTTTTCTCCGATCGGAAGGTGTATGGATTCCACCCGTAGCTACTGGAAGGAAAAGCGTTAACTGGTACCGAATTAATGACAAAGAATTACAAACTAGACTTAGTTGTGAGCACGTAACTTTGAAAAAGGAAGCTAGGAGAAATATGTTACAACTTAAAAAATCCGCTGTTGGCCAGCAGAGCACATACCTGGCGGCCTTGTCGCACGCACTGGCCACGCGTGCAGCAACGCTGTGTCAGTACCTATTTCATAGACTCTGCTGAGGGTGTAAAAGGGATGGCTCAGAGCGGAGCGGAAAGAGGCTGCAGAGCACACTGTGTGGATAAACAGGGGACGCCCTGAAGGTGCCGTGCCTGCCTCTCTTCTCTGCGATGACCCTGCTGAGTGACACCCTCCTGCTCAGCGGAATCTTGGATATAGCGGAAATAGTAAAGCCCTCAGAAAGGGAAGTAGTATGCTAGAAACTGCTTTGCAAGGCTGTACCAAAACAATATGCTAGTAACTGGGGTGACAGTCTCATGCACGGGGTTTTCTTCGTGCAAGAAAAGAAAGGGGGATTTGTCGGAGTGCAGATCCTTGAAGAGACTGCACGAAGAAAAACCCTGTGTAAATAAGGACTGGAGCTCTAAAGTTAGGCCTCAGGGGCAGAATGCCCTTGAAGTTAAGGATAAGAAAACTATGCAGCATGATAAGGGAGTAGTGTTTGCTTAGAGCAGAGCTTCGCTAGGCGGGTGTCTGTTTGAAATAAGCTGTTAAATATGACAAGCATATGTATCATCCAATAATGGTGTAGAAAAGGTGTGGTCTCAGGATTATTGGCAAATACTGCCTATATAAGCAATAAGAACTGCGCAATAAACGAGACTTCCTGCAGCTAACTCATATTGAGTCGTCTCAGTACTTCTCCAAATCCCTTCTCCGCACTGTTCCAGTGCCTCATCACCCTCAGAAGGAAGAATTTCTTCTTTACATCTAATCTCAATGTACTCTTTTTCACATTAAATCCATTACCCCTTGTCCTATCACTACACGCCCTTGTAAAAAGCCCCTCTCCAGCTTTCTTATAGATCCTCTTTAGGTACTGGAAGGCTGCTAGGTCTCTCCAGAGACTTCTCCAGGCTAAACAACCCCAACTCTCTCAGCCTGTGTTCAGAGGAGAGGTGTTCCAGCCCTTGGATCATATTCATGGACCTCTTCTGGACTTGCTCCAACAGCTCCATGTCCTTCTTAAGTTAGGGGCTCCAGAGCTGAATGCAGTACTCCAGGTGGGGTCTCATAAAAGCAGAGTAGAGGGGCAGAATCACCTCCCTCGACCTGCTGGCCACGTTTCTTTGGATGCAGCTCAGGATACGGTTGGCTTTCTGGGCTGCAAGCGCACATTGCTGGCTCATGTTGAGATTCTCCTCAACCAACACCCCCAAGCCCTTTTCCTCAGGGCACCTCTCAATCCATTCTCTGCTCAGCCTGTTCTTCTGCTTGGGATTGCCCCGACCCATGTGCAGGACCTTGCACTTGGCCTTATTGACCTTCATTAGGTTCTCACAGGCCCATCTCTCCAGCCTGTCAAGGTACCTCTGGATGGCATCCCTTCCCTCCAGTGTGTCCACAGCACCACACAGCTTGATGTCAGCAAACTTGCTGAGGGTGCACTCGATCCCACTGTCCATGTCGCCAAGAAAGATGTTAAACAGCCTGGGCCCCAATACTGACCCCTGAGGAACACCACTTAAAATAGTTTCCAGTTTCAGGCTTCTAACCTGGACACAAGGCTCTGGGATCACTCTGTTCATCCCTGTAGTGTAATGTGCCTGTTTAAGGTCAGCAGGGGCTTAACACAGCGTACCTTTTCCCAGAGCACCTGTCATGGCCAGCGTGGCCTCCCTGAGCTGTCCTACAAGGCTACCTCTCTCTTCCTAATCCTGTCTTAGGGCTCTCTGCAGCAACATGCAGCCAAAAGAAAAGGCTGCTGAAAAAACAAGTACTTGTTTTTTTCATAAAGAACCTAAAAGTAAGTTCTGACAAGTAGATACGAGATTTTATATGTTATTTTCTACTTTTTGTATTTTTTATTTTTTTCCTTTTTTTTTTCTCTTCTTTGTCTTTTTCATCAAGCCATCTTATTGGCAAGGACTAAGTTTTGTCATAAGGGACCTTCCAGGCCTTGAGCAGGCTCAAGCCAGCTGGGTGCTACAGTAACACAAATACTAGACAATAGTTCGTATCTTCTTGTGCCCACAAGAGTGAATCTGGGCCCAGACATTTCCCTTGTAGGAAAGTTCTTTAAAATGTATTCCAACTGCAATCCATATTTACTTAGTTCTCCCCCTCCAACGTCATATGATCTATAGAACTAAATAAAGCTTGAGGTTTTTTCTATATTCTTAATATCATACTGTATAAACCTAAAGCTGGTGTGTGCTGGGAATAGTCTAATAAATTGTTTAGTGCAAATCTCAGCAACTGTGGAAAAAACATTTTTGGGCTAGTTCTGTGGAACTTTTCTTCAAAAATTAAGACAAAAACCACCAGAAATAACATTAAAAAATACATCAAGGAACTGATGTCCAGTCATTTTTTTTCCAAACAATCAACATAACTGAGGTCGAGTGTATGTGCTAAAAATAACGTTTTTTCTTACAAACAATAGTCATATCTATTTAATTAAAACTAGTTTGAAAAGTAATTTATGTAACCTGACAGAAACTTCTTGGTGGATATTCTTCAGTGGTTCAGATACAGTTTACAATTTTTAATTGTAAGTTTACAAATTCAACCAAACCAACATAATCTGACTTAATTTGAATTTGGACTCCACCTAGGAATTGTACGATGCCACTCAAAATACTCAGTTGTTTCAGACATAAAAGAGTACGGCTCTGTGCATAGACATGACATGGGTATAAGCTTAGTCAGGGGAGATTCAGGTTGGATGTTAGGAAGTATTTCTTCTCTGAAAGGGTTGTCAGCCACTGGAATAAGCTGCCCAGGGAGGTGGTTGAGTCCTCATCCCTGGATGTGTTTAAGAAAAGGGTGGATGAACTACTTAGGGATATGGTTTAATGGGAGATTTGGGACGGTTGGACTGGATGATCTCTAAGGTCTTTTCCAACCTAGAAAATCTATGTAATCTATGAAATCTATGAAATCTATGACTTAAGGCACTTAGAATTTTAGTCAATACTTTGACCACAGCCTCCTAAGAATTAATTTTTATGAGCTCCATATGCCAGAAGAACTTGTTGTAAGATCCCTCCCCTACAATAGAGAGGCCAGAGGGAAAGGTTACCCCATTGAGTTGGACCTACTGTTTATGGCTTATTTTTTTACTTCCTTCTGTACAGAGACCCACAACAGTAAGTCTGACCCAGAGTTCAGCATAGTTCTCATCTGTACAACTCAGATCCAAAACTTTATTCAGATCTTAAGGCATTTTTTTCATATAACTTTAAATATTTAGATTATATTGAAGACTTAATAATGAGACTAATAGGAGTTGATAAGAGATAAGTGGAGAGATTTCAGTTCAACCAGAGAAGAAAGTTCCTAGCTTTGACTGACAAAAGCTGGATGCAGCCTTATTATCGGCAGCATTAACTCATCAAAACAGAAGAGAGCCTGAAATTTCTATTGACCGGCTGCTAATTCCAGGAATATTAATACAGGCAGAAATAAAAAGAACATGAGCTGAAATTCAAATTATTTCTGACATTCATGAAAAACCTAGTCATAATAGCTTGTCAGGAAAGGAAGAATTTGCATTCTGTGGAGTATTGATGCAAAAAGTTTGCCCTTACAGAGGATCTCATTTAACTTATTATTTTTTATTATGATTTTAAACTTGTTGTTTATTGCTTAAACTTTACTGTATTTTTTCCCCATACTTTTGTGAAATTTATGTTTACAGTTTCAAATTCAATAACCAAACTGGAAAAACCCAAGATGTTAAATAAAACTTAGCTCAATAGATGAAAAATATTTGCCATATTTCTATTGCAAAAACAAACTTCTGGGGGAAAAAAATAATGTGCCATGGAAAAACATCCTAACTACAAAAATGTCCATTTCAAACATGAACCCCTTATAATCACTGAGACACTGAACAGGAATGTTGTGTGTTGCTCCAGTATTACCACAGCATTAATAAATGTCCAGAGCACTGTAAGTTGAGTTCTGTATGCATAAAGCTAGTTAACGTTTTTAGTAACACTTTGTGCAGAAAGCATCTCATTTTCATCTGGGAAATTTCACAGCCTAATGTTTAATATTTCCACTAAATTTTAGGACAAATGAGGTGGAAGAATGTGGAAACTCACTATTTATAGAAAACATACCATGTCAAGGCTGCTTCCAGTGGCAACCTTGGGCTTTTTCCCTTCCCGCTTAAAACACACAGTCAATCCCTGAGTAGATGGGATTTTCTTTCAAAGGTCTCACTACCTTTCTCAAAGAAAAAGTGATAAAGAAAAAAGACATGGGGACAAACCTTTCATTTTAATTAATCTCCAAAGTTTCTGTCCAATGGTATAGAAACTGAGAGATTTGGCCTTTCTTGAGTGGTCACAGAGGAGAGGTAGATAAGGGGTAGGTTTCAACAGATGTAACTGTAGTACTCTTGTCTTACCTCTTTCCTTGCTGAAAAGGCCAGTTTGGAGAAAAAAAAAAAGAAGAGAAACAGGAAAAATAAACACCAGATACACTTAGAAGCATTTCACAGTGGCAGTTCCTGGTATATGCTACCATAACACTAACAGCTTCTCTATTGTGGAATATTAATGTAGGGGTCAACTCAGATTTTTCAAACTAAAGTTAGTTACCCAGCTTAGCTAGTCACTTAATGCTCTTCTTTAGTCACTGGAGGGACACACACACTTCCCAAGATGATTGTTTCCATTGCAAACAAGTGCTTAAGACATGCAGGATGAAGCATCTGGGGCAACCCCAGCAGGGACTCCACCATGATGGGCCATCAAGATCCCTCAGGGCCTCCAACAGAGACCATCAGGACTCTCTGCCTCTTCCCGAGGGAATCTAGAAAGTCTACACTTGACATTACTCTTTAGGCAGCACTATGGGATAAATTCGCATTTCAGGTGAAGAAAAAGAAGGAAACAGAGGCATGGAGGAAGAAACTGTCACAACTCAGTGCAATAAGCACTACAGTAAGTAAACAGCCATCCTACTCAGGCTGTGTGGGGAGTCCTAATAAAGACAAATAGGACTGCTGCCTGGCATGGTACATGAAAAATAGCTTCAGCATTTCACTGAATCATAATAGTTCACCTAATGTAACGACTGCAGAGAAAAGTTATCTGATCTAAAGGAGCGTTTTATCTATGTGGGATATTTTTTTCATCCCAAAAACTGTCAGAATCACCAGCCACCTGAATCCCAGAACCTATTCATTTGAGTTGAAGCACCAAGCATCATAAGCGTCTTGCCTGTCCTTTGTGTTCAACATGAAAAAGTGTCTCACACCAAAAACAAGCAAAGTGCCAATCTTGCAAGTCAAACCAAGCTTAATTTAAGGGCTTTCAATAGGTTTTTGATCAGTTTTAGATTTAACCCTACGCATCTTTCACAAGCTCTTTTAGGACAGAAGTAATGAATTAACTGTATTCCTTTCATACACACCTATCTCAGCACCTGCACCAGGATGGAAAGAGTAAATCCTCTTCTTCTGTCCAAAAAGGAGAAACATTTCAACATTAGAAAAGGAATCCCTTGGCACAGCTATCACATAGGTCTATCCAGTGGTATTCAAGAACAACTTAGTTTCACAATGGGCTAGTTTTTGTGCCAAGGCAATTCTGGCCATTGACAGTGTACACAATGATGGAAAATATAATCTTTGTAAAAATTCCTCAAGTGGAATATATAAATAAGTTAACAGAAGACACACTCTTTAAAGGGTATTCAGGGGATTCTCTCTTTTCTTTTTGTATTGGAAAATTAGTCATATTATCCTCTTTCAAAAGATCCAAGCCACTGGTTTTCCTTTAACAGCAGCTCTACAGGTACAATGAACTGAATCAGTACATAAAGTTACCACTCTTCCCCTGGGAAGACAGCTGAAATCACACGCCAATTAAAATCTTTCAATGTGTTCACCTAATAGCAAAATATTACAGCAGCCTACACAGCCCAGTAGTGTTCCATATATAAAAATAGCTTTCCAGAAATAACTACTCTGCTGTATTGGACTACCGAATTTCCCAGAGGACCAGTTACTGTTGTTTTATCTGTTAACACGCTTGCTGTAGAGTGAAAGTACTGAACTCGAATACATTAGCAGTAGTTTGCTTGTTGCCTACAAACAGCATTTAAGCAACAGTAACACTGCTTTAGACTTGAAAGGCTTTCGCTTTTGAAATTTTGGCAAGTTGTTGGAATAATTCTGTGCTCCATTCCCAGTGCATAAATCTCAACACAGTGGGTATATATTCTTAGTCAAATTACTGTGAGAGAAGGAAGTCTTGCAGTTGTCTGAACGCAATGAGTTTGGCAAGATAGCTCTATTATTGTACTTTTTAATCCAACATTTTTTTTCACTGCTCAGCAAGAGCAAGTAATCAGAACAGAAAGTGATTCCAAAATGTAAATTAGGGTGTCTGATGTAGGGATCCAGTACATATAAAAAGTCTCATATCGAAAACATTTCCTTTTCTAGTTCACTGCTGGTAATCAAGCCTTTGAAATTAAAGAACTGTTTTTCTAATCCTGGTGTTATTTTAGTGTTTCTTTTAAGAATGCAGCACGTGGGCACACACACATAACTTTGTTTAGAGGTTGCAGTTTCTATTAAATTTAATTACTTCTTTCTGTGACTTTAAATCTAGGGTAGCTTGAAAGCAAGGGCAGTTTCTATTAAATACCATAGTTTTTACAGAAACGTATATGTTAAAAACATCTGGCAGAGGTGTGGCTACAAATGAAGTCTTTCATTGAGGTGCAGCACTACTAAATGAAAATACAGGGAACAGGACTAATGTCAAGGCATCTCAGCGCTAACAGTTTAGAGTTTTAGCCTAATGAAGCACACATTCAAAACAGTTAAGACCACAGATCCTTCAATCATTGCATCTTGAAAATGTCATTACAATTTTTCTAACAAGAGTGTTAAGAGTTCAGAATCTGCAAGGTCAAACCTTCAAGTAATGTTGACAGGGGTTGCTTAAAATTTCATTCAGCCCTCTTCAATATTTATTCTGGCATAGGAATTTCAGGTTACGGTAATTAAATAAAATGGAATTAAGAATATGAGTTAAGCATATACTCTTAAAAGTTCAGAATACATTATTTAGAGGATGCCTCTCAATGTTGCTTAATCATTAATTTATAGAAAAGGGAGTAGTTAATGTGCATGTAACATCACTGAAGCATACAGACTAGAAAAGATGAAAGTATTTCACTCAATAAGGAAGAATGGATCACTATGCTAACAGAGATTCACTGAACTCAGTAAAGATTCTAATATAGATCTGATTGCAGAAGTTGAGCTCCAATTCCTGCTTTCACACAGTGCCATGTGAGACAGGGAAAAGATTTGACCTCTATCCAACATATTACTAGAATCTCTATATATCCAGGAACATGTATTGCTTCACTGACTGCTGTAGCTATGTACAGACACTATTATTATTTATTATTTGCATTATGGTAGCTGCCATCAAGGACCAGGGCTTTAGTGAGCTAGTCATTACAGAGACATTTACAGAGCTCACAGTTTTCATGAGAGACAGTATATCAGAAGAGACAAGCATGATTGGGAAGGATGACGTTACAAATGGGCAAATCGAGCAGGGAAGTCTGCTGAAGTCACCACACTCATTGTTTCTGTGTGCAAAGTTACAATCATCCTAAAGCATGTTAGACAGAAAGGAAGAAGACACACCTACGCATAGGAGATTGTAAGTATTCTTGTTTAAGCAAATTGCATATCATTTCTAAGATTTTTTTTTCACATTTCTGCACACTTTTTATTCTTGTATGGAGGGTTTTTTTCTAAACTCATTTCAATTTTAACAGCTAGTGATAGGAATCTGGGTCATGGAATGAAAGAATCAGTCGTAGCCACCTAAATTAATTTTTCTATGTGGCACTATATTTTTCCTTGATTTATTATCATTATGCACATAACAGTTTTGAAAAGAAAGTAACATTGGATTACTGAGAGAAACAAATACCAAACACCATATATGAAACAGGCATCTATTTCCTGTTTGTGTTTAATAAGAAAGTAGATGCTGAACAAAAAGACATTTAGCCTTGAACCAAACAATGCTTCTGGGAACAGATGATCATTATTCTGTTCAATGTGATCTTGAAAGTTAGGCATTTGCCGTGAATACAGGGCGAAGCAAAAAGGATGTCTTTCGAGTGAAACAATATGCTTCTGGAACAAAATTGTCAGCAATAAGGACTAGAAGCACGCAAAGAGTGGAGCTCTGCATTTGGTATCAGGTCAGCATAAGGAAAAAAATTTAAACTCGATAATTTTATTTATTAGAATTAGTAATGCTCTTTGACTATATTTTCAGCTATGCTTTAAGATGGTTAAAGGAGTTCAGGCTAAATCCCCAGATTTAAACTCTCTGAAGTATTAAGTGCATTTGAAAATAAAATTTTGATCCAGAACATAATTTCTGAACTTAACACATAAAATCAATAGAGTAACCCTTCAATCCAGGCACTGATGTACCAGTATAACCTTGATCTCATTTTAATTTTGCAGGCTTTGCCAAACACCAATTCTTATAAACTGTTTCAAGTATGATCTTCAGAACTTACTACCACCTTAGCTATGAAAACTAAAAATCAAGCTTCAAAAGTTATTTCAAATTGTCTTTATTGCAAGTATTCACTGTGCAAATGGAGTTAAAGTGATCCAAATCACCGAAAGTGACATTTTTAGATTCTGTCTTTTACCTTTTCTTTCAGATCTCACAATTACGCTTCATGCAATTTGGAAGCTTCAACAATAGATTTGTTTTAACTGTCTCCACAGCTAGAGAAATTTTTTCACCCTGCAAATTAATGACCTCATGAATGACTTCTACAGAAGGCAGAAAAATAAGCAAAATAAGGGGAAAAGAAAATAAAGTCAAACAGTACTTGGCAATGTTTCTTATTTTACAGTGAAACTCATTATATAAGATAACTGAGCTTCAACCATGATTCCTTGGTTATACAAAAATCCTAGATTTCATATTTTTGTTTAAATAAAAACGAAGAAATATTTGTGCTGCAAACTTTCCATTTGTGTAAAAATTATGGAAAATATATCTTGAAAAGGCTCAAATGCTGCACATCCTTCAAAATAACTCCAAGTATTTTTCACAATCCCACTGCTTTAAAGCTAAGACCATAATGAGAAAGGAAGGAAGTTTTGGAGAGAAAACGACTGATTTCAGTAGTTCGTTGATATCCCAGGACTTGGGTGTTTGAAAACATCGAAAATGATAAAGTAGAAGAGTTGCTGGCCAGGGTTAAACCATGACATATGTATTTGCAGAGATGTAACAAGAACCTTAAGATCTTTAGCAATATCAAAATATGGTTATTTCCATGGCCTTAAAAACTGATATCTAAATCAATTATATTTAGTCAGATCAGAGTAGAATAGCATCTTCAGCATTGGCTAAACCTCTACTGAATCACTTTCAGCCACATTCGTCTCTGCTATAACTTAATTGATATGAATTTTTCTACAGCTGCAATGCATGTTGGTCTTAGAATAGCACCTAAATTTAAATGTACAAAGCTTAACATTTTGTACTGGTTTTAATCCAGTACTAGACAAAGAAAGAAATTAGAAGAAGACTTACTCTCAGGTTTGCCAGTCTTTTGCTGGCAAAATTGCTGGCTGGTAAGTGAAATCTGATGTGACTAAGGGCAGAGAGAACTACTAAAAAGTGAGTTTCTAGCTTTCAGTAATTGAGAGTCTTAGCTGTAAATGGACAAAGCATTTATGTCCTTGGACTTTTTCCTAATACGTATTCCAAATTCCCAAAATACAAATTCTGGTGCGGGATCTGAAAAAGTCATATAAAATCAAGTTCCAGGTTCATAATTCAGCCGAGTTAGGATCACTTATTATTTTATGTTTGTGATTAATAATTGTACTGAATTTACATACCCTTGTACTAAATCTACATACATCAGCTCTGAGTCTCGCGAGAGCATTCTGCTTGCATTTCCACTTTCTCCTCTTGCTGATGCTTGCTTCTCACAGGTTTCACAGAAGGCTCTCTGTTCCTTACTAAAGATCTCAGACTCACGTATCAAGTCTATTAGTGATAACCTTGAACTCTCTCTGCACTTGAGAATGTGCATGGCCTATCCAGAAACTTTTTCATATGTTTCATTACCTTTGCCAACTTCTGCATTGGTTTTACTAAGAGCACTGGAGTCAGGTGTGAACCAATAAACGTTTTTAAACAAATGCTTTTCTTCATTTCTTTTCCCCTCTGGGTCTATACTCAGACTGTTGCATGAATTACTGGGTGTATCCTGCTGTTATTGCCATTTATGGAAGTACTGTCATCTACTTCCCTGCAACCTGGATCAGACTACAAGTTATATAACTGAACATTTCTGCAGGGAGGAGAATATTTTACTGTTAGAGAATACAACTTCCTCACATAGTTCAAAACAAAGCTAGGTATGAACAAATAAAAATAAATACTTAATTCTTATTATAATTCCTTGTCCTCATGATACGGTGACCTCTAATAGCCATTTACTGTTGTCTTACAACAAAGAAAGTGTAAAAATTACTCCCCAGAATTGTTGACCATTTGCCTCTAGGAAATGCCATAAAACATGAGCTCCCAATCGGGAGTGGAAACTTAAAAGTAACTCTATGCTGCTTTTTGTCTCTAAAATTAATAAATCCTAAATTCTGGCAGGAAAGAAATTAATAATGTGACTTGTTTTCAAGTTCCTCTAGATTGCTGTGTTGTTGGGTGGTTGCCCTGACATCACAGCATTTTGCTAGAATTTTAAGCCTTCCATTTACTCATTCCATGCAGCATAGGAGCATATCGTTGCTTCCTCTAGTAAAATCTTTTCCTCAGTGAACTTCTGGCACCAATAAGTTGCAGATATACAAGTGCTGTAATGGAAAACATCTGGTTCACTTGGTAGGAAAAAAGAAGAAAATGAATGTATATGAAGATCCTCTTGAAACTTTGAACTGTGACAGCATTTGTGTTCCATTGAGAATTGCAGCAATCTTCTTTTCTTTGCATTTATTTGAGATCTTAAAAACTCGTGTGATAAGTAAAGTATTTTAATAAAATTCCTGTTGACATGATATTTCATTTTCTAGGAAGACATGTTTGTCAAGAAAGAGGATTATAACATTTTTTCATATCACTTCTTTGTTTGACGGATATGTTATCACTGGTACAAGAATGATTTCAAAGAGAAGGGTAAAAGTTGGCTTACCAAAAATATCAAAAATTGAAGAGAGCATTTAAATAGTGCTGGATTAAGGCAACTGAGAATGTATGAAAGCAGGGGAAAGTGAGAGACTGGAATATGAGAAAATTGAACCCCCCTGGAAATACAGAGGAAATTATCAAAGGGATTCAACAACGAAGGTAATGAGGGACAGATAAGACAACTTTATGGCAGCATTTCGGAGACTGCATTCTAAAAGGCAAGAAATTGCTGTAACGTGGGACCACAATAGGTCCGTGTAGTAAGGGTAATGAAGGATGTAGGGATATTTTTATGAGAAATCAAGTGTAACATGTAATTCAAATGCTTTGGCAGAGTTCATTCTGCAGTTAAATTACGTTCTCATACAAGCTAGGGAAGCTTGAGTATTGCCTTCAAGCAGATATAAAGGCATATATTTTATTTGTTGTGCATCTTAAACATTAAGATTTTATTTAACAATTCACTTAACCATTGACCTTTTCATTATTCGGAGAAAAAATACCACTTTCTCATTCACTTTTAAAAACTGACAAGGATTAAAGTGATGCGTCCACAACTAATATGCATATATGTGTGCAGCAGAAATTTCTGAGGACTGCCCTGAAAAACATTTGAGAATCAAGCAATCATGTAACTGAAGGCTTATACGAGGCAAGTAGATTACAAAAAGATAAACAACACTATATTCTGAGCAAATGACTCATAAACAGTCCATAAGGAATACTACAATAAAACAATATCAATTAGTGAGCAAGATCGAAACTCATTCACACAGAAAAATAAGTTTACTGAGTAACTTACACCAGTCTAGTGGGTTATCTGTATGTGTATATTTGTATTAATGAAAAACTAACATCTCTACCTTTTCTTTCTCCTTTGTGAAGGGCAAACATAGCTACAGATCTTTCTGCAATAGAAATTTTTGAGGGCCCAGCATAAGGAGCAAATGTCCAAGAGAGAGAGGTGAGAGTCTACGGTGACTCATCGCTACAATGCAAAGAAATAATGAGGTGGATCAAGAGAATGCAGAAAGAAGAAAGTTAAGAGACCTTGCAGATGCTAAATAGGCAGTATCACAGGCAGTGGCAATGTGAGATGGAGAGGAGATGATAAGTAAAGCAGAAGACACCATAGCAGCATTCAGAGGTCTTGAATAAATTGATAACAAAGAACTGCACAAAAAGCAGAAGCAAGAACACATGAATAATGGTAATTCTAAATAAACAGTAAAATAACGTAGGCAAAAAATGCAGAAAATATATGGTTTAAGATCTATTTACAAAGACAGAAAGAAAGCAATAGGAAAAGAAAGTACATTATCTTCCATTAGGAGTAAGTGGATGGAAAATACAGATCAATTATTTAAGGGGGAACGTGAAAAAATAATAATGCTAATAAAGTAAAAATATTTACTGTGGTTTTGGTATGAGTCTTTGGACAAAATGATCAATAGCATCCATGCCTGTAATGCAAACTTTATAATAGGGCATCTTAGGCCAGCAGAGGAAAGAACAGGTTACAGAATACTTAGAACAATGAGATGTCTTCAAAACAGTAAGTGGGCTAGATTTCAATCCACTGTTTTAAAGGAAGTAGCAAAAGTGATCCCTGAATAGTTTTAAATTAATTATCTAAGAGAAATTGAGAGGAGAGAGACAGAGGTGACAGTAAAC
This sequence comes from Tauraco erythrolophus, assembly GCF_009769465.1. Lineage (NCBI taxonomy): Eukaryota > Metazoa > Chordata > Aves > Musophagiformes > Musophagidae > Tauraco > Tauraco erythrolophus. The sequence continues at coordinate 46,514,433 of NC_141466.1, read as the reverse complement.
ACTGGAGGACTGGAGAATAGTAAATAGTCTTTTTTCTTCAGAATGAGGAAAAAGTAGAATTGTATCTAATGAACCCAGAAATATATTGTGGAAAAGTATTAAACAATCATTTAATTAGCCCCTGAAGGAAATATGATGGGAAACATCTCAAAAAGAAGTACAAAAGCATACCCTGTCAAAATCATCTCATCTTCTTTGACACCGTTGAGTCAATAGGGAAAGCAAAAGATATTTCACATCTTTACTATGGAAATGCATTGCAGCTAAAATTATCTTACAGTGGTGAAGAGACTGGACAAAAAAACCTGATCAAAGTGTAGTGTTCAGTAGTTTCTGGCTATCTTTGGAGGCTGTACCTATCATTCTTTTATAGGCCTGTTCTGGGTTTTCACTAATAGCTTGAATGCTGGAGGAGAGAGCACACAAAAAAAAACCTGCACTAACAGCAAGCTGGGTGAGTAGGAAGCACTTTAGGAATAGCAACTACTTTCAAAATTATTTTGCTCAATTGACGAAACAATCTGAAGTTAGTAAGATAAAACTAAAAAGGAAAAAAAAAAAGATAAAATGGGGACTAACTTAGCTAGGAAAGAGCTCCATAGAAAAAGCTTGGGGCTAATAATGGGTTGTAAGTATAATAGAAGGCTAAAAGTAGTTCAATAAATGTTTTAATCTAACATAAAATAGACATGGCACTGCAAGGAAGAGCCTTGCTCTCCTGCTGCCACATCCTTCTCCCTTTTGCAATGGAAAAACAGCATAGCAATCCTGTACACCATAGCAAAGAAGCAATGCAAGCGACAAATAACGTTTTCTGGCAGATTATTTTTCATCTCAGAGAAGAGAGATGTGGACAGAGAGAGAGGGAGGCCGCAGCAGGACTGACTTATTTCGAGTTAAAATTTATTCACATTTTAAGCTGGGTTCACAATGTGATACATTTTAGAAAAAGTGGTGTGGGATGTCCTGAGAGGAGCACTGGACGCAGGACAACAGATGTAGCAAGTCTGACCAGTGAGCACCTGCTCTCCAGCCCTCCAACCCTCCACTGCAGTTCAGGAAAGTACAGGATGGCCCATCTAAGAAAGGGGTAAATGATGTGGCAGGAGTCCAGAGCAGTGCAGTGAAGATAAGAGTCTTTGAAAGGAGTGAGGATCATCTAGCATTGATGGGATTGGGGCTGGATCAGCATCTTATAGTCTTGGTCTGCTGGATCCTATTTCAAGTTGCTCAGGTTCCTTCTAGGTATGTATTTCAGAATTTTAAAATGTTTGGGTTTTTTCTGAAAAATCATTTCAATTTTTAATTTATAAAAACTGTATACGTGCTTTATCATGTTCTGTTATGCCCATTCTAAGTAACACAGCAATGTCCACCAACTGTCCAGGTAGCTATGAGTTACATTCCAGTAGTCTGTAGAAATAATTTAGTCTCATATATGTTTTTTCATTTCCTGAATGGTTTTGCAAAGGTTTCAAGATGAAAAACCTAAACACTTGAATAAAGAATTTAAGCTATTTTCAAATCAGGCTATTTTTAATTGTTTTTAAGAACAGAGGTGCTGGCAAAATTTCCATAACAAAGACTTGAAAATGACAGACTTAACAGCATAGTTACCAGAAAGCTTCAGAGAAGACAGTGGTATGGGCAGAATCATGACTTTTTGACTTTTGCTGTTGCTAAGAGTAGATTCAAAAAGCTGTTGAAATAATGGCTCCAACATTCCACTGAAAGGTAGTCTGCTGCCACCAGATAAACTTCTTGGATAAAAAATCAATAGCAGTTGCCTGGAAAGATTTTTCTGTGAAACCTGTGTAGTTAATTTTTAGTTCATTTGTGGGACAGATGGAAAAGACAAAAAAAAGGACAAGGCCTTTGATACAGTCCCCCACAACACCCTTCTCTCTAAATAAGAGAGATACAGACTTGATGGATGGACTGTTCAGTGGATGAGGAATTGTTTGGATGGTCGTATCCAGAGAGTAGTGGTAAACAGCGAGCCAATCCAGAGATCGATGACAAGTGGTGTCCCTCAGGGGTCTATACTGGGACCATTACTGTTTAATATTATGATCAATGACATAGTGGAATCGAGTGCACCCTCAGCAAGTTTGCAGACAACATCAAGATAAATGGTGCGATTGACATGTCTGAAAGATGGGATGCCATCCAGAGGGACCTGGACAAGCTTGAGAAGTGGGCCCATGTGAACCTTATGAGGTTCAAAAAGGCCAATTGCAACTGCACATGGGTCAGGGCAACTCCTGATATCAATACAGGCTGGGGGATGAAGAGAGCAGCCCTGAGGAGATCAGGCCCCGTCAACATGGGTTTATGAAAAGCAGGTCTTGCCAATCAAACCTGATCACCTTCTATGATGGGGTGACCCACCTGGTTGACTAGGGAAGGGCTGTGGATGTAGTTTTCCTTGATCTCAGTAAAGCCTTTGATACAGTTTCTCATAGTGTTCTGGTTGAGAAACTGATAACTGCTGGCCTGGATAGGTACACCCTCCTTTGGGTTAAAAACTGGCTGGATGGCTGGGCCCAAAGAGTGGTGGTAAATGGGGCTAAATCCGGCTGGAGGCCGGTCACCAGTGGGGTTCCCCAGGGCTCAGTGCTGGGTCCAGTTCTGTTTAACATCTTTATCAATGACCTGGATGAGGGGATTGAATGTACCCTCAGTAAATTTGCGGACGACACCAAGCTGGGAGGCTGTGTCGATCTGCTCGAGGGTAGGGAGGCCCTTCAGAGGGATTTGAACAGACTGGATCGTTGGGCTGAGGCCAATGGCATGAGCTTTAATAAGGCCAAGTGCAGAGTCCTTCACTTGGGGTACAAAAACCTCAAGCATCACTATAGGCTCGGGGAAGAGTGGCTGGAGAGCTGCCTGGCGGAGAAGGACCTGGGGGTCTTGGTTGACTACCGGCTTGATATGAGCCAGCAGTGTGCCCAGGTGGCCAAAAAGGCCAATGGGATACTGGCGTGTATCAAGAATAGTGTAACCAGCAGGAACAGGGAAGTGATCCTGCCCCTGTACTCGGCACTGGTGAGGCCGCACCTGGAATATTGTGTCCAGTTTTGGGCCCCTCGCTTTAAGAGAGATATTGAGCTCCTGGAGCGAGTCCAAAGAAGGGCGACTAAACCGGTCAAGGGGCTGGAAAATAAAACTTATGAGGAGCGGCTGAGGGATTTGGGGCTGTTTAGCCTGCAGAAGAGGAGGCTGAGGGGAGACCTGATTACGGGCTACAAATACTTGAGAAGGGATGGTGGGGGGGTGAGGGAAGGGCTCTTTACATTAGTGATGGGTGATAGAACAAGAGGAAATGGGTATAAGCTTAGTCAGGGGAGATTCAGGTTGGATGTTAGAAAGTATTTCTTCTCTGAAAGGGTTGTTAGCCACTGGAATAAGCTGCCCAGGGAGGTGGTTGAGTCCCCATCCCTGGATGTGTTTAAGAAAAGGGTGGATGAACTACTTAGGGGTATGGTTTAATGGGAGATTAGGGACGGTTGGACTGGATGATCTCTAAGGTCTTTTCCAACCTAGAAAATCTATGAAATTTATGAAAGTTGGGGGTACTGGTGGATGTAAAGCTGGACAGGAGCTGGCAACGTGCACTCGCAGCCCAGAACACCAACTGTATTCTGGGCTGCACCCAAAGAAGCATGGCGAGCAGGTTGAGGGAGGTGATTCTACCCCTCTACTCTGCTCTCATGAGACCCCGCCTGGAATACTGCATTCAGCTCTGGAGTCCCCAACACAAGAAGGACATGGAGCTGCTGGAGTGAGTCCAGAGGAGGGCCACAAAGATGATCAGAGGGATGGAACACCTCTCCTGTGAGGAAAGGCTGAGAGAGTTGGGGTTGTTTAGCCTGGAGATGACAAGGCTCTGGGATACCTTATTGCATCCTTTCAATAACTAAAGAGGGCTTATAAGAAAGATGAGGATAGAATTTTTAGTAAGGCCTGTTGCTATAGGGCAAGGAGTAATGGTTTTAAACTAAAAGAGGGTAGTTTTAGACTAGATATAAAGAAGAAATTTTTTACAATGAGGGTGGTGAAACACTGGAACAAGTTGCCCAGAGAGGTGGTAGATGTCCCATCCCTGGAGACATTCAAGGTTGGACTGGACAGGGCTCTGAGTAACCAGATCTAGTGGTAGACTAGATGACCTTTAAAGGTCCCTTCCAGTCCAAACTATTCTATTCTATGGTATTATGAGAATGCTAACAGGCCTCCTAGGGAGGGCAGGGAGGAGCAGTTTTGGGTCTTGAGAACAGCCATCCTGTCATCTGCTCATACCTACTGTAAAAACTGGATTGATTCACATAAGGATCACATTTAAGCTACCAAGGATTCTGAAGAGAAAATGAAGTGGTTGCATGCTATGGAAGAGATTCCCTTCAAATGCCACTGTTTTAACAGTACATGGACATTAAGGGTCAGGCATGCCTAAGACTAAAGTACAATCTTTTCATACTTCATGATGAAGAGACTGAAAAACTTTTAAATTAAAGATGTGACATACATTTATCTCACATGATTAACTTGCCATCACAGCAATAAGAGCGTGGAGAGTGCAGCACATGATGCTTGTTCTGACTTGCAAAGCTGTTGTTAACCTTCTTAGTGTCCGAAAGAAATCCTTTCTTTTTTTTAAGAGAGTATAACAGTTTTAAATTCAAGTAGAAAAAAAATAAATCTTATTCCTTACTGATTTTACTGGAAAGAATGATTTAGGCCATTGTAAACATAGAAAATGTCTATCATTTTCTCTAATCCTAAAAGAATATTAATTTTAAATGTTGGATTTGCTTTTTTGGAGACTCATCACTGTAAAGTTTGTTCTCTAAGAACAGCCCACATATGGAACACATTATTATGCATCTTAGTTGAGTCTTGATAGAGTCTAGTGATGTCTATTTGATAGTTTGCTATAGAATAAGTAGAAAATGCATACGAAACAATAATATAATACTTCAGCCGTCAGTCTGCATGCAGCAATTCTAGACTGGGTTTCTAACAGTCCTCGTTCCAATTTCACACTTTAATTTACCTCTACTATGATCCAAAGTTTTGCATAGAAGGGTGAAAAGAAAACATTTTCCTCCTCTCCACCCCACTGTGTGGTATCTTAGTTGCCAGCTAGGCTAAACCACAACAATAAGACACCAAAAAATAGAAGAAATCATCAATTTGCGCAATACTCCAGATGTATGGAATGAATGGATTGTGAAGTTCTAGGAGTACAGAATTCTAGCTTTGATCATCCTTAACTGCTTTCTATTTTATTTCCTCAAATTTTAAAAAATAAAATAAAAATCTACTGACATTGTCCTTGGAAATGTCCTCTATGAATCACATGAAAATTCTGAAATTTTCTAAAATTTTCAGATAGTACCATACACCCACTATATCCTATGAATTTTCACAATAAATTTGAATTCAATCTTCCACATCATCAGTAACAACTTCTTCTGCAAAGTGGTAAGTAAATGGATGCCTAGCTTTATCTGTTACTCTTTATTACACTTTTCAGCATGAGGGAGACTGTGAGGTGGTTCAGAAATCACAGAATGGTTTGGGTTGGAAGGGACTTTAAAAATCATCTAGTTCTACCGACTCTGCTTGTACTATATTTTCCTCTTACATACTATGCTAAAGAAAAAAAATTCCATACTTCCATCTGTTGGCTAATTTTAAAAGACAATATGCCATAATGGAATTACTTCTCTACTCGTTAGCATCCCACTTCAGAATAGCGTAGTTATGTTCAACTTACTGGCTTTGATGGCTAAAAATCTGGGAAATTTGCACTCTCTTTTGTGAGGGGAAAAAAAAAAAAGGAAAAAAAAAAAAGACAGAAGAAAAGAAAGGCTTATGAACTTCCCTAAGGAAAAGAGACAGAAAAACAGTGAATCACATCTCCCACTTCACTACAAAGTGAGGTAGATAAGTATATTTTGAGGGTTCTTTCTCCAATTCCTGTTTCTGTAATTTTAACTTTGAAGTACAGGAAAAGTAACTTCAGCAATGCCTGATATAAAAAGCATACTTAATCACATAAGATAGTTCAATGCTTTTTTGGCTATTGTTGACAACTCTGCAACAAGCTATTCTATTGGCAACTGTGAGGGCTGGATCAATACTTATCTTAGTACTAATGCTTTGCTTAGATGGAAGCAGAATGAAAAGTCATTCTTGCCCCTTTAATGAAGGAAACAGTGAAACAAATAGAAGGAAAACCAGAAGTTTTATTAATGATAAATATTCATCAAGCTAATGATTACCATAATACTGTTGAGTATTATAATAGTATTAAATATTCTCACCGGAGAGTCGCTGGGGTTTTAGAGAAGAAAGTGTCTCACTCCTCTCCTTCTCCAAACCTCTCGCTGCCCGGGTGCTCTCCCTGGGGGTGCCCTGTGTCTGAAAGTAAAGGAAGCTACATGAAGGCAGCTGCAAAGCAAGGTGCTCACAGTCCCCAGAAACTGCCCCACTCCCCGCCACCAGCACCAATCCCCCCACGAACCCATTAGTGGGAGAGCTCTGCTCGGCCGTTTGGTGCTGGCACTTGCTCTCAGGGAGGGCAAGGAGGAGAGCTGGGAAAACAGGTTTAGGAAGAAAGAGGTGAGAGCACAACGTGGTGGCTAATAACTATTTTGCACTAAAAGAAGGTTTCCTTGGATCCGTGCAGGTAGTTCGCAGGTCCACTCTCCCTTCAGTGAAGAGAGCGCAAGTGATTTTGAGTTAGTAACTCTGCATCATTTCTTCGCGACTGCTTTGAGCTGAGCTGGAAAAACCAAAATGTAGTTCAAACTCCCATCTCTGGAGGTCATTCCAAGAAAGTGTCTACTATGGGATTTCCTGGACAAAAAGTAGCTTGAACTTTGACTAATGTGAAGTTTTTATGGGTGATAAGGAACTTGATCTTGCACAGTACTACTTCATAAAACCCTCCTGTTTTCCTCTGGGTGAAATACCCAGACTTCTGGATCATTCGGTAAGATGACATGACCGTGTCAATCAGCTTGGTATCTTTTAAAAATTCATAAAAGCTTATTAAAATTGTGAAAAGCAATAGTTGCTCTCTAACTTCAGCAGAGACTTTGTTGCCTTGAAGTCACCAGCAAGAATTCTGGAGCAGAAGTATCTTAGGGATAGCGCTGAAGTAATAAATGGATAATGATGACTTTTGCATGATCTCCCATGTTTTCCAGTAAATTTCTTTCTAATGTTCTTCTTAGAGAACTATATAAGAGCTCTGTATTTCAGTTGATACTGTTTGTATTCCTTTGCATTGGAATTATTTTATGAAATAAAGATCTTATCTGGGTACAGTCTGCTCTCAAAATGCATTGACTCTTGGGCAGAGCTAACATATATTCTGCAATCTGAATGACAAGGGCTTTACTAGCATTTTATTAGGAATAGATAAAAGACAGCACTGACAATTTTCAGTCTGACATGTCACCTTTTTCTTGGGTAACAGAACAGTAATTGTACCACTATAATCAAGTGGTGCGGTCTCATATTCCCAAATGGATACAAATCACAGTTTAAGCCCATGAATAAATGCTCCAGCACCATAATGAAGAGGAGTAAGAGGCAATGCCTTTATGGTCTGGTGAGTGGTGGCTCGAGCTGATGTACAGCTTTTTGATTTCTTCTGAAGATGGTGGTGCTGCTAGTGCTTGAATTGTTTCTGCCTGTGTTTTTTTTTTTTCTCAATTGCCCTCTGTAGAAGGTTAATAGTAGGTTTAGAATGCCAAAGTTTTCTAGCCAGTGAATCACAATTTCAGATTTGTCAGTTAGTGATGTGAAACCAGCTGCTATTTTAAGTGGAACACTTACACTTCCCCCCCGCCTCACTCCACAGATGCTCTTCAGTTGTATGAAGAAATTGATCATTTTGTCTCTTCTGCAAGTCTTCAGAATGTCACTAATTTCTTATTTACCATGAATTTTTCATCCTGTGTAAGTTACACTGTAGAAGCATTACAGCTACCCTATATGCTCTGCACTGATGTCACAGCTGGATCATGAAAGAATGAACAATATCTAGCACAGAATTAAAATTCATAAGTATGGAACGTGTCGTAAACATTAAACTGCATCCTGTCTGTAAATATTCTGTAATGAAGCTGTGAATTAGTATACTTAAGTTAGTTCCAGGTTAAAAATTCATTCCTCCTAATATGAAGAACAACTTATAGACAGATTAGTAAAACCAAGCTGATTTTACAATTATTGTTTTCTTCTGACAGTCATGTTATTTACGTTTTGTGTTTCCCTCGACCTAGACAACTTTTATTACCAAATGTCAGCCTGAAGCAGCTGCAGAGAGTCAGCATCTCAGATTTGCATTGGTTTCTTTCTATCTTCTGGGGCTTTTGTGCTCTCTGCTGCACATTACAAATATTAGCATAAAGAAAAAATATGAAGTTTTAGACATTTTGATCATCCTCAGGAGGAGTCACTGTCAACAAGATTTGGTCAAAACCTTTCAAATCTCAGAATGAAGAGGCAAAAGCCTGTCACTACAGAATACTGACATTTTTAAGCCCGCTTGCTCATCTCTTTTTTCACCCCTATCATTATGATACTACATCATATATGCTCCTCTGATCTCAAGTTTCCCCGTGCTCACAGATCATCCTACATTCAGCTTTTGATAGGTCATTGCAACAGCGTGGAATATGGCCATAGTTCAGCAGCTACAGAAGTGTCACTTTTATAGGTAATGGAAAGATGACTACTTTAAAATAAGATCTGACTCCACTAAAAGAGCCACGATTTAACTGGTTAATTAAGGAAAATGTGAAACTGTGTTCTCAAAATTCTAATTAAAAAATGATGACACTTAGCTAGCTTCTTCATGCTTCAGGAAGACCATTATAACCAGTTACTCAGCCTGAAATAAGTCTCTGCACTGTGTAAGAAAAAAAAGATCTTGTAAGTGGTGAGATCCACGTACTGTATTTCCATTGTTGCTACATCTTACCTTGTGTTCCAAATCGTGTATCAGTAGCACGTAGTTGAAGTACATCAGCTTAGAGATTTTAAAGTATCCTTCAAAATACTCTCTAGATTTCAAAAATCCACTGTTGATACCCTGCAAATCAATAGTAGAGCTAGAGAATATACATCTCTGTCTTACATCCATCACTATAGTACCTAATATCATAAAAAAAATCAGTTAACATTTCTAATTCAACCTGAACACATCTTTGCTAAGTTTTAAATGATTAACAATGCCAATAACTGGAAATTGAACTTCTCTCCTTTCATGCAAAATTAACTCTGATAAAGACTAGCATTAGCTACTTCCCACTGCATAATTATGTATTATGTTTATTGGGACTGACACATCTCTGAGCTCTGAATAACATGTTATTTATATATAATCTTAACACGGGAATATAAATTTCCCTAGCTAAAGATCATTTAGTATAGTAAAAATTAATCTGGTCATTTCATGAAGCTTGGGAATTTCCAAAAAGCCCTACATACTTTTTAAGAGTAAATAGAACCAGTAGATACATCAAAGTAGTATTCGAGGAAAATGAAAATCAGTATCTGACTTCTTTTTAAACCTGGCATAGATTAATTCAGTACAGGAATCTTTGTCACTGGTATCGATTAATGGTAGATATGCAAAAGTCATAGGGTTGACTCTCCATTTTAGAATAGGCATTTATAGTATTTTTTCATCATTTCTTAAGTTTTCCAAATTGCACTAGTAAGGAAGTATTATTAAAAACAGACCTTTGGAGAAAGTTAGAAAATCTTACCTTTATGTCATCTTTTTTTTTTTTTTTTTTTGGCTTCCCAGCCTCATAGATCCTCAAAGTACAGAGGTGGATGAAATAGCCAAGAATAAAGTTTTCCGAACCTTACGAATGTTTTTTTCTGTATTTGATTCAAGTTTAGGATTGATTCTTATTTCATGCAAATTAGTCCATTCCTCTCAATATATCATGTCTGGCAATGTAATACACATCCTAATGGAGACGTAGACTTTAAAAAATATTGAAGTTCAAATTAGTAATATGCTTTATGTAAATAGATGCTGTGGGGAAGGGGAAGGAATATTATGTATCAGCTACCAGAAGCATCTGAGATACAGTATGAAGAATATGTGGCTGATGAGGAATGATTTATTAATACTCTATTGCCTAGTTGTGGGATGGTATGGCTGTATTAGCTCACTGGAATGTTTACTATAGGCATATGTTGATTTACTTTTATAAGAGAGTAGTTAGAAACTGCCAAGAAACAAAATGAAGATTCTCAATAAGCATCCTGCTGGTAAACATTTCAAAGGCACTATGAAACAATACCTGAATTATTAAGCTATTCCAGGGACCAGCTAGGTCATTTCTTTTGTTAAGACTAAGAGCAATAAGATTAAAAGAACAGTAACATGGTAAAACAGTCATTCTAGAAGGACAGTGAAAGCTTTATAATGCAAGATTAAACTTTGAGCTTCTGACATAGATAAAAAGAGGCAAAATTTCTAGACAAATAACTTTCTACTGAGCATTTTAGCTCCAGTGAGGATGTAACTGACCATAATTAGCTTTTCCATGGTTAAATTAACACTGTGAAAGGTGCTGAATCCTGACCTTATTTGGTGCAGACACTGAAGAAAAAATATCACTTCTAAACTCCCATTTACAAATCAAAGCCATTTTTAAATGAAGGTCAAACATATCAGTACATGCAGACAATGGCTTTTGGGAAAGCATATTATTCTTTCTAACTTAAGTGATCACTAAGACTGATGACTAGAAAAACAAATTGCACTGCAATATGAAAGCAGACACATTTTTTCTCGTTTTTACTTTTTTTCCTCTCTGCTGTTCGTAGTACACTCTCCAAAGCTTAAAAAGGAAAACTGCTGTCATGGATTTACTGTCTTTCCATGCTCAGATTTCTCCCTTCACGAAGCAGACTGCCAAACAACATCACTGCCCTCAAACTTTGATACAATGGAACTGAATTTTATTGAGTTAGTGCTTGTAAGATTTTCTCTCAACACACAGAAATTCTAACAAATGCCTGGACCACGGTGAAAATACAGCGATAGGAGACACTCAAAATCCTGTAATTAGCAGCCACAGTAACTTTGTAAACAGGTAATGTCAAAGGAATCAGAGGCAAGCAAGCATGAAATAGTAAAACCAAGTGGCTTCAGCGACAAGTAATCAGCATCACAATAGGGAATATTTAGGAAACAAACAGAATTAATTTTGAAAGCTCCAGTCCTTTAGACCAGCAAAACAATCCACATTCTTCTGCATATGCTTGCATTTACTTGTGTGAGTAGTAGCAAGTTGACCGGAAAAGTGCAGAAAGTGAAAGAAAACTTGCAAGCATTTCCAGGAGCTGCACTGATTTCCAGTGGCAACAAGATCAAACAAGCATGCAAATTCTGGGAATAAAGTCTAGCACAGTTAGCATAGATACACTTCAAATCAGAAGGAGTCTCTACTAAGTGCATAGGGACAGGAAACCAGGTTCAGTACATAGTACAGTCAAAACAAAAGACATTAAAAAAAACCTAAAACTCTACAGTGACTTTCTGAAGTGCTGTGTAGCACTGTCTCAGGAGGTAGGCACAACCCTCTATAAAAAAAAGAACAGAAAGGCAAAAAAAATCTCAAACCCCAAAGTATTGTTCAGTAAGGAAGACGTTCTGGCCAGAGAGCAGAAATCAAAGCTCTATGAAGGCAATCAACAAGAAAGTAGCAGATAGGTCATGAGGTGTTAAAATATGTACATTAATTAAACACTTTGTAAGCTTGAGAGGGAACTGGGTACAGAAAAGATATATCCAGAAGTCTTTTGGGATTTTATAGGAGACTGCAGCATTCTGATCTCTGTGAAAATCAGTGCTGCTGATTTCACAAGTGAACAAATAGTAGAAAACTCACACTAATGAAAACTTTGTGAGTGTAGGGTCTCAGCACTGAGAATGAGAGAGACTTTGACTGCAAAAGCAGATTTATCTGAAATCATATGAATAAGGTAATTTAAAACTCAAAGGGATATACCTGACTGAGCAAAGCATACCTAAATATTCAGCTGAGACTGTCATGCAGTAGTTCCGCATCTTTCTATGCTGCATATTGTACCGTCCTGCATAAACTTTGGGGTTTACTTTGTCCTGTATGATTTCTCCTGAGGAAGCATGACACACATGCACAATAAGCGGTTATTTCTATATGAAAAAATTGAGCAAGGTCACCTCATACCTTGTTGAAAGAGCCATTAATGGCACCTCAGTATCTTCCAATAACAAACCCATTTATGTATGTCAGCGCAGTAAAGTTCTAAGCAGTCACAGCACTACAGCAAAATTAATCAATATGCAATGTATTGGACTCCAAGCAAAATCTAAGTACTGTTTTTAAAGGTACCTTGAGGTATTCTTTGGTAAATGGTAACTTGCTAAAGGTAGCCTGAAACCATAACAACAGGATAAGCACGCTTGCTTAATTTTCTTTTCAAAAGACTAAAGTATAAAATAGAAAAACATATATCATGCTTTACCTAAGCAACAATATCCTTTTGCGGCTGACAAAATACATGGAAAGTGTTTCTTAAAATCAAGTTGCCTGCAGTCAAATATACATGGAAAATGAATTGTCTGCAACTTGCTCACAAAGGGAATAATTTCCATTAGGTCGGCCTAATGTGATGCCCCTGTTGACTTACAGGTTATACTTTAAAGATATCTCCTATTTATTGAACTAATTTCAGGCTCTTGAATGTAAGCACAGAGTGGGGCCAAGTGTGAGGACATTGCCTAGAGGACAAAGCAAGTTTTTCCAGGAATGCTTGTTTTTATTAACATTCTATAGTAGTGTTAATTAATACTCTGTAGGACATGTGTTCAGGGTAGATTGGGCACTTGATCCCAGTCTGATCATGCATGTAGACATAATGCATATAAATGTGCGCTACAGTACATATAAATATATATAGTGTATATATATAAACATACACTCTATTGCCTTTACATATGACACTAGTACTATTGAAATCAATGGAGTTATCAGTGCATTTAATAACTCTACTGTATTGGACACAAAGTAGTCCTTTTTTCTCCCAACAGTTGACATCCTCCTGCTAGTTTCTGAGAGTCAAATGCAACGTATGTAGAAGTACATAGACTTCTTCTGCCAGAGGACTTGCTTCACATTTAGCTTTAGCTTACCCTTTGTTTGGGTTGCTAACACCACAAATTTTTCAGCGGGCATAAGTGTTGCACAATTCAACTTCCTCATGCCCCATTCCCCTCTCCTCTAAATGCCCAGAGCAATCCTATTCGTTTCCAATAGGTTTAAACATGGACACTCTGTTTGTGTCACACAGCCCCATGATGTTTTCGAATGGGCATTGATAAGCATGTGTTTTACTGAAGGAGGCCAGGCCTTTGCTTCAAGTTCGGTATCACACTAACACCCTTTGAGTAAGTATGACTTACAGATTTATTCACTGACAAATATCAATTTATTCATTGATAATTACTCCTTATGAGTTGCTCTGCAGTAATTTGCTATATTCCAGTCTTCCTCTTCACCCTTTCCCTACTTGCAGGAGTGTTTGAGTTTCCACACTCTCTGTATGATATCCAAAATTCTTCTCCCAGAGCCCTAGGATATCTGTCTAGTCCTGAGCCATAGGAAACACAGATGGGCAAGTATCTCTCACAACATTAGACCGGAGAGTCAGGGCTTCAGGAGACAACTCCAACTAGAGAGAACCCAGGTTCTGAGATCTTCCCTGGGACTGGGTAAAGAAGCTCTTCAGTTTAGGTCTTTGGCTTCAGTAATTACTACAAACAGTATGTTATGTGACACCATCATTAAAAGACAAGCAAATAAACAAAAAAAAAAACCTCCTTGAAGGAACCGTGGCAGATACCTATTCACGAGGTATTGTAGTCGAGAACCACAACAAAGAGAGCAACTTGGCTTTTTCTTGAACTCTGAAAAAGGACATCATCAAGAACTGTGCTTTAGGGAGACATTGAGACCTTTGGGTAGAATGTTGGGGGATTTTCACCATTGCTTAGTATTCCCTGCGCACTTAATTGGAGACAGAATCATAAGTCTGGGGCACAGATTCCTTTCAGAAAGCCACAATAGTCTCTGATTTCTGAAACACTTAGATCTTTTACTTGATCAGTTCCCTAACCTGTAGATACTATCATGAAAATTATCCAAACTAGAAAGACAAATAACCTCTATTTTGTCCTTGTTTATATGAAAAAGAGAATTTTCATCCTACTTAATTTTGTTTTATTAATTCAAACTCTGAAACAGTAGCTGTACCCTGCCATTTTCTGTGTCATGTACACTGGACACAGCACATTTGAACACCTTCAGGAGTTTATTGGCTGACAAGAAACAATGCCTATATAGTCACAATACTCTTCACAATTTAAAATCATTTATACATGGGAAATAAAGGCAGACAAAGAACATGATTTGGGAGCAATTACAACAGCAGGCAAACAAGCAGCAGACTCTACTTAGGGGAAGCTGCCAGGCTGCTTTCTCTCACTTTTTGCACTTTCTTCAAGGACTACTGACTTAATATCTAGGCAGCTCCTCTCATTGTGTCAACAAGCTCACTTAGCTCTTCAGGGCTTTCCATCCTCTCTTCAGCAAAATACTAGCATTTTTTACTTATTAAATGTTCAAGGACTAATAACTTAAGCACAATTTTTCTGTTTAAATAAGAGAAACTGCTTCATCTGGCATGACAGTAACTAAGTCCCCAGCTAAATTTCAAAATCTGACTAATAAAGAGATAAAGGATTCACCTTTATCAAACAAAAGGTTTGTTTGACCATTAGGGAATAGAGAAAAAAGTTAAGAATCTAAGCTAAAGGTATATGAAAGGAAAAGATGGAAGAAAAGAGGAGGGAGGTGAAAGAAACATAACCTTTGCAAATGTTCTGGGTTCTTTCTAAAGCAAATACAGTATAAAGCACTGGGTGTATTTGAGCCCCATCAGTTTGAAAAACCTGACTGTGATCAAAAAAATTATTCACAAGATTTAAGTCAAATGCACACAGAAGTGTTTGCAGCATAAGAGCTGTTGTTGCAACAAGATGACAGAAAGTACCAGAGAGAGTTAAGAATAGCAGGGCTTCAGCAACTGTTTGAATTTTTAAAAGGAAAATTTGTACTGCAGTAACTGTAGAGGAATCAATATTTTCCTCACTGAATCTTTCCTTTGCAATTTTGCATGTGTTATATCACCAATATTTCCTTTTAACGCAATAAACAGCGCAAACTTTCAACTGCAATTTTAATGTCCTTGACTCTGTCACAAACGGGGGGAGAAGGTCAAATACTAGTTCACAAAAGAAATTAATAAACTTGTAGCCAAAATCATTACGACAAATATTGGAGAATGACAAATTCTGTGAGGGAAATATGTGATATCCTGCTCTCCTCAAGAGAATAAATGCAATGGTGAGGTCACTAAAAGTGCCTCTGAGTGGCTTAAGAAACAAGTTGTCAATAAGTTTTAAATTTAATATTAAATTTAAAATGAAAACACTGAGAGAGCTAGAGAAAAGCAGTGCTGTGGTTTAGTAATTTAGAATAAATTAATGAATTGTGAAGAAGCATTTGGACTGAGTATACTCCTAACATCAGCATAAGTACACTCTTCGAGTATCCTAAGATTAACATTGTCAGTGACTAAAACATCATCACTCTGGCAACGGAATATAAATGACATCTCTCCAGCAGGATTCTTTAAGTGATAAACCCATCTTTCATCAGAATATATGCATTACTTAGTCTGTAAAATAAAGACATTGATCCAAAAATAATATTGAGATCTTTAAGCGTACAAAGAACACTGGACTATTAAATTACATGGTTGCAGAAGGGGTTGTTGCAAGCTTGTGCCATGAGATAATTAGTTTTACTTCCATCTTGTTCAAATTCACTTTAAAATTAAGGTGTTCAGTTCTGAATTTCTGCCAAACACTGCGACAAAACATAGGCTGCAGCTGAAGCATCAGGAAAGAGAGAGAGGGAGCTGGGAGCCATCAGCAAAGCAAAAGAACATTATACTGTGATGGTGAAAAATTGAAGTAGGAGACAGCATATAAAAAGAAGAAAATATAATGGTTGTTATGCAGAGCCCTGGGATGGAGCCATTCCACATCAAGCAGAATAAAAAGGAAAAAGAGAAGAGAAGAATTTGGTCAACAATTTAATGACGGTCTCAGAGATTTTAACATAGCCTTGCTACAGTTGCCAAAGTGGCAGAAAAATATGGTTCAGCAGCACAAAATATTAATTATGGCACTAACTGGAAGGTCTGGTTTAAAGTAGAGATACATATGCCTTGAGAAATAAGCAAATACAATGAGAAAGAAGATACATAGGACCTCCAGGAGAGTATAAACTATGTCTCAGAAATTATCTGAAAGTGAGAAGAATTGTGTTTTTCTCTTTCCTTTTTGGTGTGGAAAGGATCTGTCCCATTTACAGATACAGAACACAAAACAAATTAAAGAAGACAGCACACAAAGAAGACAAAAAAGTTAGCCTAAGGTTGCAGTAGGTAAAGCTTGTCACTGCACAGTATCCATCGGTATATGAGCTATGTCAACACAAACAAATTCCTAAGTCACAAGACAACATCCCAAAGTCAACAGAGGGAATTTGTAGTTGTTAGTACTTTATGCTTGTAGTTAGGGTCAGAAAAGAATGAAGACTAATGGACATAGAACACTGAGCAGCCTTTTCACTCTCGCAGCAGTATGTTTGATTGAAGAATGCAGCATGTGGACAAAAGCAATAAGAGGAATCCAGCACTCCTGTTGACTGCAAGATTCTCACTTGTGCATAACACAGGATGGATGGTGGGGCAAGCATCTTGCTTTTTTTTTTTTTTAATTTTACAAATTTATTTTGAAAGGTTTACAAAGGACTTGATTGTAGGAAGATTAACAAATACTGGCTAACAACACCGAAATCAACTCATCAGAAAGCAATCAAAGAATAAAAGTGTCATTCTTGCTGAATCCTACTAGGAAGTAGAGATCTGTGAGGTCCTTGAAGGATTTTGTATTCAGATCTAGCAAAGGACTTGCAGAAAGGCCAGTAAACTATCACACACATTTGTCCTGAGAACAGAGTCCAGAGCTAGTGAATGACACGCTGGCTCCCGCTGCAGCCTGCACTGAGCAGGTCTCACTCTTCTCTCTGTTGTTCACTGGGGCACTTCATGGCTCCACGTTTGACATAACTGTCCAAAGTCTGAGGTGCTCATCTGGGGTGGGGAATCCTAAATTCAGTGTCTTTCTTACCTGGCTGTCCTACTGTCTTACCAAAAGAGCTTGTTGCACATACATGCTTCTCCTGTCTGTGAGGGCAGTCATATCTAAAAGAAGCTAAAGCAAAACAAGAGTGCACAGTATCACTGCAGGGAAAGGTCAGAGGGAAAAAGAGACTGTACCCTAGGGGAGGAACTGGAAAACGTGGGCTTTTTCCTTTCACTTAGAACTTTTTCAGTTTTGGGGGGTTTTTACTTTCAGGTTTTTTTTCCCAATAACAACTGGGAAAAAATCCAGTTATAAAAATCCAATGAAAAACATTCTGCCAGGATATAGGACGTGTGGAGTTAGTGCCCTCTCCACAGCAATAGAAAACTAAGGGTCACATTAGTGGGATGGCACTCTAATCACGAAGCTATCACATGTGGTGGGCACTGCTACCCGGATGCTGACAGTGCATGGTATAAAGGCTGTGCAAATGCCTATCAAACCAAGCCCTCTGAGAACTTTACAATCTGTTCAACCCATTTCTGGATCCTAATCACACTTAGCCCTAAGGCATGTGCTGACCTGCTCAGCACAACGCAGTTCTACACATACGCAGAAGATGAATAGTCAGTGCCTAAAGAACTACAGGTACGAGGACAGAACACACAGTGCATTTAAAACTTAGTAGGAACTATATCTTACAGCAAGAACAAATATATTGCAAATGCATAGTAACACAGTCTGGGTTACTATAGAATTAAAGAAGTCATCAGCCAGTTCATATTCTTTGTTTTGTTATAAATTGGACCAAAACCTTTAACATCAGCACTTCAAAAAAAGTAGGCATATAAAGCAAATTTCGAGTGCAGATTAAGTTAAATAAAATCATCAAGCAAATGTGTATCTTCTCTAACAGAATGTATAAATAAACATAAATCATATAAATGTATATACAACAAAGTAGATGGCTGCATAAAAGACTGATCCCAAAGAGTAAGATGGGCTTTTATAAGTCATACATTACAGGGCACACAAACCAAGATGGAATTTAAAGGGAATGTGTTCTGCAGTTCAAGTGAAGGAACATAGTGAAAGCTATTTTACCTGGGTCAAACAACATCTGCACTTTAACATCCAGAGCAACAAGCATCAGAACTCAAATGGAATCAGTTGTCTCTTGAAATAAATTACTAGCATGTTCCTACAGATATGGTTTCTATTAACAAATGGAAGTGTAGGATTTCATGAGCTGTCAAAAGTATATATATATTTTCAGAAGAACTTGAAGGTGACCTAAGCAAACCTGATTCTGTTCTTTGCAGTACATGTAAGGTGAGAACAGATTCCAGAATCATATCTTTAACTACAGAATAAAGTACAAAATTAAAGTATTAGCCTAGTCAATGTTTGGTTTACGGCACTAATGTTAATATCTCATTTATAACATTATTATTATTATTATTATCAGCTTACTGTCATTATCAATTCATATTATTATCATTGTTATTGTTGTTGTTATTATCACTTATTCTGAAAAAGCACTGGAAAATTTAGCCTCGCAATATGTATACAAATCTGTCCTAAATAATTTCTTGGAGAAACAGGACTAATTCATGCATATGTTGATACTGTATGAAACATGGGCAATGCACATTATGCAAGTAGGGTGTTCAACCTGGCTCAAAGCAATAATCTTAAAAAAGGATACTTCAGAGCTAGAGAAGGAATTATCCAATTGTGAAAATTTTATTTTACTACATGCAGGGGCATAAATCAAAATAAAATAAAATTTAAATTGTTTCTTCTGTGAAAACAAGATCTAATAAGAAACAGGGCAGCTGATTTTTAGGGTAGGCTTTATCTTCTGTAAGTTTAAATAGCTACAGTGTGGACATTTACATCTGAGCTCCCCACCCTGGCCTTCACATATATTCGATGTAGAGGAACAGGTACATTCAGGGAGTCATTCATCTGATCTACTTCCAATGTGTACTGTAGGATAACATACATCACACCCTGGGGAGGCCTATTTCTCAGCAATGACTGTAAAGGGAGCTTCAGGTGACTAATTCACAAAGTACTATAAGTATCTACATTTGTTCAGATGAAACCCACCCTAAATGTGTTCTTGAAGAGGAATGTGATATATCTTAATGCAAAGAGAATTATGTAGAAAAAGAACATGCTGAGGAAGTAGGTTAGAAGAAGAATTTAAATTTGCAGGATTAGTTGCTAAGAAATCGTCATACTCAAGTCTCCACTAAGTTCTGAACTAGGTCTCTATATTACAAAAAATCAGCTTTAAAAATGAGCTTGTTAGCTTATGCTGGCAGCCACAACCTGGTAAAAATGTGACAAGGTAAATGAGACAACTTGGAATGGTGAGGCAGAATCCATAAGGAGCAGCTGGATTAACCACTGTACATCCAGGTGTGAGAAATAAAGACCATATACCAGAAAGAGCAGGGACACTTGCTTCTTTGAAGACTGTGTAAAGAAAAGCTTTTACATTGCTAAAGATATCAAATGCGTTCTTTTGACTTTTCCCAGCTCTGTTAGGCCAGCATAAACAAATCCTGAACCTTTCCATAATATAAATATACATTTTAGTGAAATACTTCAGGACAAGGCAACTAAATTTGCACACTAATGGTACACACATATTTGGTAAAAGGTAGGCAGTGCATGAACGCCTGCCTGATGGTTATGACCTATTCATCTGCCGTGGGTGGGACATTCATTTAGCTGGTAAGGAGGAGCTACGAGAGCAGCCAAGCAGTGGAGGAAGTTGCCTAGAAGAGTTCTACTGTCTCTGGTTTTGGAGGTTTTCAAGACCTGACGAGACTAAAAAAACTTCCACAGTCCCTTCCAACCTATACGATTCTATGATTCTGTGTTCATGTGTGTCTCTCAAACACACATATACATAAATATGTAAAACTATTCTGATTTATAAATTGTACCAACATACATTTCTAATTTTCAAGGAACAATACTTAGTAAAAATCTTCTAAATGATATAGGGACAAAAATGTAATCAATTATGGCTCAATGAATATTAAAACTCTCTCTGACACTGTACCTTTCCTTTTGTCTAACACTAAAAGTGATATTGCCAAAAAGGACTTTAAAAAAGTCAAGCCACCATGCTTTTGGTGCATGTCCACACACAAAGTCAAAATTTATTGACTTATTTCAACGAGTTACAAGCTGTGAGTAATCTCCATCCCTGTTCTTCAGAGAGCTGGTCCTCAAGCCAGCATTTACTTTATAGCTACTTTTATCGGAACTATCAAAATTTTGTATGAATTGTCCTGATTAGGTTTATTTCTTTTCTTTTCTACTGACTTCTTTTAGGTTATCTTTCTTGCCATTTTTCCAAAAGGACAGCCAGAAAAATGCAAAGAAAAATTCATATCCAATTTACATTCCTGTATACCAATGCTACCTACTCAAAAGGTAAAATCTTGATCTTGGCTAATTAGTCATCTGAAAAAAGAATATAAAACATAAGCCTTGTAAGTATACTAAAAATCTACCAGAAACTTCATTCTAGAGTAGCAACTTTTTGTTTCTTAAAGGTTATAGATTATATATGGATGATCTCTAACACATTTGTCTATATAAATTTGCAGTCTAGGATTAATGAAATATATAATACTTTTCTCAACTAAACCTTGGGTATATAGTCTAAATAACTATATGGAATGACAGCAATGAAATCGAAGTACATCTTTAAACATACTTGATCAATTAAGGTTTTTCATTAAAACAGTAGAAACAGCTGTGGTTTTTTGTATTTTTAAGATGTATATAATTTCATGGACCATTGCTCTGTATTAACAAATAGTAAGTCTTAAACTTCTATAAACTCATAGAAAGGAATTTGCGTTTTATCATCGGAGTTGTGAATATTTTCTGTGAGATCTGATTCTGACTTGATACCAGCCACTACCACTGTATTTAAGCTAACTTCAAAGGTATTGATCTTGATATTTTTCAGTGTGCTAACAAAATCAGCCCCTAAACAATTGCATTCATGGTGGTCCAGTAGTTAAATCTGAGAACCAGAATCCACTGGCCATTTATTTCAAAGGTAAAAATCTTTCTGAGGCAACTGGTTTAATATTTACTCCAGCTTCACTCCTAAAGGTAATTTTGATCACTGGAGGTAGAATTCACCCACTTCATTTTAGATGTCTGAGAAGTAATCCAGGTATCTGGAGCCATTTTAGATCTTCTAGGATATCTAAGCCATCTACATGGAGTTAGCAGGAATGACGCAGAACCTATCAGAGACTTATATCTTTTTTTATGAGCAACTGGAGATGAGGATGCCTGAGACCCTTGAGATGACATTCAAAGTCCAAGTTTAGGCAACAGAAATTTGTTTCAAAAAATATTTATTAGTGTCAATATTAGAATTGGTATTATTTAAATCTGAGCTAGTTTCAATTTTTGACCCTTTACAGTCAATGGGGAGAAGTAAACACTTAAGGATATAATTCTTACGAATTATTTTGCATATCCACATATAGGTCAAACGACATGCCAGAAGCAGTCATTTGTTTGCACTGAGTATAAAAGAAACCCCAGTAATTGCATGGCCCTCTGTGCTTTCAATCACTTTTACATCTACTGAACATAAAAAAACTTAAAGCATTATGAGATCATACAATTCAAGTAATTTGCTTTCTTCTATCTCATTTAAATGGCCTGGCCATTAGTTACTATAGCACTGCATGACGAACATAGAGGAAAAGAGCAAAGAGGTAGTTAAGAAATGTCTGTTTTACACTGATAGCACACTTGAAGAGACAGAGAGAAGATTCATAACAAAGATGAAGGATGTGTTTATTCTGCTTCACCGTGTGTTACACAGAAGCATAATCACAATGATAATACCAAAATAAAATACATCAACAAATGCACAGTATCTCCAGGTGCAGAGTAAATGTAAGAGTGTGATACATGAGATAACGGATAGTCTCAAGTGTACCTCTCAAAAGGGGTTATTTAAGATATTCTTCTCCTAGATGAACCGTTTGTGATCACATGCTGGTTTGTAAATGGTTTACATTGAAAGATTTGTAGATTAGCTTTGTAATACAAGACACTTTTTCCATCAAAGACCTTCATTCAAATCTCGGCTTAAATAAATAAAAATGCGTTTAGTATGTCACCCTAACCCTTTGTGGATACTGACTGCATCACATATGCTAGAAAATTGCCACCACCGGCAATTCAACAAGGGAAGTCAAGCTCTGCTGATGAGTCAGGGATGAGGTTCAGTGAGATGAGATGAACAGTACAAGCTCAGCTCAGGACACTGATTCCATTCTGCCATCAGATGTACATTATTGATCTCAGCAGTTTAAAAGAAGAGCATGTATTTGATGTAGCTGGCAGCAGTCTTCCAGTTAAATTGCCCTTCAGCCGGCAGACTATTCTGTGAGCTTTGTTACAGAGCAGATCAGTAAACGCACACATTTTTTGTATTTCTCACAGTAGCTAAGACAGTGAGTAATCTGAACAACTATTTAAACATTTTCAGTCACTGCGTTAAACAGGTGTAAATGGAGCCTGCATGCGTGGGTCTTGCTGTTTGCCAATAAATGGTCAGAAAGAATTCACCACACCAAGTGTAGTCTTCTGTTCAGCCCAACAAGATGTGTCAGAAAACATGCTATAGAGAAAAATCAGTGAGTCCATCACAAATTTGGTCCTAAAGTGCTCGGGAGAAAAGTCTTTGGAGATGGCATGTTGTTGATAGGGGATATACTTTGGCCCAGATGGTCCATAAATAGATTTCCACTGTTAAAAATGCAGTCTTCTTCCTTTCTTTTTCTTGTTACTCAAGGAAATTAAGGAGAAGAAAGAGAAGACAGAGACAAAAAGCTTTTCCTAAAAATGTAGAAGCACAAAATATTGCCAGAAAAGGACTATGAAAGAGGTAGATCTAAAATGTAATGATACTTCTATGCACCTATTTGTACTTGCTTCTTAGAAAACCACTCCTGCCTCACATATTGTTAATATAGTATGTGTAAAGAAAGCATGGGCTTGTATGAATTCACCCCATTATCTCCTAAAAAATTCCAAGCTGAGGTGTGAAGAATGAGATCACAAACAGCTAAACTCTGAGGGAAATCTGAGAGAAGAGAATTATAAGGACTATGCAGAAAAGGTAGTTGATTGAGGAGAGACAGAGAGGGTGAAGAGGCTCAGGAGAAAAGAAGCAGTTAGGAGTAGCCTCTGAGAAGGAAAAGCCCAAAAGACAGAAATAGCTCTTAGAAAAGGGAATGGGAGCCCAGCCAGGAGGAGGAGAAGCACTTGTACGAACTCTCTAATGAGAGTATACTTCATGTGTCTATAAGATTTTCTTGCAGGAAATGGATAGAGAAGGAATCCGTTGATGGAGACAAAAACAGATGGTGTCAAATGAATCTCCTGGGCACAACACTACCACCCTTAAAAAGAACTCTCTTTGAAGCTGTAGGTACATTTGTTAACATAGTCTACATGGTTAACTGAGCAAAGATCATGTTTTTATTTTGTGCAGATATATAACAACCCACACCTGATCACTAAGTAGACCCTTTTGGTGTTAACACGGTACCAGTAATAACTAAGAGGATCAAATGCAGTCAGCAACAAAATGGCAGGAGAAAGGGGGGGAACTAGATGACTGTGCAGATATTCTCTATCCAAGCACACTATAACAAAGAAGGACTAAACGGGAGGGGTGTTACTGTGTCCCTTACAGTTCCTTCCTGGTCTAGGAAAGCCACACCTAAATAACAGCAAACGTTAGCTTCAATAGCAGAAGAGTTTTCCCACCCACTTCACCTGTTGCGTAGAAATTAGTATTTGTAGTATAGAATTAGTACTGATTATGTAATAAATCACTGTACTTTTCAGAAAAGGACGCTGAACTCAGATAACTTAGCAACCAATTTCCATGTGTGCTTATCATCGCAAGTACATTGTGTCAAATCTTTCAATAGTTCCTCTGCAGAAGGCTGAAACCTTCACAAGCAGGGTCTAAAAGTTTGGGCTATTATGATTATGTCATTTCCAAATCTGTTGTGCAGCCACTGCTGTTAACTGGCTGACATGTTGCATGACCCCACCAGAGGATAATAGCTCAGCGTGCCGCATGGAGCTCACTTGAACTGTTCTGGAAAGAACAAGTGAGTCATTAATTAGCCCACAGCTGAACCTACCGAAGACTTATTAAGACTCATTCACAAGAAAGGGGCATGTTTGATTCCCAGGGGGGATGGAGAATCTGAATGAGACTGTTATTAAAATACGTCTAATATTAAGGCAGTACCTCCCAAAGTAATGCGGTTTTAAAGTGATATTGGGAAGATCATCTGAAATATCCTTGACTTCTCTATAAATATTACTATTGTATTACTATGCAATTACTGTTCATTGCCAAAGCAAACTTTCCTTAACTATGACATTTAGAATAACCTTTAGAGCACCAAAAATTATCTGAACTTATTCCAGGCTAACAGCTAAGTCTGCCTGTCAGGATTTCTTTAATGCTTATTTTAGATATCCAAACTGATTAACATATAGAAATCTGTCATGAATTAATTCAGAAGGAATTAAAGAAGAGTTGCACAGTAATGCAAGGAATAATTAAATACTTTAAAGAATTACTATCACTGGCAATATAAAATTGCTGTCATAGGAAACCAGAAGGTAAAACTGATATTAATTATACTGATGACAGTTAAGAATTTTTCTGGGCTATGAAAACCAACAGTAAATAAAAGCTCTAGGCTGAAATTGGAAACAGAAGCTGGAAATATATTTTGTATTCCTTTAGGAAGTTTGAAGACCCAACAAAACACTTTCAAATTAAGTTTATTTGTATATGTGCAAGAAAATAGCAGTTTCCATTCTAGTTGCACCTGTTTCATCAGTGTAAATCTACATGAAGGTATTATTTTGGGAAAAAGCACCATTAAATGTTTTTTTAATCAATAAAAACAAATCTACAAGAATGATATAACAACTTGGAAGTCTATAACAAACTACGTTTTCAATTTTTTGAAAATATATCTTTAGATCATTAATTTAAAATATATTTTTAAATACTTAATGTTAAAAATATGATTTTATTTTGAAAATTAGTCATTGCTTAAACTAACTTTACACTTTTAACTTAAATGTTCCCTGCTGTGATTCTTTAATACAGTTTGGTGCCTGTTGACATGTTTTGAGAAAAGCTGAAGTGTCTAAATAAGAGTTAGCCGAAAATCGCAGTCCTGAAAGCTGCGTAGAGGATACATGATCATAAAATTGCAAAATCCTAAAGAAATCATGAATGCACCTTAATTTTTAATTGAAATTTACCAAATTATTTTTCTGGCCACGATCTTAAGTATTTTATTCAGTCTTATGAGCAGCTTGGTATAAAGCTCACGCTTGGCAGTGAAGAATTCCTTTGCTTATATTCATTAACAAAGTATTCTCAGGGTGTCCTCAAATGCAGTTTAGCAATAGAGCATCTATCTATATGCAGTGCAGAGTTTCTTTTCTTTCTCAAACTCCTGAAGAAAAAAAATGGTCCCCAGAAGAAGATGGGGTTCAGACACTTAATCCCTTCATGCCTGACACACAGCTCTGGGGTCCACGTCAGGGAGAAGGCTAAACCTCAGGCTCTTCAGCACTCACTGACTCAGTTCTTTTTGGTTTTAAGTGAGATCATTTGTCTGACAAAAGAGAAAATGTTCATTGTAGGATGAAACAACTTTGTCGTTTGAATCACAGTTTTCTTTGTATCCAGATAGAAAAGATTTCATAAAGATTTTTATCGTACCAAAAATGTGAACAAACACTGCAGTGGGCAGCTGGATTGACGTAACGCCGTGTTATGGTTCATGGAGTCAATAATCTGTAACACTCAAAGCACTATTTATATAGTGGAAGGCTGTGATTCTTTAAGAGAGACAGAATGTTCACTTTTTAAATGTGAATAAATGGTTAGAGAACAACAAAGCTTTCTCTGAGCTGTAAGGAGAGCCTCATAATAAAGTGATTATGCCTGGTTGTCTGTTATAAAATCTTCCTGTTACTGAACCACTTTTAATATCCCATACTGAAGCTGCACACTCAGGATCTGCAAGCATTTCCAAAAGCAGCCATGAATTTTCAAACTGATTATAGCAACCTGACAGAAACATTTTTAAGAGCTTGACCCAACAAAGCGCTGAGCAGTTTTCTAAGGTGTTCAGCAGACTCAAATCCAATTGTTTTTAGGGAGAGCTGTGGCTACTCACTGAATTTCAGGAATACTCAGCATTTTGCAAGATTTAACTCTGAAGATCCTAACTGAAAGTCAATGAGAGTTAGTTTCCTAAAACTCAGCATCTCAAAGATATTTCAGCACTCAAAATCAATGGAGTCAGCTCCCTGAGTGTCTTTGAAGCTCAGAGTTTTCACTTGGCACAATGCAGTGCCGTGATCCCTGGCTCCAAAAGAAGTGTCCATAATATGTGAAGGATATACAGATGGATTTGATTGTCTGCCATCTTCTATTTATAAATGCCAAGGAAACAATAAGTTAGGGAGGGGGGGCAAAGGCCCTTAGTAATAAGCTCAGACAATTAATCTTTTATGTGTGCCATTTGTAGAAGAGATACCACAATTTTGCAGTGTTAAAGGAAAGTAGAATGGAAAAAAGGAAAAAAGTTGACATTGGAAGATGACAGAGGAAACCTGGTTTAGCCATCGGGGTGTGTTTGCACTCCTTACGAAAGCAATACAGATGCATTCCAGTTATTTCACATGTTAAAATTTCAGCTTTACTTTGAAAAAAATGCATGACTACAGTACTTTTTCATAGCTAATACCAGAACTGGGTATTCAGCAAATGCGGCTCATTGCCTCAAAAAGAGTAAGCATTTGAAATCTGTGCACCCTTTGGCAGAAGACAAAGCTAATCAAAAATACTCCACTTCCATGTTTGAAGAGCCTGATAAGACGCTCACTCATGGTCTCAGCTTTGAGAACTTCATTGTCCTTGACTCCTCTCTCCAGCCTTTTGCAAACCAGTCAGAAGAGAAAAGGAGGCGGCCACCATCGGCACAGGAGCCAACACATGGAGAGATTAGAAGTTTCTCCAAGATATAGTTTCTAAGAGTCAGCTTGGCAGATGGACCAAGCTTTGTCCAGAAGCTTCCTCAAGAACTGCCTCCTCCACATCTCTCAAACGATCACAAGCCAGGCATTAGTCACTCCAGCAGTATTGACCCCAGCAAGGACATTATTACTCAGAATATTTTACCAAATCTTTGTTAAGATGTACTAATAATCCAAATTGTACATGTGCCAAGCCTTAGAGAAACAGTTTGGGTGTTAGTCTGATTGTCCCTGATAACTGACCTGCCCCATGCCCACACACCAAGAGCCCTGGCCTTGCTGGAGCCCCAGGCTGGTGGGGCTGCCCTCCTCACCTGTGTCCTTGTGCAAAACCTCTCCAGGAGCCAGATGCACACAGAGAAGGCAGCTGAAGTTATGAGTTTGCAATGGTTTTTCTCTTTACAAAAGCAGAGTTTACCACCACAGTTTTGAATTAATTTGGGGTAGGCGTTTTGTCATGCAATTAAAATGCATTTAGACCACTGTCCTCTTGCAATATTGATTTTATTTATAATCTGCTGCTTAAATCAAATTGTTTTAATACGATCGCTCTCTTGATTCCTTCTCCAAATACTACTTTTTATTACCACATGTATTTTAGGAGACATTTAATCTCATTTTAAATAAAAGGAAAAGAGAAAGAGTGAAATACATATAAAAGCAGACATTAATCATTTATGCAGTAAAACTAATCAAGGTACAATTAGGATGATCTCAATAGCTATATTAAGAGCATATCAATTGTTGTCCTTCAGGGTTATGTGTGGTTTGTTTCTGTACTCCAAATCTTAGCACCTGCACAAAAATGAACATAGTCTAAGTTCTCAGCAAATCAAAACCAGAGCACTCAAAACCAGCAGAAATGCTCGGACACCTCAAGCAAAGTAGTGAAGCTGTGGTTCCACCTGCCCTACCTCGTCAGCCCACAGAGCATGGTGTTGGCTGTGAAGGGTTGTGGCAGCTGTCACTGCTCCGTTCTTTCCTCCAGGGACATTGCATTTGATTTCAGATAATGCCTCCATCAGCTGCCACAAGAGCTTCTCATCACACAATGCACAGCAACCTGGAAAAGCTGTAAAGTTACAATTTATTGCTAAGTATTTGTGACCTTAGGTCTCAGCTGAAGATGATGAGTCAAATAAACCCTAATGAGTGAATCTCTTTCCTTAATAATCCCAGCCTACGACCTGTGATATCTAGGTCTGCTATGTATGCTTGGGATTCACTACACAAACCTCACCAGCTCAAGCTATACCTCATCTTGCAGCCTCACATGTACTCAAAACTTCAGCCTATTTTTCTGAACTTTGACCTCAGCTTCCTTCACTTCCCTTTCACTTTTAAAAGCAAGAACAAATCTTTTATAATCAATTTAGAAATACTGTTGAGGATGTCATTCTCTACTATAAGCAATTCATGGTGGAGCACATAGTTGCATAGTGAAGCAATATTTTTAATGTGTTCACTTCTATTTATTCTTTTTTCATATGTACAGTTGAAAATATTTATGTAATACAAAGATGATTAAAAATTGCATACATTTCCAGTTTACCTCAGTACAAGCTAATCTTTAAAAAGTGTAGATACTTGTGTACATACAACTAAGCAAAGCTAAATCTGAAAACCTTAGTTGTTTGGGAAAAACACACAATAATTTTTATTGCTCTCTTTCATTTTTGGTAATGATTTGAACAAAGCAGTTCCCTTGCTGTTATTTATTTATATAATGCCCAAAATTGTACTATTGGCTCTTCAGTTGCTTGTCAATATGTTTATTTATTTTAAAATCAATCTTTTCACCATTAAATCTACTGTTGATGACAGATCTTGTAGACGTAATAGTGTATTTTTAGTGTTGCTTACATATTTTTCAGGAAAAAAAACAGCCATCTTATATTGTTGTGACCACTTTAGTGTCATCTTCTACATAAATGATTTTTAATAAAACACATTTTAAGGGCAGTTTCAATCAGATGGGATCGGCCAGCAGTTCGTTGTGATGCCTGTGAGAGATATCTAGTATACATTGATTTTTAACTTCTGCAGTAAAAAACACAGTAAAGATGTTGATTGTTAAAAGCCAGGATACTGCAGAAAAAAAAAAAAAAAAGATGAGAAAGTTTAAAAACTAGTTATAGATTTTTCCAGGCTAGAGTTCCTCACTTCTGACATCAAACAACATTTCTCCATCCAAAGAAGTTTCACTCCTACGTTACTTGTTAGCAAA
Organism: Tauraco erythrolophus; assembly: GCF_009769465.1. Lineage (NCBI taxonomy): Eukaryota > Metazoa > Chordata > Aves > Musophagiformes > Musophagidae > Tauraco > Tauraco erythrolophus. The sequence continues at coordinate 46,484,737 of NC_141466.1, read as the reverse complement.
AATCACGTCTAATGGCTTCTACAGACTCAGGTAACAAATGTAAGACTCCGCGTTCCTAAACAAGCACGACACATTACAAGAAGGAGTAGAGAGCCTTGATCAAGCAGTGACTGAGGCTGAGGTAGCTGCAGAGAAACAGAAAGGAAAAAAGCAGAAACTGAGAAATAGCAGTGAAAATTCAAAGAAATAACATGTTCATCTGAGAGTAGAGGTTGGTGTTAAATGAAAGGAGAATATCTTCAGAAATGCCCTTGACAGATGTATCCCCACGCTTTAAATAAAACCATAAAACATATTATACAGTGAAAAGTATTGAGGAGGCAGCCGAAGCAGCAAAATATTCCCAGTGTTGCTCATGAGAAATATATTTTCAAAATTGAACACAGAAGGCTCAAAATGTTATACATGCCTTCTTCTATTAGCAAGCAGTACCTGGTGTTAGATTTACCCCCAAAACTATGTCAAATAATTTCACAAATTTTTGAAGGATTATCTGATAAAATCCTAACTGATAATAAAGACAAACTTGGCAGGGAGCTAGAACATAGCACAACACTCCCAAAACTGGTCTGTTTATCTCAGGCACAATATGAACTGTGGAAGCTGGTAATCAGGCCACCAAATTAGCTCCCAGGGTTAGAGCTGCCGATCCCTAACCATCAAAAGATTGTAAATATTGGCCTTTGTCTGTAGTACCACCTAGTGTCAAAAACTCTTATCTCTGAGCTGCAAAGAACTGGATTCAACTCCATCTATTCTCCTTTATTTCCTCCGTCCAAAACACCACCAGACTATGCAGGAAGGGTGCCCGGAGGGCCTCTTTTATGATGGCAAGCCCAAGGAAGTGTCTTTCATACTTTTCTTTGCTTTTTGGAAATAGAATTTTGGGCTGAAAAGGAGTTTGCGTTTTTGGCATGTCAGAGGAAAATTCCCTCAATATCATGCACGATTTTAAGTGCAGTTAATTTTTTCCACAGTATAAAGCAACAGGAATGCTGTAGGGCTTCTCTGCACTGGAAGTGAAAGAAACCCTACCGTGAGCTAGGCTGCGGTGGCACAGTCCACGACAGTTTGGCGTTTGGGGGCAAGCCCCAAAGCGCAATTGGACAACTCATGGAGAGGCTCTCCACCTGCACGCCGAGGGAGTCCTCGCGCAGAGCGGAACACAGCCAGCAACACGCTGAAAATCCATCCTCCCGCTCTCCACGTGTTAATTTGTCCCTGTACATTTTCTTCTAGAAACAAAATGTTCTCCCAGAGATCCCAGGTTCCCAGATTGCCTAGGGAAGTGGCCCCGCAGGGAGCTTGCCTCCTCCTTGCCCATCTGGCAGGGACGCCTGTGCAGAACAAGAGCAGGAGAGCTGGGCAGCCCTGGAGCCAAAGCTCCTGCCTGCCTGCCAAGACAGGTGAGCTGCCTGCCTGCCTGCCAGAGCTGGGCACCCAGCAGTCGGTCCCTCTGGAGCAGGGAGCTCTCAGGCAGCTGGCAGGCTGCAGGAGCAGGGCAGACCCATGTCCCTGGAGCCCCGAGGCCGGAGGAGCGGGAAGTGGAGGAAGCCAGATTTGGTGGCCACCAGCTCTGGGGGCTGCCAAGGAGTCAGGCAGCTCCTGAGCCTGGCAGCTGTGAACCAGCCAGGTGGGCAAGGTGGCAGGTTGCACCTCACCCAACCTAACCAGGGCTTTTTGGATCTCTCCCCTCAAAATCTTTCTAGTGGAAACCAGTTTTACCCCAGAATTTCTTACATGCTCTGTTTGGAACTTCCAAAAACATGGTATCAAAAGGAAAGTTCATAAAGTGACTGTAGGCGCAGAAAGCTCACAACATGAATTCAAATTAAGCTGGAATAGATAGAGCAAATGTGAAAGGATACGCAGCAGGCACATTTACTAAACCAGAATGGAGTGTGTCGACTGCGAACTCCCTGGAGATATAGCCAGCCTATGTACGTGGGCCTCTAGTTACAATTCCTGTGACTAATGAGCAACCGCCAGGGCAGCTCTATGTATAGCTTGCAGATTTACTTGTAAATTTAATACAAGAGGAGGCCAGAGAAACAAGATAAAGATTAAATGTATAACAAAAATTTGTAGCAACATCATCTAATTGCATAGCCGAGGCAGGAGGTGTTAATTACAATTATAGATAAGCCAGCTAGTAATTCACATTAGTGAGCATAGAGCAATTATCAACCTGCTGGTTTTCTTGCGACTCATAATATACATGTTTTCCCATTTTTGATGGAACATAATAGTTGTATTGAACAATGTAACAGAACAGTAATGGATATAATGCCTATTTAGATAACCTACAGCTGTGATGTGCAATATTATCACAACGATATTCTGCCTCATTTGGAATAAGTCACTATATAGAGAGCTAAGTATTTCTACTGCTAGACTTCAGTAGAAAAAACATCCTGGGCATTTCACAGTTGGACAGACACACTGTTTCCTGCATTAGGATTTACAAATACAAATTAACCTTGACTGGACTTGAGGCAAAAGAACAGTTTAAATTATGCACCAGTAAAAAATTAAAACTAAGAGTATCAACACCAGTAATCTGTTTCTAAGCGATGCATTGGAAGAATTTTGCTGACATTCGATTGAAGAAATATTGTCTCCAACCCTGGCAAATGTATTATTCCTATGAGCTTCCAAATGACTTGGTTTAACACGGCTCACCCAGGAGAGACCATGTCACCATTGTGTTAGCAGCCTTATCATATAACACATCACCATATGGGGTACTAGAAGAAGGCATTAAAGACAAGGTAACCTTCTCAGGAATAGGTCACAAGAGGGCTTTGTGCTTGCAAGCCATACCCATGTTCTTCACCACACATCAATTACAGTGGCAAGGCACAGGATGCACTGTTAGTGCACAGCTTCCCAGGGGAAGGCAGAATGTTAATATAGCCCAAAAGTCCTGTAGATAGGAGACTGGCAAAATGAGCTGTTCTCCATTTAAAGAAAGGCAAGGTGCTTCATAGCTAGCCTGGCTATTTTACACTGCCAATGGTTTGTGCTTGGGACTGTGTACACACTACAGTGAAAATCCTTTTCAGACAAAGGAGAGTTACTCATCTCCAACTAGACTTCTTTGGGATGAAGCACACTTGTACTTAGAGGATGTTCCACTGGTATGTGTCTTGCCCTCGATCACGTAAGCCTTAAACAAATGTTAAAAAACACTGTTTACTTCATCCTGAGGCAGAACATGAGTCACATTTTGAACATGTAACGCTATTTCACCTGCTTTCCATATATTTATGCCATTAGTTCAGTCACACTGAAATTCAATACAGGAATATTAAGCAATTACTCAATTTTTGTCTGAAAATATGTTCCCGGGCAGATGTTTATAAATTAACAGGTACATCTGGGATATTATAACTAAGCTACACATTTTCTCCTTGTTGAACAATAACTGAAGCTGAATTCAGTATTGTGTATGTATCGAGAGAAAATGAAATTCTTCCTAGGTTAACGTACAAAACAAAACTTCACAACATTAGCAACATTATTTCCTTGCTATTCATGGTTTGCAGTATTCCTTCAAAGGAAGGAATAATGGCTAGAACCAACTAAATATGTTGAACAAATTCCATTACTATTTGCTCAAATTTTAAAAGAAATTTGTTTTGAGTTGCATCTGCACCACTTCTGTGTTTCATTTCTGGATTACATTCAGCAAAACCACCTGCCCAGCAGAAGATTTGTGTATTAAATAAGTCAACACAGCTGCTATTTTGAGAGCTTAGCTGAGATAAAAAGGGAGCATACCCTTCATACTTTCTATGCAGTGATAAATATACCTAGAAATATAATATATCTATGTGTGCTTCTTCCTCCAAGTATATATAGATTACTACCCTGTCTTAATCTAGGATTTTTTGATCAGTGTGATTGAAAGGAACTGATCAAATATTTCTAGCATTATGTATCACCCTGGACTTCCTAAGGTCCTGAAGGTCTGACAGTGGAATGAGGATCACATTAGTGCCATAAGATGATAAATACTTATGGACAATTGTTAAATATCCAGCAAGATTTTGATACCAAAATCTTCTGTGAACTTGAAAAATGATTGTTCGTAGACACACTCTGTGTTTTTCTCTAAAGAAATTCCCAGATGAGGCACTAGCATTTTCAAACCTTTGAGTCTGAATGTGTTTCAAATCACATTTCCCTCATCCCTGTGCTGAAATTCTCAAGATCTCCATGATGGCGCCAGGACTTGTGGGATGCCAGAGCAGAGGGCTACAAATGGATTATTATTTTGATCTCTATTTCTTCCGTCTCCAATACTCAGAATTAGCAATATTTTTACTTTCGTTGTGGTTGTTGAAAGATAATTTTCTTGACAATAACTATAGCTGCATACGTCTCAAGCCTTGTAGATACTACACTCTTTGTACAAAGAATAATTTCAAGTGTGACCTCACTCTATCAACCCCCATAAATCAAATCCCTCTACATTACATTTCACCTCAGATGACTGATCTGTTAATGTGAGTGAAATTCAAGTAACGTAGTTGCTAGAGATGGTAAAGACATGGAGGCCCTGGACTACTAAAGCAAAAACTCCTTGCTGCCTGAGTACTGCTTTCACTGGAGACAGATGAAGACAGAGGAGTTGTCTTACTCTTAGGTAAACACCAGATAACTCAAGCTTGTATTAAAGACAAGCCTGAAGTTTAGAGGAACATGAGAAAGGTCCTGGCTGGCCAGAGGAAGAAAACAGGAAATTTGCCAAGTGTAACAACTCTCAGGATAACTAAACAGGTATTCAACACACTTACATACTGAAGAAGATAACTTCACAGAGTTTAAGTGTGAAGTGCTCTCCCTACATGAGTCACTGGAAAATTCTTCACTGACTTCAGTAGAAGCAGTATTTCTATCTTTTGTATGCATGCTTGATATAGATGAATCTACATGTTCTACAGAGACTCACAAATAAATGAAATATAAGGAAATTTTCAAATTTTAAATGTTATTAAGACAAAATAGAATGAACTTTAGAAGTAAGACTTTGGGAAATTATTGACAGTCAAGCATCAGAGATGATCAAATATAAGTAGAGTTCAAAGATTAGTATTAGCTACAGCTCAGGTTTAAGTACCTTCCTCTGTATCTGAGCATCATCACAGCTGGTCACTGGAAATTAAACCCCACATCAATATATGTAACAAAGGAATCATTTATCACTTTTTTCCTTGGTGCCCGTTCAGGTAGGAGTCACGGCTTCCAACATATTTTACAGTGAATGAGGTTAACTTTAGTGTCCTTGGACTACGCCCTCCCTTGAAGAAATTATGTTGCCTAGAACTATGCTAGCTGAGCACTTTTTGACTGGAATGCTTCTGAAGCAGTCACCACACTCATAATGCTGCGCTCAAGTCTTGTGTGAAGTGCTATAGGACTTGTTTTTATAGGTAAAATCCAAAAGAGATTTTAAACTACATATTCAGGAAAATATAACAGATAGACAACCCAGTCCTGCAGAAGAATCAGTCAGGGTCCACTTTTGTTTATAGCTGCACTGCAATCACCAAATAATGTCACAATGTGAGAGTCAGATATATTGCTCCTTTAGCTGATTTCAATTACTACTAGTACTTATCTTCAATAACCTTACTTAGCTAAATCTAAAGTTCATAAACAATTTCACTTATGGCAATGAAAAACTAATGCATATGACTTTATGCACAGAAACTCAATGAAATTTTTCAAATAAAATTATTTCTTGCACATGATGAATTATACAGACAGCATTGCATCAAGACTGTCTTTGTAAGCCTAAATTCTAGCATAAGGGAGCTTTGATCTTAAGCACAGATATAATCTTTTATAGTTATCTATTTTTAATAAAATAATTCAGAAGATGCGCTGAATTAAAAACTAGATGCAAATATAACAAGTTTTGAGTATGTCTTTTGAAATCTAATTGTCATCACTACTCCTAAAGCCTAGTTTAGAGGAGTTCATGAGCACTGAACATCAGATTCTATTAAAGTACCCAGGCAGAAATACCTCGGTGTCTAAACAGTAAGTTTCTTCTCAATCCAAGCTTGCTTTCTTGCTCCAAACCTTGTCATCCACCAAAAAAAATTCTCATCCTCAAGGACAGCTTGAGCTTTCTTTGGATTCCAGATGCACAACCATACGAGCTGCTACTAGCCTGTCCACCCCAGCCATGAGTTCCTTAATGACATTCCCAACAGCTTCTTGTTCCCCTGTCTGTCAGTCCTGTGTAATCCGTTGCCTCCTGTTTCCCCAAAGCTGAGAAGCCCTTCATATTGCTATGTTCTCTTCCCAGTTCTATTTAGCTTTGCAGACCACCAGATAGTCCAAATTCTGCCCAGCTGAGGATGTGCCCCAAAGACACTTTTTAAGACCACCATGCTCACATACTAGCATGTACTTGGAAGGGAATAATCCAAGAACCATGAGTTTGATACCTAATTATAATGCCATCCTAGGATAACAACTAAGTAGCCCATCTAATGAGTCCTAAGTTGGGTCACATGGCACAAACTCTTTGAGGAACTTCTGAAGAAAAAAAAGCAGTAACGGAGCCACTGAAGAAAAGCCAGTTCTCCAACAATGCATAATACACAAATTCCTAAAAGCTTTCCATTCTGTGTGCTGTTGTGATGCAGTTCCAGGAATTCTAGACATAAATTCCAGAGCAAGTATAGATGTCATCAGAGGGTGATGCATGAGAGGTGAGATAGTGCAGAATCATAGGGGACTTGTCATGAAAGTTCTGAGTCATAACACGAGTATGTTTCACTTGTGAAAGTCACATAAAAACTAGTAAAATTATTGCTTCTTGGGGGGTAGGAAGACATCCATTATTAAGGACAGATCCAGTGTAGTTCTCATGCTGTGACATTACAGATGACCCCAATCTGTGGGAGATAGTCATTATTTGCATTTTCTTTGTCTAGGCACAGTTGCATTTGTCTTGGCATTGCTAGGTGTTATAAAAAGAAGTAGTCCAATGGCAAGAACCTATACCATACCTGAAGAGTGATCTGAGGCAGCTGAAACACTGAGCACAACCCACTTCCAAATGGGAATTGCTTGTGTTGGGGAATTTTTATGGTACGCCTTGAGGTGAATTAAACATGTTTGTACCTTAATATAAGAGAAAAAGATTAATGAACAATGCATTGGGCAGAGTCTTACCACAATACACGGTTCTACATGAAATCTGCAAAGACGCATCACAAGCAGATTCCTTGTATACACTTGTATGCACCAGCACCAATCCTAAGAGTGGTCACATGGGGCATCTCAGCTCACCACAGATCCAGACTCCAGCCCAGCTGTGCTGCCCAAAGTTGGCCCCTGAGCTTGGGCCTCTGATTGTTGCCATTCCAGGATGGCTACAAGACAATGCTGAGGCTGTTTCTTATCGCCAAGGGAAACTCACTCCCTTGCAAGGAGTCCATTCTCTCTCTGGCATTCCTGCTTCCAGACAGTTTAACCCCTTCTTGCAGTTAGGTCTTCTTGCCCTCCACACCAGATCATTCCTGTCACAAATTACCACTGCTGAGCAGTTACAATTAGAATTTTCCCTTCACCTGGATGTGCTAGGAAAGCACACAAAGCAAAACTCTAGATAGGTTTTAGGTAACCCCCTGTAATTCTGACTCTGTTTATTTAGCTCATTTGTATGAGAACTCAAATTTAACCTTCCCAGGAGACATCTGTACAAGATTGAAATCAAGCTCAATGTAAACATAAAGCATAAAAATATCATACAAAAATGGTTTGTAAGTCATCATACTAGTATTCACTCAAATGCTCTCAAAAGACTCACTGTCTTCCAAACCTAGAAGATACAAACAACAGACAAATTAAAGCTGCCAGAAACCTGTATAGCTATAATAAGACCATGAAGAACACATTTCCTGTGTAAGCACAAAAAGGTTTTGACGTTTTGAATCCATGTCTTGACGTAGGCATACTACTGCAAGCACATACCAGGCGGGCACAGCAAAAGTTCAGTGCTGTTTAGATGAATGGAAAGAGAGGAACACAAAATGCATTACAGAAAAAAATAGGGCAGAATACATCTGAAAGCTTTTAAAGAAATTAGTAGGAGAAAAAGCCTGATCATAAGACAACAAAAGAGGTAATTTTAAGACTTAGTTATATGCCCTAGTTACAAAATACAGCTCAAACTCAGAGTTCTAACTAGTCTCCTGGAGCCCTTGGTGGCTGAGGTTACAAATGCATCCCTGGAGGGATCCTGTAGGGATAGAGAAGACCACTGTACCTCGAGGAATTAATGATCCAAAGAAGAGTTCCCCCGAGCAGGCACAGCCCTGTGATGTGCTATCACATACGCGGAGCCTGGCCTTCAGCCCTGTGTTGTGCTGCACCCACCCCTTGGCCAGGGGACAACCTCACCCTAACAGAAGAGCCTGTGGGCAGCTCCCACACAGTACCAGCAATTACACCGCCTGCCTGACTCTGCCTTTATCTAGAAGTGCAGCAAAAAGTTCTCATGTGAACGTCCTTTTTGTCTGACAGTAGAAAGGACAAATAAAATTGGTTTATTTTAAGAAAGCCCTATAAGATCTCAAATGACCAAAAAGGAATAACATTTCCACGGATGGCATCCACACAGTGTGCTGTGCCCTGGTTGGAGACCTGTTTGATGCTATGCAACTAGGGGTTCCCAGCATCTGAAGGGACATAAGATTATCTGTATTATCTTCTTTTCCTTTATAAAGTTAACACCAAAAACTGGGATTTTAAGTGATAATTTACAGACTCTGAGTGCCTTTCTTTCTGAGATCATAAGAAATCAGCACCTTCTGGTGCAAAGCCATACCACGCTTTCTATAGCTTGCAGTAGGAAAGTAGGATTGTTTTTCATTTGTCTAAGTTTATGGGGCTTCATTTTGCTTCATTTTCCAACCTTTTAAAATGTATCAGAAGCTAGTTACTGGAATAAGCCAGGTGTTAAGGGAGACAGTGGTCATCGGTGTTTTCTGAGCATCCAAACTTCAATTTTGCCAGCACTAGGAAATAGAAATGTCATTTTGTTTTAGCTCCTTGGCACTTACGATCACAGCATGTCCAATTGCTGGCAGAAAGACAGGCAACTGAGAAGCCCTGACACACTGTAGTACAGGCATCCATCATTATGTCACCTTTCGCTTTCACCTTTTATTAGAAATTAAATTAGAAGACTGACTTAAATGTTATCAAATTTGGTCAAAAGCTAACCTCTGGTCACAGATCTTGCATGCAAATTTTGAAGTAGAAAGAACAATTCCTAAAGATTTCTTAGGATAAGACGTGGAAGGTAGACTTATAATGAAAAACTACTACCCCTCTTCAGTGACAGTGGTTTGAAGCATTATTAACAGCTCTATTTATACTATGAGGAAAAAATAGACCAAAAAAAAAGAAGATGCAGGAAATTTTAAATAAAAGCTAACATGAGTGTCATACCTAGGATAGCTCTCTATTTCACTCCCAAATTTTAAAAGTTGAAGTTAAAAGTGGCTGCTAAAATAGGCATTCTTTTGATATAAGACAGGGTGAGAGAAAAGATCTAAAGGAAAACACATATTCGGATTTTCTGGAGCTTACCATGGTATCATTTTTGCTATTAATAACTATTCAGAGATGCACAGCACAGACACTGAAACCCTAAGCTCTTGACTGAGTGTGCAGAAGAGCATAAACACCATGTCTCAAGTTGTTCTCTTCCCTTCTTTCCTAGTTCATGGGAGAAAGAAAATCAGATCTACTCTGGACTATCATTAGTAGCAGACTGTTAGCCCTTGATATACTTGCTCAGCTGTTCCAGGTGGAGCTCTGCAGGCAAAGATAAGACTCTGACTTGTAAGACAGAGCCCCTGTCCCTACCACTGTGCTTACACTACTGAAGTAAAACTCCCATGACCATTAGTGTGGTTCAATAGTTTGGCCCAGGTAGTTTTACAAAGCAGGTTTGAAAGATATGCAATTTTATTTTTTTATTTTATGCATTTCCTTATAGAAAAGTTTGATTGTGACATAAAATACTCAGAGAGCGCCAGAAATGGTTTCCATCAATCATTGCTGTTTGATGGGGGGTGGTTTTTTCCAGCTTTTTAAATCATTATTCTTTTAAAAAATGAATAGAAATTTTACTTTAAAAAAAATAAAGCACTAGAAATCAAAACACTTGTGCTCCTGATGCTTTTCTGATGCTCTGCAAAATCAGTGAGAGAGGTGATGACAGAATGGACGCAATCACATCTCTCTGGGGTGTGGGACATCTAACCAAAGGAAGATGATTCACATGCCTATGCATATGGTTAACTGTCACATTTGATTAACACACTGGTTAGTTAACCATACTTTTACATGCAAAGTTATCTGTCCTTTGAAGGGGACTACTGGACCACAGCCTAAGGTTCTCTGCCTTTAAATTAAAGCAGGGTAGGGATGGCATGTGCCCTGGAGATGGCAGCCATTATCCAGTACCAAGAAATCACTTTGATGTGCTAGCAATAAAAGTTAATAATAAAGAACAGAAAAAATATCTTTTCACTGATATGCTCTCCTTCCAAGTAATTAAATTCTTTTTTTTTTTTTAAACAAAAAGAAAAAATCGTATCTACAAAAATTAAGCCAGCTTTTGAAGGCCCTTATTAAATGTTTTCCTCAATCCCTGGAAGCATATAGAGTTTTAATGACTTGTGAAACATCAGACAACAGGAAAAGTTGAAAGACAAACCCCACGTTGGTCTTTGTTATTCTCATCTCCTCCAATATAATGTACACAATTTATGTAATATAATTAATACTTATTTCTTCCTCCAATAACAGCAAGAGAAAATGCTCGCTATTTTCAGACGTTATGTTGCTATAAGTAACAATACAATCTATAAGCAACTCCAAAACGGTCTGCCTAAAGGAACTGATTCTAGCATTTAGTAGTATGCACTACGCACAGCTCCTGCCCCTATCTGGGATGCTACAAATCAGATACAAGGCTAAGAACTGTGCTTTTTTCCTAAGTCGAGCACACAAAGCAACTAAAGTCACTGAAGGCAATCTATATTGTCCTAGTGCTATCACAGAGAACACTTTCAAAATGACCCATTCAGAAAGCTAATGTTCCCTATTGTACAGAGTATAGAAAATATAATGAATTGCAACCCTATAAAACATTTGATAAATATCTCATTTATTAGACTACTTCAGCAGGATCAATCTTATCAGAAATCAGATTGCTTTCAGAATTGGCTGGATCTGCCATTAGCTAGCCATCAAGCAGTGAGAAATGGCCTATGTTCATTTAAGCATAAAGTGTCCATCAGCTTCCCTGCATTTACTATAAATACAACCTGAGCTTTCCAAGAGATCTTCAACCATTGCTTCACTAAGAAAAGAGCAAACAGAAGATCCGTTCTCATATGGCTGATGATATTACTGAAGAACCTGTAACACGGCTTACTGCTTGATCTGTAATGTGTGACAAGGAGCTTCTTTTTACAGCAGTAATGACTCCAGATCATTTTAGGACAGGTTTTTCATGCTGAAGGCTGCTCTGTTTTACAGACTCTCTATCATCATAGCTACACTGGCACAAATGCATTGGAAATCAGTCTCCTTCCAAAGGAGATACAAAAAGTATGTCCACATTAGCAACTCTTTAAGACAAATAGAAGATCTGCAGAGCAGAACAGTTAGTGGTAGGGACTGGATATCCATGGGTTTTTTTTCTATTGGGCTTCCCTTAATCTGGTCCCATTGCCCAAATGCTCATTTGCAGCTGGGACTCATCTTGCAGTTTTTATTTCATCTAAAATCCAGTTCATGTGTACTAAGGCTACTCCATAGTGTGAAGTGAAGAAAGCAATCGGCCGATGTCAGGAGATTCACTTCAGAAGTTCACTCCTGATCCGAATTAAAACGCTGTCCATATTGTCCATAAAAACAGGAGTTTTCCTGCTAGTGTAAATTTACTTTCTCTTTAAATGAGTCTATTATGTTCTTTTCTGCTCATGCAACAGCTGAGATTTTTCATGCCCATATTCAAAGCCAACTTGCTTGTACTGGCAAAAGTTTTTTTCATAAACCTGGTATACAAGTAACATCAAAGGCAAATCAGCACAAAGTATTTCTAAATATGAGACAAAGGTTCCTACATGTACATCACTCTTGTAAAAATGATAAGATATATCCATCATGCCACAGACAAGCAGAGCTGCTGACACTTAATGCCATTTCTGTATTTTCAGAATTTATTAACATTATGTAAAATTCAGCATCAACCATTGAATGCATAAAATTTTTATTTGTTGGACATTCAGGAGAAAAAATGAATAGAGAACACAAAGCCTCTATAGGTATGTGTATGTACATAATCCTTTAAACTATGGTTTGCACAGCAACTATCATTAATTTTAGAAGTCACTCATTCTTCATCATAGCTTTGAGAGTGTAAGAGTAAGCTCACATGTACATGAGAATGATAAATGTATTCCTCTGCCTCACAGATATTATTTATATTCACCAGTGCAGTGCCTATCATTTTTATGTAATGCAATGCATTGTAATGTCTTCTAAGTAAATAAATACTTTAAAATAAAACAAATCGAAAAACTTTAGGCAAGAGCTTGTTGGAATTTTTCAGTGAAACTTTTACTGTTCAGGAGAGCCCATTTATCAAAGGTTTTGAGGGATTAGCATGAATGACATTTACTGGGAAAAGCTTCTGATACTTAATATGGACACACTATAGAAATACAGAAGGGAATGCAGGGAACAGAAGCACTTGCAATTGCAGGAGGTCTTTCTATGTACCAGACTCTTAGGACCTCTTCTTTCTCATGATACTTTTTTTCTGTGGGTGGTAGTTTTCTCATGTCTGCAATTAACTATTTATTAGTCCAGAGCGAAATTAAGGCTATCACACATATATCAAAGCAGTGGTCTCCAAACTGGTTCAATTGCGCACCCCTATCAGTAAAAAATTTCTGAGCACACGTACCCAATATACCTTCATTTTTTAATTTATAAATTACATACATTTACTCCTGTACTAATATATTACATATATATATTATAAAATATACGCAAAACCAAAAATTAAAATGGATGAGATAAAAGTAAAATAAAATTAAAATTTAATTTGTTTTATTTATTAATGGTACAACTAATATTTTCTTCCTTTTGTCCAAATTCTTCTCTCACACCACTAGAAGGAACATGTATTGTCATTTCAGCTATCATGAGTCTTTATCATTTCCAAGACAACTCACTAGATTTTCAGTATGAAGTGGTAATGACATGTCTATATTCAGTAAAACCATCATTATCCAACAGAATTACTCAGAGTTATCTATCTGCACTTCCACAAGAGCATCAGAGTCACCCTCAAACTATTGTTATTAGTCACCCACCTTTTATACATACTCAAACAACTCTCAAACACAGATAATTGTTCTTAAAGTTGCACACAAGAGAGCTTATTCAGTCTTCCTTCAGCTCAGACATACTTGCTCTATACCAATTTCTAAGTCCCAAACAGAAGGCCTCCAAAAGCGTAAGTCTGTCGTGGTTTTAGGCTGATCCAGCAACTAAAACTCACACAGTCTCTCCTTCTCCAATAAAGTAGAGAGGAGAGAAAAAAAAACAAAGGACTGAGGGTTGAGGCAAGAACAGAGGGAGCACCCACCAACCATGGTCCTGGGCAAAACAGGCAGCGCTTTTCTCAAAGCAAAACAGTTTATTAATGATTACTTAGAAGGACAAAGGGAAATAAAAACCGATTACTTGAGAGGACAGAAAGAAACAAAACCAGATCTTAAAACCGACACCTTCCCCCCCCCCCCCCACCTTCCTTTTCCTCCCGGCTCTACCTCCTCCCCCCAGCAGCACAGGGGGCAGGGACTGGGGGAGTGCAGGTCAGTTCATTCCATGCTGTTACTGCTGCTTCTTTCTTAAAGGAGAAGGAGTCCTTACACCCTTTTCCCCTGCTCCAATGGATCCCCTACCCACGAGGAAAAATCCACAAACTTCTCCAACGTGAGTCCAGCCCACTGGAAACAATCCTTCCCCACAGATTGATCCGGTGTGGGCTATACCACAGTCTCGGGTATTTAGGGAGCTGCAGCCACTCGCTCCGGCGTGGGTCGTCACGAAGACTCCAGATGCCTCTCTGCCTTGCCGTGCCCCCAACACGACCATCCTCGGGCTCAGGCATCTTCTCCCCACGGGCTGCGAGTGGGTCGCTGCTCCACCGAGGCCGTCCTGGTTGCAGGGGGGCCGCCTGCTATCTCACCATCAGCCGCAGGGGAAACTCGGCTCCGGCACACCTCCTCCCGCTCCATCCTCACTGACCTGCTGTCGATGCAGCTGTTTCTCTCAGATCTCAGTCCTCTCCAGGTGAACTCAGCCCAGTGGGCACCCTGGGAGTGGGGTGCCCCCGAGTTCCCCAGCTGGCTCCGCCGCCGCCATTCTCCGTGGGCGGCGCCGGCCCGACGCAGGCAGCCGCCCGGCCGGGAGCCAGGGAGCGGGGGCAGTGCCCTCCTCCCTTCTCTGCTCGATCCTGGGCGAAGCACCTTTTCCGGTTCCCTTGTCCTGACTTAAATAGGGCAATTCGCAGAGGCGCCCTATTGGCTCAACCCCGAGGGGGATGGCAGTCTGATCCGGTGGCCAGAACTAAGCCTAACCCGGTTCCAAAACCGGGGAGGTCGCAGGGAGCAAAATCCCTCTCCTGCCACCAGAACCACCCCCCCCTCCACATCAAACCATGACAAAGTCTTTCTTTGCCGGGTGCCTGTGTCTGCTCGCCTGGTTTCCTAGATGCTCCATTCAGGTCACTAATACATGTGCAGGGTGCCTTTTCCAGAAAGAGATGCACCTCTCTTTTCCCTAAAGTGTCATTGCTAACCAGGTTTGGCATGCGGGAACCCAATCTCTACCTATGTCATGGGAAGCCTGAAAAATTAGCTGCAGTCAGCAATACAACTAATTTCACCTGCTGTGATGGTAAGTTGTACACCATTTCTGTAATGACTAGCTGTTAGAGAACTCACCTAATGGCTAGAAAACAGAGCAGCCTACGGTCATCCCAGGAGATGTGGGATCAACCATCTGGCTTTCAGTTATTGTGAGATAGAAGATATGCCATCTGCCTAACAAAACTGACCTGCTGAAAACAGAACATGGTGAAAAGGTGGGCCAGGCTAGGCCTGGTCTTCAATGGCTGGATAATTCTTGGAATGAAGACCTTTAAAACTCCGAGATTGGTCTGGAGTTATGGCTCAAATGGTTTTTTTCAATAATAAATGTTCTCACTGCTACAACCAAACTTACCTCTGCTGGATGTTCATCTGGTCCTGCGACTCTTTTCACTATGTCAGGGTTAATAATGCAAGAGAAGGCATGGAAAGTTCATTTATTCATACTGGAAAAGAAAATAATGCTACTTGTAGTCAGTAAATTTTAAGTCTTGTAATACATGAATTCAAAAACTACTGACCTGATGAGACCATAATATAATCATGGCAGTAATAACATTACCTTCGGTAATCAATTAACACAATTAATTTTACATTGCTGATATAAAATCATTAATATCTCTTGTCATTCCAATGCATCAGCAAGTAATTCATTTTGCTATAAAGTGGAGTCAGCCTACTGCACCAGCTAAGAGGAAGCTCACTCCTGGGCTATATTTTTCATACAGGTTTCTTGCTCCTAATGGAGAGACAGGTTCCAGGCAGGTACTGAGCCACCCTCTTAGGTGTATAAACTTGTAGAGTTTTAGCTCAAAATACAGAAAAATGGTGCTATTTAGAAACCAAATTTTGCTTCATGTAAGTTCACATTGCTTTTACAACTGCCTTTTCTGAACATTTGAGTAAGCAAAGCTTCATCTGTACAAATGCCCACAGAAAGCCATTTCTGAATCCATAAAATCCATGTGTTTTAGTCTGGTGCCAAAACAATAATTATCTTAAGCAGAAGTAGAAGTGGAGACGTTATATGCTTCAGAGTGAAACAGAAACAGGTTTTGGCTCACCAGACATAGTTTGCATATGAGATTGTGTTTATGAACTCCTGAAGGAAGAAAACACTATTCTAGTCCTACACAAACTGACACGATCACATGCCCTTGGACCACTCTGAAATGCAAAGAATTAAGTTAAAAACCATTGGCATGTACAATGGATAAGTCATGAATAGACAAACTGTGCCCTGCTTTGCCCTCCCAGCACTGCCAATAATAAATACTCCAGAATTCATTCTATGCCAAAGAATCTTGTCTAGAATATTATCACACAGAAAAACCCTGGAGATGTATTTTTAGAATAAGGATGACTTTGGCTTACTTTTCTCCCATCCCTGATTTCCTGAGGCCCCATGAAAATATGAGTTGAGATGGCCAATGGCCAGTTGTATCACACAGTTCTTCCTATCCAAAAGCACTTAATAAACATAAATTAATCACTTCAGACACCATGAGAGTGTAGCAGGGTACAAGCCAAAGTTTCGGGAAAACATTGAAGTGTTTGCATATTGTCTACCTACAATATTGCAATTAACCTTAGTATATTCTTACATATGGATACTTACACGAGTTTGCATATGAAGCTCTTGCTTATCCTGCTTGCATTCTTTCTGTGTGTTTATTCAGTGTAGCTCATTCATCATTCACTGAACACTCAGTTTCACTACATAAAAGCTTTCTTTCACTGTCACAATACTTATATGTTTTCTTGCCACAACTGTCTCCAACCACTTATCCCATTCACACCATCTCTCTCATCCACATGTCCCTTGAAGCCAGTCTCCGGCTGTGATCTTCCATGTACCTGTCCCTGACCTTCCTCAACCAATTAAAGTTCTAATATCTTCCTCCCCACGGGCTGTGGGGCAGGTGATGAACATGGGATTTACAAATGTCGGAGGCAGGGAGGAGCAGCAAGGAGGAAATTAAAAATGTGCAAAGGATTCAGAAGATCATGGCAAGCAAGACAGTGCATCAGGTGAACTGCAAAGTATCAAGGATAATCATGAGTTTATTTTCCAAGCATTCAAATTTTCAGAAATAAAAAGTTATACATTAGTTGGTTTCCAAGTAGATCTCTCAGACTATTTTTCAAAATACATAGACCTATACCCATATATATACACATATAAATTCCTTTCCTCAGGGCAGGAAGCACATTTGCTTCACAGTCTGTGAAGCTCAAGGAAATCCTGAGTGCTGAGAAAACAAAAGTACCTATTGACACAATCATGTCTAGTTGATCTCTAGAAATTACAATGATGCTTGATCTCACTGACCGCAGTAGCAGCCTCTATTGAAGAAATGCAAAGAATTATAAACATAAGACAAAACCTTGGTTTGTCAAAAATTAACATGAAGGAAACAGGCGAAAACAAAGAGTGCAGGCGCAAGCAGCAGACCACTGCTTTAGCACTCTCCTGAGCGCTCAGAAAGGCAGCTGATGACCTTGTCAGTACACCTCAAGCCTAGACTTGAAAACATCTGTGGCCCTTGTATTGTGTCAGTGCAGATGCTGGGGACCGTTTTTGAACCCTGTTCAGAGATATGTCTCCTAATGTGGTCTCTGCTTAAACTTTCATGGTTAAAATGTCTCATAATACTAAAGTCAGAATATGTTACATGTTATTTCCATTTGTAATGCCGAAGTTACACGACAAACCAAAATGGCATTTTTCTGTTTTAAAATATTTCTCCAGCAGCAAGCCACAGACCTGCAACAGTAAGGGGCATTGTGATTTTTATTTTTTTTAGATCCATTTGCAGAAAATTATATATGTGGTTTATATCCACTTTTATGCTTAACATAATGGCACCTACATCAAAAAGTTAGCAGAGCTCTGGTCTAAGCTTTCATATATTATTCTCCAGATGACTGAACCAAGTCCACAGAAATGTTTTCAAATAAATACCAACATTATTTAAAGTAGTTACTCACAAGACAGGGTTTTTTTCCCAGAAATATTACCTGCAGTCTGTTTCTGGAAGCAACACTTTTGCTTTAAGTGGTTTCTGTAGCATTTGCTAACTCTTCAGACATGCAGTCCATTGACAATATAATTAAAATTGCATGTTGTCTCACCCTACACCAGTTTGTAGTATTGCCTATAAACAAAAGTAAAAGCCAGACCAGTTATGGCTTGAACACTACCAGCATCACACAGATAACTGACTACCCTTCTTTCGTCTTGTATTTTTCTAACACCTCAAGCATAGCATATGCTTCCTTTTCAAGCTCCGGCCCATTTCTGACCTAACAGCTCTCATTCAGTTTGGAAATGATAACTGTCACTTCCATGAGGTCAGCCTCCACTGTCCAATTACTCAATTTTCTAAAAACATTTATACCTTGTCCTGTGCTAAATTCATGTAGAATTTTCACTAAACATTTGTGAAGACTTTCTTTCTCCACCTTCAAGTCACTTGTTGAAACCTTGTTTATGCTAACCAATGTCTCATTGTGTCTTTATGCTCACCCATTTTAAGCATCCTTTCTCCTGTCCTGTGCATAGACTGTAAACTGCTTATGGACTATCTTTTTGTTCTGGGTTTGTGTACTACCTGACACATAGATTATGATTAGCATTCCTATGTGCAGATAGGGAGACAATATATGATAAAAAATAGTAATTTTTGTGAGAAACTTCAAGAAGAGAGGCATTCATAGGAGAAGAGCAGTACTTCATAATGCTCCACTGAGGCTTTTGATCAGTATCTACCCAGAAAGAAGAATGCCATCCACTAAGCTGGTAATACAGATGAGTCATTAAAAGCATCCAGGAGTCTTTTCACAGTAATCATTTGACTTAAGTCAGGCAAACCTATATAATATGAGGGGAAAGAAAGTTCAAGATAGCAAGGCAGAAGAAACAAAGGGGTGGAGAATGCTTTTTAAACAGAATTCTTTTGTTTATCTAACATAGAGCTACACCCTAAGAATCTGAATTTTTCCACAATAGTTATTCCATATTCATATCCAATGACTTGGAACATAAAGAGCTCATTTAATACAGTCGTTGTTTACAGTGTTTAAAAATTCATGAACTCACTGTATAAGCCCCCTTGCCGAGATTCATGCTAATACTCTTCCCTGAAAACAGTGCCACACCTGCATAAAAGAAAATGAGATATAAATTGGGGAAAAAAAAGGTGCAAAAAATGATGTGCAGAACTATTTCTTTACAGTATTTACCTGTCTCTCACTGAAGAAAATACTATAATTAACTAAGGACCTTATAAGAGCAATTTGTTTTATAACATTAATGTTTATCAGACATACAGTGGTACATAACAAGAAGAAGGATGCCACAACACTTACCTCCCATGAGACCTAGTTTGCATGTATGGTATACAGAATGATCCACAGAAATAACAGAATAGATTCATTGTTTGTTTATTTTTTCTAAATGGAACACTGTAAATATCAAGCATTCTTTACAGAAAGCTTAAAGTTAAAATAATATTTGAGGGCAGCATTAGAGAGGAATGATCAATGGGAAGAATAACAGTTTTTTTCTTTTATTTATTATGGTAGCATTTAGAGACCCCACACTTGGACCAGAAAACAATTGTGCTTGGAACTGTGCAAGAATATAAAAAAAAGAGAGAAGAAAGGGACCTTGACAGGCTTGAGAGGTGGGCCTGTGTGAACCTCATGAAGTTCAACAAGGCCAAGTGCAAGGTCCTGCACATGGGTTGGAGCAATCCCAAGCACAAATACAGCCTGGGAGGAGAATGGATTGAGAGCAGCCCTGAGGAGAAGGACTTGGGGGTGTGGGTTGATAAGAAGCTGGACAGGAGCTGGCAATGTGCACTGGCAGCCCAGAAAGCCAACTGTATCCTGGGCTGCATCCAAAGAAGTGTGGCCAGCAGATCGAGGGAGGTGATTCTGCCCCTCCACTCTGCTCTTGTGAGACCCCACCTAGAGTACTGCATTCAGCTCTGAGGCTTCCAACTTAAGAAGGACATGGAGCTGTTGGAGCGGGTCCAGAGGAGGGCCACAAAGATGATCTGAGGGCTGGAGCACCTCTCCTCTGAACACAGGCTGAGAGAGTTGAGGTTGTTCAGCCTGGAGAAGAGAAGGCTCTGGGGAGACCTTCTAGCAGCCTTCCAGTACTTAAAGGGAGCCTACAAGAAAGCTAGAGAGGGACTTCAAAAGGGCATGTAGTGATAGGACAAGGGGCAATGGATTTAAACTGAAAGAGAGGAGATTTAGATTAGATATAAGGAAGAAATTCTTCACTCTGAGGGTGATGAGGCACTGGAACAGGTTGCCCAGAGAAGTTGTGGGGCATACCATCCCTGGAAGTGTTCAAGGCCAGGTTGGATGAGGCTTTGAGCAACCTGGTGTAGTGGAGGGTGTCCCTGCCCATGGCAGAGGGGTTGGAACTAGATGATCTTTGAGGTCCCTCCCAGCCCAAACCATTCTATGATTTTGTGAAAACATTGCTTATCCTATAACCCCAACTTCATCATGACTTGATTATGATTTTATAACACATAGGTATACTGAGCTTTGTACTCCACTCAGAATGAAAAGCACAGATGCGCTTTGTAGTCAAGTGCAATTTTTTGGCTTTATTCAAGCTATAATAGGAAAGGTCTGCTTACATGTACAAGCACTTCCAAAAGGTTTAGATAAAAGCATTTCTCTTAGGTAATTCATAATACTTTTTATGCAACTAGATGAAGATGAAAGAAGTTTGCTTCCTAAAATCAGGACAGAACATCAAGAAAGCATGTACATTTGGTTCTATATGCAACCTGAACAATTTTTCAATATTAAAGTCTTGAGAAACTTCAAAATCTCTTGATACATTCAAAACACCAGGGTATGTCCACTATTTATTTGGAACACAGTATCACAAGAAGTTCCAGCTGTGGTGGATCTTTAACTTTGTGACGATATAGCAAAAATATTTTAAAAATAATAATATGACACCAACCTCAATGTATTAGTGTCTATGGACATCAAACTTGTTAAATACAACTAAGCCTTGGGCTTGCATGATGGCAGAAATCAAGAAATTTAAGAAAGGAAGAATATAAACACATGAGGTAAGTTAGTCATTGTATTAGACTGAAAAAGTCCTCCAGAAGTTTCATCAAGAATGCTGTTTGCTAAAACATCTGTCAAAATGAGAGGTTTCATCTCCTTGGAGATTTGCTTACTCTATGCCTGAATGACTCCAGGAAAATAAGATTATCTGCCTAGCTATCTCATAAAGCAGAAAGCACACAAAAAAGTTATTTTAATTACCACTCAATAAAAATTAATATTCAATTTTGTTGAGGTTTTCTTCATGCTCTCAATACTCTGATGGCAAATACTGCTCTATCTTATGTAACAAATGTCTTCCCTTTTTTTATCTGTATAAATATTATTTCCACTCTGGCCACAAAGAAGAACTGACATTAACTTCAGTAAATAACTTGCCACCAATAAAATAGTTGCTTTTTGGAATTTGGCAAAGCAAAACACTGAAACCATAATCCTCTGCAGTGGTAGTAACCTGATCAGAAAAATCACCATACAGATGTAAACATGCACACTAGATATATGGCATGTTTATCATTTTATTCACACACTCAGCATAGTAAACCATACACAGTTGTTAAGTTCCCCTCTTGCATGTGATCGGGCAAAACTATAAATGTGAACTTGTGATATTATACATCATTTTAATGATCATGTTAACAGAGTTATGATTAGGACATTATTTAACTTAATACAACCTATCTACTTGCCCTCTCACTAATTAGGGGGGAAGTAATTAGGGAAGACAGAAGTAATTGTGGTGAAAAATATCACAGATAAAATGTGAATGCAAGACTACTTCAAGATCGTGGAAGTTCCAATAGTCTTACGTTATTGCTTCTGAGATATTGATTTGCAAAAAGCAGCGTTTGTGATGCATGATGCTGCAATACTGTCTCCTTAAGGGTTTGGAGATCGGTAATTATTTTTGTGGTCGAATCAACCAGTCAAGTCTGCAAACAGCAAATCTTTCTTTCTTGCTGCTGGTCTCCCTTGTCACCTTATCTTGGCACATTTCCCTTTCTCTTCCTAGCCAGCAGCTATTTGAGCAGCATACTATTGCAAATGCCAATCAGGGTTGTTTTAAACTTTTCCAAAGGCGTTTCTCATTTTTCTTTTGCTGGTCAGAAAAGTTAATTTGTGAATTTGTAATACACAATTTAAGCAAGATGGGAAAATAAT
Organism: Tauraco erythrolophus; assembly: GCF_009769465.1. Taxonomy (NCBI): domain Eukaryota; kingdom Metazoa; phylum Chordata; class Aves; order Musophagiformes; family Musophagidae; genus Tauraco; species Tauraco erythrolophus. The sequence goes on along the minus strand of NC_141466.1, from coordinate 46,462,472 downwards.
GGAAAAAGATATTGGGTGATAACAGTGTGATTAGTTCTGATACACAGTATTCAAGACAAACCATTTTCTTTGGTTGATGATAAGAGGGCTGGAGCACCTTTCCTATGAGGACAGGCTGAAAGAGTTGGGGCTCTTCAGCCTGGAGAAGAGGAGGCTCTGGGGTGACCTTATAGCGGTCTTCCAGTACCTCAAGGGGGCCTACAGGAAAGATGGGGAGAGGCTGTTCAGGAGGGCCTGTTGTGATACGACAAGGGGTAATGGTTTTAAAATAGAGGGAGGTAGATTCAGGTTGGATATTAGGAAAAAATTTTTTACCATGAGAGTTATAGAACACTGGAACAGGTTGCCCAGAGAGGTGGTGGATGCTCCATCCCCGGAGACGTTCAAGGCCCGGTTGGATGAGGCCCTGAGCAACCTGATCTAGTTGGAGATATCCCTGATCCTTGCAGGGGGGTTGGACTAGATGACCTTTGAAGGTCCCTTCCAGCCCTAACCATTCTATGATTCTATGATTCTTTCTTCACATTCTGTGGGACTGATTGGACATACAGAAGGTTAAGATACCAATATGGTTGCTTTGGTCAAAAGCCTTCCTTTGGAGCTGGTAACGACACTCATTGATACATTCCTAACATCAGATGGGATGGCTCCCAGGGAATCTGCAAAAAGGTTGCAACACACTCTCTACTGGCCTCATTCCGCTAACAAATGGGAGTTTCTGTCACACACCTTTCTCCCTAGTATGAAACCCAAGTGAAGCTGTGGTCACAGTGCTTCTTAACAAGGTGCTTCTCTGGGGTACTAGAAAAGGCAAATTTTGCCTTATAAATATGCTTTAGCATCTTTTCCAAACTGAGTTCTTTAGGTTTTGTTGAGAATGCCTCCAATGTCTACCCACTGTGCTCCCTTAGGTCCCACAGTCCAAGGCTGGGCGAGAAGGCAGATGCAGGCACAGCAGAACCCTTTCCTCTCCCAGAAAGCCCTCTCCAATGGCTCCCGCTTAGCACATGGATAAAGAGAGGGAGAATGGCTGGATCACTTACAGTTCCATATTTGACAAAATTATACAGACAATGAAGTTGAAAAAAAGCCTCTAAGAACTGTGTGGACAACAGTGGGTAAGTCAACCTTTTCGATGAATCAAAGCTGTGCTTTCTCTAGAAGCTGCTCCGTGTGTGCAAGCTGAATGCAGGATGAATACAAGCTGAATACTCAGTTAAGTGGTGTTTCACTTGAAATGCATATTCCTCAACTGACCCGTCAATATCAAAGAATTTTGTGAATAGCTGTCTTAAACCTCTTGTGAAAGTATTGCTGCTTCTTTTGGATTATTTCTTAGCCCTGATTTACATCTTCTGCAGCTGCTAACCAAAATAACTCTGTGGAGTTTTGAACATTGCAAAGGTATTTTTAAGAATTCAGAATTACCATATCTCTCTTTCCTTGCCCCTTTTCCTGTGAGATCCTTTCACTATCATGTATCAAATATCTGTTGTGACCATTTACACAAAAACTGCATTAGCTATTGCTTTCATTTGCCCTTCATTTCCCTGTACATTAGGAATTTACAAGGAAAGATGTGTTAAGGAGCAGACAAAGGCATATATCTGGCATATCTATTTCTCTTTGGCTCATGTTAGGAGTGGAGAGCCAGGAACTCAGTGATAAACATTATAAGTACTGCATCTGAAACATTATTTTTGAAAGCAGAAAATTAAAAACTTCAGCTGGAGTTGCGAAGCATTTGAATGGGTGTCAGAAATCAGATCATACACCCCTCACTAGTACTTTATTTTATTTTGTTCTTTCTAAAGATATGCTGCTCAATCCCTCCTCTCATGCATGATCACACATTAAAAAAAATGTATTCTAGTCCAACAATAGAGTAAATCCCATGGCTGAAAAACCCAATATACAGCTGTGAGCAAGTGATAAAGCTACCTGCCAGCTCAGCTGTAAAGGCATGTAGGAGAGTTTTTTTCCTCCCTCTGGAACAATGTGAATAGGGTTGTGATTGCTACCTGTGGAGTTTTATCACATAAAGCAAAATGCCCGTGTTGTGTTGAAACATTTCATCAGTGTCTCATCACTCTTTATTGGATATGTAATGGCAGTTCAAAACTGCATGGCAACCTTCCTGTGAAATATGATGATATCAGGAAGCCTGACACCATGTAAGTTCCCTCCCACCTTTTAAACTGAAAGCCCAGTTCTGCAGAAGTCTCGTGAAAAATTCCAAATCCAAAGCAAGAATTTTGGCAAAAAGTGCCGATTCACTAAAATAAAAATATTTTGTATAAGCATCTGGGTTTCAGCAACGCCTAGCACAGACATAGGCAGGCTTTTAAGCAGGAAAAAATCTCATTCAGATATCTGATCTCTTTCTAGCTAAGCTGGAAGGTTACTTGGACCTTGGGTCACAAGTTTAATGATTATAAGAGGTTAGCAATATGTGTATAAAAACTGGAGATTCTAAGGTTTCTGGGCCTGGATCTGAAGAAGACCCCACTATGTATACAGGACTGGGGTCAGAGATCAAGACAATGAATTTCTATTGCAGTTGGACTCCTGAAGTTGGAGAGTGTCAATTCACAGCACACAGCTCGGGAGCCTGAAGAAGGCAGGCTAAGCAAGGACTCAGGGCTTCTGGACCTCCTAGTGTGAATTTGTGAGCCTAGAGAAACTCAGAGAAACATCCTAAGCCTATTTTTTCAGTGTTTATAGACTTCAATGAGTTAGAATAGGAGTTCTTAGTTTGAGAGGGCCTTCCCAAGCTGTCCTCCCCCAAAACCACTGGAAAAATAACTGTTTACAGTGCCAGAATGTGTAATGAATCATTTTGTTAGAGGGCCTAAACTCAGGTGATAGGCAGTGAGCTTTCTCAAGGTGGTGACAAGCTTCATAGAGCCAATGGGCCATCTGCTGAGCTGTTATTCTTCTGAGACTCTTGCAGCCTTGTATAATCTTTAATGCTTTGATCAGTTCCTGAAGATTTTAGATGTCGATAAGCTCCTGCAAAATGGTTGCTTAGAATAGATGGCCATTTAGTGATTTCAGTGGACTTCATGTGAGAGCCTACTGTGTTACCGGATTTCTAAAGCACTAAAAGTTGTCCTCACTCTATTCTCACTTAAGCCAAAGGGGCACCAGAGACATAAGGTCAAGATAGCGTTAAATATCTTTAAATACAGCACTCTACACTCTTCTAGGGATAAGGTTAATAACTATCAGTTATGATTGTACAAGGATAAAGATTTTACAGGTTAAATATAAATAATCAATAAACTACTGAACTTCATGCAGCACAGCTGTATATAAATGTGTATATAGGTCCCAGAGAGAGTAAAATTCATCGTTCAGCAAGGTACCACCTTATGATGGATACAGATAAATTAATTCCTACACTGTGAGCAACAGGTTGCTTAGCCACAGGGAAACACAAGACAGACTAAACTGGTATATTACATCCAGCACTTCAGAAAGGCTTATTTTACAAAGCTCAGGAAAATTTGAACACAGATAGAGCCATTTAAAAGGATTCCAAAGGCGGGTCTCATCAGTGCACTGTGCAATGGCACTAATACCTTTCTCTACTGGAAATACTTTACCAGATACATCCTTGGGTTACCTGCCCTTTTCACAGACTTGCCCTGTTGTCATACCCTGGTTGATCCAGATCACTCTCCTTTGTTGCCATTTCCAATTGACCAGCTCCCAGCTTCTGGAATAAATTCTTGTTATTAGTCCCTAAACGCATGACCTGGTACTTTTCATTATTAAATGCAACACTATTCTATTACTGCAGTCCTTGAGGTCGTCCAATTTCTTCTTTACATTGATAATACTTCCCAAATTTTGTCATCAGCAAATTTCATTACCACATTCTAACTATTTCTGCCAAGATCATTAATTAAACTATTATATGAGATCAACCTCCAAAACCAATCCTTGAGGAATTCTACAGGCAATCTCTTTCTATCAACTTCTATCATACTGTCTTTAGTCAGTTCTCCTCTCAGCTCCTGTATTTCTATCCATTTTCACTATTCCTTATTTTAACCAATAGCTTCCCAAATAGTTGTGTATTGAATACTCAGATGAAGATCAGATAGAATGTATCGAATTTCCATTACTTTTCAAATCATCTAAGAGTGATAAAGAGCTTTACACTGGCATAGCTCATAGTCCAGATTCTTAAACCGGTTAGTTGGCAAACCTAGTACGATTTATGTTCATATAACAAAGACTAGGACAGTAGGGAAATTTCAGAAGAATAAATATGTGATCATCTCAGGTAGTATCTTTAATGAAATAAGTGTTTTAGACATCTGAATAACTAGGTTGTCATCAAAACCAAGCGAAATTGTGGAGAAACACAGAAATGCTGATAAAGAATTTCTCCAAAAACTTAAGATAGGAATACAGTTAATGTTAGGAATTTTGATTTTATGGAAAACAGACCTCATCAAACAAAAGTGATTTAGTTCTTTCATAAGAGTGATGAATGGAATTATATACACCTAATACATAGACTTGAAAAGCATTTGATGTGCACTGCATTACACTGGGATTAATAAATAAGCATCATATAATGTCATTAAAGCATATATTAAATAGGTTGAAAGCTACCATGGATAGTACAAACACTGAATCTAAGGCTGACCTTGGAGTCAACCAAAAGCATGCGCACTGCCCTGTCGGTTATGGGGCAGCTTTTCTTTTTTTTTTTTTTTTATATATATATATTTCATGGAGTGGAATCAGAGAGATGAAGAAGGGTGCAAAAATGCCAGAAATTATTGTTATTTGAAAACTTTTAATACTCAAAGCTTGCATATGCAAGTGAGCTTGAAATACCTTTTGAAAAGTTCTGAATTTATTAAGCAAGTAAAGTCAGATTCATCCTGGAAATTCAACAAAATCTCTGAAGTGGAGCTGGACAATCCCTGTGATCGATCTAAAAACCTGACAAACAAGGAAGGCTGAGAACTTGGAGCCAAGGGCCATCTGGTTAAGATCCAGTATAAGATGCTACCTTACTGAAATACCTTCAAGAAACAATGTCACTGAAACATTTTCCATTGGCTGGTAGTGTTTTTCAGGTAGTCCCAAAGGAACTGGTTCAAGGCCTGATTCTATTCAACATTTTCATCAGTGAGTTAGTTAAAAATTACTACATAGTTAGTAAAATAATAAGTAATGATAAGGAAAAGGAATCATGCACAGCCATCTGTCTCACTTGGCCTCTATTTAATTAGCATGTAATTTAGTAATGCAAAATGCAAAGTTGTATTTGTAGAAACCAAGAACAGAGGTAAAAACTACAAGTACGACAGTCTGTATCCTGAAAAGCGGAGACTAAAAAGCATTTAAGAACCACAGACTAGCAACTAAACATTAACTCCTGGTCATGGCTATCACTGTGCTGAATACAGTACTGGTGAGAGTAATCCAAGGAGATTGCATCTAGACCTAGGAGCTATGGCTAGAAAAAGTTGTTGCAAATTCAGCAGTATGAAAAAGAATACAGAATAAGTTGAGGGCTGCAGAACATGATTTTCAGAGAGGGACAAAGTAGATCCATCCAGCTTTATCAAAAAGACAAAGCTATCAGATGATTACAGAACATAAGTGCATTTGCAGGGAGAAAACACCAGGTGCTAAGGCTATTTAATCTAGCAGGAGAGAGCAAAGCAGGAACCGGTGACTTGAAGTTGAATCCACAGAAATTCATGTGAAAGCTAAGGCACAAAATTTCAGTGATGAGAATGTGTAAACATTGCATTTTCCCATTACTGACAAAAAGCTTCAATTACAGATTTGATCTATTTTCAAAAGATGTGCCTTAGAAAAACAATGTGAAATGCAATTACCTGTTATGAGCAACTAGATGATCTAGCAATTTTGGCCTTATGCATGCCAAACAAATAACAATATAATCTCTCTATCATCTGTCAGACATTCTCTGTATTTTTTAGACTTTACCAAAAAAGACTATGCAAATATTTTTTTGTATTTAAGAAATATTATTAGTGTCACTTTCATCTTCCTCCAGCAGCAAAATAAATCCTCTAGTATCAGAAGTATAACTGTGCAGACATCTAAAGAAGAGTGAAACGATCACTAACACACTGTAGAAATATAATAATTAAATATAAATTGCTTTTTCACACATAATATGACAAGTGCAAGGTCTGATACTTCAGCAATGACATGATTGATAGAAAGTACTGCACACATTCCGTTTCCTTTCCAATGATCTGCCCTGCCAATAGTATACAGCTCCCATTTCTACACTGATGGATCACAAAATACTGGATCTTAATCCTGTCACTGGTACATTACAGAATATTGTCTGTCCCGGGCTTCAGGCCATACTGAAATTAAGCATTTGTGGTAGAAGCAGAAAGAATGAAATATTTCTCTAGCAAGATATTTTTTTACCCTGCTTTTCAAAAGAGACAGTGTATCTTGAAACTAATCAGTAGCTTATAATATCAAAAGAAATCCCAGCAGAACTTTATGGACAAAGTGGAGTAACAGAAATAGGTATTAGATGAATATTACAACCACATCATCATCTGTGGTATACAGTAGACTTATGAAAGTATGTGTTTAGACTTTAAAAGAAAGCCAGTGGAAACATCTGAAGTGCAAACGAAGTACAGAATTACTATCGATAGCAATATTTAGAATAGAATAGAATAGAATAGAATAGAATAGAATAGAATAGAATAGAACAGAATATTTTCAGTTGGAAGGGACCTACAACGATCATCTAGTGCAACTGCCTGACCAATTCAGGGCTGACCAAAAGTTAAAGCAAATTTTTAAGGGCATTGTCCAAATGCCTCTTAAACGCTGACAGGCTTGGGGCATCAATCACCTCTCTAGGAAGCCCGTTGCAGTGTTTGACCACCCTCTCAGTAAAGAAATGCTTCCTAATGTCCAGTCTGAACCTCTCCTGGTGCAGCTTTGAATGACTCCCATGTGTCCTGTCACTGGATACCAGGGAGAAGAGCTCAACACCTCCCTTTCCACTTCCCTCCTCAGGAAGCTGCAGAGAGCAATGAGGTCGCCCCTCAGCCTCCTTTTCTCCAAACTAGACAAGCCCAAAGTCCTTAGCTGTTCCTCACAGGACATGCCTTCCAGCCCTTTCATCAGCTTTGTTGTCCTCCTCTGGAAGCATTCAAAGACCTTCACATCCTTCTTAAATTGTGGGGCCCAGAACTGCACACAGTACTCAAGGTGAGACTGCACCACCGCTAAACTAAATACAGCAGGATAATCAACGCTTCTGACTGGCTGGTTATACTGTGTTTGATGTACCTCATCATACTTATTATATGATGCAAAAATTGCTTGATTTGTGCCAGATACGGGATGGCTATTCATACAATTCAGTCAGAAAAAGTGCAACAGATCGTGATGGGATTCCCTCTGGAGCAGGATGGCAGACAAACTTAACACAAAGGACTGCCTTACTAATCTTCTCCCAAAAATCCTTAGGTCAGTCCTCGACACTTTTTATAAGGACAGATACTGTTTGGAAGCAAATTACATGAACAGTTATTTTTCAAAGTCACTCTAGGAAGCTAGAACTAGTTGGGAAACCACTTGCCACTGGTTAGAAGTCTTCAGGACTCATGTTCAAGGAATACTTCATGCTAAATATTAATACTCCACAAAAAAGTATATGTGCCTCAAGCTTGCATTGGAATGGATTAAAAGACATTAAGACACTCTAAAAACTTACAGATGTACTTTTACGTTTCTCATGAAAATTACTCTTCAATTAAATTCTTTATAATGGGTAAATGAAAGACTTTTTGTTTCTTTTTCTAAAGTTACTGGTTTTTTTTCTGAGAGGTTCACATGCACAAAGATTAGCAGGGTCTGTATCAAAGGCATATAGCAAACTAAGCAAAAGTTACTTTTGGGGAAAAATTAAACAAAAAAGAGTGGGGGAAGAGAGAGAGGAAGGGGAAGGGGAAGGGGAAGGGGAAGGGGAAGGGGAAGGGGAAGGGGAAGGGGAAGGGGAAGGGGAAGGGGAAGGGGAAGGGGAAGGGGAAGGGGAAGGGGAAGGGGAAGGGGAAGGGGAAGGGGAAGGGGAAGGGAAGACTCCCCAGTGGCCAACTGCAAAGAGAAGAGATGAGAGTTCACAGGCAAGCGTCCTCCCCTGGAGGTGTCCATACACCCCTGGAGGTGTCCAGGAACTTGGTTGAAAGTTCACAGGGCTGCAAGTGGAAAGCAGACAACAGGAATGGAAAGAGAAGGCCCTTAGCACTACAAAGGCTAAGGGACCTAAGGCACTGTGTGATGACACTGACACAAGCCAAAATTAAATTATAGAAAAAAAAATCTCAGTAATTGTGAGGAGCAACAGAATTTGAACTCAAAGAAAGATTCTTGGTTTTATCAATTATTCTAACAATTCCAGTCATTGGGGGAAAATGTGTCTTTTCATTTGGCTTCTCAGGCACTAATCAATTCTTAATTATCTTTAACCGTATTGACCTGCTCCCACTGTTTGTGCCATATAGATTAATGAATGACATTTCAAAGAACACAATATCACACTTGGAGAGCAAGGGATTCATGTATTATTCACTCTACATAAATATATACTGTTACCCCTTTTTGACCTAAGCAGTTAGCCAAACTTTGGAGCCGGCAGGTTGTTTATGTGAGAAGACACTGATAATGCATTTTGTTTATATACATCAACATTAAAAAACCACAACATTCTTTTTCTGTGAAGACAGAAAGAAACAAGTCTCTTAGTTCACAGCTCTGTCTTGGAGCTCTCAGTCCCAATAGCTGCTTTTCTCAGGACCACATTCCCAAGACTGGTTCAGGCTATGCCTGGTACCTCCTTGGTAGCTCCGTGCTTTTTCACTCCGAATTTTCTGCATTAATAACAGCCCAGAAAACCTCACCAACCTTTCATCTGCTTTTCTTTCATACTCAGAAATATGTACCCAGGTTTGGGACTGAGGCTGCTGTCTAGTTCTTTGAAGAACTGTTTTTTTTCCCAGTGGTTGTGCTCCTCTCTTTTTATGCAGAAACAACACATTTGGAGGAGGTGAGGGGCTTGAGAGGTCAAAGCACAAAACATAAGAGGGAAAATACTGTTATGCAGGCAGAGTAGGGAAGAGGACAGAAGAAGTCACTGTACATAAACAGAGAAACACACGCCTCAGGAAAACCCAGGAAAGAAAGAAAATAGACTTGAGGAGGTGAGACTGAAACTGGAGAATTATGTGAGCGCTAACCCATGTTCACAAGCCTTTTTCTCCTACGGTGCCCACAGCCAAGTGCAACAACCTTGTGGAAGACAATCCCTTCCAATATGCTCTACTGAAAAAAAAAAAAAATCCTAGTTTTGAATGTGATGCTGAGAAAAGGGGGATGTTCTGAATTCATACTTTGTTCAGTTGAAGATGGAAGTACCTTTCTGTTTTCTCCTGTCCTTTTCCTAAGCTAACCTAATTTCTCCTGATCACAGATTGAGTGATTTATTCTGGCTTCTGCCAAAAGTCATGGCAGCCAACAACCTGTCAGAGACTACCCTCGCCTCTTCCATGCTCTGCTATTCCTATGAGGGCAGTTGGGACAGGTGCTTGGAGAAGGGTATTCTGACTTTATGGAAGGGAAAGGTTGAGGTCCTTAGGTCACATTTTTTTTTCTGCAGCTTTAATGGTTTCATAACAAACAGGAATCTGGCTTCAGAATTATGATGGATGACTCCTTTGTCTGACTCACTGATCTGGACAGGAGTGAGATAAGTGAGAACTCGTCCAGCATTTTAAACCACGGTCTGTAAAACAAAGAAGCATTTTTTTTTTCTGTTGGTGTAAATAAAAAAGAAGGTTACACGGAGACACACCAGATACACAGAAGACTCAGCGATATACCTATAAACGTGCACAGAATGAAAACAACCCCTGTACACAGAAGCCAAAGAAAAAAACTCTGTCTGACCTTTATGCTCATTTAGAGCCTGTTTTGATAGATGAGGTGGGATTTGAGCGGATACTTAAATGTGGTGCATATCCTGTCCTGAGGTCTACTCTAAAAGCACAGTTACTCTAGTTCTCCTGCGCGGATTACAAGAGCAATAACAGCTTTCAGAGACTGCTGGGGCATAATATGCCAGGAGACATGTCACAAATAAACACTGAATTGAAAGAGCATTTGTAGCACCTTGGTATATCAAGCATTGATCCAAGTACTTCTCACAATTTAGAAGTTTAATCCTGAACTGTATATATTTTCAGAATTTAATACTTTGAAAGGGATAAATCCCTCATCAACTATTGCCTTATTCAAAACCTTTGACTTTTCAAGGATACATACATATCTGTGTGTGTGGTGACACGAACGGTAATAGCAGTTCACAAACGCCTCTCAAAAGCAGATATTCTATTCCTTACTATGGATTTTCCAATGTTTTAAGTATCTTTAGATATCCTGCACTATAAAGTCAAACTCTTTACAGGAGTATGTGTGCTTATTTAACTGTTACTGCATCAGGGCCCATATGCTTGCTTTACTGCATGTAATGTGCTATTTCAATTCTCTCTTTACTGCTTTCATCTAAAGAACATTTTCCCCTTCTGGTCCGTGACCAAATATGTAACTAGAGTTACTATAACCTGAAGAGAAGTGAAAGCCAGGAGGAAGATGAGGATGTGTCTAGGGGAAGACATGAAGGATGAGGTTCTTGCGCTCTACCATGAAGTGCAGCATGAGTGGAGGTCTGTATCAAGTGCCTCTACACAAATGGATGCAGAGTGGGAAATGTCAAGAGGAATTAAAAGTTCTTGCATATCTGTAGAGAAGTGATATCACTGGGATAGAGAAATGCAGTGGGACAGCTCACAAAACTAAGTGCTGCAATGGCTTTTTGTCCAATTTTTTTACATCATAGTACAGACCAACATGGGTGACATTGTGGTATGTATCTGTTACACATCACCTGATCAGGAATACAAGAAGATGAAAGCTTCTTTAGACACATCACTTTCACATGCCCTGGTATGCAAGGGGACTTCAGCCACTCTGATATCTGCTGGAAGGACATGCGGTTGGGTGCAAACAATCTGGGAGATTTCTGGGCTGTGTTGACAAGAAGTTGAGTTCCTCCTTAAGGAGGGGATCAACTGACTAGGGAGAGCTCTGCTGGACCTATTAATCTCACATAACTAAGATTTGGCCAAAGATGTGAAGGTCAAAGGTAGTCTTAGCTGCAGTGACCTTAAGATCATGGAATTTAAAATTCTGAGAAAAATGAGCACGACAAATAGTAGAATCACAACCCTAGACATAAGGACAGCAAATTTCAGCTTGTCAGGAATCTGCCTGGAAGGATCCTATGGGAGACATTTTTAAACAAAAAATGAAAACTTGGGGAAGCAGTTACTTGCTTTTAGAAATACTTACACATTTATGCAACTTCTACTATGCGACGTCTATAGTTTCACTATAGTGACAATAGTACAGAGTAGAGACAGAATCATTAATCACCACCTACTCAGCTCTTCAAAAATGTGAGCTGAAATTAGAAGACTACAGAATCATAGACTTATGAATCATAGAATCATTTTGGATGGAAAAAATCTTTAAGATCATCAAGTCCAACTGTTAACACTGCCAAGGCCACAACTAAACCATGTCCCTAAGCACCACATCTACACGTCTTTTAAAAACCTCCAGGGATGGTGACCCAACCATTTCCCTGGGTAGCCTCTTCCAATGCTTGACGACCCTTTCGCTGAAGAAAGTTTTGCTCATATCCAATCTAAATCACTCCTAGTGAAGCTTGAGGCCATTTCTTCTTCTCCTATTGTTTGTTACTTGGGAGAAGAGACCAACATTCACCTCACTACAACTGCCTTTCAGGTAGTTATACACTGTGATAAGGTCTCCTCTCAGCCTCCTCCTCTCCAGACTAAACAACACCACTTCCCTCAGCTGCTCCTCATAAGACTTGTGCTCTAGACCCTTCAGCAGCTTTGTTGCCCTTCTTTGGACACACTCCAGCACCTCAATGTCTTTCATGTAGTGAGGGGCCCAAAACTGAACACAGTATTTGAGGTGTGGCCTCACCAGTGCTGAGCACATGGGGACAATCATGTCCCTGGTCCTGCTGGCCACACTATTTCTGACACAAGCCAGGATGCCATTGGCCTTCTTGGCCACCTGGGCACACTGCTGGCTCATATTCAGCTGATTGTTGACCCACACCCGCAGATCCTTTTCTGCCAGGCAGCTTTCCAGACACTCTTCCCCAAAGTCTGTAGTGTTACATGGGGTTGTTGTGACCCAAGTGCAGGACCCAGCACTGAGCCTTGTTGAACCTCATGGAACTGGCCTTGGCTCATGGATCCAGTCTGTCCAGATCTCTCTGTAGAACCTTTCTATCCTCGAGCAGATCAATGTTCCCGCCCAACTTGCTGTCATCTGCAAACTTTCTGAGGGGGCACTTGATCCCCTCATCCAGATCATTGACAAAGATATTAAACAGAACTGGCCTCAGAACTGCGCCCTGGGGAACATCACTTGTGATCAGCTGCCAAATGGATTTCACTCCATTTACCACCACTCTTTGGGTTTGGCCATCCAATCATTTTTTTACCCAGAGAAGAGTATGCCCGTCCAAGCCATGAGCAGCCAGCTTCTCCAGGAGAATACTGTGGAAAATGGTGTCAAAGGCTTTCCTAAAGTCTAGGTACACAACATCCACAGCCTTTCCCTCATTCACTAAGCAGATCACCTTGTCATAGAAGGACATTGGGTTAGTCAAGTGGGACCTGCTAGAGTCTAAATATGAAGACCAAGTGGTGGTTAACATTTGCATAAGATATGTAACATAGGCAACATAGACAATATGGATTATATAATGTATATACTTATTATAATGAACATCTAATATATACGACAATTTAAAAAAATCCGAATGTCATAGTTGGGCCTAAATATACATACAATCATGTGTACCAAGGCAGGAAGGCTGCTAAGATACAACACCTGTAAATATTCATCAAAGTGAATTTTAGGTTTTCAGGATTTTTGAAAGTCTAGCCCTTGTTGAAGTATAGATTAGGAAATTACCTCAAAGAAGCAAGCACGGACAGAGGTTGGGGCAGGCTATACAGGAGTCACAAGTCTTTAAGCAAGGAAAGTTACTTCTCTAGGCTTGTTTTATACAGTAGAGGGAGAACATTTTCTCTAGAAGGCACCTCAGAGCAACTAAATTAGGCTGCCACTCTGAAGAATTTCATAAAGGGTCCTCTACCAAATCCTGAGGAAGCCTAGAGAAATTAGCCTCCTGTGCTTGAGGTTAGTCATTGTAAATACCCCCTGATGTCCTGCTTTATATTATGTCTTTATATAAAAGTAGATCAAATAATTGGACTGTCATAAAAATATGGCAAAGGTACTTGTGCAGATAAGGATGGCTCCTTTGATGTAAATTTTAATTTTGAACTTTAGGAGATGCATGACAATATTAAACTAAATCAGAAAGAATCCCTGTGGCTGGGAAGACAAAGATAAAAGCAGAGTATGGATTTATTCTGCCTCCATTTCTCTCTCTTTGACCATTAGTTGGAATCCTAAACTAATGAGTAAAGAAAAAAACCTAATGTTAATATTTAAATATTAACATTTTCTTACTTTAAAAAGTAGAGTTGTTTTTTCTTACTTTTATTTACCATTTATTTATTCCATTTGTGTAGAGAACATACATGGGACACTCATAGACCCTTGTTCTGAGATACTTACGAAGACAGGAAACACACATTTAAAATTTGTTGGGGTACAAACTGCAGGATCAGATTCTTTGTAAGTCAAAATTTAAAGCAGGAAAAAAATTCTGCTAGACCGTAAGACAAGTTAGCCAAATGTCTAATGAAACTTGTTTACACAGCACTATAATAAGAATATAGATGTTATATATGTGCATCCTAAGCACGTCACATCACCAGTCTAAAACATTTTATATCACCCTGAAGGTCCTTTAGACAACAGTTTGAAGCCAATTTTTTGCTTACTCTGGTGGTTTTTTTTTCTTATTTACATGCCTTGAATATGTACAAGGTTAACTTTGAAAGAGGTGATGCATTCCCTCTGTGCTTTCCATATTGGGAAAGATATTATGGATATGTATCTGTTTTATCTTTATCTGAAAGGATTTCACAAATAGGTTATTTTATACCTCTCTTCATGATCAAAAGAGAAAAAGACCTGGATAAGCCATGATCAAAAGAAATTTTAAAACAATCCTATAATAATTCATTTGAGCATAAATAAATAAATAAATGCAAGTCAGAAAAGACTGAACAGACAGATGGCAAATAAAAATCATAAATAAATAACAATAAACTTGTGACTGTGCATAAGACCTTTCATGCAGTACAAAGAATCTACAAAGACAAAATCAGTAGCAAATAGTAGTTTTACTCTTTCTATGTAAAATTAAATTTTCTGCTTAGAATTGAAAAGATGTTTAGAAAAGATATCTTGTTTCTGCAATTTTTCATGGACTATTGCATATCTATTATAGCTTGATATGCAGAATGATTTTTACAAAGGAAAAGTATCAGAATAACCAGCATCCATATGATAGGAATGTCCTTGGATTCAAAAAAGAAAAGCAAAAAAAGAAAATGTTGAAATGCTAGTATCCTTAATGCAACATTTGGTATAAAAACATTGAAAAGAAAATATCGGTAAGTGTTTAAGCTCAGCAATTGATTCAGTACTGAACACTGTTTCAAAGGCTGTGCCTTTGTCTTTAGGAAGTACGACAGTGCAGTAGATTTCAAACTTGTAAAGATTTAGGGATACTTTTTCAGTGAGTGATGGTACCAAATTCCACGGAATTTTCAGGATAGAAAAGCTTATTTTGCTTATTATGCATGCTCTAAGGCAATTACAATGCTGTGAATATTCAATAATTTATCACTGAGGTAGACTAATAATTAAGTCAATCAACATAACAAAGTCATTGTCTAGCATTCACTATTTTAAATAATGTCTAATATGCCCTAGACAACCACCATATTATGACATGGAACTTAGTATCAAATAGAGGATGACTTATTTATATAAGTCAATTTAAAAGTGTTGTGAGAAAAACTTCTACAGATTCTTTCTAAAATCAATGGAGAAAAGAAAGTTCTCAAGTGAAAAAACAGAGCAGTTTAATTAGGGTCCAACTCTGAACCATCCACAGAAGGAGCCTTCAAGGAGCTATAATGAAAGCCTAGGGAAACTGGGGAAAGATGGGTGTTATGAACACCCTTCTTTGTCAGTATAAAATTGGAACTCTGGCTGCTGAATGGTTATTACAGCTTAGGGTGCGAAACTTTAAATTAATTATCATTAGGTCTGAAAAAGAGAGGAAAAAAAACCCTAAGGTTATATCTAAACGGATTGAAGTAGAATGGACAATAAATTGTTATTCACACCTTCTAGTTCTGAACTTCAAAATAATGACTAGGGAATGCATTTTCTGGCACGACCCAAGTGATTTACAGATTTATCATTCTTCTCCAATATTAGTATTACCACTGAACCCTGAGGCCACTGTCAGACTGTTCAAGAGATAGTGTTCAAGATCTTTAACAGTTTAAAGACAAGGAAGACAAGTAACATTACAGTGGAGGATAGAAGCCTAAAGTCATATACATGTATGCTAAATTACTTATTTACATTTGGCAATTTATTGCATTTTTATAGATAAGATTGTTGGGACTGCTTGTTATTCAGGTTGGTCGACATTTCCCACTATAGTATTCTGCACTTAGATGCGTATAATCTTGAAAAATTTTATCAGTTTCAACTGAAATTTTTTAATTCAGAGGCCAAACACTCTGGGAAAACCTTTGTCAAGCTGATTCAGCTCCTCCTCAGGATAAATATTAGTTACACTGTAAACTCAAGGAAAAAGTATTCTATTTGCCCTGTAAAGATCTGGTAAGCAAATGCTTTGACTTAAGCCATATTCCAAAATGTACCTTTTCTAACTTCATGCAAATACATCTAAAATTGTCCAGGTTGGACTACTCGGGATGCTGCCATTTGCATATGCTCTGTAAAAACTTTTGATCTTAACAGCTTTCATTTAGTGTAGATGCTTTCTTTGCTGGGTGAGTCTGCTTCAGCCAGTGCAGAGCAATACCTTCTACAAAGCTGCTAGTTTGGATGGCTGTGGGCCATGAGGAGACCGGGAGTAAATTCTGTACGTCTATACACAGAGCAGGAGCACTCTCCTCTGCATTCAGTGAGCACTGAGGAACTGTGGAGTTCCCACAACTGGGTTGGCAAAGGCACAGCAAGACAGAGAGAAAAAGAAAGAAAAGCAAGAGCCAGGGAACAGGATGCAAATAGGTACACAGAAAGAACTACAGGGGTTAGTGGGCAAAATTAGCTGACAAGCCATTGGGCCTGAGACTGGGAAGGGAACGGGAAAAGCCAAGTGCGAGGCAGTGGGACAGATCTCAGGACGAGCTGGGGTACTGGAGAGAACCAGGACAAGGCACGTAGCGTGCCGTGGCTTTAGGAATGCAGGGACAGGAGGGACAGGAAGACTAATTGAGAAGTACAGACAGTTCTGGGACTAAGCAAAGAAACTGGGGAAAAGACAGGGTCTGACTAGTCCAGAAGATTTAAGAGTGGGGTAGAGAGTATGGCAGAAGTCTAGAGTGAAGGGAAGAGCTGGATAATGCCCTGCTGCATCCTGCTACCACAGAAAAGGCAGAAGAAAATTCTGGCTAAAGCCTACTTGGTCAGTTGAACAGCTTCCTAGTTATTCAATAAATTACTTAATAAAGGAGTCATTTGATCATCAGGTAGGTAATGTAGTTGAGTGGCCAGGGAAGGCATGCCTGTTCTTTATGTGCTAATTTCAAAGCTCATAACGTAATATCTCAGATCCTCAACTTGTAAATGCTGGAAGGGAACCCGAGTGCCAAGATAGGGATCTGTTAAGATTGAAATTCATTTTATTCTCCATATCTGGCAGTGACAAAAGGCAAGAAAAACTTAATGTACTGCTTAATCACAAATTACTATGAAACATTATTGTGGGGCCACTAAAGAAAAGACAATGCAAGTTTGAGTTTGATCAGTTTATGAACACGGTTACTTGACATGGTCATTGGTAAAAACAGGAAGCAGTCTTACAAGCAGCTTGAAAAATTCTTGTGCTTTTGGTAAAATTATACAGAGCTACACGTTTCCTTTGGATAATAATACAGTTCTCAAACACATGCAGCAATACAGTAGCATTTTCTCATCTTCCTCTTTTACATTGGGCAAGTATTTATCTTTCAGTATCATAAATAACAAATTCTATACCACTCTGCACATTAAACGATGCCAGAGCATAAAAGTGGCAATGCTGCTTTATATTACAAGAATTTAAATAGATAAAAATGTAAGATACTTGAAAGTATTTTCAGGAACTTTAAATTTTATTATCGATACGTAAATATATGACAAAGATAAGGCAGTTTTCAATGCTCTAAAATTTATACAGACTAAGTTATTTTCATATATATGTGAGTGAAAGGAAGAAGTTGCAATGCCTCACAGATCAAACACGTTAACATAATTTTCTACACACCCTGAGACAGAATCATAGAATCATGAAATGGTTTAGGTTGGAAAAGACCTTTAAGATCACCAAGTCCAACCATAAACCTAGCACTGCCAAGGCCACAACTAAACCATGTCTCTACACACCACGTCTACACATCTTTTAAATACCTCCAGGGATGGTGACCCAACCATTTCCCTGGGTAGCCTCTTCCAATGTTTGACAACCCTTTTGGTGAAGAAATTTTTGCTCATATCCAATCTAAACCTCCCCTGGTGCAACTTGAGGCCATTTCTTCTTGTCCTATCGCTAACTGCCTGGGAAAAGAGACCGACATCCACCTTGCTACACCCTCCTTTCAGGTAGTTGTAGAGAGCAATAAGGTTCCCTCTCAGCCTCCTTTTCTCCAGACTAAACAACACCAGTTCCCTCAGCCACTCCTCATAAGACTTGTGCTCTAGACCCTTCACCAACTTTGCTGCCCTTCTTTGGACACACTCCAGCACCTCAATGTCTTTCGTGTAGTGAGGGGCCCAAAACTGAACACAGTATTTGAGGTGCAGCCTCACCAGTGCCGAGCACTCACCACCGACAATCATGTCCCTGGTCCTGCTGGCCACACTGTTTCTGACACAAGCCAGGGTGCTATTGACCTTCTTGGCCACCTGGGCACACCGCTGGCTCATATTCAGCCAATTGTTGACCCACACCCGCAGATCCTTTTCCGCCAGGCAGCTTTCCAGACACTCTTCTCCAAAGTCTGTAGTGTTACATGGGGTTGTTGTGACCCAAGTGCAGGACCCAGCACTGAGCCTTGTTGAACCTCATGGAACTGGCCTTGGCTCATGGATCCAGTCTGTCCAGATCTCTCTGTAGAACCTTTCTATCCTCGAGCAGATCAATGTTCCCGCCCAACTTGGTGTCATCTGCAAACTTTCTGAGGGGGCACTTGATCCCCTCATCCAGATTATTGACAAAGATATTAAACAGAACTGGCCTCAGAACTGAGCCCTGGGGAACATCGCTTGTGATCAGCTGCCAAATGGATTTAACTCCATCCACCACCACTCTTTGGGTACACCAGTAGATACCTACACTGACACAGGAACTTTCATTCACTTGTTCAAATCATATCAGCTTTCTGACAAAACAGCTGAGAAACACATTCCACATTTCTCTTTAAGATTTTCCTTCTAAGCCTACAAAAGGTTCTGTTTCTACTGTTTTAAAAAACAGATTATGAGCATTACTGAGACATGCCCTGAACCTCTGGCCCTTTCTACTGCCTTTCTACTGCCCTTTATACTGTTTGAATGTCCATGCCTATAGGTTTTCATCTTGGCTGTTAATGTTGCCACTAAATATCACAGCTAGCAAAATCTGAACAAGTAAACCCAACGACCCAGCAGTACAAGCAGTAACATACATACTTTCAAGTCATTACATGATTTTCATATAATATGCAATCAGGAGCATATAGCAAATGGTCAGAAAACAGAAAAAATCATAGAATCATAGAATGGCATAAGCTGGTCATTTTACAATGCTCTAGCATTTTAGGAATGATTTGGAGTTACATAATTTTTAAAGTGCAGTTGTGATTGTCAAGTTAATGACTTCCTTTTTAATTTGCTATTTCAGTTAAAGATAGTTTAGGTTTTCGGCTTCATTCAGATATTGCCACTGTTGCAGGATTTTTCTCCTCTGTGGTTGTCATTGCAACAAGGCTTCCTTTTAAAAGAGTCACATAGTTAATTTGCTAAAACCTCTTAAGAGTAATACTTTAAAAATTTTTTCAATGTATTTTTAATAGGAACACTACAAAATATTATACTTACATTATAATACATATATATGGGGATAATTACCCTGCTAAGCACTCAAATTACAAGAAAGGGCTGTAATGTTTTTCAAAGCAATTGTTCTATCTTTGCTAAATTACAATCTTAATTGTAACTTGGCAAATGTTTCTAGGCATCTGTAACAAACATTATGAACAGGATGATTCTGACTACACATTTTTTTTCTACAGATTATATCTTCCTTCTCTAGTTCACCTGTCTTGCAGCCCTGACAAATTCCAAAGCAGAGGAGCACCATCTAGTTGTTTCTATAATAAAGCTGCTGCTCTTTTCTTTAAAAGGATGTACAGCTTTTGATACTATCAGCAATTATTATAAACAGTAAGATGTTAAACAATCATAATGGCCTTAGGTATATTTAAGCATGAGCTCCCTTTTTACAGTTTAATATTTACTTCTGCATAAATGCAAGGAGATACTCAAGCAAGGAAGAACTTAGCGTATTAGATTTGCTCGGCTCTATCGTGTGTGTTTGCAAGTAAGATTTCATAGCTAGACAGAGGACATCTCAGCATCATGCATCGGCAGGAATGACCTCAGGAATTCCTTTGTCCTGTTCTCAGGGATGTGAGTGAGATCTGCTAGCACATTCAGTCTCTGTCAAAGTCCTCAGCAAAGGGGAAAGTAGCAGATGTACGAGATACAGCTTGCTAATGTGGGATACACCCCCACGGCTCTTTCAGCCTTTCCTAAAGTCAACACCTATCGCTCAGGTGGGTTTAGCTTTTTCTCTTTTAAATTTAACTGTAATTTTGTTTTTTTACAGTCTTTGGGGCAACACAATCAGGGTTTTTAGTCCTAATTTTACCAGCATTCTCCTTATTGAATACAGCATAGGTATTTTATGCAGACTGCAGAGAAGTGCAGAGTCAGGATCTTTGTTCTGATCGGCTCAACTGCAGACTAATACTGCAGACTATCCATGAAAAAATGAAAATGGATAATTTTACCTATGAGTTCTATAGTTTGTCATCATGCTTCCATGCAGTGCATGTATTAGTATCAGAAGAAAAGAAGTACTTGGCAAAAACATAATACCCAAAGAAACCTATATAAGTCTATAAAAGAGTCTGGCACGGGAACTCACAAGGTCATCGTATTTTTACAGTTTCCCAAGGGAAAATTATCTTCATCCTGAAAAACTTCCTAAGTCTGCATATCCAAAGGCACCTGGAGACCTACACTATATTCTAGACACTAATTTAAGAAATCCAAAAAGACTGTAATACACGGAAGAAAAACTACCTTGTCATAGGCATATTTCTTTGCCCTTGGCTGTTCAAAACCAAAAAAACCCAATTCCAAGTTACAAATTAAACAGGTTCAATCACTGAACTGGGATGAATAAAATCAGCTATGTATTGACCTATTCTCAGAGACAACTGAATAGGCAAACCAAAGGTGGTGAATTGTGCACAGGTCTAGAGACTTACTGAGAGTTGCTATGGGACAGCAAGGAAAAGCACAAATCACATTCATATATATCTTCAGTGTTACAGTAGAGCTTGTAAAGAGTTATTAATTGACTGAAGAAAAGAAGGGACTAAAGAGCTTGAGAAACAGTAAGTCATTCAAGGTAGAAGCTTGTCTTAACTTGTTATATAATTCACTTTATAAAAGTTGGTACCTCGGGATACAGATGGATGCTACAAATTCAATTCTTTGAAAGAACTGATAGAAGCAGCTTTCCATGACTCCTAATGAGGTCAAGGTTTAGCAGGAAATGAGCTAAAGCATTCTAATATTGGCAAAGAACATTTAAAGTTAAAATCACCAAAATGTATTTCATGAACTAGTACTAATGGTAGGAATTTTGCCCTTCTTTGGCTCTGCTTCTCTAGGAACCACTAAGCTAGAGAGACTGTAGAGACTGAAATAAAAAAATCCCTTAAACCAGCAGATGCCATCTCATTTTCTATTTGGATCCCGGAACCCTGTTCAACTTTCATAATCTAGATCCTGAAAGTTAGTCTGATATATCAAATAAATTCAAGTAAAAATAAATAAACGAAATAATAATAAACACAAATATAGAAGTGCTGGTAATTTCACATTTAGAAAGTTAAAATACTCAATACATTTTATAGAATGGTACTAGGACCATTGTGCCAACACCTACTATGCTTCTTAAATCAAAGCCTGGTAACCTTGAACTAGTTAAAAAGAGCCAGAAAAATAAACAGAGGAAACACTTCAATATGGATATCAGTCAGCTACCCCCAGTGGAAGTGGAATAGTGTGTCAGAATATTAAAACAAAGTCACTGGCAGATCTCCAAGATAACAGCTGTACCATACCCAGCAAAGTCATATATCATAACAAACAATCTCTGTAGGAACAGAGACCATCTAAATACAACTAAAAATGGTTCCGAGTCTCTGTTTCTTGGGAAGATCTAGAATGTTAGCCAACACTTTGCTAGGTTGCTTTTGATGATCAGCCCAGCCATGGTGCCTCAGATCACTATGTGCCTTCTGCATCCATGCAGCAAGTCCTTCGAACATCTTGTTTACACCCTAAAGAGTGGGGTGTCCTTGTACAAGCAAACTATTTCATGTATCTTCATAAGATGCAGCAAGGCTTTTGTATTGCTTTGCCAACCCCTTTTTGTCTACACTACCCAAATAGTTGATACACCTCACTGTTCCAGATGTTGCTGCCTTTCACCAACCACACTGACCACATTGTATCAGAATGTGAAAAAAAGAGGTCATTTGTGAGACTAGGAGAAGTCAAGAAAGAGCCTGAGCCCTGAGAGAGCTGTACCTAGAGAGAAGCAAAATCCAGCATTATAATGTCCCATTTTATCCCACCCCTAGTCTTCATTCACAATGAAAGGTAAGAGGTGTCCCATACATCTCCAATGGGATGTTAATTCCACATCTGCTGCTGAGTTGACGAATGAGTATCAACCTTGTTGCAGGCAAGAAGGAGACTGCAGTAAAGACATCTCAAGCACTTAGAAATACCACAGATACAAGAAAAACATTCAAGCCAACTCCGTGGGTAGCAGGTTCACACCATGGGACCAGGTTTGTATTTGTTTTGAGAAGGAGAGCTGTCAGTCCAGAAGAACTACGAGAGAACAGAAGAACCTAGTGTTAAGCTGTGCCTAGGGCTCCAATTTTCTACCTAAGCTGCAGGTACGCTTACCACAAGTGTCTCACTTTTTGTTCACATGAAACGGACTGCTGCAAGCTGCTGTTTACTCTTGGGCCCACAGAAGCAGCCTGGGCACAGAGAGCAAATGCTCTAGAACTGACCTTCTCCCTCCCACACCTTCCTCTTCCAATGCCCTGTCGAGCTGCTGGCTAAGAACCAAGGGGCAGGACTCTGTAGAGGAACTGGCGTGGCTGCAGCTGCTGTTCCTGGTCCAAAATTAAGTTTCCGGGCTTTTTTTTTCCATTTGTTTTTCAAGAGGGAAAAGGCAGGACAATGGTGAGGTCAAAAGAGCAGCAAGGGAGGTGTTGTGACAGCATGTCAATGAAAAGTACACTCAGCATTCTGCCAGTAAGGGAGAGTCAGCTCTACTCTGTTAGGGAGTAACACTAAAATTTTTCGTTCATTTCTGGGTTTGGGTGGGGGGTTTTTATGGTCTGTACAAATTCTCTGTTAGCTTGGCTTACTGCTGCAATTTCTGCTTAAGGAAAGATTCAGTTTAGACTGATTCAGCAGTGCTACAGTGAGCAGAGACTGACCTCTTTCAGGTGAGAGAAAGAGGCAGTGTTGCTGATGGGCAGGAAGCATCAAGGACATCATTGGTGGTGCCAGGCAATATTAGCACATGTAATTTAATACTTTCCATTTCTGGCACTGAGGAAAGTCCTTTTTTCTCTCCTTTGTGTAATAGGAATTTAGATGAGAACTCATGCAGTCAGTAAGTAGTGGGTTTGCTTCATAAATGCAGTTGTCCAATTTACTAAGCCTACTACATGGTTGATGATCCTTGTAACATTTTTTTTCCCTAAAGACTTTTCTTTTTTTAATGTTTGTGAACCAGCATAGTAGCCAACAGTCACCGCCAAAGACTTGCTTCCTTACTAACAATCTTACCTGGACCTCAGCCATGTTCCTTCCCTACTACTCTCTCACTTTTCTGAAACCGCCTTGCCCTCTCTGCTTCCTCTTTCTCTGTTGCAAATACTGTTGATGGGAGAGGGAAGCACTCTCTCCTTAAAGAATATGTACAATTCCATCCTGTTTACTCCACGTTCAGACTGATCTCCCGGTCAAAACAGCAGAGCTCCACCATTTTATCACAATAAATTACAGCCTCTTGAAAAAAATGAAACTCGAGTTGAAATGTTTCTGTTGAGTATAACAGGACATAAGGGCACCTAGAAAAAAAGCAATCAACAAACAATAACTAATTAATTCTTATAGTGTTCCTATGCTACAGGGAAGTATGAATGATTAAATCAGACTGAGAAAACAGATGCATCTCCTGATATCTTGAAAATATATCATTGCATGTTTCTCACACTAAAAGGTAAAAATGTTTACATACACTCTCCCCATGCTACCTTGTTGGTACCTGTTTATATTCAGAAATGAACCCCTTCAGTCATTATCTATGAATCACTTTGGTTACCCTTGAATTTAGTAAATAATGTCTTTATCTCTGTTGGTCAGATAGCCTACTTTCAGAGGAGGAGAGCAAGAGCAATGTTCCTAGGATGTAAAATAAAACTACTGCAAAAATTGCTAGCTGTGTTTCCTTTCTAGTTTCTAGGTGACTTCTGAAACTCATCCGAGATTGAAAAGTTATGTACAGTTTTAAAAAATGAAGAAACTGCTTTCCCTGCAGCATTTCAGATTAATGATGCTCCTGATTTTCTCTCTGTAACCAGAAGCATTGATCAGCTTTGATTCATGTAAAGATCATCTTCTGGTGTGCTTATTTGTTGTGATGTGATAGATATAATCTAATTTTCTAAACCTCTATATGTTTGTTTTACTAGCAGAAGTTTTTTTCTTGATTCTTGCTTTCCTCTCCGCAAATTACGTACATTTCCTGTCTTCACCAATCAAACATAACTTTTGCCACAATGCATGCCATGTTCTGCTTGAATACACTGGGTGTAGCGATCCTGATGTTACGATCACAGACCAGTCTGGGACGAGGACATGCTTCTCCTTTTTTTTGCTGAGGCCAGATATGAATAAAGTCTTGAATTTTTTTCTCATACAATATAGTCTGGAAAAAAACAAGTATCGCCACTGAGTAATGCAAAGAAGAGAGGCCATGTATAACACAGCTGTCAAAAATGAGGCTGTAGTTCATAATATGTTGTCCTTAACAATGAAACAGACTTAGGAAGTTTCCCATCTTCAAGAGCTCCTTCTGGCCCCTCCTACTTGCTTGGAATCAGATCACTTAAATGAAATAACATTGTTCAAGAAAATGAGTCTTGGAGGAGAAGACATTATCTTTAACCTGAACGCAGCCGACAATGCATCACGAACGTGCAAGAGCTTACGGCCACTAAGAGGGGACAGCAAACAACAATGGTATTACTGTGTGTGTACGGAAGGGATAATTTCTTAAGCCTGTTTCACCTTCAAGGATATTTTATCATGGATGTACTGCATGAAAATTGTGTGCCCATCTACTTAAGGTCTCTGCATTTAAAACTAGAGGAGTCAAATGTTATCCTCAGTGGTGGTGTGAAATTTAAAATGCCCCTGACATTTATCATACTGACAATTACCTTGAGTCTAATTTGTAGTAGACTTGTTAAACTGTTGAAAAGCACACATCATCTTAGTAATATTTTCTCCATGTTTCTAATAAGACATACACATAGTGGATCCAAAGCTATCCCCTTTGATGGACAGGGGAGAGAAAAAGACATAGACTTCACTCATTCTATTGTTTCTCCCGAGCTTTGCTGCTCCTGAAGTTTCTCTCTGTAAGAACACTTTGTCTCTTCCTCAGCCTCAAGAGACATTCAAATCCTTTTTATAACCCAATATACTGCCAGTAAGAACTCTTTGTTCCAATAGGAAGGCAAAGCAGATGAATTCCACATCACTGAGCATATTCCTAGAGCATGAATCCTTTTACAATCCCATTTGAGACTTTATATACTACTTTTTATTCAAGCAAGTATAGTGATGCAACTTTTTTCCTAATAATATATTCACTTCCTTTTTGTCTGACACAATTTTGCTGCTATCTGCAAGACTTACATGAGAGTGCAATGAACTATTTCTTTGCCCCAATATTCTGCCGTTTTTGAGAATCTTAGGTTCAGGCTTAATTTTTCCAAACCAATTAACAGTTTTAGAAGCTCAATCCAAACTTCTCTACGTGTCTTGTTTCAGAGGAAGGCAAATGATATTTTGTAAGACTATCAGCAATTTACCAAGATAAAAGAAGTTAACGTAGGCCATTCCACTGTAACAATTCATGTTCATACTCTACCTCTTGTAAACATTTTCTCTCTAGTCAGTGAGAAAGGGTAATCAATCATTCACCTGCTTCTAGGTTAAGAGCAGTTACTTTTTGGCAGTTATTGGACAAGCTGTTGTGTTGTAAATTAACAGATGAATTCCATAGTGACTCCTCTATAGGCCCGTACCTTAACAACAAAACTGTTCTATACAGTAGCCAGACTGAAATTTAGGTACCCAAAATGATCATAAAAATACTGATCATGGGTCTGAAGCCTACTACTCATGCCCAAACTGCTTCTACTGCCAGTCATATCCTCATGAGAGTCAGGTCTTAATTTCTAGCCAACAAAAAATGATGTGAAAACTTCAACTAGATGAACAGAAATCAGTTTTGGAAATGTTACACTGTGCTGCCGGGCTGCATGAAAGAATAACTTTTTACCTTTACCAACAGGCATATGTAACATATGTGTGGCAAATTAACATGATACAGAAAGAAGAAGATCTTCTAGTTCTCATGGTGTCTAGCTTTGTGTTACACAATATATCCGAACTGCATTATGTGAAAGAATATAGAAACTAAAGTAGCCAGATAACAACCTCAAAATAATCTCATTCTTGGACTTTGTCCAAAACAATATTTGCTCTAAAACTTTGAGATGCTGTATGAAAGTCAAGTAACAGTCTTGTTATCAGTCAGTGGCTTTCAGTATTTTCCAGTCTGTGGATCTCTACAGCTTTTCCAGCAGGTCTATATGTCACTTTAAATTTTCACATCCATTGGATATTGTTCTTATGGCAAATCCCCAAGAAGTGATCTATGTATCTGTAGCTCACAGGGGAAACACTGTCATAATAAATAGAATTCATGTAAGTGTTCTGCAAGCATTACTTAATGACACTGATCACTTTTAACTGGGAAGCATCCTTTTAGCTTGTTTCATTATGTTTTGAACAGTTGGACAAAGTCGTTTACTCTTCTGACAGGTTTTGTCTATTCTGATGATCCAAATATATTCTATGTCTGCCTTGCTGAAAGAGCAATTTGAATCCAACTTCAAAAAGCTGAAAAGCAAATGGGTTAATCTTTAGTGCTCCCAAGTCTCCCATCTGCCATTTACTTTCTTCCTTATAATTCACTTCTGAATTTTATTCCATTTAATTTTAGATGGGCCATATTCATTACTGGCTTCACTAGAATTGCATAAAAGATTAGTTTGATCCCTGACGACTAAAAACATGTTATGAGCAATAGAAACAACCAAAACAGGTTTGCTCTACTTGAACATAAATGGACATTTATCTAACATTTGTCCTTTGTTCTTTTGCTGCTTGTCCAGAGTCTGCTTGCACATGTAATGGTACTGAGAGTTATACTTCTATTGCGCTTCTTCCATTGAATTACTGTGGTAACAGATTAACAAGCAGAGTTAGAGACATACAAAAAACTTTCAACAGCTTTTAGTCTAGATACTGTTTCAACATGTTTGAAGAGGAGCAGGGAAATGGACAAGCAGAATGAAAAAAAATTTCCAGATCAATCATTTTAAAAGAATGTTAGGAACAAAAAGGCATTAGACGATGAGAACTCCAGTTGCCTGCTCCTAGGTTCTTAAGATATAGTTCTTAAAAAGTAACTAGCACTCATAGACCCAAATATCTTTCTTCAAAAACAGATTCCCAGGTGACCTTACTAACTACCTCCTTCAGCAGCCTGAAGTCTGCTCTTCCCATATCCAGGGAGAAAATTTTGCTGGCAGTTTTTCTCCTATCATCACCAATGATTTGAAACCCAACTACTTCTTGGTCACGGTGACAAAGGCAGCCACCAATCATCACTTCGTTCACAAGTCTGTCTGTTTACAAAGAAATCTAGGAGGGCATCTCTCCTACTCAGCTCCCTTAGTATCTGCAACAAGAAGTTACCTTCAACATGCTTCAGAAATTTCCAAGACCTGTTTGTGTCTGCTGTATAATATTCCCAGCTGATGTCTGGGAAGTTAAAATCACTCATAAGGACAAGGGAAGTTGATCTAGAGATATCCCTTAATTCCTTTGCAGAATAATTCATTGGTGGTGTCATCCTGGGTGAGTGGTCAATAGTAGACTCCCACAACAACATCCACTTTATTTGCTTTCCCCTTCATCTTTACCCAGAGGTTCTCTACCATGCCATCACCAACTATAAGTGCCATAAAGTCCAACCCCTCCTTCACATTCAACGTCACCTCCTCACCTTGCCTACCCTGGCCACCTTTCTTGAAGAGCCTATGACCGTCCATCACAGCACCTCTGTCACAGGATTCATCCCACTAGGTTTCGCTTACACCTATGTTGTTGTAGCTCTGGGACTGGCCAAAGCTTCTACCTCCTCTTGCTTATTCCTCATGCTGTGCACATTGGTACAAAGACATTTCAAACACGTTCCAGTACTGAGCACATCGTGGACCTTGCTAGCACGCTGTCCCTCAGACACTGGCGCGCTGCCTGGAGGCTTATCTCTAGTTTTATCCCTTCCCCCTTTCAAATCTAATTTAAAGCTGTTTCAGTGAGCACTGCCCAAAGATCCTTTTCCCCCTCTGAGACAGGTGTACTCTGCCTGTCACCAGCAGTTCTGGTATCGTGTAGACTGACCCATGATCGAAAACCCCAAAATTCTGCCAGTCACACCAGTCTCGGAGCCAGGTATTGATCTGCTGGGTCTTCCTGTTTCTTTCCTCGTCATTCCCTGCAACTGGAAGGATAGAGGAGAACATTACTTGTGCTCCTGATCCCTTAACCAGTTGTCCCAAGGCCTTGAAGTCTCTCTTGATTGCTCTTGGACTTCTCATTGCAACTTCACTGCTGACTATGTGAAAAACCAATAACAGATAATAATCTGAGGGCCATACCATGGTAGGACGTTTTCTTGTCACATCTTTAACCTGGGTCCCAGGGAGGCAGCAGACCTGTTCTTCTCTAAAAGATCAGGTTGTAGGCAGTTTTGTTCCACCTTTAGAACACAGGCCTGATGTACAGCACGAGGTGAAAGGTGTCTTGGACTGCTGCGAGGGTGCGGTTCCACAGAAGCTTACACTGGCCCAAGCCAGATGTGCTTCAGTCCCTCCCTCAACCATATGGCCCTGTCCCCTGCTTCACACAAGCACTGTTGCTCAGAAGTCATGTGGTGACTTCGTTCAGGGCGGTGATCTAGCTGGAAGTTCATAGAATTGAAGAATAAATCCATTTGGAAGAGATCTTGGGAGTTTGTCTAGTCAGACGCAACACTGAACTGAGACTGTTTGCTGGGGTCTTTGTGGACTTGGCTCTGTTGTGGGCTAGGCTGCTCCAGCAACCGGACCCCCCACATACAGCCGGTCACTCCCCCTCCCCCATCCCCAGGAACGAGGGAGAGAATTAAAGGAGAAATGGGAAACCCATGGGTTGAGATGAGAACAATTTAATACAGATAAGTAATACACAGTGTAGATGCTCACCACCCCCTCTTATCCGCAGCCCGTCTCGTCCCAAAGCTGCAATCCCGGACGAATGCGAGGCCCTGAAATAGAGAGGGGCAGAGAGAGAGAGATAGTACTCCGAGAGTGGGAGTACTGGGAGAGAGAGGAAAAAAAAAAAAAAGGCAATAGAGCAAAAGCGCAGCAAGCGCAAAAGAGCAAAAGCGGCGAAAGAGCCAAAGCGCAAAAGCCCTTCTGTCCGGCTGACCCTCACTTTTATACTGGGCATGACGCTGCATGATATGGAATACTAATTGGCCAGTTTGGCCCTCAATCTTAAGTTCCACCACAAATCACAAGGGGAATCGTGTCCCCCTTGTCCCGGCTATGCTCCCCCCTTATCCCGCCGTGCTTCTGCACTCCGCACACTGAAAAGTCCTTGGAGTTTCATGTCCAACCACAAACATCAACTTGCTATCAGCATTCTTCTCAGAGCGAGCCTCTGAGTAAAACCAAAACACGGAGCTCTTCTAGCTGCTAAAAAGAAGAGCTAACACTATCGCAGCTAAAACTAGGACAGGTTCACAGAAACCTCCAAGAACTGATATTCCACAATCTCTCCGGGCAACCTGCTCCATTGTTTGGCTGCCCAGCTCCCACAGTCTCTCCTCAAAGGATACATGCTCCAGACATCCTGATGACCCTTCACTGAACCAGCTCCAGCTTATCCATGTCCTTCTTGTACAGAAATAACCCAAACCAGACCACATTTCTCTCAGAGGTCCAGGTGTAGGACTTTTGATATATCCTTGTTGAATTCAATGAGGTTCCAATTAGCCCACTCAGGTCCCTCTGAATGGCAGTCTTACACTCAGGAATAATGACCTCACCTCCTACTTGGAGTCATTCACAAACTTAATGGATGCCTTTCTTAAGAGTATTGAGGCTCTCACAAATCGGAACTTAAGAAACAAACCCAGTAACCTGTCTCAGATAGAGTCTCAACCTATTTATGGCTTCAGGATTTTCTGAACTAGGCACAGTTGTGATATATTCAGTAGCCCCCTTTATATTTTCCTTCCAGCCTCCATCTGAATTCTGTAACCACTTTTGTCATTCACAACAGCTGGTTGTCAGAAGTTCTA
The DNA here is from genome assembly GCF_009769465.1 of Tauraco erythrolophus. Classification (NCBI taxonomy): domain Eukaryota; kingdom Metazoa; phylum Chordata; class Aves; order Musophagiformes; family Musophagidae; genus Tauraco; species Tauraco erythrolophus. The sequence goes on along the minus strand of NC_141466.1, from coordinate 46,432,024 downwards.
CTTAAGTTTCTCTTGTGTGGAAAAAAAATCCCTTCTTCTTGTTACAAATCTGCCTTCTGCTGATTTCTTTTGATGCCGTTACTTTTCTATTGGGAAAAGAGTGAATAGCCTCCCCTGAATTGCCCTGTCCAGGCAACTTATCATTCTGTACATCCCTTTTTATATTCCCCCTTCAACTGGCTCTTTTCTGGTCTATTTTGAGGCCCATTTAATCATACAGAATCTATTGCATACCTTTGATCACGCCAGTCACGCTTCTCTGAACCTGAACTCTACTGTACCCTACTTAACTTGGGAGACAAGATCTGCTGACAGGATGTAGCCAAACTATAGTTACAAGTATAGTTGCATTCCTTGTTTTGCTGTCTACTCCCAAAGAGATGGTAACAGAGGGCTCCTTTCCTGTGTGTACCACTTCATCCTTAATACATGTCTGAAGCTCTAGTTGGCAAGTAAAGCACTTCAGATGCCTTCAAATGAGCTTTGGTCATCCATTTCAGGGAGATACAAGAAGTTCATGCTTACCACTGCACTCTCTTTGCTATGTGCACTGCTTCAGGAGCTGAGTCAGCTGCAGCAAATGTGAATCCGGACATTTCCTGCCTCAGTTCACAGCCTGAACTCCAAATTTACCCTACCATCACTTTTCCTGAGACTCACATAAACTGTGTAGGTCACAGCAGGAGATAGAAACCTCTTAAATTGCTCTCACATGTATCACCAGGACCTGCATGAACACATGCATAGGGACAGTTAAAACAGTACCTTTGGTTTGCTTTGCCAAGTGAGAATAGGATCATGAAGCACTTTGGATACTCATCCTTAGCGTTATCGTCCATAGTTCAGATCTGCATCTCCACAAAGAGTTGTATGAAAAGCAAGCAGCCTGTGTCAGTAGTCCAGTTCTGTATTGCTTGGGAAAATCACAAACCTTCAGCACAGAATTTTAGTACAGAGGTCAGATAAATTGGCTTTCCCACCCCTTCACAGCTGCAGTCATAGCCTGAACTGCGGGCAGTGAAAACTGCTCAGAGGGCAGATGCACAAGCCTTCCACACCAGCACGAACAACACAGACACCTGCTTATTAGCATGTTGTTGAGCCATGATCTCAATTACATGATGGGCTGTTATTTTTCAGCATGGTGCTGTGTTTTTCTTTCGTGATAGGGCTTCGGGGTCACAGCGTGTCAAAGACATTGTCTTTCTGTGTGAGTCAAAACTTAGAAGGGTAGGTCTCTATCCTATTATCAGCGTTTCACAAACTCAAAATAAAGCTAGTGCTGTGTCAGCAGAATAGCTGTGGATCTAAAATGGGTGATTTCTTAAATTACAGGGTAGAAAGAGAAAATAAAATTGGTGTCACTGCCTCAGCTGAAAGAGAAAAAAAAATTAACTGCTTTTTCTTTTCCTGAAGAAGGACTCATACTTACTTCATGTCACTTACTTGATGATGAACATCAGCATTGGAAAATGAACAAAGTAATCTCACTGATGAGAATATTTAACAATTTTGTAAGACTACATGATCCATAATATTACACTTTCTTCTGGCAAGAAATAAATGTCCCTCATAATTTTTTCCACATTCCATCAAACACAAATAAGGAGCGAGACTATCAGTAAAGGTTTTTGACCATGATAAATACACAGCCATCTGACAAGGGTATGCAACATTTTTTCCCCAGTATTGCGCACAATGGCTATTAAAAAAACTCTAATTTTTTTCTATGCTGGTTTTACTAATATATACTAATATTCTACATAATATATACTAAAATAAATAGGGGAAATATGAGATAAGAATTCCCCCTTGTCTATTTGGATTGAATTACTCTGCAAAACAGAAGAGCTTTCATTGTTCTGTGGAACAGAAGTGGAAAGCTAAAACATGCCTTTTTAAGCATCAGTCAAAGGAGGAAAACAGGAAAACAAACAAGCCAGTGTTGGCAATCTCAGGAGGCATTCTGCTTCTGGAGAAGCAATGAGACTAGAATGCCTCTGAGACTACTGAGGCGTGACTCCTATATCTTATTTATAACGGTTCAACACAAACTACTGCCAGCATGTGTGTCAGATTACTACGTGGTACGAAAAATGGCAGCATCAGTTTCCTTTCACCAGTATAGCCCCAACTTTGAGCTATATTAGCACTACTTTCAGTTGGTTTCCTTGCCTGTAATTCCACTGTGTGTTATCAAAATTCAGTTCTAAACAGCTGGAGGTGACCATTCCTGGGCTCGAAGATATCTTCCTGGTGCTAACTGGTCAGGAGCAGCTTTGCTGACTTCTATACCAACTAGGATAGGAGAAAGAAAAAGGCATTTAGGAGCAATGTACAGCATAGGGAAGGGACAAAAATTATCAATTGCAAAAATTAGGATTCCTGAGATCACGCTACCATATACCTTTTTTCGTAAGAAAATTGTTTTCTAGACAAAGGTAACAAAGATTAAATCGATGCTGCTTTAATAAACCATTTGATGTATGTTATTACTGGATGTGAAGAAGTAGGGATTTGTTCAAGAAGTCCTAAGTGGGGAAGGTAGACAGGGATAAAACAGGTCACAGCAGAGGGAGAACTAAAGAAGATTCTAATGCAGATCCTGAATGAGCAGTTGTAGCTCCAGTTAAGTCTTAGATCCAGTTAAGATCTCATCTTACTCACTATTTTAATTATGAGCTTGGAAATAAAGAAAGCGTGTGCTAATGAAATTTGCAGATGGCCTGAACAGAGGCTTTATTAAAACGGAGGCAGACCAGAATACAGAAACAATTGGATAGGTTCACATACTGGAATGCAATGAAATTAGAAACTAATAAAGAAGCAGCTACAATGTCGGAGCTCATCAGCTGGAAATATTAGTCCATCGCAGAATAATTATGTGGCCCTGAGAAAAGGCACATACGATCCTAGGGTGGATTACATAAAGTATATCCAGAAGTCCAGTATTAACGTACATGGCAGCTGAAACACTGTACAATTTTGTATGCTGCTTAAGAAAGCAACATTCGAACTGAAGTTCAACAAGGCCAAGTGCAAGGTCCTGCACGTGGGTCGGGGCAATCAGAAGCACAAGTACAGGCTGAGCGGAGAATGGATTGAGAGCAGCCCTGAGGAAAAGGATTTGGGAGTGCTGGTAGATGAGAAGCTCAACATGGGCCGGCAATGTGCACTGGCAGCCCAGAAAGCCAACCGTATCCTGGGCTGCATCAAAAGAAGTGTGGCCAGCAGGTCGAGGGAGGTGATTCCGCCCCTCTACTCAGCTCTCATGAGACCCCACCTGGAATACTGTGTTCAGCTCTGGAGTCCCCAGCACAAGAAGGACATGGAGCTGCTGGAGCGGATCCAGAGGAGGGCCACCAAGGTGATCCAAGGGCTGGAGCACCTCTGCTATGAAGACAGGCTGAGAGAGTTGGGGCTGTTCAGCCTGGAGAAGAGAAGGTTCCGGGGTGATCTTATAGCAGCTTTCCAGTACCTAAAGGGGGCCTACAGGAAAGCTGGAGAGGGACTTTTTACAAGGGCGTGTAGTGATAAGACAAGGGGCAATGGCTTCAAACTGAAAGAGGGGAGATATCGATTAGAGATAAGGAAGAAATTTTTTACATTGAGGGTGGTGAGGCAGTGGAACAGGCTCCCAGAGAAGTTGTGGATGCCCCATCCCTGGAGTGTTTAAGGCCAGGTTAGATGAGGCTTTGGGCAACCTGGTATAGTGGAGGATTTCTCTGCCAATGGCAGGGGGGTTGGAACTAGATGATCTTTAAGGTCCCTTCCAACCCTAACCATTCTATGATTCTATGATTCTATGAAACAGGCGCAGACAAGAACTGTTAGGATTACTGAGAAAATTTGGAGTCTGCTTTGGTAGAAGAGACTATGATAGTTGATGTGGACAATCAGAGCTGCTTTCTGGGGCTTCCTCCATGAAGGCGACATGTAAGTTTGCTCCTCCTTTAAGCATTTCTACCCATCTGTAATGGGCAAAGAGCATTGTAGAGAAGGTAACTCCAAATATGTTTCGGTATACAAGCATTCAGGTGTTAAATACACAGATTGATACTTTAGGGGAATTAATGCACCCCAACTTTTTAAGTTTATCTGGGACTCATGACTCACGTTTAGAAATTTAAGAATGAAGAAAAATACAAAAGGTTAAAACTGTTGTTTTTCCAAACTGGAATCAGGCCCATAAAGCCAACCAACAAACGAAACAGAAAACCAAACACCTTCCAATAATAAATATACAAAATTAGACTATACTTCACAATAGTAAACTTTCTTAATTGTTCTAGGTATGTTTCGCACGCTTATTGTCAAGCCTTAGGGAGTAATTCACAGCCCACCATCTGAGCTCTGTTTCTGAGAAATTAATCTTGTCTCTGTGTTACAGCCTTACAAAATACCATCCCAAAGAACCCTTCCAATTTATATCAATCAATTAAGAACTGGCTGAGACAGAATCTTTTGAATGATCAAAGAAATACTTGGGAATACAGCTCCTTTTAATATTTTAGTTAATTTTGGATAACTACTGCATTGTAGGGTTTTTTAGTTTTTCAAGATTGTTGGGATGCCTGGGAAATATTTAGGTGTTCATAGGACTATTTCTTCTTTGGGACTATTACTTCTTTTTGATTAGGAGGTCAAGTGAAATGTAACTTTTACAGGTGCTTCCTTTTTCACCATAATATAACCTGTAAAACCTTTTCTTCCCAGTGCAGCATTCTGTAACCTGTATGTCCCAGTAAGTACTGACTGTACAGACACCATGTCAATCTTACAGTTTATGCTGCATTCCTAGCTTTACAGACACCGTGAAATTGCATATCATCAAGCCAAACAAGCCTATACATTAAGTTTACTTCCACCTCGTTTGTCGTCATTTTCAGGAGTTCATTATGTCACAAAAGCTAAAACAACCTGATGTATTCGAACTGGTAAAACAGCAGCTGCAAAAACACACTGCTGCTTTCTGTAAGTACTACAGGAGGGCAAATGCTAAGGAGGAATGACAAGAAGACAATACTGGCACAAGAACAGACAGCTATTAACTATCAGAGAAATTTTGAAGTTTTGGCACAATCTGAGAATGAACTTCTTGTAAAGCTTAAAGTAACTGTGAGGTCAAAAGTTTAACAGTTTAAGACAAAACTGTAAATTCCTGAGATACTTTTGGCATTGTATGTATTTGTCTCTCTAATAAAAAAGGTGGGTATCCCAAGTTTAATGTTCCCATTAGTAGTCCTAATCTGCTCCAACAAAGAGTTGTACCAGCTTCTTGCAGTCACTACACTTCATTGTCTCTACCAGTGTAGAATCAGAGCATACAGGTATAATTACCATTTCAGTAAATTTCCCTTCAGAGTGTATAAAAGCAGCTACTACTTTTCAGTTAAAGGCTCGAAAATACCCTGTCTTTTTTTCACTGAAGGTCTTCAGTCTTGTATCCCAGATTAAGTATTATGCCTGGACACATATGTACGGATTGATGGATTTTAATTATGCCAAAATTTCCCCCTCTCTGGATTTTACTTTTATTAGAACCGCTGGCTGTAGATCCTGTTGTTTGTGTCAGCTTTGGTCATGTGGATTCAGCTGAATCATCCCACTAACACAGCTGGAAACTATTCACAAAAACATGTCATTTTAAAGCACATGGTGAAGACAGTACCACCATAAGATAACAGTGGTACTATCTCAGCTGCCTCACGTTACCATTTCCTATTCCATACAAATCCAGAGACTGCGTGCATGTGTCCAATTTTGAACTAATGTTATTTACAGATGCTCAACAGAATTTGATGCATTTACACATCAGCTCTGCTTGTTAATTTCCTCAATGCTCCAGTTTCATTATGTGTGTTTCCAAACTCTAACTGAAAGCTCACAGCTACATATTCTACCCACAATCACTAATTCAGAAATGGTTCTGAATCTAAGAAAGCACTAACTCAGTGACAAGATCCAAGACTGTTATCATTTCTATATACCCATACACGACAGAACTCTCACCAAGCAGGTCGTTATCTCCAACCACATTGAGAACAGAATCTCTCCAACAGCAAACATTTCAATCATCTCCCCTACCTTCACTTTTGGAATTGCTTTCATATCAACCATGTCTATAGACACAGCATTAAGACTAGACTCCTTTTTCCTTGAGCCACAGTTGAGAACCGTCGCAAAAATATTTCATTATTGCCTAGCAAAGAGCTGTGTAACACACTGTCAGAAGCACAAAGGATAATTAAATACAAACATATATACATTGACTGGTCACTTTATTCACATAGTGAACACATAGGTGAAGGGTCTGTCACAGGTTCAGAAGACGGAGCACCCAAGAGCTTGTGCTCAACACATGCCATAGAGCTAGGGTTATATTAATGACCTGGAAATTAAACAAGCTGTATCAATGCTAAAACGTTATATAGTAGATTAAGATATCTTAAATAGCATTGGCATAGTCAACTGCTTGGTAGACTACTAGGGGTCAAGATTTAAGTTTTGAGCTTCACCATGAAAGTAAGAAAGGGCATAATGGACCATTATCAAAGCCTTTTGGGGCCAGCACTGTCTGCAGCAGCAGGTAACTGAAGAAAGAACGAAAGAAAAGAAAAAGTCAAAGTGTTCACTATATGTTCTCAGAGTCCAGCAACCTGCAATTCAGGGCTTTACTGAAGTAAAGGTGCTTTTGTACATTTTTGATACTCCTAAAAGGGATTTCATGAACTTGCTGAATTTGCTTCTAGAAACCACGTGGTTTGCCAGCACTCTGAACACACTTCCACAGGCACATTTGATGAGGTACAATGTGGAAACATCTCTTCCATGAAGACCCCATCTGCTAGTTTCATTTGGTGCCCGCTAGTTCTTATTGGGAACGCACCACCCCACCTTCACCTTCTCCATGTGCTCATGAGTTGAGAGATCTCTAGCACATCGCCTTCCACCATTCCTTTTCCAGGCTGATGAGTCTTTGTCTAAATAGCTGTTTCTCATATGGAAATCATGCAGTATCCTTGTTTAGCATCTCTATTGTTTTTCCATTTCTGCTGTGCTATTTTTCAGACCAAGAAATGAGGACTGCACATTGAAGATTTCAGAACAGCATTGATTTACACAACCATATAGCAATGCCTGTGTGAGTTGCATAAAAAAGCTGTGCAGCACCATTTACCTTCAAAAAAGATGTGCTCCTTCTTTCTCATTGTAAATTTCTTTATGCTCACTAATTCCATTATTTTACTATAAATTTCATCATTTTTTCCTGGGGAAGACATCAGGTTTTCTCTCTCTTACTTCCCTCTGGCATCACATTTGCTACACTCCAGCCTTCTAGCACCATTTCACGTAAGGGTGAGGTCACTACAGTTAACGGTACAGTTGCCTTCAAGTAATTTTGGATGCTTCGGTAAATACCACCTGGTCGTGCCCATTATTAAGGGAGTGGAGCATCTCCCTTATGAGGAAAGCCTGAGGGAGCTGGGTCTCTTTAGCTTGGAAAAGAGGAGACTGAGGGGGGAACCTCACTAATGTTTATAAATATGTAAAGGGTGACTGTCATGAGGATGGAGCCAGGCTCTTCTCAGTGGCATTCAATGATAAGACAAGGGGAAATGGATATAAACTGGAACATAGGAGGTTCCACTTAAACATGAGGAAGAACTTCTTCCCAGTAAGGGTAACAGAACACTGGAACAGGCTGCCCAGAGAGGTTGTGGAGTCTCCTTCTCTGGAGATGTTCCAAACCCGCCTGGACGTGTTCTTGTGTGATCTGATCTAGGTGGTCCTGCTCAGGCAGGGGGATTGGACTAGATGATCCTTCGAGGTCCCTTCCAATCCCTAACATTCTGTGATTCTGCGATTTGCTAATCCCCGTTGTTTCGGCTTTCTCTGTTATTTTCTTCACTTCAGACACTGCAGTTCGAGCCACCGGCGTTCAGAAGCCACTGGTTCTCTAATGCCCCTTCCCACAGAACAAAACTCTTCAGAGAAGCCTCCTGAGAGCTCCTCATGGTGAACGCAGGCACAGAAAATTCACCTTTTTTTTGGCTTTTCAAAGCACCGTTTTCAGCAGCATTCAGCTGTCGCAAGTGTCCCGTGTCCGTCCGTGTCCCCCCCGCCTCCGCCACTTGGCTGGAGCTGGCTGGACACAGCACACGTTATCTCTGAAAAGGACTTCAGGACGCCACAACCCCTTTGCATCCCTGACTTCTGCGACCACGACACCGACGGCGCTGGAACGCCGTCCCCCGCACCCCCCGAGCCAGGCGCTGCCCGCGGGCTAGCCCCCCCCCCCCCGGGACCGTTCAACCGCCACGGAACCGACCCGCTCGCGCTCCCGACACATCGCCGCGGCCACGCGGGCCCGCCACCTCCGCTGCCCGCGACTGGGCACAACGCGCAGGCGCGGCGCAACGCCACGCGCAGCGCGCAGGCCCGGCGGCGGCGCGTGGGGGCGGGTTTGAACGGTGGCGCGTACCGGAGCCTCTCGGTGCTGCGCCGTGCCGCTAATGGAGCCCGTCCTGAAAGGTACCGGCTCGTCCGCAGTGCGGGGGCAGGGCTGGCGGCCGGGTCGCACCTCTCCCGGTGCGGCTGAGGGGAGCCACCGGGCTGGAGCGGGCCGGCGCTGCCCCCGCATCCCGTCTCCTTTGCGGCGCTTTCCCCGGTGCTTCCTGGCAGGGCTGCCGCCAGCGGGAAGCGGCCGGGGCTGGCGGGGGCGCGACCGCTGGGGGGGGGCTCCGGCTCGCGCTGGCCGCTCGCCGCCTTCCCTGCCCGGTCCTGTCCCCGGGGGCGGCCTGGCACCGAGTCTGCGCTGGGACCGAGCCCTTTGGGCGGGGTCGGTGTTCAGCTCGGCTTCTTGGCGTGGCTCCCCCCGCGGCGGAGCCCTCCGGTCGGCGCGGGAGGGCGGCGGGACGGAGAGGACTTCGCCGCAGGGCTGCTGTGCCCTGTCGTGAATCCGCCCGAAGGCGGCGGCGGCAGGGCCTGGCCGCCGGGCCTGTCCCGGCGGGGCGCGGGCCGTGGCCGCTGCGGCGGGCAGGGCAGGGAACGGCGCCCCTTGGCGGGGCTCCCGGTACGGCACTGGCCGGCGCTGCCGCCACCCCCCTCTGCCGGAACGGGCCGGTGCCTGCCCGGCCCTTCCTGCCCTGGTCGGTCATGGCTGCGTTCTTGGTGGTTTCTTCCGCAGCTTTCCAAAGTTCTGCCTCGCTCGGTTGCCCTTTGATGTTTATGTTCCCCGCTGTCACTGCCTTCTCTGAGACTTTCTAGCATAACTTGCTCTTTGCAAGAACAGAGCTCTACTCAGAACTACTCTGGATCAAAAATAGCTCTAAACCCTTCCTTGTTTTCCTTTTCATCAACTGTACAAAAACTACAAAGTGCCTTGTCGTTTGTTGGAGTATATTTGATTAGCTAAAATTGGCTAATTATTGTAAAATACACCTTCGATCCTACTGTAGCTTAATGCAGCTTTGAAGTAGTGTTCCTGTAAGTCCCTAGTTTGACCTTCACTGAAATGCTCGATCATGTTTTTCTAGGGGAATTAAAACTACAAAGGTTCTAAGATATTTGCTATAAGAGGAAGGTATTGGGTTTTTTTTCAATGAGAGTGCAATATTTTTCACAATAGAGCAATCAAGAAAAAAAATGAACTCTAGGAAAAGCTGCCCTGGTCCAGTAGTAAAATGAAGACAATTAAAAGTGCATTGGGTTAGACTCAAGTTCCCATGTATATCTGAAGTCATAGTACTGATAATAAGATTTTTCCCTGTGGTTTGGCTAAGGGGATGTTTTATGTTCTGTATTTTTCTTGAATGTTAAAAGTATTCCTAGCAATTAAAAAAATACATTAATTTCTCATAAAAGTACTTATACTGTTGGAGTGTTATTCTGGTCTTCATTTAGAAAGAAGACAGATGACACTACAGAATAATGAATCAGAAGGGCATGCATGGTGGCTAAGATACTTAAGGAATATTTGCTAAAGATGACCCTTTTAAATTGACACTTTTCATTTTATTAAAGAGTTCTGAGTGTTGTCTGGCCTGCAGCTTGTGTAAAGTTGTTTTTGGTGACCTGACAATCCTCCAGGTTTCTGAAACTTACCTGATTTGTCATTCAAAATGGGAAATTGGCATAGCTGGTGGAGCTGTAGGTCACTTTAGTGTCTGTCCTAAGTAAAATTAATGAAGGGATTGTTATGAGTTTCATTTGTTTATCCCTCCATGTCAATACACCTGGGTTCGTTTGTTTGTTTAAAGACCCTCTCAACCAAGGCTGACTTCATTCCTTGAGATAATTAGTCTGGTCGATAAAGGACCTGCTTTATTCGCTGTATTTGATCGCTACTTAAATGAGATCTACCTAAAGTTACATAGGGCAGCCGACATGCCCCTGTGACATGTACTTAATTTGAGGTGATTCAGTATAAATAAGGTGGAATTTTAAGTAAATTGGAAATTGTTAAGTAATATTTCTGCAGAGTTTTCTGGAGATTTGGGGAAGGAATAATTCCATTAGATTTGTTTCATTACGTTCTGTAGCTAGTGTTACATCAACTTGTCTTAACATTTTTGATTAACCTGAACATTAGCAGGGATTAAATAATCATAAGGCTAAGCAGTCATGTAAAGATACTGCACTGCTTATTAAGCCAGTAGTGAAACTTTTCAACCAAGTGAAAAGTTGTGTAAGTAGTGTCAAACTTCTAAGTTTATTCCATAACAAGTAATTTAAGGGACAGCAATACTCTAAAAAGAACATTCTGCTCCTAACATCTAAAACTCAGTTCCCGAAGCACTATACTTGTTCCCGAATGCAATATGTGTAAAACCAAAATTTTGTTGGAAAGGTAATTTAACTGGTTTTAACAAAGTATATACTTTCTTAGCAGTTTGTCGTTTTGTCTCTTCTGATCCAGGTATATCTGCATTTGTAGAAGTTTGGTCATCTAACAGAACAGAAAATTACTCGAAAACCTTTGAACAGCAACTTCTTGATATGGGAGCAAAAGTAAGGAAACATTTTAAAGTAAATAGAATAGGAAAGCTCTTAATTACAAACCAGCTTGCATGTTCTGCTTGTCATGTATACTTCTTCTTAGCATGAAGTTTTTTTTTCTTAGCATGAAGTGCAGGATGGAAGATAATCACAGACCTGAGAACAGACAAAGGTGCTGTAAAATTCTTTTTAGTGACAGATGGGAAAGGCATTTAAAGCCTCCTTATATCTATAAACCTCTTTGTATATTTATTAATATGATAGCATGCATTTGTTATGGAGTGTTTGGCTTACCTCATACTGTGGGCAAACCAAAGTGTTGAAAACCTGTGGTTTACAAGTATGTACCTTATGTTGTTTTGTTTTCTTTAACTTGTAGGCAACTGCTCTGTTGTTACTACATTATTTTCTAACCTGACTACCATGACGTTTTATTCTTCTGTTCGCTCTCCCACAAATGTGGTTCAACTCCACCAAGTGCTAGTAGAAGTACATCTAAGAGTCTTTGTATATGTCTCAGAGACTTTTTCCATATCAAGTATAGCTGACTTGTAGGTGCAAAATATGTTTAATTGCCAGCTGTAAAATTTCAATCAAAGACCAAAGTCAAACTGGCATCTTCCCTTCTTCCACATTACCAATGGTTAATGGAGGATTTTACAGCCTGCATCATACTCTAAATAACACTTGTGTGAACTCCCCATGCTTTTTAAGTGGACACGTGTAGGTGTATCTTACTGTAATTTAGGAGATTTTGCTAATCTCCCCAAAGCCTCTCTTTCTGTATGAATTTAGCAGAGATAGCATGACAAAACAGTACAATAACTATTTTTATTATACAAGCAAATACAACTCTCAATAAATAATTAGAGAAAGAAATATTTCTTGTTTTTTTGTGCTGTACTATCAGATCTATGGAATTCTAATGATGTTAGGTTTTTCTCACAGAAAATATGACAAAGCATAAGGCTTCGGAGTTCCTGAAGTTGCTCAAAAAGTAGCTGGATATGGTGAAAGGCAGATAATACAGATAAGCCTATTTAGCAGATACCTGTGACTGAAAAGGGGTGGCCCTGCACCTTCACTATTCCAGACACTTCCTTCCCTTTTATTGGGCTGAGCACAGGATAGCAAATTGACTTGGCTCACTCTGTCAGGAAATGAAATTCTAAATTAGTTTTTCACTAGATTGTTGACTCAGACATCTCAAGCTAAGGTCAGGTGAGCAGCAGAGGAAGTCCACAGTAAGGGAGGAGGCAGGAGAGGTGAGAGGAAGGTGTAAGGTGTTGCTCCTCCATAATTTGGATGCAAAGCTGTATCAAGCATAGAATGTGGGCTGTGAGCCAGACACTAGCATAAGCAAGTCAGCAATTGTATCGGGCATCATAACTTGCTCCAAAAGAGATTCATTGGTCCTGTATATCCAGATACTTAAATACCATGGGTTTTTTGTCTTCCAAGAAGCAATAAATCAGCTTGCCACCAGAAATTTTTGGAAAAGCTGAATAGTTTTCTTGAAGCCAAATAGAAATCCAATGTGTTGGGAGCCATGTATAGTGATGCGGTGTAATGATGCGGTTGATAGCGCAACAGAAAGCTACACAGCTATTTCCATTTGGCTGTGATGAGAAGATGCTGCTGTAAAATATGGGTTCTACTGTTCTCACTATGTCTACAGCCACAACAACTGATCAAACAGTTTTATGCATAGGATGTTTAGTCTCCGCAAAAGAAAACTTTGGTTGTGAAAAATGGAATATCTAGAACTGAAAAGATGATCACTTAGTTGTCAATAGCGGTTGATAACTGAAGATTTGATCAGTTGTACAACACAATGAAAGTGTCAGGTATGATACTAGCTGTACTGACTTAAATTTTCTGTATTTCTGACTTTTTAAAGTGTTCTTGTGTATTTTTTTTTTTGTTTGTAGTAGCTTCAACCTTCCCTCAAAACTAAAAGTAATCTTTATTGATGAGAATTAGTTTAAAGGATGAGATTAACTGTACTCTTTAAACCTATGTTCTTTGCTAAATAAAAAAATGTAGTTTGACACTTCTTTGCATAGTGGCAACTGCTTTCTGTAGTGGCCATTGCATAAGAAATGATGTTGGGCTACATAGATGAAATATTTTAAGATTAGTGATACAGCTAGTGTAGGGAGATGAAAGTGGTAACCTAGAGAAAAGAAGTTTAAAAACAAAAGTCTACTCTAGCCCTCTAGCATGTCTTTCATTGTCTTGAGTAACGAGACTTGAGTTTTGATTTCTCGAGTCTTCTTGCAAAGGTGAGAAAGATCAAAAGAGTCCTTGACACAATGTTTAGAATAAATTTTTACACTAATGGTTTATACATAAAAAATAGACTATGCTAGCTAGTTTCATTAGCATTTTCTCATTATCAGACTTAAAGATGAGCTCTCTGTGTACTTCTGCAGGTTTCAAAAACTTTGAACAAGCATGTGACCCATGTAGTCTTCAAAGACGGACGTTTGACTACATGGAGAAAAGCACAGAAGATGGGTGTAAAACTAGTTTCTGTACTCTGGGTGGAGAGGTGAGTACTTGTGAATATGACGAATGTGACCCATTCTGGAGGTAATGGATTCTAGTATTGTTTTATTTAAAGCAGTACCTGTTTTTTTAATGTACTTGAAATAGTGATAAATCCATGAGTAAATCATAACTTTTCTATTGCATTATTCCTATTATTAAGCATTTTACTTGCATAAAAAAAGTAAAATGTTAACTCTGGAAAAATGAGTATGTTGAAGTAGTTCCATAGTGTATTTGTTAACCATTCAGTGTTCCACTTCTTTGCTCTCAGATGGTATCCATAGGCAGTGAAGAACAGATATTTATGTTGAATAGAATTTGTGTTTTTTTTTTTTTATGAGAAAGCACATTTGAACAGGGACATTGTATTGTTTCTCTACTTAGCTCGTCTAGACAGAATATCTCCTAGCAAGAAAGAAAAAGATCCGTATGTAGTCTGGCTTTGAAGACATTTGACAGGTTCAGAAGAGCACTGCTTGAAGATTCTTAACTACTATATGGAAAAAGTTAAAATTAAAAAAAATAATAGTTAAATTTCAGCCGTGCAGCCAGTGCGTGAGAGTTTACTAGTCCATAGCTGCTTCTCTGAGTTTACAAAATAGTTTGGAGGCCTAATTTAGATTTCAGATGAAGTAAGAACACTTACAGTGCTTAAGAATATATGTGTTTTCTACTCAAACACTCAAATCAATAAATTGCTGTTGTTACCGAAAATCCGGAATAAGAAACTTATCAACACCAATGGGATGTAGATAGGCAGACACTTCTTTATTGTGGCGCCGGGTGCACGGGGGATATCTCCTCCTAGCGTGCGCACCTTGCACCAAAATTAAACTTCTTATATAGAGCTTGCACATGCATAAACAAATTATTTCCCGAAAATCATTAGCATATTCTTCCCCTATTTCCGATTCTGCGCAATAAATTTAGAATCATCTGGAAATGAGTCTGGGGTGTAATATGGGTAGGTGGTCTATGAGTCAGTGGTCGCGATCTCCCCCTGCCGGAATTACATTTTGCTTAAGTTCACGGTTTCTGGTAATTACCTCATGGTTTCTTGGCAAGTACCCATAACTCGTTAAGGCTGGCCTTCTTCATTCTCATTAATCCAAACCTTGATAGCTACATGCATTCTTCTAGTTCTATGTAAGTATCATAAATCAATTGGTAGGTCAACTTGTACTTGTTATCTAATTTCTACATGATTCTAACTTATCCCTTTGGTCTTGGTACAGGATTGTACAAAGACTTTCATAGCAGCATCTGGTTACTGTACGAGCATACTTTTCATTGAAATATTTCTTATAGCTTTATATTATTAAAATCAATTGCAAACTATATTAATTACAAACTATTGATTAAATTCTAATTACTGAAATTCTAAGTATCAGTAACACTGTGATGGTGGAAATTAGAATGTAAGTCAAGTAAAGAGATTCTTTCCTATACCAATTGTAGTACACATAGAGGGATAGAAGTCTGCTAAGTGCAAAGTAAAACAAACAAACAAACAAAAAAAAAACCCACCAAAAAGACAAAGGAGAGAGGGACAAAACTGAGCTCTGCACCCACTTAAATGTAGGCCAGTACTACTGCAAAACTTGTGATGCAAGTCCATCAGCCAAAAAAAGAAATTAATGCAGTTATGCAGAAACAAGATTTTTTTTTTTTTTTTTAAGAATGTCGGATGTAGAAATTAGAGCTGCACAACCCAGCCAGCTTTAACACTGAGGAAGAAATGCCTTTAGTTCTCAAAAATGAGAGTGATGCAAAATTTTATTTATGTGAATATATCTTTCTGTGACCTGGTGCTATCTGAGTGCATGAGAATGATGGTCATTTCAGTAGGAATCTTAGGTTATAAAATTAAATATGCTCTCCAGATGGTTAAGTGTATAAATACGGAATTTGAAACTGCATGAGAATGAAATACCTAAGCTGTGAATTATGATTGAACTTCTCTGTAATCTTTTTTTTCTGCCTTTTAGTTTAAAGTTAATGTCAAAAGGTACACAAGAACGTACAACTTTGATGTGTGTTCTAGGCAGAATTCATAGGAATATCGTATCCTTGAGCGAAGTATAGATCAGGAGCAGCAAAAGCTCACGTAAGAGACAATGAATAGTCTCGCTAGTTGTAGAGTTATTCAAATGAGGCACAGACATAAAAAATTTCAATGAGTCTGTGCTAGCATACGTGCTAATTTTTTTTGTAATAAGATGATGGAACTGGAGTGCCTGACTTTGAATTATGTGCCTACTTATGTCAGTATCTCAGAAATTTGGCAGACAGAAAAATTTTTTAAAAAAGACATGTGGAACTATGGGACAATGTGAACAGGAAGGACTAAGTAGTCTGTGCCAGTCAAATAGTGATCCTATATGAATGGAAGCTTAGTTTGAAACTGATAACTGTGTAAGCAAATAATGCAGAGTTCATATGAGTTGAAGTTTTAGCATTACTGAAAAAAGATGCTTTGATCAACCAGCTGCTCTGTTCAAATTACTAGAGTACAAGAGTTTGTGCAGCATTTAGTGAACATTTCCTTGTTGAACTCTTACTGGATTTTCAGTGCTCTCTTCAATAATCTGCCTCAAATTTGGAAGCTTCTGCTTTGTAGTATGAGCATCTAGTTCAGTCTAAACTGAATGCAGTTCTACAGTTATTAGGAAGTAATTTTATTGGGAAGAAGACTCTTTAAGATGGTAATTGAATTCAAAAAAATTCCTAACTCCAGAGTTAATGTATTTTTAATAAAAATCCCAAGTGGTTTATTTCCTTTTTTTTTTGTTTTCTAAGAATAGTAGATATGTCTAACTTTAAAAATAGTGCACAAAATCATGTACTTGCTACAAGATTCATGCAAATTGTAAGTTTAATGCAAAATGAGTGACAGCTTTGGGATCATTGAAAACATTTTTTTTAGTCCTTCTTTAACTCGAATACCTCAATGAGCAACCTAAAAAAAACCCCTCAAACCCAAGAACAAAAAGAACCCTGCATAAGACAGAATTGCTACAATCTGTGTCCAAATTAAGAACATTCAATACTTCCAAATCAAACCTATGACTGGGAAACTCTACCTGTGTATTCTTAGTACGGTAACTCATGTCACAGATAGGATAGATAAATCATTTATGTTCACATTTGTCTGCAAAGTAATAAATTCTTGTAAGATATTTAATGATGAAATTTTCTTATTTAGCTTCTCTGAATCAATGAAGTATCTGAATTAATGTAAATTTTAATGTAGTCTACATCTGTTCTGATTATTATACAGAATTTAATAATAGCCACTGAAGTCCAGCATGTTGAATATCATCTCTGATGCTCCAGAGAACTCTAAACTCAGTTAGTTTGACAAATATGTGTAGTGGTTTGGCTCTTTATTCAAAACTGTGTAAACTAAGCATTAGATTGTAATTCTACAGACACAAACTTTATAGCAGTTCGATCACTAGGTGTCACTAGAATCACAGTTTTGAATGACTTGTGAGGGAATTCTAGTGTAGTCTATTAAGGTTCTGTACTCTTTCCCATAATCAGTTTTATTATTTATTGTTTGAGAATAAAACTGTATTTCCCTATTTTGATCACAGTAACTTTAATTTATATATTAATAACCAAATTCTTGTCTCAACATCATCCTTAGTGTTCACAAATACTGTAGATTGTATCATATTCCAAGATAACATTAATCCCAAGTCAGTTATTGAGTCAGTCTTTGAATATAAAAAAAACAGGAAAAACTAGGGATAAGGTATCAGGTGGATTTTTGGGTTTGTGTTTTTAAAAAAAGGTTGCATAAATATAGATTGCTTCTCCATAAAGGGCTGTTTTTAGCATTGCATATACAAAGAGAAGGCTGAAAACTGAGACTAATGGGTAAGATGTAAAAGCCAGGACCAGGTGAAGCTGCCTTCCTCTTGCCTGAATAGAAAATTTTCCTGCCTTCCCCCACCATGACATTTTGTGGTTGGGAGTTTACTGTCACCACAGTGACCAAGTTAAGTTTAAGTTCACTAGCTAGAGAACAGTGAAAGCCTACGGTCCTCACAAAAGGGCAAGATTTGAGGTTCATGAGAATCTGGCCAGAGGATTTAGTACAGTGAATTTTGAATTCATGGAAAATAACATATGAGTGGGAATCTTTGAGTTTCAGAACAGTGATTTAGAGGGCATCATTAGGACAAAAAAATTGTGTTGTGCTATATGGATGGATTGCTGTTTCATTGTTACAGGGCTCAGACAACTCTTTATTGCAAAAAGGTTCTCATTCTTAAAAAAAAAAAAACAATAAAGAACAACACGCTTTAATTTATTTTACAGGTGTCGAGAAAGTGGGGAACATGTTGATGAATCCTTATTTCCTGCAGTAGACACTAATGAAGGATTACCACTACTGATCAGAAAAGTGAGTATGTGATTTATTTTCTTTAAATAGGCCTAGAGTAGTAAACTTTAAAGTTTGAATTTGACTTCCTGACCTTGGTCATTTGAACTGTTTCTTTTCAGAACATTCTGTAAACTGCCTATCCATCTGAGCAGGTTTTTAAAGGTAGGCTGTGGCTGCGATGTGACCTCTTATCTGAAGAAAAGAGTAAAAGTAGAGTTTTTATATTGGTCAATAAAGAAATGAAGATTAAATTAAAATGATGTAATGATTAATCAAAAAGACATGGCTGCAATGTTGCGACAAACCCTTAACCCTTTTGCTTTGCTTTAAGCAAAAGAAGAGAAGAGGATGACTTAGTCTCCTTTTTATTAAGATCTAACCTAAATAAATCTGTTACATTCTTTTTTATTTTGTATTAAAATTCATTTTGGAAAACGTTAACTTCTACAATTATCTGTGACTCTCAAGGAGGTGATAATAAGTAGGACAGAGTTAAACATTCATAATAAATACTGTGATAAAGTGGTAGGCAAATAGGAAGTGTAGTTACTTCTGGCAGTTTCATACCATGTAATTAATAATTTTGTGTGTTTTGTAGCACAAATGTATGCAGCCAAAAGACTTTGTTGAAAAAACTCCAGAAAAAGATAAAAAGCTGCAGAGAAGACTGGACCAGATGGCTAAAGAATTAGCTGTACAAAAGATAGCAATTAATGCTGGTAAGAACTACTTTGAACTAAGATTCAATATTTTAAATTATTTCTTTAAAGCACTTGATGGGTTTTGGGTTTTATTGTTTTTTGTTTTGTTTTTGGGAAATAAGGTTCCTTTTTTACAGAGGAGTTCTCAAGTTTTTGGTATTAAGGCATCTGTAGTCATGTTAAGTGTAAGGAACCTAATTTTTTCAAGTTTTTTTGAAAAAAATGAAACTTCATCTGAAGCTGTTATAGCATATAAATATTAATGTACAAATGCAATTTCTTTGTGTAGAAACTGATACACCAGCTTTACTATTTGAAGACAATGGTTCACTTGTCTACAGCCCTGTTAATAGGATAAAAGGTCAATGCAGTGAAATGGAAAGAAAAATAAAGGAGATGAAGGAAAAAAGAGAAAATCTTTCTCCTACTGGTAAGAAGTTAAATTTTACTTATCCATGCAGAGATGTCTACCATCTTTATTGCCGAATTTCTGGCACACTTATCTTGCTCTGGGCTTCAGAATTTTTTTCGCATCTTGATTACATGCCTTCCCTTTTTCCCTGGTTTTGAGTAGATGTGAATGCTTTAGCTTTTAGTTTCTTTCTATTGAAGGGCACAAGAAGTCATAGAGGACAATGATTTCAAAAAGGGATTTCTTAATCACTAGACTCCTCAAGAAGATTAGTTTTTAAGGTAGACTTTCTAAACTTGTGAATTAATAATATCACAACTTGGCTAAACTTTATGGTGAGACTCTACATCTTATTTCCTGTTGAATTTTAGTGTGAATACTGTACTTGACAAATATTGTAATGTTATTACTCCCAGGCCAACAGTTTAAAAAGGAGTCTAAAAATGATAAGACATCTGTCCAGGTACTGAAGAAGAGGATTTTAAGAAATAAATGAATTTTAATGACCTAATTGCATAAATCTAGTTGACTTAAAAATGCAGATCCTGATGAATTAAATGTAGATTGTAGTTTTCAAATAATTTTTTAGAGTTTTTGTTACTGTACTGTGAAAGTATTGAGGCCTGTATCATTAGGTTTTGTCAGTTGTTATAAAAACTATTGAAATGTAGAACATCTTTTGAGGGTGTGGAGTCTGTAGTATTTGAAGTTTTAAGAAGTCTGTGTCAATTAAACTGTCAGTTTATAATTCAGAAATAATTGTGGAAGAAAACTAAGGAACCAGTCATACATGGATGAAAAATTAAATCTAATTTATTTTATCATGGCTTGTATTTGTTTTCTTTTTGAGTTTTAAGGTAATACCATCAAACATTTTGAAAAGCATTTCTGCTATATCAAGGCTTTGCAGAATTTGACAGATTCCTTAGTAAAATGCCTCAACAGTCCTAGAAATATCTATAATATTTTCTAAATGGTTTGCCATCATTCTTTAGTTTCAGAAAAATGTGATGCTGACTTATCTAGAAAAAAAAAATGCCTAAAATTGTAGAATATCTAACAGCTTTTTTCGTTAATATGTAAATTTGAAATACTGTTGAGCAGTCTATAATTATTTGTGTGGTTATAGTTAGTTGGTAAAGGAATGACTTGTCTCTTACAATTGAGCTGTTTTGAAATGTGAGTAGATGGTGTGGAAATCTGTATGTTTGCAAATAGGGCTAACTAGTTTATTATTTACAAATTCCTAGCTTCACAAATGTCTCACACACCTCCAAGCAGCTCACCAGGAGAGTGCCCACTGTCTACTTGTGTCGTGACTAGTTCGGAAGATGCCTTGTTACCAGGTAACTAACACGACTCTATGTATTTACAGAAATCAAAAGTAATACATGGCCTGTATATCTTATTTTGGAAAGTGTAGTCTATGGAAATGGGAACTGTATATACGTGCTCTATCATTTGTATTTAAAGATTTTAGTTTTTCTTAACTGGCAAAGTATGTAGAAGTAAGAATTCAAGGAAACGAAGCATGAGGAATCACATTGGGTGGACGCTCTGCCTCACTGCTGTGTTGCTTGCCTCACTTCCTCATCTTTCCTCACAGTTCCCCATGAATAGCTTCTTGTCCTGGCATAGTGTCGGTCTTCTCTGCTCTTACAGTGATCTTGTATAGAATACAGAGTGCATGCTAAACAGTGTGATGTGGGAAGCAAAAGAGAGAACTGAATGAGAGAGAGACCTTTAGAAATATCTTCCAAATTTTTAGTTGAAAACCTGAATTTAAAAGGAAACCTAATGTGTTTTCCATCTTGAATATTCAGAGATTGAAGAAATAACAAGAGTAAAAATAAATCAGCTTTCAAAATATTTTATTTTTGCAGACGAATTCAAGTCATTTGTTATCAAGATTTTTACTCTCATAAAGTTAGGGATTTGTTCCTGCATTTTGGCATAGTAGAAGGACATAAGGGAGAAGATTATTGTGAAGGCTATTGAGCTACATCAGTGGGCATCTTAACAGCATTAATCATGCATGCAATGGGCATGTACTTCAGACATTGCGTCTTCTGTCAGTCACATGAGCAAAAAGCTGAAGTTGGATGCTGATGTTTGATCTCAGTAGAAAAGTAAGGAGAAGACAGTCTTTACAATTCATAATGAGGGCCACTTCAGTGGTCTGCCTACTCACCGTTCTATCCCAACAGTACGCTATACCTCACGCTGTTTTCAAGTGTTGTACTTTGTTGACATCATACAGGAATTGTGTCATGCTGGCTTACATGAGATCAGAGGCAGTATCTTGCAGCGTGAGACAGACTGGTATGTCTTCATGCAATGTTAGGGAGAAGTAATAGCTTAATACTGGAAGTAGCATAGCTGTGCCAACAATCTTTTTTGTTTTGGTAAATTAGTTGTGTGCTGATGAGGTTGAATATTGTGACTCGAGAGCTTTACCTTGACAGGCTGGAGAGATGGGCCTGTACAAACCTCATGAAGTTCAACAAGGCCAAGTGCAAGGTCCTGCACATGAGTCGGGGCAATCCCAAGCACAAGTACAGGCTGGACAGAGAATGGATTGAGAGCAACCCTGAGGAAAAGGACTTGGTGGTGTGGGTTGATGAGAAGCTCAACATGACCAGCAATGTGCGCTTGCAGCAGCGCAGAAAGCCAACCGTATCCTGGGCTGCATCCAAAGAAGCGTGGCCAGCAGGTCGAGGCAGGTGATTCTGCCCCTCTACTCTGCTCTCGTGAGACCCCACCTGGAATACTGTGTTCAGCTCTGGAGTCCCCAACACAAGAAGGACATGGAGCTGTTGGAGCAGGTCCAGAGGAGGGCCATGAAGATGATCCGAGGGCTGGAGCACCTCTCCTCTGAAGACAGGCTGAGAGAGCTGGGACTGTTCAGCCTGGAGAAGAGAAGGCTCTGGGAGACCTTCTAGCAGCCTTCCAGTACTTAAAGGGGGCCTACAGGAAAGCTGAAGAGGGACTTTTTACAAGGGTGTGTAGTGGTAGGACAAAGAGCAATGGCTTTAAACTGAAAGAGGGGAGATATTGATTAGAGATAAGGAAGAAATTCTTCACTCTGAGGGTGATGAGGCACTGGAACAGGTTGCCCAGAGAAGTTGTAGATGCCCCATCCCTGGAAGTGTTCAAGGCCGGATTGGATGAGGCTTTGAACCTGGTGTAGTGGAGGGTGTCCCTGCGCGTGGCAGGGGGCTTGGAACTTGATGATCTTTGAGGTCCCTTCCAACCCCAAACATTCTTTGTCTCTCCTACATTACAACCGCACAGTGTAATTTTACATTAAGAATAGACTTCCACGTCCCATGACAATATTCAGTGTAGCTTCCATCTCTGATGCTCTGTGACAGTGACCTTTTGGTTGTGTTTGTGAAATACATGAGAGTATTAACAATGGTTTAAAAAGTCCAAGACTCCAGTTTAATTTGAGGATTGAAATTAAGACTTTCTCAATTGTCAATATGGAAGTCTGATCATATCACATGAAACTTCTTTCATCTCCATATACTTCATTTTTCCTAATTTAGCTAGCTACACCATATGTTTAATATTTATATTTAGTAAGCAAATAATATCAAGACTTCCCCTAAAACCTACAGGAGCGCTTACAGAAGGAGTAAAAACTGAAACTTTGTGCTCGATGTGTATTTAAACAAAAGCATCTATTGCAGTAATCAGACTATAGAACAACCAGATTTTTAAAAATGTGTTCTGAATAATCAAACATACTAGCCTGTTTCAGAGAAATTTATTGTGAAGTTGTGACAAGATTCCGTATATATCATCTCCCGCAAAATCATTTCATAAGCATAGCTACAAGAAATATTTTCCACTTTCAAATTATTTTTAACACATTTTGTTGACATACTTGATATGATGCTATGATGTTGTATTTAATTTCGTCTTAATTGCAAAAACTACAAAGTGGTGGTAATGCTGTGGTAGTAAAAATGATTATTGAGTTTCCAGTATTACTAGTTAGCTTTATCAGTGTAAAATCTTGGTATTTTTCTCCACAAATGCAAGAGTGAAAGGGAGTTCCTCTGCTGCTTTTATTCAAGAAAGCGGAACAGGACTTATGGGTATTTACTACTGCATAAGAAGATACTATGGCTAGAGCTATCATAGCTGCTTTTTAACATAGAATGTGCTTTGTTTCTAATCATTTTCTGTTTAGTTTTTGATGACTTGCCATACAATATCCAGAAAAGTGGATAAATCCTTGTTTTCTTCTTTGAGTAATTTCATATGCATTTTACTAAGAAGTCAGTACTCTTTCTGCTTGTTATTTGTTATGTTGCCACTTTTCATGTTTTGCAGGAGAAAAATTGGAAGACTGCTTGAACTCAAGTTATGATCATCTTTGGGGGACTGATAAATTAAAGAGACAGAAAACAGAGGTAGGAAAAAATGCCGGTGATACTTCGAATGATATTCCTGTATCCATGAGTGCATCAGTGAATGAGCAGAAGAGCTTAACACCAAAACAATATAGCAGAAGAAGCTTAAGAAAGAAACAGATTTTCCAGCACACTTTGGATGATAAACTGTCTTTAGAAAAGAAAGATCTAAAAAAGTTTACAGAGAAAAATCAGAAGGATGAAAATAACGTGACTACTTCAGCTGCAAATGAAAGTTCTTTTCTCCAAATCGAGTGCTTGGGTCGCATTACTCCTTCCAAAAAAATAGTCAAGTTAAATACTGTTCCAGCTTTGATTGACAGTCTCTCTGATTCACCTATGAACAGTGAAGACTTAAATACATGTTCATTGGATAGAAGCTTCCCTGTTGACAGAAATGATTGTATTCTTGAACACAAAAAGAGGAAGAAACTACAAACGCTACCTAGTTTGAAATGGGCTACCTCAGAACAGGGTGCATCAGGGTCTAAAGAGTTCTTGCAAGCAGTTACTACATATAACAAGCCTTTTTGCCCTGAAGATGCTTCTTACGATGACTTCTTTTCCTCGTCTAATGTGAACAAAAATGAAGTACAGGTACGAGGACCGAAGGAATCACAGAATCCTGCTGAAGTTTCTAACAAAGACTCCTTTACAAGCATGGACTCACTTGATGTGAGTTTCTCTAAGCCACATAGTATTTCTAAGAAAAGTAGGAAAAAGTCTATTCCAGCAAATGATATTTCAGTAAAGAAAAACTTCAAACCAGCTGAGTGCTCTGGAAGTGTACCATTAAATTATATGTCAGATGGCGAAAAAACTGACACTGCAGAAGATCTAGACTCTGATAATGTGGATAGGCTGCCTCACTATGCTTATGAAAAATCCTGCAGAACCAATGTGAATTACTGTACTCATGCTACTGGTAAGTCACTACATAGAGCTGGAAAATGAAAAGATATCATACTGCCTTAGATATACAACTAAATTGCAAAATGAACTGCCATTTTCAAGGGAAAAATATTTCAGAATTACAACAAAAGAAGAAAATGCTGCAGTATTGACTTTATTTTCGAGTAAAATAGATGAGTGCATAGGATCCAAAAGAACACCCGTTTGTTTTACCGTACATTGTACACACAAAGAAGTCACCAGGAAATAAGGAAACTGCTCACAAAATACAACTAAAATATGTGAGCCTTCTTTTCCCCTAGTGCTTGGTATTCTGTAAACTTTCTGCTGCTATTCAAAATCTATTTAAGAAACTAAGGTCTTTCTGTTTTAAATGTTATGATACTCTTGTAAGTTGTTCATATATAACTCCTCATCATAGGGTCCCTTGTTAAAATTATTTTTATTTCACAAGTTACTTTAGATTAATTACAGTTAAGGGCATAAAATCCCTAGTGGAAAAAAAAATCTCAGCAATTTCTAACTTTTGCTATCATGAAGATTGAATAAAGCATTTGAGGGCATGTGCAAGAGTTGCAATGTAAGCATCTTTTTCAACCATGGAGCCGATCTTAGGTTTTAATAATAATTTTAAGAGATTTTTAAATATTTGACTGTTTAGCCTAAGTTGTGTAAATGTATACTAGAATGTTGAATCTCAGGAACTTCCCTGAAAAATGCTCCTAACTTGCATTGGGGTAATCACTTTTAGATTTTTATATTTTAAGCTCTGTTTGTCAAGCTTTACATAGGCTTAAATATTTGTAATTATAATTACATGTTTTAGTCACTTGTTGTCCCTAGAAAATTCTGCAGCAGTGCATCAATGAATTATATAAAATTAATTATTAACTTAAAAGGCTCAACAAACTTGGTATCAGACTTGAGAAATCCTCCAGTGGAAGTGTTGAACGGTGGCTGTGTCTATAGCTGTGGCTAATAAGTTGCTGAACTGGGAGCTGCTATTTTGGGTTCACTACATCGGTATTTTAATACCTGGAGTGCATCATTCTAACACAGTTTTTTAAAAAAAGTTGATGCAAGTGTATGTCATAAATATAAATGTACACCCATAAATGTATGAACCCAGTGTATGTGCTTTTTGGCATGTGGCAATGTAGTAGATGATCCTTAAATTATGTATTTCTTAATGTCAAAGAATAGTCTGTTTTTCATTAAGCAATCATGAATACAAATGAGGAAGGAGAAAATGTTTACTACTTTTAAACTTAGGCATGCCAGTTAATTTTAGATTTAATTCTGACTTTTAAATTCTAGTGATTAAAGTATGATCAATGTTTTAGCATGTTGTGCTTTTATTTTCTTGCTGGACATCTTGTTTAAGATAACAGATTTTGGAAGAGAAGAAAAAGGAACAGTGTTCAGCAAACAAGTTATACAATCATTATACTTTTTATCCTTTTTGTTAGCAACTTCTGTAAGTCTCAATTTGTGTTGCTAGTGATTTTAGTAGTATTTGTGATTTATCAGTGATGGCTGTTTCCCGAGTATAATGTATTCAGTTTTGTGCATCTGTTGTGTAATCAAGTAAAACCTCAAATTCACAGCTCAAATGAGCTCACTTAAAAATGGAAGGAATCAATGAAAGATGAGTTGTATTTTCCCTAATAATGCAAGTTCTGTGAAAGAAAATGAAAATCTTGTTTTAAACTTAACTACTGTGACACTGTATGATGGAATACTTGATTTTTATTAAACATAGGTTTAGTATTT
Organism: Tauraco erythrolophus; assembly: GCF_009769465.1. Taxonomy (NCBI): domain Eukaryota; kingdom Metazoa; phylum Chordata; class Aves; order Musophagiformes; family Musophagidae; genus Tauraco; species Tauraco erythrolophus. Next base: position 46,405,852 of record NC_141466.1, on the reverse strand, counting down.
CCTCTTTTTTTGCTTGAATGTAAGTTATTTCTTGTCCCTGTTAATTAGTAAATAAACAGTAAATTGCTGTTTTTCTGTATGTTGTGCATGATATGAAAACTGATAAGTACAGTTTTTAAATTATATTACAGTTTTTAAATAATATTTAATATTGTTTTTAAAAGCTAAAAAATTCTTTTCACCCATCATATATATACAGTTAGGATAAATCGAATATCCATATAAAATTTAATTATATCTGTATAAATTTTAAATATCAAACATATTTCTTGCCCAGTTTTTTACATGTGTTTTTAGATTAGTGGCACTCTTCTTTTAAGCTTTTATCATCCTAAAGTCATTTAGAAATTTAAACTGGGACTTAGCACTATTTTCAATCTTAAAAATAAACTTAAGGCTTAGCTAAGTGAATTTTAGATATTTATGGCGAATGTGGGAAGCAAATATTATCTTAGTTGGCCAAAAGACATAAACTAAGACCCATTATAGTGTTATTAATGTAATTCAATTTTAAGATGGGGAATCTGGAATATCATTGTTATTTGGTGCAAAAATGATGAAGTTTAATTTAAATGAAGTTTTTCATGAAGCTCTAGGTGCTTAAAGCTGCTAAAATACTGTTTATGTCTTTAAAAACACACATGTGAAAACTTCCTTAGATTTGATGTGTCTTTTTTTTTTTTCTCTTCAGTTTTGGAAGAAAAGCTCACTAAATATATTGTATGGACATTTTATGTCCTTTTAAAAAACAAATGAGGGATGAAAAAGAAAACTCTTGCTTGATTCCTTGTTTGTTTAGCTTCACAAGAAGTTTAATTGTAACCAGTTATTAAAAAAAAAGGACAAATATTTCTGAATAGAGAAACAGATTGAGGATTATTTTGATGTAGTCAAATTTACAAGGCCTGATGACATTTGTCTCAGAGCACATAACGAATTAGACAAAATTGTTTTAAACCTTTAGCAGGTTCTCTTTGAGAACCTGGTAGGCACATAAGCTTTCGTAAGACTTGAAGAAATTGTGCTCTGAATAGCAAAAATTTGCCTGTACTAGAATACTAACTACAATAATAATAACAACACAAGTTATTAAATATTCTGTGTGTACGTACCTGAAGGATTAGTAATGATGACAAATTCAGACTTAACTTTCTTCATAGTTGGGATGTGTGGATAATTACAAAACAATAGATATGATATAGCTTAATTACACTTTGATATGATATTCTTTAAGTGGAACACTATACTATAGATAACATTTTTATTATAGACATGATTGATTTGGTTGAACAAAAACTAGCTCATTATGCCTAATTGTTACTTTGCTTTTTAACTCGAAGGAAATACCGAATGGAATTTTGAGATAATATTCTGGTTCAAAACTTCTCACTGGTGACAAATGATCATGAATGAGTAGAAGGTTAAATTGCAAATTAAAGTCACTTGAATTTGTTATAATACTTCAGAGGGCTTTCAGAGTTGTTGATTTTGATACCAGTCATTGAGCAGCATTTTAAAAGAGAATTTATAGGATCTAATGGACTACAGTGGCATGAGTTAGCTATGTATTCGAACTAAATTTAGGGATAACTAACAGTGGATGGAATTGCTTAAAAAAGTTATGTCAACCTTATCTGAAATAACCTAGGAAAAGCTACTATATATGAAAACTCCTTACTTGTGACTGAGCAACTGCTTTAAAAAGAAGCAATCAGGGAAAAACAGACAATAGACAGTAAAACTTGAGACCTACATGATGGAAAAGCTGCAAATTGCTTGAGAAGTCCTGATAGTCAGGAGAGAAAAGTAGGAACTAGATTACAAAGAATAGTCCTTACCTATGTAATACGTATGATCCCCAAGCTGATAATCAGAGGAAATGACGGACCCTGTTCCTGCTTTCCTGTAAATATGAAGAACCAACAAGAGTGAACCATAAGTGGAAAGAGGTCCAGGAATATTACACCGCTTCTGACTGCCCCCATCAGGCCACTCCTTCAAAAAAAAAACCAAAAGAGTGGAACACCTTTTACTATAACTGAAATGACCTACTGGAGATTGAGACACATACCTTGCTTCACCCCCATCTGCTTGGGGTATAGCGATGGAGGAGATGACCTCCTGACATCCTTTGCAGTCCTTTGGTAATTAGGCTTTTTTTAATATTCAAATATATGTTTAAAAATTTTGTTTTCCAAGTAAAAGGAGTTAAAAGTTACATGCCTTAGCTTTTTTATTTGTGTGGCAAGATCTTTTCTCCTCTTCTACTTGTCATCAGTATTGCTCTGTGATTGAAGACGATGGGCCTCAGTGCAATACTAAATTAAAAATTAACATAGTTAAGCTATTAATTCTCCCTTTGTTAAATGTATTTGTATTTAAATATTGGGTTTAAATTAATGATTGTACCTGAAAGCCAGATTTACTTGTATTACATAAAAATTACTGTAATACTGTGTAAATTCACGTGAAAATTACCACTTCATTGTGAAGAAATAATGAAATTTTGAGTAGTTTAAAGATTATAATTTTAAAATAAGTAATTGGTAATGGAAAATGTTTGTCATCATTTGTTGTGTTGTAATTTGTTGTTCTGTCACCTCAAGGATTATGAGTTTAGGTAGCTGACAGAGCAAAAACAAATGGTTCTTAGTTATATATGCAGTCAGAGTAGTAAATATGGTTAGTACCTTTCAGTATTTTCCAGAAGTAATCAGAAGCAGCTTATTTTGGAGGAGCTATATTTAGGCCACTTTAATCACTAATTATTAAACTTTCTTTGACTGGTCCTATGCATTCCTTTGAAATGAAATGAATGTCCTGAAGTAGACGCCATTGAATTAAATTTGGGAAAAATGATCTACTTAAATCTTCAGTAATTAAAACTTCATTGATGAAAAAATAGATCAAAGTTTTTCATCTTATGCAAGCAAGCTAATTTTGCAAATTATTTGAAAGTTTATTATTTAGTGCTTATAAAAGTCATCCTGACAATGTTGAAGAATTAAATATATGTTAATTCACAAAATAGGTGATGAAAATTACTGCTTTTTGGCAGCCACAATAGAGTACATTCTTCTGCCTTTAATAAATAATTATAAATAATAAGACTGATATGCCTGCATGCACATGCAATACTTGCCTGCTAACAGCTTGCTAGATTTGTTTGCAAAATGTTTAAAAATATATTTCAGACCTTCAGGTCATTTCAAATAAACACTGCGTGTACTGAAAGCATTGACATTTCAAGAAGAAAGGAAAACTCTAGCCACCACTGCTTCAAACTGTCCAATAGGTCTGTATTCAGAGAAATTGCAAATTTTGTAATAAATAGAAAGCAATTTAGGAGATTGTCTACTTGTGGTTAATATATGGTTTTCAAAATATTGGAAATTAGGAGTTTTACAACTAGTTTATTTACAAGATCAGATACTGAAAGATGAAATCAGATTCTTGAATGTCGTTCTTTTTTCCATAACTGAAATATAATGGGAAAATGAGTGGTACAAATTGTTCTCTTAGATATCTTAATTGTACATAGCTCTATGTACTATGATGAAATAATTTGTGGCAGTTTCATTTCACAAAATTGCATTTTTCATTTCAAGTTTCTAAATTTGGTTTCTAGGTGATGAAAATGAAGTTTCAGAGTGTCATGTTACTGATGGCTCTTACAAAGTTTTTAATGAACCAAAGAATAAGCACAATGGGGGGTTAAGAAAAAATAGAAGACTCCAAAAGGTCAGTTTAACTCAATGTACTGTTTGTTAAGCTCCTCCTTTTTCTTGGAGAATCACGGAATGCCTTTGTATGTACAAAAAAAGAAATGCATTCTCTATGCGCTATCAATTTAAAAGCTTTTCTGAATCTCACTTTCTTCAAATGTTATGTGAATGGTGTTCGAAGACAATATGTATGACCATGAAACTCAACTTTTTGGTAACTTGTGATGCCAGAGTCTGTGTCAAGTTGACATCGTAAAGGAGGTTGGTAAGCTGGGTCAAACTGGTTTAGTTGAAAAGCTGCTGAAGTAACCTGAAAAGATGCCTGTCATTTTTGGAGGAATTGCTAAATGGGGTAGGGTTTTTTGTTTGTGTTATAGTGGATTATCCCCAGTAGTTGTTTCTGTAGGATAAAGATATATGCAGTATTTTCTTCTTGGTTCAGATAAGGCTAAATTTCTTAACTCAATATTTGAGCTCAGTTTGGATGTGTAAAAAAAAAAAAAAAAAAGTTAGAGGATTGGGTCAGCACTGAATCTTTTTTTGGTATTTTTCCCTTGTAAACATTTCTTCTAAGTAAATATAAAACTGATCAGGAAAATAAATAGTTCTTTTTATCAGTAAGTAGCAAGTCATACAATTAAAGTGATCACTGACTTGTTTTGATAATGGGAATTCCTAAAGCATTAAAATGTCTGAGGTAATTAATTCTTTGAATTAAATTAGACAGGTGTATCATTTGTTAGTTTCAAAGTGATTGATCACAGATTTTGATCCTCTTTTATGTAAAGGCTCTGAGCAGGTGCAATTACTAGGCTGCTGCTGTTCAACATTTTAAACATCCTAAAGATATGGAATATTAATCTCCATAGACCAGCAGTCTATTCCGGGTTAAAAATATTATGAGTTCTTGCCTGCATCTTGCTGCTTGTTACTTTTCTTAAATATTTGTTCACTTTCTTTTCCTAAATGTATATATTACTTGTATAACCAGTAACTAAGTATTATGTAGAATGTATAAATCAATTTCATTCTAGATCCATGTCATAGATCATAGAATCATAGAATGGTTTGTGTTGCGAGAGACCTTAAAGATCATCAAGTTCCAACCCCCTGCCATGGGCAGAGACACCTTTGCCTAGATCAGGTTCCTCAAAGCCTCCTGCAACCTGGCCTTAAACACTTCCAGGCATGGGGCATCCACAACTTCTCTGGGCAACCTATTCCAGTGCTTCACCACCCTCATAGTGAAGAATTTCTTACGTTCTGTAGAAATGTTGTAAGATAGTCTACTTTGAGGCTAAAGCATCTATTGGGAACACTTTCACTTCTTGTCACAGAAATCTAACTAAAGCTGCTAAATGTATATACACAAACTACAGTCATTGACTCTTCCTAAGGCTATCTGCAGAAATGATGCTTGGAGGTGTATGACATTTGTTGGTACTGATTCCTTCTCCTGTGTGTTGACGCTGCAAGAGTAGTACAGTACTGTAGTGCTTGTTTTGATTCATTTCTCTGAAGATCTTAACATAACTATTGTGTACTGAAGAGAAAAAAAATACAGTATCAAGGGTTTTTTTTATTGTTTGCCTTTTTCAAACCTGGCCTTGCAGTCAAAGGTGGTATCTTTGAATGGTTCTATTTGATGTCTGCTTGCAAAGCATGCTCTACAAGGTATTTAACAGTGACAAAAGCTAAGCAGTAGCTGGAGAAAATTCTTGTTCAGTGTTTTGAGATGTCTTCTTTCATCTGTCCATTTCAACTGGGTGATAATACAATTTGACTTAAATATTTATCAGAAGATAGCAGCACATACTTTCTTTCATGTCATGAATGTTCTTTTTAACAATTTTAAAGGTTTCCAGTTGGGGTTTGACTGTGGAAATTCATATAGAGACAGTGTTGGGGGTTTTTGATTGAAAAGTAGAAAGAACTTTCACAAAAATATTTTATGTGGTTTAACCAGTCTAGCAACCAGACTGTTGCACTGAGAAGTCTTACTTCATATTTTTGTCACGCAATTGTCTGTTAATATATATTAAATGTTTATGAATATGTCTATTTAAAGATTTATTTTCCATTGCTTGTATGCATACATACATGCAAAATTTGTAAAGCCAGTTTTGGAGATCTCTAGGAACTTCTTAGTGAAGCAATCTTAAGAGGATATTGTTTTGAACAAAATTAGACTTAATGTCTAAATTTTTGTAAAGAATTAAGTTGCAAAGCTTCTCTAGTACTAGTCACAATATGTGCTTGAAGCTTTTTAAAAACAAACAAACATTATACAGATTTTTTTTTTTGAATGGCTGCAACTTAAACATCGCAACATTTTGGTAATGTTTGATAACGTGAGAGTGAAGTTAGGAGACTTTAGTTTTCTTACCTAAAGCAAAAAGTGTATTTTAGAAAATATTATTTTATTGAATCATAGTATTATGAAGAATTTTCTAATATTAAAAATACAAGTGCAAAAGAAATGCAATTTCCTGGCTATTTTAATGGACTAACGTTTCCAGAAACGTAACTGTGAATCTCCAGACCTTTTATATCTAAAAAAGAAAAAAAAAAAACACAAAACAGCTTTAAATTATAGTCATTGTAGTGTATATGCAGTTTTTTACTGAATAGTTCCAATATGAGGCTTCAGATCATATTGCTGGTGTTCTGGGAATCTGTTGTAAGTGTAATCTGTTAAATTTGTTACTTAGCTGTAAGTCTTAATTTGGGAAGCAATATAAATTGCAGGGTTGTTTGGTTGGTTGGTTGTTTTTTTTTTTTTTAGAAGAAGAGTTTGAAATCTAATACATCTTCCAAAACATTTTAAATGTTTGCTGATTGTAATTCTAGACAATATCTGAACTGAAACCTTTTAGAGTACTTTAGTTACAACTCATTCACTACAGTGAATGCATCAGTAGGTATTTAGAGTTCTACTGTGTGATGGTAAATATTAAAAAAGCCGTACAAAAGTATCTTTAAGAAATATAACTAGATGTGTTAACATTATTTACTTCCATGATTACTCCATTTGTCATTTGTAGTTCCTTTAATTTAATATAAATCAAGGTGTAAGTTCTGTATTTCTCTGCTGTGCTATTGTGTTATGCATTTGTTTTCTTCAAAACCTTATGCAGATTGAGTTTCTTGTATTTTGTATTAGCTGAACTTAAAATCAAGATTGACTTTGTTCAGGTACTTATCTATCACAATTTTAGATACAAGTACTCATATTTTCTTTATCTATACTGTTTATATAGACATACTTATTGTACTCTTAACATGGAAGACTTCTAATCAAAATTATCTCAAATTGTACTGCCAACTAACAAAAGCCATAAAGACAGAGCAGTTTGTAATGGCAGCTGCAGGTATGTTGGGGGAAGATAAGTAAAATTTTCAGGAATCTTTAATGGCTTCCTTCAGGAACAAGCTTTTTGAATTTAGAACACCATCACCACCCTAAAAAAAACCCAGGAGTGTTGATATTCAAATGCAGTGCATAAAGATAGATTTATAAAACTGCTCTATAGCTTTGAGCATCTTAGTTTTGAGACATGACAACCCATAGTTCAGGATAGTTCCAGTTTCTTCTGGTACAGACTTGGTAAGGATAAACACTGTGGATTAATGCCGATGAATGTCAGCAGGTGGCTTCCCTGGTCTAGAAATCTAAGTTGATGATACTGAATTGCAGGCATAAAATAAACCTTTTATGCATGGTGATGCATTTTTCAATTATTCCATGGAATTGAATACATAGTTCTTTGTTGCTTTGCATAAGGAGAACAAAGTGAAATAACTAAATATCATAAAGCCAAAAGTGTATCCAAACACTTGAGTTACAGTGTTGTTAATCTGTTGGTATGAGGGTTGAGTGCTCATTTCATTGCTTGATGTTACAAAAATTTTTACATTTATCTCAACAGCTGTTGCATGTCACAAATGTAAACATTTTGTACTTTAAAAAGATCAGAGAAAGACTCATTATAAATAACCACTTAACTGCTATTTTTATTAAAATAAAATGTTTCATATTTTTAGAGGGATATGAGAGATGATACATATCTTTTAAAGGATATAACAGTATCACATCACTAGAAATGCAATTGGAATAAATTTTACACTCAAAACCCATACAATACTGTCTTACTGAGTGAATAGAAGAAACTCTTCAACCATGTGAAAAAAAAAAAAAACAGTTAAACATCATGAAGGATAATTAAAAACATATTTTCACAGAGAAGACATTATGGACTTAACTGAAATTGCTTCAGTTTTGTGTTAAATAGATTCATCTTGGCTGGTATTTCTGTAGCTCTTGGATTTGGGTGAAGGTAAAGTTACAACTCTGAATTTAAGAGATTTTTGAGTGAAGAGAAAATTTTTACAAAGTATCTAAGCACATGCTGTGGAACAGTTAGTGTGAAGCAGGCCATCATTAGATCTGTTACCTAAATCCTTCTCTTTGAAAATATTTCATTCATGGCAAAACAATTTTTAATATCCTGAAAAATCTGTAACTATAAAACTTGAAGCATCTTGCCAGACATTCAGGAAAGTAACTTTATGTCTATATTTGATATGTGCATTTGTAGACTGTCTTAAACTGTTTGTATCAGTTTAGAGGACAACATCTTTTTATGAGAAAATTTGCTTCCTTGGTATCTGAAATATGCTACTGAATGGGACATTGAAATCCAACAAAGTTTATTTTTACTGGCAGGACACATCTTATGCTATTGCTATATTCAAAATATTAGCTGTGGTCATTTGTTTGTTCCAAACATCCAGGTTTTGTAGTAATATTAGCATTTGAGAACAAAATGCTATATCAATAAGTAGTGTTAGTGTTTGTTTCATATAAATGAAATATGCAGATACTCATTTGAAAAAATACTTTTTTTTTCTTCTGGTATAAAGTTAAGTAATGAAAAAAATCTAAGAACTTTATATTAGCCTAATGGATTTTAAAAATATTGAACACTATAAGAGTGACGTACAGGAAAAACTCAACAAGGTTAATACGAGATGGCTAAAAACTCTGAAAAATATTCTTAGTAAATATTTGAAAAGCAGAGTCTCAAAATACCGCCTATGACTTAGTACTTACTGGTCATGGTCAAGCTTTTCAGAGGATAGCACTGTAAAGGATGCCTGCGTATCCCATGGTTTGAGAGAGTTTTGTAAATCCTGCTGTATGTTTAATCTCATGAGTGTTTTCGCTGAACCTTTGCAAGGCAGTTCTGGTTCTGGACTTTGTCCAGCTGGTGAATTGGTCCCCCACACTTCTCCCACATCTACTTGAGAGCTTCCAGAACGGAAACCATACTCTTGGATGTACTGCTTCATGCTTTGGGCCATGTCCTAATGGCAACAGCTTCGTTATCGTCAGTTAGGGATGAGTTCCTGCCAGGAAGATATCTGTAGATGGACCTAGTGGGCCGATTCATGGCCTTGGATCCCTAGAAATCATTCTTTTTATGATAGGTTTCATGCCAGCTCTCTGGACTACCTACTGAAGTGCTGTGGTCTATTTCTTACCTGGAAAAAAAGTGTCTTTTCAAATCAGTACCTTTCTAAGGCAAAAGACACGACCTTCTCTCAACTCAAGTTTAGGGTGTTTTGTGTTGTCCCAGATACATTTGCAGCTGCTGTTGACACTCTTGTATGGGTTGCTGTTTGGAACACTGGAAACATGTGCCGTGACAGTAATATAGAAGGTGGTTGACTTTGCAGTTTGTCGTCTTAGCAGGCAGGGTAGTTAATATCTAGGAGTTGAATTCACTCAAGATTTTATATAAAATTGTCACTAGATTTCTGTTTGGTCAACAGATTAACATATTGGTTCTTTTTCAGAACCTATTGAAGAAATAGTGACTTAAGTATGTGGAGAGTTTTGATTTTTGTTTGCATAGAATTAAGAAAAAAACCTTCACTTTGTTTTTGTTTGTTTGTGTTGTTTTTTCTTCCCCAGAAGATTGATAGGTATGGTGATTTTTGGTCCAGAGACTATTTGTGAGGTCTTATGTAAAGGCAGAACATATTTTTTATTATTACTTTTAGGCAAGTAGGAAATTGCTTGAGAGCTATCCATGGTGAACAGTAGATAGAGATAAGCACCAGGAGTAAAATCCTAGAATCACAAGTTATTTGAAGTACATACAGACCATCTTCATCCTTTTATTTAAAACTCTATGGCATTGGATTTGATGGTGGAAGGGAGGCTTAGGTGCAAGAAACAGACGGAACTCTTTCTGGCTCAGAGCATGACGGGAACAGTGCATAAACATTGTATAAGAAGGGACAGCATACGGTCTGTGATTGAGGCATACATACCTCACTGCTGAAGATATGTATGTATGCTGTAACTTAACTCGTTACTGGTAAATCACAATTCTTTTCTAGTTTTGGGATACACTATTACATTTAACACTGAGATCATAACCATCATGCCAGAAAACCAAGCAATCCACTGAACTGCAACTGGTTTGGCAAAGAATCAGTGTAAAACTGAAACTGTTTTCCCTCTGGGCATCAGAAACCACGAGGAGGAAGAGCAACTGCTGGTTAGATCCACTTTTTTGGGGAAGTTTAACTCTTGGAGAAATGAATGCCCTACATAAACGTACTGGTATCTGGCATGACTCTATAGGCTTTAGTTGGTGAAACTGCTTTCTAATGATAGCCAAACAGCTCTTGAAAATCGATCTGAACAAAAGACTTTCTAAACCCCATTTCATCAGCATTTGACATGTCTTCATTGACAATTTTTTAAATAATTTAACAAATACCACCATTCTTTTCTACATTGAAATTAAATATTTTATAGATCAGTGGTGTCATGATTTAGCCCTAGGCAGCACCTAAGCACCACACAGCTGCCCGCTCATTCATCCCCCCTATTGAGGTGGAGCAGAGAAAAAGGTAGTAAAATGCTTGAGGGTCAAGTAAGAACAGGGACAGATCACCCACCAACCATGGCCCTGGGCAAAACGTTTCTTTTCCTAATAAAATTGTTCCATCCCTTAAATCCTGTGCAATGGAAGTGTGTCTCTGTGCCTCAGTTGCTTCTGCCCAATGTATGACCTGTTGTGAGCAGTGTTAGCTTGCCACTGACATCTGCAATGAAGTAACTGAGGCAGACATCATTTCTAATGAACATTCCACAATAGGTGGCAATCACCATTACCAAAGATGGAATGGATAGCTGATGAAGGCTTAAAAATCAAACCATTAGTTTCGCTGAAGCTACTCTACTGTTGCCCACTACCCTTGTGGCTTGATTTTTATCACACGGGATAGGATATCTCAGCTGAAGCTATATGAAGTGCTTTTAGTTGGTCATAAGTCAGCTGTCCAAATAAATTGTTCACTTCTTTGGATCGTTATGAAAACATAAAGTTTTTAATGTTTGAGTAGATGAAACAGATTCACTCCTACATCATGCTTAATTTTTTGTTCAAATTATTCACTGAAGGGTACAAACTATTTTTGTTACCCTTGGTGAAGCTGGCGGATGGGGGGGAGAAGTTCATGTTGCTTAAAACTTCGGCAGAAAAAAAATTAACTGTGCCTGACTTTCTCACAGATCACTTTTTTAAGGTGAGCATACATTGGGCATTATGTGGTTCTAATGACAGAATCAATTTATGCCTTAGTGTAGTCTTTAAAATATTTCTGCTTGCATATATGAGTTTTCTCCATAACTTAGTGTTGCCCCATGATAGCCCTTGTTGCTCTTTCTCCTGTCCTGTGACTCTTGGAGTGAAGGAGTGTCCTTTTTTCACCTGAACTTTCATTTTCTGTTAGAATCTGAACTATAAAGTAGCTTTCTCTTCCCCTTAGCATCCCACTTCTTGAGATTCACTTCTGTCGCATTGGCAGTCTCTGCCTCTGTCTCCTCAGGTTTCACATTATATGGTCTAGAGGTGAAGCTTTCCTAGTAAAAGGCAGTTGATAACTGAGCTGCTGCTTTTTCTGAGCCAACCCCTAATTTGTACCTGTTGGAAAGGCTTGGGCTTCCCATCAGAATGCGAATCACTGCTGCCATGTGCTTGCAGAAATCATAATCATGCTTGTTGTTTTTTTTTTTCATGTCATGCTGATTCACTTGGAAATTTTTGGTTGCAGTCAAAATGGTGGGAAGGAGCATCTGCGCTCCTTTTAATCTTTGTCCTACCAGGAAAAGTTAGTCTTCAGTTTTGCTAATGATCACAGCCAGATAAACCTTTCCTTGGAAGTTGCAGAATGCTGTGAAAGCTGTCCTTTGCTACAGTTTTGTATCCCCTATGATGGATTTTTCTTTTTTTAAATATAGTTGTTAATGATTATGGTTGTATGTGAAAAACTGAAAATGTCAGTGAGTTGTAAACTGTGGCACTGCTAGTCTGAAGCTATTCATCATCCTTAATCTTGCCAACAAAACTTCTAGGGGTTCGCTATATCTATGATTACAGGATTTCTCTTTTTTTTTTTTTTCTCTTTGGCAGTGAAGGAAAACTCATGCCCACACACCTGTCATGTCATCTTATTTTTCTGTCGTCTTGTAGCCTGCTTTGTTTTTTCATCTTTCCCCATAGTAGTATTGATTTAGGATGGGTGCATTTTTCACATCTTTCCAGGACCAAAGCAGAGGTACTATATTTGGTCAGGAAATTACAGTCAAAATTGAGTTTGCAGCCAAAAGAAACTGCAAAAAATATCAGTATCAGAGGACTGATAAGAGGAGAAAGGCAAGCCAGAAAGTAAATTACAGCTTTGAATAACTGCTATTTAAAACTACTGAATAGTAATCATTCATTCCAATTACCTATTATTTTCAGCTATGAGCCACAATTACTTGAATAGAATAAATTAATGTAGCACAACTTGTAGTTTCTAAAAGCAGTCTCTGAAGTTCTGGATCCACATTACAACTGTCCTAGATAAATGCAGAGTGAAATTAACCTGATTCTTAAGTATCTCCATGCTATACATGGCTCTGTTTTTTGGCTCATGCACTAGTAGAACTGAAGATTATTACTTCTGAAATACCGCTGGAAAGATCAAAAGTGAGATTATGAGTTCTGAACCAATTTTGGAGCCACCTGAAATAGCCAGAATAGCCAGAAAAATAGCCTACAATATTTTTCTGACCTACAATAGCCAGAAAAAAAAAGAGATTGGAAGAGTACAAAAGAGCATAATAATCTTGTACTCTCTATTGCACTTGATTTGCACATACATGAACTACTTTGCCTCCCTCACGCCTCCCAAAAAGTCCTTTGTTTCTGATATATTGGCCAAACCACATCGGATCAGTATCTTGTTGAGTCATTATGGTAAAGGTCTTTAACTCCATCACAGCATACGTCTGAGTTTGAGAGTACGCTGAATCTTCTTTCTTTCAGAATTTCAGTCAACTTTAAGTCATAAGAGGAGCATTTAGACTAAGTAATATACAATTCAAAAGTGGTATTTATTGGTTGAAATCCTTTCTTGAAAAATATCTGAGGCCTGCGTTCTTGATCCAAAGATAAAATGAGATCTAATATACTTGGGCTGGAATTTAACAAGTCACAAGTGTAGAACTATTCCTATTAAGTCAATTCTTAGCATGAATGCACTTTATTCTTGAGAACTGGCTGGAAAAACATATTTTATGGTCTCATTTTAGTTCATTTGTCACTTATGAAAAACATCTCCTGACATTCTTAAGGAAACAAAATTTGAGTTCACGTTCTTGAAAAGCAGATTGTACAAAACGGGACTTTTATTGTCCCTCAGCTCTAAGAGACACCTGTTCAAACTTAGAAGAAAGAATAAATTTTGAAGTTGGATGCCTCTTTTGTGGTGTAGGTCAGTTAGCATACAGGAAGTATCACGTTGTCTCTTAAGTACTGGAAAGATTTACAAATACTATTTCCTTTGAGCTACTGAAATGCATGTTTTATATTTCAGATGACTTAGAAAAATCTTGTTGTTGGCAGACTCTAAAGAAATACTTAATGCAACTGTGCTTCTGAGAAATATGTAAAGGAAAGCTGAAGCATGTCGTTTATAACACAGCCTGTATTGCAGACCTAAAAAATAATTCACAATGAAGTGTGTTCTGATTTAGAGTATAGATAGGCAACTTTTCAGGCTTCAGAGATTGATGATAAGTAAAAAGATCAGTTAACTTAATGCTACCTTTTCCAGTGTTTTATTAATAATAATCCTGCTACAAATGTGCATTAGAACTCATAATGATGCTCACCAGATGTCTTTTTGCTGGTCAGAAAAGAAAACGCTAACTCAAAAAGAGTTTTTGCAATAAAAGCAACATGTAAAATAAAACAGACACAAAGACCATAGAAGAAAAATTGCATAGCGAGGAGGGGGGAAGCAATTAAATTGAAAAATGTACAACTGAAAATTAAAACATAGTTTGGCTAAATTTTTCTGTTTGGTAATTGTAATTAAAGAGGACTGCTTGTCTTACTGAAGCAATAAAACAAAATGTTGTCTGCTTAGCAAATGACCCCTAACTTGCAAAAATATGCAGTTCCGAATGAAAATGAAGTAATAGTTTTGAGGAAATTAAATTTATTCCAATTTCTACCTTTTGTATCATCTTTCTGCATTCTTGAGTCTTCGAATCACTTTGAAGCGCACTGACGGAACATTTACTCAGAATACTCACTGTACCATCTTGTATGCTATGTGTTGTAGCATAAAAGCTACAACTCAAAAGCTGACTGCAGGGTAATGTCAGGACTGGCTACAGGTTTCCCGATTTGTGTGAATCCAGTATTTTCACTTCTCTATAGATAAGGTATTAAGGAACTGTTAACAAACAGTGCTGCTCTGAAGCTGAAGAAGCAGCTGTAGGATCTCAAGCTCCTCTGGCCTTGGTTTATAGTAATGTTGGTTTTTTTTAACCCAAGCTTGGCAAAAGTAGCAGCCTGATTAGTAATACTTCCATGACATTCCATGGAATGGAAGGGTATTTTTCTGCACATTCTGAACAGGCACATCAGGATCTGGTTTTGGAGCTAGTACTATACAAGGGCCTCAAGAACCTGGTGCAATTCTTTTGCGTGGATGTAAGTGCAGACTTTTAGCCAAAGAGCTTTGTTCTGATGACAGTGAGACTTGGCTACAGCTATTGAAGGATAACACCATGATGATGCTGAAGCAAACATATTTGACACAGATGAGGCTTTCAGACCAGAAAGATTGAACAGAGAAGAGCAAGACCTTACTTTTAAGCCTTGTTTTGTGTCTTCCCAAGCTGTCACATCCCAGGATCCTTTAATATTCAGGAGTTTATGCAAATCCAGCAACATATGTTAAGACAGTAGGAGGTATGTCCTCACTATTGTGTAATGTGGCCCTATGTCTGTCTTCAATCATCTGACCTAACCTGTGCAGTAATATTGCAATCCTTCTGTCTTACTAGGTATCTTTTTGAGTGTGTATACTCAGATTTTGAGTTTGTATTACTTAATAATAATTATGTTAATGTTATGACATATATTTAATATACATTGTTGCGTTGTCAAACTCTTTGCACATAAAACTCAAACATGGAATTGAAGCTGTGAAGTTCTTGGAACTTCCAAGAGCAATTAAATGCGACTGCTGATTTGGAGTTGAAAGTAATGCGGTAGAAAGTCTTTTGGCTAAGAATACAACGAATTTTGATTGCAGGTAAGTGCATATTATCTTCTCTTCAACTGTCAGGCTAGCAGTAGGCTAAAGGCATCATCAGTAAGTATTGCTGGCAATAAGTTAGAATTTGGAAACTTACATTTCCAAAAATACTGCATAGAATTTCTCTCCAAGAAATATTTCAATATAAAAGTTTTGTCCTTTCCTCATTTGAAATTTTATTTCATTCTATTATTGATTGGTTTTACGTTTTCACATTGTATATGTTTTCAGTTCTGAAGTATTGTATAGCTTACATAATGTCTGAATTGTCATGAATTAAAAAATTATTGAATATGCTACATTATGTTGCTTTGAAGACTTAAATAGTGTCTGGGTTTTATGTTTTTCAAATCTACTCAACCACAGAAGGAAATTATTGAAAAGACTACTTCTTATGTCGTCTTTAATATCTAGCTTGTCAATGGTACCTATCTTGTATTTTATTTATGCAAAGATTGTTCATATAGTGAACAACCATGGTACACCCTATTAGTCTACAGAGATAATTCCAAGGAACTCCATTCTTAAATGTGACAAATTGCTTGAACACTTAATGGAGAACAGTTCTGTACTGATAAGAGAGGACGGATGGACTTGCATCAGAGTGTGTTCTCTCTTCTGTTCTGTGATTCATTACTGAGTAAAGTGAGTTGCCCTCGAGTCTTTTTTTAGCCTGTACTACTAGCTATAATCCAATTCAAAATATTTTTATGGTCTTATCTCAATACATTACTCAAAGGAAACTAAATTTTAGCAGAGACTTCGGGAGCTTACTGCTTGTGGTTGTGGTAATATATTGGGAGGGCAGAAATGGGAATGATTATTTCTTATGGAGCAATAGTCATCTAGAGAAATAATTTGAAAATCATATATTGATTTCGAAAATTAGGAGGAGTTGTTTGAAATCATTGTATAAAAGTCAGTCAATCTACTTTTTTACAGAATTAAAATGTTTGTGTATACATACTTGTGCATGTTCATGTAGCTACAGGTAATTCTTAGCTAAGATTCTCAAAACCTCTCCTTACATACATTTTTTGATGACCATGTGATGTGCAGATATGTATTTCTCTGATACTGCTAAAATTCATGTTCTGTCCTACCTTTATGTGTGGTGGAGGATTTCATGGTCATTGCTGATGACCAAAGGATACTTATTCCTCCTCTGACTTCTATAATACTAATTCTTAAAAAGCTTATTTAAAGTCTGTATAGGGCAAAGACTCCTACTTTGCACATGAGCTTTGGAGGGTATTGCAGGGGAAGAGGGAGGTGCTTTGTAAGGTGTCTCAGAATTGCTGGTTTAAGGATTGCTGTACTCTTTGAGTATGCCTTGTGTGCTGTATTCCTCGGACAACTTTTATTCACTAGACAAGATTTAAAAGTGAAAGAATGTTTACTTAAAAACCTGGACTTAAAATACTGAAGTCATGCCAAAAAAAAAAGCTACACTGTTAAAATAAAACCAAAATTATTAGGATTATACTTTACAATAGTGTTGCTTCTGCAGCATCTCAGCCAGTTTCTGCCTTTCTTTTGGAAAAAAAATGGAATAATTCCAAATTACAGGTTTTCTTTGTCTAAGGTAGGCTGCATTTTCCTTTCCACCTGATCAGAAAAAAAAGGGCAGAAGACAGATACTATCCTTTTTTCTGTGACATCCCAGACTGGAAAACCTTCGCTTTTTGTTTTTACTAATGAAAACTTACATTCCTGTATTCTGTTGTATTGGATGCTTTGATACTTGTTCTCAAAGTTTAATATTTCTAGTCTATATGTTACTTAGTACAGCCTCTTCCCCAGGTGATACTGTAATTATGAAGTAGTTAAGTCCTTTCAACAGTTTCTAATTTAAGGTTTTTTTCAAAGGGGAAAACTTTTCAGATTTTTGATGTTTTCTTGTCTCTTTCACACTTCTAGCCATCAAGGACACTGGTTATGACAAGTATGTCTTCTGAGTAAGTATTAAACATTTTGACTCTTTAGTCAGCACACTGTTTAGACTTGAATATCGATAGCCTTTTTATGCCTACACAAAATTAAATTTATCTTTGGACCATATGTTAAAATATTTACTTTCATTCTGAGTTCTAGCTAGGAACATATATATACGCATGTATATGTTGTTGCTGTCTATAGTGTGTGTTTATGTTTGTGTTATGGTGCAGACTGAAGTAGCTGTCCATAGGTGAGCTGAACAGGGCTTCAGAGCAATAATACTTATATCCTAAGCAAGTTTTTGATTTTTCTGAAGGAAGCATAAAAAGGAATTTTATGTAGTAAATGGTTCAGACTTTTCAGCCCAAGACTTAGCTTTTCCCCATACGTTTTAATTATTTCTATTTAAAAAGTTGTAATCTGAAACATCAGTTCAGAATGTTTTCTTTCATATAAATAGTTGCTGAAGAAATATCAGTTTTAGGCTTTTTAGCCACTTAGTTTTGAAACATTAGAAGCAGCTGCCACTGCATATTTTGAGGGAGAGTTAATAATTTTTTGGCATGCTTTTATCATTCTCTTAAAAGTCTTACAGCATAAAGAACATCCAACAAAAACACAATTCCATATTTTATACTACACTTGCTTACAGTTTTTTGAATTCTTTTTCAAAACTCAAGATATTTCTACTACCCACAAATCTGTTTCGGGTTTGGAGTAATTAAATCCTGACAGTTACATAGACATAAGTACTCAGAAACAGCACTTAGTGGCTATGCTTTTAGAGTTCTTTGTAAATAGCTGTCAATAGCTATTAACAAGTATATTAATATACGTCAGAAACGTAAAATGGAAACAATATTTTTCTTGTATTTAAGACTGGATGCTACTAACACCAAGACTGTAAAATGCACTTTGCAAGTCATGCAATACAGGAGCACTGTGGGGGAGGTAGAGATAATAGCTGAAGTGCAGATAGGAGTAGTGGAAAACAGAGGCTATGATCTGCCTAGAAGAACAGAAAAAGTCCTGGCAGAGCTGGGGAAAAAGCTCCTTTGTTGAAAGCGGTCATTAATATATTTTTAATTTACATTGTTCGTATGTTGATTTTTCCCACTAGCCAATTACTATTTCCTTAAATAAAAATGTCTGGTGATAACAATTGCTTTTCTTAAGAACATCTTCATCAAGATTGTGCTTTTGGCTGTCTACAGTTGTAGGCATTCATCAGCCTGTAAGTGAGTGAAGGGAAAGGGACTGCTTCTGAAAGAGCTACAGAACAGAAAACAGTCCTCCGAAGCGTACAACCCAATGGCCAAAAGCCAATTCACTTGTAGACTGTAGCTCAAAAGTGGTTCATTAGAATTTAAATTTAAAGGTCATGAGTTCAGTGGGTTTATGGCATTAAGTTTTGAGATTATATTAAATCCTGCTTGCTGATTCACTGCCAGCAGCTACATGTTTTTCTGAATCACAAATTCAGTGAAATTTTGCTGAAAAGGGAATATTTTCACATGAAATGGGAATAGTAAATATTCTAGTAACATTCAAGGCAAGATAGCCAAGGCCAGAATACACACTAACCGGTGTCTGGAGTGAGGCAGTTATACCAGTGGTTTGATTTTTTTTTTTTTTTTTTAAGTGTTTCCACATACAATAATACCTTTTGACTTAAGTGTGAAGTTAGTTTGCTACACTGTTTGCTGTTACTATTCATTTATTTGTTTGAAACTACTTCAAAAAATAGATTGTTGTATTCTCTGTGAGTAGTTTTTTGCAGGTTCTGTTAGAGTTCCTCTAAGTAGTGTCTGTTTTAGCTGGGGTATTTGAGGAGCTGTAACTGAATTATTTTCTGTGAAGTGAAATGTAGTGAGAATGAAAGTAACCCCAGAGGCTTCTGGAGATGTTCTGACTGTGCTCACATTATATCAGTCATTAACTTAAATGTTTTACCCAAGAGGATCACCATTGTGATAGAAGATGTGACTGTGTTCAAGGCTGTGCTTAATTGTTTTGTCTCGTGTGGCATGCCATGGACATTTCCAAGTGAGCAGAGAGGATACTGGAACTGCGCTTTCATTTACAGATCTTTAATGATTATTTATAGTAATCATCATTAGTAAGAACAGTAAATTATTCTCATGCAACAGCTTTTCTCTAGTGATAGCAAGATCTCACTGTTTTCACGATTATGTATTATGATGTATTTGTATTATCATCAAGTATTTGTCTACTTTAGGGTATCTATGTAGAGAACTCAAATTAGAATTCCAGTTGTAGGTGGCTGTTCTGGATTTTATATTCAGTTATAATGGCATTTAAGGATAAGTGAATTTTTAATTGAAACATTGGCTCAGATGTATAGGTAGCACCTTGGAACTTTAAGACTTCTCTCTAAATTAGAGAAGCATTTAGACACAGCATTTTATTCATATGCTGAAAATCCAGTGCTTCCTAGTGAAAACCTCTTTAAGAGTGCTGTGTCTAAATGTTTACATGTCCTGCTAATACTTTTTTGATAGTACTGCAAAAGCAACCAAGAATGAGGCTCTGTTGTGCTAGGCATTGTACACAAACCGTATGTTAGATAATTCCTGACTCAAAAGCATCTATTTAAACAGATAAGATAGATGTGGGGAACAAAAGAGCTTTGATATGCAAGTAGATATGACTGTGTGATGACAAAAATGGTCTGTTTGAACTCTGTGGGAAGGCTAATGAATTTAGGGATGGCAAATGGGTACAGGCTCAGTGAGAAAAGGATAAGAAATGATTAGTGAGGAAAGAAATGAGATGAGTTTATTTGTCTTGTGCGTATATGCTTTCATAATTCTGCATATCCATTCAACATTGTGTGTTTTTTTCCCCCTTTTTTTCTTTTGAGGAAACAAAATACAGTAATTCAGGTGGTGAATAAACTTGGAGACTTTTTGTTCTCAGATGAAGTGTGTGAAACAACAAGTCATGTAGTTACAGGGAGTCCTCGCCGTACCTTGAATGTTATGCTGGGAATTGCTCGTGGGTGTTGGATTGTTTCTTATGAATGGGTAAGAAATATTTTTAAATTTTACTACAGAATAAATTAAACTTATTTTATATAGCTGAAATATCAACCATATAACAATGTTTTGTGTCCATGCTATGCACAGCAGTGCAATGTTCATATATTCAGGCCTACCTAGAGTTATCTCAATCAGAGGAAATTTGTGTGATGCTCTGTTACTATGACTTAGTCCTTCAGTACTTCATTTACCCAAATTATTCCTGTATTGTACCTCAGTACATTAGCCAAGTAACATTAGTCAGATCAAATTTTTTATGTACTGATGTAATACATTTCTGCTGTGCTCCGAAACGTTATGTTCAGCATTGGTAAAAAATGAAAGGGAATTGTTAGATACTTTGCTGCGTAGTGGAAAAACTGCAAAATAGAAAAAAAAATAAGGAAAGCTATTTGTAGATGAGTAGTTTGGAGACAGTGTAATTTACAGAAATTATTCCCAGACATCCAGATCAAATAATGACTGTACATCCTCAAAATTTCTTGTGGACGACCACATAAAGTTAACAGACGGTTACTGTAAAGACAAGATAATAATGAATTGCTGCACTGCGTCCGGCTGGGATGGAGTTAATTCTCTTCCTCATAGTTCCTTTGGACTGGTGACCAAAATGGTGGTGATAACCCACCAGTGTTTTAGCTATTGTTCAACAGTGCTTACACAGCGTCAAGGTGTTCTCTGTTCAGCACCCCTCCCCAGGAGGTAGGCAGTATTTGGATAATTAGTATTCTGGCAATCACTATCTTGGAATTTCATTGCCCATTTCATGCACTGTGCTTCTATGAACCAATCCATGGTGAAGACATCCACACATCCTCTTCATAGACCAGTACTGACTAGTAGCAATGCCAAATTTTCTCCTGCTGTCTTACAGTCTACCTTTTAGACTCATCACAGGATCATCTGTATCCCTCATATAATACCAATACGTTACGCGGAATTGTTCCAAGGATAAGTTTGTTCCTGTAAGCATTGGATGAAATGCTGAAGCTGTCTTCACTCATTTTGTTGAGCTGCTATTTAGAAAAAGTTCTAAAATTACTAGGAGAGCCACATAAGAAGGAACTAGAGAAAAACTTCAGAATTCTGTTCTCCAAACCACAAGTTTATTCAGTCTTATAGTATCTGCTTATCTGTGAATATTACTATTCTTAATTTTCTTAGAACTGGGCTTGATCTTCCACTGAGGCTGGGTACAACTTTGTCCATAAATGTATAATCCCTCATGTAATTAAGTCATGAAAGAAAATATTACTTTGAACCTTTTAAAAAAATATGTCTTAATCTGGTTAAATCTATGCATTTTACGACATAAAAGCATTATCGTCTTATTGCTAATTGTGTCACTGGCATAATTTTGCCATCTTTTTACCCAAATTCATTAACTATAATAACATGAATTCATACTTTAAATAGAGAAGAGAAAGCTGAAGTCTTACTTAACCATCATGAGGAGTTCTATAGAAAATGAGTCAGGAGAATTTCATTTAAGCAAAATAATATTTTCTTTTTATTAATGCTACAATACTGAACCATCATCTTCATGGCCCTCCTCTGGACCCACTCCAGTAGCTCCATGTCCTTCTTGTGCTGGGGACCCCAGAGCTGAACACAGTATTCCAGGTGGGATCTCACAAGAGCAGAGTAGAGGGGCAGAATCACCTCCCTCAACCTGCTGTCCACGCTCGTTTTGATGTAGCCCAGGATACGATTGGCTTTCTGGGCTGCCAGCGCACATTGCCGGCTCATGTTGAGCTTCTCATCCACCAGCACTCCCAAGTCCTGGTAATTATTACTTACAAATATTACTTACCTCTGCCTTTTGACTCATAACATGGAGAGATAATTTAGGCTGCAATATTTTTTCTTCTTCTAAGAAAAACTTAAAATGATAATTTTAAAAGTGGATGTTGGAGAAATATCAATTTTAATCAGACATTTAATTTTGGTAGCCCTCCATTTACATATTTCAAAATGGGCTATTCAAGTACAAATACCATATGATCATTCAGTGTGCTAGCTGGATGGGTAAAAGGCCTTAAACAATGACTAGTCAAACTGTGTGTTTTCAGAGCCTTGAGAACTTGGATGTTTAACGTGAATTTTCCTGTGTAGTGTGAATATTGTATATTATATAGTGTAATATAAGTATTGTAATGTATATAGTGAATATGTATAGTGTAATATAAAAGAACATGACTGATATGGATACGCGAAAGAAAACTGCACCAAGACTAACCTTGTAGCCACATAACCTGCAGGATACTTATTGGACCTCTATGCCATACAGGTTGCCTGCTACTGAATTAGATAATATAGTCCATACTTTCAACGGAAGATTGATCAGCTTTATTCTAGAGTCCAAACCCAGAGGAAAACATTCTTTAATATAAGAAGTCCACAGAAAAACTATGCTTTGCCCCCTCTCCTCTTCTTTCTCTATTTCCTCCTTTCTTGGGTCCGCCATGACCGGCAAGGCAGCATTCTACTAGAATCTGATACATTCTTAATATCTCAATGTTACCAGCTGTATTCTCCTAACTTCTGATATTCCTATATCCAGCATTCATGCTTGATATGTACTGTACTGCTTTATCATTACATTTTAAGCTAAGTCTTTTTTAACTACACATTTGAAAACTTCTAGATAGCTCTGTCTTCTTAATATAAACACTTTCATATTCTGAAGTATTTCAATTTTTCTTTATCCTTTTCCACATTCTAAGGAACTGTTGAATATGAAGATGTTACTGACTTAACAAGAAAAAGTAGTTTACTCAAGAATAATATTGCAAATCATAACTTGGTTTTGTCTTGCATGAATTTGAAGCATTTTTTTAGTGTTGCTGTGAAAATATACTGGTTGAAAATTTGTCTCTGCCAAAGTCAGAAGCAAACTTTCAGTGACTTAGTTGCCTTTGTGTTCATGAAAACTGTTCTAGTGAGTGGTGACCTAATTATTTACTGCAGGACCTGTTCATGAACTCTGTATCTAATTTTCTTTTTATCTAGGAAAGTAGATACGATGCCTTTGTACTCAATTCCAGAACCATGATAGACAAGCATTAATCCATCTTTTGTTAAGATAAACAAAATACATTTCTAAACAAAATTCTGTAAATACTACAAGGATTGATAGAGGTTGTTACTGTAAAATTGGCCTGGAAAATGAAATGGGATTACTTAATCATAACTAATCTTTTGGGTTTATATTTTAATCTATTTGGGTTGTTTGCCAGTTACTCTTGGTACAAACATCATTTTGATACTATAGGGACATGGTGTACACATTATACAGCATAGTACATCTGTTCCTGCTCGAGGTTATTTACAACGAAATTGTTTTCATGCAGCACGTCTTTGAGAATTGTATTAGAAGTTGCAATTTTCCTGGTTCAGTCAAAGTTGATTTATACTGTGATTAAGAGAGAAATGGCTTGGATTAACAAATTTCTTTGATTTGCAATAAATACACACAACTTTAAAAATAAAGCTCACAGGTTTCAACATTCTTATTGTAAATTGTAAAAATTGTAAAAAATATGCACAGGTATCCCTAAAATTTATAACTGAAAATCCTAAATTGCAGTCTTAACTCTATGTTTTTAAGAAATTACTGTACTTTTCTTGGCTAAACATGGCAATGGATTACTATGTTTTGAATATTTTTCTAAAGCTCATTGATTTATTAATGTGCTTAACTCATTTTTAGGTTTTATATGATATAATGACTATAGAAATTATTTTCTCTTTTTGTACAGCATTTGCATTTTCAAATATTTTGTGGTATGTTTTCTAAAAGTAAACACAGTATTATTTAGATGTTTGTAAGAAACTTCAACAATAAGTTTGAATATGTACTGCTTTTTATTATCAACAAAAAATCACTGTTCACTTCCAATAGCCTGCAAAATTGGACACCTTCCCTCCCCTCACAAGTAAAACATCACTTGCCACATCACACAAAGCACTAGCTTTTGTAGCAGTTTATAGACGAGGTTGCTGGTTCCCTTGAAAGTTGTCAAGCATGAGCTACTTTGGACTAAAGACTATAGAACTTGGTTTTGATAACAAAATTAGTTTCTATATTGTTTGCAATTTACTTCTTGTAGCAACAGATCTGGGGCAAAAGAGCCCTTTATAGAAAGTTATTTTCCTGCATACAATTAGGCCATTTTATAAGATTTACATTACTAGTTTACAGTCAGTCTGCTCAATCAGTCAGCTTAGAATCTTGTTTAGTTACTGAGCTGTAACATTGTAAAGGATAACTTTATCATGCTTGATATCTATCATGGCAATTTTTGTCCAAGAGGAGCATCTCGTAGCGCTGCTCCCCAAATTTTGTGAGGTAAAGTTTTATAATTTAAATTAAAACTAGCAATACATGGATTTGTATGGCATCTTCCAAAAGAACAAAAAAAAAGCAGAATATTTCAGTTAATTGTGAATCGAGCATGGGAATCATTTCATGCACTGATGAAATTCAGCTCTTTGTAAGGTATATAATGACAACAGTTTAATGCTGCATGGCTGTGCTAACACTGAGAAACAGACATCATCTACTTGAAATAGCTAGAGAACTGTTTAGGGAAATTGTGACTGCCAGAGGTAGAATTATCCTGAACACAGAGATTTACTTTCTAATAAATGCCATATAATCCCATTTTGGCGTATACATACACTTCTTGTTCACTTAATACTACCTGCTGCTGTAGGAGCAGCAGGGTATTGGGGGGTTGCTGTGGTTTTTAAGGTTGCATGTATGCATCGTGCTTTCTCTCACTATTGGGTAACAGGGCTTTTTGACTTTTATTTAAGGCATGCCAAATGGCAACTGCAGGAAGAATGTTGCGAAGCTCAAATATCTGTTAAAGGGGAAAGTTGTTGAATTGTGTGATAGTGGACAAGCTTGGCAAAAAAACTACGAGTCTTTTACCTATATGAGAAAGTTTATGGTTCAGCTTACAGTGATGAAGCCAATGGGGAAAATGAACTGCTCTTCCATCAGAGTATGCTTCAGAATTTAGATTGTCTAGAAATTAGTAGGAAAACACTCTTTATACAATTCAAGGGCAGAGCCCTGGTAGGAACTTCAGTCTTTTTCCATTTTCCCATAAAGACGATGCTTTTACCACTTGACGAATAGTCTCTGAACATTCTTTGTGAGGCTTTTAATATTATAGTCTACCAGCTGCAACTTATAATGATAAATTGTTTTGAAGAATGGTTTAGAAAATCAACTCAGGAAAAATGCTGGATGGAGTAGTTCTGGGACAGTTTTACCAAGAAAAAAAAAAATCTTTCATAAACTGAAAATATAACCATTTCAAGTAGGTTTTTTTTTTTCTGTTAACCATTTTGTGGTGGCCCTGATGGGGACAGAAGTAGTTCGAAGTGTTAGGATAGCTAGTCTCCGAGGATCATGTTCATCCAGCATTTCAGAGCTCAGTTGAACGCAAATGATTGTGTGTTTTCCAGACAGTCAGTTCTCTGCACTGTTAGCAACCTTTTTTTATGCTCTAGAATGTGACGTTGACAGAGAAGGACATGGAAGAAAATGAAATTGAGCTTTTCTTCTTTGCAGGCTGATTTATCTATGTAATGTGGATTATATACAATAGTTGTGTAATCTCAATCAGTAGTAGTGGGCTGATACTGGTCCAATATTGTTTAACATCTTCATTTATGATCTGGATGATGGGGAAGAGTGCACCCGCAGCAAGTTTGCAGATGTTACAAACTGTGAGGACTATTTGATACACCAGATGGGCGTTCCCATTCAGAGGGACCTTGACAGGCTGGAGAAATGGGCCAATAGGAACCTTGTGAAGTTCAACAATTAATTGACCCAAGAGAGCAGAACTGAGAGAGTATGACTTCGCTTTTCAAATCTTTACTCTAATTTTGTGTATTATGACGCAAAAAGTCTATTTTTCTAATATCCTCACAAGATTTTAAAATTTAATGTAGCTACACATAGAAATATGATTTTGGTATTAGAATGGTTTGTTTTAGTTGTAAAATTTGTATCTTTCTGATTGCTTGATTTTTTTTTTGGTGAATCATTTGGTTTGGGTAAATGAAATATCAAACCAACTATTGCAACTGCACTGTTACTTCTAATTACACATTCAAAGCGTTTGCTATGTAAGAGTTCTACTTACCACTCAATTTATTTTAGGTTCTGTGGTCTTTGGAATTGGGACATTGGATCTCAGAGGAACCATATGAGCTTTCATCCAACTTCCCTGCAGCTCCTGTAAGTTTAATGGCCCTTTAAGATTGTGAACTTTCTTTTGTTTATGTAGATAATGATTGGCCCTTTAAATAGGTTTTTGTTATCAAGAAGGCCTACTAGAAAAAAATATATTTTTTTAAAGCAAATACTGCAAGGAATTATTTTTTCCTTCATCCAATACTTTTTGAAGTGTGTGCAAAAACTTTGGTATGCACAGAAAATTGATTTCACAATTGATGTCTGAATGAACTAGCTTCTTATTTAAGTATAAATGTCCTTTAATTTATTTGTGGCATATTTTATTTCTATCTATGCTTGTATATAAACTGCAGAGGCATGTTATCACCTAACGGAAAGATTATTCAGATCAAGGACTCAATATTTTCAGTCCAGAAATGACTTTGGCAATAAAAAATTACTGTGGGCTTCTAAAACTGCTAAGTAGGTAAAATGAAGCATTTATCCTGCCTTTAATGATCATTCTTAGTACTCAATTGTGAACTAGTGCAAAAATGTTTATGTAGGGGCTTGGTATATCTGTGCAGACCCAAGTGTATCTGCACTTCATGTGTTGTAATTGATTAAACAGTAATTTTGTTTCAGTTTTAGAACAAGTAGAATTCTAGCCCATTACTAGTCAATCATTCTAATAGTTTTGTCAAAAAAGGTTTCACAATTTCTCTTATATTGTAGCAGTTAGTTAAATATATTATCATCTGCTACTTCTTTCTCAAAGTTTCTTACAGGCTTTGAAGAAAGAACATTTAATGGGGTTTGAACTTTATTTTTAATATCATTTTATTAACTTGTAAGAACTTATTTTTAACATTCTTTCTAAATCTATAATTTATGTAAATTTACATCTTCAAGATGAAGACTTTATTTCTGAAGTTGTATGTTCTTAAAGTGTAGGGAAACTGTAGCAGCTATTCTGAAATAAGCCCAAAGAAATTAATAATCTATTATAATGCAGTATTTTTTCTAAAAGGAATAAGTAGATTTTTTTATATAGCAAATACATGATGAATGGTAAAACTTAATATGAAAAATAAATAAGAAGCATGTTCTTTTTTTCCTCCTTTTCTATATTTATATGAAAAAAACCACACAACGAAGAACTTAAGATTAAGCTGTCTTGAGTTTTCTGTTTCTTCTCAGACTACCTTGCTTAATAACCAAGTATGCTATCAGTTAACAACTTACATAGCATTCTTTGGAAGTGATTCCTGCTGAGGTTGCTTTTTAGATTCTGTTTACAGTTTTTATTCCTAAAGCAAAGTAAGGAGGGCTTGAGAAATGGTGAGAAGATAAAATTGGGGGAGGTTATGGTTGTACTGAGAACCTGAATTGCTTCTATTTGCAGTGTGCTCCTCTTGCAGAGGAGCAAAGTCAGTGTCCAAGGTGTTATTTCCATCACCTTTCCAGTCATTCCCTTCTTGAGTCATTCTGGTTTCTTACTGTAACAGATATCTTCTTTTTAAAGATACAATATCATTTGAGCATGAATGCTGTTTATATTCCTTTTGTTGTTATTTCTTTTCTTCTTCCTAAGAAGTATTTAGAGAAAATGGAAGTGCATTCTAGTTTTATATCCTGTTTATTTGATTATAGGAAGGAATTAAAAGAAGGGGTCATCTTGCTGTTAAGTTTTAATTGTTTGTACCAAGTCCAAAACAATTGTTACAGCCTTCTTTTTCCTATTATTGCATTCCTTCCAAAATGTCCTCCTCTCACTTCCCTTTGGTGTTTGCAGTTTTATCCATGCAATCTCATTTAGATAAAATGTAATTTAAAAAGTTATTCACTCTAAAATTTTCCATTCATGTTGATAAATTATTCGTTTCTCAAAAAATGAAAGTCTCATTAAACAATTGCTCTGTTCAATGTGTACATCAATATCTTTGATC
Source organism: Tauraco erythrolophus (assembly GCF_009769465.1). NCBI lineage: Eukaryota > Metazoa > Chordata > Aves > Musophagiformes > Musophagidae > Tauraco > Tauraco erythrolophus. The sequence continues at coordinate 46,377,300 of NC_141466.1, read as the reverse complement.
ACTTTTCCAGAATAGTCATCAAAAAGCATTAAGCTTTATAAAGACTTTTTCAGCAAATTGAAACTAGCCATACAATATTTAATTTTGCATTTAATTTAATTAAACAGTGTTTTCTTACTGAAATAATGAAGATTAATGCCAACCAGAAGTTAGCGCTATTTTCCTTTATCAGATTGAGCATTCAAACTGTGCCAGATCCTATCATGGTTAAGAAGCTTTTTTTTTTTTTTTTTGATTATTGGACTGGATATGCTTACTATCTCAAATATTGGGAGTATTTTCTTTAGTTGTCTGATTAAATGCAGTGAAGCAGTACAGTAATCTAGACTCAACATTTCTATTAAGTTTCATAGAATCATAAAATATTTTAGATTAGAAGGGACTTCTGAAGATTGTCTAGTTCAACATTCTGCTCCAAGGAACTTGTTCCAGTCCACCCTCATGGTAGTAAATAAGTTAAAAAGAAAATCGAATTTCTCCAATCCCAGCTTTTGTTTGTTGCCTCTTGTCCCTGTCTTGTGTCTCATTGCAGTGCACCTCCAAGAAGGGTCTGGCTCTGTCTTTGTGTCCTTGATCAGGTGGTTGTAGACAGCAGTAAGGTCTGCCCTTCCCCTTCTCTTCTCCAGACTGAAAAAGGTCAGCGCTCTTGGCCTCTCATGGCATGCCGTGTGCTTCATGGCATGCCGTGTGCTTCATGGCATGCCGTGTGCTTCATGGCATGCCGTGTGCTTCATGGCATGTATAGCCCCTTTACTAGCTTGGTGGCCCTCTGATAGACTTGTACTTTAAGATAGTTCTTAGAAATTCATGAAGGCAATTTTTTGAAGTATTTTTTCGGTTTAGGATAGGTTTATCTTTACAAGTTTGCTATACTTAAACAGTAATCTTTAATACAGTCAGATTATTTTATGCAACTCTTCAAATGATGACTGTTAATTTACATTCATCATGAAGTAATAGAAGTATTTTTTGTCTCTGCTACTCTTTAGTGATGCTGACACATTTTCAGGGAAGAATGGTAGTGGTGTGAATGGTGGGGTACTCAGTAGGAAACCAAGAGTTTTCTTCCATCTTTGTCAAAATCAGTTACTGTTTTAAGATACAATACTTTTTGTTAAGTAAGCCTGTCCAGAAATGTTGTGTCTGGGGTTTTGGTTTTGTTTTCGCATGAGATATGTTCTTGTCTTGTACCTAATTCAGTCATCTGCTGAAATTAAAAATTTACAAAATTATTACCTTAAGACAAAGACTAAGCATGAAAATTAAAACTTAATTTGGAGAAAAATCTGCACAAAATTATTTCATGTGATTTATGAAAAAATATCTTCTCAATCTGAACTGCAGTGTACAGTACACAATTTCAAATCATATAGTAATAAAAAAAAAATTTAAAAGCAAAAATCACCCAGTAGAGTAATTTATTCACGTTGTGTCATACATTGAGGGCCTACCTACAGAGAATTTCTAGGGAGAAGTCCTAACCTTACTGAAAAAAAACCCAAAAGTATGACTTTTGATAACTTACAGATTTTTTTTTCATGTTTTTAAAACGTAGTAATTTGTATCAACTTATGAGCATAAATTTAATTGTATCAAAGAACATGCATACGTTTTTCAGTTAGGTTATTTTTTACAGAACGTATAGATGTACTACAGCACCAGGTGATAACTAATTGTCATAGACAACTGGACATTTGGTGTTAATGCCGTTGTCTCGGTTTATCAAATACTGATCATTTATTTTACAGGTAAATGACAAGGAAAGAAAAAGTGCAATCTTCATAAAAATATAAAGAAACATATACTATATTGTAACTTGCAGGGATTTTTGTAACTTAAAGATAGTGACTGTAGTAAGTACGAACTGAAAGAAATGGTGATTTGTACACAGTATTTCCCAAGAATAAATGCAAAGTACTTAAATGCTATTTGTCCTCTGTTAAATAAAGTAATACAGGCTATTGGAAAAAATCCCTGAATAATTGTAAGAAGTTGTTTAGGAGACTATGGGAGGAAAGAATGTATTCTTTAACTACAGTATTGAGCTAATTACAGGACGGTATTTTTTTATGTACATAAAAGGCAAACATGACACAGAGATAAATAGTTCTAGATCTAGTTAAGTGTTTTATGTTAGACTAATGTTTAAAGTTCAGTGATGAGGCAAAATGCATATTTCTAAAACTATTTTAGGTATTTTTCACAGTTCCAGTTATTTACTAACACATACATAACATAAACGATCAGTAAAACAGAGTCCTTAAGTTGTCTGACAGTTTCTTGGATGTTCTTTTTATTCAATTCAGTTTGGCCAAATGACTGTTATACCAGGTTGAAGCTTTAGACTTTGTGTCTGGTTGAATAATATGAGCTTTAGCTGATCAAGGCTATTGCAATTCGGGAATTGTACTGAACTGATCCCTTCAGAACACTAGCACATGTTTTCTGGGCTTGAAAACGAGACAAGTTGCAGATGTGTGTTTATATGCTCAGCAAATGAAGTCTTTGAAGACTATACAATACATAATTCACATAATGCAAAAGCATTTAGAAATCTGCTGGTCGAATCATCATAGTCGTGGCTTTGAGAGAGTATCCGGAGCCTTTCCAGTAGTACCACTTGATACCGTTGAACTTGTTGTTGTTCTGTCGTAATGGATAATACATTCCATTGAGGTTAGAAGGACCACATGCATCAAACCACCATCCTGCAAGGCAGAAAACAAACAAAAACATCAGCAGATGAAAATGTCAGCACAGGTAATTTTCGTAATAGTATATAAGGATACACTGTTGTCCTGAAATGAAAGAGAAACCTAAAACCAGGTTTTCCTTCTTACAACTTGGAATTGTCAGTATATAGTATGTCCCTCAAACTAATTGTGTTTAAGTATTCACTACATATTCTTGAAGCTTATGTAATACATACTAGTTTAAAATTGAGAAGGGAAGACCTTCAGTCAAGCTTAATTTATTATCAATATCAAACATTATTGTTGACAGTCTCAGGGCAGAACTTGATTTGAACTATAATGATATTGAGTCTTCTTTGGTCTTATCTGCCCTTTGGTAAATTCCTGTTCTTTATAGATTTAAACTTCTTTCTTAATTAAGCATTAATTCAGTTATCTGTTTCTGTTCTCTGTGCAGCTTAGTTCAAAATCTCTGTGCTGAAACTTGGTAAGAAGGAAAAGGAGAAAAAAGCAGCCCAAACTTATTTTCTATCCTTGTGGTCTTGACCCATTAGTGGGTCATAAGGAAAATTTGTTTTTATTAATGGGATAATATTTTTGTACTTCTGCTATGATGGCGATAATGTGTGTGTTCTGTTTTGCAGGGCAGTAATCCAATTATCCTTTTGGATAAACTGAAGTTGTCTTTTGTCTTGCAACTTGTGCTATAGGGAAACAAACCATTGCTTAAGAGATAACACAAAGAGAAGTCAAATTTACAAAGCAGTTGTTTACATTTCAAAACGTGGAATTCTAGATTGACAAATTATAGAATGCCTTGTGTGGTTCAAGATAAAAATAGCACCTAAAACTCCAATAACTAGTGAATGATCATTAGAAAAATGTAGATACCTCATGTATGTGGTGTATCTTAAATTTATGTATTGCTATTTCATAATTATATTGAAATATGGAATTAAATATTTGTACCCTTCTGCGGCATGTACAGTATACAGCAGCTTTTGGGGCTTTCTTCTACTCTGGACAGTTAGGGAACAGGTTTGTGCCTAAAGAATCCAGAGCCCTTTCACTGGCCAACTGAATCTTTAAAACAAGGGTTTTTTAGGCGTGTTTTGATCTCTGCAACTATGTTATCTCATTTCTTGGAAGAATCTACTGTTGCTCTGGTTAGTACCACAATTACAGACTTCCCTGTACCCCAACTTGAGAGACTGGAGTTTTTTCTCCAGTTTTAATTTCTCTTGTTTTACTTTAACTAACCTTTTCCAATGATAAAATACTTAATTTGGAGTCACTGCACTAGCGTTTCTATCTGTGAGTTTTGGACTTCTTCATCAAAATTTACTGTCAAAATTATCACTATTTATCTCAGACAATTTCAGTGCCAATAAAAATAGGAAGACTGAGAAACAAAAAAACATTCCTACCTCCTGTTAGCATTTGTGAACATTTGCAAATACATTTGTCATTGTCTGCATCCTTTGTGCTAAAATCATTTCCTGGTTGGCTTATACTACTTATTTTGCCTGCTGTCCCAGTAAGCCCTTTAAGGTAGATCCTGTAGGAGTGAGGAATGGAAAAACAGTTATTACATGGAAGTTAACAGCAGTTGATCTGCAAAATAATGATGGAATAGTTTGCAATAAATATCCTGTTCAAATAGTTCAGTTCTCTTCTGGCCCGTGTACTGTTGTAAGCTGTTTTGTAGCATAACATTTTTATATGAGCGGAAATGGTCAGCACAATATTCTAATTGACAGCCTCCACATATGTAGAGATTACTGGATTTTTTGTGTCATATTAGAAGAAAATGAAAGCAGATAGTTAATAACTCCTGGAATTTTTCATATGTATCATGCACTTCTTAATACTGTAAGTACATTGTGTGCAATTATTTTTTTTAACCAAGTTCAAAAGCTTCAACCAAAACTCTTTTCATTCTTATTTTGCTGTTAGCACAACATGGCAATGTAACATTACAACTTTGCATCTATGAGAGATAATAGCATTACCTGAACTACTAATTGCCAATTAAGTTTCTCAATATTTCCCTTTCCTAATTACTCTTCCTTTTCATATCCTTCATAGATTTATTACTGTTAAATCATAGAATCATTTAGGTTGGAAAAGACCCTTAAGATCGTCAAGTCCAACCGTTAACCAGCGCTTCCAAGACCACCACTAAACCATGTCCGTAAGCACCACATCTAAATGTCTTTTGAATACCTCTAGAGATGGTGACTCTACCACTTCTATGGGCAGCCTGTTCCAATGCCTGACAACCCTTTCAGTGAAGAAATTTTTCCTATTATCCAGTCTAAACCTCCTCTGGTGCAACTTGAGGCAGTTCTTCTTGTCCTGTTGCTTGTTACTTGGGAGAAGAGACCAACACCCACTTACACCCTCCTTTCAGGTAGTTGTAGAGAGCAATAAAGTCCCCTCTCAGCCTCCTTTTCTCCAGGCTAAACAACACCAGTTCCCTCAGCCACTCCTCATAAGACTTGTGCTCTAGACCCTTCACCAGCTTTGCTGCCCTTCTTTGGACACACTTCAGCACCTCAATGTCTTTCTTGTAGTGAGGAGCCCAAAACTGAACACAGGATTCAAGGTGTGGCCTCACCAGTGCTGAGTACAGGGGGACAATCATGTCCCTAGTCCTGCTGGCTGTGCTGTTTCTGATATAAACCAGGATGCTATTGGCTTTTTTGGCCACCTGGGCACACTGCTGGCTCCTATTCAGCCAACTGTGGACCACCCACACGCCAAGGTCCTTTTCTGCCAGGCAGCTTTCCACCATTCTTCCCCAAGCCTGTAGCGTTGCATAGGGTTGTTGTGACCCAAGTGCAAGACCCAGCACTGAGCCTTGTTGAACCTCATACAATTGGCTTTCAGATCCCTCTGTAGAGCCTTCCTACCCTCAGGCAGATCACTCCCACTCAACTTGGTGTCGTCTGCAAACTTACTGAGGGCACTCGATCCCCGTATCCAGATAATTGATAAAGATATGAAACAAAACAGATATTTGTTTGCTTCAGTTCCCTGGCAAGGTAAGCTTTCAGTGAGGCTGCAACTGTTTGGATCTGCTTACACAGGTACAGATGCAATCTCAGTGGGGCGAGACACAGGACACTGAACTGGGGAGGCGATTACACTGCTATTACTGTGTTACGTTGAATTGGAAGGTCTTAAACTCTCTGTTCCCACAGTATCTCCCTGGTGACTGCGTTTCTGTATCAAATAGGTCATCCTTCTCAGAGGTATTCTATTTTTTTAAGGAGGAGATCTGACTCTGAGGAGAACTAACTTTGTCCCTAGTTCCATCTTAATCTTGCATCTAATTCTCTGCTTATGCTAGAAGCTGTCTTTGGTAGTTTAACAGATTATTTTAACCTATTTCATAGTCCCTATTTGACAATATTAAGAATGAATGAATTGTTACTCATTTACATTTCGAAATATCAGTTCATTATAGATTTTCTCAAAAATCTCTTTCAAAAAGTTAAACATTCTGGGTTTTTAAGGTGAGTTCAAAATTCTGTAAGCCAATTTCTAACATAAATGGTATTAAAGGTTCCAAGTACAATGTATGTGCCTAGGTTTGATTTTCAAATGTCATCTGAAGTCTAATGTAAGCAGAGTATTATTTATTATTATTACTATTCAATTTCTGAAAGTACAGCTTAGAATCATACAATTTCTGGGTTGGAAAAGACCTTAGAGATCATCCAGTCCAACTGTCCCTAATCCCCCATTAAACCATGTCCCTAAGCAGTTCATCCACCCTTTTCTTAAACACATCCAGGGATGGGGACTCAACCACCTCCCTGGGCAGCCTATTCCAGTGGCTGACAACCCTTTCAGAGAAGAAATTCTTTCTAACATCCAACCTGAACCTCCCCTGACTAGGCTGGGATAACTAACTGTTCTGTTAGGATAACAGAAGATGAGAGGTAGTGGATGTAAATTGAAATGAGAGGTTCTGACTGGATATCAGGAAAACTTTTTTCACCATGAGGGCAGACAAATAGGAACAAGTTGTGTAGTATCCACCTTTGGAGACCTTTATCAAAACCCAACTGGTTAAAGCCCTGAGCAACCTGGGCTGATCTCATAGCTTTCAGATCAGGAAATTTGACTCAGATGAAGTCCATTCTGATCTCAGTTTTTCTATGAATCTGTAAAATTTCACTTTTATGACCCAACTCATAATCTTTTCAGGTTCTAAAACATATAAATGTTTTTATGTAATGAAAGTTGCTCTTAATTGAATACTTTCTTAGTTTTTTTCTTTTTCATAATGTTCAATATATTCTTTAATCTACTGCGTTCTATGATGCATTCCATGTTTGGTTGCTTTTTAAAATAAAGTATCTATTTACAGACAACCATCTTAGTTTTCAGTAATTATTTTTTAATATTGTAAGTTGTCAAGGGTAATGACCCATTTTTCAAAGGTTGCCTTTATAAGTATTTTAAAGCATTACTTTAAAAAAATCTCTGCTGTAGATTCTGACTGTTTCCAGATGAAAAAATATTTGCTTTGGAGTTGAGACAACTGTATACCACTAAGGCATTAAGACCTAACATTTTGAGGGAAGGAGATGGATAGTTTTGGATTGCTTTGCATAAAAGACTTGAGTTGAAGCAACAGCATCAGTTCTCTTGAGTGTCAGACTGACTTTGTTTACAACAAATAGTTGCTAGAAATCTTGGAGAGATTAATCTAAATTTAGGCAATTTTTCTGTCCAGTCACCTTAAGCTCCATGAATCTGTAAGATGCTTATAAAGAAACATTTCCTGGAATATTTAGTAGGAAAGCATCTGTTATACTGTAGAGTCTCTAGTTTCTGTGTAACCAATCAAACAATACCAACTGCATTTACAGAGAGCCTGGAGAATGACGTATGAACAGCCCATATATTTCAGCTGTGACTGATACTGTTTCAAAATGAATAACACTATGATACTATTGAAAATGCACACTACTATGAAAATATTTATTTATATATGAAGTATTTCTTTTAAATGTATGCCATTTCCTATTTTACCCAAATACGTAAGAAGACATTGGTAAGCTTTACATTTTATGGAATGATGGGAGCATCAGTAATAGGTCCATTAAAATCTGGTGTTTAAATTGACAAGTTTGTAGAGAGTGAGACTGGACATTTGCTATTAGCTTCATTTGCACAGGTAGAAGCATTATTCTTTGAGAATCCAAGCCAATGGATCATGGAAGGAGAAGGTAGCAGTACCGCAGTGTTCTCTTCATGACAACAGAACAGCTCCTACTGGCCACTGACTGAAGTGGAAAATCTCCTTGCAGTACTGTTCATCTTAGTCATCCGCCTTCCAGAAATGTATTTATTGTCTGGAATCAGGACTTGATAGCAACAGCAGACAGGTTCCTATTGTCTTGAATATTGTGCTCTGCCATCTGCTATATTGGCAAGCGTATCCTAGATCATACCACACTATACCATGTCTTCATCTTTGTGCATCTTGTGTGTTAAACTCATCCAGTGTGCACTAGTAAAATATACATTGTCTTCATTGGGAAACAATTTATTATTAAGACTGTTTAAAGCAATAGGTGAAAAATGGAGCAAACATTATGATGTTTTTTCAGTTCACTCAAAATAATTTGTATGAAATAAGGTCATGCATCTACACAGTCTAGACTGATTACTATCAGATTTTTTTTATTCAGATCTGATTTTCTTGCTTACCTGTATTTTAGTTCTTCATTTGCTAGAGAGAAATGGTCATACAATGAATATGCCTCATTTCCTTCCCAGTCTTTCAGGTGTATTTTAAGAACGTAACGCTTCTGATTAGTCAGTTGAGAAACAAACTCATTTCCCAGCCAGTACTCCCCAGCAGGATCACCAAATCCCTGTAATTCAAGTTGTATATTTAAATAGTTTAGTTTTGTTTTTTCCTTTGAGTTTGAAAAAATCATTTTATCAATTTTTTAAGTTTAATAGTTTTCAATATGTCAGCTAAGAATTTCACTGTGTCTGGAGGGTTATATATTTCAAAAAGTTATTTTCAGCAAAGATAAACTCAGAAATCTGAAATAGTGAATCAATATTACTTAGTAGATTTGGAGCAGTTTCTACTGTTGCCACTAGAAACACAAAAATAAATAACTCAAAAAATGTGGACATATTGAACAGTTGATTAAAGAACAAACTTAGGCCAACACCTTATACTACTCTGGCATTTCCTAAATGAACATCTAAGGACAAAGACAGCTTCTCCCTGCTTACCTTCTAAGGATGCTATTAATATAACTTTATTATATCAGATTTCAAATAATAATAACTAATACTAAGGCTTCAAAAACCATTGTTTACCATCTTGTACTCTTTCCATGTCCGGTGAAAGTCCACGCTGCCATCTTCACGTCTCTGAATAACGGTCCAACCTCCTCCACCAGTCTCCATGTCACAGTAGGCCTACCAGAATAAACATTTAACAGCGTAAGTGCATGCAGTTATGGGAAAACAAAAATACAAAGTATATACTTTGCAGAATTCTATATAGTGGCATGTTTTAAAGCGTACAAGTGCAAAAGGGTATTAACCTAAAAATGCTGGTTTTCATAACTTTCATATGAATCAGTTGTGGTTGTCCACAAATAAATGTGATTCCCCAGTTTATATCACTCTTAACAGAATACAAAAGACACCTTAAAAATAGCTGGTAGCTGGTGTTAAAGGAAGACAAAAATGCATGTAGCTTCTGATTCTATACCTCTCTCTTGCATTGATATTTTTGTGAGTTTCTTGATGAAATATTTCTCCTGAAAGATGTTTTCACTTCTCCAGCTTTTTTTGTGAGAGATCCATTCAAATTTCCCATGGTTTATCAGAGTTAAATTCAGGCAGTGCGCAATCTGAAATACGTTTTTATTTCCACTGTCATTGTCCAATAGCTTTGCAGATGGTCTGACCCAAAAATTAAGTCTAAATGTAGAACTATTATTACCTGAAAGTTCAATCTTGAAGCTATGTTGTTATATATACAGACTGCAACAAATATATTCTAGAACAAAAACATAATGACTATAAGATGTTTTCAAATATTCATTAATCATCTTTGATTTTACCAAGTTATTGCTAAACATTTGAAAGGATTGGCATGTAATAGGCAGTTCACTGAACTCAGTTTTAGAATACCCAATAAATGCATCCTAGTTAAATTCCTAGTAAAATTCAAGTTCATAGGTGACTTTTCAGTCAGTCTCCTTCTAGGTTAAAATAGAAAGTGACTGAGTTAAATAGAATCCTGATGTATGTTTGCTGCAGTGTCAGAGATAAAAAGGTATTTACTGGAGGTGCCAAGACACTGGGAAGATGCTGATGGAAAAAATTATTTTGAAAATTTAGAATTTTTGACTGATGTTTGGGAGAATTAGGGGATAGATTAACAAGAAAATGTTGTGAATATGGGAATATTTAGGACCATTTTTCTTGAGAAAGGATTTAAAATTGCACCTAATTCTGCTTTTCTGAAAGTAGCAGAACTTAGATGTACATATGTGAAGTCAGTGGAGCTAAGCTGGTGTAAATCAATATAATTGAAGTCAAACTGCAATAAGTACCTATTTAAATTGCATGGTAGTACCAATGCTAACTTTAAGAAAAATCTTAAATTTCTTGTACAAATATTCCTGTTTGGTGAGTCCACAGTTAATGCTCTACGCTCTCTCATTTGGAAGTTTAATTTTTTTTTTAACCACTTTCTGCCAAGGCATCTTCATGAAGTTACACTTTGAGTATTAAACTACATTAACTTCTAGCCTGTATTCTAGATCTTTCATCAATGAAGTGAAGTTGCATTTTCCCATTTACAGTAGTGGTGCCAAGATTTGGCTTCTTACACTTTGATAGGATATTTCATCTGTACAGATGAATTAAAAAAATAAAAATACCTAGACCTAAGAGTTTCATTATGAATTTGGATGTTTCCTTCTTTGTGTAAAAAAATCTCTTAGTGGTCTTCCTTCTTACCTAACTTATTACTGCTGCTTGTCACAGTATGCCTATAAATGCCCCAAATCATGACTGAATGACACCGAAAGCCGAAAGTCTTTTTCATCCTTTTCTATGGGAGATTGTCTTAATCAGTGTTAGCAGATTTGAGTTCTTTGAACTGTTAACGACATCCTAAAAATTAATTGAAAAAGTATGACTTCACAGAAGTCAATTTACTTCTATCTTGTCGAAGTATTTTGTGTCATTTTAGGAAGTAAGGTGTGCTCCTTACTAAGTTTTCAAAATAGTTGGCTCTTTTAGGGTATTCATGTATTTTTGCGTTTGTGTATTGTACATATGTTACAGACACACACACATATATTTATATAAATCAAGTAGCGTAATTACGATGCAAGCAGTGGCATATACACTGTTCAAAGGCATTGGACTTTTGAAGGGAAAGAAGCCCTTAGAGCTGCAAATGTTAAACATACTAATGTTTCAATAGGCTGTAACACACTGGAAATCCAAAGCAGACACTGTATTTTAAGGTTGTTTCTAGAGTCTTTGTTCAAGATCAGAGAATCGTGAGACATTCAACTGGAAATTTTTAGGAAAGGTAAAGAAGAAAAAGAGTTAGATTAGTGATTACTTGTTAAAGTATGTCATGTGAACAGAATTTAATTGAAAGCAGCAACTTTTAATCTGTACTGCTGTATGCAATTCCTTGTACCTTGAAGCCTGTTTTTTGTTTGTTTCTACTAACTTCGATATTTAATGACTGGTACAGATATGATAATAGTATATAAATTAAATTTAGTAAAAATAAGGAGTTTTAATTTTTATAATTAAAGGGCTGAAGATAAGGTATTGTAAAAGCTGATCAATGTGTTTAAGAAAGCTAACTTGTGATGTGTAATGCATACATGAAAATTAATTTCCACAGGAGGCTGTGAAGAGGGATACTAGGGATAGGCTAAAGCAGATGCAGATACTTTTATTAAGCATCTCTGTGAGTTAAAATGCTTATTTGATAGCGGTCAAGTATCATTGGTTATAGAGAAAGTAGTTTACTCTGAAGCTTTACCCCACTAAAAGGACAGTAAAGCAGCCAGATTGGGAATAGAACTGTTTCACCCTTCTCTGAAACATGTAGATTTTACTACTCAGAGAGAGGGGCTGGGTATTAATTTACATGGGCCACTGGTGCAGTCAAATATTGCTATTGTAGACGTTAATTGATGTTTTTGAATGTTACATACAATTTCCTTGAGGTCTAAATTTCAATTCAGCTAGAATTATTACTTTGAAGATATAAATGCCTTTAAACAGCACTTTATTTAGTTCTAATGAGATTAACATATTCTCAAACAGTGAATGGCTTGGAATGTCTTACATAAAATATTCCTGTTACAGCCAGTATCCTTTTTGTATGTGAAAGGTAAGACAAGTAGCTTTTATAGACACTAATAGACTCTTTGGGATAAATGCTTCGGTACTGCAAATTTGTTCCCAAAGGGAGAAGCAATTTAGTAGGAACTGAAGCACATAATAAGAAATTGAAAAAGTGAAGGCCATAAAAATCTCATGTAGATTTTTCTTACCAATAACGATTTTATAAATTTTATGTAAATTTGGGAGTATAATTTTTCCAAGCCAAAAAATTTCATGTCAGTCATCTGGTAGTGCTTCTAAAAGATGCCAGTTTATGGCCTTGGAAAGGGAAGTCTTTTCTTTCTTGGGTGTAAAGTGTGGCACAGGCAAAGGCAGTGTACTGGTTACATTGTCTCCTTCTAGTGTCAGAGTAACTATTTTAAAAGATGAGAAGATTATTGTTGTTTGAAATTTCAGTGTATGATTTCTAACTGCTGTACTTCATGGTTGCACACTTGCTCCCTTGAACTAGCTAATAGGTGAAAATTCTTTTTACCACCCATTAAATAAGCATCATGCAGTGAAATGTTTTGCTTTCAGGCTGGACTGGCAACCAGAACCCTGCCTTTCGAGGATTCACATATGCAGCTTTGCTCATGAAATCATTCCTTTGCCTTCCAGATCATTTCCCTAGAAATCAATTCTCTGACTAAACAAGATGAAAATACTTACTGTAAAACAAGGAACTTCAAATTTACATACATACTTGATTGATTGTTAATTTGGGAAAGAATAAAGTCAATGAAGAAAAATGGCAGTAAAGATTACATAAAGGAAATTAATGAAATAAGTTGATCTATTTTTATTACTTTTTACTAAAAATACTGAAGTGAATGATGTATATTCATAAGTAATTTTAAGGATGGAGATAGGCTATTCAGTAAAATGAAGATTAAGGAAAGGATTTGCTTAGTTTAAAATAAACACAATAAATTGCAGTGTCAGTGTGCAGAGGGAACAATTTCTTCATAATGTATGTGAAAGATGACAGGAGAGGAAGCATTTATTTAGACTATAACCTCTTTTTTAAAAAAAATCTTCATTCTCCAGTAAAATGATATGCTTATGAGGCTTTCTGTAGAACAGAACTCTTCTGACCTTTCAGCCTAGCCTAGGGTTTATATTCAAGAGGAAGAAATGTAACATTTTATAAAACTAGCAAAAATAGATACCAAGATTAGGCAGGCAGCAGGAGTCTTCAAACAGATGCCAAAAAGAATAAAGAGATTAGCCTCTCAAATTACAACAAATTGGCAGGGGGAATATTTGATTTATCTTGTGAACTGCTTCGGTACTTACAGTTCTAGCAGCTGTAGCACTGTGCAAGCTAAGGTCAGCTGTTTATATTTTTCACCCTCAGCTAAAGGTCAGCACTATATTTTTGAAAATGCTGTAAGCTATGTGTAACCAGAAGTAGTCCCCTTTCCAAAAATTATAAGCGTATAAGCTGTCAGCAGTCAATTTGATGTCTTTGCTGTCTAGGAAGTTGACTTCCAGAGCAAGTAATTTTTCTTCTTTCTTCTTGCACATTAGGATATTTGAGGTGTAAGTGTTTTCAGACCTTCTTTCTGAAGGGTAAGGCTGTGACTGAGTTATCAGGATGAAGATGCACTGCAGTTTTTATACCAAAGCAGGTGCAGTTGCCGTATCTGTGCAGTTTCCCTTTGCATCACTTTTGGCTGTTGTCTGAACAATTTTGAGTCGTGATGTTCAGTGATTCTGTATTGTGCTATCTCTAGCTCCTAGAGATGTGACTAGGTAAGAATTGTGGTCTTAGTTTCCTTGCTCCGGAAAAAATAACTACGCACATGGTTTACAATGTAGTTTGACTTAATACCAGTTACCAATGAAAGACAGGTGACAAGACTTCTAAAATTCACCAAAAAAACCCTCATCTGACCAGTTACCATATTGGAAAAGTTACACATAGGCTCTTTTTTAATGCTTGGGGTTGGAAACAATTTGTGTATGTGTATTTTAGACGTAAGGTCCACAGCATGGGCCCCTTTTCAAATGAATAGCTAGTTGTCTACATGATCCCTTTCTGGGAAAGTAATGCAAAACTTTTTTTTTTTTTTTTGTGAAGTTCAAACTTGACCAAATCACTTTCTGCAAGAAAGTTTTGGTTAAAAAAAGGCCTTGGCTTGGAATGTGTGTCGGTTCTGTGATGAAAATTCAGCTCACCGGGGTGGAAATGGGGAAGAGCTCAGGCACTATTTTCAGATTTGGGGTAATATGTTGGTAATAGTTGTGGTGATGGTTGAGCTGATATATTGGGGTCATACAGGTTCAACGATTCTGCCCGGTTAACACCAGGACGTTAATTGGTTCAGGTAACTGAACTATCAACTTTTCATGGGTTTACCTCTGCCATTTTCCCTTGTGTCATCAATCTTTTGCTTTTTTTCCTCAGTGTTTTTAAAAGGACTTAGCTTTTGTCCTGGTGCACAACAGGAAAACTTGAAAGCTTGGAAATATTAATGGAATGAAATAATTGTTTTCCTCTCAGCTCTCATATGCAATTCTTTAGTCTTGTGTTATGATAGGAGACAAATTAGAAAAGTGGGATCACTTACTGATTGCACAGAAGTTGTTTATAAGCCTGTTGGGAGATCAGAAGGTGTTACAAGAGGAAAAGACAAAAACATAAACAGCAGTGCAGCACTTTTGGCAAATAAAAAAGGTCATTCTGTTTCCTGGTCCGAGTGGCCATCCCCATCATAAACAGTTGAAAACGGTGTAACGTGTTGATTATCCCTAAACCTTCACTTCCCTTGACAACTCTTCTATTTGTATTTGTATAAAAAATCTGCATCAGATTAAAACTTTTTAATCTCTTTCATGTCGTATAGTAAATAAAATCTTTGCTGTCTTTTTAAGCGTCTTTTTCATTCTATCTGAAGTGGGCAGAACAAGATTAAAATTCTTTAATACTGCGAAATGAATTACTAATTTAATTAAATTATTACATTTTAACTACTTTTTTTTACCTAGTCAATTACCAAAATGGGTATTTTTGTTAAGTGTTTTAAGCCTCCATATTCAAATGTAAAGCATTTAATATTTTACAGTCTAGGAAATTTGCGATTGTACTTTTGTTTCAGGGATAGAATATTTTGGTAGACTTTAGTTTTGTAGAAATGTGTGTTACTTTGGCTTCTCAGATCATATAAATTGCCTAAGCATTTATGGCTTTGACAGTGCAGTGTTAAAGTCTGACAGAAATTTTCATTCTGTAATATGGCATGCACTTGTGTCTGCTTTTAGAAAATACGCATGCTCTGTATACCATATTTGATAGTAAAATTTAAACCAAAGGTAAATGCTTGGGACAGGTAAAATTAAAAGATTCAAGGAATATAACTCTTCCTGAGATGTCTGACAAAGACTGCTGCAATCTGTTACTTTATAGTAGCTTACCTCTTCTTTATAATTTAAAATTGTCATTGTAGATATCTGTGCTATTTAAATACCATTCTACGTCATGTGTAATAAAACACTTTATTTCATCTTATGTAACTAATTTTCTTTTGAAACAGATGTATTGAATATAGACTAGATGATTCCAAAGGAAAACCAGCCTTTTTTTTTTTTCCCTCCAAAAGAAGCAGACTTCAGATATCATCATTTCTCTAGATGATATCTGCAAAAATTGCAGGTTTTATGTGTTGTATTTTATAGATCTTACCCAAACAAATTACTTATTTCCTTTAGTTGAGAGCTTTGCAAGGGTAAAGATCACAAAGTCTGGTGTGGGCTAGACAAAGTTCTGGCACTTCAAAGACTAGTCACTGGTGAACCTAATTTCTAAACCTTTGCTGTCAAAACTTGGTAAAAAAAATGCTTTCTCTTTCAGAGTTTTACCAATTGCTTTTCCACATGTGCCCCCACTTTTCTCTGCTTCTGCACATGTTCTGTTAGGTTTTTTCCCCCAAGTATTTCTGATATAATAAAGTAGAACTATAGGAATTCCATAAAATACTTCCTGTTTTTTAAGGAAGCATCTACAATGTGAAATTATAAAATAAAAACATTAGAAAATTATTTAGTGTTTTTCTAAGAAATATATTAAGCATTTTTGTTTATATTCAAACATCCCTTAGCCTCCTCAGCCTGCTGTGTCTGAAAAGTTGGAAACAAACATTCATCATTCAAGTCCTGCTCCTCAGAATGCTCACTGCAGTTTTCAGTTCTTTATCCTCACAGTCCACCTGGGACTTTTCTCCCTTTTGGATTTTATTGATTGTTTTAACTGAATTACACTATCTGAAGCTTAATCATTTTATTTACTTCAGTAGATGGCGCATCTCTGTCAGGCATCCAGTGTTTCATCTACTGAGTGCCATTTTTAGCTCAAGGTCTCTTCTATAGCGATGTGATGTACTGCTTTAACTTAAATTGACATTAAAGTTCATTTGTTAAACACACAGAGGAAAAAAAATATCCATAGAAGAGTTTAAACTGATCTAGTGAAACCACTGCAAACTCTGACCTTTTATTTAACTCAGAGCAATATTTTCCAGGAAAGTCCTCTCTGTTACCCCGGGACAGTTTCACTGACCTAATTGCTAATGTAATTGTTACGCAAATGTCCTCAAAACTCTGCATGACAAAGAACTGGAAGCCATACACGTATCCAATATTAATAGATTGCTTACATGACTACACATCCATGAGTACTCTTTCATGCCCCTGATTTTACCTCCTTTTGCCACCTGAAAGGCCTAAGGAACTAAGAATTCAAGGAACTAAGAATTTAGAGGGGACAGGAGACTGCTGATCATGCAGAGCAATTATGTTAGAATTAAGATTTATAAAGAAATTACAGTACTATATTACCTTCACTGTGTTAATTATAGAATCATAGAACCATAGAATGGTTAGGGTTGGAAGGGACCTTAAAGATCATCTAGTTCCAACCCCCCTGCCATGGGCAGGGAAGTCCTCCACTACACCAGGTTGCCCAAAGCCTCATCTAACCTGGCCTTGAACACTTCCAGGGATGGGGCATCTACAACTTCTCTGGGCAACCTGTTCCACTGCCTCACCACCCTCAATGTAAAAAATTTTTTCCTTTAAAATCTGATCGAAATCTCCCCTCTTTCAGTTTAAAGCTTTTGCCCCTTGTCCTATCACTACACACCCTTGTAAAAAGTCCCTCTCCAGCTTTCCTGTAGGTCCCCTTTAGGTACTGGAAAGCTGCTATAAGATCACCCTGGAGCCTTCTCTTCTCCAGGCTGAACAGCCCCAACTCTCTCAGCCTGTCTTCATAGCAGAGGTGCTCCAGCCCTTGGATCATTTTTGTGGCCCTCCTCTGGACCCACTCCAGCAGCTCCATGTCCTTCTTGTGTTGGGGACTCCAGAGCTGAACACAGTATTCCAGGTGGGGTCTCACGAGAGCAGAGTAGAGGGGCAGAATCACTTCCCTCAACCTGCTGGCCACGCTTCTTTGGATGCAGCCCAGGACACGGTTGGCTTTCTGGGCTGCAAGTGCACATTGCCCAGAAAGTGCACATCTAGTACCTCAAGGGGGCCTACAGGAAAGATGGGGAGAGGCTATTCAGGAGGGCCAGTTGTGATAGGACAAGGGGTAATGGTTTTAAAATAGAGGGAGGTAGATTCAGATTGGATATTAGGAAAAAATTTTTTACCATGAGAGTTGTAGAACACTGGAACAGGTTGCCCAGAGAGGTGTTGGATGCTCCATCCCTGGAGACATTCAAGGCCAGGTTGGACGAGGCCCTGAGCAACCTGATCTAGTTGGAGATATCCCTGTTCCTTGCAGCGGGGTTGGACTAGATGACCTTTGAAGGTCCCTTCCAGCCCTAACCATTCTATGATTCTATGATTGCTGGCTCATGTTGAGCTTCTCATCCACCAGCACTCCCAAGTCCTTTTCCTCAGGGCTCCTCTCAATCCATTCTCCGCCCAGCCTGTATTGTGCTTGGAGTTGCCCTGACCCACGTGCAGGACCTTGCACTTGGCCTTGTTGAACTTCATGAGGTTCTCACAGGCCCACCTCTCCAGCCTGTCAAGTTCCCTCTGGATGGCATCCCTTCCCTCCAGCATGTCCACAACACCACACAACTTGGTGTCATCTGCAAACTTGCTGAGGGTGCACTTGATCCCACTGTCCATGTCTCCAACAAAGATGTTAAATAGCACTGGTCCCAGTACTGACCCCTGAGGAACACCACTCGTCACTGGCCTCCACGTGGACATTGAACCATTGACCACAACTCTTTGAGTGCGACCATCCAGCCAATTCCTTATCCACCGAGTGGTCCATCCATCAAAACCATGTCTTTCCAGTTTAGAGACAAGGATGTGGAAACAAAGAATGAAATTATGGCATGTTGAAGTGAGCAACAAAATGCTCATTCATTTCAACTGAGCCAAGATTTCACCTGAAGGACTTTCTTCCTGTGAGATACTCAGATCTGTAAATGATGCAATGTTCATAAAAAAAAAGGGCAAGTAATAAATGTCACTATTAACTAGCCTTTAAAATAGCATATTTACCAGCTAGATTAACTTTTTAACACACGGTATGCCTAGGTAGCACTTTATAGTCATCCTACCTTCTTTTCTTGTGCTGTATTGGGAAGTGTTAAGGTGTAGATTCCACTCGTTGTCAGTCCAGATTTGAAAGCTTCAGCACAGTCTTTGAAGCTGATTTGCTCCTCTTTAGCTATGAAGTTGTTCTTAGCTGCTAAAAATACAATAGAAATTGAAGGTGTTAAGAGGAGATGAATAAAAGTTACTATGAAGCAATTAATGATGTAATCAGCTTAAAGCTTTGTGAAAAATATGCCTGGTCCTAAAAGAAATGACAGATCAAGGTATTAATTATGTGTGTTGCTACTTTATATTATTTAGAGGCACTATTTTGATATGAGCGTGGTTCCTTGATAGGTTGAAAAGTGATGACATTAATATGTTGAATAAGAAAACTTAGGATCTAGCATCTCATTCAGTTGAACAGTTTCTGCTTCCATTCATTGCCTTTGCTGCACTCTTACATGCATTACAACCTCTGCACACATTAACTACTATTATAAACATATCTTAACTATCAACTGATTATATTAATAATGACCTTTGGCCGGTACTCTGAAATTGTGAAATCTAACATAAGAATTATGAAATCTTTTATAATACAGCTGACTGGAGTAACTACTCTTACAAAGTTTTTGCCCCTGTGCTGAGCAGGAACAGCTTTGTATGTACCAAGCTGAAACTTGGTAGCTCAGCCCAACACACCAAGGAAACATCCCTTCTGGAATTCATTTGTGTAAAAAATACATTTTAATATGCCTAAGCCTTCTTGTTTTACAGAACAATCTAAAGCTCATCTTTTTGTTCAGTTCTTTATTAACTATGGAGGTTGGAATTTCCTGGCATTTCGCCAGCTGACTGATATTTCATATTTGACCCTTCTGGGGTTGGTTCTGTGTATTTTCCTTTTTAATTTAATCTAACAAGCACAGACAGTTAGTACAAAGTTTTAGGTGCCATGTAAATATATGCTTATATTACAATTGCTTATTATGTTGGTTTTAGCTTGCTTATTTGTTATCAATTTACATGCTTTGCCTTAAATATAAAAATAACACGTTCAGTGTTTTAATTGCTTTTCCACACTCTATTGTTTGTATACTGTCTTAGAAGCTTTCCCTGCTAATTTTGTCTTTTTGGCAAACATTCATTATTTTTTCCACTCTGGGTTTAACAGTGTTGTAGCCAACATGACTTTGACTTGTTTACTTATTTGTGCACTAGCATAGCAGATAATATCAGCAGGAACTTGTACGGCCTTGGTAATGGTATTTAAGGGAATAGTGTCAGTTATTCAGGCAAAAAATTGAGGATTTACTTTGTTTAGAAAAATCTACAACATCATATTATTTAGGACACTACTGAAAGCGAGGACTTCCGAACACCCTTTTTCTTTTTTGTGATCCAACTTACAGTAATGTAGCATGGTCCATCTGTACTGTCCTTGAAGTTGTAACAACAGTTGTAACAATTTATTTTAAAATTTTCCTAGTATTTAATTTTAAATCCTTTTTTTAGAGGTTCTACATGCTTGTGTGTTTCCAGCCCTAAGAACTTTACTGGCAAACGTGTCAGATTCTTTACTCTTTTATATAGAACAGCTATTCCTTCTTAATTTGTCAAAGTTCCATATCAGACAGGAAATCCAAGGTAAGGAATTTGTTCATTTGTTTAAATCCTGTTTAGCCATAACTTTGAGTTTATGGTTTGTGTGGATTTTTTATGGAGCATGTGAATCTACATAAATTTGGAATCTATGATCGGTGGCTATGATTTGTTGCAGGGCTGTCAGGCATCTAGGGGTGAGATTATTGCCTATAAAATTTGCTAGGCTGAGGGATTTTTAGGATGAACAGGAAAGCTTCAGTGAAAGACTGGAGGACTCTTGGGAGTACCTGCTGCCCTGGGCTGGTGCTTTCTGTTGTCTGGGGCATACGTAGGTGCTAAAAACTGGGTCAGTGCTGATTCCTTTGCCTTTAATAACCACCCTAATTTGACCTTTCTTTAATCAACTCTGTGTGCATAGACCAATGAGAGGTGGCAGAAGGAACTTTTGTGAGCCAGGAAGAAAAGCTACAGGCCTACATCATGCAGTCTAACCTAGATCAAGAGAGTGTGTATTGTGAGATGAATGAGTGCCATGTAAGATGATACTTGGCATCTCTGTATTTTGTTGAACCACTGGAGAAGTGTGCAGGCAA
Source organism: Tauraco erythrolophus (assembly GCF_009769465.1). Taxonomy (NCBI): domain Eukaryota; kingdom Metazoa; phylum Chordata; class Aves; order Musophagiformes; family Musophagidae; genus Tauraco; species Tauraco erythrolophus. The sequence continues at coordinate 46,356,431 of NC_141466.1, read as the reverse complement.
ACCAATATAAACCATAGAAGTTGAGCAAAATGTTGAAAAGAAACCACATAAATGTTCTGGTTGTTTCCACTCCCCCCCTCCATAAAAAATAGGTTAGTTAAGTCAGATGCAGAATTTAAGGCAAAAAAATACATAATTTTGAGAAGCAGAAGCATGAGGAAACTGATTGTTAAGACTTTTGTAGATAATAATGTACACAAACTAGGGAATGTCACTCAAATGATAAAGATGTCTGCTTTTACTTACAGTTTGGTGTAGATATCATAGTAAGCAAGTTATGAACAGTCTCCATCAGATCATGTTGCTGTTTTTGCAGAACTGAGTTGTTTACTGTAGCTGTAACTAACTGCTTTTCCAGTTCTTCTATAATAGAATTCTGTCTGGCTACTAGGACTTGAAGCTGATCTTTTTCATCTTTTATTGACTTCAGCTGAAGTGTGTGCTTGTCTTCCATCTCAAGAACTCTTTTTTCTAGAAAGCTAAATAAAAGATTACAGTTAGGCTTTCAAAAAGCAATTGTGAGCTGATGTAAAGAGAATCAAGCCCATTGCAGAAGTTTAGTTTTTCGTAAGTACTCAACTTCATTCTCTGATGCCATGCATGCAGTAGAAAGCTAAACGAAAGCTGAATTTAGTTTTATATGCTTTAATTTATTATATAACCATTAGTACATTAATAAACAACATTATTGAGTGTAGTCTCTATTGCAGACTTTTGAAGTGTTAACAATTGGGTGTTTGATAATTCAATGTTATGAAAGGAAACATGTAGTTTGGTCTTGAAAAAAGTATAGTAGTGCTAGAAGTACAAGGTGTTTAAAATGGAGACCCAAGGTAACCATTACTTATGACTTGAATACCGTTCTCTGACAGGTTAGGCATATTAGTGAGAGATTTCATGTTTTTATCGTATTAAAAGATGAAACTTATTTAAAGATGAACCTATGAACTTTTCAAATGTCCTGTAATTATAATAAAAATATATACTTAAAGAAATGTTACACTGCTAAGACAGGGAAACATGCAAATAGTTTCTCAAAGATGTGTTATCCATCTCTAGTTCTGGAGCTGGCATGAGTAGGTGACTGGCAGGAAAATTATTTCATTAGATGCAGAGTCTGATGAAAGATGCAGAGTCTGAGAAAGCTCATGTTAAAAGATGGATGGCCGGAAGGAAGAAGTTCACCTAAAATCCATTACTGTTACTAAAAAGAATCCTGAACCTTATAATTATGTTTCAAGCAGATTAGCTCGATGTCAGATTGTCTTTTGTTAGGTGAGAAATAATGCTTTTTTGTTTACGTGGGTTTTACAAGAATAGTCTACAGTCTGCTGAGTTCAACACAAAAAAAAAGTGACATTTTAAAATTCAGTATTTACTTTGCTTTCCATTTGATGAGGATGCTTGTTTTTATTATGCTGGTAGATAAAACCTTTAGGGAGCATATATAAATGTAGTAGAGTAGCGAACAAAAATGTCAAAACATGTCTCCTGTTTTTTTAAAGCTGATTCTTTTAAAATAAAAAGCACTTTGCACATATGGTTCTCATTGAAAAACATGGCTTTGAAGGAGAAAACTTACTGTTATTGCTGCTTTTAGATTTCTCTGTAAACTGTTTCTTGCCAAAAGTAAAATAAGACCCTGGTGATATGAAAATGAAACTAGCTGAAGAAAGGTACGAGCCTTTGGACAACAGCTGAGTACAAGAATGGACAGGAGTAATAGTTGGATATTGGTCTGAATTTCAAAAGATCGACTAGTAAGGAATGTTGAATATGAATAATATTTGGCTTTTCTCACCAGGTTAGAAAAAAAATGTAGTGATGACATGATTGTTTATCAGGATATCTGTGTACTACATGAAAATAAAATTTGAGAGATGTGGTTGCACTGGCTTAGTTTGAGTCAGTCTACATAATCCATAACTTAATCTGGATACATCTAGAGAATATGAATTAGCCACAAGTGAGATACTGAGAAGTATTTTAGTTTTAACCTTAAGTTCCTCATATAAAGAAGAACTTTAGATAGCAAAGAATTATATATAAACAGAACACCAGAAGAATAAATCTGCATGATTCTCTAGGCCTTTAATAATATATGACCTTTTTAATGAGCATAGCTGAGGTGAGGAGCCTCTGTACAAGGCCTTAATTTCCTACTTGCGTACGTTTGTTTCTAAAACCATTAGCAGGTCATGTAGCATTTTATTGGATTGATAGGCAAACTTACCTGTTTTTTTTCTTGTAATTTAGTTATCTCGTTGGTCTGATCTGAAATCTGTCTTTCTAGTTTGTTTGTTGAAAGAGAGTGTTCCAAAGCTGAAGTTCAAGTCTGGTTGTCTGGTTTAATACCTAAATAAAATTTACAAAAATATTTGAAAATCAAGACACTTCTTTTAAATAAATTGTAATTTCTTTATGTTGTGAAATCATACAAATCTCTACTTAAGCCTGTAATTTAAAAAATATTCCTGAACACTTAATTTAGGCAGAAATGCTGTCATAGAATTAGAATGAAGAAGAATATACAGAGTTGCACTAATTTTGTTCTTACACTACCATATATCATTGGGAATATTTCATTAGTATGCTATGTTTCTGATCAATGTTACTGTGTGCTTTAGTTTTGCTGTCATACCTTATACCTTCCCCTCTGTTATGATATTATGTCATTACTGGAATTATTATGGTTGTTGTTCAGAGAATAATAAGTAGAGTTCATTTTTCAATCTGGTATAGAAAGAAGGCACTTTGCATATCTCTTACTGGTCAAAAATCTTGGCCCAGTCCTGAAATTGCTAGATAATTCCTTTTTAGCTATTTTCCTTAATCCCAAATTATATTTTAAAGTGTTTATCATGTGAATCACACTTTTGTTGATTCATTCCTTGCATTTTAATGTTACCTTTCTATATGTATGGTTTACTATCTAAATATTTGCAACTTTAAATGAAGAAAGGCAGCTGTTAGGAAATGTGGAAGATACTTTTTGGTTTGTATCGGATTGCATTACTTTAAGGCATGTTTTCTAGAAATATTTTCTCATTGTTTTAGAACAGCTTTTTTTTAATTCAGCAGAATTTGGCTTTCCTTGGCAGGAAGAATTGATTACTCATGTCCTTCATGTTAAACAGTCATTCAGGACATGATTTCACACTTAAGTGCAATTGAAAACTACTGCCAAAAGTAAGTGTCCTTGAGAGAGTAATTGTTTGGTTTAATTTCCTTATGTTGTTAATTAAGCCCTTAACCCAGTCACCAGTAATTTCAAGCAGAGGAGGAAAGTTACAGTGATGATTTTCTTCCTCTGAGCAGAAAATTGAATAATTTCCATAAAGCCATTACTGTGAATGAATAAATACATTCTTTCAACATGTTCAAAACAGTGGGCTCCTGAATAATGCAATCAGAAAGTTGAATTCAGTACGCCTATGAGCTGTGAACTATCAGTTTATCAAAGAGTTCACAAAGTCTTGATTAGGTTAAAAAATGTAATTTAATTCACTGGTTGAATTCTACAGATAGTAAAATGTCTAACAAGGATTTTAAGTTTTGCATGCTGTTTATGTTATAGAAAATGTTATATTCATTATTTGTTTTGGGAATTGTACATCAGAATTTTCCTGCCGTGTTAGCAAAACTACAAATACATACTATTCTACATACATTAATTAGACTTGTCCTTATAACATATTAAAATCTGCATTCTATTTCACAGACTGTCTTATTGTAGTTAATGCTTTTCAATTAAAGCAATAATTAAAGTTAAACTCCTCTTTTTTGTTTGAAATAATTTAGAGAATAATGTGAACAGTAGGCAAATTTACTTCTGTGTGAATATACTTTTCTAGTAGCCTCCACATAATTCCTTTTTCTTGATTCATCTCTGATTAATTTATCCCCATTAAAGAACAATAACATGCATTGTGCTGGAAATGAACTATTATCCCACTTACAGCATCTGTGAAAACATTCGTTAAAAAGACACATTTTTCCTGATAAGAAGTTTTAAAAAGTACAAAGAAAAAATAGGTGTAAAAAAAGGAATTAGCTTGGTAAATGGAACAAAGGCAGTTTGAAGGAACTCTTGATTAGCTAAGATCTGGAGGTGAGAGATAGATAATCAACAGATAGTCAGTAAAGGTTGTATAAAAGCATACCAGTACCCAACTGATGCTCGGATATAGTAGTTTTAAGTACATGATCTTTGAAGATGAATGTAACGATTGTCTTGCTGGACATACTTCAACTCCTGCTGTAATGGAAGTCTTTCAAGTGACAACAGTGGGCTTGAGATGGAACTATGTGTTACCAAATACTGACATTTCCTTAAGCTGCATAGAGCTGTTCATTATAGTGATTGACTTCTAATCGTTGAACTGAATAGTGTAACACTAATCTGTGTTAAGTGTATAGTTGTAGGTGTTTGGGAAGCAGAAGTATTTTTAGGGTGAAATTCTTTACTTACTTGTGTCTTCAACATCTGTTAATTTGCGGGTCTGTTCAGCTGTTTGATTTAGTAAGTTTGTGCCTATTTCAATCATTACTGCAGTCTGGTTCTGCACTGCAGTTTGCTGGATCTCTACCATTTCTTTCTTCATACTGTCTTGGATGTAATTCTCAAGCTACATGGGAAAGGAAAGAGAGAAGATAGTTGCATTCTTTAAATGTTGGAAGGGGAGGATAGTACAGTAAGCCTGCTGGCTGCCTCACTAAACAAATTTTGTTCTTTGTCCTCGTCTATTATGCATTTATATGAAGCTTCCCAACGTTAAGTTCTGTGAGAGGAAGGACAAATATGACAAGGAAAGTGGGGCCACCCGTTTTCTAAAGGCAGGAACAGAGATTTGGAGAAGGTATGCAGAAGGCACGGCAATGAGAATGCTTGCGGGCACTTGGAAGCTTTTCTGCCTTAGTGCTCCCACCATTGTAATCACCAGAGGAGCTTCACTAGCTTTGGCAGCGATGGGAATTTTTAGAAGACAAAAGCTTAGCTTCCTGTATCTAGTGTTAAATATTTTCAAAAGCATTTTTTCATCACATGACTAGAAGTCAGAGAAGAGGTCAGATGTCCTTTAACACTGTTATGTGCGCATTTTTATCAGAGAGAATTTCAAATAAGACATGAAACAGCAGGAAAACTTATAAATACTTTAAATGCTTAATATTTAGGAATGCAAAAACTGTTCTAAATACTTGATTCTGAAGTCATTTCTGTTTCTAAACTAATAAAGCTTTTTTGGTAGTCATTTTATAACAGAGAAGACTGCTTTCAAGGAAAGCAAGGAGAAAATAAGTAGCAAGGAGCAAATTCAAGTAACCTTTCATGAAGTCTTTCTTTCCATGTGTCTGGATTATCCAAAAGGAGTCTGATTTTTCTCCGTGCTTCTTTACGGTCGTTTTCTCAATAACTTTGCAAATATTTCATATTTCATGAGCCATTGCTTATGTTTCAACTCTTAAAAATCAAGGCCATGTGATTTCTTTTTTTTCATTGACTGGTGAAATTTCTAGAAACTTCTAGACTCAAACTTCTACTTCACTCCAACATTGTTTTAGCAAGAGAACTATAATAATTTTTGAGCTTCACGCTGTACCTACAAAGAGTATACTAGCTAATAACAAATAGCTAGTGTCATTAAGCACAAATCATAAAACATCACGAATTCCTAATCTAAGGAAATGGTAAACAAGTTGATATCTTGATTTTTTTAAAATATTATTTTGATAATGCTATCTTGATATGAATAATGGTGTGTAGTGAGGAGGAGCTTTGAAGATTATTGTATAGCTACTTCCATATCACTGAGGAAAAAGCAGCTTATGGTTTAATATTCTATCAAACCACTGTTCAGATATAGCCATTCCACTTCTGACCAGCTGAAGATCAATTAGCAGATCTATCACCTTGGAATGTTTCCCCGTGAGCAAGGATTGGATTTTTTTTTTTCTGACTTCACAGTTGGTGTCAAATGAAGCAAGCAAGGTGTATTAGGAAGTTAAAACCTCTAAAACTGGAAGTATATTCTTAGTTTGAAGTAAGCATTGTTTCTTCTTGTCTAGTGTGACCAAACTTTCAAAGCAGTATTTGTTTGTTCACTCCATTCTCCCCCATGCGGCTTGTGGACTGCAATGCACAACAGAGACTTCAGATCTAGCACAAGCTTTGACCCTCATCTACTATACTGCTGCAATAAGTGTACTTACTTCACAGGTGTACCAGAAGGATTTAAGAATAGCCTTTAGACAGCCTTTAGATGCTCTTTGCATAATAACCTTTTTGAATACTAAATAAGCATACAACCGATTGGGTTTTGGCACGATAACCTAACACGGATACCTTGAATTGCCATTGCATTATGGCAATTAAGACTTGTTCTCTATTCACAGGATCAGTTCTTGAGTGTTAACCTTTTGCTCCTAGATATTCCTCCTTTTCAAAAGCTTCCCCATGCAGAGACGAATCTAATTTAACCAAACATGTTGGAATTTTTTTAAAATCTTTGGTGACATCTTTTAGGTCAACTTCTTTTCTGCTGAACTAAGATCAGCAGCTTTTAATTGTGTAGTAAGGGTAAGACATTTTTGATCCTTGATGATTAGGCTATAAGATGTTGGAGTATAGTGATAATTTAACTTAAAAAGCAGTGCAAGATGATATTTAGTGCACCGTAGCCCAAGGAGATGTGCAAAATTCTGAAGGCTTTTATATAGATAAAAAGAAGTAATTTTTCACTAAAGTTAGATGCTGCTCCATGAAGACCAAGAAACAGCAATTAATATGTGTCCCTCTGAAAGGGCCAGACATCTGGAGATTAAACAATTTCTATGAGTCTAAATTAACTTTAGCAACTGAAGCTGGAGAACTGGACATCATTATAGACAACTTGGAAAAGACCTTTGCTCAAATGCACCTTTGTTAAAAGAAAATAAAGGGAGATCTCCAGAATGCATTTTATTTACCTCAGTACCACAGTCAAGTATTGTAATGGCTTTATAAAATCATAGACCTGTTTAGGTTGGAAAGACCTGTAAGATCATCAAGCCATATCCATCATATCAAGTATATGGTCTTGCCTGGCAGACTGAACGCACATCAGCAGTTAGAAGGGACACTGGGAAAAACAAAGGACATGCAGAGAAAAAAGGAGAGAGACATCTCAGGTATCAGAAAGCTAACATATGAGAAAGTATTGAAAATATTGTTATCTATCTTCTTTATTTAGAAAAAAGACCCACAAAAAAAAAAAAGGCAATAAACAGATGAACAAAGAAAGACCAAGCAAGAGCTTTGATTCTTTCATAAAATAATTGCGGATATTAAACCTCATTCTTCAAGGCTGGTTCCTTATTCACTAGAGAGAGATCAGAATGAGAATCTGAGCAAAGTAATCTCTGCAAATAGGATTACCGAACTGCATGACTTCTTTGAAAATGTTATCACTGAGTTATTCCAAACCACAGTACTAGAAAAGGAGTTAATTCTGGGCTTAAAGGTAAGGTAAACATTTTACGGTAGGCTTAGGCAATTACCCTGTTAAAACACACAGCTGTAAGGTTGCTGAGATTACAGTACGCAAAACCTGTGATTACAATTTAAGGCATCTGGTGGTTCTGGTTGCCAGATTTTATTCCCCTTGTCACTGTGCTTGCAACCTTAGGAAGCAGTTTTGTTTGGACACACAGATCTGCATTTTTATAATTTACCATATTTGAATATCTGTAAGTATAAGCCTATCTCCAAGTATCTAATGTCTTTCAAATAATATCTCATTTATGTGATGTATTCTAAACCATTGAAGTATCCTCTTGACTCCAGTTTAACAGTTTGTCTTCACATCTGTTTTCAACTTCCAAAATATTAAATAACTAACTTAGAGAATATGCTATTTGTGCTTACTCAAAAGCATGAAATATGAACATCAAAAGGGATTCGTTTTAAGACTTAAAGGCAGTTTCATGATCTGGCTCGTTTATTCTAATTTAGAGCAACATGAAGCATCAAAACGATATTGACCTATTAAGTGGCTTTGCAGCTTCTGTGGGTTTTTTCCCCTGAAAATTTAAAGCATGATTAGATTACATAAATCCCTTCTGTTCTTTCCTTCATATTCACTAATCCTCTCTCACTTTTGTGCATTCTCTGCATGTCCTGACCTGAACCAAGATATGCACTCATCCCTCTTTGCTTAGATTCCCCTCTCTCTTCATCATACAACTCAACACTGTAGAAAGTGAGACTTTTTACAATTACGGTTCATAATTTTTTTTAGTGGCAAGTGCTTACTTTCATATTTCTTCAAAGATGAATAAAAGAATTACTTTCATACAAAACGCCATCATCTCCCACTGACGTGAGCAAGAGCAGAATGTGTTCCCATTGCATACTCTGGGAAAGTGAGGAGGGGCGGGGAAGAACTTTTTCAATACAGGCTCCAGCTAAGGCAGCCAAAACTGAGCTTCATTGACAACACCAAGGATTAGCAGCCATTTTGCAAGACTGCAGTTCTTTGTGGCACGCTGCTTTGTAGAGTTCTATTCATCAGCTCCTGCCAAGGAGCCTCCTTCCTTTATAAGCAATAGCACACTCAGAATTTCTGAAGGGGGGAGAATAGCTTGGGTCATTTACAAGAGAGAAGGGCACAGCAATGAAACGCTTCAGTCCCCATCCATGAGTTCAGAAGCTTGGCAGTTGGGTTTGAACAGCATGTCTGTCTGCTACAATATTTTGCTCAAATTTGGATAGTGCAGCAGGGATTATTTGCCAGATTTCTCCTGTACCACATGGCTAATTATAGAAGATAATTTTTAATCTCTTTTCAATTCAGTTAATAGCTGGTGTATGACTTAAGCGTTCATGTGTGTTAACCTTGATTACTTGATTCTTGTTTTGGACAAGGTAATTGCCAAAACCTAATAGCTGACTGTTAGTGATGCATTTTTTCAGAAATTCCGCTTTTGAGAGAGTAAGTCAATCAATGAATCCTATCTTAAGGACATTGCAGGGGAGAGGGAAAGTGGTATTAATACAGTCAGATTTGAAAGAAGGAATAGTTGATGGCATTTCAGTGATTCTTTGTGGGATTTTTTTCATGAAACACTCAACTTTTTGTGTAAGACTGGCTGCCATGTTTTCTTGAAGAAAATAAATATAAAAATGACAGCACAGATGGGAAAAAGCATGTCTCAAAGTATGCTTAAATTGCAAAAACAGCTGGGAAAATTGAAAAAAAACAATTTACAATTAAGGTTTGTAATATAGTTATGGTAATGCATTTTTAGAGACAAAATTCTGTAAGGTCATCAATTTGAGGCTGTCATGCTTTATTACTTCAAATCATATAAAATCATAAAATTTGATGAAAATACTTTAGCTAAGTTGCCAAAAGAACAAGACAGATCAATCATGTTGGAGCACATTCCAAAACATTGCTTTTATAGCCAAGATTGTCTTTTTTTTTTTAAGCTTTAAATTGGCAAAAAAGAAAAAGACAACATGTAGAGTATTCATTAACAGAAATTTGTTTTCTAACCATCAGCACAGATAGCATTAATCCGTTATGAAGGGTTGCCAATACTTATTTAAATGAAGAGCCTTTCTGTATAGTTTGTGTCCATATTGCAGAACAATCTTCCAAATAATCAACAACTCAGGATAGATTTGTGAAAGGCAGGTCCTGCTTGACTAACCCGATCTCCTCCTATGACAAGGTGATCTGCTTAGTGGATGAGAAAAGGCTGTGGACGTTGCGTACCTAGACTTCAGGAAAGCCTTTGACACCATTTCTCACAGTGTTTTCCTGGAGAAACTGGTTGCTCATGGCTTGATGGGCATACTCTTCGCTGGGTAAAAAACTGGCTGGACGGAAGAGTTGTGGTGAATGGCGTTAAATCCAGTTGGTGGCTGGTCACAAGGGCTGTCCCCCAGGGCTCAGTATTGGAGCTATTTTAGTTTAATATCTTTATCAATGATCTGGACAAGGGGATCAAGTGCACCCTCAGTAGTTTGCAGACAACACCAAGTTGGGTGGCAATGTTGATCTGCTTGAGGGTAAGAAGGCTCTACAGAGGGATCTGGACAGGCTGGATCGATGGGCTGAGGCCAGTTGTATGAGGTTCAATAAGGCTCAGTGCTGGGTCCTGAACTTGGGTCACAACAACCCCGTGTAACACTACAGGCTTGGGGAAGAGTGGCTGGAAAGCTGCCTGGCAGAAAAGTACCTGGAGTATTGGTCAACAGCTGGCTGAATATGAGCCAGCAGTATGCTCAGGTGGCAAAGATGGCCAATAGCATCCTAGCTTGTATCAGAAATAGTGTGGCCAGCAGCACTAAGGATGTGATTGTCTCCCTAGACTCCACAGGGGGACAAATACTCAAATACTGTTTTCAGATTTGGGCCCCTCACTACAAGAAAGACATTGAGGTGCTGGAGTGTGTCCAAAGAAGGGCAGCAAAGCTGGTGAAGGGTCTAGAGCACAAGTCTTATGAGGAGCAGCTGAGAGAACTGGGGTTGTTTAGCCTGGAGAAAAGAAGGCTGAGGGGAGACCTTATGACTCTCTGCAACTACCTGAAAGGAGGTTGTAACCAGGTGGATGTTGGTCTCTTCTCCCAAGTAACAAGCAACAGGACAAGAGGAAATGGCCTCAAGTTGCACCAGGGGAAGGTTTAGATTGGATATGAGGAAAATTTCTTCACTGAAAGTGTTGGCAAGCACTGGAACAGGCTGCCCGGGGAAGTGGTTAAGTCACCATCCCTGGAGGTATTTAAAAGATGTGTAGATGTGGTGCTTGGGGACATGTCTTAGTAGTGGACTTGGCAGTACTAGTTTAATGGCTGGACTTGATGATCTTAAGGGTCTCTTCCAACTTAAATGATTCTATTTTATTTGTGCATTTTGTAGACACTTTAACTTACAATTTTTTCATTTAAAGTTATAAATGAGATCTTGATTTTGTTCTTTGCTGCCAAATGCTTAAACTATACTAATTAAACAGTCATGTTCCTGGCAGCTTTTATAGCTACATGAACATATACATCCCTTCTTTGCCAAATGCTACCCCCATATAAGTGGTACAAATAGTACTGGCTGCTAGTTTAGTTCAGTTATTGGAGCAGCCTTTCCAAATAAAGTTCAGTGAATTTCTTAATGTTTATAATCTGATTCTGTCAAGTGTAACATTTATTTCCAGAGGTAATGTTAATCATGAGTTTCTACACAGTGCTGTGTTCCCTAGAAGAGGTAAGTAGATGGCTGGAGCTGCATGATCCTTTGTAACCAGCCCTAAGATCATTGGTATCTATCAAGATCTTTTTCCTTAAATAGTATGAATTACTAGACTAAGCAATTTACCACCTTCAGGGAATTCATCTGTAAGTTTGAGAGAAATCTAAAAGCACTGTTTATAGGCGTTCTCAAAACTTGTCTATTGAAATCTGAAGATAATCCTTATTCTTACAATAAGGCATCCATTCTAAAACTGTACCTGCTGGGAGATTTAGCAAAGAGGTCAAAGTTTATCTGCAGTCCTATCTCTATAGCCCTGTATTTAAATCAGCAGATTCATTGCATGAAAAATATCATTAGCCCCATAAACTTAGCAACTGCTATGTGTGAATACTCTATGAAGCTCATCTGCATTTGGGTTATTCATTCTAACAGCCACATCATACGTCCCCATGCCCCAGCCCCATGTTCCTGCTCCCTTCCTTGCACCAGCTCTTACATTTGTCATTCGACTTTCAACTAAACCTGGAGGCACTAACATAAAAGAAAACAAGGGGCAATTTCCTGTCAAGTTTGTGGACTGTGGATCTCTTCTAGATGTCAAAACTGTTGCTAAGATAACTCTGGCTGTTGATAGTGTAGAAAAGTTCTTTTAAGGGGTAACATGATTTAAAGTTATATACTAGAGTTTTAAATACAGACTTTGACTAATATTCTCTTAAGGATATCAGTGCATATGAGGGTCATTATCTTTCTCTGATTGCAGTGGCGAATGATTGTTCTCCTGCCATTAATTCAAAGTATTAGATCCTTCACATTCTTCATGTTCTTGGCAGCAGCGGTCTGATAAATATGGAATAATTTAACTAAAACTAGCTTTTTCATATTTTCAAGGGAGAAAACCAAAGAATATGCATAAGGTTTCCATGAGAAATGGCTATTTCTATTCAGACCTTGATTGTGCTTTGTTATTAATTTACAAAATAGTTAAAAAGAACTTGCAGAAGTATTGAACAGCTTGTATTACAATAGGTATTGCATGCTTAGTCATCTAATGTAGATACAGAGAAAATTGCTGAGATAATGACATGTTTCTAGTATTTTTCCTCTAATTTTTATCTTGAATTTCCACAAGTGGAGTAGATCCAGTCAAAAACCTAGCAACAGAAAATACAACATTTACAGCTAGGCATTTTTTAAACATGAATTGAAGCTACAGTGCTTGACATATATTAAGCTGTCAAAAGATTTTTGAGTTACTGTTCTTACATCCCTACTGAAAATGTCCTGTGCTTTATTGAAAACTTATCTTTGTGAATTTAAACCAAGGAACTGAATTAGTCCTTCCAATGCCTATGGTCACCATCCTGACATTTTGTTCCCTAAGATGTTTAGTTTTTGCACAAAAGTGAGCAAGATGGAAAATGAACTTAAGCATCTATATTGGATTTAATTTAGTTCTAGTGACAGGGTAAAATAAGAAAAACACTGCTGAGTCTCATCAGTTCTTTTTCTGAATACTTCTTCAGAGTACAGATGAGACCTTTCTACTTCTCATACTTAGATGTCTTGAGTTATCTTTAACCCAGTAATGCTTGGTCTTAGTTGCCTGCCCTTGCTTCAGAGTGGCAGTGTTTTTTGGATTGTGGCCATGTCTGGTTTATTCATGAGTCATCTGAAGTAGAATTTAATCCATAATTTGAAACATTTTTTTCAAACTCTGTGCCAATGTGCAACTGTCACATTGTAGAAGGTCATCCATATATGCCACAGAATCGTTAAAATTCCGATTCACAGAAACATTTTTGTATATAAAGACATAAAATATAGTTTTGTCAAAGACAAACAGACCTCACTTACAATTAAAATACTAATATTTAAATAGTTTATTTATGGTATAATTGAAGTCTCACTCTAGGAAGTTTTCTTGGGATGAAACTATCTTCTTGGAACCTATTGAACATGGATAACAGTGAAAAGTAAGGTAGTCTTTATAAAAAGAAGAAAACAGTGTCATTAAATATGTGAACACAACAATTTCATCACAGCAGTTCATACAGGCAATATGCCACACATGCTGCTTAATGCACATGCATGTAATGAATGGAGCACAATATTGCCTGGCTCTCCATGTGTGCTTATATTTATATTGGTGTAATGAAGACAAATACTATAAAACCTCCAATTTTGCAGACAGCTTTGTTCTCTTTAAAATAGCTTTTCATACTTTTTTTCACAGTCTATCAATGTTGCTACTGCTTAAAGTTAGAATAAAAATGGAAGAATCACTATCCCTTCCAAGGTCCATTTATCTAAGGAAACACATTTTAAGGGCATTGCATCAATCTCCATCAATCAGACCTTAAGCTATTTTAAATCAGCTTTTAATAAAATAATATACTTCTCTATGTTTTCTGAAAGTCAGTTATCACTTTCAGTAGCTTGTAACTTTTGGAAAAAATTGGTACACTGCAGAAGGAAAAAGCAATCATGTCTGGAAAAGAGACATTTTAAATTGCCTTTTTTTTTCTTTTTTTCTTTTCCTGGGGCAGGAAGTCCCTATGGACTATGTGTTGTTTTCTCAAGGGAGGGGAAAAAATCTTTTGGGAATGTATATGGGAATGCTTGAGATGTCTCTACACTATTAGCTTCTTACATGCCCCATCGAGCATGTCTGCCTGTCCAGACCTCCAGCTAAGATTTTTCTCTTATCTCATTCTCCTGTCAGCAAACAAAAGGTTGAAAGTAACATCATAAATGAATACTAGCTGAAGTGAGCTGTGATTTATTGGAAATATTCAAACTGAAATTGTGTAATAAAATACTAAAGGTTTAAATGCTAACTCTTAAAAAGTAAATCCAGGACTTTAAAGTAAATTACACGAAGGATATGGTTCAGTTAATGCCACTGTGCACTGAAGGAAAGCTTACCAGCTTATTCTTAGGTCTGATTACATCTCATTTAGGTGAAACGGTTTGTTACGTTTCTATAATTTACACTTTATAGCAGAAGGAAAAAACTCCCCCTTCATTGGGAATAATTTACTTGAATAACAAACAAGTATTTCATTAATATAACATGAAACTAAATGCATGAAATACCTTCATTGTCTGCGTGAATATTTATGAAGACCAACTTTCACTCTGTGTTCTTGACTGGAACTATTTTGTTCCTAATACTAAAAGGTATTTACAGCATATTCATACTTTTTACTCTACATTTGAACTAACTACCAAAATGACAATCGAAATGATGACATAGAAACAGCAAGAGAGTGCATAGGAAAAAGGAAGGAACTTTGAGAGTTGAAACTATCCCAAAGGCTATCTTAGAGTTGAGCTCCCACGATTCCAGACACTGAGCTTGTTTTGTACATGTGATATTGCACTACTGCTTTCCAAACTGCGTATGCGTTTTCATGTGGTTTGTCACTTGAAGGATGACGTAGGTTCATTATACTGTACATGATGCATATACTTTATACAGTGCACAGATGTACATTTTTTAAAAGATGTAAATAAAATTGCAAATGAAAAATATTATTGAGGTCTCAAAAAAAAAACATTAATAGAAACTAAACAGTAGCCTTGACAAAAACATTAATAGTCTGAGTTTCTATATGGATAAGGAAATAATTTAAAAGAAAAAATTAACAACAGTATCTTCAGAACTAAAACCAATTATTTGATGATTAGCTGTTCTCATTAAGAATTAAGGATATTCATTAAGGTAGTAATCTAACATTCTGAATCACTGTTTTTCAAGATCACAGCTAAATGATATTTCTCTTAGAAATCAGGGAAGGAATTCATAAAGTTCCCATTAGTCTAAAAATAAAGAATAAATAAATAATAGTCTGAGTCATGAATGGCATTTTGCCGAATCTCAGTAGCACTCAAGCCAGGAAGACAAGAAGCCTGTGATGCTTCTGCCATTCACTGAAATGAATATAAGTATTCCTCATTATGTGCAACCAGCCACCGACATTCAAAATTAGAATTCCTTATTTATGAACGGTATAAGAAATACTGCTTATCAATATTTAATTTTTAAATACTAGGTTATAGCATTGGGCTATAATTTCACAAATTGAATATTCAAACTTTTTGGAGACAAGCCTACATGTTTTCAGCCATATTTTGTACTTGTACGCCAACGTCAGGGAATCACGACTTTCCTAGACTGGTGTAAAGATGAGATTCTGTCCTAAAACGTGCATATTTGAATAAACATGTGCTAAGATCCCAGATCCAAAGTAGTCCTTTTCCATTTGCATATTTTTTTTCCATTCCACTGAGCAACAGGCAGCTGAAATCAATTTACTACCAGGTATGCTGGTGGTGGTACTTAATGACATTTTTTCGTTAAAGACATTAGCTATGTAGCCTTATAAACGTTACAAAATTTTTAGTGAATTTGTATCTAGCACAGATTTTTCTTAATATAACAATATCTTTTTTCTCTCAACTTACAATATTAAATTAGTTTTGTAATTAATTCCTCTTTCAACAGGACAGCCTATTTTACAGAGTGGCTCATGATGTGGCAGAGCAAATCATAGTGCAGTTTTTTGAGGAAATATGAAGCAAATTCCTTGTTTCAAAATATGTTATAGGGGAAGTGAAAAAGAGCTAGGCATTCACAGTTCATTCTCAGCATTGCTTTCTAGGGAAGCAGTCATCTTACATTCCACTTCCAACCAGAAGGAAGAATGATTTGGAGTTCAAGGATCAAACTAGTTAGGAAGCTGTGGAACACAATTAGTCCCTTTTGTAAGCTATAAAACTGGGTGTCTCCTGTTTCAAAGCTGTGTTCACAGAGCATCTTTCAGCATGAAAAATCATTAGTTTTTTTTTTTTAAACCTCAGATAAATGAAACTGAAAGCATTTGGAGTAGTTCTCACACTTGCAACATACTGTCTTCTAAATATAGTTTATGGAGCTTTTATAAGATTTTTTTTTTTCTTGAAGAAGAAGCCTCAATGATCATGCTACCAAGAGAGAACCCATCATTTGAGCTG
This sequence comes from Tauraco erythrolophus, assembly GCF_009769465.1. Lineage (NCBI taxonomy): Eukaryota > Metazoa > Chordata > Aves > Musophagiformes > Musophagidae > Tauraco > Tauraco erythrolophus. Next base: position 46,340,181 of record NC_141466.1, on the reverse strand, counting down.
AAGACCTGCCAATTTTTGAATGCTCAAGACTAAGACAGTACATGTGTCACTGCTGATTTCAGTTTTGAAAGACTGAATTCTCTACTAAGAACTCACGCACTGATATTCCTGAAAATAAAATAAAAAAAAAGTAATTTTCTCTCTTAAGTGCTGTGGTGGTTCTTTTAAGACATGCTGTGTCTCTCTCCACTGTTTCCATTGCTAATTTGCTAGATGGGCAGGGGAAATGGTGTGTTTGAAAAGGTGCTACGTTTTCATGACCAATCTGAAACTTCCTTGCTCGCCAGACCACACCTGTCAGAGAACTTCCCTGAGGTTTCCAAAACACTGGGCAGGGAAAGCAGGACCCCAAAACCAAAACGGACTTGACTGTGACTACAGAAAGCAGTGCTGCCTTGAGTAAGAGAAGCTGAGGTGGTCACCTTTGCTTAGTTAAAAAACTGAGCATCTTGGTATGTTGTCGTCAAATGCCACTTAACTTATTTCCCTTTGCTGTTCCATTAGCACAGTTAAGAGTCTTTAAAGCAAAAGCTTCTGAGGAATTCCATGCTTGAAAGATAAAACAGGAAGCTACTGTGTTAAGAGTGGACAAACACAAATATTTGGAAATAAGATCACGTATAGGCAGCATATTTCAGGAAGAAAATGTAGTGTGTCATGCAGAAAAAAAAAATTATGTAATCCTGATAAAAAATACTTTTTTTTGCCTCAATAGCTAGTATTAGCTAGTATCCATCTAAAACAGGCAGTTTAGTTTGTTGGAACAGAACCAAGGAGAAAAGTCTTTCCATCCATTGTTTCCAAAAGTTACTCTTTGTCTCTGGTGCCCCACCGAGCACTCGGGCGGTGATGGAAAGTCACCTCTCAAGCTATGTTCCAGTCAGTGCTCCTGAAAGCCTGAAGCCAAGCAGCTGCCAGTTGGTGCCCTTCTATGAACACCAGAAACTGGAGCCAGATTCTTGTGGCCAGATGACCCTGGCTGGATGCCAGGTGCCCACTAAAGCTGCGCTATCACTCCCCTCCTTAACTGGGCAGTGGGGAGAAAATATAATAAAAGGCTCATGGGTCGAGATAAGGACAGGGAAAGATCACTCAGCAATTACTGTCATGGGCAAAAAACCACTCGACTTAGGGAAATTAATTTAAATTCTTATCAATCAAATCAGAGTAGGATAATGAGAAATAAAGCCAAATCTTAAAACACCTTTGCCCTACCCCTCCGTTCTTCCTGGGCTTTACTTAATTTCAAATGTCCTCTACCTCCCTCCCTCCGAGGGGCACAGGGAGACAGCGTATGGGAGTTGTGGTCAGTTCATCACTGTTTCTGGTGCTTTTTCCTTCTCAGGGGGAGAACTCCTCACACTCTTCCCCTGCTCCAGTGTGGGGTCCCTCCCATGGGAGACAGTCCTCTCACGCTCCAGTATGGGCCCCTTCCATGGGGTGCAGTCTTTCAGGAACAGACTGCTCCAGCTTTGGAACCCGATGAGGTCTTGCCAATAAACCTACTCCAGTGTGGGCTCCTCTCTCCACAGGTCCCGCCAGGACCCTGCTCCAGCGTGGGCTTCCCACAGGGTCACAGCCTCCTTCGAGTGCATCCACCTGCTCTGATGTGGGGTCCTCCACAGGCTGCAGGTGGATCTCTGCTCCACTGTTACCCTCCATAGGCTGCAGGGGCAAAGCCTGCCTCACCATGGTCTTCACCAGGGCCTGCAGGGGAATGTCTGCTCCCATGTCTGGAGCACCTCCTCCCCCTCCTTCTTCACTGACCTTGGTGTCTGCACAGTTGTTTCTATCACATATTCGCACGCTCTGTCTGCAGTTGCTGTTGCACAGCAGCTTTTCCCCCTTAATTATCTTATCCCAGAGGTGCTCCCATGATGCTGATGGGCTCAGCCTTGGCCAGCGGCAAGTCTGTCTTGGAGCTGGCTGGCATTGGCTCTGTCAGACATGGGGAAGCTTCTAGCAGCTTCTCATAGAAGCCACCCCTGTAGTCCCCCTGCTATCAAAACCTTGCCATGCAAACCCAGTACAATTCTCACAAAACAAATGCAGCTATTGGTGTTATAATAGGAGGAAATCTCAGCAAAAATGACTGAGGAACCAAAGCTATGCACTGTAGTATGGGTATTCTATGTGAAGAAACTGTCCCTGTCTCTAACGATCTGATGGGATGGGCCACTGAAGAGGGAGACTTTTAAATGCACTTTCAAAGACTCCCTTGGCTGCAAGAATCTGCTTTCAGGATGAGTAACCACATCTAGCAATGGAGAAAGTACAATGTCATTGATACTACATGCAGTTAACCAGAAAAAGAAACTATCTGTCCGTCTTAATATGCAGGAGAGTACACATGTAAGGTGAGGGATAAAAAGAAATTTAACAATGATGACAAAAGAATTGAGAACTGAGAATCCTGAATGACGTGTGATGTAGAGAAAAGGGAGTTCAGAAAGGATAGCCAGGAAGGAGAATGGTGTTAATAAAGGGAAAGAAGGAGGAAAAAATATAAAGGAACTGAATCTGTGTGAGCAGAATTTTAAAAATGTATGTGTCATGGATAGGAATTCATAAAGGCAATGAGCTACAAAAGGGGCTGGAATACTGATCTTAAAGCCAGCTGAGGGAAGGAATTGTCTGGTTGGCTTGAGGGTTAAAACACATTGTGAAATTGGAAGGAAAATCACTGAGGAAAATGGTGTGTGCGAAGGACTTGACTGGATGAGACTCTTGGGAGACGTTACTCCTACATGGACTTGAGAGGGACAAGAAAAGGAAATGTGTATTTCCTTGTGATTAAAATTATCACTCTTTTTTTTTCTATTCCAATAGCATCCTTACTAGTTAGAGGTAGTCTACATGAAGTAAGCCTTAAAGCACATGTCTGATTTACTGGTTTACTCCATTATCAACTTCAAATACGTTTTTTTTTTAAAGTTTCACTTTCTGAGTCAAATGAGTTTTTAGATATATCAGATGAAACCTCAGTTTCACTAAAAAGTCAGTGGGAATTTTTCTGCTTGCCTAGAGTGGAGCTAGATTTTTGTATGCTGTCCTCAGAGCCTTTTTAAAATAATAAAGCTTACCATAACAAAGCAGCTGAACTCAAGACATGGATAAGTTTTCTCTAGATGCAAGTCAAATAAACTTATGTGTCAGGGGAAAAAATCAGGGTATTACTAACTATATTTTTAACTTTCTTCCGTAGCTGGTAAAAAGCAGTTGTCAGAATACTTGCTTGTATGTGGTAAGATTTCAACAGGGTCAGATTGTTTATATTTGTTCCAGTTTATACTCTTTCTAAGGGTTAGGTTATTCCTCTTGGGCTTTACCTTCTAGTTATTTGAACTTTGTTTCATCATGTCAGAGTAGTTTTCAGAAAACATTTCCAGTAAGGCTCCAGTAGCAGTTACAACAGGGTTTTTTTAATTTACTATTACTTTATAGGCAATCATTATATCTGACAGAAAATCTGGCATCAGGAAAGAAGTTTGACATAAGTGAAAAACACAGGGATAGTTAATATGGTCAAAGTTCAGACCTCACGCAAGGAAGTTTAGTTTTATTTAAGTCAATTTCTTAGTAGCAGAAAAATACAAGATTTTGTCCAGTTTTACTCATTCACTTAAGCTGTCTTTAGCCTACTTTATCCATTTTTTTAAAGTTGTATTAAGAAACTGGAAGTTGATGTTCCTGTTGAGTAGCTGAATTACCCTGTTTATAGAAAAGCTTTCTGAAAAGAAAAGCAAAAACATGGAAATTGTTTCATTAAGTCTTCACCAGGGAATTTTCTGGAATATTGAACTATCTCAATGGACAGGATATCTGTTAATGCAATAGGAAAGTATGGCAAGTGTGTTTTCCCTTGCTACATATATTTGAGTCTTGATGTACAGCTTTTTTGATGTTTAAATGTTGACTTTTTGCACAGCTGAGATTGTCAGTTGACAGCTGATACTGTGGAAAAATGAGGCTACTGCTTCTTCACAAATTGGCACATTCTGCTTAAGGGATTGGTTTGTATTTCTCTTCAAAATAGGAGGTTTGAACTACTACCTTGCAAATGGAAATTGGGGAGAAAATTGTTGTACAGAAGCAGTTGTACAGAACATGTTATAGTTCAAAGGAACAGACGAAAGGAAGCACATGGTGTTTTACTATATTCTCTACCAGTTCTTTGGAGGAAGATAAAGTGATTTTTAGGTGCCAGCTATCAAAATTAAACCCCTCAGCTTACTCAAATACCTCAATGTAAGGACTATACATCAGGTCATATGATGAAAGACAGCCCTTCGATACACTGACGTCATATCATATGTAGGGGAGCTGCTGATGGGGTAAGGGCTATGGCTATTGCCCAGGAAATGTCCTTTCCACTGAGCTGGGTGTCTCCCAATTCCCACACCCTGACAGAATGGAACAAAAGAGGCTTTTTCCTTCCAGCATCACACACATCAGGTGCAGGCCTGACCCCAAAAGCAAGCGTAGCGATGAAGCTCATACCGTGACTACACGAGGTGAATGACTCGTAATACTTGCAGTGTGACAACGAACAGATCTGCAAAGCTGTTGTTTGGACGGGGATTAATACACTGCACAATCATTTTTATCGTAGAGATTTCAAGAAGATTCTATCATTTTTAGATGGAGACAATTTTTCTTTCTCTAAAGATGAGAACTTTTAGCTTTTCTCTCTGTCAAAAGTTCTATTAAGTGGAGTGATAATTAAAGATCAAACATTTGCCTAGTGTGTTTTCATGTGGTTTTGACAAACACTTTATTCAAAAAGCATACTAAAACATTACTTCTGAAGTAGCTCAAATGATGACAGTTGTGTTACTGGTGATGCTGTACCACACCAGAATGCTCTAATATGCTAGTTTTGACTTTATACTGAATTACTCTGGTCCTCATGTATGCTTTAGCACAACTTTTGAAATGCATGTGGCTATTTTCAATTTATTGATAATTACATTACAAAAGGGTACTACAGAGTCCAAAAATTGAATGCCTCTTAAAGAATTTCAGTTGCTAACATTGAAGGAGCTGTAATGTATCAACCAAAGCTTTTTTTTTCCGCTTCTGGAAACTTAAATAATAAGATGTCACAGCTAGCTATTCAATAAAATAGTCTTTTATGCTCTCAGCTGTGTTACCCCAACACACTGATTTTAACCCCTGACCAAAATCAAGGATAGAAAGTTGATATGTTGTTCCCCAGAGGGTAAAGAACCCTATATAGTTTCCTTTTTTTTTTTAAGCTCTGAGACTTGAATATAAAAACAAAACTGAAAAGATATTTTTTTTTCTCTACAGTATTAAAGGAAGTTTGAGCAAAGTTAGGACACTGTATGCCACTTGAGTTTAACAGTAATCTCTAGAACAGCTGAATTGGAAAGAAAGTTGCTGTCATCTAAGAATTCTGAAGTATTCCCTCATCTAGGGAGGGAAATGTTTCACTCCTTACAGCTTCTGTGAATAATGTAACTCTGTGAAGAATGCTAGATTTCCATCCATACTTTTACTAACAGAGAGAGAAGTTAACGGAGAGAAGGTTGCATGTTCTATCAGCCTTCTCTTTTTACCCCTAAGACCTTTTAATGACCTTAGTGGTCTCCTGGAAGATTATTAGATAAACTGATAAATCTTCATATGGGCAGGATAAAGACAGTGGAAAAGTTCCTGTAGCTCCCCTCTCTTTGTCCAGACTAAGTCATAATGTGCTGGAAGTTGGAATGAAAACAGACAGATATCTCCTAATCGTACAAATTGCAGGATAGATTTGCTGAGCTTTGTAAACAACATTTAATTTTAGGGTTAACCTGTTCCACAAACAGATAAAAACAAATAGGATTTTCAGTAATTATTTGGAATGTAGTAAGCATTAAGAAAAAGGCAGTTAAGGAGTAGTAATGTATTTTCCTAGGCAGCTTGAAAACTGACACAGTGAGTGTTTGCAGAACTATTTAGGTGTAGGATTTTTTTTTATACAAAACGTGGATCTGGATTTTGTAGTTTTGAGAATTCTTTAACATTTCCTATGAGCTTAGTTTACTTTGAACAGACTTTAAGTTCACCAAACAGTATTTCATTTATTCTCATTAGAGAATAAATACAATTCTTTTTTCCTGTGCCCCATTTCCTAGAGATATGTCTGTTAAAGGAAATGAAATGATCACAATTTTTCCATTTGTAAAACACTTTTTTCACTTTTTTTGTGTATGTGAGGTTATTTGGCTTAATTTGTTCCACTGTGGAATGTGCCATATCTCTACAGCATTTCTCAGCATTAAATTACTGTGCCATATCTTTTTTTTTTTTTCCAGATACTTAGGCCTCTGAGATTATCTGATATCCCTATTATTTTTTTCACCTGTAATTTATATTTGGTTAAACTGAGAAATTCAAAGAATAAAATGGCAGATAAGTTTGTCTATGCTTATTTCTGAAACTTCTTATTGAGTGTCATAGAAACTCTCCTTTTCTTGAAGGTTATATTGGTATTTATGGTCACTGACAAATTATTTTCTCAGTGGTTTAGCTGTTATTACCAGAGAGAGATTTCCTAGGGTGCATGTGAACTGCCAACATATTTTCTATGTGTGGCATCCTTGTTTCATATATTAGTACATACATGACATTTTTTTATTCAAAAGCCATCTTCTTCCATCTTCCCTTCTGAAGTCTACACGGCTATCCTTAAGGCTCCCATCAGCATCTTATTGCTAACTAGACACCAGAACCCTTTTTCTCGAAAGTACAGCTTGCATCTTCTGTTTCAGGAAGACATTTTGTAAAATAGGGGTGGTGAGATGCTGGAACAGTTTACCCAGTTAAGTTGTGGATGCCCCAGCATTGGAAGTGTTCAAGGTCAGGCTGGACAGGGCTTTGCACAACCTGATCTAGTGGAAGATGTTCTTGCTCACGGCAGGGGAGCTGGAATAGATGATCTTTGAAGGTTCCTTCCAATCCAAACCATTCTGTGACTCCATGACCCTGTCAGGATGTGGGAACGGGGAGACACAAAACACTTTGGAAAGCTCACGAGTCCCGGTTTGACTCTTGTACTTAAGCTTTTTTAACAAGTGGGAAGCATAATGTTTATCTGTATATTTGTATCATATTTGCAGCCTAGTCCATGTTTCTACTTTCTACCTATTGTTTCTTGCTTCTGAGGCTTGCAAACTTTAGTGCCAAAGTAGTATGCCAGGATGAGAGCCATGCAGCATGCTAGCTTTTGCAACTTCTTCAGCAATACTAATAAATCTGTCTCTTCAAGGGGAATTTCTTTTAAGTTTTCCATTCCTCTATTTCTCTCTCTGGCAAGCTGAAGAGACAGACTGAACTTACTCTAGGGAGCTTATTAAGATAGACTGAGTCATCAGATGAAGCTCTGGGTTTGCTGAGCTCCAGAGGACGATTCGAGAGTGGCACCTCTCTGTTGTAGACCCTAATCTAAGGTCTGAGACAATGTCTTCTACATCAGTTGGCAGCATTTTGCATGCCTAGCCCTATAATAACAGTAATGTTGGAGGAAGACAGTCTTACTCTGTCCCCATCCTGGCTTTCAACCAAAGCTATGTAAAATCCCATGAAATAACAGATGCAGCAGGAGGTTCTTGCACTAAAGTATGTAAAAGGTTGTTAAATAAATAGTGGGTTACTCAGCTGTCTTGGTTTACTGTAAGAAGTATCATAAATCAAATAATGTATAATGTGGTATATTTTCAAAAACACAAATACTGTAGTATGAAAACAACAGTATAATACAGTCACTGAAGATACTAGATGTCATGTTTTGAAGGTTAGAAATGGGTATCTGTCTTCTGGGCAAAATTCTGTTCTAAGCAATACATGTGTGATCGCTTTTTTTTCTTCTGATTAGGAATCAAGCAAATTATATCAATTGTTTCTCTTGATGAATTATGGGGAGATGCATGATGTTGAATTTGTTCATAATTAACAACAAAAAAGGAGAACTAACAAGATAATTGTCTGTAAAAGAAAACACTATTCTGAACCTCAGTCTCTGCGAAAGTTTCTAAGATATTCTGAAGGTTATGCTGTTAAGTTTTGTAAGTTAAGTGGGTATGCAAACAAAAAGGACTGGAAACTGTCAACTTAAGCATCTCCAGGCTCGTTTCCTATATGTGCACTTGAAGAAAGAGAAAAAAGAGGAAAAATAAAGCACTTGATGTCAATAATTAATGGAGAAAGTCTCTCAATTTGCTTTTTGGATCAGTCAAAGATGATAAGTTTATGATCATATTAATAACAGACAAAGAGCATAAAAATATATCTTGAATGCTAGCAAGAGACTGGTTCAGTAAAACGAGCCTCTGTTTATCACATTTTTTACTGATAGCATCTTGGAGATGGTGAGCTCTTAACTTCAATTTTGTCTTGTAGAGTTGTACAAGAAAAGCTCTACTCCTCTTTGTTGATTTTGTCCAATTTCATACCTGTATCACCAATTTGGTATTTGTGAAATGATGGGGAAACAGTCTTTCTATTTGTGAAACATGGGGAAACACATGCAAAAGTTTAATCTCAAATCGTTTCATGGAAATTTACCTACAGGAGGTATAACAATAAACTGCATAGTCAGATTATTTAAAGTAGCATGGAAACTTTATCCAATAACATGTACTAATCTGAAAGTAAAAAAAGCATTTTCTTTTGGGTCCTGCCACTACTATTTGCTTCACAAATACATAGTTGATAGACAGAAACAAGCACTTTTCACATAAGTGAAAACAGATGCATTACTTAAGAAAGGAATGCAGCTCTTGATTCAGAGTCAGAATCATCTCTTGCGTACTTCAAAATCCAACACTGTAAAATATATTTGTCCTTGTCCATTGTGTGCAGATATTTTTGGATGATGACATGTCAGAGTATCTTTTTGTATTTGAGATACGAAGTTCAGTACAAGTATGACAATACTTAAAACTTTTAATTGGTAATTACTCATCAAAAATTACAAGCGTTTATTCCCATACATTTTAAAACATCTGAATCTGTTGTGCTTAGAGAAGAAAAACATTTCAAGTTGACAAAGGGTTTTTAGCTTCCAGAATAATATGAAAAGGGAAAACGAATCTCAGTTCAGAGTATCCAGAGATACTGCATCTCTATCAGCAAAATGTCTCACTCCCAGTCTGCTGAGATGGTTCAGGAAGAAGTTCTGGTCTTAGGCTTAAATGTTGACTCCTGGCACAGACTTTTAGTTTCCAGTCTTTTGATCTGCTGATACACTACAAATAAATTACCTGTATTCCATATGCTATAATCAATTTGATCATACACCATTTTCAAATGTTTATAATAAGAAAGACTAAGAAAGTATTTGTTTTGAACAGTCATATCTCCTGAGTCATAAGATCTAGTTTACACACTAAGAAGTAAATTCAAGTTAGCATTCAGTTATTTGACTGTCTTAATACTCAAAAAAAATGCAGTTCCTTGGATAGAAATGCCATGATGCAAATGGTAAAGCTGCCATTAATTCGAATAGAGATTTTTTTAATTGTGGAACTTAGAGGAATTGTCTGTCTTCCAGGAATATCTTAAATATTGATGTTGGGTTTGTATTAAAAAAAACCCTAAACTATAATAGCCAACTTACATATATACATTTAAAATTTCCAGTATTGTATCTCAGCTGTATACCAATTTGCTATCCTCTAAAATTAATTGAAATTCTTATTATCAAGAGGTTTGTTCTCCCTGCCCATACATGCATTAAACAAAAAAAAAAATCTTACACTTCAATATAGAAATTGAGTCCAAGGTAGGAAAAGTCAGCTGATCCAGGGGTTTGGCCTTTACTCTACAGCATCGCTTACTGGCTTACTACTGAACACTGGATTAGGTGGAATAGTGGTTTGTTCTAATATGTCATCTGCACGCTTAAACGTAATCTACTTTTGAAAAGACATTCCAGTTTTATGTAAGGTATGTACATTAGTGGCATAAGGCATTGATACAATTCAGACCAAAAAAATGTGTTTTCACGAAGCAGCAATTTGTAGCAATTGTAGAACAAAGTCTTCTGCTCCCTACGCGGGAGCAGATCAGAAAAGAACCTGGACCTACGTAACCCATTTTCTTCCCATTGTGTTTGTCCGTTAACCAGATGAAGCGCACACTTCCCATGCTGTCCCATTCATGCAGCCTCGCGTTCATTCAGAAACAGAATGTTTCCTTTAGTTGACGGATTAAAGGCAGGAGGGGGGGAGGAGTGTAAAAATGTTTGGGGATGTGCAATACTTCAGGAACAACATTTACAGGTTAATTCACACTAAAAGCTTTTAATATATATACATTTTAATGCAACTTCAAAATAGAACAGGTGCTGCCTCTTAAATGAGAAAAAAAAACTTTTTTAAAAAAGCAAGACCTAAAGTAGCTTTTTGTGCAATTGTCGAGAAGTTAATGTCAGGGTTTTTTTAATCAATCTTATATTACACTTTCAATATGGTATAAAGACTAAGTGAACAAACGTTTTTTGCTATGCCTTGATTAATCTAGCATTGTATTTTCGTAAATTGGAATGTAAACCTAGGAATGTGTATTAGTGACCTTAAAAAAACAGCAAGTAAACTCTGTAAGCAACTTTAAAGGTTATTGTTTGCTTTTCATCTTCACTTGCAGACCAGGTGTCTCTAGGAAAGCAAAGCTGAGGAAAAGCCACTTTTGTTGGAGTCTCTTTGTGAACAAAACAGATGACATAAAGAGCAGGTGTTAAAATAGTGAAAAAGGCAAACAGCAGTTATTTTACAGGATGTTTAGCTGGGGAACAGATAGGGGAAAAAAATCAGGCTATTCTAAAGCATATTATTTGGGAATCTTTCTCAAATAAAAGAAACTCTTCTCTATCTTAGAAAATCTGCCTTTTGATCCCCCAAAGAATGGCTTAGATATACTTATCCTATTCCTCTTGTAACTGATTTCCCAGGGACTGAGAGGAAAAAGCATAGTTTTTACTAAATAAGGATGCCGGAATTTGCTTACTGATTTCTGTTTACCTGATGCCACTTACGAGACTGTGTTTGCCTGCTTAAGTGGCATTTAGCACTGGCGTCCCGTGTGTGATTTTCTATTTATGTTAGGAAATTGCTTAGCAGCTGGGTAGATTAGACTGCTTTACTTTGTGTGGTTTTCATCCCGCATTGCACATCTGTTAATGTTGGTCTTAACATTACAATAGTGAGCATTGTAAATTAATAAGTAGGAAGGTAAGTATGTGGAGGGAGGTATGTTTGCCTGTGAGATTAAAAAAAAAACCAAAAGCTACTGAACTGACATTATTTGGGTGTCTAAATTAAGCATCCTAAACCCATAGAGACAGATTTAGAGGCCCATACTGCAGCCCTCAAGTGTATGCATTTTGGATTTAAGATTCAGGGTTCATTTTCAGGTAGATGGCAACACTATGCTTTCTGCTTTGAAGTGTAACTTCTATTTCTTACACACACAAATTCTCTAGCAGGTTCCTTTGATTATATCCTGCCAGTTCTGTAACTTTGTAACTGATCAGAGAATTGAACCCTAGTGCAAAATTATTTTATAATCATGTAAACTTAGGAGAAAGAATTGGCTGCTCATTGTCGAGAATTGTGAATTCTCTCTATTCGCAACAAATACTTCTTTATGAAAAAAAATCCCTTATGACATCACTTGAACACTTACATAGAGATATTATGTCAACTGCTCAGTTCAGTCCTCAAAATATTTATTGCTTAGAAGCTAGGCATCTTGGTATGGGACTTAAGCACTCACAAATTTACTATGCAACTAAACTATATTATCACACTACTTCAGGTGCCAGTGAAATAAGGGTTTATTAAACCAGAATCTATTGAACTGTATAGCATTTAGAATCAAGTGAGTTTGTATTAAAATGAGGACTAGTGATCAGGCTTATTCTCAGTAATACTAAGAATTTATAGAGTATAAATGTTTTGCTGTGGTTTCAGGTATAATTTTACAAATGTTGCCACTTTGGCAATAAACATGCCGTTTTCCCTTAGTTACAATGGAGTTGCATTAAAGGAAGCTATGTGGCATCTGCAACACCTTTTCCAGACTATTTTTCCCTTGAATGGTGCATGTTTGAGTGGAAACGTTACAGGATGCGAAGGACATCTGCTAATGAACTTTCTTGAAATTCTATCACTTCACTAGGCTAATTTCACTGCAAGTCAAACTGGCAGTCCTTGCTTAGAATTACAATTCTTTATCAGTGGGTCTTAATATGCTAATTTCTGCCTGCAAGTTTTGAAATCATGTTTCAAGTAACATTGTGCAAACATGCCTCGGATCAAGGTGCAGTCTATATTCTTTAGTCAGTTAATCATAAGTTAGTAGTTGGTTCTTTCATGTCAGAAATTTCAGACATCCTCGCAGCCTGCCTGCCTGAGTAATTGCTATTTGTCCAAGCAACTCAAATGTAATGACCAACTTTAAAGCACGAGCTCTGCACAGCAATGCGGTTCTCTGTTCCTTTCTAGTCAGTTGAATTACGTTCTCAGACTTCAAAACAACTTTTTGATGGAAAGGTGATTCAGAAACGTAGTTTAGATGATGCATTTTGTGAATTTAGAAACCGTTAGAAGAAAAAAACCACAATGAAATAGGCAACGAACATTGCGAGCAAGATTTTTTTCTAACAGAAACGATATTATCCTACCTTCATTAGCCACTGGGTGTTGTTTTCCATGATGTTTTCAAGTAGCTGCAGTCTTTGAACTGAATCGTCATAATCTAAAGGTGCATCCCTTTGCACTGCGTTGGACACGAAGGAAGTAGAAGACCGGCAGTTGTCCGTCTCGGGCAAAAGGAAGGTGTAGCTGCACGCCCCGTGCTGAACCTGGTACTGCTTCTTGCCTATCGCCTCCATGCTCTTACTAAAGGAGTTGTATCCTGAAGCTAAGAAAATACTGCAGCCCAAAAAGTAGCAAACAGTCAGCTGCATCTTAATTCCTGCGGTAACCCAGCAAACCTAGAGCGCCTGAAGCCCGCGGGAGCCCGGGGCTAGTTAACCTGCGCGGCCGCGGAGCGCTCCGCTGCCATGGGCCGCCGCGCCGCCGCCTGCGCTTCCCCGCTCGCCGGGTCGCCGACCGGGGGCCGTGCCGTCTTCTTCCCCCCCGCCGCCGTGCCCTGAGCTGTCAGACGGGGAGAAGCGAACCGCAGTCCCCTCGGAGCCGCGGGATCCGGCCCCGCTCGCCGCACGGACCGGGAGGTTTTTCTCCTCCTCGCCCGCCTCAAGATTTTACGGCCTCGGTAGCCGAATCAATCACTTCCCTTCCCTTATATGATAAGTTGATCGGAGCATGCAGACATGTGGAGCGGAGCTGCTCCTCCCTCCCGGCTTCGCCAGCGCCTTCCTGCGGGGGGTGGGAGCGGTGGGAGGGGTGGGGGGGGACGGCATTTGCAAAGCCGGCTGGAGGGAGCGCGGCCGCCCGGGCGCGGAGCGGTGCGGAGCGGCGCGGAGCGAGAGGAAACCCCGGGGAGGAGCCGGCAGCAACAGGACCCCTGCGAATTCCTGCAGCACGGCTCTAATTAAGAATTTCCTAGACAGAGCAATCAGTTCCGATCGCCTCCAACTATGCTTGTAAATTATTGGTGGTGGTAATCATTCCGAAACACTGTCTCGGGGGACGAAAAAAAAAAAAAAACAAAACAACAAACCAAACAAAAAAAACCCACCACACGTTGCTGGGCTTGTTTGTTTTTCTTAAAGATTTTGTTATATTTTTTAAAAAATATTCTGCACCAAGATGTAATTTCGTTTGCGTTTAATGCATTGCGTAATTACAGAGAAAGACACTGTCCTGAGCACACAAAAGCAGGCTTGGGCACGTCCTTGCAAAGAGAAAAAGAGAGGGATTTTAATTAAAAGTTTACACTCGAACACAGGCTTTGTATTTTACTGAATCTCTGAGATGAATACTTATTTTTAGGCATGTCTTTCTAGAGTTAAGCGGTTTCAAGCTGCTGGTTTGTTGGTTTGGGTTTTTTTTTAAAATGCTTTTTGTCTGTATTAAATGGCTAACTTTGGAAGTGCTAATATTAAGGAGTTAGAATTCACGAGTCAGCTGGGACTGGGAGAGAGAATAACTCTGCCGAGGCAGTGGCAGCAAGGCATGCCTTAGGAAACAGCATGGCTGAAGAGCAGTTGCCCTGTCAGCTCTCCCTAGCCCAATTCCATGCCATTGGAAGTGGGAAATACCCATCAGAGGTGAGGGAAAAATCTAATACAGTATTTGAATGTATATGTAAAACGGAGTTTCCTCCTACTTCCCACTCTCGTGTTCTCTGCAATAATCAGTGATCTTGAAAAAGCAGAAAATTACTAACCAACTTAACCAAACCCTGGGAAAGAGTTGATTCCACTGCAATTTTGGAAAAGTTTACTTATCTGGTTTAGAAAATGTCTTCTTGAAACCAGCACGGTAGGATACTGACTCCTAAAGACAAACTGCCCGAGAGTTTTGCTAGGTCTGGATCTGGAAGCTATAGATTTTTCTTAATTAAAATAAACAAAGGGAATGTCATGCTAGTCAAACTAACATGAATTACAGGCCAAAGTTTCTCTTATAGGAGGAAAATCTCAGCGTGCCTTGGCATCTCTTCGGACAGACTTTCTTACACAACTTGCTGTATTTCATATAGTGTATAAATGTGGCTTTTACTTTTTAAATCATGGAAGTTGAGTTCAAAGATTGTCAAAAATAGTTGTAGCAGATAAAAATGCATGCCTTACATTGTTGGAAGCTGTTGGGATTTCCTTACATAATACATACTTACCTCTGGAAAGGAAAATCTCTAGAATTCAATTCTGGAGACTTCCAGAAAGGCTCAAATTATACTTGGACTGTGACCTATGGAACCAATTTGTCAGATTTTCTTCCTGTGCAGTGTTCATCTGCCATTGTTCATCCTTCCAGCTAGAGGAAATGGAGGAATATGTTTAGAACTTGGGATACAGTCAAGATAATTTTCTACAAAATGTATATATTTGGAAGGTTTGGCATGTAAATTATGCATTCTTCATCCCTTCAAATTTGTATTGCGATAGCAAGGCAAATTAATGTGGTGACAGCTACTTGCATTGTTAATGAAGTTTCTAAAGCTTTCTCCATAGTGATATCTGCTTTTCAATATATCGAAGTCTTTGAAAGAATGATTGAGTCCATGTTAATCGCAGTCTTTTGCAAGGTAATTGAGAAACCTACTGTTATGCAATGAGGACAGCGTGTAGGATTAGATTTATAACATGAGACTGTGTGATACATTTCTCAGTGTCTAATCAGACATTCAAATTCAATGTTTTCTTTCATTTAGTTTCTGTTAATTTTCTCAGTTAAATGAGAAATTCCTATTGTGACTTGTCCTTAAACTGGTCTGCTCCCTGCTTTCTTTTCCTCTCACAGCTAGCGCAAAGAATATAGACCCCTCAATAGAGTAGTGCTGAGAATAAGAATGCTACAGCCCTGAAAGTATCTCTCTCCTAAATGTAGAGGAACTGAAAGCTAATCTTAATTTTTATCATTATTTTCATACATTTTTTTAATCCCTTGTTTAGACATTGAAGGGCAAGATGAGACTGACCAGTGTAAACTTTTAGAAGTTTTCTTTTTAATTATTTGATGTACTCAAGGGACTCTACACATACAAAAGACAAGATTTAGTGGATGCTGAGAATTCATTAGACAGGACTTCCATGAGAGGCTTGATTAAACCGACAGTTTTTGGATTGCTATGAAGCTTGCCATCTGTATGCCACTCTGGTGAGTCAGATCACCAGCATAATCTGGCAGCTCAGTTTTGCTGGGTTTTTGAGGAGAGACCAGAGTGTCTCTGAAGGTTTGAACTGGAGTCTGTTTTCCTTTAGGAAAGGCCGATCCATGACCCCGGGAGGCCCTTGAGCAGTAATGGGGCCAGGAACAAAACTGAACTTGAAGACTGCCTCACAGGGCTTGCTGTATCTTGGGCCTCCACTAGGGAGAACTGTGGTTGTAGGAATACTGGAAAGAGAAACGAGTCCACCTTTTACGGTTTGACTTTTTTTTTTTTTTTTTGGCTGGGTTTGGGTTTTTTCCTGGGTTTTGGGGGGATTTTTGGGGGGTTTTTTTTTTGAATGCATGAGTGAATGGCCGGTTGCTGTGGCACATGTCAGCAGTTCAGGGAAAAGGTATGGAAAGTGAAGGTATTTTTCTGAGAAGTGACAATAAGTACCTACTGGAAGACCCTTACCAGCACAGCAGGCACCACCAGTTAGCTGCTGTGTCTGCTGTGCTTTCCAGCTAGCTCTTGGAATAACACCCTGAGGTTCACCACAGTAATGTTTTCCCCAACTTTTCCTTGATATTTCCAGACCGTAGGGGCAATAACTTGAAAATGACCTCCAACACACGCACTTACGCGCACACACACACATAACTGAGGGAGGATTTTAGCATTTCCCTATCAGGGTCCAATGGACCCACATTGCTTTAATGAAGTGCTCTTTCCCACTGCCCAGGGAAGTTAGTGAGCATTCACCTTGCCAACAAAATAAATATACATCCCTTTAACCCTTCACTGCAGGACAGTGCCGTATTTGGTGCATCTTTTGGAGCATTTGATTGCGATCCTTCACCCTTTCTATCTCTCTGGGAGCAGCTTTCCCAGCTGTGGAGGAGGAAGTGGTCTCCTCTGCCTCCCCAGGGAGTCAAAGCCAGTCAGAGTTCAGGGGGAAAGAAAGTAGTAACAGCTAAATTTAGAAAACTGGTGTGAAAAGTAAGGCAAGTTAAATACATTTTTGTCCTTGAAAACTGAGGAGAAGGAAGGAAGATGCCTGAATACAGGCTTTTTACTGAGCCTTGGAGGCAGAATAACAAGTCTGCTTGCAGGGCAGGGCTTATTCCAGAAAACCTGAATGACAGAGAAGATCTGTCTCCCATCAGTTATGAGAAGGAAAATCTCATTGTTAGACATGTTGAAGTAGGAAGGAATGTAAATAATTTGGCATGGGTTGTTATATATGCCAGTATGAAATTGAGTAAAAAGTTGTAATTCAGACCAGTGGCTTCCTCCCAGCATTTTTTTTCAACTTCATTGTTCTCTTCATCTTTTATTTCTGCTGTAGATATGGAGTGCTACATTTATTCTGCAAACTGAAATATAGCTGCTTAGCCGGTGGTTTCCTGTTTGCTTTATAGCTGACTGTATATGGTATTTGATATAAAATAGCAAATATTGGCTTGGTATATTTAAAGTACAAATTAGATCTTTCCCTTTTTAGAAAGAAGATACCCACTTTACGGAACTCACCTTATAAGAAGAGCTGAAATGTGTATTTTGTCAAAACTAAACATTTAGAACGTTTTGCCAGATGTGTTGCAGGCAATTTCCTTTCCTGGGAAACAGTAAATTCCCTTACTCAGCCAATCCTGGGTTTATTCCATACAGCATATGACTAAGCTGCTTTGAGAGAGATGCCTGAATACCACTAACATTATCTTTCCAATTATCATTTTACTTACAGCTGCACAGCTTCTGTTTGACAGGCAAATAACAGAGATGTTGTGAGATCTCTGATAGAAAAGGAAGCATAAAATGTTTGAGGTAATGTAAGAAAACGTTGACTTGGCTTTTGTCTGCTATCTGCAGACTTTGCCACCTAAAACTTTCAAGATGTTGATTTAGTAGATAAGCATGTTCTCATTTCAGCAGTTTTCTTGTTATAGCAAGGGAAAAATATGTAATGAAATATGTGCGAAATAAAGCCAGAACAATGTAAACAAGTAGGTTTGGGTGCTGCATTCTTACAGGGATATTTGATCTACATATATAAATGAAAATGCTGTAGGGTGAGAATACGGAACTTCAAGATCAAATCTGAGATGAGAAATTATCTGAAACTTGGAATAAATTAATGAAGTATTTTATATATTCTTGGTATTTAGATTCCTCACATTTTGACACTCAATATTCAGTCTCCACCTTTGGTTCCTGGTACTTTAATATTAGTTTATGTTAGTCCCATTTAGCTAGCTTCAAAATATTTTCTTTCACTGGTAGTATTTTAGCATGTTTCTCAGGAACAAATGTCAACAAGGGCAAGACTTATGAACTCGTAGCTTAAAAACAGGGAACAGGATCTTGGACCCTACTAGATTTTTAGTCTGCTGAAAATCTTATCTGTTTTGAGATCTTGCACTCTCTTTGAAAGAGAGGAGTGCCAGATTATTATGCTTTCTGATAAGCCAAAACAAATTATTTTCTTCAAGACCCATAGTTCAGTTCTTTAGTATTTCTAAATTTAGTGGTAATATCTTACCAAGCGGTCCTCCTTTCCCCACCATTTGCCTATTATCCTTTTCATTTGGTCAGCACTTCTCCACCGGTCTCTCACGACTTCTTTAACAAAATCTGAGGATTCCCCTCACTTTCTCAGCTGCTAGTTATTTCTAATCACTCAGAACATCTGGTAAATTCATAGCCATTTTTTATGTTCTGTCTCTGGCATTCCCTCACATCTCCTTTGAGTGCCCTTCCTTTCAAGGGAGGGCATTTACCCAGTAACTCTCATATTGTACTTTTGCTGAAGGGGCAAGAGGTCAATAATCTGATCCACTGAAAATTTCACCTATCACTCTGTCTTGGTGACTCAGATTGTTTGTTCCCATCTTGCCTTGGAACATCCAATCCATCATTTCAGTACATGGTATTTTTCCTAGATGTCACGCCATTAGTGGAAGCGTAATGTGGCCAAAACTAGACTTTGTGTCTTCCCTTGGAAATGCTTGCGTGCTAGCCCCCTTCTCTCTTCCTCGGTTGATACCGCCACCATCCTTCACTGTGTTTCATCTATAATCTGAAAGTTATGTTTATATCCCTTTGCTTCTTTCATATTTTATTCTCTCTCTTTTTTGATGCTTTCGTTAACGTCTCTAAAATTCCTATGCTGATTCTCATCATCAACACATTTAATTTTGTAACATATTCTGTCAGGCTTCTCCATACCATTTGAAATGTGACTTGCTTATGAAGCTTATTTAATTAGTTCTGCCTTTCTTAGTAAATTGCATTGAACTTTATTTTCTTAAGAATTGTTTGGAAGCTCTAAATTCAGCACCTCTTCCACCAAAAATGTCAGCTTCATTGCTTACTTTGCAGGCACTGACTGGATTGGCTTTCTTGGACTGTCTTGGTTATACTTGGGATGTTTTTTCTCAGTTAACCTGACATTTAACATGACCACATTTTCCACTTACAAACTTATTTTGATATCACACTTTTGTTATATAGCATCTGCTTAAGGCTTTTTGACTGAAATTATATTAACATGAAATTAAAAATTTATATTGATACATATTTATATCTGTATATATGTATATGCTTAGCATGTTGTAGATGCCTCTGTACCTAAAATATAATCAGTCATGTTAATTTAGATTGGGACTTTGTGATATCGTAGAATCATAGAATCATAGAACGGTTAGAGTTGGAAGGGACCTTAAAGATCATCTAGTTCCAAACCCTCTGCCATGGGCAGGGAAACCCTCCACTACACCATGTTGCCCAAAGCAACCTGTTCCAGTGCCTCACCACCCTCAGAGTGAAAAATTTCTCCCTTATATCTAATCTAAATCTCCCCTCTTTCAGTTTAAATCCATTGCCCCTTGTCCTATCACTACACACCCTTGTAAAAAGTCCCTCTTCAGCTTTCTTGTAGGCCCCCTTTAAGTACTGAAAGGCTGCTATAAGATCACCCTGGAGCCTTCTCTTCTCCAGGCTGAACAGTCCCAACTCTCTCAGCCTGTCTTCATAGCAGATGTGTTCCAGCCCTCGGATCATCTTCGTGGCCCTCCTCTGGACCCACTCCAGCAGCTCTATATCATTCTTGTGTTGGGGACTCCAGAGCTGAACACAGTATTCCAGGTGGGGTCTCACGAGAGCAGAGTAGAGGGTCAGAATCACCTCCCTTGACCTGCTGGCCACGCTTCTTTGGATGCAGCCCAGGACATGGTTGGCTTTCTGGGCTGCCAGTGCACATTGCTGGCTCACGCTGAGCTTCTCATCCACCAGCGCTCCCAAGTCCTTTTCCTCAGGACTGCTCTCAATCCATTCTCTGCCCAGCCTGTACTTGTGCTTGGGATTGCCCCGACCCATGTGCAGGACCTTGCACTTGGCCTTGTTGAACTTCATGAGGTTCTCACAGGCCCACCTCTCCAGCCTGTCAAGGTCCCTCTGGATGGCATCCCTTCGCCCCAGCGTGTCCACACCACCACACAACTTGGTTCCATCTGCAAACTTGCTGAGGGTGCACTCAATCCCACTGTCCATGTCACCAACAAAGACATTAAATAGCTCTGGCCCCAGTACTGACCCCTGATGAACACCACTCGTCACTGGCCTCCACTTGGACGTTGAACCGTTGACCACAACTCTTTGAGTGTGACCATCCAGCCAATTCCTTATCCACCGAGTGGTCCACCCATCAAAACCATGTCTTTCCAGTTTAGAGACAAGGATGTCGTGTGGGACAGTATCAAATGCTTTGGATAAGTCCAGGTAGACAATGTCAGTTGCTCACCCCCTATCCATCAATGCTGTAACCTCATCATAGAAGGCCACCAAATTAGTCAGGCAGGATTTGCCCTTAGTGAAGCCATGTTGGCTGTCACCAATCACCTCCTTGTTTTCTATATGCCTTAGCATAGTCGCCAGGAGGATCTGCTCCATGATCTTGCCGGGCACAGAGGTGAGACTGACTGACCTGTAGTTCCCTGGGTCTTCTTTTTTCCCCTTTTTAAAGATGGGGGCTATTTTGCCCCTTTTCCAGTAACTGAGAACTTCACCAGATTGCCACTACTTCTGAAATATGATGGATAGTGGTTTAGCAACTTCATCTGCCAGCTCCCTCAGGACCCGCAGATGCACCTCATCAGGTCCCATGGATTTCTCCACCTTCAAGTTCTTTAGATGGTCTCGAACCTGATCTTCTCCTACAGTGGGCGGTTCTACATTCTCACAGTCCCTACCTTTGCCTTCTGTGTCTTGGGCTGTGCAGCTGGAGCTCTTGCCAGTGAAGACTGAGGCAAAAAAGTCATTGAGTACCTCAGCCTTCTCCACATCCCGGGTAGCGAGGTCCCCCGTTTCCTTCTGGAGAGGGCCTACATTTTCCCTAGATCTCTTTTTATCGCTGACATATCTACAGAAGTTTTCTTGTTGCCCTTGATGTCCCTGGCCAGGTTTAACTCTATCAGGGCTTTAGCTTTCCTAACCTGATCTCTGGTTGTTCGGACAATCGCTCTGTATTCTTCCCAGGCTACCCATGTCTTGAGCAACAACGATAACATGTATGAATGTTTTTTGAAATTCCTGTCGTTATCACTTCGACATTCCAAAACCTTCTTTAATATAAAATGTTTCTTAGTTTTTACTATTTCATTACTTTTATAGTGATTTCCTGTATTAATCCAAATTTTCAAGGGATATCTGAAGTAGAATACACAAGTATCTATAAAACTGTCATCTATATGAATAATGCATTCAGATACCTAAGAAGATTCTCACAATGCATTAATGAAGTTCCTATTTGTAGGACAGATGGTAGTTTCTTTCACCACGAGCATTTTTTAATATTGAATGTTATTTTAATCTTCGAAAGATGAATCATCCACATACAGAAGTAGGAAGTCAGTCCCAGTATTATGAAGAATAGTTGCTATACGTCCTTCCTCCTTAACATTTTCATATCCGTTGGCTATAGTGCCCAAAGGCTGTGCTCATTCTCTTCAGTTACGTGATGATAGCAAACTTTAGCTGGTAACAAGTGTAATTGATTCTTAAACTCAAATAGCATGAGTTCAAAATTAACATGGAAATTACAGCTAATGCTAAGGATCTTACAATTGGACTGCTGAATATATTTGGCAGTGTTAAGTGCTGTGCCCTGTCTATCTCCCATACTAGGCAAAACATAATAGAGCACTTGTCTAAACAGGTTACCATTGGTTTGAAACTAAATGAAATAACTTGCTTGCTGATGTGTAGCAGCTAGCTCTAAGTGCTTTAAAACCTGTTTTTAAAAATTGTTTCCATAGCACATGCATATTTACTCTTCATTATTGAATTATATGTGGAAAAAATAACAGATATTCTTACCCTATATGCTCACATGCCGTTTATATGTTCTTTGAAAAATGTCTTTTTAATTAGTTTTGTGCATTTGGACAATTTAAACCTAAAATCTTTATGTAAGGTTTTGACTTTTGTTGTGTGAAGTGAATGTTGTATTATGTTGATGTGAAAAGGCAGCAGACTGTGAAAGAATCCAGGCGGCTTTTGGAAAATGAGAAATCTGCCTTACTGACATCTGAAAGAAAAATGCATATACTGTTTGTTTAAAGGAAAGTATTTTAAAACTGTCTAAGCAGTTGACAGTAATCTAGCCTTCCAAATAACCTCAGTCCCCGTGATTTAAACCCTTCCTCTTGTAAGCAGTCATTCAGGTTAGCGGAAGGTTCTCTCATCTGGTAATAGCACACTTATTTGATAATAACAGCATGTCATACTTCCGAAGAGCGTGTTGAAGTTAAGAATCTGAATTCAAAGATAAACTGATGTCAAAGAGAGAATGAAGAGGAAGTGAGAAACTGTGTAAGAGGAATAAACAAAGCTTTCAGAGAGAGAGAGGACATTTATGGCAACAGTAAGGTACCTAGTTCCTGACATCTGTTTCCCTCAAGAAAAAAAGACAGTGCATATGCTAACCTTTTTATGGAGAGTGCAAGAAAAATATTTGCAGCATATTTTCATATATTCATATTTGTTGAACTGTATTATGGATGTGTAATTTGAAGAGGACAGAGCAACTGCAAACTATTTTTGCACTCCATAAAGATAAATCTTTGCTTTCTTCAATACTAATAAACATAGTTCAGTAACAGTTCTCAAAAACAGTGCCCACTCTCTTGCTGATCCTGCCACAAAAACGGGGGATTCATTTTATCGTTTGTCTTTCTGCCGTACAAGCAAAGGAAGGAACTCAACTATTTTTTTCCCTGGTTAGTGAGGCATCAGAACCTGTGACGGGGCAGGAGAAAGATTACCTGCACACTGACACCAAAAGTAGAGCTATTTTGCTCTTGGACTCCTTGCCTACATATGGCCATCTAGCAAAATCCCTATTGCTGTGTAAATATTAAGTACCTCACTGGCTGAATAACAATCTGTCCTTTATCTCTCCAAATACATCATTTTCTGGAAAGATAATCCTCCATTTCCAGTGGAATGTGTACAGAAGATCAAATCTCTTACGAGTATCTTATCATTAAAATGGTGTATTTTCATCCCAACACAAACCGATTAGAAAGTCCTCTTACTACTCTTTTACTTTATCTAGATCTGAATTATTACTGAGTAGTTTCAGTACACTGAAGAAAATTAAATTTTTTTAAAATCTTTATTTTGTCCTGCTAGAAGTAAATGTAAGTGAAATTCAGAGACTGTCATCGGTGATGTCCGTATTGTTTGAATGTGGATCCCCCTTCAGGCTAGCCAAAGCCAAACTGACTCAAAAGAAGCATGGCCATCAGGTCGAGAGAGGTGATTCTGCCTCTCTACTCTGCTCTCCTAAGACCCCACCTGGAATACTGCGTTTAGCTCTGTGGTCCCCAACATAAGAAGAACATGGATCTGTTGGAGTGGGTCCAGAGGAGGGCCACGAAGATGATCCGAGGGCTGGAGCACCTCTCCTATGAAGACAGGCTGAGAGAGTTGGGGCTGTTCAGCCTGGAGAAGAGAAGGCTCTGGTGAGACCTTCTAGCAGCCTTCCAGTACCTAAAGGGAGCCTACAAGAAAGCTGAAGAGGGACTTTTTACAAGGGTGTATAGTGATAGGACAAGGGGCAATGGATTTAAACTGAAAGAGGGGAGATTTAGATTAGATATAAGGAAGAAATTCTTCACTGAGAGGGAGGTCAGGTTCTGGAACAGGTTGCCTAGAGAAGTTGTGGCTGCCCGATCCCTGGAAGTGTTAGATGGGGCTTTGAGCAACCTGGTCTAGTGAAAGGTGTCCCTGCCCATGGCAGTGGAGCTAGAACTTGATGATCTTTAAGGTCCCTTCCAAACCAAACCATTCTATGATTCTATGATTCTATGAATCATATTTACAAATCCTATCAAATTGTTCAATCTTAGCCTACTAGCTTCAGTTTAAATTGGATTATAAAAAGTCTTGCTCGTAGTTGTATGTTGTCACTTGATTTTTAAGTCAATATCTTCAGTCAAATTTGTGATCAAATTCTATTTTAAATAACCAATAAGGCTTCACCTTTAGTGTTAAATGATATATTATCCATTGCTGCTTCAACTGTAGCCTGTGAGATGTTATTAATAGCAATGTCAAATGAACAGCATTTTTCTTAAACATAAATAACTGTATATCTAATTCAACAAATTATTGATCAGCTGATGTTTTTCTACTAATTTCTGCCTTCCTTTGCCTGTTCACCCACTCAAGTATCATTTTTAAGAACAAAAATGGATACATTAAAGGTAAAATACTAGATGATTCCACAACAATTAGAAGAACATCTCCTAACTCTACCAGTTTAGAATATTTTCCTCTTCTATCAGTGAAGATTGTATTATTGAGTAGGATGCCATGTTGGCCTTCTTTGATTAAACACAAACATCAGGTCACCCAAAGCTTCCTGGCAGAGTCAGAGATTTCAGTCTGTTGATCAGAAGGGAAATCTTGAGTAAGAAGCTCAGATGAAAGTGTTTGAAGACAGATGAAATGACTGTCATAAAGTTCACTAGACAGGACAAATGCTGGCTTCATGCTTATTTCAAAAATCTTGTTGCTGTAGACTTCATGGGAAGGACTGGAGTGTTTTCCAAACTAGTTTTCTACAGCAGATAACAAGAACTGAGGATAAAAGCACCTGATTTCTTCTCGTTTGCTAATAGTTCTAGTTGGACTTACTGAAGGAAGTGATGGTTATTCCAGATTTCAGATGTGTCCCACTGTCTCAACTTAAAGTGCTGTTATTAGTATATTATCAGTATTTTTTTTTGTTTTATTACAATTTCCAGACTATTATATCCCAACTTTATTGTTTTGACTCTCATCTCTTTCAGTAATGGATTCACTTGGACTGTGAATTGGTTAAAAACCACTCCACTGAGAAATTTGGTCTAAATAGATTATTCACCCTGGAAAAGCTAATTCTTTTACACTGTAGGCACATTTTTCAAGGTTAAGAGCACTATACCTTTGGTAAGTGCCAGTTGAAATGTTTACGCAGTGCCTGTTCTGGAGCTCCACTGCAGCCCATGGCGAGGAAGGATGAGCTAGCAACGGACTGAGCTTTCAGCCAACTGTGAAGTATTCCAGGCAGGACTACAGCAAGCAGGGAAACAGTTAGGAGTCATGGCTTAAACTTTGTTTTAATTTCATACCAAGTATAAAGAAATATTTTCTGAGGCTAAGATCTATGAGGCTGTAGAGAAGCCTCTCATGAGAAGTCGTGGAATCCCTGTTGCATGAGCAATTTAATATAGATTGGCAAAACACTGAAATATGTAAAGGAAAATCCTGTACTGGCAGCAGTAAGAATAAGTGACCTAATAAGCTTTTTCATCTCTTAATTTCTCTCATTAAACTTCATCCTTTTGCTGTAAGAAAGAAAAACGTTTATGTTGGACCTCCATGTGAAAAGTGCTTATAGAAAAAGTATCCCTCTTCAGATGATAAAAATATAATTAATGTATTTGAAATAATTCTTGCACTTTCTCACAGCCACGAAATTAAAACTGTTAGCCACAAGCTAATATTAATGCCTGCAGACTGCTAAAGACAATTATTTCAATCTAATGCAGCAGTGGTTTTAATGTTGGAAATTACTATGGTTTTAGATTTCATTGCAGTAATGCAACAACTTCATTTCATATTATTGATTCTACCAGTGACATGCAAAAGAATATAGTTAGTCCTGTTACTAAAAACATCAGAGTGAGGCTGTACTTCATAGACATCATCAACATAACAAGCCACAAAGTTTATATCAAAATCAGACTTCTCTTGGTTTTTATTAATTTGAGACAGATTATTTTCTGACTTTTAAAACCTCTATTTTGGAACATTTGTTCTATATGAAGTGGGCTCCTTTTTATTCATATATTTTACCTCAATGGTTCTGTAATAGAGTGGAGGAAAATCTGCACCCACCGACATCTTACCTAACTCTGCTGGCCCACAATTTTAGACTGCAGTACACCCAATAAAGAAAAATAACATGTACTTTTAAGGTAGTGATTTCAATAAACTGATAGCCTGGAGGACTGAACAAAAAAACATGCTTTAAGGGCAAATTATGGGCTTCTCATTTAGAAGGCTTTTCTGATATCAGTCAGAACCTTTTTCTGATGTGTCTAGTGTGCACATGGTCAGAAGCTGCTGAAGTAAACAAAATGTGGGTCTGTTCGCCATTATTATAATTTGCAGATACCCTGTGTTGACTCACATAGGATGGCCCAAGGCTTCTAAAGCTGTTAATGACATGAACAGTGGCCAAGAACTGTCTTTATTTGAAATACAAGTATATTTTAAAAGTAAACTAGAAGTTGTGAATCCTCAACCAGTTGCTATTTGCATTAACTTTACACAGTGCGGATTTTTTTTAAAGATACAGATTTTTCGCCATACATTCACTGGACTAGTTAAACAATTGGAAGTATTTTCAAGAGGTGTCACCACCAGTTAAAATTTTGGCTTTCATAGCTGGTCCAAATGAGAATCAGCCTTTACAGTAAGTGAAACTTGGTTCTCTCTCATTGATTTCTCAATGTTCGTAAATTCATTAAATGCTCATTCATCAAATTGCATCTCTTTGCTGGCTCTTCCACGCCAGAATGAGATATCTGTTTCCAAAAAATGAAGTAGCAAATGGTTTAGTGAGTATTGTCCCATGTTACAGCTGGGTTAATGAAGTAATTTAAATGGATAGAAGACAAACAGAAATGAAGGTACTCAGGATTAGAAGTAACAGACAGGTTTCTTATCTTGTCTTTTTTTTTTTCCCTAGTTAATTTTCTTTTACTAAAAGTAGGGTTGAAAGTCCTAAATACTAAATGGTGAAATTCAGGTCAGTCTGGGACTATGTAACAGCTCTGCACATGGACATCAAATACACTGTAGTTTGTACTGCATCTGCTATACATGCAGATTTTATCCATGTATGCACTGTGTGATTTTTCCAGTTTACTAGGCATCTGAAAAACAGCCTGGTTTCCATGAAAATATGTGGAAAAGAATATCCCATATGCTTTTCATATGAGACACAAGACTTGACTGTGTAATACAGGACATCCCCTGTTATGTGAGACATCTGCCAAGCCCACCAGAAAGAAAAGATACAGGCAAGACAACAAAACTAGAGGAATAAATGATTACTAAATCCTTATTCTGTTTATATTCTGCTCCAGTTTCAGCTGTTACAGTCCACTTTTAACAATGTCTCTGAGCTGGAATAGTCAGGTATTCTCTACTTTCTAGTCTATTTAATGCTTTATGATTAAAACTTTAGTTTAATGTTCATAAGTGAATGACAGTCAAATTTTGAAAGGTAATACTCAATATAGGCTTCGAGTTTTCCAAAAATCTTGGTATGTCCCCCTTCGCATCTTTAGGTAAGAATGTATCTCTGATCCATAAGCATAATAAAGCATAAGATCTTGTAATATGTTCTGTGCATGAGTACTTTAGGTTATATTTGAAAGCTGAACTGCAGATGTTACAAATTTTCTCAACAGTTTTGGGGTAAAAACCCAAATGTTACCTTGTTTTGGGGCATACCAGAGTTGCCAGCGCTTATGTTACTCATCTGTTTTGGTCTGTTACATCCTGGATTTTGAACTAATTAGGTTAAGAAAAGAAGACAATTCCTTTCCTCATGGTTACAGAAGCATGAAAATGTTACTCTGCGAAATGGCAACAGAAGGCAGCAAATAAATAAAAACCATAATTTTGTTTTTAGCATGATTTTGGAAGCCAGAGTCCTGATTTCTGAGAAGTTCAGTTAGCAGTCCTGAACATGTAAATTCCACTGAAAGTCTCATTGTCAGACCATTTGTTCACATTTCCAAAATGTAAAAGCAAAAACTGATAATCTTCTACAGATTTGACTTTGCTTTTGAGACTTTCTTCTTGTATCTATTTACATATCTAATACTGTTCAGCCTCTCTTTATTGGCATTTATGTGTTTATTATACCTAATGAGAAGCAAGTCCTCTCAGTACCTTTGATACTGTTGAAATCTTCAATTTATATTGGAATTGGGTGTCCTGCCTACAGGAGCACAATACAATCCCCAGTTGCATACAGGTTTCACTTACTAATACTGCAGTGACTGCACGTAGAAATTTTATAACGTGCAGGCTAATGCATATGGAGTTTTTTCTAAGCATGTCAACTCCCAGTCTCAGAAATATTCTCAGAACAAATCCTGAGAATATTTCCCTTCATTTATCATGTTTTCAGTATTACTTATGTTACTAGAGATGGCAGAAACCACCTACCTGGCATCATCTCACTTTGAACACTAGGTCAAAGAAGGTGCTACCAGGCCATTGCTTTCTGCAAGTCATATTCTTCTCCATCTAATATACTACTGCTCTTAGTTTGTCTGCATTACATCTGTGAAACTCATAATAATCCCCATATTCATTTGATACATCGATACAGACAAGAAAGAAAGGAACTTTTATATATTCAGGATGAGAATGCAAATGACTATTTTTATTTAATAAAGACAGATTGTTGAGCCTGGCACTAATTTTATCCTTTATTACCAGTGAAGACATGAGAACTTGAAGTACATCCTGCTTCCATACCAGGGAAATTGGCTCAAACTAGAAGGAGGAAGACAGCGTAGTTTTTTGTGGACTGTGTCCTTTAAATGTTAGTTTACAAAGGCATTCTGAGTCAAAAGGCCAATTTTATCCAAAAGATGTTTTTTAAGACGTAAGTAGCATATTCCGACAAAACAGTCAAGATGAAACAGTTTCAGAATCCTGTTGGCCTTTATGGATGCATCTGATTATTGCTCAGGAGCCCGTTCTGGGAAGGATGCCCATCTACCTGTGCGGCTTCTCTGGCTGATGTACTTGATTTATGCACTTGAGCACATGATCATGTCCTGAAATTGTTTACAAATAGCTTGTGACCCTCTCAACTAGCTGCTAAAAAGAGCTCTGTTTTAGCTACATAGCTAATTCTCTAGGATAAAAATCAGTGTCTGTAATTCCTTTTACACCACTTTAGTCCCTGCTTACAGCACAATGGACTCATAGATCTCACTGATGGGATCCCGATGCCTTGCTACACTCTGGTCACAAAAACTTTTCAAAGTATGCTTGCAGTTTTAATATATGCCACCAGTTTCCTCTCGACATTCGACTGGTTTGGACTAACATGGAAATGAAAGATGAGTGAATGTAAATTTTTTGCTAAATGAAGGCGCTAAGTGTTGACAGGACAGCTGATTCCAGCCCAGAATTTTCTCTGCATATAAACATAGACTACATTTCATAAACCAAAACTGCAGTTTTTGTTTGTTTGCTTTTGGGGTTTGTTCCAAGTTTCTTGAGAGGAGATGATCCTTAAATGAGAAGAAACACTAGGATGTGTTTCCATAAACTTATATAGGAAATACTGTGATAACAAAGCACCAGAAGAGCAAGGAAAACCTGGAGTAAGGAAGATGAAATTAATCTATAGGTATTAAGAAGAACGGAGCCAGGCCCAGTCATCTTTGCAGCTGATATTCATTGCTAGGACGAAATAGAGTTTTATATTTTTGTATTGATATAGTTTTGTTACATTTCTGGCTTGCTGCAATTGTAACACATTCTACTTTTACATTATTTTCTGAACTGTAACCTCACCCTTCTAGAAAATCAGCATTTGGGGAAGCTGCGTTATTGCATAAAAACACAATCAAAGTTTTATTTTGGTCTTTTTCCCACAGTAGCAAAAACCTGGTTAAGTTTATATGCCTTTGTCTTTTTTTTCTTTTCTGGTGATGTTACACTGTGGTTGCCTGTATGATTCATTACAAGCTTGCTGGCAGATGGTCACGTACACTTTGCAAGAGTGCTTGATGCTAATAATAATCAGCTTTTAGATTTTATACATTTTTTTCCTAGAGTAAGTAATATATTTTATCCTAATGCCTAGAAAATCATGGTTGTTTTCAATCACTGCCATCTAAATACTTTTATCCTTCAGTGTAAACGTTTCTCTGTACATGCTCAACATTTCATGAGCGAAAGTTAAATTGCATGTATGGATGGAAGTGACAGAAGGATTAGTGTTCTGTCTTTCTTATATGAACAAGGTGGAAGAATAAGTGTTTCGTGGGACCAGTATGTGCTAGAAAACCTCCTGGCTCCTGCATGTGAATGATTTTTTGTTGGTTAAGCCATTGGAGCCCCACAGGGGCTATATAGCTAAAGCTTCAGAAATCCTGCTTTGTCTCACTTGATCCCCACACTTGTTATGGTAGAAGGAAATTGTTTATGTGTATTTTATTGCATAACAGTAAATCAGTGTTCATCTGTAGTGGTTAAAATGCTGTCAGTCTAAAACACGTTCCATTTATTTAAATGGTGAAATTGTAAAGAGCTACTTCTTTGTAGCGCAGTAAAATGTGTGTATCAAGTAATGATGTTTTATAAGAGGAAAAATGTGTTGAATTATGTGCTCTTATCATTATAATATGACACTGACATATTTCATGGGTTTTTTAATACCAAGACTAATATGTATTTAACCGTAGTTCTAAATAGAATAGCTGAAGAAGCCACAATATGAGGGAACTTCATGGGGACTGTTTATAGCTATCTTTATGTTGGAAAAGGAAAATTTCTAGTCTAGCAGTTTTAGTGGAGACAGCTGTTGAAATGATCTTGTTGGCTTTTGTTTATCATGATTGTAGTACAGTATATCCAGGCAATAAAATTAGTTATAAATCTGACTCCCTCAAAAAACAATGTCATCCAATGGATCCAGTAAACGTGAATGTTAGTCCTTTAATTAATGTTCCCTTATTTTTAGCAAATTCCTTGCTCTGTTTCTTCATTTAGTCATAAGCAAAAGTCATAAACAAAAGCTCTTGTTCTTGCAAGAGCATATGACACTGAAGTCCATGACAAGGTCTCTATGTTGTAGGATCATGGCCTACAGACCTGATAAGACATTTTTCTGAATGTGATTCTCAGTTACAGAGTCTTACTCCTCTCCTGAGAGCCTTAGAAAGTTCATTTTAGCTAATACAGCTCCTCTTCTCAGATTCTTTCATAAGTGTGTCTAAGGTATGGTCTTAACTGCTGCATTCTGCCCTCCAAACTCGAGGCTGGAGTAATTCACAGCTAATATGAAGAAAATACTCCATGAAGCTGTGCCAAATTCTGTCCTGCTAGTCTTAGTTTCACTGATATAAAAGTTGTAATAGGCTCCTTTGATTCCTAACTCCCATATCTTTGCTCCAACCACACGAAAAAAAAAATTGATTTTAGAATTTATTCATAAGATAGTTGCAGAACCAAATTCCAACTTCAGCTGATTTATTTTGCATTGGTTTTGATTTATTGTGTCTGTGAGTATATGTATGTCTATATAGACATACTTCTGTTCTTGTATGATTTATTATGTGTTGATGAGATTTTGTTGTAGACTTTGGAGGCTTTTTCAAAGACAAGAAGTTCCATTGTCATGGGAGTTTTTTACAATGATTTGTGTCTTGTGTATTGAAGTTATTTATCAGAACTATTTAAAAGATCATCTAAATTCATAATTTTTAAAACCACTGTTATTTAATAATTGCCTACAGTTGGTCCCAGAGGCTGCAATCAAAAAAGGGCCTCCCTTTGCTAGTCAACATATTGCTATTATAATGGTAGTATTTCTTCATTATTTTCCACTGAACATAAAACAAGACTTTGCATCTTAACGCATTGTACAAATCCAAAACAAAAGATAGTGTGTGCCTCAGGGACCTTTTGATCTACAGAAGAATATTTCCATCCTTTTTTTTCCCCGATCTGGCTGAAAGGTCACACTTTACATGTTTTCCATTTTACCAAATTTATTTGTGGCCCGGAGGCATTATCAACTCCATTTCAAGCAGAAGACTCGCAATAGGTGACATGAGGGACCTGTGGAGCTGATTCCAGGTAGCCTGATTCTGCTGACCTTCAATAGTCTTTGCTGCATGGCATGACAATTTTTAAAGTTATTGTAGAGAGAGAGGTTTAATGGGAGTATGTTTGCCTGAGGGAAGGGAGTTTTACGGGCAGTCTGAACAGGGTGGAATTTTGTTGGCTGTTTTAACAGTAACTGTTAATTGGTGTCTTTTAAATGAATACATTTTGGACAATCCAGGGAAAAAGTGTAAAAAATCCATTTAATACTAACTTCCTAGAATCAAAGGAAATAAACATTTAAGAATCAACTTTAAAGGTTCTTTGCTAGCATGTTAAAACTGAAAAACTTGTCTTAAAGCTTCAGAGGTCTATCAAAAGTTTTGCCTAGCCTTAGAGATCCCTACCTGAATCGAGGTAATTTTCAAGTGCCTGGAAGAGCTGCAGTTTCAACACAAAGCGAGGTCAAACTTTACAGGTTTTATTATTATTGAAATTCTGGGTTTAGTCTAACCTGAAGGAGGTCATCATATGTATGTTGATTAAGAAGTTTTGCACAAAATTTTGTCATTTGAAATCATGTAGTTGAGTTGATTGTGGCTTAGAAGAAAAACTATAAACTAGGAATGGCATAAATAATGGAAAGCTCTGTTTGTCCCATTCCATTGAGTTTTTGGTGTGGCTCAGCACATGCTGATAAAACAAAAGATGTACCTTCTTGAAGCAGTAGCATAGTGTGATCTCATCATATTCTCTGTGCTGTTTGGATTGGGCTGGTTGCTGCTTACTTATGTAGGAGATACACAGTGGTTCATCTGACATGCAATAGACAATGTTTTTTCTTGGATTCTTCTGTTTTTTTTTCTGGAGATTGATGAGATCATTTCTCAAATTTAGGATTTTTTCAGGATTAACTGGTCTGTTTCTATTTTCACACTGTCTTTGGACGATGTTGCAGACATGGTAGTGGCTATTTCTGTGATCAGAAGTCTTCAGCATCCTCTACTGGCTTCAACCATTTATAGTGCATATTTCTTCTACTGCATTCCAGATTTGTCTAGAACACAACGCTGAGCAGCCAACTGGGGTTTTAACTGCGTTTGCCTGACAACTTACCCTTGGTTTATAAGCAAAAGAAGCTGTGCTGTCCACAAAGATATAATGTGTACATGAAAACCTTTTAGTAATAGTGAATTTACTTATCCAAAATGGCATTTGTCTGATTAATTATAACTCCTGTTATAATGTCATTTTAAGGTAGAACTTCTGCCTTAGCGAATCAGCACTTCCAATTCTACAGTTAAATAAATTTAGGAAAGAAACCACATATGTTGTAATACACTATATTGTACTTAACCAGACAATTATGTTATGTTGCGTTAGCAGGTCTGGTGTTTAACTTTTTGTGGGAAGTTGTCTTTCTCATGGTAATAGGGGACAAAAGGAAGTCCAAGGAGAATGTAGGCCCCCTCCGGAAGGATACTGGTGCTCTGGTCACCCGGGACATAGAGAAGGCTGAGGTACTCAATGAATTTTTTGCCTCAGTCTTCACTGATAAAGCCTCTTGTCTTACCACCCAAGCTGTGGAAAGAACTAGCAGGGACTGTGAGGATGAACCACCGCCCACTGTACTTGAAGAGCAGGTTCGGGAACATCTGAGGAACTTGAAGGTGCACAAGTCCATGGGACCTGATGAGATCCATCCGCGGGTCCTGAAGGAACTGGCGGATGAAGTTGCCAAGCCACTGGCCATTGTATTTGAGAAGTCGTGGCGGTCTGGCGAGGTCCCCGATGACTGGAAGAGAGGGAACATAACCCCCATTTTTAAAAAGGGGAACAAGGAGGACCCGGGCAACTACAGGCCGGTCAGCCTCACCTCTGTGCCTGGCAAGGTCATGGAGCAGATTCTCCTGGGAACCATGCTAAGGCACATGGAGAGCAAGGAGGTGGTGGGTGACAGCCAACATGGCTTCACCAAAGGCAGATCGTGCCTGACCAACTTGGTGGCCTTTTACGATGGGGTGACAGCATCGGTGGACAAGGGTCGACCAACGGATGTCATCTACCTGGACTTGTGCAAAGCTTTTGACACTGTCCCGCACGACATTCTTCTCTCTAAACTAGAGAGGCATGGGTTTGATGGATGGACCACTCGGTGGATAAGGAATTGGCTCAATGGCCGTACTCAGAGAGTAGTGGTCAACGGCTCGATGTCCATGTGGAGACCGGTCACGAGTGGCGTCCCTCAGGGGTCCGTGTTGGGCCCGGCCCTCTTCAACATCTTTGTCGGTGACGTGGACAGTGGCATGGAGTGCACCCTCAGCAAGTTCGCCGATGACACCAAGCTGTGTGGTGCCGTCGACACGCTGGAAGGGAGGGATGCCATCCAGAGGGACCTCGACAGGCTGGAGAGGTGGGCCTGTACCAATCTCATGAAGTTTAACCAGGCCAAGTGCAAGGTCCTACATCTGGGTCATGGCAATCCCAGGCACAAATACAGACTGGGTGGTGAATGGATCGTGAGCAGCCCTGAGGAGAAGGACTTGGGAGTACTGGTGGACGAGAAGCTCAATATGAGCCGGCAATGTGCTCTTGCGGCCCAGAAGGCCAACCGCATCCTGGGCTGCATCAAGAGGAGCGTGGCCAGCAGGTCGAGGGAGGTGATTCTCCCCCTCTACTCTGCCCTCGTGAGACCTCACTTGGAGTATTGCGTCCAGTTCTGGAGTCCCCAACATAAGAAGGACATGGACCAGTTGGAGAGGGTCCAGAGGAGGGCCACGAAGATGATAAGAGGGCTGGAGCACCTTTCCTATGAGGACAGGCTGAAGGAGTTGGGGCTGTTCAGCCTGGAGAAGAGGAGGCTCCGGGGTGACCTTATAGCGGTCTTCCAGTACCTCAAGGGGGCCTACAAGAAAGATGGGGAGAGGCTGTTCAGGAGGGCCAGTTGTGATAGGACAAGGGATAATGGTTTTAAAATAGAGGGAGGTAGATTCAGGTTGGATATTAGGAAAAAATTTTTTACTATGAGAGTTGTAGAACACTGGAACAGGTTACCCAGAGAGGTGGTGGATGCTCCATCCCTGGAGACGTTCAAGGCCCGGTTGGATGAGGCCCTGAGCAACCTGATCTAGTTGGAGATATCCCTGTTCCTTGCAGGGGGGTTGGACTAGATGACCTTTGAAGGTCCCTTCCAGCCCTAACGATTCTATGATTCTATGATTCTATGATTCTAATTGCAAATGATGTAGGCAGAGGTCCTTAATCTGTCATCTAAACATTAGCAAAAACTGTAAAAATTAAAGAAAGAGGGCATTGTAAAAGATTCTTATTACTCTGGTCTTATAGATCATGCTGAGGGAAACACAAGATCATTTCCGTTTGTTTTTTTTTTTAATTCAAATTATATGTTAAAGGATCTAGCAAGTTATAGTAGTAGGTGAGTTTTGCTGCAGAATACTATATTTCAAGTATTCTGATGTTCTAAAAATGTTTTTGAATCCCTTCACACAGATGGTATTATGTTTGTGTAGCATTAGGGGAATTGATTATTACCTTTAACAGCTTTCATGAGACACGATTAGTGAAAGCCTCATTACCTGTGTTTCATCTCAAGAGAACTGCATGCTATAATTAAGTGCACTTCAAAAGCCAAATTAAACTGAATGAACGAAGTAACCAGTAAGGATGTTCTCTTGAGCATTCATTCTTACCATGATGAATGATGCTTGTTTTTCTCTTCTCTTCTCTTTAATTAGAATGTTTCTACATTTGCCAAAGAAAATGTTGGAATGCGGACAAAAACTGAAATTATAGGAACAGGGCTTGATGTAATAGCTTATTTGTAAAGGAAACACAACTTGTTTGGTATTTTATTGAAACAGGAAGTTCAGAACCTCAGTACACACAAGCACAACAAATTCTCAGGTGCTAGTTGAGTCATCTGTTGTTGGAAGTAGTCTCATAGAAGGCTTCCCCTTGATTTAGTTTTAATCTTCAATTAACAAAGGGAAGGAAATTACATACAGATTTAGTTTTAGATTATGTGCAAAGCTCTCTGTTGCTTTTTAGCTGTCACCCTGATGTGCATGCTTTGTGAGTATGTCATGTTGGCACAACTGGAGTGTGTCCAAGTGAGTATATTCAGATTTTAATGAACGAAAGAAACCTGATGTATTACATTTACGAAATAATGTAAGGCTTGCTTAATCAAAATACTGTTTTTTTCCTCCTCATACTTGATTTCAGCTTTATTGCAAGCCACAGAAGTAACCATCTGTGATAAGGTGATAAATGGTAAAACTACCGTTTTAAGTTTAGTATGGGATTATTTATTTTTTAATTGTCATGTTTGTTTGTAATAATAGGTCTGTCATATAGCAGAGCAGAGCATGATGATAGCACATAGTTTTGTTTAGCTGTGATATCTTTAAAAGGCACTTGAGAGTTTGTGTATCTTCTCTGTATAAGACTTGGCTTTTCCTCTCCTTCAAAGGTCTGTATGACACTGGATGAATGAGAAGGATTTTATTGAATTCCCTCCAAATCTCATCATTACTGTTCCTCTGTTTATCCTCAGGAGTATACCAGTGTTGTGCAGTGAGCTTTCCTTTCCTCCACCAACAGTCTGAGCAATGATGGCTTTGTAGC
Organism: Tauraco erythrolophus; assembly: GCF_009769465.1. Taxonomy (NCBI): domain Eukaryota; kingdom Metazoa; phylum Chordata; class Aves; order Musophagiformes; family Musophagidae; genus Tauraco; species Tauraco erythrolophus. The sequence continues at coordinate 46,303,329 of NC_141466.1, read as the reverse complement.
TTTCTCAGTACTGGCCCATAGCATAAGTGCATTAGCACTTTAGTCAATGTCATTTTAAGAAAAAAATCCATAGATAGCATTAGAACTATCATGTCAGCTCCTAAATTTTGAAGTTAATATAATTTTAAAACAAAAATAGATACAGGATCCAGTGAGCATGCAGGACAGTTTTAAACCTTTGCCCTTATGCAGGGCTAGCTAGTTTTGATTCTTTTTCCCCATCATCTGAGTAATGTATATAGTTTAGTATAGTACATATGCATACAAACAGTATCTTCAGTTACACCATGGTAGTTTGTATTGTTATAAGGCATTTTTGATACACTCACCTTACTCCCAGTGATTTTTGTGGGAATTCTGGACTGGGACAGAGCCAGAGATGATAAATAGTTATTTACAGACTTTTACTAGAAAACTAGAGTGTAGGAGATATTGAGGAGTTATTGAGCATTTGTATTTCATCTAAGCTATCCAGTTGTTTGACTAGAAAATAACTAGTAATTATTAGACCTCAACTATTTCTATGCTTCAGGGTATTCATCCTGCATCTAAGCTCAAATAGCCAGTTGCTCATATTTTCTATGCAGTACTTGCTGAGTATCCTTTGGTTTTCAAATTGCAACTGCTTGCTTATGCAATGACAACCTCATGGAAAGGCTTCCTGCTCTCGCTAAAGCACTTTAGATAAAATCCAGACAGGCTAAACAGTAGTAGCCTCTCTGTCCTGCATCATTCTTACATGAAGAACACTAGGAATATAGCAAAGGAACTCAGAAAGGAGGACAGGGTCAGCAGTTTGACCCTACAAACTTTGCCCAGCTAGCATAAGAAGTCGCTGAAAGTCCACTACCATAATAAGTCTGCCTAGTTCTCTGTATTTAACCATGTCATGGCTGGTGACCTTAAAACAAAACCAAACGCCACATGGAATTCATAACAATATTTCTATTTTTTAAGAAGTTTTTAACAAGATCATCATTACATTTACAGTCAGCAGAAGTGGACTTTTCTGTGAATCAGTGATTCACTTTTCAGTGAATCTTCCTGCCACACTTTAGATTTGCACTTTCATAGCTTCATCTGTAGAGTCACACATTCATTTTGTCTTCATTAAGATAGTTTCTGCAAGACTAAATGCAAATCTAAGATAAGTCAAATGAATATTGCTCCGTTATCTTTGTAAGTAAAAAATCAGGAGTAGGATTATATTCTAAAGGAGACTTATGTTCTAAAGTGGCTTCTTCCTTGCAGCAACAACTGAGATCCAATGCTAGACTTTTGTTTTCCTCCAGCATTTTATAAGCTTACAGAAACAGCTTCTACTTTGCTTTCTGTAGACTTCTGAGAAGAAAGCAGTAAGGTAATATTCTGTAAATGTGCTTGGTGTACCAGCTCACAAGCTGATAAGCGTCAACTCCTCAAAACAGATACTGGAATCAGTTATTTTTAGAGGGGCATCATTTGGTACCATGCACAGCTTATCATTGTGGTTTGTGAATTATTTTTTCACTTTGTTAAAAAAAAAACTTTTCAAAAGCTTGCCATTAAATTGAAAAATTCTCTGGTTAAAAAAAAAGAGCAGAGAGAATAAACTTGGTGTCAGGTGCTGTACCTTTACCCTACCAACTTTCATAGTTTTAAAATTACTGTGTATTCACAATATAAATAGTTCTCCCGCAGCTGTACAGACGACCATCCCAGCTTGCTGTCACAATGTAGTCAAAGTTCCTTCATTTGTAATCTTATGGTATTGTCATGCTAAAAAGTACAAGCGTTCATGAAAAGAATCTTCAAATAGAAAATGTTAATCGTGTCTTTTATTTAGCACCTATGAAGAAAGCAGTGCTTTCAAAGAAACTTTTCTTGAGTAATTGTCATTTAAAAACACAATTGACAAAAAGCACCTGGTCAAATATTAAAACGCTTTTTTTTTTTTTTTCCTGTGTATGCTGGCAGCTCCACTTGCCACTCTCAGTGCTGGAGGATTAAATGTCTTTGCTTTCTATACTTCCTATGGGATCTTTTCTTCTAACTCATGACATAGATTAAGTGAAGGAGAGATGTTATTACACATAAACAAGTACTGCTGCCAAGGAGTACTAATCAGGGAAATTGCAGACCAGAAGTGATTGTGATAGTAGTTCTATGAGAACTTTCTGAAAGCAACCTGAGCCAGGTCTAGTTTTGCAGTTGGTGCCATTCCACAGCAGTAGTGTCCAGTTGTGTGATGTCAGGTAATCTCTTTCAGTGGATTTATTTCAGTAGTTCTCAGACAATGTTAAGGATTTTTCTGTGTTGAATATTGATGTACTTTCAACTGACCCTTTAGTCTATATTTTAAAAAACAAGTTTTCCCTGCCACTTATCGTTGTAGTGCATGTGTTTCACTGTAAGTACAGAGGATTACATAAAACTTCTGAATGCAACTCTCTGAGTTTCTGCTGTGCTCAGGTATTACCATACATCTTTTTTAAACAATTTAAGAAAAAACAGTTTTTAATTATATATCACCTTTTCATTAATATGTGGTCTGTCATGTTGTAATACATCGGGTGCTGAAGAGAAGCATTTTATATTTTTGTTGATCAGGGAATACTTTGGGCTGCCCTAGTTAGAGAGTACTTTTTTCCTTTGTTGATACAAAACCAAATAAAAATTAAAAGAACAGATCAACTTTTTAAAAAAGCAATTTGCTGATGCCTGTTTTTTTAAAGCCAAGTCCGTTTTATTTGTCTCGCTGCAGCATATCAAAAAAAGATTGAGAAAAGTCAATCCTAAGAAATTTGAAGGAAAACGAACTCACTGTGTTCAAGCTTTGACATATTTCATAAAGCTGTTGAAAACCAAACCATGAAAGCCAGATTTATGAGCTTTTTTAAAGTTATTTGTAGATTCCCAAGACGATTGTGTTCCCATCACTTACTGTAGCCTTTAAAACTCAAATGACGCTTAAAAATATTCATGTTTGGCACACACTGAGTTAGTGCTGGGCGTTGCAATGGCATTCAGCTAAAACTAAAGAGTAGAGAGAAGAATGTACTCTGCCTTCACTTAAATTATTTCAGTCTGTTGAGGTAGAACAAAAGGACTCACATATTGATATTTTAAAGATAAAACTAGGAATTATTTTTAATGTTAAGATTACTTTTATTGTGGGTTAATACAATTGTTTGGGGAAAGAGCCTTTTGGGAGCATCGGAGTAGCCCTTCACATTTGCCAGGCTTTTCCTTTCAACAAGATCACTCATTTTGTTATTACTGGAATAGAAAAACCTTTTATTTATCAAAGCATTTTTCATTTGCACTTTGCCAGGTATAGCAAATCTGTTGACAGCACTGGATTTATCATTTACTGTTAAAGGCGAAGGGAAGGATTCCCCATGTCCCTAAGCCAGCAAAACAAATGTCATTCTTGAAGCTCGCTGCACAATATCCTGTGTGGATTAAAAAAAATGTTGGACTGTCCAAAATGATTCAGTATCTGAAAAGTCTAAGATAGTTGAAATGAGGTTATAATTTTTAATGTATTTTATGCAAATACTGGGCTTCCATGCATTGTATCTTCATTATATGTAGTCTTTAACCATGGAGAATATCAAGTTATTTTCCATGAACTGCAGCACATTATTAGCTTGTGGAATTTCTGTTTCAGTGCAGCCTGTATTATTTGAAATGTATTATTTCAGTCTGTGTAAATGCAGATCTGTTTACTCTTACGTGATTAGACACGGAAATTTACCTCATTAATAATTCATTCCTTAATATACTTTGCTGCAATTAATGACCTATTCACAGATTAGGTACTAGTCTCATGCAATAGGTACTAGTGTGTTTTAAAAAAAAAAAACCACAACAATTTACCTTATATCGGTTGGGAGAGTTCAGTAAGCCTGGAGGATACTATATAAAAAATATGGGTAAATGGTTGCAATATGAACAGATAAACGTCAAGATGCAACTAATGTTCCTCCTTCCTGTTGCCACGTGACAAAGAAATATGAGATAACAATTAGAGCAAGTTCCAACTATTATCATTAAAAAAAAAAAAAAAGGCTAAATGCAGCTGAGGTAATTATTTTTGTGCAGGAAATAACTCAGTTTGAAAGAAGCATCCCATACTTATATCACTACCCCCTTACATCTTCCAGAAGCAACCTCATGGTCACTTGTGCCTGATCTATAAGCCAGTAATGCAGATGAATGGAAAGGGATCTGCAGAGTGCATGAGCTAGTGCTGAGAGCACCTTGCACACAATGCATGTTTCAGGGCTCTGAGCTCATTCCAGTCTGCTCCCCTGAACTGAGCACATCTTCTGACTGCATTTCATCCCAAAGGAGTATAGTCTGTGGCTGCTCCACAATGGGAAGCAAAAGTACACTCAACAGTGTGACCAAGAGATTAGTTTCAAAAGTGCACTCCCAGCTTGAACTAAACCAGTAAGAATGTAAGTATCTTTTCTGCCGAAGGTCTTGTAAGGATATATCCAGCAAGAATAGATCTTTGTCAGCTGTGAGGAAAAACATGTCCATGTACATATCGCATACCTTTTAAAGTCATGGGTAGTTGTCTAAAGCAAATTATTTGGAGGCTGAGATTTTCTTGGTTTGTACGTTGGCTCAACTGCATTTGTTCAACTGTCAGCTGAGTTAAGTGAAAAGACTTTCTAATTTTACTTTATTTTCTTTTTGATTTTGAGACATTTGAACTTTAAAAACTGAGTTAGATGGAGCGTCCCACCGATAGTGCCAGATACAAAAAGGTAGTTCAACATGGCTCACTTAGATCTGCTGCACAGATGACCTGTATATGCTCAAATCAGCTCTTTTTCATACACATAACAAGGCCATCACACCAGCACACGTAAGAATCACTGCTATAAAACACACAACTATCCCATCCATATACTGCATTTGTTGTCTCGGATTTTGCTAAGCTACTAGGCTGGAAAATCTGATTAATCATAACCTAAAGTAGTAGAACTGTAGATTGACTCTGTCGGTTTTTTAATTACTAAGATGTCTTCATCTCAACCCATGAGTTTTCTTACTTTCACCCTTCTGATTCTCCCCTCCATCCCACTGAGGTGGGGCAGGGGGCAAGTGGCTGCCTAGTGGGGTTAAGCCACGCAGATTGGAATTAAAAAAACCACAAGAGATATAAGGAGTCATCAAAAATAGGTATGATGGGAGTTCAGTAAGGACAAGTGCAAAGCAGGACCTGCAGAAACACGAGAAGAGATTGACAATGTGGTATTTCTGCCAAAAAGTCAGCTGAGTATTTTAGAGGATCCGAAAACAACATGTCACCCATGTCATACTCTGATAAAAGAGGCAGGCATACCAGGATGCATGAACAGGAATGCTATATGTAAGAGACATGAATTGTTTGCAGCATGCAGAGCAGTGGTGGGGCCTGAGCTGGAGTACTGCATCCAGCTTTGGGCACTGCACTTTAGGAAACGTGGATCCATTGGAGAGTATCCAGGGGAGAATAACAAAATGATCAGAGGTCTACAAAATACGACCCATGAGCAGAGACTGGAAGAACTGTGTTTGTTTAGTCTAGAGAAGAGAAGACTGAGGGGAGACATGATAACAGTCATCAAATATTTAAAAGGTTGTTGCAAATAGGAAGAGAATAAATTGTTTTCCATGTCCCTTGGCACTACGACAAGAAGTAACGGGCTTAAAATGCAACAGAGGCAATCTAGGTTACATTATTAAGAAAAACTTTCTAACTGCAAGAGAAGATAAGCACTGGACTAGATTGTGCATGGAGGTGGAGAACATCTGTCTTTGAATTTTGCTGGGATTCTTGGGGGCTTGTCACATGTAGTACACGTAACCCTTGTGGTACACCAGTGGTGCAGGGCACAGAGTCGTATGTGCCGCACCTGTATACTGCTCGAGAGAGATTCATGGCACAGGGCTGCTTCACTGATATTCAGGTGAGGAAAACACCTCCCAATTATAATTGGCAATTACTTGCAGAATTTTGACATATTGCAATTTGCAGTCTTGTCACTGTCTGGTAGTCGCTTGAGTTTAATTCTCTTGAAATAAGACAAAAACAGGGATGGACAAGTTCTTGAGGTATTTCTGAAGCAAGGTTTAAATTTCCTTCCTTTGTTAGCTGATCTGTAATGAAAGGATTTTTTAAATTTCAAAAATAATTGAGTTGCATTGAAACCAAATGCAAATATATTTGAGAACCTTTTTGAAGTTATAAACAAATAGGTACAGTATCTGTGACCATATCTTACAATCTTAGCAGAGTGGTTTTAAGTGACATATATTGGAAATACAGCTCCTTGATTTAGAAGTAATACTTATCCTCAAAAAGGAGAAGACTTCTTGTTTTACCCTAATTTGTTTTTTATTAATCTATAGTGGATAATATTGATATTAGATAGTATTTAAAAATAGTTATACCTCTGGAAAACAAGGAAATTAAACTAAAAATAAGTGAATTTGTTATCTTTTTTCCTGCAAAAATTTGCTTTGCCGGAAAAAATGGTTCAAACATCTTCCAGTGTAATTTTGAATATCTGCCAAACAGTAGATTTATTTGCCAAACGTTTTCATACAGTATTCCCACTGGTACTCAGTCTTTCAGAGAATAAATTGGTGAAATTAACTTTTCTTATCAGTCTATGGGATTTGAGAGAAGCAAGGTTGTCTGCCAACACGCAGTGGAAAGAAACAATATCAGCTAAATTGTCTGGATTTGAGCGTTCTTCCCTTCACCCTCATCTTGGCCAGGAAACGCTTACATGAAGGACTATACAGAGGACAGGAAGAAACTGTGTTTTGAAGAATTTTCCAGATAATATAGAGTTGACTGTATGCCATTTATCCTTCTTTTACTTTCCTCTTTATTTTTCAAGACCAGACATTGAAGGTTTCTTTTTTCTGGACCAAATTTTCTACTCTATCTCTCTCCACTTCTGGCTCCCAGCTCAGTGCACCATTCGTCTTCTACCGCACAAACGTGTAGCAAGTTTGCCCGTACGTAATCTCCGTTTGTGTCCATGTGCTGGGCTGCTGATGTTGCCTTATCAAGTGTTCAGAAAGTACCTTCTCACTTCTTTCTGTCTAATTTGACAGAAAGGGAGCTTCTATTTTAGCCAAATGACATAGACAACCAATGGGAAAGTGTTCTTTCAATAAATATTCAGAAATAAGGATGCAATATTTGTAAATAATTTACATGACTGTTGCAAGTTTCAGTTTTGAGAATGAAAAGCATTGCTAGCAATAACAAATGCATTTCATGCCAAAGAGTGGAATAAGGTTCTGGGTGCTGTTGAGATAACAATATGGTAGTATGGCTTGAACTAGTTGGGGTCCTGCATCCATGTGATGTTTCATTAACTTAGATAAGATTCTTCAAAGCTGAGGATCTATTTCTTTGTGAAACAGCTTGCTGAAAGAAGTTGTTTCCAGCTCGTAACACACACTTTTATACTGGAGAGCACCAATACTATTTCCATTTTAGTATTCTCAATGTGTTAAAAAAATCAGCAAACTGCTAAAATAAATTATAAAAAAGCAAACGAAAAGCATGAGCTTTTAAGTGGAAAACATATGTCACACACTGTTCCTACAAAAATACAGTTGCTGTTTGGTTAGTTGCTTCTATTCTCCTACTAAACCTGGTATTTAGAAAGATAAAAAGGAGCATTTCTTTTTCATCCTGCAGGAATACTGCATTGTTAACACAAACTTCCTTGATCCCTGTAGGGTCCTGCAGATTCTGCAAATTCCTCACTGCAGGAGAACTGTACTTCCAGAAGTCTGCACACTGCAATATGCTCCTCTTTCTCAGAAGCAGGCTGATGCTCTACTTGTGTGGATGTGTGTGAGCCCTTGATCTTTACATGTACATAAGGTTCCACATATGTGTTTTTCTTTTAAATTTTTACTAAATGACAGACTGTCTGAAAACACATATAACCATGCAAATGTTATGTTTCCTAACAGTGTTGTAGTTTTGAGTGTGTTCTTCACAAGGTCTTTGGACAGAATTACAGTAACTGAAAACATAAACATTACTTGACCAGTATATTTATCCATACTGAAATCATATGAATATTAAAATCTTAGAGTTTAATATTTCCCCAGCTACATCACCCAACTATATTAAATGAATATGCTATTTTGTGTCTCTTTTAGTTAAATTTGTGCATTAGCAAACCATAAAGTCTGGGGTTTTGTTTTATCGATTTTATGGGTTTCTGTCATTTAATAGTTGCAGAGCAGTGAACTAATCCATAATACTTCAACAGTTAGATCCTTTTCTTTTTAGTGAAAATGAGCAACAGCCTCAAGTTGCACCAGGGGAGGTTTAGATTGGATATTAGGAAAAATTTCTTCACCAAAAGGATGATCAGGTCTTGGAAGAGGCTGCCCAGGGAAGTGGTGGAGTCACCATCCCTGGAGGTATTTAAAAGACGTGTAGATGTGGTGCTTAGGGACATGGTTTAATGGTGGAACTGGCGGTGCTAGCTTAACAGTTGGACTCCACGATCTTCAAGGTCTCTTCCAACCTAAATGGTTCTATGATTCTATGTAATGCATGCACAAATTTTCAGACACGTATAATTATTAGATGGCTACATTGTATATATTTCTGAAGCTAGTACGTCACTCAGTTCTAGCTTACAAATACAATTTCTATTAATTGTAATAAATCATAAACATATTCTCCATTTAGTATTTGTGAAGTATTATTTTTCTAATATATTTTAGACTGAAAATTTCTTCATCTGCTATTTTCTGGAAGTACACTGAAAATTGTGTGCTGTATATAGGACATTAGCAGTTTCAATGCTGAAAAATTTCCAAATACCTCCAGAAGAATTATTTCCTTACATTTCCTATTGCACGAATTCAGGTATCCATTCAGAGATAAAACCTTTATGGGACTTGATGGCTATCTCCTGAGCATCACATCCTTGGACATTTATGGGGTTTTGTGTTTATTCCCGCACCCCACCCAGCAGGAGCTATTTTCATAAAGTTCTAGGCAAAGCTGCAAAGTTTTAGGTTTTTTATAACGTATGTTATTTTGGCTTGTAGGGATTGAAAATCAGTCACAGCAGGGACAATAGTTGGTGAAATGTTTTTAGTGGGATTTTTTTATAATGAAGAAAGGCTCTATTTCTTTATCATACTTGCTCCTTAAGTTTTACTTCTGTCAAGAGTTTGGGTTTTTTTCCTTTCAAATCTTAGGTTCAAACAAACATTTAAATTAATGGTACATTTATGAGAAATGCATACATATAAGAGGCGTCTTCCTGCCGTTCATCAAGCTAGTGAAAGAATGAGGTTAACACTTAGGATCTTACCAAAAAGAGTAAATAGATGCTTTTATAACATTTTGGTTTTCTGTCCATCTGCTAATGGATATAATTAGAAAGGAAAATTGGTGCTGCCTGTTATAATAAGGACTGACACAACTGTAACCATAACTAGTGACTGATATATACATAATTTGTGGAAATAGTCACTTTTAGGGTCTGATATTTTCCCAGGCTTGGTCTCTGCTGAGGAATTATTCATTTATTTGTAAAAGCTTATGCGAAATGTTTATGGTTTCAAAGGGCTGTGAGCACCCCTGGAGTGCCACGAAGGCTTTGATGTTGCAAAGGCAGCTGAGTCAATTCAGGGGTAAGAGCTAGATTGTGCCCTCTCATCCCACCGCCAAACCCTGTGTGGTCAGATAGTTGCCTTTTCAGCAACTGGCTAGTGGCCTTTCTTTCAGGTTAGTGGTCCAGAAAGGGAAGTTAACCTTTCAGACTACTCTCTGAGCTCTGAATGTAAATTGCTGTGATTTTCCCTTGCTCTACAGTGCGCTTAAGCAAATCCAAGCATGGGCTGTCAGGAAATCTGTGGTGGTGTCAGTGATCCAGACGAAGGAAACGTAAAGATGACGTTCCATGCGGAAGCTTGCCTTTGATGATGCCACCAAGATGTACTGTGTTCTTACCATGTCCTCCTCTCGAATGCACTGATAATACACACAGCTGGAATTTTAAAGGCAGTTTAAGAAAATCTTCTCTATAGCATGTCAGCATTTCACTTTCCTGGGTTCCTTAATATGTATTAAATGTACAGAATAAAGCATGCCATTTGTGGACATCAGGCGAGGAAGATGCTCAAAATTCAGATTCCTGATTCGATGGTTAGCTTTGTACATATCTGCTTTTAATATTAATTTAATCCAACAGTTCTTTCTATATGAAGATGTATCATATGAATGAGTTTGCATTACAGTGGCAGCAAATGAATCCTTTCAGGGGAGATGTTTGAGGAAGGGGGAATACAATTAGCCCCTTTAAATCATATTCCCTAAAATATGTGAAATAGCAGATTGTAGCAATTTATATTTAGTGACTTCTATCTAACACAAGTTTTATTGCGTTTTTAAGATAACAGCTTCTCAATTCTAATAATTTTTATCTTTAAAATATTAAGAGTTCCAGGTTGACAGAAACAGCGTAACTTCAGTCTATTCAAGTTAAAGCTGATTTATCTTAGATAAGCTAGCATTAAAGTTGCTTGGTAGTTTTCTTTCTTCTATTGGCTGCAGCTGATTTGTCCCAATAAACAACTCCAGAGAGCTCTGTGTCAGATCAACTAAGATGGCATTGCATTTGTCATGTGGCTGTTCTGAGGCTGATGTAAAGGGACTGTTATTTTTCACTGTAGTACATTCTTTAATTTGTTGACCTTTTTTACCACAGATACTTTTGTAGTTTCATAATTGCATAGTTTCTTAATTCATTAAAAATAATTATTGCAGTCCTAGTAACACCAAAATCACAACACTGCTCTGCACATCAGAGATTGCAAAGTGTTTTATGTTCTCGAGCTAGTCCCATTTTAAGATACTGATCATAGTCTCAAAGCCTCACAAAACCAATCAGCAAGTGATACTCTTAGCCAATTCCAAATCCAACACCATATATTAAAACTGTACAATGATTAGTTTTTTATATATCATGACATCAAGATGTCCAGCAGACAGCTATTCATGGAAGAGCATTCTGCTCAGATGGAGGTAGGTAGTACCCTACCAAGTCCAAAAATCAGATCTTCATCACATGTGTAAAATATCAGGTTATGACTCATGTACAGGAAGGGCCATCAGATATATTCACTGAGCTTGTGTCCTCCAAAATCTACTATATAACTCTGCTTTGATACTGTGATTAACAAAATTATTTAGCAGCTGTTTGACTTCCATGAGACAGGATTAGGTGCCATGTCATTCATAAACCTAAATTCACAGAAAAACAGAAAATAAAGACTTTTTATTGCATTGTGCTTGAGTCTTTTTGGCCTGCTTCATCCATAGCAGTCACTGTCTATAACTTGCTGAAGTCAGAACACAAAGGATCAATTTTATTCTCAGGAGAGCAGCCAAGGAATTAACAATCACAGAAAGCTGAATTATTTATTGATGGAGGAGAGCTCAGAATTCAGTTTGGGATTGACCTGCTCCAAGAATAGCAGAGGACAGTGGCACAGAACCACTGAACTAGGAAGTCTTGTGACAGCATGGGCTTCACGCTTTGCAGGTGCTTCATCTGGCTAATAGATCAGAAGTACTAAGGGAATTCACTTTGACTTTCATCTAGGGATGTGTGAACATGCCATGGAACTGTTTGGCTTTATAAACCCCTGTAAAATAGGTGAAGAGTCTTACTTTGGCTGCACATCTGCCAAGCACGTATATTATTGCATTAAATTCTTAAGTGCCTGGGGTTTCACAGGAGATTTGTGTGAGGACTGGAGGAAGAAATCCACTCAAAAAGTAATTTCTTCCACTGTTCCAGTTACACCTCCTCACTGACTACAGTTTCACATTCAGCCATCTCATATAAACCAGATATATACAGAGCAACCTTTCCTCTATGTAATGTGCTCGTGTTGATCATCTGTATGGAAAATTCCAAGCATCACATATGAAACATTTATTTTTGTTCTCATCCTACTATTAATTCCAGTGTCATCATAAATTTTCCAAACTTTGACAAAAGATATAGAATCAGGCATGTTACATACATTAATTTGACAGGTCAATGGCAACCTTGCTCTAAGAAATACAAGCTTGCTTTTCTTTTTTTATTTTAGTATGAAAACTTTATGTTGTGTACCATGGTGTGTGCACTTGTTGTATGCACTGCTTTTATGCACATTATAGCTAAAACAGATAGCTTTAATTGCTGAACCACTATCGTGTCTGGTATATACAGGGAAGAAAATTTGCCTCATACAGATCAAGCAGGTTTTTATTATAATGATGAAGTGTTACAGGCTGCACAGCATTCACAAAGGACTTTTTTTTTTTTTTGGTGGAAACAAAGGAGTTCACATGAAATGGTTTGCTCTGAGTTAAGTGTTTAAGTGTTCAAGGCCAGGTTGGATGAGGCTTTGGGCAACGTGGTGTAGTGGAGGATTTCCCTGCCCATGGCAGGGGGGTTGGAACTAGATGATCTTTAAGGTCCCTTCCAACCCAAACCATTCTATGATTCTATGATTCTGAGTTCTGGTACGTTTGTGTTACTTCATACATCTGAGACAAAACGCAGTTCATATCCATGGGGCACAGGAGGGAAAAAGAAGTCCTAAAATGGTTTAAACTCTGAATTAGATATGTTTTTAAAGATCCCTGATACAAACTGATGAGCACTATATATTGTAAAGGCTTTCGTGGTTTGTAGTTATGCTATAAGACTATAATTATCTATAATATCCTTTAATATTTCTGTGTGATGGCCAGTGTTATAAATGTAAGATTATGGCAAAAAACAGTGCTGCCAAGTGTTTTAAGACGTTTTATAGGTAAACAAAATTTTATATATATATATATATATATAAAAGGATACATATACTGTAACAAAATAATCTCAGCTTTGGTTTGGGAACTGTATTTATAAAGCACAGTGAATTCTTTGTATAGTTTACCCAAGAGTTTCTGATACACCTGAAAAAGTAAAGCTCATACTCATATACTATAATTCTTTTTTTCTGAACTAACAAGACAAAGATTAGTTTTACTTGGAGTGGAAATACAACACATTGGTTAATTAATTTCCTTGTTTCCTCAAATACAGGTCTGCAGACTTCAGCGTCAGCTATCAAGAGGAAAATACCAGCACAATCTCTTTTCAAACCAGCCTGTCATGTTTGTATCTCCTACCAGTCAGCCACCCTGCAAAAAGCTAATTGAACTTATACAGCTGTCAGGAGGGAAAATATGTAAAGCTTTACGTCAGGCAAAAATCTGTATAGGAAAAAACCCAGGAAAGAAGTACCAGGAAATAAAATGTTTATCAGAAAAATGGGTATTAGGTAAGACACTAAATTTAAACTCATATAAAATATTTGTGGAATATGTATTCAAAAATTGACTGTAAATAACTCACTAAACTGAGGTTATCAAGGGAAGAAAATAGAACAGCAAACTAAATTATGGGGAAACACCCATTGGATAATTGCTTTTTAAAATGGCATGTATTTCAATTTTAGATGTAGGAAGAAAGATTTTTAACTCGTATAAATTGGCATAGCACTACTGAAATATGGTGATTGGCACCCTCTGATAATTTCTCCTGAATTATATATTGTACATCTGAAAGATAATTTTCTGCAGTTTTTATTTCACTTGTAAAAAGTTTCTTTTTAAAGTCTGCTGTTAAGTTTCTAAGAGTTGTTAGTCCATTGCTTTTCCATTAAAGACACCACAGTTCTAATAGTTATCTGTTTCCAGGGAATCAGATGTAAAATTGCAATATCCTCACTCTCAAATAAAAGGTTTTGATACTCTCTGTAGGATTCACAGCTTCCAGCCTGACACTCTTCCTTCTTCAGACAAGATAAGGGTATTTTCCAAAAAAGGACTTTTTGCATACTAGAAAAAATAAGATTAAATTTTCATCATACAATGTCAGACTCCTCTAGATTGTGTTTCACTCAGACTCTAGCAATAAATGTACTACATGAATTGATGTTATATGAGACTAGCCAAGCAAGTCCTAATCTCTCAACTGTTAATGCTATCAGATCATAATGACTTAAAACCTGAAAGAAGATACCACTAAAGAAGAAAGGAAAAGTGAGTCATAGGGAAAAATACTCATCTAAATGCAAATGTTATTTGATACTTTCTTAAAGTATAGGATAAAATTGTGAAGATTTGAGAGAGAGTCATAAGAAGGTGTCATTGTTTATTGAGCCTTTGTCTGGCTTCAGAGTGACCAGATGAGGAAACCAGAGGTTTGTGCAAGACAAAAAATATGATGTAGTAAATTAAACACAAAAGTTTCACATAGTAGTACTCCAGTCATAAATTCCAGATGAACAAAGGTAGTGATCTAAAGTGTCATGCAACTCATGTGGCACATCCCACTCTTTCCCTAGTATCATGGAGTTCTGCCTTACCCCAGGTCCAGTATCTCATGAGCTTACTGCAGCTGGACAGGCCAGCTTTATGCCCTTTACAAATTTCTCAGTTTTCTTTTGCATTCTGATGGTACTTTTTCTAATTGTTATGTCCTGCTCAAGAGGCATAGTTATGCAAGCTCTAGCTAATGGATTTTAAATGATGAATCATCAAAACTTGGAAAAAAAAGTATTTCTATATGATACCTTAGAGAAAGGATACATACCTTTGAAGTTCAGCCCCTTTCTCAGCAACTGTTTACATAATAGTATGAACAGTGACACCTATGAATTGCCATCTTAATCAAATAAATCAAATCAGATCTGAAGTTTTGTCTAATCTTTGAGACTTCACTGTTGCAATCCAGTTGGTCTGTGGCTATCTGCTTTCTACTGTTAAAACTGACTGCCAATTAATTCACTCAAGGCTGACCACAATAAAAAGCATATAGGTAGCTCATGCAGCACCTTTTTTAAACTTAAATAAAAGATAAGCTCTTGAAGTATTATGATTTGATTGCCTTTTTTTTAGGGTCCTTCTCTCTCGAGTTTCTCAGCTCCACCAAACTGTTTTATACCAGAAATTGCTCTGAAGGACATTGTTTTATAATCTGTTTCTTGTGCATTTAATCTTAAATAATCCTGGTTTTTTATTTCTTTTAGATTCAATCACTCAGCATACAATATGTCCCATGGAAAACTACATTTTTCAGCTGTGAGCTAACTCAAGAGCTTCCATATGGTTCTAAGGAAAGAAGCCCAGTTTGGATTCAATAAAAAAAATAAGCTGTGATTAAAATTTCTATGAAAATGCAATTTACATATTATAAATACAGGGAAATGTTTTCTACATTTTTAATACTTGTGTAAGCGTTCATCTTGTGAAATCGTTAGTTTTTTATAATAAAGTACTTCCCTAATAAAAGTCATCTTGCTTTTATTTATTTGTTGAAGACCTTTGGAACTAAAAGTTGAATGAATCATTATTCACTGGGAGGAAGTGGAAAGATTTTTTCTAATCTCTAAGCAAAGTTGATCATGTTACAGTGCAATTAAAAGACGTGCAGGCAGTGTGGGTGAGCGTGCCTCAGCCAGCTCTGGTGTAGTCAGCAGCAGCTGTGCTACCAATGCAGATGCATGGATTCCATAGGCTCCTCTCTTCTGAGCGCCTCTGCAGGCAGCTGAAGGCCCATGTTGCCACATCTTCATGGCCGTTGCTAATTACATTTTGTTAGTAAAAGGACAAGGTTGCCCATCATGCTCAACTCACAGCTGCCGGTGTAAGCTTGCACTTCTAAACTGAGTTTTCAAAAGTAATTGAAACTCAGTAATTATGCTCAGATGCATAGTTAAGATATCCATTTATTTCAATACACTTAATTGAATTTTGTACTGTGTCTACCTTACATCTAGGCTGAAGCTATGAACAGTTACTGAGCCTGCGTCAAATGAATTAAGACAACACATCTCATTCCAGTGCTAAAATCTGTTGAAAATAGAACCTTCATTAAATCCTTTAGGTATGCTTGAAAAATGTATGCAAACCTCTTCAATGTTAAATTCCTTTCCAACCTGTGGTTTTGTTTTTAGGAGGTACAAAGAGTCGTATGAAAGTATGTTGTGTAACGCTCGTTTACCTGTAAATGTTCAACCTCCTCCAAATAATTGCAAGGTCCATTAAAATGATATATCATCATCATAGAGAATGATGTATTATCATGTACCTTAATGGCAGCTCATAACTCACACCTTCCAAACTCAGTGCTCCCCTCAGACTGCTGTCAGTGTAAGGCAACAGAAACCCTGTACTGAAAAGAATGATTTCATGTTAATATTATGGAACAATCGAGGTACAATGGTTTATAAATGTTGCCATTCTATTGCATTTTTCTAACTTACTGGGCTTTTTAAGGGATTCGGACATACAATTTCTGTAAACTTGAGGATTATACAAATTTTTTCTTCAAAACAAGTTCAGCACTAGCTGGGTGGCAGGCTGTTTCAGGCACAAACTGCATTTGTATAGTTGCTCTATAAAATGTTAAACATGCTTCTTAATGAAAAAGCTCCAAGTTATGACTCTTTTATGGAAAATTAAACTGACTTTATTTCCAGAAATATTGAGCACCTATAACTCAAAAGGTTAAGATCTCATTTTCAAGTATCTAAGTGCTATGTAGCTTGTTTGAGTACATAAACTAGAAAATATAATTTTTTGAGGTCTTTTCCTTGCTTAGTTTTCTGCCGTGCACATTTTTAACAGCATCTTAAAATTGGTATGTTTGATACAAAAATTGGTAATCAGGTCTGTCTACAAATTATACTGTTTATAATCGAATTTATTTACCTATTTACTGCAGTGCACTGGTAACACAGTATCGCTCTTCACCCTTGACCTTATGAGCCCCTTTATTGAGAAACTAGTTGCCAAGTACTACAGACCAAAATATAAATACTTAAATAGGTTGTGACATGTGAACATATGGTTCCCAGTAAATAACAGAATAATTTGTTTGAATTATATTGCTTAACTTTGAATATTACGACCTCCTAGTTTATTTTGTAGTCATTTCCTAAGTGTACTACCCATAAAAATCTGTCACTATTAATTTATATAATATAACATTCTAAATCAGTTTTCTCATAAATCTTCTTAAGATTGATCTCAGCTATTTCAATTGTAAATTCTTGGATCAACTTGTTGGTCTTTATTAGTCACATGTGTAACAGACTTGATAATGAAACGTCAAATTTCTAAATTAAATCATTTCAGCTAAAACAATCTGTCAACGTAAATAATTTTGTCTTATGTTATATGATTTGATAGAAATGCCTATCTATTGGATGTTCTTGCAAAATTTGTAGTACACAGGTAAATACAGCCAGCAGGAAATTAAATGCCTAATTTTGGTCTCACATTATGGGCAGTAGGAGTGTTGTCCATCCATACTGACTATTGCTTTGTAATAGCACATACTGAATACAGGAGAGGTTAGAATTAAATCCACAGACTAGCATTTGTACAGGCAGTAAAAAAGAAACGCTATTTCATGCTTATGGCCCAAAGTCTTTCACACAAACAGCTTCTGACCTGCCTACCCCAGTGTGAGTTCTCAACCTTCTCAGTATTGGAAGGAAGGCGCGTTTCTCCCGAGACCTCAGCAGGTAAACACATCGACTCAGATCATTCCCTCAGTAAACCAACATGGGAGAGGGAATGATGAAAACTCGTCAAATGATTCATTTGGCAGAAGAAATCCATCAACTGAAAAAACACCTGCACTTGATATCAAGGTCCTCAGGACAGTAACACGCAGAAGAAAAGGCACAAAATCCAGTAATGTGAAGCATCATTGATTCATGGGTAGTTTTGAGTTGATCAGTGCTAAGATCTTTCAATACACAGTGCTTAATTGACATTCTGCTGCAGTACAGCGCAACTGCGCTCTCTCCACAAAATGGTATCAGGCTCATCTTATCAGGAGTCTACCTTTTTATTTTTCAATTTTTTTTTTCTCTCAAGCTTTTTTGCAGAGGAGGAGTTGTCCTAACCTTACCTTTTTTTGCCTGCATGATATTTTTGCCATTCGTTTGTGAAAACGACTTAGCTCAGCTGCCATATCTACTTCTCAGAGAGCTCCTGCACCCCTGCTAAAGGCTGTCTCTAACAAAATCACATTAGCACGATTAAAGATCTTTCTAAGTTAACTTAATTTGATCAGGAATCCATTTAAAGCACATAAATTGAAAAGCCAAAATAAGCATTATTCCTTCCTGAGATTCACCACAGGTCCTATTTTAACTCATTTCACTTGCATTGGTGGCATAGGTGGTATCACTCGGACACGCAGACCACCTATATTCCTTCCCTCCTTCTTCTTCCAGAGATGAGATGTGGCTTTACCACACTTTCCGTAATTTACTGGTGACTCACATTGGCAAACGCAGAAATACTGAGGACAAACACAGGCATTACCTTGAAGAATGCATCGCTTACATTGTGTCAGAATGGCAGCAAAATCGATGTCCTCTGCAAACAGTATATCCTTAAAAATAAACTGGGATCTCAAACAATTTCTTTATAGTTACAGTAACTAATAATGTGAGATTGGCTACGGATGTGTTTGAAAGCAAGGCTGCCAGAAACTTGTAAGGTGGGTGGATTATACATCTCTTTTTTCCCCTCTTTCTCTGTTTTTGTAATCAGTTTTAGGTTGTGACTGCATTTGGGGTGTGTATATCTAGTGAGTAAAAAACCTCTAAATATTCACAGTGATCCTAGTATATGAGCCATCTGGTATTGACTGATTAAACTACAGATTTGTTGAGTTGGTATTTTATGTTTCTGGATATTTTCCTGGCTCAACTATAGAGAACTTTTTGGAGATTGTTACTTTTTAAATAAAAATAACTAGTAACAACTATTGCATCACTCGATCTTCTGTTTATAGCTCCACTATAATAAAATTCTGTTATCTTAATTGATCTGAAGAATGTAACTTAAGCATGACTGCATTATGTGGTAAAGTGTTATCAGCACATTGAGTGCTAGGAAGCTGCTAGCACACACATGCAGTTTTGGGTGAAACCTGTAATCAGCTTAGGGACAGTAAGGCAAAGGTGCTTTTAATTAGTGTTTCTGAGCAGGAACTGTGGCTGTGTGGAGCTGTGTTTCTAATACTTCTAGAGCATAATATGGAGGTATCCCAGGGACAATGTCTAGAAAGCTGATTAAACTAATTTTTTCCTCAAGAGCAACACACAACCCTGGAAAAAATGGAATATTTGCTCAGGCTGAAAACTGGAAAGCATGAAAAAGTCTATGTCGGTGCCAGCAGTCTGACTTCTTTAGCAACAGATCTAATAACAGAAAACCAAATGACTGTAGTCCTATCGCATTAAGCAGAGTTTTATTTCTGATCTCCCTTAATTGCTGTATTTTAGAACGAGCTCTTTGCATGATATGACCAACCAGTGGGTTCTGGAAGGGCATCATCCTTACTACAGCATCGTGGAGCAGCTGACAATAAGGTGGTTTAAAACTGCTGTAGTAAATAAATAACAGCTGGTGTTGATGTTATCAGCACAGGTGTCTGCCAACAGCTTTTTTGCTGGGAGCTGGCAAAGCAGAGTTTTTCTTTTGTTGATACAGATGTGAAAGAGCCCTCTAAGCACCCAGGAGTGGCTCAAACTCCTGTGCAGGGCTGAGGTGTTGATAGGTAGCAGCCAGGTGTAATGTAGGACTGCAAGTTTCTTCGAACTGCCAGAGTCAGCGTCCTTCAGAGGGAACGGCAGTGATTTGTGACATGCCCACAGGTCCACACCTTCCTCGCCCCTGAGAATCCTCAGGTCATGCTAGCTGAAGCTCCGTATGACTTCTTCCGTGCCAGATCGTGTTGTTTGCCTACTAGCTTTGTTGTCTGGAAAGCACCTGAGCTATCTCTAAAGATAGAACCACCCTGAGGGGTTTATTTCCCAAGGGGATTTATCAATGTCCACAATGCCTTTCATGTTGTTCTTAGATATAAAAAGAAAAAAAGTGCAGCTACGTGTGAGGTGGTGAAAGGACTGGTGCTACCTGCCCAGGCAGGTTTGGGGTTTGCTTTTTCCTTCTTCATGACAGATTTTACAGAGCTATACAGTTAGGGCTTTTAAGAGAGAGAAAACTAGGTCTTTAGGAAGGAGTGTGCAGAGGGAAGTGGTTTCACAGTATTATTGCTGTGACATGATCTTTTGATAACAGGGAAAGCAGCTGAAGCTGAAACTTGGGAAACTCTTCTGTAAGTGGTTACTTTCTGCAGTACATAGGTCTCTCTTAAGACCCTGCTTTTTCAAAACTTTGGGTAATTAAAGAAATATAGTTCAAAAATCACAGAAGATAGCCCTACAATTAAGAACTGTCACAGACATGATCTCATGTCTAAATTACAATGCAGAATATTTACACATAAAAATCAAAAGAATGCAGCCTTGAGCATGGTGTAAGTAAGGATGAAATAGCCTTGTCAATGACAGAAAAACTTCTTTGATAAGGATATCGCAGTCCTTGCTACTAGGCAGTGAAGTACTGTCTGCAGAGGAACAGAAACAAGCAAATCCTTTCACTCAAATGAAGAAGCAGCACAACTTTTACATTATACAGCGACTGGGCATCATCTTTTATTCCTTCATGTTCTTCAAAAACAACTATTTCTTGTACATTGCCTACAGATTCCTTAGTTTTCTGTCAATCAAGTTCATAAAACATAGCCCAACAGAAACTTGAAGGCATATGCTTCCCTCTCTGCCAGAACTGCTGTGCAAGCCTAGAATTATAGCTTCCATCTTGACTGCTGATATCTTTCCCTCAGTCAACACTTTTGATATCAGTTCCTCTCATCCAACAAACTCTTGTTCCTGAAATTATTTGTGCAGTTCTTTGCCATCTTCTCTATTTTAGTCACTACTTTTTTCATTCTTCCAGTTCATCAAACAAAACCTTCCTTTCTCTTCTGACCTCTCATCACCGTAGCCCCACCCTCCCTATCAGATCACATGTACCCTATCACATGGACCTACTTTTTGATTCTCACTTTTGTTTTCTTAAAAGATACCAACCTTAAATCTTGGGGGGAGAGAATGGGATGGGATAGTTAATAACCATTTTCATGCTACTCTTTTCAGACTACCCTTTTACAAGTTACTATAGAAATCCACTGTGCATTCCTTCATCCTCTCCATGTTCTTCTTCAAAGCTCTCCTCTTCTTTACCACTTGTAGTACACTGTAACTACCAGGTTAGGGCTAGGCAGGTAGAAAGCTATACTCTGAGCTTCGGATGGGCCAAGAACTGTGTATTTTATCTTGTATTTAGATTATGTTGCTCTGTTCCATCTGTTCCAGCCCTCTGGTTCATCTGCCTCCTTCGTATGTTCCCAGAGGAAGCTCTCCAGCACATTGACGTGTTTGTGAGTGGACAAGTGCCAGGGACCATCAGACTCTTACCTTGCCATAACAATGGACAAAGAGTCACAATAGAAGAGATTCCCATCGTATTAAGGTAAGACACGGGATATGTACTTTGCACAACCTGTGCCTGTTTTCAACAAACAGTAAATACTGTAACGTGTTATCCCAGAAAGACTATGTAGACTCAAACTGTATGCAACGCACATGATATAAAAATTAAATTAAATTACTTTTCAGGCTTTCTTTCAACTCCAGTAAGGCTGTTTTTTCTTTAGATCATTTTTAGTTGTTGACTTGGCTACAAGTACGGGGAGAGGTAAAGGAAAAGCACTTTCCGGATTTTCTGCTCTGGAGTGAAGCAATCCAGCTCATTCACTCACAAACCAGAAGTTCAGTCAGGGGAAGCTTTGCTAAGTAGTCCCTGGGATCCAGAGATAAGCCTAAAGTCAAGATACAGTACAGAAGATGGTATGACTTTAAACGTTCTGTGCAACACACGTGGGTAAAACTAGACCAACATCCGCAATTCTGCGTTATACTTTAAATGTTAAATTGAGCAAACCCAGGGGTTTTGACTCAAACGGCTGTGGGGAGGGTAAAGATTTCAGTTCAAGAAATGAATAAATATGGACCTGCTCTGATTATAGCCTAATATGTCAATTCATATGACAATCAAGACACTTGGAAACAGTGCTACAGGCTTGCAGATACTTGACCTTTGTGAAGAGCCTGACTGGTCCCTCTGCCACTTTTAATGTGCACTTAAAGAAATCTGGTGCTCCTCCTCCCCCCCCCACTGATGACTGAATATTTCTGAATAACTTAAAATTCACACCCACTTGAAATGCTGACTTGGGAATACACTTTTTGGGACACATGCTCCATCATATTTCAGCTGTACACAAAGATAAGCCTTTTAGAAGTCTGGAGGCAGAGCATTTCCTCCTACAGAAGAGAATTTATATTTTCCCTGACATTGCCCAGGCAACACAGGCTTGAATAAAAAATCAACGCTAAAAGCAGAGTTCTCTAGTCTGGGAATCAACACTGTTATTTTATTCCCAGCTACATTCAGTGTCCTACTTGACGAAGAGAAGAATGTCCTTCATAAGTGCAGGGATGTCAAACATATTTTGATGACCTATATAAAAGATATTAGGGGGCATGAAGATGCAAATAAAAAAATCTGGATGGAGTTATAGAATGATCCAACTTGAGATTCACTTTTTTATCCAGCCTTTTCTCCTTCTGTGCTTTCTTGCCTTCTTTTCTTTTTTTCCCCCTGTTATTTGTAGTGGTATTTTATGTCTATTAAATTAAAAAAATGTTGTATGAGAGACTGAAACCCATTCTCTCTAAACAGTACTCTCTTTAACAGTATCACAGCCACTAAGCTCCAGAATCAGATCTCCTCTTCCGCCTTCCCATTTGAAACCTTTTGTATACCCAGAACAGCAGCGGTGAACCACACTCCAACCAGGAAGCCATAGAAATCTCATGGGCTCGAATCTGCCCAGGCTAACAAGGGCCCTGTACCTAAGTCTTCAGTTCTCTAGATGCCCTCATAAAAGTTACTTATAGCATATATTTAGCTATCTGACATGCAATTTAGAGCATTCATGTTAGAAGCCTAGGTGAGCAGGAAGACAGCAGAAGCAGGAAGACTCCTAACAAAAGCTGGCCGAATAGCCAACTGAAGTTTTCCAGATTATATCATTAATCAAGAGAGGTGTGTACTTCTGAAAGCTTCCTCTTGTGCCTAAATTAGATAGCTGAAGGTACAAGTTACTCAAAAGGTGTCTGCACATTGAATTCAAGAGAGGTTCCTTACTTCCTGCCAGACTAGAAGCATCTTCCTTTGCATTTCCAAGCATGCAGGTATGCAGTTCTGATCTCCCTGTATCTAAACGGATACAGTACATATTGAAAAGGCTCAGAGAGGGGCAGCAAATTCAAACCTACAAAGTGATCTCCGTATGAGGAGTGATTACATAGACTGGGATTCTCCTGTCTGGAAAAGAGATGGCTGAGAGGGCAATGTTGCTCTTCACACAAAAGATAACCAAGCTATGGAATTTAGTGGATGTTAATAATTGATGTGGATTTCAAAACAACTGGACTCATTCAAATCAGAATAATCTGGCTCAGGAAGTTCCTGAGCTAGGAACTACTGGAGGCTGGACAACTCTGCTGAATGGCATGGTGACTCCCTCGATCTTGATGGGACCAATTCCAGGTACTTTCTGGCCTTTTTGCTGCCAGGCAACAGTTATACAAGACATCATGCACCTTGCAAAATTAGTTGGAAGTGATGGGTATGACGATCTACAATGGTTTGCAACACAGCAGAGGGACAACATCCTTCCTCATGATGAACCATCACATCTGGTCAGGGCAGCAGATATGATGTGTGTTGCATCACAGTTCAAGCTATGGCACAGTTCAAGCCAAGTCTGCTATGGCTTTATTTGTGACTGTCACCCTGAAATGGTGCAGATTGAATCTTACGAATACCATACTGCCTAACTATCATCTTTCCAATGCTGGAGGTGGAAGTCAGCATCCAAATAATCTTGGCAATCTTACGTTTGTGGTCTCATCATTACTGCGCCAAGTAAGAAGTACCTTCCCTTTCTTGAAGTTCTTCCTACACTGCTGAAAGACCATGCCTTCCCATAGCAGCAGCACAAACTTGTCACTCTTCATGGACCAGAGACTACGAAATGCGTACATTACCATAGGAAATGACTAGCAGAGTAGTCAGCTCTGCCTGCTCTAACTTTCCCAGCACAGATGCCATGAGCTGTTCTTTCTGACACGCAGTGAGTAGGAAAGCTTGCTCGCTTCACAAGGACTCTCAATACAGTTGCTAACCATCTCCACGTCCGTAGTCAGAAACGGATCTATGCTGCTGCTGCAACGACAGCGGTACCAGGAAAAGCTGAAAACAGCGTATTGCTCTCACTGTGCTGAGATGCAAACAGCAGCCTGGCTCAGTGGTGATGTGCCGTGGCACCTTCTGCAACGCTGTTCCTTGTGGTGGCTGATTTGAGAAACATCTTTTCATGGAGGTGCCCAAACTTGCCCATAGTGTAAGCCATCCCACAGCTCACGGGATCGGGCAGCGGTCGGCTGGGCGCAGTGCACTCCTGCAACACAGCCAAGAAGCATCTGGCTGAGAACTCACTATTGGGTGCTTTTTTAATTTGTTGCTCTTCACTGGCAATGTGTTCCTACTGCCAAGTGCTCAGATTCAGTGCTCCAGATCATGAAACTGCACCCCTAATGAATCTACTTTGGAAGGAATAGTTTTTCTGCCTGCATTGCTACTTAGTTATTCACACATACGCCTTCCTAGTAAGAGCTAGGAATCATTCAGTAAAATTCAGAATCATTCAGTAAAATTATATTTTACTTCTTTTTTCCCCCCGGACCATTTTCTTAGTAGCTAACGGTAGCCACTGGCACTTATATCTAAAATAATATCAGAATTCTTTAAAATTAACAAAAAAATACTGTTCCAGGTATCTTTAGGAAGCAAAACTGTTTGACATTATCAATAAACAACTGAAGTCACACTTGATCTCAACTTGACAACTTTTTGCTTTTGTATTTTTAGCAGAATTAGCTTTAGTTACTGAGGTAACAAAACCTTTGCTTTTTTGCAAATCAGGAACAAGTGGTCTGCTCTGTCACAACTAATACAATTTACTCACAGCAGTGGTCCTATCTTTCATCCAGTTCTATCTTAGTAGCTGGACTCTGTAAAACCAGCAATTCATGAAGACAATTACTACTTTACTCCATAGCAAGACTGAGTTCTTCAGCCACATTCCAAATACAGACTCTCAACTTCTAATGCAGAGAAAAAATGTACATACAAATGTACACACAAATGTATGATCCCAAATTATACAAGGGAAGTACAAATACAGGGGTCTCTCAGGAAAACTGGATGGTGCAAATCGAGTGTGGGAAAATGCTAAGAGCTTCAGGTCATGGCTGACATTTAAACTCAACACCTCTGCTTCTGCATTGCTATTATTGGTAGTCAGTGACGTAAAACACTGCTTTGCTGTGAGTTTGATATTGAGATCATTTGTACAATGAGCTACTGAATACAGCTACATTTTCAGACTTAAAAAACTCTTTCTGCAGAATATCAATATGGGTATCTAGAAGCAATGTTCCTTTTTAGCAGAGTCATGCTTTCTTATATGATCTGCGCAAGGAAAGTACTAGCATCTGCCTCTTCACAAGTGTTTTCCGTCCCATTATTATTGCCCGTGATTCAAGTAACTGAATACCTGAAAACTGATAGCTAAATTTTGCAAAAACTAGTGACGTGATTTCCCTCCACACTTTATTTCTGCTGCACCAGAGAGGGTCAGAGGTGCTTCCTCCTTGGACATTGCCTGTGGCCTCCTTAATAAGGGGAAAGACCAACGTTTGAACTGGATCAGCACAGCACTGCTCCTGCAAAACAGTCTGATGGTCTGATTTATGAACAAATGACATTATTTATTCTCTATCCTGTTTTTTAAATACGTTGCTGTAAAACATTTTTCTATCTTTTAGGGAAAGAAAATGAACTCAACTTGATGAATCTGAGGTCTGGGAAAAAGGAGGCACACTGCAATAGGAGAAATACGTTTGAAAATACCCTTTAAAACACCCAGCATTGTCTCATAGAATACCTGAGTAATATACATATGGCTGCTAATAAGGCTGTAAATGGCTGCATTGCTGCCAGTAAAAGATGCCACCGGGTAGGTCTGCCTATTAAAACACACGTTAGTTTGCAACCTTTTCAATCTGTTTTTTCTTGCTGCAGGAGGTTGCTGAATCATTAAGAGAATCATGGCAGGGTTAATAAAATTATTTATGAAGTTATCAAAATGCCAGGTGTGATAAATTAGATCCTAAACTCAAGCCACTCCTAAATTCGACTTTGACTTTGTCAAACCTACTTTTCCACAATTTTGATCATCAGCCCTTCATACCATGAAGGATAGTGAAAGTCCAAGTGCATCAAGTCAAGCTCTGATGGCTTTCTTCTCTCAGCAGTGAAGGCTGAGGTCTGACCCGGGGGAGTTATTCTGCACATATATCAGCGTGTGATTGCAATGTCATCTGTGAAACCTGCTTTACCTCAAGGGGGAAGCTGGGGGAAAAAAAGGATATCCTACTTCAAAGGGTATTTTTTACTCCAGGAAACCTCTTTGTTCACTCCACTGTGGATCACTACAGAAATATAGTGAAGATGGGAGAAGTAGGGTAAGATAACAGAAGAACAGTCAGGTAGTTTGTATATGCACATATCCACCCCATGTTTCTGTTCACAGAGATTGCAGGCACAAGGTACGACAATCTAGACAGCCAATGTAAACATGCTTCTCCCAAGGGCTGGAAGGACCAACAAAAGCACTAGCAAGCAAAAATCCATTTTAAGTAAGAGGTTATCACCTACCTGATCAGTGGCATCACCACACAGCACCTCTTTGCTGACCCCAAAACCATGGCAAACTGCAAACGATCAAGGTTTAAAGACACTTGCACAAATTTCAGCATTAGGCAGGACCAAGAAGCTTGGCTTAGAGCAAAAATAATAAACAACTCTAATTTGAAATGAGACATTTAAATCCACTGTTCAAAGAAGAAAAAGTGAGTTTTTCTGAAGATACTAAAAGATGCCTCTTTCAATACTTGAAATAATTCATTTATCAGTGATATTAATTGAAAGATATTCTAGCCAGGCAGAGTAAAAAGTGTTGGAAGATAGGAGAGATTTTTTTTAATAATAATAGTAATACTATATGAGGTTTGGGTTTGGGGATTTTTAAAGAGACAGTTGATTTTGCACACCAACTTCATCAGTGAAACACAGCAGTGGAGAAGCATGTATCACTGTGATTTCATGTTTGACATTATGTAGGTTACAGAAGGAAAAGCTTCCCCTTAAATGTTCAGTTACATTAACAATGTTATTTTATATCATATTTTTGTACTAATAAGCTGCATTTCAATGTCTTTCTCAGGTTGTACAGGACATTTATGTTTAGATGTCAGTTTGCATCCGCTGATCATGTTCCAGTGTCAGTAGATTGGCAACGGGATATTCCTAGGAACATCTTTAATTACTATGGCAAATTCAGGCTTGTTCCAGACAATTTTGACAAAAGCATGAAAAGCTTTAGAGATTACTTATTCTTGCAATGTAGTCAGTTACGAAGGTGCTGTAAGGATGGGGTGCCCCGGCCAGTCCAAGGAACCAGCCCTCCAGCCCAGCCCACCACCTTCCACAGGTGGGCAATCCCAGCTGCTGGAGCTTCAGAGGGCAGCCCCCCACTAAGCACAGCTGGGAACGTGAAAATAACGTACCGGGTGATACCCAGCTCCTGCTGATGAATGAAAGGGCTCATGCACAGGCTTCCAGGGATTTAAAGCACAAAGATATCTGATCCGCCAAAACAGGCAAGGATAGTGGCTCTAACGTAGTGGCAACCTGCACGGGTTTCCTCTGACAGTCGGTACAAATAAGCCTCTGGCAATGGAAGACACTAACTTGATGTCAACAGCCACAGCTAAAGAGGAAGCGCAGAGGTCCCGACCGCCACTTTGGCACCGGGCGAAGTCGGCGGGTGCTCAGGGGCAGCCTGGGCCACCACCGGGCCCTGGCGCAGGAGCTCCTTCCTGTTTTCACAACATGGGGTGTGTGTTTCACCAAACAGTGTCATTACCTCGTCTTTGATTCCTCCCAGTTTTCACCAATCTCCACTAGCCCCATCCTGTGCTCAAAAGTCCCATTTAATGCAACCGACGGATAAAAAGCATATGCAACGTTTTCAATAAGATTTCTGACTTCACCCTTTTAACCCAAAGAATAACTATAAATAGTTTATAATGTCTGGGATTTCCAAAGTCTAAGTGCAGCTATAAATAGTTCCAAACATTTTCCCACTTCATGCTTTTGAAAAGAACATTCTCCACTTCCTTTCTTGGAGAACCCCTGGGAATAACACTAGATCACAGCTCAGAAAATATGTATATTAGGAGATGTTTCGCAAAACAGAGTTAATAAAGTCGCTAACAGCAGCTCTCAAACTAATTTCTCGCAAGGAAAGGGTCAGGCGTCCTTTGCAACAAGTTCACGTCCATAATTCACCTCGGGACACCCAAGTCAGCCATTTGTGGTATGTCTCTATTCGCTCAGCCCAACGGGGTATTTTGGGGGAGTTGTTTGTTTTCGCGAGGAATTCGTCGTTCCCCGAGCCTCCCCAAGCAATGGCGGGATTTATGTGTATTTACTTGGAAGTACGTGTGTGTGTGTGTGTGTGTGTGTGTTCGGTGGCTGGTATTTTAAACACTCAAGCAAGACACGTCCTTTCCGCTCATTTTTAGCCCGCCTTCGCCAGCCTCCCTCAGGGCGCCGGGAGCCGCCGGCGCGGAGGCGCGCGCCGCTCTCCGCGGGGCGAGGCCGGCTGCCCGCGCGGCGGCGCCCCCTGCTGGCCCGCCCAGCCGCTGCCAACGCGCCCGGCAAGGCAGGAGGCGGCGGGAGGCGGCGGCGGAAAGGACTAGGGGCTCCCTTTTTTTTTTTTTTTTGCGAAGAATAAGGTAGTGTTTAAAGGAAGGAGAAGGAGAAGAGGAGGAAGGAAAGCTTGACCAAGTGGCAAATTCTGTCGTTCTGTCGTTCTGTCATTCTGTCCTTCATCTCCGCCGTGTCGCCTTTTTTTATCTCGCCTTAAGTCCCCACAGTCCTGTCACTTAAAAAGCTCTAAAACCTCTGATACCTGTTTTACCCTTGACGTGAAGATATTTGAAGTTGATGATGACAAAAGACTGGAATTTATCACTACAAAGGATGATAAATTATTTTCTCAGTGACAGCAGCTCATGTGTCTCCTCCTGAGCAGGTATTTGCAAGATGCAGCCACAGGGAATGGCTTCGTACAAAAAATTTAGGAAGCGCCGACTGGCAGAACCGCTCACTTTAGAGACCCAGACCATTTATTCTGAGTGGCCTAGAAAAACGTTTGTGTGAAAACAGAATATCCCATTATGCCATCGCATCTCAAAATGTAGAGCAGTTTGTATCAAGACCATTTTATGCACAGTTTACATGTATACAAAAATCTAGACAAGCAGTAATGAAAGACCAGATTCAAAACAAACATTTTTAAATTGGGCCAAGAAACTGGCAGGGATGTTAAGTTCCTAATATTAGATGGCAATGACTTTTGTAAACAAGGAGCATGAGAAGAGAAAGTCTTAACCCCACAGGACTCCAGCAACTCAGAGAACCTCCATAGTGTAAGGTGTAAATAAAGTGTGTGATGACTAAGACTAAGAGCACGGTGAAATGGTTTAGCATAGATAAAATCAATGCCTTCAGGAATTCAAGCTTGCTTTCTTTTGATGGTTTAAATCAAAATAGTTTTAAATGTGTATCTATGCAGTGGCAAAGTTGTACGCAAAATGAATGCAAATGGTCTGTGATGTAAGCGAAACCAAGATGCTGATTCCTTAAGAAGAGTCAAAGCTTCCACAAATATTACTACCGCAACCTGTTTGCTGATTTGTAACATGGTGTGCAAACTCTGCACCCACTTAAATGCTTGAGCACTGAACGGAGTAAGGCTCTATTCAAAAATACCTCATTTTATCATTGACTCAATTTTAGTTGGTCCAGATAAAAAAGTTGTTGAGATAATGGAAAATTCCTCATAACAGACAAGATCTGACGGTGCACAGGAAAAGAAAGCTCTCTGCACAGCCACCTCTCAACACTGTTGAAGACTTTGGTAGGTGCACGTTGTGGAGGGAACTGGATATTTTTTCTCGAATCCATTGCAGACAGAACATGGAAACGCAACAAACCTTTGTATCACAGCTGATCCACCAAAAAGAAATCATCCAATCAGTAAGTGGTCTGTAGTCCACTTAAAACCACTCTACTCATCACTGATTACCTCTATATTAAGGTAATTGTGAGAAAAGAGAAGCAATGGCTCCATGGCTAACGGTAAAGGACAAGCCTGAGCTCTTGATCAGGGAGAGTAGGTAGTGGCCAGCATGTACTCTCATTCAGTGTATTTTTGATTCAGAATTGAGATGCCTATACCAGCAGACCTGGTAAATGATTCTGCTGTTACAACAGTAAGAACATAAGCCCCAAACGAAGCTAAAGAAATAACCACAACTTTGAGACACAACACTCCTCCCTCCTTGGAAAGAGCACTGAGAACGCACCTAGCACTATGTTGCACTGGCAGTTGTGTAGGATAATCCCAGAAATTTCTGTTACGTCAAAAAAAAAAAAAAAATCGTTATCTGTCTTACTGTCACAAAGTACTCTGTAAGCTCTTGTGCTCCTCGGCCCAGTTTCTTTTCCTTCCAATCTTGTTTTTCAAGTGGAACTCCTTTACTAGTTAGCATTCATTTAAATAGTCATAGTATGAGCCATGGCCTCTGAACTGGCAATTTCATTTATCTCCCTCCTGTGCAGTGTTTTTCTTTTGCATGTCCCTATCTCCGTGGGGTGCAATGCAATTCACTCTAATGGATTCAACTCAAAATGCTGCTCCCATTTGGCATGGAGCAAGATCTTACAGAACCCAAAAGCCTACCGCATGTTTTCCAAACAGAAGTTAATATGCTGAGAGGGCTTGGTTCAAGGAGAAGTCTTAACGCTATTCTAGGTAAGCTCTGCTATAAAGCTGAATGTGGAAGTAAGCTGAGCTAAGGAAGAGTTAAACGATCAAGCTGAAATGTTATTTAAATATCATGAATTAAAAGCTCCAGCCTAGCTGCAAAGAATAAAAAAGGGCACAAGCTTGGCAACGTTCCTAAGGCACTAAAAGCGATGTTTAGAGAGAAAGAAATCTTTGTCTGAATGCAAAAAGGAAACTCAAATTGGCAAAATGGAGCAAGGAAAATGTATCTGGGTGACAGCAAACTGACAGAATACAAATTTCCCTCAATACAAGGAGAATCTCCATAAATTTCAGCATGGCCACTGTCAAAGATCTCATGATATAGTATAGTACAGTATAGATGAAACCCCAGCAATTTCACAGACTATTTTTAAAACTGCATTTAATTTGTAATTGTTTCTGTCATATCTCACTCCCCTCTGTTTCCCACTCAGAGGAAGGAAGGTCGGTCATTTCTTCCTCGCCCATCTATGTTATAGGAAATGCTGTCCGAGAACTCATATTCTCTCCCATTGGCACCAATGGGGCTTTTGCTGATCATTTCAGTAAAATGGGAACATGGACAATCTGCAGCAAGTGGAAAGGAACCTAAACCTCTCACCTCTTCAAAGGAAGTGAGATTACACTAAACTGATGTGATTACTGACTGACACCAAAAAGGGTAGTCCCACCACCTCCTCTGCAGGGAACCCAGTCCAGCATGGGCACATGGAGATGGATCAGTTCACTGATTTCGGGAATGACTACTCTTTGTTTCTTGTTTTGATGGGTTAGTTTTCTTTGGAGTCACCTGCTTGATCAAGTTCAACTTGTAGTCGCACGACATCTAGATCCCACCTCAGGGAAGCAGCGTGGGAGCACAGGGCTGCAGGGAGTGGGCCCACTCCATCAAGTTTGGTATACTGTGAAATTGCCTCATGAGAAAAGTATGATCAGAAGCCTTAGTGCTAGACTGTGAAAGACTAGGATGAGAGTTTCTACAGGGTGCAATTAATGAGATTGCTGAGCATCCCTTTTCCTAAACAGCAAGTCTATCATTGAAAACTGGGTGGGGAAAATTAATTCAATTTCTTAGAAGTCTGTATTGCTTCAGAGTGCATTCCTCAACCCACCTCACCCTAGCAGTGAGAAAGTCTCCACGAAAGACTGTGGAGGAGGAATACGTGCTGCCCTGGAGCTGCAAAGCTGCTTAAACCTGCTAGACTGGGTAGACCTGTGCAGGGAGGCGAGGTGAGTCCTGTCAGTCAGCTTGGTAGCTGACACAATGATCTATCCGACTCCATAAACCCCATGGAAAGGTTGCTCTGTCTGCTTTTTTCAATGGGCTGACTCTGCCCACCACATCTTCGCCACCTGACTCACAGTGTCGCTTGCAGGGGAGGACTAGTAATAATTGAGCTACAGCAAATCTCATCACTTCCCAAGCTCCTTCCCCTCTGAGCCAGCCACTCAGAGCTTCGACCCAAAGCGGGAAAGGGACATTCCTCACCCAGGGTGAATACAATCAAAACACATCATGATACTTCTAATAAAATCCTACTTAAAATGATTGCTTCTGTAGAATTGCCTGTAAGGAAAAACCCCAGAATAACTGAGTGAACATCTAGTTTGATTCCCCATTGTTGTCTGTGGCCAACAACAAACTCATCCGAGAAATGGCCATTGCTGACATAAATTCCTGCAATCGTATGAAAAAGTAGAAATGTCTTCCTGACGGTGCCTGGGATTTGGCCAACAATACATTAATAGCCTTTGTAATTTTATTGTAGGTAGCGTAACCACAGAGGCTCTCTACCCTGAAATAATTAAGACTTTGGAGATTCCCTAAACAAGTTCCCATGAGAAAAGGGTTTCTGGGTTAAGGTTTCAGGACTCTGGTAAATTGCTCAGGCTGGAATATGATGACAACATTGCTTGCAGTGACAGAAAATTAAGAAATCACAAGATAATACTGGAAATGGATCCCTTCAGCTGGAAATGGGATATTACATGATCTGCTAACATTTGTTTCTTCCTTTATATTTTCAGAGCAAAGTTGGACGAATGGTACCTATCTGCTGCGCTGGTACTGACTGATGAAACATTTTGGAAATTATCTGCTCATATACCTATATGCTTATTACAAGAGAAGGATGGAAATTTAACTGTATTCAGCACTTTTATAGACAGTTTTTTTCTTATGAATCTAACTTTAGTTTTACAGGACTGGGTTCTGTGAAACTAAGGAGTACACTTGTGCTGCTGCATGGGAAATGTCTTGTTTTTAATGAGTTGCCAACTTAATGACCTGTGGGATTTCAAAGTTCCTTTTTGGTTTTAAAGGAAATGATTAATATATATTCTGCCTTTAATTATAGTGCTATAATTGTGTGAAAAGAATTCCATTCATTCTTTTCTTCATGTAAATGTTTTACATTTGTGAATGCTAGACAACATATTCTCCAAAAAGGTCAGTCTGTAAAAGAGATGTATAATGTTACTCATTTTCTAACAGGAGAGTAATGAGAATAACGGTATTCCTCAGTTTGGGGGCAGAACATTATGATTCTTACTTTAAAAGGATCCACAAGTTATTTAAATGATTGCCTGACTAAAACAAGGTGGATTTATATGGAAATAAATGCCTGGTTTCAAGTATCTATTAATGTAATACTGTCCTTTATTTTTTACAACAAAAATATTTTATAAACCAGGAAATCTCATGTGCATATTTTTGTTGATGCTGTAATTGGCTGCTATAACCCACTAGCAAACGTCCTAGGATAAATTTGGATAAATGGTAGTTATACTTCAGAAAGCAAATCTTAATCCTACTGTTCTGCCTGCATAATCTAAGGATTTTCTAGTTCTGAAAATGTTCTTTCTCCTGTTTTTACCGCATGTAATTGAGAGATTAAGTTTCTGCGTTTTTAAGAGCTTATAGATGTGCTGCATACAAACCCCAATGCTGTGACTCAGACGTTTGGATCCCTTAGTTATCAACCAGACATTTTTCAACAACCTGTGAATCTCTGGAAATAAACTCTTTGATCTGACTATCTCTTATACCTAAGGAGAGCTTGACTTTGCAAAAACTTGACTTAGAAAAACCTGCCAGTGTGCACACCACCACCACAGACAGATGCAGAACACCCTTCTCCCACTACCTACTCAGCTTTCCTGTAGCCAGCACCACACCAGGCACCACATCAGGTGCTCACCACCAGGGATCCCTAATTTGCTTTCTCAGATAGTTTGGCTTAGGGACCAAGCCCCACTCCTGCACTTTGGGTCACAAGGACAACATAGACTTAACTTATGAGACTGGAAACCTTTTCTTTTGCATACGTCTGAAAACTTTGTTTCTTTGGAGGTTTGAGCAGTCCCCAGTCCTTTAGAAAAAAACATGTGAAACCTGTATTTGCTAATACAGTTCACAGCTTCTCATATGCACCTCTCCATCCTACCAGACACAAGTGGCTCTTTCCCCAGAAGCATAACCACCTAAAAAGGAACACAGACTAGGAAAGGACTACCTGCATCATCAAATCCCAGCTGTCTACTATCTCAAGACCATGTCATATAATCCATTTATAGAGTTATCAAGCTCCATCTTAAAACTACTTAGGCTTTGTTGCCGCTCTGCATCTGTTGGGAAGCTCTCATTTCCCAGAGATAAGCTTCCATCATCTAACAGAATTACCTAGTATTAATCCTTTAGGGCATCGATTTTGCACAGTTACATTTAATCCCACTGCCATTTCTCCAGTTCTCACCTACCCTGTTAACCTTCAGTGTTTTGCCTTTACAGAGCTGCATCGGGAAGGATGTAAGTTTAAGAAGTTTATTTGATACACAAGAACTGCGTTATCATTCTGCTGATAAACAGAAAATGCTCTACTATCCGAGCAAGGTTACAGTGACCTTGCTTGTTAGTTCAGAAGGGAAAATATGCACATTCGTTCCATTAAATGAGTGTGCTGGCACCTTCTGCCAGAAGTGAAGTGCAAAGTTAAAATTCAATAATACATCACCACAGGATTAGGAAAGGACTGTTGAGGTAATTTTCACAAATGCAATTGCGTAGCCAAAAAGAATTCCACTGTTTTAACTGATGTAATTATAACCTAATATATTAATGTAAGAATCAGTATGTTTATGAAATACTTAGAAAAAGAACCGGCAAAGCAGATAACAGATAAAAACATAAGTAAGGCTAATTTTCTGCTGCTTTCCCTCAACCGTGTTTCTGGAAACTCTGCCACTAGCTTAACTGTCAGCCATGTCAAAATGAACACGATAAGCAACTTAGAAAAACAGTAATGGTAACTTTATTTCTCTTTAAGTAGACCAGTAGCTTTGATAACAATTTCATTGCATCCACACGTGAACCAGCACACCCCAGGCACTAGTCTGATGGGCCATTGCCGTTGCTGGCAGATGTTCCTACCTCCTGTCCTCACCCAGCTACTCAGCTTTGTGCCATTAACCTAACAACAACACAGACCTACTTTTTGTGGCAAAGTCATTACAGCAAACATTTAACAGTACCAGGCTCAAGACCAGTCTTAGAGGAACTCCACTTTCACACTAGTTCTCATTTCTCTTTAGCCAGTTCCTCATCTTACCTACAGTTCTAACACTAATCTTTAGGTTCTCCACCTTAATTAATAATTTTCCGTTTGGCACTGTATTAGGTCCTCTATAGAAGCTGACAACCCCATTGCATTTTTTCAGTTACCTTATTAAAGAAAGATACCAAGCTTGTCTAGCATGAACTACTGCTGCCAAATCCAATTTACATTTTATCCTCTTTCACGGCAACTTTAGTCTCTTTAATCGTTTTTTCCATCAAAAATAGATTTTAATGTCCTGTGAAGTCAGACTGACAAGCTATCCAGAATTCCTTTCCTAAATATAGCGTCATGTATTGACATAATTGAAACCTTGCAAGCTGCAGAATCAATGTTATGTTTTCTTCATGCATGCAGCACATTCTGCCTACCCTCAGTAGACCATGAAAGCACTGTTGGTAGATGAGCAGTAATTTAAAAAGTCAATAAATTCCTCCATCAGGCATTTCAAGTAGGTTAATGAGAAATGAATAATTTTTATATGGCCCAAAGCAGAATTGGAAAACTCTACTTATTTGCATTTACTCTAGATTATATTACCAATCAGTGTTGTACTTGTGTAGCAGCTCCCTGCAGGCCCCTGCGGAGTAAGAACGTAATTTTTGCAGTCTGTGATGATGATTCCCAGCTATGTTTCTAACTTCTCTTCTCCAGAACTTTGAACAGATACTTGAAATGATTATGTTGGAGAGGAGCTAGGTGTGTGTCACAAAGAGTAGGTCTACAGCATATTATGTCCTCAGTTTTACAGTCCACAGTATATATGGGAGATTGTTCTTCCTTATTACGCTACAGCCACCTTTGAAAGAACACTGCTTTTTCTTTTGGTTTTGTTTGGTTTTGTTTTTTACCTACTGTTCCTTTCAGAATGTCTTCTCAGGTAGAATATCAGTGGTCCTAGATGTTCACACATGGTTTAGCACTTTGATTCCACTGGTCTTGGGTGTTCACACATGGTTTATCATTTTGATTCTCCCTTTCTGGCTGCTTGGTTCTTATCTCTCCAACCAAAAGCACTTGTAAAACATGAAATAATTAGTCTGTTCCGTTCTGTTTAGGGGAGGTTTTCAAATTTGGACTTTAAGAAGTTTACAAAACAGGGAGAGTCAGAAAAAAAAAAAAAACAACAAGTAATATGAGAAGAGATTTAGAAATTATGGCATGCAAATAAAAGATTGAAGAAATTAGGTTTGTTTGCTCCAGGATAAAGATGACCAAAGAGACTTCAGGGAAGACATAAAAGATGTAAAAGATTGATTAGGTATGTTTGAGCTTTTCTTAATGCAAGGGGCCCGAGGTTTGCATTTCTACGCTTTTGTCTCAAAACAGTCATTACCAATGTCACCAGCAGATATTCTGGGCCTGGTGATTTGACCATCAGCGGCTTTGAGCATTGAGATCGTTGTTTTCAGGCATATATCAGTATATAAACTGTTTTATTTTTCTTGAGTAGTTGTTTGCAAGATACAGAGATAAAGAGGGCCTATAGCCAAAAAGGGAGCAGTCCTCTACACTATTACATCTATTCATTCACAAATTACACATGAACATATCTAAAATTGTGACTTTGTGTGTGTGCATCCTCTATGAAGTCTTTGACTGCTATATGTCTTAGATTATTCCTTTAGAGATGAACAGAGATTAGTTTTGCTGATGCTGGATATATTATTAAAACATTATGTATATGATAGGACAAGGGTATATGATAGGAAGAGGGTAGATTTTGATTAGATCTAAGGAAGAAATTCTTCACTCTGAGGGTAGTAAGGCACTGGAACAGGTTGCCCAGAGAAGCTGTGGACGCCCCGTCCCTGGAGGTGTTCAAGGCCAGGCTGGATGAAGCTTTGAGCAACCTGATCTAGTAAATCATGGCAGGGAAGTTGGAACTAGACGACCTTTGAGGTCCCTTCCAACCCAAACCATTCTATGATTCCGATTCTATGTTACCCCTTTTCTTTGGTGTTACAATGTCAGGTAAGGATATCACCTTCCCTTTACATGGTAAGGGTATCACCTGCCCTTTACAGGAAGAGGGGAGTAGGCAAAGTGAAGATCGGCCAACTGCTCCCAGCTCAGTTCTTACACCAGGGTCCCATCCATAGATGAATGGCTTGATCTGAGATTGAAAACTCTGACAAAAGTATTGTGGGAGGCAGCAAAAGGACTTTAACTGCTATGTTGGTCTTCTTTCTACATGGTTTATTGCTTCTTAAACAGAGGGCTATACTTCTCCTTGTCTTATGCAATATATCAGCATTAAAGCAAAAGACAGTCTGCTCTGAAAATCTGAATAGAGAACGGTAACTTTGTTTTGTGGAAGACTGTGTTATTTCTGAATATGGTTTCTTTCTGTTGGGAACAATACTCTATTTAGAAAAAAAAAGGTGTGAATCTGCAGCGCTAGGGAACTGGAGGTGGACTACCCCAGAGCCATGAGCAACGGAGGTCCCCACACAGCAGGCGGCCCCACAGCTGTGGACACCGAGAGCTCCAGCTATCAAGGAAGAACAAGCCTGGAAGCCCTGAGAGCCACAACCTCCGACGCTTCCCAGATATCTGCCAAGGAACCAGGTCAGCAAGCTGTCAGGAAGCTGGGTAGGATTCTCACTGAAACACTATATTTTGATGAGTCAGCAAATGCACAATTAAAAATATGTCAGAATTTTTCCAACAGCTCTACTCGCAATCTAAACAAATAAAGTGTGTGGGGAGGAAATATTGTCCTTATTTTACACCAGAGGGACTGAGGCACAGAGATATGAAGTAATTTATGCCAGGTACTATAGAAAGTCCACAGTCAGGAGGCAAACTTAGATTCCATGTTGTCCCTTAATCATAAGAGTATCCTTCCTCTAAACTTAATTAATTTGCCATTACAACGACCTTGTGAGATAAGTATTACTTTCATTTTATAAACGGAAAACCAAAATAACTTGTACAACAGCAGATAGGAAACCTGTATCTGAGCCAGGACTTGAACCCAATGTTCCTAAAGCTGATACGCTTTAGTAGAAAGCCTACCTGTTTCTTTCATGGACAAAGTACACAGACAATACAGTCAGTCTTGGATGACCTCACTTACCCAACCATACTACTTGCAGGAATGGTATAGATTCCTACGGCAAAATATTTCTGTGCTACCATATTGTTACACTGAAGCCATACTGTCCATACAAAAAAGCTGATTTACTATGAATAAAGCCCTCATATGTGGTTGTGGGTACTATAGAATTAAAACTTCAAATAGAAGGAGGTAACTAATGCTTCCCTAAACACTCATATATACAGTTCAACCAGCTTTCCTGGTTCTGCTAAACACAAGCAGCTATAGCTGTACCTAAGCACACCACATAAGCTCTTTTCCCAAGTCTTTTATGATCCCAGGTTTCTTACGCTTCTGTATGTAAATATTAAC
Organism: Tauraco erythrolophus; assembly: GCF_009769465.1. Taxonomy (NCBI): domain Eukaryota; kingdom Metazoa; phylum Chordata; class Aves; order Musophagiformes; family Musophagidae; genus Tauraco; species Tauraco erythrolophus. The sequence goes on along the minus strand of NC_141466.1, from coordinate 46,264,189 downwards.
TCGTCCTTCAGCTGGATTTTCACTTTGAACACAGCCCTAATTGTAGGCAAGAACTGTGGCATCACTTCATTTATTTATTAAAGTCAGTTCAGTTTTTATCAATAGACTTGTATTTCAAATGTCAGGGCTTTTTTTGTTGTCTTATATTTGCCTATTTTAAAATTTGGGATTGAAATTTCCTAAGCTATGTTCTTTTAGGAAACATAGCTATGGAAAAGATGCTATTTTGCTGGTGTTAGTACCCTTGTAACCTTCTTCTTTTCTACTACTTTTGGCTTTTGAAGAGGAATTTGAAACTCGATAAGGTAGTAAGTAGCATTTAAGCTATGGATGTGTCTTCTGCTGCTACTGTGAAAATTTAGCAAAGTCACAGACCTTTGATAAATCTGTTTGCAAGTGCATAACAGAAAACCCAGAGTTTACCAACTAACATGCACAAATCCTGCTCTCACAGAACAGGCTATATAGATGCTGTCCTTTCTCACAGACAGGATGCTTTGTCCCATTTGGGCTGTTCAAGGACCAGCTGGATGGCCACGGTACCTTATTTCTGCCATTCTCTCAGTGTGCTCCCTGCCTGTACCCAAGTGCCATTGAGGAAGAGGCCACCCAAGTAACATACAAAGGGAATGAGAGCTAGACCAAAGGAGGGAAAAAAGGCTAAACTGAAACTGCTTGTTGAGGGTGAAGCTGTGGCTGAGAATTGTTGAGGAAAGATTGGACTGTGACCAAGTAGACAGGAAGTAAAAATTAGAATCACTTGAGCAAGGAGACTTTGACATACAGAAGAGTGGATAACAGGATTAGGAGCTCTCGAGGGAAATTAAGAGCAAACTAGGATTCACTAGGAAAAAGAGACTGACATTGTGTGAGAAATGTGAATGGGATGCACAGGAGTCATGGGAGTAGAATTAGCTACGTTTGCCTGGGAAGACTGGAAAAAAAAAAAACCATATAGAGACAGAGCAGAGCTGAGAACAAAGGAAGAACATTTGGAAGGGAGACTGCGAGCTTGATGGGTGAAGGCTGGAAACAAGGTAAAGACTATAACAAGAGGAAGGAGAAAACTTGGAGGCAAATGGAAGGTGACATGGATCCAGCTTGATGCAAAAGAGTCTGTGTTCTTTAAAACGCTCTTTCCTCCATGATCTGTAAAGAGTCTTGAGAATCACCATTTCTTTAGGGTCATCAAATATATTTTAGAACCATTGGCAAAGTGTGTTATTCCTTCTTTACTAGTTTGGTTTATTAAATGGTGACATATATTATACTAGACCTGTAGCAGTGAATCTGAAAGTTATTTTTATGGATAAATCCTATGAGAGTGAACATAATGTCTCACATGAAATCTCGAGATTTATTTTTGGTAAAAGAAGAACCACTTGCAAAATGAAACCTTGAAAGTTGGCAAATGCCACAGGTAATGCTGGCTATGCTTGCAAGACAGAAGTTATACAACAACTTTCATACAAGGCACAACTTAGTAGAAGTCAGTCTGGAAAATAGACAGCCTAGAGGGAATATTATAGAGATCTGTAAAAATCACGAGTGGCACAAATAAGAGAGTGGAAAGGGATTTTTCTGTCTCTTTCAATACAAGTTCCAAGGTATATAAAATGAAACTACAATGAGGCAGGTTCAGAACAAAAGGAGATGATTCTACTGCTTTGCCAAATGTGGTTGTGGAGGCTGTAAGCCAATACAGCTAAAAGGAAGAATGGATAGGTACATGTAGGATAAATCTCCTGGTGATCACTGCTGTATATATAGAAGTCATATCTGTCTCTAGACCTTGAACCACAAATGGGAGGCTTGGAGAAGGCTGGGAGAGCATGGGAGACATCTGCCCCATCCCTACTTCTTCTGTATCTGCTATTCTTATTGACTCGTAGAGGGGAAAAGTATAGCCAGATCCTGAAAAAGAGATTTCATAGGAGGCAGAGAAGGACTGAAATCTGCCTCAATTAATGTACAGCTGAACTTGAGTTTTCCTTCACTGCAAGGGCATGATGCAGAAGACTGTGTAAATCACACCATGAACACAACCATGCCCACTGCCACCCAGGGACATGGAAAATCCTCTTGTGGGCCATAGAAATATCTCAGTACACAAGCTGGCCCACTGGGCTTCCTCACCATTTTCTGGTGGTAAAAGACATAGTCTCTGGATAGGATGTGAGGGTGAGGAATGGAACGAGTAGAGCACAGGCATGTAGATGTGTTTCTGAGGTGGACCAGCTAGATGTTGTACAGCCTTATCGTGTTCTGTGTGAGAGGTAGCCAAGGAGTCCCCTAGGACAGAGGCACAGAAGGAGCCCTGCAAGGCCAGAGTCCGGGATGGACAGGAACTACTACAAGTCTCACTTGAGATTGGAGAGGATTGCAGGATTCAAGGAAGCCTTCATCTCCTAGAGCAAACATGGAGAGACGCAGGCCACTCTTAGAGAAAAGGCACACATCTAGAGGACCTGTAATCTAGTCAACTTGTCTAAATTTGTCTAACTGTAATCTAGTCTATCAGTAATCCAATCTAATTATTTTTATATGTTACATTAAACAATTGCTAAGTAAATGCATCTTCAACATGAGAGATGCTCATTATTCTTACCTTGCAGGTCACCCTCCTCAGTGATGGAAGGTATGAGTCTGATACCCTCGACAAACTGAATCCATGTCTAATCCAGTTCTCTATCCATGTGAGTGGAAATAGGAGATGATGTTGGCATCTCCTCTGGCCACATTTTAAAAACTGTGTTGCCAAACTCTTTGAGAGAGATCAGTAGGTTGTGGATCTCAAGTCAACAGAGGTGTTTCCGAAATCCAGAATGAGGTCTTGTGAGGCTGTTCTTAGGCCTCAGCATCTCCTTTTAACTGACTTTACACGAAGACACACAGACCCTGCTAATTTTAATCAATTTCCTCCTCAGACTGATGATTGCTGTGGATCCTTTTCTGCGCTGCTTAGGTCTCCGCGTGACGTGCACTGCATAGAAAGCCTAGGCACCCACTCAGAGTCCTGGGCTCCAGGAATTCAGGTGCTTAAATCCTTATTTGGATCTAGCCCTTTGGCTTCAACATCTGTGCCTCATTTCTCAACATATATAAACAGAGGTAATACCAATAAATCATCTCCCAGGATATTGTTGAAGATAAGACTATCTGTAAAGGTTTAAATTCTAAACCTCTAGGCAGTCTGATTTGTATCTAATGTTATCTGGCTTTGCTTATTCTGATTGATAATTACAGTGAGTGAGTGACAGAATTGTGAAACACCATCGTGTGACTAGCAGTATGAGAAAATCCCTAAATGTTCAGAGTTGGTGCTTAGCGACACAGTTTATGGTTCCTTCTAGAGGTACAGTCACTGGTATTTTTCACTCTAAGTCTGAGATTTTTCCACAGTTCGGTTAGTTTGGCCACTTTAGAGGTGACAACCACTGGCCGAAGAACCTAACAATAGAATAATCAGGTTCACTCCAAATAATTATGCTCACACCAAACAGACTGAGCTCCTTAGGCATGGCAGCTGACGCTTTTTTCCAAAATTGAAAGTTTGTTTATTCTTTTAATTTTCAAGGTTGTTCTACAGAGGAAAACAATACTTTAACAGTTTGAAGTCTTAATTTCCTAAATGGAGTCCTAATCACCCAAAATGGGGTGATTTTGCTTCTTCCAGCTGAAAGTAAAATGCCTATGAATTAATTCTGCTGATAGACTGACATTTTGGTTAAAGGAAGTGTAATTAGGGCCAATGCATTCATAGGACTAGAAATTACAAGTTGTACCAAGGATCAGAAGATTTTTCTTATTTTGCCTCTGTAGTCTAGAATATGAAAGACCAATATTCAAATTCCTGCGGCACAATTCAGAATCATCTAGGATAAAAAGTGACTATGAATCAAGAGAAGCAAGGACTTGGTGGCAGTGTCCTAGATCTAATCATTGTGGCATACTCATTTCTTGAATTGGGAAGTTTGGGTTTCATTCAGTTGCAGACATTTCAACTCCATGTTATACCATATGATACTAATAGAACTATACCAGGAAATTAATCAAGCTCTAAGCCTTAGTATAGGAGACACTGTTCCTTCTGAGTGACTAAAAACTAAACCAGAATCTATACATTTGATAACATATACTTGATAAAGAGAGGAAAAAGAGCCTATGGAAAATATCAAATGATGAAAAGCAGAAATGAAGTGTGTGAACATGTGCGCACGTGTGTGCGTGGTGTGGGACGGTGACAGATTAAGAATGTGAAAAAGCATCAAATGGAAGAAAAAAATAAAATTCAAACGTTAGTGTAACAAAAAAAAAAAAGGAAAAAGAAGAGGCATTTCAAAATAATCCAGAATGTAAAATACAGCACAGAAAAGCCAGGCAGTCTTATTTACTCATTGGTAATACAGGAGAAAAAAAACATTCAAAGGAATCAAGAAGCAACCATTTGAAAACTGCTAACGCACATGTCTATATATATATAAACCCAATGAATTGAAGGATCTCAGTGCTCATTTTTATCATTGGGGCAAAGGACTGAGTCAGATTCAAAATAGGAATAGCCATCACTGTTGAATAGCCATGTATACAAACACATACACAAAAGGGCCCCACAAATCCTAAATGCAAAGAATATTGTTAAGGTTGCAAAGTCAACCACTTAAATATATCAAGAAATGCCAGATTAAAACTGCTTGTCTGACTTCAACTATAAAATTAAGTACTACTTTTCCACTAGACCTCTATTGCATTTGCTGCATGGAATGTGAACCATTTCTTGATGAGTTTGGTATTTTACATCCCTTTTCATTCAAGGTGTGTCTTCAGTTCTTATTTATTACATGATCATAGAATCATAGAATCACAGAATGGTTAGAGTTGGAAGGGACCTCAAAGATCATCTAGTTCCAACCCCCCTGCCAGAGGCAGGGAAACCCTCCACTACACCAGGTTGCCCAAAGCCTCATCCAACCTGGCCTTGAACACTTCCAGGGATGCCAAACCATCTTCCACAGGCAGAACTGCTCATTTCTGCAGATTTTGTAATCATTTAATATGCATATTCTTCCGAAGTATGAGTCAATGTATAGTCCTCTACGGAAATTTATGATTTTATATATATGGAATCAGAGGCCTCAAGTTCATTCCTTGATAGGAAGATTATTTTTATTCCCTTCACATTCTTTTCACTGCAATTCATCTCTTCAGGCTGGTCACTGAGTCTTTACCCTCATCTCACAAGCTCATACTCTGCCTTCAAGCCCAGCCAGCTCAATTTCACGGTATTTTACCCAATCCTCCACCATTTTCCAAACCCAGTTCAGTGTTTATTTTACAGATTGCTAATCCACATTTTCCACTCGTGATCACAGTCTCATCAGCCTAACACACCTAGTTGCTTTGAATCCTAGTCTCTCTCTGCAGTCAGCTTTGTGAAGCAGCAGGTCCGGATCCACTCTCCAACCCGTCCTGCTGTTCCAGCCACATCAGAGCACTCGTTCCTGCATGCCTGGCTCTGCTCTGCTGACGTCAGCTTTTTCTCTGTGATGTGTTGGATTACTTTCTCCTCCCTGTATTGTGGTGAATTACCTTCTCTCCTACATGGCCATGTCATAGGCATCACAAATCAGAAGTTTCTTCTTCAATTTTCTGTCCAACCTAGCTTTGCCTGGTTTAGAGCAGAAAAATTCTCTGCCAAAAGAGGCCATGATGGGGAAAGCACCTCTGTTCTGGTACTGCTGAGCTGAGGGTAGTGCATGCAGTTAGTGAGGACAGAAACATATGCACTGATCAGGATGGGGAGCCCTGACAGAATAGCTACCATGACCCCTCCTGCCCATCCTTTCTGGAGGAGAGGAAGGAAATGAAGACCATTTAGTCTCGTTAGGGACACAGAGGCTTTGATGCATGTCAAAGACAGGTTCTCACTGCAGAGCTCAGGACCACCAACGTGGTTTGAAGAGAACCTTGCCACAGTACTTCAACCTAGAATCATTCCCTCAGTCTTATTTTGTTGAATTATTCAGGATACGAGTTTCAACAGACATTAAATACCAGCTAGCATAAGGTAAACAGCAAAGGACAAAGCTTGTCCCAGTTAAAGCCTGGCAAAGGACACAGATCTTAATGGAAGGCATTGAGCATCCACTTCTTTTAAAACAATGAGATCTTTGCAAGGTTCAGGATAAAACTTCTTTTAAAAAAAAACAAGGAATAAGTACTTCACCATGGGCTGGAGCTTAACAAGAAACTCCCTCTGGGAAGGCTATTACACTGTTGTTTTCTACAAGACTTCTTGCATTTTCTTCAGAAGCAGCTGGTGCATCTGGCTGCTGCTGCCACCAGGTTATTGGGGCCAGAGGAGAGGATGCCAGGCGGGCAGCTGCCTGCTGCCATGAGAACCCAGGGAGTCAAAACGCAAACTGTCGAGCACGGAACGCGCACAAACCCCAGACCGTCGGTGTCGCTGGCAAAAGCGAGTACAATTTTCTTAGTGCTCCACTTCGGACTCATGGCAGAAAGGGCGAAGGGGGGGGGGAATGCAAGTAAATTTTCTTCTAACCTATGCTAGGTTAAAATGAGTCACAACTACAGCTAATGAAGTGCAGATGCCTCATTTCGCACATTTCGCCAAGCATCCCATGTGGAATCACCACACGGCGCAGCCCATCGCCACGCCATGAGGGAGCAGCCATGCACCCTCCGCCCTGGGGGGCGGCTGCGGCCACCTCTGCGTGCCGAGGCCGGTGTAGCGAGGGAGAGGGACGGCGACACAATCCTACAACTAGTCGGGCCGAGCCCGCCGGGGAGCAGCTCTCGGGCATCCTCAGCAGCGCCGGGGCCGTCCCCTCCAGTCGCGGCCGAGGCGGAGCCACCGCAGCGCCCGCCCGTCCCGGAAGTTCCCCGGCAGCCGCTGAGGGGCCGCTTTCCTGCCGGCGCGGCTCCGCCTCCGGCCGGGCAATATGGTGGCGGAGGCGGCGCGGGGGGAGCCGTGAGCCGGTGCCCGCTCCACCGCATCTCTCGCTCCCTCCTTCCCTCCCGGCGGCGGCCGCTGCTGCTGCTTCCCCACCCGCCCGGCGGGTCTGCCCGGCGCGGCGGGCGATGCGGTCGGCGGGGCCGTCGGGCTGTGTGTGAGCGCGCTGCCCATGTGGGTGTCCCGGTGAGGCCGGGGGGGCAGCGGGAAGATGCTGCTGTCGCTGGTGCTGCACACCTACTCCATGCGCTACGTCCTGCCCGCCGCCGTCATGATGGGCACGGCGCCCACCTACGTGCTGGCCTGGGGCGCCTGGCGCCTGCTCTCCGCCGTGCTGCCCGCCCGCTTCTACCGCGAGGTGGACGACCGCCTCTATACCATCTACCAGAGCATGGTGCTCTTCTTCTTCGAGAACTACACGGGCGTGCAGGTGAGCCGGGCGGGGAGGGCAGCGCAGGGGAAGGGGGCTCCGGCCCGGCGGCCCCCCCGATAGCCCTTGAGGAGCGGCCGTCGGTGATGTCAGCCGCGGGCCCGCGGCTCTCGGCTCGCCTCCCGGCCGGCGCCTGCCCCCGCTTTGCCTCTCCTCAGGCCGCTCCGGCCGGCGGGATGCAGCTGGCCTCGCAGGGCCCGCCCGCCGCCATGTGAGGTCCGCGGGGAGGAAGCGGCCGCCGGCAGGTGCGGGCTGTGGCCTTTCCCCGGTGCCGGCGAGGGCTCCCGATCCGCAGAGGACAGTCTCGTTCCACAGCCCCTGGTGATGCTTTTCACGGAGTGTTGATGTTGTGTTCGTTTTGCAGGTTGGGAAAATGGAAGGGATGCGGCACCGGTCGTGCTCTGTCAGCACTCGAATGGCAGCCTCCTCTGCACACTCGAACCCTGTGGCCTGTGTTGCACATCTGTAGAATTAAATTGGCAGCAGATCAGAAAACTGTAATCGACCATAATTGTGCTTAATGCACCTACAAGTGTTTAATACATAGGTTACTTAACCTCTAATTTACTACAGCTTCTCAGTTTTCATGCAGTCTACTCCCTGTCAGTCTTTGACCCTTAAATTTTGGATCAGCCATGGATTGTCATTATTTGGTATCTCAGAAACTGGAGTCCGAGATTTCAGGTTAATAAGTTGGAATTGGAGGCCTCCCTTGTGTGACCAGAGGGGTATTTGCATTCAGATAATAATACTTCACTTATTTCACAAAGCATTAGATGTTTGAAAGACGACGTATTTGTCTGCAATTTGAAAAGCAGATAAGGAGACTTTTAGTTCTACTTTTAAAAAATAATTAAGTAAACGACAGGTGCTTACTGCACCTAAACCTGACTTTCAAAGTTGTCTGAGTGTACAGAAGTGCATTTGAGTATACAGAATTGCAGTATCCGAGGGCTGGAGCACCTCTGCTATGAAGACAGGCTGAGAGAGTTGGGGCTGTTCAGCCTGGAGAAGAGATGGCTCCGGGGTGATCTTATAGCAGCTTTCCAGTACCTAAAGGGGGCCTACAGGAAAGCTGGAGAGGGACTTTTTACAAGGGTGTGTAGTGATAGGACAAGGAGCAATGGCTTTAAACTGGAAGAGGGCAGATTTAGGTTAGATATAAGAAAGAAATTCTTTACATTGAGGATGGTGAGGTACTGGAACAGGTTGCCCAGAGAAGTTGTGGATGCCCCATCCCTGGAGGTATTCAAGGCCAGGTTGAATGAGGCTTTGGGCAACCTGGTGTAGTGGAGGGTTTCCCTGCCCATGGCAGGGGAGTTGGAACTAGATGATCTTTGAGGTCCCTTCCACCCCTAACCATTCTATGATTTGAAGTTGAGGTCAGCTGTAGGTGCTTGGGAGTGAAGAACAAGTGCTTACATGTTGAATGGTAGGTGACGAAGCTGGTACAAGTAGACCCTTTTTCATATTTAGAGCTAAAGTATTCATCCACTGTCTTATGAGGTATTTCTTTCAAAATTAGGCTAGATGCCCCCTAATTTCCTTTCTCAAGCTGTAGGCCTCACTTCATACCTCCTGCCTTGGAAACCCCCAAAGCCAGCTGCAGATAGAAGAATTGCACAGTTTGACATCAGGGTAAACGGAACAGATACAAAATGGAAGCTAGTTCTTCTTTCAGTGGTAGTTTTTTTGGTTGAGCTCATGTAACTCACCCTTGCGTCTTGCCCAAATTAGTTGACGTGTGTGGTGAATTATGTGTCTTTTTTTGAAAAAATGGAAGGGGGAGCGTTAGTTCACAGATTAAGTACTTCCTGCTTTATCCGTCTTCCTTTTTATATAGCATCTTTAATGCAAGTATCTTGATGTGTCGTAACACACTTAGGTCATTAGCTGCTGAAAGTAGAGTAGTTTAATTTCACCCGTTTTAAGAAAGAGAGTAAAAAATCAAGATATAAACTGTAACAGAAAAGTTACTCAAATTTCCTGCAAATAATGTGCACAGAGTAGCAACCACTTTGAACTTTTGATAAGAACTCTTATCCAGAAAAGGTACAGAAAGGACAATGTTATCCAAAAGAAACAAGAAGGCAGCCATTGTCTGTTGACCTCTATTTTCTTTTATTGCATTGATAAAACTTTATCCATGCAAAAAAAAAAATGGTGGGAGACAGTACAGGTGATCACTGAAGACAATATTAAAATAATGCTTTGTCACAGTGAGCAACAGATGATATTAAAAGATGATATATGCAAAGCAGAAATAAAGGATTACAGAAACGAAGAAGAAAGCCCACAAAACCAACGTGACATATGTCATAGGATAAGTAAAATAATAACTGAGACTGAAAGTTAAATAAAAACTTGGAAAATATGATACAGAGGTAGAAGGCGACTAAACTGGTCAAGGGGCTGGAAAATAAAGCTTATGAGGAGTGGCTGAGGGAGTTGGGGCTGTTTAGCCTGGAGAAGAGGAGGCTGAGGGGAGACCTGATTACAGCCTATAAATACTTGAGAAAAGATGGTGGGGAGGTGGGGGAAGGGCTCTTTACATTAGTGTTGGGTGATAGAACAAGAGGAAATGGGTATAAGCTTAGTCAGGGGAGATTCAGGTTGGATGTTAGGAAGTATTTCTTCTCTGAAAGGGTTGTCAGCCACTGGAATAGGCTGCCCAGGGAGGTGGTTGAGTCCCCATCCCTGGATGTGTTTAAGAATAGGGTGGATGATCTACTTGAGGATATGGTTTAATGGGGATTAGGGATGGTTGGACTCGATGATCTCTAAGGTCTTTTCCAACCTAGAAATCTATGAATCTATGAAAGGGTAAGAGGTAGCGTCCTTAAAAGTCATCCCTCATTTGTTTAAGGAGGAGAAACAGGGTGGCCTTCCAGACCTGGTCTTGCCAACATTGAACACGTTTAACTTGAAACTCACGGTGGAAAGTTAAGTGTGTGCCTGAATGAGACTGGAATGGTAACCTGAGAGCTACTGTGAATTGGCTGCTTTGAAGCATGTAAATAGATGCAAAAGCGTAACATTTTTACACTTAATTCCAAAAACCAATGCAAGAATAGTAACTTGCATGGCTTCATAAAGGCAGCTGTAGGACTTTACCAGCATTAAGGCATTGTAATAGCTATGAGATGGAGGAATTCAGTATCTCTTTCAGGTCTCTTAGTTTGTTCAGTCAATTGACGTGTGTTGGGATATTTTTTTTGTAACTGGATAAACAGGAGACCAACCACCTCGTTCATCAGAATACTGGCACTTGTTGCGTAGTCTCATTATACAGATGCTTAAATGACTTGCTGAATCAAAGCATTAAGTGACTTTTTCTTAGCAGTGCTGCTGTCTTACCCTATATAAGAAGTCTTTAACATTATGTACTACTTGGCTTTCTTTGATTTATTATGCTTAGAGTATTTCTGGCTTTGCAATATGATAATGCTCCAGGGCAGTTGTGGATATTTGAGATGTCTGATCTTAAAATAATAAGTTTGCTGAAATGCCCAGTAATGTGAGTGGGACCATAATAGAATAAAGTTGGTTTGGATCATAAACATAGATTATTTTATGTATTTTTTTTAACTGAATGAAATACTAGTGTATTTTGATAATTATTTTTTATTTATTTGTCTGTCAGGAAGTGATGTTACTGTGTATCATCTGCTGTTAGTCCGTCAAGTATCTAAATCTGTTTACCTCTCACTACTGTATGTACCAACATATTTTTCTTCTTTTTTTAGTCTTCTTGGATGATTCTAGCCAAGTTTATTAAAACAAAAGCTCTAGTTCATGGTAGGAAGGTATTTTATCTTTGTAGCAAGTGCTTTTCAGTCATGAAATGTGACTAAATCAGCTGATAACCTGAACTGCATGACAGAAAATCTTGAAAGACTTATAATTCCCTTTCTCTTAAGTATTTGACTTGAGATCTAAAATAATTAGAGCTATAATTGCTGTGAACCCTTACTGAGTATTTACATTCTAGAGAATGGCTCATGAAGTAACTGTAACAGTTTCTTACTTTCTTGTACTTTTTTCCCTTTTTAAATTTTGGGTCAGACCTAGTTTTTTCCACCAAAACGATTTGTTTTACGAAACCTAAGAGAACTTGAGCCAAGATGGAATCAGTTTAGGTTTTCTAATAATTTTAGAATTCTGTTAATGAATTGCCAAAAATAGCCCTTTTTCTGACTGTCATGCAAAAGTTGGCTGCAGAAAATTGAAGAACCAATATTTAGAGTACAAAAAGCAACCCAGAACATAAATGAGGTAAACTGAAAAAAGCCAGTATGACTAAAAAAGTGAAATCCTATAATGCTGTGTAAATTTGTCAGTGCAGTTTAGCAGATACCCATTAATTTTATTAAGGAGCTATAAATATATAAAATTAATCTATACACGGCATTGTGATAGTGCTCCTCAACAACCTCCAGGATTATAAACTCGTAAGAATGAAAATCTGTAAATGGAGTCTGTTGTAAAGTGGCATAGAGAGAACGGCACTGCTTTGGCCCTGTGTTGCTTTTGATGCAAATGCAGTTGTGTTGCTTCTCACCTGTCCTCCTGTAAGCTGCAGAAGTGCTACAGTACTTTTTTTTTTTAAGAAAGAATATATACGACATGCTTGAGCTCTGTGCGAAGTGAGTAGTAAGTCTTAGAGAGCAAAGGATGTTAATTTTACCAGCGACGAGCCAAAGCAGTCACTGACACAAACAGGTGCAATTCAAGCACTTTGGAGGACTGGCATTTGCTTGTGCTAATAGTAGGTTTGGCCCCAAGTTTCTACATCATCAAGTAGCCTGTGAACTATGCAGTTGTGTTACTGCTTTTGTCTTTACTGTGTTGGGGAAGACTGGTCTCTTCTATTTCATGCAGACAATAAACAGTTACATCTTCCCATAGGATGTGAAAACCAGAATGACTGCAAATAGGCTCGTGATTAGGATGTTTGAAGGGCTGAAAGGACTAGTGATTCAATATGATGAATGCTGTCATCTCTCTGTGACCCTTAGCATCTTATCCCAGTTGCTGTCAGGGTGATGAAATTAATCCCTATTGTGTTTGTGCACATGTTTTGGATCGGATGAGGACTAAATGTTCTTCAACTGTTTTTTGCTGTAATTGTGTTTGAAATTTTGTATTGAGTGGTGGTGAAGAAATAATAAAGAAATCATCACGCAGCCTGCTTCCTAAAGGATCATTTTCCATCTGAAAGGTTTTGACAATTGAATAAAATCCATGACTGAATTAATGTGCATGGATTTTGTTCAGTGCTTGTGTCAGCTCTCTTCCCTACCCCCACTTCCTGCTGAATAGGAGTTTTTGGAAGTGGTGCTTTCATTAAGGGCGTTATGAAATTCTGGTTTTCATTGTTATTGTGGGACTCTGAGAGGCAGATGCTACCTTAGTGTCATTTAGCAAAGCTGTAGTGTTTTTAACAATTATTTTAGGAAATGTGGGAGATATCCGAAATTTCAGTGTGCTTTCTGGGTTGGTATTGAAGCTTGGACTTGCTGTGTCTCAGCAACGTTGAGAACCTTAGGATTAGAGCAAATTAAAACTTTACAGAGACACTGTGCTGCTGAACTCATGACGATGCTTTCTGGTTGAGTAGAGCCCGGGCTGTGTTTCACATCTTGGCTTCCTAGGAAATGTGTGAGGAGAGCTTGGCATCTGAGCTTGGGATGGATGCTAAGTCTTCTAGCCGTTGGCCAATTTGCACTGGAAGTGAGGGTTACAAGGTCTCTACTGCCATCTCTATTTTTAGGACAGCAATGTTGCCAGACAAGCTTATCTTGACTTACTCCCTTCTTTCCTTTTTGAAGCTGTTCAGCCATCTAACAGGTAATTTAGGAGGGCCCAAGGTGGAGATGGGAAGCAAAAGAGGCAGCACAAGGCTAATGGCCAAGTTGCAGCATACTCAAGTTAGAGAGGTACTCCTGGTTGCTGTTGGTGAGGTGGGTTGTCATCTCTTAGGAACCTTGTTCTTCCCTCTCCGCAGTGGGGGAGACATCATAACTAGGCTTCATCAAGGCAAGGTGAAGGTTCATCTTCTACTTTCTGTCCATAGATGTGAGTGACAGGGTTTATCTCTGCTCGAGATGAGGACCTGTTTCCCAGGCAAATGCCATAACCAGAAGGTCAATAGGAGATGTCACTTTTCACCTTTCTCCAGTGCATTTGCAAAGAAAATGCTGGCAATTGCGTTTTGCCCTCAGCCTGGTTTTATGAACCTGCGCTTGAGTTCCCGGAGCTACTCGCAGTCTGGTAGTTCGGGAGTGGGAGAGTACTGGAATGATACGGGAGCTGAGTGGGAAGGCACAGAGCTGCAGGCAAGTCAAACCTCCAAGCTCAGGTGGTGGCTGAGCAGCCTCCGAGGGCTTGCGCTTTCCTAGTTTGTTCCGTGTAGCTTGCAGCACCTGTTCTCGTGTTAGCGCCCGCTAGCGTTGACACTTCGTGAAACCGTGTTAGCTGTTGGGAGGCATGTTGAAAGGTTGAGAGAATCACAAGATAACAAGATAATCGTTGTGATAACAAGTTAATCGTAACTTGTTATTTAACCCTCTTTAAACTGAAAGACGGAAGATTTAGATTGGATATAAGGAAGAAATTCTTCACTCTGAGGGTGATGAGGCACTGGAACAGGTTGCCCAGAGAAGTTGTGGATGCCCCATCCCTGCAAGTGTTCAAGGCCAGGTTGGATGAGGCTTTGGGCAACCTGGTGTAGTGGAGGGTTTCCCTGCCCATGGCAGGGGGGTTGGAACTAGATGATCTTTAAGGTCCCTTCCAACCCAAACCATTCTATGATTCTATTTATGTGCAATGGTAGAAATAATGAAATAAAGGTCTTGGGGGAGTGATAGAAATGTGGGGATTGGTGCTGTGCGAAGATTGAAAAGAAACTGGAGAACGTAGTGAAGTGAATCATTTTTGTGTGGTAAACTTAAGAAAAAAGCTTTTTATAATGAAATTTTTCTGCTATGATACTAGAGCTCCATGAAGATGGTTTACCCTGGCTCATCTCATTAGAGGTTTTGGGAGCAGCTGTCTCCAGGCACATATGTCTTTTATGCTATACAACAAAGTCCTCTGTGTTATTGTAGCAGAAATTAAGTGATACCTGCTAAGCCTGAGGGATGCAACTTTCAAATTGAGATGTATGCCTAATTTTAGACTCTTACGTTCAACTGTGGTGTGAGGCAGCAAAAATAGATACATTAGGTATGTAAGCTTTGTGCTCTTTCCTTTTTAGATCTTGCAGAAGATATATTTGCATATATCTTAATTTTTGTTCTGTCTGCCTTTGGCTACTGTTCTGAAGGTGAAAATGAAGTCCTTCATGACTTTTGTTGGGATATCAGCTGGAGTTTGGATATGCTGCAGCATTGCACTGGGTCAATCTGGAAGGAGTTTAGTATGGGGAGATTCTGCATTTGATGCTGGTCTTAATCTCTCACCCTCTTGCCCAGTGTATACAAAATAAAATAAATTAAAGCTGAGATCTGTTAGCATTTTTGCAAATCAAGTATCAGCTGCCTGAACCAAAACTACTGCTGTTTGGGTTCATAAATTATAAGCTTTGTGTGGAAATTTGCCTGGGATATGTCTTCTAGTTGGCAAGTCACAATTGGATCTGAATTTTTAATCATCCTTATCTAATGCTGTCTGCAATTTAAATCCAACATGTATATTTATATTTTAAAATTAGCTACCTATATCTAAGAAAATCATAAAATGTCAGCTGTTTGCCAGGTAGGAAAAGCTGAAAAGTCCAAGGGAAGGTTTGAAAGCACTTAAAAAATTCTGATTCCAGAATCAGTAAGTTCCACAGTCTCATTTGATTTTTTTTTTTTAAATTCTGTTTAAATAGGTTTTTAATTTGAATATCTTAATATTCTTAGTATATTCAGATCTTAATATAAGTTGTCCTTCTTTTGCATGATTTTCAATTACAGTTGGAAATAAATGTTATTTATCAAATTTTTTGAAGTTACTTTTTTTTAAAAAAAAAAAAGAAAAAACCCTGTGAGTTTTATATACTTTCCTCTTTTTGCATTTAAATGTCTTTTGGTATATACTGCGCCATGGAGTCTTACAGTGCTCCCCCATGCCCTTTCCTCCTTCTTACATAATACAACCAGATACTTTATGTAAGGGTGATTGTTAATTGAGGAGTTTTTTCTCCTGGTACTCTGCTATCAGACACTGTTCTCGATAAGAGAAGATTATATTCATAGTTAAACGCTTGACTCCGATTATTTCAAACTGTTTACCTCAGGCTTACAGGGTATCCTTTTTTTCTCAGTTTTAGTTGTGTTAGATAAAGTAGGCTCAGATGTCAAGGATTTTGAGATTAGAATTATGAGGAAGCATCACTTCTCAGGGGAAAAATATTCTTTAATCTTTGTTCTGTCAATTTGAATTTATGCTATGAAGAGATTTGAGATAAAAAAAAAAACAGGGAAATTATTTTCTTCTTTTCTTCATTTAATTTCTGTCACATAGTACTTGTCATCTTCCCTGGTATAACTAGCTCCTCAGTGTGGGACTAAGAAATCATACAGTTTATAGTAGTTTGATTTTTAAACGTAAAATTAGCTACCCATGATTTAGTCGAATCTGTAGTTAAGCACATATCTAGATGCGAAGAAAAATAATTATTTTGGATGGCTTTGAACTGTATTGTGGTAGTTACAGTAATTTTTCCTGTGGAACTCATGGATTGACTTAACAACTTACCTGTCTCATTTTCTAATGCTACTTGGGCATCTGAGGTCACGCGTGTTTCTTTTTGGGTTATGAAACAGTGCACAGTCCTGAGAGAGGTGCAGGTGAACTGGCTCGTTCACATGCAGTGGTGGTGTGCAGATATTAGAGTGATTTTAACAGTTGCTGTTCTTTGAGGCTGATTCAGGTTTACTGTGTTCAAGCCTGGAGCCCAGTTAGTTGCAGCTAGCTCAAATACCTTCCTCCATGTTCTCTTTTGCTGTGTCTTTGCCTCACCTTGAGAGTCTGTAGCGCTTAAATTCTAAATACTTACTGAAAATGATGTGTGGAGGACCTTTCAAAAATACTATTCCACAATCACAAGCAGAGGACATAGAGGTTTCTTAATTGTCCCCTTTCCCATGCATTTTCTCATTGATAGCTTCACACCAGTTCAGTCTGTACTCAAATGCTTGTACGAGCGTTACTGATAAAGATACAGCCAACTCCTTGGAGTCCTTGGCATTTAGAAGCAAAGTTCCTGTTACAAAGAGTTCTAGCTAGAGGAACACTGCAAACTGCCACGAGGTTTCCTGCTTCTGGCTGGTGTAAGGTGCCTGAAGGATAACATTTCCAGAATATGTTTAATGTACTAAGGCACGGTAGCTGCTATTTTGGGAGGGATGGACAGGATGGGACATGGACGTTATGTCTTTTCCACTACAGAATAGTAATAAAGTAAATAATAGATACATTAAATGTGGGACACTTTTTCCTTTCTTTTAAGGAAATTACAAAAATCTGCGGGAAGAAATCCTCAGAGATGCCAAAGGCTAATAAGGGAGGCCATTTCACTCCTAATGAAACAGGTGGAATGTTTCCTTCCACTCCTGTGCTGGAAGGCATGTTCAGGTTTTGTGTGATACTAAGATGCCAGATGTTCAGAAAAACCCTCCTGTTGAAATCTCATCTTATAAATAATCTCCTTTCACATGTGCTGTATATATTTGAAATATATGCAGTACTTGTTAAAAAAAAATGTAATTACTGATGATTTGTGATAAAAGTTACTTAGATGCTCTAACTTTAACTTTCCTAAGTGGTCACTGATTATCATTGTGGGCCACTCCATGGTCCATGCTGTAGAACTGCACTGTAATCTAAAGCAAGTCATTTGCAGAAAGATCCATTAAATTATTTAGGCACTGAAAATAGAATTGCTTCAGAATTTAGATGCCAAAATCTTAAAATTGTATAAATCTTGAAGTTGTATTTGTGGCAAGTCCTGCTTTTTTTTCTGTCACCAAGACTGAAACACTGAAGTTATACAGATGCCTTTCTTTTAAGGTTCCTCAGATACCTAATGAGTTCAGGCAGGAATTAAGTAATTCTGTGTACTTAAAGCAAAGTTCCCAAACATGCATAGCCCTGATCAAAACCCCAGGAGCAAAGCTCCTGAATCTACAAAGTACTGTCAAATGATATTTAACATATACTGGCAAGACTGGGACCTCAAAAAAAGTTTTAGCTGTTGTTTTTGGGTTTTTTTTTTCTATTTAAACGAATGAAAACCGAAAGGTAATAAATTACAGTACCTCTCTTTAACTTGATGAGTTACAGCACAAACTCAACTTACAGGATGCATCAGTTCAGTCCTCTCTACGTACGCATATCCCCACCACTTCTTTGGAAAAGATGATTTAGCAGTTGATTTTCAGAATAGAGAATCCCCACTCCATAGTTATACCTTCTAACAGAAGCGAGCAGCGTGTTAGGGCGGGATAGGATTTAAGATGTGTAACTGCTTTCAGTGGGCTGGATTCTGGTGATTCAAGGCTGGCAGGCTCCGTATCTCAGATCTTGTGAATCCCTTTCTGCAGCGCTGAGCATGATGTTGCTCATCTGTTGACAGCTGTTTCATTCCTTTTACAGGATTGTGAGGAGTTTATGGGGTTTTTTTAGAATTACAGTTACCCTATTAAGAGCATTCAGAATAACAGGGAATGTTGGCATCATTTAGCCTGCTGCTGTAACTAGATGTTGAGTATAAACTTTTTAGTTAACTTTTCTCTGTGAAATTCTTTGAGCTTGTGCTCTAAAATAAGTGTGGTAGTTATTGCTGTTTATTTGCTGTTCATTTGATTTCCTTCAGTAAGCTGATGGCAGTGAAACTGTCAAGATTTTTCTTCAGACTGCCTGCAGTGAAAATTATTTAATTCGTTATAAAACTCTGGAAAATTAGACAACTAATTTCTTACAGCCTAAATATTTGCAAGTCTTTTTTATACTCAAATACAAAAAGTAGTCAAATATGTACAGAATAAAAGACTCTCAAGCTGTATTTTTACTGACATAGATATTATAAATACTAATATATGTTTTCATTTGCTCACAAGGTAACTGCATTTCCTTCAAGATTTTTTTTGATTCTGATTCTTCCAGAAGGAGCTTTCCCTTAATTCACGGGTCAGCTATCCTTAATTCAGCTGAGAAACTGTAAAGCCTTTACAGTTAGGATCGAAACTAGATTTCTTCTATACACGTAGCTAATGAATGAAGTGTAACCACTCATGTTTGTAGCAGTTTGTCAGTTTAGACCATAAGACTAAAAGCTAGTATGAAAGCAAAAATGTACAGACTTCATACTTAACATCAGATGGTATAATTCAGTCTTGCATAACCTGTATATGTTGCTAATACAATCTTCTTACAAAAAGTAAATAAAATGGCAGTAAATGTATTTTTGAAGTTCTCTGCTTTCTGGTTTAATCAGTGACTGATGTAAAAAAAAAGAAATTTGAATTACATATAGGAGTCTTCTCGATATTCCCCAGAGCCCAGTCTCTTGGCAATGGTTTTCTTCGCTGAACCCCAGTAAAATACATAGCTGCAGAATATTTGAGTGAACTCTCTGCTTCAATAAAATGGATTGCATTGTGGTTTTATGGTTTGATGCTGAGCCTGAGCAGCAGACTTCAGACTTGTGCAATTATGTATTGAGCAGGTAGTCTCTTTAACTAAAGAGGTTATGAGGTGTAGCAATAATATGGCCATTACCTAAAAACTGTATGTGACCTAAAGGTAGTTTTAGAAAAATGATAGTTGAAGGGAAACTTCCCCCCCTCTCCCTGATTTAGAGAAAAAGCAACTAAAAACTATAACATGAAAGGCCTTTCTCTTTCTGTCCTATTCATATTCCTTATGCTATAGGCAAGTGAAACTCGTTATCTGTTGGATGTAAATAAAAGTGCTTCTCTGTCTTCTGTGAAGAAAAATAAACATTTGAAATTCTTACAGTAGGACACCTGAAAACATGAGAAACTTGTCAGCACCCATTTGTATCCTGTCTTGAGCCTGCTTCTTGTCAAACAGGGTAAACAGATTCTGTGATCTAAGGTACTTTCTCTGGAAGCTCAAAGGACTGGTTGTGTCATCAGGCATGGCAAGGTTTTGGTGGCAGGGGTCTGCAGGGGTGGCTTCTGTGAGAAGCTGCTGGAAGCTTCCCCCATTGACAGAGGCAATGCCAGCCGGCTCCGAGATAGACCCACTGCTGGCCAAGGCTGAGCCCATCAAGGAGAGTGGTAGTGCCTCTGGGATAACAGATTTAAGAAGAGAGGAAAAAGTTGCTGCGCAACAGCAACTGCAGCCAGAGAGATGAGTGAGAATATGTGAGAGAAACAACTCTGCAGACGTCAAGGTCAGTGAAGAAAGGAGGAGCAGGTGGTGCAAAGCAGAGATTTCCCTGTAACCCATGATGAAGACTATGGTGAGGCAGGCTGTCCTGCAGCCCATGGAGGTCAATGGTGGAGAGCCTGTGCTGGAGCAGGCTGCTGGCAGGCCTGTGGACCCGTGGAGAGAGAGGAGCCCACGCTGGAGCAGGTTTGCTGGCAGGACTTGTGACCCTATGGGGGACCCACACTGGAACAGTCTGTTCCTAAAGGACTACACCCATAGAAAGGACCCACACTAAAGCAGTTTGTGAAGAACTGTAGCCTGTGGGAAGGACTCATGTTGGAGCAGAAGAGAAGAGCATGAGGAGTCCTCTTCCTGAGGAGGAAGTAGTGGCAGAGATGAGTGATGAGCTGACCACAACCCCCATTCCCCATCCTCCTGCACTGCTTGAGGGAGAAGGAGGTAGAGAACTCGGGCGTCAAGTTAAGCCTGGGAATAAGGAGGGGGGCGAACGCTGAGGCATTTTAAGATTTGACGATATTTCTCATTATCCCACTCTGATTTGGCTGGTAATAAATTAAACTAATTTTTCCCAAGTCAAGTCTGTGTTACCTGTGACTATAATTGGTGGGTTATTTCTCCCTGTCCTTATCTTGACCCGTGAGCCTTTTGCTGTATTTTCTTTCCCCTTCCCAGCAGAGGAGGGGTGTGATAGAGCAGGTTTGGTGGGCACCTGATGTCCAGCCAGGGTCAGCCCACCATAGCAGGTTTTCAGACTAAGAATCTAAACAACTTCCCATAAGATGCCTGCAGCAATGCTGCAGAAATTGGCTTTCACAGGGTTACACGTTGACTTCAGAAGCCGTGTCTGATAGTCACTTTTTGTGTGATGCAAGCACCACCCTTTCACCACAAAGTTATGTACAGGCCTTTTAACAAACAGATGAGAAATAGGTCCTAGGATACTATTTATTTTAATAAACATTCACATTGTAGTAGCGCCCAGCTAACAAAAACACTCTTGACCCAAAGAGCATGCAATCCCAGTTATAAAAGTATTCAGAAAGAAATAGCGAAATGAAGTGTGTGTTGTGAGGATAGCACAGCTGAGTATATGAAGTTCATGTGGTTGTTTTTAAGTGAAGTGTCAATGTCTTGGATGTTATGTTTCTCCTTTCTTTCTCTAGGAGAGGGAAGGAATGTTCTTCTGCTATTATCCTACTGGTTTTGTCCTTCTTTCCAGTTGCTATTGCCTGTGCTTGAAGGTGACATTTTTCCTGATTGGAACGCTCCACCTTGTCCACAAAGTGCCCCAGTGCACCTCAGTTTTAGAATCATAGAATGGTTAGGGTTGGAAGGGACCTTAAAGATCATCTAGTTCCAACCCCCCTGCCATGGGCAGGGAAACCCTCCATTACACCAGGTTGCCCAAAGCCTCATCCAACCTGGCCTTGAACACTTCCAGGGATGGGGCATCCACAACTTCTCTGGGCAACTTGTTCCAGTACCTCACCACCCTCAGAGTGAAAAATTTCTTCCTTATATCTACTCTAAATCTGCCCTGTTTCAATTTAAAGCCATTGCCCCTTGTCCTATCACTACATGCCCTTGTAAAAAGTCCCTCTCCAGCTTTCCTGTAGGCCCCCTTTAAGTACTGGAAAGCTGCTAGAAGATCACCCCGGAGCCTTCTCTTCTCCAGGCTGAACAGCCCCAACTCTCTCAGCCTGTCTTCATAGGAGAGGTGCTCCAGCCCTCGAATCATCTTCGTGGCCCTCCTCTGGACTCGTTCCAGTAGCTCCATGTCCTTCTTTTGTTGTAGTAACAGCAAAGTAACAGCATCGTTCTGCAATTCACACCTGGTTTCTTTGAACAGAGAAGGGAGGAGGGTTAAGAAGTCTCAGGAACTAAAAACAAATGTGCTGGTAGACATGTGATAGGACATCAGATGAGATGGACCGAGTTTTTACCACCAATAACCTGTGCAGGCAGGTTAATGTTGCCTCACTGCCACTGAAGAAGTGCCAGATATTCTTACAGGTCAGCTCCTGCAGTGCTCTCATTATCAGCCACATCCAATTATCATATTAAGGTAATCTCTTTGCTAGGAGTTTGATGTGGTCACCAGTTGACTTGCAAGTAGGTCTTCTGATAGTGTGATTACTTTTACCTCTTGAGTTATTTTTGTCATGGCCCTGTTCTCTGAGCTGATGTAGCCAGGGTGTGATGAAATGATCTATTTAATTTTCTTTGGTATGTGCAGATTTCATAAGCAAGAAACAAAACTCAGACTCTAAATTGAGAGTGTCCACCTTGTTGCATCTGTAAACAGATGTGAAAGACCCATATTAACAGTAGTCATATTACTCGTTGCTGTGAACTGGGTTGTGAAACAACCAAAGCATGGCTGAGACACACATTTTAATGTTCTATACCCAAGTAATGCTTGCAATCTTAGACTGTAAATGTGCATTTTAAGTGTTTTCCCTCAAATCTCAGCTTACTTTGGCTTGCTGTGTTGCTCTTCCTTTTAACATATTTTCTTTCCTTGACTTCATTGTGCCTTTTTTTTTTTTTTTTTTAACAAAGCAGCGCCTATTCAAAAGAATAGGTTCCTCAGTTGCTTCATTGTGACAGACAGGACATTTATCTTCTCAGTCTTTCAAGGTGATACCTAGGTAGAAGGTATGTATACCGTGGCATTTGGAGAGCTGTGCATAAGATACCTGAAGCACTAGGTATGTTAGCTTCTGAAACTGAAAATTGCCTCCCAGGCATGTCCTGCAGCGCTTCCCTGATGCTGGCTAGTGAGTGCCCTGCAGAGGAGAAGACCATCCCCTCTGGTGCTCTGTAGGCCCCAGGATCAGCACTGTTCTTCTGAGGAGGACTGGGATCTCTTCAGGTTGCTTCAAAAGAGGCACACGCACAAGCTGGCACTGTGGACACTTGTTTCTGCATTGCCATCCCTGGTAAATCACTCAAGTGCTTGCCTTCATTGTGGTCCCCAGATCTCTTCTGCTCCAGCAGACCGAGAAGGAGCCAGAGACTGCACAGTCTCTACAGCAGGGAATTCTGCAAAGTTAGCTACAAAAAACGGCACGGAGTCAAGAGGTTTTCTGGACGAAGAATGCTGTATCGTTTCCTTCTGCAGCTATAATATACATTAGGTGCTCTGGTTCACCTAAAAGCATCAGATTGCCAGAAATTGAAGGTTTGCCCTGAGGAGATTCTTCCCTTGCTTATCCACAAGCAGGTGAATTCTTCAGACATCATCTCAGAGGGAACAGAGCAACGTGCCTGCAGGATTCAAAGCTCTTAACTGTTAGCCCTCTGTTGTGCAAGATCTATGAAAATTTCCAAGAACACCACAATAAAGCAAAACCACTTCATTTTCGGGAGGGCTGTGTGGCTGCCCGCAGAGTAGGTGTCTCCTGCGAAATCTGAAGAAGTCTCTAGAGAATGCAGGCTGAAAGCTGCCATTCTTAGCGGATTGTACAACAAACAGTTGTATCGTCAGTTTGTAGCTCTGGGTTCCTAGCTGTGAACTTCTGATGCGTGAATAGCTGTTTGCTGGCCTTTTGTGAACTGTATAAGCTGTTTCTCCAGATTACCGAAGTGGGCAGTGCTGAAGTGAATGATGCTGCAGTTAAAGCTGTTGCATCCTCTTAGGCTGAGCCATCTGAGCAAACAAAGCAGTGTTTCAAAATATTCTCACTCCTTCCTTTGCTTTGAAATAAAATAGCCTGGGTTTTGTGTTTAAGGAGAACTCATTATAAATAGGAAAAGATAGATTTTTTTATTTTTATTTTTATTTTTTTTTGTCCTGTACAACAATTTGGCTATGTATTTTATCATCAGTAAAATATTTTGGTCCATTGCATGGAAACATGTAACTGTTACAGTAAGACTTAATGGTGCACACAGAAATTGCTTACAGTAACAACGAGCAGCTGTTCCTCTGGGATTAAAAAGTGAACTAGATCCAATCTTACTGAAATAAAAAATAATACAGATTAACTGTTACATTTGGCAGTCACAATCATACATGCTTTTTAAGGGAATAATCCTTTATATTTGTTTTTATTCATGCAATAGTCACAAGTGAATGCTTTGAATTGTGGTTCTGATTACACTGCAGTTTTAACTTTGTACATTAGAGCAGATTTTGTTTTGTTCTTACTTTCTTACATTTTTAAAAAGTACAGATAGCGTTCAGGACCTTCTGGTTTAATGATTTGTTGTATTGGGCCTTTTTTTTCTTTGCCTCTAAAACAGTCTTTGCCAGAAACTGCATAGTGGAGCCTTAACTTGAAATTAAAGAAAACAGTATTTATGGACCTAATGAGTAACACTATTGGAAGAATGAAGCTTCAACTCCATAAGTGAGAACAGGAAGATAATTTTTTTATTTCAGTGAAATTTTTGCGCCTCAACGCTAAGATCAGACCCTCTGACTGCCACCTTGCACTAAATAGTATGTGGTACCTAGAGTGTCAGGGGAAGGTTATAGATTCTTCTAGAACTTTAATGAGAAAATCACTTCTACAGCTTTTCAAAATCTTGCTTGAGTTTCTTGGATACTGTTCAGAATATACTTGTCAACTGACTGGTTACAAATAATGTTAAGATTTATTGTGCATGCCTTTTTTTTTTTTTTTAAATAATTCAAATAAGTAATGTTCTCTTTACTGTATGCTGGATGATGTCACGTTCCCATATTTACTGAATATCTCAGTTTGCCAATATTTGGTTTCTTGCCTTGAAAACAAAATTTGATAAGCAATGCAGCTGCATTTTCAAAGAAGAAGGAACAGCATGAATGTAAAACAGACAGCTTTATGTGGGGCTTTTACGCAACATTACAATACAAGGTGTTACCCATCTGGTATCACAGGTTAACTGAGAGGTGGGCAGGCTTCCCAGAGACCTTCTGTAAGAGTCAATACCAGACTTGGCATACTAAATGATAATAATCAAGATCTGAATATTAGATCTTCCTGAATAAATTCCCAGATAGTCCGGACTAGAGAAGTGGTGATAATAAGTGAGTAAACCTTCCAAATAGCACTTTGGTTTTTGGTGAATGGAGTTGCTTGGAAGAAGAGTGTATGTTTAACACAGCTAACTTCTAGAAACAAGGAGTATAGCCACTGGTATTCGCAAGGTGGGGGAATGCTACCTAGAATGTACTGGTTGGAAAAACTAAGCTTTGTTAGATAATGAAAATATTTATTAAACAGCTGCATGGATTCTTCAAATCAGAATTGAAATGGTTTAATTAATTTCTGATTTTATATTTGTAATAAAAGTAATTGAATTAATCCGTTTTAAAAGCTGGCTTGGATTACTGCTTCAGCATCTGGCTTTGTAGTCATGCTCTCAGAAGGTTATTTCACCAGTAGGCAATTACCTCTTGGGATGGAAGCTGTAAGGTTAAAGGGTATCTTTAATGTGACAGAGAAAAAAAAACATAACAAAACCTGCTGACTGGAACCTGAAGACCAGTTTAAAGACACCCCTCAAGTTCATGCTTTTTTGTTCATTCTTGGTGGTTAAAATCATGGCAAATGGTTGAGATTTTGTTCTTGATCTAATCCAGGAAAATTTACTATTTCAGATTGAATGAAAAGGAATGTCTGGCTGAAGCATGTCTTATTCATTGGATGTATAAAGTTAAATGGTGGTTGTGTAGATATCTATGGTTCCTCTTTACCTTTAATTATATTAATGTGGGGATCTTGTGGATGTAGGTCAGCTTCCATGGATCCAGTTCTAGGACTGAGGCACAAGAACAGAATAGCTTTCTTAAACCCTCATTAATTAATATACACTGCTTTGTCAATTGTATGCATAATGGGTACTGATGTGGTGATGGGTTGTTTTTCTGTTAATGGTGTTAACTTGCTGGCAGTTTTCCTAGTAAATAGCTAATTACTGCATTGGATCTCATCACTGCCTAATGCAATAAAAATAAATTATAAAGTAATACTACGTTTCTTTTTTTTTTAGATAATAATCTACGGGGATTTGCCAAAAAATAAAGAAAATGTAATATATTTATCAAATCACCAGTGTACAGGTTTGTATTTTCTGATTGTCTACCATTTTTATAGATTTAAAAAATCTACATGTCTGTTTTCTGTGTTTCTTTCCAGCCTTGCCTCAGTGAGCAAGAACTTTCAAGTTTAGAAATCTTTAATGATATTTATATGTGCAGCATGCACTTTTTGTTTCATCAGTGGCATTTAAAAACTAATTTAACTAAACATTTTGGTCTTTTGTCTTTGCAGTTGATTGGATTATTGCGGATATGCTTGCAGTGAGGCAGAATGCTCTCGGGCATGTCCGGTATGTCTTGAAAGATGGATTAAAATGGCTTCCACTGTATGGGTGGTATTTTTCACAGGTAAGCCTGTTCACTTTTTCCATGCTGTTTGTGGGTCAAATATATGAGATGTACCTTCCTTCCATTTGTGATACATGCTGGGAAGATGCAGTTCTGAGCTGACGCTTGTTTATTTGAACGTGAGAGTAGTTGGTTTCACTCAGTGTAGTTAGATGTGTATTTTAGTTGAGAGACATTATTAAAGAATCAGTTTATGTTTCTAAATGGATACTTTTTATGGACCATGTTTATTACTAGAATTAAAACTGCAGAATCTATTAGAAGCATTTCAGAATATTCTAGAACTTTGTTCTTTTTACAGTCCAAAAACCCACTTAGCATAAGTGTAAACAGACTCTTTTTTTTGAAGTATGGGTTGTTTTTTTTATCATGCCACAAATTGGAAGTAAATTGACATTGCTGTGGTCTACTTTCTTATTTTTCAATTGTTTGGTTTAGCACAACATAAAAGAGGAAAATTGGACCTTAGTACAGTTTGGAGGAAAAGCAGATCCCGGGCTCCGTGAAAGTGTTGATGGTTTGGTTTTGGACTTCAGTTAAGCAAAAACTTGGGTCTGACAGTCTTCTTGTTACTACCTTTTACTTTCTTCTCTTCCTGCATAATGCTCCTCTTGTTCCTTTTAGTTTGAGAGCTCAACCTGATGTGACTCAAAATTACACAGTTACTGAAGAAACAGTGGGCCATGGTCACTGTACAGCCAACATACTGAGTGGATGTGATTTTTAATCTAAAATGATGGAGAACGGTGTAGATGGCTTTACCTCCCTAAAATCCTCTCTGAATTTTTCATGTCTGTTCTTTGCATTTTCTGAAAGCAGAACTGTTTCTATATAACAAGGAAATAATATGTAGAGGGGACATGTTTTTGGAAGTATTGGTATATTTACTAGGTGATCAGAAATAGCTTCACGGTATTTATCTCAGGATTTAGATGGGTGCTTAGTTGTTAGAATAGAAATGGATTATGTTTTGGCTAACTGTTCCAAAGTGCCTGTTCAATAAGATTTTTCTCCTTTGGCTTCTGTCTTTGATCTTTACCTGTTCCCTGAACATTAGTCTGCTTTCTGCCCCCCACCCCTACTCAGGCAAAGAAAAGCAAAAATACTTCAAAAAACACTTCTAATAGAATTAGGCAGTTTGATTGAATTGACTATTAGCCCTGTCCAAGAGAATGGGAGGGATACTGAGATAAATACTACACTGGGTATGATTTGAACTATATATTATTTTGTAAAGGAATATGTGAGAACCTCATGAAGTTCAACAAGGCCAAGTGCAAGGTCCTGCACGTGGGTCGGGGCAATCCCAAGCACAAGTACAGGCTGGGAGGAGAATGGATTGAGAGCAGCCCTGAGGAAAAGGACTTGAGAGTGCTGGTGGATGAGAAGCTCAACATGAGCCGGCAATGTGCGCTTGCAGCCCAGAAAGCAAACTGTATCCTGGGCTACATCCAAAGAAGCATGGCCAGCAGGTCGAGGGAGGTGATTCTGCCCCTCTACTCTGCTCTCATGAGACACCACTTGGAATACTGCGTTCAGCTCTGGAGTCCCCAACACAAGAAGGACATGGAGCTGCTGGAGCGGGTCCAGAGGAGGGCCACAAAGATGATCCGAGGGCTGGAGCACCTCTGCTATGAAGACAGGCTGTGAGAGTTGGGACTGTTCAGCCTGGAGAAGAGAAGGGTCCAGGGAGATCTTATCACAGCCTTCCAGTACTTAAAGGGGGCCTACAGGAAAGCTGGGGAGGGACTTTTTACAAGGGTGTGTAGTGATAAGACAAGGGGCAATGGATTTAAACTGAAAGAGGGCAGATTTAGATTAGATATAAGGAAGAAGTTTTTCACTCAGAGGGTGGTGAGGCACTGGAACAAGTTGCCCAGAGAATTTGTGGATGCCCCATCCCTGGCAGTGTTCAAGGCCAGGTTGGATGAGGCTTTGGGCAACCTGGTGTAGTGGAGGGTTTCCCTGCCCATGTCAGGGGGTTGGAACTAGATGATCTTTGGTCCCTTCCAACCCTAACCATTCTATGATTCTATGAAGAGTTGACAACTATAGACTTACTTTACTCTTACCCTCATCCTTGGCTGCATGTTCCTCTCTATTTCACCACTTGCACACTTGGATCCATAAGTAAAGTCAGATCAGTTGATTGCTAGAACCAGCAAAAGGGGGAAAGTTTTGAGTTTATGGCCATGGGTGGGAACAAGGGAGGAGGCAGGATAGCACGTTTGTGACCATTGACACTGAAACTTTGCCTCTGAGAAGCTAATGTAAGTTGAATCAGATTTAGAGAGCATTGAGTGAGGGGAGGTACGCATCCATGAACTGCCTAATTAATGTGCTGAAGAATAGGAAATGCCTTAAGCAGTGACCTTTCCCAACAATCAGATGTTGCCTTCTAGCTTGGGTGTAGATACCTGATTTGAATAGAGGTTCATAGCCTTGGATCATGTCACATAAGATGCCCGTCACTAAGGTATGAACTGTCTCACCATTTTATCTTAGAGCACAGGTGGTGGTTGAGGTTGCTACTGTCTGTTCGGTGCGTAAGAGGTCAGAGTCCCCCAAGATATTGGGAGATCCAGGTGCATTATTTTCAGCTTGATTGTTGAAAATGTTTGTTGTTTTCTGGATGAATGTCTTAGTAAGTAGGCTATAAATCTAGACTGAAGCATGAGTGATTGCCACCCTGTCTTCTAAAATTGTTGTATTTAGAAAAGAATATGCTGCAGAGAAAATAAGAAAACTGTTCACAATTTATTTTTATTGGTGGGTTTGCTATCCAAGTCCCCTAAATAAGTATGGACTGTGACACCCTGTCATACCTCACTGAGGCTATCCATTGGGAGAAAATGGGCTTCTCTGTTGTCTAATGCTTGTCGCCATTAATGACTCTGGTTCTCTATGGTTTTCCACTAAAGTCACCAGCCTGCTGCATGGAACTATTTTGCTCTTTGTCCTTGCCTGTAGTCATTACGTTGGTAGTGATTTAAGTCTGCCCTAATTAAAATACAGACAGGATATATATTCCATCCACTAGATATCCAGAAACGATTTTTTTTCAAGATTTTGGAAAATTACTCTTGCTATCTGAAACATCCGGTGCTCAGTTTCCTGATGACTATATTGACTGTTAAAAGCAGGTTCCTGTGGAAATTAATCTGATTGTAGCCTACGTTTTTAATTAAGACGTATATTAAATATAATCTGTTCGACTTTGGATTCCTCAAAACATAAAACTTCTACAAGATTCAGTGGAGGATGATTATATATATATATATTTTTTATATGTATATATATATGTTTAATTCAGTGACATAAATGAAAGGCAGCTTACTGACAGTGGTTATGTGTGTGTGTTTAAATGACCGAGACGGGATGCAGCAGGGCTGCAGTGCAAGCTAATAGGTATTTTTATTGTTTTTATCACACCAAACAGTGCAAAAACATAAAAACACTTCCTGCCCTTCCTGTTGATGTTCTGTCAGTGATGTCACTTACACTCCACTAAAAGTTTCCAGAGGCACGTAATTACGCCATGCTCACGGAATTCATATTCCCTACCTCAGGTAAACATCCTGTTTGGAAATAAACGTGGTCTGGATGTCCAGGAGAGCAAAATTCAGGCACAAAGGAAGTATATTTGTAAACATAATCCATTGTTGACTGAGAGAGGGGCTTTTAAAGTACAGCGGAAAAAAATTATAACCTTAAAAACAGTACTTCCAGAAATATGTTTTGAAAAGCGTTCATATATTTGATCTCTTACTGAAAAGGAAATGCAATACAAATTGGGGAATTTGAGCTATATACAATTGCATAACTAGCATTCTTCTCTGGAGGCAGCTCTCTAATAGCAAGAAAAGAAAAGAGCCACTTAAATTAACTTGTTATGTTCCAGATTTGATTTATTAAGTAGAGCCATTTCTTTTCATAAAACTGGCTTTATTATTTTTGGGTGGATCTGAAATTTTTTTTTTGCCCTATCTTTCTCCACCAAAACGCAGCTAGCTCCTATTCATCTTATACCACCTGGTGACAGTGGGATGTAATTTTGATAAATATTTTTGGTATCCCTGAGTTTGCCTGACTTTTTAACATAGGAAGTATGTCTTTGTCTTTTCTGTTATTCAGCATCAGCTTGTGCAACCTTTTGGTTGTTACTGAATTTTAGCCAAGGATTTAGCTAGTGTGGCATCTTGCCTGTCTTTAGCTTTGTAACCTGGCACCATAGGGAAGCTGACATATTTATGTAGTTGGGTTGTATGCAGGGAATGGTGATCTTACAGCATGTGATTTGTCTGTTCTTACGCTATGTGACTGTACACTCGTATTTACTTGAGAAGTACAAGTCTATTTCTGAGCATTAAAAAGTCTGAGGTGGGGATACCAAACCTGTCTTTGGTCGTGCGGTGTCCCTAAGCAAACTGTGCAGTAGTAACTTGATTTCTCCAGGTTCACAAATTAAACAAGGAAAAGATGGTTCAGTTTTTTCCCAGTTTACTGCAGCTGGTTAGTAATTTGATAAATAAGGGAAGACTTTGATTCCAGCCTTCTCTCATTTATCTAAACTTAACTAGCTGAGCTCACACAGAATGATGACTTACCAATTAGGTGGAAGTCTTGTGTAGTAGATGTGTTATTTTTCATACCAAACTGAGTTTGCATTTTCTGAGGGTGGTTGTCATGATTAGTGTCACTGTACAGAATAAGACTTCTACTTCCCTTTCATAGAATCATAGAATGGTTAGAGTTGGAAGGGACCTCAAAGATCATCTAGTTTCAAGCCCCCTGCCATGGGCAGGGAAACCCTCCACTACACCAGGTTGCCCAAAGCCTCATCCATCCTGGCCTTGAA
This sequence comes from Tauraco erythrolophus, assembly GCF_009769465.1. Classification (NCBI taxonomy): domain Eukaryota; kingdom Metazoa; phylum Chordata; class Aves; order Musophagiformes; family Musophagidae; genus Tauraco; species Tauraco erythrolophus. The sequence continues at coordinate 46,233,141 of NC_141466.1, read as the reverse complement.
CACTTCCAGGGATGGGGCATCTACAGCTTCTCTGGGCAACCTGTTCCACTGCCTTTAATGGTGTCAGATCTTAAAAATGGTCCTACGTGTGGAGTGTGTAGATAACACGTGGCTCTCTACTGTGTAGCTGATGGAACATTTTTCTCTTGATGCTGTTACCTATCCAGGACCGGTAAACTGCTTGTGGGATGATGCTGGTACGATGCTTCAGCCTGCTAAAGGCCAAGCTTGGTGGACTGGAGGATTCTGTTCTTGGTTTTGGTCCCCTGCCAGCCACAGCAGCACAGCTGAGTGTCGCAGCTGGCTGCTTCATCTTGGAAGGGAACCACAGACAATAATCTTAAGGCAGGATATTTAATATGGAGTTAATGTACCGGTGACTTTCTGTTCCTTGTCACTGCAGCTTTTGGAGAACAACTTAAAAGTCACATCAAATACCGCTAGCTAGGCAGCTGCATGGCCATCTTTACCTGCCTCCTCTGCCTGCCTCTTCCAAGCCCTCCAAACTTTCTTCCTGTTCATACCATGCAAATAAGATAATAGCTCCCCCCACGCACACCACCACCCTTGTTTCTACAATGTACTGTATCTTTTCCTGAGATGAGACATTTGAATGAGGTTCAGCTCCTAGTAGTTTTAATCTTACCATCACTTTTCTGTTAAAAGCATGTAAAACCATAAATGGACAGAAATTATCTGACAAATCCTAATGCCAAGAGTCAGGGCCGGCAGAAAGTTATGGAATCAGTTATAAAACTCATGAAAACAATGTAGCTTGAAAACAAAATTCTGTTATTTGGGAGCTATATTTTTTTTTTTCAGGATTTCATTTTATCAGTTCATTTTGGAGCATGCTTGTCTATATCCTCTTGTAGCTACACCATAGATAAAGTGATGGAAGAGGGAAATGATGAGGCAAATTTTATTTCTTTATAACCCTCTGTCTTTGTGCGTGCTTTGCCATAGTCCTTTTACTGAAGTTTGTGATAAATTCTGTGGAACAAGTTATAAAATGAATCTTTTCCAGGAAATGGTTTAACTTTTATAATGGTTTTCAGTGAAAATACTTCTATAAAATCCTTTGCCTTCTCAAGATTTTTGTGTTACTTATTCCATTATTATCTTAGTATTTAACTCCTTTATTAAAAGGTACATTCTCTAATAAAGTGCATGGAAGTTTTCAAGACCTACACTACTTACTTTTGTGCTATTCATAAATTTTGTATGTAGAGGTACGACACTTGTAATTCCAATATTTGCATTAGTCACTAAGAACGGGCACATAAAATTGAAAACATTGACCTGTAAGTACTTGTATCTGAGTAGCTTCAGTTGTGTAACTTTCCCTTTATGTACAAGTTAAGCTGCTTGACAACGTTGTTGAGAATAGATAGATCCCTGAGGTCTGTTCCAGTCCTATCTACCAGTTAATTATTTAACGCCTTTAAACAAGACACTTCAAGTGTCTCATGCTTTTTTTTTTTTTTTTAAATCTGATCTTTATTTAAATAGATCTTGTGAACTTAATACATGCAAATGTAAAATTCGTTTCAAGTGCTTTCATCCTAGGAGAAAGTGTCTTGTAGGCAATTTGCAGCGTGAGTCATAAAGGTGACTTGTCATCTTGTTTGTTCTTCTATCAACTGTTCTACATAAAACTGCTTAAATGTTTAATACTTTTTTTCTTTTTGTTTGTTAGCATGGAGGAGTCTATGTAAAAAGAAGTGCCAAATTCAATGAAAAAGAAATGAGAGAGAAGTTGCGGACTCAGATGAAAGCCGAGACTCCGGTAAGATTATACCTTCCTTCTCCTCATTTCTTTGACTTGTTTAATGGCAAAGTCTTATTGGAGAAATGAGCCATGCCCAATACCTACAAACTACAAGACGGTAACCATAGAATTGTTTTCTTTATTTTTACAGTTACTTTCTGTGATTAGAGTGATACCTCTAATTAAACTTAGGAAAATTTGACTAGTCCTTTATGAATGATACGAACTTCATGATTCTGTCTGTAGAGGGCAGGGGGGATCTAGGCTAAATCTTAGAACATGAGCTGTAGCACCTTCCTTGTTAGTGTTCCCGGTGTTTCAGAAGACGACATTTTGACTAGTGTGCTTGTCAGAGACTGGTGTTGGTGACTTCTGAAAGTCGAGAACCATTCTTACCAAATCTTAATTAGTCATCCCAGTGATCAATCATTTTTAGTGGCAGTGACATCTTAGAATTGAGTAACTTTGTCTGCTAAGCCTAGAGGAGAAAAAAAAAAAATCCCCCAACCTCCTGATAATTTTCTATTTGAAGAATGATTGTTAGTGCCAAGTGACTTTTCTCATGACTCTGTGTATGGTTTGTGGCTCAGTGGTTAGAATCACTGTGCTTCACTTCCATTACTTGCTGTGCATTAAAATGTTTTCTGCCTTTTTGGCTAGACTTGAGAAAACCAACTCAGCAAGCCTTGATATAGAACAGTTGCATGTTCATTTTATTTAAAATTATGTGATTAAGACTCGCCACTCCAAATACTAAGTGGCAGACCTTTTATAAGCTGAGGCTTAGGTAAAAGGAGTGCATAGGTTGTTTTGACCTTCATATTAGTCATCTTTTTTTTTTCTCTTTTTTCTTTTATGGAGAGTGTGTTTATTATTTTGCATGTGTTTGTGTTGAAAAAGTAAACTGGCGTTACACTAACTGAGAGGCTTAAATGAATAACATGTCCCTGTTTAAAACAGTGCTCAAACTCATTTTGTCTTGAGCTACAGTCTAATATGAACTCGGTGGTTTTTTGTTTTTAATTAAGATAAGAAAGTGGATCCACTTCCAGTTTTTAGCATGTAAGTTGTAAAGGCCAGAAATACAACAACTAAACTTTTGCTGTCCAGATCTGATCCAATGAGAAGATGGTCATATTCAGTAGTGGTAATTTGTGCCCACGTTACCGGGGGGGTGGTCCTGGGATGTGAAATGGTTGCGTTGCGTCAAGTTATTTTCTGTATGTCAGTGGCAAAGATTCTGCTTGCTGTAAAACTTGCGGTGTAATGGAATAAGCAAAGACAAGTTGCAGGATGTATGAAACATATTTGTAGTCATCACCCTAAGCAATTGCTCCCCCTGCAGAGCGCTCGTTAAGTTCGCTTTTGTTTGGATGAAGTGTCCTAGCAAGGTGGTTTCCTGCATAGGCCCATGGATTTCTTGCTAGCCAAAGCAGCAGCTTTTGCTTGAGTCAGGCTTTCTGGCGTCCCTCTGCACCCCTTAAAATAGAGGGGTTTGTTGTAATAATAACGTTTTGATTGTGGTAAGAGTCTTGATTTGAACTCTACATTAAATTAGTCTCCTTTATAGAAACATGGATTTTTTTTTTTTTTTAATACAATCTTAGGAGGATGTGCCTAGAAATTCATCTAATTCTGCCTGTCTTTGGAAACCTGCAAATGATGTTCAGTGTTGTTGCAGTGCTATAAATTGACTGGACAGGCTAGTGTGTGATTTTAGCCCAACTAGAGTATGCAAGGGGAGGTTTAAGCATAAAGCTTTTCTTTAAAGCTACGTCCACTGTGGGTTCTGCTTTCCATGGTGAATATCTACATGTGATCAATAAATGAAATAAATCCAGAAGGCTGTTTTTGTGGAATCGTCTTTGCCCTCCCTCCTCAGTTGTGTGTGGATTGAAAGTCTATACATAACCTATCTAAGTTAATGCCAAATTGATTTGTGACCACTTGGATACATTTTTTTGGATGTAATTTGGCTATCTGGAAGTTTGGTGGTGTTGGAAATGGGCACAGAACCTGGACATGCTTATCAGGCAGTTGTTGCCATTTTCCTTGTGTTATCTATGGTAGCAGTATAGAAGAGAAATCAGTGTAACTGCTGCAGAAATGCATACTGTTTTAAATCTCTTTCAGTCAAACCACATAGGGAGTGACACTTAAGTTTTACAAAACCAAAGCTGTCAAAAGCCTATTTACTGAGACAAATGTTTGCATCTGCTGGGGTAAAAGACACAGACCATTGAGTTGTCATTTGAGGGAAGAGTAAACTTTCTATAATCCACTTTATCTGAGAATTTAAATGCAGATGCTGTAAATGCCTTTTAACCTACAATTACTACTGGGAGAAGAACATGATAACCTGTGTCCTTCCTGCATTATTCATGAAGAAACTTTGCAGTTCTGCAACTTAGCGTGACATTCACAAGCAGCCATATTGATTTTAAAAGGAAAATATTTTAATCAGTAAAGCAAGGACGCCCTGAACTCATCGGCTTCATGCGAAAATAATTTATTTACTGCTCTGGAATTTTTATGAAAATTTATGCACTGGATGCTACAGCTCAGGGTGGGCTTTTCCTCAGTTTAGTGAGCAGCTGTTGTTGCTTAGACATTCTGTGCGTACATGGTGGAGTTCTTCCTTTAATGTAGTGTTAGAGAAAAGCTTGTCTTTCAGCTGCTAAGGAAAGAATTATATGCCAATAGAGAGGAGATGGACGGGAATCTGTGTTAAGGGTCACTTTGTTATTTACAGTTTCTCTCCACATACAGTTTAAACAAAAGAATCGAAATGATTAATGTTCCGTCTGCCTGGAGCCGTCCCTGTTGCCATTAAGAAACTGAAGACATGTAGGAAGGCAGAATCAGTCTTCTGTTATAGTTAGTGTAGAAAGCCCTTTACTGGTTTACTGTGGTCCTTTTTTTTTTTTTAATGAAAAGTAAATTGGAGGTGGAACGTGGACAAGAAAAATATAGCTGCCTCCTGGTCTCTTATATTCACAGCCGAACCAGATTAATGATCTGGTGTGCCTCATTTTGTGTAGGGACAGGGGACTGCGTGATGCTCCTTGCTCACCTTGTCTTACTTCTACCCACCTGCCTGCCTTAAACAGACCCTTTTCCTGCCCGGCTGTTCACAGTTGGTCCACCCTTCATCCCAGATGCAGCGCAGCAGTATTAGACACACACAAAACTCTGATGTGAGACTGAAACGCTGTTGCACCTGTGTTTTCTTAGTAGGGATCTTGAACTAATAGATTTTCTTATTTATTTCTGGAAATTACTTTGCTTCTCAAACCATCGTTGAGGTATACACTCAAACAGTTCGTTACTGGGCCTTTTGTTGGCGAAACTCACTTCAAGTGATGTGATTTTGTTTAAAATTCCATAAAATCTGGCTGATTGTTAACGAATTTCAATCTTATGTCTTGTTGTGAGAGCAGACACTGTCACACAGTTTGAAGGACACTGTGGTGTTAATTTTGTTTTAATGTAAGCCATAACAAGTTAAACGCATTTCTCAGTGTAACAATATATCCAACGGACACTTGATATACTCAATCTGCTTGTTTTATTAAGAAAGTTAACTCTTCTGCATAGCAAACTAATCAGTTTGATAACTGAAAATTTCTTTTTATCATACATCGAGAGTAGGAAATCTGTGTTCTGAGATGTGGGATTTAACCCGGTACAGCCAATAGTTAGCTGGTTACTATGTGTTTTGTTTTTGTCATTCATTCAGTTACAGAATAAAACTCTGTTATGTGAAGCAATGCCAATCAAACAGTAAAGTCCTGGAGGGGACAGATACATGAATACAGCTGCTTATAAGGCTTAATGAAATTATTTTGTCGTATAGTTACTAATTTGCAAATCCCTAGCAACTTCTTTGTAAGTCCTGGATATCCTTGTCTGCTTTCCTCACATCAGCTTTTGTGCTTCATTCCAATTATACCAGAAATTATTTATCATGCCATATCTGTATTGGGTTTGCATGACAACGTTTTGGTAGCAGTGGGGGCTACAGGGGTGACTACTGTGAGAAGCTGCTAGAAGCTTCCTCCATGTCTGACAGAGCCAATGCCAGCCAGCTCCAAGACAGATCCACCACTGGCCAAGTCCAAGCCCACCAGTGATGGTGGTAGTGCCTCAGGAATAACAGATTTAAGAAGGGGAAAAAGTTGCGCAACAGCAACGGCAGCTGAAGAGAGGAATGAGAACACATGATAGAAACAACTGTGCAGACACCAAGGTCAGTGAAGAAGGAGGAGGAGGAGGTGCTCCAGACATGGCAGCAGAAATTCCCCTGCAGTCTCTGGTGAAGGCCATGGTAAGGTGGGTTGTCCCCCTGCAGCCCGTGGAGATTAATGGTGGAGCAGAGATCCACCTGCAGCCTGTGGAGGACCCCACGACAGAGCAGGTGGATGCATCCAAAGGAGGCTGTGACCCCGTGGGAAGCCCGCACTGGAGCAGGCTTCTGGCAGGAGCTGTGGACCCATGGAGAGGGAAGCCCACGCTGGAGCAGGTTTGCTGGCAGGACTTATGACCCTGTGGGGGACACACACTTGGAGCAGTTTGTGGAGAACTGTAGCCTGTGGGAAGGACTTGCATTGGAGAAGTTCAGGTTCATGGAGGACTGTCTCCCATGGGAGAGACCTCGTGCTGGAGCAGTGGAAGAGTGTGAGGAGTCCTCCCCCTGAGGAGAAAGGAGCAGCAGAAATAATGTGTGATGAGTTGACTGCAGCCCCATTCGCCATCCGCCTGCACTGCTGGTGGGGAGGAGGTAGAGAATTTGGAAGTAAAGTTAAGCCTGGGAAGAAGGGAGGGTTTGGGAGAAGGTGTTTTAAGATTTAGTTTTTATTTTTCGTTATCCCACTCTGATTTGGTTGGTAATAAATTAAACTAGTTTCCCCAGTTCGAGTCTGTTTTGCCCATGACGGTAATTGGTGAATGATCTCTTCCCATGAGCTTTTCATTATTTATTCTCTCCCCTGTCCTGCTGAGAGGGGAGTGATAGAGCGGCTTTGGTGGGCACCTGGCATCCAGCCAGGGTCAACCCGGTTATTGATCTGAGTGTTAATGTTTCTCATCCAGTTCACCAGCAGCATATCTTCTAGGCAGTGGTCTAAATGGATTCAGACCAACTTGGCTTAAGTGCCAGCTTCTGAGTCTGCTCAAAACCAAAAGAGAAGCACAGCAGAGATGTAAAAGCAAACGAATACCTGTTGAGAACGACAAAGGCGTTGCCAGGGCATGCAGAGATGCAGTTAGAAAAGCAAAAGCTCAGCTCAAACAGAAATTGGCAGAGATGTCAGAAACTACAAGAAAGGGTTCTTCAGGTATGTAAACAACAAGCAGAAACAGAAGGAAAATATTGTCCTGCTGATAAACAGGAGAGGTGAATTAGTCACCAATAACACTGAAAAGGCAGAGGTTGTCAACACTTTCTTCACCTCTGTCTCTACCAGCAGTGTTGTGCCCCAGGCCTTAAGAACAAAAACCCAAGTTGATGCAAGCACAGACTCACCATCAGTGAAGGAAGAGTTGGTATGTGAACTATGACAGGAGCTTGACCCCTACAAATTGATGGGCCCTGACAATATCCACCCGAGGATGTTAAGAGAGCTGGATGACATCTTTGCAAGGCCGTTCTCTGTAATCTTTGAGAAGTCATGGAGATAGGGGTATGTCTCAGAAGGGTGGGAGAAGGCTAATGTCGCCCCCATCTACAAGAAGAGCTTAAAGGAGGATCCAGGAAGTTACAGACACATCAGTCTTATTTCAGTCTCTGGGAAAGTTATGGAACGAATCGTCCTGAGGGCTGTCACAAGTCAAATGAAGCATGTGATTGGGAAAAGCCAGCATGGATTCACCAAGGGTAAAGAGTGCTTGACAAACCTGGTCGCCTTCTATGACAAAGTAACCTGCTTAGTTGGTGTGAGGTGAGTGGTGGACATTGTCTACCTGAATTTCTCCAATTCTTTTGATACAGTTTCCCACAGCCTCCTCCTAGAGGAACTGATGTGTTATGGTCTAGACAAGTGGTCTGTTTGGTGGGTGGGGACCTGGCTGACAGGCTGCACCCCAAAAGTGGTGGGAAATAGCTCCTTTTCAACCTGGCAACCTGTCAGAAGTGGGATCCCCCAGGGATTGATATTGGGCCAATGCTGTTTAATATCTTTGTGAGTGATCTGGATGATGGGATCAACTGTACCATGGTGAAGTTTGCTGGTGATAACAAACTGAGTGGGGAAGTAGACACTTTGGAAGGGAGAGCCACCCTGCAGGAAGACAGGGATAGGCTGGAAGAGTGGGCTAACAAGAACCTTATGAAGTTCAACAAGGACAAGTGTAAGGTCTTGCACCTGGGAAAATATAATTCAGGAGTGCAGCACAGGTTGGGATCTACCCAGCTGGGGAGCAGCTCTGTGGAAAGGGACCTGGGGGTCCTGGTGGACAACAAACTCAATAGGAGTGAACAGTGTGCTGCTGCTGCAGCTAAGTGAGCCAACAGGATGCTGGGTTGCGTCAACAAAGACATCACCAGCAGAGGTAAAGAAGTCATTATCCCACTCTACTCAGTTCTTGTCAGGCCACACCTGGAATAGTGTGTTCCCGCTATGCAAAAAAGGTATGGATAGGCTGGAGAGGGTCCAGAGAAGGGCCACAAAGATGATCAAAGGACTGGGAAGCCTGCCATATGAGGAAAGGCTGAGAACTGGGTTTGTTCAGCCATGAGAAAAGGCAGCTTAGGAGAGACGTTATCACCATGTTCCAGTATTTAATTATACAAAGAAAATAGATTCCTTTTTTACAAGGAGTCACACGGAAAAGACAAAGTATAATGGTTACAAGTTACTCCTGGGGAGATTCTGACTGGACACAAGAGGAAAACTTTTCCCAATGAGAACAATCAGCCATTATAATAATCTCCCCAGGGAAGTGGTGGATTCCCCAACATTGGACACTTTTAAGATTCAGGTGGACAAGGTGCTGGGCCATCTTGTCTAGACCATGCTTTTGTCAAGAAAGGTTGGACCAGATGGTCCTTGATGTCCCTTCCGACCTATTATTCTATGATTCCATCATATGAATCTGTCTAGTTGTCAGGATGCAGTAGTAACATTGAAACTAAGCAAATTCAGTGTTTAATATAATTTTGAACTTCGTAAATAAAAATATTTAATTATTTTCCCCTTGTCACTCACCCAGGAACAGCACAGTAAATGCAAGATATCTTTAATCAATAGTTACCACTTGATGTCCTATGTTCTTCTACAGAGTGGCAGCTGCTCACTCCAGGACACTCTTCAAAGCCTTGTCCTCAACCAGGTTTTCTCTTTATCGCCTCTTCTCACTGTATGTTTTTGGTATCTGGGCTGTGTTCTGTACTCCAGGGACTCGTGTATTGCTTCATGCCCCTTTCCCCTGCTGCATCCATACCGACTCCTCTTGTAGTACTGTAGTCTATCTCAAGGACTTCCTAGGCTGCCCTACTCTTCCTCACAAAGTACAGCCCCTCGCAGTGCTATTGCTGTTTCTTTTTGCCTGTGAGACCTTGACAACACTGGGGAAACGAATAGAGTTGCCATTTGGGTGAAAGCAGTTGTCACCGTCCGTTCATTTTGTTTGTGGATTGTGGCAAGTTCACTGACATTACTCTGGGGACTCTGCAGGTAACCCCTGCCTCTTTTATGGTTTTCTGGCTCCAACAAGAACCAGTAGGGTTCTGCTAAATGGATCCTGATCCACTCCTTGAAGCTTTGAATTGATGAGAGAGAGTCAGTATATCAACACCCACCCATTACTCAGAAACAGGAATGAAAGTACCATGTAACTGAACTCAGGGACCTACTCTGCTTGGGTTAAAATTGGTGTATCAATGAATCAGGGCATAGGGTAATGCAAAATTTTCTATGCCATTTTCAACACGAGCACTGTATCTTGCAGGGACTGTGATAAAGTGCATAACTTTTATGTAGCTAATGGACTAAATGAAAGATTCTGTATAAAAAAAAATTGCCCTAGCTGCAGCTCGTGTTTCCAGGCAATTAAAATGATCCTACAACTGAACAGTTCTTAATCCAAGTTCAGGGGAGCTTATTTAGTTATTAAAATCTTAGAGATTTGTATTTCTTATAATCTTTGGAAATAGTGCTTAAGGATTTAGCTACTGCTGCCCACGGTGGGAGAAGAGAAAAGCCAGTAGATTTGGTAAGCTGAATTGCACTGGCAGAATATCTTTGTCTCGTACAGGACTGTACGTGAGTATAAGTAGGACATCTATTTACATTCATGAATTTTATTCAAGTAAAATAGTCCTAATGAGCTACATACTAGGTTTGTATATGCAGAATTTAAAGCAAAGGCCACTTCTCTGTCTTGTTGGTACGCTTTCAATTCAGAGATATTCAGATTCTGGTCAATAAACCTGTTTGGCTGCTTGTGTTTTAGAGATTTACAGGAATAATTAAAATATAATTTCAGCCTCTACTTTGCATTACGCACGTAGGACTGGAGTTAAGTCGATACTCTTCTCTGTTGTGTAATCAGCTTTTGGTGGCTGATTATCTACTTTGAAGACTAGTAATGTTGTTGCATGCTTTTAAGTACTGACCTCTGTACCAAGAATGGTATTCCTAATCCCGTGTGCTCCACTTTCTTTGCTCTGTCAGTTATTGCCTGTTACAGCCACTGTCTTACCCTTTGGAGCTGAGCCGGCAGCGTTTAATGAGGAGGAGAGTAACCTCATCTTGAAGTACCCTTTTAAGGATCGAGATTATGTGATGTGAATATAAGCACAATTATAAAAAAAAAAAAATGCATCTGGATTTGAATGTCATGCCCTTTCCAGCTAACTCGGAAAAGTTTTAATTAGTCACTTAAATATCTCAACAGTGTACTTCACAGATGAAATGTATACATGACTGGGAGAAGTGTGGACTGCAGCTGGGTCTGAGGATTCCTGTACTTACCTCTGTGCTTATGCTGTCATGTTATAAAAAGAAAGCACCTCTTAAACCCATTTTCTTTTGTTCTTTCCCTACCAAGCTGGTCCTTGAACATTTTGGGACTTCACCTGCCTCTGCAATCTTCCAGTTCTCCTCAAACATGCTGTGACAAGTACAGCCTTTTCTCTTGCTCTCTTTACTGCACTCTACTGACATCTGGGGTTTGCTATCCTTCTTTTTTTTTTTTTTTTTCCTCTTTTGTCTGCCAGATTCTAGGCTATGTAGTCAGTTCTCCTCTTTCTTGATGTCCTGCTGGCTTTACTGGTTGGCACAGTTCCTAGATTTCTTCCCTCCTCTGCATTTTAGCACATCTTTCAACCAACCTTGCTGTGGGGTGATTCTGGAGAGTTCGCTTGCTGGGTCCTGTCTTTCTGCATTCAGCTTTGTCTCTAGCTGTTCCGCAATCATTAAGTGCAAATACGAGCACACTCTGATGTTTTGTGTGCCAGAAGCACAAAGTTATATTTCTGTGTGTCTGAGTTTTTATTTAACTTTGCATCTTTTCACGATGTGCTCTCCCACTTGTCAGTGTCTTCCTGTATTCACTGATAATCCTCCTTGGACTGTTTAGTAAATTCACTCTTTTTCTTTCAAGTATTTCTTGAGACCCATTTCTGCAAAGTTAACAAATTAAGTAGTTAGTTTAGGCACAGTAGGTATGACTTTACTGTGAATGTGTCATGTTCAGCTCCATGCTAGTTACCATTTGTGGTCGTAGCCTTTTCTTCTGCAAATGAGCCTCCAATATGAATTTTCACTGCTTAACTGATGTTTTGCATCAACTTTGTATGTAGAGATTATGTAAGACACAGCAAAAAAAAAAAGAGACGGAGATGGAAACCTCTGTTCTGTTTCAAAAGCAAATGGAAAATTCGTCAAATTTGACTGCTTCTATTTGGGTACATAATTTTGCGCTCAGATATGCAGTTACTTAAGCAACTTTTACCTTTGTAATGTTTGGGGAACTCATATGCAGTTGTTGCTGAACAGGCAAGCAAACTAGTTTACTTGGGAAATCTAACCTTGTAGACACAGATGCTTAAAGGAATGTGACTTTAAAGTTCAAATTATGCTAAACTATGAGTTTAAGTTCATGATATATTTAATATCTAATGCAGTGAGATGCATAAAGGCACATAAGGTAGCTGATCTAGCATAATTTCAATGAATAGTATTTCTGATTATGAGTGGAATTAAATATTTTAATATAAGGAAAGACGATGAAATATCAGTATTAAAGAAAAAAATTGAATTTAAGTCATCTGTGACATATTTGACTGTCTTTTTGAAATCTCTTCTTATCCCACTTAACAAAACTGATACTCTTCTGATATCAGCTGCTCCTGACTTGCTCACTTTTTTTGACGTATACTATCTCCCTTCCTAAATCACCTGGGCAATTTTCTGTGGTGTATATTCAGAGAAAATTATTTTGAACCTCAAACATTAAGTTTCTTAGAGCTAAGAAATTTTAGCTCAAGTATTCAGATTTTCTTTGGATCCTTACAGTGATCAATGGTGTGAATTATCAAGTGATGATAATTTCTGTAATCGATTTACATACATTACAAGAACTTGTCTGTTTTGTTTCTTTTTAATCCCGCAGATGTATTTAGTGATTTTTCCAGAGGGGACTCGTTACAATCCAGAAATACCAAAAGTCATTGCAGATAGTCAATCATTTGCTGAAAAGGAAGGTAAGCAAAAAAGTTTTGAAATCATTCTTTTGTTACGATGTTAACATACGTTATATAAAATTGTTGTATAATGTGAAGATGATCTCACCTTAACTGGACTATTAAGCCTGCCTGATTAATACTTAAGGGCTACAATAGCATAAACCACTGTTTTTCTTACCACAGAGTAAGCTTATATAAAGACATTTCATGCATTTCACATTGTGCAAGAGTATTAATTCTCAAAAAAGCTCTCTTTAGTTTCTATCTATATCTGTGTATTCAAATCTTTTTCATATCACTTCTTTTCTTGCTCCTTCAGGGACATAAGAATTACCTACACTGGATCAGGGCACTGTTCTATCCAAGTTGACATTATAACTTCAATTACAGTTGTTACGTGATATAAAGAATGTTTTGTGTAGAGATTCTTGTGCCTTAAAAGAAAAAGTCTTCCATCACTTTATTTTTCATTAATGTTGGTATTACCATGGCTTTTTGGTTTTAGTCCTCTCTTACTACCTCTTCCAGTCTCACCCTTCCCTGGTTGAACTTCATTCTGTGGTGACTTTGATTGTTGGTGTCATCTCTATAGCCACAGATGGAACTACTTAATCTTTGGAAAGACTTGTGAAAAATCCCAAGCTTTTTCTTTTTTTCTCACATCATACGCACAATACGTGTAAACTTTTAAGTCCAGCAGTTCCATGAACATGTTTCCTGGTTTTGTTTTTTCCTGTTGACCAAAAGTGAAATAATCTACTCTGAAGGTAAACAAAGAATAACAAATAGGTCTGGTAAATTCATTTCTGTGACACACTGAAATGAATTCACAAGTCTGTGAATCAGCCTGTTGATATCATCAAGCTATTAAGTATTGTTAGCTCTTGTCCAAAAGGATATATGCTTTTCTTCTCCTCCTTGGGAAGAATGGAATTTGTTTGCGTGTACAAGCAGGAGAGCTTAAGTCATTATGTATTTATTCATCGCTTCAGTTTCCTGTCGGAAATGAAAGTCAAATGTTTCATTTAGGTTGGCGGTTCTTTTGAGAGTTCAGAGGGGATGTTTGATAGAGGTTTTTTCCCTCTCTTGTCCTTTTTCAAGGAAAAGAAAGGGCTCTTGTTGTCATTATTAATATTTTAAAAAACCTCCTAATTATATATCTCTGCAGTCTGCAAAACAGTAAATCACTGCTTTTGTGCTTTAAGAGCACCTGTTCGTTTCTTCTAGTGCTTTTCTCTCTGGTATTAATCTGCTTTTATACTGTAAGGGTTACTCATTTTAAAAACTCTCAAGACAAATATTTACTAAACAAGAAGCATCTCCAATTCTAGTGCCGAATCCTCTTGATCTGCTTTTCCCCACTGCTAAATTCTTTTGTTGGTGGTCTATCCTCAACTTTTTATATGGAAATAATCCTAGAATCGTAGAATGGTTTGGGTTGGAAGGGACCTCGAAGATCATCTAGTTCCAACCCCCCTGACATGGGCAGGGAAACCTTCCAATAGATCAGGTTGTTCAAAGCCACATCCGACCTGGCCTTGAACACCTCCAGGGATGGGGCATCCACAACTCCTCTGGGCAACCTGTTTGAGTGTTTCACCACTGTCAATGTAAAAAATTTCTTTCTTATATCTAATTGAAATCTACTCTCTTTCAGTTTAAAGCCATTGCCTCTTGTCTTATCACTACACACACTTGCAAAAAGTGTCTCTCCAGCTTTCTTGTAGGCCCCCTTTAGGTACTGGAATGCTGCTAGAAGGTCTCCCTGGAGCCTTCACTTCTCCAGGCTGAACAACCCCGACTTTCTCAGCCTGTCTTCATAGGAGAGAAGCTCCAGACTTTGGATCATCTTTGTGGGCCTCCTCTTGGACTCAGTGCAGGTGCTCCATAGAATCATAGAATGGTTTGGGTTGGACGGGATCTCAAAGATCATCGAGTTTCGAACTGCCCTGCCATGGGCACGGAAACCCTCCACTACACCAGGTTGCCCAAAGCCTCATCCAACCTGGCCTTGAACACTGCCAGGGATGGGGCATCCACAACTTCTCTGGGCAACTTGTTCCAGTACCTCACCACCCTCTGAGTGAAAAATTTCTTCCTTATATCTACTCTAAATCTGCCCTCTTTCAATTTAAAGCCATTGCCCCTTGTCCTATCACTACACGCCCTTGTAAAAAGTCCCTCTCCAGCTTTCCTGTAGGCTCCCTTTAGGTACTGGAAGGCTGCTAGAAGGTCTCCCCGGAGCCTTCTCTTCTCCAGGCTGAACAGCCCCAGCTCTCTCAGCCTGTCTTCACAGCAGAGGTGCTCCAGCCCTTGGATCATCTTCATGGCCCTCCTCTGGACTCGCTCCAGCAGCTCCATGTTCTTCTGTGTTGAGGATCTCAGAGCTGAATGCAGTACTGCAGGTTGGAGTCTCACAAGAGCAGAGTAGAGGGGCAGAATCACCTCCCTCGACCTGCTGGCCACGCTTCTTTGGATGCAGCCCAGGATACACTTGGCTTTCTGGGCTGCAAGCGCACATTGCCGGCTCATGTTGAGATTCCCCTCAACCAGCACCCCTAAATCCCTCTCCTCGGGGCTGCTCTCAATCCATTCTCCGCTCAGCCTGTACTTGTGCTTGAGATTGCCAAGTCTGCATGGGACTCTGCTCCCCTGCATGTTCATGCCAAGATCAATATTCACTCGAGTTAGAGCATCCCTCGTACAAGCATGCTGAGAAGCAGGTATGGCCGACGCTGAAAGCTGCGTACCAAACTATTCTGCCGGCTAAGAGCCACGAGGCACATACCAGTACATCGGGAAGCCGCGAGGACGGGGAACTCCGCTTGGCTGCCAGCAAGAGATGACAACGACTCCCCAGGGTCTCACCACGCCACTGTGCAGTGGTGCTGGCCCTGTCTTGCAGCTTCCACCCAGCAGCCCCAGTGCCACCACAGCCCTGGCTGCTCGCCGCATCCTGGGGCTGCAGCATGGGAGCCGTGACCAAGCGCCTCACCAGCTGGTCACGTGTAGACTGAGTGCTGGCCGCGCTCCTGGTAAGCATGTGAGGGCCGTTATGTGACACTGCTGAGCCGAATTAAAACGCACAATTGCATCCTTGTCTGAAAGATCCCAGAGGCTTCTAATTTCCTACAGTCTTAGGAAAGGCGGTAACGTCTAGTAGTTCTGTCGGTCAGAGGTATGAGGAGCTACCGTAACTTATAGTTTAAAATTTGCACTTCATTCCTTGTGGGGATATAAAGAAATCTGATAATTTAGTCTTGTCATCTTAGTATATATTTGTTACAGGGCACAGTGCTTCAGTGTTGACTTTACAGTCATGTAGAGTAATATTTTTGTTTGGTTTATACCCTGAAATGTACACTTTATAATTTTTTTCCCACATTTTTGCACAATTTTATGTCGAGAAAATAATGCAAGTGTAGTATGGGGAAAAGTGGTTTAATTAAGAAGAATTAAACTTCATATTGATGTTAGGACTAGAGATATTGTACCCAAAGATAACAAAGCTATTCCTAGAGCACAAGCATAACTCATGTTTTTCATGCTGTCTGAAATACGGTTTTTGACATGAGTGTGTGTATATGTTTTAGTAGTTTGCAGAGGGGAAGCATGAAATGGTTTTGTGGGGTTTGTGTTCACTTTTATTCTCCATGGGCTGGATTCTCTTCTAGAGAAGGTTCATTGGTTTAAGCAGAATCACTGGGCTGAACTTAATTACCTGGTCTTAGTGTGACCAGCTGATGAGCTGTGTCCCATGTCTTGATGTTCTTTTTATGTAAACACTAGTTTTGGACACAGTTACTGCCTCTTTACAATTGGTCCTAGGACCAGTTCAACTAAAAGAAACTTAAAAAAAAAAAAAGAGAAAAGGCTTAGGTTGACATCTAAAGGAATATTTTGACATTGCTGGTTTCAACTATTATGTCTTTCCTCATTGATATGAATATATAAATAAATCTTATCTGTCTATGAATAGGATGGAAGGATATTAGGATACTAGATGATCTTTAAGGTCCCTTCCAACCCTAACCATTCTATGATTCTATGATTCTCTATCAAACAGCAAAAGAATTTAAAGGTGATTGAGGTTGTCCTTGAAGGAGAGGCAACTTTTTAAAATACTGATAATACTTCATGTTACAGTTTGTTCTGCCATAGGACTTGGGTTCTACACAAACTCCTAGCAAGAGCAGATGGTTTTCCTCTTTCTGAAACACAGGCAAATCAAACACACAGAGTGGATCCAGTAGAGCTGGGTAGATCTGGGTGTAAGTTGAGACTGCAGTCTGTAAAGCACAGAGGAACTTCTAGGGAAGCAGCAGGGCTGTGTAATTTCTTACTATTTTTAGAAAGAAATAAAGGATATTATACAGTAAAAAATAAATCCATGGGCTGGTCTTTTTAAATTTGTCACTAACTACCTTGCCAAGTTCAAGTTAAATGTACTGCCAGGTTTTGTTTGTTAAAACCAAATAATGCCAAAAACATCCAGAGGTAAAGTTGTTAAAATTGGGGCATTAATATTCATCGTTTTCATGTTGGAGACTGACACGAGCGTATCAGCTTTCAACTCTAATTAATTTTAACTCTATTGTAAGTTCTGTGCACAAGTGTATTCAGTGACGTACAGAAAGTTGCTTACTTCCAGGAATACTGGTTTTAAGGTGATGAAATGAGAATGTTGTCACCTAAGGGTAATGCTAGTACCCTTAGAAATGGAAGATTACTCATTTTACACGTTTTACAAGTGGCAGAAAATTCCAGTCAGATCAGATTCTTATCCAGGATAGAAAGGGAAGCATTTTCAACTCAAAATACGTTTGTTTGATTGCACTGGGGTAAGAAAAATGTGCTTCCTGAAGTTTAAAAACAAAAGCAAAAATTGCCTGTCTAAAACTAAATTGTTTAGTTATTTGTGGCAGGATTGATGCAGGAGTTATTCATAAAACAAGTTAAATTCTGTGGAGTTAAGAAAATCAATCCGGTATTTATCTTTGTTGGTCAAAATAGCAATATTTGCTGGGGTTTCACAGCCACAGCGAACCACATAAGCAATGTTGCCAGAATATCAGATGATGACATGTATCGAGTTTTCTCATTTCTGTCGGAGGCAAATGAAACCCTCCCCACTTCCAAGCCCATGGGGATACATGCCATGTAACTGGATTTGAACCTGACACACCTACTTGTCTTCTCCTGATGGAAAGTAGGTGGCTACATGAGATGATTCCAGCAATCCCTACCAGAAAGGGCTCTCTCTTTCTCCCTGTTTCAGTGTGATTGGTGACTCTTGTTTCTAATGGGACATCTTGTAAGATTGTTTCTTCCTCTGCTCTCTCAAAGATCTAAGAATGTGACAGCATGTGTTTTGCCCCTTGTCTTCTGAGCTTTGGCCTTCCAACTTTCAATGTTTATAGTCAGTAATCTTAGCTTATGGGTCGCTTTAGTTCTGCATTGTATGGGAGTAGTCAGCTAATGTGATTCCCGCCTTCAAAAGCTGATGTATTTAGTTGACTTACATACTGGTGACCCTTTTTAGGCTCTGATCTATTAGTTAGGCATCTTAAAAGTGCAGTGATTCTTCCACACTAGTCAGTGGGCTTGAGCTGCTGAGTCCAGGGAATTATAATATGTGGGTGACACTCACATTTTCACAGGAATTTAACTTTAATCTTGTCATAATGTTAGAAGTGGTAATTTTTATTTTATGTATTTATTTCAAACTGTAAGTCTCAGTCTTTTTAATAGTACTGGACTAAAATTTCTATAAACCCCACAAAATACATGATTATTATTTTTTGTACTAGCTTCTAGTATAAAAAATGTTCCATTTGTATCTTCCTAAAATACAGATGTATAGATTTCTGATCATTTTCTAGTAGTTAGACCTCCATAATGTTCCAAACCATCACAAATATCTTAGGTTTAGTAGAATGTGTATTTCGTCCAAATGTTAAGAAATGGCATTTTAAAAATTTGAAAATAAATAGGAGTAATCCAAAACCCTCCTACTCCTAATGTTACTAACTCTGAAAAGTCAAAGAGAAAGGGGTAAGAAGCTTGTTAAATTTAACTTGGCTTGCTTTTGCTAAATGAAGACAAAACAATCTTCCCTGGTGAAAACCATTTATGGAATTTTGTATTAATGTTCGATTTCTAACAAAGGTCATTTAATCAAGCAAACATTTCAGATACTTATTTATTATCTCCCTTTTTTTTTCAGAAAAGTTGCAAATGTGAATGTTTTTTAGTGCTGAGTTTATCTTGAGTAGTGTCATTACTAAGATGTTTGTACGTGCAGGATATGCTTATCTCAAAATTGCTTTTACAGGTCATGTAAAAAAGAGGTATTCCATATGAGCTAATCGAAAATGTTTCCCTTCTAGTTCTTGGCATTGGTTTTAGATTGTACTTCAAATCAATCTGAAGTATTTGCTAGAATCTCCAGTATCTGCTGGAGCAGGTCCAGAGGAGGGCCACGGAGATGATCCAAGGGCTGGAGCACCTCTCCTATGAAGACAGGCTGAGAGAGTTGGGGTTGTTCAGCCTGGAGAAGAGAAGGCTCCGGGGTGATCTTCTAGCAGCCTTCCAGTACCTAAAAGGGGGCCTACAGGAAAGCTGGAGAGAGGCTTTTCACAAGGGTGTTTAGTGATAGGACAAGGGGAAATGGCTTTAAACTGAAAGAGGGCAGATTTAGATTAGATGTAAGAAATTTTTTACTCAGGGTGGTGAGGCAGTGGAACAGGTTGTCCAGAGAAGTTGTAGATGCCCTGTCTCTGGATGTGTTCAAGACCTGGTTGGATGAGGCTTTGAACAACCTGATCTATTGGAAGGTGTCCGTGCCCATGGCAGGGGGTTTCGGAACTCCATGATCTTTGAGGTCCCTTCCAACCCTAACCATTCTATGATTCTGTAACATGTACAGAAGAAAGTGTACCAAAGTTTACTGTCTCCTTTGTTTTCCTGTGGGACAGTTACACTCTTCTTGAGGGGATTACTTGTATTTCTTGCACTTTAGTTCACGGTAACAGAAAACACTTTTTACAAGAGCATGCAGTTTTTTAATGCTGTCATCAGCTGAGTCCTATTCATGTAAGTCAGTGGAGTACTGGCATACAAATGGATGAGCTCTCCCACCATATGTCATGTTCTAAGTAACTCTGGACTCTGGTTTCAGTAAGTAAGGCTCCAATCACTGGAGGCATTCCAGAAGGCTGGTGGTAACTCAGTGTCGAGTGAGTTCTTGGGTCACCTCAGGTAACTGCAAACCTTTCAATCTAATGTAACTCCTGCATGCACATACACGTGAAAAAGGAAAAATAGGGAAAGAAAGACCTAATTGGTATTGAAATCAATTAATTGTTTTTCACTCTGCTTCCAGTTTTTGTATTACTGTCAAGTAACATGTTTTTTGTAGGGGAGGAGAAAACCTCAAACTAATTCTGACATCCACTTTTAGTGAGCACTTAACTTTTGTTGATGAAATGTGGTAATGCTAATGAATACACATAGGATGTTCTTAATTTAAAGCGCTTTTTTCATTGCTTTCATTTAAAAATGTGGTGTATGCACATATGGCTAATGGAGTCCAAGTCTGAAAATGTAGATGGCCTGCCTGCATTGAGAAGCTGTGGGAGTTTTTGGCCTGGATGAAGGGAAGAGGAAGGGAGATCTCTGTAGAGTGGTACTCAGCTATTACATATGTAACTGCACCATGAGAGGTTAGACAAATGATGTTTTGCCCGGTGTTTTTTGTTCATGTTTAGATGAAAAATTTGAACCTGCAGACATTAATGATTTGGGTCTTTGTACTTTCGAAACTAAAACCTTACTTTATTTCATTCAGTTTTCTTGCAAACTTTCTAAAGTTATCTTAAAGTTATCTTTTTATCTTACTATAGTCTAGCAAATGAATTATATTTGAAGTACCATTGCTCACTGTGTTTCTTCAGATTTTCACTTTTTTTTAATGCTATAAGCTATAGCATTTTAAGGTAGATGATTACACTATTAGACATCTAGTTCATTTTCTTTGGCATTTAAAATAAAATCTCATGACCTCAAATACTTTGTCAGAGAGTCCTAACTGAGTATTGCACAACATTAAAAACAGTTTAAGCACAGTGTGTTTTGTGAATTGGATGCAGGCAGCTTGCCAAGGTAACTATACTGTAACTACTTGGGTTTAAATTTTGTTATGTTGATTTTAGCAAAGATCATGAAGTGATTGCAAGAATGTGTGGTTAATGTTTTTATAAAACAGATTCTTTAAAAGGATCTGCTGAACTGTTGTTGCCGCATGTGTGTCATGCACTGGAGTGTTTCTGAATAATGGATTATGGACTTTCTTTATTGATTTTAATTAGATGCATACTCATTTTTTACTTAAACCTTCTTGAGTTCACTGGTAGCATGTGGAGTAAAAGGAGCTTATTCTACAGTTGCGCTTCACGGATCATCACCAACCATCTTCATCACCAAAACTGGTCATGGATTCAAAAAACTCAGCACTGAATAGTCTTAGATACCGAAATTTACTTGCCTAAAGGATTCAGTTCTCACTGAAGCCTGTTTTCCCTTTTTCTTTCCCACAGTAATAGTTTGGTTAAGGGGAAGATGAGTTAGGCAGGAAAGGAACGACAGTGTTTTTAGAATATGTTTGGGAATTTGGATCAACAAGGGTTGTGTTTTGTGGAATGTCCACACTAATACCGTGGCTGACATAACACTAGAATATTCAGTGCTTCATTTACAGAGTAAACATTTGGAAACATAACATAATTAGCTGTTTGATGTAACAGTTCACAAGCTAAGAAAACACTGCCACCATGTTATGCTTCAAAATATTTACATGATCCATATGACATTTTGCATACACAGTTATCGGTATTGCCGGTAAAGCTTTAGAACAATGACTTCAGAAGGAGTGCTAGTAAATAACCTTTTATCTCTGTGTTCAGACAAGGAGATCCTTAGCAAATACTAAGAAATCAAGATAATGATTTATACCGAAATAAATAAATATACTATTTTAGAGCAGTTTAGAAACTATCATTATCTTACAGTGTTGAGTAGATATTTTCGTAATTTAAAATCAAAGTATGCTTTGCCCAACGAGAGAGTGAAGTTCAGTCCAAAATCAGGACATAATATAGTATCTTTCAAATTGATTTTGCAAGCAGAAAGGTATCAAAAGCAATACCACAATACTTTGGTTTAGAAAAATTTCTGCTTCATCTGTCAAGAACCAGTAGCACTAATGGATGGTTCTTTTGGAATGGACTGAAGAGTAACTTAATGAAAAATAAGCCTAGAAAGAAATAATTGCAACTTTATTCTGATACTTCTTTTTGAGAAAGATGCACATCTTTTAGAAAAATATTTTTGCGTAATATGCTTTTTTTCCTAGAAGCACTTTCAGGTAAGTGCGGAAAAGCTGTGTTCAGATCACGAAAAGATTTGGGGTTCTTTTTGTTTGTTCTCATTTTGAAAGTCATTGTTTATTAAAATTCTGGAAATGCAATAAAGTTTATAATTTCAAGCCCAGTGTATTTGTATGTTCTTAAGTATGCTCTAGGTGGAAGTGGTCAGCTGAAGCAAACATGGATATGAAATACTGTTGCTAAGACTTGTGAACTGCTGCTAAACCTGATGTTCTTGTGTCCTTGACATACCAATCTCTGTGTCTTGGACTGGATGATTGAGGACAACAGTTGATTTCTGTGATTATGGGTTTGTTAGTAGCCAAGTCAATTGTAATAGGGTGTTCACAAGGAAACAGAGAAGGTGTTCTCCTTGCTGTCAGTTCACAGTGCTCTATTTTCCCCCTCCCTGCTTAGTTTTCTTCTGGAATGGTGAGTTGAATCAGCTGGTGTGAGAAGGGTGCCAGGGCAATACAAAGTTAGCAGCAGGAGCAAGCATGCAGACAAGAGCCGTAAGGGAGACAACCGCAAGGATGAAGTGGAATATCCTGTTTTCTGTAGCAGCACGTCACTGCAGTGAGCTGAAGCTATCTTGAGTCCAACTGCTTTCCCCTGTCCTTCCCCGCAGTGAGGACCCTCGGAGTAACCATATCTAACGTCCCAGAATGTGCCATTAGGAAGAAGGAAGCAAAAGCCGGGAAAGCTAGAATCTGTAGAGGAAGATAACAAAATATACTGAAATTTCTGATAGCATGGTAGCTTTGGAGAAATGTAGCATCCTATTTAAGCATGTGTAGTTTAAGACAACCACTGTTTTGTTACCATGGGGCAGCATTAGGATTCCGTATGTTGACAAAATTGGTTTGCCCTTTGAAGTAAAATGCCAGATGAGCATTAGGCATGCTTAAAATTATCCGTGCTTATGCCTCACCTACCAAATCTGTTTCTGGTATAGAATTTCAGGAGGTTATGTCCTGTACGTTTAGTATTTCTCAGTTAATTTGCTTTTTTTTACCTCATTTGGACAAACATAAACTGTAAAGAGAAGTGCTGTTTCATCGCTTATGAGCCACTTTAAAACCATCACTGCTTCTAGTGCAGGAGCTGTAAAAACGACTCTTTTGTTGAGCAGCATTTTTGTCATTAATATCCTTTAGGATTTCTGTTTCATCTTCTACATGTGCTCAGTAGAGCATATGCAGTGTGCACAATGTGCACGTGCTCTCTCTCAACTGAGAATTGAGATGAAAAATAAACCTTTTGTAGTATGTAGTCCAGTTTACTTTCAAACACTGTAGTTACTATTTTTTTTCCTCTCTAGGACTCGCTATATTAAAGCATGTGCTAACGCCACGTGTGAAGGCAACTCATGTAGCCATTGACACAATGAAAGACTATCTGGATGCAGTTTATGATGTGACTGTAGCTTATGAAGGTACTGTGGACCACAAAGGGCAAAGAAAACTGGCACCATCTATGACAGGTGAGTTGATGTATATTAGGCATGCTACAGCCATATCCTTGTTAATACACAGAACCAACTTCAGGTGCTTTGTAGTGCTCTGAAGAAAATCTCCACAGTGCTTCAGCCGTCTTACCACACCTTGGCAGGGCATCGTTCATCGGTGACTAGGCTTTACGATAGTTACCTGTGATGTTCCTGCCCTCTCCTTCCCTTCCCTATTCCATGCAGAGAATATGTCTGTAGTCAAATTCTGCATACAAGTGCTCTTTGGAGTTCAAATGAACTTGGGGCCACAGGCAGCAGGTGTCATTTATCTTCATGTTCCTTCTAGCACTGGAATTTGGCATCATCATAAATTCTCTCTCTCTTTCCCTCTGTTGTGCTACATATATGTACATTTGATGTAGTCACTGAAATGTTTATATTTTAAAAGGAAAGTGTGTAGTAATAGTATTTTACTGGCAATTTTTCAAATTGCTACACATACCCAGTAACCTTACAAACTCTGAACAACATTTTATGCAAGTGGGCTTTACTTGCTGTAGTATTTTAAACCACCTAAAACACCTTGAGAGAATGGGATAAATTTGTTGCATGTTCCTTGAGTAGTCTAGCCACAAAATAAGTTCTGGGGTTTCTGTTGGGGAAAACTTTGGAACAGAGAGCTTCAGAGTTTGCTGGTTTTTGATCATGCTTGGTGGTGGAGTCTATTTTTTTTTTAATAGTAATTCATTTACTTGCACGATCAATGGAGGGCCAGACATCATCTTTCTTTCCAGTTGTAGTTGATGTGTTATTCAGCCATATCTGTGCACAACTGTCTGTTACTAGTTGACTCAAAGTGGTACTTTTGAGTCTTCTGCACTACTGATACTGGGGGGAAGAAAAGCCACAGTAATTGCACAGAGCTATTCAGACTTTTGGGCAAGGAATCAGTGTTGGCTGCAGGGAACTTCTTAGCTAACTCTCCACTCCTTGGCTGGCCCAGTGGCACTGTGGCACTGGGGCTTGTTCATTCTGCTGCTAAAATAGTTCGTAGTGTGGCTGTTTCTATGTCACTTCATTATTGGATATAATTCCTTGAGGTGATGTAAAGTTCACATGAACTCTGTGCAGGTACTGGTTGCTTAGAAGTTCTGAAATTGTCTATTTTTACATTTTCACCCTATTTAAAATTCTTCTGGGTAGGTGAGCAAGAAAACTGCTTACACTGTGTATTAACTCAACACTTGTGTAAGGTCTTAGGATGCTTTTATTTTATGTACGTTTTGTTCCCAATAGGCATTTTTCGTGGCTGAATAGCAAAAGCACTTTTTATGATTTAACATTTTTTATTTATCATTTTCTTTTGAACTTGATTTTACAGATTTTTATGATTTAAACTTTTGGGGTTTTTTTTAAATATCTTATGACCCTATTATAGACTCCCTTGAAGACTGGCAGCCTCCCTCTTATCCTATCACCCAACCCTTTTCAAGACCCCCTTCAAAACAAACAGGATTGTTCCCCTGCAGCGTATCTTGTTTCGTGACTTAATTATTAGGCAGTTTCAACCATTCTCATGCTGCAATTCTCACTGCCTGATGGTTAATTAAACTATTAAAATGTCATTACCTAATGATAAGATGGCAAGTGTTGAAGTTCCCTATAAAACTTCTTCACCTATTGAACCTTCCAGTTTGCAGAAAGCATGATGTAATCATGGAAAGGGATCCAACAAGCTGAATTTCCCTATTGACTGTTTCTGGTGTCTGGTGGCAATCAGCTGGTTTGGGGTGGCTACTCCACATCCATCCTTTTGGAAACTCCACGGTAGGCAGTCCAGGCATATCTTCCAGCCACCCTTACCGTTAGGGCAGGGGTAATTACTGTCTCAGCCTTGGGTGAAAATAAAGGCAGTAACACAGAATGACATGCAGCCAACCAGTTGTTACCCATTACAGAGCAGATGAATGAGATGTCCATCCAGGACATTCCACACTATTGTGGCAGTCACGTGTATTCCGTGTCATATAAATTATGTAGATTAAGGACACTTTATAAATTACAGCGTGGAACATAGTTTTCATTCTTTTAGGGCCTCCAGACACAAAGTGGAAGAAAAACAGTTTTTGTCCTAAGAGGTCAGGATCATTTCACCATTTGTTAGGCAGAAGTCCAACAATTGGTCTGTTCAGGAATATAACAAGAATTGAATTACATGTCGTTATGCATTTGAGATTTTTTCGCATTATTGCTCTTTTACAGTACTAAAATGAGTTATAAAATGTCATTTTTGTGTGTGCATTTCATATGAACATTTCATATTTGTGTCAGTGCTGAATGAGAATTTTGTTTTTCATTCTCATCGGAATAAAACGGCAGTACAATCCTGGTAATTTTAAAAGATAAGGTTGACATGTCTTTTTCAACCTAGCAACTCTGAAATTTATTGCATGGAAAACAAACTTCTGATAAACACAACTTTACTTGAGGACTGTGTTTCCCATAGTATGACATTTCCCATGTGAATGAAATCTGAATTCCACACAGATATAATTTGTTTCTTGAAATGCATTTTACTTTCAGTTCTATAAATCTCAATTCCTTAGAAGAGCCTGTGCCACTTTTGGAAAAAAACATACTTACCCAGGGATATGGTCAGCCCTTGGCCACCGACTCCAGTAGTAAGCAGAGCAGGTTAAAAGGAACGTTTTAGTGACTGTGAGTAGCACTACCACGCGTTAGCTGAGAAATTGTGTTAGTAAACTGTAAATGGGAAAAAAGATCTGAAGAAAAAATGAATTGCATTTTAAATTTTGTAATATGGAACTCAGTGTAAATAACCTTTCTTAGCAAAATTAGAGTATTTTTTTTTCAGTCCAGCAAGCTTAAATATCATAATGTTGACTTGCTTAACGGGATTAAAACAAAACATAGTATACTCCTAGCTGGAAAATAGACATTCACCATCCTTTCTGGATTAGTACTTTGAGAAGAACAGTGAACGCCAGGCACACCTGATAGCATGCTACCTTTTTAGAGCAGGCAAATTATTACAGTATATCCTTTCAAGTGTGTTGAACTTTTGGTCACTGTTTGTGCATTGTAATGTTTTGTTGGCACTTTCTAGCTGCAAGTTAGTTGTTTTAGGAGACATCAAATTCGATTAGTCTTAGACAGGGACTAAGATTAGATTAGCTTTAGACAGGGATGTTGCTTTCCTCTGTTCCTTCACATCCAGTTGTGACCAATGGATGCAATTGTTTTCCTACTATTTTTTCATTATTCGCTCCTTTTCTTTCCAACAAGTTTGGAGCTTGGTATGATTCCAGAGGAAACTTGTCCTGCACGTGGCAGCCTTTCCAAAGAATAGCAATTTCCCACAGATTTCTCCCCTCGCACTGCTGAAGATGGTTTGCCCAGATCATTAGTGACAGAATGTGAGGGTCCTGCTTAGGAAGGACCATGCCGCTAGACAGTGTTTTTTTGTGGTCATTAGAGTAAGATCCAGATAATCATATGGGGACTGCGGCACAGCTGAAATGCATGTCAGGTACTGAATTTTGGAAAAACTATTTAGAAAGGAAAAGGAGGGGGAGAAACTCTTGTGCTGGATTGGTTGATATGTTTTACTACACTGTCATTACGTAAAAAGTAGAAATAAGCTTGGGGAGAAAGGATGAGAACCTAGTTTTCCCCCTTCTGAATGAATGCCCTAAGTGTTCGCATCCAGCTTTGCCTGGTGTTAAGGGGCAGGTCTTGTGGGACGTGGGAACTGTTGTCATTCTTGCACCTGAAAGAGCGTTATGTACACATCTACATCTTTATTATTCTGCCTGAAGGCTTTAACATAACCAGATGGTATTTATCTGGCCATTGTAGATGAAAGAGTGTGAGAAATAACAGCATGTGACAGTGATAAACACTGAATAAAAATAGCAAGTACATGTAGACTCTGTCTTAAAGAAGTCAGAGGAATTCCTGAGAATTATTGACTCTGCTGTATATCAATTCCAGAACAAACACTTTGAAAGCATGTGTATGTGTGCATTTCTGAAAATCAGTACATCACTTTGATCGGTATAATTTGAGGAGGTCAGACTGGCCTAACTTCCCTAGGGGAAATTACACTTTTCCAAATGTTTGTAGGTTTTTTTTAGGACCCAGTTAGACAGTGAAGTAGAGGACAATAGAAAAGAAACTGGAGCAATAGAAGCCAGTCTTTGACTGGATCGTGGCCCAAATTTGATCACATCCATTGTCTTTCAAGGTCCAAAGAATACCAAGCACACGATTATAGATATGTTGAAAGAATTAAACTAAATTAATAAACTGATAAACAGTAACAGTAATGTACACCAGTCCAAAGTAAGATTTACAGTGATGAAATGACTCACAATCTGTTCAGATCTCTACTAGTTGGCATGTTCTTATTGCATGAAAGAATACTGGAAAGTAAATGGCAATTACTTTAGAACAACCAAAGAAAGGATGTAGATTAGAGCTGAGGCTGGACATCAGCATTGGTGGAATTCGTATCAAGTATGGGACGGCTTTTTAACATGTAAAGTAAATCTCACATCAAGAACTTGTCATTCTGCATCTGTTCAAGCAAAATTTATGTAACTACCTTTCATATTTCAAAATGTAAATTTTCCATTGAAATATTTGGAGGAATTTCAATAACAACACTAGTTGGCAACATAGTTCTAGTGATATTCTGTCATACACTTTCCTTTAAAGGAAAACCCTGGTTTTATTTTGTGTAAAGTATTAAAATACAACTTTTTTAATAACATGATTTCACCACGTACCACAAAGCAAGTAAACTATCATTCAGTTTTAAACTGAGTGCGTTTTCATTTATCCTCCATAGGACTAGATCTGTCATTTTAGAACCTCTGTAATTTCTTCTTAAAAGTAGTTAGAGTAACATGAAAGCCTACCTGTTCGTTTGTGGATGACTTATTTGAAATGGCATTTTGAACACAGGTTTGCACATGTGCGTCAATATTCTGCAGATAAGGACATTCTGGGTAAACGCAAAGTATTTTCATACTGTAACAATTAAACATTGATCAATTAAACAATTAAACTTCTGATCAACAATAACATTTCACTGAAGAGCAGCATCAGTTTATGGGAATGTATGCAGACCTTGCATAGGACTCCAAAAATCAGCGAAAACAAAGGGCGGTCTGAGCATGAGTTGCACCTCTGTTTCTTTACCTATGTCAAAACAAGAACATAAAAATTTCTGTATTTGGACTTCCTATAGCCCAGTTTCTTGTCTCCACCAACAATCAAATTTGGTTGCCTAAGGAGGAGTGTAAGAATAAGGCAAGCGTAAATGATTCTTCTCATTCCCAAATCACAAACAGCTGTGGGCGCTGTGTTTGTGTGTTAACAGCACCCCTCGACGGGGGTGATCACACCCCCTCCAGCATCCCTTCAAGCCCAGAGTGGGTTTTTCTCTGATTGTAAACTAGGACCTTGCGTATCTCAGTTATTCTTAAGCGGCCCCTACTGAAGGTACGTATTTTGCAGCTTCCCTGTGGGAATTTGTGATCAGAAAGCACATGGTCATCAGAAAACCCCTGTTTCACAAAGAGGATTTTGAAAGTATTTACACTGGAGATTCATAAAATTAATCTGGGCCTCATGCACATGTGAGAGGAAGCCTTCAGCTCCCCAGGCAGCATTTATGTACAACAGCTTGAGGAACTCCTGATCTTTATGGAAAAGTGTATCTAAACCCTGAGGATAAGAAAAACAACTTCAATTTCTTCACAGTCAGGTTTGGCCAGAAATATGTTGCTGCTTTGAGAGCCTGTGTTTATTTTTGCTTTTCTTGTGCATCAGACTCCTTTTCTTCCACTCTGTTTGTGGTACTGTTCTCTGTTTATGAAAACAGACTGGCTGAAGGAAAGGCAAAAACATCAATACTGGCATAGTTCCTAGCAGATACTGTTTATTTGCTGGAGAGCGCATTGTTTTGAACAGGTCCAATCCGTGTACCTTTTCTTGCTTTTTTTTTTAAATTGCATAGTTCAACTTCTTTTTTTCCACTTCTGAAACTTCAAAAATGTTCCAAGGAAGACATAGACATGTCCTAAATTTGCTCCTTTTCAGTTACCAGCAGTGGGATACCCTTGAGGTGTAATCCACAGACCTAACCTGATCCAGGTTCTGTTGCTGGCAGCCTATTGATCAAAACTGGTACGCTTTTATAGGAAACCTCCCATTAACTTGGCCAACATACAATATTCACAAATTGTTATAGAGCAGTACAAAGGCCAGAATGCATATGTTAGAATAACAGATTAAAGCCACTCGATTGTTTCAGTGAACTGTAATGTGCAGGTGCTGTGGGGCTTCATCAAATAGCATCTTGTTTCAGCAAGACTGCTTACAATGACACTCTGCTGCTCTCCAGTGCTAATACCAGTATAGAAAACTATACGTACCATTTTATAATAATAATTTTAAAAGATTCTTTCGATATGGACATCTCCAGGAAGATACAGAAATGTGATTATTTACCCTTGAATTCACAGGATTTGTTGAGTTGTAGTTCTCACCTGCCATCTTCAGGATTTATTATTTTTTTTTGAAGCTGTCATATCCTTCCCTTTGCTTCCCTTCTTCAAACTGAAAATTCAGCCTATTTAATCCCTCCTTGTTTGTAATGCAGGTGCTTTTTGTTCCTTAAATGCTTTAGTGGCCTTTTCTGTGGCGTTCTCTGAGTCCACTACATCCTCCTTCAGATACAGAGACCAGAACTGCACACAGTATTTAAAATGTGGATTCACAGTATTTTTATGTATCTGCAAAGTGACTCACTTTGCCCTCTTCTTAATGTCCTTGCTGATGCTGCTTGGTATTTGGGGGGATTTGGGGCTGCTGCTGCAGAATTGAGAGGATGGTTTCAGAGAAGAGACAGCGACTCATCATAACCACCAATTCCAAGTTAAGCATCATGTAGTCAGGGTTTCTGTTATTTTTCCCCATATTTGTTTGCACTGAAGCTCAGCTGCCACATTTTCACACTGTGTGCTCAGCTTTGAGATCCTTTTGGAGTTCAGCCAGTGTGTGACTACTCAAAAGAGTTTAGGATCTTCTGAAAAAGAGGTGAAAAACTAGAGGGTTTACTGTTTGCTCCTTTCTTCAGCTCATCGGTCATGACACAGAATAAAACCAGTCCTAGTGTCGATTTCTGGAGGATCCCAATCGCTGGGTCTTTTCCATCCTGAAAAGTGACCATTAAGTCCTTCCATTTGCTTCCTCTCCTTTAAGCAGCTTTCCATCTATAAAACATCATTTTATCTAATCCCATGGCAGCTTAATTTCTTTAATAGCCTTCAGTGTGGAAGCCTGTCAGAGGCTTTATGAAAATTCAAATATATCATGTCCAGTGAATCCCCTTTATCCGTCTGGTCCTTGACACTGTTGTAGAAATCCAGCAAATTGGTGAGACAGGATTTCCCTTTACAGAATTCACGCCAACTCTTTTCCAACAGACTGTGATTATCTCTGTGCTTAGTGATCTTATTATAGACCCTGCTATCTTACCCAGGGATGTAAGACTCTCTGGTTTGTATTTCCCAGCATCATCTCTAAAGCCGTTGTTTGTAGAAGGGAAACTCCCCATTTTTCCAGCACAATGGCTGTTTGTGATGATAGGTTACACGTCTTTGTTTTTAAATTCCACATTTGAGAGCTTTTGGATGAATGCTGTCTGGTTTTGGTGACTTCCTGACATCTAACTTGTTTATTTAGTCTAATACTTTCTGTCTGTTTACTTATTGATCTAGTTCCTTCTAGCGATCTGGTACAAAGAATGCAAAGGGTGTAGGAATCAAACATTTTCAGCAAGAAAGAATAATGCAAACAAATATTTGAGCTTCTCTTGCATGGGCTTATACTTTACCATGAGTGCTGCTCTTCACACCTTTGTCATCCAGCAGTCCCACCAGTGTCTTAGCTGGTTTACTGCTTTTGATGTATTCAAGAAAGTTAAAATTGTTAGAGCATCCTTTGCATTTTTCAAGTTCCTTTTTAGTCCTCTTAATTTTATGTTTACGTTTAGCATGAGTGGTTTTGTGGCTTTTCCTTATTTGGACAAGCTTTCCATTCCTCAAAGAGGAGAAGGTAGGAATATGGTGGTAGCCTCCTTCATTTTCCCATGGAGCCACACAGGTGAGTTTCAGATGCGCTCAGACTTTTTCTTCGCAGTGTTACACATCTTTTACACGGATTTCTAACACAAGTGTTTCTGTGGTTTGGTATTTAGAGGTTTTTTTAACAGATTCTAGGTTGCCTCCTTTGGGGCTGTTTCTTTCAGGGTGTTTTGACACTTTACCATTTTTTTCCCCCCCATTACATAGTTCCTTTAATGGTGTGTTTGTGTGCCTAATGGTGTGTTTGTGTGCCTAAAATTTCCTTCTCTACAATGCTGAAATTAATTGTACTGTGGTTGCAGAGCACTTCTCACTAACACTGTACACCACTCAAGACCACATCAGGAATGACATCTTTTCTTGCAGGTTTTGCAACTAGTTGCTCCAGGAAACAATCTTTATTTTTCCTCTCTTTCTTCACTCCCCAGCCTCCTCTCTACACCCCATCCTGATGGAAGCATCAATGCAGTTCAATAAAAGTAGCTGAAATCTCACACTCCTGCTACCAGTCCTGAACTTGCAGCATTCGGTCTGGCTTCACAGTTTCTGGCCACTATTATCAAACTTATCAGGAAGTAATTTAATATATCTATCTGTTATAGATTTTATTAGTGTCTGGGATTTCCATCCACAAGGATTTCATTGTGCTTCTGTCTCCTTATTATATAAAGCTATTCTACTTTATATAATCCTTCATGCACTCTTCCATTCCCTCACCTGTACATCTTATTCTAGCACTCCTATAAATCTGGTAGCCTGGTAAGGTTGCACACTCCTTCAAGGTCACCAGGATACCTGCCTTACAGGGGTAATCTCTTGGTGCCAATAATTCTGGTCTCCTGTCTTCATGTTTAGGCTTCTCATATTGGTACAGAGGCACTTCTGAGTTTTGCCCTCATGTTGTATTTTAGCCACGTCCACCTCATGTTATGTCAGTCTGAAGAGGTCGCTGTTCCTGACCTTTCACTTTCCCCAACTGCTAGTGGAAATGCTGTCTAAGACCTTTTCAGTTTTCATTGCCAGCACCTTAATAATGATTCAGATGCGTCCCATTTCTCTTGTCCCAAAAGGTCCCCCAGCTCCTAACGTGCTTATTCCTTATGCTGTGTCCTCATGGATGCACTGAGGCTCTGATCTCCACGTGCATCTCAGGCCTTGCCCAGGGGATTGGCAGTATTTCTGAATGCGCTATTCCTCACGTCTTAGGTTTGTCTCCTGGCTGCAAGCTTGAATTCAGCCTGCAGAACATCCCCTCATGCATCCCTACATCAGCAGTACCAGCAGGTACCAGTGCTGCCCGCTCCTCCGCTGCTCCCCAGGTTAACCCGTCTAAACAACCTTCGCTCAGCCTGGATGTTTGCTTTCCCGTCTGGTGCCATTTTGCTGTACCACTGCTTTATTTTGTTAGAGCAAGCCATGAAATAGTTTCCTGTCAGCTCAACTTGAGGTGATGGAAAGCGTGAAGCTGAGAAACAACGCAGCATTTACATTCATGTTTGTTTTGCCAATTGATTGTTAATTTGGTGTACAAAATAAATGAAAGCAGGGAGATAGGATTTCTTTCGTTGAGGAGATAATTTACGAACTGCTTTGGTAGCTGAACACTTAAGTCCAAGCTAATGAAAGTTTTAAAAGTAAAGAAATCATCTACATCTCAAATTGGAATGTCTTTGCTATTGAGGTTTTGCCTGTAAAACTATATACACCACAACATGCAGTGTTCTGTTACTGAAGAGATATGTTCTCACACGTTTGGAATACTAGTTGCTTAGAATAAATGTTATTCAGATTTCAGTTTCCTATGATATAACTTTCAATTTATCACAAACATGGAAATCTGCCAAAACAGGAGAGATTGGGGGCTCTTTAAGTGGACACACCTATGTCAGGCTTCAGTTTGTCCTTTCTTAATTTTGAAGGACTTTGGCAATAATTACGTTGCAGTAAAAGAGCCAATGTAGGAGGCTGAAATCTGAGCTACTTTATTGCTGTGGTATTTAAAGTTCATATAAAAATAGACTTCATTAGTAATTGCAAACTGGAGTATCTGTTTAAGTGTAACACTACTGTCGGAATTTCTTAAGGGGCAAGGCAAATAATTTGGAGTGGTGGAATGAACTTCTGTGGTAGTGTTAAGGGGAAGGTGGTCTGAAGCCATTTGTATGTCCCTTCTCAGTTACAGGTGTGTTTGTACTTTGGAGCTTGCTCTTCTTCCCTCATTTTCTCTAGGAATGCTGATAATTCGAAACAGAATTAATTGGCATTTGAAGGTGAGGAGCTGAAAACTGGTAGAATTTTGTGGAAGCTCCAGTGAGCAAAGCACCCTCCCAAAACATTCATTCGCAATTAAAAACTGGGTAGATCTGATTCCTTTCCAGGAGGCTGTTGCACCCCACTCATAAATCCTAATTCTGCATTGAATCCTTCAGTCCTGTGTTGGTGATTCCTATCCCACAGGAAGAGGGCCACAGTGTCACAGTTTAAGAACAAAAATGCTCAATCCACCTTATT
Organism: Tauraco erythrolophus; assembly: GCF_009769465.1. NCBI lineage: Eukaryota > Metazoa > Chordata > Aves > Musophagiformes > Musophagidae > Tauraco > Tauraco erythrolophus. The sequence goes on along the minus strand of NC_141466.1, from coordinate 46,199,120 downwards.
ATTTTCAGTTCCTTCCATCTGCTATGGTTGGTCACTAGAAGCATTAAAAACATTCTGCACTTGTATCTGTTATTTAGCCAGATAGAAAGCTTTATTAGGAAATTATCTCCCATATGAAAGTCAGTCCACTTGGCTCCCACACAAGTTGTTTGTGTTCATTTAACCCAAATCATACTTGGTTCTTGATTGACCAACACTGTCCCCAATATAATGTTTGATTGTAATGTTTGATTTGCACTTATATTTTGTCTTTTGAAGGAAAGTTCAAGCTTGCTTGTTCCTGCCGTTAATTATAACAAATTCTGGCAAGTTTAAGGATCTGAAAAGCCTGTCAGATGTTGGCCTTAAGGGCTCGTGTCCCCGAAGTTGGATGTAATTTGCACATAATAAATTGCTTCAATAAGATTTTGTTTCTTAGCTTAATTACATAAGTCTTTTGGGAGTTAAGCTAATGTGAAATTAAGGGTCATGGGACCACCACAAACCTTTAGAGGTTGTGGTGATAAAATCCAGCTGTTTCTTCTCAAAACCAACCTCTCAATATATTGTTCTTATCCACTGGTGCTCTTACGTGATCACAGTGACATTGTGCATCTTAAAAAAAAAAAAAAAAAAATTGATTAGTTGCATTAAACCCTAACATGAATTGGATAATTAAAGACTAGTCAGATTCCCTGCCTAGCTTGATTGCATGCATTACAGTGTCATCCGCAACTGTCCTGGATGCCTAGGTTTTGGATAAAACAGCCTTCAATTGATGGGTGGGAATCATGGTCCTCTCTAGGGCAGGACCTGCAGTTGCAGATGACACAGCCTTCGGCGAGGCTGTGCTACGTCTCAAACTGCAAGGGAGGGTAAGGCTGTGGTGAAGAGCACTGGGATTTACCAAGGTGGGAAGTTAAGACCAAGTTTTAGGATCTTCACATGCGGGGAATCAATTTAGACTGGTTGTAGAAGACCAGTGTAGGAAGTAGTAAGAATCAACTTGCATTGAAACTTAGGCATAAGGTAGAAAACCAGCAGCAATGCTTAGATATTTGTGGAGGGCTTTTTGCTTTCTAAGCAGATTTATAGAGTTGCTACATTTCAGCTTTGGTGGGAGAAGATGTTTCTTTTGAAATACTTATGTCTTATTCCTGTTTTGTTAAACAGAACTTATGATTGATAACAAACTCAGGTGCTGTCTTTAAATGACAAAATATCAATATTTTTTAAGCAGCATAACATTAGTTTTAAAAATACCATATAGCTATTAACAATGTTGTCTCATCTAACTTAGAATTGTATTTGGTTTATAATTTTCCTTAATAATTTATAACTGGGATTATAAATAACATCAGAAAAGAGTTGTTTGTTCCTATACAGAACAACCTATGTGCCATGAAGCCAAAGAAATATACACTATATGATGCACAGAATGTTTCAAATACCTTTTAAAGCTAGATCTTCAGCCCTAGCTGGATATGCATAGCAGAGGTGCTTTTTATAAGAGTCTAGTACAAAAAAGACTGTATCATCTGGCTTCCAGGCATTTGTTTTCTAGATACAGTTTTGCGTATTTTTAGAGTGTTCCACTTAATAAGTAATGCCACTCAAAAAGAGGATTTGTACATCAGTGAACATTATAAGCATTTAAGACATGGATAATACGTCTGTGATTTTAAAATACTAATAGTGTGCTTTTAGGTGCTCATGTAGTGAATGACCTTCATTTAGTGGCCTGGATAGTACCCTCAGAGAAACAGATCTGGAAAATACTTCCTTACCATTAAAAGCAAGAGGAAGAACCTGCTTTCAGATACATGAGCACTGATTTCTTTATGGTTAGTAAAAATTTTGCACATAAACCTGAAGACAATATCTATACCTACCGTCATTCTGGACCTCCAGGTACTTAACTTGCCTGCCATCTAATAGCTGTAGCTAGGAGATGGTTTTATGCAAAACTTTTTAGCAACAGTTGTGTTTGCTACCCTATAGCTAACAGGTGGACTTATTTCTGGTTAGAGCCCTGTATGGGGTTTCCATGGCAATGTTTTGGTAGTGGTGTGCGCTACAGGGGTGGCTTCTGTGAGAAACTGCTGGAAGCTTCCCCCATGTCTGACAGAGCCAATGCCAGCTGGCTCCAAGATGGATCCGCCACTGGACAAGGCCAAGCCTAAGCCCATCAACAACGGTGGTAGAGCCTCTGGGACAACAGATTTAAGAAGGGGAAGAAGTTCTTGCACAACAGCAACTGCAGCTGAAGAGAGGAGTGAGAACGCATGATAGAAACAACTCTGCAAGACACCAAGGTCAGTGAAGAAGGAGGGGGAGGAGGTGCTCCAGGCCCTGGAGCAGAGATTCCCCTGCAGGCCCTGGTGAATACTATGGTGAGGTAGGCTGTCCCTTGCAGCCCGTGGAGGTTGACAGTGGAGCAGAGATCCACCTGTGGAGGACCCCATACCAGAGCAGGTGGATGCATCCAAAGGAGGCTGTGACCCCTGGGAGGCCCGCACTGGAGCAGGCTTCTGGCAGGAGCTGTGGACCCATGGAGAGAGAAGCCCACACTGTAGCAGGTTTGCTGGCAGGACTTGTGACCCTGTGGGCGAGACACATGTGAAGCAGTTCGTGAAGAACTGCAGCCTGTGGGAAGGACTCGCGTCGGAGAAGTTCAAGTTCATAGAGGACGGTCTGCCATGGGAGGGACCCCACACTGGAGCAGGCTCCTGGCAGGACTTGTGGAATCATGGAGAGAGAGGAGCCCACGCTGGAGCGGGTTTGCTGACAGGACTTGTGACATTGTGGGAGACCCACACTGAAGCAGTCTGTTCCTGAAGGACTGCACCCCACGGAAGGGACCCACACTGGAGCAGTTAATGAAAACTGTAGCCTATGGGAAGGACTCATGTTAGAGAAGTTCGTGGAGTACTGTCTCCCATGGGAGGGACCCCACACTGGAGAGCAGGGGAAGAGTGTGAGGAGTCGTCTCCCTGAGGAGGAAGGAGCAGCAGAGGCAATGTGTGATGAACTGTCTGCAACCCCCATTCCCTATCCCCCTGCACTGCTTGAGCGGGGAGAAAGTAGAGAATTTGGAAGTAAAGTTAAGCCCAGGAAGAAGGGAGGGGTGGGGGGACAGTGTTCTAAGATTTAATTTTTATTTCTCATTACTCTACTCTGATTTAACTGGTAATAAATTAAACTAATTTCCCCAAGTTGAGTCCGTGTTACCTCTGACGATAATTGATGAGTGATCTCTCCTTGTCCTTATCTCGACCCATGAGCTTTTCGTTATATTTTCTATCCCCTGCCCAGCTGAGGAGGGGAGTGATAGAGCAGCTTTGGTGGGCACCTGAGGTCATGCACCTCAGCCATGTCCAGCTGACGGTGCATGGGCCGTGTTGCTCCCTTTACACTACGGTGTCGTTCAGTGAAGGGATCTCTCTGCCTGAGGACTAGACAAAAGTGCACAGAGCAGCTTACAGATTTCTGCATCAAAATGCTGTAAGACATTGCTGATCTCTTTATCTCTTCTCCTTCTCTCCCCCTCTACATGTATGGAAACACATTTTCATCAACAGGCTTTTAAAATTCTTCAAGGCAATTTCTGGTTTATGATAAGGATTGCTTTTACAGCAAAGTCCTTAAAAATAAATAATCCTGTAAAGAACAGCAAAAAATAGGGGGATATCTGCTTTGACAGACAATAATAAAGATGTACATGCAGTGACAATTATTTTGCACAGTCATTCCTCAAGATACCCCTAACAGTTATGGGTCAAAGTCTTCTGTACATCTGCACTGCTGTCCAGAAAACATCTACAACCTAAAGGGACCACCCAGTCTGTGTTACATTTGTTGCCCCTCTTTATTGTAGGAAGGCACTTCTGCAAAATGTACTTTTCAAAATATGAAGATCGTCCAAATTCCCAAGGACTTACATCCTCACATCATGCATCTCTTTGTACATGGATGCTACACGTACTGCAATACCCCTTGCTACTGATAAAGGCAAATGATTACTAATACACAAATACTGCTGGGTTTTTCATCCGATGTGCAGTATTTTTAACATTTGTTAGCTGTAAGAAATCCCACAAGGCTATTTGAGTAATGGAGTTTTGTTTGTAATTGGCTTAAGGCTTGCTTGCTCAATTTTTCTAGGGACAAATTAAGGAATTGGGGAGGAGGATTGCAATAGGGCTGTCTCGAGCTTTGTAACCCTGTATGACAGAGGGAAAATGAAGAGACACAAAATGGAAAGCAGCGGTTTGTTCCGAGTCTTTTGCCCTATTATACTTTTTAACTATAGGTTATTACTTATCCTCGAAATTATTTGGGAAATCACTATAATTGTGATTTTGTCGATGAGGGGCAAAAAAAAATTAGATTTTAAAAAGGACAAGAGCATTACTAACTTTAATTGAAATTGCAGGCTGGATAATTTTCCAACATCAAAGTTATTGCATCCCACACTACAGAATGAGTAGATTGCTGCTGAGGTAGAAGTGTAACATTTTCAAGCACAGCATTTTGCACTTAGCAGGGTGCATTTTAGGACAGTTTTTCCATGCTGCACATGATAATGGGCAACCATTGCAAAAGCATGTAGGCGAGATGGCTTCAAAGTTCAGTGAAGTGCTCGGGATCCAAGTGTAAAGAGGGGGGGCTTTTGAAAACCAAAGTTAAGCTTCCAAGGCACGTACAGCTATGAGGTAAGATTTTCAGCATATTTTACATTAATAAATGCCCTACAGTGTTTCTGTAACTTGGTTCTGTTGATTTGCTCTCTTTTTAGAGTTCCTTTGCAAGGAATGCCCAAGAGTTCATATTTTCATTGATCGAATTGAATTGAAAGACATTCCAGAAGAGCAGATGTATATGAGACGGTGGCTTCATGAACGTTTTGAAATAAAGGATAAGTGAGTAGAAATATGCAGAACTTTCTGTTTCAAGAAACTTTATTCCTTCTTTTATATTAACAGATAGACCCATGATTTCAGTGTTACCAGCAGTGCAAGCCATAGGGTGCTCTGAAGAGAAGTGATGTTGGTACTCCTGCACATATTTTGTGTAATACTCTTGTGTTTAAAGCTTTGGGAGTTTGGGATTCCCGGGTTTTAGACCTTCCTTAGACTGAAGAGCTGTGAATCCGTGTTTCAGGCAAGACTCATACTCATCTGAATACTTCCCATTTGTCTTCTGGAAGCTGAGACGTGTGCAGCCAGGAATGTGAGATGCCCAAGGAAGGCAAGCAAGCAAAAGGAGTTTGATTCTAGCCTGGTAATTAGTGTTAGAGTTGGAAAGGGGCAGGTATTCATCTAATCTCTTCTGCCAAAGTTGTTTATGCATCTTCCGTCAGACAGCGACTGGGTAAAAACACAGGTAACCCTGAGATCCCTACCTTCACTGGGGAGGTAGGTGAAGTAGAAGTTTCATCTGTCCGTCTTTGAATCGTGGCAGAACTGAAGTGCCTGGCTCCCTCCAGCATCTCCAGATAAGGTCACTAGTGAGCATATGCAACAGACCCTGGGGGCCCTTGTGCCTAAATGTGGGATTTAAGTATTATGTGAGAGACGATGGTTTAATTTGCCACGTCTGAAGTCCAGCTTAAGGGAGGAGAATCTGTTTACTTTCTAAATCCTTAATGCATTGTGTGAGAGAGAAATTTCCCTGGTTCTTCAGGTATGTTCTGCTTTAAAATTGTTCTACCAGTCTCATACTCCAGGGAAGTAAAAAACAGATTAATTTGTCCTCTGATCTTTCAATTCATGTAAAAGTTAACATGACTATGTAAACATGGCACTATTGCTGAAGTGTCTTAGAAGTTTAGGATCACCAAGTAATTTTTCTTTCCTTCACTCTTGAGAGGAAGAAAGTCTGAATTTCATTTTATAGACAAGGAACTGATACATAACATAAAAGGCTGTCTACTGTCCTTTAAGTAGTCTCTGGTGAAGATCAGCAAAACTGAACCCTGATCATCTGTCTCCTTGTAGACTCCTGTTGACCGGAACATCTTTCCTGGGACCAAAGCAGCCTGTCAGGAGAATTTAGAGATACTTAAAACCACAGAATTTTCAAATCCATTTATTACTGTTTTTCAAAAATAGGAAGAAAAAGGTTACTACTAAACCACTGGTGTAGCATTTTAATCTTGCACATTTGGCTTCCAAAATATTTAGTGTCTTGTGAGCCCTCGTTATTTGTTATTTTATTTTAGGAAGATAGATTTTTCCTCCCTTTTGTGTTCACTGATTGTTTGCTGTTTTGTCCTACGATATTGCCCGGTACTCTGGGCTTATCTGCTAAATGCTGAATGAAAAGGATTCTTTTCAGCTTTTATATTTAGTGTTAAAATAGGTCCCTAAGGAAAATCTGCCTTTATTGCTTACAAGGGTTCAGGTTGAGTACTCTGACATGCAACGTTACTTTGAATGCATCATATTCTTAAGGCATACTGTTTGTTCAAACTTGTCACAGGTGAGCTGCTATGTGTTGTGAAATAATTTGTTAAATAATATGTGATCAGAAGCAGTTATTGGATGAAAGTAAGTTGCTTAAAATTCCTTGCACTAATGCGTAACTTTGACCATCTCCTTTTGTCTGCTTGTAGGTTACTAATAGAGTTTTATGATGCAAAGGATTCTAAAAGAAGAAATAAGTTCCCTGGAAAAAGTGTTCATTCCAAACTAAGCCTCAAGAAAACTTTGCCATCTTTGCTGTTTTTAGGTGGCCTAACTGCTAGTATGCTTCTGACAGAATCTGGAAGGAAACTTTATGTAAAAACATGGATATATGGGACTTTAATTGGCTGCCTGTGGGTTAGCATTAAACCATAAGCAGATGTTAGTCTCCAATCAGTGAAATGTGCAGTCTTCTCTTGCACATTGCACCAGACTTTTTCCTGACTTTATAGTAAAAAAGTGTAAAAAAAGCCTTATTGATCGAACATTGGAAACAATAGAATTTGTGACTTAAGCCTCTGTGTGGTTGGTCTGGGGAAAATAAATGTAGATTTTCAAATTTGCTATTGATTTTTGCTGGAATAATGACAGATAAGCCAAGTCATATGATAAATTGCTTTCCCCGTGAACTAACATCCATCTCTGAAGTATGAGTTATGCGTAAGGATGTCTTAAGTGGACCTGTGAATGTATTTACAGAGACTAATTTAGGGTATATATTTATTCTTCTGATACTTATGTTGAATTTTTGTTACTCTGGTGCATTGCAGCAGCTCAGTTGCATCTATCCCAGCTGTACCGCAAATAAAAGAAAAACTTATTTTCTTTTTGGTTTTTTTTTTAATTTTGCTTTTCAGTTTTAGATAAATACTGTGTTCTTTAAAAGGGACTATGTAAGCTGGCAAACCATGAGGTGTTACCTGAAGCAGAATAAAATGTTCCTGAGAACTAAAGTTCATGGGGAAGAAGCTCTGTTTATCTAGTGCATGATTTTTTATTTCATTGCAGTATTAGCTGATTATTTTATATATGCAAAACATTAAATTTTACTAAGTGAACAGCTTATTTTGCGCACCCTGTGTTTATGCATAGAAGGAACGTGTGCAGTATAATGAAATGTTAAGTTTTTGTTTCTGACCTAACCAGACTGTAGCCTACCTTGTGTCTGTGTTGTCCCTAGCACCTCAAGAGTTTCAGCTGAGTTCACAGACCTTTCATGTGTACGTGCCATGAGCAGCAGTGAACGCTCAGAAGTTTCCTGTTACCTCACGATTTTCTGGAAGCAAACTCTGTCGTTTGGGTAATGCACAGAATTACTGTAACTTCAGGAGCACAAGGATATGGTAACAAGGAACCTTCAGATGTTCCCGCTAAATCCAAAGCATGTGCCTCTTCCTACTAATCTGATCTAGCCTGATGTTTCATAATCTGGCAGTCATCTCCATGCTGTAATATCACACTAGATTCTCAAATCATTCTAGGCGATGCAGACTGCAGCTGGATTGAAATTACAGGATTGATGTATATGATTTACACAATAGGCTAGTCGTGAAAGAAATGCATATCGTATCAGTATTTCACCTGCTTGAGAATATTCTTTAAAAAACAAAATCAACAAACCTTTACTACCAGAAAGTCTGCGATTCTCATGGCTGGTGTTCTTGTTGGGGAAGTGCTATTTCCTGATACCAAGGGAATAGTCTATATGTACAGCGATGGGGTAGGAAGGAGGATGTACTTTATCTTCGTCCTTTAGGGAATTGGACTCCCTATATCAAAATGAAAGAACTAGAGAATATTTTTATATCACACTTGCAAGCTTTAAATGTGCATCTCTTTTTAGCTTCAGTGTAATTTGTCTTGCATTAGAGTCCATCGTGAGTTAAATGTCTCTTAAAGTTGTAACTCGTTTTTTCCAGTTCCACCATTGCCAGTTAATTAAAGATACTGCTTTTACTGTGTGGGTTTTTTTTTTTTACAGAATTTTATAGAGTAATTACAGTTCCACCTTAAAATCAGTCAGTACAACTTTCAGTTTACAGTTCTGTGTCCTTCAATAATGGATTTTGTCACTGGAGTTATTTATATCAGTGATTGATTCAGGATATGTTGATGAACCATTTTAAAAACAATGACTGGGAACAATGTTGAAAAACAGTATTGTTATGAGGCTGTGAAACCAGAAAAAAAAAAAAAAAGCCATTTTATGTAACAGCCAAATGTGCTCACATGTAGTTCTTCCTATTCTCAGCTGACTGTTTCCAGTGGGTATAACCAGAAAGCAGTGTTCCTACGTTGGTGTGATTTTCAGTCATGAAATGAAATTTTGCTCTGACATGACTAAATTTCTTTGTAACAGCTAAGAATAACATCTTGTTATACATGAAAAATAAATGCAAACTGCTTAATTCATTTGTAGAAAAATAATTGCTTTTTCAGAGAGCCTAATTACCACAAAATATTGGATCTCTCTTGCTGTTTAAGTACCAGGAATATAATTGACACAGTACAACAAACAAACAGGATGTTTATTTTGAACCTTATTCTCTATGTTAATCTTAATTATTTTTGTTTCTTGCCATTAATTTATAAAGTTTTGAAACTGTAATTTACTGATGTATTTGGCATTGGGAGTATCACATGCTATTTCTAAATATGCACTGATATTAACTTGAAATATTTCTTCATTAAAATAAGAAGACCCAGTGCTCATTCAACTTTTCTGTCCTGTCTACTTGTTCAATTTTTTCCTCAGTTTTGTGCACTTTTAGCTTACAAAAAGGCTACAGGTGTGATTTTAAGTCCTTGGTGGAAGGATTTGTGTGAGAAACTGTCAACCAAAAGAAAACAACTTGTCTTTTTTTTTCTGTGCAGCTAAAATGTGTTAGAATCAATTTGTGCTTGTTCCAATGCAGCACACCACCGGGTCGGTTGGATCACCGTAGCTTTTTACCCATGACACCTGCAGCACTTGCTGCTTGTTGATAACTTTTGTTAATGTGCAATACCACAGCTCTGACCAGGAGTCGGACTCTACCGCACGATAGATCTTGCACAGACAACGCTGGCAGACAGGTTGGACAGACCCAGGGGCTGGGAAGAGGTATTGCAAACAATTATATGAAGTTTATCTCCGTAGCAAATGCCACTGAAGTTTTAGTGACATCTTAAATCTGAGAGGGACCTGTATGCTCAAAAGCTTATTTTTCCAGCTGCATCAGTGCACCTGATAAAAGTGATTTCCCTCCGTGCAAGTACTGCTCTGTTCGTATGCATGAACTACATGTAAGCCTTTTCTAGGCGGCAACAGCACCGCTGTGTGCTAGTTCCACAGTGGTGGTGGTGTGTTTACTTTTGTGGAAGGAATTGGGCTAGTAAGGAAGCATTAACTTAAATAACGGAGAACACTAAAAGTGAAGTGAGACAGAAAACTAAAGCACTGAGTGATGCTACAGTGAAGAAATGACTGAGGAGGAGGTGTGAGGGGCTCTAACTCGCTCCTCTGAAGTATTTGCCTCGTGTAATACTTGGGTTTTCTCCCTTCAGTAGAATGTAGCATACATGTAAAACTGTTTTTTTAGTACTTAAAAATCAGCCCCGATTAGTTTGGCATTTTAGCATGCATAGAGTACATATACTTACTCTGGGGGAGAGAGAGGTAACTATTTTATGATTGGATAATGAAGGGGACCAGGAGCAGGGTTGAGATTTTTGGCTTAGTGTTAAAATGAAGAGACTTCTCCCCCACCACCTCAAAAAAAAAAAGCCCACTTTTAATGGCAGAAATTTCAAGCCAGCCCAGAAAGGCAATGGAAAATCAGTTAATAGATTCAAGATCTTGGGACCTGCTGTATAAAGGCTTTTCCTTTGTAACTATGGAAACCACAGTTTGGTCCTCTCCTGCAGTTCTAGGTCACTTTTTAGCAGAGTGGCTCTGATGACGAGGCTTGAAGTCAGCACGATGGGATTTCTCTTGTCTTTGTTTTCATGTTCTTGCCTGTCTCATCAGTTTGGAGCTCTGTGGTCCCAGAGAAGCATGTTGCACAATTTGCTAAGCATAAGACAAAGAAAAAAAAAAATTAAGTTAGTATAATGGCAAAAGTCACACAACTAAAACAAAACACAAAGCAAGTCCACAGAAGGAAAAGAGCGATAATCTAATACAAAAAAAAAGATTAGAAACATCAGCTCCCGTCAGGCATGACCACATCTGATTGATTCCAGGGGAGACCTGTTCTATGTGGGGGCACCGATTTCCCTGTCAGCGTGGTGAGTATTTCTCCTGCCTGTCCTCTTTCAGTCCCAGATTTGCACCCCTACCCTGGACTGACCAGTCTGTTATTTCTGTAACGAGGACTTCCTCATCGCTTTTCAGACTGGCGTGAATCTCAGGTTTCCTCCGTTCTCCTCCTAGACCCAAAGAATTTCCCTGTTTGTATTCAGCCAAATAAACTGGTATGATATGGTGCTGCTGGAGCGGGTCCAGAGGAGGGCCACGAAGATGATCCAAGGGCTGGAACACCTCTGCTATGAAGACAGACTGAGAGAGTTGGGGCTGTTCAGCCTGAAGAAGAGAAGGCTCTGGGGTGATCTCATAGCAGCCTTCCAGTACCTAAAGGGAGCCTACAGGAAAGCTGGGGAGGGACTTTTTACAAGGGCCTGTAGTGATAGGACAAGGGGCAATGGCCTTAAACTGAAAGAGGGGAGATTTAGATTAGATATAAGGAAGAAATTTTTTACTCAGAGGGTGGTGAGGCACTGGAACAGGTTGCCCAGAGAAGTTGTAGATGCCCCATCCCTGGCAGTGTTCCAGGCCAGGTTGGATGAGGCTTTGGGCAACCTGGTGTAGTGGAGGGTTTCCCTGCCCATGTCAGGGGGGTTGGAGCTAGATGATCTTTGAGGTCCCTTCCAACTCTAACCATTCTATGATTCTATGATTCTTTTAAACTGCTGACAGACAGACCACTGACGCCCACCTCCTTCAAGCTACGTTCTCCTTTTGAGGACTGGCATTCGGTGGGCAAATGTGAGTGGAGAGGCTGGAGTCTGTTGCTGGTGGGCTGGAAGGAGACGTTGCTGTTGAGAGAGGGGTTCTTGGTAAGTCTGTGTTGAACATCAGAGACAGATTTCCATCCCACCTCTGCGGATCGTGCTCTTAACCACTGACGGACAGTTTGCACAGCTGTAAGGGAACGTGGAGACTAGGCACTACCCTGAAAAATGATTATTTCCTGGGTCGCATTTGTAACGTGAAAACTTCCTTAGTTATGCTTGTACGAACTGTTTCACAGCCATTGTGTCTCCCTTAGGTCTTGTGTGGGAACTCAGTTTTCGAGGGACGTTTTGATGCCTCTGTCTGCATTCCCTGCGTGACTAATTCGAAGCAGAGCCATTTCAACCTGTTTGCCAGATCGACCCAAAGATGCGACAGAGGACGCAGATGTTTAAGGGCAGAAGTGGCTGTCAGTCATCTGGCTGTGCAGCAGCAGCCGGAGCTGCTGGTCTGAGCCACTGGGCTTCCCACAAAGCCTCCATGGTAAAGAGGCCCCTCAAATCCCAGTCCCACCACCACAGACTGAGACAAGAATCACCCAGGGTTGCAAGTGCAAGGGGTTTTGGAGATAGGTAGATCCTAAAACTCACTTGGCTTGTTTGCAGAGTATCCAGGACCTGGTGTTCTCTCCAGAGGGTCCTTCTGAAAGGTGGGCTGGGACTCATTCATGCTTTGAAGCATGGACAGGTTAGGAGTTGGAGGTTGATACTTACTTCAGGGAATCAAAGCCCAGTCACTGGAACGAGAAGTGGGACATACAGTCTCAACATCTCTTGGCCCGAGGAAGACCAGAGCTTGAGTGCTCTGGCAAAGACTGGAAAAGATTTCAAGATTTGTAGTGTCAGCATGACTGTGACCAGTGAAAAAGGCGTTGGCTGGGTATGTGGATGTCTGCCTTCAGCTTCAGTCCTGGAGCATTTCTGCACCCAAAAATGAACCGCATAGAAAGAAGATGGAACCTGAGATCACCCTGCACATTCACTCCAGTGTGCCCACCATTACAGCTTCCAGACTGTGGTTACTATATCATAGAATCGTAGAATGGTTTGGGTTGGAAGGGATCTCAAAGACCATCTAGTTCCAACCTCCCTGCCATGGACAGGGACACCTTCCACTAGATCAGGTGGCTGGAAGTCTCATCCAACCTGGCCTTGAACACTGCCAGGGATGGGGCAGCCACTGCTCCTCTGGGAAACCTGTTCCTCACCACCCTCAGAGTGAAGAATTTCTTCCTTAGATCTAATCTAAATCTACTCTCTCTCAGTTTAAAGTGATTATCCTTCTCCTATCACTCCATGCCCTTGTCAAAAGTCCCTCTCCAGCTTTCCTGTAGGCTCCCTTTAGGTATTGGAAGGCTGCTAGAAGGTCTCCTTGGAGCCTTCTCTTCTCCAGGCTGAACAGCCTCAACTCTCTCAGCCTGTCTTCATAGGATAGGTGCTCCAGCCCTTGGATCATTTTTGTGGCCCTCCTCTGGACCTGTTCCAACATGTCCATGTCCTTCTTATGAGGAAATATTAATATGAGGAACATGGGGAAAAGTTTTACTCTAAAAGTGCTATCTTTTCGAGGAAAATATATCGCCCTGGAACATCACGGGCGATAGCAGACCTTGTCGCCACTGTGCCTCTTGAGGTCCCACACTCTCGGCACCAAGACCTTCCTTCCCCATCTTTTTCAGAGACACCCACGAACACTGAAACTGCCAAAGCAATTTTGAATTTCTGGATGCAGCCAGCCCCTGGCCTTACTCCGCTGTGCAACTATTTCATCCAGTTGGGACCACAGGTGAAACCGAGCCAGAGAGAATTTAATTTGCAGTTGGCCAATATGGGACAGTTAACACTGTAATGATCCCCAAAAATATCAACTGCTGTACAACATCGTTAGACAAAATAAAAGAATTCGCAGAGTTCTCAAGGCTGAAACTTGAACTGGAGCTATTAAGCTCCAGTTAAATTACTTTTCAGGCTGTATGTATAACAGTCCTAGTTAAGGTTTTCACATACGGTTAAGCAGGCATTTACATCTCCTGTAGTCTAACATTGCACTTCTAGCAGAAACATTATAGGTCCAGAAAATGACATTGCCTTTATGTTTGCATCCAAGTCTTTTGAAGTCCTGTGTGATAAAGAGAATATAAAAATTTGCCTCTAATCTATGTGATCTGTGAGCATTTTTTAGTTTCAATAAACTAAGAAGTCTTTGCTTCTTGTCAGACAAGGTGTTAAAAAATAGTTGGTTTGACATCAAGGTGCTTTAATAAATTCTGTTGACCACAAGGAATTGCCTTAGTATGGTCACATGCTGACAAATGTTGAAAAGAATTTTTTAAAAACACTTTTTTTTTTTTATAGCCAGAGAGGATAAATTAAAATGCAGAATTACTTCTTTCTGGAACTACACACCTGTAGATAGGACTCGATTGCAGTCAAAGGCCCACCTGCTTTTCTAACAAGAGAGGAATAAATACAGGTGAGCAGTGTAACCCACACTGCTGTTTAAAAGGACAGAAAAGTAGAAGTTGCTGAAGAAATGGTGGGTTTACTGTCCAGAATAGGAAAGGTATTCCAAATAGCTGACAAATAATTTTGCATAGCTAATAATACTCCTGCCAGCACAGGATCCGGAATTGTTTTCTATGTTTAAACAGTAATAAGGGGCTGTGTGTCCATGTCCTGATGCTGTCTGCTGTATTCCTCTTCTGTGACAAGATGACGAGAGATTCACGAAGTCGCAACACTTAAAGCGCATCCCCTTTTGCACCGCAGGGCTGGAAATGCCAAGCGGCCGCTGTCGCTAGCTGGTCCTCCCTTCGGAAAACCGGCTGATGCTTTCGGAGCCGGTTTAAAACTAACAATGATTCTTGGCAGTTCAGCGTGTATAAAAGCAAAGGTGTGAGCAGGGACACGTCCCGAATGCTGGTCACAGTGATAAAAACCAAGTGATCCGTAGACAAGCCCTGCAGAAGGTGGGAATGGGAACTCAAGCTGAACGGTGGAGCCCCAGTCACGGTGAGTTGACAAAGCCCCTGTTTGAAGAGGGAATCTCGGAGCAAGCAGTGGGCACCGGCAGCACCGCTGGGTTTACACAGCGTGCACGGCAGCGGCAGCGTCTCCGGGGGCCAGACCAGGCTCAGTAATAGAGACTTCCCATTCTTTCTTTTTTTTTTTTTTTTTTTTTGAAGTAGGATAAATTTGAAGCTTTAGAAGAAAAACTTTCTTCAAATTTTATGACATCCTGGAAAGGAAGGAGTGCTCCCAAGCCCTCAAAGTTTGGGGTAACTTTGATATCAAATGATACCATAGAATAATTGGGTAAGGGTCTGCCAGGCTGCAGGTTCTCACCTCTCCCTTCACTCTTCCTCAGCTCAAACCAAATTCTTCCGCCCACATCTCTTACCCCTTAGATACCCAACTTAGATTAAGCCCAGCTTGCAGAAGAATTTAGGACTTGAATCTGCTGTAGCAGGCAACAGTAGCATACAAAATACATCCATGCACCACTGTACAACAGTCTCCTGATAGAGCAAATGTACTTCTTGGATTGAATAATCAGGAAGTACTTCTAGGCTCTGGTTTTATGTTTGTAATATGATGGTAATGCCCTTCTCTGCTTTTTGGGGAGGGGTGAGGGGGGCAGCGGGCAGTGTTCAACAAGCGTTTCACTTTGGTTTGTGAAGTCTTGGACCTTTTTTTATAACATTCACCATGACGGTATCAGGAGGAAACGCGTAATTCTGTCTTCACAACCAGGTTTATTGAACGTACAGTCAGTAAGGTAAGAGAAGGCCTGAGTGAGCTCAAGCGTTCCTAAGTGAGCTCAGAGTAACATGCAAAGAGAGGCTCAAACGAGATCCCACACATCCTTTTTCCCCGTTGCCTTTCCAGACTCCGCACTTCGCCGTTCCCCAGTCTCCTCTCCGTCCCCAATGCACTTCGGGTCCCTCCAGCTCTCTGCCAGGGTTCATTTTGTCAGCTCCAAATTTACTTTTCCAAACTATCTTCCCCTCTTGCACGTCTCATCTCCTCCGAATTCAGTTCAGCTGGCATCCTTCATGTAGCCTGGAAACAAACAGGTGGAAAAAAAATTATGCTTTCAACTCCGAGTATCTGGATTTAGAGCTGCTCTGGCCTGAAGCAGTTAGGAATCGCAACTGCTAGGGAAGTCCTGCTCCAGGCCCTGGAGCATGTCCCATGCTCACGAACTCACCAGAGAATGAAGCCTGGAAGCTCTCGCTGGCCTCTGGTGAGCACGCGTGAACTACAGCTGGCTTGGGTTTTTTCCAAAGCCTTATGAATTGGCCAAATTGAGACAGACTTTTCACTGAGATTACATAAAGTCCATGTCAGCAGTAAGGTTATTTTCTTTGTCCAGTTCCACGTCCCTCTTTCAATAAAAAAAGCACCACAACTTTTTGAAGAAGATCAACAGAGTATAGGCAGGAGGATGTGGGCTTTTGTTTGTCTTAAACCTGGCCATGCTTAAGTTAAGGAAAATGGATGCTCTCAGAAATGTGCAACTGTTTTGGCTGAAAACTTTGAAGAAAACCCAGCCTTCGACACACACCTGGTAAGGAAAGCTTTGGTGTAAATATCTGCTGATTGGGCAAAGGTATGTGCAAATAAACGCAGGATCCAGATAGCAAGATGCATTGGGCAGTCCTAGCTATAGGTTGCACTACCAGCCACGTAACTTGCATTTTTTCTCCCTCAACCTTGAACTCTGAGAAAATCTGAACAAGGATCGATGTGGATTTGGTTGTGGTTTGGACCAGCTACGGCTCAGTCTTTCTTTTTAAATGAGTCTCTTCAGTGAGTCCATTTTATGGCTCTACATATCTCAGATTTTGCTTTCTGTGCAATGAAGTTTGGCTACTTGCGCCAAGCCTGATAATGTGCCAAGACAGCTTGGCTATGTAAGTGAGGTTATGAAGGTTTAACTAAACCAAAGGGCTGAAGCAGAGAGTAGCTAAGTCATGCAGAGAGTATCGAAGCATTTTCCTTCCTCATGTAAGCAAATATTGTATTTTGTCCTCTGAGTATTAATTTCTAACAGCTGTTCCTGAGTATACCTTCATCATCCAGCACTGATGTGTCTCTGAAGCGGTGCACAGAATTGGTCTTGCAACCCAGGTGAGGTCAGTGTTGATATAACCAAACCAGCCATCTGGTATGACTGACTTCTGCCTGGAGGAAGTTTGATAGTTTGATTATAAAATGCGTTAGAAACACGAGACTTAAGGCAGGAGGAGGAGAACGCAGACCTTAATTAAAAAGAAAAGATACTTCTGTCATTAAGGTCCTACAAGGCCCTGCCCATGGGTCGGGGCAATCCCAAGCACAAGTACAGGCTGAGCGGAGAATGGATTGAGAGCAACCCTGAGGAAAAGGACTTGGGAGTGCTGGTGGATGAGAAGCTCAACAGGAGCCGGCAATGTGCACTGGCAGCTCAGAAAGCCAACCGTATCCTGGGCTGCATCCAAAGAAGCGTGGCCAGCAGGTCAAGGGAGGTGATTCTGCCCCTCTGCTCTTGTGACACCGCGCCTGGAATACTGCATTCAGCTCTGGAGTCCCCAACACAAGAAAGACATGGAGCTCCTGGACTGGATCCAGAGGAGGGCCACGAAGATGATCCAAGGGCTGGAGCACCTCTGCTATGAAGACAGGCTGGGAGAGTTGGGACTGTTCAGCCTGGAGAAGAGAAGGCTCCGGGGTGATCTTATTGCAGCCTTCCAGTACTTAAACAGGGCCTACAGGAAAGCTGGAGAGGGACTTTATACAAGGGTTTGTAGTGATAGGACAAGGGGCAATGGCTTTAAACTGAAAGGGGGAGATTTAGATTATATCTGTTGATTAGAGTTGTGGATGCCTCGTCCCTGGAGGCATTCAAGGCCAGGGCGGATGAGGCTTTGAGCAACCTGGTGTAGTGGAGGGTGTCCCTGCCCATGGCAGGGGGGTTGGAACTAGACCATCTTTAAGGTCCCTTCCAACCCTAACCATTCTGTGATTCTCAAGAGGTCCCTGCAGCACACAGTTCCTCAGTCACACAGTATGTCAGTACTACGTATTCAGCAATAGCCACATAGCTCGTATGTTCAGGCTCATGGGGCTCCTATTTGTGGTTTCAGCATGCCCTGTAGCCCCCAAGGCAAGCAGCTGGCCTGCCATAGCAGCTGGAGTGTGCGTCTTTATTCTGTACGAGGCAGGGCTGGTGGACCCCAGCGCTCTGCCCAGACCCACGTCCTTCTCTTTTCTGAATCAAAGAGCTCCTCTTACACCACCTGCCATCTAAGTGGCTCTGTTGAGTTTGCAGAGGAGCAGAGCCAAGGCACAGCTTCACACAAACAGCAAAGGTCTCAGTCAGGAGGCAGCAAGTATGAACCCAGAGGCTTGTCCAGTGCTTGTTAGGACCTAATTTGTTCGCAACAGCAGCAGCTCAGCCAACATCTTGGATTAAACCTCAGGATTTGAGCCCAGCTGACACATGCAGTATGGATGTTGTACTACAGGTTGCGCAGCACGAGCCTCCCCTTGCTGATGTCCACTCCCAAGGGGCTCGGCCAGCACCATCTTGTGGGTTTCCCTCCCCCCTTCCCTCTGCTGTGGGAAACCTGCCTTCGTGTCACTTCTGAAGCCATCACTAACCAGGCTGCAGCGATGAGCACTGGGGTACCAGCTACATTTCCCTGTGCAAATGAACTCAAACTCAACTGTCCTCTCAGCAAGCCACTCACGGTCACCAGTGGGTGACAGCCTGGCCCTGCAAGCTCAGCCTCCTCTGGAGGCAGGAGCCTGGGGCTGGACGTGCTGTCTGAGCTTACTCTCTGTCCCCTGGAGCCCTGCAGTGATCTGGGCTACCTGGGGTTTTGAAACATTTCACACTGAGTCCTTACGGAGGTGAAGCTCCTATGTCATGCTGCCCTGAAGGACTGGAAGAGATGTTACAGTTCATAAGCCAAGGGGTTCAAGTTATAAGGATAAGAGTCGTAAGGGGGTATTCATTATTTGGCAACAAGTACATGCCAATGCTAAGCACCTTCTAGGATTGCAGCAGTGCATCCGGTGGCATCTGCCTGTGGGACTCCAGCCAGCGTGCATGGCACAGCAGGGCACAGCAGGGCACACTGACATATGGGGCACTGCACGTGTGTCTGGGCATAAGGACTGCCCAATGATTCTGCCCCTCTACTCTGCTCTCGTGAGACCCCACCTGCCGTACTGCATTCAGCTCTGGAGTCCCCAACATAAGAAGGACATGGAGCTGCTGGAGCAGGTCCAGAGGAGGGCCACAAAGATGATCTGAGGGCTGGAGCACCTCTGCTATGAAGACAGGCTGAGAGAGTTGGAGTTGTTCAGCCTGGAGAAGAGAATGCTCTGGGGAGACCTTCTAGCAACCTTCCTGTACCTAAAGGGGGCCTACAGGAAAGCTGGAGAGGGACTTTTTACAAGGGCAAGGAGTGATACAACAAGGGGCAATGGCTTTAAACTGAAAGAGAGTAGATTTAGATTAGATATAACGAAGAAAGTTTTTACAATGAGGGTGGTGAAACACTGGAACAGGTTCCTCAGAGGAGTTATGGATGCCTCATCCCTGGAGATGTTCAAGGCCAGATTGGCTGAGGCTTTGAGCCACCTGATCTATTGGAAGGTGTCCCTGCCCATGGCAGAGGGGTTGGAACTAGATGATCTTTAAGGTCCCTTCCAACTCAAACCTTTCTATGATTCTGTGACTGTGTTTTGTTCTTTTCATTCTTCCATGTTTTCCCATGTTAAATTGCAAATGGGACATAGCAGTTTCCATTGCAGTGAAAAAGTCAACCCCAGATCTTTCTGCGAGGTTTATAATGGAGCTTCAAACCCGAGTCGTCTTGCCTGCACAACTTTTGTAACACGCTGGCTGCTCTCAGGTAGTCAACGCATATTTCTTCAAGACAGAAATTCTCTAAGGAGTCCTGTGCCAGGGCGTGGGGGAGCCTGGGCTGCCAGACAGGCTCCCTTTGCCTGCCCTTTGGAGATAATCCTGCTTTGCCCCCAACAAGCCCCAGGTGTAAGCACTGTCGAGAGTTGTCATCTTTTCTTCCCCGCGTGGTGTGAGAACAGGGGGTGTGTGCAAAACACGGCTGGAAGGGGCCTCTGCCTCGAACCCCGAGCGCTGGAGGCAGGGACTGGCAGAACTGGTAACAGGGGTAACTACGGAGGATGAATCTGAACATCCAGCGTAGGGACTGTAACATAAAAGGTAAAGGAGCCAGAAGGAGAGGAAATTGCCAGCATTTGTGAGTGCCCAGCATAAATCTGTCACTCCGGTATGGTTTTGCTAAGGGAGGGAAAGGGAAGCCGGCGCGATGCTCCGGCACGGGCCCAGCGCTAACATTTACCACCACCTCGTGGTGAGCCAGAAGATACCAGCTCTTTGCTGTTCCCGCTTCTTCGCTAACGGCAAGGGGAAGGGGCTGTGAGCTGATCCTCACGTTTTACAGTCAGTGCGGTCCCTGGTCGCCCCTGGCACAGAGGAGATGCCGGGAACTCACTGAACGGGATTGACCAAGGGCGAGGGAAGTGTCACCAGGTTCATTCCCTGGAGATCACAGGCAACGTGCAACATGTGCCCAGGACAAAGTCTATCCAACAGACCTGTGCTCATCTACACTCATCAGGCTCACAAAACTTTAGTAAAAGACCTGCTTTCCCAAGGAGCCCTCAGTGCCAAGCAGTGGTGCAAGAGGACATGATGCTTCTCCTCCAGCACTCACATAAATGCAGTAGGTTTGGAAGGAGGAAAGAGGTGACCTCCCTACTCCTTCTCCTGCGGGATGGTAAAAATACATGAAACCAGCAGTGGTAGCAAGTCAGGTTCACAGTGAAAGAAATTATGGAAACCAGTTTAGAAAACAGAATTTCATGGGAGGACAGAGGAGGAAGAGGGCTGCCAAAACGACAGGGAAGATTTATGATTTCCTACTGAAAATATGTGGAGCAGTTTTGAGCTGCGTTTTAACTGTTTTCAGAAACCAGGGACACAGAAACAAGCCTTAGTGCACCATGCTTTATTTAGGAGACTTTCTCAACGCACAGTGGACTAATATCTACATTTGAGATTCTCCCCAGCCTGATAATAAATCAGAAAAGGTTTCAGGGGGTATGTTGCAGGGGTTAGTGAGCTGCAATCTGAACCGGACAGGAGCCGAGGATTAAGGCGATGCAAACCCAGTGATGCTTACTGAGAGCCCTTGGAAAACAAAACAAGTATCTAAATGAATCTTCATCTCATGAGCTGGGTATTTCACATCTGGTTTACCCATATAGAGCCTAGTTAGCTAGACCTTAGGTTCAATGTATTGTGGCCAGCGGGAATAAACGACCTTTTTTTTCCCCCCTCCATCTCCTACTTTGCAGCAAAACCAGGGAGAGGACAAGAGATCCCCGTGCTCTGACTTTCATCTCCTCCAGAAAGAAATAACGGTTTTCTCCTCCCATTTTTTGAGGGATCCCTAGTGTGGACTGTTTTGCCTGTGGATCCTGTGCCAAGCTCCCTGAATTCCTTTGCTCGCTTCTTGGCTGTCTCAGCTAGAAAGAGGGCGTCTGATTTAAATGTGTGGGTGGTGATCAGCAGGCCTGTAAGCTACATCTGAGCAGACAAAACATCTTGAGACATCCACAATATACAGAGCTACAGCTGACCTGGACTCCCTTATAGGCTCCCAAAGGAGCCCAGACCCTTTTACTTCTCCACACCATCACTCAGGAATTAAACACATGTCCAGTGTTTCCTTCACCTGAACAATTTTAGGCATTGATTCCAGGACCAAATGAAGCAGAGCCCAGCCTCATTTGTTACATTGACTATATGTCTGCTGGCTACAAGGAGAGCATAGCCTGGGCAGCTCAGTCCATGTGGGCAGTTGCCTACCTCGAGCTGGGTGGACACTGGCCCTTGTCCCTCTGCCTCCAGCCAGGGACAGGAGACGTCTCTGGGCCTGTGGTCCAGGAAGGGGCTGTGGGGTCCTGAGCAGAGGGGTCACCTCCCATCCACCCACTCTCTGCTCCTGGCCTGGGGTACAGAGGCTGACATGGGCCTGCCACCCTCCTGGGGGCTGTTAAAGACAACAGCTGAGCTGCCAAAGCACCTGTGATGTGTGCATGGTTTGGCGTCTGTGTCTTGGCATCCTCACATAGGGTATCCCACCCTCCTCCTTTTTGGGGATGGATATGAGGAGAGCTTTGCTCTCGCATAGGGTCTGCTTTCTCTGCTCTTTGTTTTCTTGATAGCCAGCTGATAACAGAGCTACTTGCGTCGTACTGTGGAGAACGACATAAGCTGAGTTACATTTAGCAATGTTCCCATATAAAAGATAGGTCTTGTTAGGCAAGGTTTGATGTACTTCGTCTAGTGAAGTACACGGCTAAATGCCATGCTCTCGTCCAGAAACTTCTATTGCCCAAGCAAACAGGAAGACTGGGAAGTGTAATTATGTGCCTGCTTTTAGAAGGAAAAATCTAAACCACGGTTAGATCTATTTCTACTGTATTTTAGACACTCCTAAAATGCATTTTAGGGCAGTCAGTGCTACACTTACGGGATGATAAAGAAAAACATCCCAAAGCTTACCACCATTACCCAAGCTGAAAGCTCTGCAGAGCGAGACGGCTAGGGCCGAGGACTCGGCACAGTGTTCAGCTGGGGCATGTTGTTCCCCTTGAGTTCCAAGTAAATTACTCCTATCCAGTTTTCAACAAACTTGCAGTAAACCTTTGAGTCCCTGGACTGTTATAATTTCTCCTCTCAGGCAAGATCACTTTCTCTGTGGTGTTAATGATCTCTTAAGCATTCCTGTTGTTTAACTTTCCATGCAGAGTGATGCATAATGAGAGGGAGGCTGTATTATATAACATTATAATACCATTTCTCAAACTGATATAATGAAATACTTGCAGCAGAGCCAGAATGTCCAAGGCATCCTGGTGTGTACTCAACAACACCCCACAGGCAGCTATGCGTATTTCTATCTGTGCAGCCCATGTCAAAGAAAACTGAAGAGCAGAAAATTGAGGAATTTGTCTAGTCTCACAGTGGAGGACTGGGCACTATGACAGAGCTGGGTTTATTTGTAGAGCACCTTGGGGCCTGTCTTCTCAATTGAACTGTGGAGGGACAGACAAACAGGAATCGCCTCTCTAAAAACAGGAATCATCACTTCGACACTCGCCGATACGCTTACTGCAACCTAGTCTCCCTTACCTCCACACTGTATCCCTTATCTTCAGGATCTAACATGCTTTTCTCCTCACAGAGAACATAACTTATATTGCCAAAAGCTCAGTTTATATTTAGTCATTATTAAAAGCCGGGGAAAGTAAATAAAAAACACTATTGGCTCTGAGAAGCTTTCTGCTCTGCAGGCAATCAGATGAGATGACCTTGAGAGCTCCTCCATTGCTGGTTGCTGTGGTAATCACTGCTGCTGAGAAAATGAGCCTGAAGAGAATGAATTCAGCACACGATTTCATTACATTTTTCTATACTTGTTTTTTTAATGAAAAAGCCTCCCACACTCTCAGCTTTCAACTTTGTTTCTCTGTTGTTCAGGTGTCCTAAAGGTTTTGCTCTCCTCACTTCATGCTGTCTTCCCCGTTCTTGTTCCTTTCCTTGTGGTTTCTAGATTGTTATTCTCTTAGCCAGACACACTGTCTAGTTCTTTGTGTGCTGTTTTCCTGTATCCTTGCTACTTCTGTTACTTTATCTTCCCCCTTCTCTCTATCTTTTACCTTTCTTCACTTTAGGGTACTTTTTTTCCCCATCTGTTTTTGCCTTGTGCTTTTTTGTATCCTGGCTTACATACTGTTAATTTGCTCTGGTTCTTTATTTTTGCATGTAAAACCCATTGCATTTCTTTGATCATCTCTGGTACAGTCTCACTATCACTTACAATACATTGACTTCATTGATTTCACAGGCATCAGAAAATATAAGAAGATAATCCAATCTGGGAGAGATCAGGACCCACGTACCACAGAGTGGCAAAATGAGGAAGGGAAAGCCTATGATAACTCTTAAGCTAAATGCTCATGTGTTGCAAAGGGAAAACTCTGCGAGGTGTATGGATTTGCTAGGCCCAGGAGCAGCAGGAGACCTACTGGCACTACTATGATATGCAGGCTGGGCACGCCACAAACTCACTTGAGCTTTCCAGAGCCAAACAAATAAGGGGTCAGCTCCCCTGTGTGACTTTCCGGTTTCCTCATGGAAGAGCAATGTATTCCTCCACTTGCCACAGTCCCACATTAGATATTAGGAGTGAATTTGGGGCTACAGATGTCTGGGGAAACTCACATTATACAACCTGCATTTGTATTCCCTTTTCCCCCATGGCCAACGACAGAGAGCTCTTCTTCTTCCCATGTTATCTGTCTCTGAGCTATGAAACATAATGAACATCTGTCCCTTTGTTCCAAGAATCTGCTGATGAAACTCGTTAAAGACAGAGAAGTATTGGGATTAGGGAGACAATTTCTGTGTATGAAAACAGCACTATCAGTCCAATGCCTAGCATGAGGCATTTACATGGTGCAGCAGCGTCTCATGTTGCCTTAGTTTATTCCCTGGCTTGTAGTTGGGTCAGCAGGACAGGGGCTTAATTGCCAGACTGTGCAAAAGAAAACGTGAGAGCAAAATTAAAGGACCAGACCTAATAGCCATGAGCCTCTGAGCCAGGCTGTCAGTTATTTCAATCACCTTCCTGATGACTGAGCTCGCGGGGCTGGTAATGCTGCTCGCGGCGTGACTGCAAACAGGGGAAGGCTTCCTAAGAGCAGTTCATTAGTATGCATTCATAAAAAAATTCATCTAATCCATCCTTATTCAGTTGCAATGATTTAATATCTGAAACATGCAATTCCCATTACTTATGTTTAAAGTCCGTATGTCATCCAAAGCCCTTTCAAAGTCCCCAGGCCACCAGGATAAACCTATCCCCTCACTGTTTCTGCAGCGTAAGGCTGTTCTCTTTTGGCTCCCGCTGAAGAACAATTTTCAAGTGTTCAAATGCTCCCTCCTACATAGTGACTTAAAAAGCAAAAGAAAATGAAATGCAGAAGAACAACATAAACGGGTAGGCAGGCCTTGCAAGGCTGGCTTTGCAAAACCGACCTGCTGAATGGCCTTCGGCATCCCAGCTCAGCCCAACAGATGCTGGACGTGCCTTGGATCTCCGTCAGCCTCCAAACCCTGCAACTGCAGCGCACAGCCCTCCCCAGCGGTGACAGGAACCAGTGGAGATCGCACTCTGCATTTCACATTGCTGCTAACACGCAATCAGAATTGCAGAGCTGAAATTGCTCTGTGACTGGCTAGAGGACTTGAAGAAGTGGAAATAATGTAAAGTATATTAAATCAGGTCTTTATAAATTACATGGTATTACATATTTCTCAAAATAGCTGCACTAAAAGTTCTCTTGACAACATTCCCAGTGAAAATGCAGTGATTGTATCTATTTTACGTAGAGCAGATTATAATGGGGATATGAATATACCATCCCTTAAACAGAATCCCTTAAACAGAATATACCATCCCTTAAACAGAATTTCCATCTCCTTTACAGAAATAAATTGCTCCTTTGCATTTTGCAATGGATATATTTTTCACAGCAGGCATGTTTAAGACTTCATTTTCCTAATGAACACAGACAGTAGCATGGCTTTCCCACACCACCCTGGAGACGCAGTACTGACTTACATTTTGTTGACCAGAGATGTCAGGAATGTATATGTTGGCTGAACTGGAATTTTGCTTCTGCTTTTTACCTGTCCCTGTGCATGTCCTTGCCATTCCCCATTCCTCCATCAGTTCATGCAACTTCTTGTGCCGCAACCGGCAGTCCCCCTGCATCTCGTTCCTGCCGCCCAGCAGCCCAGGTCACTGGGGGCTGTTCTTGGCCAAGTGTCTCTGGGAAGGTAACAATTTCTCCTGTCTGCCTTTGCTGAGAGGAAGAATATACCAAGGTTTGCACAGAGACTTATTTTAGGCAGCAAAAGTGCTCAAGTGGTTAAAAAACAAGCCTAGAACTCAATGATGTACTTCAAGCTCCACCTTCATGAGTCTGACCAGGGCAGTTTCGTTTCCGTCCTCTTGCATCTCTCATCATGGAGCTTAGTGCTTACATACTTACAGAAAGGTTGAGGTGGAAAGGGACCTCGGGAGATCATCTAGTCCAAGCCCAGGGTCACTTAGGAGGGTGACCCCCAGGATCCTGTCCAGTCGCATTTTTAATATCTCCAAGGCTGGTTGATAGGGCGCTAGGGTTTAGTGTACCAATTTGGTGGCAACTCTTGTATTGAGTTGCCGAGTTGCCCAGTGAGGCCCTGTACTCAGGCCAGCAGCTGGCAGACCCCTGTTCTCCACCCAGCTCCTGTGGTGATGGGAGGTCATCGACATCACATCCATGCCCTGGGTCTGGCCTCAGGAGGAGGTATGAGGCAGAAAATAAGAAACATGGACCGATGTGGGAAAAATAAGGGTGAAGTGGAGAGAGGTGAAAGAAGAGATCCCAGCTGGTGAAGCAAGGGAGGCAGGCTGGGGTGTATTAGAGATTCCAGAGCAGCAGGTAGGAGAGCAGGATCCTGGGCTGAGAGGGGGTTGTTAATAGGAGTACACGGGGTTGATGTCCTAGTGTAGTGGGATAAGACTATATTAAAGAAAAGGTGGGGCTGGAAGTGTGTCTTCTTTAGTGCACCCAAGGAGTATTTGGAGAGAAGCCGTTTTCTCTCCCCTCCTTGCTCTTCCGCTGAAGAGGAACAGGGTGACAGGGTCCTAAGTTGGGACCTAAGTTTAGTGTTGCCTCACTTTTCCTGCCTGGAATGTGTTTTTTTTTTTTCTAAGCTTTGTGCTCTTAGATGTCCCAGCTGCAACAATTTGTACCGCGCTCGTCCCAGGCAGGAAGCCTGGCGGTACATCCGCCTTTCCACCACCCGCTGTTTGATCAGGTGCGCAGAGGTATCAGGGAGAAGTCAAATAACCCTCTATCAATACAATAGCTATTGTTTCCTTTATCTCCCAGCTCCAGAGCTAGAAAAGAAAGATGTTGTTTCCCATCTTTGCTTCTAAAAGCCAGGGTTTCAAACAGCCTTTTGATCTGACTTTCACTGACTGTCAAGGCAACCAGCTCCTGGCTTGCATGCAAAGGCGCTCGCTCCCCCTCGCCTGCTCAGGTCATTAAACTTCAGGGCCTAATTCTCTGCTGTCATTCATTTCATTGGGAAAACTCTGCTGCCAGGTAGATTTATAATGCTACTGTGCCATTTTTGTGAAGTTTCATTTCTGCTTTCCAAAGCAACACGTAAACCCATAGAGTGCTTCTGGTATTAATTTCCTAATCAATGAATTACACCAAGAAAAACACCCCTCAATCATTTCACCTTGACATAAAGCGCGTCCCAAGAAAACCAAAGCATTGGTCGTGAGAGCAACGGACAATGAGAAAGAGTGGGCAGAGAAACACCGTGGCCTTGATGGTTTAAAGCTGCATGAATGTGAGAACTCTGCATCTGATTAAAGCAATATCTGCTCCTCTCAACTTCTCTCTCCTCTGCTCAGCCTATGGCAAGGGAGAAAATTCATCCCTGCTGTAAGCCAACTGAAGTAATTCTGATCTTGCTGTTTTTAGTGCTTACTGCTGTGCTTTTTGTATTTATATGAAGGCATAGCATAAAGAAAGACGAGAGAGAAAAATTAGGCAAAGTTACAATAACAAGTGAAATACCAAGCAAAGATTAAAGCAAGAAACAAAACGTTACAGCTCAGCATGGGGTCAAACACACAGAAAACCAGAATTTTAGCTTTAACCCTCCTCTTCCCTCTTTGTCTTTACATTATCTTAATAGACTGTCATCAGCTTGCCATCTCACATAGGCCAGATATAATATACATCTTAAAAAAAGAAAATGGCAGAAGAATGAAACTTTGCTTTTAAATAAGGTGGATATATTTCACGTAATACAGGAATTCCAAGTAACCTTAATGTGTTTGTGTAAAATACAGAAGTAGTTTCTCAAGGAGAGAGCAGCTACTTCTCTTTGCTGCGAACAGCTTGCTCCATGCCAGGGAATGCCGTGAGTTGATGTGGAAGGGACCTTCACCACCCAATCCCACTCTTCACGAGCCAAATGCAAAGATGCTCAAGTTTGTCAGTCTTTGCCCATGTATCTCTTTATACACATATATATATGTATGTGTGCGTGTCTGCAGGTACATACATGTATATCTGCCTGTATATAGGTAATGCTTTGAAATTAATAAAGCTACAATCCTGTTGAATTTTCCAAATTTAGGGGCAGAGAAAGAATCGTATCTTCACATAGACACATTTAAATCTTGTCTGTATCCTTTTTGTCTAGATGCAAATCTCTGTCCCTGAGTATTCAAGGTATTCATTTTACATGGTAACACTGATTTGGGGTAAAGCCCAAGATGAAAGTGAATTTGTCTCTCATCCTCCTGACTCACTTTGATTAGGGAAGAATAAAATCAGAATTTTGACTGGTAACGGAAAATCTTACACAACAGACAATGGTAAATTGCAATGTTTCAGGGACTCATGCTGTCAATGACTAGCAATAAATAGTGTGTTTTTTCTTCCTAACTAGTTATTTTGGATAAGCCAGCATCGCCATATACTCTTGCAACTGCAAAGCAGTGTCATTACTGTCATGTCAAGCCCACCCTGACCAGCAGACAAGGCATGCTGTATGTACACCTGGGGATATCTGCTCTATGGATTGCAGTGTAATACAGAAGTATCCATGTAAACCTGGGCTTTAGAAGCAACCAGGTGCAATAACTCTGTGTACTGAGGCTGCAAAAATCATCAAGGGGAACAAGGAGGACCCGGGCAACTACAGGCCGGTCGGCCTCACCTCTGTGCCTGGCAAGGTCATGGAGCAGATTCTCCTGGGAACCATGCTAAGGCACATGGAGAGCAAGGAGGTGGTGGGTGACAGCCAACATGGCTTCACCAAAGGCAGATCGTGCCTGACCAACTTGGTGGCCTTTTATGATGGGGTGACAGCATCGGTGGACAAGGGTCGACCAATGGATATCATCTACCTGGACTTGTGCAAAGCTTTTGACACTGTCCCGCACGACATTCTTCTCTCTAAACTAGAGAGGCATGGGTTTGATGGATGGACCACTCGGTGGATAAGGAATTGGCTCAATGGCCGCACTCAGAGAGTAGTGGTCAACGGCTCAATGTCCAAGTGGAGACCAGTCACGAGTGGCGTCCCTCAGGGGTCCGTGTTGGGCCCGGCCCTCTTCAACATCTTTGTCGGTGACGTGGACAGTGGCATGGAGTGCACCCTCAGCAAGTTCGCCGATGACACCAAGCTGTGTGGTGCTGTCGACACGCTGGAAGGGAGGGATGCCATCCAGAGGGACCTCGACAGGCTGGAGAGGTGGGCCCGTACCAACCTCATGAAGTTCAACCAGGCCAAATGCAAGGTCCTACATCTGGGTCGTGGCAATCCCAGGCACAAATACAGACTGGGCGGAGAATGGATCGAGAGCAGCCCTGAGGAGAAGGACTTGGGAGTACTGGTGGACGAGAAGCTCAATATGAGCCGGCAATGTGCTCTTGCGGCCCAGAAGGCCAACCGCGTCCTGGGCTGCATCAAGAGGAGTGTGGCCAGCAGGTCGAGAGAGGTGATTCTTCCCCTCTACTCTGCCCTCGTGAGACCTCACCTGGAGTACTGCGTCCAGTTCTGGAGCCCCCAACATAAGAAGGACATGGACCAGTTGGAGAGGGTCCAGAGGAGGGCCACGAAGATGATAAGAGGGCTGGAGCACCTTTCCTATGAGGACAGGCTGAAAGAGTTGGGGCTGTTCAGCCTGGAGAAGAGGAGGCTCCGGGGTGACCTTATAGCGGTCTTCCAGTACCTCAAGGGGGCCTACAGGAAAGATGGGGAGAGGCTGTTCAGGAGGACCAGTTGTGATAGGACAAGGGGTAATGGTTTTAAAATAGAGGGAGGTAGATTCAGATTGGATATTAGAAAAAAATTTTTTACCATGAGAGTTGTAGAACACTGGAACAGGTTGCCCAGAGAGGTGGTGGATGCTCCATCCCTGGAGACGTTCAAGGCCAGGTTGGATGAGGCCCTGAGCAACCTGATCTAGTTGGAGATATCCCTGTTCCTTGCAGGGGGGTTGGACTAGATGACCTTCGAAGGTCCCTTCCAGCCCTAACCATTCTATGATTCTATGATTCTATGATTCTATGTCCTAGGATAGGTCAATTAGCAACACTGCACTCATGATTGTCAGTGCTAGTCAAGGTGTTTGCAGCAAGGGCAGACCTGCTCTGCACAAGCACAAAAAGGCAGCCAGGGACAGGTGTAAACTGAGATGTCCACAGCTGGAGACTTGTCACCTACACATCAAACACTTCTGCTTTCTCCCTGGGGCAACACTCATTTGTTGTCTGGTTACAGCTGTGTTTGTCAGCTCAGCTAAGAGCATCTGCCCAGATAAATGCATCAAAGCCGAACAAAGACAAAGCTCCAAATACAGAACTTGGTGCCAATACATAGATAGTGAAAGTGGCTGTGTGCTCAGCTTGCTGGAGAGGAAGATATGGTTGCAAAAACATGGCACTTGTCTTTGAACACGAGGTGGCCATCTAGTCATCTAATACACTTGCTTAGGAGCATTCCGTCCTGCTGAGACATTTTAAAGAAGATATTGGTGGATGGCAGCTATGATTTCCCTCACATGTACCTCAAAAAGCATCGAAATACAGTGCAAGACAATCCTCATAAAAGAGTAGGTTATGTAGAGCACTGCAATATTGGTCGTGTCAAAAAACATGGTTAAAATCTCCCTTTAAAGAGAGAGCGGCTCTTTCTCAGGAACATTGTTGAATCTCCAGGCAGGTTCCATAGTTTAACATGAATAGTCCTAATATTTTAATTATAATTATATTTAATATTTACTAATATTGCTTTTTCACAGAATCACAGAGTGTTTGAAGTTCAAAGGAACCTCTGGAGGTCTCAAGCAGGTTGACCTAGAGCTGGTTGCCCAGAAACATGTCCAGATGGCTTTTGAATATCTCCAGGGACGAAGACTCCCCAGCCTCTCTGGGCAATCTGTGCCAGTACTCAGTCACCTTCACAGTAAAAAAGTGTTTCCTTATGTGCAGATGGCACCTCTTGCATTTCATATGTACTAATATTTTAATGCTAATAACCATGACAGAAGATTCAAAAAGACAAATTTTACAGATAGGGATAATGTGGCACAAAAAGAAAAAAAAATTGCTGAGCCGGAGCTACCCAGCAGCCCCAGGTCAATAACAAGTGTGGTCTCCTAACTCCCAAGCCTTTCTCTCACATGGCTTCTTTTTCCTTCAGAGCGTGTGGCGACTCTTCCTTTACCCGCACATTTCATCCACACTCATTAGGGAGCAGGAGCAGGCTATGGTCGCTATGGGTGAGGTAGCAATGAAAGTGTCAGAATGGCCAACATCTATCCAGCACAGGACTCTCCTCTCTGGTGGACTGTAGCAGATACACAGGGGCTCAACCAAGGCCATGCACAGGCTGAACTTTCTCTTAACACATCCTCTTGACCTTGAGCCATTTTGGAACTTCCTGAGGTGACAGGTTCATCCAAATCCCTGTGTACCAATGGATGTATTTTCCATGAACTCATCTCACTAGTTCTTGAATCTACTTGTACTTTTGGCCTCTGCAAAATCTTTCACAATGTTGTTGTACACTCATGAACAAGTCTTGTTTGTTTTTAAACTTGCTGCCTGACCATTTTGTTGCATGCTCTCTACTTCTTGTATTCCAAGAAACAGTGACTTATTCCCTTTTTAGCATCTCTTCAATATTCAGCCCTTCCTAGGCCTGTAGTGCACCCAGACCCATTGCCTCTCTTCAAGTTGCAGAACCTGGCCTATTTAGTCTCTCCTCACAGTGCTCCTTTCTGTATCTTTCCTGATTCTCCCACATCTGTTGTGTGGTGAGTGGAACCAAGCAGAGCATTCAGTAACCCAGGGACAGTGTAGATTAGGAGAGGGATGATCACATTTGACATTGTTGGTCTTGATGAGAAGAAAGAGCATGAAGGAGGAGTCAGAGTGCATGGTCAACTGAGAGTCAGACTTGTTCAGGTTGGAAGGGACCCCAGGAGGCCTCTAGCCCAACCTTGTACTCAAAGCAGGGTCACCTATGGGGTCAGACCAGATCGCTCAGGCGGTTCGTGAAAATCTCCAAGGATGAAGACTGCACAACTTCTCTGGCCAATCTGTTCCACTGCTGGGCTCTCCTTGTGGGACAAAGGTTTCTCCTCATACTCAGTGTGAACGTCTCTTGTTTCAACTTAATGACATTGCCCTTCATCCTCCCACCATGCACCACTGTGAAAAGCCTAGCTCCATCTCCTTGACATCCTCCCTGTAGGTATTAGGGGCTGCTGTTAGGTCCCTCTGAAGCCATCTTTTCTGTAGGCTGAACAAGCCCAGCTCCCTCAGCTTCTCCTCACAGGGCATGTGCTCCAGCCCTGACCATCTTGGCAGAATCCACTGAAGTTGCTCCAGTTTATCTATGTGTTGCAAGAGGAGAACTGAGGGGAGAACTGGAGGAACAACTGGACATCCTAATCTAGATGAGATCTAATGAATGCAAAGTAAAGGGCAAAAAACATTACCCCAAATCATCTGATCATGCTCCTACAAGCCTAGATGCTGTTGGCCATCCCTGCTGCCAGGGCTCACTGCTGGCTCAGGCTCAGCTCACTGCCCACCAGGACCCTCAGCCTCTTTCAGAGCTGCCCCCAGGCAGTCAGGCCCTGACATGAATTGCTAACAGGTTTTTTTTTCAGGAATCACAAAACAGTTGAGGTTCAAAGGGATCTCTGGAGGTCATCTGGTCCGATCCCTCTGCTCAACAGGGTCACCTAAAGCAGGTTGCCCAGGAACATGTCCAAATCGCTTTTGAGTATGTCCAAAGATGGAGACTCCACAACCTCACTGGGCAACCTGTGCCAGTGATCAGTCACCTTCCTGCATTTCACTTTGTGCCCATCGCCTCTTGTCCTGTCACTGGGCACCACTGAAAAGAGCCCAACTCTGTCTTCTTTACACCCTCTCTTTAAGTTCTTTATACGCATTGATGAGATCTCCCTGAGCCTTCTCCAGGCTGAACAGTCCCAGCTCTCTCAGCTTTTCCTCATGGGAGAGATGTTCCAGTCCCTCAATCGTCTTTGTGGCCCTTCGTTGGATTTGCTCCACCACTATGTCTATGTCTTTCTTGTTAATGGGGAGCTCAGAACCGGACACAGCACTCTAATGTGGCCTTACCAGTGCTGAGTAGAGAGGAAGGATCATCTTCCTCGACCTGCTGGCAACACTCCTCCGAACACAGCCTAGGACACCTTTAGTCTTTTTTGCTTCAAGGGCACATTGCTGGCTCACGTTTGCAACCTCAGATGTACAAATTTGCATCTGTTCTTGTTGAATCTCACATTGTCCCTGTTGGCCCATTTCTTCAGCCTAGCTAGGTCTGAACAGCTGGTCACCTCACTACCGCACTTCGGTGTCATCTGCAAATCTGATGAGAACGACCTTCCTTGCTCGCCTCCTCCAGGTCATTGGTGAAGACGTTACACAGGACAGGTTCCAGGACAGATGCCTGTGGTACCCCACTTGATACTAGGGTAACCTCCAGGTACTACCTGGAGGTAGAGTACAAACCATAAGCCACTACCTGCTGAGCCGAACCATCCAACCAGTTTGTTTCTGGACTAAAGAATGCTTTAAAATTTGCATCTGAAGGTTCAGAAAACCTTATAAGCAGATGTCGACCAATCTTCATGAAGATCTGGGGTTTCAGTTATGCTAGTTTTGATCATTATCAGCAGCAGAGGAACTGGTTGGAGGAATTTTCATCTTTGGGTCTCCTTATAGTCAGTGGACTGACAGAAAGAGCAAGAGCCTTATGCAAAGGATAACCCATTTCGTCTACTCTAATACAGGTTTTTAAGACAGATGGGATAAAGCACTGTGGGCTATATGTTTCCACTAAGAAGGAGCTTAAGCAACTACTTCAGTATTAAAACAGCGAACTCACATGCAGCTCAAGTCAGTGAGATAAGCCATACACTTGCCATCTTTGTATTTTAATTCCCTATCTGTAAAACGAGGATGATAACGCCTCCTTGTTCCTCATATCTATTTGAACTATATGTAACTACTAAGTTAGACTGAAAGGTGTTTTGCCTGATGTCTCGAATAACAACTGACATTTTTTTGAGCCCCTCTTATTGGCTTCATGCTACCACTACTAATGACAACAGGATGGAAGATGGAGCTCCTAGAGCAAATAAATTTTGAGTATCTGCACACAACCTAAAAAACTCACATAGAAGAGGCATGAAGGGAAAAACAAGGCAGTGAATTTCCACAGTTTCTCACTCTCTCAACCTTCTGAACTGCTGCCAACTTCAAATCTAAACTGGCATATTTCTTATTTTGCTGGTTTTAACAGGAGATAATTATAGCTCATTGTTCCACAGCTTACTGTGTAAAATGCTGAGCAGTACTTCTGTCTATTCTTCTTAGCTCTGAGGAACTTTAACTACTTTTGATTCTTGTGTCCCAGATAACCACTACTTAGCAGTTAAAAGTTCATTAAAAATGAGGCCAAACATGGATGAAAATGCCAACAAAAACATGTCTGAAAAGATAGATGAATAACATGGCAGTGCCAACAGAAACAGGTTTTCTCACACTATATTTTTAAAAATATCTAATGAACATTTCATAAACTTTAAGTATATTTGATGAAATGGACTATATACAAAGTAATTGTCCTAAGATGGGAAATTCAGAAACAGAAATGATACTCTGAAGCAGCACTCAAGGAGGACAACTTTCTGCAAATATCTGTGTGTATTTCTTTCATGACCTAGAGTTCAAATTTCTCTACTGTTTTGCACACTATGGAACGAAGTTTAAACAATAATTCACAATTAAAATGAAGATGGAAAAAGCATGTTTGAGTTGCACTCTTGCACTTTTCCACAATTAGGAAGGCAACAGTTCCCTTGGGTTTTCCTTCTTTGGCTGTGAAGGAAAATGCCTGGTTAGTATTTCCAAAACATTTCTGTGCTATTCTGCGACATCAATTAACTCAACAAAAGGATGTTCTTTCTCTTATTCTTTTAATCTAAACTCCAATTGAAAAACACATAATTAGAAAACATTCTTTCAGTGGTTCCTCAGGTTTTTTTTCTCATTTGAAGTTTTCCACATTGAAAGGATGCTCAGATCATCCCTTCTCTCAGCTTGAACTTTGCTAATGAGAAGGTCCTCAGCTTTTTTTCTTCTTTGTGGATGGGCTGGAAAAAACAGTGCTTTTCTTGCTAGCAGAAAAACGGGGTGGATGAATAGGGTACCAGAATCTTAAATTAGGACAGAGATTCATCAATGACAGGACAAAGGTCAAATAATTTCTTAGCAGAAAATATCTAAAACAGTGAAGAACATTTTGAAGCACAAGTTGCAACCAGAATTCCTGGCCATATCACAGCAATAAAATGTATTTTCTTACATTTAAAACTAACTCCAAAACACTAAACAATTATTAGTAAGCTTTGTGTTTTGTAGCACTGGTTGAAGAAGCCTGGCAAAGAGGCAGCAGGCAGGATGATAACCTGAACAGGGTAATAAAAGCGTGCCTGTGTGTCAGCAGGCACACTTCACAGGCCAGATGTTTGTGGAAACACACGTTCACCAGAGCCTGAAATAATTGTTCAGAGCACAAAGTAGGGCAGTTCTAGTAGAGATATGGGCTCAGTAGCCACCACCTCTGCTAGGGCACTGGCTGGCAGGAAGAGGATACAGATAACCAGCGATATGACTACGTGTTATGAGGGGAACAATTTTTTATTTGCCAGAGGCAGCAAACATCCCCATGAAAACTGTTGCTCACCCATTCCTAACAGTTTACGGCATTGTTTGCAATGTATTCCAATAAGAACCTGATGGACATTTAGAGATACAAAATTAGCCTCTTTGTTTGTTCATGTTATGCTACGGGCTGATAAAAAGAGACAAACATAAAGTTCTTGTTAAAGGATAAAAGAAAACCAGAATGTTTTCATTAACCCATCAGAGGCTTAATATTGTATCAAGGATCACTGACTAAATTCGTATTTGTTTTATAGGAACATGTGTTGCTGAGAAAAAATCTGGGCTTAAATTGATTGGTCCTTGTTTATGTTAAGATTTTTTTTTGTAATAGGAATGGCTAAGCAGTGCATGGAGAACCAAGCAGGGTATGATGCAAATCTTTACGAAGATGGAAAATCACTCACATGGTAATTATTTATTATGAAAATGTTCAAAAGCATGCAACTTCCACTAAAAGTGCCAGGAAATGAGTTCATCAGTTCCTTGTACCTTCAAAGCTTTTTCTCTTCTAGTGTCCCAGAAATCTGAAATTGTTTCTACATTTTCTTCTTAACTGCTGCAGACCTTGAGGAGTAACAATCCAGCTCCAAACTGCTGCGCTCACATGAACCAAAAGAGAGTAAGAAAAACATCTAGTGAATGTGAAATGCCAAACAGAAGAGAAACAAATTCATACAAGTACATAAGATATAAAAAACAAGGTTAGAAATTATATCTGGTTACATGGTTACATTGGTAACTTCAACAAAGAGCCTTTCCAGTTTGGTTTTCAGCCAATGCAGTGCTTTTCTCTTATGAAATAACTGAAATGATTTGTAGTCCTGTTTGTGTGCTATTTCCTCCCATTTTAATCTTCACAGGATCAGTGAAATGTTAGCTGAGGGATGCTTTCTGAAGCACAAGAGGCTTAGTCAACCTGTTCTGCATAAACATCTGAAAATACATAGATCAATTGATTTACCAAAGGCAGTACAGTATCTAACTCGCCCATTCTTTCCTGTCCCGAGATAGTAAAGATTAGAGACAAGAGATGCATTTATTACGTTCTCCCTATGCTTGAACAATTGTCATAAAAATGTAGCTTTGCTAAGTCTGTAGACTAAGAACCAAGGATAATTTGACTCCCTGTGCTTTGCCATCACAACAGGGCTTTAAGGTATGAAAACTGATCAGGTAAGCAGTCAAATCCCACCAGGTTTTCTTCCTCTCATTTCTGAAGGACAGTCAGGTAGATGTGTAATGTAGGACTGAAATAAAAGGGACAGCTCCAAATTTGGTAAAGTGAGTCAGTGCTGTTCCTTTTCTAGGGCTTTAAATATATAGAAATAGGATAGGCAGCTGTTCTTGATACTTCCGTATGGCATCTGCCATCCAAAATAATCTCAGGGATAGGTGAATGCTTTCACACGCTGCTGAGAGCCCAAAGTTCCCCAGGTGGAGTTCTGAGGCCATGATCTGAGACAGCCATAAAGACCAACATGCATAGCTGGAGCTGCAAGAAGCAGCAGCAGAAGCAGGCTGCTCTTAACTATATCAGAGCTGGCTAAGTACCAAAGATCTACCCTTGATGTAAAACAAGGCCTATGACATTTTAAACAACCACAGTTTGTCGGGACGATGGCCAAGCCAGCGTTTCCAGTGCCACTTGGAAATCTGATGTGCTTCGTGTACCAATTTAAGAACATTCTCTGGGCTCCAGTGTCCCAAACTGTGCAGCCTTGATAGTCTCCCAGCTCCACCTGGTTGGACATACTGCAGCAGGAGCACATGAGGTGTGAACCTACCATTCAAAACATGTGTCTTCACCCTGCTGGTGCCCGGTCTGCCTGACACCTGATCACTGCTATAACCAACAAAGTCGATCACTCACAGGTCAATCAGACTGAGCAAAGGACTGACATCCATGCGACAGTTTTAACAGCTCTTTTTCAAGGAAGAATACACGTCAGCATTGATTTGAGCTTCTCTAGAGCAGCTGAAAGGAGATCTTCTGTCCTTCCATGGTGTCCATTCCAACACTGCAGACCATGAATGCGGCTGAAACAGGAACATCTGTATCTTTGCCTGAACACTACACTAAGCCCCTATTTTTACCCACTGTTATAGCTAAGATGGCTGAATTACAAGGTCACGTATTTTGCTGAAGGCCATATCATGAGTCATTTGATTAAAACTCTGCCCTTCCTGGCTCTCAGTCCTTTGCTCTACTCATTAGCACACACAATGTAATGAAATGTTGGAATATCCCCAGAAGGGAGTCTTGCTTAGACCACTTCCTCTGTAGTTCACTACCACAGACCTCAATTCTTGGCTTGGGCAGCTTTCCAGCTGAACTACATGATGCAAAATAACATTTTATGTTAAATTTCAAGTGAGATAATGAGCAGCTACAGAACTTCAACATTGTTCTAAATTTAAACAAAACAGCAAGAGAAATTTTAGAGAGTATTGAAGGGAGTAAACAGAATAGAGGCTAAGCAAACACATAGTGGGCATTATTCACCCTTCCTATTATCCATCTTGACAAGCGTTCTTTGATGCATTTAGTAATGTATGACCTCCCTTGCCTTTTTATCAATTTTTAGCAAAAACCCTTTACCGTACTCTCTAGCCCAGGATAATTGAAGACTGAAAAGCTGGTAAAATTAACCAGCTGTACTGACTGATAAGAAATCATTGATAACATTAGATACTTTATTAAAGTTGCATTAAACCCCTTCTATTTAATAACACAGTTTAAGGAAGGGTTCATTTTATAAACTCATAGGGTGTTGGAATGAAAGATGTGATAGTTCCCATGTAACCTCGTAAATTCTCTTGCTAGTCAGTCTCGAATCTATGAGCTCTAATAAAATTCTCATGAGAACACAGTATCCGTCCATAAAAACTCCTGAACCCCCCATGGGAATCAGCTGGTTTAGAAGGGATCAGAGGTTCAAGTCTGTGGTTTATTTATTAAAATTTTCTCAGTAAATATATCATGGTATAATAGATAACAACCACACTGTTCTGTGCTAGTAACATCCGTCTTCCATAAAACACATGAACAGTAAGCCTCAAAAATAGGAAGAAGAACCTTAAGTTACATTTGAATGTGGGTGCACTGAACCTTTTTTCAAAAAGAGGCTGAAGACATAAACAAAAGTGAGAATTAGCCTCCTTATTCTTCCCCTCACAAAACCACTGTCATCAGAAGCAGCTAAAACATGGCTCTCAGCAAAAAGAGAATTCAGATCACCTGAGCTTTTAACAGACTGGACTGTGGTTAGACACTTACAGTCTCAAAAGACGATGGCAACTTAGAGATAACACAGCTGTAGTATTAGAAGCGTGAATCAGATAAGGAACACTATGTCCATGCTGGTAATACGAGCACTTTGTATAGTCTGTGGTTGAAGACTTTCAATCAATTGTACCTCCTTCCTCTATAAAGCCTCCAAACCAACCCTAAAAAAGAAAATTGAAAACTCCTTCTCTTGGAGCCAGTGAGCAGCAATAGGAATGTGACAGTGGCAGCTTCTGTAAGACAATATTGTACCTAAGAATTGCTCAGATACTCTAGTGATGGGTTTCACAGCTAGTTGCTTTCAGCCTAATTATCCTAACACGGGATCCACACAGTCATTTCCACCATAAAAGGCTCCTTGGGAAGGAAGAGTATCACTAAAATCCAGATAGATTTTTTTTTTCTGTTGGAAAGCAAAATCAGTTGGTCTAAATCCTGGGCCTCTGGTGGTGGTGTGTCAAAGAACCCTTTCACCCTGAGAAAAAATCCTTCATAGAAGTTTTATGGCAGGACCTTTAGAAGCAGGCTCTTGGGGTGGCAGGAACAGGGAGGTGGCAGGAACAGGGAGGTGGCAGTCACCTTCCTCCCAGCACTACAGCCAGCTGCCAGCTTCCAGCTCTGAAAATGAACAGGCAGACGGTCACAGCTTCCCTGGTCCAAAAGACACAGCTTCACGCAGGTGCGCAGAGCATCACAGCCCCAGTACACTGCGGATGCAGGACCACCAAAACCACTGCTACTATAAGGTGCCGGGGTGAAACGTCCCATAAGCAGTCTCCACTTTTTCCACTTCTCAGCAACTCTCATATCCTCCACTCTTCTCCTGGTACTGTTACGTGGAAAGGGTGGAATACCCTTGCATATTCCCCGCCTTGCCTCCCTGGGACACAAATGCATAGCTTTCATACTCAGCTGCTTTGCGCTCCATACTGCATCCTATACTCATCTCCCCATTCCCTAGCACTAATGCTGTGTCCTCCTATAAAGAACATGAGCCAGCACAGCAAAATGAGCCGTTAGTCTCATCTCTCTGTCACCTGCGTGCATGCAGATCCTCCTCAGAAAAATGGACTTTGTTCTGATCCCTGCCAAGCATCCACTGAAATGTCAATGTGGTTTGCGTTTTATTCTCAGTATTTTTTCAAACAACCCCAAGCAACTTCACAGGCTTCTTTCACTTACCATAACAACACCTTGTATACATTCAGAAAATTAGCTTGGATAACAAAGCTCTGGCTTTGTATTTCAAAGCAGCATACTTCAAACCCTTCTGGGACTGCATTTTTATTAAAAATTCGCTATATCCTTCCTTTCTCTCCATGTGAGCTCAGCATACGTACAGCATTTGAATGTCTGGATTAGAACGATAATTAACAAAAATATTCAAACAACCCTTTTTTTTTTTTTCTGGAAGAAGCCAATCTTACTCTGTGTGTGTTTGTGTGTGCATGCTCACGCACGTGACAGAGCTGGTTTCCATCACACTGATGCACCCGATAAACAGAAACGTGTGTGTAAAATTCAACAGTTCAACATGTAAAGTAACCACTAAAAACCCTTCTTAATTTCTTAATGGAATCAAGAGTTTGATCTTACGAGTACTGTACACTGTTACTGCCAACCAGCTATAGATGTGCACAGACAGGAAGTCTGCAGGGACAGCACCTTTACACATCTATGCATCTTTTCTCTGGAATAGAGCTGGCATCTCATTTGCCAAATGATTTACACCACAAGGATAAGAGAAAGCAAGTGAACACAGCATTCATTGACTTTTGCAAAGTAGAAACTAGGTCTGAATTCCATTTTAGCCCACTCAAAATCCTAAAGCTTTAGGGAAAGCTTCTGCTTGCATTTTAGCTCCAGCAAGAACAGTGACCTATAATTTACATAGCACATCTTTTGAAAAATCTCAAACTTACAGATATTTACAGCGGTCATTTCAGCCAACAGTGAACTGAAGAGATGGGGGGAAACAAGTTGATGACATAAAGAGAGAGGCCACAGAAGTGAAAGATGAAAGACCAAGAACAGTGTATTCCCTTTAAAAATGTAGAGGGTAATACGTAGACACACAATAGATTAGAACACTGGATTCTCCTTCAGCTTGTAAAAAATGTCAGGAGACCTTAAATACCTACAGATGGTCAGCCCCTCCATTTTCAATTACCTCTGACAGATGGCTCTTCCCTATGGCCCAGCGCTGATACGCCGAGAACAGCGATTAGAGACTGACTCAGCGGCAAGAGCAGTGCCACACTCTGCAGCTGTATTTATAGTCAGACCCAGAGTTCTCCTTGCAAATTCAGAAACGCAGCCTGAAGACATACGGAAACAATAGCAGTCACGTAGCTCGATCCCCCCGCCCTGATTTACCACCATAAATCATGTTGTATGGAGAGAAAAGGCTATTCATCAGTTACATTAAGACCCCAGAACCTATCTGTATCCTTTCTAGAAGCCAACAGCTCCATGTACACTTCATGCATTAAATTATCGATGCAACTCTCTTCCATTCCCAGAAGTTGAAGATTCTGTTATAGATCAAATCATCAGTTAAACTACTGGCCAGCAATCACAAAACTTGAGCCAACTGCTGACAAACCAAATCCATAACTGGCATTTATACTAAATTAATATGTAACACGTGACATTTGTTAGTGCTTTACCACATTGTACACAGTCTGGTTATTTCCTGACTCCAGTTCCAGTTTCGATCATGGCTCTTCATTTTATGCAAAACATCCAAAAAAGAAAATGATCCAAATGTCTTTATCACCTCAGAAAATGTAAACCATGGGAGTGTGAAATGTAAATTCTTCACCATGCAGTGAAGCAC
This sequence comes from Tauraco erythrolophus, assembly GCF_009769465.1. Classification (NCBI taxonomy): domain Eukaryota; kingdom Metazoa; phylum Chordata; class Aves; order Musophagiformes; family Musophagidae; genus Tauraco; species Tauraco erythrolophus. Next base: position 46,157,530 of record NC_141466.1, on the reverse strand, counting down.
CAGGCCCAGATGGCCTCTCTGCACAGTTTTTCCAATGATCCAATTTACTGCTTCAATCTCATTTATGATCTCTTTATTGAGAATCATAATAGGTGTTCAAAAGATATTTAGTAAATCAACCGTTAATTTTATTTTGGGATTTTGGAGCCTGATCAGAGCCTGGAAATAGGTTTGCTCGCCCACTCATCATTACCTTCAACAGTGTGGGATGCATCCAGAACATCACAACTCTCTCTAAGCAGTTTAAGCAGTGTGGGCCACATGGCACTGCTTGGCTGTGCCCCTCGCTCTCCCTGCTCCCGTGGTCCACGTGCCTCCCAAGCATGGTTCTCCCTCACTATGGACCTGGCAGAGATGCCGAGATTCCCCCTTCACAAATGGCATAGATGATGTTACCTGTGAAGATAAAGATGTGCCCAAAGAATGCCCTAGTCAGCATTCACCCAAACGGATCACGTTACAGAAGATGACCATCAGTCAGATTAAACAGTAACCGGGGAATTACAAAGAGACTTGACACAAGGCAGGAGTCAGACTGAAAAGAAATATAAAAGAAGCATAAAAAGTCTTAACAGGAGGGAGAGACCTTGGAGGTGAAACAGCTTTCTCAAGAGCATGTGGTTCAGCCAACGACTTGTAGGGAGCTGCAGGGGTCTGCGTAAAGGCAGAGGACCCACACCTCCCGCAAGAGGCACGAGAAAACAGGGAGACCTGAGATCTTTGGGAAGGGGGGCGTTTTTGTAACCCATACTGCCCACGAGCAAGGGGGTGCATCAACTCTGTGCGTGTGTTTCCATGAGTCTCTGCATGTGTGTATGTGCACACTAAAAAGGCTTTGGGATTAGTTGTAGGAGACTGTTTAGAAATTTCTAGTATAGTTTGCCAGTTGTACTACTGATCTCGTAAGCATAGTTCACTGATTGTGGGTTAATTACATGCTCCCAATAAAGCAATAAACTGCTTTGATCCTTATTTATTTTAAACTATGTGGACGCAGCAGTTTTTCCTTCCAATGTCTAAGTTGCTGAAGCAACCAGAGATCTCTGCAGCACAAGGATTTTATGTTTTCTTTCAGAGCACTGATACCCAATAAATTAATGTAAAGAATAAATTCATCTTTAGGGAATCACACCTAAACACAGGTAAGATCCCTTAAGTGCATGCAATATTTGTCTCAAAATAATTATTTTGAAGTAAGACATTACATATATGGTTATTTCAGACCTATTTCCTGGGAGTTTATACGCACCATTTGTAATTAAATACGCTCTTATACTTCCATTTGGGGATCAGCACTCACTGCACCATATTTTTGCTTTGAGTTGTCTGTGAAAAGAACAAACTGGGCTGGATTTGGAAGTCAATTACCACAAGCCAACAAAGAAGAGCCTTAGATAAGCCCCACTAAAGAAGCAAAATTGTAACAGTAGAAATGGTTTTTCTGCATGTTGTAGAGTTTCACTAACCTTGCAGGATTTTTTTCCTGTAACATCAACTCAGAATTTCCTTTTTCTGTAAGACAGACAAATCTTTTCAGTCTTACCCATTTAATTGGCCTGGCCAATTCTCCCTCCTTCCATAGCTGTAATAACATACTCTAGTATTCCCCAAAGTGTGTTTTGCTGTGCATGCCTGGATATGCTAGTCGGTGCTAATTTGCTATAACCTTGCTGTCCTGACTTTCCCAGACTGCACTGACATAAACGTAGGCGGTTTGGTCCAAAGCGTGGACTTGGTGATAGCATCACAGCCCTGAGCATAACCCAGCCCTGATGCACCAGCAGTGACAGCAATCTCTCCACACATCCTCGCAGTACGGACAGGGCGTAAGCAGGCAACCAGGCAGGAAGGCTCTAACACTTCCCAAACGACGAACTTTGAACAACTTGGTAAAGGAAACAACAAAAAAAAAGTCTATTTCTGGGCTGAGACTGTAGCTGGATAGCCCAGCCAAGGATAATTGTATTTCACAAAATTGCAAACCTCACATGAGGGTTTATAGTGGAAAAACACTGACAGGCCATTATCTGCAGCATTATATTCACAATGCTGTAATTACAGCCTTACCATAACGAGTGTAACTCTGCGGTCAGAAACACTGCAAGAATATGATATTCTTCCATGGAATACTTCTTCCTTCATAGATGTTGGCTTGAAATATGGAGTTCAAGCTGCAGTGTTGTTGACATTATTTCTCTCACGTTTTCTTTTTGGGGGCTGATCTATATAACTGCTTAAACTTGGCTTCTCCTTTTACGTGTACAAATAAAAATTACTTATTTTTTTCCATGCTTGATTAATTGCAAGTAAAAGTAGACATGTAAACAAACACCTTCTATCACCTAATGTTTATAATCCTCCCTTTGCACCCATAGTGGTTCTCTTTCGGGTATTATCAGCCATAAAAAATGAAGATCTTTTTTTTTTTTCTTTTTTCAAATTAGGTCACTGCTGTTATTAGGCATGATTCCTGAGGTCTCACTGAGCTGTGCTCCTCCAGGCTGGCTTGGCAGGAGACATATTCTAACCCACGCTGCCTGATGACTACCACCACCAGATACCAGTCTTACGCCCACCAGGGGCTCCTTTACCTCATGGTTGTGGAAGGTTTCTGTCTCGTTTGCACTGCAAGAGCAGCGAAGAAAATCTCAGCAGAGACCAAAGATCTGGCTCCATAATCAAGCAAGTATGAAATATAGTACTGTCTAATATCCCCTCGTGTATCTAAGTGTGGGATGAGTTTTGGAAGGGGAAGGAAAACAATGTCCGAACTGTTAAAAATGTTACTTCTGATAGGTCTAAAAGGTGAGTCGGTGGAAGCTGATGGGTAGCGGGTGGTCCTCCTTATTGGATGTCCCAACTCTAATGAGCTCTGAAGAGGAAAGGTCAGAACCTCATTGGGAAAGTGCTGGAACAAGAACATTGCTTTGAGGGTCCCAGCCTGCTCACCACTTTTTCTCAGTAGTACTTGTGTAAGCAATACTCCTGATGTTAATGTGATCATCTAAAGGCAGAAGGAATATTCGTACAAATCAGGGTTGGGATTCATGCCTAGTAATCTCTCTAATCTGGCACTCTCTCCTTCAGCTGCACTACATGTTTTTCACCAGAAGACTCTCAAATAATATATACAAAATATATCTATATCCTGAGGGAAAACTCTATCATAGCTTACAAAATATCTCCTAGGACATGAGTACTCATCAAGTTCTGTGCAGACAGCGAAAAAGGATCCCAGGGGAAAAGGGCAACATCAGGAGGGTCCCTTTATAAACATCAGGTTTCCCTGAGGTAAGAGAACCCTGAGGTATCACTTTCAAAAAATAAAATACAAACTCCTACCAACGTCACATTTGCCCTCGCATACCTGTGGACACAAAACCAGGGCCCTGAAAAGAACACAAGGGATGCCCCAGTGGGTCAGACCAACACTCACCTATTCTCAGTATCCTTTCTCCAATAACAAGAGATGCTATTTAAAGAGAATATGCAAGCCAGGCTACTTTATGCATTTTCCTCATTCTCCTCCAGCATCCACAATCACTGTATTAAGGATGTTAGAAAGCATATCCCTACTCATTCCTTTCAGTATCTCTTTATGAACCTGTAGTCTATTTAATTGTTTTCCTTTCCAGTGTGCTGTGCTGACCTATCTGCTTCCAAAACCTCTGCTGGCAGCAAGTTCTACAAGTTCACTATATCAGATACATAAAAAAGTATTCCTTTGCATCTTTTCTAAACCAATCTCCTATCAGTTTCAATGAGTGCCCCCTAGTTTTAGTACTGCAGGATTTGGAGAACAACAATCTGCATTTACTGTACCCACTGCCTTGATTTTATAAATCCTGATCATATCCACCCTCTCCAAATTGAAGGTCATGCTGTCACTCCCTTCAATTTGCACCCTGAGAGTATGGCATGTGGGTTTGCACAGGACTGTTCCTCCACCTTTCACTTCCCTCTTTGATACATGAGCAAGGATCACCTCTCTAAGACTGCAGTTCCAGAGCAGAAATGTCAAGTAAGCTAAATTTACTGATGATTTATCATCATGGCTTGGCATAGAGTTCACTGAATGCCAGAGATGGCTCAAGGAAGGGACCAAGAACGCGGAAGTCAGCAATTGAAATAAGTTACTGCAAAATCACTGCTTGAGCCACTCTCTGTGCATCCCCGAAAAGCTAGGATCTTGCAAACATCTTCCTTCTGGGACGGATGTTGCATTTTAATTTCCTTTCTTTTTTGGCATGAGAATGATCCAAAGGATGCTTATGATTTGGATACTCCTGTCCATAAGCTTGCCCATACTGGACCTGAACAAAGGTCCAGCCAGCTCATGCTCCTGTGTCAGTCAGTGGCCAGGGGCAGGAGGGAAACAGCAAGGACAACGGGCATGAATGGATGTCTAGGAAAGAGTAAGGACAGGGCATGCATATATGAACTCTCATCCTAAAACTTGCCTAGCTTCAAACTATTTTTCAGCCCAAGAAGCTGCCTTTAGGCATATACAGGTTTTAGGTATGCCACAGTATACCTGCTAGAATTTGGAGAGGGCAAGGGATCCTGTGCCTCTGTCCTCCAGTGAACTGTTGTCTGGAAAACTCTTGCTTCTCGGTGTGTGCAGCCAAAACCAGACCCCTCTGTACCAAGCCCATAGTGGTCAGAGGTATCAGAGATCTGATGTCTACCATAGGACCACAAATATTGGGGAAAGGGTCTGAAAATACACACCCCCCCCACATACACCCTCCTTCGTCCCAAGAAATTTTCATCTTCATGAGTTGTTTTCAATCAGCTGAAAACATCACACAATGACAAACAAGCCACTTCCACTGCCTGTGAAATCCCTCGGGGTTTCCCTCTGACTTCCCGAACTGCTCTAAAATCCACATACTTATTAAGAAAGATGGGAAATTTGGGATATCTCAGAAGCAGGGCACAGCTAGTGGTCCTAATCTGGATTTATATAGACCAAGGATTCCTGAGATACTGAAGAGAAAAACCTCCATTTCTTCAGGAGACAGAATCTATCAGCTTTTGAGAACTCAGCTAGGGAAACCAAATCTCTACACTGATCAGAACCCAAGGCAGTTTAATCACTCGCTCTTAACATGTGCTACAGCCCTTTGATCATGCCCAGTGGGCAGAAACTTTTACATATGCTCTCCCAAATCACTGCATACCACAATCACACTCTTGCAGCTTGTTCCCATTAATCTCTCCAATATTAAAGGTAGCCAGAAACTAATTTCGCTAGAGTAAAATAATGGATATTGTCAGCTCACAGTAAAATTGGATATTGTCGGCTCCGAGGCCCCACAGGTAGGTTTCTGTGGGCATGTCCCTTATTTCAGTGTTTGCTAGCTTCCAGAAATACTAGTTCGTTGGACACAGCATCTGGGAAGATTCCTGAGATACCACTGAATAACCATAATTTTGAGCTGCATTTCACTGAACTTACCAAGAATTTCACTCAGTGCCATACTATAATGCTTTCTCCCAGCCAAAGTTCCCTGAAAAATCAGGAAATACGCAGCTTCAGGTTATCTCACCCTTTCTCACTGGCCCCTGCAGAGCCGCTCCCCAGCCTCCTGCCTGGTCACGTACTCCCAGCTCTTCCTTTGTGGTCTGATGTTTGTTGGACCCTCCTGACTTAACGAACTGAAACAAATGACTGTCTGAACTAATTCAACAGAAAGCTACGTATTTTTCTGCCTTGTTATGTTTCTGCTGAGCTGCTGAGTTGACTCGGCCATTGAGGATTGGGAAAGAAGGAGCAAAACTCATCAATTACTGCACAAAATAAGGGACTGGAAAGCAGAATTGGAAATGAAGAGGCCCTTTTGGCAGCAGTGAGCTGTTAACTTTGAGCACTATCTCCTGTGAAATCACTGCCCAAGAACCCATCTCTTTTTCCTTTGCAGGCTTTAGTCCATCTTCACATACGTTTAGTTCATAGAAAGGGCCTCGTGTGGCTGTTTATTAACGTATATGTTCTGCCACATTACCTCATGGTTATTATAAAGAGCAGTACCTCTGCTTTTCACCGTTTGACTGAATTGCCAGGGATGACTCTGGATCTAAGCTCTCACACTAAATTTTCCAGAAAGTGACACCTCAGCACTGAAGGGTAATGACCCATAAATGCAGCCCAACAAGGCTCCAGATCAGTCTCCTCAGCCTTTTAAAACAAGTTTCTGTTATTTCTAACACCACTTTCCTTCTCATTGCTTATACAAATATATGTGTGTATATTTGCAGGCTTACAGAATTTTTAACAGTCGCCCTTCTGCACCAGAAGACGGTAACTGACCTCTTCCTTATTTAACTACAGATTGTTAAACCTGAAGCCTCTGAATCAGCATTTTTTAAACTACATTTTACTCCTCTTCCCTTTCCAGAGTCCCACCTGATGAAAAGAACAATCTCTTGCTGTACAATTTTAAGAAGCCTCCGCTCAGCATTTTTAACCTTTTTTCTCTGCAGGTCACATTTCATGAAGATGGAAAAATATATCCCTGAAACTAAAGCAATTCACTTGCCAAATCTGAAAGCTGTTTTTCCAAACCAGAGAGATGGCAGAGGATGTTCAATGAAATGGTTATGTTTATAATAGACAAAAACATGTATTCTCCCCTAAATTCATCCATGTAGTTGGCTCGATTGTAGTAAATGGAACTTTCCAGAAACAAACAAATCATAATACAAAACAAAACAACGAAAACAAGCTAAAATAAAACAGCTGGAAGCAGATATCCAACAGCGGAAATTTCAGCTCAGACTGATAGTTCTAAACAACTGAAAACTAGAATAGAAAGTGCTTAGCAACACCAACATTAGCTTTGCTGCTAGTTCTGTTAAACCTCGCTGTTAGGACCGAGGGGTTTGATTTATCATGCTACCAACAAACTAATTTAATTAGGTGTCCTCCCATTAAAAACCTCCCACGGGAGACTACCTGTGCTGTAAAATACAGCAACCATTTCACATCAGACAACAGTTTAAGTAACAGCTTAGGGCAAACAATACCAAATACTTTTTGTAATTCAAAATGGAAGGGAACATAACAAGCAGCATATAATTATGCGAATTCAAATTTAGCCCAGACTGTAGGGTTACCTAGTCTACTTTAGTGAGGAGTATCATTGAATCAGTAACCACAACTGGTCATTATCCCAGGAGGTGCCAAAAGACACTGTATTTGATCCACTTTGGAGCCCTGTCAAATAGAATTGCACGCTTTTGCTCCATTTAATTCACTGTTTATTTTACTGTGCTTTTCAAGAGCCACAAGTCTCAAAATATCTCATAAAGAAATTCAAAATTTCTGGATTTCATCTTATGAATCTGCTTTTGGTTTGCATTTTGGAGCTGTCCTGCCCTCAAGTGTCCTATATTTGTCTTCCAAAGTTGCTGTAGCTTCAGTCTCCCTTCCCACAGACACTGGTGAGATAAGGAGAGCAGTTCTGTTTTCCACCGAGCAGACGGACTTGGACAGCTCACATGGAGTGGGTTTGTGTCACGGCACTTAAATGCTAACAGAAAAAACAAACGGAACTTTAGGAGTGGAAATTAAATACGTGAATCCTAGTGAGAATACTGATTCGCTTTCCAGCAAGCTCTTTGGAGCGGAAAACTCCCACACCTTTAAGCAAAGAAATCTAAAGGAAACACAAGACTTTGGCAAGGATTTTCAAGTGACCCCTGAAGAAGGCAGGTATCCAAGTCCCATCACATGGCGTTGTACGTCTCTCCCTGTTGTGGCCGTGTTTACGCTCAGCCTGTTTGTGGGAACAATGGAAGCATGGGGAATGACTCAGGCAGGCACCCTCCTCAATTAATGCTGAAGGACACGTCCCGCGCTGGTCAAGAACGGCTCACTTGACGGAAAGCTAAAGAAATACTACGGAGGGTGACAAAATACAGATAAAAATAGCTTGTAGTGGGTTAGCTCCAGCAAACAGGGCTAGCACTTGAGAAGTCAACGTGCTAAAATAACCACGTCAAGCAGTTTCGTAAATTAGCTACGTGTGTAGTATCCGAGTTTTGGGGTTTGCGCCTGTTGGTCTCCCCTGACAAAGAGATAAAACATCAGCGTCCGGTCTACGTGTCTGCTCGCCTGACTCCGCGCAGGCGACCCTCGAAGCTCCAAAACTGCCGGCGAGGAAGAGGAGGCGGCAGAGGAACCGCCCGGTGCGAGGGGCAGCGGCCGGAGGGTGCCGGGCGCGGCAGAGCGGCGCTGGGGCCGCGCAGGCAGGAGACCCCCGCCCGGGCCCTGCCCTTTGGGGACGGGCAACTCTGCAGACACGGCTCACTCCCGTTCAGGAGTTCTTCCACCCCCGGCATGGCAGGGCAGGGTATTTTAGGCTTGAAGGGCTAAAATAAGCCAAGGATCTTTCCGCTGCCCGTGGAGCCGAGGCGGAGGAGCCGCCTGAGGGCAGGACGAGGAGTCTCGCCAAGCAGGAGATGCCGGCCCGGGAGCGGGGCCCTGGCGCTGAGGGACCCCGACGGACACGGTGCAAAGCCCCTTTGCCCCGCGCCGACCCGGGCTTCTCCGCCCGACTCCCGTCACAGCCGAGTGCCACAACGCGCCGCTCGCCCCTCGCACGGAGCTCCGCAAGCGGCAGCGCGGCCCAGCTCCGGCGCGGCGCCGCCATGATAGCGGCAGACACCCTCCCTCTCCTGGGCCGAGGGGCAGAAGCCGGGGAGGGGATAACTCGGCTCGGCGGCACCGCGGCGTAGGCCCGGCAAAGCCTCACGGTGCCCGCCGGGCGAGGGAGGCGGGGCCGCGGGAGGTCGGAGGGCAGTGGGGCGGGCACGGAGCGGCGGGACGAGGTACGGTGGAGGGCTGCCGTGTCCGCGGGGAACGGAGTCGCGGCGGGGCCGGCCGAGAGCGGGCGGGCCGCTGGGAGGGCGGTGGGACCTCCCCCCGTAGCCGCCTGCTTGGTGGCGGGGGCTCCGCCGCGGAGGGCGGGGGGAGCGAGCGCGGGGCTGCGCGCAGCGGAGGCGGGGGAAGCGTGGCGGGAGGCGGGCTGCCGGCCGGGAGCGCGGGCCCGGCGGGCCGGGACGGGAGGTGGCAGTCCCCACCCGAGGGAGAGCGGCTGGCCGCGAAGGCCGGGTGGAGCGAAGGCGGGCTCTGAGCCTGGCCCCTGCCTCTGCACAGCTCGCTTTCGGGGGCGCCATGGCCCCCTACAACCGCCTGTCTTCCCGAGGAGGTGTTGCTTGGGGGGGCGTCGCTCACTTCAGTATTGGCATGAAACGATGAGTGCGAGCGCTTTCCTGCCACCCCTCGACGCTGTGCCCAAGACGCACCTGCTCCGGTGGCCTTGGAGGATGCACTTAATTGTAGACGCTTAATCTGGGAGAAGGAGTGGAAAGGGGTGTCTCATGGCTGGTAGGAGAGAGGCCGTAGTGCTGCTGGGGCCGTCGGGCTGCCATCCACCGCCATGCCGCTCGGGCCTTTGCAAAGCACAGCTGGGGAAGCAGGGATCTGTGTGGCAGCAGTAACTTAAATGCTTTTTAGAGGAGATGCCTCACTTCGGACAGCGCATCAAAATCGTAAAGGGGAAACAAAAGGAGCACAGACATAGAATAAAGCTGCTGTATATATAGCTTCCTGAGGCCAGCCTAGGTTTCTGTCTGGAAACTTTGGGTAGATTCTGAAAATTCCTATTTTTGCCTGGTGTTGCAGGGCCTGTGACATTCCGCTTGAAGTACAAGTACAGCCTGGTTGAAAGAGCACTAAGCTGTGCGCTCAGGAGACCTGTGTGTATCCATAGCGTATGCCCAGATCAGCCTTTGGGCACAAGTGCAGCAAAACTGATGCTTTGGGTGGTGTCGAGCTTTTTGCTTGCATACGTTTATTTTTGACTGCGTAAAGTGCATGTCACATACATCCCCAAAATACCAATTTTCCATAATGGTAATATGATATACCTAGATACTGAGGTGTAAGGAAGGGCAGCAGATAGTAAGAAGATGATAAAATAGCCAGTAAATACACCTTTACCTTTTGAATGTTTTGACACGGTAGTCAAACATGACTTAGGAGAGTGTAGTGTTATTTAGAACGCTTTAAGTAATTATTTTTGCCAGGAGGAAGGAACTTGTTTGTCTTCAGTTGCAATGTGTCGTCTTCTCCAGAACTGGGACCATGGCTATTGACTGGATTGGTTTTGCATATGCTGCAGTGCTGGCTGCTGGAGGTGTTCTGGGATACACCCGTAAAGGTAAATACTGAGGCAGCAGGACTTGGAAATGAAGTGTTTGTGTTTCCTCTCTGCTACACTTTGTAAAAAAACCCAAACATGTAAGACATGAAAACTTTGCTATAATGAGCATGACTGCATCTTAAATCCATCCTGCACTGCTATAAATGAGATTTACTTGGGACAATTTAAACATTTAAGAGATCGCTTTTTTCTGTTAATCTAACTGATGAGTTTGTTTTCAGGGCCAAAAGGGGCTGTCATTTTTGATCTTCAGTGTATTTTAAGCCTGCTCACTTCCTTTAATCGTTCCTGCATTGAGCAACAGCAGATGATCTCTGAAAAGTTTATTTTGTACAGAGGCATCCGGGCTTCACTTCAAGATTTCCAGGATGCGTGCTCGAAAGAAAACCCTTTACTTGTGCGTTCTGATCTGGTGGTTAATTACCTCTTAGATACTAACTCTAAGATAATCAGGTTTTAGGTTATCTTGTACTATAAAAGCGCATTTTCCATATTTCAGTCACTTTTGCAGTCCTTCCCAGCTGGCAGCGCCCTGCCTGAGCTGAGCGCAGCATCCCGGCAGAGGTCGCAGCGGTACCGAGGACGGGCAGGCAGGAGCTCCAGGATCTCCAGGCTAGTCCCCGTTACCTCTCCCACGAAGTGCCTGTCCCAGCAGCACATCAGTCTTCTTCGCTGTGGCCATTATCCATACTGATTCCTGTGATTTAGGGTCACCATTTCCCTGCGTAGCACGCACATGCTTTGCTCTTACAGATACGGGTTTATATCTGTCTTTCTGAAAACACTAGCTGTATTTTTTTTTTTGTTTGCACACAGCTGCACTCACTGATTATCCTATTCGTTTATTCTCTTCACTCTTCAACAGTTAGTCAGTCCTTGTGGCAAATCTGTACTCTTTTTGGTATTAGTAATGATTTCTGTTTTCTTACAAATGCTTAATTAAAAATAGTCAATATAACAGGACTGTGAGCTAAATGACATCCGGAGATCTGGATTCTTCACTTATAAACGTTTTGGGATCAGCTTAATCCAGATAATGCCTGCTGTGCTGATCCTACACTTTCATCATGTACTGAGTCAAATGCCTGTTCAGAAACCTAAATATATTACTGAAACTCGGAGCTTTATGAAACAGTTTTGTAATAGGACTGAAAGCAGATGTCAAGTTACTTTTAAAAGTCATATCTTCATTGTCATTGTTTTAACTCTTTTTTAAATTCTTTATTAATTAAACTTGATGTTGGTGATACTATTTCTTTATCCAGGACTGATGTCAGACTGAAAGGCTTATGGCTACATGTGTTGTCTGATTTGTCCTTTATTTATATTGACACATCTCTACCATGTTTGAAGACTCCTGATCCTGTGAAATATGGTTAAAATCAACAGATAGTCCAGAGAAATTACAAAAATGCTGATAAAGGTCTGTGTGGTAGAGAAAATAGCCAAGTTTAGGTTTATGCTTCAAAAGCTATTTTTCCCAAATTGGAAGTATTACTAGATCCTCATCATCTTGCTCTAATTTAGTCAACTTTGCCCTTAATGCCATGCAAGAGAATGACCTAGTTACAGAAGTATTACCTCTCTGTTCATGCTGGGTGAGCTAGCTGCATTGTGGCAAAATTGGTTCTATTTTTAAGATACTTGGATAATACTGTGTAGAGAGAGGACTACTGTGTAAAGATTGAGCTTAAAGACGTTGTATTGAGAAATAACGCTTGAATGTTTCTTGCAGGTAGTAAAATATCCTTAGCTGCTGGTCTTACCTTTGGTTCTGTGGCTGGTTATGGAGCTTACTGCATAACACATGATCCAAGAAATGTGAAGATATCATTGTGTAAGTGTTTTACTATAGTAAACAAAAAACCCCCAAAACCACAAAAAAAACCACAAAAAAACCAACAAAAGTAGTTTCTGAAATTGCATGTAAAAGTCTTTTTTACATTAAATTTGAGCATTGCTTTGGTTTAAAGGTCATTTTTTCAGATGGACTTAGACACTTCAACTTACCTGGTAAAATTCAGGAGCTTGAGTGTGGAACTGTTTGCAAGATAAGACAGATCATTGACACAGAGCCAGCGGAACATACCAGCAAGCTTTGATAACTCTCCATGTTACCACCTTGCAGCACCTCCTGTGAGGTGGTTACACAACGCTGCAAATATTGTGAAATCTAGCTGATAAACATGGGAGATTACTGGAATGAAATCATCAAAGCTACAGATTAGAGTGTAATTTGAGAAGTAAAGTAGGTGTGGGATCCAGTCTTGCGTAATGTAACGTATCCTCAGCTCCCAATGAAACAAACGGTTTGACTTAGTGTTTTTCCTTTGCTACTAAGAAAGATGGGATACAAACTGTGCAATAATTGTCATGTTAGCTAGTTTGCAGTGAAACCCTCACGGAGCCAAGCAACTACAGTCTCTAAGGAGGATGGAGGATTTGCAGTGAGAGCTATTGGGAGATTGTCTCACTCACATTTTTAGCAAGGTGGTTTAGGCCATGGTTTCATATGCAGAAATGCATGTAAAATACACTTAATCCAGATTGCGCGAGTACAGAATCGCTTTTTCTGAATTTAGTTAGAATTTATGGTACGGTGTTCATGCTTGCTTTGTGCTTTACACCAGTCACGGTTGTAAAAACTTAAATTTCGCAAAAATGTTGAATAGCATTGTTAGCAAATTAAGTTGCACCAACTGAATTATTTAGTAAAAATTGTAATGGCATAGCTGATTTGCTCCCATATGGCCTAAAATTGAATATTGCAGTTTTGCCACCATGACTTTGCTCAAATTAAGTTATCCCACTGTTAAATAAAAAACCTTTTCTGGAATGAAGACACAGCCTTAAGTATATGTAAACTTGTAATCTTTCAGTGCGATGTGCTTTTAAGTAGCATACGGTATTGTACTTTTATAGGTCAACTAAATCACTGATTTGGATACAGAATTTGTGGAAGACTAATTAAAACTTAGTCAATGCTGCCTGTTTCCCAGTTCCCTGGTTTTGAAAGGACTAGTACCAAATTTCTGCTGATTTGCTTGAGAAGGTCAGATATACTAAAACATTGTCAGCGTTGTGCATTTGATGTAGCTGTACACGTGAGGACTTTCAACTGGAGAAGTATGTATTACTAATTTAATAGAAATTATAATACGAGAGAGAGTTCACTACACCTGCCTTAGATATAAAGTTCTTATTATGTAGAGCAAAAAGAACATAGACTTTTTAAAGCAGTCTTAGTTCAGAATGTTTACAAAGAAATGTTCTAGTTGCTTAAAACCTAAACATATAGTTAACCTTGGCTATGAATGGGTGACCTCTTCAAGATCCATCTGTGCTGAATGAAACAAAGAAGGTGGTCTGAACTAACTGGTAATTTTTGCCTGAAGTGAGTTAGGAAGTATTCAAACAAAGTACTCTGCCAGTGCCAACCATTCAGGCTGGTTTTCATCTCTTCCAGATTGGTGTATCTCAGTCTGGAAGAAGGTGCCTTCTGGCTTCTATATACGTAGCTATCTCAAATGAATAAAGGACTCAGTAGGAAGACTCCAGAGAAAGGGAGAATCAGACACGCTCAGAAACATCTGCAGATCCACACCTGAAAAACCTTTGGTGGCTGCTGTATCTGCTACTTTCAGAACACTAAGGGCTTTTCGTAATGAATGTGTATTGCTTTTGTAGAAAATCAGAATGATTTCACTCACACCTAACCTGCCGAAGTGCCAGAAGCAACTAGAGCACAAACGAAAGATGGAAATTAAGTGCATGGAAGAAGGTGACCACTCTGAACTTAGAAACAAGTAGAGTAAATTGCAATGTAAACAAAGCAAGTACCCAAACTTTTAAAAGGAAATTGAAAAAAAAAAAAAAATTGCCCTCCAAAGTCATAATTATCTATAGTATTTATCACCTATGCAAGTCTCCTACAATAACATAGGTAATGTTACACAACTTTGATAGTAGGGTTCTTGTAACTTTTCTTACATACAAAGAGTATGCAGCATACAGATATCCCAGGCAAATTTCCTTTATTGTTTTATAAATTACTCTTTCAGGCATTTTCCCACTCCCCCTGAAATTAACTCTGCGCTTTCTTGAATGCTTTAATACAATTTTATGTGTTTGGAGTAGGTGTAGAAATTCAGACTTCAGTATGCAACAGTTAGTGCTATGCAGAGTGCAAGTTGATGCACCGGATTTATTGAATTCCTGATCTGAATCTGATTTACTGAATTGAATTTGGCTTGATTTATTGAATTTCTTTGACTGATTTAAGGTGAAACACTGAATATCTAGCACTTTTGAAAGAGAGCTCTAGAAGTCAGACATCTTAAAAACTCACTGCCACAGGTGAAAGCCATATACTAGTAACTGAAAAAAAAGAAATAGGTTTTTTGCAGGGTCTGTGTAATGAGAGCACATGCATAGCTGGTAGAGTTTCGTTAAGATGCTTGTAACTGTCAGAGCTTGTTTTATAATGCTGGAGTGAGCTTAAAGCTAATTCTTGTCACCTATGAGCACAGGACTGTCCACAGCAGCAGACAGTGGAGTTTGAAGGGAATTAGCCAGATGGTTTAACTGCTCCATAAAGAAGGAAAGAGATCTGTGTAACTTTGGCTGCAAGAGCGATAAAGCCCAGCTGCCCCTGAGAAGTCCTGCCTCTCTCCCTGCTTCTAGGAAGCATTTCAGGTGACAGTTCTTTAACGAAGCTAGCTGTCTTTGCAGAATTTTATGCACTCTCATTAATTTATCTTCTCATTTAGGTAGCACTCTGCAGCCATAGTTTGACATGAAATCACCATGCCTGATCAGTTCATTGCTACTACCTCCCTTTTTAGGGAAAACTGCTCCAGGAAGAACATGCAATTCCTTTCATGATGTTTGTTCTCTGCTGCTTGCACTGCATTTGTTGCCCTCTTGGGCTGCCCACCTCTTATCCTCACAGATAAGGATGGTTCCCTCGTAGCAAAACAAGGGAACTTGTCATGATAAAGGAGATGTTGATGTCCATATTTTGTAGCAAAAACAAGTGGCAAACCTTCCTATCTAGTTTTTAAGGCTCAGCAAATAAAGAGCTAGCATTCTAAAAAGAAAACATAAAGTTGGACGCTCTAGCTCCTTGAATAGTTAGAAAACAGCTGCAATGATAGGGCAGTGGGGGTTGTGAGACACTGTTCCTGTAATTCAGCATACATGTCACTGTTTTGATGAAGATTCTTGCTACTTTCTTTGATTACCTGTGAATGTAGATACAGGGGAATAGAATCTCTGTATGACAAACTGACAGTATCTGTGGAATAGGATTTAGCATTCTGCTGCACCTGGAAGCTTTATATGTAGCTGAAAGAAATCATAGCAGGGTAATTTGGAAGAGCAAGAATGTTTTTACAGACCCTACCTCTGATGTAATGTTTTATTAAATCGCAGTTCATAGCAAAACATAGAACGGCCTTTGATAACTCCATATACCTGAATGGTCCACTAGGAGAAGTGAGAACATAAATATGTTGAATTGTCTTTTACAGTTTCAGCTTTTCTTTTGACCATTATAATGGGAATGAGGTTCAAGAGGTCCAAGAAATTAATGCCAGCCGGACTAGTAGCATGCCTGAGGTAAACATATATTGAGGATCTTTATATTAAAGATTTCCCTGATTTTCAGAGTGGCCATTTGACATCTGATTCAAGCCAGTATCAGTGGAAGTTACTATCGTCCAGCAACTTGTACAATTGAAGTTAAATTAGTTTGGAGGTCAGAGTCCTGTTTCCAGTCAGCAGCTTTTTCATCTCACTAGGCAGATACATCTGATACAGACTGACTTTCTCAGCAGAGAAAGGAGATCTCTGCAATTAAATATTAATGCATATTGATAAAGTTCTTGGAAGAACCTGAGGCAAGCCTCAGTGTTTTCAAACACATATGCATAAAATTAGTCATGTGATTTCATACAACAGAGTCATCTTCGAAAAGATCAACACTTTGGTTTAGAAGTGCTGCATTCAAAACTCACTGGAATCTCAGCACCTTTGAAAACCAGGACATTTCTGACCTGACCTAAGCACTTTGGTCAGTATTACTGCAAACTGTGATGTTTCTAACCGTTCTGACTGCTTTATTGCTGCTGTTTGTTTTGGCATTCTGGAAAACATGATTTTCTGTTACTTCTTAATTTGGAATTAAATTATGGAGTAAGTCAAAACTTTTTTTTTCCCAGTGAGTCCATAACTCAAAACATTTTTCAACTGTAGGTCAGAATCTCCATCTTCTGCAGGAATAACTGTTGCTCCGTTGTTACCAGATTTAATAACACCATTAACTGTTGTACTCCAATTACATACAGGGAGGAAAAAATCAGATGCGAATTGTTAAGACGCAAAATTTTAAGAATCAGGACTTAAACTGGAAAATGTTATTTTACCATTGTGGATTGCTTTTCAAGCTGTAGGTGGCCTGTGTGTTTCAGCAGACACTGAGGCTGTAGATTTAGACATTTTGAAGACTAGAGGCTCTAGTGTCAGGTATTTATGAATGCATTGTTCTGTAATGATGACTGTCACTGTTTTTGTTCGTGCACAACCATATTTATGTTTCTTATTCTGTTGTTGGTTTTTTTTTGCAGCCTTTTGATGATTTTGAGGCTTGTTTTTATGCTGCTGTAGGAGAACATAGCAACTTAAGAACCAAAGTATGACTGCCACGCCCACAGAACAAACAGGCAAGCTCTCCATACTTCAAAGACAAGTTTGAACATAAGTCTTAGATTGCATTTATCTTCTCTGTAAAAGATCTGTACCTGTAATTTGATTATTGACATTTGCTGATATTTTTCAAGCTTTTTTTATAAACTAAACCAAATGTTTTGTTGAGAGTATATTTTGATCTACTTCATTTAAGCAGCCTGTTAATCAAGGGATCTTTCTCTGTAAGTTTGATCTCTTTCAAGGGTGCTGAGCGCCCCAAGAAATTGAGTTAGTCTTGCACTGTATATCTGAGAAAAGAATATAAATACATGTTTATGCTAAAAAGGTATATTGTATTGAACCATAATTTTCTAGGTTCTGAGATTAAGTAATCAATTCCGATGATATTGCCAGTTACTAATCAATAAAGGCACAGGCCTGTACTGTGTTGCACTAGAAAACCCACTGTTCTTTCAGACACGTGTATCTTGTTCCACTCATTCTAAACATAAAAACTATTATCAGTGTTCAAATAAACCATAAAATGTTCAAAGCTTCTCAGTTTTTTGTGCAGACTAGTGAGCCATTTTGTCAATGGAAGAGTCTGGTGATCTGCTCTGTACTCACCACTGGTTTAAAACATGTACCATGCTGTAAATTCCCACCAATGTGAACCACAGCTGAGGAAGGTTCACCATCTTGCACAAATAGGTTGTAAACTCTTAATCTCAGTGCTCTTTCACAGGTTTGCTGTTGTGGTCTTAAATAGATTATCTTGCAGAAGTCCTCCCCATAAGCAAATGAGAGTAATCAGACATAAACTATTCAGGGATTTAAGCTGCTTTTGTTTCCACAGAAAATAATTAAATACTCCCTGGGTCTGAAAGCTTGGCTAAAACTATCTCTGGCGCACAGGAACATGCAGCCAGATCATTAGGAAACTGAATATGGGCAAGTGCACTATTGAAGACAAACGGAAATTTTGCTTCTTTTCATTTTTTTTAAACACAGCTTGCTTACAGAGGCTATCACATACCAGATCTCAATGCTGCACAAATCCATCAGCAGAATACCAAGCTTATTATTCTTGACAGGGGCTTAGGTGGTGACAAGGTGTTGCGAGCAGCTCAGATGTCTAAGGCACAAGTGACCAAAGCAAAAAAAAAAACACCCCCAAACCCCATCAGCCCCAAACCACAGCCTCCAGCTCTGGAATCTTTTGCTCATAGATGTTGGTATCAGTCATCTGCAGCTCTTGCCAGACTTAGAGATGACTGAGCTGGTATGTTACGGATTTCAGGTTGGGATGGCAGCTGGACACATAAGATGTGGTTCATTTAATCCTGAAGTAGAACTTCAAGGCACTTCAGGGGAACTGAACTGCCATGTACCATAACAGGCTTGGGTGACTGATGCCGATTTTGGTATTTGTACTGTAGAGACAAGGTGAATCCTGCCTGAGGTTAAGCTTGAATGAAAAGTTTAGGAAACCTAGTGCTGAAATGCAGAAGCCATCCTACAGTTACTGCTACACCAGATCTTAAATGCATTAAGAGTTTACATTTTTGAGCATGCCCAGAGTGGAGCCTTCCGTGCATTCTCTGAATTACCCCATGGGGGAAGGGCGCCTCCAAACGCAACTGTAATCCAGAAGCTTTTGCTGAAATCCCTGAGCAGCTCAAACAAGTAGCGTTCTCAGCAAGTCCAATGTATCGCTATGGGACTGAGGACTCCCAAAACACACAGGTGAGATCCTGTGCCAGTCTTTGTGACAGTTCAGTAATCGTAGCATTTGTATGGAATAGAGGTGTAGCTCAATGAACTACGCAAGCATGGCAAACTGCTGCTTCCAGTTACCTAGGTAATTGTCACGTAAAACTCCTAGGAGCTTCTCTGGGCAGTGCTTAGGTGATTGGGGCATTTCTGGTTTGTATCTCTGAGGTACAGTATGCGGCTCTTCTCATGCACAAGTCAGACAAGTAGTAAACGTTTCTGTATATACACCAGTTGATTGTTTTCTCTGCCTCATCAGTTCGAGCCCTACTGAGAAAAACAACTAACTGCAAGGAGGAATATTTTATGGCACTGTTCTTAAAGGGGAGAGCAACGGTGCCTTTGAAAAGAGGGTAAAGAATCTGAAATAGCAATGAATACTTTAGGCACTGTTGAGATAAAACTAACTCTTTCACTGAAAAGGTAAGCAGCCAGTGCAGTTCTCTTTACAACTACTTGGGAACAGACTGGAGAAGGTAAAGTCTTAGAAAAAAAAAAAAAACCAGCAAGTGGCATTTTCCTCACTGTGACCAAGCAAGCAAAAAGAGCAAAAGAACAGATGGTTTCAATGGATGAAAATGACATCAGGCTAATTAAACACATATACTTTGATCTTTCAGTGGATGAAATCTCATCTGAAAGCTTCACAGGAGATTAAACATGTTTCTTACTTTTGCCTATGAATTTACGTGGATTATCTTTTTTTTGTTCTGTTTTTTTAATTTTTAAAACATTTATTCATTTTTTAAACTGCAGCAATGAAAGTACAGAGACAGCAGTGAAATACAGCAGGAAGACAGTGAACTTTGATCTAGGACACCACCTAGAGAGTAAAACCAAAAGATTCTAGGCCTGATTTTAAATTACTGTCCCTTTTTTACGGAGTGACTCTTCTCACCTGCAGTTTATAAAGAAGGGGGGGGGGAGGGAGCTTTCTACAGTACCCTGAAAGATACAGCTGAAACATTTTACCCTACCAAGCATGTACTGTAATTAAACAAACATGAATTATCAGCATATTTTATTTCATGTAATTGTTCCATAAAATACCACTTTCTGGAATCAACAGCTCCAGATCAGCTTTTTACCCTAATTTAAAAGTGTATTCTGTTTCAATGATTACCACATGATCGGATATATGATGCAAACCACAGAACACATCTATGCAGTTTACTCTTAGAAGGCACAGCTCTGGTAAAAGACTACAGTTGTGTTACCTTCAGCAGCCACAAGATTACATATCAAATACTTTCTTCACAAAGGCAACAAGCTTCTCATCTGTTGGCGGCTTCCTCTGGCTGCCAGGCTGCAAGAATTTTTTGATTGTTGGAATGTTGCTTATTCTTCCTTTAAAAGCCTGTAAGAAGCAGCAGTAAAGCCAATGAGGGTCAGGAAATTGTAATTCCATCCTTTATAGCTTAAAAATCAGGTGACTTGCATTTTTACTTCTCAGATATACTTATTACACAGAGAAAGGCAGTAGCTCCTTCTAGGCAACTCAGCACTCAGCATTTTCCATTTAAAAAGAAAAAAAAATTAAAACTACACTTAAAACACATTAGTCTTTTTGGAAAATCCAGGTGTGAATATTATGATCTGCAATACTGGTGCTATAAAGTTTATCTTAGTTTCCCAGATAGGGATGGGAGAAATTAATATTAAAAAGTTAAGATTCATCTGGTAAAGGTGGAAGAAAAAAGAAAGAAAAAAGTAAAAGCAAAAAGCACGGTCTGAATCCAAATCGTGCAGGTATATTTGGGTAAAAAGAGAGGCAAGGACAGGAACGCTCAGTGCAAAGCACCATGGAAGACAAGACGTAAGAAACTTAACAGCTCTTGTATAGGATTTCTTCAAAATATAACATTGCTAGGAGTAACAGAAGGATAGGAACTGCAGGCACAACAGGCCGCAGCCTTCCCCTCCTGATGCTCATTGCTGTGTTTGAAGACACATGAACAAAAGCAGCAGTTACAGGACCAAACAGGCAGAGTCAGTGAGTGAATTCCCATGAGTGGAGAACAGCTGGGAAAAGCAGAGCTGGAGAAGGTGAGCCCTGATGATCTCTGAGGTCCCTTCCAACCCAAACCATTCCATGATTACTAACCTGTAGCAGAGGGAACGCAGACAGTATATCAGGCTTCAGTTCTTCAACCATTAAAATGGCTTCCAGCAGATGGATGTCTGCCCAGCTTAATTTGTTGCCAACAAGATAATCATGGCCATGGTCTTTTAAGGCCTAACAATATATCAATTAATAAAAAAAGTCATGTAGGAGGTAACAATTTTATTTAGATGTTACATCACAGATTTCTACAAAAATAGCAGAGCAAATCCATGCAAGAATCTATAAAGTTAGAAAGTGACAGGTATTCTCACAACAAAAAAATCAGAACTGATGTTTCAGTGTGTGTGGACCTTTGACTCACTCCAACCTCCTGCACCAGGTAGCTGATGCAAGTCCAGTCCCACAAGAAAGACTTCAGCCATAGAAAAGAAACAGGACCAAAGTAACTGTAAGAGGCAGTCAGGACAGTTTACCTGTAGTGTACTTGGATTTAAAAAAAAAGAAAAAAAAAGTCAAGTGAGTTCCCAGATGTTTCAGCAAAATTTCAGATTGCTGATTAGAGTTAGAAAGAGGTCAGGAATGAAGGAACACAGCCTTTCCACCTGTCCTCCTGTACAGAAGGATTCTTTCATGGCAAACTGCTGATGGAAGAATCACAGCCCGCCAAAGCTACTAACAGCTGTAACAGACAAGTTGTGACAAACGGTGCAGCACAGCTTCACAGCAGTTTCCTTCTTCCTGAAGACTATCACCCCTGTAGCAGAAGCAGGAGGAGGAGACATGTCTGTGCCCAAGCTACTCTAACGCTACACTTAAACAGCTAACAAACGTGCACTAAAACATCAGTCCGCACCTTTGGAAACGGATTCCTTCCCCAGTCCCATCTGCCAATTTGACTCTAGAAGAGGCAGTAAGCTCTGACAGAGGCAAGGCTGGTACCTTCACATAGTCACTTCCCATACTGCTCTAACAAGGTCCACCACAGCTTGTCTATCAAAGCCACATGGAAACTCCCAAAGGGAGCACCTGAACCAGATTGTCTTCAGAGCTTTATGTCACCTTTTGCCACCCTATCTGGTTGCTGAGTGTTTAAAGCAAACGCTCATAGCTAGGGATGTTTTCTGTCAGGATTGTGTAACACGTGGACTGCAAACGCCGCTAAACTGAGTCAATGAACAACTTATACAGCTGGTACAGAAGGAAAACTATTAATCATCCTAACAAAATTAACTATGTTACAAATCATGGAAAAGTTTAGCTGTGTATTTACCGTAAGTGAACAAGGATTCTTTTCAAGACTTTCCTCCAGTAGCATATACCAGAACAGTAGTTTATACCACCTAGGCACAGGTTTGGTGAATACTAGCGTCTAAATTTGCTTTTTTGGTTTTTTTTTTTTTTAATAACTTAAGTACTTATGTTATTAGACTACAAATCTTTGAAAGACGAATGTGTGCGGTCAGTCTCTCTCAGCACAGCCTTCCATTGGTGTGGCAGTGGACCTGTATAAACTCTAATTACAGGACTACTGGCTTACGTTGTTTATGTGCAATTATTTTTTCACAGGGCAGCCTCTGTGGGTTTCGCTTGTGCAATTTAAGGCTCTGATAAAGAGGCACATGAAAATGCATCAAGTCCTGTATTTTTCGAATGGATTTCAGCTGCCTGTGAACCAAGGATTCAAGCTAGAAACCTGGCTCAAACGGGGCCTCTGAAACAACACAGCTTTGTACCCTTGGCACAGGAATTCCCAGGAGACTGCTATGCTCCGAAAAAGTGCTGTGAGAAAGTCTGTACAGTACAACCACATCAGGTACAAAAGGTAAAGTTACAAACAGAAGTAGGATAGTGAGACGAGGATCACAGCTGGCTCAACTCAAACGGGAAAATATTAGCACCAAAAACTATACTAAAATATCCTAAAGGGAAAAAATAAAACAAAAACAACTGAACAAACAGCAAGTTGGTAGAAAATGGCAACTCAGTAACATCCAGGCTATGTTCCAGGGAGAAGTGAAGAACAATCTGTCCCCTCCTGATCAACTCTTGCCTTGCCAAGTCTCTTCATGTGCTCTGTGGGGGTGTCACGCATACCAATGCCTTACCTCATCGCCCAAGAGAGGCTCTTTAGGGCCTGCCAGCCAGTAAATAATTGCTTTATGCTTTTAAGCTAGATACATCCTGTTTGCAGAGCCTCTTTCTGCACACCTCAGGACGCCCAAATACCAATACAGAAAAAGACAGTAATACTCTGCACGTGTACTATATTTATACTGGGTTTGAGAAAGATCACAGAATTAGGCCCTGAATTATAAAGCACAATTATACTAAACTTTGAACAGCAAGAGTATGTAGACTTTCAGGCAATAAGCTCTGAAGGCTGGCACAGGTATTTAAATGGTTCGTTCATTCAAAACGCTAGGAGCTATCAGCCACCAAGCATGGTTTAAAAAGTAGTATCTACTCTTTGAGGAGTCTTAAAGAAGACAGCAAAGATACTCAGAACTGAAACCAGCCAAATATTACTCTGTGGCCCTCTTTTCACATTGCTGAATACTGACTCCATCATACAGGTCCAGAGTTGTATGTTGCTTGCCTTATGGAAAGCAGGTGTGTAGGGCCAGAGGAGTGGAGTGGGGGTGAACCTATACCCCACTTTACTGCCTTTGTGGACTACTGGTGATTTGTCACTTACCTTTTCATAAACAGGAAAGTACCTGCTTGAAGCTCGTTCAATGATTAAGGCAAGATTCTTTTCTCTTGTGTCAGCTGGTTGAAAAGGGAGATGCATGATCATTATCATCAGGTCTGTTGTTCCCTCCACATACATATCAATCCTGAAACAACCATTTGTATTTCACATTTATCATTTTAACATTGCCATTTGGTTATTGTCCTGAAATACAATGCTGAAGTGATCACTGAGTAAAATGCTTCTTAATGAATGTAACAGAAGACACCAGCTTGTTTTCTTGTTCTTCCACTTTGATTCCAGCTCAATTTATTTCAAAACACAGACTTTATGAACAGGCTCACAGTATCTGCAACCAGCAAGGTACAAATAAGTGTCTGCAACTAAGGTATCTGAAGTGGAGTTCACAGGCATTTCCACTGATAACCTATTCATCTGTGCTGTTGGAGAAAAGACCACATATGCCAACCAGGCTAGAAAAAAAAAGTAGTTTGAGGCCTAGTCATGAAAGGATCCTAGCAACAAATGGCTGACAACTGCCAGTTCAGACATGCCAGTCCATAATAATGATCCCTGCAATCTCTGGAACAGTATCAGTAAGGACAGTATGCGCTGTTACCGTACCAGGCTCTCTCTTTCAGGTCTTTTCCATAGAGATTGTATTTTGCTGCTACGTAGTTGAGGATGGCTCTAGTCTGCACCATCTTCATCCCGTCGATCTCCACCATTGGCACTTGCTGAAACAGCAGGGATCCATCTAGGGAAGAAAAGGAAGCAAACTACTCACACTGCTGCAGTACTACACTGAATCTCAGAGAGACACGTAGTAACACACCAAGACATTTCCAATTCCAATGTCCTTTCATTATATTGGTGTGAGTTTATGTTTAGGGTACAGTTTACAGACTCACCATTGCGTAATTTTTCTAAGTCTTCCTTTTTTTCTATGAATTCTTCCTCAAACTGAAAAGCAAAGATAGAAAACAACACTGCGTCACTGCAAAGGCAACGGAGAAGTGGAAAGGAGTCTGGAAGTTAGACTCCACCTCTCCACACTATTGTCTACACTTCTCATGACTCTGTTATCCCTCTACTCCTATTCTTCATCTCTGCTCCTGAAAATAACCCAGAACTATAGTGTCCCCAATTCCACAGTAAAAAAAAACTTTTACACCTCCAAAACAGCTTCCTTCATTATAAAGACCAGAATACTTGCCTGCACCAACAATTACCAGACATCAAATCATTCACTTAAAAGCAGCTGATGCCATGTGAAATATAGAGAAATTTTTAATAAGTTATACCTCTGTTACACAGCATTTATCTCCCTCTTTCCCCTGCTGACATTTCTTTTTTTCCAACAAGGACACTTGAATGAGGGCAGGATCTTTGTTTCCTCAGTGCATGTGCTTTGCAGCTTCTCTGCCAGCAACATGCACAAGTCAGCAGCATTAAAAACACTTCTGTACTCCAATGCAGCATAAATATTTTCTGAGAAAATAGTTTCAAAGCACCGTATAGAAACAAAAATTGCATGTAGAAATTAAGATACCTTAGGATGGCTTTCACCTGCTCTGAATCTAGATAATTTAAGACCCCCTTCTCTTTCTATGTAAAAATCCTTTTCCTAGACAACTCTTGCTCAAGGAATACATTATGTAACTACAATATGAGAGAGCGTATCACTGAATCTAAACATTCTGCATCACAACATGGGATGTTGTGCGCATCTCTACGCATAGATGTAATCAGGAAACTTTTCCAAAGAATACTTATTTTAATCCCAGATTAATCTGATCACCTTATTAAAAGATAAATAAAGATACAAACCTCAACCCCAGCTGCTGCTAACAGCCATCGGATTGATTCCATCTTCCCCCTTGCCTTGGTGTAGTGCAGCTTAGGCTTCCCCGCCATGATTTCAGGGTTCTTGTTTCCTGATGAATTCAAAATGATCTTACAGGATGCATGTGTTAAATTAGCATTTAAAATATTCTACTCCACACTACTAAATACAGTTGGACCAACGTGAAATAAAACTTATGGGGAGCGGCTGAGGGAGTTGGGGCTGTTTAGCCTGGAGAAGAGGAGGCTGAGGGGAGACCTGATTACAGCCTACAAATACTTGAGAAAAGATGGTGGGGAGGTAGGGGAAGGGCTCTTTACATTAGTGATGGGTGATAGAACAAGAGGAAATGGGTATAAGCTTAGTCAGGGGAGATTCAGGTTGGATTTTAGGAAGTATTTCTTCTCTGAAAGTGTTGTCAGCCACTGGAATAGGCTGCCCAGGGAGGGGGTTGAGTCCCCATCCCTGGATGTGTTTAAGAAAAGGGTGGATGAACTACTTAGGGATATGGTTTAATGGGAGATTAGGGACGGTTGGACTGGATGATCTCTAAGGTCTTTTCCAACCTAGAAATCTATGAAATCTATGAAAGTAGAAGGGAAATCAAGAGCTGGGTACTTGGGCTTGATGAAACCATGATTCCTGTGGATTAGTGAACAAAAAGTACACACTACCAGGAGAAAACGCAGCAACTGAAAAAAAACAGCATGACAGAACGTAATAAGCATTTGCTAAGTCATATACTAGAGCTCATCAGAGTTTTACAACCAAAACAGAATTGTAGGCTTTTCCTGAATAATTACATTTTTAACCGAGCAGTGATGCAACCTCTTCAGTAGGTTTGGGTTTGTGGCAGCATTTGTAAACACCAGGCTTGAAAATGCCCTACGTCAAATTAGTTGCTTCTCAAGAACACCAGCCCGGAGACACCAGCACGTATCATGGTGGAGCCCCGTGCAGCTGTGCCTTTGTGAGTACGAGCTTGTAACAGCAATAGATATTCCAGCATGTATTTCACCAGGCCTGCTGACTTCCACATTTAGCTAGTTCTGTTTTCACCGTTAGCCAAATCACAACACATCCATTATAGAGAACGTGGAGCACCTTCAAGAACCATTCCAATTTTATGAACAACAGTGAAACTGTAACAGGGATTTATATGCTGTTGGCTCTGGAAACTTAACGTTAAAACCACAGAATCATAAAACGGTTTAGGCTGGAAGGGACCTTGAACATCATGTAGTTCCAACCCCCCTGCCATGGGCAGGGACACCTTCCACTAGACCACCTTGCTCAAAGCCTCATCCAGCCTGGCCTTGAACACCTCCAGGGATGGAGCAGCCACAACTTTTCTGGACTTGTTCGAGTGCTTCATCACCCTCATCCTGAAGAATTTCTTCCTTAGATCTGATCTAAGCCTACCCTCTCTCAGTTTAAAGCCGTTACCACTTGTCCTATCACTACATGCCCTTGTAAAATGTCCCTCTCCAGCTTTCTTGTAGGCCTCCTTTAAGTACTGGAAGGCTGCTAGAAGGTCTCCCCAGAGCCTTCTCTTCTCCAGGCTGAACAGCCCCAACTCTCTCAGCTTGTCTTCATTGGAGAGGTGCTCCAGCCCTTGGATCATCTTCGTGCCCCTCCTCTGGGCTCGCTCCAACAGCTCCATGTCCTTCTTATGCTGATAACCGCAGAGATGAATGCAGTACTGCAGGTGAGGTCTCATGAGAGCAGAGTGGACGGGCAGAATCACCTCCCTTGACCCTCCGGCCACACTTCTTTGGATGCAGCCCAGTATACAGTTGGCTTTCTGGGCTGCTGCAAGTGCACATTTCTGGCTCATCTTGAGCTTCTCCTCAAGAAACACTCCCAAGTCCTTCTCCTCAGGGCACATCTCAATCCATTCTCTGCCCAGCCTGTAAGTGCACTTGGGATTGCCCCGACCCACGTGCAGGACCTTGCACTTGGCCATGTTGAACTTCATGAGGTTCTCACAGGCCCATCTCTCCAGCTTGTCAACATCCCTCTGGATGGCATCCCTCCCCTCCAGCGTGTCAACCCCACCATACAGCTCAGTGTCATCAGCAAACGTGCTGACAGTGCAGCCGATCCCACTGTCCATGTCACTGACAAAGACTTTAAACAGCACCACACCGAATGCTGACCCCTGTGAAAAATCACTCGTTACAGGTCTCCATTTGAACATCAAGCTGTTGACTGCAACCCTCTTTAGTGCAACCATCCAGCCAGTTCCTTATCCACTGAGCGGTCCATCCATCAAATCCATCTCTCTCAAATTTAGAGACAACGATGTCATGCATGACAGTGTCAAATGCTTTGCACAAGTCCAGGTAGATGATGGCAGTTGCTTTTCCCTGATCCACCAATGCTGTAACCCCATCGTAGAAGACCACTAAATTTGTCAGGCATGATTTGCTCTTAGTGAAGCCATGTTGGCTGTCACCAATCACCTCCTTTTTTCCCACGTGCCTTAGCAGATTTTCCAGGAGCATCTGCTCCATGATCATGCCAGGCACAGAGGTGAGACTGACTGGCCTGTAGTTCCCTGGGTCTTTCTTTTTTCCCTTTTTAAAAATGGAGGCTAAGTTTCCCCTTTTTCAGTCAGTGGGACCCTCACTGGACTGCCACAGCTTCTCAGATATGATGGATAGTGGCTTAGTAACTTCATCCGCCAGTTCCCTCAGGACCCGTGTATGCACCTCATCAGGTCCCATGGACTTGTGCACCTTCAGGTTTCTTAGAAGGTCTCACACGTGATCTTCTTCAGTGGGTGGTTCTTCATTTTCCCAGTCCCTGCCTTTGCCTTCTGTGACTTGGGCAGTGCGGCTGGAGCACTTGCCAGTGAAGCCAGAGGCAAAAAAGTCACTAAGTACCTCAGCCTTCTCCATATCCTGGGTAGCCAGGTCTCCCATTTCCTTCCAGAGAGGGCCCACAATTTCCCTAGTCCTCCTTTTATTACCTACATACCTATAGAAGTTTTTCTTCTTGCTTTTGATGTCCCTGGACACATTTAATTCCATCAGGGCTTTAGCTTTCCTAACCTGATCCCTGGCTGCTCAGACAATTTCTTTATATTCATAGTATTGATCCCATCACAGCTTCGTGATGCCAATAAGATCATAGCCCTTTAGGCGTGCACACACCTCTAACTCCTCTCATTTACTCTCCATGCTACGTTCATTTGCACAGAGACATTTCAGTTGGGCCCCTGATGAAGCTGACTTAGGCTGGAGTGTCTGGAATTCCTTTCTGCTGCTCTTCAGGTGCTCTCAGCTTGTACTGATCAAGCTTGATATTATCACCCTCCCCATTCAAATCTTGTTTAAAGCCCTGTCAATGAGCTCCGCTACCTGATGTGCAAAGACCCTCTTCCCCCTGTGAGAAAGGTGAATCCCAATTGATGCCAGCAGCCCTGGTGCCCCAAAAGTTGTCCCATTATCAAAAAACTCAAAACTGTGGTGATGATGCCAGCCAGAGAGCCATGTATTAATAGACAAGGAATGTTTGTTTCTTTCAATGTCACTGCCCGCAACTTAATATAGAGAGGAAAAGACAACCTGCACTCCAGATTCCCTTATCAACCAACCCAGAGCCCTGAAGTCTCTTTTGATCAGCCTTGGACTACAAATTGCGGCTTCATCACCACCCACATGGAAGAGCAGTAATGGGTAACAGTCTGAGGGCGACAGCGGGCCTGGAAGTTTCCTAGCCATGTCCTTAACCCAGGCCCCAGCAAGACAGCAGACTTCCCTAAGAGGGTCTGCTGGCATACCGTACCCTCTGTTCCCATCAGAAGGGAGTCGCCTACAACTATAACCTGTGTTTTCTTCCTTGTGGAGGTGGTCTCGATACGAAGGGTAGGCCTTTCTGACCCTGGCAACACCTCTGGTGTAGATGGACCATCATCCACAACATCCATAGACGGGCCTTCTACCTCCAGAGCCTCATATCTGTGTACAGAGGCACCTGGGACAGCAAAGTGTACAAGGAGGGGGTTCACTGCCACCCCAAGCACGGCCTTGCCTCCAGTCACTCCTTTCCTTTAAGCTACTGCCTTCGGTCTGGTGGCTGTTCCTGTTTCTGCCTCGGGCAGGGCAGAGCATGGTCCTGCCAGTCTCTCTCAGACTCCCTGATGCTCGTAAAACTTTCTTCTTCCTCTTGCACCTCTGCCACCATGCTGAGCAGGCCTTCCACCTGGTCACACCTCACACAGCTGTTCTCACTACTGCTGCCCATTAACAGTGAATGGCTCTGGCACTCCCTGCAGCCTGAGATTGGGACAGCTGCATGTTTTTGTGGAACTCTGGGTTGCCACATCCATTCTGCTAAATGCAGAAGACTTCATTTTCTGCCAGGTCGATACCACAGCTGAGCTCCTTCTGAGAGGGTGATGGCCACCAAGGGAACTCACCACTTGAGCTGGCAGAGTGACAGCAGAATAGAGACGGGCGGGGGGGGGTAAAGCCCGAGCAGTCATCCCCGAGCAGCGCCACGGGCCACTCTAACCCGCTCCCGAAGTAACAACCGGCCTGGTACGCACCTCGCCTTTCGCCTTCCCTCGCCTTTGAGTGGGCAATGTGCGCTGGCAGCCCAGAAAGCCAACCATATCCTGGGCTGCATCAAAAGAAGTGTGGCCAGCAGGTCAAGGGAGGTGATTCTGCCCCTCTACTCTGCTCTCGTCAGACCCCACCTAGAATACTGCATTCAGCTCTGGAGTCCCCAACACAAGAAGGACATGGAGCTGTTGGAGCAGGTACAGAGGAAGGCCACAAAGATGATCCGAAGGCTGGAACACCTCTGCTATGAAGACAGGCTGAGAGAATTGGGGCTGTTCAGCCTGGAGAAGAGAAGGCTCTGGGGAGACCTTCTAGCAGCCTTCCAGTACTTAAAGGGGGCTTACAGGAAAGATGGAGAGGGACTTTTTACAAGGGTGTGTAGTGATAGGACAAGGGGCAATGGCTTTAAACTGAAAGAGGGGAGATTTAGATTAGAGGTAAGGAAGAAATTTTACACTCAGAGGGTTGGTGAGGCAGTGAAACAGGTTGCCCAGAGAAGCTGTAGATGCCCCATCCCTGGAAGTGTTCAAGGCCAGGCTGGATGAGGCTTTGGGCAACCTGGTGTAGTGGAGGGTTTCCCTGCCCATGGTAGGGAGGTTGGAACTAGATGATCTTCAAGGTCCCTTCCAACTCTAACCATTCTATGATTCTATGACTCCCGGCAAAGGCCCCGGCTGGCCGCCCCCAGCCCCCGAGCGGGATCCGTCCCCCCGGGCAGGCGGCCCGCGGAGCCGGCGGGCAGCCTTGCCCTACCCTCCCTCATTCCACACCCCGCCACGACGGGAAACGCGCTCCTGCGGCTCCGCCGAGCAACGCCGTACTCCGGGGCGGGCGGTCAGCCCGGGGAGCAGCTGCCACCGCTGGCCGCCGCCACAGGCCGTACTTCGCAGCAAAACTTCACGCCGGGCCCGCTGCCTCCGCCAGCCCGGGGCTACCGCCCCCCCGCCCTCCACTCCGGCCCGCGGGACGTCCGGCCCCCCACCGCCCCTACGCTCCGCGCAGGCCGCACCGGCACAGACGCCCCGTCCCACCAGCTCCGCGCAGACCGCCCTCGCTGCCCGGCCCGACCTCGGCCCGCTGCTCCGCCCCTCAGCGGTCGCGGCTGCTGCTGCACCGCCCGCCCCCGCCCCGGCTGCCTGGGGCTCGGCTGCGGCAGCCCCAGCGCACTGGGGCACCGCGTCCCTAAGGCTCACGGCGGAGCTGAGGCAGAAGCCACTGCGGCCGTGCCCTGAAGGCTTCGGAAGAGACTTCTTCCACTAGGATGGCTGCGAGGCCGGTGCGGTGCCGCGGATGCACCTCAGAGGGACACAGCAGCCCGGACAAATTTCTAACTATTGTTGGCCATGTACAAAAGATTCACAAGAGGCCATGGTCACTGGGAACATAACATCATACAATCATAGAATGGTTAGGGTTGGAAGGGACCTCAAAGATCATCTAGTTCCAACCCTCTGCCATGGGCAGGACCCCCTCCATCCACTACACCAGGTTGCTCAAAGCCTCATCTACCCTGGCCTGGAACACTTCCAGGGCTGGGGCAGCCACAATTGCCCTGGGCAACCTGTTCCACCACGCTCATCCTGAAGAATTTCTTCCTTATATCTAAGCTAAATCGCCCCTCTTTCAGTTTAAAGCCATTGCCCCCTGTCCTATCACTACAGGCCCTTGTAAAATGTCCCTCTCCAGTGTTCTTGTAGGCCTTGTTGAATTTCTTGAGGTTCTCACAGGGCCACCGCTCCAGACTGTCAAGGTCCCTCTGGATGGCATCCCTTCCCTCCAGCATGTCAACCACACCACACAGCTTGGTGGCATCAGCAATCTTGCTGAGGCTGCAGTCCATCCACCATCCATGTCACTGACAAAGATGTTAAACAAACACGAATTATAAGCATATTTTATTTCACGTAATTGTTCCATAAAATACCCCCTTCTGGAATCAACAGCTCCAAATCAGCTTTTTATTCCAATTTAACAGCGTAATCTGTTTCAATAATACCACGTCATTGGATATATGATGC
The DNA here is from genome assembly GCF_009769465.1 of Tauraco erythrolophus. Taxonomy (NCBI): domain Eukaryota; kingdom Metazoa; phylum Chordata; class Aves; order Musophagiformes; family Musophagidae; genus Tauraco; species Tauraco erythrolophus. The sequence continues at coordinate 46,125,646 of NC_141466.1, read as the reverse complement.
AAACCACAGAACACATCTATGCAGTTTACACTTACAAGGCACAGCTCTGGTAAAAGACTACAGTTGTGTTACCTTCAGCAGCCATGTGATTATATATTGAATAATTTCTTCACCAAGGCAACAACCTTCTCATCTGTTGGTGGCTTCCTCTGGCTGCCAGGCTGCAAGAATTTTTTGATTGTTGGAATGTTGCTTATTCTTCCTTTAAAAGCCTGTAAGAAGCAGCAGTAAAGCCAATGAGGGTCAGGAAATTGTAATTCAACCTTTATAGCTTAAAAATCAGGTGACTTGCATTTTTACTTCTCAGATATACTTATTACACAGAGAAAGGCAGTAGCTCCTTCTAGGCAACACAGCACTCAGCATTTTCCATTTTAAAAAAATATTTCTTCAAAATATAACGTTGCCAGCAGTAACAGAAGGATAGGACTTGCAGGCACCCCCTCCTGATTCTCATTGCTGTGTTTGAAGACACATGAACAAAAGCAGCAGTTACAGGACCAAACTGGCAGAGTCAGTGAGTGAATTCCCATGAGCGGGGAACAGCTGGGAAAAGCAGAGCTTGGGAAGGTGAGCCCTGATGATCCCTGAGGTCCCTTCCAACCCAAACCATTCCATGATTACTAACCTGTAGCAGAGGGAATGCAGACAGTATATCAGGCTTCAGTTCTTCAACCAGTAAAATGGCTTCCAGCAGATGGATGTCTGCCCAGCTTAATTTGTTGCCAACAAGATAATCATGGCCATGGTCTTTTAAGGCCTACAAGATATCAATTAATAAAAAAAGTCATGTAGGAGGTAACAATTTTATTTAGATGTTAAATCACAGATTTCTACAAAAATACACAGCAGAGCAAATCCCTGCAAGGATCTATAAAGTTAGAAAGTGACAGGTATTCTCACAACAAAAAAATCAGAACTGATGTTTCAGTATGTGTGTACCTATGACTCACTCCAACCTAGTGCACCAGGTAGCTGATGCAAGTCCAGTCCCACAAGAAAGACTTCAGCCATAGAAAAGAAACAGGACCAAAGTAACTGTAAGAGGCAGTCAGGAGAGTTTACCTGTAGTGTACTTGGATTATAAAAAAAAAAAAAGAAAAAAGTGAAGTGATCAAGTGAGTTCCCAGATGTTTCAGCAAAATTTCAGATTGCTAATTAGAGTTAGAAAGAGGTCAGGAATGAAGGAACACAGCCTTTCCACCCGTCCTCCTGTATGGAAGGATTCTTTCATGGCAAACGGCTGATGGAAGAATCACAGCCCGCCAAAGCTACTAACAGCTGTAACAGACAAGTTGTGGCAAACGGTGCAGCACAGCTTCACAGCAGTTTCCTTCTTCCTGTAGCAGAAGCAGAAGGAGGAGACGTGTCTGTGCCCAAGCTACTCTAACGCTACACTTAAACAGCTAACAAACGTGCACTAAAACATCAGTCCACACCTTTGGAAACGGATTCCTTCTCCAGTCCCATCTGCCAATTTGACTCTAGTAGACGCAGTAACCTCTGACAGAGGCAAGGCTGGTACCTTCATGTAGTCACTTCCCATACTGCTCTAACAAGGTCCACCACAGCTTGTCTATCAAAGCCACATGGAAACTCCCAAAGGGAGCATCTGAACCAGATTGCCTGCAGTGCTTTATGGCACCTTTTGCCACCCTATCTGGTTGCTGAGTGTTTAAAGCAAACACTCATAGCTAGGGATGTTTTCTGTCAGGATTGTGTAACACATGGACAGCAAACCCAGCTAAACTGAGTCAATGAACAACTTAAACAGCTGGTACAGAAGGAAAACTATTAATCATCCTAACAAAATTAACTATGTTAAAAATCATGGAAACGTTTAGCTGTGTATTTACCATAAGTGAACAAGGATTTCAAGACTTTCCTCCAGAGTTACAACTCTGTTGCTTGCCTTATGGAAAGCAGGTGTGTAGGGCCAGAGGAGTGGAGTGGGGGTGAACCTATACCCCACTTTACTGCCTTTGTAGACTACTGATGATTTGTCACTTACCTTTTCATAAACAGGAAAGTACCTGCTTGAAACTCGTTCAATGATTAAGGCAAGATTCTTTTCTCTTGTGTCAGCTGGTTGAAAAGGGAGATGCATGGCCATTAGCATCAGGTCTGTTGTTCCCTCCACGTACATATCAATCCTGAAACAACCATTTGTATTTCACATTTATCATTTGAACATTGCCTTTTGGTTATTGTCCTGAAATACAATGCTGAAGTGATCACTGAGTAAAATGCTTCTTAGCGAATGCAACAGAAGACACTTGTTTGTTTTCTTGTTCTTCCACTTTGATTCCAGCTCAATTTATTTCAGAACACAGACTTTACGAACAGGCTCACAGTGTCTGGAACAAGCAAGGTACAAATAAGTGTCTGCAACTACGGTATTTGAAGTGGAGTTCACAGGCATTTCCACTGATAACCTATTCATCTGTGCTGTTGGAGAAAAGACCACATATGACAGCCAGGCTAGAGAAAAAAGGTAGTTTGAGGCCTAGTCATGAAAGGATCCCACCAACAAACGGCTGCCATTTACCAGTTCAGACATGCCAGTCCATAATAATGATCCCTGCAATCTCTGCAGTTGCCCCTCCATTATCACAGATTATACTCTTTACAGTAAGTGGTACTCAGTTAGGTTAAGGACTTAACTGAACTTGGGCACTATTTGTTTTTTTTAAAGAAAGGGCTTTTTGCTTTGGCATTAGCCCTTTAATTATGACAATGGAAAGTATCCACAGCTTATATAGTAAAGCAGCATTAGGAAAATATTGGGTTAACTTTCAGTAGCATTACACCACTGAACATGTCTTTTTTAAAGCAGCTATGAAAGATTCTGAAGAAAAGAAATTAGAACACTTAAAGACACTTCATTTTTTTGCAGGCAGCTGTAGTTTTTCCTACTGTTTTCCAGTTTAAAGAGGAAAAAAAAGGCAAACTTAGCCTTTATTATGTATTAAGGTCCTGCAATTGCCCAGGAACTTAATGCACCTGTGGTCTCTGTGAAATCAAATGAGCCTTAAGGTGGTCATAACATTCTCTCTGTGTTGACAATTAACAATCACTTATCAATTAAAAAGTCCATTCACCCAATGCCTGGATCTGAGGAGACAAAGCACTGGCAAATGTATATGCACCTTTACATGCAGATATTTCAAAGCAATATTTTTCTCATAAATATTAAAAATCATGGAAGAGTATCAGTAAGGACAGTATGCGCTGTTACCATACCAGGCTCTCTCTTTCAGGTCTTTTCCGTAGAGATTGTATTTTGCTGCTACGTAGTTGAGGATGGCTCTAGTCTGCACCATCTTCATCCCGTCGATCTCCACCATTGGCACTTGCTGAAACAGCAGGGATCCGTCTAGGGAAGAAAAGGAAGCAAACTACTCACACTGCTGCAGTACTACACTGAATCTCAGAGAGACACGTAGTAACACACCAAGACATCTCCAATTCTGAGGGATGAAAGCAGCATCCACAAGCAAGCAGGTCTCTCAAATCTTCTCTTTACGGGTCACATCGTATTGGAGGTCTTACAAAAAAATCTCACCTATTGTCCTTTCATTATATTGGTGTGAGTTTATGTTTAGGGTACAGTTTACAGACTCACCATTGCGTAATTTTTCTAAGTCTTCCTTTTTTTCTATGAATTCTTCCTCAAACTGAAAAGCAAAGATAGAAAACAACACTGCGTCACTGCAAAGGCAACGGAGAAGTGGAAAGGAGTCTGGAAGTTAGACTCCACCTCTCCACACTATTGTCTACACTTCTCATGACTCTGTTGTCCCTCTACTCCTATTCTTCATCTCTGCTCCTGAAAATAACCCAGAACTATAGTGTAATGTTTACACCTCCAAAACAGCTTCCTTCATTATAAAGACCAGAATACTTGCCTGCACCAACAACTACCAGACATCAAATCATTCACTTAAAAGCAGCTGATGCCATGTGAAATATAGAGAAATTTTTAATAAGTTATACCTCTGTTACACAGCATTTATCTCCCTCTTTCCCCTGCTGATATTTCTTTTTTTCCAACAAGGACACTTGAATGAGGGCAAGATCTTTGTTTCCTCAGTGCATGTGCTCTGCAGCTTCTCTGCCAGCAACATGCACAAGTCAGAAGCATTAAAAACGCTTCTGTACTCCAATGCAGCATAAATATTTTCTGAGAAAATAGTTTCAAAGCACCGTATAGAAACAAAAATTGCATGTAGAAATTAAGATACCTTAAGATGGCTTTCACCTGCTCTGAATCTAGATAGCTCCCTCACTGCCTTCAGGGCAGCTCTGCTCATTTATCCTACTCATGTCCTCACCCAAAGAAGGAAAAGCACTTTGCTTGGAGATAATGTTCTAAAGTTTTTCACCTGGTACGCACGGTCAGTCAGCTGAGAACTATCATGAGACTCAGAGAAGCAATAAGCATTCAGAAAAAGTCAGAGATACACAGTTCTGGTCTGTAGCAACAATTTAAGACCTCCTTCTCTTTCTATGTTAAAATCCTTTTCCTAGACAACTCTTGCTCAAGGAATACATTATGTAACTACAATATGAGAGAGCGTATCACTGAATCTAAACATTCTGCATCACAACATGGGATGTTGTGCGCATCTCTACGCATAGATGTAATCAGGAAACTTTTCCAAAGAATACTTATTTTAATCCCAGATTAATCTGATCGCCTTATTAAAAGATAAATAAAGATACAAACCTCAACCCCAGCTGCTGCTAACAGCCACCGGATTGACTCCATCCTTCCCCTTGCCTTGGTGTAGTGCAGCTTAGGCTTCCCCGCCATGATTTCAGGGTTCTTGTTTCCTGATGAATTCAAGAAGATGATCTTACAGGATGCATGTTTTACATTAGCATTTAAAATATTCTACTCCAAACTACTAAATACAGTTGGATCAACATGAAAGTAGAAGGGCAATCAAGAGCTGGATACTTGGGCTTGATGAAACCACGATTCCTGTGGATTTGTGAATAAAAAGTACACACTACCAGGAGAAAACACAGCAACTCAAAAAAAAAAAAATCATGACAGAACGTAATAAGCATTTGCTAAGTCAAATACTAGAGCTCATCAGAGTTTTACAACCAAAACTGAATTGTAGGCTTTTCCTGAATAATTACATTTTTAAGCGAGCAGTGATGCAACCTCTTCAGTAGGTTTGGGTTTGTGGCAGCATTTGTAAACACCAGGCTTGAAAACATCCTATGTCAAATTAGTTGCTTCTCAAGAACACCAGCCCAGAGACACCAGCACGTATCACGGTGGAGCCCCGTGCGGCTGTGCCTTTGTGAGTACGAGCTTGTAACAGCAATAGATATTCCAGCATGTATTTCACCAGGCCTGCTGACTTCCACATTTAGCTAGTTCTGTTTTCACCGTTAGCCAAATCACAACACATCCATTATAGAGAACGTGGAGCACCTTCAAGAACCATTCCAATTTTATGAACAACAGTGAAACTGTAACAGGGATTTATATGCTGTTGGCTCTGGAAACTTAACGTTAAAACCACAGAATCATAAAATGGTTTAGGCTGGAAGGGACCTTGAACATCATGTAGTTCCAACCCCCCTGCCATGGGCAGGGACACCTTCCACTAGACCACCTTGCTCAAAGCCTCATCCAGCCTGGCCTTGAACACTTCCAGGGATGGGGCAGCTGAAACTTCTCTGGACAAACTGTTCCAGTGCTTCGTCACCCTCATCCTGAAGAATTACTTCCTTATTTCTAATCTAAGCCTACCCTCTCTAAGTTTAAAGCCGTTACCCCTTGTCCTATCACTACACGCCCTTGTAAAATGTCCCTCTCCAGCTTTCTTGTAGGCCCCCTTTAAGTACTGGAAGGCTGCTAGAAGGTCTCCCCAGAGCCTTCTCTTCTCCAGGCTGAACAACGCCAACTCTCTCAGCTTGTCTTCATTGGAGAGGTGCTCCAGCCCTTGGATCATCTTCGTGCCCCTCCTCTGGGCTCTCTCCAACAGATCCATGTCCTTCCTATGCTAAGGGCCCTAGTGGTGAACACACTACTGCAGGTGGGATCTCATGAGAGCAGAGTAGAGGGGAAGAATCACCTCCCTTCCCCTGCTGGCCACACTTCTTTGGATGCAGCCCAGGATACAGTAGGCTTTCTGGGCTGCTGCAAGTGCACATTTACACCTCACATTTTTCTGGGTGCCTGATTTCCTGCTATCTGCAATAAAGAAATAAGTTTTGCAAAATAAAGACTCAGAATGCTGTTTTTTGAGTCTCTAAATGGTTCTCAAGCATTGTTCAAGGTTGTCTTGTTTGAAACCAGTGATTTATGGTCCAAGACTCTCATACAATTAGCAGAGGAGGTAGAAGACTATACTGCCTTGTATCATTTTGCCTTAACATGTCTTTCACATGTGCAGTTTAGTTAAGCAGAACTCTGTACTGAGAGCGATTGGCCCACGTCAGAGAACAAGCACATCAAACCCCATCTGCACCCCAGAGCATTCTGCTCTGACAAAAAGCAGGGTGTGTGAGATACATTGCTCTGGTTACTTTGGCATTATCTCACCATGCAGTTTAATGTTTAATCGGATACACAATAGAAAGTCAGCAGTTTTTGTGCTTTCTCCAGCAGCCCTTATGCTGCATTATAAAGTGACAGGAAGGATTTTTTCCCCTATTGTAAGCATTCGATCTCATTTACAAGGCTCCCCCCTCCTCTCATTTCTTTAGGCAAGCACCTGAAGACATGGAATTTAATTTTATCTCTGGTCACATTAGATTTGCCTTTACCACAGACAGAGTCAAAGCGCAATACCTGCTCGGTTCAGCTCCGACCCTTTGCTGGAATTTAAAGCAACGACAGTTTCTAAACAGACTGTCATTCCCCAAATCAGAACCAGTACGTGCACATCAGCAGCAAACATGTAGACAGTGCCTAGTTTACACTTGCTTCACAGTTATTAACACCATGTCAACAACAAAGCTGAAGCATTAACAGCAGCAAAAACAAATTACTAAAAAAAAAAAAAACAAATTCCCCTTAAAAATAACATTTCATCTTCTCTTCGGTAGGAAGAAGGAGGTAAGGAGAAGCACTCCATGCTGCTGAGATCTATATTTCTTTTTCTTAAATCTGTACACCTAGAAAGCAGTTGATTAATCATTTAACATTTGATGCACATAACCATGTTAGTAAAGACAGTACATAGAAGTAAATAAGCCATGAAACCCCTTCCCTGACTTAGTTTCAAGTACACTAATTCCCTACGCGAGCCCCAAATCCAAAAAGCTTACCTCGTACACAGCGTAACTCACTCTAAGCTCCCAGTACCTTTGCCTTCAGATTATATCAGTCTGTAGCCCCTCCTGCTAAAAGAACCACAAACAATTCTCTGCTGACGAAAAACTACCATTGCTTAAGCAAATAATGAGGTCTGCTTGATAACTTCTCACCTTCAGAAAACAAAATCCTAACTATCACTGACTACATACAAAAGATTCACAAGAGGTCACGGTCATTGGGAACGTAAAATCATAGAATCATAGAATGGTTTAGGTTGAAAGGGACCTTAAAGATCATCTGGTTCCAACCCCCCTGCCATGGGCATGGACACCTTTCACTAGACCACCTTGCTCAAAGCCCCACCCAGCCTAGCCTGGAAGACTTCCAGGGGTGGGGCAGTCACAATTTCCCTGGACAATCTGTTCCAGTACTTCCTCACCCTCATCCTGATGACTGTCTTCCTTATATCTGATCTAAATCTACCTTATTTCAGTTTAAAGCCATTGCCCCTTGTCCTATCACTACATGCCTTTGTAAAAAGTCCCTCTCCAGCATTCTTGTAGGCCTCCTTTGAGTACTGGAAGGCTGCTAGAACGTCTCCCGGAACCTTCTCTTCTCCAGGCTGAACAACGCCAACTCTCTCAGCCTGTCTTCATTGGAGAGACCAACTGGCCTGTAGTTCCCTGGGTCTTCCTTTTTTCCTTTTTGAAAATGGGAGCTATGTTTCCCCTTTTCTAGTCAGTGAGAACTTTACCGGACTGCCACAACTCAAATGTGATGGATAGTGGCTTAATAACTTCATCCGCCAGTTCCCTCAGGACCCGCGGATGCACCTCATCAGGTCCCATGGACTTGTGCACCTTCAGGTTTTTTAGAAGTTCTCGGACCTGATCTTCTCCTAGAAGTGGAGTGGGCAGTTCTTCATTCTCCCAGTCCCTGCCTTTGCCTTCTGCGACTTGGGCAGTACCGCTGGAGCTCTTGCTAGTGAAGACAGAGGCAAAAAAGTCATTGAGTACCCCAACGTTCTCCATATCGCGGGTAATCAGCTCTCCCATTTCCTTCTGGAGAGAGACCACAATTTCCCTAGTCCTCCATTTAACACTGACATACCTGTAGAAGTTTGTCTTTGTCCTGATTTCAGGTGGGACAGAGCTCTTCTTTTTAGCAGCTAGAAGAGCTCTGAGTTTTGGATTTAGTCTCAGAGTTTGTCTGAGAAGAACATCAATAGTGCACTGATGTTTACAGTTGGCAGTGAGGCCCAAAGGACTTTTTCACTCCCATGTTCTTGTTGTTGTGTAGGAGCACAACAGGATAGGAGGAAGCAGAGCCGGGATAAATGATCCATGACTCTCCTTATGATTTGTACTTAGACTTATGATTGAGGGCCAAACTGGCCAATTAGTATTCCATATCATGCAGCATCATGTCCAGTATGAGTGTCAGTCGGAAAGAAGAGCTCTTGTTCTTCTGGGGCTCTCACTCTCGTAGTTCACTCTCTCTCACTCTATTGTCTGGCCTCTCACTCATCAAGATTGCGGTGTCGGGACTTATCTGTTTTGGAATCATTAGTTCGGGATGGCACAGGTCTTGGTCAAGGGCCAGTGAGCAATTACACTGTGCCTTACTCGGTTGTATGTATTTATCATTGAGCATATGTATATATATATATATATATATAAAATTACTAGGAGTATTAAATTGCTCTTATCTCAACTCACGTGTCTCTTTCCCTTTTCTCCCTTAATTCTCTTCCCTTTTCCAGGGGTAGGGGAGGGTGATTGAGCAGCTTTGTGGAGTCTTGGTGCCGGAGCAGCCTAAACCACAACAGTCTTTTTGCCCTTGGTGTCCCTGGCCAGATTTGATTTAATTCTACCAGGGCTTTAGCTTTCCTAACCTGATCTCTGGTTGCTTGGACTATTTCTCAGTTTGCCCCATTTAAAGCTGCCAGCACTAGAGCATTAATTGCTTTTAGAGCACTTGTTGTTGCATTTACATATGCAAATGATTTGGTGTTTAAATAAAGTACATATTTATATTTTCAGCTTTCTCACTAGGCTCTCAGTAGTAGAGGTCGATCAAAGTGATTACAATGTACAGCTTTTCTTTAACTGATCTGCATGTAAAATGACGTGACTCAGCATGAAGTCCTACATTTCAAGGTCTCACTAGCACCTGCACCAGTCTGACTCCTCCTTCCTCAAACAACAAGTTTTCAACTTGACAGTTGGTGGTAAGCATTCATCTCTCAATCGAGCTTGCAAAGTGCTTTTAGCTGCTACAGTAGACCTTTGAGTCATGGAAGTATCAGTGAAGCTACAACACAAGAGTTTAAATAGGACAAAACAGAGGTGCAGTACGACCTCTGATCGCAGCATAATCCAAGTGAAGTTCAGAGGAAAGCTGAGTCTGAACATGTCAGACCCATCAGGCCAGAACCTGCAGGCTTGTCCTGGCATTTCCCCCAACAGGCACATCACCCACTCTTTGGGCTAAGCTCTCTTCATTTTCCAGCAACTCTTGCACGTGCCAGAAAGACAGAGCCAGAGAGCCCTTCAGTATACAAGCAGAAGCAAGATGTCATTGAACAAACTGGGTTTCAGTGTCACAAGTAAGACTTTATTTCAGGTAATCTCTGAAGTAATTTAAGGCATCCTGTGTTGTGCAGCTAATTAGTGCCCCCTAATTCACTGAACTATTTTGTGTGCTGGTGTGCTCACGTAGATTTGCTTTGCAAGTGTGCGCAGTAGGCCAAAGTCAGTCCTGTAGCTAAGGAGAGAGAGATCGAAAACCTGGTCACTATCTTCATCGATTTCACTTTGCCACTATCAGCAAACAAAGACAATGAGATTGAGTTTATCCAGCTTTAGGTTACTGCTCATTCAAAAATTTTCAGCACTCTTTCTACATCTTCTTCCGGTGTTGGCGGTTTCCTCTGGCTGCCAGGTTGCAGGAATTTCTTTATTGTGGCGATATTGCTTATTCTTGCTTTAAAACTCTACAAAACAAAACCAAAACGGCACTGAGCTTAAGAACCATGGTAACTGTCAGGCATTTAGATGTTCTCCATGTTCTGAAAGTAACATTATGGACTGATCCTGCAGAAGAATCCATATGATGCTTCCTGTTATGCTTTTGTACCTATAGTGACAGAAGGCGGCAATAACCATCAGTATTTGAGGCCAGCTTATCCAGCACTTAGGATATTTGATTTTGATTTTGTCTCTCACTGGTTTCCTCACCCTCCCACTCTCCCATATTTCTCAGCCAGTTTAAATCAGTGGTCCTGCTTTCATTCACTGTCCATTAGAACTGTCCATTCAATTACCTGCAAGAGAGGAAACTTGGCCAGTATATCAGGCTTGAACTCTTCTGCTGTTAAAAGGGTTTCAAGTAATTGCACATCTGCCCTGGTAAGCCGGTTGCCAACCAGAAAGTCCTGTCCGTGGTCTTTCAAAACCTAAAAACACAACCAGAACCAGATGTGATTTTTCCTTTTCTCTACCTGACTTAATAGGATATCTTCAAAGAAAGGTCATACACTGCTTAAAATGAAGGAAATGTGTTAAAAAATCTGTAGCACAAACAAACGATCAGACCACACTGCCATCCTAGGCATAATTTATGAGTTCTTTCTCTTCTGCATTTCCCTCCGGCAGCTCAGTCGTACCCCTCTTGCCTTCACTTCTGTAGCTCAGCACTACTGTGTTGAGGGCTGAGCGTTATGGAACACAGCCACCACTGCAAATGTCCCCACAAAATTTACAAGAGGCTTAAGTTTAGCCCTGGGTATAGTAAGAGTATCTGGGGCTCTTTCAAATTATGGGCAGCTCCCTTCTTTCTCATCTGTTTCCTCTTCAATTTGGGGAATATTGCATTGGGATCTCTCCACATGTAACCTGTGCCTCATGGTCTCGACACCCAGCTAATCCGTCCTTTTTTGTTATAGAAGGGGCTGCAATACTTTACATAGCATGTAGGGTACGGGAGGTTCTGCACTTCAGCAGGAAACTTTATGTAAAAGCTGATGCTCTAGTGTCTTTTGTCTGAAACAACAAAGAGACTGAAACGTGGACATGTGGGGAGCTCAATTTGTCCTGGGTTTTTGCAGCTCTGCATATCTCTCAGATTTGTAGTGCCTTCTGTCCCCTCTGTAGTGTCCTGTCTCCATCCTTGTCCCAGCCCCACCAAAACCATAGCATTTATTTTTAAGGGGTAATTTTTCTTCTCTGTTTTCCTCAAAAGAAATTGTTTGTGTAGATCCAGGATGGAGTTTCAGGAAAACAATACTAATTAAGCTACGACATTGTTGCCACGTACCTTCTCAAAGACTGGGAAGTATCTGTTTGTGGCCTTGTCCACAAGATTAGCAAAAAGTTGCTCCTTTTTATCTGCTGGTTCGTAAGGATAGAGCATGAGTAACTCACTCAGATCTGCTATTCCTTCCACGTACATATCGATTCTGAAAGCAATAGATCCAGTTGGTCAAGTCAAACACAGTAGGTCTGAATGACATGAGAGCTACTGGCATAGCTTGGAGCAGTTTCCCCAGAGCGCAGAAGCTTCGAGGGAGAAGGATGGTGGGTGAAAGGCAAGTGCAAAGCACCTGACCAAAAACTAAAAGACTGTAGCCCTTCCATTTTTCACTAGGAGTGATGCTTCTCTCTTAAGTTTTTTTGAACCTGAGGACAAAACTGGCATGTCATCCAAACTTATGTTAAAAATCCAACCAGACATGCCAAGTTAAGCAGTGGATCTATACAATTCCTAACAAATGTCTTGAAATGTGTTTACCTGTGCTAATTAACTTGAAGCATTTAAAAATACGTCAGGTCAAACCACATGCCCTAAGAGCCCTGTCCTTTAATAAACAGTTATTAATTGTAACTGTTATGCCTGGTTATTAGAGAGAGAAGTTTTTTGTTTCCATCAACGACATTTCCCTGAATTTGATGTGCTGAAAATGCCTGCTGCTGACAACTGCAGGAGAACATGAAAAGCAGCGTCAGTAAGACAAGCTGCCCTCTGCGCTCCTGACTGCTTTCTTCTGATAGCTGCATTGAGCTTTGATCTTCATGAACTGCCTCGCACCTGCCTACTCAATCTGGCTGGTTATTACTGTTGTAGACACCACCCACAGTCACGGTCAACACGTGCTACAGGAAAAGCTGCCGTATCGCCCTGAATCTAACTGTGAGCTGAGATATTCTTGTGTTACACAGAGAGGTGGTATGAACTGCAGTCTAACAAACAAAAGTGGAACGGTTACAGTACAGGGCTCTCTCCTTCAGGTCCTTCCCATAGAGGTTGTACTTTGCTGCTATGTAGTTGAGGATGGCTCTAGTCTGCACCATCTTCATCCCATCGATCTCCACCATTGGCACTTGCTGAAACAGCAGGGATCCGTCTAGGGAAAAGGGCACAAGACAAGGAGACATCCAGTCACTGCAGGAGAACCATTAGTGGGTGATTGGCAAAGTAACTATGTGCATTATTTTTGATCTGTGGTAGTCTTCCTCACTGATGTAACACAGTGTGGGAAAAAAGCTTACCATTAAGCCAAGACCCATCTCTTAGTGACATATTAATAACTTAACATTATAGCAATCAGCTTCTTGAAGTTTCTTCAAATCTGAAGAAGCACCCAAATGCAAAACTTTTATCAGTCATACACTAAAAAGACAAGTCCTGCACTGCACAGCCTTAACACAGATGATTTTCACGGAGGTTACTACAGATGAGAAGGACTGACGGATCTGACCCATAATGAGCCAGTTTCTGTCATGCTTTAGTAAGTGTTATGGAAACCTGGACTATTTAAAGGCTTGTCAACATATACTGTGAATATAAATGCATATAGTTTTATCTCTGTGGCTACTATATTGACTTTATACAATGACATACATCTGTAAGGCATGAAGCTTCACGGATTTCATGAGATTCCTGGAAGAGCCAAATATCACTTGGTGTGAGACTGTAGCCAGGTAAAACCCTTACTAGTCTGCGGAAGCCTTACTCTAGCAAGGAAGAAGTCAAAACACCTCCAGGAACTGATGAGAGAAAGGAATCAGAGTATTTTCTTTATGGAATCCTATTCCTTGACTCAAATAACTGATCAGCAATGTCCGTCTTTGTATCTCCTGTTAGACAGGCACAGAAACTGCCTGCTATTAAGGGCACATTTTCATTTATGCCTATGTCTCAAAACACTTTTTGAGAGCAGGCAGGAGGATCAAGTCATCGTTCCTAAAGGAGAGCAGGGCTACAAAGGCTAACCCTTGCTGAGACTTCTTTGAAAAGCCAGGTGAACTGGAAGAGCACAGACATGTAATTTGGTTTGGAGGAAATGTGAACGTCATGTCCACAAAGATGGAAGCTAAAGATAAAAAGTGAGTAGTTGCCTTGGGAAACAGGAATGCATCAGAGGCACAGGTTGAACTCAGGATTCTGGAACTCTCTTTTCATGCGGATTATAGAACAACTACTTTGTAGGCAACCTAAAATGCTAATGAATTTCAAGATGATCTGATGAGAAAAACCTGTATTGTCGTAGGACAGGAGGCAATGGGCACAAACTGAAACACGGGAGAGTCAATCATCTGAAGTGAAGGAAAGGCTTTTCTACTGTGAGAGTGACTCAGCACTGGCACGGGTTGCCCAGAGAGGCTGTGGAGTCTCCGTCCTTGGAGATACTCAGAACCCAACTAGACACTGTCCTCAGCAACTGGCACTAGGCGGCCTTGCTTGAAGAGGGGGGGGTTGGCACAGACGATCTCGAGAGGTCTCTTCTGACCTCAGCCCTTCTGTGATTTAGGGAAGACTGAAGCAACTGGGTAGGTGATACCATCTAACACACTGCAGTATGCATCTGTGATACCTCATGTACAATGCAGCCTAGATTTTCTTTTTAAGAGACTTCTTAGATGTTCTAAGACAAACTATTCTAATTCTAATTCTTATTATTATTATCTAATTATTTAAAAGTGAAGGAAACTTACCCTTCCGTAACTTTGTCAGATCATCCTTTGATTCCAGAAAAGATTCTTCAAACTGCAGGAAATACAGAGGAAAAGTTGTGTTGTCACTACATATTTTAGCTTCTGCTTCACATGAGACAGTGAGGGCACACACAGATGTGTTTTGAGGAATCTCATTTTTTGAAAAATAAATCAGATTTGGAAGTGACATCGTTAAAAACTTATTTTGCCTCTGTCGCATCCTCTCCTCTTCCCTCTCACATGTGGTTCATATTTTTGTGCAGGTAAGATTCTGGCTAAAGCTGAGATGACTGAAAGGCACAAAACCCTGTCTCCTGAGCAAAACTGGACCACACCATTTCTGTTGTCAGTGCTGGCAAGAGATGGTGCAGGCGAAGGAGAGGACAGGTGAATTCATACTGCAACAGCAGAACTGTATTGTAGGCCCTTTGCCTCAAGCTGGCAAAGGGAGGGAGAGAGAGAAGACATCACGTGCCCCCTGCACCTTTCTGGCCTAGTGCCCATCTGTGGATACAAAAAGGCTAGAAGCAGAAATTTTCCAGCTACTGCAGCGTCCTGTGAAAGTTCTTTTTCCCATGCAGGCTAGCTGAGAAACAGTTTGAGGTTTTTGTAAACTAAGACTTTATCTTGCACCTGTAGCTTGTTATGCAGTCCTGTTTATGGTACACTGGGAAAGTTGTTTTGAAATGGGTGTCGTAGCATTTAGCCAATCACTCTGGGAGGTGGATGGTCAAGCGACCAATTGCCTTGGCCATCCTTGTGAACCATATTATATATATATATATATATACGGATTTGTAATTAATAAACGGCTGATACTGCTGCTGCCGCTGCTGATACTGCTGCTGCTGCTCCTGCTGTTGGCGTTGGCATTTTCTCCTGCACCTGCATTCTGTGTCGTTCTTCTCTCCATCCCCGGCACGGAAGCGACACCCATCACCATGACAAAAACTCACAGCTCTTAAAACACACAGATCCCCACAGGCCCTCTCCAGTTTAATAGCAGAAACTGCTAGAGGTAAAACAGTCACTCTGTGGTTTATAATATACAGTGCCTTCAGGGCTAAGCTACATTGTAGGAGGCATAATGACTTTTTGCTATTTTGGACACTGAGATTTAACTGAAGGTCTTCAGAATGAAAAGTGCTAGACCCCTGTGATCGGAAGATAAGAAGCCAGGTTCTGCTGCTGTGATTTTCAATTTTTTCTTTCAGTAGCTACAGAGGAGAGGAATTTGTGGTGCTACCTGTAGGCTTGGCACATGATGCTTGGAAGTGAGATGGAACTTGTCCCGCTGCTTAGGGTAAGCTAGTGGTCATTGTTGGCTTGGTCAGCAATGCACTAAATGCAGAGCTTGAAACTGCTGGTAAATCACATTTTTAATAAGGAACAGCAAAAATACATATTTGTCACATGCTCTTAGTAGAAAAAATAGGGACAAACCTCAACCCCAGCTGCTGCTAGTAGCCACCGTATTACTTCCATTCGGCCTCGTCCATTGAAGTAGTGCAGCTTGGGTTTCCCAGACATGTTTCTATGTGGCTGATTTCCTGCTATCTGCAATAAAGAAGTAAGTTTTGCAAAATAAAGACTCAGAATGCTGGGTTTTGAGTCTCTAAATGGTTCTCAAGCATTGTTCAAGGTTGTCTTGTTTGAAACCAGTGATTTATGGTCCAAGACTCTCATACAATTAGCAGAGGAGGTAGAAGACTATACTGCCTTGTATCATTTTGCCTTAACATGTCTTTCACATGTGCAGTTTAGTTAAGCAGAACTCTGTACTGAGAGCGATTGGCCCACGTCAGAGAACAAGCACATCAAACCCCATCTGCACCCCAGAGCATTCTGCTCTGACAAAAAGCAGGGTGTGTGAGATACACTGCTCTGGTTACTTTGGCATTATCTCACCATGCAGTTTACTGTTTAATCGGATACACAATAGAAAGTCAGCATTTTTGTGCTTTCTCCAGCAGCCCTTATGCTGCATTATAAAGTGACAGGAAGGATTTTTTCCCCTATTGTAAGCATTCGATCTCATTTACAAGGCTCCCCCCTCCTCTCATTTCTTTAGGCAAGCACCTGAAGACATGGAATTTAATTTTATCTCTGGTCACATTAGATTTGCCTTTACCACAGACAGAGTCAAAGCGCAATACCTGCTTGGTTCAATTCCAACCCTTTGCTGGAATTTAAAGCAACGACAGTTTCTAAACAGACAGACTAAATGACTAAAAATCCCCATATTCTCCTTGTAAATAACACTTCATCTTCTCTACATGTGCTGGTTTCAGCTGGGACAGAGTTCTTTTTAACAGCTAGAAGAGCTCTGAGTTTTGGTTTTAATCTGAGACTTGTTCTGAGAAGAATGTCGATAGTGCACTGATGTTTACAGTTGACACTGAGGCCCCAAGGACTTTTCAGCTGCCGTGTTCTTGCCAATGTGTGGGAGCACAACAGGCTGTGGGGGAGCAGAGCCAGGACAAAGGGTCCACAACTGTCTTTATGATTTCTATTTAGACTCAGTATTGAGGGCCAAACCTGGCAACGAACTATTCCATATCATGCAGCGTCATGCCCAGTATAAAAGGAGGGTCAGCCAGAAAGAATGGCCTTTGGTCTTCCAGAGCTGTCACTGTCGGAGTGCGCTCTCTCTCTCTGGCCTCTTGCTCGTCCCGGATTGTTTCGGGATCGTTAATTCAGGACGAGACAGGCCTTGGTCAAGGGCTAGTGAGCAATTACACTATGCATCACTCGTTTGTACATATTATTATCACTGTACATACATTTAAATACATTCATATATTATTAGTAGTATTTGAACGAGGCAAAAGGCAAAATACCCCGAGAGATTTTACAACTCCAAGACCAAACAGCAATTCCTCTTCAGGTTCCCGGCTGATCCTACCCAGAGCCAGACAAAACTCCCTCTGCGCACACCCACCGTGCCCAGCATGGGTCCCTGCAGCAGGTTCGAGCAGGGCGATGGCGGGGGGGTAACCCCCGAGCAGACACCCCCGAGCGGCGCCGCGGGCCGCTCTATCCCGCTCCCCAAGTAACGGCCGGCCCGGTACGCACCTCGCCTTTCGCCTTCCCGCCAAAGGCCCCGGCTGGCCGCCCCCAGCCCCCGAGCGGGATCCGTCCCCCCGGGCAGGCGGCCCGCGGAGCCGGCGGGCAGCCTTGCCCTGCTCTCCCTCGCTCCACACCCCGCCACGGCGGGAAACGCGCTCCTGCGGCTCCGCCGAGCAACGCCGTACTCCGGGGCGGGCGGTCAGCCCGGGGAGCAGCTGCCACCGCTGGCCGCCGCCACAGGCCGTACTTCGCAGCAAAACTTCACGCCGGGCCCGCTGCCTCCGCCAGCCCGGGGCTACCGCCCCCCGCCCCCGCCCTCATCCTCCCTTCGCCCCGCGGGACCTCCGGCCCCCCACCGCCCCCAGCCCGCCGCCGCTACGCTCCGCGCAGGCCGCACCGGCACAGACGCCCCGTCCCACCAGCTCCGCGCAGACCGCCCTCGCTACCCGGCCCGACCTCGGCCCGCTGCTCCGCCCCTCAGCGGTCGCGGCTGCTGCTGCACTGCCCGCCCCCGCTGCCTGGGGCTCGGCTGCGGCAGCCCCAGCGCACTGGGGCACCGCGTCCCTAAGGCTCACGGCGGAGCTGAGGGAGAAGCCACCGCGGCCGTGCCCTGAAGGCCTCGGAAGAGACTTCTTCCACTGGGATGGCTGCGAGGCCGGTGCGGTGCCGCGGATGCACCTCAGAGGGACACGGCAGCCCGGACAAGTCTCTAACTATTGCTGATCATGTACAAAAGATTCACAAGAGGTCACGGTCATTGAGAACATAACATCCTACAATCATAGAATGGTTAGGGTTGGAAGGGACCTCAAAGATCATCTAGTTCCAACCCTCTGCCATGGGCAGGACCCCCTCCATCCACTACACCAGGTTGCTCAAAGCCTCATCTACCCTGGCCTGGAACACTTCCAGGGCTGGGGCAGCCACAATTGCCCTGGGCAACCTGTTCCACCACGCTCATCCTGAAGAATTTCTTCCTTATATCTAATCTAAATCGCCCCTCTTTCAGTTTAAAGCCATTGGCCCCTGTCCTATCACTACAGGCCCTTGTAAAATGTCCCTCTCCAGTGTTCTTGTAGGCCTTGTTGAATTTCATGAGGTTCTCACAAGGCCACTTCTCCAGACTGTCAAGGTCCCTCTGGATGGCATCCCTTCCCTCCAGCATGTCAACCACACCACACAGCTTGGTGGCATCAGCAATCTTGCTGAGGCTGCAGTCAATCCACTGTCCATGTCACTGACAAAGATGTTAAACAAACACCAAGTATCAGCATATTTTATTTCACGTAATTGTTCCATAAAATACCCCTTTCTGAAATCAACAGCTCCAAATCAGCTTTTTATTCCAACTTAACAGTGTATTCTGTTTCAATGATTACCACGTCATTGGATATATGATGCAAACCACAGAACACATCTATGCAGTTTACACTTACAAGGCACAGCTCTGGTAAAAGACTACAGTTGTGTTACCTTCAGCAGCCATGTGATTATATATTGAATAATTTCTTCACCAAGGCAACAACCTTCTCATCTGTTGGTGGCTTCCTCTGGCTGCCAGGCTGCAAGAATTTTTTGATTGTTGGAATGTTGCTTATTCTTCCTTTAAAAGCCTGGAAGAAGCAGCAGTAAAGCCAATGAGGGTCAGGAAATTGTAATTCAACCTTTATAGCTTAAAAATCAGGTGACTTGCATTTTTACTTCTCAGATATACTTATTACACAGAGAAAGGCAGTAGCTCCTTCTAGGCAACACAGCACTCAGCATTTTCCATTTTAAAAAAATATTTCTTCAAAATATAACGTTGCCAGCAGTAACAAAAGGATAGGAACTGCAGGCACAACAGGCTGCAGCCTTCCCCTCCTGATGCTCATTGCTGTGTTTGAAGACACATGAACAAAAGCAGTAGTTACAGGACCAAACTGGCAGAGTCAGTGAGTGAATTCCCATGAGCGGGGAACAGCTGGGAAAAGCAGAGCTGGGGAAGGTGAGCCCTGATGATCCCTGAGGTCCCTTCCAACCCAAACCATTCCATGATTACTAACCTGTAGCAGAGGAAACGCAGACAGTATATCAGGCTTCAGTTCTTCAACCAGTAAAATGGCTTCCAGCAGATGGATGTCTGCCCAGCTTAATTTGTTGCCAACAAGATAATCATGGCCATGGTCTTTTAAGGCCTACAAGATATCAATTAATAAAAAAAGTCATGTAGGAGGTAACGATTTTATTTAGATGTTGCATCACAGATTTCTACAAAAATACACAGCAGAGCAAATCCATGCAAGGATCTATAAAGTTAGAAAGTGACAGGTATTCTCACAACAAAAAAATCAGAACTGATGTTTCAGTGTGTGTGGACCTATGACTCACTCCAACCTAGTGCACCAGGTAGCTGATGCAAGTCCAGTCCCACAAGAAAGACTTCAGCCATAGAAAAGAAACAGGACCAAAGTAACTGTAAGAGGCAGTCAGGACAGTTTACCTGTAGTGTACTTGGATTTAAAAAAAAAAAAAAAAGAAAAAAGTCAAGTGATCAAGTGAGTTCCCAGATGTTTTGGCAAAATTTCAGATTGCTCCTTATAGTTAGAAAGAGATCAGGAATGAAGGAACACAGCCTTTCCACCCGTCCTCCTGTATGGAAGGATTCTTTCATGGCAAACGGCTGATGGAAGAATCACAGCCCACAAAAGCTACTAACAGCTGTAACAGACAAGTTGTGGCAAACGGTGCAGCACAGCTTCACAGCTGTTTCCTTCTTCCTGAAGACTATCACCCCTGTAGCAGAAGCAGGAGGAGGAGACGTGTCTGCGCCCAAGCTACTCTAACGCTACACTTAAACAGCTAACAAACGTGCACTAAAACATCAGTCCGCACCTTTGGAAACGGATTCCTTCCCCAGTCCCATCTGCCAATTTGTCTCTAGTAGACGCAGTAACCTCTGACAGAGGCAAGGCTGGTACCTTCACGTAGTCACTTCCCATACTGCTCTAACAAGGTCCACCACAGCTTGTCTATCAAAGCCACATGGAAACTCCCAAAGGGAGCATCTGAACCAGATTGTCTGCAGTGCTTTATGGCACCTTTTGCCACCCTATCTGGTTGCTGAGTGTTTAAAGCAAACACTCATAGCTAGGGATGTTTTCTGTCAGGATTGTGTAACACATGGACAGCAAACCCAGCTAAACTGAGTCAATGAACAACTTAAACAGCTGGTACAGAAGGAAAACTATGAATCATCCTAACAAAATTAACTATGTTAAAAATCATGGAAACGTTTAGCTGTGTATTTACCATAAGTGAACAAAGATTTCAAGACTTTCCTCCAGAGTTACAATTCTGTTGCTTGCCTTATGGAAAGCAGGTGTGTAGGGCCAGAAGAGTGGAGTGGGGGTGAACCTATACCCCACTTTACTGCCTTTGTAGACTACTGATGATTTGTCACTTACCTTTTCATAAACAGGAAAGTACCTGCTTGAAACTCGTTCAATGATTAAGGCAAGATTCTTTTCTCTTGTGTCAGCTGGTTGAAAAGGGAGAGGCATGGCCATTAGCATCAGGTCTGTTGTTCCCTCCACATACATATCAATCCTGAAACAAGCATTTGTATTTCACATTTATCATTTGAACATAGCCTTTTGGTTATTGTCCTGAAATACAATGCTGAAGTGATCACTGAGTAAAATGCTTCTTAGCGAATGCAACAGAAGACACTAGTTTGTTTTCTTGTTCTTCCACTTTGATTCCAGCTCAATTTATTTCAAAACACAGACTTTATGACAGGCTCACAGTGTCTGCAACAAGCAAGGTACAAATAAGAGTCTGCAACTAAGGTATTTAAAGTGGAGTTCACAGGCATTTCCATTGATAACCTATTCATCTGTGCTGTTGGAGAAAAGACCACAGATGCCAGCCAGGCTAGAGAAAAAAGGTAGTTTGAGGCTTAATCATGAAAGGATCCTGGCAACAAACGGCTGCTATTTGCCAATTCAGACATGCCAGTCCATAATAATGATCCCTGCAATCTCTGGAGTTGCCCCTCCATTATCACAGATTAAACTCTTTACAGTAAGTGGTACTCAGTTAGGTTAGGGACTTAACTGAACTTCTGCACTATTTGTTTTTTTTTTAAAGAAAGGGCTTTTGCTTTGGCATTAGCCCTTTAATTATGACAATGGAAAGTATCCACAGCTTATATAGTAAAGCAGCATTAGGAAAATATTGGGTTAACTTTCAGTAGCATTACACCACTGAACATGTCTTTTTTAAAGCATCTATGAAGATTCTGAAGAAAGGAAATTAGAACACTTAAAGACACTTCATTTTTTTGCAGGCAGCTGTTTTCTAGTTTAAAGAGGGAAAAAAAAAAAAGGCATACTTAGCCTTTATTATGTATTAAGGTCCTGCAATTGCCCAAGAACTTAATGCACCTGTAGTCTCTGTGAAATCAAATGAGCCTTAAGGTGGTCATAACATTCTCACTATGTTGACAATTAACAATCACTTATCAATTAAAAAGTCCATTCACCCAATCCCTGGATCTGAGGAGACAAAGCACTGGCAAATGTATATGCACCTTTACATGCAGATATTTCAAAGCAATATTTTTCTCATAAATATTAAAAATCATGGAAGAGTATCAGTAAGGACAGTATGCGCTGTTACCGTACCAGGCTCTCTCTTTCAGGTCTTTTCCATAGAGGTTGTACTTTGCTGCTATGTAGTTGAGGATGGCTCTAGTCTGCACCATCTTCATCCCGTCGATCTCCACCATTGGCACTTGCTGAAACAGCAGGGATCCATCTAGGGAAGAAAAGGAAGCAAACTACTCACACTGCTGCAGTACTACACTGAATCTCAGAGAGACACATGGTAACACACCAAGACATTTCCAATTCTGAGGGATGAACGCAGCATCCACAAGCAAGCAGGCCTCTCAAATCTTCTCTTTACGGGTCACATCATATTGGAGGTCTTACAAAAAAAAAAATATCTCACCTGTGGTCCTTTTGTTATATTGGTGTGAGTTTATGTTTAGGGTACAGTTTACAGACTCACCATTTTGTAATTTTTCTAGGTCTTCCTTTTTTTCTATGAATTCTTCCTCAAACTGAAAAGCAAAGATAGAAAACAACACTGCGTCACTGCAAAGGCAATGGAGAAGTGGAAAGGAGTCTGGAAGTTAGACTCCACCTCTCCACACTATTGTCTACACTTCTCATGACTGTGTTGTCTCCCTACTCCTATTCTTCATCTCTGCTCCAGAAAATAAGCCAGATCCATAGTGTCCCCAATTTCACAGTAAAAAAAAAACATTTACACCTCCAAAACAGCTTCCTTCATTATAAAGGCCAGAATACTTGCCTGCACCAACAATTACCAGACATCAAATCATTCACTTAAAAGCAGCTGATGCCATGTGAAATACAGAGAAATTTTTAATAAGTTATGCCTCTGTTACACAGCATTTATCTCCCTCTTTCCCCTGCTGACATTTCTTTTTTTTCAAACGAGGACATTGGAATGAGGGCAAGACCTTTGTTTCCTCAGTGCATGTGCTCTGCAGCTTCTCTGCCAGCAACATGCACAAGTCAGCAGCAATAAAAACACTTCTGTACTCCAATGCAGTGTAAATACTTTCTGAGAAAATAGTTTCAAAGCACCATGTTGAAACAAAAATTGCATGTAGAAATTAAGATACCTTAGGATGGCTTTCACCTGCTCTGAATCTAGATAGCTCCCTCACTGCCTTCAGGGCAGCTCTGCTCATTT
Source organism: Tauraco erythrolophus (assembly GCF_009769465.1). NCBI lineage: Eukaryota > Metazoa > Chordata > Aves > Musophagiformes > Musophagidae > Tauraco > Tauraco erythrolophus. The sequence goes on along the minus strand of NC_141466.1, from coordinate 46,102,528 downwards.
ATCCTACTCATGTCCTCACCCAAAGAAGGAAAAGCACTTTGCTTGGAGATAATGTTCTAAAGTTTTTCACCTGGTACACACGGTCATTCAGCTGAGAACTATCATGAGACTCAGAGAAGTAATAAGCATTCAGAAAAAGTCAGAGATACACAGTTCTGGTCTGTAGCAACAGTTTAAGACCTCCTTCTCTTTGTATGTTAAAATCCTTTTCCTACAACTGTTGCTCAAGGAACACATGATATAAATATGAGAGCGTATCACTGAATCTAAATATTATTCATCACAACATGGGATGTTGTGCACATCTCTACGCATAGATGTAATCAGGAAACTTTTCCAAAGAATACTTATTTTAATCCCAGATTAATCTGATCACCTTATTAAAAGATAAATAAAGATACAAACCTCAACCCCAGCTGCTGCTAACAGCCACCGGATTGACTCCATCCTTCCCCTTGCCTTGACATAGTGCAACTTAGGCTTTCCTGCCATGATTTCAGGGTTCTTGTTTCCTGATGAATTCAAGAAGATGATCTTACAGGATGCATGTTTTAAATTAGCATTTAAAATATTCTGCTCCAAACTGCTAAATACAGTTGGGTCAACGTGAAAGTAGAAGGGCAATCAAGAGCTGGATACTTGGGCTTGATGAAACCACGATTCCTGTGGATTAGTGAATAAAAAGTACACACTACCAGGAGAAAACACAGCAACTCAAAAAAAAAAAATCACGACAGAGCGTAACAAGCATTTACTAAGTCATATACTAGAGCTTATCAGAGTTTTACAACCAAAACAGAATTGTAGGCTTTTCCTGAATAATTACATTTTAAACCAAGCAGTGATGCAACCTCTTCAGTAGGTTTGGGTTTGTGGCAGCATTTATAAACACCAGGCTTGAAAATGCCCTACGTCAAATTAGTTGCTTCTCAAGAACACCAGCCCAGAGACACCAGCACGTATCATGGTGGAGCCCCGTGCAGCTGTGCCTTTGTGAGTACGAGCTTGTAACAGCAATAGATATTCCAGCATGTATTTCACCAGGCCTGCTGACTTCCACATTTAGCTAGTTCTGTTTTCACCGTTAGTCAAATCACAACACATCCATTATAGAGAACGTGGAGCACCTTCAAGAACCATTCCAATTTTATGAACAACAGTGAAACTGTAACAGGGATTTATATGCTGTTGGCTCTGGAAACTTAACGTTAAAACCACAGAATCATAAAATGGTTTAGGCTGGAAGGGACCTTGAACATCATGTAGTTCCAACCCCCCTGCCATGGGCAGGGACACCTTCCACTAGACCACCTTGCTCAAAGCCTCATCCAGCCTGGCCTTGAACACTTCCAGGGATGGGGCAGCTGAAACTTCTCTGGACAAACTGTTCCAGTGCTTCGTCACCCTCATCCTGAAGAATTACTTCCTTATTTCTAATCTAAGCCTACCCTCTCTAAGTTAAAAGCCGTTACCCCTTGTCCTATCACTACATGCCCTTGTAAAATGTCCCTCTCCAGCTTTCTTGTAGGCCCCCTTTAAGTACTGGAAGGCTGCTAGAAGGTCTCCCCAGAGCCTTCTCTTCTCCAGGCTGAACAACGCCAACTCTCTCAGCTTGTCTTCATTGGAGAGGCGCTCCAGCCCTTGGATCATCTTCGTGCCCCTCCTCTGGGCTCGCTCCAACAGATCCATGTCCTTCCTATGCTAATGTATCCTTGATACAGTTTCTCATAATGTTCTGGTTGAGAAACTGGTAACTGCTGGCCTGGATAGGTACACCCTCCTTTGGGTTAAAAAATGGCTGGATGGCCGGGCCCAAAGAGTGGTGGTAAATGGGGCTAAATCCGGCTGGAGGCCGGTCACCAGTGGGGTTCCCCCGGGCTCAGTGCTGGGTCCAGTTCTGTTTAACATCTTTATCAATGACCTGGATGAGGGGATTGAACGTACCCTCAGTAAGTTTGCGGACGACACCAAGCTGGGAGGCTGTGTCGATCTGCTCGAGGGTAGGGAGGCCCTTCAGAGGGATTTGAGCAGGCTGGATCGTTGGGCTGAGGCCAATGGCGTGAGCTTTAATAAGGCCAAGTGCAGAGTCCTTCACTTGGGGTATAAAAACCCCAAGCATCGCTATAGGCTCGGGGAAGAGTGGCTGGAGAGCTGCCTGGCGGAGAAGGACCTGGGGGTCTTGGTTGACTACCGGCTTGATATGAGCCAGCAGTGTGCCCAGGTGGCCAAAAAGGCCAATGGGATACTGGCGTGTATCAAAAACAGTGTAACCAGCAGGAACAGGGAAGTGATCCTGCCCCTGTACTCGGCACTGGTGAGGCCGCACCTGGAATACTGTGTCCAGTTTTGGGCCCCTCGCTTTAAGAGAGATATTGAGCTCCTGGAGCGAGTCCAAAGAAGGGGGCTAAACTGGTCAAGGGGCTGAAAAATAAAACTTAGGAGGAGCGGCTGAGGGAGTTGGGGCTGTTTAGCCTGGAGAAGAGGAGGCTGAGGGGAGACCTGATTACAGCCTACAAATACTTGAGAAGGAATGGTGGGGAGATAGGGGAAGGGCTCTTTACATTAGTGATGGGTGATAGAACAAGAGGAAATGGGTATAAGCTTAGTCAGGGGAGATTCAGGTTGGATGTTAGGAAGTATTTATTCTCTGAAAGGGTTGTCAGCCACTGGAATAGGCTGCCCAGGGAGGTGGTTGAGTCCCCGTCCCTGGATGTGTTTAAGAATAGGGAGGATGATCTACTTAAGGATATGGTTTAATGGGGATTAGGGACGGTTGGACTCGATGATCTCTAAGGTCTTTTCCAACCTAGAAATCTATGAAATCTATGAAATCTATGAAATTTATGAAATCTATGAAATCTAAGGGTCCCAGGGCTGAACACACTACTGTAGGTGGGATCTCATAAGAGCAGAGTAGAGGGGAAGAATCACCTCCCTTCCCCTGCTGGCCACACTTCTTTGGATGCAGCCCAGGATACAGTAGGCTTTCTGGGCTGCTGCAAGTGCACATTTACACCTCACATTTTTCTGGGTGCCTGATTTCCTGCTATCTGCAATAAAGAAGTAAGTTTTGCAAAATAAAGACTCAATGCTGTTTTTTGAGTCTCTAAATGGTTCTCAAGCATTGTTCAAGGTTGTCTTGTTTGAAACCAGTGATTTATGGTCCAAGACTCTCATACAATTAGCAGAGGAGGTAGAAGACTATACTGCCTTGTATCATTTTGCCTTTACATGTCTTTTACATGTGCAGTTTAGTTAAGCAGAACTCTGTACTGAGAGCGATTGACCCACATCAGAGAACAAGCACATCAAACCCCATCTGCACCCCAGAGCATTCTGCTCTGACAAAAAGCAGGGTGTGTGAGATACATTGCTCTGGTTACTTTGGCATTATCTCACCATGCAGTTTAATGTTTAATCAGATACACAATAGAAAGTCAGCAGTTTTTGTGCTTTCTCCAGCAGCCCTTATGCTGCATTATAAAGTGACAGGAAGGATTTTTTCCCCTATTGTAAGCATTCAATCTCATTTACAAGGCTCCCCCCTCCTCTCATTTCTTTAGGCAAGCACCTGAAGACATGGAATTTAATTTTATCTCTGGTCACATTTGCCTTTACCACAGACAGAGTCAAAGCGCAATACCTGCTCGGTTCAGCTCCGACCCTTTGCTGGAATTTAAAGCAACGACAGTTTTCTAAACAGACTGTCATTCCCCAAATCAGAACCAGTACGTGCACATCAGCAGCAAACATGTAGACAGTGCCTAGTTTACACTTGTTTCACAGTTATTAACACCATGTCAACAACAAAGCTGAAGCATTAACAGCAGCAAAAACAAATTACTAAAAATAAAACCAAATTCCCCTTAAAAATAACATTTCATCTTCTCTACAGTAGGAAGAAGGGGGTAAGAGGAAGCACTCCATGCTGCTGAGATCTAAATTTCTTTTTCTTAAATCTGTACACCTAGAAAGCAGTTGATTAATCATTTAACATTTGATGCACATAACCATGTTAGTAAAGACAGTACATAGAAGTAAATAAGCCATAAAACCCCTTCCCTGACTTAGTTTCAAGTACACTAATTCCCTACGCGAGCCCCAAATCCAAAAAGCTTACCTCGTACACAGTGTAACTCACTCTAAGCTCCCAGTACCTTTGCCTTCAGATTATATCAGTCTGTAGCCCCTCCTGCTAAGACAATCGCAAACAATTCACTGCTGACGAAAAACTACCATTGCTTAAGCAAATAATGAGGTCTGCTTGATAACTTCTGACCTGCAGGAAATAAATTCCTAACTATCGCTGACTATGTACAAAAGATTCACAAGAGGTCACAGTCATTGGGAACATAAAATCATAGAATCATAGAATGGTTTAGGTTGAAAGGGACCTTGAAGATCATCTAGTTCCAACCTCCCTGCCATAGGCAGGGACACCTTCCACTAGACCATGTTGCTCAAAGCCCCACCCAGCCTAGCCTGGAAGACTTCCGGGGGTGGGGCAGTCACAATTTCCCTGGACAATCTGTTCCAGTACTTCCTCACCCTCATGCTGAAGAATTTCTTCCTTATATCTGATCTAAATCTACCTTATTTCAGTTTAAAGCCATTGCCCCTTGTCCTATCACCAGACGCCCTTGTAAAAAGTCCCTCTCCAGCCTTCTTCTAGGCCTCCTTTGAGTGCTGGAAGGCTGCTAGAACATCTCCCGGAACCTTCTCTTCTCCAGGCTGAAAGACTCCAACCGTCTCAGCCTATCTTCATTGGAGAGGTGCTCCAGCCCTCAGATCATCTTCATGGCCCTCCTGTGGACTCTTTCCAACAGCTCCATGTCCTTCTTATGTTGGGGAGCCGCAGTGGTGAATCATAGAATCATAGAATCATAGAATGGTTAGGGCTGGAAGGGACCTTCAAAGGTCATCTAGTCCAACCCCCCTGCAAGGAACAGGGATATCTCCAACTAGATCAGATTGCTCAGGGCCTTGTCCAACCTGGCCTTGAACGTCTCCAGGGATGGAGCATCCACCACCTCTCTGGGCAACCTGTTCCAGTGTTCTACCACTCTCATAGTAAAAAATTTTTTCCTAATATCCAACCTGAACCTACCTCCCTCTATTTTAAAACCATTACCCCTTGTCCTATCATAACTGGCCCTCCTGAACAGCCTCTCCCCATCTTTCCTGTAGGCCCCCTTGAGGTACTGGAAGACCGCTATAAGGTCACCCCGGAGCCTCCTCTTCTCCAGGCTGAACAGCCCCAACTCTTTCAGCCTGTCCTCATAGGAAAGGTGCTCCAGCCCTCTTATCATCTTCGTGGCCCTCCTCTGGACCCTCTCCAACTGGTCCATGTCCTTCTTATGTTGGGGGCTCCAGAACTGGACGCAGTACTCCAAGTGAGGTCTCACAAGGGCAGAGTAGAGGGGGAGAATCACCTCCCTCGACCTGCTGGCCACACTCCTCTTGATGCAGCCCAGGACGCGGTTGGCCTTCTGGGCCGCAAGAGCACATTGCCGGCTCATATTGAGCTTCTCGTCCACCAGTACTCCCAAGTACTGGTGGAGTATTCCAGGTGGGACTCTCATGAGAGCAGAGTAGAAGGGCAGAATCACCTCCCTCGACCTGCTGGCCACACTTCTTTGGATGCAGCCCAGGATATGGTTGGCTTTCTGGGCCACTGCAAGTGCACATTTACATGTCACGTTGAGCTTCTCATCAACCAACACCCCCAAGTCCTTCTCCTCAGGGCACCTCTCAATCCATTTTCTGACCAGCCTGTACTTGTGCATGGGATTGCCTCGACCCACGTGCAGGACCTTGCACTTGGCCTTGTTGAACTTCACGAGGTTTACATCGGCCCATCTCTCTGCCCTGTCAAGGTCCCTCTGGATGGCATCCCTTCCCACACCACACAGCTCGGTGTCATCAGCAAACTTGCTGAAGGTGCACTCGATCCCACTGTCCATGTCACTGACAAAAATCTTAAACAGCACAGACTCCAATACCCACGCCGAAGGAATGCCATTTGTCATTGGTCCACACTTGCACATCAAAGCATTGACTGCAACGCTTTGAGTGCAATCATCCAGCCAATTCCTTATCCACAGAGTGGTCCATCCATCAAATCCATGTCTCTCCAATTTAGAGACAAGGATGTCGTGTGGGACAGTGTCAAATGCTTTGCACAAGTCCAGGTAGATGATGGCAGTTGCTTTTCCCTGATCCACCAATGCTGTAACCCCATCGTAGAAGACCACTAAATTTGTCAGGCATGATTTGCTCTTAGTGAAGCCATGTTGGCTGTCACCGATCACCTCCTTTTTTCCCATGTGCCTTAGCAGAGTTTCCAGGAGCATCTGCTCCATGATCTTACCGGGCACACAGGGGAGACTGACTGGCCTGTAGTTCCCTGGGTCTTCCTTTTTTCCTTTTTGAAAATGGGAGCTATGTTTCCCCTTTTCTAGTCAGTGAGAACTTCACCGGACTGCCACAACTCAAATGTGATGGATAGTGGCTTAATAACTTCATCCGCCAGTTCCCTCAGGACCCGCGGATGCACCTCATCAGGTCCCATGGACTTGTGCACCTTCAGGTTTTTTAGAAGTTCTCGGACCTGATCTTCTCCTAGAAGTGGAATGGGCGGTTCTTCATTCTCCCAGTCCCTGCCTTTGCCTTCTGCGACTTGGGCAGTACCGCTGGAGCTCTTGCTAGTGAAGACAGAGGCAAAAAAGTCATTGAGTACCCCAACGTTCTCCATATCGCGGGTAATCAGCTCTCCCATTTCCTTCTGGAGAGAGACCACAATTTCCCTAGTCCTCCATTTAACACTGACATACCTGTAGAAGTTTGTCTTTGTCCTGATTTAGCTGGGACAGAGTTAGCTCTTCTTTTTAGCAGCTAGAAGAGCTCTGAGTTTTGGATTTAGTCTCAGAGTTTTTCTGAGAAGAACATCAATAGTGCACTGATGTTTACAGTTGGCAGTGAGGCCCAAAGGACTTTTTCACTCCCATGTTCTTGTTGTTGTGTAGGAGCACAACAGGATAGGAGGGAGCAGAGCCGGGATAAATGATTCATGACTCTCCTTATGATTTGTACTTAGACTTATGATTGAGGGCCAAACTGGCCAATTAGTATTCCATATCATGCAGCATCATGTCCAGTATAAGGATGAGGGACAGTCGGAAAGAAGAGCTCTTGTTCTTCTGGCGCTCTCACTCTCATAGTTCACTCTCTCTCACTCTATTGTCTGGCCTCTCACTCGTCAAGATTGCGGTGTCGGGACTTATCTGTTTTGGGATCGTTAGTCCGGGACGGGACAGGCCTTGGTCAAGGGCCAGTGAGCAATTACACTGTGCCTCACTCAGTTGTATGTATTTATCATTGAGCATATGTATATATATATATAAAATTAGTAGGAGTATTAAATTGCTCCTATCTCAACTCACGTGTCTCTTTCCCTTTCTCCCTTATTTCTCTTCCCTTCTCTGGGGGTAGGGGAGGGTGATTGGGCAGCTTTGTGGAGTCTTGGTGCCGGAGCAGCCTAAACCACAACAGTCTTGTTGCCCTTGGTGTCCCTGGCCAGATTTGATTTAATTCTACCAGAGCTTTAGCTTTCCTAACCTGATCTCTGGTTGTTTGGACCATTTTTCAGTTTGCCCCATTTAAAGCTGCCAGCACTAGAGCATTAATTGCTTTTAGAGCACTGGTTGTTGCATTTACATATGCAAATGATTTGGTGTTTAAATAAAATACGTATTTATATTTTCAGCTTTCTCACTAGGCTCTCAGTAGTAGAGGTCGATCAAAGTGATTACAATGTACAGCTTTTCTTTAACTGATCTGCATGTAAAATGACGTGACTCAGCATGAAGTCCTACATTTCAAGGTCTCACTAGCACCTGCACCAGTCTGACTCCTCCTTCCTCAAACAACAAGTTTTCAACTTGACAGTTGGTGGTAAGCATTCATCTCTCAGTCAAGCTTGCAAAGTGCTTTTAGCTGCTACAGTAGACCTTTGAGTCATGGAAGTATCAGTGAAGCTACAACACAAGAGTTTAAATGGGACAAAACAGAGGTGCAGTATGACCTCTGATCGCAGCATAATCCAAGTGAAGTTCAGAGGAAAGCTGAGTCTGAACATGTCAGCCCCATCAAGCCAGAACCTGCAGGCTTGTCCTGGCATTTCCCCCAACAGGCACATCACCCACTCTTTGGGCTAAGCTCTCTTCATTTTCCAGCAACTCTTGGAAGTGCCAGAAAGACAGAGCCAGAGAGCCCTTCAATATACAAGCAGAAGCAAGATGTCATTGAACAAACTGGGTTTCAGTGTCACAAGTAAGACTTTATTTCAGGTAATCTCTGAAGTAATTTAAGGCATCCTGTGTTGTGCAGCTAATTAGTGCCCCCTAATTCACTGAACTATTTCGTGTGCTGGTGTGCTCACGTAGATTTGCTTTGCAAGTGTGCGCAGTAGGCCAAAGTCAGTCCTGTAGCTAAGGAGAAAGAGATCGAAAACCTGGTCACTATTTTCATTGATTTCACTTTGCCACTATCAGCAAACAAAGACAATGAAATTGAGTTTATCCAGCTTTAGGTTGCGGCTCATTCAAAAATTTTCATCACTCTTTTTACATCTTCTTCCGATGTTGGCGGTTTCCTCTGGCTGCCAGGTTGCAGGAATTTCTTTATTGTGGCGATATTGCTTATTCTTGCTTTAAAACTCTACAAAACAAAACCAAAACGGCACTGAGCTTAAGAACCATGGTAACTGTCAGGCATTTAGATGTTCTCCATGTTCTGAAAGTAACATTATGGACTGATCCTGCAGAAGAATCCATATGATGCTTCCTGTTATGCTTTTGTACCTATAGTGACAGAAGGCGGCAATAACCATCAGTATTTGAGGCCAGCTTATCCAGCACTTAGGATATTTGATTTTGATTTTGTCTCTCACTGGTTTCCTCACCCTCCCACTCTCCCATATTTCTCAGCCAGTTTAAATCAGTGGTCCTGCTTTCATTCACTGTCCATTAGAACTGTCCATTCAATTACCTGCAAGAGAGGAAACTTGGCCAGTATATCAGGCTTGAACTCTTCTGCTGTTAAAAGGGTTTCAAGTAATTGCACATCTGCCCTGGTAAGCCGGTTGCCAACCAGAAAGTCCTGTCCATGGTCTTTCAAAACCTAAAAACACAACCAGAACCAGATGTGATTTTTCCTTTTCTCTACCTGACTTAATAGGATATCTTCAAAGAAAGGTCATACACTGTCGCAGCTGGAAGGCTTCAGGCAGCTCCAAGCAGACCAATGTCCTAATACAAAGGCTTTAGGCTCTACTCTAAGGAAGGCCCACACTCCTCCAAGGCTCAGAAGGAAATACCTCACCCTTAGGAGTAAACGCCCTGCCTTAAATAGTCAGGAGTCACATGGTTTCTAGATGGGTCAAGGCTATTGGTCACTTGACCATCCATCTCCCAGAGTGATTGGCTGAATGCTACAGCACCTGTTTCAAGGTAACTTTCCCAGTGTAACGAGCTACAGGTGTTTCTTAGTTAGCCTGCATAGGGAAAGAACTTTCACAGGATGCTGCAGCAGCCAAAAGGTTTCTCCACAATACACTGCTTAAAATGAAGGAAATGTGTTAAAAAATCTGTAGCACAAACAAACGATCAGACCACACTGCCATCCTAGGCATAATTTATCAGTTCTTTCTCTTCTGCATTTCCCTCCGGCAGCTCAGTCGTACCCCTCTTGCCTTCACTTCTGTAGCTCAGCACTACTGTGTTGAGGGCTGAGTGTTATGGAACACAGCCACCACTGCAAATGTCCCCACAAAATTTACAAGAGGCTTAAGTTTAGCCCTGGGTATAGTAAGAGTATCTGGGGCTCTTTCAAATTCTGGGCAGCTCCCTTCCTTCTCACTTGTTTCCTCTTCAATTTGGGGAATATTGCATTGGGATCTCTCCGCATGTAACCTGTGCCTTGTGGTCTCGACACCCAGCTAATCCGTCCTTTTTTGTTACAGAAGGGGCTGCAACACTTTACATAGCATGTAGGGTACGGGAGGTTCTGCACTTCAGCAGGAAATTTTATGTAAAAGCTGATGCTCTAGTGTCTTTTGTCTGAAACAACAAAGAGACTGAAACGTGGACATGTGGGGAGCTCAATTTGTCCTGGGTTTTTGCAGCTCTGCATATCTCTCAGATTTGTAGTGCCTTCTGTCCCCTCTGTAGTGTCCTGTCTCCATCCTTGTCCCAGCCCCACCAAAACCATAGCATTTATTTTTCAGGGGTAATTTTTCTTCCCTGTTTTCCTCAAAAGAAATTGTTTGTGTAGATCCAGGATGGAGTTTCAGGAAAACAATACTAATTAAGCTACGACATTGTTGACACGTACCTTCTCAAAGACTGGGAAGTATCTGTTTGTGGCCTTGTCCACAAGATTAGCAAAAAGTTGCTCCTTTTTATCTGCTGGTTCGTAAGGAAAGAGCACGAGTAACTCACTCAGATCTGCTATTCCTTCCACGTACATATCGATTCTGAAAGCAATAGATCCAGTTGGTCAAGTCAAAGACAGTAGGTCTGAATGACATGATAGCTACTGGCATAGCTTGGAGCAGTTTCCCCAGAGCGCAGAAGCTTCGAGGGAGAAGGATGGTGGGTGAAAGGCAAGTGCAAAGCACCTGACCAAAAACTAAAAGACTGTAGCCCTTCCATTTTTCACTAGGAGTGATGCTTCTCTCTTAAGTTTTTTTGAACCTGAGGACAAAACTGGCATGTCATCCAAACTTATGTTAAAAATCCAACCAGACATGCCAAGTTAAACAGTGGATCTATACAATTCCTAACAAATGTCTTGAAATGTGTTTACCTGTGCTAATTAACTTGAAGCATTTAAAAATACGTCAGGTCAAACCACATGCCCTAAGAGCCCTGTCCTTTAATAAACAGTTATTAATTGTAACTGTTATGCCTGGTTATTAGAGAGAGAAGTTTTTTGTTTCCATCAACGACATTTCCCTGAATTTGATGTGCTGAAAATGCCTGCTGCTGACAACTGCAGGAGAACATGAAAAGCAGCGTCAGTAAGACAAGCTGCCCTCTGCGCTCCTGACTGCTTTCTTCTGATAGCTGCATTGAGCTTTGATCTTCATGAACTGCCTCGCACTTGCCTACCCAATCTGGCTGGTTATTACTGTTGTAGACACCACCCACAGTCACGGTCAACACGTGCTACAGGAAAAGCTGCCGTATCGCCCTGAATCTAACTGTGAGCTGAGATATTCTTGTGTTACACAGAGAGGTGGTATGAACTGCAGTCTAACAAACAAAAGTGGAACGGTTACAGTACAGGGCTCTCTCCTTCAGGTCCTTCCCATAGAGGTTGTACTTTGTTGCTATGTAGTTGAGGATGGCTCTAGTCTGCACCATCTTCATCCCATCGATCTCCACCATTGGCACTTGCTGAAACAGCAGGGATCCGTCTAGGGAAAAGGGCATAAGACAAGGAGACATCCAGTCACTGCAGGAGAACCGTTAGTGGGTGTTTGGCAAAGTAACTGTGTATTATTTTTGATCTGTGGTAGTCTTCCTCACTGATGTAACACAGTGTGGAAAAAAGCTTACCATTAAGCCAAGACCCATCTCTTAGTGACATATTAATAACTTAACATTATAGCAATCAGCTTCTTGAAGTTTCTTCAAATCTGAAGAAGCACCCAAATGCAAAACTTTTATCAGTCATACACTAAAAAGACAAGTCCTGCACTGCACAGCCTTAACACAGATGATTTTCACGGAGGTTACTACAGATGAGAAGGACTGACGGATCTGACCCATAATGAGCCAGTTACTGTCATGCTTTAGTAAGTGTTATGGAAACCTGGACTATTTAAAGGCTTGTCAACATATACTGTGAATATAAATGCATATAGTTTTATCTCTGTGGCTACTATATTAACTTTATACAATGACATACATCTGTAAGGCATGAAGCTTCACGGATTTCATGAGATTCCTGGAAGAGCCAAATATCACTTAGTGTGAGACTGTAGCCAGGACTGAAGTGAGAGTGACTCAGCACTGGCACGGGTTGCCCAGAGAGGCTGTGGAGTCTCCGTCCTTGGAGATACTCAAAACCCAACTAGACACTGTCCTCAGCAACTGGCTCTAGGCGGCCTTGCTTGAAGAGGGGGGGTTGGCACAGACGATCTCGAGAGGTCTCTTCTGACCTCAGCCCTTCTGTGATTTAGGGAAGACTGAAGCAACTGGGTAGGTGATACCATCTAACACACTGCAGTATGCATCTGTGATACCTCATGTACAATGCAGCCTAGATTTTCTTTTTAAGAGACTTCTTAGGTGTTCTAAGACAAACTATTCTAATTCTAATTCTAATTCTAATTCTTCTTATTATTATCTAATTATTAAAAAGTGAAGGAAACTTACCTTTCCGTAACTTTGCCAGATCATCCTTTGTTTCCATAAAACATTCTTCAAACTGCAGGAAATACAGAGGAAAAGTTGTGTTGTCACTACATATTTTAGCTTCTGCTTCGCATGAGACAGTGAGGGCACACACAGATGTGTTTTGAGGAATCTCATTTTTTGAAAAATAAATCAGATTTGGAAGTGACATCTTTAAAAACTTATTTTGCCTCTGTCGCATCCTCTCCTCTTCCCTCTCACATGTGGTTCATATTTTTGTGCAGGTAAGATTCTGGCTAAAGCTGAGATGACTGAAAGGCACAAAACCCTGTCTCCTGAGCAAAACTGGACCACGCCATTTCTGTTGTCAGCACTGGCAAGAGATGGTGCAGGCGAAGGAGAGGACAGGTGAATTCATATTGCAACAGCAGAACTGTATTGTAGGCCCTTAGCCTCAAGCTGGCAAAGGGAGGGAGAGAGAGAAGACATCACGTGCCCCCTGCACCTTTCTGGCCTAGTGCCCATCACCATGACAAAAACTCACAGCTCTTAAAACACACAGATCCCCACAGGCCCTCTCCAGTTTAATAGCAGAAACTGCTAGAGGTGAAACAGTCACTCTGTGGTTTATAATATACAGTGCCTTCAGGGCTAAACTACATTGTAGGAGGCATAATGACTTTTTGCTATTTTGGACACTGAGATTTAACTGAAGGTCTTCAGAATGGAAAGTGCTAGACCCCTGTGATCGGAAGATAAGAAGCCAGGTTCTGCTGCTGTGATTTTCAATTTTTTCTTTCAGTAGCTACAGAGGAGAGGAATTTGTGGTGCTACCTGTAGGCTTGGCACATGATGCTTGGAAGTGAGATGGGAACTTGTCCCGCTGCTTAGGGTAAGCTAGTGGTCATTGTTGGCTTGGTCAGCAATGCAATAAATGCAGAGCTTGAAACTGCTGGTCAGTCGCATTTTTTATAAGGAACAGCAAAAATACATATTTGTCACATGCTTTTAGTAGAAAAAACAGGGACAAACCTCAACCCCAGCTGCTGCTAGTAGCCACCGTATTATTTCCATTCGGCCTCGTCCATCGAAGTAGTGCAGCTTGGGTTTCCCAGACATGTTTCTATGTGGCTGATTTCCTGCTATCTGCAATAAAGAAGTAAGTTTTGCAAAATAAAGACTCAGAATGCTGGTTTTTGAGTCTCTAAATGGTTCTCAAGCATTGTTCAAAGTTTTCTTGTTTGAAACCAGTGATTTATGGTCCAAGACTCTCATACAATTAGCAGAGGAGGTAGAAGACTATACTGCCTTGTATCATTTTGCCTTAACATGTCTTTCACATGTGCAGTTTAGTTAAGCAGAACTCTGTACTGAGAGCGATTGGCCCACGTCAGAGAACAAGCACATCAAACCCCATCTGCACCCCAGAGCATTCTGCTCTGACAAAAAGCAGGGTGTGTGAGATACACTGCTCTGGTTACTTTGGCATTATCTCACCATGCAGTTTAATGTTTAATCGGATACACAATAGAAAGTCAGCAGTTTTTGTGCTTTCTCCAGCAGCCCTTATGCTGCATTATAAAGTGACAGGAAGGATTTTTTCCCCTATTGTAAGCATTCAATCTCATTTACAAGGCTCCCCCCTCCTCTCATTTCTTTAGGCAAGCACCTGAAGACATGGAATTTAATTTTATCTCTGGTCACATTAGATTTGCCTTTACCACAGACAGAGTCAAAGCGCAATACCTGCTCGGTTCAGCTCCGACCCTTTGCTGGAATTTAAAGCAACGACAGTTTCTAAACAGACTGTCATTCCCCAAATCAGAACCAGTACGTGCACATCAGCAGCAAACATGTAGACAGTGCCTAGTTTACACTTGTTTCACAGTTATTAACACCATGTCAACAACAAAGCTGAAGCATTAACAGCAGCAAAAACAAATTACTAAAAAAAAAACCAAATTCCCCTTAAAAATAACATTTCATCTTCTCTACAGTAGGAAGAAGGGGGTAAGAGGAAGCACTCCATGCTGCTGAGATCTAAATTTCTTTTTCTTAAATCTGTACACCTAGAAAGCAGTTGATTAATCATTTAACATCTGATGCACATAACCATGTTAGTAAAGACAGTACATAGAAGTAAATAAGCCATAAAACCCCTTCCCTGACTTAGTTTCAAGGACACTAATTCCCTATGCGAGCCCCAAATCCAAAAAGCTTACCTCGTACACAGTGTAACTCACTCTAAGCTCCCAGTACCTTTGCCTTCAGATTATATCAGTCTGTAGCCCCTCCTGCTAAGACAATCGCAAACAATTCTCTGCTGACGAAAAACTACCATTGCTTAAGCAAATAATGAGGTCTGCTTGGTAACTTCTCACCTGCAGAAAATTAGGTCTTAACTATTGCTGACTACGTACAAAAGATTCAAAAGAGGTCACGGTCATTGGGAACGTAAAATCATAGAATCATAGAATGGTTTAGGTTGAAAGAGACCTTAAAGATCATTGTCTGAGTTTTAGCTGGGAAAGAGTTTTTAACAGCCAGAAGAGCTCCGTGTTTTGGTTTTACTCAGAGGTTCGCTCTGAGAAGAATGTTGATAGCAAGCTGATGTTTGTGGTTGGAAGTGAAACTCCAAGGACTTTTCAGTGCGCGGAGTGCAGAAACACGGCGGGATAAGGGGGGAGCATAGCTGGGACAAGGGGGACACGATTCCCCTTGTCATTTGTGGTGGAACTTAAGATTGAGGGCCAAACTGGTCAATTAGTATTCCATATCATGCAGCGTCATGCCCAGTATGAAAGTGAGGGTCAGCCGGGAAGAAGGGCTTTTGCGCTTTGGCTTTTGCGCTTTTGCTCTTTTGCGCTTGCTGTGTTTTTCACTCTATTGTTTTTCTTTCTTTTTTTTTCTCTCTCTCCCAGTACTCCCACTCTCGGAGTACTCTCTCTCTCTCTCTGCCCCTCTCTATTTCGGGGCCTCGTGTTCATCCGGGATTGCAGCTTCGGGACGAGACGGGCTTCGCATACGAGGGGATGGTGAGCATCTACCCTTGTGTATTAAATCATCTGTATTAAATCATTCTTATCTCAACCCACGGGTTTCCCATTTCTTCTTTAATTCTCTCCCTCATTCCTGGTGGGGGGGGGGAAGGGGAGTGACCGGCTGTGTGGGAGGGTCAGCCTAACCCACGACAATCATCTAGTTCCAACCCCCCTGCCATGGGCAGGGACATCTTCCACTAGACCATGTTGCTCAAAGCCGCACCCAGCCTAGCCTGGAACTCTTCCATGGATGGGGCAGCCACAATTTCCCTGGACAATCTGTTCCAGTGCCTCACCACCCTCATCCTGAAGCATGTCTTCCTTATATCTAATCTAAATCTACCCTTTTTCAGTTTAAAGCCATTGCCCCTTGTCCTATCACTAGATGCCCTTGTCAAAAGTCCCTCTCCAGCCTTCTTGTAGGCCTCCTTTAAGTACTGGAAGGCTACTAGAAGGTCTCCCCAGAGCCTTCTCTTCTCCAGGTTGAACAACTCCATCTCTCTCAGTCTGTCTTCATAGGAGAGGTGCTCCAGCCCCCGGATCATCTACGTGGCCCTCCTCTGGACTTGCTCCAACAGCTCCATGTCCTTCCTGTGTTGGGGACTCCAGAGCTGAATGCAGTATTCGAGGTGGGACTCTCATGAGAGCAGAGTGAATGGGCAGAATCACCTCCCTTGACCCTCCGGCCACACTTCTTTTGATGCAGCCTAGGATACGGTTGGCTTTCTGGGCTGCTGCAAGTGCACATTTACGCTTCACTTTGAGCTTCTCATCAACCAACACCCCCGAGTCCTTCCCCTCAGTGCACCTCTCAATCCATTTTCTGCCCAGCCTGTACTTGTGCTTGGGATTGCCCCAGCCCGTGTGCAGGACCTTGCAGTTGGCCTTGTTGAACTTCACGAGGTTTTCACAGACCCACCTCTCCGCCCTGTCAAGGTCCCTCTGGATGGCATCCCTTCTCTCCAGTGTGTTCACACCACCACACAGCTCAGTGTCATCAGCAAAATTCCTGAGGGTGCACTCGATCCCACTGTCCATGTCACTGACAAAGATGTTGAACAGCACAGACTTCAATAATGACTCCTGAGAAACACCATTTGTCACAGGTCTCTACTTGGACATTGAGCCATTGACCACAACACTTTCAGTGCAATCATCCAGCTAATTCCTTATCCACAGAGTGGTCCATCCATCAAATCCATGTCTCTCCAATTTAGAGACAAGGATGTCATGCATGACAGTGTCAAATGCTTTGCACAAGTCCATGTAGATGATGTGAGTTGCTCTTCCTCTATCCATCAATGCTGTAACCTCATCATAGAAGGCCACCAAATTAGTCAGGCACAATTTGCCCTTAGTGAAGCCATGTTGGCTGTCACCAATCACCTCCTTTTTTCCTATGTGCCTTACCAGAGTTTCCAGGAGCATCTGCTCCATGATCTTGCCAGGCACAGAGGTGAGACTGACTGGCTCGTAGTTCCCTGGGTCTTTCTTTTTTGCCTTTTTAAAATGGGGGCTATGTTTCCCCTTTTCCAGTCAGTGGGACCTTCACCAGAGTGCAACAGCTTCTCAAATATGATGGATAGTGGCTTGGTAAATTCATCTGTCTATTCTCAGAACCCATGGATGCACCTCATCAGGTCCCATGGACTTGTGCACCTTCAGGTTCCTTAGAAGTTCTCGATCCCGATCTTCTCCTACAAGTGGAGTGGGCAGTTCTTCATTTTCCCAGTCCCTGCCTTTGCCTTCTGTGACTTGAGCTGTGCAGCTAGAGCACTTGCCAGTGAAGACAGGAAAAAATGTCATTGAGTACCTCAGCCTTCTCCATATCCTGGGTAGCCAAGTCTCCCATTTCCTTCCGGAGAGGAAGTACAATTTCCCTAGTCCTCCGTTTATCACTGACATACCTGTAGAAGTTTTTCTTGTTGCCCTTGATGTCCCTGGTGAGATTTAATTCTATCAGGGCCTTAGCTTTCCTAACCTGAACCCTAGTCACTCAGACAATTTCTCTATATTCCTCCCAGGCTATGTGTCCTTTCTTCCACCCTCGGTAGGCTTTTATTTTTGTGTTTGAATTTGTCTAGGAGTTCCTTGTTCATTCATGCACGCCTCCTGGTATTTTGCTCGATTTTATCTTTGTTGGGACACATCTCTCCTGAGCTTGGAGAAAGTGATCCTTGAATGTTAACCAACTTTCTTACCTCTCTTTACCCTCCACGGCTTTATCCCATAGTGCTCTACTAAGCAAATTCCTGAAGAGGTAAAAGTCTGTTCTTCTGAAGGCCAAGGTAATGAGCTTGCTGTTCTCCCTCCTCGCCATCTAAAGATCTTGAACTCCACCATTTCATGGTCACTACAGCCAAGGCTACCCTTGAACTTCACATTCCCCACCAGCCACTCCTTGCTCGTGAGAACAAGGTCCAGCATAGCACCTCTCCTCATTGGTCGCTCTATCACTTGGATAAGGAATTTATTATCAATGCATTTGAGGAATCTCCTGGATTGCTTATGCCCTGCTGTGTTGTCCCTCCAACAGATATTGGGGTGGTTGAAGTCTCCCATGATGACCAGGGGTTGCAAACCTGAGTCTGCTCCTGTCTATCTATAGAGGGCCTCATTCACTTGGTCTTCCTGGTCCAGTGGCCTATAGCAGACCTCCACTATAATGTCACCTGCCTCTGCCCTCCCTTTAATCTGGACCCATAAGCTCTCGGTCGGCTCCTCATCCATCCCCAGGCAGAGCTCCATGCACTCCAGATGGTCCTTGACATAGAGGGCAACATCTCCTCCTCCTCTACCCTGCCTGTCCTTCCTAAAGAGCTTGTATCCTGGCCTTCCAGTCATAGTATTCATCCCATCACAGCTCCGTGATGCCAATAAGATCATAACCCTTTAGGCATGCGCATATCTCTAACTCCTCTTGTTTATTCCCCATGCCATGTTCATTTGCATAGAGACATTTAAGCTGGGCCCCCAATGAAGCTGACTTACTGGCTGGAGTGTCTGGAATTCCTTTCTGCTGCTCTTCAAGTGCTCTCAGCTTGTCTTGATAAAGTCTGATATTATCACCTTCCCATCTGTGCCAGCAAAAAATTATATACTTCCTATTTTCGTTGCTTGACAACCTGCTAGTTGAAAATAATTGGAATGGCTGAAAAGCTCCCATGATTTAAAAAAAATACTATAATAGCAATTAAAATTTTATTTTAATATTTTGGGGTTTTTTACTTTCAGCAGATTGCTGCTTTACATAAGTCACATCAACTCATTCAGCATGAATCCTTCATAAGCTTCCTTCCCTTCCTTAGTGATGGGGGATATTGCTTCAGAACATTTTTTCTGCTGAATTTCATCTCTGGACATAGAAGAGTTTTTTTCTGTTTCTCTCAAAAATGTTTCCCTGAATTTGACCTGGTGAAAATGAACTCCAAAGACAACTGTCAGAGGCAGTGAATGAAGAGTGGTGTCATAGGACAAACTGCACTCTGCACTCCTGTCTGCTTTCTTCTGATAACTCTGTTGACTTGAAAGAGTCAATACAGTATAAACTCCCGTGCACCATCATCCTGCCTGTCTAATCTGGCTGGTTAATGTGTTGTAGATATCCCGTGCAGGTGAGATCAGTGTAAAAATCTGCTGAATCACCATGATGGTAACTGTGAGCTGGGATGTTCTTGGGTTACACAAGGAAGTTGTACGAATTATAGTCTATCAACCAAAAAAATGAGTTGTCACAGTATGGGGGACTCTCTTCTTCAGGTCCTTCCCACAGACATTGTACTCTGCTGCTATGTAGCTGAAAACGATCCTCATCCCATCAGTCTCCACCAGTGGTGCCTGTTAGACCAGTGTGTTTCATGCTTGACATTAAAATAAGCAGAATAATTTATTTAGAGCTAGAACCACAGAAGGACGAGGCATCAAAACGGTCACAACTGCAACGTCTTTTCTTTTAGGAGGTGCTTAGTCCCCAAATGGAGCACTCTGTAGCCTATACAGCCCGTGAGGAGAGTCAGCCTTCACAGAAGGGGACTCCTCACTGACAGCACATCCCATAGCCTCTGCCTTCTGTTTCAGGCTGTTTTCTTTCCTATTTCTCTCTCTTCCCTTCCTACAGTTGGGGAAGTTCATCTCTCCAGCCTCTGAAAGCCTGCAGTGGGGCTCAGTCCCCTATGCAGAGGTGTCCCCAGCGCTATGCGTGTTCCAGAGTGTCCACTGGCCTCCAGCTGCTGCTCCAGAGAGCCCAGCTCTGGGGTGTGCACCACAGCAGGATGGCCAGACCAGCAGGGGAGTCACGGAGAGCCAGACCCACAATCTAGGATAACGTGAGAGACTGAAGCTTTCCCTGCATAAACACGTGCACCGAGGTGTGTCTGGTAATGTTTTACAAATCCAAATTCACTCTTAGGTGGCTTGGCTGGGTTAATCATTTGTAGGCCTGGCCATGATAAACTGTAGGAGATTATCTCAGAAGGTTGGAGCTGTGTTCAAAATTATGAGCTAATGTTTAAAATGTACTTGCAAGGGAAATAGGTGCACACACAAACCGTTGCATTAGCAGAGGGAACAGGGACTGTAGGGAGCCTCAGCTGTATCTCGTGAGACCTGCTGGGTTACGCCCAGCCCTGCCTTGCTGCAGAAAGAAAGTGCAGCTCCGGTGTCGCATATTATTTAAAACAGAGGTCCTGTTTGCTGTTGTTTTTCCAAACTGGCGCTGCCTGTGTTCAGTACACTCGAGAAGTGCAGCTCACGCATTATGTCCCATGAAATATTTCTCCATGCTGAATTACACCCTGCAGACCTGGCAGGGTAAATGTGCAAAGTCACCATCTCATAAACCCAAGAATATGTTTACAAAATAGTCTTGCAGAGGGAAGAGGGAAATTAAAAGAAAGAAAATGTCCTTTTTTCCAGTGATCCTCATGCCAACTTAACACTTGGCGTCAGGTGTGTAAAGGGTATTATGTATTTTCCCAAAGATTTTGAAGAGCAAGTGGGTTACCTAGAAGTGGGCAGGTGTTCTCAATGCTACTGAGCTTGATTTTTGGTTACCATGATGTATTTTTGCCAGCAGTTCCTTACAAGACGGTTTGAATAACAAATGTGAGACCTTGCCTAAGCAAAACCAAAACAACACTGTGATACTCTGTGAAAATTAGTGGCCATCTTTCGCTGGCTAACATTAGCATCTCCTGCCATCTCCATGTGAGGCAGACAAAGAGAAGGTTGTAAATGGGGTGTTACCTGTTCACCGTTGCTTTTAGAGCTCTCTCTCCACATAACAGCACGTTAAGATTTCAGATTTCTTTCTCGTTCCCTCTAGTTCGCTCCCTCTCTCTCTCCTGCTTAGTTTGTAACCTTGATTTGTGTCCTCTTGGCATATTCCAAACTGTCTCACTTACCTGTGGTTATTCCCTATTTCCCCTCCACACTTCCAGCTTCTGGACCTTCTCCTGTCTGCATGTGATTCTCTCCCCATGGAGACAGTCCATACGTAAAAATAGAAAGTAGCATGCTGTTGACAGGTGCAATATCAGGACTTTCAGAGCATTTCACACCTGAAAACCTTCTCTTTAGCATCTTTCCGCTTCTTTTCTCAGCTTTCCATCAGCCAGCACAGAAAGAATCCTAATGTTCATTGAAATTCAAGGGTTTCTTAGATCACTATTAGTAATGATTTCAGGCTTCTCCTCTCTGAAACTAGAGTTAAGGGATTAACTTCCTCTGCAAATGACCCTCCAAGCCCACCCAAGCTGTAATGTGATACAGAACAGCACAACTCCACTCTAAGGTCACTCATGGCCTAATGTGAAGGTGCATCGACCATTTCAACATCTGACCTGCAGGCCCTCACTATCCTAGAGTGAGAGATGCCAGGCATGCACCTCTGCTAGCTGTTCCTCCAGCAGCTGTTGGGAATTTAAGAGTGGAAAACAGATGGCAAATACAGCTTCTGTTTTGAAACCCGAGGTGGGCATGGAAAGGAAGAGTTATGCACCAAGTACCAGAAGTCTGTATTTATCTGCCTTCTCCTGACAGTGACCTTCAGCCCTCTTGATCCATGGAGCCTGGAACATGCCATACGACTTGTTAAACTGCTTGTGCTCTCTGCCCCTACAGTTTATGCCAATGTATGTCCTATACCAGTGGGAAATGCAATTGGTTTTAAGTCTTTTTGTACTTCTTACACGCTTAAGCTGCAAAAAGGCTATGGTAGCATTTTTCCAGCACTCTTATTTTCAGAAGATTTACTGTCTTGTTTAGCTTGCCTAAAAGCTTGACAACACTAAGGGACACACTTTTTGTTTGTTTGTTTGTTTGTTTGTTTTAATCCTGGTTACAAAAGTAATAAAATTTCACAGGAGATCCCTACCTTACACACATGTGAATGACTCACAGAAGTGTATTTTCTACTTAAGTTCTATTTCTGCTTAAAGCATAAAGGTGCACTTGAGTGCACAGTTCAATGACACTCACTATTTGAGTTATGTGCATAAGCACACACTTGGCCTCAGATGAACAAAGATGAGTTTAAGTGTTTGCAGGTCATAGCCAAAAAGCTACACGATTATATCAGATGTAGTAGTAAGAGTAAGTTGCCTCTGACAAAATGCAGAGCATATTCAGTTAAAAACCGCACTTCATCTAGTTGTACCCTAACAGAAATAAATAATTAATTGTCCTTTTGTAGTCTGCTGCATGGGAGAGGCATGGGGGAGTGCTGGAGAGTGGGCAATCTGAAAAGGGAGTTTGTTCTTCTGCTTTCTCCCTACCAGGTTCATTTTCCAATATTTTTTTTCTGATTTCCTTTTTTTCTACACTTTTGTCATGGCAATATTAAGCATCAGATTTGGTTACTGATATCTGCTGGAATAAAGTTTCCTTCTATGCAGATGCTGCTCTGCCACATCAGGCCCCTTCACAAGGCAGTTTTTGTCTGCTATAAACGTATATAGGCCCTCATAATTTTGTTTTAAAATCAACAGAATCTCTGTCCTACAGCTGTAGAAATAAGCCGCCTCTGCCTGACCTGAGTCTGCAAAACAAACTGCGTGCTTTTTCCATGACATTTCATTCTCAAGAAATAATATATTTGTAAACTGCATGTGAAATGCTGGTAAGATCATGCACAAGGTTTGAAATAATTGATTTATGAAGAAAAAGAATCAATTTTGCAATGAAAACTTTGCAGGGAGATCTTAAAAATTCCAATTCACCCAGTGGCCTTAAATTAAAGATGGTAACATTGACTACATTTGGACCTTTTACAGATGTATAAGCAAGGGATGTACCAACCAGCTCACAGTAATTCCACCTTCGCGTTCAAAGCCCATCCTGTTGCTCAGTGTGGAGAGGTAGCAGCCACAGGGATGACATGGAGATGTATATCGCTGCAGTAGCAGCTGCTAGGGAAGTGGTGTCCCTGCAGGGGCAGGTATGTGGTGGCTTTCCTTTTGGGACAGCACAGAGGTGCCTAGTGACACAAGGTGGCAGGATGCACCACAGCACAGCAGCCACACAGGCAGTTCAGCTACGGCATGGCCAACTGTTAACAAAAAACGTCAGGTACTTTTCCTGTAAAATCCAGGATGCCTTCTGGATTTTACAGGAAAAGCAATTTCTTCCAGCAACTGCTTGAGACCTGCTGCTTTCACTTACTAGGGAACCAGGAGCAGACAAAGCACTGACAGAATGGGTGACACAGGCAGGCTGGTGTCACAAAGTGAGCACCTGAGTGGCCTGGGGAATCACGGCTCAAAGCACCTGGTGAGGGTGAGGCAGGTCAGCACAGATCCTGCATGCTGGCATACTGGCTAAGTGAGGAGCCATCTCCAGAGGAGATCTTTCTAAGACGTCCTGTGACTCTCAGAGGATTAGGTAGTTACTATCAAATAGGCTTGACAGTTCTGTGGAGCAAGGTGCCAATGCCAGCCAAAACAGCTGCCACTGCTGTGCCCAGTGGCTCAGTATCTGGAGCAGAGACGCAGGGCGAAAGCAATGCAGGTCCATTCCTCACTTCAGAGCCTGCATTGACCCTAACATCAGACCTGAGAATCTTCTGGGTGGCACATTCTTCGTTGCTCACATTGGACCAAAGTCACTTTCCAAGAAACCCTAAATAGTTTTTTAGGATAATGAGCATGACTCACTGAACAATTAGTGAACTTACCTGCATGAGGAGAGATTGATAAGAGAAACTTAGGCAACTTTATTACTTACGCCTTTAATAGACTTGAGCTGTCCTAGCCATGAAACCTGCTCTGCTCTGTGACCCCACTCCTCCCTTCCCTGTTGCCACTCTGTGAACCACCTCCACCATTGCAGACAGACTTTGCTGGTAGGAGCTGTGACCACCTTGACGTCACCATTCCCACCACATTGACACAAGGCTGGGTGGTGCCTGCCCCAGAGCCACTAAAGCCATAGTACCCCTAGGCTGCCCGCGTTTCACTCTGCCCAAAGTGGCAGTTCAGGCTCAGGTTTTGCCCTCTGGAGTTCTCTGAAGATCATATGAAACACGAGGCAGTGCCAGGGCACGGGCGCTGGAAGACACCGTCTGTGTTACTGAATTGACAGGGGCTTGCTCAGGGGTTGTTGGTCTGTGTCCACTGATCTTGCCCAGATGGCTCCCAGCCACAGTTGGTCCAAGCCACAGCCCAGCCGCAACAGATTACACAGCTTTGGGTAATAAGCTGTGTGTACATGGCCTCAGAGCCAGGGAATGGAGCCTGGTGCTTCTTGTTTTACTAGGACAGAGATGTAGCTGGCCGTTGGTGTCCAGAACTGGGGCTAGAAGCAGCTGGGAGTCCCTCAAACTGACAGACGAATGCACAGAAAGATGCATGAACAAATAGTGAACCTGAGTGATCGTCTCTTGGAGGATGTGGCTTTGCCCTCCCCATCCTTTGAAGAGGTTCATCATGTGAAGAGATGCAGACTCCAGTGCATTGGGAACAATGAAATAAGGTGCCAGGAAGAGTCACATTAAAAAGATAGAGGAAGAAAATAATGGAACATTACAAGAGCTGGTTCCTAGGCAAGACCTGGGGAGTGTAAGAAACCAAAGAGATTTGGCTTTGGTAACAATAGATGAAAATAGTACTAAATTAGAAGTTTCACTCACACAATACTATAAAAATACACAATATAAGTACTTTCCAAAATTGCTCTTGAAATAAGTCTACTTCTTTAAAAGATAACTGATTCTGTGAGTCGTCATTTTTTCTTCTCTTCCATAGGTCTTGTTCTGAAGCCTATTTTCATCCAGAAAATATCTCCTTCAACAAGTTACATTCTGACAATACTAACACTGCATCAGCCTTTTGCCAGTTGAATAAATTCCCTACCCTACAAATAGTTCTTTGTTTCCATAATCCTTTGTTTTCATGTTTTGCCAAGCATTTGATATCAATAAAGACATCTGCTGTCATATTGCCAGAGTAATAAGAAAGCTTTATTTCAGTTTTGTGGGTTTTTTTGTTTGTTTGGTTTGTTTTGTTTTTTACCATTGGTTTTAACTACAATGATACTAATTTACTGAGCTTCCTACTTCCTTTAGTTTGGGGTTTGGGGTTTTTTAGGTGGATTTTTTTGGTATTTTGGATCTCTCTGGAGGTAGCAAGGCATTCATTTCTTAAAAATCTTCAACACAGTTTCTATATAACGTTCATCCGGTGGGGGTTTCCGTGGGCTGCCAGGCTGTAGGAACTTCTTAATTGTAGGCATATTACTCATTCTTATTTTAAAAGCCTAAAAAATAAAACCAACAGAGTAAGAGAGAAATCCCAGCTACGCCAGTAGCAAACAGTGCTCCTTGCACAGAGCAACTGCTTCCCCCTGCTGCTAGAAGAGATCTTAACACTCATTCAGATCTCGTGCCATCTACACAGTCTCCTCCTGTCCAACAGGAGAAGGACCCAGCTGGTGCAAAAAGCCTTTTCTTACCAATGAAGGCAGTAGTGGAGCAGACAACATCTACATTTCTGCTGCCTGAAAGACACTGAAGGAAAAAATTCAATACCTGGGAGCACCAGGGGATAGTTTTGAAGGTACAAATGCACTAACCCAGCTGATGACCTTTTTCCTTTCATTGCTGGTTCTGATGGTGCAAACTACCATGTGGGCAAACCATGATATATGTTAACATGATTTCCATTTTCGCTACATTATACAAGTATCTGAGCTCTGTTTGCATCTATCATGGTTACTGTTGTGCCACTGTCCCAGCATTTCTAGGACTGCATAGGTGAAGGTGCAATGGCTGGAGGTATCCTTTGTTGTCCAACAACTCAGTTGTCCAGTAGAGACTTCTCATATTATGTTGTAGCCTAGGGCAGCCAAAATATCTACACAGGGTTGGCAGATATAACACAGCCCCTATGGGAGACCTATTACCTTTTGGAGAAGTGACTGGAGGCCAGGACTAAGATTAGGGAAGAGCTGGGCATTTCAGGTGGCAAGAGATGCCTGTGTTATGGCAACTGAGTCAAGGATCCTGAGACAGCTCATTGTGCAGACAGTCAGAGAGGACTCACTGATGCAGACTGCAAGCAGCTGGAGACCTTGTGGTTAGCTGAGCAATCTTAGATACACAAGAACCTCTTCTAACAATGGGGCTAAGGGAGAGGAGTTTGACAGAGTGACAGCCAGTTCTTGCTGGCAGATGCATGAATGTAATTTCCTCTTCCTTACAGGCACTAGAAGGTTAAGGGGGAAATAAAACAAGGAGAAAGAAAAGTAAAAACTATGAAATAAGTAACCACCAATTTTAGACACTTTTTCCCTTCTGGCAGTGAAGGAATCCCTCCATAATTCAAGGCATGGCTTCAACAGAACTGTGCCCATGCCCAGTGGCTAAGATACTTTGCTAGAAGACAAGAGCTAGAGGCAAGAATTACCTGAGGCTAAAAAATTGCATATGGGGTAACTCACACGTTGCTACCCACTTTGTAGCTGAAGTGCCTCATTCTGTCACACTAAATTCAGGTTTAAACTGTTGGGGTTGAGATTTAAAAATTTTTTAAAAGTCATTAAAAAACCCAAATCTAAGCCCTTTGCCTCATCAGTTCCAAGCAAAAAACCTAACTATGATAGTCTAATGCTGGACTGTTTCTTTTGTTAATGGGAATAAAGCCAAAGTCCTTGAGTGCACCCCTCAAATTAACAGTTTGTAAGCACAAAGAAGCATGACCTCAAGCCTTGCATCCTTGACTCAAATTCGCATTGCCTACACTGCTTTATTACTATGACTACAGGCACATGGGAGGACTACAGAACACTAGATGCTTTTTTGCAGTTACAGACTACTTGGATCCACTATATCTCAGCTCTTAATGACTCCTGCAGGTCATGCTCCAGGCTTGCCGAGGCACTGTGCTCTATAGCATGCTGCATGCCTGGAGACTTCTGATTTCTGGTCAAGTCTCACAGTGGAATTACCTCACTTCTGCCTGGTTTCAGACTTTGTATATGGCACAAAGGCAGAGAATTCGTCCTCAAGTGCATCAAGTTGATTATTGAAAGAAAACTGTGGATTAATGCTAAGGCTTGAGTTTCTAGTCATACTGTAGAAGGCAGAAGTGAAATGAGGTTACTGGGATCCCAAAATTGTAATACCAGCCAGCACAGAAGATGGCACACTGTACCTTATTCTAACGTGTCAACCTGTATCACAGACTTTATTTATTACCTGTTATTAGATAGTATCTACTGGCAGGAAGAAGGAAAATGAAAACAGGGCAGCATAGGCCAGTGATTCCCTTGGGATGACATTAATTTATTTCTATTAAGGAGGGATATACCACTCAAAGAGGGATAGGCATACCCAAACAGGGTTAATCAGGAGCACAGCATCTTACACAAATCAACTAAATCAATTCCCTTTTGTGCTTGATGTTAAGAAAACATACCATAGGTACAGTTCCTCAAAGAGCCCAGACTCCTGATTTACAGAGCATGAAGAGATGATCGTGGCAGGATTGCCCTGCAGCCACGCTCAATAACAAAATTACCTGCAACTGAGGAAACCCCGACAGCACAGCAGGTATTTTCTCCTCCACTGCTAAAATGGCTTCAATTAGCTGAACATCTGCCCAGCTGAATTTGTTGCCCACGAGAAAGTCTTGACCATGTTGCTTCAAAACCTGTACAATACAAGAGAATGTGGGCTGCAGATGAAAACAGGCCATATGATGCCCAACAGCTAAGCCTCACAGCACAGCTGTAGAGCCAAACAGCGATTATATCTGAAATTTCAGGGAGGAGATTTCAGCTGAAAGCTGTGAATCTAAATCACTTCATTATTGTTGGGAAAAAATCTGAACTCTTGTAGTACACAGACTACAAACTTTGGTCACTTGGTAACGATGAATGGCGATAAGTACTGGGAACGGGGTCAAAACCACGCACTTAAGTAGGCTTGTAACAGTCATAAAATTAGAAACAGAGATAATGAAGGAACTAATGAGTAACTTGGAAAATTTATAAAATTGCCATTTAGATATTCCTTTTAAAGTTATGTCCAATGTTGATCTCAGGAAGCACACTTAGAAATGCAGAATTATAATAGCTAATCAAAGAAAGTCCCCGCCTTTGGGAATAAGTTATTATGGTCATAAGAACTTGTAGGATGTCCAAAGTTTATTATTTGTTTTCCATCAAAACCAGATGAATGTTACAAAAGTGAGAAATGTTGTCAAAGGCCTCAGTCATATGGGTTCGGTTTGTTGTTTTTCAAAGTGAGATGGGCAGAAATTTGTAACTACTGTTTTACCAAAGTACTCCTAATCTGTCTACCTGATTTATTTGCAAGGGATTTTTACATTCTTCTAATGAAAATGTTCCAACTGAAATTAAGCATAGCAGAAAGATGTGCTCTAAACAAATATAAGTGTGGAACTATCCTCCCAAAAAAAAAAAAAGACATCATATGTACTTGCTTTTACTTTAGTGAAAAGTTTTGCTGTATAGCTGAGACTTCGCTTTGTAGATGTTCAAATACCACAGCCCTGACAACACAAGCCAACAAATAGAGAAAACTTGCTGCTGTACTTCCCCTTCTTTGAGAGAGCCAAGAAAGCTGAAGATTTGGAACTGACCTGCACTACAAATGTGTTCTTATTTTGGGGAAACTTTTTTATAATTGTAAATACAAGTTTTATAGACACATCCTTACTGTCACTTACCTTTTCAAAGACAGGGAAGTACCTGTTAGTTGCCCTTTCCTTAATTGAGTCAAGATTTTTCTCCTTTGCCTCAGGTGGAGAGAAAGGAAACATCAAAATCATTTGCATCAGATCTGTTATTCCTTCCACATACATGTCAATCCTATTGGTGGGGAGAAGACAGTAGAACAGAACACAGAAGTTATTTAATCTGTTTTCTAATTAACTAAGGCAACTTATAAGAATTCTATGTCACCACCATAGTGCCAATTTTCACAGTCAAAACTAAACATAAACTAAATGATTTTTAAAAGGACTAAAAGCCTGTTTCTGTTCAGCAGCATTTGAGAAGCAATGGTTAAAACCTAAGCAAAGGCTAGAGTCCTTGCTTTTTATTGTGTTAGCCTTTCTCATGCCTTTCTACTGGATTTACAGGATTGAATGTTATATATAATGCAGCTATCAAATAACACATCACTCATTAAGTGAAAGGAGATGTTACAGTACAGGGCTCTCTCCTTCAAGTCTTTCCCATAGAGATTGTATTTCCCTGCTATGTAGCTGAGGATGGCTCTGGTCTGCACCATCTTCATCCCATCCATCTCAACCAGGGGCACTTGCTGGAACATCAGGACTCCGTCTAGGGTGGAAAGTTGAGGGAAAGTTTGTTAGTTCCTCCTAGACTGCCAGCTTTAAAGGAGAGCAAGAGACTGAGCACATTTCTTTTGCAGTCTAGGAGACCATTGACGTCTTGCCTTAACTGTAAAAGTCCATGCAGTAAACTAACATAGAATCATAGAATCGTTTAGGTTGAAAGAGACATTGAAGGTCATCGAGTCCAACCATTAACCTAGCACTGCCAAGTCCCCACTAAACCATGTCCCTAAGCACCACATCTACACATCTTTTAAATACCTCCAGGGATGGTGACTCAACCACTGCCCTGGGCAGCCTCTTCGAATGTTTGACAACCCTTTCAGTGAAGAAAGTTTTCCTAATATCCAATCTAAATCTCCCCTGGTGCAACCTGAGGCCATTTCCTCTTGTCCTGTCCCTTGGGAGAAGAGACCAACACCCACCTAGCAACAACCTCCTTTCTGGTAGTTGTAGAGAGCAATAAGGTCTCCCCTGAGCCTCCTTTTCTCCAGGTTAAACAACTTCCTCAGCTGCTCCTCATAAGACTTGTGCTGTAGACCCTTCACCAGCTTCATAGCGCTTCTTTGCACATGCTCCAGCACCTCAATGTCTTTCTTGTAGTGAGGGGCTGAAAACTGAACACAGTATTCGAGGTGTGTCCTCACCAGTGCCAAGTACATTGTGGGAAAGATCAAATATTGACTAGCCTGCATCACCCTTTTGTAGCTAGGACATCACAGTGCAGCTGGGCCCCTTGCTTTACAGCATTGCCAGAGCTTCACCGGCTGATGGGAGCTGGCACCTCCTGCTCCTTTGCACTTCTGGACCCTGTCTCAGGTTGGCAGGAAAAGCATGAACCAGCACTTTCAACCCAAAAGATCAGAGAAGAATAAAGATCTGTGTTAAATCTGAACTTAAACATCCCAATATCTAATAATTTTGAATGCAGATAAGTTCCCTGTCAGGGACATATACATGAGTAGAAAGAATGAGAGGGATAGTACTGCAGCAAGACTGAGCTACTGGGATAAAGGAAGAGGTCAGGCCACTTTAAACATCATGAAGCTACAGAGTTACGAGGCAGGGACTGTGGCAGCAGTTGCTGCTTAAGTTTTACACAGTCACTACAGGAATAAGAGTTTGAGGGTCCCCATAGATTTTCATTACATGCCTATCCTCAGTGTCGTTCCACAACAATTTAAGCCTATTTAGATATGTCTTTGTAGTCCCATTTTCTCCTGGTGCCAGTATAAGCATTTGGCTGAGCCCTCAGTGAGGCAGCTCTGAGAGCTAAGCTGACACTGAGATTCAGCATAGCAAAATCAGTTTTTCCTAGACTAGTTTTCTGCTGGACTTTCACTGTCTTTGGAGACACTACCTCCTCCATTTACACATTAAGGGCATCCAGACAGCAATCCCTGTTAAAATCACAGCAAAACTCCAAATCCAACTAGACAGCTGCCACTTTGCATTGCTCAAAGTTAATAATTTATTTTAATTGCTCAATTTTAATCTGTTCAGTGCATCCTTCATTCAGGTGTAAGAGTTCATTTGAACAGGCACATCTGTTTGGTTTTTTTTCTCCACAGAGCTATTAAAATAGAATTCTAGTCTAGAATTAATAAACATTCTTCACTCATTCTATATTATTAATTTGTGGCTTAAATTCAAAGAGTAGTTCTCTCTGCAGCAACAAATAGCCTGTGTTTGTTTCTTGTAATCATTCACAGAAAGATAGCCTGTCTTCATGTCTTTCCAGAACACACCTCAGCAGCTTAAGGAAGAAACATTACTTGGTATCTACCTGGCAGAAACACAGTAGAATGGGAAAGCTAACAGCTTTGCAAGGATATTTTTCAGCAGAAAGATGTGAAGTGAAAAATAAAATCTGACTTTCTGGTCCTTGACAAAAAGTGACGCAGCGAACATGAGTGAACTGAATGCATGGTTTGTTTGTCATCTACAGAAAAGAGGGATTCTCACTTATGACCTGTAGCGGACTGCTTCTCCTCACTTTGCAGTGAGAACCACTTCATCTAACCACTGCACAGAATATATACGCAGGATTAAAAGCAGTTTGCCAGACATTTTGCAGATTGATTTGTGCTGTCAGAAGGTGGTCTGTGGAGTATACATTAAAAACCAGTCATCTAGACCTGCTATTTGTCACCGACCAGCAGAACTTGTTGATAACCAGTTAGCAACTTGGGCAACATGTGGCTGCACAGATTGAGCCAAGCTAGTCGTCTCTCAGGCAAACGGGTACATGTCTGGCCAGGCTGATGCTATTTAACTCTCTTAACCTCCAAAAGTCTGCAAGCTGCCTGTTGGGAACAGCCCCTGGCCCAGGCATCATCCTAGACACTGCTGGGATATTGCTTAGAAGACTGACATGGGCCAAAGTCACACCTGGACTGTTCTAACAATGTGGTGGTGTCCAACACGGAATATACTGGCAAAAAGTGTGTTGATAGGGAGAGAAAAAAATTAGAGGGAGAGATAATGTGGAGTTATTCGTGTTCAGTCCTGTCCTACATGACTGGCAGCATTCCAGAGGTCTCTCTGTCAGGATGACTAACTAATTTTTCTTTCTTCAACTCATCATATTAAACCCAACCTTTCTCTTTGTGTTCTTACCCTCTGAAGCTCAATATATACTCATAAAAGCCCTGATCTTTATAAAACTTTCCTATTCTTTTCATCACGATTGAATTTTTCTCTCTGGATATGGGTAATCTTGGATGCTGTATCCAGGATTGTACCACCCTGTCTGAATTAATTAGTCCTGTGAAGCAAATTCAGATTTGGGCTTTCAGTACCTGAGCTATCATATTTAGAGCTTTAGCTGATGTCTTTACACTGCGCTGCCCTCCCATGTTGTCAGATTCCCAGCCAGCTGGACTGCAAATTTAATTCTAATCTTCTTGATACCACTTCCTTTTTATTTTTGTTCGCTTTAGTTTTCCTGTCAGAATTTCTTTGAACACAGCTTTTCCTTTCTGAGCAAGCAGCCAGAATGCAGCCAAGTCCTCTTCCAAGTCTCCTAGTATGTCTTAGCAAGCTCAGTCTGCTGTGAGGTTTCTCATATGTCTTGGGCAGCAGGTACTGCAGGGCAGATACACTCTGTGGTGCTCCTCACAGTACCAAGTCCTTCCCTATCCCCGCAGCAAGGTCTTCTTCTTCCAGGGTGGCTGTGAAAGGGTTCACTGCTGAATTTCAACTGGCTAAATATCAAGGGCAGTGGCTGGGGATATGCGCCGGTGTTCGGGAACTGGTCTCACTCCCAAGGCTGACATGAAGCCTTTGTGACTTGCTGCTTTGACCATGTCAGACTTTCTGCAGGTCACCCCACTGGCTCCCTGTTTTTTAACTGGGGGAGGCTTCATGGCTCAGGCTTATCCTGCTTTGGACTGTCACTAGTGTATTCGCACAGAGCCTAGCACAAAGGAAAACTGTCTTTCCTGGAGATTATGGTGCCATGATGGTCTTTAATTTATAGGCTTATCTCACTGAGGTTCAGAACCAACATACAGGTACATCTATACTAGTTGACTCAACAACAGCTCAGGCCAGCTGGCACAGACTGCCCACACTCTCCCTATTCAGCTCTTTCTGCCTATAGAGCATGGTGGTTACATCTAAACGACATCTTGGAAATGGCCCTTGGCCTGGGACAACTCCCAAATGATGCCTAGGAATTGCTTCAGGGAGTGCTATTTGCCCTGGACCAAAAATGTGCCAGGAACCATGCTAACACTTCAACAGCATAGACAATTAAGTTGCATTAAATAGGCATGTTTTCTATCTGTGTTTAATGTACTACAATAAACACAGTCACGGAAGCTATGGCTTTTATCTTATAGGAGCTGTTTGGCACTGGAAAGAACAGGTTACTCAAAACGAGTATTTCAGGATTCTAGGTGTGCACCTAGAAGTTTGCACTAGTTTAAATAAACTAATTTTAAACTGCAAATTTAGCTAAACTGGGGCAATTTTCCGAGGGACTAAGCCTCAGGCATCAGAATTCTTACCTTTGATTAACTTTTCGTACTGCTCTTTTGTTTCCAAAAAAATTTCTTCAAACTGGAAAAGGAGAGAGAACAGTGTTACATTGCTGTATTTGAACATTTTTCTTCTGTAAGTGACTGCACATAACCACGCATAGAACAACCAAATCAAGCAAAAGATAATGGGCCGGATCTTCCACTGAGCTGTTTGGCCGCAGATGTCCTGAGGATCCCCCAGGCATCCTCACAGCTGGGGAGAAGCGAGGAGCGGAAGGGCCTGGCCACTTCTGCCTCAGGGTGCTGATTCAGAAATAACCTAAGTCCGGGTAGAAAGAGAGTACAGACATGTACAGGAGGAAGACAGATTGCAGCCAGTGCCAAGGGAAGCACAAGGTAAATCGACTATTTTTAACCCCGCCCCAAGACATGTAAGTCAACAACATTCTTTTGTTTATATGCTTTGTATATAGTTGGTAACTGCAAACTAAATAAGACTGAGTTAAGGTGGTTTTGCACAGCTCGACAACTCAGATTAATTAAGGGCCTTTAAATAAATCCCCATTTTGACCCATTGTGATTCTTTATTTCAGGGGACTGGTACTAGCTCTAATAAACTCCAAGCTCCACTGAGTTTGCATCCCAAATATCAACCATCGAACAAGGTCATTAGAAACATGCAGTGCCACTGGCCAAATGAATTTAGCCACCCTCTTACAGCCACTTATCCTCCATGTGCATGTTAAATTGTTCCTTACTGAGGCCGGTTGAAAACACCAATCCGGAACCCTGTACCAAATGGACTAACCTCCACACCAGCTGCTGCCAACAGCCATCGTATGGGTTCCATTCTCCCTCGTCCATTAAAGTAGGTAAGCCTGGGCTTCCCCGACATGTTTCTGAGGTCCTGGTTCCCTGAAAAGTATTAAGCAGAAAACAGCATCTCATAAAACTTATGTAAGTACCATTATTTCGAGAGGAGAGAGTGCCTTTTATTCTGACTATGCCTGTTGAAGTTTAAACTTCATCTTATCTACCCTTAAAATGAGATGGATTAGTCACACCACGAAGCCTGTGTTAGGAAAGGAAAGATGCACAGATCTGTAAAGCCTTCACCAGTGCTACTAGGGAGGTTTGTTATGATTATAAGCAAATATAGACATGTTTAAACAAGTGGTAAGAGTCCTGAGCTACAGGGAGAACCTTGCTGCATTTTAAGACAATTATACAAAGTGACTGAAAATACTACCACATCAATCAGGGAGGTTACTCACCCTCATTGCATTATCCTTGTTGAAAAGAGGAAAAGGAGAAAAGGAAAACATTTGGCAGTCACCGAGGGGAGCTGGTCCAGAACCAGTCTAACCCACTACAGATCGGCAGATCGTGGTGCACAGGGGCTTTTCCTGAGGCAGGGAAATGCCAGGAGAGCAGAGAGACCCACCATGAGGCGGCAACTCTCTTGGGAGACACCAACGAGGCCTGGGCATTGCCAGAGCAGCAATGGCCATCCCCATATCTACAAAAAGCAGCCTGGGGACCACTAGTGCTGCCGACAGAGTGGGCAAACAGGGCATGGCACGGCAGTCAGGGCAGTCAGGGCATGGTGCGGCAGTTCATGCTGCAGTTTGCGCAGAAGGGCACACAGGAAGGGCACGGTCACCCTGCCAGCTCAAGAGGTGAGTTTCCTTGGTGGCCATCACCCTCTCAGAAGGAGCTTAGCTGTGGTATCAACCCGGCAGAAAATGAAGTCTTCTGCACTCAGCAGAATGGATGTGGCAACCCAGACAGAGCTCCCACAAAACCAGGAAAATGATTGGGAGAAAAAAAGCTTAAAAATGGGTATCCTAATCATTTCCTAATGGCTCAGAAACCAGAGAAGAGTGTCTGACTTAAAAAAAACACTTTTACAGACAACCCCAGTTTCCTCAAAGCTAAAAGCCAAAGCTGCAACATTACATCTGCCACACCTTGCATCCACATGACATTTCCCATTTGATTCGGGTTCAGTACACCCTAGCTATGTGTTTTCTTCAAGTCACAGTGCTTTGTAAGCATACTTAAAATAAAGTATATTTGGAATATATTTTGCCAAAACTTAATTTTAAAGAACAATCAGATTGAGAGTTCTGCCTTGAGCAATTCTGGTAAGAACCAAGTCATGTTACTACAATAAATACTGATATTTTAGGTAATTGAGACAAGTACACATAAAGGAAAAAAAATATCACCTCCAGTTTTAAAGTGCAAATAGCTGTTACTAATTATAATGTTCAGTCTCTAAGACAGTGGTTTTATTATAGAATCATAGAATGGTTTGAGTTGGAAGGGACCTCAAAGATCATCTAGTTCCAATCCCCTGCCATGGGCGGGGAAACCCTCCACTACACCAGGTTGTTCAAAGCCTCATCCAACCTGGCCTTGAACACTTCCAGGGATGGGGCCTCCGCAACTTCTCTGGACAACCTGTTGCAGTGCCTTGTCACCCTCATTAGTTTCTGCACGTTGTGTGACTAACTTTCACTATATGGCAGAGCATCTTATCTATGTAATTCACAACAGATGACTAGTGCCTCTTTCATTATCATGCTTCTCTGATATCACTTCAACACACACTGCCCCAACATGTAATGTGCAGAAACTTACAGTAAATAAGACTTTAACTAAAAAAGCCAAAGACTTCAATATTAAGTGTACGAAATTTAATCCTCTTGGGAAATTTATCTGTTGTTTGCAGAGGGACTGAAAACACTTAGGTATCATTTTATATGAACAAGAAATTCTATATGCCATTACATTATGTGAGAAGAACAATGACAAATGGAGAATAAAATCTGTCATCAGCTTCATTCTTTTTCTAATTAAGAACAACTCTGTGAGCTGTTAAGTGGATTTTAATTTTCTTAAGCTTCTGACACAGAAAAGAAACCTTGTTTTTTGGTAAAGTCTCCTCAATCTTTAGATCCACTGAACATATCTCCACTGACTATAAAAGGACCTGCCACATGTAGCTCATATACAGCTTTCTGGTGGGTTCCTGGGTCTGGTCCTGAGTCTTGCCCTGAGGGCTCAGTTTAGTTTCTATGTATCTGCTGACACTTGAGATTCCCTAAAGGTGGGCAGATACAACCCGTGACTTACTAGAGACGAGGCAACATTTTCTATGTCAAGTCGGTGTACCTATTCATCCAGACTCTAAATGCCTTTTTGCATTTACCTGGGGGAAGGTACAGCTAATACAATCAAGGATCCCTCAGGACCTCACCCAGTCCTCCGCTATTTTTCTAAAATTTTAGTAAAAGATTTGCAGGAAGTTGTGGTAAAAAAAAAAAAATATCTGTTTTTCATACAATATGTTGATAATTTATTAGTAGCCAAGGAATCTCGTATCGCTGACAGCTGTTTCTTACTGTTTGCCTTCGCTGACAAAGGCCATTGGGCCTCTGCACACAAGTTAAAATTTTTATAAGAGAATTGTAGAATATCTGGGTTACATTCTTCAACAAGAGGAGCAGCATTTATCTGAAAACCATATTAAAACCATTCAAAATCTTCCTCGACCAGTTACTAAAAACAAACACAAGCCTTTTTTGGAGCCATAAGATTCTTCCACCTCTGGATAGCTGCTTTTAAGGAAATGGCAAAGCCCCTGACACCAATTATTGCTCACAACACCGGAGAACCCATTCACTGGACAACAGAGAAGGTAAAGACATTCAAGCTTTCAAAGCAAGTTGCACCTGCCCTGGGACAGCCAGGCTACAATTAAACATTTATTTTGTACAAGAAGGGCAAGGAATAGCATCTGGGATGGTAACTAACACGCCAAACCCTGCTACTGTGCTCCCTTCACCTGAGGAAGGAACTTCACAGCATGACTGTGTAGTAACCACCTGTGAAGACGAAAAGACTCAAGAAGATTTAACAGAGGTGCTGTTTCTAAATCCCAATCTGGAACTATTTGTTGGTGGGTCCTCATATTATCTGAGCAGCAATTGGGTTATGGGTTATTCAATATGAATAATGAATGAAGTGAATGAAGTAGTGGAAGCTTCACCACTCAGTCTAGAGCTGAGTGCACAAGCACCCAAATTAATTGCATTAACAAAAGGCTATCAGATGGCCAAAGAAAAGACTGTAAATATTTATGTAGATTCTCAATATACATTTGGAGTATGCCATGTTACTGGGCAGTTAGGGAAGCTGCATGGGTTTATAACGTCTAGTGGAAGTAAAATATCAAGTGCTCCAGAAATTACTGAACTGTTAAAAGCTATATAATTGCCAGAGAAACTTGCTATCCTCCATCAGCCAGGTCATACCAGCAGAAGGACAAAAGAAGAGATAAGAAATAGCCTAATGGATATTGCTGCTAAAGCCCCGGCATGAGAGCCGTACAAACCACCAGGCTTATAAGCAGTCCAGTGGTCTGACATGGTGTCGCTCACTCCTGAAAAGATACATTTGACTGTTCCTGCTGAAGAAATTGACTCTTGCAAAAGGGTACAAGCGACCAAATATTCCCAGGGAATCTGAAAAGCAGATATGGAAAACCTTCCTATTCTACCTAAACAATATCTGATTCTCATAGCAAAGATGCGTCACCATCCAGGGCATTTTGGAACTGCTGTTCTAGCTCAGACACTGCTGAAGAATTGTTTCACACCAGGAATTTAGACTGCAGCCAAATATGTAATCATGTCTTGCATGCACTGCCTTTAGCCTTAATTTATATTTAGCAAAGCCCTCACAATAAAATTTGTCTATGTACAAATATTTTTACTTCTTTTATCTAAAGTCCATATATCCATCCTATTTCCTAACGAGCCTTAATGACATCCCTGTCCTGAATATCTCTGAGGATGCTTCTCAGCAATGTAAGAACCATTTAAAGGGGGACGGTCTTTCAGAAACAGCACTATCTGCGTTCACTGTGAGTGCCCTTTAGCCCTGGAGCTGGGAGCTGAGTCCAGCGTACCTAACGGGTCAGCTTTCCTCTTCAAACCCCGAAGAAACCACCACAGTGCTCGAGGCTTGCACTGTGTCTTACACACTTCTGCCTTCCCATGCTTTGTCCCCTCAGTGGTTTCACAGCCGCCTTGCTCAGCTCTGAAGTGCACCACAGGATTTGTTTCCTGGTTAAAAACCGTCTTTCTCTTGCTTTCTCTCTCCTGCAGCTTCCAGCTGGTGAGTAACTATCAAGCCATGCTTAGTCTACCTGGCACACAAGCTAAAGAGAGCAGAGAATTTATATGACCCCAGCAGATATCCTAATAAATTTGGAAGTAGCTTCACTACAAAGTTGTTCAAACGCTTTAAGAAAAAGGAATGTGTAAGTTAGTACTTACCTCGTGACCTTAGCTCAGCCTCCACCCAGCACAGGCTTGTTCCCCGGAGTGTTTAAACTTTAGATATGGGGGGAGTTTCCAGCCATACCCAATTAGAGAGAAAATCTCCCATGGCTATTATGCTGGCACTACCCAGCTTAAAGACGTACATCTCTGAAAATTGCCATCCAAGGCAGAGGCTGTCTTTCAGTTTGCTGATTTGCCTATGCCATGTGGGTAGCCTCATAGTTTCTATGGTAGACATATATTCAAACTGCTCTCTTGGAATTATTGGGGCATTTTACCCCAATACAAGGGTGAGACACTTTAAAACACTGCAAAAATTACTGATTTTTTCTGGGTCATATTTAGGGCAACCGTAACCATTTAAAGACTGACCACTGAAGTTTCTAGGCTTATTTCACATTTAACAGTAACCCAGGTTTTTATTTTCAGGGCTGTATGGCACAGAGAAGATACCCGAAGTATGAGATAGCAATGCTCAATTACTTTGAAATATAGTTTGCCAGTATCAAACTTACCTAGTGATAACTTGGTATAAAAAACAGATAAGCTGTTTATGTCACAACTCACTCCATGTCTTAAGGCAATAGCATTAATTATGGAAATTGAGCGTACATGGCTAATACTCAGTTAGAGATTAAATAAACTATGATTTTCCTACCCTGTTTCCATGACAAGTAACTGCTTTAGCTTTGCTATCTACATTTCAGGGGAAAATATCAAAACTGAAAGTGGATGTGAACAGACACAAGGTGGCATAGCAGATAGGAAATGGGATTTGGGTGCCAAAGGTCAGGTTCTCACCTCTAGCATACATGCACATGTGTTGCTGGGCATCACTTTACACTCCTGCAGCAGATGTCAGTACAGCTGATCTAAAGACCTGTTCACAGAACCCACACTGTTATCAGAATGGTATTTATCAGTCTAAAGCCATGGCTGTACTAACACAGCACATCAAGATGAGGAATCTCAGGACAAAAATCTCTAGGTAATTGTCTTGAGGAAATCCCTCCAAAGTGCTACTGTCTTTTTTCCTCACAGTTGGAGTTTTGTTATAGTTTCTCTGCCTGGCAATTCATGGCAGTCTCTTCTAGAGGATGCACTTCAACTAGAGGCTTCTTTCAAATTCATCATTTATGTGCTTCAAAGGTTGATGGTGTCAGCAAAAAGCAACTGTATGGTGCTTCTTTACACTTTGCCTAATTTTAACCCTCTCTCAGGTTCATCATTTAGTGGATAAGGCAGAGCATTAAATATATGCTTCTGTATTGTTTTGGTGTCAAATCTGGTCACTACCCCCCTCCCCAGAAAATTCCAAAGTATGGATCAGAAGTCCAGCACAGGCCCAGAACGGTTCCCAGTGGGCAGCATGGGTACAGTACCTTATTTTGGAAGCTAAGAGCATGGTGTAAACCACGGTAACTAGCAGCCAGCCAATGGTCCCCGTATGCCTAAACCACTGATGTAGATGTGGCTACAGTAGGAGTGCGGCACATGCAGGAAGGGATGAGTAAGAAAGCAGCATTTGTTCATACCAGTCCATGATGGCAGCACTGAATCAAGATTAATTTATTCCTGCGTTTGAGGTCTTTGATATTAGCATGTACCTAGGTTGAGGAGCAGTCACCACAGAAGAGTATGCAAGTAACTGTTGTCCCCTTGTCCCTTCTGCCAATGGCAGCAATAGGCTTGATGGCAAAGAAGGGGAGGAAGAGGTCTCTGATTTGAGGCTTAGGCATGAGTGGTCACGCAAAGCATTCTGATGCTTTTCAGATTTGCTGAACATGGCCACGTCCAACTTTGACTGTTGTTCCCCTTCCACTCATTCCTGTTTGCCAGAAAGACTTTCCCCCTTCTTCTCTATTTATTTTGCTTCCAGCACAGCCTTTGATAATGTAATTATAAAACTCTTTTGACATCTCAAGGTATTGTATCAATGAGGTTACTGTTATCCATAACTCAAATAGCTGTTCTGTAAACCTCTAGAGTAGAAAAGAAAGTAAGTTTCTTTTATAAATAATTTGTTAAGCCATGCCTGTGAGTAGTCAGGCAGCTGGCATGGAGCCCGGGCACCACTTAAGTGAGCTTGAGTCAGGCATAGGCAGATTTTAAATAGTGCATATACCATGCCCTGGCATGTCAAGTTCCCAAGTTCCCACTGTACTCTGGCCATGCTTCATCGTGCTGTAGGTTAGACAAATCCAAAGTCTTCTTGAAGCATACCTGTCTGTAATCCTTACAAACCACTACGCAGCTGTCTTGGAGGACCATGCCTGGTTCCAGCTTCCAGCAGTGTCCCCTCAGAGGTAGGTCATGGGTATTTAACTAACTGCCACTCGAGAATTAAGCAAGGGGAGTTAGGAGGATTCTCCCCATGCTGCTTATTGAGTTCCTAAACTGAAACACACCACCACTGTGATAAAAAATTAGAGCCCACATGAATAATTAGAACAACTTGTGCATCACTCAAGCCTAGGCTTGCTGCAAACCTTCAGCAACTGCTTTGGTTCTGTCCTGGCAGCTTTACTGACTGCCCAAGGACAAGGTTAACCAAGCCTGAATTCACCCTCACGCAAATTTCTGTAAGCTGTTCGGCACTTATCCAGACCACTAGTACAGAGAAGTCTGAAAACAGCAATCCTAATTTTGATATACACCCGTTGTGCTGCTGGTGAGGAGAGCCTAAATGGAGTGCCAGTTTACAGAATGTTATTATTTGGATCATTTAGTCTTTATTCATCTGAGTATCTCAACATGGTCAAAAGGCTGATTTATGTAGCCACAAGATAGGCAAGCTCAAGGATTCAAAGCCAACTGAAAAATAACCTTAGTAGTTCAAACTTCATTGTGAAATATTTATCTTGTATAACTCATGTATTGTTGATAGAAACTTGTGTATGTTTCCTCTATTTAGTCTCTGGTGTGCACTGTGAAGCTTTCTA
This sequence comes from Tauraco erythrolophus, assembly GCF_009769465.1. Lineage (NCBI taxonomy): Eukaryota > Metazoa > Chordata > Aves > Musophagiformes > Musophagidae > Tauraco > Tauraco erythrolophus. The sequence continues at coordinate 46,060,966 of NC_141466.1, read as the reverse complement.
AGACTCTCAGTTTATGTGCATTGTTACAACTAAAACTAATAATAATCTAAGGTTAGGTTTAAAGAATCTTTCTATTTTTTCCATGATTCTGTGATTTTCAAAAGGGTCTAAGGAAGTAAAGCAGAAATTTAATTTCTATTTTTATCTGATGTTGACCAATTATAAAGCTGGACAACAGTTATTTCCCAATAAAAAAAAAAGGGGGGGTTTTCACAATAAAAGAAAGATACAAATTAATCGCTTGAAAAAATTTTAAATCAACTTTTATCCTGTAAAATGTAGGGGTTTTTTTTGCTTATTTTCATCCTTTTTAAATAAAACCAGATTTATTTATACTTCTCAGACAAGGAGTAATAGGTTTTATTGGCCACAAGTCCATTTCTTCTCTTATAAAACAGTTTTGTTTTCACTGAAGTTCATGTTTCCCTGCAGTTCATCAGAATTTTCATAAGACTCCATAACCCTAATACAGATTTCAGCATTAATTCATCTTGATATCACTTTCATTCTTTTCAATTCCTGACCTCAACGACATCCTCTAACAATGATTTCCATTGTCTTAGTGTGAAAATGTTGCCTTTCGTTGCTTGTGTTTTGCTGCTTTTAATTTCATTGAGTGTCTTATTCTACTTCTACTGTAAGATAGGGGAGATGAAAGCCCTTCTCTGTCTCTCTTACTGGGAACACATGCATGAAAAATAGTTTATCTAATATTTTTTTAAACAAGTCGGACTCTAATTCACTTTTCACATGCATTTCTCAGCTCTGCTTTTTCATTTTCTCTTCTTTGTATTTTACTTTGTTGACTGTATTTCCTAATCCTCGCTTGATTACTTTTGCATTCTGTAAGAGTGTAAAAAACTTAACTTGTCTTCCTCAAAACTTCCAATGAATATGGATGTATTACTATTTGATTTAATTACTGCAGAATAGGAAACTTGGAGACAATGGAGGGCACTTTCTCTCCTGCCATCAGGATAGCTTCAATCAGTTGCTAGACTTCTGCCCACAGAAGATTGACAGACGCAAAAGGTTGTTACTGGCTTGATTCAAGAGGAAAAAGGTTTACAGGAATTAAAAAACTAATGACCTTTCTCAGTTTTCCTCAAGTACCAAGTCAATGGAGATATTCATGACCTAAATCGACATTTCAGGTTTATTTCTGCATCTCTGTACAGTTTTATAAATTGCACATATACAACAGTTGCTACATTTCCATAAAAACTACTAATAAAAATCATAAAAAGAAACTGTAGGTATGGTATAAGATATATTAAAAGTAGGGGGAAAGACAGGTGGTTAGTCATATGTGCACTGGGTCAGATACAAATCTCCACTTGGTTTTGTTCCCGTGTTCTCAAGGAGAAGTGTCCAATGCAAGTTTGATAATGGAATAGGAATCTGGCTCATCTCGCCCAGCTAGTTAGCGGCGCTATGACCTCAGTGCTCACTTCACAAAGGCAACATCTCACTTACACATACATAAGCCTCTTTTCATCATCCTGCGCAGCAGGAGGTTAAACTGAATGTAGGTACACATGAAACTGAACAGCCCTTGCCACAGCAGCAATATTGAAAGAAGGCTTTGGTGTGCTTGAGAACCACGCTGAAACTCTGTATGTTCTTTATGTACAAGGCAACAAAGTTGTACTAAGTAAAATACAGTCAATACACTCACATTATGAAAGCGTTGATGTGGCTATGTTTCACTGCTGAGTGTGGAGATTCCTAATCTTTTACATAGGAATGAGCAGAAAAGACAGATCAATCTCTGGGGCCTGGATCTTTACAGTTGTCTTCAGTAGTCTGGCTTGAAGAGGCACCCCTTTTGCTTCAGTGAAAACCAGGACACTCTGCAACTAGTGGAGTCTTACTCTGTCCCTTTTGTAAGGCAAAAATGACCCCTGGATCCTGGAGATGTACGTTCTCCAGCCTCGACCCTGCACGGCTTCATATTAGCACCTGTTACTATTAGCAAGAAAGCACCATGGCACTAGAAAAATAAGCAGTGTGCTGGTTTAACTAAGGTTAAGATACACACACTCCTGTTACACTTTTGCTTTGTTATGTGGGCATGCTTTGTTTGTGAGAACTTAAACAATGAGATACTCTGCAAAGTGTTAGAGTTACACTGGTCATTTCAAAACTGTCTCCGTGCAACACAAAGTTAGAGAAACTTTCTCAGAAATGATTGTTCAAAGCAGGTTTTCAAAGGGATCTGGAACAAACAGTTGTCTTCCAGATCATCCCTTGAGTAAAGTTCTACAGCCAAACGCTCTGCTGAATAATAAGCAAGAGTTAAATTAGGTAGTTACTTGAGAAAGTGAGTGGAGGGATGGTCTATGCTGGAACTAATCTATTATCTGAGTAGGCTGGCACAGCTGCGTACATACGTGCTAAGCTAAGACACCTAAGGCTGAAGGATGAGGTGAAGCTCATCTTCTCTTGCCAGAAAAGATGACATTTCCATTCCATCTTCTCTTGGACAACATTTCCAGGTGTGAGATTAAATGGTTCTGCTGCAGTGCAGAAATTGGTCTGGGATGGAGAGTAGTAGTTGTAAGGCAAGAAATATAAAAGCACTGGAACCCGCAGCATAGCGAGAAAACTGTCCCCAGTTCTGCATTAGGATTAAGAAGTGGTGCCTATAGCTAGGTAATTAATGGGTCAATGTCAGAGCTGGACATGGAGTTATACAACCATGCTATTTCACTTTAGCTTTTTTGGACGTTGGTGCCATGTTAGGAGCTGGTATATGGCTGATTATCCACCATGTCCTTCAGCTTCTCTTCTACTGAGTTCTTGCTTCTCATGTCAGTGGGATTGTAGGCAAACTGAACTTAGCTACACTAAATGCATCTTGTTTCTTCATTCCCAGTATGCATACTGATTCAGATCACTGAATTTCACCTTTCCTCCCTATTGTCACTTTATTTTTTTATCTTCTGTGAACTGTGCTAATTTCCCTAGATAAAAACATTAAATAGCCAAGTGCCAAGGATCTAATTGCTGTCTTCACCTACCTAACATGTAGTTACAGTGGGGCCAGGACCAGACTTCCCTCAGAGCATAGCGAAAGGAGGAAAGCCAGCAGGCATAGGCTGCAGCACGAGAAATTCCAACAAACACCAGCAAAGAAAATTTTACAGGTCAAAGCCTGGAAGGGGCTGCTGGAGATGTGTATCTATATGCCTGATCTCTGCCCTCCACTCCTAGGTGGCTTGCAGACATGATTCTAGTCATATGCTAAGAGGTCAACCATGCCTTACAAATAAACTGCCATCTAGTGAGATTTATTTATTTCTGTTGACTGCAAAAGTAGTCATAGTTCAAAAGCAGGCATCTAGTGCTTAGAGGTTTAAAGTTACTGTATCAGGCTCTGTTCTTCAGGCCCTTCCCATAGAGGTTGTAGGTTTTGCGCTGTATGGCTGAGGATGGCTCTGGGCTGCTGCACCATCTTCATCCCACCAGCCCCCACGGGGGGCACCTGCTGAAAGAGCAGGGCTCCATCTAGGGACAGAGAAGAGTCACATCAGTCTAATTCAATGCCCATAGCTCCTGCGTTGTTGAAATGGAGCTGAGACACACGCCTAGTAGTTGCCCACAGCTGACATTTCCCCTCGTAGCAAATAGAAGAGCCTTTCCTTGGGGTAACATGGAGGTTTAAAGCGACTCCAGATCTCGGGTGCTGAGCGCAGCCCCCTGGCAGCCCGCCGACGGACTCCTCTGCATCAGCCCTGCCCAGGCAGGGACCTGATGTCCAGCTCCTACGCACCTCCTCTAAAATGCAAAATTCCCACTCTTGAACCTCAAAGCAGCAGCTGGCACACATGGGAGCTAGCTCCAAAGCCACCAGCGGGTCCCAGTAACTCCGACGGCCCCTTTGGAAACCAGCTGAGGGGCAAGATTATTTGTACCACATAAAACTAGGTATGGATGGATGTATGGGCTGTAAGCACCTAGTGCTCCAACCAACCCACCGCAGGGCACAGCTGAGCACAGCAGCCGAGGTGGGGGCACTTCGGGGGAAATACATTTAAGAAGGGGCAAAGCACTGCAGGGCAGAGTGTGAGGGGAAACCATGTGAGAAACAGCCCTGTGTACACCGAGAGGAGAAGGAGGGGAAGAGGCAGAGGAGTGGTGAATGAAGGAGGAAGCTGAGCCTGGGAAGAAGAGGAGTGGGAGGAAGGTGTTTAAGTTTTTGTCTTCGTTTCTCACCATCCGACTCTATATTAATTGGCAATAAATTAAAATTAATTTTCCCCAAATCAAGTCTGTTTTGCCTATGGTGGTAATTGGTAAGGGATCTCCCTGTTTTTATCTCAGTCCACAAGCTTTTTCATCTTATTTTCTCTTCCCATCCTGTTGAGGAGGGGCAGTGAGAGAGCGGCTGGGTGGGCATCTGGCAGCCAGCCAAGGTCACCCCACTGCAACTGCCGGCGGAAGGAAAAGATGGCAGCTGACAGCCCGAGCCCAGCACTAAATGCACACTCCTTTGATCGTTTTGAGATAGTATTCCCTCGGGCTGGGAAGACCGGAGACTGGTTTGCGTAGTAGTACAAAAGGTAACAAAATCTGGTAGAAGTCACTTAGGACTGTCAAACATCTCACCTTGCAGTAACCTCCTAGACTGGTCTCTGCTTCATAGAAATTCTCCTTCAAACTGGAAAGACAACAAGGTGAGTGAGTCAGGACAGATGACCTCAGGCTGCAGCCACCTTTCCCATGGCCCTGAACACCGGCATAGAGATACAGCATGCTGTTAAACATGGGCTTGGAACAAAGACATTTTGGTGCTGAAAGGTGATTGTTACAGAGGTAAACCCAAAAAATTCTTACCTTAAAATATATCTTTTTAAAATCATACATTTCTGTGCCTAAGTACAGCTGTAGCAATAACTGCATTGTATAAGCAGCATAGCAATGATCCTTTTAGAGATCAGGAAAGTGAAAATCACTAAGTGAAAATCACTTAAAAAAAGTTATTTTGTAAGAGTATGTTAATTGCTGTACTCGTGTATCCAGTACATTTCAGCAGTAGTTTTCTAAACACTTAAGGTGATATACACAGCTGAAAAGAGTGTGATTAAGACGGTGGTCATACCTCCTCTGTGGCTCACAGCCCCTTCTTCTTGCTGCCTAACTTGTGCTGGCACCAGCATCTAGCTGACTGTGTGATTAATTATCCGAGCGGGTAAAAAAATCACCCTTAAAATCAAAATTCTAGAGTTTTCAACTGGTTCAGCTTACATTGTAAATAGCCAGACAAGAAAAGCAGGGAAGGAGATGGTGTAGGCAAGGGAGGCCTGTCTTTTTTGGTGAGAGAGTGGGCTGCAAAACCACAGTCTGAACTATTCACTATGAATAGGGTACACAGTAAACACATCAGAAATAAGGTATAGTCCTTGTAGGAAATTTTGTATCTCTCCACCAAGCATAGAAAAATCTGTCAAACGCCTGCTGGAAGCAGAGTTAGGAACCCTCCACTCAGTTGGTCTGATTAGTTTTGCCTGAATTTGGCATCTTGCTTTTTTTCAGTTAATGTTGCTGTACTGAGGTATGAAGAAGTGTCACAAGAAGCATGCAGGAGGTCTGCACAATCCCTGTGAATAGCTGACGCTTCTTTCGCCCCTTCAGAGGGGCTCACCCAAATAGTAATGTTCCCATGGAATTAACCTACCAAAACATAAGCAGAGTAATCTATAAAGATCCCATATGGTCACCAGAAACTGTAACTTGTACTAAAGCGTATATCCTGGACTCGCTATTCAATCAATGAGAATTTTCCCAGTGCTTTCAATGGGAAAGAATTTGCAATTCCATTGACAGCAAGTGTTTTAAACCAAAACAGGTCGCGTAGGACCACAACCCTTGCTCCCACCCAGCATAACTTTTGCCTGGCTATCAGAACGTACGTAAATAGGTCTTACAAGAGCAAGGGTTGATGACAAATCCAAGTCCTTCTTGGAAAACACGTCAAAACTGCCTGTCTAGCACCTAAGTGTGCTTTGGGACTGTTAAGAGTGAAACAATTCCTGAGGTTATCATGCACTCTTAACCAATTTTGAGCCAGGAATTACGGGGCCAGCAATATTGAGAAACATAGGAGAAAAGGCAACAAACGCCCGTTCTGTAGATCTGCTTTGCTCACTACTGTCTTGAAGGCTGGTAACAGAATTGAACTGCTCTGATGTATCTTAAAAGCATTACTGAAGTCAACTAAAGACCTGAGTCATCACTGCTAGAGCGCTGTATCAGGACTCAAGGACACTCGGTATGGGGATCTTTTACAAAAGACTTAGATCTAAGCCAATTTCCTCGCCACTTTGCCCAGCATTAGGAAGATCATGATAACAGTCTATAAACTGTCAGCCTGTACAGGCCAGAAACTAAGTTGACAAACCTATGTGGGAATATCCAGATAAGAAATGCTACACAACACTGTGTCACACCATGTAGCCCTGCAATGATAGCATAAGCAGAACTGGCTGTACATGTTATATGGAGAAGTACACATTAGCTCATACATAAACATATTTATGTGTCTTCATCTCAAACCAAATCAAGAAGATAAATAAAAAATAACCAAACAGAATGCAAGTTCTTATCAATGATTTACTGAAATAGCAGGAAATGACCCAACAGTTGGGCCAGACCTGGAGCATTGTAGGTTATGTCTACATTAGTGGTCTAGGAACAGGAGTATGTTTTTAAATTAATTCTTAACTGTGCTTTGGCTCGCATCACAGTGTGATCTCAGAGCATACAAATTGGATTATTTCTGGATGAAGTGAAACCGGAAGATGTTCTCCAAGAGTGTACCAAATGCAGTTTAAATGGCATTCAGTCCACACAACCACTCTTGAACTAGGCTGAAGTAACCCTGTCCCCAAACGCATACAGTGTTGATGACAAGGTTTCAGTACCAACTGTTCTTCTGTTCACATTCATTGCTACTGTGCCACCTTATTTACTAAAAGACATGACCATCAGCTATCAGGCTTATCACTGGCGAGTGCTGGCAGACAGTCACCTCCTGTATCTTCTGCATCTTTGCTTATGGAACATTTGTTTGAACAGCATTACACAACAACTTGGCTCATATTCTGGAGAAAAAGTTCATTTAGCAAAGGGTTTTCCAAACTTTCATATTAAACCAATCCGAGATTAAACCAAGGACCAGACTGTACTTGCGATGGATATTAGGAAGGGAAGTGACAGATAAGCCAGTGTAGATCAATATAAACCTTGTACTCCTGGCAATGTGAGAAAAGTATTTGTAGCGCTGAGAACTTCAGTTGTGCTGAAGCTGGGGAGACTGATGAGCTCTCAAGTGGGCAACTCATTCATCAAATACCAGATGAGTGTACTGACTGCATTCCAAGGCCAAGCAGCATCCTATTTCTCAACCCATAACTAACAGAGGAATTAAACAATGCCATAAGGGATTGAGCATATGTCTTTTCTTGTAAACTATATCATTAATATAGAATTATAAATAACAGATATGAAACCCCAAGATAACATCCTACAGAGCAGCTTTTCAAAGCATGCCATTTATTAAAGTGATTAGCAACATTTGAAATTCTTTTGTCAAGTCATCTACTGAAACCATAAACTGAAAAAAAAAAGAAAAGAGAGGAAAAGAAATAACATTTTGAATTTGGCAGGTATTAGACCTTAGATAGGAACTATACCAGGTCTATGTGATGGTTTACTACCTCTCCTTCACATCTCTTCTTTGGTTTATAAATGCAAATCAAATGCCTTTGCATGAGGCATATTGGTTAACAAGGATCCCCTTCATTTCAAGTAGAAAGAATTTATCCTCCAAGAAAACTAAAAATGAAGTTTGCAAGCACCAACTTTCATTCATGACACAACATGACAACATGATCACATACAAGTAAACAGTTTATTTGATTAGAACAGATCCTCTAGATACAGCAGTTATACAAAAATGCCATTTGGCAGTCAACTTGTTTCCTAATTCAGTAATTAGGCGAAACGCAGCATAGTTATAAAGGCACAATGCTGACATTTCAGACAGGTCACTGATGTCCAATAGGACTGGCAAGAGAAACACCTCCCTCCTACTTTCTTAAAAAACCACTTGTTTCATTTGTCTACAGTGATGCTAAAAACAATAAAGGCCTGAATTGAAAGCAATCATCATAAAAATATCTGATCTGGATCTCTGAAGAAAGTCCTCGGAAGTAGCAGAATACGCTGAAGCCGTCAGTCAGCAACTCACATTTCTTTCTTTTTCGCTCTTTCAAAAAGTCTCCAGGAAGACAGCATGCTTGCTACCATTTCACTTGCTTAAAATTACCAGAAAAATCTCAAGATGAACGAAGGAAAAAAAATAGGCTAATAGTAAAGTGCTATAAAAGATACCTGCCTAGTGTATTTTGTACGAGAGAACAGGAGATCCTGCCCGTTGAAACTCCTTTCAAACACCTCTTCACCTCTGTCTGCAGTATAATTGCACATGTGCAATCTGACAGTCCTCTTAAACCGAGCACAGCTGTTGTTTTAATTCGCTTTTATGTCGTAATACATGCGGAGAACTCTCCTCACAGTCTCCACATATTTATCATCAGGAACAGGTTTTCTCTGGCTTCCTGGCTCCAGAAATTTCTTGATTGTGGGGATGCTGCTTATCCTTGCTTTAAATGCCTGAAAGATAAACAGTAAGTACATGGTATTTATGGTACAGAAAGCAATGCAAGAAAAAACAATTTTACTGATTTGTGTAACATCCTTTAACAAGTTGTATGCGGAGGTAAGACAGGAAATACAGTTTTAGCCATGGATGAATTTTACTCCCCTTCACTCCAGCCTTGCTATTTTAAACAGCAATACACCAGCCCTCTGTCTTGTATTGATATGGGACGAAGTGGAAACAGTTATCTGTGGTTTCAGATGTGTACTTTACTCAAATCACTTCTTGTGATCCAGAAAACAGCTTCTGCTTAAAAGTATCAAAGAACTGGTATGGGGAGGGAAAAAAAAAAAGGAAGGGTGGATTTCTTCAGATCTGTACAGGGATTACTCCAGAAAACAGATTCTTTAGATGAAACATATTACGAGGTTCTTCCTATAGCAAGAAGAGCAAGACTACAATGAAAGAGGTGCGACGAATGCTCTTGTTTTGTGGCATTATCTACACACAACAGACTTTGAAATATAATTTATCACAAATCCAGCCATGTGAGTGTACTGTTAGTACAAGGTACCTGTAACTGAGGAAAGCCTGAGAGCACGTCTGACTTCTTCTCTTCTACCATTAAAATGGCTTCAAGAAGATGAACATCTGCCCAGCTAAAATTGTTGCCAACAAGAAAATCTTGCCCATGGTCTTTCAAAACCTAGAAATATCATCAATGAAAACACTCAGATGTGGACAGCCAGCTGGGGTTGATGTTTTCAAAATGCACAGGCACACCTTCTTTGACAGTACTTGCTGCCTCCTCTTCTTTTCACCTTTCTCTCCTATGCAACTAGGGATACTACTAGTGTGGGGGAAGTGGGCCCAGTGCCTGCAGTCACCGATCATTTTATGCGATATCTAAGAGCAGTCCTCACAGTGGCCATCTAGAATCCCAGGGTTTCTCTTACTCATCCTTCCTTCCCACAGCCCTAGGTAAACCCCACATACTGGACTACAGGGTTAGATACCTCCTTGGTATTCACTCCTTTCTAGTCTAATAAACCTTAAATTTTTCTACATGTAGTTGCAGCTTCAATGGGAAAATAGAAAATGTAGAAAAGAGGTGATCAGTCTAAAGCATTGGAGCTAGCATGCAACAAGTGGGATCTAGAGCAGAATGAACTCTGGCAGCCATCTATCAGAGAGCTGGTCTTTAAGTGGGAAACTCTCTTCCTTTTAGTCTTTAAAACAGAAGAACAGCTATTGCTGCCAGATCATCCTGTCTGTGTATATTAATTTCCATTGGGAGCACCTCTTGGGTTCTGTCTCTCAAAGGATCAGTTAGAGAAAGACTAAGATTCCAGTATGGCTTAAGCAGCAGAGCACTCAGACTGGAAGACAGCAGTGATAGCTGTGTATTACTGTGGTTAAAAAATCACGTAGATGTATTTGAAATGTTAAGCAAAGCTGACGATTAGCCATTCTGCAAGTTACACAGTTTCACTTCTCCTAAAACCAGGAAGTTGCTATTTTAATTGTATGTAGCTATATTTGCACATCCATTGGATGGTAACAGTTTTGAGCCAAACGGGATACTTGGACCCTTCAGTCTGAATGTTGATACTGCTCAGACCATGAAGTCTCACTTAGGAATTTCTGCATTTAACCCATCCCAACTTGTCTCATAATGCTCTGACCTCCCTCTCATCTCTCCAGTCTGCAGACAGTATGATGTCCTGGTTTGAAGTACTGTGCTGACACCTTTCAGTTTCTTCTGCTTTTGGTAAAATACCCAGTGTTCCCATTGTTATCATTCCAGAACAATGGAAGGAAATGATCCTCCAACATACCTTTTCATATACTGGGAAATACCTGCTTGTCGCCTTTTGAACTATAACAGCACGTTGTTTCTCTTTATCCTCAGCCGATAAGAATGGAAAGAACAAAATGAAGCCCATGAGGTCTTCAGTTCCTCCAACATACATATCAATCCTTGAAACCAAAGCAAATAAAACCCTTAAATAAGAAGGCGCCTTCATAACCAGAGTTTTCTTAGATTTGTGTTGTGAGAGTAAAAGTTGAATTTCCCACCCTCCTCATGAAAATTATTTTTGCAGTTAAAAAAAAAATACATCACAGTCTGAGTCTCACTCATATTTGTAGTGTTGTTAGCACTTCACTTGCCTCATTGTGAAGGACTGGACACAGGTTAAAGAAGTTTAACTTCAGTGTCATGGATCACTTCAGAACCATCAAAGAAACACACAGCACCACAAGAAGATTCATCCCCAACTGGCTTAGTTGCTTGGCTGTATCCCACCTTCAGGGCTTCATCCAAAGTCCAAGCAGTGCCAAGTAGATTAATAACAGGGTTGGAAACCTGACGTCTACCAGGTTCCACACCTAGCTAAATTATTAGTACAGCAGTTCTTCAGATCGTCCCTTTTATCCATTTTTCCAGAGCTCTGACAGCAGGTCTTGTACCACAGACAAGACTCAAATTTAAATTAAGTCCTCATGAATAGGAATAAAATATCTGGTATAATAGTCTAACAAAGTCTTCTAACCATCCTAGGTTGTACGAGATTTGAATTCTAGCTGTGTAATACGACTAACTGAGTTTTTGTTGTCAGACAACAGCTTTTTGAAAAAGTCTCTCTCAGGATTAAACACATTCTGGGCAGTAAGAAGCTATCACATATTTCTGTAAGCCCTAACGTATGCCAGTTTCTCACCTGCATCTATCTGTCTTCCAAAACTCTACTTCCACACTGTGCAAGACCCAGCTATCCAAAGTGCTTAAACCTGGAGCTAATCACACTAAGCCTTCCTTGAAACACTGATGCTCCCTTCTCCCTGTCCAAGAACAAATCAACAAATATACTTCATTTATATTTGCTGGTAAAACAGCAGGAACAGGCTCCAGGCTAAACATAAAATTTGATGGAAGAGTATTCTGTTTGAAGGAAGAGGTATGCAAGGAATGCAAAGTACAGGAAATGACGCTTATTAACAACACAAAGATGTTAATAAGGCTTCTGTCTGAATATTCATTCTTTTTGTTACTTCCCTCAACCTGCTTCTGCCAATTCTTCCAACCACTTGCACTGCTTAATGGCAGTTCATTATAAAGTATCTATTAAAGCTAGATGCTTTACTAGTTCCCCTTTAGTTTTCTTTCTTTTGAAAAACAAGGAATGGACATCTAAAGGCTACATATTGAGGTAGCCCAATCACATTTTTTTTTCCTTCACATAGACACAACATCAAGATGTAGATTTAATTTCATGTGAAACCAGACATTTTTCAACAGCTTTCAGCTGTTCTCTCCCAACTCCCAAAGACCTAAACCATGCACTTTTTCCAGTGCTGTGGAACATCATGCAATCAAAGATAGCATCAATGACAAATCTTACTTTGCAGCCAAAAGTTAAAAACTAACCATTGCTTTCCAAAACATTTTCTGATTACAAAAGTAGTTCAACATTTACATGCCAGTCACCTCTTAAATACCTGTGTCAAGCTTTATTAATCTTTTACTAAAGCACAATAAACCCCTGCCTCAAACAGTTTTATGTGAAAATAATAGAACTAGAACAAATCAGTTGGCCTGCATCTAACTGTGGCCTGTCAGGCTCACTGCAAGTTGTGAGTCACTGAGGAACACAGGTGATTCTCTGGGTGCACAAACTATGCAACAAATCTAGCTGTATTTAAGCTACTATAATAAATTCGAGAGGAGTAGTACTGTTACAGTACAGGGCTCTCTCCTTCAGGTCCTTCCCGTAGAGGTTGTACTTTGCTGCTATGTAGCTGAGGATGGCTCTAGTCTGCACCATCTTCATCCCATCAATCTCTACCAAGGGCACTTGCTGGAACAGCAGGGATCCACCTAAAGGGAAAGCCACACATTATTCTACTGGACCTCGTAACTCCACGTCAGATTTCTTGCTGTCTTCAGAAGACCGTTACTTTTATGGTGAGCTTGCTGTGGGTAGTCATTCTGTTAAACTGAGGTTCTTCCATGCAAACAATAAATTACAGCAGTGCAGACAAATTAAACTGCAGAACACAATTATTGTGCATTAATATCCTTGCTTTAAAAAAATTTACTGAAGTTGCAGTCAGGACTGTGTAAAGCTGCTTTTATGCTGAAATTGAAAGACAGTGGAGACAATCACACTAAATATATCAACTGGGTAAAAACTGTCTAACTCTAAATACGTTTTTAAAATTCTGTTCCGTTATTTAAATCACAGTTGAAGCAAACGTCAGATTCCCAAATTTCTCCCTTCTAATCATAGAATCATAGAATGGTTTGGGTTGGAAGGGACCTCAAAGATCATCTAGTTCCAACCCCCTGCCATAGGCAGGGACACCCTTCACTACACCAGGTTGCTCAACGCCTAATAATCAATGTTTTAAGCTAAATCAGGACATTCAATGAAGTTTTAGGGTAAGTTTTTGCAAGTTACTGAAGCCTAGGGTAAGTTTGGGGGACCAGGTGGCACATAAACAAATGGAGAACAGAACAACCCAGAAGACTGGGAAACTCTCCAGGTTGGAAAGAGATTAAATTTTCTATTTTATCTGTTTACATATGGGGGAAAAAAAAAATCAGCCTCTGCAGCTGTTCACAGCTCTGTTTTTCTCCCCTCTCTGCTGTGTGGAAAGAAAGTCCCACACAGTCTTCAAAGTCTTCTCTTCGTTTGTCTTCTCTGAGACTAAGTAAAGTCTGGCCACACTTTTCCAGAGGTTTCACATGGACTTACCTTGCAGGAGCTTCTCATACTGCTCTCGGGTTTCCAAAAACTCTTCTTCAAACTGACAAAAGACAATGAGGAAGAAGAGGAATTTAGTGTCTTTTCACATTTCTAGACCTGATAAACTTTTAATCATCATAAAAGGAAGAGAATATACATTATGGTTCCTTCCATTCCAAGTATGCCTCTAAAGGAGAAAATACCAAGGGCAGAAGCACTGGCAAAACATCTTGGACTGTCATGTTTGACAAATTCTGCTAAAGGCAACCATAGCAGAAAAACAGGCAATCAGAACTGCAGCAAGGATGGTTTGTTTGGTATTGAACAGGCAATTTAATGTGAGACAGCCAACAATACAGACTAGGCCATCCTTAAAATGCTTTCTGGTATGTGGAAAAAAGCTCTGCTGTGGGATATTTTGATTTGGGAGCTACACAGGAACGAATTCTTAGAAAGTTAAAACAAAGCTTTTACAAAACAATGTAGAAGTATTATTCCCAGCAGGAAGTTTAGAATAAGTAAATTATATCCCATCAAAAAAAAAGTATTTTGAAGTGGTATCTTGCTTACGTGGTTTACTCAAACATTTTTCGTCCTGCTCTGAGATTTCTAATTTCCCTACACATATAGGCCAGTTTTCTCACTTCACCCTGTTAAGCCTCATCTAAATGATGCAAGTAAGAGAAAATATATTTCATGCTGTAGCTTGCTGCGGAAGATGCAGCCAGTGGAGTGAAAAATAAAATAAAAATCTGCGTGTGAGCATCCAGCTGAAAACAGAAAGACTAAAGAAAGCAAACATTTTGCAGTTTTACTTGGCACAGAACACTTGTTATGCCAGGAACACAGCGCTCAGCTTGACAGCTCTGGGTCAGTAATCAAATGCTTAATTAAGCATTATGCATCCTTGCATTAAGCAAGAAACTGGTTTACAGTGTCATTGCTCAGAAGCCATGTAACTTGAAGCCATACTTTTGTGTGCCTAAAGTAAGAGCGTTTAATTATACTGAATAGCCAATGCTCATTTCCTATTGCGTCTTGGGATACATTTTCTTTTTTGGTTAGTAACCTGGGATCTACCTCAAAGACAAGCTTACCAATGTGCAGCTTAAATTTAAAACCACTAAAACAAACCTCAACCCCAGCTGCAGCTAACAGCCAGCGAATTGACTCCATCTTGCCTCTCCCATCAAAGTAGTAAAGTTTCGTTTTTCCAGCCATGACTTCGAACTTCTCGTTACCTAAAACAGTTAAAAAAGATATTAAGTAATAATGATACAAAAATCTGATGGCACCTGGAATAATGGTTCACAGGTCACTCACATGACAAAAACTGAAGTTAATTTTTTACAAAATATTTCAGTAAAGTTTCAGTCTAAATTGATTTGGTTTTACTGCTGCACAGTCAAGTTCACAGTATTTCATAGTTTTTTCATTCCCCTGAAATTCTGGAAAAGTAAGCATCAAGTTGCTAAGTAGGAGATAACAGAAAAAAAAAAAGTCATCACTAAGGAAATCCTTAAAACTTTTAGAAAATGTTGGTTTAGCACTAGAGTTACTCAATCACCACTGAAAGCCAAGTTTCAATCAAAGGGGGGAAAAGACAGTAGACAGGTTTTCAAATCTGGCAGTCCTTATATCAAAGAATGCCGACAGTATCTAAATATTAATTCTATGTGTACTTAGGTGAAGTATGGGAACGTATTTTCAAAGCCTCTCACTTTTCTTTCTAGTCGTGGTGATCTAGGGTAAGTATGTGATCTGGAATCAGTAGAAACTTTGAAAGAATGACCAGTTCCTTCTGTAATAATCCAGATTAAAATACAAAGATTCAGACTCTTGCACTACTTATCCTTCTACTGGTCACAGTTCTTTCTGTTAATAAATCCTGTTGCTAAGAAAAACTTTATAGACTTTTCAGTTGATCAAATACACCATGCTTTGCAAGCAGCATTTTAATTCTTCAATGACTTCATAAACAAGGCTATTTATTAATTGTTATTTTTTGAATAGACTAGTGTTTAGGTCTCATCAGGAATTGGATTCCACTGTAGAGCCGTAAGCCAAGGGAGCATCAAATTTCATGATACTGGCATTTCATATGCAGAACTTTGCAACTCCTTGCTGCAACTGAGAGCTGTTTTCCCTCTATGGGGAGATTTCTTGTCACTCCAACCCACAGTTCAAGTAATCCTGGAAAAGAGGCTGTTGGCATGCGAACAATAACCTCCAGTTCTCCATGTTGCAAAAGGCCCTTCATAAGCGGAGGGAAAAAGCGACCTTTGAAAGACCTTGAGCATACACCAAGCAAGCGAATCGCTTGTTAGCCAACAGGCACAAAAATAGAACACAAAACATGAGATTGCATTTGACTGCAGGAATTGAAATGAGCCAGGCTGTTCGGTCCTTCATGACTGCTTAGGTAGGGGCCTCCATTTCTTCTTAGGTAAATCACTGGGAACTCAAAACATGGCAGTATAGATACTACTGTATCTATACTGCTAATAAATATAACAGTGCATGAGAAATGGAAAAAAAGACTAAAGGAAAGTATCAGTGTGTACTATGCCAAAGTGTTTTTTAACTTCAAGTTTAAAGAACTGAAGAAACAGAGGAGTCACTTTTATTCTGTGCACCTTCCCAGGCCAACTGACAGTCACAGGAGATAAGCAAGACACTGTTGCCAAGCTCACATCAATGCAGCAAAGGCACAAAGACACGGTGGACACTTGCTTTGTAAACACAAGGGGATCAACAAGCTTTGAAGCAAGCTGTAGTGTTCTAGTTCCTAAGACTGAGCCTGCCGTGCAATACTGGAAGAGCAAGTCCAATTTGTGAACTGAAATCTGATGGAAAGAGAGCACCCTGAGGATAGCCAAAGAGCTTCTCCCTTCCCTGCTCTTCTCACCAGAAGATGGAAAAATGGCAATTTGCAGCCAGGAGCTGCAATCGCAGGTAGGTTGCTGGCCATTCCCCTCAGACTGGTATCTCAACAGCAAAAGTGACTTTCAGAAAAAAGGATCTGAATTTACTCCCTTGTTGCGATTTATGAAGGCCACCTGGGCTAACGGGGGAAAGAAGGAACATAAATATCTGTGCAAGAAGTCATCGCTGCCATGCTAGCCGCACAGACCAGAGGAACATTGGTGAAGAGGGCCAGGAGGCCACCTGCACCTGGCACGTCCTGCAGATCCAAGACCTAGGACCTGGTTTTCACTGCTTGCATTCAGCAGCCCTCAGCCCAACATCGGCCGCTCTCTTCTACCCTGCATCATGGAACAGCAACCTGGGCAGAAAGTACACAAGGTATGACAGGTAGTAGCCTTCCAGGCCATTGATTCCAACCCCTTCCATTCATGACAAGTTCTTCATAGACAAGAGATAAGAGTGGTTCATGTCATTAAATGAGGAGCCATAATGCAAACAGTTGGCAGTGGGGAGAGGGCTTGGAGACAAAGAGCAGAACAGAGCAAGCTCTCACGCAAGAGATGAGAAATGCTGGAGTATGCACTTCTTGTACAAACACTCACTAGGTCCAGGAGGAGCAGCCTTGGCCCAGGGATGTTATCCCCTGATGAGACACCCGAATGGCAAACTGAAGCCAGCATAGCACCCACCCGCTCCACCCCGAGAGCCAAGCAAAGCAGAGGACATCGGGGTGGTGATGGGAAAAGAGAAATCACAGAAACCCACATTATTCACACAGAGAACGCGAATAAAAAAACAACAAGCAAAGAAACACACTCGGCTTTTAACTAGCGAGGCACCACTCCTGCCCCCTCAGACCCCGCAACCCCCGCCTGTTGGCAGCTACCCCTGAGGAAAGCCGCCGAGCCGAGCCGAGCCCATCCGAGACGAGCCCATCCGAGCCGAACCGAGCCGAGCCGAGCCGAGCCGAGCCCAGCCGAGCCGAGCCCAGCCGAGCCCAGCCGAGCCCAGCCGAGCCCAGCCCGCACCCACCTGCCGCGCCAGCACTCGCAGTCACCGCCGCGCCGCTCCGCTCCCAGCCTCAGCGCTAGGAGGCGGTGACAAGCGGGACGGCCGCCAATAGGAAGCCGTTGATCTACATATTTCGCGAAGGCTTCTGGGAGGGAAACGTCGCACAAACCCACAAAAAAAATCTGTAAATATTTTGAACTATTTTAGCTCGGAACGTTTTGTGCTGACAAAGAAGTAATTTTGTGCTGCGCGTGACTAAATTGTCAGCCTCGGCGGTATCACCATGAGGTGGGGGCAGCGTGGACTGTGACCCTTATATACCGCTGCGGTGGGAGCTGTGTTCTGGATGTGAGGGCGATCTGGCTGCGACATCTGTCACCCCATTGATCGCCAGGGTTGATTCGGCTGATCTGGCTGGCTAGGCGGGTGTCCCCTTCCTCCCTCACCGCTCCATGTGCGTCCCTCCCGAAGCTGCGCGCTCGGTCGAAGAGGACGACCTTCCCCGATAGAGACGGTACCGTTCATCGGTCAAGGGTATACGGTAGCTGCGCTCCCCTGCTAGAACCTCCAAACAAGCTCAAGGTCCATTTGTAGGAGAACGTAGGGTAGTCAAGCTTCCAAGACTGCAGACACATCCAAGTGAGGCGCTGCATGGGGCAGTCTGCCATTGTTTTGTGCCGCTTAACCAGAAACAGGATTTATCCAAACCCTCAGTCCCTGCTGGGCAGAAGCATTCCTTCTTGTTCCTTCTTGGCGCTGGGTGTGGGCAAGCGACCGAGAATTGTAACTAACTGGCATCCCTGGAGGGGGTTGCTCAGTTTATCACTGCTACTTCCGTCCCCCAGTCACCTCCGCATCCTCGAGCTTTTCACCTCCTACACTGGTACGTCAGTTACAATCCAGCGCCTTTGCACTTGTATTTTTCACCCAGTTCATCACCTGTACAATTCATTTTAAGCCCACTTGAACAGTGAGCCAAGGGTGGGTTTGGAAGTTACCAATTGTCTTCAGCTTCTGCTGCCTTGAAAGCAGGGGGAGAAAGCTGAGGAGAGGTGACGCTTGTAAGACAATGAGAACAACTATAGAATAGAATTGAATTAGAACAGAACAGAGTACAATAAAATAGAACAGAACAGAACAGAATAGAATATTTCAGTCAGAAGGGACCGGCAATGACCATCCAGTCCAACTGCCTGTCCGTCTTCTGAGGTGTTATGCATCTTCTGCTTTAATTCAGCATTCCAGCTCATTTCGGAGCAGCTGACGTCCGAGGACTAAACCAGCAGCTTCACACAAAGCTCACAGTATACTGCAGAAATTACGTGCTTAGGCTCAAATCACGTGGCCGACGAATTTGCAGAAGGAGCTGCTGCAGTAGCCATTTTCTGGCTCAAATGGAATCCATTGCTTAACATTAGGAGCAAGACTTGCTGAAGCCTTAGGCCGCAAGCTGTGAACTTTCACCTAGAGATGCTTTCGGTTGGGATAGAGTTCATTTTCTTCTTAGTAGCTGGTACAGTGCTATGTTTTGGATTTATTATGAGGATAATGTTGATAACACACCGACGTTATAGTTGTTGCTGAGTAGTGTTTATCCTAAGTCCAGGACTTTTCAGCTTCCCACGCTCTGCCAGCGAGCAGGTGCACAAGCAGCACAAACCAGGAGATAAGGAGGCTGCAGCTGCCAGCAGAAGCTGCAACTTGGCAAGATAAGAATAGTTAACAGTCTGCCTGGAGACAGAGAAAGAATCCAATGAAGGCATCAGAAGACCCCAGACCAGAAATCACCATTGGACCAAAAGGGTGCGTGAAGAACGTGTGAGGGGCACGTGTACACGTTGCAAGAAAATAATTCTCCAGGGATTTCTTTGCCCACGGTTCCTCTCCAGAGGCACCCAGCTTGAGCTCACTTTTTTTCCAGCTGTACCATCCGCATATTTTATTTTTTTTTTAAGATTTAATGCCTGAAACTCTGCCACGGGAGACATAGAGTCGAGCCTGAAGGAAGAGGAAGCTTCTGAGAGCAAGTGTGTGTGTGAGCGAGGAGTGGAAAGGCGTACCAGTCAGCTCACTGGGGTAGCCCACTGCAAAGGGACTCTGGTCACAGTGGTCCCTGAAGCCACAGCTCGAAGTTCAAGGGTCATCAAAAGAGACTTCAGGGTGCTGGGACAGTTGGTAAGGGAATCTGGAGCACAGGTTGTCCTTTTCTTTTTTGTTCCAGTTGCAGGCAGTGACATTGGAAGAAACAAATGTGCCCAGTCTATTATTACCTGGCTCCGTGGCTGGTGTCATTACAATTTTGGATTTTTTGATAATGGGACGGCCTACACAGCACGAGGTCTGCTGGCACCAGTTGGGATTCACCTTTCTCACAGGGGGAAGAGGGTCTTTGCACATCAGGTAGCGGAGCTCATTGACAGGGCTTTAAACTAGATTTGAGCGGGGAGGGGGATAATATCAAGTTTGATCAATACAAGCTGAGAGCACCTGAAGAGCAGCAGAAAGGAATTCCAGACACTCCAGCCAGTAAGTCAGCTTCATCGGGGGCCAAATTAAATGCCTCTGTGCAAACGAACGTAGCATGGGGAATAAACGAGAGGGGTTAGAGATGTGTGCACGCCTGCAGGGCTGTGATCTTGGAGACGTCGTGGGATGAATTCTATGACTGGAGTGTCAGAATGGAAGGATACAAGCTCTTTAGAAAGGGCAGACGGGGAGACAAGGAGGATGCGTCACCCTCTATGTCAATGACCATCTGGAGTGCATGGAGCTCTGCCTGCGGATGGATGAGAAGCCGACTGAGACCTTATGGATCAGGATTAAGTAGAGGTATTATAGTGAGCATCTGCTATAGGCCATCTGACAAGGAAGACCAAGTGAATGAGTCCCTCTATAGACAGATAGGAGCAGCCTCACATTCATGACCCTTGGTTCTCATGGGAGGCTTCAACAACCTCAATAACTGTTGGAAGGACAACACAGCAGAGCAGAAGCAATCCAGGAGGTTCCTGGAATAGGTTGATAACTTTCTTCTCCAAGTCATAAATCAACAAATGAGGAGAGGTGCTGTGCTGGACCTCGTTCACACCATCAAGGAGGGGCTGGTGGGGAATGTGAAGTTCAAGGGCAGCCTTGGCTGTAGTGACCATGAAATGGTGGAGTTCAAGATCCTTAGGGAGGCAAGGAGGGACCACAGCAAGCTCACTACCCTGGGTTTCAGGAGAGCAAACTTCAGCCTCTTCAGGGATCTACTTGTTAGAGTACAATGGGAGAAAGTCCTGGAGGAAAGAGGGGCCCAAGAAAGCTGGTTAATATTCAAGGATCACTTCCTCCAAACTCAGGAGAGATGCATCCCAACAAAGAGGAAGTCAGGCAGAAATGCCAGGAGGCCTGCATGGATGAACAAGGAGCTCCTGGACAAACTCAAAACAAAAATAAAAGCCTACAGAGGGTGGAAGAAAGGACAGGTAGCCTGGAAGGAATACAGAGAAATCGTCCGAGCAACCAGGGTTCATGTTAGGAAGGCTAAAGCCCTGATAGAATTAAGTCTGGCCAGGGACATCAAGGGCAACAAGAAAAACTTCTATAGATATGTCAGTGTCAAATGGAGGACTAGGGAAATTGTGGGCCCTCTCCGGAAGGAAAGGGGAGACTTGGCTACCCAGGATATGGAGAACGTTGGGGTACTCAATGACTTTTTTGCCTCTGGCTTCACTGGCAAGAGCTCCAGCTGCACAGCCCAAGCCACAGAAGGCAAAGGCAGGGACTGGGAGAATGAATAACTACCCACTGTAGGACAAGATCAGGTTTGAGACCATCTAAGGAACCTGAAGGTGCACAAGTCCATGGGACCTGATGAGGTGCATCCGCGGGTCCTGAGGGAACTGGCGGATGAAGTTGCTAAGCCACTATCAATCATATTTGAGAAGTCATGGCAGTCTGGAGTAGTTCCCTATGACTGGAAAAGGGGAAACATTTTTAAAACGTTTTTTTTTTAAAAAAAGTAAAAAAGCAGACCCAGGGAACTACAGGCCAGTCAGTCTCACCCCTATGCCTGGCAAGATCATGGAGCAGATCCTCCTGGAAACTATGCTAAGGCACATGGCAAAAAAGGCCGTGATCGGTGACAGCCAACATGGCTTCACTAAGGCCAAATCATGCCTGACAAATTTAGTCGTCTTCTATGATGGGGTTACAGCATTGGTGGATCAGGGAAAAGCAACTGCCATCATCTACCTGGACTTGTGCAAAGCATTTGACACTGTCCCACGACATCCTTGTCTAAATTGGAGAGAGATGGATTTGATGGATGGACCGCTCAGTGGATAAGGAACTGGCTGGATGGTCGCACTAAAGAGGGTTGCAGTCAACAGCTTGATGTTCAAATGGAGACCTGTAACGAGTGATTTTTCACAGGGGTCAGTATTCGGTGCTTTGTCAGTGACATGGACAGTGGGATCGGGTGCACTGTCAGCACGTTTGCTGATGACACTGAGCTGTGTGGTGGGGTTGACACGCTGGAGGGAAGGGATGCCATCCAGAGGGACGTTGACAAGCTGGAGAGATGGGCCTGTGAGAACCTCATGAAGTTCAACAGGGCCAAGTGCAAGGTCCTGCACGTGGGTCGGGGCAATCCCAAGCGCAATTACAGGCTGGGCAGAGAAATGATTGAGAGGTGCCCTGAGGAGAAGGACTTGGGGGTGTTGGTTGAGGAGAAGCTCAAGATGAGCCAGAAACGTGCACTTGCAGCAGCCCAGAAAGCCAACTGTATCTTGGGCTGCATCCAAAGAAGTGTGGCCGGAGGGTCAAGGGAGGTGATTCTGCCCGTCCACTCTGCTCTCATGAGACCTCACCTGCAGTACTGCATTCATCTCTGCGGTCACCAGCATAAGAAGGACATGGAGCTATGGCATCCAATCATTATTAGCCAGCTGGACTGAGTTGAATATAATGAAACTAATTAACTAATCAACTCAAGGTACTGATCCTGCCTACAAGAGGCAGGCCATTTCCTCCTGGCTGCAGAAGATGTAACAGCATCCTTGGTGCTGCAGCCCAGGCTGGTGAGCAACAACTGGTGACTCCGATGTGATACAGCTGAGACCCTGAGAAGCCCCGACTCCCTCGCCCAAGCCAAGAGCTCGAGCCGAAAGAGCCAGAGCCGGGAGCCCGAGCGAGAGTCCTTTGGTGAAGAAGGTAAAGCCGCAAGCCCTGACGTGGTATTCGCAGGAGGGAAGCGTGCTGGAGTTCGATGAGTGGACTGGGTCTCTGCTCACCTTAAAGCCTTTGTGAAAACAAAAATTGTAAAACAAAAAGGGAGAATTATGGCATCCAATCATTATTAGCCAGCTGGACTGAGTTGAATATAATGAAACTAATTAACTAATCAACTCAAGGTACTGATCCTGCCTACAAGAGGCAGGCCATTTCCTCCTGGCTGTGGAAGATGCAATAGTGTCCTTGGTGCCGCAGCCTAGGCTGGTGAGCAACATGGAGCTGTTGGAGGGAGTCCAGAGGAGGGGCACGAAGATGATCCAAGGGCTGGAGCACCTCTCCAATGAAGACAAGCTGAGAGAGTTGGCGTTGTTCAGCCTGGAGAAGAGAAGGCTCTGGGGAGACCTTCTAGCAGCCTTCCAGTACTTAAAGGAGGCCTACAAGAAAGCTGGAGAGGAACATTTTACAAGGGCATGTAGTGATAGGACAAGCGGTAACGGCTTTAAACTTAGAGAGGGTAGGCTTAGATTAGATCTAAGGAAGAAATTCTTCAGGATGAGGGTGATGAAGCACTCGAACAAGTCCAGAAAAGTTGTGGCTGCTCCATCCCTGGAGGTGTTAAAGGCCAGGGTGGATGAGGCTTTGAGCAACCTGGTCTAGTGGAAGGTGTCCCTGCCCATGGCTGGGGGGTTGGAACTAGATGATCTTCAAGGTCCCTTCTAACCTACACTATTTTATGATTCTATGGTTTTAATGTTAAGTTTCCAGAGCCAACAGGATATAAATCCCTGTTACAGTTTCACTGTTGTTCATAAAATTGGAATGGTTCTTGAAGGTGCTCCACGTTCTCTATAATGGATGTGTTGTGATTTGGCTAACGGTGAAAACAGAACTAGCTAAATGTGGAAGTCAGCAGGCCTGGTGAAATACATGCTGGAATATCTATTGCTGTTACAAGCTCGTACTCACAAAGGCACAGCCGCACGGGGCTCCACCGTGATACGTCCTGGTGTCTCTGGGCTGGTGTTCTTGAGAAGCAACTAATTTGACGTAGGGCATTTTCAAGCCTGGTGTTTATAAATGCTGCCACAAACGCAAACCTACTGAAGAGGTTGCATCACTGCTCGCTTAAAAATGTAATTATTCAGGAAAAGCCTACAATTCTGTTTTGGTTGTAAAACTCTGATGAGCTCTAGTATATGACTTAGCAAATGCTTATTACGTTCTGTCATGCTCTTTTTTTTTCCAGTTGCTGCGTTTTCTCCTGGTAGTGTGTACTTTTTATTCACTAATCCGCAGGAATCGTGGTTTCATCAAGCCCAAGTATCCAGCTCTTGATTGCCCTTCTACTTTCATAGATTTCATAGATTTCTAGGTTGGAAAAGACCTTAGAGATCATCCAGTCCAGCTGTCCCTAATCTCCCATTAAACCATATCCTTAAGCAGTTCTTCCACCCTTTTCTTAAACACATCCAGGGATGGGGACTCAACCCCCTCCCTGGGTAGCCTATTCCAGTGGCTGACAACCCTTTCAGAGAAGAAACACTTCCTAACATCCAACCTCAATGTGTTGCGGTCAACAGCTCAATGTTCAAAAGGAAACCAGTGACAAGAGGTGTTCCTCAGGGGTTGGTATTGGGTGCGGCGCTGTTTAAGGTGTTTGTCAGTGACATGGACAGTGGGATCTAGTGCACTCTCAGCACATTTGCTGATGACACCAAGCTGTGTGGTGTTGTGGACACGCTGGAGGGAAGGGATGCCATCCAGAGGGACCTTGACAGGCTTGAGAGGTGGGCCTGTAAGAACCTCATGAAGTTCAACAAGGCCAAGCGCAAGGTCCTGCATGTGGGTTGGGGCAATCCCAAGCACAAGTACAGGCTGGGCAGAGAATAGATTGAGAGCAGCCCTAAGGAGGGGGACCTGGGGGTATTGGTTGAGAAGCTCAACATAAGCCGGCAATGTGCACTTGCAGCAGCCCAGAAAGCCAACTGTATCCTGGGCTGCATCAAAAGAAGTGTGGCCAGCAGGTCAAGGAAGCAGATTCTGCCCCTCTACTCTGCTCTCATGAGACCCCACCTGCAGTACTGCATTCAGCTCTGAGGCCCCCAACAAAAGAAGGACATGGAGCTGTTCCAGCGGGTCCAGACGAGGGCCATGAAGATGATCCAAGGGCTGGAGAACTTCTGCTCTGAAGACAGGCTGAGAGAGCTGGGGCTGTTCAGCCTGGAGAAGAGAAGGCTCCAGGGTGATCTTATAGCAGCCTTCCAGTACCTAAAGGCGCCTACAGGAAAGCTGGAGAGGGACATTTTACAAGGGCGTGTAGTGATAAGACAGCGGGTAATGGCTTTAAACTGAAAGAGGGGAGATTTAGATTAGATATAAGGAAGAAATTCTTTACAATAAGGGTGGTGAGGCACTGCAACAAGATTGTCCAGAGGAGTTGCAGATGCCCCATCCCTGGAGGTGTTCCAGGCCAGGTTGGATGAGGCTTTGAGCAATCAGATCTAGTGGAAGGTGTCCCTGCCTATGGCAGGGCAGTTGGAACTAGATGATGTTTAAGGTTCCTTCCAACTCAAACCATTCTGAAGTGTCGGGTGGTGAGTGGAGCTCCCTGAACGGGGTGTGAATGCTTGGGCAGCAGCTTCTCCTTTAACAGAGCTCAGCTGCCAGGAGGCAGTACACCTCCAAGAAGGCACCAGATGTTAAGTCTTATTTAAAAAAAACAACCCACAAACAACCAACCAAAAGCCAAACTAAAGTGCTTTTATTAAAAACTGAATAAAAGATCAAGAGCCTGGTCAGTCAATGTGTCTTTAAGAGTAACTTTATTCTGGGCAGGAGACTTGACACAGAGGAATGAAACAAACATTTAAAGCATTTTTGAACAAAACCACTGAATTAACAGGAACCATTATTTCTTTACTCACTCTGCCAATTCCACCCTCTTCTTCCATGTTAGTTCAAAAATGTTCTTTCAATATATTTTTTCCTCCTACTCATATCAACAGCCTTATCAGACAGAAATACCACGAAGTGGGTTTTTTGGCTTGGTGGTTTTTTTCTTTTTTTTTGTTAACATCATCGTGGCACTTACACAATACTTTTATGAAAACCTGGATTACAGAGGTGCATGAGTCCACTGTCAGGCTCCTTTATTTCCAACCGTCATCATTACATGTTATGCATAAGCCTGAGAAAGTGTAAACAGTAGAATTCTAAAAACATTTTGCATAAAGATGCTGCTAAATATTAAAACACAAAGTAGTAGGTTATGTACGATAAATTCTCACATATGCTGCTCGTCCAGGTTTCAGTATAATAAAGACCTACATCTTTTCCATATCTGTATTGCACACTGAGACAGCACAGTAAAATACATCTCTCTCTCAACTCAGTCCTCACTCAAAAAGAACTTCTTTCAACTTCAGTCGGAATTTGCTTGAGTAAAGGCTACAAGTGCCGCCATTATATTTACCTAACTTTATGTCCCACTAAGTTAAAACTGGCTAAAGTGATTCTGAGTATCAAGATTATTAGCTTTTTTTTTTTTTCCTAAATAAAGGCTTTAATTTGCAAAAGGAGGAGATATGTCGAAAAAAGTACTTCTTTTTCTGATCTTTTTGCTGCACTGACCAAAACCTGAATACTATAGTCAATAAAATCACTGCAGGGCTGATAAAGGCTCAGAGATTACAGGCCACGTTCAGATTCATCCTGCATTACTTTAAACACATGGAGTAGTGCCCATCCTTGGTGGAGAGACCCAGACGTCTCCAGAGGGCAACTAAGTTCTCAGGTGAGCTGAATTTCTCTTGAGATGATTCTTACTCACCACTGGTTTAAAGAGTCAGCTTGTTGACAAAGGAATTCATGCTTAGGTGCCTGTGGTTAGGCAGGATGAATCCCAGCCTCAGCAGCCCCTTCTCCTGACTTGTTTGTCTCCTGCGTCCATTAGCAGGAATTAAGCATATGGAACAGACTAGTTAAATTGCCTACTTAGTTCTAGGGATACTTAGGATAGGTTCAGGGTGTTCCCTCTTGAGACAATTACTCAGAGATAAAATAAATTAAATGATACCTAGTCATAAATACAGATATTTATTTCCAAGAGAAACAACTATCTTTCCAGTTCCAACACAAATATACATATTTCCCTTTCCGCTTACCCAAAGACACCATCAGTGTGTGTGCTCTAGAAATCAAATGGCTGCTTTCCTTTACTGCTATGCATTGGCATCACTGCTTTGGAAGCAGTTGGGTATTGGTTTGGAGTTTGGACTTGCTCTGAACAAATAACGGAGTAGCTGGACACAACATGTCCTTGGCATGTGTCAGTCTTATAAGCGTACCTGGTAATGCACAGACCCTTTTCCTCCCTTTTTGTCTTATACTGTCTCACTGTGGACTGAGTCCATAAAAGCGAACAGTGACCAGTGTTCCTCACGGTTCCCCCCATAGCACTGAGCCAGCAGCCTACTCTAGGGGACAGTTTTCTCAAAGTTCTCCATGGGAAGTACTGAAAAAGCCAGAGTTGTGTTTTGTCTCCAGTCCACAGTGGCTGCCCCTTGCACGTGCCGGCACATCCCACAGAGAGGATCTCACTGACACACTAGCCATCCACCTCTTCAAAATGGCCAGATGCTGAGAACCATACTTACTCTGATCCCTTCAGACTGGACTTAAGACTCATAAATACAAGAACTGGCTGATCTGTTCATAAAATGAGCTCAGATGAGGTTTCCCAACAGGTGAGCATTTCTGGGCGCCTCTGCAGGAAGACGCGTTTTCACAGCACGCTTCAGCTTTAGTGGTGCTGTTCCAAAACACAGCTGTCAAAGATGCTCTCCCACAGCACTGTACTCTTCTGTCTTCCTTCTGTGGAAGCAGGTGCAGGAACACCCAAATGCTGACTGTGATCCAAATGAATCTTTTGCTGATGGCTGGACTCTGGCACTCCTTTCCAGCGCAGAATTAAACCAGACTATGGGGTTCTTTTCTTTTCTCTATAATCCGGTAATTCATCAGCTCTTATAAACTGACTTAAACTGCTTTTCAAAGAGTTGTACCAGTTTCTGTGAAATCAACCATGTTTTTGGAATGTTTTTTAGCAGGACTTGGTAAGGTCCCATTTTCCCCAGTAGAGCCTGGGGGTGTAATTTACAGAAGCTGATGTGTTCTTCACAATGTAAGCAAAGATGTATTGAAGTGAAGAAGAACTGAAGTAAGCTTAAACCGACTCATTTCCTCTGGATTTTTTTTTTTCCCAAAAGTGATTTAAAACAGCTGTGAAAATTAAGTCAGATGCACAGATATTGTTTTCTTAAACTGCTGCTGGCCTATCACTAATACTTTGTTACTCTGAAACCAGCTTTATAATTGCTAATAGTGTCTTAAATATGTCTTCAGATCTTATAATCCCAACAACAAAAAAGGAAGCAGCAGAACCTGATTTTCTCCTTAGAAATCATTAGAACATTCAAATGAATTTAATGGAGGTAGGTCCACATTCTGCTTCATGGAGAATAATGCCAAGAAGCAACTTTGAAGCAGGACAAAAGAGCACTGTGTCAGAAAACAGATCTACAGAAGGACATTCACCCTTTCGCAAACAATAAGATTCCCAGATTCCCCAAATTCGGTAAAACCAAAAGAACGGAGCTGGAAAACCGGACAGCAGTCCAACAAAAATGTAAAGGCAAAAATAAATTAAAAAAAGCGCCTCCCACTGATTTTCAGCAGTCTCTCAGTGACTGCGAAGGAGAGCTTAGACTGTTAGTCACTCATTCCTTTGATGACAGCACAAAGCAAATGAGTGTAGGACAACAGAAGCGTGGCATCAAGATATGGCATCACTGAAATGACCCAGCCTCACTCAGCACATAAACTTCAGAACATGTCTAATGAATGCCCCCTCCTCAGCACTTCT
The DNA here is from genome assembly GCF_009769465.1 of Tauraco erythrolophus. Lineage (NCBI taxonomy): Eukaryota > Metazoa > Chordata > Aves > Musophagiformes > Musophagidae > Tauraco > Tauraco erythrolophus. Next base: position 46,032,471 of record NC_141466.1, on the reverse strand, counting down.
CTTCCACTGCAATATTGCACCACTTAGCTTTTCGTATCCATTTTTATAAAGAAGTTGAATCTAATAAAGGAAAAGTTAAATTTTAGAAAAGTTTGTTATAAAAATTTATCGTATAAAAAATGCCAAACCCCCTAGGCCATATATACAAAACGTATCAGATTTATGAAAATAACTGGACCCAATCATATAACAAAACAATTTTATACAAAAAAGGTACAAGATTGCATTCAAATTAATACAAATAAAAGTAAAAAAACCCTCCAAAATGTCTCACTCATAGAAGATCTGTTTCTTTTAAATTTACAGGTATATAAAACAGTATCAAATCGTCTTGTGTTGGCCACCATTTCATGGGAAACAAGTGCTGGTTCAGCGAGTATTTCCACACGTCACCGGTGAGCACCATACTTCGCAGACCAGTCAACACGCCCGTGGATGGGCTGAGCTGGTGGTGGGAGAGGCATTAACCTTGGTGTGCTTTTTGTAGGTGAATTGAACGGTGGCCGTCCAAGATGGGGCCTCACTGACTTCAGAGAAGCATAATCTGAGGCACAAAAGAAAATGTCATGAGATAAAGGTTCAGTGAGTAGCCGTCCACTTTGAACAGCAACTGGATGTACATCCAGATCCTTATTTCTTCAGGAAATAAGCCTCCTTTTTAATAGAACTTGCTGATGTGAAACAACAGTGAATCCAATCCCTAAAACCTTATCAGAGAAGGAGTATTTATATCACTGATTTGACAAGTGTGAATTCTGTGCCAGCTCTCACAGCAGCCTCTGGGTTCCACTGAAATACGCTGTGGATAAAACCACGTATTTCATAAACTTAGTAAAAATAATCCAAGTTCTTCTTCATATGAAGTCCTACAAAGTTATGAACTGCAGTTCCAGTCAGTCAAACATTCACAAAGAAAGCAAAGCAAAGCAATGTAGTTCAGTGCTGCACATATAAAGCATTACCAGAGTAACGAGTAAGGGACCAAGACAACTTCGGTACTATACTTACTAGAAGATGGATCCACAACTGGTGCTAACTGAACCCTCTGCCCAGCAGAGCCTACTTCCTTCTTCAGAAATGAAGGGATATAACCACTAGTTAGACCGCTTGATCCTATGGGCCCTGAAAGAAATGGCAAGGAACACTTGAGCTCAACACAACCATCTCCCATACTATCAACAGGTGACAAAGGTGTGCATTGATGGGTCAAAGCCAAGATCAAGCCTGATCATAGACTGATGAAAACAAGAACTTCACTGAAGACACTAGAAATCCACAGATCTTATATATGCCCACATTCAGGAGACTGTCAGCATCAGACTGCATGAAAGGTAAATGGAAAACAGGTACAAAATGCACTCCTACAAGGGCAATTTCTGCTTCTCCCTGACATCTCATCTTTTTCAAGGTCTCTCAAAGCTTTCAGTTGGAATTATTTTGTTGAGACTTTCAGCAACTGGGTCCTATGAGTATACTCGCTCTTGATTTCTATGCAGTGAGTCTGGACTCTGGTGCTACACAAAGCTCTTACTGAAGCCAGTAAGAGTGCAACTTAATAAACTGGGACAGATTCACATTCCAAATTTGGAAAGTCAGCTAGAAAACTTCTCCCTAAGATGAGCGGGAACAGATCTGACTGACCTGTAGGGTAAGCCACAGAAATCGGAACAAAAATGGTTATAAATAATAAGAGCCTAGAGACAGCGCAGATGGACACCAAACAAGTCAGCATGCACTGATCAGATCCATGGCACACAGGCCTATAATGCACTAGCGCAGAAGAGCAGTAGCAAACATATATGTGGGAAATGATGGCAATAAATAAAAAAGGGAAAAGTCTAATGCTATCCTATGCAGCTACAAAAGAAGCAAAAATTTGTAGAAGAACCAGGAAGGAGTCATGTGCTATCTATATAAAGGTTCTCACGTAGTTTTGCCATTTACAACATCCTCCCACCTTGAATCTTTAAAGAACAATTTTCTGATTAAATTACATCCAAATATGAAGTTTTTTATTTTTTAAACAAGAGTTTCTAAAGGCCCAAAATGCTTCTTTGGGCCAAGATTCAACAGAAATTGTCTCAAACATTTTTATAACAACATAAGCAAAACAAGCACTGCACTGCAGAACTGTAACATCACATGAAAACCTGAAGCAAAAAAAGATTCAGAGGGAATACATAGATACAATCTAGAAACATCAACATGTTTAAGTATATCTGGTAAAATCTAATGTAAAAACCTATAAATTAATTACTTCAAATCAAATAATAGGGATTAAATACCTGAAATAACAATAACCCAAAAACCTGAAGAAGAAAAACCAAAGAGTTTTGCTTTTTGTCTGAAATTTTCAAAGCTACAATTATTCCACTATTTTAAACAGTATCAATTAAAAGACAGGATGACAGATCATGGACTTTATTTGCTTTACTCACATAGCAAGAGTGGCGTGTATGGCTAGTTCCATTTAGGCCAGCTTCCTCCTCTATGACCATTTCTGCACCAGCTGGGCTAAAATAATTTGGAAACTTGAAAATACGACTCTCAAAAACTGACAAGGGAAATTGAAGGCAAGATGAAGTATTTCCTTCATAACCTTCTATGCATGTGGTACTTCAAACCAGACTTTTGGGGATTCATTAAAAGAAATCACTCTGTTTCAGTTTAAGGTAGTCTCCAAAACCAAGGAACAATGCTCATAACTGATTTCCACAGAAAGAACAGACACAGTAGCAAATTTCTTCAGAGCTGACACTATATTAGAAATGGGTGACCCCAAAATACAGCTGTCTGGAATTGCAGAACATCACCTATTATCTTTTCTCACAGTGTTAAGCACAGCTTCTTACCTGAATTCATCCTGTTAATACTTCCTCCCAAACTGGAAGCTTTCCCAGGCAAACCAGAACTGGGCCAGGGATTAGATGGAACAGACTCTTTGTTTGAAGTGGAGACTATGCTGCTCCTTGTGCTTATTCCTATTTCAAAAATGCAAAAATTAGCATGCTGAAATTTGTTACACAGGCTTGCATTCATTCCATCTGATCCACAACCTTAGAGTAGATGTCCAAGAGCAGTGAACTTAACCAAAGCCTTTTCACTCTAACATGCAACCAGGTTACTTCCCATCCTCTCACATATGGGACTGCTAGGACTAGCCATAGGCCCTATTCCTGGAACGGTAATAGTGTAAATAGTTCCACTAGCATCAATGGCTGCTTATGTCAAGGGACAGGATCCTTACATCAAGGCCACAAACACTCTCGAGTCACAATAGGGGAACCTTGCTACGTAAATGAAATCTACGCTTTTTATCAAACACAGCAGCTTTTAGTGATAAAAGCTTATCAGTGATAAGATAATCTGAGAGTAAACAATGGTAGGTTACATTTCTCATAGTACTGTACTCTTCTTTGGTGTACCTGTTGAAACCATAGACTGTGCAGTTTGTAGTAGACTTCACAAGTTACATGTTATTTGTATTTAATATACATCTCATATTTGAGCAGGGTACGTAACATGCAAGGATGCACTCACAATTTATGGTAAAGCAAAAGCAGGCTTGGGATCAATGTACTTTACAACCTCCTCCAGTAACACAACTTTTAGCTACCAAAACTCTACTTAAGTGCTATAATTTGAAAGTCACTGAAATTAATTGTTTCAGGAAAAAAGACTGAGTTTATCATCACAATACATTCTAGTTTACTTTTAATTTTGAAGTACTAGTACTACAAGCTTACTGAACAGCTATAAACAGAAAAAATGAAAGAGGACACATTTATATTCAGCTCATTTTAAAGACAGCCAGCCATGCTGTCCACCTCCTGAACTTTATCCTGCCCCAGCGCTGGTCTCAGCACAGCAGAAGTTAACATGAAGACAAGCATGCAATTCCTCTATAGACACATGGACTTGGACTGCATTTAACTCCAAGCTACAGCAAAGCATATTCTCACTATTAGTTAGTTTCTGTTGTTCATGGTATTATATACTCATGAGGTAAACTTAAGGCACTTTTTTCTTTGGTCTAGAAGACCAGTCTTATTCTTCTTAGGGAAATGGGGAATAGCTTGGCACATTAACAGACACTTTGTAACACAAAGTTCAAGATATAGAAGAGTATCCAGCAGGAGGAAGAAGTACCAACAATCCTGTCTTCTTCTTGTAAGCAGAATTTACCTCAGCTGCTAGACTGCTAGAACGTAGTTTGTATCACGGCCACCTACATTAGCAAAGCTCTTGCTCTACTTGTTTTCTTTAAGCAGTAGCCCCCTTCCACAAGCTCAAAGGATAAAACCTCATGTACCAATGACTGTTTCATACTGCTGTTGGAATCACAGGAAGAAAAAGAAGTATTTTTTACTAACCAGGCAGATACCTAGAATGTCTCAAGTAGTGTTGCTTTGCTGCAGAAACTCGCAATGTGGGAGTGTCCTGCCGTGGAAAGGTCGCATGGGAAGGTGCACTGCTGCCAGAGCCTACAGCATCTGAAGGCTTCAGGTCCAAAATGCTTTCAAATCTATAATCCAAAAATTGCTACACTTAGTTCAATTCTTATAGCATATGTTTATCCACAGTTGGCCTTCTCATCTCAATCCCGTCTCCAGGAATCATTTCCTCATGTTGTGTTTGTTACAGCATAAACACACAGACAACAGGGAATATTTTCAGCCTGAAGCCATACAAGTGCCCCTGAAAATCAGATTTGCATGTCTAGTTCCCTTATATATTGCTTTTAAAGTTTCCATAAATCACTCAGTAAGTTTCTCTCTGCTGTGTATGATCCATGTAAACTGCAGCTTAGAGTCACCCAAAACAATGTATACATGTGGCATATGCAAATATGGTTCATATATGAAATAGAAAAAATATATTCAAATATTAACTTGGGAAGAATTAAGCTCAGCATCATTTTCAGTGGGGAAAAGTGAACAAGGAATTATATAGAAGGGTGCATCAAAAAAGGTGTTGCAATTCGAAAGTCAGCATGCAACGAGCAGCCACGGCAAAGCAGGAGAGAGACAAGCTGCATGTCCTTTACCAGACTGGATGTACACTTCTAGATCCACAGAAAGCATAAAGAGCAACATTATGAAAAAAGAGGCGAAGCCTAAGGAAATAAAATCAAATAACACACAAACGTAAAAGAAACCAACTTACCTACAAAGAGTTTCATCACTCTGCCTCTTCTTATTTTTCAAGTCCGTCCTTGTGACCGAAGAGCTGAAGTCAAGGTCCTCCAGGTCATCCCAGTCTTCAGAACTCTTCACTGTTCTAGCAAGATGTCCCCATCTTCGCCTAGTTTTTGGTTTGATTTCACCATTTATATTTTCAGTCCCAACAGATGCTTTCTGTTATCAAGATTAAAAAGAAACAAACCCACACACTTACACCACAAACCAGGTGACAGGAACAAAGATGACGTTTTTTTTTCCTGTCTCAAAGAGTAATAGTGGTAGTAGAGCCATAACAACAGAATCCTAATCTTTCATTAAACACGCCAAGAACACAATCTGTAGCCTATAGACATTATTACATAACTTTTGCATTTCATCCTGTAATAAAGTATCTTGCACTAACAGAACAGTAACTTTCTTAGGTCTCAATTATTATATAGAGTGAAATATATATTTATACGTCACTATACACCTCCCAAACAACTAGCTCACGCTCAGTTTTTAAATCTTGATCCATGTGGGGAGTAGAAAACTGCATGCACGTTCTTGTTTCCACAAGCCTGTGTGTAGACATTTATAAAACATATTTTTCTTGCAGGACAGTATAGCTACAAATTTGTGTCTCTTCAGCCATTTAAGCTCATCAGTACATTCCAACCTTATGTGACTCTGGACATGGCCAGTACAGACCCTACTTAAGATGGATCTCATAGCAACAGCATTCCCACTGTCTGCTCTCGTCATCTATCTTATGAATCCAGTCTCCTTGTAATGTTAAATTCTTATGCTGAAAGAAGACTCTGTTATTTTCCTTGGCCAGTACAGAAGCCCAAAGGGACTATTATTCTCAGTCATATAAATTTGATGCCTTAAATGGATGAAGGCAATAGCTCCCTTCCCCCTCACTTCAATACTATTTAGCTTAATACTTTTCTCTCCAGCATCAGTTCCATTAATATTCCGACCACTGTACATCCTCTTTACTTGTATGGAATCACAGTGTCATCCTTTAAGTGGTGCTTTACAACAAAGGGAAGCATAAAATGGCTTTGAAATGAGAAATCAACTTGCTTGTTTTATAGCAATTTGATTTAGATTTCAACAGAGTAACTTCCAGTTTCTGGCAGAAAGTTGTAACTACTCTTTATTCTTATTTCCTGTCCTTTTAAAGTGTAAGAACCTTATGAAAGAGAACAAGAAAAGGAAATTAAGGAAAAATCAGGCAGTGTATCAGGTGTATGTTATGCTAGATGGACCTTTACCTGCTGAGAAACCTTATTGTGAATTGCAGGCAGAATAACCTGGTTAGACTTGTCCTCCTGTAAGTAGTTACTGTGCTCAGCCACAGAGTTGTCTGTCTTATATGGGTACACCAAGTGCTGAGAAGACTGGCTTTGTTGAAAAGGCCTTGACGAAAAGCGGGCATGAGGTTTTGAAGGGGGCTGTGCTGGAGGGACAGGCTTAATATGCAGAGATGATTTATTATGCAGTTCCTTTTGTTTCCCCAGTTCCTGAACACCCAAGGCATGCCCAACCTGGAAGTACGGATATCGAAGTGCCTAAAACATAAGGAAGATGTTAGGATCCAACTCAGGAAATCAAAGTTTTCAACCTACTCTAATCATATGTGACAGCACAAATTTAATCTTTTTTTCTGGGGTGGGAAACAGCAGAAGATCCATCTCTCAACACTAGATATTAGTGAGCACAATCCACTTCAGAATAATGCTACAACTGTAGAAAAGTTTCAACAGATATAAAGTTATTAAATCCTCTGTGGACTTGCACAAAAGGATAAGGTTCTGCAGAAGTAAGATACTTAACCAGATATATGGCATCTAGAGATATGTTTCATTATGTGCTGTCTCTTCACGTGTGCGTGTGCATGTGCAGACGCACGCACACTTGTCATCACAGATTCAGCCATCAAGACCTGAATGACTCCAGAGACAGCCTATCTCTTCCATTCTTGAGTTCCAAGATTGAATCAAGTGAAATACAACCCTTAGGAAAATTAGAAATTCTACTTTTTGGAAGACATGTTGGTAAAAATACCTTTATCCTGCCTTACAAGTAATGAAGGAGTGTCAGTAAAGGCAATTCATCTCTGCCCATCTTGCTGTTTCAGGTATAGTCATTTTCCTGAAGACCTCTCACTGTAAAAAGCTTCTAAAAGCTCAGATTCCTCACTATATTTGTACCCTACTGTAAAACATTTAATGGCTCACAATACCAAGCTATAGTCAGTATTTTTTGCTTTTCATTACATTTGAGAGTTCTTGATCTATTTTGCTTTTTAACTGCTCTAGTTAGCTTTAAAGTTTTTTACTACCATTTGTACTGAAGGTCTGATATAATCACAAAGGTTCACCTATGGTCCTATTGAAGTCAGATTTGAACCCAGAATCTCATCCAGCTTTCAAAAGGTGCCCTGCTCATTTCATTAGTTGGGTACCACCACTACAGTACCAGTATGTGAAACCAATGGCTACCATCAACAACATCAACTGGACCATTCTATGTGCAATACTGATGACTTGGGCTATGCTTATGTACAGGATGTTGCGACATATTTACAGTGCAATTGAGCTCACACTGCCCTGAAAGTGCCTTGCATAAGGTAGCTTTATCCAGGAAACATTAGGCTGGATAAGCAGAGAATGAGGTGGATTTAAAGCTTGCTGAATGCCCAGGCCCAGAGGGTGGTGATCAGTGGTAGAAAGTCTGGTTGGAGGTCAGTAGGTATTGCTGTACTCCAGAAGTCAATATTGGGGCAAATACTGTTCAACATCTCCATTAATTATGTTGATGGTGGTGCAAAGTGCACCCTCAGCAAATTTACTGATGACACAAAACTGGAGGCAGTGGCTGACACACCACAGGGTTGTGCTGCCATCCAGAGGGACCTCAACAGATCGGAGAAATGGGCTGACAGGGACCTCATCAAATTCAACAAGGGGAACTCCTGCATGTGGAGAGGAGCACCCCCATGCATCAGTACAGGCCAGGGTCAACCACCTGGAAGGCAGCTTTGCAGAGATGGACTTGGTAGACACCGAGTTGAACATGAGCTACCAATATTCCCTTGCTGCAAATAAGGCTAACAGTATGCTGGGCTGCACGAGCAGGAGTATTGCCAACAGGTCAAGGGCGGTGATCCTTCCCCTCTGCTCAGCACTGGTGAGGCCACACCAGGAGTGCTGTGTCCAGTTTTGGGCTCCCCAGCAGGAGAGAGATCGACATAATGGAGAGAGTCCAGCGAACAGCCACGAAGATGGTTAAGGAACTGGAGCATCGCACATATGAGGAAAGACTAAGAGAGCTGGGACTGTTCAGTCTGGAGAAGAGAAGGTTCAGGGGCATCATATCAAAGTATGTAAACATCTGAAGGGAAGGTGCAAAGAAGATGGAGCCAGGCTCTTTTCAGTGGTGCTCAGTGACAGGACCAGAGACAATGGGCACAACCTGAAACACAGGAGGTTCCCTCTAAACATCATGAAACACTTTTTACTGTGCAGGTGACTGAGCACTGTTATCTAGGGCAGGGAGGTTGGACCAGATGATCTCCAGAGGCCCCTTCCAACCTGTGATTTTGTGGTACCTGTCAATAGCAATGAAAAAACAGCATCACAGCCTTCAGCCATACATCCTGCCTTCACTCTGCTGCTATTCGCAGTGACTGGATTATACTTAATTCAGGTGTACTCATACACCCTGCAGTCACACATTTGATCATTAAGCACACACCCCATGCGGCTGATGTCACACGCAAAAGATTGATTACTCTTTTAATCACTCCCCTTTGTCTTGCAAATTGTACTTGGCTTCTGCTCTTCTCTCTCCTAAGAGCTGCACACTTGAGAAACTGTTAAATTACTGACTGTAAAAGGTGCCTTGCAGTGAAAGGAAGTGTCATATGCAGATGTGTGAAAAAGAACACAAAACCAAACCTGACTAGCTGTTGGCCGCTTTTTGGGGTCCCACTGCAGCATATCTCTCATGAGCTGCACCGCTTCACTGCTAGCATTAGGTACGAGGGTTTTTAGGTTGTTAGGTACACACTGAGGCCAGCGAAAATTCATGGAGGCTGAAAGTTGGTAGCCTTCAGGCCAGTCGTTCTGGAAGAGTAAGATTTCCAATCACAAAGAAAGTTCAGCTGTCAAATATCACAGTGCCTAAGTACACTAGCATATATTCTCCTACCAGTAACAGACTGTGTCCAGCTTACTCTAGACTGTTTTAAAGATTTCACTACAAATTTTCACCTCAAACCTCTGGTGAGAGGTAAGTCTTGCTTTACATCCGACCAAGCCAAAGGCCAGGAGATAGAAGTCTTGCCATGATTCCCATTTCTAGCCTCTTAAACCATAGGTTTGTAAGCAATGTTCAAGAGAAAATTAAATTTCCACCTCTCATAACTTTGTTTGCTGTTCAGGGGTCTATTTCTCTTCCTCTAAATGTCAGGTTCTACAGCATGATTACATAATGCTTATTTCACAGAATATAAGTTTTAATTTAGTTTACTATAACTGAGAACAATGCCATACAATAGCAGTAAGCATGAAAATGGGTTCATTTTATTCTTACTGTTATAGTGCCATTCTGTATTGTAGAGCACCTCTAGTATTACTGCAGTGTGGAATGTTACTGTAGCTACCTTCTTTGGCGTTCCCAAGACTTGGCAAATTTTGAATATAGTATCAATTTCGCTGGCGCCTGGGAAGAGAGGCCTCAGCGTGTAAACTTCTGCCATTATACAACCAACAGCCCAAATATCTATTGGTGAACTATAGCTGGTGGATCTAAGAAGGACTTCAGGAGCCCTGTACCTGTAAGAGAAAAAAAAAAAAAGAAACAAATCCCAACAATCAACAAAATTCAGAGAGACGTACATGAAACAATTCAGCTCTTTATTCTTTGCTGTTAAAAGTAAACGTCCCTTAAAAATTTCCTATCCCATATATAAAACTTCATTTTTTCCTAGAATGAAGAATTAAACCTACATAAGCTCTCATAAGCTCTTTAACGCCTTCCTGACATACAGCAATCCCAGCACGTCCCACCCACCTTATCAGGCCCTCTCTTAGTTCCTGTGTTGCTGCCATGTGTAAACTGTCTTGCACTAACTGACACTTTTTAAATTATGCCAAGCTTAAATAAAATTTCCATAAAGAGGAGGCATCAAAAGTGGTATCATCTTCACCACAAATTCAACACTTTACTTCCTTAAAGGTTTGATTCTAAGTTTCACACAATGTAGGCAAATACTAGCACTTACCATCTTGTGGATACATAGTCAGTGTAAGGAGGTCTGGATCGGATTTCTCGAGCTAAGCCAAAGTCTGCTATTTTCACAAGTTCCGGTCCCATGCAAAGGAGGTTTTCAGGTTTCAAGTCTCTGTGAAAGAACCCTAAAATTCAAATGAAATATTGATGTGCATTGCAATGCCATCCCCAGCTGTAACCCTTACTTTCCACCTGGATTGTTTTGCTTTAGTCCTTATTGCTGAAGCTTTGAGTTCAAAGCCTTATATGATCAACAGAGCTAGTCCCTATAACAGTTGTTCAGTCAGACTGTAAGGAACAGTATACACAAGCTGACTACCTTAAAACAATCCAGAGCATTCAGTCAGGTAGCTCCCTTTCAAGTGACACAAAGTTCTTTAACATAAAAAAATCTACACTGTTTCAATGTTAGTTTCATTCTAATTGTGTTGGAAACTGCACATTGAAAAATTACTTCAAAAGTTCCTTTAAACAGATTACAAATTAAAACATGAGGTAATGTTTTTGCACTTTGAAGCTTCTTTTTAAATCTGAGAACGTAGTAATCTGCAAGCACGCAGTTACTCATCGCCCTATCAGACAGAGGATCTGCACGTATTTTTTCAGTGCTCTCTGCATTCAGCAAAACTTGATCACAAGTGAGCGTTTGTCAAGAGCTCTCTCAATACAAAGGAGAGAAGAAGGCTAGAATATTACTGACTATTATCTCTGAAATTTGCTTCCACCCTTAGTCTGGAAATCTTGTCTTTTTGTTTCTTTCTTGCAGGCATCTGAGACCACTGTTCCTCATCTACAGCTCCCTCTGTAGTACCTTATTAGAACTCTATGACCTCCTTTTCAGAGACCTTCCAAAATGCTTAGTTTTCTCCATGGCCTTGAATATGCACCCACACATTCATGCAGACGTGTCTACATTGTCCAGTGTAACTGTATTAACTTTTCTTTGCTAGATTAATGCATGACAGCAGCGCAGACATATTGCTGTAGATTTTTACCAATCAGCAGATTACGTCCTTCCTAGGGATATTAAGTAGATATCCTGGTGCCAGCTTGAACTACTGCCTCTTTATGGAAGGTACCAGACAGAGCAATCAAGTTGCTTTTAAAATTTAGTACAATCACTTCTGTATTTTGCTGCACAGACATGCAATGCACCAACAGAATGCTTTTGAGGCAATTTATTTTCATGGCAATCCATTGCGAGTTCAAATATTAAAAGATGCTTAGAGTTTGGATGGCCAAAGAACATAAAAAGTTTCCTTGACAAGCATTTCTATACCATATAGGAGCAGAATAGAGAAACAGGGAAAAAATGTTCATGTGATTTTTCCAAAACTGGCGCACAGAGAATCTTGGGATGTCCAGTCTTACACTGTGAGCCACAAGACCATCAAGACTATCCTGTTAGACTTGCCATGAATTTCCAGATCTTTCTGACTACAGATTTGCAACATCTTGGCAGAAATATCGGTCTAGTGTGCAGCAGGTCAGTGAACAAGACAGTTAGTTTTGATAAAAAATTGTTCGTTCTTTATAGGTATAGTAAGTCAAATAGCAGTAAAAGGTATTCTGAAAGGCTGTGACCCATTTGACAACTTATTAGAAAAGGTGGCTTATATTGTTGCAAATAAATGGTACTATTTTTCTGGGTTTAAATATTTTCTCTCTCACTGGAACAGACTGGCTTTTCTAGTTTGGTTTCAGAAGTGTATCCAAACCCCATTAGAACAGAGAATAAAGCCATTAGGTTGGCAAATGTTTTGCAAAACAAAGTTAAATGTGTTCTTCAAGTGAACTCAAATGCTGATCCTACAAGACTTTTACTTGGGCCACTGATGTTAGTTCTCTTCTGATTAACACCGAGAGCTGACCAGCGACATATACTACAGTGTATTGCGCAGGCAGAGTTGCAGAGGGCAGCAACACATGGTGAGGAAGTTATCATTAAAATAAGTAATTTTTTTATTAGTTAAATGGGTCTTATTACTATTGGCTGGTACATCAGCTTTAGCTTTTATCATTATTGTAAAAATTAGTTGGAATGCCATGTAATGAAAGCTGTTTGTCACTAAGACTTTGTTACTTTAAGTGTATCTTACAGAGAATGTGCATTTTATTCAGGTATCTGTGCGCACATTGAGAAAAGAGTAATTTTTCCTTTATTCTCAATCTCAGGGGACCTCTACATATATGAAGAAATGTGCCCATTAACATCACATGAGTTTTAGAAAGTGACCAGCTGCCGGTTTGAGAAAGTAGAAATCTACTGAAAAGGAACTGAGCAAACCTCCCAACTAAAATACCAGACAACTATAAAATATGGCTATTTTCAGTAATCTGTATCTCTCATATAGTGCCATTCTTTTGATCACTCCCTTTATTAAAGTTAGTAGTGTAATTGTTAGTGCACTCATTAAAAAACTATCTTGTGCCAATTCAAAACATTTACAGCTAAAACATAACCTACCATGCTTATGGATAAATGCAAGCCCTTGCAGGATCTGATACATAATATTCCTAACTGTAGACTCAGGAAACAGTTTGTTTCTGTGGATTAAAAGAAAAGGGAAGAAATAAATATTAATGGTTAAGTTCACACATTAGCTTATGCTATCTAATGAACCAAAGATAAGAAGTAACAATGACAATAAAACTGCTAGATATATTCAAAACACCCTCATGTAGTTTATTTCTCTAATAAAATTCACATAGTATTTGCAGAACTACCATATTACATCATACTAAGACTACGTGACATCATGTTAAGATTACGTGAGTCAGTGAATTAAAAAAGGAAAAAAAGAAAAGGGTAAAAGAAAAGAAAAAAAAGAGAAAATTGGCCAAACTGAACAAACCTGAACATGTATAGGTCATTAGGCATGCTTCTCAAGACTGCAAGGGTTCATGTTAATTTAGTGCTTTTCATACATAGTTTCTTCTGGTCTCTTCTGAAGCACATACAAGCCATGCTTTTTACCTTCCTTTGTTATTATCTGACGGCTGATGTGCTATTTCTTTCTCTTCTGTCATCCGAAAAAACAGTCTCATCTGCTACCACTGAAAACAAGAGGTTCTTCTCGCACTGTGCAGGCGAGAAGATCAGCCGTGGCAGGCGGTTTAATAACAGCCTCTCTTACCAACAAAGGAATCTGATCAAACAGCTCTGTATCAGCTGCCTCTGCGCATGCCGAAACACAGTAGAGATGGGCTGGGGTGGAAATCAGTGACAATTTTGTTCAGAAAGGGGCTAACAGTGAATGAAAAAGATGGCCTGGGCCTTATTCAATTTCCTGAGCTTGATTCCTCTCAAAAAACCTGACCATCACATATTTCAGAAGTGAGATCAGCTACTAGAGTCAGCTTTTCATATTTGCCTGCTTATTTTTTAAATTACAGCAGAAAGAGAGTCATATTTCCTCTGTAGTCCCTTCCAGCAAGATTGGCAATTTTAACTAAGACTTTAGCAAACAAATCATATTCTTAAAGGTTTGATTTATACAACATGTAACCAGCCCAAGGCCTAGTTAAGCTGTAGAGAATACGGTGCATAGCACACTTTCACAAACATCTGTCCTTTTTGTTTTCATAAGGAAGGCAGGACATATCGAGCATTTCTAAGAAATTCCTAAAGATAATCGGTTTGTACGTTATGCACTTGAATTATTTTCTCAAGGTTAATCATTCATATAATTAAAAATCAGCATCCATATATATGTGCACAATTTAGTTAAAGTTGTTCTATGCCTGTGCATGCATAGTTAAGTATTTTTATGCTTAAAAGGTATATTATGCGGTAGTCACGGAGACATAGTGTAACAATAACCTTTGTTAAATCAAGTAAGATTACTGTCATTTCCCAGGCTGATTCTACGGTCCACAGAGAGAAAATGGCCTCAGAGAACAATTCAAAGCAGAGAGCTATTTTGCCCCAAATTATTCTCTGGAAGACACTATCATGGTGACTAAAATCAAGACTTTTTTAATGCTCCAGTAACTATCAAAAAGTTAGATTTTAGTGAGAATGTTGACAAATAAAATCTACAGTTTTTGGACACGTCAGTTCAAGATGCAAGGGAAAAAAATAATTCCTAGAACCAACCCAGAATTCGACCCCTCATGATTACCATTTCAACCACTTTTTATTTATTCATTTATTTGAGCAAGCTGTAACAGAGGAGGGGGTGATACCACTCTCTAATAGAAAAAGCATTGCTGGTTGCAGTACTTACCTAGAACCCAAAAGTTTTAGGTTCAACGCCTCCTCAGCATGACGGCTGTTAGAAGTTCACAGTTCCTAACTCTCAAAAGAGTGCCCTAACTATGCGCCAGGCTAATTTGGGAAGAGATACTGGGAACTCTCACTAAACTGTCTGGGATATGCTCAAAGGTGACAGCCAAAGCTCCTACTGCAGCACACAGCTTTAAGCCACAGTGATCTAAACCCAAACAAACGATCCAAAGTCCTTCAAAAAGTAACAGGGGTGTTAAAAGCACATTATGCAAGTAATGAATTTATATCAGGAATGAGCGATGCTGTTACATACCTTTCTTTCATTAACTGATAAAGATTTTCCTTCATGTATTCAAACACAAAATACAGATGATCATTTTCCCTGATAACTTCTTTCAGCTTTACTACATTGGCATGGTTTAACTTCTTCAAAGACTAAACAGAAACAGAAAACATAAGCAGGATTTTACAAGGGTCTTACTTTAATGAGAAAGAAAAAACGATTTCACTGATGCAGGAGATTGGCTTCAAAAATTTGTCAATATTTTAAATAACAGATCCCCAGTATTACCAGATAAATATACAGTATATGAATCGATTAACACACTGGTGATTCAAAAGCCAGCTATCTGGCATCACAGTAGGCACCAAAACAACTGTATTTTCTCTACAAGTAACTTCCTACTGGCAGAATTCACACTTTTCTTGTTCTTGCACTGGCAATAGTCAGGTTAGACTTAGGACTAAACAGAACCCTGGAAATTGTTCCTTGGTATTGTGGATTAACCCTGCTGGCAGCTGAGCCTGTTCATCCCCGCTAGCGGGATGAGGGAGAGAATCAGAAGGGCAGAAAGTCAGAAAACTCATGGGTTGAGATAAAGACAGTTTAACAGGTAGAACAAAAGCTGTGTGCGCAAGCAAAGCAAAACAAGGAATTCATTCGCTGCTTCCCATTGGCAGGCAGGTGTTCAGCCATCTCCAGAAAGCAGGACGGCTCCATCACACATAATGGTTACTTGGGAAGACAAACACCATCACTCTGAACGTCCTCCGTTCCTCCTCCTCCCCCCAGCTTTTACTTCGGAGCACAATGTCGCATGGAATATCCCTTTGGCCAGTTGGGATCAGCTGTCCTGACTGTGTCCCCTCCCAGGCTCTTGCCCAACCTCAGCCTAATCTCTGGCAGGGAAGCATGAGAAACAGAGAAGGCTCAAGGCTGTGCAAGCACTGGTCAGCAATAATTTTGGTCACAAACCATACAAGCTGGTATGAAGAAAATTAACTCTTTCCCAGTCAAAACCAGCATAATTGGGTCTTCATACTCACTTCTTTTTAGATTTTCAGTGTATTCTACATCATTCTTGCTGTAGCAACACAGTACCAACACGTAAGAAAAGTGACCCGGGTTTCCTGCACGTTTCCAACAGTGATAGCAAGGACTAGAAATTAAGGGAGGTCTTCAGAACACACCCCTACAACTTTGCTGGTGTCAGAACTTCATTCTAAATGTCTGGCCCCAAACCAACCATCCAGAAACAACTGCGTGTACAAAAGTTATTGCTGAGTAAAGGGCAAGTGTTCTCAAGCTCTGAAAAATAAACAGCAAGCAACACCAGGTTTTGTGATAGGAAAGCTCTCTCACTCACTCACAACCCACTGCAAGGAGGAAGCTGATCTCTACAACTGAACGATTTTTTGTAAAACTACAGAAATTTAAGAAGAATTTTTATAAGACTACAGACACCCATTCACATGCATAGCCAGGCAACAGAACTGTAATGCTATGTGCCACAGCTCATGCTGGGAGCAGTTTTGATAAAAGGGGTGGGAAGAATTTGATGTTACCCCAAAATGTGACAGGGATCACCTAATTTAAAGTCAATCATTGAATGGAACAAGTACCTTAACCTCTCGAAGGTTCATGCATTCCTCCCAGGAATAAAACTTTCTCTTCATTCTACAACAGTACAGGGAAAAAAACGATTAATACACAGTCAACATCAACTGGTCTCAGACCTGTAAGTCTCAAAATTACATCTTAACAAGTCAGTTCTTCCACCATAGTGCACAGTGTTACCTCCTCTGTCAAAAAACTTTACATCTCTAGACAAGGTAGACTCTTAATAGAATTCAAAAGCATTGCTATTAGGAAGCATTGTCTTTTTTCGTACATATATCTTGCTGCAAAAATTTCAGAGCCTTCTGTAAGTTAGGGCATGCTATTTTTCTTTCCAGTATACAATGTGGTAGAGTCTAACTGTAAAAGAACAAGGGTTACGACAGTTAGGAACAATTCAGACTAAGTTTTGAAACAAATCTAATTAAGACCAAATTAAATCACTGGTTCTTCAATTTTATCATATTATTCTTGCTCCTCTTCTTTATACTTTGATTTTTCTGTAATTTCAATACCTTTCCCCTTTAAGTAGTATTTCTTCATTTTTCAGCGGCCACTGCGCCCCATGTTTCCCTTTCCCTTGTGAGTTGCCTCTATCATGCCAACTGCTTTTCAAATCCTGCCTTTCCTTTCAAGCTTCTAAGCAACTCTGCTCTAACAGGAACAAACTGCATGGCAGACCTGTTAGATCCAGAATATAACTCTGAACATCGTATCTGTGTGTAACCTAGGGTTCTATTTGTTCATACACATTTTGATCACAACTCAGTTCTTCCACGCATAACTCTATGCTTTAGGACCTACAGGACGAAGGCTCACACGTACACACACATACACAGAAGTGCACAGATTAAACTCATAAAAATACCCAACTGCTTAGAGTATGGATCTTAGAGGGAGTTAGGCACTCTCCGAAGATCTGAGTCATTGTCAGACTTTAATAATAATTCAGGGTTGCTTATTATTGCAGTAAGTCTCCAGTTTGAAATCAACTCTTATAAAATAAGAATAGTTTAAGAACTACAAGCCTGTCATTTTGTAAAGGGGTCTGGATTATTTTTTTTGTTTAAGCAGTGTTTTTGCAGTTACTGTCTTGTGCGTTCAGCCCCCAGGCCATTTCTGTTCTTAACAATGCATTGGCATTAATGTGTAATCTACGAGAGTACCGTCTTCTGGTTCGTTCTGAAATTTCTGAGCTTTTACCACATTGCGAAATGAAAATCAAAGGTGTCTCTGGCAAGGCTGGATATGGGAAAAATACTCTCAGCACAGAGAATTCAGAAAGTTGCTAAAGCCAGCTATTGACTGTTCGTACAAAACAGCATTGTACTGAAAGCTCTTTTGATAAATATGTCCCCGGGTCATGGTCGGTATTTCAGGAAGGTGCCTGCAATGCTTTACAGCTGTCTCTTACCACAACCAGGACAAACAAGCCATTTACCATCTGAGGTCACTGCTGAAGCGGCAGAGAAAATCAACTGGATTTCTCAAGGGATTTTAAGAAAATCTTAAGCTGAAAAGTCCAATACATAATAGCACATAACAATACAGATAATGGACAATGAGATCCATTGTGTTAATTATTACTGAAGTATCCACATTATACTGGAAATTAGATCATGAAATGTATGTTCCATGTAAGCAGCAGGGAAGAATCTGTAGATTCCAAAGCAGCATTGCGGAATGGTGGTTGAGTCGCCATCGCTGGAGGTATTTAAAAAAAAGTGTTGATGTGGTGCTTAGGGACATCGTTTAGTGGCAACTTGGCAGTGTTAGATTAGTGGTTGGACTCGATGATCTTCCAAGGTCTCTTCCAACCTAAACGATCCTATGATTCTGTTCTATGATTCAATGAATACTCTAAATAATATACACAACGTATGCTTGACTGCATGTAGCAGCAGAGCACTATTACAATAAGCCTATATATCTCACCCTCTTGATCTTCTGCAGGGCTTTGGAGGATACAAGGAACTTGAGCTTTGCATGCTGCCCCAGCACAACTCCAAATACAAATGTTGCGTGGAAAGTGAAGTACTCAAACCGCATGACCAAGTGATGTGGATCATAGGCTTGAAAAACGTGGATTATCCATTGTTAAGTAACAAATTAAAACACTTACTTTTTAATGGCTATTAGTTCTCCAGATTCAATGCTTCTCCCTAGGAGGACAGAGCCGTAGGTCCCATCACCAAGCTGTCTGATAGTTGTGTACCTATTCATGATGAGGACACTTTGGCTGCAAGCGCATTTCAGTCCTTAGTGTTTCTTGTGTTTCTCCTCCGAGTGTAACCAGTTCTTTCTGTGGCAGCATAAATACAGAGCACTCAGGACAGTGTGAACAGTTGCAGGAATCATGTTTTCAAGACTTAGCCTTTGGTCTGAAAGCACAGAACACAATTGGTTTGGTTTCTACACCCTTCTGAGACTGATTGTTTGCAGACTCCATTCTCCTCCAAGAGATAGTCTTTGTAAGTTATGCACAAACACTTGTCTTGGTCTCTCACTAGAAACGGTCAGCCTGTATCTGGTCGTAACTGGGTATGTGCCCCAAAACCACTCTTACGCTAAAGCTGGAGGCACTTTACAGCAAGCTTGCCGGCAGCCCTAATGGCAGAAACTATTACTGAAAGCACAGGATAAAGTCTCACAGCTTTACAGAAAACAGTTTGCTGACAGAAAAATGACGCATTATAGCAAGATAGGAGGGATTCTGTTCAAGCCAAATTATCAGCCATGTAATTCACCATCTCACAAGTCATACTGCCATCAGTTAAAACAAACCAATTTCTTGACTTTCCATGAGGTCCTATGCCAGAGACATAGCCATATGTATTCCCTTAAACAAAGTCTTCAGAGGGCAAATATTATATTCACGACTGATAAAACCAAATGTATTTCACCACAGTAGCCCTAAGCGTGAATTAGTCTCTAGAAAGAGTGGCTACATCAGATTATCTCTCCGATCTTTTGTCCTGAGACTGCATGAACAACAGAATGCTAGATAATAAAGCAAATAAGTTCTTATTTCCTCAGTTAAACTAATTGTTGCTAGTATTTCCTACACTTTAGTCTAGAACAAATGTGATCTAGTCTATGTAAATTAATCATATATTTGGAATAAAACAGAATTTCCCTGCATTCTGTTTTTCTCCAACTCTTAAGAGGACAGCAAAATTCACGCCTAATGACTTTTGCCTTCTGTAACCTGCATTTAAATTACATTTCCACTTTTTTTTTTTTTTTTGTAGCAGCCTTAAATCTCTCCTCCATCTTGCCTTATTTCACAAAGCCAAATTACGATTTTAAAAGTAATGGGATTATGTTGCTTCAACTCTGAACTGACACCAACGCGGAACCGCAATCTTGGGGATGCAAGATGTGGTGAAGATCCTTTGTTTTCAGTCTTCTAAGCCTATTAGCCCCATTAATACTGATATAGGAACAAATAAATCAAAAATAGGAAATATGATGTTAATACACCCTTTGACAATTTTACACATCATGTATGAAAAATAAACCAGCATGTCTGTAACACTATCTTAGACAGTGGCCAGTGTCTCAGGCAGGCAGGAGGAGTTGCCCTCTAGCCGTACCTGTTGCTCTCCACACACTACTACAGAGAACCACGACCGAGCACCTGAAATTAGAGACCTAATCCCACATTTTGTACTACTTGCCAATGAACACAGAGCCTGTCTGCAAGAACGGCACTGTGGAGTACTAGTTTCTTTTGGGCTGTTTTTCAGGCTGTGCACCTGCATAGCATAAAGCTATGTTTAGGCAATGTTCTGCATTCAGGTTTAAAAGCTTTTGTTACTCCAGCTGGTCAATGACTGGGTGGCAACTCAAAAGCCTTGGCTCCTAGGTCTTTATTCAGATCCTTGGTAAAAATTTCAAGCGACGATAAAGCCTTGCATGGTCTCCTAGTCCGAAAATGTACTATTTATTGGTACCCAAGCAAATAATTTTATACAATAACTTCAAATAAAAACAGATTAGACTTGTGGATTTTTCAGCACATACTCCCCGAACGACAGAGCCCTGAAATTGTAATCATAATGGATGTGATGGCTTACAATTCATGGACCATTACACTGCTCCTAGCTAACCATTCACATATCCCTTTCCAGAGGACTGTGCAGAGTGGAGGAGTTTCTTTGCCTCACGTTTGATAATCACAGCAAACCAAGAGATGTATAACACTGCTAGCACATGACCTTGCTAGTATCCATGGCTATCATGGATAAATCATCTGTCTGATGTCTCTTGAATAGATGAAGTGGTGAACATAACTGCCTATTCCTTACTGGGGATACTAATTTAAGCCCCTCTCCATTCCACAGCCACTGATTTTCACAAAACTTGTAAGAAATTATCTCTGTGATTCCAGCTCTGCTGTCAAACATGTCCAAACCAGACAAACGAACCGAAAAATTTCTGAGACATAAAGCGGAGGCACAGAACTTAGAGAGGAAAAAACAGTGAGAAAATACAGACTTCAGTGAGGAATGCACTCCTATGGAAACACAAATCCACCTGTACGAAAATCCACCGAACAAAACCTAAACGAAGTCTCTGGTTAATTAAATCAGTTCTGTTTCTTGTTGTGCTTAAGAAAGAAGTTGCTTTTAAAAATCTGTTTCACTTTACAAGATTATAGTTTATCCTTATCACCTTATGTTATCTTTCACCTTCAACTATAAACTAATAAAGGGAATAAACTAAACCTTAGCCTGCAGACCGCTTCGCCTAATTGGAGTCGCACTGAAATCACTGAAAAGCGCACACGATTCTCTGAGAAGCAGTTTGCAGAGCTACAACATGTACAATCTAGTCGGGATTCTAGTCTAGAACTACCATCTCGGCAAATTCACGTAGTTAGAGGATGTAAATGCAAACTGCAAAACCGCCTGGGAGTAAAAGAGTGTGTTAACGCTAAACAGAAAAAAGTAAAAGCCTTATTTCCACCATATTCTAACACTGACTCTACCTCACCACAGAAATCAACCAGCAGAGCCCCTTCAAAAGCCCAACTTAACGTACCAAGACTACGTTCTGACTCTCAAGCATAACTGAAACTTACTGTTTCACTCACGCACGCTGTAAATGAGCATCCTCTCGCGTTTGAAGGGCTGCGGCACCGAGAACTGAAAGTGAAACCGCCCCACTCCGCCGAAGCTGAGAAGCGCACACAGTAAACAACCAGCAAGTGCCTTTCCAACTGTGCCCTGCGCTTCGGCAGCAACCCGGAGGTGTTACTAGCAGGATGCACAGAGAAAGGCGTGGTTTACAGCGGCGTCGTGCCAGCAGCCGCTGTTTACGTTTGTTGTGAAGGCTGTGGGGTGTCCCCTGAGCTGAAAGCCAAGGCAGGAGCGGGGAGGGGGGAAGGGGGGGGGGAATCAGCCCCTGGGCAGCAGGAGGAGCCGGGGCGTTTTCCAGACGGCGGGGAGGCGAGCCCCGGGCCCCGCGCCTGGCCGTCACCACGGGCCAGGTCGTGGCCCGCTTTCGCGCTGAGGCGGTGACCGATTTCCAGCCTCGGCCCCACCACACGCGAGTAACCCCGCTCCAGTCACTGGCTGTCCTGACACACGACTCCCCCCGCTCCGGGCCGCGGCGATCCCCGTGCCCAGCGGTACTCACGGCGTACGGGTTTTCCCTCCTCCAGCCCAGCCCCGGCCTGCGGACGCCGCGCCAGAGTCCCCTAATGGCGGCGCTCGGGCTCCGCCGCCCGGGGCGGCCGCCACCGAGACCCCTTGGCGCAGCCTGCGCCGCCCCGGACGCGCTGCGGCCCACGGCGGCCGCGGGCCTCGCTCAGGGCGCCGCCGGCAGCCGAGCCCATGGCGCGGCCCGCCGCGCCCCCCGCCCCGGTCCCGGCCCCTGGCTCTCCCCGCCCGGCGGCGGGGCTCCCCGCGGGGGGACAACGCCCCACGACGGCGGCCCGGCGCGCCGCTGAGGCCGGCGCCGCTTCCCCCCGCGCCGCCCGGCTGGTCCCCTCGCAGGGCGGCTGGCAGCGAGCGATGGCGGGCCGCGCCGGCGAGGCCTCAGCGGCGGGGAGGAGGTCGAGGGGTCCCCCCGAAAGCGGGTGGCTGCCGAGGGGGGAGAGGCAAGAGACGGCGGAGCAGCTCCACCACCACTGCCAGAGAGGGGATTACGGCTGAGCTGGGGGGTTAACGTAATTAAAAAAAATAATATGTCTGGCCTTGCTCACATCCCCAGGAGGAGCTAAAGTAACAAAAGGGTAACGCAGAAATACAAACGGAGAGCAAACAGCAAGAGCATTGATAATTTAACCGCTGCTGGAGGGCTTCAAGCCCTCCTCACCTGAGCACCAGAACCTCTCCATGGCTCTAGCACGGTCAAGCTAAGAAATTGAGGGAAGTTGGGGCAGAAAGAGGGAAACAAGGGACAAAAAAATTGGCCTTAAGCAACTGATCATCGGATTGGACTACAATAACGAATCAGTACACCGTAGCTTCTTTTTACACTTCTTCATTTAGGTTTTCAAAGTAAAGCATGGAGTTCTGTCCCAGGGTTTACAAGCCAGGGTGAGCTGGTGGTGTAATTCCGGAGCGTGGCACACACAGCTCCTCCCTCAGGCAGGATTATTTTACATCAGTGAATCCTGCAGTGAAATACACTTACTTGACAAGACATTGATTTGTTAAAATAAGGTGAGAAGGAACTCCAAAAAGCTGTGGGTACCCAGCCCTCTCCACATCTAAACAGAAGCTAGTCTTTACATTTACATTTCTTAGACTGAAAAAAGAATAATAGAGTTAAATTCCCTCCTACAGAAGGAACTGCAATGCAGCTAATGGCAGTGAAGCTGCTGGCAGTGAAGCCAGCACGAGCGGTGCATAATTACTCAAACGAGATTTCGGCTTTAAGTCATCCCTATTCCATCTCACATGCATCAACATGTATTACTACCCAGCCCAGTGGCAGCCGTAGTACCCTGTTTTTCTGTTGCTAGAAGCAGGGCTTCTTCATTCCCAAAAGAAAGGGCACACCCAGGCAGGAGCAAAAGCCCAGCAGCTTTGATTCCACCCCCAAACGAGCAGCAGTATTAAAGAGAACCAGTTGTATTCATGATAACTCTATCTCAAAACCTCAGCAGCGCTGCTGTCATCTCAGCTGTTCACACGGGCTCTGCCAGCATGCCGGCACCTGGAGCCTTCCCCAGGCCTCCCACCCCAACCGCCCTGCAGCCCCCTGTCACCTCCAGCTGTCCAGCCAGGGATCAGCTGCCAGACAGATGTCTGCCAGACAGCCCTCTCCCCTCGCACACTCTCTTCTCTGCAGAGCCACCCTACAGCCACCTGGATTGGAATCCTGCTGCTGGGTCGGCTCCCGCAAGCCTCACATCCCCCCCTGGCCACAGCTACCTTCCCCATGGCCTGCTCCTGCTGCCCAAGCGGGAGCTCTCACCTGCCCATCTCCGGAACAGACACACACCTCCTTTTGCTCCTAAAAACATCAGGGTTTCACAGGTCACACACAAAGACCCATACACGTGATATTCTTCCAGAAAAAAAAAAAAAAAAAAGATTGTAATACAGATTAAAAATATCTTAGTCCAATTTTATAAAACCTGATGAGGTGCACAGAAAGCACGTAATGACTGTTCATAGGACCGCATGGGCAAAGGACAGGGGACTATGATATCCACACGACCTCAGCAACATTGTTGTCTATATAGCCGCAGTACTAACCACTCCTTTGTTACCCGGTTTTTAATTTGCCTGTAACAAGGCCCCGGTCTGACCGCAGTCACAGAGGAAATGGCGGCTCCCACAGTGACTCCTGCTGGCACCGGGCTGAGGGGCCTCACCGAGCGGGCAGGAGGCCCAGACATCGCCGCCTTCCCTCGGCTCCCGCACCGGAGATGCAACGGAGAGCAGGTCGGGCCTCAGCCTCAGCGGCGGGGGCCGGGCGGGGAGCAGCGACCTCCCCAGGGCGTCGGCGTCGCCTGCCGGGATCACCGCCCGGGGGGACTACACTTCCCGGCAGCCTCTGCCCCGCCGCCGGGCGGGATCGGCCCGGGAAAGCGCCGCTTCCCATCGACGGGGCCGGGAAGTCGCCCCGGGACTACGTTTCCCAGCAGGCAGCGCGCCGCATCGCTGCAGGCAGGAGAGCCGCCGCGGGGCCGCGGTGCGCGCCGGGACGGGTAGTCCGCGCGTCCGGCGCCCGCGCCTCCGAGCGGCCCTCGCGTCAGGCGGCGCTCTGACCTTGCGGGTTTGTCTGGTCGCGTATCTCCGCTGCTCCCGGCCCGCCTGCCCCTCACTCGCCGGGAAGATGGCTGCCGTACGCAGGGCCCGCAGTTACTCCCGCTGCGTGGTGCGCTTCTCCGACCGAGAACTCTGCTAATTTCCCCCCGCGGGGAGGACGCACGGACCGAGCGGGGGGGCAGAGACCCCCGGGACGGGACAGCGCCGCCCGAGCGCCGGCAGCATGGTGAGCGGGACCGGGCCGGCCGTGCCCTGCTCCCCGCTGCAGTGCGGCCCGGGGCGGGGCGGGGAAGGGAGTGCGGGTGGGGGCTCGGCACCGGGCGCCCCGTGGGGAGGCGGTGGGGGCTCGGCCGCCGCGGCAGGTGCGGCCCGGCCCCGCCCCGCCGCCGGGGAGGCTGAGGGGGGCGGCGGCGGCAAGGGCTGTGGGACCGGGGCGGGAGGAGCGACGCCCCGAGCCGTGCTGCTGCCAGGTAGCCCTGCCCTGCCCGCCTGCCCGCGGCCGCAGGGCACCGAGTGACGCCTGTGGAAACAGTGCCGTGATCCTGGCCGGGATCCCATGCCGGATAACTGCGCCGCCGGGAGGCACGGCCGCCTTCCGCAGAGGATTTTGGGCTGATGAGTGGGGCTGCGTGATTCAGGACCGGTCTAGCTATCCCTGGAAACACCTGAGCAAATCACTGTGCCATGACGAATGAGCGTGCCCTGCCTTTCTCTTTCTTCCCTCAAAAAACAGATGGCATAAAGCGCCTTGGTAATTTAAAGGGCTCCGTGGGTCAGGCACTCTACTTAATTTGAGTCAGTGATTTAACGTATCAAAAATATTGTTTGGTTCAGTCCTGCTTTTCTGGCTGCCCCTCAATATGGATTCAAGTATCCGTGATGGGATCTTGATCACTCAAAGTTAAACCGTTTATGTCATTCAGGAGCTCTTAAAAGTCCTTGCCACTGTGATTAAAACTTATTTTTGAATGCATTGTTGCTTCTGCCACATTGGTAGAAATAGGGCGCAACTTCCCCATTTTCTTTTAAAACCAAGAAGAATGTTAGCCATCGGTCACTGTTTCGCTATGTCATGCTTGCTTATCCCTTAGTTCTGTACTGTTCACATGTAGCACGGTTCAACTGGTGACAGTCACCTTTGAACTGCTTCTACCCTTGGCTTTATTTTGCTGAAACAAAATTCTGAACTATTAAAGGACTTGACGTTGCAGACAGTTTAGTAAGTGATGTGCTCTGAGGAAATCAGCATGCAATTATTGATTGCAAAACGGTTAAAACTAAGCTGGGCAAATAAGTTAGTTTTGCATTTGGCAAATGATTTCTAAAGCTTTGCAAACAAATCAGAATCAAATCAACTCATTCGACTTATTTTTACAGGTCGCAGTCCAATTCAGATGTTTACTTTTGACATGTTGACCTTTTGGTGGCTTGACTGGCTATCGCTTTTCTCATGGAAAATTACTTAAGCTGATCAGTACACACTAGGGATGTCTTCCTTTGAAGCAGGATAAAGTCACTGTTCCATATGACAGCTGCCTTGTAGCGGGAGGAAGGCCAACAGTACAAAGACGAACAGTCTGGATTTATCCACTGAGTAGTGGTTACAGTATGATATTCTGTGAAGTTCAGAAACTATAACTATGATTCAAGTGTTGTCAGACGGAGGACAAGGATCCAGTTTTTACAAGTCGCAGCCTGCTTTGGGTGTGGTCTTGCGAGCTGTCTGCTAACGAAGGCCCTTGCTTCAGCTCTACCTGTGTTTACTCATTTGTTCTAGCAAAACCATAAGGTTTCAGCAGATCAAATAAATAGCAGGAAAGTTGTTAAAAGCAATCATTTTTCCAATCCAGTTAGCCATACAGTAGCAATGTGGATGAATTGCTTTACTGGTAAATTCAGAGGGATGGCCACTTACGCTGCCACTGCTGCCAGAAGACAAACCTTTGGTAGGAGAGACTTCACATCACACGTGCACTCTGTAATGGAGGTAATGGTGAAAGTCAGAATTTTGGTTGTCATCAACTTCGTGATGTTTTTTGACAGCTTTTAGGCTGTGGACTAGATCTTCATAGTATGGTATATTTTTTTTGTTTGGTTTGAGAGTACATTTAAGTTTTAAAGAGCATTGAATGACATTTTGGAAGCATTTGGTCCAGAATCGTGACTGACTGTGACTCAGAAATGAAGGAGAAGTAGGGCAGTTGAACAGAGGTGAGAAGAGGAAAATGAAGACTCTTGAACAGGTTACTGAAACACAAGGTTTTTGAACATGAGGTAAACTTCAGCCAGCTTCATAACCTTCTAAATAATTTTAACTCTTAAATTAGTTTATTTACAGACTTCGTGAGTTAAAGGCTTAATGGGCGTGCCTTTATGCACAAGAAGATAGTGTGTTGATTTAGTTTAGAAATTACTAGTCTCTGCATTTTGCAGATAAAACCAGGCTTGTTCTGCCCAGGCCGGGAGCTGATCGGACATAATTTAGCTGCAAACCGGAAGCCTTGCGCTCTGCACAGGCAGAGATGGCCTCATTTGTGTCAGCTCAGTGCCAAAATAACGCACTTACAAGACATCCGTTTCAGTGCTAGCTTGTTCTTAGGCTCTCTCTCTTTGGCCACTGTAGACATAATACCTGGATGCTAAAATAACGCGATAGGACTGCTGTAACTCATAGGACATTAACTGCCTGCAATAAAATTCTGGAATCGAAACCCAGGAAATTTCTAAGTTGTTTACTCCTTGCTCAGATTTAACGCTTAGTGCTATAGAGCATTCTGGCTTACCTGTTTTCTCCACTGAGAAATTAAAAATGTACAGCCTTAAAATCAGTGTAGAAACAGATGCAATATCTGTTTACTTTAACCAGCCAACACTGTCTGCATTATCAATTGTAAAAGATAAATTGACTGAGACATCAGTGAAAACACGTTTACAGGTGACAAGCCAGTAAGTTTGTGGTCGTTTGGGAAACCAGAGACAAGTGCAACAGCTGAACTCCAGGGAGGTGTTTGTCATCAAGACAGAGAGATTAAACGTTGCCTTCCCATCAGGTTTGCCAGTATTCTGTAGTTTGATCATGAACTTCCAGATGCTATAAAAATTTTATAAATTTTCTGAATACAATAATGCTTTGATTTCTGCACTTTGCTAGTGCAGAAGGTAGAGATTTCCTTACAAGAACTCGGAAGAATCTCACTGGTAGAATGTCACTTGAAGTCAATTTTGAGTGCTATCTACAACAGGAAGGAGTGGGAAACAAAAATTCTGAAAGTAGTCGTGGTAATCTTAGTGCCAAGTTTACCTTCTTACACTCTCATTTTGCATTATATACTTGCCAAACCATGGATGTGAATTTCAACTCAGAATGGTAGAAAAACTGGGATGCTTCAGCTGCAGGAAGAACTTTAAACAAATGTCTTAGTCTTTGTTGAGGTTTTTTTTTTCCTTACTGGCATATTGCTGCTGTTGTCATCGTGGTGGCTTGTCACTGATGCTCAGAATTAGTTTTCATTTGGTTTAGTACAGATTCCCTAAATCTCAATATATTTCACAATGAGAATTTATTTGCATCATTTTAAGTTTTGCTCTTTAATTGCAATTTAAATTTTGCTCTTAAATTGGCTGCTTAACTCCTATGTAGAGCTCTGTTAAGTTTAGTTAAAGGTCTTATTTAAGGTCTTATTTGTTTAGCCTGTCTCACAGCAGTACTGTAAATAAAACCAGCTGTCAGGCTCTCACGCTAGCTTTTTCTTTCTTTTACAATACATTTCTCGTTTAGTTTCACACGTAATTTTTGAGATTGCCTGTATTGTCCCATAATTTTCATAAAGTATCTATTGTTACTCAAAGGACTACTCTTTCTGTGCTTTTGTAGGTATTAAACAAATCAAAACTGCTGGTTATCTTTACAATGAGAAGATAGTGATTAAATTTTAATTTCTTCTATGAATGAAGCATGATACTGTTTAATACTGAAGCTTTGGTTCTATGCTTTGACTTAGGCACTTGGTGTTCAATTTATTCAGTTCTTACGGCAGTGTACTGACGGCTGTGAGCCTTCAAGTGATACATAACTAATCTATGTTGGATCAATGTGACTGAAATGCAAAACTCAGCTTTATTGGGTTAATAGGAAAGTGCAAACAATACCAGTAATTTTAAGATTAATTTTTATCATCAATTAAGATTGATCTGTGAGGTAGATGGGTAGGATGGGGAAAAGAGGACTATGCATAAACTTTTTTAAATTATTGTCCATGACAGTTATGCCTTGTGAATGTGCTGTAGGGACTTATGCAGACTCTGGAATCATGTCTGACTGCTCTCTACTAGGCAGAAGCTGAAGAAGATTGTCACTCTGATGTGGTAAGAATTGACGACAATGAAAGATCCGGTGAAGCAAATCTTCAGGTATGTCTCATGCTCGTGTTTTTTTACAGACATAGTGCTGCTGTGATTTAAGCTGCATTACTTGTGCTCATTTAGTTACCACATACTTGTTGATCTGACAAATGCTTGATCTGACAAATGCTTAATATGTCTGCCCCTCCAAAAGTGAAATAGGTAAATTTTGCATTGTGTTCTAAGTGTAAAATTCAGTCCTCAGTTGTCTGTCTAGATGAGAAGTAAGTTTGTGGCAGATTTGGAACTTCTTTGAAGAACGGTAGAAATCGGGCAGCTGTTTTTTGTCTGAATCAAATTCCAGTTTAAGTTGTCATTCCCTTCTGGAGCAGAAAGTTGATAAAAGCAGCCTGATAGAAAAGTGTCTTCTCTTACGATACTAGATTTCTGTGTAGTTGCTCCCCAGAAGTCATGACGATTGCAGGAGGCATGTAAAGTGTAACTCCAAAGATACTGGAAACAATGCATGGCAAGAATTACAACTTGGCTTGTTTTGCAGAGCATAGTCCTTTCTTTTTGAAAGAGAAAGGAGTCTAAGTTCTTATTTGTATATTATATAAATGACAGCCTTGATTGTCATAAAGCTTGGTATGCTTATGTGCAAAAAAGTAGATTTTCTGAATTTTATTTGCAAGAGCAAATTGACTTCTTGTTTAAGATAATTCTGCATAAACAAGAACAAACACCATGTCTAGAAAGAATACTTCACTGTGGAGTCTTAGGTCGTAACCATAGTACTAACAACCACTTCCTGAAATGTCATTTTTTTTCCTGAGGTGAACAGTCCAGGTAAAAGCACTTATGTTACTGAATGAGATTGAACAAATACTTGTGCACTTTAAAAAAAAAAATTACTATAAAACAGTTTTTAACTCTCTGTATCTGAACTCATTGAAACTGTTTAAGACTTAGAAGTGTAAAACGTAATTTTGAAATTCTTCTTTGTGTGTGTACTTTATAAATTTCTCCTCAGAAGATGCACTGTCTGAATATGTGATACTAAATCAGAATTAATCGTATTTTTTAGGCAGAGCTCCAGATGTTCAGAGCTCAGTGGATGTTTGAGCTTGCCCCGGGTATGAGTTCTAGTGGGCTGGAACCTCTGCCATGCAGAGCATCTTCAAGAGGACCTGGAGTAAAGTCTGTAGATGCCAGAGGGAAACAGGAGATAGCAAAAGAGGAAAAGGTACAAAAAAGATAGATGTATAATTTCGGGATTTTTTTGTATGTGTTGGTATTGCAGTATAAGTGTCCTAAAAGCTCATGCTGAATTACATCTAGAGAAACTACAAAGGCGATTAACCTGCTGTCTCCACACTGATGTCTTTCCATAATCCTACACTGATTTTTCTAGTTTTTATGCTTGACTTGGCGTCACCTTCCCAGTCTGCTTTCTGAAAGACTGTAGGTAGGGTGCGAGCAGCAGGAACGTGGATAGTTTGTTGGTTGGGAATTTCAGTTACGGCTTGTAGCATGATTATGTCTTCTCACTCTATTTATGGAATTATTTTATTCATTGCCTTTGTAGGATATAGGAGGTAAGATGAAAAATAATTCTTAGTCAAGTGACAATGCGCTTGTATTTGTAAGGAATTTAAGAAGTGTTCTGTGTAATCTATCGTGCAGGCAAAAGAACTTTTCCTGAAGGCAGTGGAAGAAGAACAAAATGGGGCCCTTTATGAAGGTAATTCAGAAGTCTGCAATGAATACCCTTATTGTAGAGGAATCTAATGCTCTCTGATTTATGTGCAAGACTGCATGATGCCAGTGAACTTAAACTGCAGACTGATAGTAATTTGAGAGGTCAGTTATTCGGATAAGCAAACAAACTTGCTATAAAAGAAACCATTATATCACAGTTGTAAGGTTGAGATAAAGCTAAAGTGAGGTCAAGGAAAGAGTTTTGAGCTTTCAGGCAAAATGGCTAGATTTTGAAATCTAGCAATTTAATGAGGCACTGGATGCTTCTTTATGTGACTTCTGTAACAGTAATGAAACAAGGCAATATACTGTATTTCCTGTGCTCACAGTTTTCTTCGTTCCACTTTGAACAGAACTACTTGACCCATGGAATGTTTTGTTACTTGGTTTTTGTTTTGTTATTGTTGTTGGGTTTTTTTGTTTGTTTTTTTTATTTACACAGCATGCTAAGGTAGCTTCTTTAAGAATTCCTGAAGTGAATGTTTAAATCTAGTAGTCTAATTCTATGAGGTTTGCCATAAATACTTAAGATGCTTAGCTTGCTTACCCTTTTGCTATCAGCACTAGTGAAAATGGAAATTCAAAGTTTTCTTCCTCATATTTAGCTTTCAAAGTATTATAAAGAGTAAGAAGCCTGTAAGTCCTGTAGGTCAGTAGTGGAGATACCAGGTAATAACTGATGACTCAATTATTAGACTGAGTTTTCTCTTTCTTTCATTAAAAAAAAAGGAACATGGAATGTACATGCCATCCTGCTTATCCACTAGAGGTTTTGGCCACTTGGTTAAAGTGCAGGTGCAAAATATGGCAAGAAATGCAAAACTGAGTGTACTCTGGAAGCTCCTGAACTCAGCCACCTGTTGAATACAGAATTTCGTCTCCACCCTAGGAGTTTTCCTTTCCTTGCAAGGGATTTCTGGTTGTTGTTCCAGATCTCAAATGAACTGAGAGAAATATGAGTCCCCAGTAGGTAATAAAATTAGTTGGTTCAGTTTATAATTTATTACATGTTTTTACAGGGCGAAATTGTGTGTTGGGTGTAGAATTAAATGTGCAGTAAAAAAAAAGGCGTCAGAACTAAATCTGGTATGTAATCTACCACTTACAAAATCATGCAGTAAATTGTGAAGGTGCTTTCATACCAACAGTTTCCAACTAAATAAAAAAAAAAAAAGCGAGGAAAGCCATGTATTAAGCATTGTGTATATAAAATGAAAGCTAAAGCTTTGTCTGCTGGAGTGTACTCCTTGTGTGTTAAACACAACAGCAGAGAAGTAGGAGCATCTAACAGAGTTGCATTTGCAAGGGTGTTTTAGACATCTGGATTGCAGGAATATGAATCCATTCTTTCTTGATTGAGTTGGATTTGAGACTTAAAGAAACAGTGGAACTGTTTCTACACATATATCTATGTGAGACCTTAGAGATGAGGTCCTACATCAGACACAGATATATTACTGAGCACATGTTGGGACATCTGTTTTCAGACCATACTTATCTTTTGACCTGGCCCAGGTCACTAGAATTCAAGTGACATTTCAACCTGCTTCTGAAATCTGCTGATACCTGACATTTGTGAGGCAGTTATGTGCAGCAGCGTGTTCGTGTTTAGGTACAGTATAGGCCTTGCTGCGAGATTAAATGCTAAAGTTGAGACTGATCTTTGTTTAGCTGACTGCTAATGTTCCTCA
Source organism: Tauraco erythrolophus (assembly GCF_009769465.1). Lineage (NCBI taxonomy): Eukaryota > Metazoa > Chordata > Aves > Musophagiformes > Musophagidae > Tauraco > Tauraco erythrolophus. The sequence goes on along the minus strand of NC_141466.1, from coordinate 45,999,850 downwards.
TCCTCGCCAGCCAAAGGATACTACTTGTCAGTCACTGGCCCTGACGTGAACTCAGGGAACTAGGAACACTTGCTTGTTTCAAACTCAGGCTTCTTAAGCTCATTAATGTGACAAATTCTGAGCTCCATACTCACTGATGTTTAATTTTGGGTTTTATTTTGTTTTTAAGGGTCCAGACTGAGGGAGAGTTGCCCTCCGGTCTTGGTATCACCATGTGAGAATGCAAAGAGGCATATAAGTACATATATGATCTTAATACTGGTATTAAAACAGACTGAATGTACATCCAATGAATCCACTTATATTAAGAAGGATCCACAGTTAACTCAGAAGAAAGACATTCTGCAGCTTAAATAACCATCCTTTCCCACAGGGTGATTTTCCTGGGCCTGTTTCTCTATTCAGTGTTTAAGGCAGAACTACTGTCTTTGCATGCTTTATTTTGAGATAGTACACAAAGTTTTTAGTTTTGAAAATAGGTGCTTATTGTGTCTCTCTTCTGTATTGAATTTACACCTGATGAGTTCAGATTAAATAAGCTTTACTAGGAAAAGACATTTTCCAACTTTTTAGTGCCTTAAGCTGAAGCCATCTCTCTGAAAAAAAAGTCTTTGCTTTGATAAGCTAGTATAGGCATGGACATATTGAAGCATTAAACCTTTATTTTCAGCCATCAAGTTTTATCGTCTAGCCATGCAACTTGTACCGGACATAGAGTTTAAGATCACCTATACACGGTCACCAGATGGTGATGGAGTTGGAAAGAGGTGGTAAGTATGAAAATTTACGATGTGCGTAGGAGTACTGAAACCTGAAATTTTGTTTCTAAAGGATGTGAATGCTCTGCTGTCATATGCAGTTGTAAGTCTCTTAGCATTTGGAAAACTTGTCTACTTGAATATTGAAATACTTGAAAACTTGTCTACTTGTCTATTTGAATAGACTGCTTCACAGAAAGCTTACAGATGCATTAGTCTGAGGACTTTTCTATTCTGTAGTTCAAAGGAGGTAACATGCTTGTTTGGAGCTAGTTAAATTGGAGTGGAAGGATTAAAAATAGTTATGTTGTTACTTAGAACAAAAAAGAAAAAAGCATCAGTTACTTTGTTACTTTTGATGTCTGATCTTCGGATTTATGAGTTATACATTCAGGATCATCTACAAAATTGTAGATGGCAAAAAGATCAATTATTGAAAGCTTTGTGCCATGGAATAAGCATTGTCATTAAGCAAGGGAATATACTACTGTTTTCAAGCTAACACAGCCAAGTGGGAACATCTCCAATAAGTGAAGCAATACATTTAGAAGCTCATAGATTGTAATCTGAATAGTCTAGTCTTTCATCATTCCAGCATCGACACACCAGATGTGTGGTGGCTTAAGGTTGACCTAGCTTGAGCCCAAGACATGTTTGAGAACAGGATTCAGGTTAGGGCCAAAGCTTCTGGTATAGCTCGGACAGCGTAGTGGAGACAAGCTTATGAAACAGAGCTTCAAATTCACTGCTTATTGGTAGCAGCCTTAGATGCTGCTGATAGCTACGAGAAATCAAGAGTTTTAAAACTGAAAACAAAAGAGGAAAGTACAGCCATGCCTGTGTGGTGTTACTAGATCAGTCTGGTTCCTTCAGGGCAGTACCGCTTCAATGCAGTAGTTGACTCAGTATGAAAGAGAGTAAGATGAGCTAAGTGCTTTATTTACATCTGGCACTTGAGTTCCTGGATGCATTGCTAGTGTGAAATCTTTGCTGTGTATTTGTGCACTGGCAAAATACTGGATAATAAACTACAGTCACATAACTCTTGGTTTTCTTAGGATTATTTTCTTATTTTAGCATCATTATCTCTATTCCCTTCATTAAGCGTCTCTGTCCATCTGCCACTTACCGTATGAATTTTCATTCAGTTTTGTAGATGTTGCTGCACTGTCCCCAACGCTATGTGACAGTGAGGGAAAAACAGCTGATACACTTTAATTGTTGTTTAAAAGCAACATTTGTCGAGGTGTGTCTTTTCAAGAGATTCTAGTTGTAGTGGTTTTGCTTTCTGAATGGCTGTTGTAGGTGTTTCCTACAATCTTGGTGAGAAAAAAGAAATTACACAATTACATTAGGAAAACAATTTACAGCATAGCCTGTAGGTACTGGGACTGGCCATCGTATTCATCAAAATAAAGCAAGCTGTGTTCAGTGGCACATCTTACTATGGTCTTAGTGTGCAGTCTGCCCAAACATAATTTTCTTTTGTATCATGCTTTAAAACTCATTGGTAGGTCTGCTAGTTGCTTGCTTATATTCTCAGCTCATTCTATTAAGCTTGTTTAGAGCAGAATTGAATAATATTAAAAAGTGACTGGAAGATCTCTTAGCTAGCTTGTATACCAAGTCAGGGGAAACAAAGTGCTTTGTGATGAGATCAAGGCGAGTTGTGTAGTTTGTGGTTACTTGATGCGAGCAAACATGCATCTCTTAAAGGATCATATTATGACATACAGCTTAAATTTAGATATTTTTAATATCGTAATATTCTTTTTTTACTTAGTAATCCTTCAGGTTTACTGACGAGCAGCAAGCACATTGCTTCTGTTCTGTCGCCTTGTTTTTGCTCCTGACAGTTTTTATGTCTGCCTGTTTTTACTTAGAATTGGTAAAAAGTAGTTTTCCTAAAAGAAAGTTTTTCTTCATTATTGATGAATAAACCCGCTGAGGATCACTCTTCAGTGAATAATGCAAGAGTGAAAAAAAAAAAATTAAAAATTCTTAATTGTTTTCTGTGTCTTACATTGTTGAGGATTACACAAGGATTACAAAATATATTTTCCGTCAATGATAATACTTTATTTTCTGCGTACAGCTTATCTTAGACAAAGTAAAAGATGAGATTTGTCTTTTCATGGGGTCAAGCAATTCTTCAGTTCCTTCCCTAAAAACAGTGAACAGTGAACTCTCAAATCAAAAAAGAAACGGGAATTGGAATTACATTTAAAAAAAAAAAAGTTGTTACTGTCTGATGGGTTCCAGTAAATTCTAAATGAACTTCATAGGATTGCAGTAGTTGTTTTATCTTATGATGAAATGAGATTGATTGGAAAACGTACAGGAAACAGCTACTTTAAATGAAGGTAAGATGGTGGATTGATGCCAAGATAAGGACATCTGTTGAAATGTTTTGTCCAATATCACAGTGTTAACATTGCTCCTTTTCTAGTGTTGAGGATAACAAAGAGGATGACAAAATGGCTGATCTCCTGTCGGATTTCCAGCAGCAGTTAACTCTTCAGGAATCTTCGGTCAAACTTTGTCAGCCTGAAGTTGATGTCAGCCAGACCCATATCTCAGGTATGAGATAAGATGCACTGTAAGAGTTCAGAGGCAGAATTTATAGAGGTGTTTCACTCTGACTTCATTAAAACATTCTAAAAAAAAAAAAACCACATTCTAAAGCTATCTTTAAAGAAATGTACACAATATCTCTTTATTTACTTTTGTAGTTAAATGTAAAGTAAAAAAGATCCTGAATGAGCTAAACAGGTCTTTTTCTCATGCATGACATTGCCTTTATCACACAAGCTTTTCCATGTAGTACTGCTGCTAAGTAGAATTTTTCAGATCAGTCATACTTAAAAGTAGCAACTTGTAGAAACAGACTTGCTGAAGTAAGTGTATTCCAGTTTTCCTTCCAGTTAATGTTTGAAAAAGTGAAATGTGGAATGTGTTCTTTTGTTTTTTCAAATATTTATTACAATTCTTAAGCGTGAAGAAGAGACAATTGTTCTGTGAAGAATACGCATCTTTGCATTTCCTGTTTTTATCTGATTCTGTATCAGATTTTTACAACAAATGTTTTCAGATTCAGCAAGACTGTATAACATAGCTAGAAAGCCTTTTGAAGGTTAGTGGTTTTCACTGCTTCAGTTCCAGGATAGTTGTCCTGAGACTTCCTTACGAGGTCTAACTTGTAGAGAGTGTAATTGAACTATGAACTCTCTTAAAATCGGATGCCTCTAAAGCGTGTGTGTTTTGCATCCCAAGTTATCAGTTGCTCTTGGAAATCTCGGCCTGATCTCCTCTGTTCTGCTTAAAGAAGGAAAATAAATGTAGCAAGCTGTTCAAGTCAGAACATAAAGAAAACAGGATTTGTTTTTTATTTTAACAACTGTGACGTTGTACTTGGGAAAGCATCTTTTCTGGTTTTTGCCAGTAAAGTCAAGATGTTGTAGACATTACTGCAAAATTATCTTGGGAGATGTCTCTGTTGAGCAGCAATCTTAAACTCTTTCTAGTTCTATTTTCTACCTTCCTGCCAGTCCCATGTTACACTATCTTGTTTACCGACTCTTTTATAGCTGAGTGAAAACTGTTAAAATCACGATGTCTTCTTCAGAAGTCAGTAGGCTGGAAAGGATCCCTCTTGGTCCTCACAGTAGTACCATAGTCACAGACCTCAGCAGCCCAAGGAAAACTGAAGCAGTGTGAAGCAACAGCATTTGGCTGAATTGATTTCCTGTATTCCGTTTTACATTTTATTGGTGTTCATAATCTTGGAATGCTGGTTAACCGTTAGTACAGGACAGGATCAAACCTCTGCTATGTAACTGACATACTGAATATATTTACTTCTCCGCTCCTGTATATGAGCGATTTTTCATAGTTTTCTTTCCTTTTACACAGGTGAGGTTTAGGACCGAGATAGCATTCTTCACCAGAAATACTGTAATATTTTTCCTATAGGGTGTGCCCAGTATCTGAAGCAAAGTGTCCTGTCAATCCCTGGTTTACTAGAAACTTAGAAATGTGGATTGTAAGATGGAAAATCAAAGACTCTGTCTGACTGGTGACCATCAGAATGGAAGATGGGTACCTGTTAGCACTGTAGCAGATTTTTAAGGCTTTGTATCTCCCATTCTCCAAGACACTAAGAGTTCACATACCGAAGAGCTCCTAGATTGCCAGACTGTTTTGTACCTTGTAGCAATAAATGCATCTGCACAACTTTTGTTTATACTGGAAGATTAATTTAATGATTGCAAATACATGCAATATAGCAAATTTATGACTTCTCAATAATAAAACATCGAATTAAGACAGATTAAGACAGATTAAGACAGATTAAGACAGATAAAATGAGATGTGTGTTAAATAAACACAGAAACTGGTGCCCAATGATGTGTGTGCTTTTTATCATGTTAGTGTTCTGAAATTTCTGAAGTTTCATCACATTTTGTAGCAAAACTAGTCTCATTGAATTTCTGGGAGTGCAGCAACACAGATTTTTTAAGAAGCGTTTTTTTTTCTAAAGTCAGAATTCTATTAAGTTGCGGTCTCTACCACGGCATTTACAGCTAGTTACTGTTTAATGTTCCTTTGTGCCACTCAACTATTTTCTCCATAAAAGCAGTTATTAAAATCATCAAGTCTTTTGTGCATGTGGTGATACAGTTCAAAACATAGCCTTGGAAGGCAGCAGTAGTTGGAAATAAATGAGGTGTAATTCCTGATGCTGTGAGATTAGTAAACAAGATTATAGACAACTGAAACAACAGAGAAAACTTAGGGAGGCAGAAAGTTACTGGAAGGAATTTTGGCTTAATTTCGCAGGCCTTTCTCACTAACTTTTAATACACTTTCAACTCCCGATTTTTAGTTCTCTCATTATGTGACTTTTTTCTAATATATAATGACTTTCAAGATAATTGTATTTTTGTTTCCTGGCATCTGGCTACAATGTGAAAAAGTAGGATTTTTTAATGGAAAGTCAGAACTTCAGTAATAGTCAAAGCTATTGATTTATGAGTTACCATCTAACAAGGATTTTTTTTCTCTTTGCAGTGTTGCCTCTGGAAGTACTGATGTACATTTTCCGATGGGTGGTTTCGAGTGACTTGGACCTAAGATCGTTAGAGCAATTATCTCTTGTTTGTCGAGGATTTTACATTTGTGCTAGGTATTGTGGATAAGTTATCTAGAGTGAAGCTTCTCTCTTCTCTAAGGAAGAAAATAAGAGCTTTTTTTCATTCAAGCATATGCAAACAGTGTGTAGAGGTGGATAATAAATCCATCGAGCAAATTGCCTGTGTTGGAAAGGTGGTGGGTTTTGGGGTTGTTTTGTTTTTTTTTTTTTTGCTTTTAGGCTGCTAAATCATACATGCTTTTTCTTCCCATGGCAATTTTCACGTTATGCTCCTCTCAGTGACATTTGGCTTTTGAATACACCACTAAATGGTATATTAGATAGATTAGTTCACTGTAGTAAAAAATATGGCTGAAAGTTGTACTTGTTTGAAAGTCAGAGTTGCAAGGTCTCCAAAATAATGTCTCTTGTGTTGTCATCGTTATATGGTCGTGCAGAGAAGTGCCAGGCTGCTGCAATGTCCTTCTGTACTTGGATGAAAATGGCATTGTGTTCTTTAATTTCACTAGGAGGAAGAAGTGGATTTCATACGCTCCAGGATTAAGTAAATTAGTCAATGATTTTAAATTATGACCTATTATTGTTCAAGAAAGTTCTTTCAGTTGCATCCAAACTAAATGCTGGAGTGCGTTACTGTCGTGGTTTGATATATAAAAGCTAAACAACGTTTGCAGGAAAGTTATGGGATTTTCTTTTTTCTCATTTTCACTAGAGATCCTGAAATCTGGCATCAAGTCTGTTTGAAAATATGGGGCAGGAGCTGCAATAAACTTGTTCCATATGCCTCTTGGAGGGAAATGTTTTTGGAAAGGCCTCGTGTTCGATTTGATGGTAAGGTGTACTTTTGGAAACAGTTTTTTATTACATGTAACCATGACAGAAGCAATCAGGTGGGTTTGATATTTATGACATTGTTGTTAGACCTAAACTGAGCGTGTTTGGGCTTTTGAATCGTAGAACATCTGTAAAGAGAAGGGAAGAATGCAAAGGCCAAAAATAAAATCTTTCATGTATTTAAATAACAAAAGTAAACTCAGAAGTTTTAGATGATTGTCTTTCTCATCTTAATTTATATATTTAATTTTTGTTTATATACTTTCATCTTCTGTTCCTGTAGGTGTATATATCAGCAAGACAAAATACATACGTCAAGGAGAACAATCTCTTGATGGTTTCTATAGAGCGTGGCACCAAGTGGAATATTACAGGTAGAACTGTAGTACAATCAGTGAGTGAAATGTTTCTCTCTCTTAAGTTCTTTAAGTCCAGACCTTGATGTCACAAACATTAATCATTCTGTAAAACTCAATGGAATGACTACAGAGTGTAAAGCTATGTATATTTTTTCAGAATAGGTCTTAAGAAATAGGATTGTGATAATCAGAGATGGGCTTAGAAACACATTTTGTCCTCAATTACACCATTTCATGTGGATAAAACTTAAAGAGTAACAACAGTAATACTTGTCCACAGATTTCTTTTTGCAAATCACTTCTGTTTTACATTTCTGTTATAATAATTGTTTTCAGCAAAGGGAAAACAAGTGATTGTACAAGGATTGTCTTTTGACTCATTTGTAACCAATTGTAAATAATCAAGAGACTGGGCTTTCTCAACTTGCCGCAAATACCTTGCCGTTTGTTTCCTCAGCCTATTTTCCTGCTGATCTTCATTGTGCTGTTCCCAGCATTTAATGTTTCGTTCTGCTGTCCCTTCTGAGACTGAAAACTGTTAACAGAAATCATTGAGTCTCATGGCTATTTCTGTAGTCTCACAAACAGCATGGTGTCTGAGCATTGCAAAAAGTGATCAAATCCCAGAACCTGAAAAAGTCAATATGACATTGTCCATTCTCTGCTGATACTGTAATTAAGATTTTTGTTGCATTTGTCTCAATCAATGCTAGGAATGGAGAAACTTACTTGAGATCAGTTTTGATTCCAGAGTAGCCTTCTTGCTTTGATTAGAGGTGACAAAACTCCTGAACTTCTGCCCTCTTTCATAACTCTTCATAACTTGATCTTTTAATTTGCAAAACTCTCTTGTGATTTCTGATTGCTTTTTTCTGTTATATTACATATATGAGGAAGTGTGTTTTCAAATCCTATTACCTGTTAAGTTCTATGTGGGAAACATCCTCTGATTCTAAAAAAACCCCCAACAACCCAACAGAAAAAGAATATGATTTCTAGGTCTGTATTGCGTAATTATATTTTTGCAGGTATTTGAGATTCTTTCCAGATGGTCAAGTTATGATGCTAACAACTCCTGAAGATCCTCAATCTATAGTTCCTCGCTTACGGACTAAAAATACAAGGTGATTGAAATAAAATATTTGGCTCTACAATTTTCATCTTGCTTCCACCTGGCAATTTCTATTTACTTTTGTCCCGGATTCTATATCCTGACTTAGGAAAACAAGAGTGAAAATACAGTGTTATTTATATTGTATTATAGATGTTTATAGTTCTCTTTTGAGGACTACAAAAAACGTTGGTCTTTATGCAAAGATATCTTTTATTTTAAGGTCCTGATATTGTAATTAGATTTCCTTTGTGGATGATGTGATTTTAACCTTTCAAAGGAAGTAGATGGAAGAATACACGCTAATAGCTTGGTGGTTTTAGAATCCTTTTAAAGGTACTATTTTGTTATTGACTGCCTTCTCACACTTCCTTGACTCTTTGAAGGAGAGTGAAGATTTTGCTGGGGTGTGACAAAATTATTGCATGATTTCTTTTTGATGTTAGCATGGACTTGTTAAAAACATAGAAGATCGTTTGCGACTTCAGAAGAGGTTTGAGCTGTTCACCAAAGTCTGAAAATAGTTAGCAGCAGGCCAGGGAGAACCGACTACTGTATCTTTACTGTCCTATCTGGAAAGATTAAAAGCAACCTTCTAAAATGTTTTCCGTGTTTTGTATCATCAGTGAGCCTGGTACTTTACTAAATGGAAATAAAAAATAGTTTCCTTGATTATGATGTGTAGTCAGTCATCTTTTCATTGTTGATATTTGTATTATAAGTACATCACTCTTTTGAGACAGAGGATATGTTAATGTCCTTGACGCTATCTTTCTTTTAACCTTCCAGAACGGATGCAATCTTGCTTGGCCATTATCGCCTTTCCCAGGAAACAGACAATCAAACCAAAGTATTTGCTGTCATAACGAAGAAAAAGGAAGAGGTAGGTAGCAAAATAGAAGAGGAAAAATAGCTTAAGGATGGGGCTTTTTAATACGTTTTTTCTCAGACTGAATATTTTAAGACTCCTGAAGATTTGCATTACACTAGAGAATTTAAAAATGAATTTTGTTTTCTAAACTGTTTTAAAATAAAATATAAGTAAGCATGGTGATTTTTCTTACCCTTTTTTTTTCCCCAAATCTGAAATACTCTCTTTATTAAGACAGATAAACATCTGGTTCACGTTTGAGCAGCGGTTCTCCCCCTTAGGCTTAATTGCTGTGTGCGGTGCTATTTGCTAACATTCTTAACAAACAGAGGAGAAGAATGAAGAGGTCATTTTCTGAGATACTCTGCAGTTATGTTCCACAACATTAAATAAAACCAGATAAGCAGTATTCATTAATAGAACTCTGAATGATTTGGTCAACTTATTTACATCACAAAATTTTCAGATTAACAAAGTGTCTGTCAAGAGAAACTTGTGAAGAGTTAGAAGTGTTACCCTACTTTACAGTGAGTTTGCATAGCTTGGGTGGTGCCCTCCATGCTTGTGTTACTTTCTGTGAAAACTTCTTCCATAATTAACATCTAAATTGATGTGTTCTCAAGGAATACCAGTACTTACTTTTAAGTGTGAGAGTTTAACAGTCTGTCCTCACAGTTACTTAGGCCTCAGGATAAGTAGCTGCCGAATGTGTTCTTTGTAGTTCATGAAATTTCTTTTCTCTCGTACAGAAACCAGTTGACTACCACAAATACAGGTATTTCCGCCGTGTTCCTGCACAAGAAACCGATCACAGTTTTCATGTAGGACTACAGTTGTGCTCCAGTGGGCGCCAGAGGTTCAACAAACTTGTCTGGATACATCATTCTTGTCACATAACTTACAGGTAAGTAAATGGGGAAGAAGATCCAAGAAGGACGCTTAACTGTAGACACACAGGTGACACTAATTTGTCCAGTACTAAGTACAGAAGATGTAAAGAGTGTGAGACTTTAAGAAAGTGTCCTGAAAACAGTAGCTGGTCCTGATTTGATAAATCATAGTGAACTTTTACTTAAAGAAATCCCACTTTTAGTAAGTTTCTATAATGGTGTGGAAAGTTTCCTAATAGTAGAATTGCAGTATTTTAGCCATTTAAAGGATTTATGCACAGTGTTTGAATGATTTCAGAACTGAATTAGGGTTGAACGACTTAGTGCAGTGCTAGGAAAGGGGTATGGTAAACATAGATTATCTTTAAGGTATGTTTCTTTTCCTCTGTGGATGTGCAAGCTGGAAATATGTGCACTCATCATGTGAGAACTGTACCGCTTACAAACTATACAATGCAGCAGTGCAAGATACGGGCATGTGACCAGCTGTTCTGGTCACTGACCGAGCGAGAGCCACGGCACTGTTCTTTCACCCAGCGCTCTAAATGACTGGCAAGTTGGCCATCCAGGTGCTTGATGTTGGCATTTAGGGTGGATTAAGGCTTTGTCTTCCAGGCTTCTTAATCTCTATATTCAGTGTTTTTGCAGGGATGTAGCTCAGCTATTGAGCTTCAAGTGTACAAAATCTAGAAAGTAAACTACTGGTGATTGGGAGCATCTGTAACTTCCATAAATAGAAAAATCACTTTTATAAAAACTAATATTTTCTTACCTAATTCATGAAGAAGTAACAGTATCACAGACATTCTTTTCAGCGTGAAGTTCCTATACTGCACAGGTTCTCCTGTACCTCTCAGTATGGTGGTGTGCTTTCAAAACTGGAACAAAGATGAGTGTAAAACACAGCTAGGAGGATGTATGCTTTTTGTCACTGATGCTCAGAAATTCTTGGATTTCTTCTTTTTCAACTCTTCTAAACATACGAGATTTACTGTCACTCTGTATTCTGAATTCAGGGTTCTAAGTGAAACAAAGGGGATTTTTTACTTCAATATTAATATGGTGACTTGAGTGACATCCTGCGCTGTTTCAAGTCTTGGAGCTAATGATAAGTATGGAAGGGGAAAGTGGTTTCTTTGATATTAAAATAGAAGCGTATTCTATATAGTGCGATTCGCCCGACATTCTGATGCTTCCAGAACGAGGCAGGGTGAAAGATGCTCGTGTTCCAGCTGTAGATTAGGGCACACACTAATGCAGTTTTGAGGGACTTAAACTGAATGCAGTTTTGAGGGACTTAAACAGCAACTCACATCTCATGTAACTTGTGCAATACTCTTTGCAGATCGACGGGCGAGACAGCTGTTACTACGTTCGACATTGACAAGATGTACACCCCTTTGTTCTTTGCACGAGTGAAGAGCTTTACTGCGTTTTCAGAAAAGCCGCTCTAAGAAACACCTTTTCCTCTCGCAACTCTTGCATGAATAAAAGGTTGTAGCTAATGTGCACTTAAGTTATAAATGTGTATATATTTGGAACATTTTAAAATTCTGGGGAATTTTTTGAAGGCAGTATGTTCTATTTGATTATGAATGGCTGGGGTTTTTGTTTTAGGGTCAAGCTTGCGAGCATTAAACACCTTTACTTCATGACAAGAATTTGATAACAAAAGTTTTGTTGTTTGTTTTGTGGGGTTTTTTTTAAACAGATTTTATAAATCAGTCTGCTTAAAATGTGAGTCTTCATCTGCCTGGACACTGGTTTGTCCAAAAGGAATTGTTATAGGAAAATCTCGCTGTCCATGAGACAGCGTGTGTGGTCTCTGGTGAAGGCTTGAGATGTGAAAGGGAGAAAGTTGTCTTACATCTGTTAAACTGTGTGACTTAAAAGAACTTCAAATAAATGTTTTCTTTAAATTAAACTTACTTTGTTTGCCTTTAAGATCTGGCATTTTGTCAACATCAACCTTAAGAAAAAACAGTCAAGGGCAAGCAAGCATAAAGTTTAACCGCAGAGGTGCGTCCCCACCAGTGCAGTGATGTCAGTTGGTCAGTGATGTCCTTTGCTCTTGGTAGTTCAGTGGAGCCTGCCTGCGCAGCAGGACGGGCGTGCAGGGGAGAGGGTTGTGGGTGGTGAGTTGTCCTCTCCTGCTGCAGGACAAGCTCGCAGGGCGCATGGCTCTGCTGGGGAGGTGTCCCAGCGCAGTGGTGAAACGCGCATTGGCCGGGCCTGGGTGTGCAGGTCAGCAGGGCTCACGTGGGCATGGTCGTGCTGTGTGGTAACCCTTCACCTAACCTTGCTGCAGGTGCTGTAAACCCCTTGAGCGTTTGTTGTGTACTAAGATCCCTTTTGAGACTGCTGTAGGTGTTCAGGTGCTGTGTGCTGCTAATCATGGAGTGTACCTCGAGGTTTGGTGCAGGCAGGGTACGCTGCTTCTCCCGCATGTGTCGCTTGGGGGTGTAGTGCGGACGCTGTAATGCCGCTTATTGTGTGTGTATCTTGGATTCTGAAAGAACTGAAGCTTTTTAGTGTAGTTTTTAAAAGCCGTTTTGCATAATTTACCTTTGAACATCTCATTTTGAAATACTGACCTGGACTTAAAGGCTAAAATGTGAAAGCTGTGGAAAGAACTATACTTGTTCCATAATTTATAAAGTGTATCTTTGCAAGGAACTATATGATGAAAAAAAAATACATCAATAAATCATGATTTTGAACATACAATCCCTTGCAATTTCTTATTTTGCCAAGAAATCATTATTTTCATACAGTTAAAGATTAGTTAGGAGTTAACCATGCATAAACCATGCTAGGGAAAATCGATAGATGGAATTAACCTCTTAATGACTTTTTATTATACTAATTACAGGTTATCTAAGAAAAGTAAAGAAGCTTTCAGGTACCTGAGTTCCAAATAAGGATGTGTATATCTGAAACTTTGTGCTTTTTCTATCTAGTCTAATAAGACTCTGCCTACAACCCTTCTTTGGCCTTAGACTGCAATTGCCCTGTTACTTCATACAACAGAACATTTAATAAGGAGCGTATTGCGTTCTCGTTGCTGAAGGGAAACTGATTGCTTAAGAATATCAGCCTTTTGTTTTGAATTACTGCCAAGTTTTTAAACAGGGAAAGATGTTAGTTACCTACACTTTTGTTGAAGGTGAAAGACAAAAAACTGATTCTGCCTGCTGAGAAACATCAAAAGTTTTTGTCACAAGAATCAGAAGATTGTACCAGTTGTTTGTTTAGGTATAATTTTGTCCAGTTGGATGTAATAGAATGGCCTTTCAATTCAAAGCTCTTTTCATACCAAGACTTACCTGCTTCTTCTGAGCTTTTGTTTTCTCTTACCTTGGCTGTGTGTTTGAAATACGCTCTGGGCGGCAAGGAAAAGCTGGCTAATGTCCTGTTGTAAATTGAGATGTTGAATCAGCAGAAGTCTCAGGCAATGATTATTTTAAGATTATATGAAATATTCCTTCACCAAGAAAATTACATGAGCCTTCTATCTGTGAGACTGAGCTGTTCCTCTGCATTTGGTGATATAAGAAAGTCAAGCTGGTTTTGACTTTTGAAATGGTTTATCAGCAGGTGCTATTTCTGTCTGTAACATGCAGCTACTAAAATAGTACTTGTTTCAGCAAAGAAATGGATAACTAGTTGCTCTTCCTTAATTATATCTAGTGATTTTCAGTAGTCCAGGACTTGGGATTGCTAGAGGCTCTATATTCTTATAATTTAGTTTTATTGTCCTTTTAATTACCATATAAAGACATTAGTTGGTATAATTAGTTTACTGCTGGCAAATTGCCCTTTACTAATTATATTAGTAACTTGAATAAAAGAATAAGGTACACAGCTATGCTTTTTCCCAAGAGTTTATTGTGTGGAGACCTTCTAGCAGCCTTCCAGTACCTAAAGGGGGCCTACAAGAAAGCTGGAGAGGGATTTTTTACAAGGGCATGTAGTGATAGGACAAGGGGCAGTGGCTTTAAACTGGAAGAGGGTAGATTTAGATTGTATCTAAAGAAGAAGTTCTTCACTGTGAGGGTGGTGAGGCACTGGAAGAGGTTGCCCAGAGAAATTGTGGCTGCCCCTGCCCCATCCCTGGAAGAGTTCAAGGCCAGGTTGGATGGGGTTTTAAGCAGCCTGGTCTTGTGAAAGGTGTCCCTGCCCATGGCAGGGATCTTTAAGGTCCTTTCTAACCCAAGCCATTCTGTGATTCTATGAGTTAAGACAAGTTCACATATAAAAATGAAAGGAGGGCTACAGGAGGTGACAGAAACATGGTTCTCAGAGTTGTGGATCGCTTTTATGCATTGAATTAAAAGACAGCAGAGTGGACAGTTTTGTGGAGAGAAGATGCTCAGATGATCAAATCTTATGCTGATTTGGCTCAGTCTAATTGGACCAGTTAAACCTTTGTATGTGTAATGCTGAGATGTAGGTGGGGGAGGAAGTAGAGATGGTGTGATTCGACGCTCTGAGCAGAGGACCAACAGCAGACGCTTTCCAACTGCTGAGTTCAGCTCCTGATTCACTCAGTAACTGTGAGCCAAGCTGATCAGAATTTCAAAAACACATAGTGTTTACACAAGGTTTTTTGTTTAAAGAAATAAAACAATAGAGTCCGTTTTGATTTTTTTTTTTTTAATCCAAGAAAATTCCCCTGGAATGTGTGCCAGTGTATTTGGAAACTCTTGTTGACATTAAAATGGCTGAACTACTGAGGTGCTGTTCTGCTTCGTCTTTTCTACTGTCTTGAGATAAGAAAAATATAAAAGCTTATCTACATTTGCAAAACAGTTTGAATTTCAGAAATTAATGTTGCATATGCTATTTGGTATTAATAAGACCTGTAGAGAAATCCAACTTCCATTTGGTAGTCACTCAGTCTGGATTAAAGTTTTGTCCTTTATGCTCAGACTAGCAGCTTTCTTAGTAAAATGACTTGCATAATTGTTTGCTTAAAAGAAACAGTTAGTGCTTTGCCTTACCTCTGTCTTGTCTAGAGGGTAGTTCCTGAGTCCTTAAAATGTTCTAGATATTGTTGGCTGAAACAAAGGGTTTGGAAGAGAAACCAGAGTCTGTTATTGAATGGAACTTTTGGGGATGTGTAAAAGTGGCATTCTCTCTTAGCTAAAACTGCTTTCAGCTCTGGTAGCGTAGCCCATTTGAAAGGGTCCAGATGCACCACGCTGACCTGTACCTATCATTTAAGGCAGTAAGAAACAGGTTTTAAAATTACAGTATAGTGTGATTTTATGGAAAACATAATCAGAGTATGAGTAGAAAAAAAAATCATGAAACATGACAGCTTCTGAAGACAATACTCCTGCATCTTTTAGGACTGACAGCCTTCCTACCTTGGCAGATGTGGGTATTTGGACATCTTTTGAAGATGTCAGTAGCACATTTATTAGTTTAGCCTCGGAATGCTGTATGAGAAATAGCTGGATATGATGCAGATCTAAGAAAAGTAAGACTAGTAAATCCTGCCAAATTAAATTAGTCTTTAATGTGGAAAGCCAAGATGAGTAGAGATTTTTTTCCACACAGTTTATTTCTGAATGAATGAATTTTCCCTTGAGAAGATGCGCACAAGCACTGTGACTCCTACATGTTTCCATGCTAAATTTAAACCCAACTAATTTCATTAGTTCTACTTCTAAAATGTTAAGAGGTTGCTGAAGTTGCTAAACCAGAAGTTCTATGTGGCTCAGTTTGCAAACTTTTTTTTTTTGCAAAGGAATTTGCTTGCTTGATTTCATTATTTTTTTTAATCCCCCCCAAAAGTGTCGCTGCCCCTGCAGGTTGTTGCAGCTTAGTAATAAGCAGGAGCTTTGGGATGCGGCTTCCTGATGTGTGTTTACTGGTACCAATGCACAATGTTGCTGTTCTGCCATTAGGTGCATGCTACAGTTTGAAGTTTTCTTTTGCACTTAATAAACTAAGGACATTTCTTGTTCCCTACAGCTAATGTAAAATTTGAGAACATTCCAGGAATAATAGAGAAAACGCAGCAGACAATAGTTTAGCATTACATTTAGCCTGTCAAGCGATCAGCTCCTTAGGTTCCTGCACTAGTAAGATGTCCACGATAACTCTATTGAATGGGAATAAACAGAAAGGCCAGTTCTTCAGAGGGATTTTAAGTGTCTGTGTGTCAGAGCGGAGCCTTCAGTCCTGACTTTGCTTCTCAGACTCCAGTAGGACAGCCTCCAGATGGGATCTGAAGGAGCCAATACGTGAAGTGGGATCATCCTTACGTGACAAAGGGTGATGTGATGTAAAGAAGTGCATCTTAACCCCTGCCTCTTGGAAAGCATATGACCCAAAGCAGTGGTCATCCTTTCAGTCCCTGCCCTGCTGTGAACCTTTCTGTTCAGGCTCCAGGTTTGGCTAGGGCAAGGTTGTTGGCCCTAGCCAGGGCCAGGCAGACATGCTTCTGGAGAGTTTTGGTCATCCTGTCCTGCAGTGTGTATAATTAATCTACTTATTGTAAACAGCTTTAATAAGGAAGACTGAATGTCTCCCCGGAAGCACTATAGAACTGGTAAACATGAATGCGAATGGAATACCTCAGCCAGAGGAGAGAGGTGAACCCGTGAGCTGAAAGCATGTTTACCTTCTACGTGGATCTCCCCCAGATGTTGATGTTGTATGGCCAGTTGTCTTCGGGAAGCAAAAAGGAGCAATCCTTTCTCATATTTTTAAGAAGATACTGCAGGGGTGTCTCACTGCAAGGGGAGTTCAGGAAGCTCCTTCCTACACTGTTAAGAAATCAGGTTTAGCTCTAGTACTTCACACTTCAGTGTTCATTAACCTGGGTTGGCCAATTAAGATATGTTTATAATCATAGAATCACAGAATGGTTTGGGTTGAAAGGGACCTCAAAGATCATCTAGTTCCAACCCCCCTGCCATGGGGAGGGAAACCCTCCACTACACCAGGTTGCCCAAAGCCTCATCCACCCTGGCCTTGAATGCTTCCAGGGATGGGGCATCTACAACTTCTCTGGGAAACCTGTTCCAGTGCCTCACCACCCTCTGAGTGAAAAATTTCTTCCTTATATCTAATCGAAATCTCCCCTCTTTCAATTTAAAGCCATTGCCCTTTGTCTTATCACTACATACCCTTGTAAAAAGTCCCCCTCCAGCTTTCCTGTAGGCCCCCTTTAGGTACTGGAAAGCTGCAATAAGATCACCCTGGAGCCTTCTCTTCTCCAGGCTGAACAGCCCCAACTCTCTCAGCCTGTCTTCATAGCAGAGGTGTTCCAGCCCTTGGATCATCTTCGTGGCCCTCCTCTGGACCCGCTCCAGCAGGTCCATGTCCTTCTTGTGTTGGGGACTCCAGAGCTGAACGCAGTATTCCAGGTGGGGTCTCACGAGAGCAGAGTAGAGGGTCAGAATCACCTCCCTCGACCTGCTGGGCACGCTTCTTTTGATGCAGCCAGGATATGGTTGGCTTTCTGGGCCACTGCCAGTGCACATTGCTGGCTCGTGTTGAGCGTCTCATCGACCTGCACTCCCAAGTCCTTTTCCTCAGGGCCGCTCTCAATCCATTCTCCTCCCATTCTGTACTTGTGCTTGGGATTGCCCTGGCCCACGTGCAGGACCTTGCATTTGGCCTTGTTGAACTTCATGAGGTTCTCACAGAGAATAATATCAGCTCCCAGTTGCACACTTGAAGAAGAAAAGAAAGTTCAAAATGCTGGTTCTTTTCCTCCTCTTTTCCCTAAAGCCCAGTGTCCTTGTCTCCTGACTTGAACTGTGGTCACACGAACGGCTGACTGCTTTTAAGAGAACTGGGGGAGCAGACACCTCAGTGCTGGTGGGGAATGAGATTCAGTGGCTTACTGTGGAGGCACGAATCTGTTCATATTATAGAGGAAATTTGATAAACATGTATGAAAGTAGTAATCAGTTACAATCAGTTTTTGTTAAGAGTGTACGTATCAGGGGTTTTAGGGTTTTTTCCTGGCTGATCTATCCTAATGGCTGTGGCATCTTCTCCAAGAGCAGCAATTCTGGAGATCAAAACGTAGACAGAGCTTAATCTTTTCACCACTGTATCTGACATGAAGTGCGGAGTGAAAATGCTCAGTCCCGGGCTGCCTGACATCTGCACCAGCGCCCGCGGAGCTGGCTCTGTGCCTGCTGGGGATCGCTGCCCTGTGCTCGGTAACCCGCTTGTACGGAAAGGGCCAGCTGCACTCGAAGCTGCTTAGCAGAAACTGTATTTAAGGAAAATGGAATTGCTCTTCTTCCGGCACAGCCACGTCGTTCCCTGTGCAGATTAATATAGAGATGGGAATCGTCAATCTGATTGCTCCTCAGAAGGTTTTCCATTTTCTCTCTTTTTCTAAACAATGTTAACTCACAACTAGTTTCAGCCGAATCCTTCTTCTGACACCTCACTGATTTTATGGGGCAAGTCGGGGGATACCCAAGGAAAAGATTGTTCCTATTATGCAACCTTCAAGAAGACTTTTGAAATTCAGAGTACTTTCGACAACTTCTGTACTTTGATTTCAGTAAAAATCAGTGAAAAAGTCTTTAATTTGTTTTGGATAATGTGACATCTGCCTTAAATGACAAACGTGAATATAGTGAGTTTGTTCAGTGCTGCCTGGAAATTTGATCACATGGAGAAAAAAATATTAAGTACCCTTAAACTCACCTTGAGTACACATATTAGTAATTGACAGTGTCTAGACAGATGGTGATCTGGAAAGTAAAGTCTGGGAAAAATAAACTTGCAGATATTAAAGTCAGCTGCATTTCCCAGAGGTAGTAAAGTGGGAAGATTGAGGGGGGTTAACTTTCATAGCAGCCGACAAAACAGTTGCCAGCGTTTTTATTTGGAACCTGCTCCCTCTTTAAGAAGTGTATCTTTTTAAACATTTCACATAAAAAAACCACCGAAGTCTGAAGAACCTGAAAAACGACCACAAAAAGTAATCTGATGATAAGATGAATATTTGTTTGGGTATGTGCAACGCAGTGAGTCGAGTTTTTCTTCTTTCCTTTTGAAGGACTCTAAATTAGTGTGTTTTATGAGAGTGAAATCATGCAGTGTGTCATCAGTGTGTGGTTACTGTTGTTCACGGGAATAAAAAAAGGAACGATGTTGCTCACTGTTGATCAACTCGTGATCTCTGAGCTTCAGCACAGCAGCATTCCTGATCATCTGACACTAAAACTACGTCTGTTCTGCTTCTCATCAGGCCTGGAAGATGGTTTGCTGTAGAACGATTGTAATCTAAACAAAGTTTGAACTTACGGCATATGAACAGGGAAAAAATTACTGTTACCCTAGTTTTACAGTCAAGCTTGAGTTAAGGCTTTCTGAAAGATCTAAGAGAACTAGTCGCTGTGCTCTCCTTCAATTTAGTGCTCTCTTCCCTGCTGGACTACTTCAGGAGTAATAAAGTATAGAGATATTAGAGTGATAAAGGGTTGAAAATGTGGATATGAGTAGGAATCTGCAAGTTTTTCAAGAGCCCTTGTGTTTTAGAAATGTGCAGAGGATGCCTGCTGGTTTGGGCAGTGTCCACATGTCTAAATGCAGGGTGGGCTGAAGCATGATGGTGCAAACTGTGTCTTTCTACACTGCTTGCCCTGGGGATGGAGCAGCAGTGCAGCTGTGGGGACAGCCCACAGCGGTGGGGCTCAGCCTCTTGCCGCGTAAGAGTCCGGGCTGTTCTCGAGAGGACACTGGCTGATCCATCTCCCTGGCACTGGCTATATGCCTTTGTCATGAGGCATTTGGGGTTAATGATGGAGAGCCTGGCCAGGCAATCCCAACTCTAGCTATGCCAAAGCACCTACATTTCACATAGAAGTGATCTTGGCCTGCATGAAGATGTGTGTGAACTTCAGCTTTCTCTCATTTTGCTCTCAAGCTTTCCAGAAGCCCGGGCCTGGGGACAGTCTTGATTCCTTGAGCGGGCAAGAGCCAGACAGAGAAAAAGACTTTTGTTTCTGAATTGAAGGAAGAGCTATTTCGTGGTTACACAGCTAGAGCTGATCATGTGTAGGAGCAGTGAGCTTGGTGGAAGCAGTTCCAAGTTCCCACAAGCCTATGCCTACTAAATAAGCGTAGCCAGCCTGCACGGTTAGGAGAAGGTGAAACTGGACTTCTGCTCCCTTCCTGTAAGTCTGCATTTATCAACAGGACTAGGATGGGATAACAGCTGGTAAAGTTATAGTCATCATGAGATGAAGAGACTATTCTGATGAAGGCAAGACCACATTATATAGTTTACTTGGATAATCACAACCACCTGCAGCAGCAAATGCACCTGTGCTGCCCTCACCCTCCAGCGAACTGGCATCAAAGCCTGCCTGGACTCTGGCTGCCTTCAGGTCAATTTTTAGCCAGTTCCTGATAAAATGAAGTATTACGCAGTCATCTCGTCAGCCTGACAGTTTCCACCCATGACTTTCGAACCTGATAACCAGTTTTCAAATAAATTTGATGGAGGGACCAAAGATTCAATAATACCAAATTCCAATGGATATGATGAAAGTAGGTGATGGGTGGAAAGAGACACTGCTAGTATCTCCATGGAGAGAAAGCCTGCCGTATGATGTCTATTTGCAGTTTTTGTATCATCACAAATGATCTTTATAGTACTTTAGTAGTTTTTTTATGCTATTCCATTATTAGACCCCAAAGAATTCATGAGGGAGAGTGGCAGAGGAAGCCAAGCCCCAGCTTCACAAGTTCTGACATGGTTTTAATCAAGTAGTTAGAAGTTCTGAACAAGTTTTTTTTAAGTGAAACTAACCTCCAAGAGTAAGAGTGGAAAAACATAAATCCACTCTGCAACGACAGGAGGGAGGGAGGAGGCTGCCTGGAGTTCAGGACACGATATTCTCAAGATGGAGGAGTGATCAGGCTTGAGGGACAGTAGCCATGCACTGCCTGACGGGGTGTGGGTGGCCAAGAAAAACCCACCAACAGTGTTAAAAGGTTCTACTCAGAAAAACTTTAAGCTTCTTGCTGCATAATGAGGTTTTCTTGTCTTCCTGGAATAGGGCTTCCGAGAGACCAACCATTTAAAAATACTGAAGCACTCCCTTGGCACCTGGGAGGGACCTTTTGAGAAAGCATTAGTTTTACAGGAAAGAGCAAATCACACGCTTTATCACGGGGTCGGGTGAGAGCAGGGAACGCAGGAGGACAACCCGACAGAGAGGCCGAGTGCTCTCTGTTGACAGCAAGATGCTTCATCTCCGCTGTATGGAGAGTCTGCAGCATCACCATGCAGCCAGGGCCACCACAGCCCAGCTGCTGCGTGCCATGGAGCAGCGCTCGCTCTCTCCTGCAGCCAGGGCTGGCAGCTGGCGCTGTGGGTGCTGGAGCTCACAGCCACACTGCGGGAAGGACACAAGACAGGTTTTTGAGCAGGCTTCTTGTGCAAATCATCGTTATGGAGAATAGTTTCTTCCGGCTGAAGGTAACCTTTCTTCCTTACATTCGGCAGTGCTGCTGTGTGTAAAGGAGTTGACAGCGAACTTAGTAATTTAACAACATCAGGTAATTTAACAAAGCTCCTCCACTCCCGAAAGCAGGGCTCCACAAGGCACTGGGAGGGAGCAGGGTTAAGCTGTATATCAGGTGGTATCCTTAAAGGAGCATTTTCTGGAAGTTCATGAGAGGAGGATGGTGCGTGGCAAGAGTTTTAGTAACATTGCAATGAAGTACTCGGTGAGTGCCTTGTCCCAGTGCCTCAGTTAAGTTAAAGCTTGTCAGGTCACACTAGAACCACTGTTAAATTAGCTGTACAACTATTATTAACTAATGGGCTATAAAATAAAAATAAAACCAGAACATACCTCACTTGAACTGGAAGGAAAAGCCTCCCTCTGCCTATTCCTAGTGTGGTTTTGTCCTATTGGCCAAGAGGAGGAGAGGAAAGCAGTTCCCAGCAGCCTGATACCCTGCTGGATGATGCTCTTCAGGTGAGCTTCATGTGTTCCATCTACTGCTCCCCGTAATTTCGGTGGCACGATGGCAATCTGCGCAGGTGATCCTGCGCTCTGCCACAAATCCCCCATCGGCAGGGAGCAGCCACACCTGCTGCGCTGGCTGAGGCTTTCCTCTGGGTCACTGCTTCGAAGCACCAAGCACCCTGTGGCAAAGGGACCCCCCCAGCCCACCCCAGGGCTGCACGAGTGGAAGAGGAAAAGCAAGAAGCAGCTCCCCAATGCAGACAGCATCCTCCTGCCCAGACGGGGCTGGTGCTTTCCCTAACCCATCTGTACAGAGAGAACCACTCCTCTCCCCACTGAAATGTAGTGCTGCTTTTGCTGTCAGCTTGGAGGGCACTGCCTCCAAGGATCCTGCTCTGCCCAGGGCCTTTGCTGGCTGGACTGAAGATCATGGTTTCCTCCTGTCTTTGCTGTGACTTCAGCAGAGGAAATCTAGATGTTTGGCAAACAGGCTTTCATGAAATCCAATGTTTACTCTTATCCACAGACTTTAGTTTGGTCACAGCTGTTCTCGTGGCAGCAATAAGTCATTGCTGTGGGTGTCTGAGCACCATCCAGTCTAAGGCTGGGATGCCACCACTCAGCTTGCCTTGCCACCCCTGGTCCCACAGGTGCCATGGGAGAGGCTGCGGACATAGGGAGGGCAGCATGTCATTGCCCCTCCACTCCTCACCTGGTGTTTAGGGCAGGAGAAGACCTCACCAGCCAGTCCTTTCTGTGTCCTGGCTTGGACACTCTGCTTGGGGCAAAGAAGTGAGGGAGCTGATCCTGCCACAGGTGTTTGCTGTCTCCTCTATAAGCAAAAAGAAGCTGGATGAGCAGTTGCCGTATGGCTTTGGCCTTTGCTTGACAGTTTCCACCAGGAACAGAAAGCAATGAGCAAAGAGGATGCTCTCGTGCTGTGGTTTGTATTATTTACGATTACCTGTCTTTAGAAGAGCAAATAGATTGGGCAACCCTTGGTAACAGAAGACTTGAACCACGTCACTGATGATACAATTGCCAGTGAAGTGAAGTTTGAATCTTGACATAACTGGTTTTGAGAAATGAAAAACACTCATCTGAGACAAGCCCTCCGAGGCAGTTCTGCTTCCTCAGTTACTAACTGGAAACAGAGGAATGAGCTCAGAGTGAAAAGCTGGCCAAAGACCTTCCTGGCTTGTCCTGTCCTCTGAAGAGACTATCTGTGCCTCAGGAACTACTTACCATCCAGGAGATCATCTCATGTTGCTCACAGAAATCAAGTAATCTGACAAGGAGAGCGAAGGATGCTTGTGGCATTCAGATTGCTGATGCTGCTGTCTGCAGAGCCACAAAGGCCGTGTACTGCTGCCCCAGGGTGTTCCTAGTATGTCAGGACTGGGTCATCCGGATGACTTTCCAGATGTACCATACAGTATGCAGCTAATTCAAGCAAAAGCATCTAAAGGCTGTAATTGTCTGGTATGAGAAGAGCTATGGCTGATCCTAAATGTTCCCAGAATCTCAGAACAGCTGAGGTTTCAGTCCACCGCGCTGTCCACTGAGCAAGCCTATACTTCATCAGCTTGTCTGTGAGGATGTTATGGAAGACAGTGCTGAAAGCCTGGCTAAAATCAGTATAAAAAACATCCACTGCTCTCCCCTCATCCACCAAGCCACTCATTGTAGAAGGCTATCAGGTTGGCTAAGCAAAATTTCCCCTTCATAAATCCATGCTGACTACTCCCGATCAGTTTTTAGTCCTCCACATGTCTGCAAACAGATACGAAGAGGATTTGTTCCATCACGTTTACAGATTTTGAGTTGGAGCTGGCTGACTTGTAGTTCCTCAGATCTTACTTCTTGTTCTCCTTGAAAACAGGAATGACGTTCTTTCTTCCAGTCTTCAGGAAACTCTCCCAGTCACTGTGGCCTTTCAAAGCTTATTGAGAGTGGCCTCACAGTGACACCTGCCAGCTCCCTCGGTGCTCATGGGTGCATCCCATCAGGGCCCATGGACTTACATATGCTGGGTTTGTTTAAGTGCTCCCTAACCTGGTTCTCCTGCATTGATGGTTAAGTCCTCCTTGCTCCAAGAGGTGAGCAATGTTGGTGAAGTTTACCTTGTGAAAGACAAAACCCCCATAGTGCCAGAGGACTGCAGCAGCTCAGGGAGAAAGGGGCACTGTATTGGATCAGGGCCAGTCCGCATAGTTTGCACAAGGGCCAGGTCCAAACTGCTTAGGGTGTTCAGATGTGCACCGTTAGTATCCTGTTCACGCTCTGCTTTGATTACTGATTGCGTCTATTTTTACTCTGACACCAGCAGACTTCCTTCATTTTTTCTCCTTAAATAAACTGCACCACCTTCCCATCCTCCTCAGCCTCCCCTGGGTCCCCATGCCAGTCGCTATCTTGCCATGTAAAGCCTTGTTCTTGGCACAGGCAGGCCATATCCCTGCTGAGATCCACCACAGGGGCCACTTCGACGTTTTGTTTGCAATAAAGTAAAACACATTAGATGGTTCCATTCTAACTCCTTGACCATAATTACTTAAAAAGCCCCAAATGACTACATTGAGGGGAAGCAGAGCAAAACGTCCAGGAATACCAGATGCACCGATTAGTAAACCTCCCAAAGGCTACAAGGAAAGAAACTTTATACGATAACTTAGAGCGTATCCCTTAAAGCTTCCTCAGCTGGAGTACTTTCTACTGCCAGCGGTTTGACACACTTGTTTCTTTTGAATACATAAAGAATGCATTTAGGAGCATATTTTACAAAATAGTCCGTAACCTTGCAGTTTATATAAAATAGTTCATAACCTCGGTCTGCCAAAGGGCAGGGGCTTTGTACAAGTGGGTCAAACGAAAATATCTGGTTGTGCTCAGTCTGACCTGTAGTTCTTCTCACATGCAAAGGTAGAGGCCCCAGTGAGAGGAAGGACAGAAGAAATAGAGCAGGGCATCTGCCCAGGGCTGGAGAGATGTTGGTCAGATCCCTGTTCTGCCTTCTCATCTCCCTATCGATATGGCTGATACAGAAGCATTTCCCTTTCTCACAATGATATTCTGAGGATAAATACACTAAAAGACGAAGTTGTTCAGCTGCTGCCTTGTATTATTAAGATTGCTCCTTCTGATTATATGCCTAGATTTCATCTTCGAGTGCTGCATGAGTCAAAAAAACCCAAACCAAACCATAAAAGCTGTGTTTCTGTAAGATACAGTCTGGCTACAAGCATCACTCGGAGCAACATTGCTGTGGTGTCTCTAATGGCCTCAGAAAATCCCTTATATAAAAAAATATTTGCTTGGAGCAGGCACAGGGATACTGCCAAAGAATCCTGGCCTTAAATATTGAGGCCAATGCTTTCAGAGCTAAGACACTAGGAAAGCAGTGAGTGTAGACCATCCATGCCATGTAGGGATATTTGTGTAAGCTTTGGCAGTCGTTACAGCCATCTGAAACACCGATAAGCACAAACAAAACATTTTGCCTGTGTAATCATCCGCATACTGACCTCCTTGCCTCCCTGCTGCCTTCCTAGTGTTCTACTGTAGCTCTGCATTGCTGAAAACCATTTTATGCGGCAGAGAATAAGGTTACAGTTATCCGTGGGTGGATCCGCACCTATATTGTGAAAAAAATTGGTGTGTCCTCATGAAGCTACCCTGAATAACCTCAGTGCTAATGTTTTCTTCAAATTGCAGAGAAATATGCATCTGGTGCCATCTTTCACCTCTGGTTCTTGTCACTGCCCAGTTGGGCGCAATACACCAGAGCTGGTTAAAAGAGGCTTAAAGCAGCGATGTATGTACGTTTTCTTTTCACATATCTCAAATCTGTTGCAAGAAGACATTTTCACGAAGGTCGGAGCTGGGATTGGTATCTTCAAATTTTGAGCCAAATGGATATAAATTTGGTGCTTCTTGACCCAACATGCTGATTGTACCAAAAGCGCAGAGGGTAGCTGCCAGCACAGAAGTCAGTGCGAGAACATGGAAAGGTCAAACTGACCCTGGCAGCTTGTAAATCTGGAAAGCCTTTCTGCGTTTAGCCTTAGAAAAATCATCAAGTCTTAGTTTCCTCCTTTTTAAAAAGGAATAACCTGTCCTCCTCGAGCCTGAAACGTGTTCCTCTCAGAAACATACTGGGTGCAACGAATGCTGCATGAATGGGGGCTGAGGGTCCCCCCAGACTGCGGGATAGTCCCGGGTGCACAGAATTATGAGCACGGGAGATGCAAGAAGGCGCGGCCCTGCTATGGCAGGTAGCTGCTAAGTGGAGCTGTGCTCACAGGAATAGGTTTCATTTTGAAAACCTTTTGGTTTCATTTTGGAAACCTTTTGGTTCAGACAGAAAGGCAAACCAACAAAAAGCTTCCCACTTCTCAGGTAGGAAGACAAGTTTGGTAGTAATTGTCTTTTAGGGAAGTTTGGTAGTAACAGCCCTTTAGGAAGCCTGTGAAACTCAGGAACTGGAAACTACCTATTTTGAAGGACTTGAAGAAATGGTTGATCTGCAGGAAAGCAAATCAGACATCAGGAAAAAAGATGCTGATAGTTGGGATTGGGATGGTGAAGTTGTGGGACAGGTTATAGGATCAGTTATCAAATCCCCTTTGCTGGAAATTTTTAAAAACAGAGGAAGGGATTGGTGAATGTAAAGGGAACTGATGGTAATTTGGTGCGGGAAAAATGTCTGAGGAGCCTCTCAACCACACGTCTGTGTGATACCATTGCTGAAAGGCAATGCTGGCAGCAGGAGAGGTAAGGAACTCAGAGGAGAGGCGAGATGAGACAGAACAGGATGGTGACGGGCATGTTCCATGCTCTGCGCAGTCCGTTGCTGGTGTGACCGGTTTGGCAGTGTCAGAAGAATCTCAGCTATGGGACACAAAGCCCCAGGGGACGTGTCTGTCCCTCATCCTGCAGCTCACCTCCTGAAGCACAAGTGCTTATGGCTCCTATTGATTTCTCTTTTTCTGTCTTTATGGTGGAGGTTGTTATTACTCTTGATCGAAGTTACCTTGTCCCAGTTACTGATATGAAGAATCATCATAAATCATACAAAATTTGGTATTAGTGTGGGAGTAACTCAGGGACTAAACAAAAGTTTGATGATCTGACCTTCACATACAACAGCTGACTGCCATTTTGTGATCTACATTTAGATTTTTTCCACATAAACCAAATCACTACGCATCCTCTGTTTCACAAATTGCAATAAACATTTTGAAACACTCTATAATATAATTTGGTCTTGTCTCGTAAATGTCTCTGAACTCCACCCTTCAGAATGAGAGTGGTTTCCCTAGTAACTAATATATTCCAAAAAAGACAAAAACAAGCGGGAAAAAAAAAAAAAGACGAATGACAAGAACTGAACCTGTTTGTTGCACACAAGATACACCACAGTCTGGGTACTGTGAACTTTTTATTGCCACTTGTTTTGTAATACTGTCCTCCCAGACTCATCCCAATAAAAGGTTTATTTCACCTCGAACTGCCAGGGCATGGCTTGCTCCATAGGTAGGGCATGGCACAGTTAGGACCGCTAGCTGGGCAGCCCGTGGAGCTGAGACTGTGTACCTTCGTGATGGTTAAAGGAACCAGTCATGAAATGTGGCTCCAGACATGACATCCCTCAGCTCTTCCTTGCAGAGCTGACAGAATGGATGTGAGTCAGTGCCTCTCTCTGCAGAGTGAGGTCTGGTGCCCCTTGAAACCTGGTCCAGAGAGCAGCAGAGGTTGGTTATTCAGGAAAGTCATGCAGATGGGAATTACAGGAAAAGATAAAGAATCGTTTGCCAAAGGTCTCTCAGCTGACCACTAAATTCAGACAAGAAAATTCATAATTGACACTCTACTTTTTTAAACTAATGTAGGGAACTGATAGCTCCTGCTGAAATACAGCTTACGGAAGTGGGCAGAAAAGGGGGTGACATATGGAAAGGATGCTGAAGGATTCATTACAGTCTGCAATGAAAGAAATGAAAAGTGGCTGGAAAAAGCGGCAAGACACCTTGAATATATGCATGTATGAAACTGGGTTCAGCCCTGCAAAAAAGGATTTGGGGATACTGGTGGATAAAAAATTGGACATAAGCTGGCAGTGCGCATTTGAAGCCCAAAAAGTCGATTGAATCCTGGGCTGCATCAAAAGAAGGATGGCCAGCAGGTTGAGGGAGGTGATTCTTTCCTCTACTCTGCTCGTGAGACCTCACCTGGAATACTGCGTTCAGCTCTGGGACCTCAACACAAGAAGGACATGGACCTGTTGGAGTGAGTCCAGAGGAGGGCCACAAAGATGATCTGAGGACTGGAGCAGCTCTGCTATGAAGACAGGCTGAGAGAGCTGGGATTGTTCAGCCTGGAGAAGAGAAGGCTCCAGGGTGATCTTATAGCAGCCTTACAGTAACTAAAGGGGGCCTACAGGAAAGCTGGAGAGGGACTTTTCACACAGTCAAGTAGTGAAAGGACAAGGGGAAATGGCTTTAAACTGAGAAAGGGTAGATTTAGATTAGAGGTAAGGAAGAAATTCTTCACTGTGAGAGTGGCAAAGCACTAAAACAGGTTGCCCAGAGAAATTGTGGCTGCCTCATCCCTGGAAGTGTTCAAGGCCAGGTTGGATGGGGCTTTGAGCAACCTGGTGTAGTGGAAGGTGTCCCTGTCCATGGCAGGAGGGTTGGATTAAATGATCTTTGAAGGTCCCCTCCAACCCAAACCATTCTGTGATGATTCTATGCAATACATTCACAGGGCTGGTGCAGTGGAGGGACTTAGATAACTGCCAGAAGAAGCTGGAAGAGTGCAGAGGATCGCATGCAACAGCTGTGGTCCTTGAGGTCATCCATCTGCACCTTCTGCAGTCTCACAGGCTTGAACAAAATGAGTATCCAGGGGGATTGAAATGCTACCAAACCATAACGGCAGTGAGGCAGCCCGTACGAAGGGGTGATACTTTTTAGTGACACTTTTTATTAGATCAATAAAATAGTGAGGGGAAAAATAACAGTTAAAAAAGAAGACAGAACAGAGACAAGTCTTCAGACATGAAAGCTCTTCCTCAGGCCTGTGAGAGGAGCTAAAGAGGGAGTTGGTATGGTAGCACTTTTGCATCCACACTGCAACAGGGATGGAAGATTAGGCCTGTTGCCAGAGGTGGAGGGAGAGAGGACACTTAAACTCAGTCATCGTAATGGGTACAGGTTAAAATACATATTGTCGTTGCAGTAGTTGAGACCCGTACAGCGCCTTCCCTCGCCCCCGTCTCCTTCGCTTCTCCTCGGCGGTGCTGAGAGCTGGTGGTGGTGGTGTGCCCCGTTCACCATGGGCCAGGGGCCTCCCTGAGGGGCTGGGTAGGGCGGCGGGAGGAGGCAGATGCCGCTGTAGGCTGGTGGGGATTTCCCCTCACAGGATTCACCCCTCCTGAAGGGGCCATGGCCGCCCTTTGTCACAGGCAGGACGTGCTGGTTGCTGGGGTGGGCGCAGTGCCCGGGGGAAGGGGCTGCACAGGGTGGGTCAGCTGCAGGGATGGCAGGGCTGCTGCAAGGCCTCCTGGCGCTGGGGGTCCTTCCCAGGGCTGGGCTCCTGCTCCAGGTCAGCACTTCTCTGGAGCCTCCGTGCTCCCCAGCTGCCCTTGGGTATGGCGGCTGCCCAGAGCAGCTGCCCAGTGTCGGCTCCTGCGAGTTTTTGCTTAAATGTCCCCCAAAATTAGCAGGAAGCATGTAAGTGTCCGGCTTGGAAAGAAGCAAAGGCAAAGCCTCTCGTGTCGGCATTGCACCTGTCAGAGACTTGGGAAAGCAAGGCATGGGTTAGTAAAACAAGGAGTAGCCTAGCAGCACGATATAAAAAATGTCCTGGATGAGACCCTCACGAATGCAGGTAACAAAGCAGAAGCCATAGCTGAGCCTCTGCTTAGAGTAGTGCCAGTGGGCTTTGGTGGCAAACCACAACAGGGCTCCCAGATCACGAGCGTGGGTTTGGTTCACCAGTTTTTGCCCCAATTCTGTTCACACTGAAATAATTGTTAGATCTTGCATTCACAGCTCTTGGGATTTACTGCCAGGATATACTGAAGAAGCACCTGAAAATGAATCTATTCTAAACCATTTGACACCAGAGAATTTATTTTTTTCCTATGAAGTCTGGAAAAACTAAGTAAGATTTTTTTAAGCAATTGTTGTGAAGTGATGTTTTCACTCCCGTAATACAATGCTTCAGCTTTTCAAGAATCTTTGCTTTTATTTTTACCTGATATTTTTTCCCTATCTTTACTTTTTTTTTCTCCACAAACAGAAATTTCATTCAGGGAGGGAGCAGCACACTAGAATTATTCTGCTGGGTCTTCTGTCCTGGATATTTCACAACTCCTTTAATTGCCCTAATTACTGGATTATAATTTTGCAAACTTCAATTCCTTTCAGAACACTCATTCTGTGCTATCGTTTCTGATGAGTGCTTACAGATCTCTCTTCTTTGTAATTCTGCTTTTACATCCATTTAATTATAGTGATTTTCTGACTTGCTGACTGCCAGAGTCACAAAGCTCCTTTCAGCTGTTCGCCACTCACCATGAGGAGAAATTCCAATAACCTGATGTAGGACCCAGCCCACCTTCAGCTAAAGACTGCTGACACCATAGAGAAAACATCCTGTTTATCACTTGCTCTATATTGGGCTCATACATTTTTCTGAAGTTCTCCTCCCTGATCCTGTGAGCACATTAAAATTGAATCTTTTAAAAGGACTTTTGGCAGATTCAGCAACAGAAACTCTGGGTTTCAAATCAGACGCCTGAGTTTGTTGTATCATAACCAGCCATGGCAAGAACAAGAATAGGATGGGTTATTCCAAAGGAAAAAACTGCCTGAGGGTCATGAACTGGTAAGCCAACTAAGGGTAAATGGTATCACTCTGAACTGCACAGAGTCAGAGCAGCTGAAGAATGGACTGTACTGTTAAATATTTATAACATCTTTAGCCTGATCCTGCACCCACACAATTCCAAGTGAAAACACCAGGAAGAGGTTGTAGGAAAGGAAAGACGAAGACATGTCTAGAGGGACCTTGACCTACACCAGTAGGCTCAGATATAAAAGAAACAAAGCCATACGGCTCAGCAACATTTCCTAGGTGAGGAGTGTTTTGGCGTTCATGGGGACAGAATTAAACCAGCGATATGAAAATCCTTGTTTCTGTATTTGCTGGAGATTTACATAGTGGTTCAGATGTTTTTTCTCATGCTCATGTTCCCAGGTGCTTGTGTCAAGAGGCCACTGTCAGTCTGTCCTGTGCTTTCCAACTGTCCCATTGCAAGTCAGTGTGTCTCCACAAGAGTCACTCCCGAGCTCTGTTTTTTAATGTCCTCCTGAATATTTCCAGTAGAAATAGCTGCAGCTCCTAAATTCTTACCGTATTCAAATGGGTTTAACTTCCTCTGTTCACTTTTTGGGCTCCTGGATCTGCTTGCTTCCCCATGATGTCTGTTTAAGAAGTCTGTCACCACGCAGAACAATTATCCCTTTTGTCCATAGTTTAAGGGGCACTGATTACTGCCCGGAACATCAGGCTGGGGAGGATGCACCATCTCCAGCAGATAAAAAGACAACCTGCATGTGAAGACTGGTGGTGTACACGTGCGTGTAACACAGCCTTTGCAAGGAAGGTCACTGGAGACAGCCTCACTGCTCTACTCAGTTCCCTCCATGAGGCATGGAGCATCCCACAGGATCTCTGTAGATGCTCTATTTCACAAGTGTTTCCACATCCAGCAGAGCTGATGTTTTAACATCAGTGCTTCTATAAGTCCTTTAAAACACTCCTCAGCCTTCAAACCCCTCCTGGGGACCCAGGGAGCAAGTGGGGCACACCAGGCAGAGCTGATGCACTTTCTCCTTATCAACCCTGGCAAAACCAAGGGAAGATGCACACCTCCTCCATGTCAGTGGAGGACCTTGGTACACATGTCAATGTCAAGAAAACACGACCTCCCACTGTCTCTCCAAGGGTGGATCAATGCCTCCTACACTGAGGGTGCCCTCACAGCCCATGAGGGTCTGCAGGTGGCCAAATCCTGCTTGGGGACAGCAGTCCTGCAGGAGATCATCTTTCTCCCTGATGGACATTAAGTCTCTGACTAAAATGACGTGATCCAGGCCTGCTACTGAAGTAACTGGATTTTCTTAAATAAAGTTTGGAGGACTAGAGGAAGAAGGAGGAAGGATTTCTGGATTTGCCTTGTTAATGAGTTTGTTTTGTCAAGATACCATACACAGTATATAATAGGCACATCATATAGGTCTTGTTATATTCTATAACAGAATAGTATACTCTGTGTGTGTGTATGTGTACACACATACATAAATCTTTCTCCTGAGCTCAGTTATTGCCAAAAGTATTTTCTGGTTTTCGACTGTCCATTTGTTACAATTTTCTCATACAATAGTGCAATCAACACTGTAAGTTAAATCCAGTTAAAACCTTCTAATATTGTACTTCAATGTCAATACTGATTCGACCAAATATCTAATTACTTTATTCCCAGATTTCTTTATAAATAATTTAATTTCTGGAGCAGCATTAACAAAGAACTTGTAGGAAATCTTTCTAAAGGCAACTCTTGCATTTAAAAAAGGAAAGAGCTGGAGCTCTAAAGCTATGTCCATGCTACTAAATAAAATGAGGCCAAGGACTGTCATTGGTGATGGGGTCCAAAAAGCATGGCCTGGCAGTGTCCATACTGCATCCTGGCCTTGGGTGACCTCTGGAGCTGAAGCAAAATGATGCAAAGGCTGTGTTGCAGCCCAGCAAGAGGTATTTTTCACAGCATCAGCTTGAGATTTTTATTGTCTCTGGCTTGTAGCATGATGACACGTAGGAGTACAAGTAGGTTCAAAGCCAGCTGTGTACATGCAGTGAAGGGACCCAAACCTGGTGCAACCTTGTCCAAAATCCTAGCAGGGAATGGTCTCTGGCACATTCTGTGCTTTTGGGTTATTTTATCTATAAGCATGAGTTAACATTGGCCAAAACCATGCCAGGGACCTTGTGACTAGTGATATGACTGAGCCTGCCCTTCAGCCCTGCTTTGTTTACCAGTGTAGATGTAATGTCCTGCTGCCACCATGCCCAAAGAGGGTCCAGCTGGTGTGTGTCGGCAGTGGTTGACAGTGCTGAGCCAAGAAGGATGCTCAGGACAGTCCTGCTCCTTCTTGGCCTGATCACAGGAAGGCAGAATGTAGAAACGTAAAGCCTGTTCCCCTCCAAGACCCAAAGTCCAGATAGCCTCCACCGTGCCTTGAACTGTAGATCACTGATCCCATCATTTCATTTATCAATAATAAAAGTTACCTCAGTCTCTCGGATTCTTTTTAATCTTGGAGAAGATGGAGAAAAAACTGTCTGTGCTTTTTGAATTGATCTTCTTGCTTCTGCTTCTAGTTTTGTTTCTGGACGTGGATGGTCATGAGCTCCTTTGGACTTTAGAAAGGAATTACGATATGTTAAAGTTAGAAACAAACTTGTTATTAATCTTAAGGGAGCAGGATTTGGAGCACTGGCCAAAACCACACATATGGCCTGGTTTAATGCTTTGTATTTAATAAGGCTTATTTAATGTGAACGCAAGTAACAAACATATCTCAGATGAAGTGTGATGGGGTGGAAATTCTCTGAAATCATAAAACCATTGCACCGCATTTATATGCAGAAAAGACTCCTCACACTAGGGCCCCAGTTGAAGCCACAAGGCCAGTCGCAGGCTGGCTACAGTGTCCCTGCAGTCATTTCCTTTCTTCTCACACTTTAGACATGTTTATCAGGACATTAATTTCCATTAGTTTCCACAGAGAATTACTTTTATTTAATCTGCACATAACTGAACGACTGGAAAACAGGAAACAATTCAGTGGTTATGGTACTAAACTAGAACTACAACTTCCAGAAACAGTGATCACTGTTTAAACTTTCGCATATACTGTTTTGCAGGTATAAGTTTCATATAATGTGCAGATGGCATTTTCCATAGATAGTCCGTTGGGAACAACCATTTCCTGCTCTAAGATAGCCTCATGCTTATGCATGGTGCCTTGGAGAAGAGGTTGAGAAAACATTGCATTTCTGACTTTTTGAGGATTTTTTGGTTCCTTTGTATATGAGGCAAAGTGCTTCAAAGTCAACAGGTTTTCATGGGAGACTAAACAAAAAATATAATATGCTGTAAAATCATAGAAGCATAGGCTAATTTAGACTGGAAGGGACCTCTGGAGGTCTGGCTCAGCCTCCTGCTCAAGTAGGGCTAACTTTAGAGTTAAATCAGATTGCTTAGGACCTTGCTCACTCATTATGAAAATTTTTCTCATTACAATCATTTGACCTTCTCATATTCAATGATTGTTATTTGTTGGAACAAAAAAAAATGTCCTTAATCAATCTTAAAAAACAGTCTTTGAAATTAACTTGAATAATGTAAGGTAATTTTATACCAACCTGGAAAAAAATGAATTGGCCTTCGTGCCTCCAGAAGTTGGTAACTGGGTAACCACCATGGCCTCGGCAGGAAAGGAGTCGCAGGGGTCCATTGCAGTTTGGACAGCACCTCCCTAGAGCAAAGATGGTGGGAAATATTTTATATACAATACTGGTCAGATGAATCCCATGTGATATAATGGTTCATTGATGGTGGATTGCCACTTCTGGTTTGGGGAAAAACTGTGCAAAAAACTTTCAAACGTAAGCAAAAATCAATATAAGCAAACTAATAATTGCCTTTATTCTGTTCCATTATTAAATATAACTAGAAAAAATATTTATATTATAGCCTTCTTGTCATGTTATCATTTATTATCCTGGTCAGTTTTAGTTGTTTTTAACTTTAACGTGCCTGGAATGTCAAATGTGTTCTTGTCTGATTTTTCTAGAGGATGTTATACTGACCTCAACAAGTGCTTGACTAATACCTTTCTTTAGCCAAAATGTTCATCAGATCCAAAAATGAGTATGTGCTAGCCCTACTGAGAAATCAACAATTGTTTGAAATGATCTTGTTAAAAATGTGCGTGTGGCTCATAGAGAATCTATTTGCACTGTCTCGTGCCAATGACACGACTATGAGGCCTATTTTCTAGTCATCATAGTTTATGAACAACTTCTTTCCTACAAGACTTGCCTCCTGAGTTACTCTTGGGCCCACGCAATACTGAAGCCAACAATCAGATCAGCAGGACGAGCACAGCAGGAAGCTTCCTGCACTGCACAGCTTTCTCAGTAGCCTTGCTCATTGGCCTGAGAAGGCTGAGAATTGATCGCTAACCATTTTCCTTCAAAAGCAGAGATTTAGAAGGAAAAAAAATAAAACAAACAAGCACACAAATCCCTTCCCAACAGTAAGAAACGTAAAACGCATTGTTCCAAAATCAAGAGTTGCATTTGAATATGAGGAATGGCAGTGGCAAGGTTGAATAATCCAAAGAACAGCCATCTTCATACTCACGCTGTTGTTTTTGCCTAGCTTTATCACATATGGCTGGTCTCAGGTAGATCTTCCTTCCATCCAAGGTCGAGCAGTTGTTGCCACAGACCACCACCCCGAGGCAGGACTTTTTTAAGATGCGAGAGTTGTGGTTATTGGTGTTTCTCATTGCCCAGCTGCTGTGGTGCCTCTGAGCATTTTTATCCTCTGAGCTGTAGATATGTTTCACGTAGGAATCCGGCCATTCTTGAAACCAGTCTATCTGTCTTACATCCTGTGGAGAGACCAAAGCAAGCCATGTTCTAGGCTGGGGAAGAGAAGAGCTTGTGCAAAAGCCCAGCAGACCTGGTCCTCTGCTGGGTGTCCTCTAGCCTGGGTGGCTTCAGCACCCTGACAGGTGATGCTGGTTGGCAGGAAGGAGCAGTGGAGAGAAGGTGGAAAAAACACAGCTCCCTGTGGCTCCATGTGAGCCCCAAAGCATCAAGAAATCCCAGCCAGAAGGTTGTTCTCACTCACCCACGAGTCCAGCTCAAAACAGGACCTCACCAGGAAAGGAAGGTGAGGGGCCCGATGAAAAATAATTGACACTTTCCTTGCAGGCAGCAGTCACCGCCTGACAAACTTCTGTTGGCTTTCATGGCAGAGATCCTGCTTTGTTTTTCAGGCTATTCACAGCAGCGTTACACTGAATCATTTGGCTTAGTTTGGCTCAACTTGCTGGAAACGGGGCAACTACTGAATCGGACTGAGACTGTGCCCGCTTCTGTAGGTCTTTAGTTCTGGACTTTGGTTCGTTTTGGCCTAACTGCTGTGAAAAATTTCCACAGTCATTTTTCTAAAGTCCAAAACAAAGAAACCTAACATTCTAGTCAGGTTTTATTTTCACTGTTACGGACTAAGCAAAAAAAAAACCCAAACAATCAATTACAAGACTGTAAGGAACAATAAAAATAAAACTCCATG
The DNA here is from genome assembly GCF_009769465.1 of Tauraco erythrolophus. Lineage (NCBI taxonomy): Eukaryota > Metazoa > Chordata > Aves > Musophagiformes > Musophagidae > Tauraco > Tauraco erythrolophus. The sequence continues at coordinate 45,963,466 of NC_141466.1, read as the reverse complement.
GAAAAAACCCACAAAGGACCAGCCACACATTGCCTCAATGGATACAGTCAACACAATAAAATGCAGTAAGTTGTAAAGCATGAAACATACATGCTGATGGTTTTGAGGGAAAGGGTCTTGCAAGGGTACAAAAACTTAGTAGGAATTTCCTTGAAATTGCTGATCCCAGCCACTGAGAGCCATTACAGCCACAAGAACATCAACTGAGAAGAAAAAAGCTCCTGTGCTCCCCCAGGAGCAGTTGGAGAGCATAGGGAAAAGTAGGGAGGAAGCCTTCAGGCTAAAATGCAGGTGAAGGTGACCTTGGGGTGAAGGGCAGGGATGGAGGCAGCCTGGGACGTGGAGGCTTTGGGTGAACAGCAGTGACACAGTAGGGAGGAGGCTGGGATCAGGTAACAAGACAAGTTTGGGAGATGAAAGAGCTGGATGCTGAGGACCACAGCAGGAGGAATCTGGTACAAATATGCTAAGGTGAGGGACAGGGAGATGAAACTGGGGAGCAGGGTGCTTTCAGTGGAGAGCATGGATGAGCCTTTTAGATAAGAGCACTAGAAAAGGACTGAGGGAGGGAAAGATTGCTATTCTGCCTCTCTGCAAATCTCTGCCCACATGAAGCAAGCTTTTCTGAGATGGTCATGAAAGGAGTGTTGCCTCCATGCGGAAAGTCAGCCTGCTTGCCTGGAGCCCCATCTGCAGCGAGGCTGCAAGACACCTGTGGGTGCTGTGCTCACCTCTCATAAACCACTACCCAGGTCAAAAAGCGAGTCCTGGACAACTCTAATGGAGCAGCCACAGCAGGAGAATATTTTTTTCCCCTGCTTCCCCTGCACTTTATCCACCAGTGGACTAGAAAGCCAACACATCTACAGTATCACTATTTTTTGTGTATCAGAAGCTCTTTCAATAATATATTTAAGGAAAAATGCATGGAAACTTCAATATTTTTCTGGATATTTTCTAACTTTTCAGCAAAACATTGTCCCATACTTCAAAGTGGTAAAGAGAATAAAGGCGATGAGGCATAGATGACTGAGAGAGCATTTAAGATTAGTGGTGAAGTGGAGAAGACTGGTCAGAACCGGATAAATTTCTAAGACACAGACACATACCTGGGGAAGTTTGAGGTCATTGATATCCCAACTTGTCATTTCTCCATGTCGGGATGCAGAGTCCTCCTGCTCCATAACGACATCATCTGCACCTTTCAGCATTTTTGAATTCCTTCCCAAAGTTAGCAAGAAACTTTCTTCTGGCTGCTTTTGAAGTTGACTGGCTGTCAGCACTCTCAAGGAGTTTACAACCAGGAAGCTGTTTCCTGAAGCTAAATGATAGAGGCTGCTCACTAAAGATAAAAATCAGTGTTCTTCTGCCAGAAAAACTTGTTCCATTAAAAGTTTTGCAAGCCAGCAATTCAGTGGAAAATATAGCTTAGAGATAGCCTGTGATGTTACAAAGGCATCGCTAACAGCAAGCAAATCGTGCCTTTATCATCTGCTTCATTTTGCTTGGGGCTCCTCTCATGCCAATTTTATTGTCATGTAACTCTGCTCACAGGCTCTTTGCACATCTGACCTGACTCTGGCTCAGTATTTCCAGAGCCAAACTGCTTGAACAGCTCAGTGACTGCTAAGGACTCTTTGAATTGCTGCTTAGGCATTAGGTATTTCACACGTTGCATGTGACAAAGGTGAGCAGCAAGAGGGGACAACTACATCATTTCAGAGGAAAAGGTATTCAGCCATTTCATATATTGTTGGTATCTCTGAGACTTTACCAATTGCATGAGGAAAGTGCAGAAAGAGAGGTTGGGCTACCTGCATTTTCCTATCTCAACAGCAGACTGAAGTAAAAACACTCACCAAGGTAAGTTTGTTAAAACCAACAGTTTTTGCCTGAAATCTTGTGAAGTAGGTGGTTGCCCTACTCTGAATTTCATAACCAGCCAAGCTTAATACCATATCCTCAGGGATTCCATGCATGGAAAAGTTTTGGGGTTTGTTTCTTTTGGTGAGGAGAGAAAAGGCAAATCAGAAAACGAACAGGCCAGTTTTCTTTTTCTGGAAAATGAGAAAGCTTCAATGGTTTCAGGGGGTCACTGTGATTTATACCAATTAAGGATTTGTTAAAGACTACTGAGTAATGGGAGAAGTGAAATCTACTTGATGCGATTCTGTTTCATAGACTTTATTAAGCATAATTTATTTAATCGCTATTTCTGGCTCTGCATGTGTATGGCCCTCTGAAAGTGACTTAGCCTTCATGCCCCTAGTTTACCCATTTATAAAACACCTGTGACCTGGTAGTCAGCACCAGTGCACTTAGGAAGGTGAACTGAGGCTGGCTCTTGGAGGGCATCTAACCCCTCAGATGAGATGTTAGACCAGAGGAGATGGGAACACCACTGCTCAGAAATACAAATGGCTGCAAGAAACATCAGGTCTTCATATATTTTCATATTGCACTACAATGAAGATAGAGATAGTAATGTCAGGAAAAACAAAACAAAATATGAGCTACATTGGAAAACTGAGTTGAATTTACTAAAGAAATGACCCTTGACTATTGTGTGCTCTAAAACATGAAATGATTTGCTATATAATTCAAAACTATAGTCTAATTGCTTTTAAAATCACTTTTTAAAAATTAGATAGCTTAGAAATTGATTTTTAATCTTGTTCTTATTAGAGAAAATGGAAAATTTCTTCTTTTATTTATATTGATAGAAATAAAACAATAATTAAATATTACCTTAAAGACTAATGAAAGACACAGTTAATTTCATAATAACACACACAAAAATGGAGTTACAGAGAATCATACATATTTAGCTAGAGGCAGCAAAGGCTGAAACAGTAGGAAAAACTTTGAGCAATAATTACAGGGTGATGTGGCATATTAAATTTCTGATTGTTATTTGTGTAGCTTTACTTATTACTAAAGTGTAGCAGCATTATAAATTGTAAAGACTGAAATATTTTTTCTTTCTTTTTCCCCTCCGCTCCCCTCCCCTCCTTTCCCCTTCCCTTCCCTTCCCTTTCCTCCCAGGGCTCAGGGCATGGGAAATCCATAAAAGCTGGGATTGTTCACTCTAGAAAAGAGACATATAAGCAAGGGCACTATAAAAATCACCTAAAATACAGAAAGGTGTAGAGGAAGCAGGAGGTGTGTCTCATTATTTAACTGCCCAAAAGCCCAGGGGCACAGAGTGAAAATAACTGGCAAATTCAAAACTGAGGCACAGAAGTGTGTTTTTCATTCACTATATAATTACTATGTTTGTCTAATGAAAGCTATGTCCTCTCCCTACAAGCCTTGCCCCACTTATTTCTTTAAACTCTTATGCTATGGCATCTAGTATTGCTGTAGTGGAATCATAGAATCACAGAATGGTTAGGGTTGGAAGGGACCTCAAAGATTGTCTAGTTCCAACCCCCCTGTCATGGGCAGGGAAACCCTCCACTACACCAGGTTGCCCAAAGCCTCATCCAACCCGGCCTTGAACACTGCCAGGGATGGGGCATCTACAACTTCTCTAAGCAACCTGTTCCAGTGCCTCACCACCCTCTGAGTGAAGAATTTCTTCCTTATATCTAATCTAAATCTCCCCTTTCAATTTAAATCCATTGCTCCTTGTCCTATCACTACATGCCCTTGTAAAAAGTCCCCCTCCAGCTTTCCTGTAGGCCCCCTTTAGTTACTGGAAGGCTGCGATAAGATCACCCCAGAGCCTTCTCTTCTCCAGGCTGAACAGCCCCAACTCTCTCAGCCTGTAGTACATCATGAGGATTGAACACCAGGCAAGACTGAAAAAAAAGAGATCAAAAACATGGGAGAGAAATAATATTTGAAGAACTGCTACTTAATACTGGTATCTGTGTAACATTTGAAACATGTTATAATACATCTAGAAAGAGACATGAAGCCTCATATTTTATGATTATGGAAATTTTTAACTAGCAAGGATTAGGAAGATTTCTTCTGTTTTCCTTAGAAGTACTTGGTGTTGACCACTTAGGAAAAGGATTCTGCATTTTTAAAAGGGATTATGTATATTACCAATTTACATGAGCCTACAGATGAAATTAATTCAATATAATCTGCAAGCTTTTATTTGGAAGGGCAGTCTTGCAGACCATAACCACAGACAGATGTCAGGAGTTCTTCAGCAGTCATCTACGAGAAGAGATCAAGGATGGGAAAAAGCCCTGGAGCCCTAAAAAACTCCTTGCCTTCAGGCTCACACTCTGGAGAGGGCTGTGCAACCCTGCAGAGCAGCGCCTGGGGAAAGCAGCTGTCGCTGCAGAGGTTGCCCACTGCTGTCTTTGGCTGCCAGGCTTTGCTGAAGGATGGTAGCTGGCGGCAGGAATGCATGGATGGATGTAGGCTGTTACAGAGCGGTCACCAGATCAGGCTCCTTTCTTGTATTGTTTCACCACCAAACGAAGAAGGTGCTTTTGTCAGTGCTCCCTCCCATCAGCCTTTTTCTCTTTGGTGTCATCTTTCAGCAGTGACAACCTTTATCAGATCTCAGGAGCAGTCGGTGGCCCTTTACATGGGTTGAGTTACCTGTGCTCCAACAGCGTGTGTTTCACTATCTTCCATGGCTGCCTTTGTGCCTTACCTCCAAGTGCTTCATTTTCCCTGACACCGAAAGGTTCTCCTTGCTGATGGGAGCTCTCCTGCCTCGCCACTGCAGGCACTGGCCTTTGCATGCCTCTTGTCCTTCCTCGGTCCCCCTTTTACTACTGCAGAGTTTCATGGTGCTGTACCACAGGAATCAAGGAACATGCATGTTCGGATGACAAATCTATTATACCAAAGTGCTACTGACACTTCTTACAGAATATTTCTCTGGATAGGCCTGACGTGTTTTTTTTTTTCCCAAATACATTCTATAGACTTAAAAATGAAAATTTTATCTTCCAGTTCAACCTTGCTATTTGATCAACTGTGGCAGCAGGATGAAGTAATATGATTAAATTCCCAGATGTGGAGCATAAACTCTCTACAAATAGACATGTCATTTCTGATGAGAAGACAGTTTCGGCCTGTGAAAAAGCACACTGGGGATGCTTCTCACTTTCTGGAGACAAGCTTTTATTCCCAGGTGGCCCTGATGTAACCTCAAGTTGTCTGCCTCTATGTTCAACATCATTTGAAAGGCTTATGCTGCTATCTTCACCACTCAGTATCCAAAAGTGAAAGCTTCTCCCTTGTGGTCTGGCTCTTTGAAAGAAAGATGGAGGCATTTTGAGATGGAAGTATTTTTAAATCCTTCGTTGGTTTTGCTTGTCCTTTGTTTCTCTTTAATTCTTATCTTAAAATTGGTCTTGTTAATGCCCTTGATATCAGAACTGGTTGACGGTGTTGTATTTTTGTTCAGTTACCATATTTCTGAATTCTGGACTGCTCTGGGTAAGAAACCAGTTGAAGGTAGTGTAGTTCTTCTAGCTTTGCTGCTTCAGTGACATTCATTGAACATTTTTAAAAACATTTTTTAATTTCAAAGTTTAATTTCCTACCCTTGTCCAGACATCCTCTTTCTAGAAGTGCTGTTTGAAATGACATATTCTGCAGGGTTCCCTGATGGTCACATCTTATAAGACAGATATGTCTACTGTCAATTATAAACCAGACAGATTAGCCCAGAATTCACCTCAGAGTTCAAACACTGATTAATGTCTTGAACTCTTTTTTTGTCAGACTACAAATATGTAGATTGCATCACATTTGCCTTCGTGGGGTTGGGTCACTACTCAGCACAGACTCTCAGGGTGGCTTTGTCAGACCACTGGGAGGTGCCGTGTGTTGTCTGCCGGTGTTGCACAGAAGAAAGACGCACACGCAGACCATCGTAGCACCTTGCCAAGGGGATATTAAAATCCTGCTGATGGGATGGTACTTTCTTGAACTGCTCTAACCCAACAGCTTTCAATCACCTCAGTTTTTCTTCTGTCAATTGAATGATACTTCAGTCAGCTGCAATATTCTCATCTTTCATTTGCTATTTACTTCCCTGGCAGTTTCCAGCAGACAGATGTGGTTGTGGGCATGATTTGACAGAGGCCTTGCCACACGAGCTTCAAGTCCACACACTTGTGTCACATATAGGAGATAGCTCTGCCAGGCCTCTCAGTCCCTCTGCTTGAGGAAACTGATGTTTGTCACTTGTGGATTAGCTCCCAAGCAGTGCTCTCAGCTGATAGACTGGTAGTTGTATGACTTCCTATTGAACAGAATAGTATGAAAAATCTATTAAGACTTTTTTTTTTTTTTCTTTTGTCCCCAGTGTTTTAGCATAAAATGCTAGGAATGTATCTTCTTCTGCCACGTGAAGAATATAGCTTCAACTGAAAGGTTTGGGGCCTGAGCTCTTTTAATCATCTGTTTGGGATGCTTGAGTGTATGCAAACAGACGTTTCACTTCGTTTCTCGGTAGCTCTTTGTTAAAGCTGTGAGCTCTAATGTTTTGGCAGTGAAGTCTAGCTTTCTGTTCATTTTATTGATCTCTCTGATTTTTTCTCTTAACATACCAGACATTTGCAAAGCATGTGATGTTCTAAACATCCTGTTTACTTCCTGGAATAAAATTCATGGCATCTAGTCCAGAAATGCAAAACCAGCATGGTATCATAACGGCATTAATACTGGGATGCTGTGGTGGACCCAGGTCTGGATAAAATTTTGGTCTAACTTTTGCATCTTGCTGACTGTATAAACTATTTTTCCTGTTTTTTTTTTCACTAAGAACATGAATTCGTATGCTTTAGCTGAAATTGCTGGCTTCTGTGGATTACCTAAAATTTTAGTTGGAATCCTTTTTGTGGGTCTTATGCTTAAAAATTACAATATCTCAGTGAAGTATTGGAATGTAATTTAAAAATGGCTTAGTTTATGGCCATTCTGCTTTCTTACTTTGCTATTCTTCATAGTCTAGGGCATTCACTTATGTCCTCTCTTCATCTGATATTCAATTTCTCATCTTGTCTTTGCATCTGGTGCAAATGCACTTAATTTTGTTGTTCTGCCTGGCATGAACATCACGTGTATCCAAAATCTCATCTCATGGATTGACACTTGCTATTGAATGTCGTGCTTTTTTTTTTCCTTGCAATTCTGTAATTTTTCCTTTTGTGATTTAAGGAATGTCTAATTGCTAAATGAGTTGTCTTTCATGTCCATCTGCTTCAGAAGAGGAATTCGGCATGTCACTATGATTATTGTTTCCCTTGTTCCCTCTCGGTTGTTGCAATACGCCTTCTAATTTTCTTGCTGTAGGAACTGACTCATTTCTGATAGCTCTGACAACACTCTCTGCTTTTCTCCAGGGTCAGGTGGAGTATCATATCTGCTGAATCCAGCTTCAGCTGCAGGTAATTGCAAAACAAATTCCTAGCAGTTAATCATGCCTTAACTTCAGAACAGCCACTGTTTCTGGCATAATCATCTGTTGTGGTGGTCCTACATGCACACCGTGTTCTGGTTTCTACAGACTACGTCGCCTCATAGACTTCAGTGTTCAGGCAGAAATTACAAAGCTTTAAATAATTCAGTCTGCTATACATTCAAGAATGAGAGGAACTTTTTCATAGCCTGGGCAACTGAAAGGAGCACCTTGTGGGAGAAACTGAGTTTCATTCTGGTTGCCTGCTTTTCCCCTGAGAAAGCATAGCTACTCTTTCAATGGGCTGGGCTCAGTACCCCATGGATAGGTAGAAATTATAATAGTGACACAAGATCAGATCTTTTTCAGTTTTGGGAGTACCAGGTTTCAGTCAATTATCTATTTGGTTCCGGGTTCTATCTCTGTTGCTCTTAGGAGAGAGGAATCCCAGCTATAAGCCTAGGCTTGGCAGTCTGGTGTAGCCTCCTGAGATTGTTTCTGTCACCCCTTGGAATACCTCAGCTCCCTCCAAGCCTTTGGCCTCATCTGATCCTACCCAACAGAAGCTGCTTCAATATCTTCTGTTCAAACATTTCTCCTTGGCCTTTATGACGTTCCCTGGTATCTATTTCTGTAGATACTCAGCAAAACTCGGTGAAGGCCAGCTGCACTTCTCCCTCAAGGGAACTGGAAACAAGGCAAACCCAGATATGCTCACCTACATGGACAGTCCCTGCCTGTACTGATGAGGTGGTAAATGTTGCTTTTTTCCTTGTCAAAATTATGGCAAACATGCTTTTTTCTCATTCTATGTCCGTCTATCACATTAGTGCATTTCTAAGCTTATCTCTTTCTCAAGACTTCTTGAAAAAATCTGCCTTCTCAGGAGTTTTGCCTTTCCTTGCTATTGTATCTCACACAGGAGCGGGGTGTACAAATTAGTTTCTCAGGCTTCTGAGCTGTTGCCTGTCGCCCACAATGTCCCCACGAGCAGGAGGACAGCAAGTTTGCTTTCCTCTACAAAAGGCCTGTGCACCTATCCTGTATTTTCTCCTGGCCCTTCCATGTCCTGGCTGTGGAAGCCACTTTGCTTACCTTGTTTCACTGGCAACACGGATTGATATTAAGGCATCTGTAATTCTGACAAAATAATCCAATGCTGCAAGTAAACACCTTGTTCTCTAAAAATCCAATGGACTCTACTGCAGCTGAAGTCCTCACATACTAAAAGATGCACTTCCTAAAAGTGATGAGAGCAGCATTGTTCCCCATGTCACGTCCCTTGCCCCACTTTATTTCTCCACTCATGCTCACCAGCCCCCCAGCTAACTGGAGAGTGTACAGTACAGTATCTGCAATACCTACAGCTTTTCCAGATTGTTTTTCCTTATAGAATAATAGGCAGCAAAACTAGTAGCCCAGCATGCCTGGTTTGTTCTTTAGCTCTGAGGCTTACCTCCCCTATTTTGCCTTGACCGAGTCATGTTTGCAGAACAACTGACTGGTTGCATGCAAGCACTCATGCAACCTGAACCCCAAGCTGGCTGAAAGCTGGGCATGTCTCTATAAAGCAATGTAGCTGGTTAGGTACTGGAAACTGTACAGCTGCATTGCCAGTTTGCTTTGCCAAGGTTGCTTAGCTGTGCTGCCTGTAGTTTTCCCGTCTTGCACTACATTGTGATGTAGAGAATTTCTTTCTGCCTTTCTGCTTAGTTTGATGCATGTCAGACCAGCCTTGCTATAAAAGTCTATCCACGTGAGTAGTGTGGTATTGCAGGCTGTTCTGCATCTGCTCTGAAGAAACCACCGCCCTCTCAGAAGATGGACCCTCCGTTTGAAACTAAATACAGTACAGTTTTCAGTGTATCTAATAACATTGTGCAGCAAATTTCTGGTAATCTGATGACACGCTCCAGTTATTGCCTACGTATTTTCTGCCATGCCTCAGCACAAACTGCAGTGGGAGTTTAATACGTATCACTGGGTTTCCTTACACCTCGTGCTTCTTTCAGCACAGAAGGACAAGCATGTCTTCGCATTCTCTATATTTCACTTGCCCATTTGTCCATCACGAAGACAAGTCCCTACAGCGTTTTCTGCACAGGCTGTTACTGAATTAAAGCCTCTGGACTTGTAGCTGTGACAGCAGCGAGGGAGGGCACCACGTAGTGCAGTCTTGGCCCCGCAGACCTAGGGACCTTGTTGCGAGCATTGACAAGGAAAAGCAGAGACCAAGGACAGAAGGTACGGCACAACAAGTGCTGAACGAACGTAAGTTGTCATTGACTGAGACTGGTTCCACTTTGTGGGGCCACCAGGACAAAGAAGACAAGGAATGAGGAGCGGCAGCAGACAGGGAACATGAGTGTTTGAGCATAAATCTGCAGGGACACCAACAGTCCACAGCCTGTGTTTGGCAGAAACTCTTGCTGTCTATGTGGTGGTATTTATACATCATAACCTTACAGAAACAATGTACCTGTGGTGCTATACAGGTCACCCCAAAGCACTAAGACCAAAATAATTTTGCTGCTGCTTTCTGAATTACCTTTCTTCTAGCTGCATTTTAGCTAGTTGGTTCTTTGGGGATAGTCTAATTTTGTGGCAAAAATGGCATTTTTATTGTTGATACACGAGTGAAATTGGCTTTTAACATCCCCTTTCCATAATAAAGTCAAGGCTGCTAAGCAGAAGTTCTTGCAAAATGAGAAAGACAGAGAAAGGCAGAATGTTCTTGACTATTCTTCCCACAGTACGTGCATGATGCCAATTCACCTTGGCAAAGGAGGCAAATTGATCTGGAAAGCTCCGAATGAGGAATTACACCTCCGGGAGTGCTGCTAAAACACAGGTGTCCTAATGCCTATAACTGGCAGCAGCTTTCATACCTTCTGTGAAAGCACGCTGCCTGCACCCTGGTCAGACACAAGTGCCCGCTACCTACCCCTTCCTCACCAGGTGAGCCCTCTCTCCTTTCCATGTGGGTTGGCTACGTTTAGTCCTCTGGCTTTGCAAATTATGATTTCCATTCTCAGCTGCTGTTCACCCACTCCATTTTGCTGATCCTGCCTTCTCCTCATTTGAAATGTAAAATACTTCAAATATCTAAGTTTTAAATAGGTACAAGCAAGAGATGATCTTAGAAATTTCCTCACATGTAGTGGACGGTGTCCCTGTCCATGGCAGGGGGATTGGAACTAGATGATCTTTGAGGTCCCTTCCAACCCAAACCATTCTATGATTCTATGTAAAGATGATGTCTTCTAATCTTGCTGCTCTTGTGCATATTTGGGGCACACAAGATTTCTAATACGTATTGTCTTTGAGGCAGTCAAATCACTGAAAATAATCTCTACAAGTTTTTGTACAGAAAAATTAAGAAAAGCAACATCAAGAAAAGAGGCAATATTGTCCATGGGCATTAAGACCTGGTCTCGCAGCCTTTCTGAGGGACATGTGCAAAGCACAGTTTGGGATTGGATATCAGGTCTTTAGCAAGTAATCATCCCAGAGGTGGAGATTGCTGCTGTCAGGCAACAGCTGAGCTCACTGAGGCTTTTTTTTTTTAAGTCATAAAACTCCCTTATTTGTATATAAAGGATTTGTGCAAAGGGACTTTTCAACCGTAACTATAGTAACCACTACAACATTTATTAGTCATATAACAGTGAAAAAAAAAGCAGAAACATTAAACTACTTGGAATGCAAAGTTTAAGTGGTTACTCATTCAGGGAAAGCTGCCTCTTTCACTCCAATTCAGCAAACTCTTTGAAAGGAAAAAAAATGTTGAATCAGTCATCTCGTTCAGAACAAACATCTTCTTAGGGAAAATAATCAAATAAATGGCTGGATTTGGGATAAACATCTACTGTTAAGATCATATCCACCATGTTCTGCAACACGGAGGGAAAACAAAGGACAAGATGGGAAAGGGCTTCGTGCAGGTGCAGGATGCACAATATGCCCTTACACATTGCTCTGGTCCACTTTCTGTCACTACCTTTGACAACCTACAGAGAAAGTTCACAAGGTAACATGACTTCCAACCACCTTCGAGCCCTCCCTTGGCTAAACAGGCCCTGTAAGTACCTCGGGTTAAAATTCCTTGATACTGGCTCTTTGTTAGTATGCAAATCAGAGTGTTGCCATAGCCTACAGACAGCAGAAGGCTTGGCCAGACTTCCAGGATCTGGAGAAATGAGCAGTTTCCACACAGATGGCACGGAGGGTCCTGCAGTGTTGCAGATGCTACAGCATAACTTCAGGAATCGCCATGTCACCTGAGCTGTGCAAAGGGCAAATTCCCATTTGAATCAGGTGGGAACTGGACGTAGCAATTCCTAAGCGCAAGCTTGAAAGGGGCGTTTATAAGGTGCTCACGTTTTTCTAGGGGCAGACATTATTTGCCTGTTCTGGGTAGTACTAGCTCCTGTTTCATGTAATGTGCCTTCATATTTAACACAGCCACAGGAAATTTAAAAAATATCCCATATGTTGGGAGAAACAAACTTTGAAAGTCACCTAAACCCACTGTTTGACTGAATTGCTTCTTTCTGCCTCAACTGTATACAGTTGGTGCCTAAATGCCCAATGTTTTTCCAGTTTTTTCTTTGGGTGGATTTTTTTTTTTAGGAGAATGCTCTGTGGTGATCTTAATAAATAACAAATAGACCCCTATGTCACCAAAGATCTCAAAAATCACAGTGGAAAGTAAACACTACACAGCTAAAATATTCTTTATACTTTTCAGTGGTAACTGAGTATCAACACTAAACCAATTTGAAAACCTCAGAAAAAAATTGCCAACTCTTCTCAGAGAGCTGAAATGAGCTATGAATGCAGAGATCATCAACAAGACCAAGAAAAGATGTATTCAGTGCAGTTTCCCATCTATTAGATTACTCTGCCTCTCCAGCAGTCTCCAGAGAGAGCCTTTGGCTGCTTCTTAAGGTCACTGAATCATTTCACTACAAAAAATTATCTCGCTAGTTGGAAATGTTGGAGAAGTTCCCTGTGCCTTGGCATTGATGTATCGGTGAGTCACTTTAATCCCTGCGCTCATGGGTGAGAACGCACCGCACCCAGCCTGCCTGCTGTCCCGTCCATTTTGTTTCCTTTGTCCTCCTTCATGTTCTTTTACTTTCCTAACAGCACTAAACTGATAGAGATCTGTGTATTTTACAGTCTGTGGATGGAATGAGAACAGATACCAAAAAAAAAGAAAAAAAAAAAGGCAAAATCCCACCAAACAGGATTCAGCCTCCTTCGGCCTCCCTCTCTTGGGAGTCTTTGGCTATGCCACTTGTAGGCAATTACAGGAAGGAGTCAGCAATGTTCCCGTGGGGCCTTGACAGAGCAGGAGGACAAAGTGTCCTGGGGCAGGAACAAAGCTATCTGCCGCACCGCTTCGAGCTTGGAGACAGCAAGTATTGACAGTCAGGACGTTGAAAGGCATGTCAGTTTAAGAGTAGATGACACGCATGGTTTGGCACACCGTGTAATCTGTAACAGAAGGAATAGTGGGTCCCACCAGCCACAACTCTCTCACGGAGGGTGGCGGCATCTCCAAGCTGTGATCCTGCAGAGTATGGACAAAGGTGATTGATATATCTTTGATAAATGCCCTTTTTTCTCTCGATAGGAGATAGTAGGCTGTTCCCTTGCAAAACAAATTAAAAAAAATATCACCTTCAAGCCTTTGGTAACATTTTCTCTCCTCACTCTAAGTGTGCAAGACATTTCTCTTCCACCTCTGTTTCCTATTCTTTAAAACTTGCCTTTCTTTAAAGCTCAGTTCCCTATTTGACTGAATCCTTGTAGAAGACACATACAAATAAGTAGCACTCCGTTACTACTGGCACTAGTTACTACTAGTTCAGTAGCACTGGTTACAAACCAGGCTATTGTTGCATTTTTCTTCTATGCATTATAGCACAGGCGAGCTTTGATGCAGTCCTTGGGAGGAAAAGTGGCTTTGAATGAGGAAGCGTTTCCTTACTTGTAGGAAGCAGTGTGAAGAACAAAGAATCAAAAGAGTAAATGTCCTAAGTATAAACTGAATCTTTGGTAAAATGTTAAGATAGCTGAACAGAGACAGGACAAAGAGTAAAGGACTTCAGAACTGAGAGCGAATTTTTCTAACAACAGGTATTAACAAATATGGAACCTATCTCAAAATGAATATGGGGCTGCTTGTCCAAGCAGTTGAGTTTTACTTATTTGTTTACTTATTTGTTTTATAAGACAGAAGAAAACCAAATTAATTTAGTAATGACTGTGCAAGAAATGTGCAAGTCTGATTGGTGGAGCCTGACATAAACAGAAGACATAAACAAAACAATGGAAACAGATGGGCGCAAAGCATGAGCTACGACCATCACATTTTTTTGACAGCATCTTTTCTGAGCTCCAGAGAAAACTTAAAAGCTATGCTGCGTCCAGTGGGGAAGATCCAGGGTAGAAATCCCCAAAACTATGGAACTGCCACTTAGGCTAGTAAAAAGCAAGCAAAGTTTCAGGTATTTTGAAAATTGTAATTTAGCCCTGCTGGACTGCACTTAGTTGAAACATTCAGGAAGATAAGGCGCAGCTCTGGAGGAGAGTTGGTGGTCCTAGAGCTGGACAGCCCATGCAGCATGAACTCCAGAGGAAAGAGTAGCAGGAGCCCTTTGGTGCCAGCCTTTGCATTTCAGCACTGCTCAGTTGGGGCAGGGAGGGAGGACGAGGACAAGGCTGTGCTATTTGTCCTGTTGTTGCAAAGCTCTTTTTTAAAAGTTCAGGTTTCAGACTGTTCGCTTTAGCGTGACATTTACTTCCTCCTCTTAGTCACTCTTAGAGTTCATCTATGCAAATGTTCATACACTACAAACTTGTCACTGGCTTTCCACTGCAGCAACCCCTGTGCAAGCATGATTAGCTTGGGCTGAGTCCAAGGTGCTTCACTTTTTCAGAGGAGTGAAGCTATCGCAGTTGCTTCCCCCTGTAAACAAGATCTCAGATGTTCGTTTCCTCTTGCTCTCTGCACTGCAACAATCACAGAGTGATTTGGGTTAGAGGGGCCCTCTGGAGATCACCCAGCTTAAAGCAAGGCCAGTTTCAAAGTTACAGCAGGCTGCTCAGGGCCTGACCAGTTGAAACCTGAACATCTCCAAGGATGGAAATCTCACAGCCTCTCTGGGAAGTCTGTGCCAGTCTCTGACTGTTCTCACTGTGAAGGATATTTTTTCCTTATATTTAATCTGTTTCCCTTGCTGCAACTTATGCCTTTGTCCTTTCATTGTACCTCTTGATCTTCTGCTGTGCCTCTCCAAGAAGAGCTCGCTCTTCCTCCTCTGTATCATCCTCCAGACAGCTGAGGACAGTGATGAGATGTCCTCCCCGTTACTCCGCAGCTCCCTGAATTTTGATGCTCTCTAGTAGACAGATGACCTGGAAACACCAATGCTTTTCCAATAGACATCCCTGAAAAGTGAGGACAATTGAAAGACTTCAACCACCTTAAGTACAGACGAAATATCTCAAGTTGCCTAAAAGCCTGGTGGAGTCGGGAAAAAAGGTCACCTCCACTGAACATTACCGGGCTGGGTATCCAACCTTACTCAATTAGAAGTTAAACACGGGATGCTGCCTTTACGTGTTCAGTTCTTATGCTGCGAAAGTCCCAGGTAGGATTTGATCTGGGATCTTCAGTTTCAAAGGACAAAAGAGTCATGCCAGAGTGTCCTCTAAGTTTGCATCTTGCAGACCTCTTCATTTCTCCACCAGATTACATTATTTTTAGAACATGTTCAGTCTCCTTATGACCTGGCTTCTTCACATTATACCATGAATTATTAACGTATAACTTTTCCCTTAGGAGGAACCTGCATCTCAACAGCCAGCAAAGTTATTACAATTCTGCAACTCAAGCGCACTTCTAGTCCAATCATCAAATACATTCATTATCATTATCTTGAGAGAAAGTTGCTTCACTGAAGTGATTTGATCTTTCAGCAGCTGACAGGACAAGGCTTTCTTAACAGGTGGCTGCTTTAATACGGGAAACATCAAGCAGGCTCCTGGACACCTAAGCCTGTGTGTCCTCTTTCAATTTATGTTTTAGTACTGCTTGTAGGATCTATAAAATGCTCTGAAATAGTCCCAGGTATCAGGGCACACAGACCTGCGTTCTGATGATTTTAATCAAAACAACTCTTCTTTTTGTCCAAAAGCCAGTGCTCCCAAGGTTATTTGTGTAATCAAGGCCAAGTGCATTGTAAAAGCCATTACATAGAACACACTTGCTTTTAATCTCCTCCTCCTTTACTACTCCGGTCTCCACACTAGGAAAAGCTCTTGATTACAAAGTCTTTGCAGCAGGGAAATAAAGGGCAACGTGCTATTTTATTCTCATCTCCGTTAAGCAAAATTAATTACACTCCGATCATCCGGACTACTAGGAACTGCTGTGCAGATGTTTCCAATATAGGACAGGAGCTCTGTTTACCTAATAATTACCTTTCTGTCCAGTCCTCCTCTTTTAAAAAGGGGCTAAACGTGGCCTGGGAAGAACACGCTACGGCGCGATAGCAAGGAAAAAAGTCTCTGGCTGTGAGATCTGCCTCGTGTTCATACGCCACTCTCACTCGTACTAAACGCTGAAGCATTTGTCGCCGCCGCCAGCTCCAGCTTTTTACTAAACCCTCTGTCCCCGCCGTGCAGGGCGGCACCAGCCCGTCCCCGGCCGTCGCCTCACAGGTGCCGCCAGGAGAGGGCACCGCTCGACAGCGCGAGCTCTTCCCGCCAAAACTCACCCCCTCCCCGCCGCCCCCCGCCTTCGAGCCCCCGGGCTGCCAGGCGTTCGCCGCCTCCTCCGCTCCTCCTCAGCCAGCGAGGCTGACAGCAGTCCTGGGTTCAACCACGCCTGACTTTCGGAGGACTCGGTTTCAAACCTCAGCGGTTGCTTACGTCGTTCTTAAACCTCCTTAAAATCGTCTGCGTGAGAGACGCACCACCTCCACCGGTGCTGGCGCCCGAGGCCAGAAGACAAAATTTAACCTAGTGGTGTTTTGGGGTTTTGTTTGTTTGTTTGTTTTGGCAAGGTGGGAGGGATGATTTTTGGTTGTGAGAGGTTTGGAGGGGGTTGTGTGTTTGGTTGGTTTGGGGCTGGTTTTTGCTTCTGCTTCATAAAGTAAGATCTCGCATTGCCCATCATTGTTTCTAAGTTCTCTGGCCATCTGGAGCCAGGCCGTTGGCCCCGCACTTTTGGAGATTTCTGAAAACCTTTCAGAAAAAAACCTGTCTCACTCCTTTCTGATCAACGAGAGTCAGTTGTTTATTATTCTGATTTTCCCATGTTGCAAAAGAACTTTAGGTAAATACTGCGTATTGAAAAAATGTTGACAAACCATGCCGAGCATCCATCACTAAATCATCTGGTCTGGTTTCAGGAATTTCCACTCATTTCAAAATCTACTTCTATGGCATTATAACAGCAGGAACGGGCAGCAATTCTTCCTATTTACTTACAGTGGAAACCAGAGTCAGATGTAAAGACGGCTTCTTAGCTCTTTATTTAAACTTCTGAGGACAGAAGGGTCCTTTTCATGAGGATTAGCAAAAATCTGCACAAACAATTTAAAAAGGAAACAAAGCTGATAATAGCTGATAATGGTTATGCCATCTGTATGCATAGGAGGTTATTTCCTGGTCTTTTCGGCAAACTCATCACTATTCTACTGAGCAAAAGTGCGTTTGAATCAAAGATGTCTCAAGTCCCTAATAGCAAACCATGAGCTGCTCTCACTCTCTCTCCCAACTCCAAGTGCTGTGGGAAGCAAAGCAAACTGATAAATTAACAGAAGATCTTTCAGAGCGGCAATCCTTTCTAAAGGTACATAAACGTGTTAGGAACTTTGACGTAGAAAGGCCCTGAAGCATTGAGATCCTAGAGATTTTAAAGGAAGCAAGGGTACTTAGGTAACTGTATAGGCTACAGATTTATTTTTCTTTTCAAAAAGCTCCTATTTCTGCTATGTGAGCGGAGATTCTGATTTCCTGTAACAGCTGGTAAAATTGAATTAGTAGCTTTTAGTAAACATTTGGCTTTTAGTGGCAGACGGAATAGTTCACAAAGACATGCTTCCCGCTTGCTAAATGGGGTGAGACACCATATGTCTAATCGACTATACAATTACCATGATACCTTGCCTCAGTGTGCATGGAAGAAATTTCACTTGGTTTCACTTTAAATACTTTTACCAGGTAATTTATCACCACATAGCATTACCTCTGATGTTGGCTAATCCTAGAGGGAATGCTGTGAATATCCACTAAGACAAGTCTAAGGCAGTAACAGTTCAATTGTGCCATAGAGGTTGGGCATTCCCTGTTACATCAGCTGAGGAGCAGCAAATGCACATAACTCGTATAGGATTGCATTTTTATGTCAACAGATTCAGCTCCCTTAAAGTTTTACCTGTTTTCAAATGAAACACAACCAGAACGATTTTGCATTTCTCACTGTCACACAGCTGAACCATTCCTTGTTTGAAAAGCTGGAGCTCCAGCTGCCTCTGAAGGGTGTGAGGCAATTCCTCTCATGAGGAAATTTAAAATCTTTCTGCTGACTATGGGTGTCCTCCATACATGGTGCCACTGCAGAAACAGGAGGTTCCTCCACTGCCTTTAAAAACTTTCCAAGAATTATGTGGCAACTAAAGGCCACACAGCTGCTTGCTCACCCTCCCCCACCCCCAGGGGATGAAGAAGAGAATTCAGGGGGAAAAGGGAAGGAGACCAGCGGGTCGAGATGAGAAAAATTTAATAACAATAATATATGTATATATACGTGTGTGTGTGTATAATGATAATAGTAGATACAAACAAGTGATACACAGTGTAATTGCACACCACCTGATGACCAATGCCTGTCCCATCCCATTAAACGATCCCAAAACAGATAAGTCCTGACACCACAATCCCAGACGAGTGAAAGGCTCGAAAAGAGGACAAGAGAGAACACTCCAAGAGTCTGAGAGTGAGCGGCCCTGGAAGAACAAAAGCCTTTCTTTCCTGTCAACTTTCATCTATGTACTGGGCATGATGTTTATGATATGGAAAACTTCATCGGCCAATTTAGCCCGCAATCTTTAGTCTAAGTTCAAATCATAAGAGGAGTTGTGGACCCTTTGTCCCGGCTCTGCTCCCCTCTATCCCGTTGTGCTCCCACACACTGGCAAGAACACGGCAAGCTGAAAAGTCCTTGAGACCTCAGTGCCAACTGTAAACATCAGTGTGATATCAACATTCTTCTCGTAACCAATCCCAGACTAAAACCGAAACACAGAGATCTTCTAGCTGCTAAAAAGAGAAACTAACTCTGTCCCAGCCGAAATGAGGTCAGTCAGATTCCTGGAAACTGTGTTGCTTTAACATGAATTAGTCTTGGATGAAACAAAGTTAAAAAAAAAAACAACAAACAAACAAAAACCAATTGCTTCACTCCAGGGAGCATGTTTTCCCAGGCTACAAGAGCTCCAGCTGTACCGTGATGGCTGATGCCCTTTAGGCTATGCTTTCTGGTGCTGTGGTACCTTGCAGCCTTTGATAGATCTTCCTTACAATCGAGGAAGCTGCCTTCTGCCCAAACTGATGGATTTGTAAGAAGAGGAAGCGCCCAGGTGGGAATGGGGTGACCTTGGCCAGCTGCCAGATGCCCACCCAGCCACTCTCTCCTCATCCTCAAGGGGATTGAGAGGACAGAAAATAAGATGAAAAGCTTGTGGGTTGAGATAGATCACTCACCAATAATCATCATGGGCAAAACGGATTTGGGGAAAAATAATTTAATTTATTACCAATTAAAATAGAGTTGAATAGTGAAAAACAAACACAAAAACTAAAACATCTTCCCTCTACCCTCTCCTTCCAATGCTCAGCGTCACTCCTTATTCCTGACCCCTCCACCTCCTCCCTGCTCCAAGTGGTTGGGGAGGGTTTTGGTTAGTCCATAACAGCTCCTCTCTGATGTGCCTCCTTCCTCATGCTGCGGGTGGGTCCTTCTCATGGGCTGCAGGCCCTCGGGATAAACTTGCTCCAGCATGAGCTCTCCACAAGCTGCAGTTCCTTCAGGGCATGTCCACTTGCTCCACCATGTGGTCCTCCATGGGCTGCAGTGTGGATATCTGTGCTGGTGTGGTCGTCTCCAAAGGTTACAGGGGATCTCCTCCAGCACGTGGAGCACCTCCTCCTCTCCTTCTCTCACCTTGGTGTCTGCAGGGTTGTTTCTCATGCTTTTGTCTTCATTATTCTCTCTGCTGGGCAGTGTTATGCCCTTTCTTAAACATACTTTCACAGAGGCACCAACAGCTGCTTTTTGCCAGAATGCAGAGCGGGACACCAGGGAGTCCCATCCTCTGGTCCTACAAACTTTAAAAGCAGCCCATGTCCCATCTTCAAGCAATCCCCTAGACCTTCATGTCACTCTTATGAGAAAACTGCTCCAGAGCTGCATTATGTCACTCTTATGAGAAAACTGCTCCAGAGCTGTATTCCACTAACAAAGGCCCTCTTCCAATTTCTAGCCTCAGTTTACTCTTGGCTAGCTGATACGTGTTTGTTTTGTGTCAACACAATTAAGACAGCTCATTTTCCTTCATGCTGCCTACTGTCACGATGTCTGAGTAGGCTGCGATTACATTCCTTCTCAACCTTGGTCTTGCTACACTCCCATTTCGCAATACTTCTCCATTTCTCTGACCATACTAGTGACCTCACAGTGGGGGAAACGTGGATTCTTCAAAAGGAGGACCCAACAGAGCCTCAGCTCTAGTACATTCCTCTCTCTACTAAAAGCAGACTGATCAGCAAATAAGATTTTTTTTCCCTTACTTTGCATAGCAGCAGCTCTAAGTTGTTGAACAGATGATTCTCAAATATCTTTCCTTCTCTCCTCTTCAGTAATTTCCAACTAAAATTCTCATGGAAACAGCTGAAATTCTGTTATTGGTCCCTCAGAGGGATTTACATTAATACCATCTCTCTTACTCCAGTCATCAAGGTCATCTGGTTGTTGGTGTAGGATATGTAATCTTCCTTGGCATCGACAATGCTTCTTAATGTTGTCACCTGCAAACATCACTGCAAATATTCCTACTTTTTATACCAAGGTCATTGCTAAAAACATTATTAATGGGCTCCATTCAGGCTGAAAGCATTGAGACAAACCATCTTCTCATCAGTTTGACCCTTGCTTGTCCATGGATCCTGTTGCTGGTCACCACACCCGCTAGTTTAGATAATCATTTCCAAGACTGAAAATAGTACCTTTTCAGATGGATGGACGATGTATTTCTTTTGTCTACACAGTGTGTTTCATTAAACAACAATATGGGTAAGGCAGGTGTGATCACTTCCAGAAAAGCCGTGTTACATTTTCTACCATTTTCTATTTACTCCCTTGTACTCAACTATTCTTCCCATTTATTCTGAAACCTTTCATCATACAGAAATCAGACTGTCAAGCCTACTAGTTACCAGGTACCACTTTTTATGTTCTTCCTATAGAAAATATAGTAGCTATATTTTATATCCTCAAAACACAAGACATGTAATTCTTTTTTCTCCTTCTCCACATCCTAGCTTGACACACTTACTACTTTTTTTTTTTTAAACTAGACCTTTGTTAGTCATTCTCCCCCTTTTCTGTTTGAGATGATTTTAGTACCTTTGATTGAACATGTAATGCCTCTGCTACTGTCATGTCATGGGAGCCCCTGGGGACTCTAGCTTCCCTTGCTCATCCAAATTTGCTCTCCTGAAATTGAGAAACAGAAGGATCTTGTTTTGTATGTCCATTTATTTAAATTAAATGGATTGAAAGTTGAAAATTGAATTCAAGTTTGCTTTTTAAACCAATTCTTGCAACATCCCAACGATTACAACTAATCACCTTTGTCAGTTCAGTAATTCTTGGCAAGGGGATGACAGTGACAACGATAAGTTAATCTTCTGTACCAGCGCAACTCTCAACAGCATTTTTCTAACACGAGATCTCTATCCACGTTTTAATCACCCCTTGCACTGCTTCAAGGGGATTCCCAGCAGAACCCACACTAAGTAATTTCGCCTCTGATTTTATTTATACTTTTCTTCAGTGTTTAGCTTACTTTTACATCTCTTTTTTTGAATAATGCATGCCTTTTAACAACATATATTCCAGTCTCATACAACACACACACACACACATTTCTATCAACTCACACCTCAAGACAGCTACTAAATATCAAAGGTAGAGGCAACCCCCAGAGCAGCTCTCCACTAGGTTTGGGAGTTTCTTTGCACCAATTTTAGTGGCAGAATTCCTATCAGAGGCTTCAGCCCTTACTAATATTTGCCTTGCTTTAAGTAAAATACACAATCAATCACAAAAAATTCCTGGATTTCTGGAATTGTTCTCTGCTCTTCCGCTGCCCTCTGCCAACTCTGTAATCTCAGTGCCTGAGTGACCCCAGCCCCAGGGCTGGCTTACATGTCTGTGACAGCACTTGGAATCTTCACACCAGGACTGTCGTAAGAAAAGCTGTGTTCTGGGTGTTTGAGCTTACCTATCCCATTCATACTTAACAAAAGTATCCACTTCCCCCTCCATCACTAAGGCTGTATGGCTCAAGTACAGGAAGGGATCTGGTCAGCTCATGAGCTGCGCTGAGGTCTTAACATAACAGTTCCAAGCCTGCTATTTTACTCTTTGCAAATAGGCACTGAAGTGTTTCATTGTCCTCAGCCAAATTTACACGAAACCTCTCCATCCTATTGGCAGCAGTTGGTCTTTTTTCAATCTCTCCAACCTTTACAACTCGAAAAGTCCTTTTGGAGGACTCTTCTATAAAATCTCAAGCATCAATCACAGTTATATCTATTAAGAAAACTGTAGGTGATCATGGAATTGAGGCAATCCAAAGGCTGTTACTTGCCCCAGGTCAGGTAACACATTGGAAGCTGAGCCAGGTAGGCAGATCCAAGGCTCCTGCCACGGTCCGTCTGCCTGGTTGACAGTTATGGTAAAGTGATGTCTGATCTAACCCCTACAGCTCTCAAGACACTTTTCAGTTGCTGCTGAGACTGCAGAAGAGCACACCCAGGTGCCACTATCTTCTTCCTGCAGCTGTGAACGCTACTGATGCTCTACATCTCCCCCTCTACATTATCCCAAGACCACATGTCCCGCCAGTTCTGGCCAAAGTCACGGGGTCTACATAGTGGCAAACAACGACAAAGCCATCATATTTTGCCACCGTACGCCAATGACCTTGAAGCCCAAGTTTAGAGCTGAGCAGGCCAGTCTCTGTGGCTCCATGGGGAAGGCCAGCTTGGTGCTGTGGCTTCTGCCTTCCAGGTACTCCCTGTAGGTTTGGCTTATCATCCAAAGAACTCCACCTTACTGAGCCCCGCTTAGAAGAACGCTCAATTTCAAAGCTGAATTTGCATGTGCAGGAGACAAAACTGTCTTGGCAATCATCTCAGGCATTTGAACCTCCCTCCCAGAGGAGACCAGCATAGCACTGAGCCCTTCACATAAAGTGCAAAACCCATTTCCCTGGTCTAGGTTTCTTCTTTTAAGAGCCTGCAAGTAAGAAAGACAGATAGTTAGGTAAGTAGCTCTGGTTTTACTAAGTCCATCACCAAGCTATCTGGGCTGCAATGCCCTGATTAAACACTCAAATCGGACAGGGCTCAGAAACAATCACTTAAGGGCAAGGGGAGCTATAAGGAAATAGTAAAAAACGCTCCCATTCTGCAGAGAGGCGTTATTCTCATTTTATAGACAGGATACCTGACATAGAAAGTCCCTCTCGGCCATGTTAAGCTTTGCTCCCGGCACTCATCGTCTTGGAGCCAGTCAGTTCGGGCTGCTCTGCATTCAGTGAGTCAGTAATCCCAGAGGGAGGTTTAATCCATCACACACGCACCAAGTATTTCTACAGCCAGGAAAGGCAACAGTGTTTAGTAACAGCCAAAGGTATCTGTAAGGAATTTGTTACCAAATCTCTGGTATGTGAAATTTCTCTGAATATCTGCGGCTGTCCTTTCATCAAGATGGCTCTTCCTTGGCCTGACGCAAGACAGGGAGAGGCATTAAATCTGCACAAACCCACCAGAATTCAGGCAGAGATCATCAAAAGTGTTTTTAATGATTAAACCATGTCAAACATTAACAATGTAGGTATATTCAGATGAGCCAAAGGTTTATTTCTAGCACATTTAGACAGCCTATTTTGAACATTATAGCTGCTGTACTGAGCTATGTAAAGACTCTGCAAACCAGTACCTAGAAATGAAGACACACACACAAGCTTTGATAATGTAAACATAACAGACACTGTCTCCTTCAAAACGAGGAATGAAAACCCACAAGGCTAGTAGGAGAACTTAACTAATTCCCTAAGAGATGTGCAAAATTTTTTAAAAAAGATTTAATTTAAAAAAAAAATTAAACATGTTAAAACTGGCATTTATATAAATATCAAAAAACAAATAGTTAAACTTGAGCAATGACCAGCAGAATGTCTTGCACAATTCAGTTTTTCAGAGCTTAATGAATAAAATATTCACAAGCCAAACTCCACCACGGCAGATACCAGAATACCAGCGATAGATACTGGCTTTGCAACTGACTCCTCGCATGTGCAAGGCAAGATTTTATAAGGAGGAGTAACTTCAACAAGCACTTAAACCAATTCCTCAGGTAACAAGCCAAAACATTACCGGTGATATACACAACTCACATTACAGAAACAGACATTTCCAGCACATTTCAGTAACATTTAAAAAACATTAGGTATGACTTAGACTATTTAATTTTGCTTGTTTGGGGAAAAGAAAACATGTTTGTGTTAGGCACATTTTAAAAATGAACATATGCTACATGAAGAACAGTACAGATACCAACTTAAATACAATTTCATCAGAAAAGCATCTTTCTGTCTTCATTTTTAAATACACTTTTGGATATGTCACAGACTTCAACAGTAGCTCCTAAAATGTGGATATGGCTATGGTAATAACACTTGAAATTCTGCCAGTTTCCATATTAAAAACCACTCTTCATTTAGCATTTAAGAATTCTCAGAAATAAGGAAAAAAAAAAAAAAGAAATAAAAAAAAGAGGAAAGAAAAGATGGGTCCACCCTGTATATACTCTAAACCTTAGAGACAATATTTAAGTCTTACTGGACTGTGTAAGCGCCAATTAATTTTACATTAGTGACACACTTCAAATAAAAAAATAAGATCTATTAAAAAGGTAAAATAACTTTTCCATCTGGTTCACGACTGTTTAGTCAGTTAAAGCCCAATATACAAAACTAAATGCGCCATTTCCAATTTCACTGTGTCGCGTAAGAGATACGCAGCGTCGTGTATCGCATACAGAACAGTGAAATGATCAATGGATTCTTCTAAATGACTTTTTAATAAAAAGTCAGTCAACTGAAAAGTTGAAACATACCCTAATTTTTAAACCGGTAATAAGCTTTGGGCCCTGCTTTTTAATTTAAGGCATGTGTGTTTATCTACTGAAACCAGCATCGTACAAATTACCTCTACAATCACATGCATGATCTACAGTAAAAAAAATGGAGGTTTAGATTACAGTGTTCTCAAATTGTGAATCATAATTCAGCACCTATCATATTGACTAGTAAGGCAACAGCAGTGTCGGATACTACGATAATACTCCCTTCCACAGTCTATAGCGGGGTCAGTGACAGCCCAGAATTATTTTTAAACTTTAACCTACTTTTATGTTCTGCATACAGTTTCTAGGGTGTTTGCACTGGTTAAGTCCTACATAAATCACACTATTCTAGGCAGGAATAGTTACAGTAGCTGTTAGAGTATTAGTGCACAACTCTTATTGTGCTTACAATCAGATGATTTTGTTGTTGGGGTTATCAAAATGGTTTTTCAGTTTGGTCTTCAATCCTTCCTTTGTTTCCTTTGTTTCACATTGTTCTCAAGGGAAGAAAAGCTGTTTGTGTACCCGTTCACAGTGGCCGTAGAGCCGTTCTGATACTCTTTCCTCCTCGAGGATGCCTTCTTGTTGTAAGTCTAGAATATAGGGAAAGACACATGGTTTTGCTTAAATAGATACAAATAACCACTTCCTCACAGTAACTCAAGAAACTCAAAAGTAAACTTGCATCCATCATTTTTGAAGACCTCGTGCCAGTGGCAGAGTCTAACAAGCCCTACTATTTTTTGTGCATGAGACTATACTATGCCTTTCATTCATTATAGCACGAGAATTAGTTCACTGGAAAAGAAAAAGGCTTGGTAGTGTGATGGTAGCATCGGTGGTGTTACGTTAACAGTAAATTAGAAACAAGGGAAGCGATTTTATGAGCAGACTATGCAGAAGAATATACTCAAAATGACAAGTGAGGAAGGAGGTTTGATGCACTGCAGGTGACTGTCTCCAAAAAAGCCAGAAGAAGTGGGTAAACAAGAACAGTGAGGGAAGTTCAGAGACAGAAATGTAAAAGGAATTTGCACTGGTCAACATGGGATGCAAAAACTAACATGATCAGGGAGGCTCGGGACACCAAAAAAAATTACAGACAGTGAAAAAATGTACATGAATTAGTCTTCGTCAAAGGGGCTCAGTCACCTGACAAGAGCACGTTTCCCAAAACATGTGCGCGTGAAAGAATGTTAAACAGTTAAAAGTTAAAATATGAGTAAAATTGATGAAGAAAGTCAAGTAACATTTGGAATATACTATCATGTTTCCTTAGCACATTCATACACAGCAAGTGATATGAACCACAGGGCTGATTTTAAGCAGTAGTGGAAGATCAGATAGGGAAGCCTGCTATGTTTCCCCCCATGAATCACTCTTACCAGACCCAAAATGCTCAAATCTTTCAAGAGACGTTTAAAATATGTAAGTTTGCTTGTCTGGAGGCAGTAGGCTGTGTTGGTTTGATTTTCTGAAGGCAGGTACATCTCTGCACAGAGCCTGATTATGAACTAACTACTCAGAACAACACATACCTAGTCTGGATCTGTCCAGACATGAAATCAATTTTGTGGAAATACAACTCGAAATGCTAATTTTCCATAAGGAAAGACAAACAAAACGCCTGTAAAGGTGAGCCAAAACCCGATTTCGGTATGTTGGGAGTTTGAGAAGTTTCCCTGGATACAAAACAAGCATTTCCCCTTGTAAGAGCAGTAATGAACAATCCCTTCGGGTGCTTCACAGGTTCACAGGCTGCTGTTTTATCTCAGACTGGAAAGCTGTTTCTTACAAAAAAGGTCTTCCTCTCCCTTATCTGCAGTTAAAATTGCATTAGTAAAATGCCTTTTTGTGCCAGTCTGCTTACTGAAATTACTAATCACTCTGAATTACAGATACAAAACATCAGAAGATTCGAAATTGGAGGGCAGACCAACAAGTACAGTACTCGTACACATGTTACTGGAAGACAGTACGCATGTTACTGGAAGACAGCAAAAGAAAATTTCAAGCGTATCTTTCTGTAGACAGCTTTCCAATGAGATACAGCCAGCAGAACGCTATGAAGAGTCAGTGAGTATTACTTTTACCTGAATATAGAAATTTGTGAAGAGGATAATCAAAGAAATCATATAAGAAATCTGGAAATACAGCCACCCCTGAGGAAATGCACATGGCCAAACAACACCACAGCTGGTCTGGAAGATTGTCAGGACAAACTGAGTCTGGGGAGAGAGGAAAAAAGAGAAACAGAGCACATTAATGCAAAGAGGAAAAAAGTCATTAGTGACCAACATCTCATCAGTTATTTACAGAACAAGTGAAAAATATGTAATACTGTGTGTTTGACAAGTTTATCTTCTCTGTCTTCCTAACAGCATAAACCTGAGTTAGCAGACATTCAGGTTGAGGTATTCTGTTGTTGAAGTGTTTTTATTTGATTCATACTGTTCCATTTTAGGGCAACTTACATAGAATTGATTTATAAACTACTAAGGAGCAAAGACCACCTTCTTCCAAGTGAGAGCTTGTTGGGGTTTGACTCTACCATCCTAACAGATTAGATCTGCATCTCACTGCTTCAGTTGCAAAAGGTCTGGGGTCACTGCGTTTACACACAGATCCTGTGATCCTCTCCCACAGACAGGGACTGCCTGACATACGGCTCCAGGGTAAGAATTTTTGGGGTAAAGGCTGCAGGGAGGAGGACCAGGCTTTAATTATCTTCAATTATCTTTTAGAAAAAACAGAGTTTGGGCTTAAGAGCTGTGGAGAGCCTTAGGCAAAATTCATCCTTACGTGAAGGCTACCAGATTAGGGAATGTTTATTTAAAAAGGGAAAAAGACTGTTGTGTTCTGCTCTGCTATTTTGCTGCCCTAACAGCTATGCATGCAGAGCAGGCAGGGAAGGAAAAGCAGCTATGACAATAGCCAGGGAAGCAACCGAAGCAATGAGATGCCGAGCCTAAATCTGGAAGGAAAAAAGACTCCACAAAGGAAACCACTACCATCCCACCCCCCAGCAATGATCCCCACTACTAGAATACTTAGTCATCCTTCAGAAAGGAAGAGTGCTAAAAAAATAAAAGATTTGGAGAATGACTCTGAATTGCTGGCAGCAAATGTTATTAATAATCACCAGCAAATGTTATTAAACCAATTCACAGCTCTGAGAGGGTGCTAAGGGGATGGGGGTGAGGGAGATACAAAAAAGTCTATCTCTGTGTTTCAGTTTCCCCATCTACACAGTGGGGAAGACGGAACACCCTTGCATGTTTGCTTGTGGTGTTCTGACATATTATACACACTGAAGCCTGATTCTCATGCAGTATCACTATAGCATACGCCACATTGCTCAGTTTTGTTGCTCTTTTCACTTCCAGTACACAGCATTCAGGCTTCATCACTGTACGCACAGGAAACAGTACAAATGGACGCAAGGAGTCCAACACAGAATTACAAGAGAAAAAAAATCTGCCGTTTTAAGTGCAGAAGGAGACCAGAAATATGGAACAGTTTTTAATAAACCATTTGCAACTGCATGCAAAAGTGAGACAGAAAAGCCATTGTCCCATAAGACTAGAATGAAGGGCCTTGTTAGCTGTGGACCACATTGCACTTGGCTTCTGGTCTGTCATCTCAACATCAGCCTGAGCAACCAAGCACAGAGAAGAAGATCGTAGCTCAAGCAGGCTTGGAAGAAAAGCTTCTCCTTCCTTGCTGGCTAATGAGCCCCAGAAAACGCAGCGCTGTGACTCCCAAATACATCTAGCCATACAACATTGATCTCCACACTGATTCATGTACATCATCAGTTCCCAGCTCCCCACTGTCCTGAAAATAGAGCAAATGGAGGTGCAGAAGCTGGATTTCTAAGGTGGTTTAGGCACTTAAAGATGTAGAAGAGACTAGCCTTCGTTCTCCCTTCCTCTATACCCTGCCAAAATTTTCTAACCAGTAGATGCAAGAGGACTCCATCAACGACACAAGAGTCTGCTGAAGCACTGAAGAGCTGATCACTCACCAGCTGCCCCTGAGTGATGTACTTCTTCCACCACAGATAAGGACGCATCGCTGGAACAGCAGACAATCCATAGTAGGAGTACATGAGGACGTGGATAAAGCTGTTCAGCGTGGCACCGAAGTAAGCTAAAAAAAGGACAAAGGAAAAAGAAAGTACACTGTATTACCAGGAACACGCAGTTTCACGGAACCTACAAAAATAACAAGTTCAAAATGCTACTATTTAAAATATGATTTTTCTTAGGAGAAAGGCAAGAGATTCCCCCCTGCCCCCCCGCCCTGATTTTTTTCTGCTCACCCAACGGAGTGGCTGAGCTGCTTTGCAGCTGTGCAGCTTATACCAGCCTTCTAGTTTTGTTTCCTCAATTGTTTTTCACATCTACGTTCCAGCCTTTCAAGGGAACTGAGGAAGCTGATAAAAACGCGGCATGTAACATGCCAAACAATTGATAGCTTCACCCATCTAATTTTAGGCTGATTTCAGTTCCTTCCACACAGTAACCTATTTTGCTATTTATAACCAAAAGCAACAGATATCTTCAGAAACTGCAAGTTGGCCATTTTATTTGTCCTTGTTTGCAGCACCTTTAGTCATTAAAGAAACTTTTAGCTTAACACCAAACTGCACAGTACTGTGATGACCAAGCAGAACATAAAACTTGGAAAGGAAGAAGAAAAACATATCACTAGAAATAGCACAAAAGTATTTTCAAGACCACACAAACACGAGAGAGACTCCAAGTATCTGCACTTTTGACTGTTGTATAAACAGGGATTGACTTCCCTGGAGGAGAATGTGGTTCCAGATGCACACTTTTTATAAGTTCAGCATTACTCACTGTTGTGCCGACAACACAAAACAAATACGAGTTTCTATGTTGTTTGGCTCAGCAAGCAGACTCCTGAGCAACCCTGAGCCTCTCGGTCTGCACTGCCATAGTTCACATCCACTGGATTTGAAAAGGTTTCTCTTGGATAAGCATTCAATAAAGCCAGTATCTATAAGCTGCGCATCTGAACCACAACTAAACCACGCTAATGCAGTTAGGAAACTAGATGCCAGCTAACAGCAATGAAATTAAAGAATCAAAGCAAGATAGCCAGAGGTTAGCAGGATTTGGACAAGAGAGACATGGAAATCTTCCACTTAAGATGTATTCGGTCAAGTTTATTAGTACTCAGGGGACAAGATTTTAATTGGAATCATTTGTTATGGCTACTGTTATCATGAGATTAAATTAAGAAAGTAACATCTTAAGTGAACTTGACAGATACAAGGACAAGAGTCATCATTAACTATCTTGCAGCAAAACAAGCTTCTGGTCCTGACTTGGGAAAGAGCAGTTTCATTAGAGGGTCTGCAACCACCGCAAAAAAAAAGAAAACAAGGTTGACAGGCATCAGACTTAGACTACTGCAGCTGATAAACATCACACTGCTCTGCAAATTTTGCAAACTACATCGGCATGTCTTTTCCACAGGCTCTGCAGGCAGCTTAATATCTGCAGCTATCTGCAATACTTGCAATTCAGTAAAGCATCTCAATATGGGACAGACCAAATCATGCTGCTGAAAGTACCAGAGATGTTTGGTTTGACCAAAAGAAATCCAAAACGAGGCCCCTGTTGTGAATGTTCCCCACCATAACCTAGTACTTACAGTGACCACAAGGCACCCAGTTCATAACAAACCACCAAATGTTCAGCATCGTTGCATGGTGGTAGACATGCAGAACAGTGATCTGATGATTATTTTTCCGCAAAATGAAAAAGAAGGTATCCATGAACTCAATGAGTTTGGAGAAATAGTACCACCAGAGGACACGTATGATCTAGAAAGGAGGAAACAAGTTTTAGAAGCATTGCACGCTGTGGGGGCTTTCAACCCTTTTGCTATCTAAGTAATTAAAATCCAGGTTCTGTCCTGCACTACTTGGATTGAAGACACTGTTGAGGTCTTTTGTAATGCTTCAGTCTCAGCTCTCTCCGTAGGAGATGCAGGTACAAACCCATAGCTACAGCTGAAAACAGGATGACAAAGACTGTTTTATGAGGCTATTGCTGTGCCCCTAGGGTGTCCTGGGAGAAACAAGAAAATATTTAACCAGAGTTGGTCCTGCAGTGCTGTCTGTAAAGGAGAGGTCTGAACAGTGACCAGAAGAAATCATCACATTACAGAAAGAGAAGGCGAGTCACACCGCACAGTGGCTGGACACAGTCTGAAGACCAATCTTTGTTTTTTGACCTGGGAACACTTGAAAATTTACAGATCATCACCCACCAAAAGACTAACCATCAATACACTGTAGATTAACTATTATGTTTGACAATGCATCGCTCGTTGTGTTGTAAAAACAGGAAGAAAAAGTACATAGTTTGAACAAAATCCGCATAATCAATACTGTTCTGCTCTCCACTTACACACAAGTAGACAATTTGAAATGTTATTAGCTCCAAGTCTCGATTACATTACCTTCATATCAGCTTCTCCTCCGCTGTGCGTATCCTGACAGAAGAAATTGTATCCTCCTTCCCATACTCCCGTCACCAGCTGAGAAGATCAAAGAATGAAGCGTCATTTGGGGAGAAGACTGCACCCCACGGCACATGCAAACCTCGACAGTGGCTCTGCCGAGACACCTGGTGTCAAGGGATTTACGGGCACCCAAGTGTGGCATCAGGTTGAAGTGACGCTCCAAGCAGTGACTGAATCACAGTGGAGGGTGAATTAACAATTTCTTCCAATCGGGGTATACCAAAATAAAAATAAGAGGTAGCCTCTTATCCTCACTCATCTCACACAGCACAGTCATATTCCAGACAGATTCTTAAGAAATGTCTTTCCTTCTTGGCTGATGATGTCATTGCTGGAGAAAGTGACTGATAAAACTAAAATAAATATATTTTTCTTCTGATTATTTTTGGAAAGAAAAAGTTACATTTTTAAGACATTTTGTACACAGAGATCTGACTACAAGTTTTTCCACCGTGTAACAGAGCAATCTTCAGGCTGGCTATCCTTAACAGCTTCAGTTTCACTGCGTTGTGATTCTTCAAGGTCTTTTTAAATAATTCGCTTATCCCAAGTACATTACATCCTTCCCAGTACAGCTGACCTCCTCTGCAGGATACACCGTTGCCTGTCTGACCTCCGGACTTAACAAATAACACCTCAAACACAATGGAATTACTTTTAAGAGTAATGACCAGCTATTAGTCATAAGAGGATGACGGGGAACCCGCCACCGAGGGGCTGGCTGAAAGTTGCGGAGAAGCAAGAGGCAAGCTGGATGTCCACGTCCCACCCTTTCACAGGTGGGAGACGGAGGGGCAGGTTGAGGGTGGGATGGAAGAAAGGAGCAGATGCAAGGACAGGAGCAAGCCTCCTTTTAATATCGCAACAGAAGGGATCACTGGATGTTGTTTAAAAGATGTTTTTCCTCTTGGGAATAGTATGAGGAGAGAAGTAACAAATTTTGAAGATTCTCAAGTGAAAAAAGGAATTGTTAGGTATCCCAAAAAAACATTTTAAAGGCAGAGACAAATATCCTGCACAAGCAAGCTGTCGGTTTTTGGCTTTATCTATGCTTGTGAAGAATAAAAAAAAACCTTTGCAAAGCCATGGTGAAAAACTCTTTGTACCATAAGTCATTTAAAATGATCACTTGATTAAAGGACTACAATAACCGGTACGATTTAAATGCTGCTCAGAACTGTGAATGGGAAGCTAATTCTAAAAGGTACAATAAAGATTATCACTTAAATGATTTACCTTTTCCTAATGTTATTCCTTTCATGCCTCATTTTCCCCCTAAATTAGCTTTTAAAATACCCAGTCAGCCTAAGTCATTATTTTTGACCTTCTGAGATAGAATTATTGCCACTATTTAGGGAGATTTGGAAAAAAAAAAAAAAAAGAGACATCCCTAGTTATATCATAACATACAGATGTGGAATTATCTCGTATATTAGAGATAAATCAATAGCGCCCCGCCACAGCGAGAGCAAGGCAGCCCTGCACATCAATGGCAGACCCAGGCAATTTCTCTATCCAAGCAGCAAAGGGAATGCAGCCACGGCAGGACTCCTCTCCTGGCCAAAAGACAGGCACGACCGTGCAAAGCACACCGGTTTGGAAGCGGTACCCTGCTAAAGGACCGGCTACGTCCCGGAGCAAGCCTTGCACCAAACCACACTCAGGGCACCGAAGGAAATCCTGCCCGGCTTCGCCAGCACCCGCCAGTCCCTCAGACAGAAAGACCACATTGTGCTGCGATCGTGTCATTAAGAGCTTACAGATGTTTTCATACAGTTCTCATAGTTCAAGGAAGTGTTAGGAATAGAGGGATAATCACAATGTTTATATTGTAATTAATCCAAATAGCATCCGTCACTAACGCTGTGGTCCATAAACTCCTCCCAAGTAAAGGCTAGCATAGTGAAACCCAAAGAGCTTCCCCTGCAAGCGATATAGGTTCACTACCTAAAGTGTAATGCAATCAAAGGGTCTGGATGAATCCCACCTCTCTGAAGGGCAGAGGCATCAGTGGGGCTATAGGTAGCTTCAGTTAAACCCCAGTTCTCCCTTGTTTCCAGGAGAGCATGTAGTAATATGCCAGGAGCTGTAATACTCTCACAGCTACAGTGGTTTAAACGATAGAAGAAAAGCACCATTTGCAGCAAACGGTAACATCTTTTGTGACACAAATAGTTAGTAGAGTTAGAAAAATAATTTAATCCCTCCCTTTCCAGAAGGAACCAAATGGTGAAAAGCTGCTACCACCGCCCACAAACCGTGCTTGGTGCAACATACAACACATAGATAATCCTTTTCCTGAGTTAGCCAGCTGCTCTTTTGCCTGACACCACTATTTCTTGCACCAACAATACTTCCAGCACATGCAGAAAACAAAACCAATGGGCCACTTGGAGACCTGACCACGGATGGTTCCCAAACGGCTCTGTTACACACAGGGCTGGACCTGCTTACGTGCCACCTAGAAAAGCAGTAAACGGAGGTGTCACAAATTGCCAGTTAGTGCTTTTAAGTCATTGCTCATGCTTGTTGAGCTCTGCTTCCAGGATGGCCAGAGTTTCTAACCCCTCCTTACGGCTGCTGTACAGCAGGTCTCAACTCGCCCGGCACCCCTTACCCTCCCAGCAACAGGCTGGTCATTCTCGGCCACTCCAGGCTTGAAACAACCTTTCCCTGCCTGCTGGCCCTAGGAAGTCCTTCATCTTCAGGTTGGCAGGAGCCCAGGCTTGCTAATGGCACCACTGATGCACAACCACAGGCATATCTTCTCTTGAGAAATGAATCTGTCCAGAAAAGGCTGACTATAATAATTTTCACCAGAGTACGTGCTTTTTAAATGACATAAAAAGAGACAGCTCCTTCACAAGCCAACTAAAATGATACTCAAGGTCAACGTTAAGTCCCTTGATCCCAGGGCAAAATCCTGCAGTTTAAAGTCACTTTTGTGCTCAAGCAACTTGTACTTCTTGCCCCTGCATTGAAATTTTCCTTTTTTTTTATATTGCTTTCATTTTGTTGCTGAATTCTTCGAAACGCTGTGGCATGTGCTTTATCAACTCTGCTACCAAAAAACGTCTGATTGGGTTGTAGGAGAGGTGCTACTGGGGAGGATTTTGTTTTTTCGTGATAAAACGGAAGCCTGAGACTCGCTGGAGAGGGGCAGATAAGCGACCCAACTGTCAAGGTGGGATGGGTTTACGAGCTTCAAAACAGAGCTAGATTAGAGTGAAAAGAAACAGAAATTCACATCTCTGATCAAAAAAAGCAAATGCTCGCAGATACACAAAATTTTATCTTTACATGAACACAGTCACCTCAGGACAGAGATAAGGGCTTCGGGACCCATTGAGAAAGAAACAGGAGAGGAAAGAGTAGCCCAGCAGTGAGCTGCCACCCGTGGTTCAAGTGCCACAGCACCTCTTCACCGAGTCCCCTCCTTCCTAAAACAGGGTGCAGCTCTTAGGATGCTTTTCCTACAGCATATACAACGCCTCCCTCCTCAGGAAAACCTGAGGCTTTTCTCAAGGCAGAGTCAGTAGGGAATTAATTTTTCACATGAAGAAAAAAAACGGTAAAGAGATGACTTAAGAAAGTGAGCCTTCATCACTGGCCAGTCTTCGTGAATGTAAGTGTGGGTGGTCCAGATCACTTGGCCAGTTTTGCTAACAAATACCCTCAAAATAAAATAGGTCTGTGTGCCGTATAACCGGGTACCTGGCACTCTCCCTCCTTTGCCAAATTACCCAGCCGAGACTCGAGCAGAGGGGCACGGGCCCATCTCACAGCATTGCAAGACAACTTGACTCGTGATCCCGGCGCAGAGCCGCGACACAGGTGGAGGCAGCGCTGCCTCGGCGGCTCTTTCAGACACAGCCGTGCCAGCCAGTGGGGGATCAACCCAGACCCTATACCCCTACGCCAGCCACCCTGCTACATACCTTCCCCACCACGCACAGGGCCACCCCTTGCTGCCTCTGCCCAAGACAGGAGCGGTGTTTCCCCTCAGAGTTCAAGCACTGTAGATTTATACAGAATAAACCATTGTTATTTGTCCCAATGAGCATCCCCTCTTCCTGAAGTATGGGACTGACAGGTCAGCCTGGACAACTCTCTCCTGCTCCCCTGGGTCTGCCTTGTCTTTATATTGTCTGGGACAAGCGCAGTCCACTACTCTGTTCTGCTAGTACCACTCATTAAACGCCCAAATGAATAATTTAGCGCGAGTTCAGACAGAAACTACTATCTTTGGAATTCCAAATAAGAGGTATTAGATTTCTTGTGATTTTAAAATAAGGTTATATTATATTACATCAGTAGACCAAATGGTGCAAGGACACAATAACTAGAGTTACACAAATCCTACAATGCAAAAAAATTTCTCTCCATGTTATTGAACACGAGACTCAGATGTAAAGGTCAGAAAACCATGTAGGTCATCTTTGTCATTCTAGTTGGGAGGATGCCTCACTTTAACATCTTCTTTTGGTCATATAATATTTAAACTGAGCTGTGATGCTATGAATCATGACCTGACCCAGCACAGCTATAACTCAGGAAAAATTCCAAAGCAGGGCTTCAGGTGTATCATACACAAGCTATTAAAGCAGCTGATTCTCAGACAGGCTACTAAACAAGTTGGTAAGCAGTGACGTTTTATGACTTTCCTCAAGTTAGGAATGAAATATTTCAGTTTAATCCAGCTGAAACCCACAGTGACAACAAGGAAGAGAACAGAGAGTTATATTTCTTTTTTGAACGCTGCTCTTCACCATTTTATCTTACAAGCAAGTATATGTACTATAAAGCACTACTGATGTATGGCTAACCCTTCAAAGCCGAATTTCCATGACTGACGTGATCCAAGTGAGGGTATTGCCTGCTTTGCATTGACACAGGTAGCTGCGGAGGCATTACAGCTAGAGAATGTACCTGCAGGTGCAGGAAGTTGATTTCCCCCCCCGCTTACTATCCAGCCCTTCGTCTCTGTGCCTGCAAACGTCAAACAGCATTTTTATGAGATCAGTCCCCTGCTGCAGAACATCGTTTGCCCCCCTGTGTAGCTTCTAAGTGCTGTCAAACACATTTCGTTGCCACTAGCCTGAGTTTAATAGTCTTAATAACACCATAGCTTTGTGTATTCCCATTTATAAAGAGAAGGTATATTTACAGCAATACCAGTGAACACTTTCAAACAGATAACGTTACGTTAAGAGTAATATTCACTTTGATGTAAAGTGTTTCACTACATAGGAAGGAGAAACCTTAATATTCACTGCATTTTAGCTGTCTCATTCCTTCAGAA
Organism: Tauraco erythrolophus; assembly: GCF_009769465.1. NCBI lineage: Eukaryota > Metazoa > Chordata > Aves > Musophagiformes > Musophagidae > Tauraco > Tauraco erythrolophus. The sequence continues at coordinate 45,926,722 of NC_141466.1, read as the reverse complement.
TATAAAAGCTGTTCAGCTGGTTACAAGTATGAGGACTTCTTCAGCATACAATAAACAGTCCTTTCTTGGTAACCAGTTCATTGTTAGCAAGAAAAAGGCATTTCTAAGATCAACAGTTCAGATCTTTTCTATTGTTTAAATTTATCAGCAGGTTTTGTAACATAGCAGAACACTACAGTAATTTTAATTTGGAAACTATGTGTATTATTCTAAGTATTCAAGGAAAAAAGATTGGCTATCCTGATAGTTTTATCCACATTTAACACAACTGAAGAAAAAGTCTGCACTTGTAAACCCTCCATAACATAACTTGAGGTTAAAGAACAGATTATGGTATAGTTATAAATAATATCTGCATAAAATAATGCAGATGATGTACACGAAGTCCACAGCAATACCACTTCTAGAAAAATTAAACAGATCAACACAAAAATTTTTCTGGATTATAACATCCTGACAGGGAGGTCAGAAATGTAAGCGCATCAAGAATACAAGTTGTTCCAAGTACCTACTGAATCCAACACTGCTCCCCCTGCAGAATTATCAAAGTTCTTAATAACTCAACTCAGTAATTTTTGACTAGTCAATTCACTACGCAAGAGAAATAACTCTAATTTTAAATCACTTCCTATCTAAACACTCACTTTTTAAAAAACTATAGAATTAACTGCAAACTTCAAGGAGAATTACAGCTTGCATATGTTTCTAAGCAAATGCCACAATAAAAAAAGAAAGGAGAAAAAAAATTAAAAAAAGGAGATTAGTAGTTTTAGCTCTGGCTTCTAATCGCATGTTGAAAATTAAATCTCTTCTTACAGAAAGGAGAAACGCTTTTGGCTGAAAGCAAGCCAGAGTATTCTGTACATTAAAGCCACACACTCAGTTATTATGTGACCATGTTCTTATTTACATTGCCATAGTTCTTCATTTTCACTTTAATAAAAACCATAAAATTCTGAGTAAAAGCTGCTAAAGTGCTCTCTGGGAAGTGGAAAACTTTATACTGCCTAAATCTTTGTTTTGTTAGGAAAGAAAGTAAGTCCACAGGAAGTCCACAATTCAGTTTGAAATAAATTTGTACGCTCAGATTTTAACTTCCAAGAAACAGATGAATCACAACGGCATTGATGTAATCATTTCAGCAAAACTAAGAGAACACAAAAGACGCTATTGCAAGCTTGCAGAAATAGATGCAAAGAGTGTGTGCATGATTAAACACATTTAAATAAAACACGTTTTGCACTCCAAATCGAGCCATAGTTTTGCTACGAAGTACTGTGTGCAATCCACCAGCACAATCACGATGAGCGTGACTTCCAGGCAAGGAGGAGTTACTGAAGGAGTAGCCAGGTTCATGCTGAAAGATCAGGTCTTCACTTGCACTGAGCGACAGAAGGGCATATGAAACATTGCTAACCAAGGTCAGCATAGATGTGTAAGGCAAGGTTTGCTTCATACCATCACAACTACGGTTTTCTCCTCTGAGAAGCGATGTTGAAGAATGGTTGCAACATTTCAGCAGATGTTTCCCCAGGTTTAGAAGGACTGTCCTCAGAGATCATTTTCAACATAAGCCAATGTAACTAAAACAGATCCTGCAAAATAACCCCAATCCAACCCCTTTTCTCCTACCTCATAAAACATATACAGAGAAAGCAGCGTAAGTCCGAGGTTGTAGACCACTAGCACACCCCTGCATGAGAATGGTTGCTTATTCCGCATGTACTTTGGTCCTAGCCATACGATTAGTAAGTACAAGACGGAGAAGATAAAGGTAGGCGTATAGTTCTCCAGAAGAAGCCATCCTTTTACTCTGGGATCTGAAACAAACAAACAAAAACTTAGATTACAAACACTTAGATATAGTAAGGGGAAGAGTTCAACGCATCCAGAAAAAGCTGTACTCAAAATGCTTCTAGCGCCGGAATACTGGAGAAGGACAAAGGAAGAGCACCAAGCCCTTTTATTAAGGGCCACATTGCTAATTACAAACAACCTTCTCAAACAACAAGATTTTAGTTACACAGTTGTTAAAGAAAGCAGAAATCATTCTCTTCCTAAGGCAAAAATATTCTTAAATTATTATTGCTATTATCTTTACTCATTACCATTCAGAATGGTCGTCCATCTTGAAGACCACAAATGAGCTTAAATTATAAAGAAAAGCTTCATCAACTCTCCCCCCCATATTCTCTCAAACCAACCTTTCGCAGTAGTACACATCTTACTGCCTCACAGAGCCAGCAAAGCTAAGAGTGAAGCAGATACCTTTGTGGTTATCAGTGGATGATCCTGACAATTATTTTCTAATCAATACTAACCCAGTTACTTATGTATATGCTACTCAGGAGGATTAAATTTTGGAGTCCTTGTATGAACAACGAAACACAGAGCAGTCAGTCCAGTCTGACCAACCAGTCCAGTTCGCAACATGCCGACGGCTCAAGAAAAGTACATAAACCACCCTGAATGAGAGGATTTCAGGGGAACACTTGGGACAAGCACATGATCCTTTTGAACCACAAATGTGCTGCCCTTACCCAGCAACAGCACGGTATTTCACTCCTCTCACTAAAGCCGGCCCAAAGGACCAAAACCAAGTTTACCAAACCAAAAATGAACAACTGAAGTACTGCTGGCATTCTCAGCCCTGACTTAATTTTCAAGGACTCCTATGCGGATCCTGAATGTAAGAAAAGAGGCCTTAAAATGTAGGTTGGGAAGCAGTTAAGAAAGCGAGGGAATTGTTTCGATTTGACACATTTATGGTTCATTATTTTTAAGACACAGCAAATATAGACCATATGCCAGCACATACAAGAAGTTACATCAGAACATCCAGATTAATTTAAACGGGCTTAGTAAGAAGAGGAGGGCAACAAGGGCACCAAGGTACTGAAAGCAAACAGAAAACACACTTTGAAGGATCAGAGGCTTGTTTCACCTCCTGTAGATTTCGTCCTGTGAGGAAGTGGCACCACCATCAGCATTTCACTGGGACAAAGAGGTAGAAAAGACACTATCGATGCAATCAGAGGACGAAAGCACATGTCACTGAGCAGCATTGCGAGGCACACTTCGTACGGGATGCTGACATTTAATTCCCCCCTGGTCAGGACCAGGTGGAACACGGCCATCCTTGTCCTAGCTGGAAGCCATGAGACCACCATCTGTCCCGATCCCACTGCCTTTCCCTTCCTCACACTGACCATGATTGCTGTTCTCCACCTGTAGACTTTTTCACAGTGAAAAACCTACCAAAACTTTTGCTTCTTTGAAAAGAATGGCTTCAAAGAAGTGATGCTTTCCAAAAACTACAGATTTTTTCAGCGAAAAATTCCTTAGCAGCTCTAGTTATGAGGGCAAGAGTATTTTTATTTCACCAAATGCAAATGAAAAAGATTTTTTTAAAATAAAAGCTATCATTAAATTCTAAAAAAAAAAAAAAGGTGGCAAAGATCTGAGTTAGATAAGTCATTCGCTAAGACTAACAACATGAACTTAAATGATAGTAAGAACAGCACCTATGATTGTCATAGCTGAAAAATTAGCAGCTCTTCAAGTCAAAAGATCAGAAGCACTGAATACTTTACAGCATTATACATTTTGATGCTTTGCAGATACTAAAGAAAGCAGTCATCTGTCAATGTCAGGATGTTAGAAGCTATTTTCTTATGCTCTAGTATCTGAACTTTGATATCAGTTTTATTTATGTATTTAATTTTTGACAAATCTTACCTCTGGGTCCAAGCCAAACGTCAAGGTAGCTATTGATTGTTTTATCCAGAAGTTCCATTCTACAACCTACTGAAATGGAAAGAAGAAAAGAAAGTTAGTTCTTCAGCTCACAGAAATAGTTTAATTCCCTGAGTACCATCTGTTAGGGTTAACAAAGAAAACACTACTATGCAAAAATTGCAGCAGACATACTGGACATTACCAGCATATATAAAGTACACAAAGCATATTCTAGTCTCAGAAAGCTACTGGTGTAAAAGCAGTATTTCCCACTGAAGTATTTAATCATGGATCTAGATACAAATAAGCTTGAAATGATGGGTTCAGATTAACCTGAAGTTCTTTTTAATTCTGGATTTTCTAAGTGCCAATACAGAATGACATCTTGCAAGATCCTTCTGCGAGGAGGAGAAGGACTGGACCTTGAGAAAGCCAGCAACACTGAAATTCCCAAATAAATACTATGAAGCTCTTTTAACAAAAAGCCTAGATTAGCTGGCAACACTAGCTGGGGAGGAGGAGGGGAAGGAAAAAAAGTGAAAACTAGCTCTGCTATCACTTTTGCAGATAGATGACTGATTACAGCTCTGATTAACAGCCCATAAAACCAACAGATCAACAGTCACCCAACAACAGAGAGGGCAAGGAAGGAAAACACCGCAGTTCGGGGCACGACCATCTCCAGTTCCAGAAGCTGCTTACTGGTAAGATGTTACCAGATAAAACTCATCCAACATCAGGACAGAAGAGTGATTCAAACGTCATCTGTCAGCTCCTCACACGGTCGGTATTTATTGGTAGCACCTGGTATATGTACTGTGGTACACAAGCCGCTGTACCTCCCTAAGGCTAAAGCAGGAAAGAAGCAGCAACAATTTCCATGAGCAGGGACAATTGTACACGAAGCTGTTCTCAAGAGAAGAGGAAGTAATTTTCTTCTTGATTAAAAAAAACTGACTAAAACCCCCCAAAAAACCCCAACCCTTCCAACTTCCTCTTTTCTATCCAGAATCGTACTGAACTTTCACTAAAATAATTTTTCCCATTTTTAATAGGGTAGTATTCACTTCTTGATTTTTCCACCCCCACCCCCTGAAGTACTAATATTAACAGCAATTTTCAGTTATGGGGAAATATCACAAGGAACACACAAGCTGTCAACATATCCGCAGTGCAAACTGAAACAATTATGCAAGTTTACACATAGCTGCTAAAACAAAAAAAGTTCACCTCTATTTTTTTTTGGTTCTAGCTAAAAGAAACATCGCCTCCACCTGTGAAAACTCTGCCTCTACGGGATTTCTGATTTACCCAAGTAAAACGAATAGCAGGTCCTCTGGTTTTAGTCAGCTGGGACTGACACCTCTATTTCTTTCGAGTCCAGCAAGAAAAGCCAAGCAGGATGCAAACGACGTCCTCTCCCCGGTCCAAAGCGGGACCGGGAACTGCCCAACCTCCGGCAGGGGCTTTGGCTGCCCATGGGACCAAGAGAATACAAGGGCCTTGGATACGATCATTTACATTACGTGGTCTTCTACCCTTCCACCCTCATCCCGTCCGCCACAGGGCTCCAGGCAGGAGGCTGACTGCTCGCCGAGGATTTCTGGCTGCGTTCTCGACCCACTGTTTGCCGCAAGGCTCTCAGGGACACCCGCAGAAGAGGACTTTCTCCTCTGCGTGCATCAATTCTTTCTACTGCTTTGGACCACAAAGGCGCAGAAGCTTCCCTGGAATCTGGTCACCAGGCATAAACAAAAGAACTTGGTTAAAATAACCCGGAGTCTTTTGCAGTCCTGATTCACACTGGGTTTTATGGAAGAAGCCCAGCCCAAATAAGTACATACTTCACAAGAAGGTGCTTTTTGGGGATTACGTCACCACCAGCTATGACACAGAAGCTGAGAGCACTTGCATGAACCGCCACAGCACTGGCACGCTGGTGTGCTAGGAATATGGAAATTTAACCGAGCAGCACATGCTGTGCTACCAGAAGCATGAACGTTAGGAAGACTGTGAGAAATTAGTATATAATTTTCAAGGAGAAGAAAGTAAGTTATCCAGAGGAAGCTCTTCTTTTTTCCTCATTTTTTTTTTTAAACTGTCAGCTATTAAATATCGCCGGGAAAAGCACTCCCCAGCAGATAATTAATGCTCTTGCTTGAAATCCCCACTTACTCAATTTGTCTGTCGCTCCTTTGATCCAGTACCGACTGATTTAGTTACGCAGCACACACGATCCAATAGCCCAGCACCTGCGTCTGACTTCAACTCACCTCTTTGTAGAGGAAGACTTCAGATGGGAGAGTTTGTTTCAAAAACAAAAGGTCGTTATACAAAAATATACCAAAAAGCTCAATTCAGAACTGACTTGCTATATACTGTTGTTTGCTGGACACTGAAAATGCAGGTACGTAAAGACAGAAACAAACTCCACTATAGCAAAGACAGCAAGAAATGAAACTCCGTGTTCAACTTTTTCCATAAAACTGGAAGAAAAACTCATTCCCAAGAGGAGGAGGCTTTCTGCAGAACTCTCAGCTTTTTTGGACTGCTACCCCAAAGTGACTTCTTGTGCCAGCATTATCAGACAACAGATTGTAAAAGCCACCGCGAAGGAAGAACTACTCCCGGTGTCAATTTCCAGAATTTGCAGAAAAAGAAATTGTTTCAAAAGGAACTCATCTGTGTAACAGAAAAACAGAGGGAAACAATCTGCTTTTGTTCCAGAGGGGGTCATGTGAAAATGCATCAAGTCTCCTGCCAACAGCCACACAGCATTAAACACTGCTTCAACGGCACCAACTACAAGGGTTCTTTTTTAATTAGAATAGTTCCCCGATTCAGAGGAACATCGACTTCCAGAAAAATTAAACCAGTTGCCATTTGAAACACTGTAATCTGCATGTTTCCTAATACTGAAAATAAGCAAATTCTACAGCTCAGCACACACACACAAGCAGATCACCAGCAACACGCCTTTACCTAGCAGTCATCCCACACAGCAAGGCATGCTATTCGGTACCTACGGTCAGAAAAAACCCACACCCAATTACGTCCCACACTGCTTACTACTCATTTTTTCCTAACTTGCCTTTCTACAATGGACAGGAAAGAAAACATCCTCTCTGCTACCAGATTTTACCAGTGCAGTAAGGCCAGGGCAAGCTGGATCAGAGTCTGGAAGTGCCGAGGCTTACAACCTGAAAGATGCTTTACTCCTTCAAATCCAAATATTTAATCCAGGAAAACACGTTTCTGGTGTTTTAAACAAAACAAAACAAAACTCCGCTGATTTTTACTGATTACTAGAGAGTCTTCCATAGAGACACGTGGAGGACTTCTCAGAGTTTCCAAGTATTCACATTAATGGACACACACCAGACTTCCAACAGAATTTGAAAACTGCATTGTGGTTTCCATGTTCTCCTGGTACACACAAAGATCATAGTAATGGACCCAAATAAGCGACATGAAGGTCAAACAGACTGCATTCTTATTTACAGAGGATAAGAAAGGATCCATCTTAAATACCTGACTTTATCAATTATGTTCAATAGCATGAAATCAGCTCCTACTTTCTCTTCCCTTATCATTTCTGGGATGGTAAGTGAGTAGAGTCTGGAAATCCAACAAAAAAGGCATGAGGCTACTAACCAAATGAAGTTTGTAATGTGTTGGCTCAGAAAACCAAGTGCTATGCTGCAGTAGAGACAAATGCATAAATTTGAATTCAGAAGTCTACCCATTGACAGGTGACCATCCAATCTACCAAAAAACACAGTTCAGGGGACTGTAAAAACTTGAACTGGGGCCGACAGCATCGGAAGGAAGCCACTGGCCCACAAAAAGGCTGTGAGATACTTATTTGTGTCAGGACACCAAAAAAAAAAAAAAAAAAAAAAAAAAAATCGAGGAGAAGCCCAAAAGGAAGCTGCTACTTGCAAGGTGGGAGAGATGGAAGGGCAACAGTCTCATCAGCCTGGAAAAAGCAGCTTACATGGTTGTAGGATGGAGGAGGAAGAGTTTCTCCCTGTCTAAATAATAAATACCTTTCCAATCCCAGGAAAAAACCCATACACGTTGCTAATTTGTTCTTACTGGGTAGAGATGTGTTGTTATATTGGATTGATATTTTAATAGTACCAGCTGTCTCAGCTTCCTTGGGTTTATATCTAACTTCTTCATCTATGACTTGCATGCTTTAGGTAGAGACATAGCACCGTTAGGCTGCACATACCCATTAGAGATGACAGGTTATGAGAACACTTTATAAAGCAATCAAAAACCCAGCCAGTCATTAATTTCTCAAAGTGAGATGACGTTTAAGGATCCAAGCAAGGGGCTGCAGCTTTGGTGGCTGCAGCTACTCACACATCATCCCTGGCCGTGGAGGTAATGGTGCTGGGCTGGGGCAAGCACACCAAGATGAAGGTTCTGTTAGAAAGAAAGGTTTGGAGAGAAGATACTGAAAACACACTATTTTTCAGAGATTGCGTGCTTTGACACTGAACTCCTGAAGTCCAATGTTCTGTCATGCAGAAGAGGGAAAATTCACGCTGCCTGTGTGGTAGGTAGTGTGGACCCATCCAAGTTATTTGGATGACACAAGACGGGGGCGGGGGTGGGGGGGGGTTGTCTGTGTGAGTCTCTCGTTTTTTAACTGGAACAGGAGGTAGAGCACAAAGCTACTCCTAGGAGGACTGAAGATAGTAACAGGAAACTTAGAGCAGAGATGACTAACTAGGCTTTTGCTTTCACGTGGTATAAACCACTACTCCAAAGAAGTCACAAACACACTAAGAGATCATATCCTTGGCTCTCTTCATATTTTTAAAGCTATTAGACATCTTTGGGCAGCACTGATTTTCATAAAAATATTCCAAGTTCCTTTTAATTACTGGACGTCCAATTCTGCAACACAAACTTAACGAAGGCTAAAATTGCACCTTGCTTCAACAAGATCAAGCCCAATCATTAAAACATTAATTTTAAGAAAAGTCACTGGATTTAGATAGGAAGGGGTTTTTTGGACATCCACAGAATATTTTGCATCCTTGGTCCATATCGTTATTTAGGCCGATCCGGCAACTAAACTCCACAGAGCCGCTCTCTCACTCCTTCCCCAGTGAAATGCGGAGGAGAAAAATACAATAAAAGGACTGAGGGTCGAGACAAGAACAGAGGGAGCACCCACCGACCATGGTCCTGGGCAAAACAGACTCGGCTTTCTTAAAGCAAAGCCATTTATTAAAAGTTACTTAAAAGGATAAAGACAAACAAAACCAGTTACTTGAGAGGATAAAAAGAAACAAAGCCAGATCTTAAAAACAACACCTTCCCCCTTCCCCTTTCCTTTTCTTCCCGGTTCTACTTTCTCTCTCAGCGGCGCAGGGGAACAGAGAATAGGGGGTGCAGGTCAGTTCATCCCATGTTGTTACTGCTGCTCCTTTTCTTAAAGGAGGAGGAGTCCTTACACCCTTTTCTCCCTTGCTCCAGAGGATCCCCTACTCACAAGGAAAAATCCACAGACTTCTCCATCGTGAGTCCTACCCGCAGGATGCAATCCTTCCCCATCAGATTGCTCCAGTGCGGGCTTTACCACAGTCTCGGATTCTCTGGTGTGGGTCATCACACGGACTTTAGATGCGTCTCTACCTTGTTGTGCATCCCATGCTTCACGACCGTCCTCAGGCCCAGGCATCTCTTCTCAGATGTGGGCTTCTCCACAGGCTGCGAGTGGGTCTCTGCTCTACCAAGTCCATTCCTGGCTGCAGGGGGGCCACCTGCCATCTCGCCACTGGTTGCAGGGGAAACTCAGCTCCGGCACACCTCCTCTTGCTCCATCTTCACTGACCTGGTGTCAGTGTGGCTGTTTCTCTCAGATCTCAGTCCTCTCTGGGTGAACTTGGCCCAGCGGGCACTCCGGGAGTGGGGTACTCTCCGAGTTCCCCAAGCGGCTCCACCGCCACCATCCTCAGCAGGTGGCACCGGCCTGGCGCGGGCAGCCACCCAACCAGGAGCCAGGGAGCGGGGGCAGTGCCCTCCTCCCTTCTCTCCTTGCTCCTGGGCAAAGGCACCTTTTCCGGTTCCTTTGTCCCAACTTAAATAGGGAAATTCGCAGAGGCACCGATTGGCTCAACCCCAAGGGGGATGGGAGTCCGATCTGGTGGCCAGAACCTGGTCTGACCCGGTTCCAAAACCAGGGAAGTCACAGGGAGCAAATCCCCTCTCCTGCCACCAGAACCCCTTTACATCAACCCATCACAGTCCACTTCTGGCACTATGAGCCAGGACATGCATTACACTCCAGTGGCCACCTACACGTTCAGGAGATGTGAGCACTCACTGCCCTGCGATTTGGTCAGGGCATGGACGGCCCCAGCAAGGCAACCAAAAATACAGACCAAAGGCTACATAAAGATGTGCTTTTCTTGCAGTATTTTTTTATTAATTTGTTTCTAAAAGTTTTTCATGCAGTGACAATCTGCTCTTCGAACACACATCACTGCTTTCTGAGGAAAGGGCTACTAAACACTCAAGTATTTTACCAGCTCCTTCCCTTCAAAGGAAATTCTCTTCTACGCTTTCCACAGAAAACATGTTCTGGGAGGTTTATGCCAAAAAGTGATTTAAGAATTCTCGGTCACATTTTAATGTTGCTTCTTGAGTTTTTTCTTGGACTAACTTTAGTTTCCAGGTACAAAGACTAGGCATGAAAATCTAAAGGTTTGTCCCCCCATCCAATGCTACCCTGTTTAAGTAAGCCAAATAGCAGCAACAGAGCGTTTTGGGCTGAAAGCTCAAAGCAAAGGGAGCACTCTCCCTTCCAGCAGGATCCTCCAACCCTGCTGCTCAAGAACTCCCCAAAACAACAAACTTCAGTTTTCACATTTAAGTGCCTGAACTTCAGTTGCGAGAAAAAAAAAAATCTCCAAAATAGGCATCTAAATAATCGCGCTGGCTTCTGAGAGCAGCGCGCTGTCAGGCCTGGCTGCCCAGCCTTCTTGGAAACCAGCCACTTTCTCTGTTCTTAAATTAGGACTTTGAAGCCTAATTTTAGGCACTTGACTTTGGAAATCTTGAAATGTGTTTTCTCATTAAAGTGATGTTTCCCAGTCCCTGCCATCACAGAGGTGACTCCTCTTTTCCCTTCTCCAAAAACACAGCGATCACGCTGCCGTTTGCTTCTGTAAATGTACTGGAACCGAAAACGCTCAGCTGCCTGAGAACTGGAAGACAGCATCGATAATCAAAGCTGTCAACCATTTTCTGTCCGCTTTCCAAACCTGCCCAGTTTCTCCTTCCTACCCCCAAAGCCTTAACTGCCCCTTGCATATATTCCCGTTGCCTTTCCACTTGCCTCCAACCCCAAATTCCCTTTTTTCACCCTTTTTGAATGCCCTCTTTCATCTCAAGCATGCTTGACATTAGATATAAAAAGGAGTTTAGAATAAGTCACAGTCCATATTGATCTGAAAGGCACAAGTACACTTATTTTATGGGAAACCAGTTGAAACATGAGTCATGCAGATTTTGCACTTTAGTTCTGTTAAAACGCAAGAATTTTTATTTAAACTTTATTTTTTATTTTGCAACTGTATCTCTAGCAAAGCAATGCAGATTTTTGGCCCACCTTGCATCAGTGGCAGATCCTCCAGCCTGCTGCTGACTCAACAGGACCCACAGTGCTGAGCTTTCACACTCACCAGCAGCACTGGTATAAGGACGTTCAGAAAGGAATGATTTGTATAAAACTCAGGGAAGCGTAAAAAATGCAGGACAAAGGAGAGAAACTAATCTCAAACAGCTTAACCTTAACGGTACTTAAAAAAATTGGAAAATGCAAGGGATAAAGGAAGACTTTGGCCAGTTAACTAGGGGGACGATTTCATGCCATTACTTTTCCTGTCATTCCACCCCCTCAAATCCTTCAGTATTACTTTCATACATAAACATAGTTGTGGTAATTAAAGTCCTTTATAGAACAGAAACAAAACCAATAAAGGACACTGCAAAATGGAATAACTAATCGCGCTCAATACCCAATACCTCATTCTGGAGAAGAGAAGGCTCCAAGGAGACCTTCCAGCAGCCTTCCAGTACCTAAAAGGAGGCCTACAAGAAAGCTGGAAAGGAACTTCTTACAAGGGCATGTAGTGATAGGACAAGGGGCAATGGCTTTAAACTGAGAGTACATTTCGATTAGATATAAGGAAGAAATTTTTTACAATGAGGGTGGTGAAACACTGGAACAGGTTGCCCAGAGGAGTTGTGGATCCCTCATCCCTGGAGGTGTTCAAGGCCAGGTTGGATGAGGCTCTGAGCCACTGATCTAGTAGAAAGTGTCCCTGCCCATGGCAGGAACTAGACGATCTTTATTATCTTATCTTTCATTCTCTTATTCTATGATTAAACCAGAATCTAATAGTCTTCAGATAGGTGAGTTAAGACAAATTATAGGTCCTTGCAGTCTTACTCACATTTTCAGCAGACCTAAACTAGTTCAAATTAGGACCTGAACATTGTAGGAATAGGACATTCACATGCGTTTCATTCCGTCACAGGCAACAGCTCTTGCTGTCCCACGGCATAACTTCAGCCAGAGGGAAAACACCGAGGGTGATGGCCAAGCAGGGAGAGCAAGTTGGAAGCAACCACACAGACGCTCCCATAGAAGTATCAAGAACTGGAGGAAGACAGTACACCACCACCCCATCACCCCAGAAGGATGCATCCAACATCAAGCTACAAATAAGGATCCCTCATGCTGTAAAGCCCTCCCTTAGCAGCAGCAGATCTGGCACCCCTCGGCACTACTGTAAAATGCTTTTTGCAACAGTACACATTTTCCTGGAATAAAACATTTGAGGGGGTACTCTGTGCCCAGCTGCTGCGCCCATAACCCAGCACCTTGATACTGGAAACTTCCTCGCCACTGCCAGCTTATAGCCCAGTGTTGTTAAAGTAATAAAGTGCAGATTGTAAAAGTATTTACAGAAATAAAACATGGAGGAAAAGGCAAAGGACGCAGGTTTATCCAACTGCTGTGTTTGCAATAGCACATAACTATAAAATATTCAAGGACACTGCATAGACAACTCCTGGATGGGGGTTAAAGAACTGTTTTGCTTTGTTTTTTGTTTTGCTTTGTTTTTTAAATGGGAAAGAAACAGAGGAGAGGATATGTAGCAAAGTAGGTTAGATGGAAACAGGGAGAATATGTACATGGCACAAGAGCTACAGGGCTGACTTTTTCATAAGGAAAGCCAAAGGACAGCATTTCCTATATAGCTTTGCTCTAAAGCCCTCCTCCCTAAGCAGCATGTAAGCATTCATTAAAAGCTACTGTTTTAATCTGAAGCTCTCTCTTTTTTCAAAGGCTGTGCTGGTATTGCAATAGCAAAAACGTTGCTAGCTGCAGCTCGCAATGGCAAATTAGCCAGAGGAAGCCTGGGAAGCTAAAAAAGAGCTGAGAAGATGAAGGAGTCAAAAGCTAAGTCCAGAGGGCCATAAGGACTCCAGCTTTCATTTCAGGTCTCCTTTCTCTTCAAGTGCCACCTCCAAGAAGGTCTGAAAAACTCCTCATCTTTAGTAAAGGGACTTCTCTAATCTCCGTTTGTGCACTTGACTCAAACCAACTTTTTACTTCCACAGGAGAAAAATAACGGTACAGTCCCCAAAGCTCATTTTAATGAATCTTCTTGGTCAAAAGGCCTGCATTTTATAACAACAGAGCCGATGAGATCACAGTCAACAGGTCCAAAGGACAGAGAAGCCTAGTCTTGCATGACCACTACTAGCAGCAGAGTTTGAGCACTGCATAGCTTCAAGACAGTAAGCTTCAACTTTTTTCTGTTTTTAAAATACTCACATCTCATAATTGCATATTAAAATTTAAAAAGCAAGAAAAAAAAAAGAGTCACAAGTGGGGACATCCTGCCACATGAACCCTCATTTCCTTCAACACCCCACAGCAGCGGCACTGAGTCCGAGCACTGAGAGGGCGTCTGCCACCAGCCTGCCTCTTCCCCTTTCAAAAACGCTGTTGTGCCAAGATCTGAACCCAGGGGATGTCTCAAGAAGTACAGGAGAAGTCTATAATTCTTGATAATCTTCTTTGCGTTTATTAGTTTGCCATATGAAAGTTTGCTCTCCGATCCATAAAAGCACCTGTGATCATGAAACAGCGTAAAAAGGAAGAAGCGGCTGCGTGAAGTTATCCAGTAAACAGCATTTAGCTGTGAAAAGGTTATCTGGGGTTCACATGCTCACTAGACTCAGCGACCCAATAAAAAGCTGAGAAATTACAGGAAGATCACAAAAGCTCAGGGTGACAGTCTTGAAGGTAACAATACACCGTGTAACGCTGGCTGGTGCAGGGATAACAGCGCACACAAAACCTGGATCGAGATGCCCTGTTAAGATGTGTAGCTACATCCCCTGCATTCAGATGGGTAAATGATACCTTCCAGAATCCCACTTGTGTTTGGGAAACCAGATTACACTGAAAAAGCACACAAGTCACTCTTAAGCAAGTTACAGTATGTTAAGTATTTATTGGTGCGCTTACTTTTATTTCCAGTGAGTGTGGGGTAGTACCTGCAGTGCTACGGGAGAAATGAAATTCCCTCATGGGCCCTAAAGCACAAAAAAATACATGCAATACACTGAATTAGTTACATTCCTCAATAAAAATGAATAGAATTTCTACATTTTCACCTAAAGGAAGAAAAGAAGCATACTGACACTGTAAATGCACACCTTGGCTTGCTTGCTGCTGTTTCTTCATATGGCCAGCCATGCTACAAGAAGTCAATCTTAAAACTTTTGTATTTTCCTGCTGTACCCCTACAAGATGTGAGTTAATCCCATATGGCTGCAGCTACCCCAATACTTGGTGCCTTTATTTTAAGACACTAAACATCATGTCAGACAGTGCTGTTCACTGTGTACAGTTGTACTATCAAAAAAAAGTCGGGCAAGTGCGAATGACTGCTAGCTTTAAATAGAAGAAGGTATCAAAATTGTTCCTTTTCCTACCATTCCAAGAACCAAGAGAAAAGAAGGAAAAAAAAAAATACTCTTAGTACAACCGTTAGGCCATGGCATTGTGCTGCTCAGGACAAAACCCTGCCGCGAGGCTCCCTGTTAAACCCCCTGCCTTCAGAACAGTACAAAAATAATAGGCTCATCATTCAGAAAAGCAACCACCTTTGAAGATCTAATCTCCTTTCCAAAGGATAAAGGAGTTAACACAATGTAAGGCAAGATTTTGACCTTGTTTTCTTCCTGCCCAGGGGGGACAAGGAGTATTGAGAGCAGAGACTATGTGTCCTGGTACAGGGGCAGAAGATGATGAGACAGGAGATTTTTTTACAGATGCATCAGTCAGATCATTCTCCTCCTTTCCCTTTTTGTACAACACGGGCACTTAGCACATCTGTAAACGAAGTGAGCAGCCAGCTGATGGCATTTCTGTCACAGAAGGTCAGGGCTGAAAAGCCTGGTGGGTCCTGAAGAGCTGAACACCCTTCCTGTGCCAGAGCTGTGCCAAACCAACTGCTGCCGAGAACAACAAGTTTAGGGTACCAAATCTTCGGTGTAAAAGATGATTGACTCCTGGAGTAGCTAGAAAACAAAGCATTTCTACCTGTACGTTTCCTTGGTTTAATGTTGGCAGCACTTTCCTAAATATTACTTCATCAGAAGACACTGCTCCAGGATGCAAATACTGCAGTTTTCTTGTATTTTAGTCTTTGTTTTAAGGGGAGGAACACCAATTAACCAATCAAAAGGAAACATTGTAGTGGTAAAGCTTGGTCTGATCTTATCACTGACTCTTTCTATGAACTTTAAATAGACTACTGGATGGAAAAAAACCCACACTGTCCACACAGTTGGCAACCACCAAGCTGTTTTCTACAAGCTCATAATATAAAAGAGTTCTGGCACCTGCAGAAGTCATGTAGGGAATTCCAGCAAAACGATCCTGTTCCCTCCAAAACATAGCCACTCTTCTTTCAGTAAGAGGCAACAAATCCCTGGTGCAGTGGAAATCCCACTACTGTTAAAACCTGTTCCAGCAAAGAACCCAGCTAGACTGAACCCCCACCTGTAGTGCCAAGGTGCAGGAGATTTTACTACATTTGTTTCACACTTTCAAAAGTGCTGGAGCAAAGGCAGTGTCAGTTCTGTAATTTGCTATAACATATCTGTTTCAAATACAGGGCCAAACCAATACCCACACAAGCAGCAGGCAAGTTTCCTGTCTCACCCTGCAGCTATCCCATCCTCCGCAGGGCAGCAGTCCCCAGGAGAAGGGGGTATCAGATACGCCTCCTTTGCCTTGGCGCTTGGGCAAAGTCTCCCTCCAACAATGTCTTTGGAAAGTCAGTCATTCCTAAAGATGAGAAGCTCCTCTCTATACAGGCATTTTTCCTGCTCACGCCCACTGGAAACCCTCAGGCTGACAGCCACCGCATCACCTTACCCTTGCTTCAACTTCTCCGTTCAGCCAGGTCCATAGCTACAGAACCATATCCAGGGTGCGTGGGGTGACCAGGAGCAACCAAGAAGAGCTTTTGATGCTGCTGCAAGCGGTGCTTTCATTCCTTCCCTATCCTCCACTCTGCTCGGGTAGAGGGAAGCAGGGGGAAATCGAGGTGGCCCCAAAAAAACAAGCAAGCAAGAAGATCAGCTTTCAGTCAGGTTCATCCTACCGCCTGATTTAGTGCGGAGAAGCATCAGCATGAGGCAGGTGCGTGGGTGACAAGAGGTCTTATCTGACTGAAGCTGAGCAAAGCCATCGCATTGTACCCGGCAAGAAACCAAGACCGTAGCAAAAAGAAAGCAAAATAAAACGGACAGACAAAATGGGAGATGCAGAATTTTTAAAGCGGAACTATAAAACGCTCTTAAGAGAAGGCCAAAATAAAATGCATTGCACACACATCATGTTACGTATAGGAATGGTTCTAGTGAAAAGTGTGAGAATTGCAGAAAAAAGAAAACGTGGAACAAAAAAAGGATATAATAACAGGAATGGAATTTATATTCCATACATTCCTCAGGAGTGGAATAAGAGGATATGTTAATGTCATGCAGAACTAACTTACAGAGATTTCTTAAATATAATCCTAACAGCATGAACTGACAGATCATTGCACTGTAAAAAGCAAACAACAACAAAAAAAAACAACCGGGAAATGTTCAGGATACAAAGGAGACAAATTTTAAGATGTGAACACTGTAGGACTAAGGATGGCCTCGAGGCAGGTCAGAAGTGAGAGGGCAGGACTCAAGGGGAAAGAGGAGAACGTTAAACATCGAGAGACCCAACAGACAGAGACTAACAACAGATTTCTTCAGAAAAAAGGCAACTCAAATGTTTCATTCAATCTTAACAGCAAAAATAGAAACAGAGCTAATGAAAAGAAATATACAGACAAAGAGAGAAATAAAAAGCTAAACAGACAGTGAATATGACCAAAACCTCTTACTACACACTGGTCAGCCTGCATCTGAGGACCTTGAAGACAGAGAAGTATCACATTTAATTCTCAGCCTTAAAGCACGTTATTCCATAAGAAACACCAATCAACAACCTTACTAGTGATTTGAGATACATCTTGAGTGCAGTAGCCTAAGACTAAATTTCAATGGGAAGTTTGATTTTCTGATAATACCAAACATTTTTTACTTGATGCCCAAAGCTTATAATTAAATTCATTGTAAGAGAAAGACACATTTATAGACAATTAGAAAGTGATTTACATATGGAAAATAAAACTTTCCCCTTTACTATGCTGCTTGCAGCAAAGTGAAAACCTAACTTACACTGTATTTTATAAATGCTCATATTTTGCCAGGAGTGAAAGATAAAGATAGGAAAGAATTAAGTTGTGTTTCATCAGTCACACTTGTAAAGCAACTCTTCAAACTCTGGGCAAAAGACACAAGCTCTTTAGCTTCTACAGCAAAACTGTGCACACCTGTTATACAGATGGGAATATATTAAAAGATGCTTAGCAAGTAAACCCAAACCTTTATGTTCTGAGTGCACCTATTTCATATATGTTTTGTACAGACTGTGTAGGATAGAGAATGATGCTTCAGGCAACAAATTGCTTATTCACATTGGCAGCTCTCTGAAAGTTGCTCCCTCCAGAGTCTCACCACCACTATGGCTCTATTTTTACCACATGCTAAAAGCAAAACACGCTTTTGTGCAAAAAGCTCTTTCATGAACTGATTTTTCAAATATCAGAAGACAATTCCAGTGGTTGAAGGCTATTTTCCCCCACAATATTTTTATCTCCCTGGAATACAAGTCCACACAGATGTGTCATCTCTAAAACAAACCGCAGCGAAGGGACTCTTCATTTAAACAGACCTGTTATTCTGAACCAGGGAAGATAAATGCTCAAGTTCATGGCCTCACGGAGGAACTGGTACATGGTAGAGGAACAGAAGAAGGAAAATGAATAAATAAATAAATACACAAACAAACCAGATTTGGTTAATATTCTCCTCTCACATTAATGACTGACATCTTAGGTGGGAATTCGGTAGGGGTCTTGGCAAAGCGATGCTGCCGTAAGGAGGGACGCGTCAGAGCTGCTGACAGCTGATTAGGGCTCCTTTATCAGTTCAGTCCAAAACCCAGCCCTGCTCCTCTGTTCTGCAAAACAAGCTCCCAGGGCATCAGGTGAATAAACTTTTAAAAGGCAAAGACTGAAAAATAGACAGAAAAATACGAAAGCCAGAAAAGGAGTAGCAAGGCAAAACGAAGTTGGGGGAGAGGGGTGGAAAACCCCTTAACTTCACTGCTAAGCTCCTTCGTGCGTGCAATTGGCAATTCACTTCCAGTCCCTGTCACTGTAGGTTCAAAGACGGTCACCTCCTCCCAAGGCCATACATCTCTCCTTTGGAGGCAATGCAGCATTAAAGGATGTAAGGTGCTCACTCTGAGATGATCATTTTTTCATATACTGTAAACGGTGGTTAAAACCTGGCAACATCCCCGGCAACATCCCCGTGTTCTCACCAAGTGTGTCCTTCAGGGCTCAAATTGGTATTTTAACAGCTTCCTACATGTATATTTTAAGACACAAAGTCAATCCCCACAAATGCTTAAAAAACTGAACTGTGCCATATGCAACTGATACCGGTGTTGGGGCATCGTTTGAGCCTGACGTGCTTTGTGGAACCAAGAAGTATTCAGTCTGCGCAACTGGAAATTCACGATAGCTCTGTAATTGCTCAACTAGAGTTTAGATTTGCACAGTGCATCAAATGAGCTCTGCACTGAATTTAGAAGGAACAAGACAATTAGAAGACTTCAAAAAGTGAGAGAAAAACCTCTGAAAACAGCATTAGCGGTCCCTTCCTGTACCTTAATGCAACCACTCAGCAGTGGTGACAGAACAAGAAATCAATATAAAGACATACCAAAGGATGTTATTGTTGTTCTGCAAGGCATGGCCAGACTCATGGCCTGCTTTTGCTTGCTTCAAAGGGAGACAATGATGGGGCAGAAGAAAGGGCAGGGAAGTCAGAGGTTCTGGGAACCTGTCAAGTAAAAGAGGAGGACCAAGCATTGCCTCTGCAGAATTACTCGGGAACCTGATGAAGGCTGCAAAACCAGAGGGCAGAGCTACAATCATTTAAACTCCTGTGACAAACGCTCCAACACCATCATTGCCTCTAAAAGTGGCTTATGCCCACACATAATTTTTACCTATAAGATACCAGAGGTGACAGCAGCAGCTCATCAATTAGCAGGGCAACGATCTACAATGAAACACAGTGGCCCTTCTGTGACTACCTGTATTATTATTATTATAACTATTTTTCTCCTAATATTTAACTGAACAGACAGGGCTTGCCAAATGTAGTACTCCTTACTGACTTGCTTAGTGCTGTCTCTCTCCATATATATCTTGCCACCCTATACACTGCAGATGTTCCCTCGCACTTCTGTTTTCCTCTAGCCCTTACATTGTGTTTTAACCTCTTGAAGAAGGTGATGGGGACACCCAGCCAAAATTTCTCAGCCCATGTCGAGTCCGGTGGCGGGGGCCAGGCAAGCCCAGCTGCCTCTGCTGTAGCCAGAGCAAATGAGAGGCTGCAGAGACAACTGCGGTGCAAGCTGCACCTTCTGGACAGCACGCAAGTTAGAATTCGATAAATATGAAAAAAACTGTTCAAATTTTTCATGAGAAGCTTTTCTGCTTAGGCCTGTTAAAGAGGCAGAGAAAAATCTGTAAGTAACCAGGCCTGCTAGACTAGCAGCTTATTTTCTGTCACTATATCACATACCTTAATAAAAAAAAGAAAATTCTGAACTGCGTTACAAGTGCGGGTATCTTCCCCATTAACAAGGCTTTGTGCATGCAGTAAGTCAAGCTCACGAGACTAATGTAAAACAATACAATACACCAAAAGGCCACTGTACACGAGTGAACTGAGGGACAAATGTATGACACAAGGGATAAACGCCTGACCCTACTTTAGGATGAACAGCTGAGAGCTTGCACCAGTTCACAGGGTCTGCCATCAGCTAAGGGCAACCTCTCCGTGCCCGTACTGCAAAAGAGAAATGAGCCACCAAACCAGAATCAGACTTTCACCATAAGCATCTGCTACTCTGCAATCCACATAAGCATATACATAAAAACGCAAACACAACAGTCATTGTGTCCTTCAAAGCCAAATCCAGATTCCTGCGCCTCTACCAACATTGTCCTGCAGCTGCCAATTGAGGTCTTGCTCAAAAGCATGCAAGCAGCCACGTGAATGAACTGAACATGTACACGCTTTTCAGCAAGCACACATGCCGTGCACCCAAACTAGCATGCCCTTTGCACTTCAGCATGCAAAAAGGTTTCTTGAGTTTCTTTTTCTAAAGGGCAGTGCCATGTTAAACATTGGAGAATGTCATCCTCCTAACCAGCTGAAGGTTTAATTATTGTTATTGAAGTCAAAGGTTCTCCCTACTGTTTGGCTAGGAGATGACTCTCAAAAAGACAATTCAAAACAGCAGCATTTTTAAAAGCCATCCAGGAGCAAGAGATAATCCTTCAGGAAAAGGTTAACAGAAGCTTTTCGATTAAATTATGTGCACAGAAATAGCACACCTAAGAGGAAGTCTATAAAGATTAAGGTATAAAGGTCTATATTTTCCCAGGTCTTCCTCATTTCGAGCGAAACAAAACCTGAGGACACAGGACCAGCTCAAAAACTAGACCCTTATGTTTAGACCCCTACATTGACAATTGATATAATAGTAGCAAACATACAATTAGATTTCTTTTGCTCGTTTCTAAGAGCTTCAAGACCTCTATCTGAATACTGATGCTATGGTTTTAACTCAGCAGTGTCTGAGGAGCTCCTCCACCAAGCTGCGGTCTGCTCCAAACCCGCAACCATACGGCATCTATGGGAAGAAGGCATTTTCCCGTAACTTTGCACTTGCAAGGGGCTCCTTAGCCAACTAGGGCACAGAAGAAACACTGCCCTAATTTGAAATGCTTCCCAGCAAGTTTGTAACAGTATAAAGTAAGAGGAGGAGAAAAAAAAGAAAAAAAAAAAGAAAAAAAGAACAAAACAGGCAGCAATGCAAACTTGCACGCTTGCGAATTAATTAGCTAAACATATGGCCTAAAACCATAAGATACTTTGAGGTGTATTTCAGTTTAATAAGCTAAACCACATTATTCTGCAAATTAACACTTGTTAGTTTTCGTTTAACACTGGTAACATCCTTAAGAACCGTGACACCAACAGAAACATCCATCAGCACACGTGCCTCAAAAGCTGGAGTGTTACTTGAAATCAAGACTATGTCCTTTTTGAACTTAAGTGTACATTTTACAGCAGAGAGCCTGAACTTGCACATAAGAAGAAAGCAATTACCCTCCAGTCACAGCAAAGACAGCCGGCAAGAAGACAAACAGTTTTCTGAAGGTCACGGAGGGAGAGGAGCGCATCTCAGCTGTAACAGAAGAGGGACGGTCACCGCGTTCAAATCGCTGACCCAGTGCCTCAAAGGGTAGGGTTATGTGGGGATTAAACAGCAGGGCAGAATTTGAAAATGCAGGGAAAAAAGGTTTATTCTACATTGGTTGTAGCTTTGCACAAGTGTTGTCTCCTGTAAATGTCAATGCAACTCAGCTTATTTAGTCATTGCCCATCATCACCATCTCACTCGGCAGACAAATATTCGGTATGAAGACTTGTCAACGAAACCTAGACAACTTTAGCATAAATACAAGTTCATGGAAGGTTTTCATATTTCTACCTACTCAGTACACCACTGATCATCAACCAAGCTATCGTTAATGAAGCATAACCTCTACAGCTAGCAATGCTTTCGTAAGGGCATGCAAAATACCCAGATGCAATGGGATGCTGAGACCAACTCTTAATTTGCAGGAGTGAGCTCAGCAGAAGTAGCATGATTCATTTGTTCTTGGAGAAGTGACAATTACACTTAGCAACAGGCATCTGTAAAATCTCTACACCTGGTAAGGGAATTTATTAGACTGCCATTGTGCTTTCTAAACCCCTGATGCTTTGTGTTTCATGAGTCAATCATTTCATTGAGGAAATTAAATAATTCTCCATCACCTCAAACACAGCAGGAAAGAATTTACCGACCGCATACTTTGGACAAGTTTGCTCTTGTGCTCTTATTTACCCTGTAATGCAATGTGCCCTAAATTCGAAAACACAAATAGAGAAACCAAGGCAATACATTTTAGGAGATTAATTTCATTAAACAGATCTAGGGAGAGCCACTGCGTACACAGCCCACAGCAACTCTTCAAGTTATCGCCATAGTAAGATTAGGGGCAGCATTTATTTGATTTGTCAATCAGCAGATCAATCCAGGTCACTGTTTGCAATACCTTTATCAAACAGAGATATAACTGCTGCTCTGTCAGACACAGGGAATAGGTTTTGGTGCCCTCAGGAACCCAGATATAAAAAAACTTCTACCAATCAGCACTTAGGAACTCCAGGGATGTCAGCCTAAGCAATGCCCTCTTAACTGTACTGCTGCAACAGCAAATTTAAACAGTCTTAGGAAAGGCCATAGCAAAGCAATTTGAACTGGAAGTAAGTTTTTAAACAGACTAACTTCTATGTAATTCATTGATTATCCTTTTCATTTGTCCTTATGTGTGATCTTCCATCTAAGGGCAAAAGCGTTTCCAACGCCAGCATGCATTAATCATTTGGATTGCAGGAATCTTCTGCATTTTTAACACATTTAAGAATTACAAAACCAACTAGTGACTATATTGCATACAATAAAACAGCTACAGATTGCAAGATTATCAGCTCTGTAACATGTTTGGAGGCACACAGAGAAGTGTGCTCTGACTGGCATGCAGGAAACACCAATTTCTTAAGTCTATTACACAGTCAAACAGCTTTCAAAAGCCTATGTTGCATCCTGGCAGAACATCATTTCGTACACTGTAAAACAGGAAAACAAGCATTACTGCAAAAAGCTTAGGCCAGCAGCCCGAAAACTATTCCTATGTTTAAAGAGCTTTATAGATCTCACCCCTGTAAGACAATTTCAGACATGGCAATGAAAGGAGGTAACAAAAGAGGACTGAGATTAAGAGGACAAAATGAGAAAGTTGTTCAGGTATGCAGGGGAGGTTATAGCAAACACCTCCATCACCTATACATGCTTTCCTGAACATATGAAGAGCTGCCAAATATAAGTGGAGCTGTAGAAGCTTTGAACAGGCAACAGAGTTAGCTTGTGACCCATCTCAAGACAGCACACCACCCGTGAGAGGAAAGGAAAAAAACTACAAAAAGTAATTGGTAGAAGAGGTATTTGTGGCTTTGCTCCTCAGCAGTGAAAGACCATCCCTGTCCCTGTTTGTGACAAGTCAGAGAACAAATCCTCATCATATGGAATAAAAAAACCCAAGCAATCAAGAGCTTTTTTGCTCCAAAAGGCTTTCCTAGTCCAAAGGAGCTTCTCCGGCATGACTCATTTCAGGAGACAACTCCATGCATGACAAGGGAGCACCGGCCAGGCAGCAAGCAGAGCGTTGCCTAAGCCATCTCCTGTGCTGGCATCAAGGTGATGGCAAAAACGCTGCTGAGCCCACCCTCCTGCCCCACTGCCATCGGTGGGCAGCGGCAGGCAGGGGCAAGGATGAATGCTCACCGGTGACATGCTTTCAGTGCTAGCTCCAAGAGGGACAGAGGGGACAACAGGTCACAGAGGCACGACACCATTTTAACATGGGACCATATGCAATTGCTGTTTCTGTCCCCAAGATTTAGCTCAGGCGGGACGCAGACAGCGTTAATTGGGAGACTTTGCTTCGTCTGCTGCGGAACAAGGACTGCTGAGACCACCAGAAGACCGGCAGAAGATAAGCATTTTGACCTCGCAAGCACCACCGCCATCACCTTACTCTGTACAAGTGTGTTTTTTTCTGAGCTCAGCAAAACCAGAAGCATTTGATGTTGCACTGTTTGCTGCCCCAAAAATGAGGAAGGTAAAGGAATGAGGTCAGCTCAGCACTTAAGAGCAGTTAACCAGTTACCAACCAAACATCACTTACAAGGAACATGCTTCCCAAGGGGCAGCTCTAGATCGCTCTCAGCACCAGGCTTTCTGCCTGCGGCTGCTGGACTTGAGCACCAGGTCAACCTGAAATCCTAAAGTATGGTCAGTTCTGCCATCCTTCCAAAAATCTGAAACTTCAAACATATTTCCAAAAATCTGCTCCTAGCGAGTCACAAAAGAACGAGCAATTAAAGGTGCTGCCCAGAGGCCTGATGGATTTACGGTATTATTTCCAACTTACTTTTTTTTTGTTCCATTAATGGTAACTTCTCTAAGTTAATTCCTCTTGTGAACAACTCAAAATGAAGGTCAGCAGGGAAAGAAGAGATTAGACCAGAGAATTCAAAATATTTTATTTCAACTCTGGCAGTACCAAAGGCAAGGAATGCAACAAGAGGAATTCTTGCTGGGAAATGTAAAGACAACATCAACTTACTAAAAATACTGCAGTAAATATACCCAGAGATTAGTCAGACAGCACATCAACTACTAAGTATCCTTAATGATACTATATTAATGTACCAAATATGCACAAGTTTTAGTCAAAGATACTTCATTTGATCAGCTGCTGGTACGTAAAAGATACCACACCACACAAAGTGCAATTGCTTTTTCAAAAGCACAGTGAGGCAAACAGACCAACAGCCAGGCTCTTCCCCAGCTTGCAAGACAAAGCTCCTCAGCATATTAATTTCACTCCTGCCTCCTCTGGTTGCGTTTGAATGCTAAAATACAGAAGACTGAAGTTAGAACACTTATAAACTCACTTAGCTACTTATAGATAAAAAACACAAAGAAGTTCCTAAGGGCTTCCAGCATGCAGTACATACGTAACATGTACCTTGATGTACCTTGTAAGAAATTCAGTAAAATCCAGCAAAATCCTGGCCACGCCTTTTAGCATCCTTGACCCATGTCAGCTGGCAACACCGTCTTCGAGGGCAAACCCACTCTTAACTTCCGCAAACTCGGCACAGCGGTCCCCTTTCATCTGCTCTTCAGTTGATGCGAAGCTGGAAAGGGATCTCCACCCAGCTGACACCGCAAGTCTTCAAGGGAAATCCTCACCCTGTGCATGCAAGCACAGCTCCCCTCAGGCAGAGTACATGCCTCCGCTACTCGCTCCTCCCACCGCAGCTGATGCCTAGTGCACCCCAAATACACGGAATACTTTCGTAAGAAACTCCAGTTTTCGTTGCTAAACGGTGTCAGATGATCACGCATGCCATGGGCTTGCTCTGCCCAGCCCAGCTTTCATTGCTGTTAGCAGCAGTGATGATACACCAGTAATTAGCTAAGGAGCTTTCTAACAGCAGAGAGAAACCTCAGGCTGCAGCTGTGCCGAAGGACCGAGGAGGGCTCAGAGTGACATATCCGAGTTATACCACAAAACTCTTCAGTGTTATTCACGAGCTCATACTAAAAATAAATCAATCCCCTCCCTCTACACTAGCAGCTTAACACTGATGCAGCAACACCACTAGCCTGCATCTACAAAAACTTCACAGCTGCAAAACCCTCCCTCCAGCTGAGACCACCGGCGATAATTTAAGCCAACCGTTTACGGCAGGCCCACAGCTGCTGCGTGCTGGGGGAGAGCTGCTCTGCAGAGATAATCTCGCCCTGGAAGCAACTTGGCCCAAAACTCCGGTGGAAGGCTGTGCCGCCGCTGGAGGCGCCCGCACGCTTGCCCTCCTCTGGTTTCAGCTGCAGGGTGTGTTTCCACTTACACAGAGCGGTTTCGGAGACTTCCTGATCAGAAGCATCCTAACTGCAGCCATGTCCCTCCCTTGTTTTCCCTCGCCATGGCTAGCAGTCAGCTGAGCTCTTTGTTCACGTTTTTTGCTGCGGCCCCGAATCCCAGAGCACCAGAGATCACCCAAAGCACCGAGCGTACGAATCAGCTGTACGGGGCACTGCCGTTCAAGTGCGGCTGGGACACGGAGCAGGCAGCACATGCAGCAACCGGAGGGAGAAACACCTCTTGTCATCTGCCAGGAGCCCTTCTTGCTGAGCAAGCCAAGATGTTACTGTTCCTGCCCGGGTCTGCAAAACTGGCCTTTTGTCTGCAGATTCAGAGCACGGATGGGTGCTGGGAAGCTCTCCAGAGTTGGATCCTCAGCTGCTGCGTCCCTGGGAAGCAGGGAGGGCGGGAGGATGTGAGGGCAGAAAAGCAGGCAGGGAAGGAGAAAACACTTAAATAGCCCAAGATGATACTCTGCATAACCCCAGGCGTCGCCAGCTTCTACTGCTGCTGGTGCCTGAGGGTTTCCAGGAGATGGAAGAGATAAAAGCAAAGTCATAAAGTTTTTAAGAGAGTCCCTGCACACGTCTCTGACATACTGACACATTTCTATCGCATGCCTTTCCTTTTCTACTTACTTCCTAATGTCTGTACTCTTTAAACATTTAGATTTTAAAGCGGGCGGGCACCTTTCAGAAGCACTGCGCATCTCCACGGTGCCACTTTAATGTGGGGCCTGCCTCGTCCCACAGACAAACCCGGGAATTACCTTACCGACGGCTCCATTTCTGAACCGGTAACGCGGTCAGGGGCGGTGAGCAAGATTACGGGCTCAGGGAAAAAGAAGAAAAAGAAGAAGAAGAAGTCGTCTTGCCTTCTGAGCCCGACAAGAGCTTCCGCTGAGCCCCGGCCGCCCCGCTCGCCCGGCCCAGCATCTCCAGGAGCGGAGCCGGGCACGGACCGCGCTCACGGACCTGGCGTGATGCACGCGCACACCGCGGGGGAAAAAACGGGTCAGGGATTTTTGTTTGGAGCCGGAGCAGCGCTCAGCCCTCCCCACGCTCCCCGGGGAGGCAGTGTACGGCCGAGGGCCGCTTCCTCGCCGTCAAACACAGCTGGGGAAGGCGGGGTGTTTCCCCCCCGCTTCCTGCCCGTGTTATTTCTCCCGACTCTGTGCCCCGCCACGACGGAAGGAGCCACCGCCACCCGAGGATGCAGTAGCCATGGCAATACCAGATTGCATCATGCTCTTGATTAACTGCACCGGAGAAAGACGCTCCCGGAGAAAACCCCGGCCCTTCCGCCGCCCCGTCCCCTCCCTTCCCCGGCCCGCCCGTCCGCCGCTGCCGGCCCCGCCGCTGCCGGCCCTGGCCCCGCCGCTCGCCACCGGGCGCCAAGCCCGCCTTCCGCCCCGAGCCCCGCCGCCGCACTTGTTGCGCGCCCCGCGGAGCGGCGCGGCAGCCCCCGCGGCCCCCATCGGGTACCCGCTCCCCTTCTCCTCCTCCGGGCCCGGGCGGCCGCGCCTCATGCATCCCGCCGCCGGTCAGGGAGCCCCGGCGCCGCCCTCCCGCCTGGGTGACGCGGTCCTACCTGGCGGCGGCGGCGCTGGGGGCAGCGGGCGGGCGGCGGGAGGGCACCGGCCGGCTCTGTCACGCTGCAGCGCCGCGGGGGCGGGGGCGGGGCCGTGGGCGGGCACGGGGCCGCCCGCCAGCCGGCCGGGGGCGGGCACGGGGCCGCCCGCCAGCCGGCCGTGGGCTGACTGTGACGTAAGAGTGGCGCGGGGGGCTAAGGGGCGGTGGCGGAGGAGGGGGGCGCTATGACGTCACGGCCGCCGGGGGCCAATCCGGCGAACGCGGAAGGTTCGGGAGCGGGGAGGGGGGGGGTGGGTTGCGCCTCTGCGGGCCGGCCCGGAGGCGGAGCAGCGGCGCGGGGCCGGCCCGGAGCTGCATCCAACAGGTCGAGCCCCCGCGTCCACTCGTGAAGATTTAAATGAAGTGTCGGGCGGCTCTTCGTTGAGTGAGGGTTTTCCAGCCCAGGCGATGGCCCCCGTGAAAAACAATATGGGATCACGTAATTAAAGACTGTCATAATGAGATGAGCCACCGACCTCAATTAAAGGTCGCAAGCAAACGTAGCTGGTCTCTTTCCAATGTTTTGAGTAATGGGCTTTACTACAACATTATAACATTTTTGAATAGAAGTTCTGGGCGCCATAAATACATAGGATTCTAACTTGGTCGTATAATAAATGCCCAATTTTGTTGTGTAATTTCAATGCATATGCTGCGCCCATCCTCACAGTGTCAGGTGTCCAAGGAAGGAGTCTCAAAGCATCTTCTGGCTCCTCTCCAATGGCCAAGATGCTCAACAGAGGAAGTCCCCTGTACCTGCTCCAGATCCCTCATTACCTCCATGAGATCCTAACGGCAATAGCGAGGGAGCCTTGGCGTTAGTTAGTATGGCCAACGTGAAGAGAGCAGTTTGTTTCTCACATGCTCCTTTGTGCTGGAAGATGACCTTTTAATTTATTCCCGCCCCCCCTCCCCCTGCCAAGAGTTTGTTCCATCTCTTTGCTAATTAAATGAAAATGTCGCATAAATAAAGAAGAGCTTTGCTTTGCAAAGGAGAGGAGTCGAGCAGCAATTTGCATGGGTCTTATTCAAGATCAGGTGTCTGTGGTCATTGGGAAGCAGTCAGCAATTTTAGAAAGCTGGAGGAAAAAGGGTTTCCTGGATCGTCCTCTGTGGCTGTAGAAGGCAGCTGTACAGGTGGAATCATCAAGGCTAACCACACCAACACAACGTGTAGTAGCTCTCCTGGGTAGTAATACACTGGTCCCATGTCCAAGGTCATTTAGCTGAAGCAGTGTGTGTGCAGCCTCACCTGACCTGGTTGAAGCTCATCAGTGTGTAAACAGTCCCCAGAGGTGATGCTGGGCTGTAAACAGGCAACACGCTAATGAGGCGTGTTTGCCCAGTGGGATCAGAAATTATCTTCCTTAAGCTCTTACTGGGACCAGGCAGAAATCTCTCTCCAGTGTAGACACTGAGGCTATGCCACAGTTTTTTGTTTAATCTTATTTCTTTGTCATGGTGAGATGTTAATAGGAATGCTTTTGAGGTTGGGTTGGGTTTCCTTTTTTTTTCCTCTTAAAGCCCAAGTCTCTGTTTCCCTTTCTCTTTGAAGGAGCAAACCCCTCTATGATTTTTATGGGTGTGATTTGAGGCTTTGTAGCAGTTTTCAATAAGATATGAGCGCTCACAGCTGTCCTTGCCTATGTGTTTTGATACTTTGGAAAAAAATCCCAAAAGCCAGCACAACTCTCAAGCGAGTACGCCCTTCTGAAGGCCCTTTCCCCAAGTTTGTGTTTTGAATGTTTCTGAGGCATCCCTTCTCGTTTGAGAGGAGTCAAGCAATCTTGCTCCTAACAAAATTAATGGAATAAGGCATGAGTCCTGTTTTTTCTCGCTTGAGATAAAACGTCGAGATTTCATTGAAACGTGACCAGCGTTAGGTCTTTTCACATCTGTAAATCTGAACTTGACTTTTAAACGTGCTTTAAATAAAGTTGCTTCCCAACGGGTGTACACATTTGTTTCCATGGTTTATTGATGAGAGATGATTGCACCGAGTGTTACTTTCACAGCCAAAACAGCTTGCTAAATCTGGAAGATGCTTAAATAATTAAGACTCAATCTGGTGGTTTAAAAATAAAAAATAAGAGCTGTTTGCAACTTTAGTTGCAAAAAGGGTTGCAGAGAGTGTAGGCAGAGAGGCAAGTGGTAGCTGGGGTGCAATCGGCGCCCCGTGTGGAAGGGGGATGTCCTGCCCTGCCTGTGCAGTGTCAGCAGGCAGGAGAACATGCCCTGAACCGGCCAGAGACTGGCATGCACCCACTTTGGATCCCTCCACTGCGGAGCTTGGCAGCAGCATTTATTAAAACAGTTCTGTATGCCTGGGGTGTCGAGTATCTGGCACTGGGGGAGGGGTACACAGCTCCTGATGGGGGAAAGGATGAAGCTGGGGGGACTGTAGTGATGGGACAAGGTGTGTAGTGATAGGACAAGGGGGAAAAACTGAAAGAGGTAAGATTTAAAAGATTTTCAGCGCTTTAAACTGAAAGAGGGTAGATTTAGATTAGAGATAAGGAAGATATTTGCTCTCTACAATTACCTGAAAGGAAGTTGTAGGGAGATGGGGGTCGGTCTCTTCTCCCACGTAATGAATGACAGGACGAGAGGGAATGGCCTCAAGTTACACCCCGGGGAAATTTAGGTTAGATATCAGGAAAAATTTTGTTACAGAGAGGGTTGTGAAATATTAGAACAGGCTGCTCAGGGAGGTGGTGGAGTCCCCTTCCCTGGAGGTGTTTAAAAACCGTGTGTATTTGGTGTTGAGGAACATGGTTTAGGGACCCTGACAGTGCAGGGTGAACCGTTGGACTTGATGATCTTGAGGGTGTCTTCCAACCAGATGATTCTACAATTCTATAAAATTCT
The DNA here is from genome assembly GCF_009769465.1 of Tauraco erythrolophus. Taxonomy (NCBI): domain Eukaryota; kingdom Metazoa; phylum Chordata; class Aves; order Musophagiformes; family Musophagidae; genus Tauraco; species Tauraco erythrolophus. Next base: position 45,896,133 of record NC_141466.1, on the reverse strand, counting down.
TCGCTCTGAGGGTGGTGAAACACTGGAAGAGGTTGCCCAGAGAAGTTGTGGATGCCCTTTCTCTGGAAGTGTTCAAGGCCAGGCTGGATGAGGCTTCGAGCAACCTGATCTAGTGGCAGGTGTCCCTGCCCATGACAGAGGGGTTGTCTTTAAGGTCCCTTCCAACCCAAACCATTCTATGATTCTATGATTCTATGATTCTGTGATTCATTCTATGACTTTGACTTAGCTAGCCCAGCTCCAGCATGGGACTCCCTGCCCACCCGCTAAGCTGCTGGTTCTTCCCTCTCCTGGCCTCTCCAAAGTGCTCACGCTGTTATCAGTCAGAGAACAAGAGCAAAGTCACAACATGGGAAATGTCGTTTCAGAATTACCCATTTGGGAGAACTAAGCAAACAATGCCAAATGTTTTGGCACTAAACATTCAGCATTTAACAAGGGGTAGGGGCTGGCCAGTGTCATTCTGGGTTGCAGATGCACTGATTCCCGGCATTGTACCTGTCCTCTTGGAGCATCTGCAAGCTTGGCAGGAGTGAAGACATCGCCATTGATCTCTCCGCCGAGTGCTGATGAAATTGCTGCTGGTATGTTTGCTCAGGACGGGCTTCAGAGACCTCGTTATCAGAGTGGGATCGATGAGGCCAGAGTTCAGAGAAGGGCCAATTAAACATTACTGGAGATTTAGACAGAAAGATTGCTAGGACAGGTTTAAAATAAGTTGTACCTTGCATTTAATTTTTACCTCTGTCTCGTGATTGTTGTGATCCTGCTTTTTGAGAGAGAAGAGGCAGAATCTGAGCACTGCAGAAAGCCAAGTCCGAAGTGATCCAGCCTAGGTAGCAGTGGCAGAGGTGACAAGAAGCCTGAGCAGATATGATTATCTTCTCTAAATCAATGGTAAGCAAAGGACAAAGGTTAAGTAGGTGCTAGTGTTTGAGAGTATGGGTAGGAACAACTGAAAGTAGAGTGAAGAGTCAGGTGAAGGCTGCAGCACTTGGGAGATGAAAGTTTGGAACATAAGGTCCATCAGGGTGGTGTTTGAAATTAACCTGGATAAAGTGATGGAAGTGTGTGTTGCAGGATTAGAAACAAATTAATCCAGTTCTTCCAGAAATAAATTAACAAATTGGTTAGAATAAATAACCATCGTTTGCCGCTCAGTCGTCTTAATAGGAATTTTCAGTTCTGCCTGGGTTTGCCTTGGCTTCCCTCCAGGCTGACTGCGGCAGCTCCGTGTTCTTTATCAGTGAGATAAGTGGGATGCAATTACTGTTCTCTTTCAATCAAACACTAGACTAAAGTGTCAGGCTGGAAATTTCAGCATCTATCTCTTCTGAATACAGCATTTTCTTCTGTTGTGCAAACCACAAATGCTTCATGCTGTTTGTACAACTTTTTCTAACTTTTAGGTACTTGATCTTTGTAGAAAAAGCTTCTAACCGAGGTTTTCTTCCCAATTTTGAACTTGATAGGTCTCATAAGCAAGTGGTTGGATGAAGCTGCTATTTTGAGATTCTAACACAAAACTGGTGTGAACAGACTAACTCTCTGTTCTGAGGTATGATAGCGTTATGAACTGTCATTAACTTTTGAGGGTGCTTTTTGCTCTCTGCCATTCAGGGCAAAATTCTCACAAGCTGGAGTGGAGGCAGGTTTTTGGCCCTAATTACATTTCTAATTCAATTTCATACGCTTTACGTTCACAGCAGTTACTTTTCTGCATTTCCTCTTCCTCTGCTTACATCTCCCTGCAGCATGCAGTGTTGTAGGCAAATGATTTCTTTCTAAGACTGAAGACCTGCACTGACTCACCAAACTTGCAGTGTATTTTAGGAGCCAGGTTTACCCCAGGGGCAGAACAGATGGTGTCCCATGATAGTAACATATTTTGTTTCTTGCCAAATAGAATCCAGGTCAAACAATTAGGAAAGTTTTCTCTGCCATTGGTGTTTGTAAGTTTTTGTCTCTCAACATGCTGCTTGTCATCTGAGAGAGAAAATTTGATTAAATTCCACGCTTGTCAGTTCTGCTTACCTTAGTTACTTGGGATATATGCATTTTTATTTGATGTTGTCAGTTGGCTGCTAAAACTTTCATTGCCGCAAGCTGAGAAAATAACAAATCCCGGGAATCTTGCCACTATGTATTACCTGGTTTGCTCCTATGGCATTGCTAGACAGCTGTCACTGGAAGATGCTGGGGCTCTAATAGGAGACACACGGAGAATTAAAAGGTGTTTCTGATGAGCAAGTAGTAGGGGAGCAGATAGTTTCAAAATGGGCATGAAGGAAGTGGTCACAACCCAGAGGCACAGAGACTCTGCTAACCCACGTGGGTAGCACCCATGTGTCCTCCTCAGTCTGTCTTCTCTTTGTCAGTCTACATTAGAAGTGGCAATCAGGAGCATCTCATTTACAACCCTGTACTCAAATCGTGCCTCTTTCTCCAGGGCAAACCCAGTCTCTGGTAAGGCACAATCCACCTTAGCCCATATGGGGTTTTTGCTGATGGTTGCAGGGTGCAATGGAGGGAGCAGGATATAAGCATCATCTCGGCTCAGAGGCAAGGACCTGTCTGCATCTCACCCTGGTGCTCCCCTGTCCCGCTGGCTCTGCTGCAATCCCAGAGAGCCCTGGGAGCCTGGTCCTGTTTGCTCTTACCCTGCCTGTTTTTGGGTATTCTCCTCACGATTTGGGCACATCTGCGGTTAAGATTAGAAGCTCTTCCAGGGGGAAAGTGTATTGTCACTTCATCTAGCAAGCAGCTTCTGCTGCTGTAGAGTGATTTTATAAGAGCTAATGGTAATCACTGTAGGGTGAATAAAGTATAAACTGCATTATTTTGCATTGGTAATTGGATGCCTGCTCCTTGCCTGTTCCTTTTGTGATGCCTTTTTGTTGATTTACTATATGGATTACAATATCTAATCCTTCAGAACAATGTTCGGTCTTCCAAAACAATATAATGAACCCATCGTTCTCCACTGCAGCCTGTCACCAATTTTCTACTTTATCTCCAAAGTAGTGGGACCAGGATTTGGACTTGCCACATTACTCAGTATAATGGGGCTGGTAGGAGTACAACACTGTATTTCCATTAAGAGTATTAGATGTTCTGGTTTGGAGGAGCAGTTAAGGGCAGCATTTGTGTTCCCTCTTCATGTGCTGTGCTCTCTATCCCTTTCTCTTTAATCACAGCCAGCGTAAACTGTGTGAGATAATCCCGTTGGTGAGAGAAAATGTTGTCTTACTGCTTACAGCAAACGGTAAGTCATGCTGTCTTAATGCAAAAAAAGAGATAGGGGAACGTATTTTTGTAAATGCTCTGATTTATCTGAAAACACGTACATGAGTCTGAATGGTTGTGATTCCACGTTGGAATTTTTCAAGTATTAAATCCGTTCAAATTGCCTTGTTGCTAAACTTCGTGACACCAACTCTTACCTGATAGTCAGGATAGTTATTAAGTCATTACTGCAGTCATGTTTTTGAGGAGGCTGTTTCCCTACAGAACACTCAGATCCCCCTGTAGCTCCTTTCCTCTTTGGGTTTTAAGTGTTCACAGAAGATCTTTTCTACCTTTTGAGAAAACCGTTATACCTGGACATTTGTCCTGACTTAAAACTATTGCATATGATTTTAATAGCCTGTTTTATTGCGGGATCACTGACTGTGCAGACCAGCCCGAAGCCTCCCTTCCTGCCTGCAGGCTACTAAAGCCTCAGTACACAACACTGAGCCCTGCCCTGCCTGTCTTCTTCCCAGGAGATCAGTTCACTGCAAATCCAGCGTGCTGTCTCTGTTGCTCGCTCAGCTCACGTCTCAAGGTGAGAGTAACCTTTTCACCTGATATAAAGTGTTCAGATATCCTTTCCCACTTCTAAGGATTGTTCCAGCTCTCACCTGGGAAGGCAGAATCTGCCTTTACCCTGTGGTCTCTGCAGCCTTCTTGAGACCTCCGCTCACATGGCCTGGGAAGAAGGAAGGCTGGGAACATGCTTTATCAGAAATTGGAAAAAAATGCCAAGTTAAAGATTAAACGTTCAAAATAACCAGTGCTTTAGGGTTTTTAACCTTCTCATTGGCCATCCTTAGAGGGCCCTCTGAAGATGTACAGCTGAAAAGTGAGCCGTCCAAACCAATGGCTGCTGTTGATGTTTCCAGTCCTGCTGCTGACCTCAGGAGAACTGCGAGGGGACCCTGGCTGGGTTCTCTGGCTGCAAGCTACAAACAGCACCCTGCCAGCTATTGGGAATAATCTCTGGTGAGGGATATAGCCACCAATTCAGGTCAGTTTTTGTGTAAGGGATATTTTAGCATAAGCTTGCTTCTTGTTAGATGATGTGTAGTTTGGTTTTCCCCAGTAAGGAGGGGTGGTTTGGCTTTTATTCTCATAGGAATGCATTTTTTTCCCAGCTGTGAAAAATACTGGATATAAGGTAGACACTGACATAAATAATGGTGGATATTAATCTCTTCCTCCCTCACTCTGTGCTTGTTTTGACCACTTACACTGTAAACTCCTCAGGGCAGGAACTCTTTCTCACTATGTGCATGCAGAGTGGACCTTGAATATTTAGAAGATGGGAGAAGGGTATAGAAAAGTTGCACCCCTTGGAGTCATTTTGATAACAACCCAAGGAGCTCCAAGGGAAGACTTGGCACAGTCCTGGTAGTTCTTCAGAGAGGCCTCATGGACTCATCATGAGGTTGTAAGTGAGCAAAAGTCTCTCCATTCCCTCACCCTTAGGTACAGTGAGATTTTCCTAAGCTTAGCCAAAGATACAAAACTATTCCTGCTGTGCAAAGCTAGCAGCCAAAATGAACATCCCAGCCACGTGGATCACCATGTCCCAAGTGCCTAGGTTGAGATTGTGACTGCCAACGAAGGCCTTGTGTCAAAGTCCACAGGAGGTCCTGGTGGAGTCCTGGGAAAGAAGAGTTCTTGTCTTCAAGCAGAGGCTACCGTCTCTGGGGGCATGGTACTGCTGTTGTTCAAAGAAACAAGCCTGATGCACACTTTTGAAAATAAATTACATTAAAAACGATGCCAGGGTCAGTCTCATTAATTTCTGCTTGAACCCATTGCCTCCCTCAGAAGTCTTCTACCAGGGGAATATCAATAATAACAACGATTAAAAATAACAAGTGACTACTTACGACTTCAGCATGAAAGCAATATTTTAATATATTTGGACTTGCTTCCAAAAGTTGTTTGTTTTTTTTTTTTCATGCTGCTGAGGTGACATTTCTCCAAAGACTCTTCTTTTAGAGAATCATAGAATCATAGAATCATAGAATGGTTAGGGTTGGAAGGGACTTTAAAGATCATCTAGTTCCAACCCCCCTGCCATGGGCAGAGAAATCCTACACTACACCAGGTTGCCCAAAGCCTTATCCAACCTGGCCTTGAACACCTCCAGGGATGGGGCAGCCACAACTTCTGTGGGCAACCTGTTCCAGTGCCTCACCACCCTCAATGTAAAAAATGTCTTCCTTATATCTAATCTAAACCTGCCCTCTTTCAGTTTGAATCCATTGCCCCTTGTCCTATCACTACATGCCCTTGTAAAACGTCCCTCTCCAGCTTTCCTGTAGGCCCCCTTTAGGTACTGGAAAGCTGCTATAAGATCACCCCGGACCCTTCTCTTCTCCAGGCTGAACAGCTCCAACTCTCTCAGCCTGTCTTCATAGCAGAGGTGTTCCAGCCCTCGGATCATCATCATGGCCCTCCTCTGGACTCGCTCCAACAGCTCCATGTCCTTCTTATGTTGGGGACTCCAGAGCTGAACACAGTATTCCAGGTGGGGTCTCACAAGAGCAGAGTAGAGGGGCAGAATCAGTTCCCTCGACCTGCTGGCCACGCTTCGTTGGATGCAGCCCAGGACACGATTTGCTTTCTGGGCTGCCAGCGCACATTGCCGGCTCATGTTGAGCTTCTCATCCACCAGCACTCCCAAGTCCTTTTCCTCAGGGCTGCTCTCAATCCGTTCTCCACCCAGCCTGTACTTGTGCATGGGATTGCCCCGACCCACGTGCAGGACCTTGCACTTGGCCTTGTTGAACTTCATGAGGTTCTTAAAGGCCCACCTCTCCAGCCTGTCGAGGTCCCTCTGGATGGCATCCCTTCCGTCCAGCGTGTCCACAACACCACACAACTTGGTGTCATCTGCAAACTTGCTGAGAGTGCACTCGATCCCACTGTCCATGTCTCCAACAAAGATGTTAAATAGCACTGGTCCCAGTACTGACCCCTGAGGAACACCACTCGTCACAGGCCTCCACGTGGACGTTGAACCATTGACCACAACTCTTTGAGTGCGACCATCCAGCCAATTCCTTATCCACCGAGTGGTCCATCCATCAAAACCATGTCTTTCCAGTTTAGAGACAAGGATGTTGTGTGGGACAGTATCAAATGCTTTGGATAAGTCCAGGTAGATGATGTCAGTTGCTCTTCCCCTATCCATCAATGCTGTAACCTCATCGTAGAAGGCCACCAAATTAGTCAGGCAGGATTTGCCCTTCGTGAAGCCATGTTGGCTGTCACCAATCACCTCCTTATTTTCCATGTGCCTTAGCATAGTTGCCAGGAGGATCTGCTCCATGATCTTGCCAGGCACAGAGGTGAGACTGACTGGCCTGTAATTCCCCGGGTCTTCTTTTTTCCCCTTTTTAAAGATGGGGGCTATGTTTCCCCTTTTCCAGTCATTGAGAACTTCACCAGATTGCCACGACTTCTGAAATATGATGGATAGTGGCTTAACAACTTCATCTGCGAGCTCCCTCAGGACCGACGGATGCACCTCGTCTGGTCCCATGGACTTGTCCACCTTCAGGTTCTTTAGATGGTCTCGGACCTGATCTTCTCCTACAGTGGGCGGTTCTTCATTCTCCCAGTCCCTGCCTTTGCCTTCTGTGACTTGGGCTGTGCCGCTGGAGCTCTTGCCAGTGAAGACTGAGGCAAAGAAGTCATTGAGAACCTCAGCCTTCTCCATATCCCGGGTAGCCAGGTCCCCCGTTTCCTTCCGGAGAGGGCCTACATTTTCCCTAGATCTCTTTTTATCACTGACATATCTATAGAAGTTTTTCTTGTTGCCCTTGATGTCCCTGGCCAGATTTAACTCTATCAGGGCTTTAGCTTTCCTAACCTGATCTCTGGTTGCTCGGACAATCGCTCTGTATTCTTCCCAGGCTACCTGTCCTTGCTTCCACTCCCTATAGGCCTTCTTTTTGTGTCCAAGTTGGTCCAGGAGCTCCTTGTTTATCCATGCAGGCCTCCTGGTGTTCCTACCTGACTTTCTCTTTGTTGGGATGCACCGCTCCTGAGCTTGGAGGAGGTGATCCTTGAATATTAACCAGCTTTCTTGTGCCACTCTTCCCTCCAGGGCCTCGTCCCATTGTATTCTAGCGAGGAGATCCCTGAAGAAGCCAAAGTCTGCTCGCCTGAAATCCAGGGTAGTGAGCCTGCTATGCATCCTCCTTGCTTCTCTAAGTATCTTGAATTCTACCATTTCATGATCGCTGCAGCCAAGGCTGTCCTTGAGCATCAGGTTCCCCACCAGCCCTTCACTGTTGGTGAGAACAAGGTCCAGCAAAACATCTCTCCTCGTTGGTTCCTCTACCACTTGAAGAAGGAAGTTATCATCCATGCATTCCAGGAACCTCCTGGGTTGCCTATGCCCTGCTGTGTTGTCCTTCCAACAGATATCAGAGTGGTTGAAGTCCCCCATGAGGACCAGGGCTCGTGAATGTGAGGCAGCTCCTATCTTTCTGTAGAGGGCCTCATCCACCCAGTCCTCATTTGAGTTTACAGTCCTGTCTTTTAGTTTTATGGTTTTTCATTAAGCCTTACACCTATTTGGATGACATCTAACATTTCTCCTGTGCCTCTGGTACAGAATTCTCTCTATAATCTTAATTCTGACTTCCTGCTTACATTTTTTTTTTTCATTTATAACATTTCCAAACTGTAATCTGCTAAAACCTGTTCATTTGCCTGCTGCGATCTTTATTTCCAATCGTTTGACACAAATTTTCACTTTAGCACTCGAACAGTCTCACTAACAATTATCAGAGTTTCCTGCATTTATTGGTTTATTCGAAAAGCTGTAGGAGGATGGCATGATTACAGTATTGTCAGAAAACATGTACTAGCCTCTGACATCAGTATCCATCCTAATTAGGTGCAGTGTGCTGATGATGTGATGTGGATTGTATTGACTGCTTCCCTGAGTAGAAGGCTAGTACATCTACACCTGTGAGCAGCCACTTTTATGAAAACATTGGAATTGTGAGACCTAGTCCTTGGTTTTCTGTCTGTCCTTATTTCTCTCACATGACTCCATATTAAATGAGGCAAGTTCCTGGTTTTGAGTCCTGTTACTGTTTTGTCTCTTGCCTTTAAGTTTTATCTTTTCAGTGATTTCTGTGATAAAAGATTATGTTTCTGAAGTTGATCTCATTTTCTGCTTTGGCTGTATCAATGTCTAATATCTGTACTGTTATTATTTGATAACTTTAAATGCCAAGTTTTTATCTAGTTTAATTTAGAGGAATTCTGCATTCTTTTAATTGTCTTTTTCTCATTAAAAAGGAAGAGATTTAGTATGGTTGGACTAGAAATTGGTCTTAGTTTATTTTGGAGTGATTTTGTGCACTGAATTTTTCTGAAATTGAAAGTGGTAGCAACATATATCCAACCTCATATTTTTCTTGTGTTTTCAAACAGAAACCAGAAGTGGGTTTTTGTGCTCTGAAAAACTGGCCGAAGAACCCCAAATATGTCAAAATTGGCAATTTGTTTGAATTTTGCAGTAGTGCGAGGCAAATAGCTTGTATCTAGTGTCATTAACTCCTGCAGTGTGACAAAGCTGAAGACTTACGGGAGTTTCTTTCTCTCCCATTTCAGATTGTCTATTAAAATAAGAAGGATATTAAGTACCTCGAGATCTACTTCACTTCAGCCGGTGATCCCAGACTTTCTGAACCTTCAGCTCATGTCAGCCTTGTAAAGTTCCTGTCTTAAGGCCCTCTTGGTATCACATACTTCATTAAAACACAGTAAGGGCCAAAAACTTCTGAGTAGTTGCTGTGGTTTTTTCACTGCTGCCTCCAGTCTCCTTGTGGGAACGGCTGCTGTGGGATGTCCCCAGACCTTTTAGTCTCCAGGGTGGCTTCTCTGTGTCAGGACAAAACAGACGGAGTTCAGAAATACCAAGTTACTCTGTTTAATGCGTTACTACATCACTTCAACCATGGAAATAAGTTGTTTATGGTCTTACTTCCTGTTGGAAATGAGAAATGAAGCACATCAGCCTAAATCTTTGCAGATCGAAGCTAGCACACTTTGTTTTTGCTGGGAACGGAGAGCTTTTAGCTACTGCTCCTGCACAGGGACTTGTTCAGCTGCAGGGACCGCTTAGGCGTCTGAGCCCTTATGTGTATTCTAACAAGAACTAAATTAGTTCAGTGTATACCAGGGACACTTATCGCTGCTAACAGCTCTCCTTGGCACCAGAAGCTCTTCTAGGCATATATATGACAGTGCCTCTGTTCTCATAATTATAGTATCGCTACCAACATGCTATAATTAGATGAGTTAAAAATTGTCTGAGCTCCTACTTCTTGCTGAAATGCACTGAATTCCGGATGCACTTGTCACTGAGAAAAACCTCTTTGAAGCTTTAGCTCCGGCATAGGCGGTATCCTCACACCCTCCTCACCTTTCACTTCAACGGAGCTTTTTGTGTGGACTTAACATGCATGGATGATCTTTGTAAACAGCTCTTCTTGACTTTTTGTTATACACCAGGAGAAGCATTAGAGGCTCAATGGAGTGTATTTTTAAAAATAATTCCTTTATGCGACCTGCCAGCCTTAAGTGTCAGGGTTTTGTTATTTTATTACAGCAGTTTCTCAATGAAAACGTTTATTTTCTGTATTGGGGGCTGCAAGGAGCATGCTGTGAAACTTGGGAAGAATAACCAGTTCACTCTTTTATTCCATGTGAGGTGTCTGTGCTCCTTGTCCCTTACCTCTCACAGATAGCAAGTGCGAGCTCTGCACAGCATGGACAAGAGGTTCTAACTTTGAACTGCTGCCAAATTCAATAAACTGTCATCTTCGATGTATCTTGGTTTCTTCAATCTACTTTTATGAGGAGGAAAAAAAGCATTGCTGAGGCCGATTTGCTTTTTGCCATAACCACCCCTCCTCATATCATTTTGACAAGGTAGTTGTCTTGTTACATCCTTTGTATGGATCATTGATTGTGCCGCTTTTTATAACCGTGACATTTTTGCTCCAACCCTGCAGTGAGAGCGCTGACGGCAGAAGAAAGGCAGCTCAGAGCTGAGACTTCTGGCCCTGTTCTCACGAGCATAGTAGCAGGGCATTCATCATCAGAGGGTCTCATCAGAAATCCCCATTCTTCTCATAGTTTCTTATTTGTCTCTTAGCTCTTGGCAGGCTTTCTGCTTCCACCCACATGGTAAAGGCTTGTCTAATAATGGCAACAGCATGAAGCCCATTAAGATCAGAACTGCAGAATAACTGAGCCTAACTCCCCCTTTTGATAGTGGAGAATTGTCGTCTTTAAAGGAAAGTGGGAAAGTGGATTTCAGTTAGTAATAGCTGGCTGGTTTCTGACATCGAAGCAGTAACGTGTGTTAGCCCTGCAAGCACCTCAGCGCTAAGACCGGCTGATGCGGTGCGTCCCTTCCTCAGCCGTGCTTGCACCATGCCTGGTGCAGTGAAATCCTGCCCCATCAGCGAGGAGCTCCTGTGGGCCGTGACCTGGGGCAGGATTATTAACCACCCCTCCTGCTTCCAGCAGATAGCTTTGTTACACTTGGATCCTGTGTTTTATTTCAAGATACGGTGTTTGCCTTTCCCCTGCCCTTTCCTCAACCCTAGCCTCTGCCAGACCAACTCAAAAGCCACAGTCATCTAATTTCATCTGGAGCATCACTGACAAGGAGGCTTAGCGTTCCCAGCACCTGGGCTTTAAAGGATACCTGTCCCCAGGGATGGCAGGACAGGCCACACAGGCACTGAAGAGCTTTGAACTCTGCTCTGTGTGTATTAGGACCACAGAGTAGTTCCTGTGTTTAATACGTACATTAATCAGTGTTTCTTACTGTGCCGTTACACATAGTGTGCATTTCGTCATGCATCAGTAGGGGAAGCTTATGCTCCTCGAATGAATTATGTGCATGATGTTAGCTTTATGAAATACACATCCCTAGTTCATGATCTAGAAGGTAAAGGCTTCTAGGAAAATGAAGCTTGGATATTTAAACTCAGTTTTTGCCTGTACAATTTTCATTCTTCATAAACCCCAGAATGCATCAAGCAGACCATGGGTCAGTGAGATGGGTCCCTCCTCTTGAAAACCCACAACTTGCATAAACGTCCTGGTAACCGAAAGTCTAAGGAAGAGCTGGAATAAGTGACCGTAGGCTTATAGCTATGGAGTAGCTCCCTGCAATACCTTGGCTTATCTGGTCTTTCTGCATTTCTCTTTCACTTCCCAATGGGCCCTTTCTCCCCAAGAAGATAGGGTCGGCTTTGGAGAGCTTGCAGATGACACTCGTTCCTCTCAACAGTGCCTGACAGCTTTTTTCAGGCTATAGTGCTACGGTCAATTTAGTCAGGCTGCCATCAAAGGGCTGGTCAACTACTTCACCCATCACTTTCTGCCACCACTTGTTCCAGGTGTCCCTTCTTGTCATTTGTCTGATCTTGGGGTTGAATCCTAGCTGGAATCTAAGCCAGCACAAGCAAGAAAGATAGAACAACATGAGGGAATCAAACTCGCCCCAGGCTGTTCTCTGGCACTGAGGATGCCTGTGCCCACACTGTCAGACTCACAGTAGAGTGACCACCCCCAGCAGGTTGTTCACACGCAGCCTCTCATTTGAGAGTGATGTCTCCTTGTGCTAACCTCTGGATCATGCCCAGGAACTTGAGAACTCATCTGGGAAATGGCCAGAAGGCATTGCTCTTCTTATTTAAGCATGGATGCCTGAGCTCCAGTGCCTGGCACACTTAACTAGATGAATAGGCGTGGTCCATACAGCTATGTGACTGATCAACAAAACCCTGCTGTGGAAAAAGGCTCAGAGGAGATAGGCAAGGATGGTGTGGTCATGAAACTCAGGAAAGAACATAGGAAGTGACCACAGCTGTCGTAAAGGAAGCTGAACTTGTCTCAACACCAAAGGGACCGGAAAGTGACTTATGTTGTAGATAGACCACTGTATCAGTTGAGTGAGTCAACTGGTTGTGTAACTGACCTGCCCTAAAAAAATTAGTAGAAATTATCTTCCTGAGCTAGCCAGACCAGCATGAGGGAAGTGTATATATGTCTCAGCCCAATATGAAATTTAAAAATCAAAGAATCAGCAAAATTAACTGTAAAGAGGACAATGGCTTTGAGCAGGCTTCAACCCACCTGTTTCTTCCCAGCGCCTGGAGGTTCCCAGCATCGTGAGGGTGAGTGTATAGAGAATGGTAATGGGATTTGTGTTTGTATTGTGATTCAACTGTGTATTGCAGTTGCTATATTGTGCTTGTTTTGTGACTTCAGTATATCGCTGTATCAGTCTGCTAAATCAAAGTCCTGTTTAATGACCAACATCTTCAAATAAGTGATTTAGTATTAAAACATTAAACCCTGCTCATACAGACAGGATATCAGAAAGAACCTGTTCAGAGAGCATTAGACTCTGGCAGGCTGCATGAGCATTGGTGTGGGTGCAAGGGAGAGGATGGGTATGAGAGCTGGGAGCAGGGGGAAGACAGGACCACCCCTTCCTGCTTGAGTGAGTGCTTGCGCTGGATTAAGGAGTCATGGAATTACAGTGTCAGTCGTCGCTGCAGACACAGGTGTGGGTGCTGCGTGCTTACTGCAATTTCCTCCTGCTGATGGTCACCTTTTCTAGAAGGTACCAAGGAATAAACCTCTCATTTCCATCTCTCGTTTCAAGCAGACTTTTGAAAATATTGACTACTTTTTTTTTTTGCTTTAATTGCTTGCAATCTCTTGAAAACAGCTACTTAATATATTTTCTGATTTTATGCTTTTATATTCTTTTTATTTTCCTCAAAAGGTTTACTTCCCTGCATTAGCTCCTCTTTCTTTGGCTGAATTTGCAAGGAGGAAGAAAACCATGCTGTCAGATCTCGTACAGCTAGAGCTGAAAGAAAGCAGCTCTACAATAGCATGTATTGACTAGATCTCTCTCAGTTCAATTGTTTTTTCTATATGTCAGTGAAGCCTTAGAGCAAATCAGTGCCGTGACTGGTCCCTGCAAATTGTATCATGTCCACAACTGGTGGGAACAATGGCTCCACTTCCCAGGATCTCAGGAATGTCCCTGAGGCTTGTTAAGATGCTCAGGGTAAGAGCCCGCAAAGTCACACAGCTACGGAAAAACTATCACCTACACGAAAACTATCCAGTCCTATGTGCTTTGGGAAATTCATATACAGTTGCCGAAATGCCACAGATCCAGCTCTGCGGGTAATATGATACAAAAGAAACATTTGAGTCAAAAGAGTGAAATATTTTTTGAAGTCTCTTTATAAACATATATTTAGAAAAGAGGGAAACTTAACATGGTGTAGATTTACTGGGTTTCTTTTTTAAAAAATAACAGGACCAATCACAGAATCATAGAATGATCATAGAATGGTTTGGGTTGAAAGGGACCTTAAAGATCATCTAGTTCCAACTCCCCTGCCATGGGCAGGGGCACCTTCCACTAGATCAGGTTGCTCAAAGCCTCATCCAGCCTGGCCTTGAACATTTCCAACGCGACCAAGAGGGAAAGATCTGGTTTACATTTTCACAGAACCAGGCCCAACTTCTTCTTAAACTTAAGTTGCCATTGATTTAAACAGAAGAAGGAATGAGCCTCTCATTGATTTAGACAACAGTAAAAAATTGGATTTCACGTGGCAAACGGTTCTTGGATCATGACTAATTACATCACTTTGGGTAAAAGCTATTAGAAACCCTATATTTATCATGTTCCCCTTTTAAATGCCATTTTATCTGAAAAAAAACCATCTTTTACGAAGGGAAAAAAAACAAATTCTGTATTCAGTTCAGTTTTATCTACCAGACCACACTCCTGCATTCTGTAAAACCGTCAGCAGAGGAGTGAAATTGCAGACACCAGAAATGATGGCTTGAGAGCAGGGTCAGCCTGGCTTTACTATCACTGCGACGTGGGGAGCAGCGTTCCCCTCCCACCGCCGTGTCCGCTGGGTGGGCGAGCGCGCTGTCTCAGGTGCCGGCTGTCCGCCCAGCCCTTGCCAGGAAGCTCCTGTTTTGTTTTCCACGTTTTTCTTAGTCAGCGCTGCCTCTTGGCCTCTTGCCTCAGGACGTGCCGTTGCGGGACACTCCCTGAGGTACTTCAAGGCATGTTTTTTGCAGTCCAGGCTGAGAGGTTTTGGTTAAAGCCAGGGACAAGCTGGGCTTGGCTTGGTTCGAGTGCCTTCCTCTCCTGGGAGCGCCTGGGGAGGTTCCCCGGAGGGCAGCTCCAGCTGCTGATAATGTCCCAGGTGGAGGTTACAGCAGATCTGTAGGGACTGATTATTTGTGTCAAGCCCTCTTTACAGTGCTTTAGCCTCAGCTGAGGTACAGATGTGCCCTGCCCTGCCTCGGGGCACAGGACCAGACCACAGCAAGCATCTCTCCAGTTCATGGCAGATGCCTGAGGTAGCACAGGGTTGCCTGAATGAACAGGAGGGATGAAGTCCTGAATATTGTTTTGCAAAGGAAAATAAGGACTGGAAAGGAGGTATCCTATGAGGCTTCTGCTGCGAACCATGGACCTTAAGGAAGGAAATCAATTGGCATTATTCAGAACCCCTCTGCCTCTGCTGAGCACAGTATTTGTACAGTAGATATCGTTAGCAGAAGCTTTAGGTAGTGAGAGAGCTACAAGTGTCTTCTTGTATTTAAACAGTCCAGATTTTTATTAAAAATTAAATTTGATTATTTTAATTCTAGCAGTCAGTGGTAGACGGGGCTGTCCTGATGCCAAACCTGGTGCAACGTCACAGCCTGCATCATTACAGAGACTTACTCTTGTTTGTGGGAGGGGTAGTGGGCTGCGGCCGCATGGACAGGAGCTAACAGAAGTTTGGGACCCAAATTGTCTCCATCCTTGTTTAGCATCTAATCTGTTGATCTCACTCATTTGCAGTGCAGTTTTGTGCTAGTAGCATGAACCTCTGCTTGGGATTTTCTGCTCCCACTGACTGTCCTTCTAACTAATGTCTCTTCCAGGTTGTCAGCCTGTACTTTTCTAACCACGGCTGTTGAGTGCAACCTTGCAGCCCAGCACAGGGGTGTTTGGGCCTCGTTCACCAGATGAGAACAGAAGTCTCTTTCTTCACACTAAATTTGTGTGGTCATGTTGTCATCTTAAATTAAGAACAGACTGATCCCTGTGGTCATGACCAAATTTCCTCCATCAGGCCAGGATTCATCCCTCAGATAAATCCAAATCATAAAAGCATTCACCCGTTGCATACACAGTTTTTTTCCAACACCATTACCAGCATTGCTGGCCTCTCTCTGCAGGTACTTTCAGAACATCCTCTTTTTCTTCTAAAAATACGTACTTCCTTCCTGTGCCTTCCTCCTTTTTACATTATATAGTATCACTAAAATAACAATAATTTGTGATATTGGCTGTTTGTTTTAGTTAGCGGAGAGAAAGGGTTTAAAAAGAAGCTCAGAAAGTAAAAGCGAAAGCTGGTGGCAATGATGCAGAACACTGGAAAGAAAACAAAGGGAAGTTATCTTAAGAACAAAGCTGAGGAGCAGAAAGAAATCGGATAAGATTTGAAGAGATGGTAACAAGGAAATGCTGCCTGGAAAAGAGTACGACGTTTTGAAGAGGCTAACTAAACTGTAAAACCGTAAAGTATACAGCCATTCATATCAAATCTATTTTAACATTCTCTTTTTGAAATACCAGTGGCAAAACCCAGAACCATAAATACCTTCTTTTAAAACAGCAATAGAAGCTATAAGCTTAGCTTTCTTGGAAACATTTGCTAGCGCCAGCAGTCCAGCCAGCCAAGGGCAGTCTCCCCAGCTTCACCAAGCACCCAAATCCTCCTTCTCCTGAAGAAAGGCAGAAGACTAGAAGGAAAAGATGCCAGGGACTGTCACTTCTTCTGCTCAGCTCTCCAGCTGGTTGTGGTGCAAAGGGCAAATGGTGGGAAAGCCGCTGAACATGGCAGGAAATGCAGCTAATCAAATAGCCCTCATCGTTACTGATCCCCAGCGACTTTTTTGTAGGGTGCTAATCAGCATCTTGGCTGTTTTCCAGCCCACGTGGTTGCATACTGCCTACTGAAATTATCTTCAGCAGTCTGAACCGAATTTGGTATCTTTCTGCCTGTCCGAGGTGCCATGTTGCGACTGCAGCTGCCAACTGACGGGATGTAGGTGACGCCCTCCTCCCTCTGCCGCTGTCGTTTTTTTCGTGTCTTAGAGCGAGGCAGTTAGTAATCTTTTCATGATTTCGGGTCACACAACTGGAAATCGATCTCAAGGTCCAAATTACAGCCCCAGCCTTATTAGGGGCTGCGTGCTTCCACTCAGAAGAGACCTCTGCACGTAAGTGCCGCCTAGTAGTTAAGGAAGCATATGTGCAGGCAAGTGGACGTAAGTGCCTTGACAACTTCCCAGGTGAAAGTTAGCCTCCGTTACCTGTTTGCTGCCAGCCTGCGAGGTGATTGTGTGAAACTAGTTAACTGCAGGGGTTTAAATAAAAAGTTTTCTCTCACAGCCGCCGCAGGCTGGGCAGACAAGGCATGCCTCGCCGATGCTACAGGCAGGGCAAGCGGCTGCCTGCAGGAGCAACCCGGGGGAGCTGTGGGCTGCCTGCCTCGGCTGCACTCGCTCACAGAATCCTGGCACCTGACTGACCTGGTCCCACTTCTCTTTCCAGGACCATAAGCAGAGTGGCTACACACTTGGGTTTTGCTTATGCCGCTGAGAAACCGGGAGCCGGCTGTCACGTGCCCAGTTACCACATTGCAGTTGATAGTCACTCATTAATCATGGTAATTTACCCTCAGCATACCACTGCAAGAAAACAAATCAAATCCTTCTCCCAGCTCTGTTTGGGCAGTTGCATGGCTTCCAGGAGCTTAAGTGAGAGGAGGATCCGGCTCCTAATCTCCCAGGAGAGTCACAGTTGCTGATTGGAGCTGCTCCTCCCAAATCCTCTGAGCTCTCAGGCAGTTTTCCTGTTGCAAATTGCCCTGAAAGTATGAAAAAAAAAAAAAAAAGAAAAAGATTTGTTGAGGCGAAGTTGGCTGAATGTTTCATTGTTCCTTTGTTTCTAAGCACGTGGAAGCTGATTTACTTCTGCTGCCATCCAGTTGGAGAGGAATGTCTGCTCTAAAAAAAGCCCCGCATCTGTGGAAACACAAGGGAAAACAATTGGAGTTTGAACATGAATGGCCATAAGCCCAGAGAGAACCATGTCTGACAAGGAAGAAAAAAGAAATAGGTTTATTCCTACTATATATAAAGAAAACTGCATGTTTTAAACCCCATAAGAACAAATACCCTTTGTTTTTAATATATGTTTGAAAATGGTGGCACCGATAGCAGGGAGAAGCAGTTTTGATGCCTTGCTGGGGAAAAAGGGCACCAGCACTTCCCGTCTTTGTCCGTGAAACGTTCCCCAACCTTGGCAAGCAGCCAGGCCCCTCCACTGCACAGCCGGGGTGCGCTTGCACTTCTCCCAAAAGCCATGTTTCCTCCTTTCCCCTCCTAGTTGTCGAGTTTAATGTTTGCTCCGAGGTCACTGAATAAGCCTGTTAGAAAGCACAAGGTGTTATTAACATGGAAATATTCCTAAGCTGATTTTGTGATATTTTTACAATACTACCAAGGATATGCTAGCACAGTATTTCTTGCCAGGCAGTGGCTGCAGAATCCAAACATACGATGACAGCTACAAATGTATTTTTGTGGTCTGTGGAGGGTTTTTCTGGAAGTACAAGAATGAGCTTTAATGTCTGCAAGTGTCTTTGCTTGATTTCTTACTCGTTCTTCCAGGATCCACAAGAAATTTAGCTTGCAGCAAGAGGTGGTTTTGGTTTTGCTACGAAAACAGCACAAATGAATAGTTTTCACCTTAAAATCTTAAATTGTTCGCTAGTCTTAACTACCAAAAGATGAGAATAATTAGAGAGAAACCACTTAAAGCTCTTTGCGACCTAATTATGCTTTTGTGTCCTCTGGCAGTGAGGATAAGGCTTTAAAATGTGGATACACTGCAGGCTATTTTACCTCTCCAGAAAGATATATGTAAATACATGTATCAGCTGCAATAACCGCTGTCTTCTGTTGCAGTAATTTGAAATTATATGCCATTCTCTTAAATGTCCTGCAAAAAGGACAACCAAGGGTAAGATCTAAATGCAGCAAAGTCACCTACTGTACCTTCTGGATTTTGTAAAGGGTGAAGTGTTTATCAGAATTAAGCTTTTTGTAGCTTTCGTGTTACTTTTCCTGTTCCTGTAAAATGCACAGTTCAAATGCAACATCAAAAAGTGAAAATGCTCCTCAGAAACAGCTTTGTCTCTCTACACCCATTTGATGCAAATACCTTCTGTCGTGGAAAGGAGGGGGCAGCATGCTGTACTTCTGGTCTGCCTTCTTCATATAAAAATGTTAAAATTTCTCCCAAAATAAATTCAGTGTATTTGCAAAGGACTTTAAGGATATTGCCTTTATATATTTAAACAAACCCTGCCTGCAGGTGTAGGTTATATAACATTACCAGTGAATGGATAAGCAGATAAGAACAACAAAAGATAATCTGTTTACCCACTCCAGTTGCAAAACCCTCCTGCTGGATGGCTTTCTGTGGTCACTTCTTGATGGTGTAATGCTGACATAACCTCAGTAGCATAACTCCACATCTATAGCAACACAGGTGAGAGAATCAAAATCTGGCTGCCTACCTCATTTTGATATAAAATGCTCTGGGCATCCTTTACCATGAGACAATGGTTTGCATGGCTCTGCCCAGTCTTCACAGGTAACACACCTCTACTCTGAGGTGGGATCTTTTTTAGACAAATGCCATATGGCCAGTAGAAGTTGAGGAGTGAACTACGAAGCCAGTAGCATTGGAAACATGCCTTGCACTGGAAATCAGTATGAATGATGTGAACTTGAAGGAAGAGGGAACATGTGTTTCTGCTTAAAAGACCAGGAAAGTTTCTCCAAGCACTGAAAATTGTATAGGGAAAGGACACCGAGTTGAAAGTTGAAAGCAAGCATCAGTAGGAGTGTTTGGGAGGGAGGATATGGCGGCATCATTTAACCCAAGGTGGGCATGTAAGGAGGTATGTTCTGTTCTGAAATAACTAAAACCAAATTGTTGATGTGACTGCCTGTCATCTGACACAGGTAAAGGCCCTGCAAAGCATTCATGGATACAATCAAGTTTGTTGGTACAAATTTGAGGAAGCACAAGAAATCCTATTAAAACTCCTTTGTCTTCTCTCCTTTCTCCTCTCCGCTGCTCCTCCCTCTCTCTGTTCCTCCTTTCCACCTCCCTTTCCATCTCAGGCCTCCAGAGGAAGGAAGATCTGCTTTTCTTCTACCAGCCACAGGCTGGTCCCAGAGGTAAAAGATGTGAACTGCTCACAGCCCTGCAGCATTCCAGAGATGCCAGATTTCTGCATGTGTCCTGGGTATGCCCAGAAACCTTCTGAGCATCAGGACACATTCCTTTAATCCTGCCAAAACTTCCCAATGCAGTGTTTAGGCCCCAACGAGACTTTTGCTTGGAGAAGATCTCTTCCTGTTTCGCCTTAAAATGTTTTAGTCTGAGATATTCAGAGCAGATTTATAATGCTCCATCACACACAGCAGTGTTCTGACTGCCTAATCCAAAAGAGTAACATCACCCTCTGCACCAACCATGAGATATCATTTTCTGCTCTTTTTCCTCTCTCTTTGTGTGTGTCTCTGCCACAACTCAGTCATTGACCATTGGACTAGATTGGAAAACCACACGAGGCTGAATGATCATTCGTTTTGTACTAGTGGAGAGACCAACATGGGTTACATTGCTGTGGGTATCTTAACAGCTCATTGAATTGGAAAGAAGTGGTAGATGAGGTCGTCTTCACATAACTGGAAGAAGCCTCATGTGATCAAAATGATTTGGAGCAGTCGACATAGATTTATGAAGGGGAAATAAGGCTTAACCAACCTCATAGCCTTCTGTGATGAGATGAGTGGCTTGGTGGATGACTGGATGTTTTTTGTCTTGATATTAACCAGGCTTTCAGTGCTGTCTCCCATAACATCCACATGGACAAGCAGAGAAGCATGGGCTCGATAAGTAAATAGTGAGGTGGACTGCAAATTGGCTGAATTGCCAGGCTCGAAGGGTTGTGGTCAGTGGCACAAAGTCCATTTGGAGACTCGTCACTAGTGGTGTATCCAGAGGCTGATACTAAGGCCAAGTATTACTTAACGTCTTCATTAATAACTGGGATGATGGGACAGACTGCTCTCTCAGCAAGTTTGCAGATGATACAAAACTCAGAGGAGTGGCTGATGCACTGGATGGTTGCACTGCCATTCAGAGGGACCTGGACAGGCTGGAGAAATGGGTAAACAGGAATCTCATGAAGCTCAGTAAAGAAAAATACAAAGTCCCGCACCTGGGGAGGAATAACCCCATGCTCCAGTACAGGCTGTGGTCCAACTGTCTGGAAAGCAGCTTTGCAGAAGGTGGCCCTGGGTGTCCTGATGGACAAGCCGACTGTGATCCAGCAATTCTCCCTCAAGGCAAAGAAGGCTATTGGTATCCTGGCTGCATTAGGCAAAGCATTGCCAGTAAGCTGAAGGAGGTGACCCTTCTCATCTGCTCAGCACTGTTGAGGCCACATCTGGAGTGCTGTGTCCAGTTCTGGGCTCCCCTGTACAAGAAAAGTGTGAACTTACTGGAGGGGGTCCCACAAAGTGTTAGAGAGATGATTAAGAGATAGGAGCAACTGTCATATGAGAAGAGGTGGAGAGAGTTGGGACTGTTCAGACTGGAGAAGAGAAAGCTCAGGGGGATCTTGTTGGTGTGTATAAATACTTGATGGAAGGGTATGAAGAAGGCAGAGCCTCTTCTCTGTGGTGTCCACCAACAGGATGAGAGGTCATGGACACAAACTGAAATGACAGAGATTCCATCTGAAACAAGAAAACACTTTTTTACTGTGAGGGCAGTCAAACACTGGCACAGGTTGCCTGGACAGATTGGGGAGTTTCCACCTTTGGAGATATTCAAAAACTGTCAGGACGCAGTCCTGGGTGGCCTGTTCTAGCTGACCCTGCCTTGAGAAGGGGGATTGGACTAAATTATCTCCAGAGGTCCCTTCCAACCTCAACTGTTACATGCTTCTGCTCCGTAATTTCTAAATTGCTATGCATTTGAACCGCGCTTTCTTTTATCAGGAAAGCAAATCAGTTCCTGCTCACACTACAGGGAACAGGCAGTGATATTAGACCCTCTCCATGCATAAGAACATCTGTTTGCTTTTTCAAACTCAAAGTCTGGATGTAGCTTTTCAGATGTTTTACAAAAAGTTGGACTAGAAGACATTGTGTAAAAAGAACATTTGTTATATGAGACTCAAATGCTGATTGATTTTCACAAGGTTGGATCATAAATTTCCAAGGCTTTGCCGCTGCCTGGAGCTGCAGTGCTTGATCAGCCTCTTCATCTGTGAAGGGCTCCTTGGATTCTATATAGTACGTGATGTGCCATCGAGTACTTCTGGATATAATCACAAAGGCATAACATTCCCCTAGTTCTGTAGAGAGTCTTGTGGCAAAACCATGAAAATATTTGGGTACACGAGGGTTAGATGCCATTATGCCTGATTTATAGATATAGTCTGTTCTCGCCAGCGGAAGGTGGTGGGAAGTACATATGCTACATCTGTACTAGTAAATGAAACAGTCCAAGGGGGCAACTCACCTTGAAGCCAGTGCAACTCATGTCCATACAGCTAAACTGTCTCCCCTCTGAGCAGTTTGGCCACATCCTGCCTGCCTGTGTAATTCTTGGGCCATGTCTGCAGGGTGCTGGTCAGCTCAGGCTAGGACCATGCAGGGAGTAAGCTAATCATGTGTTTTGTATGCATGTGTGGCCAGCCAGGACTGCTAGCTTTCCTAGGACTGTGTATGAGCACCAAACTCTTTTTCCATCTCATGGATAGGGTTAGGTATCTCCATGGCTCAAAGCAACCAGTACCTCCATCAAAGCAGCTGGTTAATGTTAACAGGCTGTTGGAGCAGTGAGCAATGTGTCCCAAGATGTGGGCTGTACTCACTGATGAGGTCATAAGAGCTGATTGGAAAGGTAGTTGGGGCACGAGAAAGAGCAACTATAGGTACATTAATGTGTTACTTTTGAGTAGTCAGGGAGAAGAGTATGAATGACTGAGTTTAGCTAGAACAGGAGCATGGAGCAAAACGGCTGGGAATGCTACTGCACAGCAAAGTCAGCGGGAAACACTGAGGTTTTCCTTGCATCCCACTTAGTCAAGGTTGTTGGAGAGATAGCCCCACAAAAGCCCTGCGTCCTCTCAGAAGATGAAGCACCTACCTGTGCTATGTGACTGCTGAGAGCACTGGACAGGCTTCACCCTTCTGTCAATGAACACAGCAACATGGCTGCAGCCTGTCTAGCTGTCTTCTGTGCAATACTGTTGTGTTTGGAGGCATCACCCAGAAAACTGAAGACTTTAATCCAGTTACATGCTCAGCCACAGGATGTTTGAATCACTTAACAACCACCACACAGGAGGAGCCATCAGGCATGGCCGAGGCTCCCACTGCAGGAGGGCATGTGTAGGCTTGATGATTAGGAGCTAGGGGAGAGGTCTGAGTGGTCCATAGTCTTTTTCTGTACTCCACTGGTGACTGCTTGAATACTGATCCAGCTCCCAAAACCCATGACTCTTAACCCAACACCTGCCTGCTAGACTGCAGTCCTTTCTTTCTCCTATGCCCTCTTCTCAGCTAACATTGAATTGTGTAAGAATGTAATTCAGTCAGACCAGAGAGCCAATGTTTTCTCCCTGGCAAATGTGGATACTTAGGCGAAGAACATGAGAAACAGCCGGTACAAAATGATCCTTCACTGACGTATTTCCTATGTTCCAACAGCCTGTGGTTTGGGGATTTCCTCGGACAGAGATGGCACCCACACCATGGCAACAAGAACGCTATTAAACCAGATAATAACAATAATAGTAATGACAATGATGATGATCCCACTATCTAGCTGCTGTAGCTACCTCTTTTTCATTACTTTGGCTAATTACCTGCTGAACCCTTCCATATTTTGGCCTCCACAACATCTTGCAGTGATCAGTTCCACAATTTTCTTAGATGATTTAATTTTATGTACCCCTATCGTGTTACCCACTGGATGCGCATTTTCCAAGAGAACAAGTTCTGACTTATTTTGCCTCCCTTGTTATGAAAGACCTTCTATTTTTCTGAAAATTCCCTTTGGCCTTGAGCATCTCTCGCTCTGTGTTACACTTTTTGAGATTAGGCAGGAAGAACACTGCACAGCAATGAAGATGTCAACATGTTGCAGATTTATACAGAGGTCTAAAAATATCTTCTGTTTTGTTCTCTGTGGTAGAAAAGTCCAATAAAGAGGATGGAGAGTTTATACCCTTTTCTATATTAGAAAATACGTTAAGGAATTGGTTTAGGTATGCTCTGCGGAGATTATGTGTATTTGAACCCTCTGAGGCAGCAGAGCATCTGTCCTTCCACTTTCTGAGAAGTGTCCCAACCACCAAGGTCTCATACGAACTTTGAGACAACATCTTTTTTCTGCTAAGCCCTTCTTGAAAAAGAGAAAGTGACCACTATTGCAATCTGTGGATTGCCATTACCTGTTGCTTACCTTCCAAACTGAGTCCCTCTGGGAGGTGGGCATTGCTGGTTTGGGCAGTGACTGGACCTATACAGGTGTCTTGGTGCTCCCCTCTGTCTGGAGGGGTGTGTGCTGAGAAGCCTGAGAAATTGGAGGTCAGATGTGAGAGAAGTCTGGAGCTTAGACCCTTGAAGAAGACAACAAATGAGCAAGGATCTGATACCTCATCCCATCTTGGAAAAAAAGTTGACATAAATGGACTTTTATCACTCCCGATCTAGACAAAAATTGCTGTAAGCCTTCAAAAGCCCAAGTTTGTGTTAGAATCTCTGCCATGAGTGACGTAAACTTTCATCTGCTGTCCCATGGCAGCAGGACACTCAGCCATCGTTGCAGTGCTGCATCGGCTGCGTGGAACCCAGCTGCCCTCCAGCCTCACTCGTGAGAAGTTCCCTCTCCTCAGGGCCGAGTCCTGATGTTTCAACTGAGACATGGCCGGCAGCCTGGTCTCTCTGTAAAATTACCATTTTACCCCAGAAATGCTTCATTCCTTTGCCATTTTTATCCACCACACAGAAAGAAGCAGAGGAAAGACAGAAATCCCAGCTTGTCTCGGGAAGAAGGGATTGCTAGGATTTCTGGAAAAGAGTTACCAGTTGCATGTCCAAAACAGGTTCCCCAGTAGCCAGATGCAGAGGAGTTCCTGCCTGCCTTGCCACATGCCAAAGCTAATGAGGTAAGAATATGAAAGCATTCCTTGGCAATCATTTGAGGATGTCTAAGTTGCAAGGAGTGACTCAAAATTAGGGAAGCTTTTCTTTCTTTCTTTTTTTTGTCTTTTTAAATTTTCATTTTAAGATAAAATTTTGCAAACAAAAAGACCTTCCATTCCAAATTATACATCAGCCGTATCTCCCTTGGACCATCAGGCTCCACAGACACTGCCACCCTCTTGCTGCTGTCTAATCTTTCCTGGCTTTCTCCTGTTCTGCCCACTCTTGGCTTCCCTCCTGACTATCTCCTTGCTATATCAGGTTGCCTTTTGCGGCTTCTCCTCGTCTTCTCACCTCTCTTACATGGCCTGTGGGTCTCCATTTCTGCTGTCTGTTCTCCTCCATCTGGATAAAAGCAGAATTTCATTTTGCCTATCTCCTTGCAGACAATTCACAGCATGGTCTCTATGTCAGACCTGCTGCCTTCTGCCTGCACTGAAATCTTAGCTCGTTTCTTTGAGATTAGCTGTCAGATAAGCTGAGATTGGCCAAACTGGAGCTCTTCAGCATCTCCCTCTTTTACTTTTTCCTTTTTTTTTGGGGGGGGATTAACCATAGACAAAAAAGGCATGCACAGGCTTGTAGCCTGGGCACTCGGTCCTTATGTCCAGACTGCCTAAGCCTTGCGGTGTCTTTCTTCGTATTGACAAATAATGAGGCATCTTAAGAGGACCATTGAGTGGCTCACAATTGTGTCTGGCTGCACAGGTTTTTCTGTCTCTTCTACCACCTGGGCAGCAGGAAGCAGGCACAGCCCCCCACTTTGTGTCCTCAGGGTGCTGGGTTGCTGGCGTGCAGCTGCAGAGGGGCAGGCAGCTGCCTTGCTCTGAGGCAGGCAGGCAGGGTGAAATCAGGAGCTAGAGCTTATGCCAGAGCAAAAGAAGCATTTGGACAAGAGACTCAACCATGGACATGTTCTACCTGGGGAGAGAGAGGGAGATAGAAGAGGTCCTGAAGGAGAAGGTAAGGCTGGCAAAGAGGAAAGTAATGATGAGACTAGTCTTTTTCCCTGAAAGTTGTCTTCACAGTTCTTCTCGACTAGGTTCAGCTTTGCTTCTTGAAGAGGACAAAGCTCATGAGAGCACTAGGACGTAGCGGCTGGAATTTGCTGGATACACAGGAATTCACAGATTCATACAATAATAGAATCATAGAATGGTTAGAGTTGGAAGCGACCTTAAAGACGATCTAGTTCCAACCCCCCTGCCATGGGCAGGGACACCTTCCACTACACTAGGTTGCTCAAAGTCTCATCCAACCTGGCCTTGAACACTTCCAAGGATGGGGCATCCACAGCTTCTCTGGGCAACCTGTTCCTCCGCCTCACCACCCTCATCGTAAAAAATTTCTTCCTTATCTCTAATCAAAATCTACCCTCTTTCAGTTTAAAGCCATTGCCCCTTGTCTTATCACTACACGCCCTTGTAAAAAGTCCCTCTCCAGCCTTCTTATAGGTCCCCTTCAGGTACCGGAAGGCTGGTAGAAAGTCTCCCTGGAGTCTCGTCTTCTCCAGGCTGAACAGCTCCAACTCTCAGCCTGTCTTTATAGTAGAGGTGCTCCAGCCCTCGAATCATCTTTGTGGCCCTCCTCTGGACTTGCTCCAGCAGCTCCATGTCCTTCTTGTGTTGGGGACTCCAGAGCTGAACGCAGTACTCCAGGTGGGGTCTCATGAGAGCAGGGGCGGATTTTTTCCTCATTCCTATCCAGACAGAAATCATCAAGCTGGTCACAAAACTGGGAACTTTATTTTATGTCGGTGTTTCCCACACCATCGAAAGAGGTTTTGAAAGCAGCTGCTAAATCACCGTCTCCTGTTGTAGGGCCTGTCATAGAAGCTGATCTCCAACTGGAGATATGCCACACAGCACTAATATTCAGTGATTTCAGCACTTTCTGTAATGTCCCCTGGGAGGCACATGCAGCCTGTAGTGTCTCGGAGCACAACCTTCAGAAGTCTTCTCACAGTAGGTATCAGACAAACAAAATCTGACTGATTATGAGTCCTTACTGCCAATGGGCTCCACCAGTAGAATTTGTTTGCAAGGAAATAGCTAGTACAGACTAAATTTATACATGTTCTGTATTTGTTTGTGATAAAAGACAGGAAATAGGTGGTGAGGCTGTCACTATATCTCTCTCTCAAACTCTGGGCACAGCCAAGGAAATGTAAAGACAGAGAGGTTTGATGATAAAAATCAGTTCTAATGCTTTTTACTGTAATTGTGATTAGAACATCAGACTTACTACACCACATCATCCCATGGACTCTTCTAGACCAGCACTGCCTGTTACAACGCGTGGATACAACTGTGAGGTGCTGTAGCGTGTTGCAACAGCAAACGTGTTTGGCATCAAAGTTTTCACACTACAAAACTCTGTTGGCTGCATTAGGACAAAAGGGAGATAAAACCTCCCTTTCAGGATGCAAGCAGAACTGGAAACAGAAGACAGCAGTGCTGATGTCCTGACCAGTGATGCCCCTGGCAGATTGTCCCCTCCTCTGGACAGCATAGTCCTGCAGGAAGCGTTCCTCTCCCCCAGAGAACAGCTTGCCCTGATATAGCTTGAAGGCGATTACGAAGCTCTGTAAAAACAAATGAGCACAGATGGCAGCCTGCAGAGCTTTTCCTTGGATATTCTTGTTGCACAGTTTGAATCTTCCAAGTTTCCTTTCTGTTGCATGGGTTTTGATTTTCCAAGGCAGGATGAGAAATAATGTCTTGTCCTAGCGCTGGGTTTGGATTCAGGGCAAGTGTCACATTTTATCGCCGCATTGCAGGAAGCCAGAGTCACAGCTGGAGGGACTGGACTGTCTGCTCCCTTCCTGGCCACACCACGTCTTCGAAGCCCCGCGGCCCGAGTGGGAACAGGCAGATACGGACACCATGTGTGCCGGGATGAGTGGGAAGCGGCAAGTCAGAATGAGTTTCCAGGAATGCGTGGATACTCCCTTCCGGAGCTCTGCTTTTCACATGTGCCTCTGGAAATGGCCCATCCCTCACTTGCGGGACTTGTGCCAGTCAGGCTACGCTGTAAATAAAGGGAAAAACACAAAAATCTGAAATATGTTGTTTTGTGCCATTTGCTGAGGAGGCTCAAGCAGTTTATTTAAAACAGTGAGTGAAGGTTGTTGTCTAGAAGTGAGTTTTTTAAGAGCGAGACCTAACTGCATGTGAAAGGGGAGCCCTCCTGTTCCTCTCACATTGCTGTTCAGGGTATGTCAAGCAGCACTTGGATGT
The DNA here is from genome assembly GCF_009769465.1 of Tauraco erythrolophus. NCBI lineage: Eukaryota > Metazoa > Chordata > Aves > Musophagiformes > Musophagidae > Tauraco > Tauraco erythrolophus. The sequence goes on along the minus strand of NC_141466.1, from coordinate 45,868,159 downwards.
AACACATTTTAGTTCAAACAGTGGCCGTTTTGCTCTCGGCACTGCAATTATGCAGCTGAACTGAATGCCTGAAAGGGACAGGCTGGCCTATTTTCCAGCCTGTGCTATGGCATACCCTTTAAAAACACGCACGGGATCTGCCCTGCTCATAAAACATTTACACGGCCAGTCTGCCCAGAGGGCTCCTGGCTGGAGCATCCTCCCCGGGCAGCCCCACCACCGGCCTTAGCTCCCCTCCACACTTTGCCCAGTGGAAAGCAGCAGGCCAAGGCTGCAAAGTCACCATAGCTGCTCTTCTGAGCTCCCCAAGCAGTGCCTGGGAAACCAGGACATGGAGAGCTTTGCACCGGTCGCATGGGCTGGAGCTGAGCCCATGAATAGACACTTGGGCAAAAATCCACAGAGGATTTGGACCTGAAATGCCCTTGTGGCTCTGGCTCCTTTTTCTCTTTATTCCCCAGCGAACAGTTATTTTCTCTTTCCAGCTCCCTGCATTGCCTCTTAACTTAGGAGGACACCTAGGGCTGGCCCTGGGCTTAGCACTGAGCTTTTTCCCACCTCATCCTTGCCTGCACCATGAGCACACCCCAGCGAGAACCCTGGCTGGTTTTCCACTCTCCGTGTGGGGGTTATTTCGCTTTGCTGGCAACGTTAATGCTGTTGTAGCTCAGGGATCAAATCAGAGTATATATTGCACCGCTGTAGGTCACCCTGCCGGGGCGAGGAATTACAAGCAGAAGCGGTTTGTGCTCAGTAGTCTGGTTTGTGTCTGAGACACAAAAAACAATGCAGCCACATCTCCTGCTCACCAAAATCAGGGGGGCTCTGGACAGCCGGCTGCTGGCTCGGCTTCCCTCCAATAGCATCCCTGGCCATCCATCCTCTGTCCGATTGCTATTTAAAATCAGATGCGCTTGAGCTGATGCCAGAGGGATGAGTAATGCGCAGGAACGCTGCAGGGTGGGGTGAAGAGTATGAACTGTTGGTGATGCCGAGCTTTGCTTCCCCTCGGTGGAGAGGGTTTTTTTCTGGAAGGCTTTCCTGTTTTTCGCTAGGCAGCTGTGCGATGGTCTCTGGGCAAGGAGTCCCAGTCCCTTACACTGCCAAGAAAAACACTGCAAGATCTTGGCCTCTGAATGCCCATGTTGTGAGTAAACTGGCAGGGATTAGATGTCCAGCACTGCCTGCGCGTGCACAGATGGGAACGGAAGGGAAGGCACATAGTCCAACCTAGTAAATGTTTTAAGGGAAAGAATAAACCTAACTGAAAAATGTTGGAGAGCTCAAGGTCATCTTGGGACAGCTGCTTCCCCAGCGCAAATCAAAGAGTGGGGAGAAAGCAGGATGTTTCAGAGGTGCGATGCTAATAGGCTTCACTCTGTTACGCTTTCTTCCCTGCTGCCCCCAGCCTCTTTTTCCGAACACAACCTGCCAGAGTAACATACATGAAGTGACTGCTCTCTTCCATGTGGACTGGCTGTAGTCAAGTGCCTTGATAATACAGCACTCTTTAAGATGCCTTCATCAAAATCTGTACTGTTACCCTCATAAAACTCTTCTTTCTTTTGATCCAATCGCATTTAATAGAAGCTTGGACTTTCTCCAAAGTAAGAACAGTTGTTGTTGCTTAAATATTTTATAAACTAGCATTTTTCCAGTCAGAACATAAACTCTTGGAAGTCAATGACAAGAAGCCATCATGCACCAACACTTTCATTTGTGATTTTTGAGCACAGCTTTTCTCTGAGTATTACCCTTGTGTTCTGTCATTGAGGTCATTTTTACCTTCTCTCTGCCAGCATGAGTTCAGCTTTACCTTTGGGTCTAACAGCCTGCCAGACTGTTTTCTAACTTATGCTTAGAAGAGACGATATAGCCATTTCTTGTGTAATATAAGCAATAGGATTTCAGCCAGTTGTTCAATTCATAGCCAGCGTTTACGGACAGCTATGCTTTTCTTCTGGAAAAACACTGCATTGTTTAAAAGAAGATGAGATGCTGTCCCTTCTGCCTCCAAGCCCTTGCAGCAGGGATAGCAAGACGAGCAGTGCGGGCAGCAGAATTGCCCCCCCCAGCCATGGGGCACTCGATGCGGCTGCTGCCAACGCTTGTAACCTGCTGGTTGTTCCAGCGAAGTACAGTGCTAGTCGAGACCACGTTATTTCTGTCCAGAACAGTGGTATCTCATCAAGGAGGACCCAGAAACACCCAAAACCGGAGTGTGGCTCAGCCGTGCTGCCTGCAGCAAGGTTCACCTTTAGGGCTACCCACCTTACAGCCTTTACACTCCCTGAGCTGATTTGGGCACATGTGAAAAAAAATAAATCAGGGACATTTTCAGGAAACACTTTCCATAACAATTTGCCAATATGGTTGGAATAAATATTGCATCTCTCGACTTTGATGAAGTCCTACTAGAAACCAGGTGGGCTTCTGCTTGGGAACGTGCTCACCGACATGGCACTCCTGCCTGAGCAGCGCCGTTAGCTGTGCTGTGGAGGTCTTTTTAATTTGGGCTGCAGGAAAAGCGGTGGGAGGAGAGCGTGTCTCAGACTTACAGCTAGGCAAGGTGAAGAAACTTGCATTTACTTCTCTCATTGCTTTACAGAGCGAATCCTCCTACCTGAGAGGGAACGGGTAGAGAGCCCCGAAACCTGCAAAACCTTCCCGACTTCATCTTTCTAGGAGAATCTTATAAGAAATAGATTCTCCATTTTAGGAGGATCTTATTCCAGGGAACAGTTCTTATATCTGGTGTTTCCACTTTAAATACTGACTTCAAAATTCTGTTTTACTAGACTCTGCGGAGTGCTGCTAACTACAAAACTGTGGGTTGGGGGGTCACTGGCTTCCCAGTACTCACAGGACTTTATTAGAGCTCTACTGGCATACCTGCTGCTGTTCTCCTCAAGCTCAGCACGACCCCAGGGATAAACACTAAATATAGTGACCGCCTTAAAGAAACCAAGAAATTTCCCCTAAGACAAGAGGAGGTAAGTTCACTAAGGTGCAGCAGTGCAAATATTATATTACATACAAATACACGTAGCAGAAAAGGGAGACATTTGCATTACCTTCAGTAGATTTTCTAATAAAGAATATGAACAGATTTCTAAATGAAAGATACTTTTCCTGTGCAGTTTCAATGTTTGTTTATTAAGGAAACCATGTGGGAAGCCAGCTTTCCAGAGCTGGCTGGGAAACGTTGCTAACTGCGTTTGGAAAAGCTGGGCTGTGCTGCCACCAAACTGTAGTGAGAGCTGGAAAAGGAAGAGTGCTTGTAAAGCACAGGGAGCAGCATCTCAGCTGTGGCTGGTGACACCATGGCCTAGAAAGAATCACAGCCAACATGATGCATGGGCACTGGCAGAAGGAGCCCATGGCAACACTCAGCCTGACCCTCTCTGCATGAACAGAGCTGGGCTGGGACCAGGGCCTCGGGACGTTGCAGCTTGATGACAAACATCACAATTCACGCAAAACTTCCAGACCCTGGGGAAAAGCATAGCAGAGCAGAGCTCGGTGGGTTTTAGCACCAGCTGCAGGGAGAGGTTCGAGCTCTGCTGCTGCCATCTCCAGGGCTTTGCTCAGTGGCAGCAGGAACCGCTGCAGAGAGGCACCAAGGGCAAGCGCCTGCACCCCAAAACCCAGGGAGATCTCGATAGCAACCCGCAGCACTCAGTAAAAGTGACGCTGTGGCAATCACAAGGATTTGAGATTCACTGAGTTGTTTTATCCTGTACACGCAGGAATCGGTGTGGCCTTCAAATGAAAACACGGCTAACACATCGAATTTTTTGTGAATGAAGTGATGGAAAAAAGCAATGGAAATCCCTGCTGTGGTTATGCTTATGTACGGGGAGCGCTGCGTGAAGGGGGAGAACGGGCTGGATCAAAACTGGAGAAATCCTGAGGTCAGATGTGCTTATTGGGGATTACTGCCCTGAATTTGCCCCCTGCAGCCCCTGAAGCTCTATCTCTGTCTAGGTGTTAAGCAGCTACGGCTCTCCTCGCAGCCTTCCAAAGCCAGTCCCATACAGCACCAAATCCTTGCACCACCTCTTCCAGCGTCAGCCCATGGTTCCAGCACATTTCCGGAAAGGACAAGATTTTCAGGAGGGTTTGCAGAGGATTTTCACTTCTTTGGTGCTGCGTAACCTCAACTGAGTTGTTTTATTTCTCTTTGCGTCATTGTCCCTTCCTTCTTCTTGATTTCTTCTGTAGAATTTGGAAAGCACTTTGCTATCTCATGATGCTGTGAGGTGTTTCACTTATTTTGTGTCCGTACAGTATTTTGAATATATGATGATTTACATAAGAAAAGGCTAAGTGCCACTTTCCCCTCACCTGAGGAGCGGGGGATGCAGGAGGTGGCTTTGAGCAACCTGGTGTAGTGGAGGGTATCCCTGCCCATGGCAGGGGGGTTGGAACTAGATGATCTTTGAGGTTGCTTCCAACCCAAACCATTCCACGATTTTATATGATTCTATCCTGAGGGAATACCCCCAGGGCTGCCAGGACCTGCTCCCACTTCCTCTTCTATATGGTGAGGACACCACAATTCAATTCTTAATTTGCAGCTCGCTAAATCATGATAGAGAAAACATTAAGCACACATAGTCAGAGGGGGGAAACCCAATATCCCATTTTCTGGCTCGCGGTGACACCGCGCAGGCTGCAGGACAGATGAGGCATCTGCGAAGTAACCAGGTTGCAGCGGAGCGCTGCTGGCTGGGATGGCCTTCGCCTCCCTCGCAGCAGCCCGTGTGGTCCTGTGCTTTGCACCTGTGGCTAAAACAGCGTGGATGAGCTGCCGGGGCTGTGGCTGTCGCTGAGCAGTGCTTGCACAGTGCCAAGGCCATCCCTGCTGGCCACTCTGTCCCCCAGTGAGTAGGCTGGGGGTGGGCAAGAGGTAAGGAGGGGACACAGGCAGGACAGCTGACCCAAGGGACGCCATATGCCATATAGCGGCGTGTTCCGCTATAAAACTGGGATAGCAGAAGAAGGTGGGGGCTTCGTCTTCCAAGGCAGCCGTTTCTTGAACATGAGCTGCTTGAGGGTGAGGAGGGTTGCCCTTGCATCACTTGTTCTTTTCCTCTTTCCTTCTCATATTAAACCGTCCTTATCCCAACACACCAATTGTCTTGCTTTTGCTCTTCCTACTCTCCCCTATCCAACTGGGAGGGAGCAAGCAAGTGGGTGCTGTGGGTGCTCAGCTGCTGGCCGGAGTCAACCCACTGCAGAGAGAAAGAATTTGTTTCTGTTTCTCCTGGAACTGACTTCAAGAAAATTCCAACGAAGCATCAGGCCTTTGAGACCTTGAGAGATTCAGGGTTTGTGCTACACTGCTCAAATTGTACATTCTTGCTTCTGTTCTCTTGCAAATCACAGGTTCTTGCACTGCTCAGTGTTACAGTCAACAGCCATCTTCTGATGACCTCTGCAGCAAGGGGAACTACTGCATTTCTGTCCCCTCATCTGCTCTCCTGGAGCAGAGAATATCCTTATCTTATCCTGACCCATATCTTTGCATGTGTATGTGTTGCTCTTCATCCTTAAAAGGCAGTTAGAAGGAAGAGTCTGGCTCTTGGGAAGGGATTTCAGCAATCCTTTCCCGCTGAAACTCAGCTCACACCATAGACAGCTGCTGAAATAACACCAGCTGTCACCACTCCTGTGACCAGCTTCCCATGTAGCAGCAGGTCTCTCTCAAATTTGCTGCAAAATCACATCAGCACACCGAATATAATCCACTTAAAAATATCAAACAAAATGACTGCAAACAGAAGACGAGGTCATTTTTCAGGAAACCTCAGCGTAGCTTCTACAAGCTGCATCATTCGTGCTTGTTTCACAGAGGTCAGGTCACTTTTGCGGGACCAAAGTATTGTTCGAAGCTCTTGATGAACCACTCCTAGAAGGGCAAACTGCTTGCAGAGCTCTGTGCACACACAGAAGGAGCCACATTTTGAAGATTTGGGTCACAGTAAAAGCATAGCTAAAATAATCCAAAAATAAAGACACTCGTACTCAAGTAGTTTGACTCTCAAGAGAAAACTGGGCATCAGAGTACTGTTTCATAGCAACGAGACCTCTGGAAATCACAACAGGATCTTCTAGCTGAAAACTGAATGAAAGACATGAAGCAAATTACTGAGGTTGAACCAGGGCCAACATTTAGGGATCTCGGGAAGTGCCATGACTGACACGTTACTAAGGTCTTTGGGCAAGGAATCAATCATGTTTCATCTCAGGTCCTTGGTCCTTCTTCCCCTCCCTTCACTCACAGGTGACTGTTGGAAAGGTCATTATTTCCATAAAAGCACTTCATGCCTGCAGGACCAAAAACCCTGAATTCATAGCCCAAGGGAGTTCCACGTACTTTCTGCAAAGGGTGAGCCAGTTTGAGGCTTGGCCTAAGGCTTGCTTCTCCACCTCCAAGTGGGTGCAGATACCACACAGCTTTAAGCAAAGAATATTCAAAACCAGTGGTAAACCTTGTCCCTCCCCGCAGCAACTCTGGTTTGTCCTGAGAGAGCCTCCACCATGCCAAAGCATCCAGAACAGGCTGGAGCACATACTTTATTTCTTCATCTAAAGAATGTAAGTCGCTTAGATACAACCACCATGGACACCCCAACAAACAAGCAGCAGCTTTGTGTTTGATCTTTCTCATCCTCTCTGAAATCATGCATGCAAGAACTCATGAGGGAAACTTCCAGCCACAGCTTTTAGGCATCATGACAAAATTTTCTTTCACTTACAGGACAGTAGCTACCTACTAGGCCAGAAGGGTGACACTGTCAATTGAAAGGGAAAAAGGACATCTGTTGATGCAGTTTATTAATCTGCATTAATCTGTTTATTAAGAGCATTCAAATTTTTTTTAGAGATCTTCCAAGCATAGCACCTGATGCAGTGCAATCAGATGCTTCCATGACAATGGCAAGGACTTATCTGTTGCAGGGCTGGTAGACCATTTGGCCTTAGTCCCAAGAAGTTTCACTGTGAACAAAATGAGTCTGGATGAGCTGTACTTAACAAGTACATGACCTGTCCTTTTTGAATCCGGAAATGGGGGTTCAAGTCATGCAAGTGACCAACACGTACTGCAAATTTTATTTTTATTTCCTTATTACAGAAACTAAATTAGCATATGCCTACATCTTGATTAAAACAAATTCACCATGGCAGAAAGAAAGCATTCTTTTTATTCTCTAAAGCACACCTGTGAACACAGAACGAAGTCTAATGTCAGTACATAAAAGCTTCTTGGTGCACTTCTTCATTGCAGTTTCTCCATTAGTTATTTTTTAAAAAATCATTACACCTTAGGTATTTATATACGCTTGCATTAAGCTTTGCATAATCTGCCCATAATGCAATTCACTTCCAGAAGTCAGTTGAGAAGCTAAATCAAAAAGGCCCCTTAAGTTTGCTTTATTTACAGTTGCAATGGCTAAATTTTAAATACTTTACAGTCACTCCCAGCACCAGCTCCCAATTCAAAGGATTAGTGCATTCCACGATTTCTTTAGAACTATTTTCTAGAGGGGATTAAGTTATCCATACCTACGTCTATGTAGGTACTTCAGCTATCTACATAAAGTACCTTACAGGAAATAAACATGCTGACAAAAATATTTATAATAACGAATGACAAATGAGAAATTCAACCTCTAGGAAGAATGGACAGGTCCTTGGTTTTGTGCTGCAGTCACTGTCAACTGTGGGAACAGCAGCAATATGGGAGAAACAGCAGTAAAGGAGTGCTGAAGTCCAGAGCAGGGAGGTCTGGTTCCTGTGTAAAGACAGCTTTATGTTCAGCTCTCATTTCCTCCTCTCTTTCACCGCATCTCCCACATTACTGCTTCTCTGTTCAATTATCAGGCAAATTTCTGAACTGTGATAGTGTACAAGTTTACTTCAGAGGGGAAAAAAAAGTAGTGATGCATCTGCAGACAGGCAGACTTGAGTTATCTGAATAAAGACACATCTGTTCCTCTGAGTTTTACAGTTTATGAGTGGATGCAGGTCTTGTGGCAACTGAGAAACTGCTGTAAAGATTAACAAATGGGATGCACATGCATTTATCTGTTCTTACATACTTTCAAATCCAAGTGGAAGGAAGAAGTATCTGCAATTCAGGTAGGTTCAGAAGATTTTTTTTCTTTCTTACACAATAAGGTAGATTACTCAGCACATTCCAGGTTAAAAAAATTACAGTAAACATTCAGTAACTGGAATGCATATAATATACAAGTACCATTTCATTTACAAAGCTGTTCAGGACGATTTTTCTTTCTAGAATAAGCATAAAAAAGTTACAAGCTAATTCACAATAACTTTAGATACAATGTTATTAAAATACATTGATGTTAATCAAAAATATTTTACTATTTACATGTACATTGTATAAACCTTAACAATAAGAATATGCCCATTTTAGGATGCCTTAAACGAGTATTTAGGCAGATTGGCCCATTTTATAGTGCAGTATCCCTGTTTTGGTCTTCACACCATGAAACTGTACCAGATTCACAGTATCTTTGCTAGTGCTTTGCTAAAAGGCTTAAACTTTATATTATTTAAGAAACATTCATTCATTACAAAGAACCAGTTTTGTTTCCACTTTGTTTCTTATTAAATCCTACCCCCAGTAGTTCAGGACACTCTGCCTGGCCTTGTGCGATTTGGTTGCATTTCCAGATAAGGCTATAATTCATTTCATCAGTTATCACACTGTCTTGTTTGTAGTCTGGATGCTGTGCGATAAATTCCCTCATCCATCGAGCAACTGTCATTAATTCTCCTGTAGGCATAGGAAAGTCGAATTTCACAGTTTATACATCTAATTTAGCAATACAACACCTAAAGCTCTATGCATTATATACACAATTAATGAACAGTCCATGCTTTCACATTCCTATACTTATTTTTTTTTTTTTAATTTGGCTAAACTGCAAGTGTAACTAAGCTGACATATTGCTGATAGTCTGAACTCACTCGTCTGGTGGGATCTTCAAACTTTCAGATGTTGTAACGAGGCAGCACACAGAGAAGTAGCTACTGGAACAGGTGTTACCAAGAGATTGCATAGCAAGAGGTCTTAAACATGTAATTTAACACAGAATCTGGCTGAAACAAACCAACAGACACCTCTACAACAACTACATATGTATAAAATAATTTTGCAGTTGATCCAGCTCGCCTGCTAGCTTTCCTCTGTCTATCTTGACTTACTATTTCTTTCTCCCCTCTGGCAGCTCCTCTAGAGAAAAAAACAGGCAGGTTCCTGATTATACCAACTCCTGGTTAGTACACATGGCCTCTGCTTCACTATGTAGACCACGGGGCAGTCAGCAGCTGCCTAAGGGTCCCCAGCGCTTCTGTACAGGGTCATCAAATGGCACACACCACTTGCAGGACACCTGCATCCCTATAAAGTAGAAGCTAGAGGCGAACTGGACGCTAGCGTTTAGGCTACTGAATCTTGCTCCTGAACGCAGCATATGCAAGCAAACCTCAATTAGTACAACTTCAAGGTAACTCTGACAGTAAGACATTAAGGTAGGCTGATGAGATGCTTGAAGAGCATAGCAAAATCTTCATTGCTAGCTACTGGAATCTCAGTTTCCTTGTAAGAGTGGAAAGAGTCAAGGGCTTCCACTACAGAAATTTTTAGTTTAAGAGTATTACTAAAAGCAAGAGGGTGGAGTTAGGGAAAGCAAGGAGGAACGCACAAATAAAAAGTAAAAACCACCCAAGACTGTTTAAAGATAGGCCAGTGGTTTTGAACAGAGGCACAGGAACACACATCAGAAAAATTGCAAAAAGTACAGGAAACAGGAAACATAAGCAGAATAAAAAAGGTTATTAGAAATAAAAACGTCCCTCAAAAACCAGAAGTCATGTTTGAAAGAAAGGAGGCCAGAGTTTACACTTCTATATAAAAAAAGGGCAGAAAAAATACCCAAGAAGCATTATTTGTTGAAGGCATAAAAAACTCACAGGAAAACCTTCTCAAACCAAGAAGATGCATGGGGGTTCATAGAATCATAGAATGGTTAGGGCTGGAAGGGACCTTCAAAGGTCATCTAGTCCAAACCCCCTGCAAGGAAACAAGAAACACCCTGCAAGGGTTACAAGAAAATAAGTGGGACCGGGAGATGAGTGGAACGGAGCATAAAGAGAGACACATTTTTGGACAAAAAGCCATCACACGGGAGAGCAGTCTGACTCACACCAACACAGACACCTGGTGGTCAAACAGCCCAATCACTCCCAGTCCTTCATACCGGCGTTAAGTCTGCAGCACCTTCACTGTGAACACAGCCTGCAGCTCTCAAAGAACATACGAGTACCAGGAAAAGGCACCACAGAATGACAAAAGGTGAGAGACAACACAAAAGGAATCACCAGTTTGGAAGCAACAACACACTTGGGAAGTTTGCAAAACTATGGCGTCGATGAGAAGTGAGTAGAGAAACATTATCCTACAAAGCAGGAACTAGAAGGCATATAATGAAATAACTGGGAAGAGCATTTAAACATGCAGAACTGCAACAGGAATTACATTTTTCCAAGAAGCATATAATAAAATTGTGGCATTTCTTATTGTAGGACTTTATGGGGACCAAAAGTGTAACTGCTTCAAGAAGGCTAAGGCAAGGATCATGGAAATCATATGTGAACGGTGACCAAGCACCATGATTATGGCACCACCTTCAGCCGAGGAAGCGCCTACGCTGCAGACAGCCAGAAACCGTGAGAGCTTGCCAGGACAAGGATCGCTTGATGGTGCTATATTAATACTGCTTTCCTTAATACTTCGCGGCGGTCAGGAGCTGCTGCCCGCCTAGCAAGTCCGTAGTCTCACTGCGTGGTGGCAGTCACACACCAGCTAGGATGGAGACCAGGAGGGCAACACCCAGCTGTGCTGCAAGAGAAGATGCGACTGAAGTGCAGATGAACTACGTCAGGGCACGGTGAAAGCCACAGCAGCTACAGTGCCAGTGTTTAACCCTCATGAGTGCTCTGTGTTCACCATCTCAGGAGAGAACTCTGAAAGATGGCAACTCTTTGTGGGCACGTCTCACCCTGGACAGGCTGCAGTTCAGGAACGCTTGATTTAAGATTGAGAGTAAATTGGAATAATCCAAAGATCACAATTGAGGAACTTCATGGCACAGTAATACAGTACCTAATGCTTTTTATGCTATAAATTCTGGTTCTTAAGAAGCATCGTTTAAAAATAATTTCAGTTCAGAGTTAAGATGTAAACCCTAGACCCTATCTACCTCTCTCTCACACCTTGTAGGCCTGTGTAAATACACGAGCTGACTTTTGCAATGCCTGCAACTTCGCACCAGGTAGCAAAGTTGTTCTTTGGAAGGGGAACAACTGCCACAGGGCGTCAAGCCCAGGTCCTAAACTCTTGGGAAAAAAACCTCTATAAGACTTACACGTTCCTTGTTTTTTCAACAGCATTTTTCTGAAGGGAAAAAACGCAACAACAAACAATGGAATATTTTGAAAGCAAAAATATATTTTGCTTTTCTGAAGGTTGATGTGATTCAGATGTTTTCTTCCTGACAGTTTTTTTTTTTTTCCTCTAGCTCAGTTAAGCCAAGCATCAAATCCCCATCTATGTTACCTGAGGGACAGAAGCCTCCTACAAAGCAGGCAGCCTTAGGAAAGAGCATGAACAGTGAAAGCTGTAATTAATTAAAACTTATTATCATTCTGAAGTACTGTTAAAGTACTGAATTACCCAGCAAGAGAAAGTCCTGGTTTCCACCTCAGTTTTAAAAAGGTCTTTACTTAGAAGCTTCTATAGCAATTTTCAAGAATTAAAAAGGAATGCATCACTTTAGTTTACACAGTTTTGAATAAACGTTCAGCCTGCATCTTTTACTCACGATACTGCTGAATTTTAAAAAGGAGCATGGAGTCGTTATACTGCCTGTCTTCGAAAACACTGCAACTTCGGGAGGACAAGGCAAGAGCCTGGTTTGCTCTGCCTTGAAGCATTTTTGCTACTTACAGAAGGGCTTTCTTCTCAGGGACCTACAGACTAGGTCCCATGCTCTCTAGCATACCAGAATTTTGGCTTATGAATGCTTTGGAATAGCATGCTTTGGAGTCACACAAAAACCACGAGGCTCTCAGACCCAGCCTCACATACTCTTACAACACTCAAGTGACAGGCAAAGGGGATTAGTGTATGTGCAAGCTACTACAAAGGGGACCACACACTGGCAAAAGCAGCAGTAGGTGGCGCTGAAAAGAAAAATCTTGGACTGAAGATACAGTTACAACTACAGCTTAGTGGGCAGTGTATTAATTACTCCTAATTTAAGTTCTAAAATGGATCACAAAACATTTATAATCAGAATTAGACAAGACGAGATTTAACCCAGAGAACACATTCCAGTCCATTGCTCCTATGACTCAACACTTAACCACACAGCCACAGCTGCCACCAGTTATACCCAACTGAAAACTAAAGAACAGCCCAGTTACTGTCCAAGTAGGAAAATGCCTGGAAAATCAATGTCTAAAAGTGTCAAACATACCAGATGCTCTCTTTTTTATTAGCTTCAGGTAGTTTAGGATGGTGCACCTTGTGTCCACATCCACTTCCATGTTTTCAAGATAGGAATTCAAAACCGGGATCAAACCAGGAAAGACTCCTTCCTGTGTAAGAGAACAGAGTCAGCATAAAACATACTCTATCTGACTTCTGGGAGGGTGGAATGGAAGGGAAAGTTGTGTTCCAGGTAGAAGAGGCTATGACCTTCCCATTGATAATTGTATCAATGCTCATTAAGGTGTACTCTTCTGCGTCGGTGCCTGTCCCGTTCTGTGCAGAGCCACATCCATCCACAACAGCGTTTCCACCTTCATGAGTGAGAAAGGGAAAGGAAGAAACAGTTAGAAGGCAAGAGATGCACTGAACCTTCACAACAGTGTTAATCAGACTGCTTGTTGTGATACCTTTGCAAATATCTTTTCTGAAGTAAAACATTCCCTGCCGGACAGCATCTCTTTTCTGGGCCACCTTCATGTTTTCATCCACCTGACAAAACAAGTATTTCAGAGATTTGTGACATTTTAGAAAATTAAGATTCTCCCAAACTCTCACATTTTGGTCTCATGAGTTGAAACATCTACTATGTTTCTCATTATTTCGTCACACAAGGTCAAGCTGTGGAGATAAGTTTTATTTCATTCTTCAGCGGTTACAGGCAAAAGCAAAAAATAGATGGCCTTCTATGAAACTAGGTCTCCAGCAGAAAAGGTAATGGTATTATATTAGAGCATGAAGTTTGGATGAAAACACAGGAATAGCTGTGATTAATAGGTTGCATCCCATCTGGCAGACTTTGCATATTTAGATGCAATTTAAATGAGTACAAAAGAAGAAAATTGCCATTTCCCTAACCATACTTTGCAGCTTTTATTAACAAAATCACTGAAGTCTTTAGAAGAGTTATCACTGTATTAAACTTTCAGAAACAGAATTCTAGTAACTTTGTATGGGAATCATATGTATTCCACATCCAAACATCTGTTTGATAAACTTAGATTGCTAGTAAAGAAGTTCTAAATTACGGGCTTATCAGAAAGTTTACTAACTACAAAGCACTGCTCATACACTCTGCAAATAACATAAGCATTGCTCTGTCTTTTGGGATGGAAGATTTTGTCAAAGTTCTTTGGTCGGTTTGTTCTCAGGGAATTAACACCACACAGCTTTCAGAGATGAGCTCTGCTGTATTGTCTTCAGAAGAAGGGATACTATTTGCCAAATTATTTGTTTGACCTTTAATTAAGGACAATGCAAAATCTTCACTTCTTGCCTTTCAAAGCTTTGTTTTCAAAAGTCTGTTTTCATTCATCTTATATTACGAAACCTATTTACATAACAGGCTGTTTCGAAAGTTTGAAAGCACTCGAGTCCCAGCTGATGGGAGTACAACCACACTCAATCAGACAGCAAAGATTAGCATGAGATTAGCACCATAAACCCACCGTATTTTGCTTGCAAGAGGCAGGCTTACCAATGGTTGTGCAATTCTGTGTTGTGTTACCTGCCAAATTGCTCGGCAAGCTCAAGCAATTTTATCCCCTCCCAGCCCCCCAACTCTGTTCAGGTTCTTTCAGCACCTGATCTCTTTTTCAGTCTTAACTGGTATTCATTAGTTAAAAGTTTTGAGCTTTTGAGACATTCCAAATAACAACGTAATTATGCACTGTAAGTACTAAATTGCTGCATTATTTATGAAGTCTGAACTTCCTGACGCCAGGAAGATAATTTCTCCTTTTAGAAATCATCCTAACTACATGGTACGGTTACTGTTAATCTACAACTTCAATATTTTTCTCCATTTTAATTAAAAACACTAAGGAAAGCCGCAGGATACTACTGCTGTGCTGTAGCCAGCGCCGGCAGCAGTATTTTCTAGAATACAGTCTGCCGAAAACCTTCTGCACTACAACCTTTTTCCGAGTTACCTGTAACACTGCAGGACTACCCACTTAAAAAGGCATTTTGTGGTAAGGAGCCTCAGAAAGAAGATGTGCAAGGACAGTTTCACCGAAAATAGTTCAACAATTGTGAGGAGAAGATTAAGAAAAAAAGCACATTTTGCATGGCTGGTCTGTCTAAAGACAAGTCACAAGCTGTAACCAGAACCAGCAGTATTTGCTTCCATTCAAATACTGTGTAACATAACACTAAACATGCTGAACTCCTCCTTTCCCTCTCCACCAGATACAAACAAAACAGATTACGAAAACAAGACATAGGCAACAGCCTATGTTAAAATAAGTATCTGAAGTTTTTATTTTGACTTCCACAGGTTATTTTACTCACATGTAAAACGGTGGAAACACACCCCTTGCCAGTTTTAAAACAGTCTTGTGACAACGGTATTTCTCAACACTTCTGCAGTGGTCAGACACTGTTAGGCACCACAGAAATTCCCACAGTATTTGTCTATAAGCTTAATTCCATTAGACAGCAGTAAAATATTTGTTTAATACTGTAGAGTTGAAATCGATTCAAAGTACTAGTACAGATGAAAACTGACTGAAAAACAACTGTTCTGTAAGTGCACAAATACTACTTCCTAGCTCACAGAGGATAAAAATCAGACTTGATGCAAACACACTGCATTTAGCTCTAATAGATCTAATCTTTCACACCTACCTTGGACAAAGGGATGAGAAAATCCAGTTTATAGGACAGAATCACTCTGGTTAGCAATACCACAAACACAACATATGCAGAGTTTTCAAAGTCTGTTAACTGGACCTAGACATGAAAGGATTAAAGATTAAATTACTTTAGTGGGAATACACTTATGGAAGTAGATAACTATCTGAGACAGTTTAAAACAGTTTGACTTGAATGTTCATGTTGGTACTTGTATTCACACACACTGTATTAGCAGAGATGGTGATGCATAAGCTGGAATCATCAGCAGTGACTTCAAATGCACAATACAGGTACACACTTCAACAAACTCAACACTTTAATCCAATGCCAAAACACACTTGTGTTTCAAAAGACTATCTAATAACCTGCACCTTTAGGCGCTTTGTGTAATTACAAATGTATAATAGCTTTTAAATTTCCACTTTTAAGGGATTAAATTCAGAGAGCTCAGAAACAGACAGCTATAAAATAGAAGCATTTGTGAAAAACAAAACAATGAGAGTGGAATTGTTCAGTACCGGGAAAAGTACCAGAGAAATACAGTCTCTAGAAGCTAAATGGGGCTTTGTTTACTGCTGCTTTAATACAAGCTTAATTCCCTTCCCCATCACCCCAAATCCATCAGCATGCTTTGCTGTGCTGCAGTGGATTCTCCTGTCAGTTACATTCCCACAGCCCATGTCTGATTAAACACTGCTGTCCACTTCACTTGCATCTAGCAATTCAGAGGGGAGAAAACACAGCATAAGTAATATGGGTTTGATACTGGATGGCAGAATGCCTGGTACTTTTCCACTTAAAAGGAAACGTGCTTTTGTGCATACTGATGCCTTCCTTACCTCCATAGGTCTGAATTCCACTCTCCACCCAATATCTGAATTTGGAGGAGGTGGCTTAAACCTCATCGTCTGCCAGTTAGTAGATTGAATATTCTGCAAAGCACATGAAATAATCTGTCACAATGAAGATAAGCATCACTCTATAATATAATCAAAGAAAAATAAGCAGATAATAAGTCCTAATATTGTCCCTGGAACAGCCCAGCAAGTTAGAGAAGCATTTCCAAACTAAGTGGCATGACTTCCTAAAAACTACAGCATAACTAATCATTCTAGGAGCAAATACATTACACTTTCTCATGCTATTTTGAGGATTACATATAAGATACTAGTGGGCTGAGATTTAGCTGACCTCTTTTTTTTATGCAGGGTTGATGCATCCCAAACTAAAACTACCTAATATTAACATAGCTACTGCTTCATAAAGTTATGTAAGAGGGACATTTATACGTAAATGTCATGCAAAACAGTTTTTAGGAAGCCATAAAAACAGACAGTTCCCCATGACACTTATATACATAGCTATAGTTTGAGCTCTTCATATTTTATTGAGTTTAAAGTATAAGCCACCGCCTTCTCCTAAATAAATGATATAATAAATAAATGTGCTTATAACTGCAAAGTCATATGCTAAATAACTAGCTTAAGTGAAAAATTCGGGGAAAAAAATAAATTTCTTAGCTTATATTGCTATCCTCCAATTAAGCAATACTATAAAGAATAAACAATTTTATGTATATATTTATTAAATTCCTCTAAATCAGACACAACCTCAAAATGGTCGGATTCATTTGCATCATCTAGATGTATTTTCTCCTCAAACAAAGTCAATGGGTCTCGAATGAACAAGTGTGCAATATGCTGTGCCAAAAGGTGGTCAATACCTACAAAATGAAAATTCAAACAAACAATTCACACATAGCAAAGCAGGCTCAAGGAAACGATTTGTTTTACAAGACTGAAAACATCCAACTCTGCAATGCTACCTCAACCCACCACATCCTGTTAAAGTTTAAATCATGACTTAGGGAAGGAAGGAAATGCTTAAAGAGAACAGAAAAAAAAAAAAAAGAACAGGTTCTTGTTTGGAAATGACAGTTAAATATTGGCGTGGCTGCCATTCTTCCTGTTTTCTGATGCACCTCTGTGCCATGTTTCCTAAAGCAGTTCTGCTCTCTCCACAAAGATAAAACAGTAACGCGTCAAACACTGAGCTTCTCAAGCTGGAATTAGGGACAGTTTCCATTACAAACGTATACTTTTTAAAAAAAACTCTCAAGACCACACTACACAGATACTTCTTGAGTAGGAGTCACTCTGAGGGTTGCACAATGGTTGAAACAAACAAGAACGAAAACGTAAAATATCCCCACACACTGCAAGCACAATTCTTAACCTGCTCATAATGAAGCAAACACTTACCTTCCTTTATTAGGTGCTCGTAGATATCTTTGTCTATTGTCAAATCAATGTCATTGTATTTCTCACCACATTCAGATAGATAACTGTCTATGGAATCATATCTGGATTTACTGATTCTATAATGGTTGTTCTTCAGTGGCTATATAATTTAAGAATACAATATTTTAACAGCTTGTTAACAATGTTACCTAAGTTTTGCTCACTAATGACACTTATGTGAGAATTGTTTTCCTGTTTAAAAACCCCTGCAGCCTCAATTAAAATTATTCAGAACACGAGTCTTAAATAGGCTTAATAGAGAGTGATCCTGGAAGTATGACTATTTTGGTTTGCAGATGTATGTATCTGAGCAAAAAACCAGTCATCACACATTGACTAGAATTCTCTAAAAGTGGAAACATTTTCCTGAAGTACTATAATATACCATTACCCCAACTACCTGGAAAGCATTATTATACCTATTGCACCACATACCAATACAGTTTCACTATGCGCACATTATTAGACATGCTCTTAAAATAGGTAGTTCAAGAAATATTTAAAGTAGATTTTTAATTTTTTTTTTTTTTTATTTTCTATGATTTTATAAGTGTCTTGAATGCCAATTCCTGCTTAGAGAAACTCCTTAAGCTCAAGTTCTGACAACTGGCTCTTTTCATATAGTTCTAGTTTATACTACTGGATTACTCAGCACCACCTGCTATTTAATCCATAGCAATTTTTCCTTTTTGGGGCCCAAGCACAGACTGGAAAGTTTCATCACAGAGGGACCTTTTCAGCAAGCTGTGGAGGAGCAAGTGGAGTTTTACTGGGATTCCATACCTAACTAAAAATATGTATTTGCTAACATAAACTGTACAACCAAAGCGAATGTTTACACCATCTCTCCTATGTTTACCACAAAAACTGCTATGTTCTCTTGTTAAGGATTCTCACGATCACAAGCAGAATTTGATACTAAAGGAGGTTTAACTTTTTTGCATGAAAAAAGCCAGGTATCTGCTACCTAACATTACTTACCTCTAGCCCCCTCTCCTCTCGTGTCCGATCATCTACAGATGCAGAGATTACTCCCCAGCGACAGTCAATATCAGACACGTAGCCTCTGTAGCACGGAGATGCAGCACTCAACGCCATCTAAAATATAACAGCCTGATATGAAAACAAAGGGCAAGCCAAGGAACCAAAAGTAAAACACAACCCCGCTGGGAAGGGAAACTTGCTGGTCCAGAAGTAACTGAAGTATATACTTCAGTTTAATGTACAGCCAAAGCCCATACAACCACAAATCTCCCAACTGCTATCTCCAGAAAATGCCTAGATGAAGGGTTAGTATTATTGAAACGGCATCTGACGCTCTCCAAATTTATTACCTCTACAGATCAGCACTTAAGATGATATAGGCAGAAGCCATTTTGTGACAAATCAGCAAGTATTCTGCTCGCGTAATTCCAAACTCCAAAAGTTCACCTGGCAATTGTTTTATTTTGTTTATTTTTGTTTGGCCAAGCCCTTTAGCAACATCACTAGAACACACCTCACTGGGAGCAGGATCTGCCCACCACGTAAACCAGACCAATGCTTTATTTTTATAACACCTGTTATAAACACCGGTTTATAAACACATGCTTACAAAAGGGACAGAATTAAACAACTTAAGCTGAAGCTCTCTGTAACACTAGACCAGAGTTGAAACATTAAAAATTGTTCTAAGGAGTGAGCTTGTCTCGTTTTCATGAAGAACTGCACCAAATGAGTTTCTAGAACTACTCAACATGAGTCTCATGCACGTGGGAAGGAGGGCTGAGGAAAAGAAACAGACATCATCTGCTTTGTGGTGTGGTTTGGACATCACAGAAATCACACTGCCCGCGTGACAACCTAGTAAGAGACCGATGCTTCTCGCAGAGCACCAAATTTGTAAGTAACATTCAAGTTTGTTTGTTTGTGTCCTGGTTTTAGCTGGGACAGAGTTAGCTCTTCTTTTTAGCAGCTAGAAGAGCTCCGTGTTTTGGTTTTACTCAGAGGCTCGCTCTGAGAAGAATGTTGACAGCAAGCTGATCTTTATAGTTGGCACTGAGGTCTCAAGGACTTTTCTGCTGCCGTGTTCTTGCCAGTGTGCAGGAGCACAACAGGATAAGGGGGGAGCATAGCTGGGACAAGGGGTCCACGACTCTCCTTATGATTTGCACTTGGACTTAAGATTGAGGGCCAAACTGGCCAATTAGTATTCCATATCATGCAGCGTCATGCCCAGTATAAAAGTGAGGGTCAGCCGGACAGAAGGGCTTTTGCGCTTTGGCTCTTTTGCCACTTCTGCTCTTTTGCGCTTGCTGCGCTTTTGCTCTATTGCCTTTTTTCCCCCTCTCTCTCCCAGTACTCCCACTCTCGGAGTACTATCTCTCTCTCTCCTTCTCTCTATTTCAGGGCCTTGCGTTCGTCTGGGATTGCGGCTTCGGGATGAGACGGGCTTCGCATACGAGGGGGTGGTGAGCATCTACACTGTGTATTAAATCATCTGTATTAAATTGTTCTTATCTCAACCCACGGGTTTCCTGTTTATCCTTTAATTCTCTCCCTCATCCCTGGGGCTGGGGGAGAGTGAGTGAACGACTCGGCGGAGGGGGGGGTGTCCAGTTGCCAGAGCAGCCTAACCCACGACAGTTTGTTTTTAATTTAGATTCATTTTTTTTAAAAAATATATGTAGTGGTTTTTGCACAACGAAGAGCTGATGTAATAGAAGTCTGTTACTTACCACAATGGGACAGATCGTGGCTAGCTGATCATAGAGATATCTTGCTTCAGAAATGCTGCAGGCCTGGAATGTTACCTGTTAAAAGAAGTACAATTGCTATCACAATTTCTATAATCACAGTGTGATCACAGTCTTCCTAGAATTAGCATCAATGATATCACAAAAGGATTTAAATACCAAGAATTTTAAGGGGTTTGTTGTTTGGTTGGGTTTGGGTGGCGTTTTTTGTTGGGGTTCCCTTCCCACCCCTCGATTCTTGGACAAACTTTTGCCCCATCTATCAACAGCATTTATATCACAAGCTTCTTTCCACACCCTTTCCATGTTCATTAAAAGATTTCAGAATACAATGCTTCGGCTGTGAGGCTAGATACACAAACATTTGCCAGAACCAAAGACAATTGAGTTAACATCTACAATACACGTGAGTCAGTAATGCACCTTCAGGAAATAAGCCAAGAACCTACTTACTTAGAACAACAACTATTGCAGATGCAGTATTTGTTTTACGTGACAGCTAGTCCTGTTTTAAAGAACATTTCAAGATGTGTTTGATCCTGCAAAACAAGTATCTTTGTTTCTACTCTTTTATTTTTTAAAAAAAGTCTATTTTTGCCTGCATGAGAGGCTACGACACAGCAGAAGATGAAAAAGAAATGTTATTTGCAGAAGCCAGTAACAACGTGGAAGCCCCACCACACACAGGCCACTGGAAAATGTAACTCCTTCGCAACTTCTGGTGAAATTTGCTCCAGCAGCATAAAACACGAGGCACATTTCCAGCAGCAGACCTTACCCTCTAGGCTCCTCAAACACTTTACGCACTTTAAAAATGCAGAGGGGGATCAATCACCTCAAAACTGTTAAAAGATGCTAAACAGATTAAAAGCCTCTCCCTCCTTTGCAGTCTACATATTCATAGATCAGATCAAGGATAACTTAAGATGGCAGTGTACCCTTGTATCACTATCATAACGTCGTACAACAGGCTTCAGCTCCAAATCACCATTGCTGCTTGTTGTCCTGAAGAGCGACAGCTGAACACAGATCTTCCTCTTCCACAGATTACAATTACATATAGGTCCTTCTCAGTCTGCCACTGAAGCCCAACCCAACCTCAAGTAAGCTCAAGAAAACTCAAGTAACCAAAATACTCCCAAAACTCCTCAGTTCATTGGTGGGCTCAGTGGATAATTATTTTTTTTTTGAGGGGGAAGCGAGGGGGTGGGGCGGAGGAAGGGAAATACAGGATTTGTGTTTGTTTTGCAGCCAACATTCGTTAAACCTCCCAAGTTAGAAAAAAGGTGTCCAGCAGAAAAAGTATTCCTCCTGAGTCTACCCTTCAAGTGGTTATCGGAAAAAGAAAAAACCCCACACCTTGAAAAGATAATACTAATTCTCTTGCAAAGAAGCAGCTAAGTGTGATTTCTTATCACTAATTTTGGACTTCCAGCACTAGGAAGCCTGCCTTGGGGCAGAGTGGGACAGGACACCTACACTCTTTCCCCTGACACAGTGATATCCACCTCCCCTTCCCTTTTATGTTTATTCCAAAACACATTAAATCTGGGATTCCACCTGGCTTCTAGCCAAACATCCCATTACAGAGGAAAAGGACATGGCAGTCTTCTCCAGAGGAGGGCTGCAGAAAGCAGCAGCCATGAGCACAAGGCTCAACAGGCACAGAGAAGTGAAGACTCAAAAGGGGCAGGAGCGCAAGGGTTTGCCTTGCCGTTTGCAGGGGCAGTGCCTCCCACCCCACCATCGCTACAGGCTGCCCCAGCCAAGCTCATGAAGACGTTATTGTTAACCTTGGAAACATATCAGATCAAGTTGTAGCTTGGTGCATAGAGAGGAAAAAAAAAACCAAAAGGAAATATGCATACTGCAAGTTACCTTATAGAAAACAGGTGGGGAATACATGTTTTCCTCTAGTCAGTTATCAAGAACTACCAGCTGATACACAGTCAGCTGCTTATAGCACGTACAACCTTGGGTTTGTTCTCCCTTTGGTGATAACAAGACTATTGAATTTAGTTTTGACCACTGATTACAAGAATGGGGAATAGTAAAATGGTATTCCGTAAAAAGGAATTTAATGTATTTTTAAACAAGTTCATACAATGACTGAACAGTATGGCTTTCATTGGACTTAAGAAAGATGGTACAAAATAGACCACAAAAAACTTAACAGCTTGTAAAAACACACAGTATTATATACACTTTACTACGTCATCAGATTGTCCCTAGTTTACCCTTAGTGACAAGAAATCATACTTAGCTGCTGTCAAGAACATTTTATTTATTCAGCTTTTGTAGTTTCTCAAAGGGAAGTGCTTTGAATGGGGTTATTTCTGCCAGTGCTTTGAAACAAAGAGCTTGGAGAATTTCCTTTAATCCCCTAAGCTTAACATTAGCCTCTTCCTAGCTCTGCTTCCAAGACAGCAGTGGCAACAGGCGAGTTTTACCAACAGTGAAATAAACTGCTACTACCTAAGCCATCAGCCCCTAGCATCAGGTTACTATGATAGAGAAATAATTAAAGCAAACAGATACTGAAAGGATTAAAGCGCTCCCAAGATACAGCATCTGGATTTAAACAGGATACTCTAATACAGTAGTAACTCAAGCAAATGAATGAGAACAATAAAAAGTCGGCAGGAGTTAATGGGAGAAAACAGAATCAGAAACACCTCCCAGAACGTAGTAACAGAAGACAGCTACCCATGTGGATTTGGTAGGTTCATGGTACGAGCAGTGAGAAGACGACTTCTTAGCAGATTGCTAAAAAATACTTAAGAATGAGAAATTTTATACAGGAGTTCACAACTCTCTGTATATAAAATAAAATTACACAGAAGGAGAAAGCTACTTATTTTAAAGATATTTCAATGACTTCTTGTCACTCCTTTCTTTTGCTGTTCTAAGAATGAGGAAGAGGGAAAACACCCAAAATGAATATCCAAAAACCTCCACACATTCCTACAAGATAGCTCAGTTTCCATTCCCACAGTGTCCTTTGGTCATGCCCAAAAGAAAGCCACAGTGGAAGATGATCTTTCACACTTGAGAAGTGCTGGAGTTCCAGAAGAAGGTGCTTGATGAAATGGGATCTGACCAGTTCAAGAAACCCTTTCAGCAAAGCATTCAATCACATTTCAATATTCGCAGAAAATAAACATAATGCAAGCAAACCCGGACTTTAAGACTACCCTCCAACTGCAAGATTACATTTGTTGTTTTATTCTCCCACTTTTGCCACTCTGAAAATGCATCAGTTGAATTAAGCTAAAGAAATTAGACACAAGGCAAGTCTCAAACAAGGAAGCGTTTAGTGAAGACAACATTCAGTAACATCTTAAAAGTAGACATACTTTACCTGGAGACAACAGTTTCCCATTCCAAAACCCATAGCATCCATGTATATATAGTCAGGTTTAGCTGCCTTTGCCGCTTCTCCATCATCATTAGGAAAAGTTTCAATAAATGGTGATGGCGTGTTCTTATCTTTAAATACTGTGTGGAAAATGCAGGTACTCAGTAACCCAGAGCGTTAGATTGAACAATCATTTTGAAAAAGAAAAATTTAATTTACTCACTTGGTACATTTATCACAACCTTCTCTCCTCTTCGGTGCCGAATGTTTCTGGTGAGTGTACTACAACAAAAAAAGTTTGTTGAAACATCTGAAAGTTTCTCCGTACGCAAATGTTCTTGCAGTTAGTTTCTCAGCAATTCTCAGGGTTCCAGAATGCCAACTTTCCATTTATTTTGAGCACGTTCCTTCAGGACACTTCTTTTCCTAGTCTAAGATAGACTATAACAGATACAACACTGAATTTTCCTTCAGTAAAGTCAGTCTTATTTTGATAGACTTCACACTACTATGGTGATAGAACAGGCAGAAGTATAGGCCTACTGACCTGAAGAATACAAGGGCACGTGAAAAGGTACGCTTAGTTTTCAGACAGAATTATTTTCATTCTCCAAAGTCTCACCTTACAATGAAAACCCCTCTCAGACTATACACACAGTTTGACACCATGCTCCGTTTCAGAGTAACTAGGGCAAGTTACTGATTACATGGAGATGTTGTCGTGACATACCTGAGCAAGAGTGGGATTAACTGTGACGGAAGCAGTTAGCCATGGGATTTCAAACTGTAAACAATTTTGCAGTAGGATAATCAACACCTTTTAACGCATAATAGTGTGAACTACTATATAAAGCTACTTGAACTTAACAGCTTGCTTTCTTAAGTCACTTTGACAGAAAATACACATCATCACAACCATCTCTGTCCAAGTCCTTGGGGTATTTGCAGCAACTAGTCACATAGCTCTCTATTCCAGTAATGTAAAGAAGTTGCAGGTATGTCTACGATATTTAGGCAGAGAAAAATATTCAGCTTCTCATTCACGGTGCCCAAACACTCTTACCTAAATCTAGGATGTTTATTGATGGCTTCATCTGGAAAAAAGAGGGATTTTGAAGCTCCTCCTTCTACTGGCGTTGGCTTATATTCCGGCACTGTAAATCCAGGACACCCTAACCTATGTAACACAACAATGAGATCCAAGCTGTAATGAAAACAGACTGTGATTTTAAAACGGTCAGATGATCCGAGATCAGGATTCTAGTAGACAAAGGAATAAAGAGAGTTTGTTTTTGTTTTTTGTTTGTTTGTTTTTTTTAAACTTGCATCTACCCTGAGTATTTCTGAAACGCTTTTCAAGACTGCTACTTGTGCATGTGGAATTGCCAGAAAGAGGCCTTAAAACAGTTGCCATTGAAAGGTCAGCAATTGTCAACGACCAGCTTTTGTGGTGGCGAAAACAGACTTTTTTTAAAATCACTACTCTATCATTAGACAGTAAACATGAACCTTCTCAGTGGCTGAAGCAGGAAACTTCACAGTATTATGCAGAGTGTACACACATTTTAGTGTGTTAGTACCTGTCACTAATACTGACATGCAGCTGCATTCTGTGCCCTAAATAGCTTCTCTAGAGGGTACAGGTTAATGTTGACTGCTGAAGTAATTTATCCATCTCTGCTCCCAAAATTCTAGCCCTGTTAAAAAGATGTACCTAATCAACTCTGTAACAATTAGAGGCAGTTTCAAATGATAGGCACATCCCATGTCTCTCAGCAGTTCGCTATTTGAGAATTCTGATAAACACTGTAAATGAGAGAAACGTACTAAGCAAAGAAAAATTACAGCTATTAGGTGTAAAATGCTGAGAGATATGCAAGTAAATCAGAACACAACCCTCCTCTTTGGAACGTCCATTCTAAGTTTAAGAGTCATCTGAAACAAGAATAAGTAGGTTTTCAGTATAACTGAGACACAGGAGCACTTGAGAAGTCGGAGGTAAAGCTGCAGAATGTTAATTTCTCCATGCTGCACAGTATAGAGGACTAGATTATGCTATCTCAAGAGGCTCTAGTATTTGGATGCATAAAAAGGGTTAGTCGATACAACTACGAGCAAACTACTCAAAATACCAGGAAAGACTCACATTTCTGGAATTAGTATTTATGCTCCACATGTATTTCACTATTGGTTTCTTCCTCCTGGTTTAGGTATACAAGTTGTCCTATAACATGTAAACCCAACTTCATCACTTACATAAGTGCAACATTGTACACTGCATCACTCCAGTCCTCAAGAAAGAAAACAGCTCTCTGGTCCAGTAGCGCGGGCTCACAAATTTAAAAACTAGGGATACTCACTCAGCTTCTAAGCCAGTATTTTTAATACTCACTCAGCTTCTAAGCCAGTATGTTTAATGTTTAAGCATTTTCAGGTCTGTTCATTTTTAACTAAGTTATTGTAATTTGAATAAGCCTACTTCTTTACCTTTCTTCCGTCAGCACTCTAACAAGTTTTTTTATCTTTTCAGATGCATAATTTTTTTAAATTATACACACACGTATATGCACAGACGCACTCAGGCATATGTACATGTTATTGTAGAAAGAACGTAGCAAAAAAACCCAAACCCACAAAACCTCAGAAATATACATTAGCAAGACTCCAGTCAAACCAAGAGGGACTTGAGTGGCAAGACAGCAAAAGGCAGAAGAAAGAAACTGAATAGCCCAGGGAGAGCTATCTCTGAAGGATGAAACTTTGTGGAGGGTGATCCATAATAAAAAAAAGTTTGCTCATTACTTATTTACTGACTTTCACTGAAGTCCAATTAATTGCTTTGTGATGTAAAAAGTATTTATCTGTACCTACAAAGTGGTGAAGAACTCATCTCCCTTTATTCCTTGCAAGACTGGTCTGAAATGTTTGTATACAAATTTACTAAATGACATCATCTATTTGTAAGGTTGGAGGGTAAAAAACCCCTCAATTCTGTAACACATTGAGAACTACTTAACCGCGGACTTCAAATAAGCTCTTATTACTTTAAAGGTAACCAGTATAGCTCCCATAAAGAGGAAGCATAATTGGTCAACAGAGTGTTCCTAAAATAGCATTCATAGGGCACAACTCAAGCATTTTGGTACCTGAATTTTGCTGCTAAGTCACATTTTGTACTGTTCCTGCTCTCACCAAGAGTTCAGGGCCATTGCATTGTGTACTAAACAAGAAACCAGCCAGGAAGGCCAGCTGCTTCTCTCCCACTGCAGAGCAATTTTTTTACTATTTTAAGCATAACTATCTTCATTCATTTGATTGACCAGGCTATTTAGAATGAACGTAATGAATCCCTGCCTAGAACTATGTTTGAAAGGAAGGTCACAAAGTACAGTTCCTCCTAGGTAATGAAGTACACCCTGAATTTCATGTCTTCAAGAGTCTCTTTACAACAACTGTAAGGAGGAAATCTGCCCTTTGTAAGGGTGTCATGAACCCAGGAAGGGTGCTTTCCTTTCTAGATTCAATAAGTACAGTATTACAGAAGGTTTAATTTTTCGTTTTGTAAGGTTAACCACATTTCTGTTATCCTGCACGCTTCAAGCCACCAAAAGAAGTTTGCATGTGCTTTAATGAAAAAATAGTGTTAAAAAATAAGATCAGGTTAGCCATGTTTTACAAAATCACCATTTATAAAGATCAAAGGTTGCAAAATAGGCAAAAAGAAACCCTTTTTGCCGTATCAGTTCAAGATGGCAGGCTACTCTATATACAATACTTTATATCACAAATATTCAGGTATTCTCTCCTAATAGAAAATCATCACAGATTAGATGTAACCTAAAAATAGAAAAGATGCTTATTTGTCTCACTGCAATAAAAATTTTAGAAAACACAACTAGAACGTTAAGTCAAAGTACTTTAATTGAACCTTATTTTGGTTGGTTTCGTTGTACAGCTTAGCTATAGGCAGTAAGGAGAAGAAGTGTATAAGGAGAATAGGAAACATGGCATTATGCTTCAACAAGCATCTCCCCCCTAACCTAACCCCTAACCAGCCCTAACCATTCTATGATTCTATGATCTCACCTTGGAAATGACGTCACAGTGCAAACAGCCTCATTTTCTTTGAGTACAGAAGCAGCTTCTTGCCGTCTTTTCCTCATGTTGTCTTGCACAGTGTTGAATTCAGACATGGTACCCCCATATGGCTGCCCAGGCGTCCCTTCAATCATATAGCTTCCATATTCTGGTCGCCAGAGTGTTGGGTGGCTATAATAAAATAATAGTCTCATTTAAATATTTCTGCAACTTCAAAAAAGACAGATTATTTGTGAGAATTTCAGAAATTAATAAAACTTGCAAGAAAAAACTCCTAAATTTGATTATTCGATGGAGTAACACAATGTACCTTCTAATGCACCTCACCTCCAGGAGGCAGTGAAAAGAAATTAAGGCACAGTCTGGCAGTAGGAAGTGTTGCTGTATAGTGCAGTAAGTAGGATTTGCCTATGTCAAACTGCAATCACCTTCAGTATCCGTCTCAAGTTTTGTTTCTTGAGGTTTTAACTGAAACTGGAGAATACGAAACACTCAACTGCTTCCACAGCACAAGGTAAGGCAACAGTTCTGCTCAATTTCTTCTTTCTACTGCCTGTGAATACCTGGTCCTGTTTCACAGATTTATCAGGTTAAGAAATAAAATGAAGTTTGAGTACACCTAGTTGCTCCTGAAAAGAAATACCTTCCCATCCCCTTGTGAAGCCATGCCATGTCTATGGACCACAGTCTACCAGAGGCAGAGACACATCTCTACTGTTGTTCTGGCAGTAGCAGTCTTGAGCCTAAAAGCAAAGAGACTCCTTCTTGCAGGCTTTCAATTGCCCAGATAGGGAAGCCTTACTGGAAGATGAGGTTAAGGTACCTGGAAAGAAGCAGACAGGCCCAGGGCACAAAAGCCTTTCATCGTTACAGTAGAGTTTCTCTACCCCTCTATAAGCTGTGACCTGCTTTTGGCTCTCTTTGGCCAAAACACATTGCTGTCTCTGGTCTCACTTCTCTGCTGCCATCAGTTAAAAGGTAATTCACAGTTCTCTGGCTAGCTGAAATAGGGATATAACATCTACCTTCCTAATTCTGCCAAAAATGGGAAAGTGCTCCTACAGACAACAGCTTCCCTATACAGTCCTCACTTGCTCCTGTAGCCAGAGAGACAGGGCAAGTGCACACACATATATGCTTTATGTGGCAGGAAAAGCCTAGCACACAATTATTGCGTACACGCAGACACAAAACCAGAGCAAGGCAAAACAAGCACTCAAACTGCAACTTCTGTGGGCTCACCATTACATTCTGCTTTTTTTCAAGTCAAAAGGTGCACGGACTGCCTGCAAGAATGCTCAAAATCTTTCACTTCCTGCACCCTAGATTTATACGAAAACATCAGTGTCTGTGGCTTACAGCTTTACTGACAGCAGGCTCGAAAGTTAAGCCAGGTCTACAAAGCTCTATACAGTATCATAACAGGAGGAAAAAAAAAAGAAACAGGAAACAGCTACTCACTTGGGGTTTACCTTCTCCCCCTTGTCTTGCAGCGTTTGAAGAACTTCTTCACCGCGGAGCACCAAGCGCACTTTCTTATTCTCGTGGTCAAATTTTACTAACATATATTCCACCTTGCAAGTAATAAAAACAAAATAAACAATTAAATGGTAAGATTTTGTTCACACACAATATGTTGGCATATAATTTTAAGCATCAAGTGAAAAAAAAAGGTATGTCAGACTGAACTTTATCTCTGCAGAAGCTTAAAAACCCATCACTACCTATGAATGTGGTAAACAATACTGGAGAAGATGGCAGCAGGCTTATTTCATCTTGAATAAAGAATTAAAATTCCTTGAAATCAGCCTTGAAATTTTTTTCCCTCTATTTCTAGTTGTGTATATTTCACAAAGATTCCTGAATTTGTATTTGTCTCCACATTATTTTTCAGACAAAAAAAATAATTAAAACCTCATCCAAGCTATTACCCACAAACGCCTCAGCCTCCGCTGCTGACAAAAACCAACCAACCAAAAGTCATTCTACAAACAAGACATCCATTTACACCCATCACTTGTTGGAGCTATTTAAGACTAGGATGACAGAGCCTCATTTACACCACGGAAAGCCCACTGTTGTTACAGACAGCACCAGTCCTGCTATTAATGCACTCCAGCTCTTGGCACAGCACAGGGGTTTCCAACTCTTCTTGTTTCAGCTTTGCTGACACCTTTTCTTCCCCTCCTGCCCAGCAGCACACCTTGCCCTGGACCTCTGCCTCCTCGCTCTGGTCCCTACCCCAGAGTGTGACCCACACTTGATCCAACAAGCCACTTAACAGCGGTGCTGTGTCCCAGCACTGAAGAATATTGTTTCCTTAACAGAGACTATCTGAAAGCAGCCAAACCTGGAATGCACTCATGTCAAACCTTCTAACCTCCATGCATATTTGCTATCAAAGCTCCCATAAAGACTTTGAGAGCACTACCCAGTACAACAACCTAACAGCCACCCGGACCTTGCAGCCCCTCAATACTTACTGATACATCTATTTCCTAACACCTATTTGGCAGGAGATGCTTTGCGCTGTCCTGGGAAGTTTGAAAGACAAAAGAGCCTCCAAGCGCGATGTGCCATCCACCACGTGAAAGCATAAGTCGCACATGGAAACGCATCACGAGGACGCTGGCTTTGAAGTCCCTCAGCTGGACCAGCGGCGATATGCAGTGCCTTTTGCTGGTGGCTCTCAAACCGCTGCCTCAACACTTCCACAGCTCAGCTAATACAAACATTGACCTCTAGTTAAAAATTCAGGCTGCAGTTCCACAGCTAGAACTTGTCAGAGGTTTTGCACCGTGCTCCTCGGTTTTGTTTTCTGACGCTGCCTAAGAACGCATCCACTGGCACTTAACAAACACCACCACTACAGCCCCAGGAGTTCAGATTCATGCAAGAGCCTGATGTTAAAGTTGCAGCAGATCAACTCACGGCAACTTCTATTTCGCACAGAAGTCTACTGTGTATGGGAAAACAGCTTGCCAAAACGCAGGGAACTTGTGCAGTGTTTTCCAGCACGCTGTAAGTGGATTTGTGGGCTTTGTGTTCTTTGGCTGCCTCAGTGTTCGTGGAAGAGTTATTGCCAGCTACCATGACAACAAATATAATCCTCGGTTGGGATTTGCCATCAAATCACAAGCAGCATTATCCAAGAGTGTTTGTAATTCTACAGAATCTGATTAGGCACAAAGTCTGGAAGGACTCATTCAGTAATTATACATATTCTCTATATTTTTAAAGATCAAGTTTTAATCCCCTAAAGAAAAAGAATGATTTCTAGTTCCTGTGCAAGACAGCATTTCTTTGTGTGGTGTATTTTGTGGATTGTGTGTGCTATGCCACAATAATCTACTTAAATTAACCACTGACTATAGTCAACCACTGCAGCACCGACTGACTAATTATCTAGTACCAGTCTTTCCTGTGACACTTGACCCATGATTATTGGCAATAAAAAGGGACTTCTCCCACACCTTCCAGTTTCCTACCATGTTCAGCATCACCTCCTCCTGCTTCGGAAAAGCATCACCCTCACTCAGACGCAGCCTAAACTAGAGGCGGTACGCAAGCACACAGTTCTCTGAGTCATACAGACGGACGTGTGAATAGGTACTAAGCCCACCACACACCTGGTCTCCCACCGCACCACCCACGTGGGCTGGTAGCAGAAGAGAGGGCAAAGGAACTGCAGGTGCCTTCAAGAGACCCCAAAGCTGAACATTTGCCCACCATTACATGAACGCGATTAGCCTCTTGTCTTAAAAATCCCTCAAAACATAACTGCGATGAGCCAGTGGTGTGAACACTGCACTTATCTATAAACCGTATTACAAGCTTCACAAAAGAAAATAAGTCAAAAGTGTAAAGAAGCTTTAAGCCAAGAAGGCCGAACCAAAGAAATCAAAATGTTTCATAATCTGAGTGCAGTATTGAATACATTGCATTTATGCATCTAGCTTTAGAAACAGCTACTACTCTTGCCTCCAGAAACACTGACTAAATCTTCAAAGCTGTCTTAACACACAGAAGATCTGCCATTAATTTTAATGAGAAAAGGAAAAAAAAATTCAGATGGCTGCCAACAATTCCAAGTAACCCACAGAGCATCTTGCCAACAGAGAGACTGACTGAATGGGCATCCTCAAAGAATTTAATTTAAGCTCATCAAAAGATCTAGCCTACAGCTAGAAAGAGAGAAACAAATTCCAAGTTCACAAATTTTTACATTTAACTTCAGCTCGTCATTCACACACTTCTCACATGTTTCCTATTCACAATAAAGTTCAGATAACTGTAGCCAAGCTGAAAGCATCAGCACATCTGGCAGAGCTTCAAAAGTCCAAAAGCCAAACATATGAGGTTTCACCCAATACTAATAATTCATCATTTTGCCAAGCTGTTTAGAGTTCACTTTTCTCTCTAACTTTAACTAGGCTCCCTAGCAAGCCGCAAAATACATGCCAGGTCAAATTACTGATGCAGACAGCTGACAAGCAGCCTTGCTAAGAGCCAGCTAGGACAATACATCCTGCCATGGTAAGAAGGGTGGTCGCTTTGGGCCTGTGTGCCCAGAGGCTGTTCTCACTCTGCAACAAAGAACAGAGTCTCTGTCCTCTGGCTGGCATGTGCTGCAAGGCTGGTGAGGACACGAGGCGGCCTCCCAGCTTCTCCCTGCAGACAGACAGACACACAGCACTGCCTCAGTGGACGGACATCTCCGACCAGCCCATGCCTGTATGGCTTGCAGAAGTGCTGTGCTCCCTGCCAGGAGAAGAACAACAGTTTGGCCAGCAAGGTTGCAAAGCGAAAGCTGTAAAGCCACATACACATGGAGCAAGCCTAAAAAAAACTGTTCAAAGTTAAGCGCATTAGAAAAGCAAATAAATTCTCAGTTAAAGCAACTAATCTGAGTATAACAGATCCACCCACGAGCGAACACAAAGAAACTATTCTTTATAGGCTTCCTTCCTCTCAACTACCAACTTGGGACGTACTGCATCTACAGAGTACTTCCATGCCAGCTCCGCTTCATCATCGTATCTTCTGGGGAAGGAGCATGCACCATTAGCTCGCTGGCAGGACAGCACCCAGAACGGCGTTACTTCCCTTGTCATAATTATTTCTTACAGTCGGCTACCAAGGAAATTCTTTGATGTCACCTCTGTAAATACAATCGCAAGTGAGATCTTGAAGCCCCGCAACTGAGGAGGAGCCAAACCACTGTCCATGCATGAAGTCAAACAGTTGTGCTGGACTTGCCTGGTGGGAAAGTGAAAGATGAACGTCCTCTGGAAATGGATGAGCATGTCTGAAATTGTGTTTGAATGCCTGAGTTATTTGACCATAATTACATATATTACTTCTGCATAAAGCACAGTACTTAAAAGTGAAGAAGTATCAGTCAAGTAACAAATTACTAGCAATTCTAAGGAACAAGAAGAACCAAAGTTGACACATCTCAGTATCTTGCCTTGGTAGTGGTCTGCTTTCCAATATCAAAACCCCTCCTGAACACTCAAATTAACATCATCATGCTAAGCACACTGGGAACAAAACCTATCTAAGAATTGAGAGTAAAGCCTCTGCTCCAGAGTTAACGTTAAAATTCTTTCAGCATCCGAAGTACTTGCCACAAGGTATTTCTGCATATGAACACACAGGTAAGCATACAGTCTGGACTTCGGTAAGCTCAGAAATAAGGTGCTGAAAAGATTATAAAATAGAGGAAAATAGTTTAAGAAGAATGATCTGAAGACAAGCTTTTTTGAGAGTAAACCAACACAAGTCTGTATACTCTCTACCTGTGAAAAACAGTTCCCTGCATTCACCTTTTACCACACTCCTCCTGATCATCCATCTCAGCTGTGGATGTCCCATCACTGAAGTGTTCAAGGCCAGGTTGGATGGGCCTTTGAGCAATCTGATCTAGTGAAAGATGTCCTTGCCCAAGGCAAGGGGGTTGAACTAGACAATCTTTGAAGGTCTCTTCCATCCCAAGCAATTCTGTGATTCTAAAAAAACCTGATCACAGGTGACTCGTGGACCACCACTGTTCCTCAAAGACAATCTCACTGACAGTTTATTTCCCTTTCCACTGGGCAGCTATTGCCACATACACTTGGAGCAATTGTTAGCTGTCTCCTCACACTTACCTACCCTCCGGCCTGCAGCTTTAAGAGAAATTGGAAATTTTTCCTGAAGACTCAAGGAGGTTTCATGGCTTTTGTTTACCAAAAGCCACTACAACACTTAATATAAATATTTTCATGCAGTATGCCTCATATATTTATGTATACAGTAGAAAATAAAATCAAGGTAAACTTTCTTCTCAAGAGCATCAAAGAAACAAAACCAATTTCACTAGTTATTAAGCTCCATTACGGGGGAAAAAAAAAGTAGTTACCCCATAAATTTATTGGTCAGTTAATCTATAATTAAAAAGACAGTCTACAGGAGAAGAATGTTTTAATAATCCGACTGTTCATTAAAGAGCCTTTGCCACAAGTTTTCAGCATTAAGATGGAAAAAGTAGATTTCTTCCGTAGATACACATACTTGTGATAGATGTAGAGCATAATAATCAAGAATGTTTTTTAATGCAGTTATTTTCTCACCACTGCTGTGATAAAACATGGAGCCACAGTAATAACCAGCTGGTAACATACCTTTAAGGAAAGGTTTGCTGGCCCACAAAGGCAAGTCTAAGCCCTGAGGGAATGGAGTTTGGAGGAAAACAACTCTGGAAGTGTCCCACAAGCTGGTTACCCGTTTCCAGCCAGCGAGCCCCAACATCGCGCACTGGCACGAGGCAGAGCACTTCCATGCTCACGAGGTTTCTATGGGTATTCTCTGTCATAGCAATAATTCAAAAAATCTGCTATGAACAGCAAAACCAAGATTCAAATGTATTTCTCAAAATGCTTAATTTTGATCAAGTGGATTGTAAGTAATCAATCCAACAAAGCACCATCTCCAGTTCTATACGAAACCAACTGGCAGAAACCATGCCCTAAAACCAAAACACAACTGATGTTTTACATTACATTGACAATAAGCAAAAAATGAAGAACTTCTACGTCACATTCAAGACGACCATAGATAAAGAAAATAAAGATGATGCAGCAGCTCTCATCTCAGCCAACATAGCCAGCCACAGCTAAGTGCTCCTGCCAGTTCTCTCTCTCACTTTTTGACATCAGGACTGCAGAGATTTTCTTCTTCTGCATGTGATACAACGTGACTAGAGGATGTCCTGTGCTGCACATACCACAAACCAGGAAGCTGGGTTACTGAAAACTAAAATCTACAGGTCATAATCATTTGCGTGCTTCTAAAGAACAAGATGGAACACATCAGAGAACAAAGTCTCCATTTGACCACTGTACTATGTAACACCTGAAGTAAAACTATAAAAAGACGACTAGGACAATGTTAATTTTAGACTTCTGTAGCAAAGACACCTTTAAGATATTCACAAATTTTTAGATTTAAAGCAGAAAAGAACAAGTGCTTTTGGCACAACTATATTTTCTATTTCCCACAGGCTAGATGTTTTCATAGACTAATAAAAGACCATTTATTCAACTGTGAAACAAGATGCTGCAAGCTTCTAAGTTGCCTCTTGCATCAGAAAGCAAGAAGAAAAAGAAACACAAAAAACAAACAACATCAACAACAAAAATCTTTCCTGTACTCATCCCTCCTACTCACCCTTTCTCATACTGTTAAGTAAAAAAATGCGCCTGCACAGCAAGCAGAAGAGGAAGTCCTGTGCCAAAAGAATTATGTTGAAGCAATAGACAACAATCCCATGACAAGACCATAGCAATTCACTTCACATTCACGGAAGGAAGTTCACTGTGAACAGAATATTTCTCTACTAGAAATATACAAAGAGCAGGTAATTCAAGCTTCTCTTATTAACATCTGAGATTGGGAAGGAGGAACTCAAATGCATACCATGGGGGCTGGTCACTATTTATGACAAATTGCAGCTTGTTTAGGGCAAAAAAAACCCAACAACAAACCTCCCCCTCCAAACTGATTCCCATGAATTGCAAGATTAGCTTTTGCAAAATCCTCCCACTGTAAACTACAGCGAGTCCTGCGCTGTCACATGCACAATTCATCCAGCAGCAAAGCTCATCGGTAGGTCTGTGCTGCTGCGGCACTACAACCTACACGTATCTTATCCCACAGCCACAAAAGAACTGAGGAGCAGGAAGCTGAAGCAAAATAACCAGTCCTGAGGGAGGCTAACACATCGTGCATGTTTTGAGAGCTAGAGGGTTGAGGTGTAATTTAGCGTAGGCTTTTCCTAACATGAGGATTAAAGTCAGAAGGAAAAAAGTAGTTTCATGACCATCAGCCAAAGCATCTAGGGAAGGAATAAACACAGAGGCTCTTCAAGGGCACCTGTTCAAGTCCAGATTTAAGAAGTTACATTTGCATGTATTAGTGTACTCGTTTTAGAGGTTGCATATATACACTCAAGGCTGTCAAGCAGCGTGAGCTGATGCATTAACATCACACCTTCAGACTCTGCTCCAAAAACGCCACTATGATAAACAGCAGGTGCAGCTACAAAACATATTAAGGAAGTACTAAATCTATTTATAAACAAATAATGCCACTGTCCCTTTATTTAGCCAAATGAAGCTCAGAGAGAAAGGATGAACGAGCAGACACATGACAAATAACCAAATCATTCACGAGTGTTGCTTCGCTTCCATGGCAAGTGGGCAAGTACATCGATTAAGACAGCTCCCATTCAGATGCATCCACACATGTCACGTTTGGCAGGGGGCCATCATGAGGAATTTCTGCATGACAGAAATTCAAAAATGCATTCTGTCCAAGGAATTTTGCTGGGGGAGGGGGAGACTAAAAGTCATTGCCTTAAAATGACAAGAGCTCAAATGTAAAAAACAATTTTTGTAAGACTGCAGGCTATGTTAGCTTTATTATAAGCATGAGATTCCCAGGAAAAGCTTTAAGCCAAAGCAATTTCTGCACACCAGTACACTGCAGCAGTTTGTACAAAGTGAGAATGTGAGATCATCATAATATTGATGATGAGTCTGTATAATGACTCAGCTGAATTTTTTTTTTTTAAGAAGATCTATTACTGACAGCCAGGAAAATACAACTACTCTTTCTGTGATTCTGTTTTATTTAAAACATATACAGCAAAAAGCTAGTTAGAAAGTTTCAGCTGAACATTAAAGAAACCCCATGAGTCACTTGACAATTATCTAAGTGGTTTGGACAGAACGACGTACATCTTGCAGTACGTGGAGTTTAAAGAAACCACAATAAACTGTCTATTCTTGTTGTCCATGTAAGCGTCTATCTTGGTTTCAAAGCTACCATGTGGCATCTTGTTCCACAGGACATTTAGGCTTGTAAAGTAAGTAATTATCTTAAAAGGACATCTGCTGCTTTTCTGTTCCATTAGGTTAGTCAAGTCTGTTGTAAAATGAGAAAAGAACTCCACTTTTCCTGTACACTGTGATGTTTTCTGAACCTACCGCTTCTTCTCTCGGTCACAGTCCTTTCTTATTTCTATTTGAGCATTTCTGCGCAAACAAGTGTGTGTCTCTCACCAAGCCTCACCGCTGCCTTTTAGAGAAGAGATGACCAAAACTTCACCTGTGTATTTCAGGGATAGTACTTGTACTTATTTTAGGCAGCTGATGAGGTAGATTTACCGTTGTTAAAAAATGCCCCAGACTTTGTTCCTGGTTTTAAACGGGTGATAGACAAATAGGAGCCTCAAACTGTGTGCATCTGAACCCAAATCCATTTCCTTAAGATGTAGCAATTATTTTGCAGTCTGAAGTTCTGCAGACTGTAATGTACCATCACTGATGATATCATTTACACATTGCTGCTGCCCTGAAAGAAACCCAAAAACATACAGGCTGTAAACTGCAGCAAGACATTAATGCAATACGTAGGACCCTGGGAAGAATCACTCAAAAGGAAAAGGAGCCCTTTTCACAGTCCAGCCCTTGATTAGGAAAATGGAGAAAGCTTTAAAGAGTCATGCATCTACTATCAGAAGCAACACCTTTGGGACATTCTGGTAAGAAACCTCTGGCCTCTCTTCTTGCAGCATCTGAGAAAGGCTGCTTGGCTTCTTGCACGAGAAAGTACTGAGCAGCAGATGTTCATTTCAGCTCTCATTTAGCTTATTTACAAGGTATAATTAAAAAACCTAATGGATAAGAAGGGAAATGAATCAAAAGCACAGAAGAAAGACCAAAAGAAGGTTAAAAAAGACTGAGAAAGAGATAACATGCAGGAAGAAAACCCAAACCAAACAGAATTAAGTCAGGAAGACTTCCTCTTGCACGCAGTGTGGATGCATGTTTTTCATGCTGCCTCACACAATCCATTATCACACCTGTTTTAAAGGCCTCCAAATTTCACTTCAGGTCTCCATGAAGAAAACAGCTTTCTAAAAGCCGAAGATGCTTATTAGGTCCTATGTCCCAACACGGACAAGAACAAGACTCATACACAACAAAAGGGTCATTAAGTCCAATTTTTTTAAACAAGGCTGGGCAAGTCGGATTGCCATTTCATTCACATACACTTCCAAATAAAACTGTTGTTTGCTCATGCTTGCTTTCTACACTCCTGCTTCTGAGTGGATCTCCCTCCAGCATGCTTTTCTCGACATTTTCATCTGTGGAAGCAGCTCCTCCTTACTCTTTATTGCTTTTTTTGTTCTCGCCGATTTTCCTTTTCCAACTCTTCTTGCTTGTATCTTTGTAATGGCTTTAAATTGAGAGAAGGTAGATTTAGATTAGATACAAGGAAGAAATTCTTCCCTCTGAGGGTGGTGAAGCACTGGAACAGGTTTCCCAGAGAAGTTGTGGATGCCCCATCCCTGGAAGTGTTCAAGGCCAGGCTGGATGGGGCTTTGAGCAACCTGATATAGTGGCAGGTGTCCCTGCCCATGGCAGGGAGGTTGGAACTAGATGATCTTTAAGGTCCCTTCCAATCCAAACCATTCTGTGATTCTATGATTTTTCCTAGTCCAGATAGGCATTCAGCCTGGAGAACAACCAACCTGTTCCATTTAGCAGCAAAATGGACTGCAGAAGACAAGGATTAGATGCATGTACGAATACATACACACATGTAGTTATGCGCGAAGCGCTGTGATTCTTGCACTTATGTGCATGCTCAGCACAAAGCTATGGCAACGAGCCCTGCCAAGAGCCAGTCATTCCACTTGCCTGATTCCAGTGTCCGCATTAAGCTGCAAAGTGAAATTTAAGCAACATCCATCAGCTAGAGGAATGCAATCAGCAGAAGAGAAGCACTAAACAGCACAGGAGACTGGTAATGCACAGAAGTCACAGAAGGGAGCTTTTTGGGACAAAAGCTGGGAAGCAGCAGAATAGGCTTTGCCTTACTCTCAAAAGCCGTTTCAGCTCTTTTGGTACCACTAACAACCATCAAGCTCAATGAACTAATTGTTTCACATAGTACCTGCTAACTCTTCTGGAATTTTAAAACACAGTACAAAAAAGATGCAGGTTTTTACATCTGCTGCACAAAAAAAAACCCCAAAACTCAAAGACCACTACTCTGCAAACTCAAAGGCAAGCATACATTGCTGGATAGGATAGAAAGATGAAAACACAAGGACACCGTGCGATTGTACTGGTTAGCATGACAGGGTCTCATCAGCAGACCTATTTGTTGCCCAACTTTTGTGGGCATTAACGCAAGGATAAGGGGGGGTTTGATTAGGGATAATGAGATAGTTCAGTGTTTCATATTCTCCACGTGAGGAGAAGCCAAGCATAAACTGGGTGGCCAACTGTCAGTTTTAAATGAGGCAGAAGGACAATTAGGAGGCAGAGGACCTTTACCTGCAAATGCAGGTTTAAAGAGACCTTTTGAAAGATTTTTTTTTTAAGCAGGTCTTATTTTCTGTTACACTCACATTTGTAGGCCTTTTTTTTTTTTTACCACTGCAAAGACTTCATGTTTATGGAAAACAGAGTTAAAAAGAACCACCCCCTAAAAGGACAATAGCTGTTTGGTAAACCAGCTAGTTCTACTAACCCTGCAAGCAAGAAGATAGCTGACTTTTCAAGAGGTAGCAGAATCAGTGTTTTGACCTTTCTCGCTCTTTACTCAGGGGTGGATGGGAGCACTACGGAACAATACCATGCAATGCAAGTTGTGATGCTGCCTCACTTCCTTCAAAATAAATGCCATCATCCTGCTTCTTTAGCACGTCGCCTCAATACTTTCATCTGGCACCCAAGAAACACACAAGCTTATGACAATTCCCCACAGTTTCACTCCCTGGGACTACAGGGAATGGAGTCCCTATGAGGTTACAAGCACCCCAGGGGACCACCACATTCTTACTGTGAGTCTTCAACATACCCTGTGAAGCCCAAGAAAAGGCTGCTTCTGTACTCACGAACTTACACAGGATTTCTTTTTCACAATGGCATCAGCTAGATCAGGATAATCTTTAAAGTATTCACGTCTGCCCTGAAAGATAAACTCAGTACATGCTAAGAAAGTTGTTTTTTTCCTCATAAGCATTCCTTAAAAATGAAGTAGAAAAAAATAAAACTTTCACCAAACATGATCTCAGAAACATCTCTCAAACACAAAAGTAATTTTGTTTATTCCGATTTAATCTCTACCATTACGTGAGGGCTGTCATCTTTGTTCTTGATTTCTATCTTCAAGAGGTTTTTAAGACAATAAAACACCCTCAAGCTATGACTTTATACATGAAGGTCAAAGTGCACAAAAGGTTTTTCATGAAAGTTGTCCAGCTAGTCAGTTGATTCATCTAAGCTGCATGTAAATGTGGTGCCACTTTCTAGCTAGATATTTGAGAAGACAAATGGAAGGCAAATTTACTGCTTTCCCTGCTATTCTATCTACAGCACAGCTGAAGTAAGTTATGAAGACAGGTGTTCTTATGTTTACACAAGAGCAGACTGGCAACAAGTATCCGGTACATTAACAAACTCCTAAATGCTGTGTTATGTAAAAAAAAAAAAAAAAAATTAAAAAAGCATAATACACTAGAATAAAGATAACTTGCCACACCTGAGTTCACTACCATTTGCTAAAATTAGAGGTAGATGATGAACTGGGTTACCTGATCTTGTCTGAATGTTCACAGGCATTTCAAATATAGCTCCTACCTCCTCATCAGAATCACAGCTGTAATCATACTGCTCTTAAAATTCTGCCTCTTGCCACACTGGGCATGACAAAAGAAAACTGTGAATCTCATTAAAGATAATGCACCATTTATCAAGCGTAAATACTTTCTTCAGTAAAGTCTCCATACCACAGGAAGAACAAGGCTCTTGTTCTTGGGGTGCAGTCTCACTGTACAGATAAGCTTACCAAGTGACTAGCCACAGGTGCTGCAAGGGCCAGTTCTGCTTGCCCCTCTCCCCCACGTGTTTCTGCTGTTTTCCTCACATTAAGCAGAACTTGTTGGATCTCGCAGTGAACCAAAGGAAGCTCTGCTGAGAAAACAAAGCACCCTAGAAAACTGAATGGGAGAAGAGTTTTCTGCTGGTTTAACGTCTTGAGCTCACATGGTAACAATGCAAGGAAGGCAGAAGAAACACGAGCCTAGAACAGGGAGAGGGAAGCTGAACCAGCTTGCTAGTGGATGAACCTTCAGTATCTTGTGAAATCTCACCCTGAGAAAGCAAGGACAACTAAAACATAACACCCACTGAAAAACGAGTAGTCCATCTTAAAGATTAAACGCTCAAGCTAAGTCTCAGAGCAA
The DNA here is from genome assembly GCF_009769465.1 of Tauraco erythrolophus. Lineage (NCBI taxonomy): Eukaryota > Metazoa > Chordata > Aves > Musophagiformes > Musophagidae > Tauraco > Tauraco erythrolophus. Next base: position 45,826,638 of record NC_141466.1, on the reverse strand, counting down.
TAGAGAGACTCTGCTCTGTCTATATTCCTGAACTTGAGACTGTTTGTGAGGCTCTTCTGTCAGCATACAAGAGATGTAGGAACACAGAACCATCAGACAGGGATAGATAAAAGTATACTTAAATTTCCTGAGTCCACACCACTCTGGCTACAAGACCCTGTAGACTACACATACTGGTAGCATCATTCCTTTCACCGGACAGATTTTAGTAGCCAAGCCTCCACTCACTCCTCTTGTAAGCTGCTCCTGTGCTCCGATGCTTGCCTTGCTCAGTTACGTGAAGTATGACAGCAATTCCTTGAAAGAAGAACCGACTTTAAGAGCCAAGGTCTCCAAGATGCACAACAGGAATAGCAGTTTCCTCTGGCAAAGAGCACCTGTGGAACAGCTACTTTTATCACCTGGACATAGTTTTCTGACAAATGCCTTTGCTGTTCAAAAAGGAAACAGAACACGAGATGGAGACGTGATCTACAAGCCCCTACACTGCTCACTTCCTACTCTGCTCTTCAACTTTCCTGCAGTCATGTCACAGACACCCCAAGTGACATGCTGGACCACACCGACACCACAGTGGAAGAGGGCTTCCAGCACACCAATGTGAAGCAGCTCCCTGTCCCCAGGGAAAGCCGGGATGCTTGGGAAATCCTACTGATCAATTCAGGTGGGAGCCTTGGCACGGGTTTGCACGGCAACATGATAAAGTTACTGCCCTCCTGCGTGAAGCGCCTGTAACAAATTCCAAGTCATGACCGAAGCAATCTTCCCCATCCTTGTCTAGAAGGCAGGCCCACTCCTGCCAGATGCCTGGAAGACTCCAGGGTAAAGCAAGGTTCGGCGGGTCCCATTCCACATGGGCAAGCCAGGACCGGGAGGAACCCAGTGCGTGGTGACGGCCACCACTGCTAAGCCCACCTGAACACTTCCAGTCCCTGTTTCTCTCACTCCCTTCCCCAAAAAATAATTCTGAGGCTGACCTGGCATGACATCAATGCCCTTTAATCAAGTCTCACTCTAGAGAAAGTAAACAAATCCATGGGAATGCGCAAGTGCTGCCAGGCACCGCGGCTCCCGGGAATACACCTCCGGAGGGGCCGCTCAGGCGGATTTACCGATGCCCGACGAAGCACCGAAAGTTATTTTCGCGGTTAAAAAAAACACAAGGTAATACCGGGGCAACCGTGCTGCGCAGCCGGAGGCGGCGACTGAGTGCGTGAGGAACAAAGCCCCGCCGGGCATCCTAAACTTTCCCTTCTCGCCGACCTACGGCGGCCGGACCCGCTCCCGGGCACCGCGGCGGGCCGGGCCCGGCCCGGGCCGCACCGCAGCGCCCAACGCCACGGCGGCACCTGCGCCTGGGCGCCGCGGAGGCCGCGGCAGGCCCGTGCCGGCCGGGGTCTCTCTCTCACCTCGTCGCCCCACTTGAGGACGTCCTTGTGGCGGTCGCGCAGAGCGCGGTAGATGTGGAGGAACTGGAGGATGCCGTGCTTCCGCACGTGCTCCGCGTGCCGCCGCGTCTCCTCCCAGCTCAGCGGCGAGCCCTGCGACAGGAGCCCCATGCCGGCCCGCGCGGGAACGGAGCGGAGCGGTGGCGGCGAGAAAGGGAGAGGAGGAGGAGAAGGAGAAGGAGAGCGGAGCCTGCGCGGCGCGGGGTGCGCTCTGCGCCGCGGCGGCGGCGGGAGCCGAGCCCGGCGCCACACGTGACGGCGGCGGCGCGTCAGCCCGTGACTCAGCACTTTCCGCCGGCAGGCGCCGCCCCGCCGGGCCGGGTCGGGCCGAGGGGCTCGCTGCGGGCGGGCTGAGGCGCTGCCCGGCGGTGCGGCGGCCCCGGATACCGTCGGCCGCTGTCGGCGGCTTCTCCGCACGGCGTTCTCGGGAGCGGGCGGGGAAGGAAGCGAAGCGCCTCTGGAAAAGGAAACGCTGGGGAAACGGCGGCTCCGCCAGCGCGCGTGTGTGTGCGCCCCGTTACTTTCCCGGAGCACGCCCCGCGTAGCGGGGAGGAGGCGTCCCTTTCCTGCGGAAGGCCTGCTGAAATGGCGGCGGGAAAACGTCCTCCTCGGTCCCGAGTCCAGCCCTCGGCGCGCTCCTTGCTGCGGGAGCGGAGGGCCCGGCCGCGGCAGGAGGAGCTGTCCGCCGGCGTTGCCGGTGCTGGTCTGGCCGGGCTGGCGCTCCTGGTGGGAAGGGAGGCGTGTGTGGCTTTAAAGGTGTGACTAACGGTGCCTCAATAAAGGTCCTAACGGAACGGTTCTGAAAGGCGGGCAGTGGACTGAAAGCTGGCGTGTGTTCATTTCAGAGCGTACACCTCAAAAAACCCCAAATCTTAGGTGCCTCTAGATGCTCTGAGTGGGTGGAGTGAGACTCCAGAGAGAAACACCTCACCTCCCCGAGACATGCCTGCTCAGGCTGCAGAGCGTGCATCCTGCTGTGCCAAGGAAAGGCCCAGCTGATGAAGATGTTAAAAACCAGTGAGTTGTCTGGGAATTGTCCTGGAGGGAATCGGAACAGCATTCGTCTCTGGAAAGAGGAAGCAGGGGTGTGTCATGATGTGTATTTTACGTTTTATGCAAAACAGAAGAAAGGCTTATCAGTGCTATTTGGAGTGTTTTCCAACAGAAAACGCAAAAAGAAGGAACTGAACATTAAGAGAAAGGCTCTCACTTCTGAGAAGCTGAAATTCATTATGCCCAAACCCTCGTTTTCATTATGTTCGCAGAACTCTTTCTTCGTAGGCAGGCCTTGGGGACCAGCACAGCTGGTATGCAGCAAGATTGCACAGCTAAGGGTTTGGGGATGAGCAGAATATTTCAATTGTGGTCTAGCCCACTAATGGATGAATTGTATTATTAGATATTTCATTAACTAAATGACTATACTGATAAGAACTGCCTAATTGTCTTTCTTCCAGGATATGAGGTGCCTCAAGGATAGGACAAGCTCCCAACACATTAGAATAATAAATCTAAAATGCATTAGTGGAAAATATCAAATATTAAAGTAAAACCACTGAAAAGTAAAAAAAAATAGTTTATATCTTGGTTATTTTTTAAATGACCTAAGATTGTACACAAAGGGAAGCACTGACAGAACAAGAACAAGCAGTGACCATTGTAGTTCAAGTTAGAAACATTTAATTTATATTGTGCTGGTTTTAGGGGCTCATGACTTTTTAAAAACTTATGGTTTTGGTTGAAATTGTAATGGCTGATCTAATTGAAAGGAATGCTGTTGTTGGTACAACAACAAGATTTAGAGAAGGCCTCGGGTTATTTTAAGGGAGAAGATGACAATCTTTTAGTTAAGAAAATCCCACAGCCTTTTTAATTTTTGAAAAATCAGGAGGTCAAAAAATCTCACGCTTGGCAGCAGGAGTCTGGTGAGGTATATCCCTCACATGAAAGCCAAGTTGTACTTTATTTCGGATCTGAGAGGACAAAGAGACTTCGTGCACCGCCCTGCATATTTGAGGAAAGTTGCACTGAAAGATCAAGATTCAACATTGGTGCCACCACATTGCCACACAGCCTCAGGTTTTCCACAGCTTTAAGTTCGAGGTGGAGTGCCTGAGGAGCCTCAGCAGTGACAAATGTGGCCAAGGAGCACCTAGTGGTTTTTCTGCCAGCTGTATTGGCCCCTTTCCTTCTCTTGGGAGAGCTGAGCCTGGTTTTGGAGCAAACGTTATTATATCAGAGCAAACTTAACATTGTCATCTTATGAATCTGGGCAAACTTTCCAGGTTATTTAGGATCTGTGCTCCCAGTTCACTTGACTGATAGTGAGAGCACTGTGTTGCTGAGAGATATTTTTGAAAGAATTGGGTATTTGGTATGATCCCAGCTGCTTTGAGTGTGCTGCTGTGTATAATTGACTGTAAACTTTTCCAGCAGCATACACACAATTTCCGAACGAAGATCAGCTTTACTGTAACGCAGGCTGCTATTACATAGCCCGTACTCTTCGGCTGACCACTAATGCTACCCTTTGACCTGAAATTCAATTTTCAGGGTCTGTCTCTCTCCATGTTTAAACTCGCCTCATTCTTGTGTTATTTCAGTGCCATTAACTGCTCTTTTTCTAGTCCCGTGTACTTAGTCTTTTCAACTATAGAGCTAGTACATTGTTTATAACAGAAATCCAAGATATTTCCTTTCTGCATCAGTAAAACTGATAAAAATGTAAACTCTGTTTTGCCACATTGTAATCTCTAGCATTAAAACGTGACAAGTCAGATCTGTTTATGAGGTGTTCACTGTCTGCAGCGGAAGCCTTTTTCCCTTCTGTTCTAATGTTCTGGCAGTGCAGGGCCATCTACAGCCGTTCTCTTTTGCAGGGGACTCTGGCATGGAGGGGGAGTATAAGCCATTTTAAGGCTGACAGCATCACATGCAGAAGCATTCATTCGTGCATCACATAAAATATGACTTCAAGGCAAACCACCGTTGTATAATATCTGCCTACATGCGTAAGGTTGTATAATTATTTCCAGTACACTTAATATCATGTATAATTACTTCCAGTACACTTAATAAAAAAAACCCACCGACCTTCTCTGAACATACAGGCAGTTCTTTGGATGATGTTACTAGTTTAGCTCTGTATCAGTAACCCAGTCCCAAGACTTGAGTAGTTTCTATGGACAGTCCAAAGGAAAATCTTCTGGATTCATCTTGGAAAAAAAAATTGTTTGCTAGGAAAGCATTTTGTGGGGAAGAAATACCTCAGTCTGAAAAGCACCCTTTTCCTAAACTTGGCAACATAGAACTTTCATAATATTAGACTCAGCCCAAATTCTACTTAAACCCTCTCTTTGCTCCAACAAGATCTGTTTTATAACTAGGCCATTTTATTACTTCTTTATCTCTTGAGTAGCTGCTTTTCAGTCCCAGCTAGGGACTATTCCCCATTCCTGAAGCTGTATCCACTGATCACAGAGCAAATTAGCATTTATTTGGGAGATGTGACCAGGGAGTGTAGCTTTAGTACATTTTTAATCTGTTGGGGTTTTTTTATTTGTTTTTGTTTGTTTGCTTGTTTTTAATTTGGTGTTCAGTTGAAGCAGTTAGAATTATTGCTCTAATTAAATTGCATGTCCAGTTAACCAAATACCAGCTTTTCTTTTTTTTTTCTCCTCCCTGTTCTGTTTTAGAACAGAAACTTAGTGGAGAAGTCTTGCCTTGTGTGAAAAGGAACACAAGTTGTAAAAAAGAAACAACATTTTTTTTCTAGAGATGGAAAAATCATTTCCAGGTGAGATTCAGCTGTTTGCGTATGATAGTGTTGATGCAGCATGGCAACACCCAGAAATGCCTGTACCAAGAAACAAAAATATCTTTTGAGGTGTACTGAAGTTATAAAATCATTGGAGATACTACTGATCCTTGCCTTGAAAAACATTGGAAAACCATCAGCTGTTAGAACTTAGATGAAGATCAGTAGGGATCTGGAAATGCTTTACAGTTGGAATAGCTGAGGGAAAAGGCCCACGTACTTTTAAGTTGGAGGCAGTAAGTTGGTGGCAGGAGAACAGATGACGTGGCACCTGTAACTGTGAGGAACTGCCCTTAAGGTTCGCATGTTCCTGTCTGCCTAGAAATTCCACAGGGGAGAACCCATTTCGACTTTTGTGTATCTGCAAAGCCGTTCAAATCAGCTGCCACTAAATCTAAACAGAGTAGCTTGGCACTTTGAGAATATACCCGCTGGGAGAGATGAAAGATGTGTAGACTCATGGGTGAGACCACTCCTACAGAATCCTTTCTTTTACTGGCTGTCATTAGAAGTAATAAGTAAAAAGTAGATGTCTTGTGATGAGGCTGTTATTACAGGGAATAAAGAAAGGTTTGTTTTTCTTCATGAATCATCTGCAAAAATTTTTAAAGCAGCATTGTTCGAGGTGATTGTCAAGTTGACGTTGCCAAATGCTTTGTTATTCTTTGAATAAAATGAAAAGACTTCAGATGAAACAACCTACTTTCAAAGTTTTGGAATGGTATGTTTGGTAGAAAAAAAAGATCATTGTCTTTTTTTTGATCAAATTTTTATGCTTCCAGGTCTATAATTTATGATGTGCACCTGTGTCCAGTTATTATTGACTCAGGTGAGCTGCAGATGTGATAACTGCCTCCTTTTGAGTGAGGGGGCCTCCAGGCATTTTCTGAGGTGCTCAGGCAATTATTTCTTGATGCAGAAAGTCTTGCCAACTAGTAACGCGGATTAAATAATCCGTTTCGAGGGAGAGGGGAGTCATGACACTGAAAAGATTCAAGTGAAGGATCTCCTGAAGGATCTCCAAGTAAAGGTCGTCCTGCTCTGCAGTGAGGAAGATGACTACCAGACTTACTCCAGTTATAATGCTGATTCCTCTCCCAGCAACCTTCTCAATTAGTGTATGAAAGACACTGTTGTGACTTCTCAGTATTGCTTTAAAACTTCTTTTTCTTGCTTTGACCTGATGTGTGGAAAAAACCGTAGTAGGATTAAATTCTGTCATGAGTCTGAGTGGTGCATTTCTAGTTTTTTTTTTTTTTGTGGGATTTCTTATTCATACAATTGTTTTTGAGGGTTGGAGTTTTTTATTTACTTTAATAAGAATGAATTGTGCTTTTCAGTCTATAAAGTTTCATACCTTTATGTCAAAAGTGAAAATCATCACATTTTTCCATCACTTTGGTCTTCATCAGCATGTTCCTTTTGCAAAGAACTTGAATTTCTGATTTCTTAGTAGCCCATATATTCTTTTGCTGTGCACAATGCACGATTATGGTGCCTCGATGGAGTCTGGTTTATCTAATCATGTCATGAATGCTGCTAGTAGTAATATCAGTGTTGTAGTGTATGTTATTCTATGTGCAAAATGCTGAGCTGCTGTCGCTGTCGTACCGAGGACGGAGAGAAGAGCAACACAGAATTCAGGTCCAGGAGAAAATGCCAAAATGCCAACTTTTAATTAATTACAAATCCATATATATAAAATGGTTCACAAGGATGGCCAAGGCTATTGGTCACTTGACCATCCACCTCCCAGAGTGATTGGCTGAATGCTACAACACCCATTTCAAAACAACTATCCCAGTGTACCATAAACAGGACTGCATAACAAGCTACAGGTGCAAGATAAAGTCTTAGTTTGCAAAAACCTCAAACTGTTTCTTAGCTAGCCTGCATGGGAAAAAGAACTTTCACAGGATGCTGCAGGAGCTGGAAAATTCCTGCTTCTAGCTTTTTAGTATCCACAAGCTGCTACCTCTCAGACTAGTCTAGCGGGGTGACTGATGCCCGTTGCACCTTGTTCACTTTTTCTCCTGCCATAACCTGTTCCCTTGGAGATGCCCTCTCCTACCAACTTAGCTGCCACTGTGTCCTAATCTCTCCTAAAGAGGCTCTTCTTTGGTGATGCCTGCAAAATACAAAGTACTGCTAAAGAAAGTAAGAACTTCCAAATTATTTCCCAGTTTATCTTCTTTCCAGCATCTTCTAAGCTGGGGACCCTATACTAGAGGACTATCTTCACGTTGTTTTCCACAGGCTGACATCATTGTTTTTTTCTTAGTAAATAATAACTGTGTAAGATAAGATAAAAGAATGCCAGGTGCTCAATAACAAAGCAGAAGACTGGCTGTCTTCTCATCCTCTCTGCATGCCAAGTTGTTTTCTTTAACACGTCATTTAATTCATCATCAATATCAGAGGCAGTAAAATTTCTTTTTAGGCATAAGATAAGAGAAACAATAGAGGCATGACCTGAAACAGAGGCTGTGTGCAAAGTCCTTCTAAAGGCTTTGTTGATGGCTAAGCTGAATTCAAAGGACTGAATTTGGACATGTGTGCAGCGTATCAAAGAGACTGAATTTCTGGATTATTTGGATTCTCACCACAGGCAGGAGTGTAGGTCTGTGCACTTTTCTTGCACCGAAAAAGGATACACCAAGAAGTCCTAATCCATGGTTAACTTCTCCTTAAAACAACCCACAAACCCTCAATGAATATTAGTTATCATAGAATCATAGAATCATAGAATCATAGAATGGTTAGGGTTGGAAGGGACCTCAAAGATCATCTAGTTCCAACCCCCCTGCCATGGGCAGGGAAACCCTCCACTACAACAGGTTGCCCAAAGCCTCATCCAACCTGGCCTTGAACACTTCCAGGGATGGGGCATCTACAACTTCTCTGGGCAACTTGTTCCAGTGCCTCACCACCCTCAGAGTGAAAAATTTCTTCCTTATATCTAATGTAAATCTGCCCTCTTTCAATTTAAAGCCATTTCCCCTTGTCTTATCACTACATGCCCTTGTAAAAGCTCCCTCTCCAGCTTTCCTGTAGGCCCCCTTTAGGTACTGGAAAGCTGCTATAAGATCACCCCAGAGCCTTCTCTTCTCCAGGCTGAATAGCCCCAACTCTCTCAGCCTGTCTGCATAGCAGAGGTGCTCCAGCCCTCGGATCATCTTTGTGGCCCTCCTCTGGACTCGCTCCAGCAGGTCCATGTCCTTCTTGTGTTGGGGACTCCAGAGCTGAACGCAGTATTTCAGGTTGGAGCATTCGCAAGTTAGTTGAAAATTAGAATAAATAAATCATATTTTTCTATTTAGCAACAGCCTCATCTTTCCTGCCATACTCAAACTGTAGCATATTTATTTTATACAGAGCAATTTAGCAGCTAAGACTAAAATACTGATCCATAGTGTAAAAAAGCAGAATTCCTAAATAAGATGCATTAATAGCAGCTTTTACCTTGTCTTAATACCAATTTTCAGCCTGAAGTGTTTTCCAGGCCAGGAAATAAAAGCAGAGCCTGTGAGCTGCTGTGCCGGGTACACCTCAGGCCACCAAGGGGCAAAGTGGCCATAGTACCGTGCTGTGCCCCTGCTTTGCGGTTGGCCATGGCAGGTGGCCTGGGCTCAATGGTCTCACTTGGAGGCATGTTCCTCTGCCAGGCAGCAACCTAAAGCCACAAGCTGTTCCCATCCTGGGAGCAGTTTGATGTATCCTCATGTAGTGAAGTCTCCCTACCAGAGAAAGTAGACATCTGCTATGTATGTAGATACCTAATATGAATCTCCAGTTCTTCTGTACTCACATGCATTCAGCTCAGGTCCAGCTCAGATGCTGAACTGCCACATTATTAGATGTGCAAAGCTGGAAATATCACAAATTTCCCAATACAGGATCTGTTTTTTTCTGCCCTTTGTGTATTTGTTCGTGGCCTGGCAGCTTTTTGTGTGTTGCAGTCCTGTCTCCCTTCATCAGTCATTATTGTTACTGTGGTGTAAGTTATGGTGGATTGATCCCTGGTGGGAGAAGTCAAGAAGATCACTCATTCTGTAGGCTTTTGGTCATGTAACAACGAGTCAAATAGGAACATTCTTCTTGTGTTTTAAATGGCCGTGCATACGGATGTTTGTACCTTAGATAAAACAGCAGCAGGAAACAACCTAACCTCGAAGAAGAAAATGAGATAGCAGAGTAGGATTTGATAGGCAAGAGTTTTTCAAAAACTATAGTGAAAGATTTCTAAGCCCCTAGTAAGTCCAGAGCCTCAGAAAATGGTCTGATTCGAACACTTAATCTTTTTGTAAATTTGAAGCAAGGACGGTCACAAAAAGATTACACATAAGTTTTCTTCTATTGATTTTTGTCCAAAGTACTAAGTCCCGGACAGTAGCGTAGGCTCAAGATCTGGTTAGAAAGACTGAGGCAGTCAGCAAATACCCTTTGGTATTTTTATACTAACCAGGACATCATTTTCCTTAAAGACTAACCCACTCTTCACGTGGCAAGAAAAATAATAACTTACAGGCTTTTATATAATAGTACTGCTTAGCTATGGCCATTATAAAACTCTTGAAAAGCAATCTCGAATTTCTATTGGGTGCCACACCTTAGTTCCTCTCGCTTTTGATAGCTAGTGAAGACTAATCTATTTTCAGATATAATATTACGCCAAAGTTTTTTTTTTCAGGAATATAGTGAAAAAACAGGATACGTTAAGTAGCAGATGTGGAGAAAATAGTCCACTTGTAATCACAGGCTGAATAGTCTCCAGAGATCAATTATACCTTCCTCAGTTGCAAGTTTATCTCCAAATCTTTAATTACAAAATATTTTCATCTCATCTACTTCACATTGTGTATAATCTACTTTATATGGAGTATAAAGTTCTATTGAAAAGTTGAAAAATATTGGAAATGCATTCTCCTTGTCTCTTTGATGAAATTGGTTGTTTGGTGATTTTCTAAAGGTTTTAGATAGAGATCAGTGCAAAATCAAAATAGTAAGAAGAAACCTTGAAAAAGGAGAACATTGAGAGAGCAACTCAGTATTTGTTATAACATATTCTTTGTAGGTAAATGTTATCACCATTCATACCTCCAAGGTGTTTCCATTAGACAAGTACTTTTCAGGGTCCCTCTTCCACAGGGAAGTTAGAAATGTTTTGGAGACCCCATTTCAAAGAGAAGTCAAACAGAAGATACTGAAAATGCCTTTTGTGGCATTTCTCTAAGTGGGCTAATTGATACAATTTTAAAAGTTGGCCTAGTACATAGAATTATAGCACTTTTTAATACGTTGTTATTTACAGCACCTCTGAGGAACTGGCAAGTGGTCTAGAGTACAGGTAGACAAGCTGAGGAGCAGAGATGTCAAGCTGCTTTGTGTGAGATGCAGGAGGCTTAATTTAAGTACCTAGAATAATTATTGCTTACCTTAACTGTAAGGTTAACTCCTCCTCAGCTCCAGGAGTTGATCCAGTTATCTTAGAGACTTAATTTCCTATAAGGTCTGCACGAAATTACAGCGTTAAGAAAGAGTCATGACAGTAGTGGCGCAGCTACCCTCCCTGCTGTGCCCTGCCGCCGTGCCCACCTTTGAGCAGGGCCCCCCAGGCAGTGAATTGGGCAGTGGTTTGGCAGACACGGTTTCTCGTCTGGTCCCCTCTGCTTGCACCGGCGTAGCTAACAGGAGCCAGGAACTGGTTAGTGACATCCCTGCCCTATGCCAGCCTTTAGGTGCTAATGGAACTGCGTCCTTGGTGGGCTCTAACTCAGAAAGGAGTTTAAGACTGAGGCACCAGTGACTGGGAAGTGCAGGGGAAAGTACCAGGTCAAAGAGAATTGTTGAAAAGGTCAGGACTACTGAGGGACCTGTTGGTCTGAGCTGTATATTCCCTGGCAAACCCCTGACGTGGGACTCAGAAAGGGCTGGTGACCTACTGATCTCCCCATGCAGAAGGTCAGGGGAGCGGGTAGATGAAGTGTGTACTGTGTCCTCACCCCTTCTCAGACTCGCTCCCTTGGGAGGGTTGACAAGCCATATTCTCTTGGACATTCAACAGCTGATACTAAAGCTATGATCATAAAATCATAAAGATATGCAAAAAGCTTTTGAAATAGTGCTACACCTTTATATAATCGAGTCTGTGTTTATAACTTTGCTTTGCACAAGGTTCATCATGTTTCAGTTGTTCACATTCCCTGTTCCATCTCGGGCTCTGTAATATATATATGCCTTTCAGGTGGCATTCAGGAAGATTTTTACTTAAAGTATGAAGAAATAGTTAAAGCTGAGCAGGTGAGGTAAGAGTTGGAACTCAAACCATGCTTCACATTACTAAATCCCCCAAGGCTCCATTGTTCTAGTATTTGAGGTTTATAGAAAATAACTGCCTGGTTTCTCTCCTATGCCTGTAAATGATTATATGCCTTGCATTTCTAACCCTTGCTAATACTGCCAGTAACAGTAATACAGCCTCCATGTGGTTACTCACATCCATATCTTCTTTAATCTTTGTCCAAATCCTCATTTCTGCCAAAGTATGCAGGGAAATGTAACCCTTGTCCCAAATGACCTGTAATGTATTGTAATGTTTTATCAAAAGAACTGTACTTTGCACAGTTATGTAAAAAAGCAGCTATCTGCCTGCCAGACCTGCAGCACTCCCACGCTCTGTGGTGCTGACACCAGGATTCCTGGGTTTTATGGTACGGAAATTATGGTACCTTATAACCTCTCTTTTAGTGTATGCATGTGTGCAGTTTTTGGTCGTATGTATCATCCCATGAGAAATCTTTGTTCTTCTCAAATTTATCATGACTCCGGTTCCCCCCAGTCTACTCTAATCTTCCTTTTCATAAGAGCTGTATAATTCTGTGGCACTCCACCAAGGAAAAGGCTTTAACTAAGTCATGAAATAGTTGTTTGAAACCCTAAGTAGAAACCTGTTTATTACTATGTGTAACACAAGATTAAATCTATTAATAAGCCTAAGCATGTTCCAGACATCTCAAGAGTAAAACACACTCTTAGCTAGTTCAGCAAATACTGATGAAGCTGAAATGCCTATTTGCAAACAGACCAACTAGATTAAAAAAGAAAACGTTGGCCTTCCATTGAGTAGTTCTGGTATTCAAATAATTTTATGTCCCACTGGTATCTTCCTTTGGCAGCTTGTATTCCTGGATAGATCTTGAGGTCCTGGAGAATGAGTGGAATATAAGCTCAATAGCTCTGCTCTCTTCCTGTGAGAAACCATGTTGTATGAGGGAACAGCTCTGCCGGCTGTTGTCTCACCACTTCTTCCACATGCTATGTAAACGTTGCTGTTAGAAGAAGTATCCATGGACCATGGGCTGCAGGGTCTTTGGTTCTTTGGTGTTGTTACCACACTTGTTTCTTAAACTGTGTTGTAGAAAGAAATACATAGTGCTAAATGACGAAGGAGGTTGGGTAGAGGTGATGGCCAGGTTCTTGAAGACAAAGATCCTACAACTAGAAAGACATGCACAGCTCTCAAGGGATAGCTAAGTGCTTTGGAAACACCTCAGTAGATGCTGCTCTACATTTTAGGCCTCTAAACACCTTTAGTATCTGGTCTCCAAGATAATTTTCTCTTTGAGTTCTTTATGTTCACCATATATCACATTATTGCTCAGTCATATGAGCCGGGCTGTGTAATTACGGACAGGCTGCACATGGCTGTTAAGACAAGTCTACAGGGCACATAACAAAGAAAGCATCTGCAGCAAAGCTGCCACAGGTGAAGTTACACGTTTGGGCTTGAGATGGTCTAACAGCTCATTTCCACATAAAAGAAGAGGCTCTGTGCCCTTCTACCTGCTCTCCTCCTGCCTTGGCCCTCCTTCCCTCACGTGCACTGGCTTGTGTTTTCTGACACTGCACCAAGCCAATTCAATTTACTGGAATCAAGAAGAATATTAAACTGGGAAAAGGGTTGAATCATTTTGTGATGGCATATGGAGTTGACTCAAACTGTGAACATACTGAAGAGCACCAAAGCTAATGCAAAGGATGGGATAGGATTGTGTGATTGGGTGTGGGTCTAGAGAAAGGAAGAGGAGGAAAAGGAAACAAGATCTTTAAAACAGTGGCAAGCTGGTAAATCTGTTTTGTGGTAATATGCCACTACCCCTGAATAACAAAAGACCAAGTTGTGTTCATGTACAGTCCACCTTCAGCACCATCCTGCATATACGTGTTATTTTCATTTGATATTATGGATTTGTCTTTCATAGAGTGAGTATATATGGATAAAGGTGGGAGTGCAATATGACAGATTAGCCACAGAGACAGTAGCAACAAGGTTTTGCTGTAAGAGAGGATGGTCAATAAAATCTGAATATTTTGTAAGTTCATCTCTCAGCTCCCTCCAAGAGATAACATCAATCTCTCTTGTCTTCTCCATAGGACTCAAGTAGAGTTTCTCCATTTTTGTTTGTTTGTTTAGCTGGGTTTTTTCCTATCATAGATTCTGGAAACATATCAGCTTTTCATCTTCCTCTCAAAAATCTGTAGAGAAACTATGAAGTTAGGCAGCAAATAAGTAAATAGTAATGAAATGTACCGTCTGTGAAAGATTTAACATGATTGAATTGGAGGAAAAGGAGGACAGCTAATGATTGGCAGTGACTAGTAATCACTCCAGTGTTCAAAGTTTTTGCAGATTAATTCAGACGTTTTCTGTTTCTGTTGAAGTCAAAGACAATATTTCCATTGGCTGCAATTGGAGCAGTTTTAATCTTTCAAGTTTTGAACTGTCCTGTTTTACAATCTAAAATAATAAAGTACGATATTTTTTCAAAACTGAGTCAGTTATCTGACATGTGGATTCCTTATTAATTTTAACACTATTTCCTCATTCTTCTGCTGAAGTTAGTTTAAAAGAAAAGGCACCTCCCAAGCTATCTGCCCTTAAAAGATCATCTAAGGTTTTCTTTTCCACTTTTTAAGCTCTGTGGGAAGTACAGCTTCAACCCCATTAAAAACAAAACACAGCAAGAACCCGTGTTCCTCATGCAACAACGTCTTGAGGTGAACACCACAATGACTCACTGTTGCCTTTGGCACCCTGCTTTAGACAGGCAGGTGCAGTTGGCAGTATGTGGGAGCATCGGGTGTATGGCAGCAAATGGGCTATGCATGCCAAAACACTGACGACCTCAGAGAAATGCTTGATGGGGAGCAAAGCAGATGCCTGGACATAAGCTACCAAGGGTAGCCAAGACATTCACACAGTGCTGCAGATACACCGTAGGACCTATTGGACCCTCCTGCCCTCTGTGTTGGTGGCTGGAGGCTGGGTGAGATACCCTACTCAAGAAAGCATCCACATATGAAAAACTTCACCCTTCATGAAGATCCCCTAGAGCTGGTATGTTAAGTCATGGATGAAAGAGCTAATCCACACAGAGAGCACACTTGCTGGTTTTCCTGAACAGATTCTCCTCTGAAACCTTTAAATGGATTACGGGTTTCCACTTTAGCCTCTTTTTAAGAAATAAGGTATTTGTGTTGCTTCTTACTTTACCGTAATTGGACCTCTTGGCAGTCTGAAGATGGAGGCTTCCATGTTGCAGCTGCCACTGTCTTACGGGCAGCTCTCAGCCCAGTGCTCCTGGTGCCACAAACGCAGCCCTCATGTCATCTCCAGGGAAACAGGAGGAATGTATGCTTTACCTTATTCTGTGAGCTTTGGTCAATCTGTCCACCTTCAGGATCCTTCTAAGAGAGAAGTCCGTTCTATGCACATGCATGTAGGCATTGGATATGGTGGTCAGTTCTGGATCAGATGAGAGGGAATTTCAGGTTTTCAACTTCACATTTCCCTATGATACCTTTAGGTATTTTTCCGTATCATGCAAACATATCCTACAGTCAGAAAAGCAGCTGCCTGTGCACATTGGCATAACTGTGCCCAGCGAGAGGAAAAGATGGGCATTTTCTGGGGCTGGGCTAAAAAATGCTGCTCCCTGAAAGATCTCCGCTGCATTTGCTGCAGAATGTAAAAGGTTTTTAGGGTTGAGCAGGGAACTTGAAAGGAGAGTAGGATGAATGCCACAGCAAATGCAGCTGGACATGGCTGTGTCACACAACCTCGGGCAGGCAAGACTTGATTTCACAGCTTCCTTAGTCCTCATTTTTTAATTTCTCATCTTGGACTACTTCTTAACACTCAGCTGCAGCAGAGCTGAACTTTCAGAATAATGACATAAAATGTTACATTTTTCCTTTTCTATTCAGAGCTTACATTTGTTTTGTGCTTGGAATTTGAGAAATTCCTCATATAGCACAACCCCCATCTCTC
Organism: Tauraco erythrolophus; assembly: GCF_009769465.1. NCBI lineage: Eukaryota > Metazoa > Chordata > Aves > Musophagiformes > Musophagidae > Tauraco > Tauraco erythrolophus. The sequence goes on along the minus strand of NC_141466.1, from coordinate 45,811,043 downwards.
CAAACAGGAAACTCCCCACCAAATTCATAGCTACTGAAGAGCTTCCTGAAGGATCAACTGTAGTTTTGTTAACCTAGGAAACATGACATGTTTCCCACCTGGTCATCTTCTCAACAGTGACTGAATCCCCCAAAAAGAAGGCTTATTTCAAGCCATGTCTCATTCTTAGCAATGAAAACCATTTTTGTCAATATTTTCTAATGATGGGCACTCTTAGAGATACCAAGGATGAAAACTTTTCAGCTGTATGAAAGTTTTGCAAAGTGAAATGAGGATATTCAGTTGTGAACTGCTGGACAACAGAGCATAAACACCAGCTCTGTTACGGTACCAGTAAGAAAACACTAAACAGAACTCAGTCAGAAATTGTTGCTTTCTGTCCTGCTTCTATCATTGAAATGTACTTTTTCCTTAAGGCATACCACTTCCTTTCCCCACTGTAAAATAAAGATGACAGCTGCTATTCAATAGCATGCTATATTTGTGAAGGAAGCAAGTTTCTACATCTCAGATTTCTGCATTTGATAACTTGTTCCACTGGCACACTGACGTCTCCAAGACCCGCAGAGCTGATCACTAGCAGAATCCAAAATAGAATTAAACCTGAGAGAGGAATCAGAAGACAGACACTGTCTTAGTTGATGGGGAAATGTTTGTTTGACTGCACTACAGATGTAGTCTATTTTAAATATTCTCATCCTTTTGAAATACTAAGAGATTGACAAGTAGAAACTGCAACTTTGGAATGGAACCTTGTTATTTGTAGGGATGGTACCAAAAGTCGTTATAATTGCCAAAAATCCACAGAAATATTTAGTTGTTTTCTGGTAAGCATTGATCAAATAGAAGAGCTCTCCTGGATCAAACTGTGCTTTAATTACTGACCCACCAGTTGGATCTTTGCTTCCGAAAGTTTAACACCACTATTTCAGAGCAATCCCATAAGCTGCTGTTTTTTCATGAATACTGACCATGTTCCCTGTTACTTCTGGCAATCTGACGAAGTCCATCCTAACCAAATAGCTGTTCTTGTGCTCCCCCAAAATCTCAGCTTTCTGCTTCCATCTCGGACTGCTGGGAGTTGAAAACAATTAAAATTTGTGGATGTGTTTCTTTGTAGTTGTTGTTTGGCCATACTATGGTTATATTTAATCAATATGACATGTTTATCATGGTAAGTTGCATCGCTACATGGCAGCGGTGCTATTAACATCAAGTCTCCAGTTCCTTGGTAGTCAGAGACTCGACATGATGCTATTTGGAATCATCTAAAAGGATCAGGCCTTCTTGAAGAAAACAAACGAGCAGCTCCTTTTTATCAGTTCATTTTGTTTTTCTGCTAACGTATCAACAAATGAAGTCAGAAAGTCTTTTGGGAGGAAATTGAGCCATTTCTTATCTTTGTAAAACTCAGGCTGGTCTCCATCATTGAGCAATGTCAAGTTATTTGTCTGAGCTAATAAAAAAAGATCGTTGACTCAGCATCTATAGCTTGTAGTTCAGTACCAGGTGAAAAGTTTGGATGGCATGCCAGCATTTCATCCTAATGTTAGAATCATAGAATGGTTAGGGTTGGAAGGGACCTCAAAGATCATCTAGTTCCAGCCCCCCTGCCATAGGCAGGGACACCCTCCACTACACCAGGTTGCCCAAAGCCTCATCCAACCTGGCCTCGATCACTTCCAGGGATGGGGCATCCACAGCTTCTCTGGGCAACCTGTTCCAGTGCCTCACCACCCTCAGAGTGGAAAATTTCTTCCTTATATCCAATCTAAATCTGCCCTCTTTCAGTTTAAAGCTATTGCCCCTTGTCTTATCACTACATGCCCTTGTAAAAAGTCCCTCTCCAGCTTTCCTGTAGGCCCCCTTTAGGTACTGGAAGGCTGCTATAAGATCACCCCGGAGCCTTCTCTTCTCCAGGCTGAACAGCCCCAACTCTCTCAGCCTGTCTGCATAGCAGAGGTGTTCCAGCCCTCTGATCATCTTCGTGGCCCTCCTCTGGACTCGCTCCAGCAGCTCCATGTCCTTCTTGTGTTGGGGACTCCAGAGCTGAACACAGTATTCCAGGTGGGGTCTCACAAGAGTTGAGCAGAGGGGCAGAATCACCTCCCTTGACCTGCTGGCCACGCTTCTTTTGATGCAGCCCAGGATACAGTTGGCTTTCTGGGCTGCCAGCGCACATTGCCGGCTCATGTTGAGCTTCTCATCCACCAGCACTCCCATGTCCTTTTCCTCAGTGCTGCTCTCAATTCATTCTCTGCCCAGCCTGTACTTGTGCTTGGGATTGCCCCAACCCACATGCAGGACCTTGCACTTGGCCTTGTTGAACTTCATGAGGTTCTCACAGGCCCACCTCTCCAGCCTGTCAAGGTCCCTCTGGATGGCATCCTTTCCCTCCACAATACATGTTAATGTATTATCTTCACTAAAGTCCAAAGGGCAGAGTTCTGGAATAAGAATAAATAAATACCTTTAGCCTTGACTATTTTTAAGCTCTCTGCTTGTTTTCCAGATAGCACCTGTTCTTTCTAAATGACTTTAATTCCTCTTTTGGATTGATAGATCAAATTTGCCACCAACTTTGCCACTTTCCTACCAAGAGTGGTAGGAAACAATTTAAAACAGAAAAAAGGATAATTGTGACAACCGACACTTTCTCTTCTGGCTAGCGAGTTGGTTTATTTTAATGCTCTGCACTGTAAATTATTTCCAAAAGCTTCAAGCAGAAAATGCAGATGTAAGCAGAATTTTGGTGCTTCCAGGGAGTACAGCTTGCACAATAGTTTCAGGATAAAATACAGTTTCAGGAATTAAACTTGAGTGACGTTCTTTTCGAAGTGCATTTCTGTTTGTGGAGAGAAGGGGGTGTACAGCCAGAGGAGGCAGCAGCCTTCAAAGGATTCGTGGGGAGGTCCCAGTGTAGCAGCATCATTTCCCGTGAGCTCACCAGTACAGGGCCAGGCTGGCCTGGGAGCCCCTCTCAAGGCGTGTCTGGGTCTCTCCTGTCCAGGTCAATGAGCAGCATTCATGGACGTGCCTTTTACACACGTCATGGTCTGATACAGCCCAAATCTACTAATTCGTTTTGCAGAGGGAGGAATGAGAATTTGTCAAGTTGCTTGGTCACTACCAACTTGAAGCATAATTAAAATAATGGAGCAAAAAGCTCTATATACTGTTATAGATGTAATAACAGTCCTTGCAAAAAAAAATCAGGGAAATTTAATTTAAATTTGAAAACATTATTTGTTTGTAACATAACTCTAAATTTGCTGAATGTCCCTGGTCTCAGGCTATGGTGCGTCTCACATGCCATGTGCCTTTCTGTAATGTGAAAGGTCCCTATAATTTCTGTCCAGTCATCCTCTGTTGGCCCCGTTTCACATGAGCAAACTTGCTAGCAAACCAATAACTTTGTATTTGCACGATATCCTGAGCATGAAACACCTAGAGCGACGTGGCACTGAGACAGGCTGTCGTTGCACAACTTTGCTATGCTATCAGCAAGAGAAAGCTGACACTTCTTCACTGGACTAATAAGAAATATTGGAGAAAACCAAAGACATTGGAGAAAGTCTTCATATTGTTAAACTCTATGTCTTTCTAACACAATATAAGGAATGCACTCATTTTTTCTATCTTTTTTTTCTGTTTAAACTTCTTGAAATCCTTAATGCTCCAATCTTAACAGCCACAAAACGGCAGTTTACTGCAGCTCTCAGTGAGCCCAGCAACTTGAATTGGATTTCTGTGGTCCAGTTGGCAGCGTGACTCTCTGATGCTGGAGAATCACTGAAGGTTTCCCTCTCCCATTCATCCCTCCATGAACAGAAACCCTGGCCACCGGGCCAGAGCTCTGGGAGGACGACTGCCTCTGGATGCAGCCAGGGGAATTTGCTGAAAGATTGATCCTTCACAGGGAACTGCAGACTCATTGGGAACAAAATTTCATAGGCACATACCAGTTTTGATCAGTGCTCCAAACCAGAGGGGTCTCCTGGGAATGTGGCAGGTCATTTGGCTGCTGGGCTGGGGTGGTGGGCAGGACACAGCCTAGCTGGAAGAGTAGGAAGCGTGAGATCTCAGCTTTGTGAGAAGCTTCAGGAGGTCTGTGCTTGAATCCAAAGGGGCCATCCTGTGATCTCAGCTGCTTTGGCTCATCCTCTGCCAGCCAGTCCCACCAAAGAACAGCCCATGGGCCTGGGGGGCTGCCAGGAGAAGACCCATGCAACACGAGCAGCTGATTGCTTCGTTTAGCTTTTCAAAAACCTGATGACTTTTCTGAAGTGAATACTTTCAGAGTCTCCTCTCCTGGCATTTTTAGTTTGCATTCCAGTTCAAAACAACCGCTGCTATTTGCAAACCATATGACTTCGCGCAGCCCAGTTGTGGCAGCAGTCATGTGCCCTCTGCGTTCGCGGAGAAAAAGCTGGAAAGGACTGCTCTGCTAAGGCTGGGAACTTGGTTCAGGGTAGGAGTTATATTTTTAAGCTGATGTTAGGCAGAATTGGTGCTAAAAGATGTAGTGCTGCCTCCCTCACCTGCTCCTTCATACCCTCTCCCTTAAGTTTGCACAAGCCTGGTCTGAGCGACAGAGGAATCGATCCGGCTGAAATCTCACCTAACAGGAACAAAAGCACAAGCTGTGATCTGGCTCAGGGCTGTGATGTGGTTTTCCATCCATCCGTGTGGAGTCAGAGCTGGAGGAGATGGAGAGAGCTGCTTCTGCGGGGGAGTGGGAAGGAGGATCATAGAATCATAGAGTGTTTTGCAGGGACCTTAAAGATCATCTAGTTCCAACCCCCTGCCATGAGCAGGGACACCTGCCACTAGATCAGGTTGCTCAAAGCGTCATCCAACCTGGCCTTGAACACGTCCAGGGAAGGGGCATCCATAACTTCTCTGCACAACCTGTTCCAGGATGCAAGGTGGTCTCTTCAGCTGGCTCTGGGGGCTCGCTCTTCCTCACGGGGTGAGGTTACGCGAGATGGCCGAACCTGGGGGTGGCTGTCACTTCCCAACTTCACCAGGAATTTGTGAGTCCTGGTGAAATCTTCCTGATCCTCACTTCCCCTTTGCAGGGACGGCGCAGATGCGAGCGCCAAGCGGTTGCCAAAATGGCAGAAATTGGCATGTGGCAACCTGGGCTGCGTATGAGAAGTGATGTGTAGGAGATGCTGGCAGGTGTCCCCACCCTAGCTGTCCTGGGATGTCATTTGCAAGGTAAGTGGTGAGCATTTATTGTACAACTGTGTGTTTCAGAGTGCCTTTTCAATATGAAGTTGCAACTTCAATATGACGTTACAGTCTTTCAGTACCTGAAGGGTACTGAAAGGAAAGATGGAGAGGGATTTTTGCAAGGATGTGTAGGGATAGAACAAGAGACAATGGTTTAAACTGAAAGAGGGGAGATTTTGATTAGATATAAGGAAGAAATTCTTTACAATGAGGGTGGTGAGGCACGGGAACAGGTTGCCCAGAGAAGTTGTGGATGCCCCTTCCCTGGAGGTGTTCAAGGCCAGGTTGGATGAGGCTCTGAGCAACCCAATCTAGTGGAAGGTGTCCCTGCCCATGGCAGGGGGTTGGAACTAGATGATCTTTGAGGTCTCTTCCAACCCAATCCATTCTATGATTCTATGATTCTAAAATAGATGTGTTTTTTGTGTTGAGAAACCAATTCAGAGTTGTGGAGCACTTCTGCATCTGCACGGTAGTCCTTAGTGGGAATTTTGCAGGCTAGCTCCAGGTTTGGAGAAAGAGGCATGTGGAAACTCAGGCTGTCCTCAAAAGGGGGCATGCAAGAGAAAGTTTCAAGGTCCTTTACAAGTTAATGGCTATTTTTTCTGTTTTCCAACACAGAACAAGTAAATATTCTCATCTTGTTGAACCCCTTATGTCTGGTGTGACTTCTCTTTCATCTTCTCTCATCACCTTTCTTTATCTACGACTGTAAAAATATACGTTAATTCCTGGAAAAGCTTGCAAAAGACAAAAAGGTAAGCAAACTAACTTCATCTTTGTAGAATAGGTCAACTTGTTGATACTTGTCGAACAATGTGTGGTGGTTTTAGCTAACACTGGAGTGCCTTGCTCTAATCACTCATGTGTATAGGGACAGTTGAGCAGTTGGAGAGACCTCAAAAAGTGGCAGAGAATGGCTTGAAGACTGGAAAATCTGCTGTATAGAAGCTCATTTTTTTTAAGCTATTAAAAGGATAAATGTAATTTTCTGAATTTATTTTTTCAAAGAAAAAGTTTGTGTCAATTTGAGATTTGCTCTCTTTTTCTGTGTATTCTCTACTTTAACAAGCAGCTGTGAATTTTATGCAGGAACTGTTGGGTGCAGCTTCATGCAGTTGATTAGGTGGGAGATGGGGCCTTAAATATTTAAACCTGGTGTACAGGCATGGAATCTAGAACAGACTGAGTGACACAACAAATCATTTATTCCTTGAATGTAGCATCTTCCTCTGTGGAAATATGCACAAATACATTTTTATTCTTTCACATTTCCCAAATACTTTTTGGGTTTTCAGCCTAGCATTCAGACAAAGGAAGGCTTCGGTGATCACAACGTCCATCCATCTGCCCCACTCAAATAACTTTTAAACCAACTGCCACATTTTAACATCGTGCAGTAGTGTGACACACAGCTCAAAGGCATTAGGGTAGGATTCATTTCACCTAAGTTTAGACTTCTGTAGTATCAATGTCTTCATCTGAGACAGTCACCTTAGTTGTCCTTACAGTTAGTGGAGACCAGTTGGCACTTTTAACCATGATTTAAGCGACCTGATTTAGATCTCTATTTTGGGATGGGATGAATTATGGCCTAAGAGTGCCTTTTTCTTTTTACTGCCTAGTTGAGATGATCAGCTGAGGTGAAGAATAGTGGCATAGTGGAATTTTCTACACGACTTCTGAAGACCAGCTCTACATAAGAAAGGAAACATAACGAGACAAAAGCTGAAGTGTGTGATCACCAGCAGCATTGGAGCCAGTCACGGTGGATATCAGGCTGTCAGACAGCACATGCCCCTTGTTGGGAGATGGAAGGAGCTCACGCTGCCCTTCACCTAGCTGGTATTTAGAGGACGTGAGAAGAAGATGAGTGTACTGCTGAGATGAGGAGAAAGTCGTACAGAGCTTTAGGGTCAGGAGAGTGGTCAGGCTTATTGTGTTGGGTGGGTAAGAAAATAAGACTCTAGTTCAAAAGAAACAAGGCTTCACCAGATTTACTGCTCACAGAATTAATTGCTTATTCCTGTGAACTCACCACTTCTCTACGTGCTGTGACTGCCCAGATAAAACGACATCTGCAATAACTCTTTCAGCATTTAGAAGTCAAGTTCTACCTCTGATCAGCTTATGATGCAAATTTCCATTTCCAACCTGATAATTTTCAAACAAGCACTTTTTTGTTTTTCCCCACAGCCAATCCCTCTTCTCTGAAAAAGTGGTTATGAACACCTCAAAACTATCTCCTTCTTTTCTCTGAAAGTCCTCAGGCCTGTTAAAGTCCTGGTGATGGTTAGCGGTTGCTTTGCTGAAATTGCTGACCAGGATCGACTGCCTCTGTTTCCTGTTGCTTTCCACCTGATGGCTCCCAGTTCAAGTTCTTCGAGTCAGAGCATTTCTTTGTTGTGCATAGTAAAAGTCTTAGTCAACAAACCCGTAAAATTTATGGTAATGCAAGTAAATAAATAAGAATACATTACCATACCAGTTCTGTCCTGCATATGTCAATGTTGGTGGCATTCCTTCTAAAATGAAGAGTCTGGGAGTTGTTATAACTATGTATCTAAAATATACACCCCACTAAACAGTTCCCTGGTTAAGCTCAGTCACTCCATTGTTTGTGGAAGGAGACTGAGAAGCAGGATTGAGCTGCACCTGCAGGAAAGGCAGCCATGGAGAACAGCAACAGGAGGAAACAAGAACTCAGGAAGGGCCGTATCTTCTGCTAATCCCTGTGATATCATTGAATGAAAAAGGTCACCGTCACCTTAATAGCTGTGGTAACAATTTGTGTTTTGTCATGGTGACTCTCAGAGTTTCATAAGGCAGGGCATTATTCAAGACTGGCCTTAGTGAAAATGCAGTTGCTCCAAGAAGCATGTTCTCATCTTAGGATCACTTGTTAATGCATATTTATTTAGTAATTTACTTCCTGGGAACAATCTATTCATGTTCACTTTTTCATTATCAGCAAAGCGTAACTCATTGCCCAGTTTTTCAGAAGCCACAACTGAGATCGTGACTAAGCTAGTTGCTTGCTCAAAGCCATGGAGTGGGCCAGTGACTCATCAGCAGAGCGGTTCGAATGGCAGGCAGGTTTTGTTTGTGTTTCATTCCAGGAAAGACAAAACAAGTAATGCAGGACAGGAGAAAAGCTTCAAAACAAATGAACTGGAGCAATCACTCCCAAGCTGATGCTGTCCAGAATTTGATTGAGAATCCTACACTGAATGATGAACAGAGAATGCCAGATCCTCGTTTCATCCTCAAAAGCTTCATTCTCTGTAAATCTCCAGTGAGGTTGCTGTCTGTTGTCCATGATTCCTCTTTTTGACTATCTTCATCTTCCTGGTGAGACAGCAGAAGGAAGCATGGCACAGGTGACATCCTTGTTGCCATCTACTTGCTGAAGGAGCACAGGCCTCCTGGTCATGACGTAAATGAACAACTCATTCCTCAGTGTTTTCCAGTCTGACTGCTTCCATTCATGTCCTCAGTTAACAATACTGACCGTTCCTTTGTCTTCACTTTACTGCTTTCTCTGGTGCTCTCATCTACTTTCATTCCTGCTTCACCCACAACTACCCAACTATTTTTTGTCTCCATACTCTGAAGGAGGGCCATAGAGCTGCCTTCCAGGGACTTTCTTGCAAAACACAAGTAAGCCAGAGTTAGGAAGGTTCAAAAGAGTCACTAAACGCTGAGCTGCCTGTGTGCATGTGTATTTGTTCCGCACCAGCCTGTTAAGGCTTAAGAACGTGAACTGTTGCTCAACAGTATTTCAGGTGAGTGAAGCAAAGCATGCAAGATTCTGCAACTAAAAGACACAACAGGCTCAACCCAAAACTTCAAGCCAACAAAATCTTCAAGTGCAGAGAAATATAACAAAATATCCAGAGCAGAATTCGGTTCAAGGTGGAGGCCTTTAAATTAAGGTGTCTACGTGTAGGTATATATCAAAACACACTTCTTGTCTACGTTGTAAGTATGGAGATCAATGGCTCAGTGGAGACCAGTGGCTCGATTCAGTTGCCTAAATGTTAGTGTCATTTGAAATATTTCAGAAGTCTGAGAAATGTGGCTGGCGCTTACAACACAGGGGAAACCCATGTCCTTTTGGGATGGCTGGATGCCAGACAGGACACCCTCCCAGTGCTCAGACAGTGCTGAACATTTATATGTGAATCTTGTCTCTAGCCAATACAGTCAGTAAAACCTAAGGAGCAACTCAGCTCATCCTAAAGTAGGACCTTGTGAGTGACTGAATAAATCCCTTTATATGCCTGTATTGGCAGATAATGTACCTTTGGCTGTATTGCCTATAACTGGAGGTTTAACATCTAGTGCATATATAGATGCCTGAATTTATGCTTCCTGACCTTGAGTTGCCCTCTGTTTCAAAGGAACAGCTAAAGCCTGTGACTACTCAGTTTCATGACTTGCACGACTAATCTGTCGCTTTTTTCAGTGATTTGCCTTTCCAAAGAGATATCGTCATATGGGAATTTTTTGAATGCTTATTTCTCATATGAATGGATCCAGCTTCTGGTAGCGTGACTCAGACTGACATATTTTCCTGCTCTGCTTCTGCTGGGTGAACCAGTCTCTTTTCTGTGACCCCCTGCAACAATTTCATCCCAGGAGATAGATGAATCTTTTGTTTCAAAGGGTGGTTTGATAAAGAACTATTCAAGCTGCTACTAACAGCTTAGGGTGTTATTTATTACTCACATAACACCACAGGAGAGATCTGCATTGAGTTTTAATACATGATTTATGATCTCCGCTTTCATTTTTTTTCAGCTTTTGCTAAGATTCTTTTGGAGTCTAAGTGCTTTGCTGTTCACTTGGCCTGGCATGTCTGTTTCTCCTTCAGAAGAGCTGATCTGTTACTTCTGACAACATGACCAAGGTGTCCTTTTGCCAGAACTTGACACCAGCAATGAAGCAAAGAGACCCTGAAATGTCACCAACAGCCTCGTTGGCTGCTTCAGTGCATTCGCTATTGTTCCAGAGAGTGTGATCTAATGGAAAGCAGAACATTCTTATTATAGCAAGCTATAATTCGTTGGCTGAACTCTTAAGTGTATGCAGTGACCAGCGTAACAGCTTCAGAGCAGCAGCTGGGCCAGGAATCTGTTGGCTGCCCCATTCTCCCAGCAACATGGGAAAAAAATGTTTTTCCCATCTGCTAAACTTTGGTAATTTCAAAAATGTGTTTATGCTGCACTGGGATGAAAGCAAAAAATGTTCTTGCAAGAACTTGCCCTGAGACGAGATGTCAGCATTTAGGGCACTGGTTTGGGAGGCAGAAAACAAATCTGTTCACTCTCCCTCTCCAAGGGCAGTAAGTATTAAATTATTTATTCAAATAGTAACAGCTCTGACAGAGGAGACTGAGAAAGAGAAATTTTCAGAAAAGTTGGTGGTGAGACCACATATCTGGAACATGCAAACAAAGTTTCTAGTGCGAGGTGAAAAGACAAAAAACATACGTCCTCTCCAGTTGAGGCCAAGTGTCCTTTTCACTGTGACTGTAGGGATGATGCTCCCTCGTGGTGACCAGAAATTCATCCTGGACCCGAGAAGCCTCTTCCTGATGAAATTGTTGTCAAACCTCACGTGCTGTTGATCACTTTGATTTTAACAAATCAGTATTTTTCAGCTTATCCTCGTTGAATTACACCCTGTTGCACCAGCCTGTTGGGATCCCCCAGAGCTGGGGTCTTCTCTCCCAAAATGTTTGCAGACAGTGGGTGGACATGAGGCGAGGGAAAGCCGGCAGGCCAGTCTTGAAATACACTTTTTTACATCATGTGACTATCACCTTTGATGTCTGTTGTGGTTTAGGCTGGTGGAGCTGCTCGCTCACCCTCTCCCAGCCCCAGGAGATGGGGAAGAGAATTAAAGGGGAAAAGGGAAAGAGATTCGTGGATTCAGACCAGAACAATTTAATACTACTGCTACTAATATATGAATATATACATATTCATAATGATAACAATATATACAAACAAGTGATGCACAGTGTAATTGCTCACCACCCCGTGACCAAGACCAGTCCCATCCTGGATTAACGATCCCAAAACAGGTAAGTCCCGACACTGCAATCTTGGACAAGCGAGAGGCCCCAAAAGAGAGAGAGTACTCCGAGAGTGAGAGCCCAGGAAGAGCAAAAGCCCTTCTGTATGGTCAACCCTCATTTTTACACTGGGCATGACGCTGCCAAAGCACAGAGCTCTTCTAGGTGCTAAAAAGGAGAACTGACTGTCCCAGATGACACCAGGACAACGTCCTTCCTCCCGTTCTCCCCCTTCCCCTCCGCCACCGGCATTGCTGGCTGAAATTAGTGCTTTACGCCTTTCCCTCTGCCGTCACCTTCCCACGGGGACACGCTTCTCCCCGCCGCCACGGCAGCAGCAATGGCACCGTGCCCACCCCGACAGACACCCTTCAACCCCGGCGGCCGCCCCAGGATACCGGCTCCGGCTGCCCGGCGGCCGCCAGCTCCGTCCTGCTGGTGCCCTCCAGCGTCTCCTTCCCGAAACAACTCACCGAAGCAAATCCCCTAAGAAAAAATCCTGCGTGAGCGGTGCTCCATTGGGAATGCGTGAGGATCAGGCGCCGAAATAATGTCTGAATTTAATTTACTGGCTCAGCAGCGTATCCTTGGCTAAAGGCGAGAAATTTAGGCGCCCAGCTAACCTAACCAAGGCTGAGAAAGGCGAGATTTGCTACCTTCAGGAAAGCAACACAGTGTTCATGGTTGTCCGAGTAGCCTTATCGGAGATGTTCCCTGTATAACCGTTTGCACCGTAGTTAAAAGATGGCATTGCTGAACATAGAATGAGAAGGCGTGATTTGTTCTGTGGCTGGTTTAAACAACAGGAACACGAGTTACAGACTGCAAGACTTTTACCCTGAGCTTTACTCCCTTAGATAAGTAACTTCAACAAACTCACTATTTGGCTCAGGATAATCCCGTACATAAATAACACAAAATAAAAGCAGTCTGTTCAATTTGGGCATTTTTAACTCAGCAAAATTCTGACCCTTCTGATCTTAACAGCTATTCTCGTGTCGCTATGTGGGGATTCTACTTGAGGAATACATGGTCTCCTTCAAATGAAAAAAAACCCCACTACATTGCCATAGGCTTGGGTAACATTTCGTTTAGAAGCATTTCACAAAAATAAGAAACATACCAATTTATTGGCCTCTGAATACTGGGTTTACGTTGGTACAATGGACACCATAAATCTATGCAAGACCTACAGCTAAATCAGGGATAACTTAGGGGAAACCAGCTTTCACTAAGTGAATATTTGACTGACATTATTTAACTGTTTTTAAAGGAAAATGATGACATAATAAGCTCTGAAATCTATCTGGAATATAGAAAAAGAAGTTTTCTCAGACTCTTAAGTAACAAAGTGAACAACAAAAAAAAGGATCTAGCTAATTTTTATTTTAATCCATGTTTTTTATTTTACTGATGCTGGAAAATAATGCATTTGTCAAGACTGGCTTGAAATCTTTTTTTCTTTTATATCATGTCTAATTGTAAATTGTTGTCTTTTTAGCAGTTTTTACTACACAGATTCATGATTTGACTCCTGTATTTTGCTCCCTCAGAATCTTCCCTGAATTTTGATCTGCTCTGCTTTAGCTCCTGGCAATGATAGACATTATTCTTTACTTTTTTATTCTGTAGTTCGACATCACTTAACATTATTCTACTACTTGGACTATCTTGAAGATTATAACCAGAAGATGAAGGGCCTGCCAGTTCAGAGAGAGGTCCTAAATTGTTGTGATACTCTGTTAGTTTCTATCTTTTTCTTTACAGATAAGGCCTGGATGATCAGTTTACTATCTGCTTTTGATAAAAGATCATAGACAGTTGTGTTGCTGTAGAAGATTTGGTCAGAAATTTAACATTTGTTCCCTGTTCCTCTCTCTGGCTTCAGGAAAAGTCATCTAGTAAGGACTTAGCCTTGTTTAGCCTTTTTTGTGGCGAGAACATAGAAATGCCTCATCGGCCTTGCTGCCTCCATGAAGTCAGGACTTGTGTGCTACTAGCCCTGGCAGAAGACCAAGGGAGAGCCTTGCAATCCCTCTCATAGTGCTGCGATCTTGGCTATGTCTCCTTACAAAATGGTGAAACTTTGATTAGAGTAAGTGAGTAACACAGCTTACACCAAGTCTCTTTCTACAGTTTATGCCTCCGTACAAAGAAGTCTCTTTATGCCAAACAAAGCAACACTGTCCTTTTTTTTTTGGCAGCAGCATTATTCGCATGAGAAGACACATTTGAGAGAATTCAAGATTCAAGTCCAGAGTCTGAGGACTGTTGGGAAATGATTCACTGATATACTTCAACACTTAGTGCTTGCTGGGCAGAAGTTTTGCACCTCTGTTCCCTAAATAGTTTGCTTTCTGAGTCACAGCTCTATCCAGGTGAAATAAGCTGCAGGGTCTAGAGATACATTTGTTCCCCAAGAGCTGTTTTCTCCACTTTATTTACAGTGGTAAATTACCAACCATTTACCACAGAATCACAAAATGGTTGAGGTTAGAAGGGACCTCAGGAGGTCATCTGGTCCAAACTGCTTGCTCAAACAGGGCCACATAGAACCACTTGCCCAGGACCATGTCCAGATGGCACCACTGAAAAGAGTGTTGCTGCATCCTCTTTGCACCTCCCTTCAGGTATTTATATACATTGACGAGATCCCTTCCATGCCTTCTTTTCTCCAGGCTGAACAGTGCCAGCTCTCTCAGCCTTTCAAAGAATCATAGAATCACAGAATCATAGAATGGTTTGAGTTGGAAGGGACCTTAAAGATCATCCAGCTCCAACCCCCGTGCCATGGGCAGGGACACCCTCCTCTACACCAGGTTGCTCAACACCTCATCTAGCCTGGCCTTGAACACTTCCAGGGAGGGGGCATCCACAACTTCTTTGGGCAACCTGTTCCAGTGCTTCACCACCCTCATTGTAAAAAATTTCTTCCTTATATCTAATCTAAATCTACCCTCTTTCAGTTTAAAGCCATTGCCTCACAGGAGAGAAGCTCCAATCCCTTCGTCATCTTCATAGCCCTTCACTGGAGTCTGTGCCAGGTGGAGACTAGAGGGGCAATAAATCCCCTCTTCCAGGCTTGACTTAGTGGCCCACAAATTGACACCTAGTGCCATCTGAGATGCCCTGCAGCACCTGGGGCACCTGCACAAGGTACATTTAGACAACTGAGTCCTGACTTCCAGACTTGATGCATAGGTGAGAACATCCACAGGCATGTAGCAGCTTTTCAGGTGTCCTAAGGAGCCCAAGTGCTGCTCTAGATGTGCATGGGTCCTGGTTCATGGCCAGCAGGCTCACCTGGCTGCCGTGGCTCACCTGGCTGTGAGCAACCATTAACGTGGCCTGGTTAGAAGGGGAAAATTACTGAACAGAAGAAATTATCTGCTGAAATACACCAACAGAGAAAGGCCTGCCAGCCTGGGCCTGGGGACTAAGCCTGGGAGTGAGAAATACCCTTGAGAAGTGCTGCTGGGGACCTAGAAACCAGAGACATTCCGAGGTACCACTGATAAATGAAAAAAAAGGGACTGTAACAGCAATTTATCACCTGAGAAAGTGTAAAACAGCCTGAAAAAATAAAATTGGTCTGAAAGAACAGAAAACAGCATCATCTATTGGCTGTTACAGGTGAAAAATAGAAATTAACACCATCTATTGGCAGCTCAAAGTAGGATGTCCTACACTCTGTTACATCTCTCTGTAATAAAAATGACTTAATATTTATTCAAAACGGAGTCTATCTCCCTGAGAATTTCCCAGTTGAATCCTGCATAAATTTTCTCCGAGCCCTTGGACTCTCAGCGGAGACCCTCGCCTGACTCCAGACTTCCTGACAGGGATCTGCTTTGAAGGGAGACCCTGTCTGTTGTCTTACTACTTGGGTCTGTCCTCCCCTCTTTTGGGGATGGTTGGGTGTTCCACCCCTGGGATTGATTTGTTCCTCCCTTTTGGGATGGTTTGGCTCCTTCTGAAATGTGTGTAATTAGCTTCATGTAAATATTATATATATTTATGTAAGTAACCTATTGTAAGTGTATATTAATCTTCATATTAGCTTTATTAACCATAGGAATATTTGCTCGTGGTGATTTGTGGTTGTATACTTGCTAGCGGTGATTTTTGTGGTATTTGCTGTGATCTGTAATAAAGTAGAGAAGTTTAGAGGATAGAGCTTCCATGTCCTCATGTACTGTGGAATCCGAGGAACCCCCAGTTACAACCTCTGCACAGCCACAGGCCGGGTAACCCTTCAGGTCATGACATCTGCCAAATGCCAAATCATGCTTTGAACCAAGCCCTTGGTGTCAAAACACAGGGAATGCTTTTTGGCACTTCAAACCCTCTCCATCTGTGGTACAACTCAATTGCTCTTCAGAATTCAGACCATTTCTTTTTCCTTGGAATTTAGATGGTTTTATTTCCAATAATGTTACTCATACAATCCAAATGAAAACACATTAAATTGCCAATCAGACATCTGATATATCATCATTTCTGGTTAGGCGTTTCGATTACAACAAATGAGTGTGAAAATCCTTGTTAAAAAGCAAGCTGTTGACCTCGTAATAAAATGGAAAAGATAAAGCGGTTCCAGTGTCACATTATGTAGCTTATTGTGAAGGTGGTTTGACAGCCTGGGTGTAACAAACATTCCAGTTAGCTGATATGAAAGCAAGGATCAGCACAGGGCTCAGAAAACAAAGCATATTTCAACTGCAACCAGGCGTTCGTCAGAAAGAGAGTCTCGCAGTTTCCAACTGATTTTACAATAGGAATCATTTGTTTGCGCCGTGTATCGACAGCTTTATTTGAAGCATACAAAGAAAAGTACCAACATGCTGTTGTTATTCCTCTTAACGACAACTGCTGCACTACGAATTTTAAGTAGTAACATTCTCACATCACACTTACAGATTTTTTCTGTTGAAATATGTTCCCTTGTGTTATCACAGTCCATCTTTACAGTGTATAATTAGAAAACCTATTTGTATAAGCAATATGTCTAACACTTATAAGCCAGGGAAATGCTTTACACAAATAAATTATATTTTTAACTTTTCTTGTTGACAAAAAACCTGCCAAGGCAGCAACTAGTGTAACATCCAGTGTATCTAAATGTGTATGTTCCCATTCTTACCAACAGAAACTGACTACGTACTCCTCATAAGTTTACTAATTACCTATGTTTTTTATTGAAAATTTAATTTTCATTGAGATAACAATGAACTCATACTAATCTTTTGCATGGCAAAACTAAGCTGGTATTAACTGAATCTCTCACACAAGCTATATAGAATTGCATGTATATTTTCCTTTATTCTTTATGGAACTTCTGGGAACAGAACTCTGAGCAGTGCCACACTTGCAAATATGCACCGAAGACTCATTTTTCATCCCTTTTTTTTTCCAACAGGCATTGCAGAATGTGTCCTTTTCTTTATTGTGGCCACCAGTGACAAGATTTTAAAAATTAGATTCACAGATAAGCTTTTACGTACTGTTCACATCTGTGCATCTTCTTTGGTGCCCTGGAAGTCATTCAACTATGGACAAGAAAAGAGCAAAAAAAAACGGGACAAGAGATCCTCCTCTTGCATGAAGGAGTCAAAGTACAAATGTGTGCATTATAATGTTTTTGATTACTTATATAGAGTAGGTCTCTAACAAAAGGATGAGAAGATTCGTTGCAAAAAGTTCAGGAGACTATAGTAGGACTAGTGGCTTCAACTGCCTTCTCCAAGCAGGTAGATTCAGAATTTGAAAAAGATCTCCTAGCTTGGGTAAACTAGGCTAAAATGGATTGAAAATTCAATTCAACTGAGAATTCAAGTTACAGGCAATTGAAAATTGAGTCTTGCTTTTCATAAGAAAGGCTGGGCCACCTCAGTTAGATAACATGAAGAAAGACTGCCTATGGAAGGGGGTGTGTTGAAGTAGATGCTTCCTTCCAGTACATATTTCTCAAACACTGATGAGAAAGGGGAACAAAATCTTAGTCTACTGACTGTGCTAAGGGGCTCCATCTTTCCCTTTCCACTCTTTGGGGCCTCTCACATCTCTCATCCTGTGTTGCTCAAAAAACCCTTGGAGCATACATAGGATTTCTTTCAGCAGCCATCCCCAGGGAAATAATCCTTATGGGGAAATCTAGTCTCTAAAAACTTTCATGTGCCTGCATGGTAAGTGCGTAGCTGAATGGTGATACTGAGGATCACTCTAATACCTCCATGTTGGCTTTCATTGGACATGGATACTTGTCTACCCATGGATTTAATTCTTGCATTTTAATTTCCATACTTCAGCATACAAGAATACTGCATACAGGAGAAGTTCCACTGAATTCAAGAAGGTAGGCATGCTCACACAACTATTTGTTTTACTGTTGGATATGCAACTAGAATTACTAAACTCAGCTGTTAACCAGTGAAAAAACTCCCTCTAAACACAGCATGGGTTTGGAAAGAGTTAAAACTGCAGGATCAACTAACCTATGTTTCAGGATAATATAAAGCATGGTCTTATCCAGTCATTTCATTCATTATGTACTTTCTCCTGCAAGAACTGCCATTTAAAAATCTCAACACAGAACTTTCCAACACCTCATAGCTTTGGCTGATGCTAATTTTGTCTGCTTCCCTTTTTGACCAGCTAGAAGTTGGCACTTAAGCTTACTGGACTCTTGACCAATCCACAGATGATCTTGCAGGTTAACTTCAGGAAGAGATTAAATGATCATGATCTCATCTTGATTAAGAACTAAGCACAAAATCTTCCTTTCAGCATAACTTCCCAACAGTAAGTTCCTCCCTCACAACCTTGTAATAGACTCTCCCATGTACCTACACAAGCACGAATAAACAAGAAAACAAAACATTATCAAACTTTTTCATTCACAGACTGAAGAAAGCTTATTTTATGATTTGAATTCCTTGGAAGCACAGATATCGTCAACTATAAAATGCACGGGCATAAGGAATTTTTAAGATAACAGCATATATTTTTTTTTTTTTTCCTATTAGTACAGCATTAAAGAAGATCTCTGTAGTGTTTTAAAAATCTGTGTCTCATACATTTGGAAGCCCTCTGTTCTACTTGATATTACCATATACAGTTCTTCCTAAACTGCATTTTAAAATTTCTTTTTCAGATATGCAATATTTCAAGTGCAGCTGAATGTTGTTATTAAACATCTGGAGACTGAAAATACGATACTGGACAATGAAATAACACCATCTCATAAAACACAACATAGAAACCATTTTTCACAGTTCTAACAAAACAAAATTGTACATAAAAATGTCACAAATAGCTCAGTACGTCGGTATGATCAAAATAACATTAAGTCCAGCTGATATTGTCACATATGAAGGGCCAAATCCTGGCTCAATGTGCAGTTGAAGCCTAAACAGATGTTTAGAGAAAATAATGTAAAGCCACCCTGAAGTGCTATATACCGATAACAGTACCATTTGCTAATCTGCCTAAAATTTTTGTCCTGAAGTACGTACCTAATTTGTGCTATGGAAGGAGCAGATGGCCAGCGGTGCTTGACTCCTGTCCTAGGACAGGTCTTTATGGACTTTTTGTGGCGAAGGGCAGCAGTGGCTGAGGAGCAGTGTCCCTCTGGGTATGACAGAGGTATGACAGTTTTGGCAGGCATCTATATCTACTGTTCCGCCAGAATTTGGCCAAGAGTTCGAAATCCTGTACATCTTATTCAGTAGTCCCAGTGAAGTCAAGGGAACTTTTTTATGAGTAAGATGAAAAGGATTTGGCCCCCAAAGTTTTTAACCCTTTAAGTAGTAAGAGAGTAGTTTCATTGCACTTAGCCCATCATTCACAAATACTTTTCTACTCAAAACCAGAAGATGGTTGTTGATCCATAGGAAGTGTTGGTTCACAGAGTAAAGCATGCAGCAACGTCTGACTACTCATGGCATTTTGGAACTGAATTCCTAAAGGGAAAAAGAGACACTCGCATATGGCAGAATTTCATTCAATGTCTGTCTGAGGACAAAATGATTGTTTCTTCAATTCCTAAATACCATCTCATGGATGCCTTTAAAACACTATTTAAAACTAGAGTCTGTATACAGTTATAATTGGATATATTTATTTTGCGTCTTCATTGGAGTGGGTGGATAAGCAACTTTATCTAATAGTATTAAATTTTACAAGAAAATATTGGAGCAGATGTTTTTTTCAAAGAACTTCCTAAATATTTTTATATGGGACACACGGTCACAACTCTGGGAAAACAGAAATTTTGCTGTCATCCAAGAGAAACTATTGATGACCGGAATAGGGCAAGAACAGCATTTTTGTATTTAAAACAAAGTAACCTTACTGTGTTACATGATTCCATGTTTTGCATCAAAACTATATGACAGCGCTACTTTGACCAGAAATCATTGCAATGCAGCATATTCTAATAACACACAGAACTCGAAAATAGAATTGGGGATTTAAAATTTGTGTTGTCAAGATGCAGACACGAACTCTAAATCAGAATGGGAAAACAGGACCAAGTACCATGAAGTTGAATCCCAACCAACAGAGTGAATTACTTATCTTTGTGTAATACTGTGTCATGCTTATGCTGATGCTCAGTAAGTAGCTGCAACAAAGCTACAAGGAGCAGAGTATGAGTCCTGAAAATGCTTACCTCAGCAGTATCTGCACTTACAGACAATTCTATAGCATTCCTCCTTTGTAAATGAGATAAAAATCTGGCTGCCTTGTAAACATTGCTAAGAGCATGCCTTCTCATCAGCACCGGAGCCTGGAGGTGTCAATGACAATCTGAGGAAAATGCACGTGAAACCTCTATGAATTGGTTAAGGAAGGTGAACTTCTGCCCTTTTGGTTATATTAAATCATTTTAGTTCCTTGTATTATTTCTTTTCTTCCCCAACAGAAGGATGCAGACATTCGGTGCTGACAGCAGTCTTTCGGTATCAAATTCTCAGGGGACACTAGAAGCTGCATATCCCTTTGGCTAAAGGAACAGGATTAGGTTTCATGCTGAATTCCCCCACTGCATGCTGAAATTAGGAAGAAAAGTTCTTGGAAGGTAATCTGAGTTGAGTGAAGACTTCACTCTACTTGCTGGGAAAACTTCACAGACTTCAATAGGCACGGCATTAGTCGAGCCTTTGGAAAAATATGAATAAAAGCTCCTCAAAAATGAAACAGTGCTGTAATGAAGGCTTCAAAAGGTGGCACATAATGCCATGCCGAGGAAAAGGTTAGTTTGGGTGATGTTGTGCCTACACCTGGTATGAAAGGTGTTAAGGTATCTCTTTGGTACTGTTAAGGAAAGTCTCTTCTATTTCATCCAGTTTTCCCATGATTCATCATTTTCCACACATATACTCTACTCTGCCTTTAAAGGCAGATCCTGCAATCTTTATTCCATTTGTTCCTCACTCGACTGAGAATTTGTCAGAATAATACTGAGTAGGTGGGACGCTTTGTGCATATCCACTCTTAGACAACATTAGCTCTCGGTGCCTCCTGGCATGAAACTCAGCTTCCAGATTCTGGCCCTGCTGCGGCAGTTCCTAGCTCCTTCCATTGGTGAGGACCTTCCTGAACAAGAAGATAACCTGTACGTACACTCCTACATAGATGGGAAGAGTCAGGAACAGGATACGACATATTGACTGGCCTCCACGTATTCCACCTGAAGTGACAGGAGAGTCTCTCTGGCATGAGGAGGAGGATGGGGTGGTGGTCTTCTCCTTGGTGTACACATGGAGGTCAGGAGAGAAGCCTGGCACCCAAGGTGGCCCTTAAGCCCTCCTGATGCTTACAGGAGCTAAGGTATTTTGTGGATTAGGTCTTGAAAGCCATGTCACAGCTTAGACATGAGATGTGACATGACATATCATCAGATATGAGAATTAAAGGGTTTCATGGCATAAGATAGGGATGTCTTCTAACCTCCGAAGGAGAAAATGTTTTGAATATTTTTTTGTGAATACCACTGCCCCAAAAAGGAAGCATGCATATGTTATGCGCAATATTTTTTTTTTTCCTTCTGTTTGTCAAAATAGAAAATGCATAGAAAAGAACGAAACTGACCAATTTTATGACGACATGGGACATTTCTGCTGTGTGTTGAGATTTATTACTAGCAATATCTAATTTTCGTTTTGGGTTCTGAAAGCATATAAATATATATATACTCAATATTAAAAAAAGCTTCACAACAACCTTCTGAAGCAAGTTGATCTCTGTTTTACAGGTAAGGAAACGAAGGCACGAAGAAATGATTTGCCACAGATGACACAGTGAGTCAGTGGCAAAGTCAGGAAAAAATTAATTTCCCCCTGCAGTTATGGCTTAACTTTCTCTTCCGGCTAAGAAAATTTATCTTATCCCTAATATGCTGTTTCTCACCACCTGTATTCAGATCATGAAAACCACCCAGTTTGCACTGTTAAAATGGTTGTAAAGCCAATGATTTTTTTTTTTTTTCCACATAAGCACAAAAATGCTACTTAAAGGGTTAATTATACTGCTGTGCTGGTAAACATTTTTACTTATTGCTGGTTAGACCTGTATTTAAATACTGACTGGGACAGAAGAGACTGAGCTGGCCCTGGACTCTCTCGTCTTGGTGTTGGGCATGGATATCGTACAACAGGACACACCCACAGTGGCCTCAGGCAGCTCATCTTCCTCTGTCCATTCATTGAGATCCGGGTTATAGCACTGAATGCACTTCTTATATTTTTTCTCTACTTCATTCCAGCCACCCACTAGGTAAATTTTCCCATTAAGGGTGGAGGCACCAGCTGTACTAACTCCGGTTTGAAGCGGCGCCACGTAACTCCATTGCCCCGTGTATGGACTGTAACACTCCACGGGGAGAACGTCGACCCTTTCAGCCCGCCCTCCCAACTGAGACCCACCCATGACGTAGACCCTCTCCAGAAGGGACACCGCGCAGTGCCACCCCCTTGGGGTGCTGAGGCTGGACTTATCCTGCCAGCTATCTTTGCTGGGGTCGTACATGCACACCGAGCGAGAGTAAGCGTTATTAATGTAACCTCCTGTGACCAGGATCCGACCATCCACCACTGCGCTGGCGTGGCAGCACCTGGGCACCTCCAGGGATGCCTTCATCTGCCAGTGATTAGTTGCAGGCACATAGCATTCAACCGAGGAGAGGCACCCCTCAGAGTTGCGACCACCCACTGCAAAAAGGAGGCCATTGAACACGTTCAGGCTAAAGTGGGTGCGCCGCTGATTCATGCTTGCCAGGTGAATCCAGGTGTTGAAACGAGGATCGTATCTGAAAGCATGAAAAAAAGAGGGTAACTGTCTCACATACTGCTCTGCTAAATTCTGCAGTCCTGTCTCTGTCCCACTGCAGCTGTGAAGTTGCTAAAATTTTAGTTAGTTACTTAGCCCATTAGAAGTCAGTGGAATGAAACTGCTATTCCTGGTTAAATTCCCAAATAAATTTAGTTTTTGACCGGGGAAAAATGTGTTTGTATCATTCGGACCTGGTATTATTTCAATGAAGTAAATCTGACTCTTCTGTAATTTCATTTTGTACAATAGCCTCATTTGAATATTGGAAAGATACTTTCAGCATTGGAAATTTTAGAAGTTGTTTTACAATTTACATCTACAGCAAAATGTCAAAATTTACTCAAAGAATTTAAAAAAAATATTAGATGGTTATTTATACTTGAATCTTTTTAGTACTTTCTAAATGATCTGTGTTCTTTCCCTGTCACTCATATGGAGTAAGAATTATACAGAAAGAACATCTTTGCTTTTTAACACCATTCCTATCTGAAATAACATTCTCTGTCCTTGACTTTTAAATGAACAATTTTGAAATAGGAAATCGCAAATTATGACTCCTGAAGGAGCTGAGTAAGGTACATTAGTAGGCCCATATCTTTCTCCTGTTGCATGCAGAAGAGACCAGAGAATCACATGAGAAAAAGACCACAGGAAAGTAAATATTGTTAGCTATTATTCAGCACTGTCATCTGCACCTCTGAAAGCAAGTCCACAGACATGCTGACGTGAATTGACATGTCCAAGATTAACAGCAGAACAGGGAGTAGAATCCATTCAGCTGTGGACCACGAGGATTCTCCCGCCTCCTCCCCACAACCAAGGTGTGCACCAAGCACACAGGTCCTTGTGAGAACATGAGGAATAGCTTAAAAGCAGAAGGTCATGAGAGCAACAGCATAATCTCCTTTACATGATATATTTTTTTCTGACAAAAGAGATTACACAATTAAAATGATCTAGAGAAAGGCTCTACAGAGGGATCTGGACAGGCTGGATTGATGAGCTGAGGCCAGTTGTATGAGGTTCAACAAGGTGAAGTGCTGGGTCCTGAACTTGGTTCACAACAACCCTGTGCAATGCTACAGACTTGGAGAAGAGTGGCTGGAAAGCTGCCTGGCAGAAAAGGACCTGGCAGTATTGGTCAACAGCTGGCTGAATATGAGCCAGCAGTGTGCCCCGGTGGCCAAGAAGGCAAATAGCATCCTATCAGAAATAGTGTGGCCAGTAGGGTTAGGGAAGTGATTGTTCCCCTCCACTCAGCACTGGTGAGGCTGCACCTCGAATACTGTGTTCAGTTTTGGGCCCCTCACTACAAGAAAGACATCGAGGTGCTGGAGTGTGTCCAGAGAAGGGCAGCAAAGCTGGTGAAGGGTCTAGAGCATGAGTCTTATGAGGAGCAGCTGAGGGAACTGGGGTTGTTTAGCCTGGAGAAAAGGAGACTCAGGGGAGACCTTATCACTGTCTACAATTACCTGAAAGGAGGCTGTAGTAAGGTGGGTGTCAGTCTCCTTCCAAGTAACAAGCGATAGGACAAAATGAAATGGCCTCAAGTTGCACCAGGGGAGGTTTAGATTGGATATCAGGAAAAATTTCTTCACTGAAAGGACTATCAAGCATAGGAACAGGCTGCCCAGGGAAGGGGTTGAGACGCCGTCCCTGGAGGCATTTAAAAGATGTGTAGATGTGGTGCTTACGGACATGGTTTAGTGGTGGACTTGGCAGTGTTAGGTTTACGGTTGGACTCAATGATCTTAAAGGTCCTTTCCAACCTAAATGATTAAATGATTCTATTTAAGTTGTTACCTTGCACATTGGTTGATGTCTTCAGGAGAAGTTATCTGAATGTTGCTTCTGGGAGCCGAAAAGGAAGCACTGGTAGGACTGTGGTTGTGTATTACCATTGCACGTTCATAGTCTGTTAGTAGATAAATAGCTGAGTTGTCTCAGCTCCAGCCTTTGCTTCAAGCTAATGTTTGTTGTCAGCCTTTAGATTGAACTGTTTAAAAACTAGTACCACCCATTTGACTATTCCATGTTAGCCTATGCACTCTTCTGACCTTGCTTTCACCAGTGCAGTCCTCGGATGACTATAGATAGGAACTATAATATTTCAGAAGTGACTATTATTTGGAGTACACTGTAGAAGAGAAATACAGTCTTCAAGAGATGGTTACATTGTTTCTAAAATCTCAATAAATAAAAAAGCTAAAGGTTACAAAATGCAGTATAAAAGCTGTTGAAAATGTAGTGGATGGTGCGTAGAAAGTCAAGATTATAATATCTAAAAGGTGTTTTTCACAACTTTGTGTGAGGCATCAGAAGCTCTTGAATTTAAAAAGTCTCACCTTGTCTGATTTGGTGCTTTTTAATGGTACCTTAGCACACCCCAGAACTTCCTACTTATGTTCCTATTTATTTCCTCCACTTGGAGTAAGTTTTCTGTGTCTTCCTCACTCTCCATTGTGCATGTGTAACCATGGTGAAGTTTTTGCATAACTTCAGTTGCATATTTCTGTTCATTCACACTTTAATAGAGAATAGCATCCACACCTCCCCCACCCTGTCCTCGTTCTATTTACCTGAGCAGTTCATGCTGCATGCCACAAACCAGCTAGGTCTATCTACCTGCATTGTGTGGAATCAGTATCTGGATCCCTTGTAAATAAATAACCAATTACCTGCAGAAATTGCTGACTGCATGCTTGGCTTGGTTCCTGGCATCATTCTGGTCTTCCCCACCGGCCACGTAGAGAAATCCATCCATTACTGTCACACACTGATTAAAACTTTTAGCAGGCATTTCACTCAGCTTCTTCCATCCGTTTTCAGGATCTCTGTACAAGATGTCTCTGCTAAGAGACTTTTCTGTTAGAGCAGGGCGTCCCCCAACAGTAACTAAGACTCTGAAACCTCCACGGATCCTCGTTCTTCTGGACTGCAGTGTATTCTGGTGGTAGGGAAGCAAATGATAGTTCATGGCATCCACTAGAAGCTTATGGCAGTCTGCATCTTGCATCATTCTTGGCACAGTTTGAACATAATTGACAAGGTCTTGGGCAGAGATGGTACCAAAACGGATGTTACCTAAGAGATCTGCAGCAAACTTGACTCTTTTTTGGTCAAATTCCAGCCATTTTATTGCAATCTGGAATGCAACAATTTCAGAAGGCAACTGCAAGTCGTCATCTGCAAGAAGTTCATTAATCTGATCAAAAGTAAGTTTCAAGAACTGATCTGTTTCTGAAAATTCAATGAAGTTGTCTCTAATAAATTTGTGTGCTGCTTCCTTGGTCGTTTTTAGTCCGTATGTTTCTGCAATATTGGCAACGTACATACAATTCTCAACACTGATTTCTTGGATTAGAAAATCACAGCACATCTTTACAAGGGTGTGAATCTGCAGATAAATTGCTGTGGAAATAATACTGCCTATTGTATAAAGTGAGAGAGTAAGTTTTCCAGTGTAAGCATAAGTGATAACAGTAGCTAGACCCAATGGGGATATATCATTGAGGTCTACTCTTTGAGTGGATGGATCTTTCTTTAAGATGTTGTGAAAATATTCACTGCTTGAAGCCATCACCACCTTATGAACACTGAAGGATTTGGTTTTGGTGCTGATAGTCAAGTCACAAAGAAAATTTTCTTGTCTCATTCTGCTTAGACCTTCCAAGAGATTTGGGCTATATGATGGGTCGGAAACTTCAGATGAGATGCAGCTGAAACCATTTCCTCCATCTAAGAGTCCATTCAAGCCATTTAGTTTACTGAGGGGGCCATCTTCTACAATGATAGTCATTTCATTGATATCTGCTTTGTTCTTCTTCACATTCTTCTTCTTAGGGGCCATGACTGCAATGAAATATTACAGCCAAGGGCTTGCTAAAAATAAAATCAAGACGTTTAGAGCTACACCGCAGTTGTGAAATTTAATAGCAATGTAATCATGCAACAAATCCAACCTTTGTCAATACATATAAATGCTGCAAAACCAAAACACACAGGATAATCTGTCTTCCTAAGAACTATTATACTGTCTTAGATTGTAGTGTGGCTACTTATTAATAACAATCAATACTCAAATTGTGAAGAATGTACCTACAAGTAACTCTTTTTTTTTAAATAACAAGGTCATAAATTAACATTCACCTATTATCACCACATTCAAAGAGTTAAATTCTCTAAATGAGTTTGCCAGATATAAATATATATTTGAAAATATATATTTAAATCAGACAGGTTCTAGATTGAATTCATTAGTCTGAAGCAGAGGAAAGATACGGGCCTCCAACATCATTCATCCTTACTCCAGGGCTAGTACAGACTTACAGGTGAGTTCAGAATTTGACCAGGAATTATTAAGAGTGGGAGAAATTCTTAAAGAAAAAAGGCAAGATAAGACATAAAGAGAAAGTGAATGTTAGTATGATGTCATATTGATTTTAGATTTAGGATCTGCTCCAAACTGTTTCCAGGTTTTTGTAAATTTTGATATTCTAGACTGATGATATTCTATTTCCCATATCGTATTTGCAAATACTTTCTACTCAAAGCATACTTTGCTTGCTTTTCACTATCAGTAATTTGAAATTTATAATCCTACTTTTAAGATTTTGCAGAGATTTAGGAAGAAGAGAAGATGTTTAACTTCTATTTGAAAAAAATGTCATGCAAACTCTAGCAGGACATGTTATATTAAACAAGTTCTTTATGTGTGAAGGTAAGAATTAATCCTATACAGTTATATTGGAACAGATATTTGAATCACATATATCGACTCTAGGCAAGTTTCAGCTCTTGCTGGAATGAAAAGCCATGTTCTTGTCAAATGCAATATGAGATGGCCCCGAAGTAGTTTTCAAAGGAGCTATTTCAAACAAATATATGTACATGCAAATATGCCTTGAAGGAAAAACTGATCTTCAATAACACACCTAAATCAGAATTGCTGAGATCAGCATTCAAATAGATTCGAAATAGCATGTATCTCCAGTATATCCGTTGGTTTTAAAACAATTTATACATGTTAATTTTCTTTGTGATCCTGTGCTCATAAAAACCAGAACAAGAAGAAATGATACTTAATGATAAATGACTGCGTTATTTTAGATAACAAGACGACTTTAGTAACATTTCTATCTAGAATCTCAGCACATCAATTTTTCCTTAAGGACGTAACAAGATGGGAATTTAATTATAGCGAGGAATGGTTGCTGCTTGTGAGCACCAGTTTTTTTTTGCTGCTGCCGCTGCGGGTGACGACCATGTGCAGAGCAGGCGAGGGAGAAGGCCATGTGTGCCCAAAGTGTCAGTGTCAGCCGTGCTGACGTGAGTTGTGATCTCCGAAATATCAGTGTGCCAGTGTGGGGGTCAGCTGCTGCCCGGCTCCCCCTGCTCCGGCTGCATTCCAGGAGCTGCATCTGTTGAAAGCTATCAGAGTCACCTCCCAGAATAGCAACCTCCCAGCAGCTTGCCATTTTAAGACAGGTTCAATCGAAGGTATAGCTGGTGTTCTAACACAACTTTTGTTGCAAAAAATCTATGATACTGCAAGTGTCGTGTATATGTTGGCATAGAATAAAAGCAAAGCAAAACTTTTGGATGTCTTTGTATGCTACCCACACAGTTATAGATTTGCATATTAATAGCCACAACTTTATAGCTGGTAAGAGCACATTCTTTCGGCAGTCACATTCGTGGTTCTAAATATTTTTAGAGACCTGTAACTTCAAAATTTTAATACATGCAGCACAATGTTTATTGCCTCACTGTGTCATTGCATAGCTCATTTAAATGTAGGACATTTTAAGCTCTCTGTTAAAAAAATGCCCACTCTCCAAAGTTTTTTCCTGAAAAATACTTTTCCATCAGCAGAAATGTTACCAGCTAGTTTAGTGTAAAGCACCTAAGTGACACGACATGCAAACCCAGTGAAATCAATCAAACGATCCTATAATATACCCAAGTTACTGAACTTTGAAAACTCTGGATGATTTGGTATTCTGTAGCCATTTGCTTTCACCTAGTTTATTTTAGCTTAAGAACAACTCAGGCCAAAGGACACTCAGGGTCCCAAATCAATTCATTCAGACATAAAACCTTCCCCCCTCCTTTAAAATGTTACTTTTAATCACTATCAAAACGAGAAGTTAAAACCCCCTTACCCTCCTTAGAAAAACGGTGTCCCAGAGCTGTCCAAGAAGCTGTCAGTGAAAATGCCTCTTCCTTGGAAAATAAGAAGACAAAAAGAGAGGAAGTGTGGTAAAAAAAAAGAAAAAGAAAGATCAGAGGCCACTTGGTAAGTCCCAGCTTGTGGTTTCCAGTGTGACACTTTGCTGTCACAGCGGGCAAGAGAGACCGGAGCCTGTGCTCGGGTGCTCTTTAAAATGACCCCTCCTCTACGTGCCTCGCTCCCTGCCTCTGCCCAGCCACAGGAGCTCAGCTTCTCTGGGCTGCCTGGCCTCCAGAAACTGGGGGTCAAGCCTGGACCCTGCAAATGCACAGGTACAAGGGAGGAAAAGGAGGAGAAGGTGAAGATGGCAGATCCACAACAGGTCATAATTGTGCCGGGTAAGTGTAGGGTGGACCACTGGGTTCCCCATCTCAAAGCCGGGTGCCTGGGCAAAAGTCAGTATGCTCAGGAAGCGGGACAGGTTTAAACTGGACATGAAAGTGGTAAGACACTGGAACAGGTTGCCCAGAGAAGTTGTGGCTGCCCCATCCCTGGCAGTGTTCAAGGTCAGGCTGGACGGGGCTTTGAGCAACCTGACCTAGTGAAAGATGTCCCATGGCAGGGGGTTGGACTATTCTACGATTATATTATTCTACGATGTAAAATAACCAGCAGGAAATGCCAAGGAAAAGCTGGCACTTCAGTTCCACTTTTCTTAGGATTTCAGTGCTTAACCGTGGGCAGAGGGAAGGAGAACAGCTGATGGGGATTCAGAGCCATGTCCTATTTCTTGGAGTGAGGTTGCTGCTTCCATAGACTTGCCTGGGCTTTCAAGGATACTGGCTTACATCTCCCGATATATGTGCAGAGAGATGTGAACTTTGATCTTCTGTCTCTCAAGAAGGAACCCTAACTTTTGAGTTATACCATACACTGGAATAGTTTACCTCCGTCTCTTGCCAGTCAACCTCGGGAAGAGTTTAAAGCCAAATCTCCACATCCCAGGAGAA
The DNA here is from genome assembly GCF_009769465.1 of Tauraco erythrolophus. Taxonomy (NCBI): domain Eukaryota; kingdom Metazoa; phylum Chordata; class Aves; order Musophagiformes; family Musophagidae; genus Tauraco; species Tauraco erythrolophus. The sequence continues at coordinate 45,781,210 of NC_141466.1, read as the reverse complement.
TTTCATCCCATAGAAGAGATAAAAGAGGTGCGAGTGACTGCAAGGGAAGGGAAAGATACTGGGAAGTGGAAGTCTGAGAAAGGGAAGATCTTCTCTTGGTTGTACTTTGTGTAATGCTTAGTCTGGTAGGTTTATTCAGTTGCCTCCAGGCTCAGACGGGCCATTATAACAACTGCTGCAAAATAACACTTGGCATTTTGAATAAAAGGGTATTGCTGTGCTAGTGGAGTCACACAAAGTTGGAAGACAAAAAATGAAAAAAAAAGAATAGGGAATTAGAGGTGATCAAACATGTGAAATGAGAGTGAAGGAAAGAGACTAAAGCTAACCCCTCCCAACAGCAGTATGGTAACCAGCTCTCCTCATGAAAAAGAGGGGCACAGCTGTGAAAAATGAAGGACGAAGCCTTATTTTAAGACATGTTTTAGGAACTTCTCCTTACTACACTACGTATTTTTTCCTACGTGTAGATTCCCACTGCCTCCAATATACAACTTGGTAGAACAACAATTTAATACGTAGGATGACATTTATCATCATCTTAACACATCTCAATATATTTTGATTTACTCGTTCAATCTAATTATAAAATTCCTTACGTGGACAATTACCCTTAATTTTTTTTGAAGCTCTGCCTTAACAGCATCAGCTGTAATGATTTTTACACAAAGAATATGTTCTCCACTGTGCTTCATGAGTTTTAAAAACTTGTAAAAACTATTTTTTGCAGATAGAATGGACATACTTCTAAAACAAGACTCCCAAGCATATACATACTAGTGGACCTGAGTACTCAGCGTTCTCTTTTCCAACAGCTCATACCCAGACTTTTATGAATTTTTATAATTTTAAGAAGTATTAAAAAGTCAACATTTTTTTCAGAGAAAGAATATTTTTTTTCTTTTGTTATTTTTCATTTAGGGATTTATTTTATTTTATTTTATGAAAGGGAAATTTCTTCTCCCGAATGAATGCACTATTATGATCTGCAGAAAATAAGAGTGTTCTGATATTAATGCCATATCTTTAAAATCTACTAGCACATTGTAAAATAAATTTAAATCTTACTCAGTTTCTACAAACAAGTTTACAACATCCTTATATGATTCACTGAAAGATGACAATGGGGAAATATCCCCACTGAAAATACAAAACTAATTTTTAATTTCTGGAAAATGCTGAAAGTGTTTTGAGCTGTGCAGTAACCATCTTGTGAGGCATATCTCAACATCTCAGTGTATTAATGCTGAATGATGAAATCAAACATCTCCCATAGTTCTGAAACTTTGGATGTGCATTAGGGCAAAAACCAGGAAACGTTTAGTTACTTGATGTTCAAGATCAGAGGACAAATGATAGCGTACTTGGCTATTATGTGGCATGCAAGCTGGTCTTGGAACAAGACATTCTCATTTTCCATTAATTTGCACACAACAAAGTATTTTAAAAATAAACAGTAGGACTAGCTGCAAACCATGACACATTTTTTTAAAATGGAACTTTAACATGTTTTTTAATTTTCAGATATTCTTAATATTGTTTCCTTTATATCTTGCAAATAAACTGCTGTCTTTCCGATTATTTCCTTTCCAATGGCACAGAAATCAATTACTATAAAATATTTTGATATTGATTGAAGTATTTGCAATCAAGTAATGAATTATCTTCTCAGTGAAAAGAGGAGGCAGTACATTTTTTGGCAATATTTTAAGCCTGTCAAGATGTATCCTTTTAGGTGTGGGTGAATCTTGGGGAAAAAATATTTAATTTGCTCCAAAATCAACTGGTCTATGTGAGTGACTAAGGACAATACTACCAATCCATGCAGCAGTAGCAGGTCATGTAGTAATGTTTTAACATTTTTAGGGGGAAAAAGGCACAAACATTTCAAGGGATTTGTTCCTAGCCCAATAAACAAGAATAATTGTTATTATTTGCTCCAGGTGCATAAGCCAGAATCAGCAATAGGGAAAGTTCTTGTATCAGCAGACAGGCCTTAAGGCAATTATAACCATCTTTTCTAATCACTGCACAAACATTACTGCACTCTTTCTGGAAAATGTAAAGCCTTTTCTTTGAAGTGAGCATGCTTTGATTTGTTAGTGGAACGAAAGCATCACAGCCACATGGAGATCTGCCTTGGTCAACTAAAGATGTTAACAAAACTCAGACTCAGCTTTGGATAGTAACTGCTAAATTTGCTCTGAGCCTCTTGTGTACATGCAACTAAATGCTACGCACCCCCAAAGCCCATATTTAGTTCGCTATCATTAACAGATACAAAAAATATATTTAAACACATTAATCTGAATGTATTGAGTAATCACACCAATAATGCCTTTAGGAAGGCTGAAGCTCCTTATGCATACTGGAGATACTCTGAAAGCATATTGAATTTCAGTGGGAACTTCAGTCTTTTTGATAAAAAGATGGAAAAGAAACATGTTTTCTTCTTAAGCTGCTGAATAAACATACAAACTACTACTGCTTAGCACAGGCCTCGATTTCACCGAGGGTGGCTTTGACGAACTGTGTTCAGCAAGACACCCAACCCTGGTGGGTCACTCAGACCTCACCCACGAGGCAGACCTCCCCCAGTACTCGATCACTTGCTCCCAGGGCATTGCCTAATTTTCCATAGCCAAGCCTCTCACATTGATCCACCCTCTGAAACTCTCACCTACCTCTTCTCCTTGACTCATATAAAGCCTATTTCTCTTTCTGGTTTCACTCATTCCTCAGAAACTCACAAAACACTGGCAGTAGGGCATGGAGAAGGCCCTAAGGATAAGAGACCTCCTGTCTGCAAGCCTTGGAGGAGAGCTGATGGCACAACACAGCTCTTGAGCATGTAGTGACAGAGCAATTATTGAAGCTGTGTTTTTGTGTGTGGCAACCTTGCTTTCTCCTAATAGGAGTCCCACATTGACGCCAAAAAACCAATCCTCACAGCAGTCAGCATCAGCAAGCAGTTTTCAAGGACCAAGTAAATGTGGAATTCTTTCCTCTGTAAAAGTTAGGACAGGCTGCAATTAGACCTGGGCTAGAAACATTCTTCTTGTTCTAGGAAAGTTTTTGAGATTTTAAATGTTTTCTTTTTTTCACTGGCATGAAATCGTGATCTTTCAGAATAATTGGGAAGTGCAGCAAGGAGATTTTTGTCATCCCACAAACCCCTGTAATTTGATAATGAAGGCTTTCAAACGACATATGGGAAACCCAGCTTCAATCTCATAATCCATGAAAATCTGAGCCTCAATTTCCCTAATCAAAGATTATTTTAACCATAATGCTGGTGTTGGCTGAATCTTTTCCAAGATTTCTTCTGCATAAATGCTACTTTGTATAAATAATTTCATATTATTAGGGCCAGAAAAATAAAGAAAGAGTAACCAGTCACAGACGGCCGATTTTAATGTAGGGTTGATGAAGTCTGTACACACTGTGAAGACATGTAGTTAAGTATGTCTGTAAAATCAACGAGGAGTTAAGTATGTCTGTAAAATCAATGAGGAGCATGGGAACCGGAAAGCCAGTGTCCTGGGACCTAGATTTTCTTCCATAACCAACCTGAGCGCTCTACCTACTGTATTGCCCTACCAGCTATTTTTGTTTCTCTATTGATAAGTTTGCAATATGCTGTGCCAAGCTGTAACATGATCTAACTTGCAAGAGTCGTAAACCTAACGTGCAAATACCAGATTTTTGCCTGCTTAAAATTTCCCTGTAATTGAGACCTGGATACACTCCTTTTAACACTTCACCCAAACACTGTTTTAAAGAGTGAAATGTGGTCTATATATCTATTTCAATTATATCTACATTAACTTTCAAGAAAGTACTGCAAACCTAGAGATTTTTTTAGGGGGGGTTCATTCACCTTGGAGTCTTTCAGGTACATGCTCCGTCCCAGCAAGCTCCATGGCACAGATCCAGTTTCAGCTATGCAGTTTACGCAGCACCGAAGACTGACTCGCTGCCCTATGTTTTTTGTGACCTTAGGTAAAACACAGAGAAGCCATGAAGAAAGTTGCAGGGTCCAAAAGTGCTCTGTCCCACACACAAAAAAAAAAAAAAAAAAAGAGGCACGGACTGGTCATGGCCTCTCAAGGCTGGTGGCACGGCCATACGGCGGTGCTTGTGCAACGCTACACTGCCTTTTCAGACAAAGATGGTGGAGCCAGAACAAAGGGAAACATGCAGTCTCTACTACTTGCTGCCAACAAGCAGGTCAGCTGCAGCTACCACGGACCAGCCCGGCAGGAAAGAGCCGCTCTGGCTCGGGCCTTGTTGGCTCCTCCCGCCTTCCTCAAACGCCAGGCCAGGACGCGGCCGCCCGCACCGCCTGTCAGCGGCGCCCTGGCGCGGTTCGGGCCCCGGCCACCCACCCCCGTCCATGAAGGCTCCGCAGAAAGCTCAGAGCTCGGCGTGGGGCAGCACGGGGCGGCTCAGAGGGGCCGGCGGGGCAGCGGTAGCAGGAACTAGAGCGCCCCACCGCCATGCCGCGGCACGCCGCCGCGATCCCGCCACCCCGAGACAGGGCTTCGTCCGCCCGGGCCACCGCCCCGGCACCGCCTACAGCGCAGCGGGCGCTGGTACAAGAGGGGAGGGCGGGGGCTGAGTGGCCCGGGCGGGGTAGGCAGCCGTGCCGGGCGCGGCGCCATGGCGGAGGGGCGGAGCACGGCGCGGAGGGTGTTGGAGCTGCAAGAGCGGCTGGGCGGTGCGCAGGAGCCGGAGGAGGTACCGTGGCCGCGTAGGCTGTGGCGGAGGAAGGCGGAGGTTCCCCCGGGGCCATCAGGGGGCTGCTCCGCTCTCTTAGTGTACACTGTGTATATTTAGGTGTATGTGCGTAACGCAGGAGCGGTGCGAGTGGCTTTGGGTGCGGCGGCGCCGCTTGGCGGGCGAAGCCCCGCAGTGGCGCCGGCCGAGCCCGCCGGCCCTCGCCGCGCTGAGGCGATCCGGGCCCGCGCTGCCGCCTCCCGTCGTGCCCCTTCGGCGCTGGCTGCCGGGTCCTGCCGAGCAGGGAGAGGGGCGTTTGGGCTGAGCGCAGCCGGCCGGGCCGCCGGGGGGGAACCCGTGTGCGAGACGGTTTGTTTCCCTCCCTTGTCGTGAGCGGGAGGAGCTGAAGGAAGGCTGGGTAGCGTGCGTCACGCGTGGTTATTCCCCGGGTGGGTAAGGGCGACAGCTTTCTGTGGGTGACCAAGGGATCCTGTGTGTAGTGGAGTGAGGAGGAGGACAACCAGAGCTGCGCGTTGGGTCGTTATATTTAACAGGTAGTGCTGGTTGTGTGAGGTCTTGTCAGCCTGGCCAGAAGGTCAAAGCACTGCAGATGAGGTCGTGATCCCTATGTTCATAAGAGCTTTCCTTGGTGAAACAGGTGTTTTTGCTTTGTTTTAACTGCGTGCAGGGAGCGGAGTGGGAGCTGTCACGCTGCGTGGTTGTTATTCCTGGTGCAAGAAGAACAAAGCTGCTCTTATCTCTGAAATAAATTAAACAACCTGTAGGGTAGCAGGACTGCTCAGGAGCTGCAAGGACTAGATAAGGAACACTGAAAGCAAGCAAACATCAGTGGGGAGATGGATCAGAGCAGCCTACAGAAGCTGTGCTTGACACCCTTGAGGTACTGAGAGGCAAACAGGGAGATAAGCACAGGCTCAGGGGCGGAGGTGGAAGACCCTCTTCGCTCTCCCAGTAGCAGCCTGGACACTGAAGGAAATGGAAGCAAAGCAGTATGTGCCAAATTTGGCTTACTGTTTTACGAAGTGATAAATCGCGTTTGACTGAAGAAAGTGTATTCAGGAGGGTGGGGTGTTTTTTTTTTTGAAGGTCGATTTCAGTTCGGAAGTACAAACACATTTGTCATGATAAATTTCTAAGATACTAAAATTTGATACAAGTTTGTGGAAGTGTTTGGAGGCGGGGGCAGCAGTAAGATTTAATCTGCATTGTATTTACTAGTCAATGAACTTGAAAAGCTTAGTTATTAATCATATTTGCTGTGTGTTTTCAAAGTGTGTGTATGCATATATAGGAAATGCTGATTTTCTTAGCCAATAATGGTTTATCTTCCTGAATGCCAGTGCTGTAGGCTATATCTACCCAAAATGCAAAAATCTGTTCTTGTACTTTTCAGATGTTTTAACTTGCAGTTCAATGAACCTAAAATTTTTTTCCTGTGCTACAGAAGTAATCAGATATTACAGTCTTTGAATTTTTTAATACTTAGGGTTGGTGTTGATATGCTGTTCCGAACAAGGGAAGGGAAAAGAAAGAAACAGTTCTAGAGGTAATTAATTTTTAAATGATCTCTAAACAATACATTTCAAAACACATTCAAGTCAAGTGAAAAATGTGAATAGCCTTGGCAGATTTGGTTCCATTAAGGGAGAAGATGCACAGTTTTTATGTGGCATGACCGCAAGCAGGTGCTGCATAAAATGAGACTAATGGTGGTGCTACAACACTTCTGCTGTTCCTGGTAAAACTGTGTCTAGTGAAATAGAAATATTTATGGATAACAGGGGCTAAGGACTGGTAGAAGTGAGAAACTGATAGCTGTACATTGGCAGTCATGAAATGCACTGCTGATGAAAAGTAAATCGAGTAATAGAAAATGTGTGGTTGTCATGTTTAAAGGCCAAGAAGGAAGTTTTAGGTATGTGGGGAAAGAATAATAAATCAGTATTATAGATGTGTATGTAGGTAAGTGTTGGTCTTGTCAAGTATTTCTGTTCCATACTTGAGAAAAATATTTATCTTGGCACTTTTTAAGAATTGCTAAATACTTTCTGATCTTACAGTAACCAGGGAGGATGCAGAACACTGATTGTTCATGTCAAAAGCTTAATGTACAAGGTTTGATAGCTGCCCCAGTAAGTTTTCAGAGAATTGACTAAAGAATAAACAGAAGTAATGATTTAGGTATTAAATGATGCTCAAGGGTATTAAGGAAGTTCAGCAGGACAGGAAAAAAATACTGTGATATTGTTCATACAGGTAAATGAAATGGTCTTCATTGACATTGATCATGAAGGAATGTGGTGAGTAGCTGCATGATGTTGCATATGAGATGTAATTGGTGTAGAATTAAAGGATGATGCTGTGATCCATGCCGCTCCATCAGACTCTATGTAGATATGTACTGCCAAACTTACCTCAAATTATATTCAGCTGATACTGTCATAAATATATGCAAGTCTCTTAAGGCATTTGGCTTGCTTCTGTATGATGCTGATTACAGTAGCAATATTATGGACCTGATGCAATACATAAAGTGGATTTCAGTTGCACTCACCAAAAATAAGTGCCAGACCTCATCAGAAAAAAATGTTCATTTGTGGTTTTGGTTGTTGGTTTGTGGTGTTTTTTTTCAGGATGGGGGGCGATTACGCATCTGTTCTTGGCATGATGCTACTGAAATCTTTCTTAATTTAGAAGACAGCAAGCGTTGTAGGGAAATGCTTCAAATAATGAAGTAGTTTGATTCAAATGAAGAGAGACTCTTCTAGAAACCAACTTTGATAATGTGCTAGGCAACATTCATTTGAGCAACACGCATTTTAACATGGCTCAGTGGAAAGTCACAGCTAGGAGCTATGAATATAGGTCACTCAGGATAGGAGACTCTATTTTAGAAACCATTGACTCAGAAAATGATTTGGAGCTATGATGTATTACCAGTTGAGCATGAAATTGCAGTACAATGCAGTGGCTTATGGAATAAATGCTATCTTTGGGTAGATTAGCAGGGTTATGTCATTATCGCTATATAGTATTAGAGGGACAATTGCAGGAATACTATGTCCTGTTCTGGGAACTGTTTTTAAAAACAACACTGCCAAGCTGGAAAGGTAAGACAGCCAGAGAAGGGCTATAGCTCTGGCTAGCGTAACTTTCTGAAACTAAAGAACCAAGGTAAAGTGTCTGATTAGTGTTTACATTTCTGTGTTGTATAAGATGTTTGCAAGATGACTCTTTTAATTAGCAGAAAGATATTATTGGATTCAGTAGTAGAAAAACAAGAGTAGACACATCTTTTAGACAAACAATTGGGGTTTTGGTTGGTGTGTTGTTTTTGTTTTTGTTTTTTTTTTTTACTGAGGGCATAGGAATAATTTGCTTGGGAACATGTTGGGTTTTTCTAATGTGTTGTCTTCAAAATCTTGGTGCCCTTTCAAATGAGGTGTCTAGCTCAGGCAGAAGTTAGGGACTTGGCAAAATTTTATGGCTGCGTTATAGAAGAGAATGAGTTTAATAATAGGAATCCCTTTGAGAGAGAGATGAAACTAGTGAGTGAGGAGGGAAGGAGAGATAGCAGGAAAGAGTTACTGTGGTGAAATGTTGAGTGAGTCCCTTAGCCACAGATTGCTTGGGGACCTGTTAATGGGTCCTGTCCTTCCTGAGAGTCCAGGCTCACCTAGAAAAAAAAAAAATGAGGAGACTGTACAACACTTGTATGAGGGATGATGGAGCAACAGTGGTGCAGTGGGAAGAGACCAACCTCGGTGCACCTGGGATCTGTTGTTATCATCACTTTACTTTCAGTTTTGACTCTGAAAAATTTTGTTTACTCATGTGCTTCTTACCCATTGCTCATGGTCATTGCCCTCCGCTTTCCAAATGCCCCCCTACTTTCCCTTCTCCCCTTCATCTTAGCTCGCTCTGGCTCCTATTGTCACCTTAGCTTTTGTCTCACACCAGTATGTGTGTGACAGCTCCCAGTTTGTCCATAAGGCTATACTTCTGTTATCTGTTAATGTTGCATGAAGATTTGTGTTTTGGACTTTCTTGGAATGTCATTTATTGGAAAAAACAACAATCTTGAAGGCTTTGGATCATTCTTTAGAAATCAGTATTTAGGAATTACATAGAATATAGTGATAACTTTAATGTTCTTCATGATTTTTCTATAAAGTTTACCATCTCTTTTAATGTCAATAGAGTTTTTCCATTAAGTTATAGCTGATAGTGGCATGCAAGGTAAAATAGTCTGAAAACCAGTAGAGGGTTACATATGTATATGGGGGGGGGGGGGAGGGGAGGGAATTACTGGGTACAGTCCAGTGAGATAAGAGCCAGGTGGTCAACAAGTGCTATGGTAAAAGATATGGTTAGAGCAAGGCACCTCAACAGTCAATCTTAATTTTTGAAGGCCTACTCAGAACAGGCTTCAGATATGACTTGACTTTTTGCCTATTTTATGCAGTACTTGTAATGGTGCACTAGATAAATATTATGACACCAAAGATCGTGTTTCTGATAAGCTTTAGTTTCAGTGACAGGTTTTACTGTGTCTTAGACTTCACAATATACCTTTCTGTGGTCTTCACCAAAGCCTGATAGATACTGGAGCATGGTATTTGTGCTTTAAAAAGCAAACAGCCCTTCCTAGACTTTGATAGAGAGATAGAACTCTCTCACAAATAGGATAAATACAAATTTTCTCGGCTGTTATTGATGATTGCCACAAATTCAATTTGCTTGTTTCCTGATTGTGTCTGTGAGTAAGTTTGGTTCTAAATGCCGAGGACTCAGAGGTGAGTGGTTCCGACCGGCAGGCTGGATGCTGCCGTTTACGTGCCCAGTTACAGCACAAGGCAGATGGAGCTCCCTCTCCTTTGGTAGTCTTGTACGTGCATAACTGCTGATCTCGCTGCAGCCTGAGCAGTTCCCTGCTTTCAGGAGATCAGGTTCACTTCTTCTAAAAGGCTTGTCAGAGTGTTTGATCAATGCTTTCCAGTTTCTCTTTAATGAAAGCCTGTTGTTTGCCTTAGTTTGCCAAATGTGATATATGTTTCAAGAAAGCGAAATGAACAATGTGGTCTTTGGTTTAGGAAACTTTGAAAGTTTTGTCTTTCATTAAAATGTGTTGACTGCTTTTGGACATGCTTGTCATCTAGGTACACTCTTGTAATTTAGCCTGTTGGTTTGAAGTTGTGTGAATAGTAATTGCCTGCTTCCTGAATCTATTCTTCTGAAGTGAACTCTGCTTTATGAATTAATTTAGTCCACAACCCATCAAGAGGAAGCGCTCAAACCCCCATTCTCTTTGTAGCTTGATGAAAATACCTGTTAGTATTCTTCTGCATATAGGTTTGTCTCTAGCATATGGGATTTATTCCCAGTGGTTTGTACTGCTTGAGTATCTAGTCATCCTATACAGCACAATATAACCTGTCAGCAATGGGTTATTTCCCTTTTCATTGCAAAATGAATTAAATGAATGGGGATATCTTTTTTAATTAAATAAAGAAATTAACTAACCTGACACTGATAACGTAGTTTTTAATGCTTGTGATTAATGTTTGAGCAATTAGGATTTTTTTTTTCTACTTAAACATCTTTGCAACACATTTTTTCTCTGATGGGATTATCTAGAAAAAGTCTTCAACTTACAAAATAATGTAGCCTATACCTTTGAAGCATCTGAATGAAGTTCCTTCCTTTCAGAGGAAGAGTAGTTCTCTTGAGATGCAAAGTTAACATTTAACTTCATTGCATATATTCTTAATACAACTTGCTGGCTCAAGGAGTGTCTTACTCTTAAATAGGAGATAAGCAGAACTTCACATGACTTTCATACTGGTTCCAAAATTTTGGTCAGGAAGCTTTTTTTGTAGGTATCCTGCTATTTTGTAATTAACTGAATGTTTTGGGAGAGAGTTGACTTGTTACCTGTGGTCCTAGGTGTGCGTAGCTTTTCTCATGTTTTCCCAGGCTGCGAAGCATTTCTCCTGTAATTCTCTAGGTCTCAAACAGTGTTGCAGAGTGGATGATTTACAGGAGGAACTGCGTGCCAGGCAGGTAGGTAGAGCCCACTGTACACAATGACATTCAGTGTCAAGGGTGGGATTCTACACAGTAGAGAAAAGTATCCTCCCAGTGCAATTTGTAAATTATTTTTTGAAGTTTGCTACTCACTTATTTTAGTACCTCTTCTATCTCCTTCAACACCATTTTGGAGGCGATTTCTAATATGCTAAATGACAGTTCATCAGTTATTTAAGTTAGCATGACTGTTATTGTAGTTAAAAAGTTTCTAGGTAGTCTGTTTCGTGTTCCTGTAGGTTCCTGCCATTTGGAAGTGGCAATCATCTGAAAAACTTGACTGGTATTCCAGGCTTTGTGAAAGCCCTATGAAATTCTGTTACTTCAGTTGCACATTAATTCTGTCTGCTACGTAACATAGCTTCGTGGAAGTCTGTGAAAGATTAGGCAGATCACTTGTGTGTGGTCAGCTGCAAGACTCGGAGATGCTCTATACGCGTTGCCAAATGAATTTATATTTTGCTTATAAATGTGACTTTTGTATTATTAAAACACTTCTCATAAGAAGATAAGCATTTTGTATTTGAAAAAGTCTTTCCTGCTTTGAAGGAAATGTTGAGGTTTTGTAACAGGTGTACACTTCGTCAGTGTGAAACAAAACAGCTGTTCTGGATTGAGTTCATTTTGTTAATATACAAATTCCAGTTATGTTTTCAAAACCTTATTTTTTTGCAAACTGGCCTCCCACCAGCTCTGTTGTCCTTTCTTGGCCTGGGCTGATGAAGGAGTGGTGATGCTGACTGGGAGACCTGCTGGGAGGCTTGCTGATTTTTGCATGGTGATTCTGCATAATACGTCTTTTCTGTTGGTTCTGTGACAAATGAGGGTCGCTGCTACACAAGGAATGTGAGCATATATATAGCCTGTTCTACTGTATCGTTGATCTTTAATGTAACCTCTGTAATGGTGAATTCATATCTACTGGATTTTCTGGTGTCACTTGAAATTGGAGGATTGGCAGAACTGTGGTGGTTTACAGCGCAGACTGATGTGCAGTGAAGGAGTGTGTACAGTTTCCTGGAGTTAGTGAATATTTCTTTTAACATTATTGAGTAATTTTGGGTTAAACATGTGAATGAGGATGAGAAAAACAGAATAGAACTTGGTAATACCTATTTAAAAAAAAAGTAAATCTGTTGTTTCCTTCTAGATTATAAAAACACTAAAAGTACTACAGGAGTTGGATATGTCGCTGGATATTCTAGTGGTAAGTGACAAATAATACATTAAACTCTTCCATAGTGAATTACTGTGGAAATATCGGGGATCTGCAGTCGCAGAAGTAGTGAATGTTGTTGCATTTTGTAATTTTGACTCTTAATTGTGATTTATTTAGAGCTCTGTGCAAGGAACCATGAAGCCTTTCCCAAAAGCCAGCTGGAAGCTGGGCATACAACTTGATAAATGCAGTATTATGCTAACAGTGATAGTACTAAGCAGGAATCTGAGCGTATAGAGAACACTTGGCTACTCAGGGTTGGTTTCTTCTTGCTGTAAAACTGCTTTCAAGTCAATGCTTAAGACAAAGCAAATACGGGTGAAACATTCTTTAGCTCAGTTGGCTAAATCCTCTGTCTTTTATTAGCAGCTTAAGGTTAGTTTCTTGTATTTAAAGAGCAGGCATCTCAAGCTATAGATTAAGGATAATTGTGATTTCTATTTTTATCCAAGCTGCATCCTGTCAGATTTTATATTAGAAATTCTCGTGCTGTTTCGTGAAGCTTCTAGTTATGAGCAATGTGTCTGTATTTTGGGAAGAAGAAAAATGTGGTGTTTGTGAGAGCGTTCTTTGCAAAGTAAGAGAAAGATATGGTAATTAAGATATTTGGCCTATTCAGGCAAAAAGGCATCTGCCTGCCTAAACACAGGTAGACTTCTACTGGAATAAAGCAATACTTATGCATTTTTATTGGAAAACAAAATAATCTCTTATTGCAATTAGTTCTTTGAAATGAAAAAGTGCTTCTGCAGACAGTTAATGTTCCCAGCAGACTTGCATGTTTTATAACGTGACAGACTTGATGGAAGCTGTCAAGTGAAATAGAGGAAAGATGCCTTACAACTGAGGACTCCCATGTATTTTTAATGCATTTGGAGAACATAAATAGCTTCAGGAAATAATCCCACCAAATTTCTTGCATTGGTTTGCAATACACTGACCTACCAAACCACTATTGTTAAAATTATATAGAAGCTAAATCTCCTTAAAGTGAAATTAAGGAAGCCCTTTCTAAGGTGTGAGCCAGTGATGTGGCAGTAGCACATGTATAACTCTTGCTCAGACTTCACAGAACTATAATTTCAGTAGTTAGCAAGAGCAGTAAAAGGTTGCTGCTAAGCTAGTGAATTCCGGTTTGGTATGCATCTTAAAAGTGGAGGTTTGTGAATCAGAGATAATTACTGATAATACAGGATAAAAAAAAAAAAAATCACATACAATACTGACATACACTCAAAGTCTGCAACATAGTTGTGCTTAAGCAACATAAAACTCTCTAGAGTAAGATTTGAAGGTATGGTTTTAATGTGAAAGTAATCATACTGGGTAAAACCAGAAAATGACAGATTTTAAATGTCAAGATGGTTTTGGTGTTTTTTTTTTTCTCCTTATGTCTGAAACCGAGACTGAGTTTAGTCATATGAACTCTGCTCCTGTGACCCTGCTACCCCACACTAAGCTTGGTTGAAATGATTTTGATTACAATACATCCATCGTATGTGCTCTCTAACATGGTAAAATGTACTTGCATAAGCCTATAGGGAATTTGAATTGATTAGTCTAATTCACTGGGTTAGTATGCATTTTGTGAGCGTAAGCATCCAAGGCAAGCGAAATTCCTGAAATACATGCATTTAATGGAGGAAGATGACTTCTCTTAGTTTTATTAATTAAGACTGCATTTTATTCCCGTATCTGGTTATAAATATTTACATTTTAGTTCTATTTGCAGTATAAAGAGTGCCTCTAGTATTTCTTCAGCTGCCCAAAGACTTCTCTGACTACTAGGCTTATACTGTTTGTAGCAGTTTTAGAGAAGGTTTTATTTGGGATGGTAGTTGTGATTGATTCTGCCTACCTTTCTTGCACTGTCTTCAACAGGAAACTGGCATAGGCAAAACAGTTAACAGTTTAAGGAAACATGCCACTGCTGGGAACGTAGCTAAAACCCTGGTAAAACAATGGAAAAAACTTATTCCACCAGAAAATAAAAGGTAGGTGTGAACTAATTTTTTTTATAAAAGTTAATTATATTATGGTGTAACTTTATAAAATAGAGCTTGAAAAGCTAAGGAAAGTGTTTGGAATGACAAATATGCATTAGGACAAATGCATAAATTGAGTGGAAGAAATGAGCCTGTCTTTTATAAAATATCAGAAAACAAATCAGAGCAACAAGTATTTGTCAATTAGCCAGCCAGCACTCAAAGACTTTAACTGTCTTTTTTTTGACTGGCACAAGTTCTCAGCTCCCAGCTGATGCAAGTGGGACTAAGCCCATGGTGGGTGGTGCTCTGCATTTCTTCAGGGAAGTGGGAAGCTTGCTCTTTCTTCCCAGAGTGGTGGATAAATGAGGCAGCTCTCCAGTGACTTGGTTGTATAGAGGGCTTTCCTATAATGTTCTTGTGGACTGAGAGGGTCTTCCAATATTGGAGTAGTCGCACTGAAAAGATGCTGTTTCTTCTCAGAATGAAGCAGCCACCACTGCCGTGGCCAAGCTGACTGTGCTTTAGATGTTTTGCTGGCCTCTGATGATTTGAGGCAGTTGAGCTGAGAAAGCCGAAGGTTTAAATTGATTAAATAGTGCATTTTAAATCTGAAGTTGTTCAAACAATGGGAGAGTGAAATACCAGAACCTGTGATAAGCAAAGCATAAAGGCTGATCTGTTGTAATCTGTGTCACCTACAGAGCATGTTGTAAATTCTGTCTCCTAGTTATTTCAAGTACCATCTCTGTCACAAAGCATGCAGAGAAACTTGTGTGAAAAGTGGTATCCAACATGTTATAATCAAATAGTAGTCAGACATGTTTTCCTACTGATGATTATGTCCCTACTCCCCCTTGTCCTGCTGTCAGTTCTTTTTGCAGTATTTAGCAATGCGGGACCCAAGAACTGCTTCTTTGGGATTCTGTACAGATGATGGAAGAAAAAGAGCACAGCAGAGCACAGTTCTGTCTTCTAAAATTATGACAAATAGTGTGACTTAATGTTTTTAGTTTTACTAATGTAGGTAAAAAGATTGATTGAGAACTTGGCATCAGATGTAGCATAGGATTTAATTTTTTTTTTTCCAGTGGTCACAGAGGAAGAAAACAAAATACTGAAAAAGAAAAAGATAAGACAAAATCTCCCGTTTCCAAGGAGATTAAGCCTTCAGAGAAGCCCAAAGAATCTGTACTGGCCTCCGGAAGCTCCAATAGCACTCCCATTTCTAAAAAGTTGAATAAGGAGCCTACTTGTAATGAAAAGACCCACCAAAGTAGAGATTCTGAGTCTCAAAAAGAATGTCATAATAAAGAGCATAGCAGCAGTGGTTCCAAGGATGCTCCCCAGGGTACCAGTCCTCAAGCTAAAGAAAGTGACTTCAAAGAGAGAACCTCCACAGACAGCAAGAAGGTTTCAGAAAAACAATGTTCCTCTGTAGCCAATAGAGACTCATCACCCCTGAAGAAAAAGCCTAGTAAGGATGCTTCCAAACAGAGAAATCCTAAACATGTGAAGAAACCGAAACAAAAACTTGTCATAAAAAGCAAAGCTGAATTACCTAGTGATGAGGAATTTGAGCCCCCTACTATGTCTTTTGAATCTTACCTTAATTATGATCAGGTTACCAAAAAAAGAAAGAGGAAGGCTTGTCCTACTTCAAAACTTTCTCATGCAAAAGAGGGAGAGGAAGATGTAAAAAAATGTGAGGATGATCAATCAGAAACTTGCAATAAAAAGGTAAACCACTGCATGGTTGAGATAATAGTAAGTAAACTGCAGATGAATGAGTTCTTTGGTCTCTTATTTACAGTGAAATTCAGCTGTATTTATTTTGAGCAACAATATGGCTCTGGCGTATCAACTGCATTGCAGTCGCTAATAAGTGCAGTAATTGTGGTGAACAAAAGATCATTTATTGCATACGAGCGGTTTACAATCAACTTGTCTTGTATTTTTAGGATGATTTCTAATATGGCAATAGTCTTTGATCCATATCAGCTAATCTGCTTTTTACCTGCAAACTAAAGGTCTTTACCTTTGGAAAAGTGTCCCCTTCTTCTGTTCTTGACCAGCCTGGTTTGTGACTTTAGCAGCTGTTTGTGTATAGCACAGCTGTTTTGTCAGATGCTGTGGTTCTTTAAGAGTCAATGTTAAGGTCTTCAGTGGAACTGAACTTTCTTCTGTTAATGCATTAAAGTAAACCACAGTATTGCATATAAAAATAGCTTATACGTGTTCATAATGTGAACTGTCCTAGTCCCCTGAAGTGGAAGAAGCTTAAGGAGCTCCTCTGAGCCAAGGTAGATCTAAACATGTGTATTAATTAGACCTTCTAAATGAAGCCCCCTTGTGCACTGGGAATTAGAGGTCTCTTCAGTCTTTTATCTTTACTGTGATGTGGAAGCTCCAGGCTTTGTTTATTTTTGAAGATCTGCAATCTGTATGTGGTATCTTCTGTCCCAAATGGAGAGATATTAATGTAGAGACTTGTGTATGATACTCTAGCATAAATTGTTTCAGGAAAGATCTTGTATGTTCAAGCAGTAGGGAAAAGTTTTTGAAGATACTGAAGTGAAGTCCAGGGAGATGCAAGTTTTGGGTTGTAAGTGCCTGGCTTACAACTGGAGGCAGGACAGCTAAGACCCAATTTAGATGTTGCATGTGATGCTGAGTGTTTGTAGGTACCTGTACTTACCAGACTGCCGCATCTTTAAATCACTTTTTAAGGAGTTATCTGTGAAAATTTTAGGCTAAACGGCTTATCCAGCACAATATAGGAGACTTGATAGGACCAGATGTAAAGTTGTTCCTTATCTTTCAGGATGGCATTTAGTTTACTTTTAAACATTTAATTGTGGTTTTGTCATCTTGCAGTTCTGTCTCCTTCGTGCATGCCTCTAACATCAGTAGTGGTTTATCTGAAAGCCTGTTAGCTGAATGCACCTGCTCTGTTCTTTCATCTCTTTTTATGCACTGGTTCAGATATCCCACTAAGTTCCTTTTGCAATATATGTAGTCATGGTAAGTAGAGTATGCTGAAAAGTAATCCAGTAAGTAAATCTAGTGCGGAATAACAATAATTCTAGTTATCGTAGTTAACTTTGGTGTTTGCTTAAGAGGGCTTTTTTAGCTTGTTTTAAAGCCTTGATAAACCCAAATTTGTGATGTTGAAGCAATGTTTCCTTGACTGTGCACAGGCCAAGGTGACATCCCTCCAAGATCTTCTTAATACTCCACTGCCTAAGTTTCTGACAGGCTTATCAATATCATCTCCCACATATGCTGCAGACTTTAAAGGTAAGTAATATGCAAGGCTGACGAATGTGAAACATTTGTAAATGCAGTAAAACTGCAGGTTTTTACAACTCTATGTAGAGACATCTTCATCTCCTTTCGTAATATACTACGTTAGCTCATCTGTCTGTGGCAAAGAAACACCTCATCTTCTTGTCTGTAGAAATCATGTTGAAGCTGAAGGGAGTTACAAAGGCTTCCCTCTTACAGCTTGCTGAATAGAGAAGTACTGTGGAAGGTTACTACAGATGTAGAGAATGCATAGATCAGGTGGTAGTTCTACAGACTCTATTTATCTTTATTCCTGTCGACACCTTATAGCAGGCAAACCCTTAGTAGAAATTACATTGGATAAAACAAATATAGGAAGCACTAGATGTAGCTTCAGCATAGAAACTTGCTGACATCTTTATAAGGTAGGTGACACGACGTGCCAGTGACTTCCCCTAGCAGCTCTTGTGATGTTTCAGTGGCTTCATATCACTGGTCTTGAAACATCACTGCTATTGCAGCTTCTGGCTTCTCTAGGGTAACTCAGGAAGATCAACAATGTGCTGTAGACTGGTAACAGAGTAATCCAGGTGTGAATACAGCTCATGTAGACCTGAGCTAAATAATGTAAGGCTGATTCGAGTTGGTGCAGCTCGCTTGCAACATGCATGCTGTCTCTTGGTGTTAGATGATGATAGATGGACTTCTGTAATGTATAGTACATGTAAAGGCCCCAAACTATAATGCAATAACTTTGTATTTCAAGAAAAACAAATATACATGTGTCCTACCAGCTGTGTTTCTCTCAAAGCTGGATGTTTAAAGCATTGTAAAATGTCAGGAGATAAAGGAAATGCTGCCTAATGTTTTGTTTGCAGTTTCCCTAGCACCTGTTGTAGAAGCACCCCAGCAAGTCAGTGAGACAGTTCAATTCACAGGACGGAGACTGAACTCAAAAATGCAAGTTTATTCCGGCTCTAAAACAGTCTGTCTTTCAAAGATGCTTACGCTGTATGAACAGTGCATCCGTGTGCTTCAAAATAATATTGATTGTGAGTACTTTAAGGGTTTTATAGCAGGCTGTGCCTGAGAGTGTATTAATTTTTTTTTTTTCTCCACGTAAACAGCTGGCCTACTAAAAGATGTTGCCCCTCCCTAGAAATGACAACTCCGAGCAGGTTGAAAGGCAGTTAAAATAATGGATTTATGGCTATGCTAAAATGTAGTTTTGTTTTGAAAGCTTACCTTTTTTAAAGTTCCAATTTTAGTTAAAACATAATGTACTATATAAATTATAAGCCAAAAAGCCTGCTGATTTCTCCCCTTCCTCCCCCCCGGCCCCCAAGGTGTTTGTTTATAAAAATGAGAATGAGTGGTCAAGAAATTGTTTATTCCCTTGTATGGGCAGAGAGGAGAGTGATGCGCATTGGTAAAGATGGGGCAATAGCTACTCAAAGATGCTTTCTGTATTTGAGAATAGAACTGCCAGTCAGTATGGAACTGCTGATTTATAAGTATTTTCATAGTCTGACTTTAAAACATGCTCTGTTGGTGCTTGCCAAAATTAACTTGTATTTTTGTTTTTAAACTGGTGAGTGGTGTTGCTCACTGAGTAAAGTAAATGAGATAATGAAAGTACTGTCCTTTTTTGTAGCACTACATGAAGTAGGAGGTGTGCCCTTTGAAATTCTTGAGCCTGTGCTAACACATTGCACGCCAGAGCAATTGTTTCGAATAGAGGAATGTAATCCGGTAAATTCTGCCTTGTTAAATTCTGGGAACCACAGAGGACAAGGCATCTGTTTCTGCTTTCCTTGCACCCTTTTGGAAAAAGATTCTCCATGGGCTACACTGACTTTGTCTTGCATACTTATTTCTTTGAATTTGGCTGTCATTATCAAGCCTTCCTTTCTAAAGTGTCAGGATTTAAAGCAGTTGGGAGAATTATTACTGATGGCTAAGTGAAAGCCAGTGTGGTAGAAAAGTATTTCTCTTTCTAAAAAATAAGAGGGGAAAAAACCCCACGATAGTGTTTACCACTGAAATAGCTGGGAAAGTCATAATAGAACCCACAGTTTTCAAGGTACAAACTGTTAAGGCTGCAAAGCAAGCCGATTGGAAAGTATCTGGGGTGAGATTTAATGTGAGTGGTAGATTTCCTATTACACTGTTAAGACTTTAGCTCCACGATGCATTTGGACATCGAGATTCTGAGTGTGTAGCACTTCATAGTGCAAGTTGGCTACTTCTATGCATGCCTAAAGTTGAGAGCTGGTGTGGCCTGAGCCTGTGTTGGAAACACAAGTCTAGCCTGTAAGCATGGCTCGATAACTCAAATATAGAGCTCTGCTAGTTGAAGCTATGTGACTTCTAGGCTGAAGTCAGCATTTCTGCATGGTATTGCCATGCTACATGTTGGGATTACCTCTGAGAGCACGTGTGGTGAGATTTCTTCTGTACCTTTCCCCACTGGGGGACTGGGCTTTGTCTACAGGCTCAGCTAACAGGTACTTTTGAAAATGCTATTTTTAAATCTTTAAGTTATCTTGTGTTGAAACTAGACGTTTACAGAAGAGACTGACCACTTGTGGAAGAAACACTGTCAGAGAGATTTTAAAAATGAGAGCCTTCTGGAATATGAGTCTTGGCGTGAAATGTACTTGAGACTGTTCAATCAGAGAGAAGAAAAACTGAAGATGCTTACAAAAAATATTCTTTCAGCACAGTCTGAGAAACCAAAAGGTAAAATCTATGGTTAGCTTTTCCAGTTAAAAACCTCAGTGTCCTGCTGTTCTTGACAGTTACTTACCGTGTAGGGTTTAGTGATTTATTTGCACTGAGCACTAATGGTGTATCTCTCGGAGAAGACGGCAAGAA
Organism: Tauraco erythrolophus; assembly: GCF_009769465.1. Classification (NCBI taxonomy): domain Eukaryota; kingdom Metazoa; phylum Chordata; class Aves; order Musophagiformes; family Musophagidae; genus Tauraco; species Tauraco erythrolophus. The sequence goes on along the minus strand of NC_141466.1, from coordinate 45,761,014 downwards.
AGTACTCTATTCCTTTTAAGGTAAGTTGCTCAAAAAATAAATACATGTATTAATACAATACATTAATGCATAATACTTGCAGCATACTGTAGACAAATCTTACCTTACTGGTTAGGCTGAGGATTCTAAGCAACAATGCAAACAGTACAAACATAATTATAAATAGCAAAGTTAATATGAAGAAATGCTGTATGTAGTCTGTATATGATTTGCCATGGTTCAGCTGTTACTTTCGTACCAGAATCTGCTTTTCTGATTTTCTTTTTTTTTTCCCCCGATTTAAACCTAGAAATTGCTACACAACCATTATCAATTGAGTTTTGAACATATAGAGGAAACAAAATCATATCCTCTGCTTCTTCCTCCTGTATTAGGCCGGCAAGTGAAAATGGCTTACATGACCAGTGCAGCAAAACCACCCAGGAACATTCGCCGACAGCAAGAAATTCACGGGACAGCAGGACCTATCACCCAGCATCATCTGATAGAGAAGTGCAAGTAAATGTTCTGTACTACGCTTTTAATTGGAGTTTAGATGTCTCTGTTGGTACAAAAACTCAGTGGCAAAATATTTTTGAAGTTATATGTAGCTTTCTATTTACTTTTTTTAAGCAGCTAGTGACTAGAAACTAACTTGCCTTTTAAGTCTTGCGTGCTCCTCTGCTGCGTATGTATTGTCATCGCACATTTCTCCAAAGTGCCAGTGATGAATTCACCTTCCCAGCCAGAAAGTGAGTGGATGCTGTTGTTTTTCTTCAGATTATGCTAATGCCACTTGACATCCTGGGGAGATTCCAGTGTTCATGTCTTGTGTTTATAAACCTGCCTAGCAGCCTCACATGTTCTCCTGCTTCCATAAAGTCTCAGTCAGCTGTCTGGAGTGATCAGCTGACTGAGTGAATCTTGGCAACTTTTAACACTCTTGATGGTGGGTTTCTGCTTCAGCAGCTTAAAGGAGTGTCTGGAATGGTCAGTCTGTAGTGGTAGCAAGCACTAATCACTGGAGCAACAGAAAACTGGGATTCCACAAATGTTTCCTTTGTACAGCACAAAGGCAAATTTTCTTTGTGGCATCTTAATTCACAGTAGTTCAATCACCATGAGAACCAAAGCTGAGATGTGACATTTGTCCTGCTGTTCCTGCCAGGCTCATGAACTCTCTTGCATCCAAGAGGGTGGCTGCAACAGGCTTATAAACCAGCTGTAGCAGCAGCTTCTACCTCTTCTTTCCTTTGCAACTGTGTGGAGACAGACTGCTGTTTTTTGCTGTTTGAATGTCTGTTCTTGTCTGACAGAAAAATCAGCAGTTTGATTCAGAAGCACCCCATGGGTTGATGAGTCCATGTGCCAGCAGTTGGACTGTAAAACCTATGGAGAGTATTCATACTGCCTGAACATGAGTATCTTAAGCTGTGGTCACTTGCTTTGCTGTGGCTGCTGGTGAGTGTGGTGCCCTCCCTTGTCACCATTGCCTGTGGTTGTTCCCATGTTGGCATAACTGCTCTCAGTTAGCGCTCTCAAAATTATCCCGTTGAGGGAGTGGCAGGTGGAACATCTTTCATTAATCTGAATTAGGGAACAGTTGTGCAGGTTGATAAGTATGTGAGTGGATAGTGACAGATAGCTGGAAACAGGAAGGAAAAAACTTAAGCTCTTGCAAATGTGATGCAAGACTGACTTAGTATAGCTGAACACGTCAGGAGAGTCATTTTAAGTTGTTTCTGTTATGATGCTGCAGCACCTGCAGTTGTGCCAAGTAACTGTTCCATCTTAGGCCTGTGACCTAGATAACTGAACTGACCTGAGTTTATTGTGGAGGGAAGGGAAAATCTAACAAAACCATGGGAAAATGTGTTTTCTGTGAGTTTCAGCAGCTTGACTTAGTTGAGCAGCCTTGTCTTACTGCTCGAGATGATGGTGCTAAGGGGCAGGAATGACAGCCCGAATGTAGGAACTTCTTAAAATCAGCTTTTACACTAGGTACGATGTTTTTATAGCTGCGTCTTTAGCTGATGAAATTAGGAAGCTTCTTTCCATACTGCTGCTGTTTTCAATGAAAAGATAGTCCCCCACCAAGGCAGTAGCTTATGCACTTTGATTAGGCTTTTACTTTCAGTTGCCCTGTGGGAGGTTCTATCTGTGTTGTGACAGACCAACCTTCCAGTTTAGGTGCTTCAAATAACAGTAGTGTAAATGTCCTTTCTGCTCCAGTAATCTCGGGACCAGTAGCTGAATGATGTACTCAAAGCCCTTGTCATGGTTTGATGTGATGAAGGGGGAGGTTCTGGTGGCAGGAGCTGCCCACCAGATCGGACTCCCATCCCCCTCAGGGCTTGAGCCAATCAGCGCCTCTGCAAATTGCCCTATTTACATCAGGACAAAGGAACCGGAAAGGTGTGCCTTTGCCCAGGAGCAAGGAGAGGGGAGGGGGGTGTTGCCTTCCTGCTCCCCAGCGCCCAGCCGGGCGGTGGCCCGTGCCGGGCCGCTACCACCCGCTGAGGATAGCAGCAGCGGAGCCGCTTGGGGAGCTCGGGGAGAGCCCCGCTCCCGGGGTGCCCACCGGGCCGTGTTCACCCAGAGAGGACTGAGATCTGAGAGAAATGGCTGCACCGTCACCAGGTCAGTGAAGATGGAATGGGACGAGGTGTGCCAGAGCTGAGTTTCCCGTGCAACCGGTGGCGAGACGGCAAGCGGCCCCCTTGCAGCCAAAGGTGGTCCTCAGTGGAGCAGAGACCCACTCGCAGCCCGTGGAAAACCCATGTTGAAGAAGAGATGCCTGGGCCTGAGGACGGTACGCATCTAGAGTCCGTGGGACGACCCCTGTCGGTGGGGAGGTGTTTTGTTTAAAAGAGATGCCTGAGCCCGAGGACTCATGGGCACAGGCAGAGACGCATTTAAAGTCTATATGATGACCCACACCAGAGCAAGTGGCAACAACTCCCTAAGAATCCAAGACTGTGGTAAAGCCTGCACTGGAGCAATCCGATGGGGAAGGATTGCATCCTGCAGGTAGGACTCACACTGGAGAAGTTTGTGAATTTTTCCCTGTGAGTAGGGGATCCACTGGAGCACGGGAAAATGGTGTAAGGACTCCTTCTCCTTTAAGAGAGGAGCGGCAGTAACAACATGGAATGAACTGACCTGCACTCCCCCATTCCCTGTCCCCCTGCGCCGCTGGGGTGAGGAGGTAGAGCCGGGAAGAAAAGGAAAGGGGGCTGGAGAGGTATTGTTTTTAAGATCTGGCCTTTTTTTCTTCTTGTCCTTTTAAGTAACTGGTTTTGCTTGTCTTTATTCTTTTAAGTAGCTGTTAATAAATTGTTTTGCTTTAAGAAAGCTGAGTCTGTTTTGCCCGGGACCATGGTCGGTGGGTGCTCCCTCTGTTCTTGTCTCGACCCTCAGTCCTTTTATTATATTTTTCTCCTCTCCGCTTTACTGGAGAAGGAGTGGCTGTGCGGAGTTTAGTTGCCAGATCGGCCTAACCCACAACAGCCCTGCATGTTTTTTTTCTCAGTCATGATAAATTAGGAGGAACTGCTGTTGTGCAAAAGAAGCTGTAGGAGGGTTGTTGCTTTGCTGTCTTGAGAAACAAGAGTTTGTTTAGGCACAATGAGTTTAACTTCATTTCTTTGACCATGTCTTCCTGAAAATCTATTGGTTTTGCAAGTTACAAAATTTGTACAGCTGAAACTTTTGCTTAAGAAGCTGGTCCTGCAGGAGCTGAAAAGGTCCTATGGCAGATGTGCATATCCTTGACAGGTTGCTGTTTGCAGTTCAGCGTGCAGCGGTCTACGATAATGTGGCAGCTCACATCAGTGACTGGCTCTGAGGTGTACAAGGCTGCTGGTGACATCATGCTGACACTTTAACGCTGTGTTGGTTTAACTGTCTTTAGCAGTAGGCATCAGCTCTGTATGTGCCTCAGTCCTTGTCCTGTTGGTTGAGGATTCCAACCCAGTATTTAGGATTAGTTGCTGTGCCTTTTGATAGACATTCCTACTTTAAAAAAAAAAAAAGAAAGCTTGTGTAAATTTGCTCTCATTTTCTATCAGAGCGCTAGTTAACAGTTCAGCTGCGTTCAGAGAGGAAAATAAACACAAAGAGCAAACTAGAGCACAGGGAATTATGAATAGCAATAATATTGCTAAACATTTTGACCTGTCTCAAATTCTGATCATTTAATTTTAAAGACAAATAAGATGCATCAAATCTAATGATTGGGAAACGTGCAAGAATGGAAATGGACTAGATGACCACCTGAGATCCAGTCTAACCTGAATTATCCTATCATTTTTAAATGCATGAAGTCTTAAATGTTTGTGATTGGTTGTTTGTGGTTTCTTCTTTTTTTTTTTTTTTTCAAAAAGAGCCAGAGCAAATATTAGTTTCATATCAAACACTAACTTTTTTCTTATTTACTTTTTTTAAAAGACAAAGGATTCCGGAAAGCAGACACAGAAGTAACACATCAAATCTAATCCCTGCTAGCAACAGCGGAAACTCCAGCTCAAGTGTAATGACTGAAGATGGAAAGAAGCCTGTCAAAAGTAAATGGAATTTCCTAAGATTATCAAGATAATTGTTTTAACTTGCTATTAGTATATGCTTAATATGATACTAATACCATTCTAAGTCACTCACAGCTGTAATCCTAACTGGTCTCTTTTTTGTTGTTGTTGAAGAAATTGCACCAATCATGAGGAAAACTTTGAAAGCATTGAAGAGTAAAGCTGGACGACGATAAAATGAGACTGCGTATTTGAAGCTTATGTGACTAATTGTATATCATGTTACAGCTAATGAAAGTAATGTTAATGTAAACATTCTTCAATTTGCCTTAGTTAAAATAGTTATGAAACATTGCAGGAGTGAATGATTTGCAATAAAAATGGAAACATCTGAGTCCTTTCATATTGCTGCTTTCTTATTTATGAATGAGGAGAACTGAATTGAAATAAGGTCAGTACACACAAATGATGAGTCAGTTGAAAATGGCAACATCTGTAAAAGTCCATATCAGTTAACGTATGCATTTGCAAAAGCTGTTCATGGAAGCGTTTAACTTTAAACTTGGCAAAATATACCCACAGCTTATCTTGTAGAAATGGACACAAGGTGCACTTACCTACAAAGAGGTCTTGGCTTCTCTTGCACAAAAGTGTTTTGGGAACTTAGTGCGTTTGTTTCACTAAAGGTTTTCCTAGAGGCTTTCATATTTTTCTTCTTATGAAAAATGATTTGATTGGATTTTAGTTTTCCTCTTCCAGAAACAGAAGACTTCATAGGATAGTCCTGGAGCTCCACTTCTGACCTGCTGGAAGTGGGCTGTGAAACATCCTTGCTCAGGACACCATGTGCTTTTCATCCTTTTTACTTGACTTAAGCAATGAGCCTTTAAAGGAGAGGTAGGAGAAGACAATGTTTAAATTTAAATTGCTGTTTTGAAGCAGAATTTCTATACTGCTGGGGTAAATAGGGCAGGCCTTGACAATGAGTTAATGAAAAATCATGTTATTCAGGACCTCTGTCTAGTTGGGACATTTTTTGTACCATAATTAAAAACAGACCTGTCATTGTGTGATACCATCTAAAGGCATTATGTCCTTGTGTGGGAGACAGTATTTTGGGAACAAGCAGTAGGGAGGGAAACCAAGAATATCATCAGTTTGATGCTACGGTCGTCTCGTAGCACTCGTGCAGAATATTGTAGTTAAGTCTAGAGATGAGAGAAAACTTGTGCTATACTCTGATCTGCTACTCTCACCTGTTGTGAAGAGGCCTAGCTCACAACCTGGAGTATGAGCCTTTTGTGTTCAAAGTGAGGAAGCTATTTGGTCTTGAATAGCAGTCCTTTCAGGAGTTGGACTGCTGCAGTTTGGGATTGGTCTATGAATGGGTTTGCTTTCAGAAAGGAAATACATCTTTGTAGTTGCTTCATCTAAACCAGTTCACTTGTGTGAGTTTCAGGTCTGACTTTTCCTTGAAGGCATGGCTTATAAATGGAGGGACTCTTTCTATAGACTGCACTTGGTAGCTGCAAGTAGGTTGTGTTTCTTCCTTTGTACTTGTATAGGATTTGGCATCTTAGAGCTCCCCCTGAAGCACAGGGTAAGGGTAAGAGCATCATGAAACCAGTTGCCGTCTCTTACTCGAAACACTATGTGTGAATTTCCTCACCATCCTATAAATTCTCAGGTAGATTACAAAAATACTGCTACTAAAAGTGACTTTTACAGTCAGGTAACTTAGTCACCCATACACAATAGCTTGTGCAAACGCAGTATTTATAGAGGGATGTTAAGCCAGTAGGTGTGCTACTGTGTTGTAGGTTTTGTTCATGTGTTATAGTTGCACTAAAAAGAATGAAAGATGAAAACAGGTGTGTTGACCTGGAAACTCTGTGGGGAGCTTTCTCTGTCTTTGGGATCAAAACAAGCATTAGCTAGTACGAGTAGTGGTGCAGTGTCTGTCATGCATATCTGTAAAGAATGCTTCTGGGAGGAGCTATTCAGGACTTAAACCTGGCTGAAGGGCCAGTGTACCACCCTTTGGCCACCAAATAGCTCTGATCATGATATAGTTGCTAATTAGTTGGTGACAGAAGGTTAATTCAGCTGGAGGCTTGTATCAAGCGTGGTGGGAATTGTTCAAGAATTCTAGTTTTGTGGTGGTTTGTTTGTTTGTTTGGTTTTTTTGCTAAATTACTTTTATTTGCTGTAGTTGTTGATGGTGTCCTTTTATGTAAGAAAAGACAAAGCCATAACTAAGCTTTCTGTTGGACTCTGGTGTTAGAGAACACAGCTGTAACCATTCGGAGCAGGTGTAGGTGACAGGAGGGTCCCTTTAGGAGACTAAAGGACAAATAGTTTTAACTAGTAGACTTGTATTGTTAATTGAAGTGGGAGAACTTTTGTCCTGTCCTTGACACTGATGGCAGAGCTGTACGGAGGGCAATTTGACTTCAAGATTAAGTGGCTTTCACTTCCTCTTCTTGCTTTCTCTCACTTCAAAGGCTATGGATGTATCTCTGGTAAGAGAAATGCAGAGGGTACCCATGGGATCAGATTGTTTTCCTGACAATTTGTACATTAGGAAATACTGTACACAAGCAAATCTCTTAACAATAAAGTAGTTGGTGCTACACATAGAATCATAGAATGGTTAGGGCTGGAAGGGACCTTCAAAGGTCATCTAGTCCAACCCCCCTGCAAGGAACAGGCTTTAGGCTAGGATTTTTCTTTCACTTCAGGTGTGCTGTGGCCTGTTCCTATGGACCGAATGCCCATCTGAGGCTGCAGTGTGTTAGGGGTGCTCCTCAGGGAATGCATCTCCCAGTTCGTTTGTGAGGAATCCTATTTCTGTGGTTTGACACTACTTCATGACATGATTCAAAGCATATGTGGAGGTAAATTCAAAACTTACTGTAAAATCATACTCTCTTAATCTGAAGTACAACAGTAATGTAGATGCTTCTGCAGTTTCCTGCCTTTCATCCCTGTACACAGTTACTCCAGTAAAGAGGAGTTCTTGCTAGATCTGTGTGTTCTTGGCATCTGATGTACCTAACAGTACCTGGTATCGGAGTATATTGACCTGAGGCAGATCACTTCCCTTCTGGTGGATGCATGGAAAGACTTTTGGTTGGTTTTGCTACATTACTCTCCAGACTGGTTGCCACATTCTTCTTCCTGATAAGTCCTGTATTCTCCTGTTCTGTGTTCTAGTTGACTGGCTCTGAGCTCCCTTGTGGAGAGCTGAGCCTGACTCAGGGCAGCTTGGAGGAGGAGATGTGTGATCCTTCTTAGGATCCTTCTGTGGCTGTTTTCACAGACAGACTAAGTGTTACAAGTGCATGATGCCTTCTCTTCCTCAGAAACACATTGCAGCTCCTAGTCATCCTGCAGTATCTCTGGAGCCTTTCATCCCAGCAGCACAAGGCTTTTCCCTCCAGGTGATGAGCAAGTTCCATGTTCATTTCTGGCAAAATAAAGTGTTAGGAGAAAAATATGGTCACAAAAGGAAAACCCTGCTGTTACAGAAAAGACCACAAATGGGGAGAATATTAATTTCCTTCTTGAGCTGTCCATTTCATGCATAGAAACCACTTTCCACTTCCTGCCAATGTTAGTTTCATAGTGTTCAGGAATGTTTTCCATCCTGTTAGTGGTTGAGCCCAAGAAGAAAGCTTGACCTGACTGCTATTCCACTTAAAGGCTGTATGATCTTGCCAGTTAAACAGTCCCTGTGGCAGGAGGAGAAAACACAGTTTTGAGGTGAATCATTCTTTCTTAATGAGACCCTGCTCGGGAGGCATGTGAAATTTAGGAACTAAGCTCTTCTTGGGGATCACATAGGCGTTCAAATGCTAGGTTAAACCCTGGGACAAAGCCAGAAAGGGGTTTAGGGTTTGGCATGATCCTTGTGGAAGAATTTGGAGACCTCAGTGAACTGCCCCTATGCATACTTTTGTCAGTTGTTGCTGTTCCAAGAATCAGTATTTGAGCTGCTGCTGAAGCAAGGCACAGCTGGGATCCCTGTCAGCAGCAGGGATGTTACAGCTCTGAGCATGGTGCCGTTGGCTGGCTGGTACCTGGGGATTTCTGATAGTCTCGGGATAGTCTCAGCAGAGGGAAAAGAAATCCCCTCACACAATGTGAATCTCCCACTTGACATCTGAAAGCTCAGGAAAACATCTGTGCCAGGATTTAGTGTGGTGAAAAATGTTGATGGATTGATGACTAAGAAGATATTCCTAGAGGTACTGCTTTTTGGGGGAAAAAAAATTGCAAACAAAACACCACCCAAACAAACAAAAATCCCAAAACAACCAGTGAGGGCTGCCTGATTCTTTTATTTGTATTATTTTCCTTCTCTGCCCTTCCTGTAAAGCTAGGAGAAGTCCTTGTGTGGGTGATTGAAGGCCTTGGTTAGGCAGCCTACTCTCTCTCCTTGCAGCCACCCTCACCACTGAGCAGATTTCCCTCGTCCCACGGAGCTGCCAAAGGCGGTGTCCACAGCAGAATTTATCAAGGTTTTTTTCCTGCAGTTGTATTTAGTTACTACCACTGCAGGACTGGATTCATAATGTCTGCTTGTGGCAAGCTTAATCCTACCAGGCAGGGGTGGAAAAAGGAGTAGCTTGTTCTCCTGGTTCACCATCTATGGGAGAAATGATCTTTTTCTTGTTTCTTTACAGGCCAAACATAATGTGGATTTTTTTTTTTCTTTGTCAGTAATTTGCATACGAGTAATTCTTCCATCCAGCCCCCAAAGCATTTCCCTTCTGATCTGCTGAATCAATTGGGGGTAAAAGAATGGTGACTGTCCTCACAATCAATCAGATTTGATCCACTGTAGGGGCTGGGTTCAGCATCCCTTGGTGTGGTCAGTTGCCTTTGCTTTTCAGTGGGTCTGTTTTGGGTACTGTTGTTAAGCACCGAAACCCTTCAGGAAGGTGGTGGTTTTTAAAACTTCAGCCTTAATCTTTAGCAAAAAGGGGCCTCTGTGACTACACACATTTTAGAGACAGAATTGCAGGCTTTTCAGAAAAGAAATATGATTTGTGGAGAGTTGGGCTCAACAACAAAAAAAAAAGCAGATGAAGAACAAGCATTCCTAAATGTGCAAAGGAATGTACTAATCCCAGAAGGCTTGAGAGGGTTGTTTCTGCGGAAGGACAGGTAGAGTCTAAGTCTCTCATGGCCTAGAACTATAAAAATCAGGAGAAGCTGTGTTCTCTGAGATGGAGCATCCTGGAATCTGAGGTCTAAGGGTACTGTGTGTTTAACTCTCCTTAGCTTCCTCACCAATGTGGCCCTAGACAAAAATGGTACTAAAACCGGAGCCTGGAATTGCTAGGATTGTAGAATTAAATACATGAGGAGGCTGTCAGCTTTTCAGAAATGAAGCATCAAATATTCAGGAAATTACCAAATATTTTAAGACATAGAAATCTAGTTTCAGAATCCAGGTGTCCCTCTTAGATTCAGAAGAAGAAACTATTGAGGTAGAGACAGTGCAGAAGGTTGGGATTTTTTGGTTTTCCCCCTCAAACTGCAAGACTTCAAAATCCCTGCTTTAAATGGGAAACTGCAAAGCCACGAATGTCATCTTTGTAGCTTAAGCCCTTAACAGTGTGCTTACCATGGGAAGTGCTGGTGGAGGCCTTCAGCAGTGTTGTGTTTTGTGAACTCTGTTTACACAGGAATTGCCTCTTCTTATCCCTGATGGCAGACCTAAAAATGGCATTTGCTCAGGGAGAGGGCTGAACAGCTCTGGAAAATCTTACGTAGCTGTCCTCCTACAGAACTGCAAGTGGGTATCCAAACAGTAGATATAGCTTTTTACTGCTTTTCCAGGCCTTATCCCTTAATGTTTACGGAATTGTTGAGGCTGCAGAAGGGATGCTGCTTGCTGAAGCCTGCAGAAGCAGGAAAATAAGCTGCTCAGGCAGGAACGAAGAGGAGTGAGCTGCTGCTTGCTTCTGGAAGGGGGAAGGAGTCTGCCTTGCAAGAGAGGAGAAAGCTGCTGAGACCTGACTGGGAGGCAATATTCCCTCTTTTCAAGATGCTGACCTCTCTGAGGAGAGAAGGTTGAAGCCCTTGTTCCCCTGCTGCCTTGCTCTATATATTTCATAAGTCTCTTTCACTAGCGGCACTTTCCCTACTTACAGCTCTTCACAACACTCAGAGTCTTCAGCTTTTTTCTCCCACAGATGTGCTTTAGCCAGCCCTCTGCAAAACACATTTTCCCACAGTTACCTGTGTTGATGCGATTTTCAGTGCTTTCAGACCTTTCAGCCTGAAAGTTAAATAATTAGTCTGTCTGAAATTTAGATAAACACTAAAGTGGCACATTAAAGTGTGACTCTTCAGAGCATTAGTATCATGCTGGAGCAATGCTGACAGCTGAGTTCTGGGCTTAGGTGTTTAGAAAAGCACGGAGAGAATGAAATGTTGTAGGAAAGTCCAAAGGTTTAAGCACAAAGTAGCTTCTCCAGGTTTCCATAAGGCCTGAGACCTGAGTTTGCTTCTGCAGCCGAGGGATGAACACCACAGACCCTGAGCAGAGGTACCAATCTCTCTACCTTTATAGGGTAGGAAAGAAATACACTATGCGGCTCTGAAAATGCAAAGTCAGTATATCGGGGACCTCGTTATAACAAGGAGCTCTCTGCCCTGTGCCACAAGGTTGTGTTGTGGTCTGGGTGTTGATCACAGGCTGATTAATCAATTGGCATCGTTTCGAATTCCTTTCTTTGGTAAGGGACTGTTGCATCATGAGGAGGCTGACAGCCTCCCTGACCTTTATTATCATAGCAAAAATGATTCAGTGCTTTAAGAAGGGGAGAAACACATGAGGAAATAAGGCTTATGTTGCCTCTTGGACTTCTCCATCTACTCCTTTCTTTGGGCCTAATGAACCAGGGAGATGTGTGTTTCCTGAAACCTATTTTCCCTGTGACTATTTGGAGAACAAATACTTTTAGAACAAGCAGAAACTGCAAATGTCAAGAAGTTATTCTAAAAGCCCTAATAGGTTCTTAACGGTCCTTCAAAGATGTTACAATTTAACGTTCTGTTACTGGTCCCTAAGAAGGGAAGTGTCCTCAGTCTCTACAGAATGTCTTTTGCAGAATCCTCCCAGTCTGGAGAGCTGCACTAAGCTGTACCTGTGTTTCCTCTGCTGTTTGGTACAGCACATTTTTAGTTACTGAGACCTCAAACCTCTTTGGCCTCTCGAACAAGAGAAGCTTAGGGAAGAGTTTCCTCAAGAAAACCTTGGAATGGGTCTACTATGAAGTTATTTAATCATTCAGTGTTACCAAAACTTTCAGCACTAAGATGACAGTATATATCTTGGTTCTCTATAATCTGTACTAAGAGCTTTGTGGAAGAACTCATGCATAATGTATGAAGCATTTGTCTCGGTTGTTTGAGTAAGACTGAGCTGTATTTTGTATTTAAGTTAGCGTCAAACATTGAAAACACAGTATAATTTTCTCAAAATTATGGCACTTACAGCACAAAGTATTTTTCTGAGGAGTTAGGGAAAAACCAAGGATGTGACAGACCATGTTTTTGGTGCTGCTCTAACGGTGATTTACATGCTGCTTAATTCTTGCTAATTAAAACCCACTGAGATCCTGAGCTTGTAGGGAACAAGGCAATGGGTCTTCCTTCCACTCTTTTTCTCCTTGCTCTCAAACAGGAAGCTTCATCTCTTATCCATCATTTATAACTATCTGTTGAATTATATTAAAAATAATGCCTTCCTTCCAGAGATGAATTGCTGTAATTCTCAGAGAGTGACAATTTCCCATGGCACTACTGTTTCCAAAGGAGAGAAGAGGCTTTTGCTTGGGTGCTCACCCTCCTCCTGGATGCCCATCCGTTATCCCTTGCCTCCTCCTGGCACTGCCTGGCTCCCACTTCGCTGTAGCTCCCAGCATGCTGCTGCCAGGGGAACGGGAAGCCCTTACCTACAGGGAGACAGCAGTGGGCTGCCTTTTCCTTTCTATGCTCTCAGGTACATCCTGTTTACCTAAGTTTAAAGTTATTCAGCTTTTTTAAGGTGGTTAGGCTGTGGTTTCCAGGCAACAGAATTTGGCAAGAATTTCGACAGCAGAAAGATAACAGTGTCACTGTGAGAACGCAGTCCTGAGGGTGGTAAGGAATCAGGCAGGTGCCGTGCATCCCACCTCCCGCCCTTCTTGAAACACGGCTCCTGTCCCTGCTTGTCCGTCCTTCCCGGTGGCTGCCCCGTGGCCCAGGAGGGGTTGTTACAGAGGGGTTCAAGTGCTGCAAGAGGTGGCTGTGAGAACTAGGTCCCTGTTTCCTCCTGAAGCTGGGTATGGTTTGACTCTGTAACTCCCTCGGGTAATTACGAAAATTATGGTCCGGGTCATTTCCTCTTAACAACCCCTTTCCGAGCACGCTGGCATGCAGCTTAGAGGTTTTATTTTTTTTTCCAGATAGATGCCAAACTACAAACATGGGCAGCCTTAGAAATGAGAGAAGTATCAGGTTAATCCCTAGATGTGAGACAGAAAATAATACACTGGATTTTTTTCATCTGTCATCCAAAACGCTAATGTAACTGTTTGCCTTGCCAGTTCTCCCCATAATGGTAAGGCGATTTTTGGTTCTACCTCTTTTCTGCCCAAAGCCCGCTGGTGTTTCCAGCCTCTCCTCAGAAGTAAAAGGCTCATTAACCCATGCTGTGTCCTTACCCCAACCCCGGCACCTCCTCTGTCCTCCCAGCTCTTGCAGTCTGTCTGTCTGTCCTTTTTATCCCAACCCTTCCTCCTCCAGCTCCTGATGCATTACGGCAACACACCACAACGTGAAGGAACATCTCTGTGAGATGCCCTAGTGTACGTTCTGCCTTTCTTCGTGTTGCGTACGTGTGCTTTTCTTTTCTCTCTCATTTTCAGGGGTGTCACCGTGGTTCCCACATGGAAACCATTCAAAATCGTGAATAATTTTATATTTCCAGTGGCATTTTTAATTTTCAGAGCACTCCTTACAGGAAATTAAAACTTCCTCATTTCAGAGATGCAGTTATTTGCTGCTATTGTATCCCATAATAATCAGGATGCTGTCAACGAGCTCAAAAATAAGGATGCGTTTGCTGTCTTCAAGCATTTGTTCATACTTTTCAGTCTGTTAAATTTGTTTCTTCACACTTTGACTTGCCAATTTGTCACTAAGTGTGAAATAGGTGCTTGTGTTCCTGAAAGCAAATGCTTCACATTCAGCTTTAGAAACTCCAGTTTTGATGCCTGTGTTTGAAAATGGGATTTTTCAAAAAATGGAGCTCTCTCTGTACCCGAAACCTGCCTTGCTCTTGAGTATTGCTCATCTACAGCTCTTCTTCCAGCCTCGCACGATGAGTGGGCTGTGCCTGTTTTGAAGCAAGTAGATAAACATGCTGCCCTCTGCTCACCTAACTCTGTCTCTGATGCCTTTTGGCAGCTTTTTAAAAAGCCTGTTTTTTTTTTTTTTCTTTTTTTTTTTTTTTTTGCCTGTGTGCTATTTTATCTAGTGGAGCAAGATACTTTGGAGCAGCAGTAGCTATGCTCATCTCCATACAAGACTACATATGGCTCAGTTGTTTGGAGGTCTGGTGGCCTCAGTGTTACAGCCTGCAAAGACAGGAGATCAACATCTGAGCTCACATCTTTAATCAAATGTCACTTGTGTCCCTATTAAATCAGAGGAAGATCTGCTAGAGGGAAGATTTCCTCGAGTGCCTTCCAAGAGCTCCACCATTTGACATCTGGGCTACGTAAAATACGTCCCCGTGTGAGATCAACCCCTGCGGCGCAGCCCGGTGGCGGGCAACAAGCCTCCGTGTCTCATTTGGGGTGAGTCTGCAGTTGGCGTGGGTGTTCTGCTAACGGCCTGCCGCTCCCCACGACGGAAGATTAAACCCAAAAGGTTGAAGGACAGTGCCATTGCTTTCAAGATACGCCACGGCGCGTTTGCGTACGGACTATGAGGCTTGCTGCTTCTTTTTGTGGGGACCCCCATCAGCTCTTTATATTCATCTTTTTTTTACCTGCTCTAAATAGCAAACATCATCTAAAAATCTCTGGCTTGCATGAAACAACGCTTATGGCAAAACAGGTGTTTCAGAAAGTTAGAGAAACCCGGTGCTGCCAGGACAGAGAGGTGGTAATGCGTACTTCATGGGAATGTTAATAGGAGTCATCCACTGAAATCCCTGACTTCGACTGGAGAATAAATCTCCATATATAGAGCATTGACTGTAAACCTTGCATGGGTGGGGGAGGGCATACCGGATTGAACTCAGAAAAACTAATTTTCCATTGGTTGGATAATCCCTTCAAAATCTGTTTTCTGAGCATCGGGGCGAGATCCTGTCTCTTTATTTATGCCTGTGTAGCGCCTGTGTTTGAGCAGAACGGGTATCGGTGGGTGAGTAGCCATGGCAAAGGCAAAGGCTGTTTCCGTAGCCAGTCAGCAGTCGATAGCTGTGGAGCTCAACCATTTAAATCTGTGCTAATATTCAGCACTTGAGATTTATTCTAGAAAATTTATGCTGGAATTTGAGAAATACAGGACTGGTGATATCCACTCAGACCATCAGAGGAACTGCTTAGTTTGCAATATTCACAGTCCATTAAGTCCAATAAAAAAAACCCTACACTCACCAAACTGGAAAAACAAAGCTCTGTGATACACATCTGTTATTTTTCAACGTGGTAAATATAGCTGTATTCAGTAGGACTTCAAAATTGCAAGCCACTCTGGTGAAAGTAAAGACAAATTTCTTTAAAACACAGTATACATTGCCTCGCCATTTTCAAACCTCAGCAGGAAACAGCAAGCAATTCTCTGCCTTATATTTTCTGTTGTATTACAGACAGCTGGGTTTGATGCAGATCACTAGCTCAGTCTGACGCAGAGAAAATGACGATGTTGTAGCATCTAGTTTGTTGAAAAGCAAGAATATAGATTTTTTAATTATTTTTTTTAATCTGTGGAGGATGACGCATGGTTACTACATAACTTTTGAAGGTTTTTAACTGAAAAGAACAGTTTCGATGCCTTACAGAGCAGAGGGAGGGGGAGTACTTAGTCACCTCCACTGACATCTGAGTTTGATTCTACTGTCAATAATGGCTATGTAAATTTTGTACTATAAGAGAAATCAAAATATGTATTTGGTATTTTTTTATACTTTCAGTAGTTATGCACAATTTTTTTCCCAGTACACTTGAAGTAGAAAGAGGGAGAACATTTTTGCCCTTATGCCTCACAGCTGAAAACAGGCATTTGAAAGCAAATTAGACACATGAGAGGGAACTAATGTGGTTGTTTTGTTGTTTTCAGCCTGCGTACAGTCGGGCTTCTGTCTTTGATGGACTGGTGAAAGGAACGGAAGGATGAATTGCTTGTCACCGTATAATCTGTCAATACTTAATTTGTCAACATATAATCTGAATATGTTCAGCCTCCAGAGAAGTAAGTACGTGCTTTGTGGTTGCATTTGTAACAAATTCAATGAAATGCAGATACCTTGTATGAATCCAAGACAATCTAGCAATAAGACTAAGCTATTTGAAAAGATCTCTCTAATTTCAAGATGAAGTTCTCATGAGCTGGTAGGGGCTTTATGTCAAAAACATATCTGTTGTAGAAAGAAAAGAGCCCTGAAGCTTCTGCTATTGATAATATTCAGTTGCTTTGCCAATTCTCTTGCGTTGCAGCACAGGTTGCAACACCTCTCAGAGCTCCAAGCCACTTTTCCCCACCTGTCCCTGCCTGCTGTCTGTAATTTAGCTGCTCCTCAGGAGCTGCTCTGTGAAGTTTATGTAATTAAAATCACCTTTGCAGAGGAACAAAGAAGAAAGTCAGGCAATTCAGTTTGACTGGGAACCTTGACTCGACTTTGCTGAGTGCACTGGTTTAAGCATCTGTTCCCAAAACAACGTACCTTTTAGCAATAAGTGAAATCAAATAAGTAACTGAGTATGACGCTAATGGTCCGGAAAAGATAGAAAATATTAGAGAGGCAGAGACCACCAAGAGTAATGGGGAAAAAATGACCTGAATTTCTCACTCACGCTCTTTGCTTCCACATTACAACATGTGAAGGTGGCAGGAGTTTGTTTATATGCTGTTAGCCAGCAGGCATGGCCACCCCAAATACTGCCTATCATACAGCAACTTTTAATATAATGGTGCAGACATCCATTATGGGATTTGCATTCTTATCTTCGTAAGCCCCAAGACAGAGAAGAAAAATGAGCTGTAATCCTGGAAGAGTCAGTCCTTGAAAACTACAGCTCTCCCTTCACAGAGAGTAAGTTCCTGGGACTGCTCAGCATGCTCTTTGCTCACTGATTTATTTTTTTTTGTGAGCTCTAAATATACTTCCCAAATGATAAAGCTGTAAATTCTTTAATTGCAAGATATAGCAATGTAAGCTGATCAGAACTGGCATTGCCACAGTCTCTCTCTCCTATTTTGCTCTATGTTCTTGGCTGCTTCTTTGCACCAAGCTGAGTGTTTTTCTGATGTAATAGTGAGCCAAATTAGTAAAAATAGACTCCCAAACTGCTGACCAAGCATTTCCACCTCCTTTCTTGAATCAGATCTAGTGATCATGTAGTATATGGTATGTTGATTCAGCATTCAAAGCCAATGAAATAAAAAACCTTGTCGTTTTGTATTTTTCATACTGGTTTGGTTTCCCATGGGATCAGCAATCTTGGTCTTACCCTGCTGCTGTGACCAATGCACAGGAGAGCTTGGGGAAGAGGAGATGAAGAAGAACATTTTTTTTTTTTGTTCAACAGAAGCCTGCAACTAGAGAGGTTTTGACTAAAGACTTGCTTAGGATGGCCAAAAGTGACCTGAAACCCTTTGAGAAGTGGTCCAGCCCATGCTGAGCCTCAAGAGTACTGGCAAAGCAGGGGCAAAGCTCGCCATACTGGGGAGCTTCAGGGCTTGCACCTTCTCCTTTGCTGATTGGGTTTGGTTTCTAACATAGTGGTATAAGTCCAACTGAACTGACTGTCTAGTGGTTTAAGCTTAAACTGGAAGTTGTAGCCTCAGAGTCTAAAAACATAGAACTGACGAAAATTGTATTGAATTGGTACTTGTCCCTTGGGATTGGGAACTGAAGTGGTTCAGAGAGCAGATACAGTGACTAATGATGGCTGGATTGGTTTCCAGCTGAATCGGCTTGCCTGAACTGGCTATAATGGGCCTCCATGAGCGTTAGTGCTGGCTGGCGCAAGAGAGGGAGCATAGATTTAGGCTTGAACAGTCCAGATTTAGGCTTAAACTACAATGACATTTCATATCCAGAGTGAGCTGAGAAGCAGGTTACATCTGGCCAGGTGGGGAGCCTTCATCACTGCAGCTCCAATCCGCCTAGATGGGAAAGAGCAGTGGGAGCAGAGGGTAGAAAACATGCAAGTCTGTGTCCTCGGACCTGCACCATGCACTCCACTCTGAAAAGGGACTGATGGGAGAAGGGCTGGGGCACTTTTATTCCCTCTGTTTTCAGCACTTGGCTTTGCTGGTTCAGAGCTATGAGTTGTGTGAAGGGCTACCTGACACATCTTCAAGGGATTACTCCAGGGCATGTAGATATAGTCCTATGTAACATTAGTTCAAATCAACTTTCAAGAAAGCTAAGGGTTTTTTCTGCCCACTAGCCTTAGCCAGCTCATCTTGGAAATTACATCTCAGCACAATTCTGCAATTCCCAGCTGCCGAATTAAATGCCCAGTGTTGGGTGACATGTTACTTATTGCAGTGAGTGAAATTGTATGGCTATTCCCCAAGGGAAATCATGGCCTGTAAATGTGCAAAAGCTCCAGTGGCCCGTTTCCTCTAGATACAACTCTGATTTTTTACATATTTTCATTCTATTTCTGCTACGGTTCATACAAGGCACAAAATCTTGTCCTGGAATGTTATATTGTTACCGGTTGCTGCAATTTCATGGCAGGAAAGCATGGATTTGATCTATTAATGTTTTAGTTCCTCTACTACGATATGTAGTTGGGAATGTGATTAATTGCTACAATTGGTCTTTAAATACTACAGTAATATAGGAGCTAGGTGTAAATATTCAAACTGGTGCATCTAAGGCTAAATTACTAAACACCTGCTTGCTGTACTGATTGGTTCCAGAGGGACTGGTTAGGTACTAAGGATTTCTGAAAGTCACAGCCGTGTTTACTCTCTGTAACTAAATAAGATACTCAGAGGCCACACTAGAAACATGATGGAATTTGAAAGCTTTTCTTAAATATGTAATATAAATAAAAGCATGAGTCTATGATCCCAAGGAAGGAGAGGAAAAAAGGTGAAGCAGTATTCTTGACTAGGTATTATTGGGTGATACTTACGGAGCCTGCCTCAAACAGTTTGTTACAATCATGAGCTCTTTATTAAGTGGAATTTACCCCAGCGCAAAGGTTTTCTGTGAAAGCCTTTACTCCGCTCGTGACCTACTTCAGGTCTCTGTGAAGGGCAGAAATTTGGCATAACTGGTGAGGTTCTGCCACAGACATAAATCTGTGATGAAAATCCCAGTTATAATGTTCAGCCACTGGATGTCCTCATTTTCAAAGGTCTGCAAAGGTTGATCAGCTGGAAAGCCACATGTTGTTGACAGTTTGCAGAGTGTTGCATAAATATACTTTGTGTGTACTGGGTATTGCCAAACTCCAAGCTTACCACCCATAAAGCAATGGAATCGGTTTCACTTCCCAAGGTAATTAAACTCCTACTGGATGCAAAACATGTATTTAATCTGCTCCTTTCTCCGTCTTTCTCTCTTTTTAATGACTGAACTGCTGTTTATGTAAAACCTTGTTTTACAGGACTCTTGCCTTCCTAAACACTGAGAAGTTCCCTACATTTCTTTCTTTTTCCAGTGCTGTTTTCACTAGAGTTTGTTGCTGTTTTAACTGTGGGTTCTGACTGCAGCTTGGTTTTTCCAAGTTCCTATGAATTTCCAAGAGTGCATCCCACTGCTCACAGGAGTCCTGATCTGGTCCCATAAAGACGTCGTCAGTGATGGGTAATCAAATCGTGCATGTAGCAGGGACCACTCTTCCTCACCTGCCCATGGAGCTGTGCCTTGCTTTTTCTCAGAAGGCTTGTTCATGAGCCATCACCACCCATCTTTCCTTTGCTGCAGGCTCTCCTGCCTGCACCATCATGGAGGGTGTTTCTCAGCCCAGTCTTCCCCTGCAGCTAAAGCTCTCATCCAGCCTCCTCGTCCTTGCATCTCTAATGGCATCATCCTCCTTGCCAAACATTCCTGTCTTCTGATTATGATTTGACATTGCTTGTCAAACACTCTCCAACAACTTATAAAAATCTGAGCTGGCAGAAAGGTTGGCAAAAGGCTGCCCGAAGCCACACGTGGATTTCATGTTTGTTCATGAAACGTGGAAAAAACCTTCATGAAAATCCACATTGCTGGTTTTCTTTGGTCTGAAGTTTCAAATAAAAAATAATCTAATTGTCTTAGCTTTCTGCCTTTTAATTTGTCTATTTTAAGCCACTGTTAAAAACCATGTTGCCTTTCCAACAAGGGGGCAGCTTGTGCTCTGTAAACACTTGTTTGAAATCATGAAAGCAAGTTTTGCCAGAGGACAAACTCGGTAGAAAAATTAAGGCTAGACTTAGAATCATAGAATCATTTAGGTTGGAAAAGCACCTTTATGATCATGAGTCCAACCGTTAACCTAACACTGCCAAGTCCACCACTAAACCATGTCCCTAAGCACCACATCTACACATCTTTTAAATGCCTCCAGGGACGGCGTCTCAACCCCTTCCCTGGGCAGCCTGTTCCAATGCCTGACAACCCTTTCAGAGAAGAAATTTTTCCTAATATCCAGTCAAATCCTCCCCTGGTGCAACTTGAGACCATTTCATTTTGTCCTGTCTCTTGTTACTTGGGAGAAGAGACCAACACCCACCTCACTACAACCTCCTTTCAGGTAGTTGCAGAGAGTGATAAGGTCTCCCCTGAGGCTCCTTTTCTCCTTGTGCTTTAGACCCTACACCAGCTTTGCTGCCCTTCTTTGGACACGCTCCAGCACCTCAATGTCTTTCTTGTAGTGAAGGGCCCAAAACTGAACACAGTATTCGAGGTGCAGCCTCATCAGTGCTGAGTACAGGGGGACAATCATGTCCCTGGTCCTGCTGGCCACGCTGTTTCTGATACAAGCCAGGATGCTATTGGCCTTCTTGGCCACCGGGGCACACTGCTGGCTCCTCTTCACTTGGCTGTTGACCAATACCCTCAGGTCCTTTTCAGCCAGGCAGCTCTCCAGCCAAGTCTCTTTCCCTCATGAAAGAAACTCATCTTCTGGTATAAACAGGCATACTTACACTAGATAATGTACAGTTCATGTACCAGCATGGTAGTTTTGATGCTACAATGCTGGTGCATGAGGAATATCCCCAGCAGGAATTGGCCTCTATAGCTGCTGAAGTCTTCTAAGGTGGCTGGGGCCAGGTATGCATTTATTTATCTACTTGCTGAAGTCTGTTCTCAGTGGTTCAGCATTGGATGAGTGCTTCAGAAAAAGAGATGAACATGCTGTCTTTCCAGTAGGTCCTCAGAAAACTGGCTCACCCGTTGCGCATCTCGTCATGCTCGCTGTGGAAGGGGAGGCATGCCCAGAGCTGCCCTGGTGGGCAGAAGCCTCAGGTGCTCCTGACAGGACTCTTGAGTTCTGGGATTTGTTCCCAGCTCAGTAACTGTGCCAGTTTCTGAACTCTGAAACAAACCTAACATTCAGGGGAGCAGGGAGAAAGATTTGGAAGAAGGAGGATAGAGAGATAACCACTACAGCAGATCTGGATGATGTGATGCTTCTCAAGAGGTTGTTACCTTAACCCCAAGTATGCACCGATGTTTCTGTAACAGGGAAAGTAGCAGAGTGCGGTAGGAGCAGACTGCTTTGGGGACACAGTGAGGAGCTATGTGCAGCTTCAGAAAAGGACATGTGTTGCAGGAGTCCTCCTGTCCTGGAGGTGCTGGCAGCCAAGGAGCTGGCCATAGTTGACTGGAAATGAGCTCTCTCCACTCCTGGTGCTAGACTAACTGGGCTGGGGAGCAAATTAAATATCATGTCCCTGCCCTAGAAACTGTGATACTGCTGTGAAATTTGCTTGATTTAGGCTAATGATGCTGATGGTGCACCTAAATTATCTTCTCTCAGAAAACTGCTTAGGAACTGGTGACAGCCTGCAGTCTGCTGAGCCTTTGTCCTCTTGGAGGAGAAGACTTATTGATCCTTTCCTTCATTCTGAAGGGCATTGTGGGCCACGCTAACAGTGGTGGTGAATACGGAGAGTCCAACACCTATGTTCTGAGGTCAGACACTGCCACTTTTCCCTCTGGCACTCATGGTCATCCCTGGAGACCAGAAGCCTACAGTAATTTGGGGGGATCTACCTACTCTTTCATCTTGTGGCTTTTAAAGAGCTCTCTGGAAAATGTGGGATGCTGCTTCTAGTCATTGCGAAACTGGAGATTTGACTTGGAGTGCTGAAAAGAGATTAAAGGTTTTGCAAGCAGCAAACCCTAGATTTACAGCAAACAGAGGATTTTGCTTCCTCAGTACAAAAGCCCAGATGCAGCTCAAATTAAAATCAATAATTGATCTACATCCATTTACAGATACATCTACATTCATGTAGGCTGGGAAACCTTATCCCTGCGCGCACATTTTCCTTTTAAGCAGCTTGTACTCAAGCTGCCTGCAAATATATCTGCTTATCAAGAAGGCAACGCTCAGTTCCTTCTAGGAATGAGCTGGGGCCATTTTTTTTTTTTTCTGCTGGATGCCAAGAGGAGGACTGACAAGACAGATGGAAGCTGCTGAACTGTTACACAGCTCGTTAGAGAAGCGTGGAGCCCTTTAAAGCTCAGGGTGCAGCCAGGATTTACCTCTTGAGAAATGGCAGCGGTCCCCAAAGTAATTAGCTTGCATGGGCAACAAATCTGCCTCAAAATAAGCAGTGTGGATGTAGCCTGTAAGGCTGAACTCAAAATAAGACTTTTTTTTTTTTTTTTCCTTTCTGAGATGCTATAATATGGGACGAGGCTGAGCAAACATATTGTGACTCTCCCCTGTTTGGCGCTCCGTGTCCCAGATCACTGACTGTGAAGCTGCACCAGGCTACGGGTCACATGCCTTTATTCCCTATATAGAGAAAAATTCCTGCTATGTTAACAACAGATCTGCGAGGAATTTCATTTTTGCCTCAGCTGGTTAATGAAACGACGTCTCGCGCTGGCTGGTGCTTCCAGGGAGCGTGTTGCAAGGGGAAGAGCCCTGGGGACAGGATGTCACCTGCTGTTGGAAACCTGGTTCCAGGGGGCAGCAGCCCCCACTGCCACCAGCAGACCCAGGTTGTCCCCTTCACTGGGAAGCAATTGCTGGTGTCCACCTCGGAGTCCAACTCTTGAGGGCACTTTGGAGTCTGTGGCTCTGGGGACTGCCAATGCCCCCTTATCCTAACCCCCTCCTTTTCAGTCCTCTCCTGCTGCTGCCCCCCACAACCCCTGAACCCCTGTCCCGTATGTCCCCCACATCATGCCCAGCCCTTGGTGGGGGCAGCCCCCTTCTCCCGCTGCCCTGGGATGGACAGGGCCATCCCCAGGACTCCCAGTCCTCCCACTGCTCTCAGGGGCAGGTGGGCAGCCTGGGCAGCACAACGCAGAGCTGACCCAGTCAATGGAGGATTTGGAGAATTTTTAGCTGCTAAATATTAGGCTCGTTAGGTGTACACGCTGCCATGCCTATGTGAACTGACTTTGATTTTTTTCAGAGGAATCTTGGACAGGTTTCATGGCTGCGGCAGCAAGAGGCACACAGGTGACAGGAAGCTGATCTCTCTTCTAAGTGACCCCTTCTGCTAAAAGGACTTTTTTGGTTTTCCCCCAAAGCAAATGATCACAGTAGCAAAATCACTGTGCATCTTTTCAAGGTACGGCATAATGTATTTTCTGCTAAGTGTGTTCTCAGAACCAGCTGCTCATTTTAGCTGAAAACTTCTTTAAAATACCTGAATCTGAGTCAGACTTTCAAGGTGGAAAACATTATCCTGACAGTTGGAGTCTGGGGAAGTTGCAAGCAAGTAGAAACTAGATCTTACAAAAGGAAGTACCAGGCCAGCTAACGATGGAGATTATCAGCTCTTCCCATCGCTCCTGATGACAGAAGGAGAAAAGGTGCCCTTCTGCTTCCTAGGGAGGTTTCCAAATGTAAAGAAAGGGTCTTTGTTTTCAGTTGGAGGGGATTTCTGCTGAGGAAAGTTAGCAGGGAAGCAAAGACAGGAAACCTGCAGCAGTGGGGTATTGTGTGCGAAAGGAGAAGCTGCCTGTTCTGTGTTTACAGTGTGTCTCCAGGAGCTAGAAAGGCCAAGATACTTTTATTTTTGGCTTCATTTATAGCTGTTGTATCCTCTCACTGTTCCCTCTTTTCAGCTTGCAGCCCTGAGTTTAATTCAGATTATAGCACAGAGCTTCCCACCTTTTGGAAAATAAATGTGCTCTCATGTGAGTCCTGTAGGACACAGACAGGGAGGAAGAGGGAGACAAAAGAATCAAGGAAAAACTGCATCATCCGGACAGATCTGCATTAATCCCAACATCTGTATCCTGGGATCAGATTTCTGCTGAGATTTCACTCCAGGACAGCTTGTCCTTCCTGCTGGGAAGAGTTTGCCACAGGATGAGCATGGCCATGTTGGGAAAATTGGAGGAAAAGCAATATATAGGCAAGGGCAACCCATGTGGGCTCTGTTTCTGCAGGGGAGCCCCCATCCCAGCAACATTTCCACCTGGGGACAACCCCATCTGTATGTCTCCTAAACCTGGAAGCACTGACTTATCTGAATGGCCTAAAGCAAGTGAGCCCATGACAAGGAGTGGGATTTCAGGCAGATGAGAAGTCAAACCTATGCCATAAGCCAAGAGAGACCAGCACTGTGTGCATCAAGGTGGTATGGATGCGTCGGCTGCAAAATCACAAGCTGCTTCTTGCCATCTATGTGGCTGCAACGAGCGTGCCGAAGCAGACCAGGTTTCCCTTTCTCCCTGGCTTGGCCTCCTGTTACCCTACGCCTCTGCAAGGTGTCTGGCCGAAGCACTAAAAACTGGAAACAGAAATACGAAATGAAAAACTTGAGTAAAATGCCCTGGCTCCAGAGCTGTGTTTGTGTCCTGGCTGAAGAAATACTGGGCATTTTATAATAGATGCCGAGCAGTATCCATGGTGGGTGATGGTGCTTCTGTGCAAGGATTCTCACCAGTGGGCAAGATCAGATGTGTATTGCACCACTGGTATCAGCTGGAAGAAGCCTGTTTTTCAAGTTTGTGTCCAACAGGATAACCATATTCTTTTCTGGTCCACATATTTTTGAGTGTTGCAGTCATCTCAGATGTTCTCATAATCAAATGATTCCATACTTTCCATACTTTCTTCAAATATAAAACAGTTTTAACTGAGCACAGTGATTGGTGCCTGGCAAAATCTCTTCTTTCATGAAAAGACCTGGGTAGGGTAGGGTAGGGTAGGATAGGATAGGATAGGATAGGATAGGATAGGATAGGATAGGATAGGATAGGATAGGATAGGATAGGATAGGATAGTTCAGTTGGAAGGGACCTACAGCCATCATCTAGTCCAACTGCTGGGCTGGTAGAAGTTCCTTGCAGTTGGGAGTTGACTAAAGGCATGCCAGGGTCATGCTCCAGCCCATTTTGCTTTCCATTTACTCCTTCTGCTGGCCTGCAGAGCTTCTGAGGTGCCTATATGAGCTTCCAGTTCACATTATGTCTGTTTGCCAAGTGTTTACATGACCTAAATTCTTTTGAAAACCATCATTTGTGACAACTGTAGCACAGGCTTTATGGAACTGAGTAGCCGGGTAATAAATGCTGTGACCTGGACACACAAGGCTCTGCCATTTTGTTATCAACAGTATAGGCAGTTATTTTTCTATTTTATTTATTTTTTAATGTTAGCTATTTTCTTAAACTATATTTTTTTCTAACTAGAAGGTTAAGCTGTTGCATATATGTCCTAAATTGCTAGCTTACCGTTCGGTACTCAGCATAACGTCTCTTCAGAAAGGTATTTAATTCTGAAGACAATCACGCTTTTCACTGAATGATTACATCATACCTGGTAGCTCACTGGATTCAGATGTCTGCTTTTAATGCCAGTTGTTACTGTGACACAATTAAAGGCATAAAAAATATTTTACCTGGTGCAGCTGCTTACTGCAATTTTTCCATTCACCTTTCCAAATAAATTCCAGTTATATTTCCTTTATCCTGGGTCTGATTCCTTAAATAAGCAACTTTCACAGTCTATCAGTTCCTCTTGCTCTAAGGAGAAATGCCAGAAATTTCTTCATTCTTTTTCCTGAAGATCAGTAACACTTTTCTAACATAGCATTTTATAATTTGAAGAGAAAAATCTTCTATGGTAAAAGTAATTGAAGTACAACTGTCTAATTAACATGCATTATATGAGCTAAATAACTATTACAGGAAATTAGTGAAGAGTAGACTCAACATTAAACTTGCATTTATGAATACCAAATGTGGAATTGTATGTGTGTGTGTAATTGTAGATAAGACCCCATTTGACTACTCTAAGGGTATTAAACTTCCCTTCCAGCTAAGATGAGAGGAAGAAGGAAATTAGGAACCACATGTGTGTGTGGGGAGGGGGGGGAAGTTTTGAAAAAATTATGAGCCAGTCAAAATATTTTTCATTGTTGTCAAATTTGCGATAGCCCCAATGCTAGCTGCTTCTACTTCCCATCAGTAAAACATTCTCCAGGTCCATCAATCGGTACATGAAACGATGGGCTGTAAGGATGCTCCTGATACGAGTTCTTGACATGCAGAGTGATGTTTCTCATTGCTGCCCTTATGCTGGCAGCTTCCCTAACAGAGACAGTGTCTCCTCCTGACCCTCGCAATGCTGGATGCTACCTGACCCAGAGCCCACTGAGAGCTGAGGGGGGTCTCTCATCATTCAGATGATCAAGATCATGAAATGGCAGGAAATGAAGGTGTGGCTCAATGCCTACAAAAATCCCCAGGCTGGGCTGATAGGCAGGGTGACCTGCCTCGTGCTGGTATCTGCCTTTCCATTTCATGCCAAATCCAGCAGCGTGGTTGTCTCTGTTGGCCATGGGAAACAGAGCACCAGACTACACTCAGTCAAGTGATATTTAGCTGCATCATGTTGTTGATTCGATAAAATAAACACAGGCCTGAATTTGTGTCTCTACTTGTTCTCTTCACGGGGGTTGGAGAAGCAAAGTTTGCTGCGAGAGGTTGTATATGGTTGTATTGGACCAGCTGAAAATAGTGAAAACCTGAAAAAATGGTTTGGGCTCAGAATCTACCTCTGCTATGAAGACAGGCTGAGAGAGTTGGGGCTGTTCAGCCTGGAGAAGAGAAGGCTCCGGGGTGATCTTATAACAGCTTTCCAGTACCTAAAGGGGGCCTACAGGAAAGCTGGAGAGGGACTTTTTACAAGGGCGTGTAGTGATAGAACAAGGGGCAATGGATTTAAACTGAAAGAGGGGAGATTTCGATTAGATATAAGGAATAAATTTTTTACATTGAGGGTGGTGAGGCACTGGAACAGGTTGCCCAGAGAAGTTGTGGATGCCTCATCCCTGGAAGTCTTCAAGACCAGGTTAGATGAGGCTTTGGGCAACCTGGTGTAGTGGAGGATTTCTCTGCTCATGGCAGGGGGGTTGGAACTAGATGATCTTTAAGGTCCCTTCCAACCCTAACCATTCTATGATTCTATGATTCTATGAATCTATCTATCAGCTGCGACAGCCAGCCCAGCAATTGGGAGGGGAAAGAAAGAAAGAAGGGAAAAAACACCATTCCAGCCACCAGAATATCCCTCCTCCTTACCTGCCAGAACCCATCGCTTTGTTCTTCTGGCCAAAGAAGATGATGGGCGTCAGCCCTTGAAAGTCGGTGCAAAATAAGAAACCATCGGACACAATGCAACCATGTGTTACTGGCCACTCCTTACAAACCAAACTGAGGCAAATAGGATTAAATCAGAGTAACACCTCATGTGATTACAGCTCATTGTGTTCAAATAAAAGCTGACGTTATCGTGAGTGCTTTGTTTGGGGTGGGGGTGGTGAGGAGAAGAGATGCTGCAGCTTGTGCTCACAGCGATTGCTGTTTATAACACTGTAAAACCACCGTGGATGCGTTAAAGGCGCTGCCACGAGCACGTGCTGCATGAACTTGGTGTTACGGCTATAACAATTCATCCCAACTCTTAGATGTGCCTTTATACTAATAATACATTAATATTACTCTGTATCAGTTATTGCAAACATACGAAAACTTTGTAGATGTGGCCTTTGTGATGATGTAACTGTATTTGTCGCTCTGTAATCAATATGGGAACACTTTATAGTCACATCTACCCGCTGCTTTTACAACCCCTTTCTAAATAAATTAAATAGAATCTGCAGAGTAAATGTGCCGGAGTCCTCAGCCAGCAAAACTGAGAAAAGAGAAGTACGTCAGTGCTAATTAACTCCAGCGCCCTGCCAGGCCCGGCTCTCAGCAGCTCTGCGGGCTGTAGTACGGTTACCGCGGGTTCACGAGTATTCCCGTTTAATTCGTTCAGAGGGGGTGAGTAACTACTCTTCCAGCAGCAATTGAGCGCTGCTTAGATTATTTTCCCCCAACTGGTCCTATTGCCTGTAGTACTTGGGTCTTTCTCTCTTGGTACTCTTCTTGGTTTGCCCTGACTTCCCTGTGCTCTGTACCTGCATCTCTTTCTCGCTAATGAGGCTCAGGAAATCTGGCTGGGGGAGGGAAGAAATCCCGAACGCAGAATAGGCTTCAGGAACTTGGCCTGCTTTATTTTTGTTATTATTTATTGTATTTTTCCTAGGGTTAATTTAAATGGGTTTTGAACTAGGAGCTTTATGAACTACTTAAACTACACTGATCCAAAATCTATTTCCATCCATTCTCTTTTTTTTCTCTCTACCCCGCAACGTACTGTTAAGTTCTGATTATTCTGAATATTACTGCTTGCTTTGTAGCAGCACTAGCCTCCTGCGCACTCACCCAAACGCATGGATATCCTTGCTTTAGAGCTTTTTGTAAGAATCTCAACTTAAAACTTGGTGGTGTTTGCTTGAATCGCCTTTTGAAAGCAATTCTGTCTGAGCTGTGCTGAGGAGGGAGAGCTGCAGTGTGACCTTGATCTTTCTTCTTTCAAAGGATAACTTCCAGGAATAGTCCTGAGATCAGCCCAGCCTTATCTATATTTTACATTTCATTGTCTGAATTTCTTAAAAGCCACATAAACCTGATTTTTTGTTTGGGAGCACAGAGGAAGATGGTATCTAGAAAGAGAAATCGTGATTTTTAGCACTGAACTTCTTCTTCAACGACCAGACTGGCAGTGACTGAAGGATGGCTCTTTGTTTGATAGACTACAAGATATTAATTTTTCGGTCACGACCTGTCTCCCCAATTTCAACTACGATGTCACTGTATGTGTAGTTGGTACCCCTGCTGTCATTCCCAACAGAGAGCCCTGGAAGCACTGATCTGTTCAGCAGGGTGATCCCTTGCATGTGACACGTCCCCGCTGGGAATCCCATGCGGGAGAGTTTGCTCTCCTGCTCTGTGTGTGTGCTGCGAATAACTGGGCGTGCAACCTTTGTTTATACGCACCTCAGTGCTATTTAACAGGGGCAACAGTGACTGCCACAAAACATGATGTGGGTTGCCTGATCACAGTGCAAATGGCAGAAAGAAATACGAACTGCGGTGTCACGGTGAGAGCAGATTTCATGTGTTACTACCCCCTCTCCCCGAAGCAGAGTTGGTAGAAGTCTGACCTTGCCCACCCAAGGCTGAAGAAAGCTGCCTGCCAGGAAAGAAGCACAAAGCTGCTCCCCTCACTCATTCATTGCTCTCGCAAAAGAGGTAGTAGGTAGTGGCATTACCTCTCTTACAGATTGCATGCAGCTCGAAGGCTCTTGGCATTGCTGTAGGAGTCTTAAAAATAATATTAAGTTGTCCCAAGTAACTAAAATTCAGCCAACCAATATATAAAAGTACTAAAATACTTTTAGAAGTACTAAAAAGGAAAGAAAAAAAAAGTAGAAATGGAAAGATTTAAGTAACAAAGCTCAAAAAGAAAAAAAAAAGGAAGGTAAACCAGACCAAATGGTTCTCAAATGGCAGTTTATAGCCAGGTAATCTCCTGCAGAACTGGGAGAGCAACAGACCTTATTTCCTTTTGCACGTGAGCCAACACCTTGGCTTGCCATGGAAAGGTGTAACGCAGCAGGACTGCTGCTATCAGAGAGTGCAATACTTCTCCTACCCCTGGGGGACACAATTGCCCCAAGTAAGAAGGTTGTAAGGTATGTGTTAGCACAAACCCCCCTGGCGATTTACCGTCCTCCTCTGCTTGCCGGCAACTTCTCCTGCGTGCCTGGCTACAACTTCTAGTTACTCCATTTTACCACAATTCTCTTTTCCCACTCCTTTTCAAAGACCTCTCCCACCAAAACTTGCCCCAATGTGCGGTCACTCTTCTGGCTACACAGGATACAGAATCGGTCTCTTGGTTTAGGGAAGGTTTTTTTATTGCTGCTATTTCTTAGAGCAGCAGAACAATAGAGACTATTAACTCCTTGCGCTGACCAAAGCTGAACAGGTTTACTTGCTCAGGATGATGGTTTTTCCCGTGAGAACACTATTTCTTCAACAAAGGTGCTGGTTTGCCTTTTGGCCTCCTTGATGCCTATTTCCATACCATAGCCTTGGGCTATATCTCCAGGTGCCCAGTGGATGAGGGTCACGAGCACTAATCTGATGTTTTAAGCTCCCAAGGATTTTATCAAAGACCCTATGACAGCAGCTGTCCATCTCAGAGAAGGGGAAGAGGCTCTTTATCCTCACTTTGAGTGTCAGCTGGTGAAGGCAGATCTCATAAATAAGTATTAAGCTCTCTTGCCATCACTCTGTCCCCTGGACTCCCTGACAGTCATGAGAAGCATGCAAATAGTTTGCCTCATCCTTCATTAAAGTACTCCGGCTCACCCCACAGTAACTGTCACACTCCTGTTACTGTCTAGACTTGTCACAGTGAGACCTAGTCACGAGACACATGACAGCATCTGCAGAAGTGACACTGATGCCAAACTTCATGTCTGTGTCATGCAAGAAAGGCTCAAACTGTTTACAAGCCTCCGAGACAGATCAGTGTGCGGGATCTGAAGCCCTCTCTGTCTGGAGGGTGCACTGGGCATTCCTCCCAAACGGCAGAGAAGGCAATGGGGCAGAAAGCACCACAAGCTGGCATGAAATCCCTCATACAGTGACCACCGCTGGAGCTCTGGCCTGCTGTCAGGCTCAGCTGCGGGACAATGTGGATGCTTCCAGCTGAGCAGAAGGTGCACAGGAGGTCCTGAAGTGCCACTCACAAGCCTGTTCTTAAGAGCCGGAGCTCAGGAGTCAACCTGTTCACTGTCCCATTTAGCAATTAAGCAAGTCATAGTGTTCTTCAATTTCAAATGCTTTCACGGCAGCCCATCCCTATGATGTAGTCCTACGTAGAACTGTATGTCCTATGTATACCGGGGGAGTCAGCTCCAGCCCTTCCTTGTCCACTTGCCCTGTTGCACAGCTTCCCTGCAGCCCTGCTTCTCCAAAGGGTTCCCTAGGAAAAAAGGCACCAAGGAGCTGTAGTGGTCGCTGAATTTAGGCAAGGCAATCTTGGTAGCAGATCTCGGTTGATTTCTGCTGAAAGCACCATGTTCCTTGTGTCTGGTTCAAGACCATGTCAGAGCTTGGGTCGGAGCTGCCATGAGAAGCTTCATTTTCTGAACCTGTCCTCTCAGCTTGCCCTCGGAGAGGAGCAGCCTCACCAGCAGCTGGAAGAAGTGCACTGGCGATGCTCAGCTGGCCACCAGCTGGGACCCACCAAGCGTGATGGATATGGTCCTCCTCAGCTCCACCTCTGAGATCTGCTGGCCAGCCTCCTGCATCCCCACCTTTGCCAAGCTCTGTGCCAGTTCACAACACGTTTATTTGATTTTTCTCTCATCTTGTAGTTACCTAATCTCCTGCCTTGGGGCTGGGAAGGCCTGAGAGCACTGGTGTGTGTGTGCCCACCCCATTTCCAAGCACACATAAAGACATTTATGAATGCTCCCTCCATGGGTTCTGCAGGAGCTGAGGACATCTTTGCCTCAAAATATTGTAGATATATCAAGAACACTAATCTCCAAGCCCTGCTCGGAATACCATTAGGTAATTAATCCTTTCAGCGTGGGACGAAAAAGATCAATCGCAGCTTTCTTTTTTGCGTGTGCCATGAAACAGTTTGTGCACTTGTCGTGGAAGAAGATTACGTTGGAAACCCAGCCATGGTCCTCTGAGGTGAAATGCTGACACTTTTCTTTCCAAACACATTTTTTAATCATGGCATGGTCAGAAGTCAGAATCTGTTTCCTGTGGCTTTCTAGAAAAACCACTTCAGTTGTTATCAAGGCAGCAATATTTACAGTTCTTTCCCCGCAAGCTAGCAGGTTTCTTTACATACTTTATTTAGACGTGTTGGGAGGTTCCACATATTTTTTTTTTGTAATTACTGGATATATCGAGTGAAGAAAGAAACTGTTGGTTCTGACTTAAAAGCAAATTGTAACATTTTTAAAGTTTCTTGTTTTGTAGGTCAGGAAAGAGTAACAGTACACAAACTCCTAAACTGTCCTTTTTAAAACTGAAGAACTGCAATTCCCGGAGAAACTAAACAAGTGTAGCTTGCAAGATTAATCAGCTGATTTAAGAAGAAGCAACAATAAATACATTGCAACTTTACAAGATTGTCAGTACTGTGCAGGGATTGAAGAACAGGGATGACTACAACAAACTTCCCCCTCTTCCCTATTCCTGTATCAGCACCCAGTTATAATCATGCAAGAAATTAGTAACATATCAAGAGCAGCTCTGACGCTAAGTGCCTGCTTTCAGAAGTATTCTATGTCACCGTGTGGATTACAAAATTGCTGTTAGGCAACTGGAGAGACGAGAGTCTCGGAGACTGTTTTGTCGTTGGAGCTGAGCACATCGCCCCGCTCACAGAGGTGCGAGGCGCGGGGCTGCTGGAGCTGGCAGACACAGGTACAGGGCTGCCGCTGTGTTTGTCTTCACTAACCTTTCTGACCTTACAATCAGCTCCTTTGAAGGTGGATTTAAAAAACCTTATTTCAGAGAGCCTTGAGGATAGATATAGGTTTTTTTTTGTTTGTGTTTTTTTTTTTTTTTTTTTTTTTTTGTGCTGCGGCAATGTAGTTTGAGAAGAAAAACACCAGCAAGGGCCACGGTACCTCAACAGCGTTCCTTATGTTTTACGATGTTACTTTCCCGGTAGCGTTGTGTCCCAACAATGGGAAAGCAAATGTCAGCGCACTGAGCGCACGTTCCTGCCCGGTGACGTTTGCGAGCACCTCGGGTGAGGAACAGCACGTCTGAGAGCAGGTACAACGAGCGGCCCGGACCGGTTCGCGGCGTTGCCCGTCGTTCAACACCGTGCTAACACCGCCCGACGGCACGCAGACCCGTGCGTGCCCGCACCACCGCCCGCCCCGATGGCGAAGCGTCCCGAGGCGGCTGCGGGCGGACCCCCGAGCCCCCGGCCGCATTAGCCCTCCTGCCCCCGGGCAGGGCTTTACGCTTCCAGCCGCGGGAAACTCCGTGCCGGCGCGGCTTTCTCCTCGGCGGAAAGTTATGCGGGCGCCCGCCCCCGGCTGCCCCGGGGCGAGGCGGCGCCGAGGGGGTGCGGGTGGCGGGCCGCCTCCCCGGGCAGGCCGGCGGGCCGGGGCCGGGGCCGGGGCCGGGGCGGGGCGGGGCGGCAGGGCCCGGCCCCGCTGATGTCAGCCGGGACGGGGAGGAGAGGAGAGGAGAGGGGAGGGGAGCGGGGGGGAGAGGCTGCCCGTGTTCCGGGTCAGGCGCGGGAATGCGCGGCGGCCGCCAGCAGCAGCGCTGCGCCCGGCGCCCCGCGATGCCCCTGCGGGGAGGGCAGCGGCCCGCCGAGGAGCAGTAGGGGGGCGCCCCCCGCCCCGCTCGACTCCGGCTCCCGCCCATTGTTCTCCCGGGGCCGCCGCGCTCGCCCGGGGCCGCTTCCCGCCGCCGGCGGCGGCGCGCTGGATGCGGGTTGCCGCCGCCGGCTCGCCGGGATCCGCGCTGCGCGGCGGCGGAGGGGGGCAGCGGCTCCTGCGGCCGGCGCGGAGGAGGGGGCGGCGGTGAGCGGCGGGGCCGCCCGCCCCGCGGCCCCCGGCGGACCGGCCCCCCCTCTCCGGCGGGGCGATGTTCCACTGCATCCCCCTGTGGCGGTGCAACCGCCATGTGGAGTCCATCGACAAGCGGCACTGCTCGCTGGCCGCCGTGCCCGAGGAGATCTACCGCTACAGCCGCAGCCTGGAGGAGCTCCTGCTGGACGCCAACCAGCTCCGCGAGCTGCCCAAGGTGAGCGGGGAGCGGGAACGGGGGGCTCTCCCCTAGCCCTGGCACCGGGGCCAGGCCGGTCCCAGCCCCGCCGCCGCCCGGGGCGGGGGGCGCAGGTGCGCCGGCTCGGCAGGTGCCCGCCGAGCTCCCCGGCCCGGCGCCGGCGGGATGAGGCGCCGCCGCGCCCGCCCCGAGGCTGCGGTGAGGGGCTCCTGGACCCCCTGGGGGTGCTGTGGAATCCCGGCCCCGGTCTGCACGGCGCGGCGCGGTGCGGCCGGGACCGTCGGTGTGTGGTAGTAACCCCGGGAGTTAAAGGAAGAGCCGGAGTCTGGGGTTAGTGTTTAGCATTTCACCGGAGTTTGATGGTAAAAGCTTTCACGGGCAAAACCTGGAGGTCCGTGTCTTTCGGGAGGAAAAGTACTGTGTGGAGGGCAGAGGGGTTAGGGCTGGAGTCACAGGATGTGAATGTATGTTGTGATTAACGTTCACGTCATCGGAATTACGAGACCTTGGAGGGTATTAAACCCTCCCCTTTTTTCCCCTTTCGATAAATAGTATCTGCTCTGTACATGGGAAAAAAAAAAATCCCAAACCCTCTAGCAGATAGCAGCGTTCCCGTTTCTGCCTTCCACTCCTGGAAACTTCGTCAATGCGAAACACGAGAGGAGAACAAGCTTTTTCTTTCTCTCGGTGTTAGTCCCACACAGTTCCCAGTGTTTTGCTTCTCACATGAAATACGTAGTCAGATTTTTTTGTGCACGATTCTTTCTTAGTGGCATTGTCAAAGGTGAATTCACTTCCAATTCAACGTGGTTTTGAGATGTCGAGGTGGTACCTGCTAGCGTGACCAACTGGCTGGCACTACCTGATTTTACTAGGAAAAACTCCATCGGAGTAATTCCGGCGAGGCACTGTCTGACTCCGCGGATACAAAGCGAGCGGGAGGCGCGCTACTTGACTTTCGACTTGATGAACCAAGGATGTTTTTCAGTGTTTCCTTTTTAAACTTTGGACACCTCAGAAGCCTTTGTGAGTTGTGGCTCGTAGAGTTTGACACTGGAGGGGAAGTGTTATCTGGAAGCTGTGCCTTAAAAGTGTGTGAACTCTTACTGACTTGGAATCCAAGAAACTGAACTCACTAGCCAGAGAAATTTTCAAAAGCGCCTTTGTTTCTACCTGAATCAAAGTCGATCTGTTCATACCAAAACTTAAACAGCCTTGCTTTTATTTTTAAAAATTCAGTTCTCTTACATAAATTATTTTTTTCATTCTAGGTAGTAAGAGTAATTGTGGTGGTGAAGTTTTCCTATAGACAGTATGTAAAGATGTTCAGTTGAAATGACATATTAAATTTGGCTTTTTCTTTTGAAAATCCTAGGCGCAGGTTTGCGCCTTCTTGTGACTGGGCTCTTTATCCTTCTGAAGTAGAGCAAAACTGGTTTACATAGCCTCTGTGTGGGTGCTATTTTTACTTCGAGCAGTTTCTGCTGGCTTTGTGCACAGACTAGACTCAGGAGTCTTTGTTTTTGTACCAGACTTTTCTTCTTAGTGTTGGCTTTCAGGCTTGTACACTTCTTATTGTTGGGGTATTGAATGTGCTTGTGACTGAAATCCCATTGAACCTGATGGCGCTCTGTTTTTTATTTAAAAAAAAAAATCCGCCACAAACTGGTTGCTGTGTACAAATATAAATGATGATATCTGTTGCTCGTGGTATTGTATGATATTTATTTCTGTAGAGTGCAACTATTCATTGTTTCTCCTCTTCCTCAAGCTGTAATATGTGAAATAGTCTTTTTTTGCCCTATGATGGCTAAAAAGACCCCTTCTTCCCATTACTTATGTGTGGGTACATATTAAGTCTCATACATGTAAAAACTAGCTGAGAGGGTAGAAATCCTCAAACCAACGCAGGCTTCTTGGCACTGCAGTGAAAGCAAGCAAAAGTTGAAGTTAGAAAGGTTTTTTTTTTTCTTTTAATGTGCATGGGTCAGATTACAGGAGTGCCTTAAATATACTGTAGGAATATGTTTGTGTTTTTTTAGCTGGACTAGGAGGAATCCAATGAAATACGACTGCAGAGACATACTCGTATCTGTCCTGAGTGCTTTATGCCTTGTCAACAGTGCAGGAAGGCGTTTTTATTAGCGCTTCCTGCATGGACCTATGAACTTTTCTTGTTGGTTGTTCCTTATTGATGTGATAAATGGAATATAGTGCCATCATCTCAGATAAGTGTTGGCTCTGTAGGAGTTTTGAGTACAAAAATACAGCCGCAATCCTGGATGTGAAGCTAACCTATTGAATCTGGAAATGAATGGTTTAAAATTTCTACCAGCAAATAGTTTTTAAAAGGTCTGCTCTAGGAATCTGGATGAGAAGAATAGTGGGAGATCTCTCTTTGGAAGGTAGCTACAGGGTACACTGTTCATTCCCCTTTATATTAAAAGGGAAATGTCTATGCAAACTACAGATACAGAACTGGAAATAAGTAAAACTGCAATAAGTAACTGGAAGTAAGTAAAAAAGCAGGGGTGCACCATACCTCTTGCAGAGAAGACACGAGGGAAATAATTAGGGCGTATAGCTAACAAACTGTTAGGTCAGCATAGATCTTAGTGGTCATTACGACCGTAATCTAGTGTAATGCGTTATATTAGTCTTACCTTGATTAAGTTTCCTCTGTATATGCGTAAAGAAAGTAACACAAATTTGAGCTGGTTTTGGGCTCAGTTAAGGCCTAAACAAGTCAGGACACTTGTTTAGCTCTCACTGACTGGCTCGTTTACTTGTACTAGATGTTGACTTGTACTTGATGAGGTCCTGAAGCTCACAGTGATCTGTGCTAATTCCTGATGAATCATCTGTGGGCTGTGCTGATGCCATAATGTGTCCCGTAACAGCGATAAGGTGTTTGTGTCACTGAGATGGTTGTGATCTTCCTTGGGAAATTGCTGCTGTAAGGGCTCACCCTGCCATAGTGAAGATTCGCCCTGTAGACTCCGTGACCTGCAGCAGAAGTTGCACTAGTTGGGTGGAGGAGGAGGACCCCAACTCTGCTGCCCCACACTTCATTCTGCACACTGATAGTTCAGACCTCGTCTTCCCAGTGTGGGCAAGTGCGGTCTGAAATGGCCATTATGGCCTTGGAATACTTCTCTGAAACCAAGTAGATGTTGGTGAGTTCTTTTCCCAGTTTGCCAAGCTGCAGGTCTGAGACACCCGTGAGGCTTTATCTCCAGACATCTGCTTTCCTTCCACTTGCAAAATTTTTTTGTCCCTTCGATTGTGAAGCTTTCTGAGGCAGATAAATATCAGCAAGTGGCGTGTTGGAATACGTGGACTCGCTGCACTTTTCTGAAGTTGATGGGGCAACTGATGTTGGATGCACACGCTTCCCTGCTTCTCCCCTCTTTCTCCCTGCCTCCATTTCTATTAAGTAGCAAAGAAAGGTGTTCTTTGGTTGGTTTGCTCCAATACCCCAGTAGGAGAATACACTCTGGTACGCCCTAAAACCTACATTTTGAGGGACAAGAGTAGTCTTGGGCTTTGTTTAATCTGCAGTCTTTGCTGGCATACTTAAAACCTCTGTTATTCTAGAGGACAGTAGAGCATGGCATATGTTAGGGTGTTATTAACACCCAACAAAACAGATGCACACAAAAATCTCTTCAAAAGACAGCAGACAACCTAAAGAATTGCTGTAGTGTCTTGATGGGAAAGGACTAGCAGAAAGACCCACTGATACTGCTGCGCTGTACGTTATGAGAGTCATCTGACGTATCCTGAGGAGAGGAGAAACACAAAATACACCTGAATTATTTTGAAAGAATTACTTCGTTGGTTTTATTTTTGTTGTATTGGCTGACCAAAGTGGATGGTGGAATTCTTCATCTCTTTCTAAGGGGAGAGGGGTAGGAAGAGTTCATCTTGGACATTTCTCTTCAGATGTTTTTCTGAAGCAGAAGGAGATGTCTTTGCCTCCCATTATTTCCACTCCTCCCCTTGTTTGCTCTCTCGTACATTAATGTGTATGTGGACCAGGAGAAGACTGGGCTAACTCAGTTTCTCTGACACCCTTTTCCTTACAAATACTTTTTTTCCTAAGCTATACCTGTCAGCCGCTCAAGAATACAAGTTAATAACTTACAGTACAGTAATTTACAAATGTACAGTATGGTAACTTACTTTAATATACTGTAACTTAGACATTTTTTATATCATTTTGCTACTGCACAGGGATCCTTTTGGTTTCCCATGCCAGTACACTCATTCTTTCCCCAGGGATCTGTAACTGCTCTGTTAGATCCCTCCCTCTCTCCCCCAGTTACGTGATGGAGAACTTGTGCTTATGTTGACAGTGACCTTCCTCCGTTGTTACATCGATGTCTCAGACTCCTTGCCCTGCGTGTTCATACTTTCCCATCCTCCCCCATCTTTGATATCCCAGGATCTTGTTTACTTCCTCTGACCTAAACAGCTCAGTCTGCCTTGTGTTTCTGATTCTTTGCTTCCTCTCCTGCCCCTTCTCTGCCAGATTCTCGACTGCCCTTGCAAACATTTCCCCTCCACCCCCCCCCCCCGCCTTTTTTTACACTCTGCTCTTTCCTCTTCCTTTCAGCTGCCTTTCAGGTTCCCTCTTCTGCTCTTGCCCTTCCTGCAGGATGAGCCAGCCTGGTGGGATGTGCTGGAGGAGCAGGCTGTGTACTATTAAGCTGCTGGTGGTTTTCCACAATACTGAGGTCTCTCTAGCCTTCCTTGGCAGATGTGGCTGTTTTCCCACAGAACAACAATTTCTAGCTGTCAGCATGCTTCTCACCACTTCTGCTTTACAAGACAAATTAAAGGGCTGCAGTCTTTGGTCTCAAAAGGATGGGCTTTGTATAGGGCCAGTGGTAGAGTGTGGCTCTTAACTTGCCTAAATAATTCCTTCTCCTGCATTGGATTCCAAGTGCCTTCTTGAATATGTAGTGTATCTGATTTGATTGGAAAAAAACATAATGTGCATAGAGCGACTTAAAAATGTAGTTTGTGGGGTTTTTCTCTAAACCTGGACCATTTCTATTTTCCTTAGGAGTGAAAACTTGAAGGCTTTTTCAACTCAAGCTGTAATGTGTAGTATGTCATTTGCTACACGTCGAAAGCTATACTTCACCGAAGAGTAGGCTTTCTGGCAAATTGCTTTGATAGAAGAAAATAACACATTCTGCACGATGCATTTCAATAGCTTCTCTAATGAAAAGCATCAGATAAAAATAAAATGGTTTCAATTCTGTAGATCAGTGTATAGTTGATGAAATGTTGTTTCCTACTTCTGTACGTTAGAATTTAAGGGCCAATACATCATGCCAACTTAATTTCTCTGTGTGTGGAATTGGCAGTACTGAACTGGAGCTCGGCATATCTCTTTGCCCACTGTTTTGTAAAAAAAAAAATTTTTTTTTTTTTTTTTTTATGAACCTTCGAATGCAGTATTATATTTTGGCTTTTATATTAAAGCACTAGCATTCTTTGCATTGGTGGGTGGTGGAAATAGCTTATAACTCTTGTTTTGCTGCTGTTGCGTCGTGCTGCTGCTCAGTTGTTCTACTCAAAGGATAAAGACCACTTTCCCGTGAGAGTTTTTTCAGATGTTGTTTATATGAAAACTCCAATGGCAAAAAAATTATTCAAAGTTTTATGTATGCACTTAGTTTAGCTTAAGAGTCTACTGAACTCTTTCTTCTTTTGGGGATTATTTTTATGTAGTATTTGCAAACCTAGTCTGATGCAGCTCTAAATCATTTCACTTCTCTGAGCTTACGGATTTTATCTGTCATCTGTAATTTTTCTTCTTTGTGTTATATGCTAATGCTTCTCTGTAGAGTTATTTGATTGATGTGAGACCCCTTCCTCGAGAGAGCTGAAGAAACCCTGGCCTCCTCCTGTGCCCCACTTTCCGTGTGAGAGAAGCTGACGGTGTGTTGCTGCTTGGTGTTCGGCTTAGGCAATGTCTATATCTCATTATTATGTGTGGTGTTGAAATCCAGGGCACTGCTATCGTACCAAAATCTTGTGAAAGCTCCTAAAGAAGAAGTCCCTCTGTTCTTCCCGTACCACACCTCTTTCTCAGGAAAAAAAACCTTTTCAATTTCACTGTTCTACTATAGTTTATGCAACCATAAGCCTGAAAGACGCTTGCTTGGTCAATGGCTAGTAATCCGCTGTGGAAAGAGATGGTATCATACTATACCTCTCTTTAAATGTGTGCTTATGAGTCGTAACCATCGCTTCTTAAGACATAAACATCTAGAAGCTTTATTTCCTTTTTTCAAATTCGTAGATCTCATTGGGATCACAGAGGTGTGGTGGGATGTCTTGCATTATTGAAGTGCTGCAATGGATGAATGCAGACTCCTTAAGAAGGACAGGCCAGGCAGGCACGGACGGGCAGCTGCCCTTCATATGAGAGAACAGCAGGGATATGTCAAGCTTTGCCTTGGCATGGATGATGGGCCAGCTGAGAGAAGGTTGAGATTAGTTGGTGATGTCATTTTGGGTGTCCGCTGTAGACTGCCTGATCAGAAAGAAGTAGTAGATGGTGTCTTCAAATAACGTTCACAGGCCCAGGCTCATGTGGGTCCTGAACCACCCTGACATCTGCCAGGAGGACAACACTGCAGAACTTAAGTGATCCAGGAGTTTTCTGGAGTGCATTTATGACTTCCTAACACAGGTGATCTAGGAGTCAATGGACAGAGGTGCTCTGTTGGACCTCATACTTATAAACAAGAAAGGACAGGTTGAGACCTGAAGGTCAGGGTTGCAGTGACCATGGTCACCTTGACTCTAGTGACCGTGAGATGATGGCGTTGAGGATCCTGAGGGGGCGGAACAGGACAAAAAGCAGCGTCACAACCCTGGACTTCAGGAAACAGACTGGCATGTTCAGGGATCTGCCTGGAGGTGGTTGATAAGGAAGATGTTTGTGCTGCTGTTCAGAGGGATGTTGACAGGTTGGAGAAGTGGGCAGAGAGGAATCTCATCAAGCTCAGTAAAGAGAAATACAAAGCCCTGCATGCAGTTGGGGAGAAGTAACCACATTCTCCAGTACATGCTGATGACCAACCATCTGGAAAGCAGCTTTTCAGAAAAAAGCCCTGGGTTACCTGGTGGACAAGTTGAGCATGAGCCAATAATACTCTCTCATGGCAAAGAAGACTAACAGTATTCTGGACTCTGTTAGGAAAAGCGTTGCCAGCAGGTGATCCTTCTCTTCTGGCGAGCACTGGGGGAAACACACCCGGAGTGCCGTGTTCAGTGCTGGGCTTCCTAGAAGAAGAGTCATGGGTGTACTGGACCGGGTCCTGCGAAGTGCCACAAGGACTCAGAGCATCTGTCATAAGAAGAGGCTGAAAGAGCTGAGATAGTTTAGCCTTGAGAAGAAGGTAGCTCACGGGATCTTACTGGTGTACCTAAATATATGCCAATATACATATACACCAATATATATAAATATACACAAATAAGGGCGTATAGTGATAGGACAAGGGGCAATGGCTTTAAACTGAAAGAGAGTGGATTTAGATTAGACATAAGAAAGAAATTCTTCACTCTGAGACACTGGTGAGACACTGGAACAGGTTGCCCAAAGAAGTTTTGGCTGCCCCATCCCTGGAAGTCTTCCAGATCAGGCTGGGTGGGGCTTTGAGCAACCTGGTGTAGTGGAGGGTGTCTCTGCCCATGGTAGGGGGGTTGGAACTAGATGATCTTTAAAGTTGCTCCCAACTCATACCATTCTATGATTCTGTAATACGCGATTAGAGAGTGTAAAGAAGACAGAGCAAAACTCTTCTCAGAGGTGCGCCATGACATTGTAAGAGGCAATGGGCACAGGCTGGAACACAGGAAATTTTGTCTGAAAGGAGAAGACACTTGTTTTACTGTGCTGGTGCTCAAACCCTGGCACAGGTTGCCCAGAGAGCTTGTGGAGTCTCCATCTTTGGAGATGCTCAAAACCTGACTGGATGTGGTCCTGGCTGACCTGCTCTAGGTGACTCGTGCTTTGAATGGACTAGATGATCTCCAGGAGGTCCCTTCCAACCTCAACTGTTCTATGATTCTGTGAGGGCATATCAAGGATTTCACCTGTCTTTAGCTTTCATATTTTTAATGATGCAGGTAGAATTGTCATGTTTTTCACTGTCTATTCACCGTCAAATGTTTAATTATGTTTTAACGTTGATAATGTCATGGTGTTTTCGCACATCTTGCTGTAAATCCTTGAAGAAATACCACTATACGATTTGAACAAGCATATACTTCCAGTTAATATCAGAGAGAACGATGCCACTGTGTGAAACTGCAGCAGACTGTATGCACACAGTAAAGGAAGTTTTACTGAAAGTTTAAGACTCTCTTTCAGTGTGACAAGTGCTATGTAAAATACTTTCTAAGAACACCTGCAACTTTACAACCTCGGTGTCCTGAGAATACTTACCTTTTGTAAAAACTTTTTGTGGGCATAGTCAGTTAGTGCTAGTGTGCAATGCACACTTGAATTATTAAAATGAGTAACGATTTGTAGAGAAGCAACATTGGCTCCTTCTGTTAACATCCCTGTAAACATAGAACACTGTGTCAAAGGCTCCAAATAAGTTTATTACCAGGTAAATATCTCTAGTTTTTCTACTAGTTTCCAATTTTTTCTCTTGTGTTGCTTAAGACTTGAAGAAAATACTGTGCCTTTTGACATGAAATTTGAAAGACCACAGTCTGATGGGAGCAGAGGGAGAACTTAGTCTGGTGTCCCCTACTAAGTCTGACTTCCCTGTTCATGTACCCGAGATTGTTCAGAAGATTTTGCAGTCTGCTTGGTTTGAAATATTTTCTAATGACAGGGTTTTTTTGTAGTAACAGATAAGTTCTATGGATTTTTGACCTCAGTCAGAAGAAAGTAATTAGGTGGTTATGTTTCAATACTTCTAACTTTTTTTTTTTTCTGTAAGGAGTGCATCGTTTAGGTAAATTGGTAAGTGACGTACACAGATAAGTCAAGGTTTGTGGGCAGAGATTATACATCTGTAGCTCTAAAATACACTTTATGATTATACATAGAGTTATTTTTCTAATTATATCAATTGGTCTAAAAAAGACATTACCTCCTGCCAACAATCTTGTATACTGAAAAAATGCATGCTACAAATTCATTAGTGAGATTAAATGTGGGTTTTTTTTTTATTTGTTTCTCCAAATGGCAAATGCATTTAACTGCAATGAATCCATATTCTGTTGTAGCAGATGTTTTCTGGCGTCTCTTAAAGGCAGAGATGGTCCCTCCTACCGCTGTACTCTGTCGGCTGTGGCATCGAGTGCTCTTTAACCTTTGTTGCCTCTGCTTAATCGACATAGAAGAGAAAGTAAATCCTTGCCTGCCAGGAAACAGTGTGAGGTGACCTGTTCAATGCATTGCTTGGCAGAGCAGCGTTTTGATTCGGTGCTGCAGCGTATTGGTTTTTGAGAGTCGATAGTCCCTTGTTCCTTTTTTAAAATGGGTGGTGATAACCGAGACCAAGACCTGCAACTGGCCTATCATTGACCGTCGTTCAGAAAATGTCAGGTGCTTTGGAAATAGGGGCCAGAAACGTAGCAGGTAGATGTTGAATGGCAGCTTCAGTGAGGCATTAGTTATCATTTTTGCTCTGTCTCCTGTAGACCCTTCCCCACAACCCTTCTGCCTGGCTGATCCTTCATATCGGGCTTTAAAGCATCCATGGGAGGGGGAGGTAAGAGTTGCAACATCTGGTTCTGTTTAGGGTACATGCCCATGAACTGTGATCTTTCATTAATACTTTCTCATGTCTTGAAATGTAGTAGTTTTATTAATGTTTTGTATGGATTCCTGCTTGAATGTCTGCCCCTATGCATCTTCCATTAATATTCATGATGACAAAGTTGGTGTGAGGATGCTGCAAGACCAAAGTACAGCTTTCAGCATATTCTACGACCATGGTTTGGGCATGTAAAACAATCTTTCATCATGCCAAAAATCTGGGGCAGTTCTGGTTTTGCCATGAAACATGTGAAGACAACATTAGAGACCTCAACTGCATGGAGCAGCTGTCCGTTTGCTGACTTGCCACCTAGCAAACGGGCAGAGGTCTTCATACTGCGGTCCATCACCATCTGCTGCTGTGTCTCGTCATGGGTTGAGGAAATCCAGTAGCTGCTTCCAGTAATGCTTTGATACAGAGGTACCAACTGGGCTCCACTGGGAATTAGTCCCTGCCCTCAGAAAATAATTTCAGTATCTCACTTAGTACTTTGTTTGAAAATTGAAGTGTATTTGGCTCAAAGGAACATGAGGGATCCA
Organism: Tauraco erythrolophus; assembly: GCF_009769465.1. Lineage (NCBI taxonomy): Eukaryota > Metazoa > Chordata > Aves > Musophagiformes > Musophagidae > Tauraco > Tauraco erythrolophus. The sequence goes on along the minus strand of NC_141466.1, from coordinate 45,716,601 downwards.
TGTTTATGAAACCCTGTTGTCCTCATCAGCTGTCTCAGCTTGCAGTTGAAAGCAGATGGAGTGACTTGACGGATCTTAATGTTGATAACAGGCTTTGTGGGAGATGCCAACTTCCATACTAGACTTCACTGGAGTCTGCTGGGAGCTCATTACATACTTTGTGAATCCGGAGTAGGATGCAGCTTCTTCAGCGTTTCATTGTGCAGCTAGTTAGGATGTGCTTCTAGGGGAAGGTGACCACTTTGAGTGCTCTCGTTGGTTTTCCTCAGTGCTCCTGCTCATGCTGCTGGCAGGTGTCTCTGAGATGGATTTTAAGGCGGTGATGTACAGAATTGCATCCTAGAAAGAGTTTTTTGGTTACAAGTTAGTTGTGGTTTTCAACTAGGGAAGGCTTGAGTGGAGGACAGGGTGCATTATAGCTTGCTGTGAGCGTAAGCGCAGCTGTGGTTCTCATTGACTCCAGGCTGGTATGTCCACTGGCTGACTTTGGGGTAGAAACAATGTCTGAAGTCCCACCAGTGGTTTAGCGTAGGGCATCGAGTGTCCTGTCCTCTTGGAATCCTAACCACTGAGTGTCGCCTATGGATGGTCTTTCAAAGAGTTGACTGTTGATGACTCCTACAAGAGGAGGTGGGGAAGGAATGAGGGAAAACTCACCCTTCCCTCTTTGTCTTTGCCCTTCTGACAAATGAGGGGAATGTGTTTGCGTGGATGCCTGTAGGAGAGCCTGGTTATTAAACACATCCCCAGGGAGCAGAACACTTGAATTCAGTGCTACTTCTGCCTTACATTAGTTAATCTTTATTCTCGTCATAGTAACCCCTAGGCGCCTTAATAAATGTTGGGCTTCCCCTGCTCTCTTGTTGAAGATGTACAATGGTGCAGGCAAAAAAAAAAGAAGAGCTTCTAGAGGCCAACAGCAAGTGATGGGGACCTCGTTGGGGAGCTGGAGAGCGTTGTGTCAGCCATGCTGCCAGGCTATTTCACGGGTTTGATGCCTTACCTCGTTCACTGCTTTGCTTATCAAAATCAAGTTGCAGCTTCTGCTTGTGTTTGCCTGAAGAAAGACCTTGTTCCGAGGTCTTTCTGAGGCCCTATAAACAGGGTGGGGGGAGGATTGGTTGCAGTTTCACTTATCCAGTGGCTGGAGGAGGACGCGTAGCTGGTGAATGGAAGCGAACGCACAAAGCGGAGGCTTCTCCCATTGATTTTTGTTTACAATGCGGGAGAAGAAAGTGGATAGCCTGAAGTAAGATGTGAAGCAGGAATGCAATTAGGAGTTAAACTATATTTAAATTGCTGTTTATCACTTTTTAATTCTGAAGTGCAAATCTCCTTTAGCTGGTCAGTTATGGGTTTGGAAAATGGATAAAATGAACATAGATGGTGTTTCAGAAACAGGACCTGGTAATGTACTGTGTCTCGGTAGTTTACTTAATTCCTGTTTGAATATAACACTGTCATTTCCTGAAGAAGCTTTAAAAGCTGAGGCAGCATGCATATGTTGAAAATCCATTTTGGTGTCTAAGGGAGACTTGACTTATGAGCAAATACTCACAAATTATTAAGCTTGTCAGCAACAACTCAAGTGCCTGCACTAAAAATTGTATCTTTCTACCCTCTGTGAATACAACTCTGAAACTAGAGTTAATTCGCAGCTTTTTTCTCCTGTCCCTCCTGTTCTTATTTCTGCTGCTTATGCTGGCCCGTCTTTAACATTAGGCAGTGGATTCCATTAGTGTTTCTAATTTTCATTTTCTTTGCTGCTAGTAGTAGGCTTTTTATGGAAACATTTTGCTTAACACAGTGAGCATTTAGTTAAGCTGCCTGTGCCAAATGAGTTTGGAGTGTGACATGTCTCTAGCACTGGAAAGGCTCTAGCAGTGAGATGTTGCTCCTCCTCTCAAACAGCGTTAGCTGTGAGTAGGTCGTCTTGCCCTCCTGTGGTGTTTTTTTTATTTCAATTGCGTATTGTTTTCATCTCTCTTCCTTTTTTTTTTTTTTTTTTTTTTTCTTCCTATCAGGAAAGATGCTGAAGCATTCGGGCAAGAATCTTGGGCATGAATTTTTTTTACTGCAGGAGTGAACCATTGGAAGAAAGCCAGCGATATGTCTTGTTTTGGCCACTTCTGCAGAAGAAAAAATTGAGTTTTATCAATTCTACTAGTTTGGCTTAATTCTGTTAACTTTTATTTCTAGAATCAAGTGCCAGTTGTAGTGGTATTCTTTAAAAAATAAAGTATAAAAAATGAGGACTATGGGATCACACTGTCTGTTTATACTTTTCAGTGAGTCACACACTTATCTCTTTTTTTTTTTTTTCCTTTCTGTTGACTGACATTGACTCAATTTTGTCAGAATGGAGTTTTTTTAAAAAATATGTGGCTGGGTGGAGGAGAGGGACTTGGTTAGTTTACCAGTGTGAGGAGGGCTGTATTCAAGATGTATGTTCTTAGGAAAGAAACCTCTATAAATTCTTTGACAGCAGGAAAAGCTTCAATTGAAGGTTGGGAATTGCTGCTAAATAGAAAGTTGTAGGCTTCTCTAGTGCTGATGCTCATGGAATTATTTGTCTCATTGAAGCAGTATTAATTAGGCTGGCTAAACTAAGCAGCATGAAAAGTGTTGCCAAGATACTCGTAGAGACGTCGGGTCTGCAATCAAAACCTGCTATTACAGCATGCTGGGTGGATGTGCTGCTCTGGCCAGCAACCCCGTTGCACTTTGGTTCGTGTTAGAGCTTTTCAAATAGAGGCTGAACTGTGTCTGCTACATCAAATTAGAAACATGTTTCTCATTGGCATATATTTAAGAAATTACAGATATTTAGATGTGTATATATATATTTTACATTTATAAATATTTTTATATATATTTATATATATTTTTTACATTTATTTTACATTTACAACTCTATTCTGTAAACTCTTAATTCTCTTTCTTCCCTGTGGTCTTTTTGACAGGTAAAACAAAAATGGCAAAAAGGAGGTGCTTGCCTCCCCAGTACTGCTTTAGAGCACTAATGATGTACCTTGGATAAAGGAAGAATAGTTACTGAAATAGGAATAGGATGCACTAAACATGCAAGAGTGATTGAGTTCTGTAGTTTAAAGGAAAAAAAAAAACAAACAAGAAGTTCAAAGAAATGCCATTCACATAACTGCAGTTTCTGATTTTATCTAGGAAATGGTGTCATTCATTAAAAATCGTTATGCAAACTAGAAATAAAACTCCCAGTTCATTTTTCTTTTAAGTAGTTAGTTAAAGGAACAGGAATGCCTTTAAATATTGTGTCATTTTGTTTGCTGCACATATGTGCTCTGCACATTTAATAAATATGCACAACACTGACACGTGGTGCAGTGAGGGCCCTCAAACCTTCCTAGGGATGCCCAGCTCCTAATAGCTTTTTGATGACGATTCTGTCTTTTAAGCATGTTCCTTCTGTCTTTTAAGCATGTTCCTTCTGTCTTTTAAGCATGTTCCTTCTGTCTCTTCTCACTTGCCATTGTAGAGCATCTCTGGCAAGGACAATTGTTGTTTATGAGAAGATTTGTAGTAGAACATCAATATTTATAACTGTCATATAGTTTAGCAGCTATGCACTGGCTGAGGAACACTTTTTGGCAAGTATTTATTTTGGATGGTGTTAGGACAGATTGGGATCTCTTCTGTGGGGTGTACTCCTGCTGTGTTTTCACAAAAATGTCTTTAAGTGCTTTTCTAAGCTTGTGATGGATTCTTGCTTTAGTCATATTAATAAATGTTCAGCAAAAGGGATGCATTTGTTTTAAAAGATGAAAAAAGATGTTAATGATATGAAAATCCAGTTATGGATCTTGTGAGCACAAAAAAGGATTAAAAAAACATTTGTGGCTATTTTAATTGTAATGTATGTTTTTAGGGAGCTAGAAATGTGGAATTGAAAAAGTTTTTTTATCTTCCTCTTACAATTTCAACTCTGATATCAGTACTTGGGGGGGAAGGAGTATCATTCTGACTCAAAAAATGCCTTTGAATTTTCTCATTTGTATCTGGTGCATCTTTTGACTACTGAGTGTTTATTAACTTTTTTAAGCACTATCCCTTTTATTCTCTAAAAGGAGCCCACATTTTTGAGGGAAAACACATTGATTTCAGTTGTGTTTTATTTTTATGTGACAAGGAAAAACAATGAATATTGAAAGATTGGTGGTGAGGTTGCAAACCCTTGCACTTAAAACGTGGATTATGATCTTGGGTATAAGACCCTTGCACTAAGATTGAAAACCAGTATCATAATACAGATTCATAAGACCGTGCTTTTACCTTGTGTCCTAGTGAGATGCCTGTCCTACTGCCTCTTTTCGTGTCAATCTAAGATAGAATTGACATTCAGAGCACACGCTCCAGCACCTAAAAAACACAAAATAATAATAATAAAAAAAAAAGTTCTTAATTTCCAAGAAAGGATTGCAGGTGATTAAATGTAAGCAGATATCCTAAACTTACTAGCACTTTTCAGTTATCTTGAGGAGCAGAACCCATGAGGGTACAGGCACATGCACGTGCCGTGGGACGCGGAGGGTCTGACTGCTGGGCAGAAACACCCGTGTGCTCTGGGGGCACAGAACCCATGCAAAATAGGAAGAGTCTGGTCAGTTCTGGTCAAAATGACTTGTGTATAAAGTCATTTAATTCTGTACAAATCCTCACTGCTTGCACTCGCTCTCATTCGAAGGCCTGCCGGGAAGAGAGGAAAGCTGAGATGAGATAAGGGCTCTCCAACTTTCATACGGATGCCTACATCTCAATAGTTTTTTAATGACCATTTTGTTTTTACATCACCAGCTGCTCCCAGCACCTGGGGTTGACCTGACTTGCAGCTCGGCTTTTCTCCTTTGATGGCCACTTTGTCTTGGGGGCTGCCAGACTCTCTGAGCCCATAGCTGAGGGTCAAGGAAAGTTAGCGTCCTGTCTACGTCGCATGCCCATGTCCTCACGGTAGAGACAGGGTTAGGTTGGGTTCCTCTTCAAGCTGGGAAGACCTGGAATCATGCGTATCCCGCCCAACTTTCATTAGTCCTTCTGAAACTGGGCCGAGGAGCGCAGGATGTATGAGACTGGAAAGGTCTTCCCAAGGGAGGCTGGCTGTGTAACCTAGTTGGTTATGGTGCTCGCCAGCAAAGAAGGCCTTGGCAGGCCCTCTCTGTGAATTTTCTGGATTGTCCTTTAGAAGTGTCTCTGTGCATTAACTTCCTAATGAGCCCCGGTGTGTAATTAGGATGCTTTTAATTATCCTGCTGGGTAACCTCACCCCATTAATGATTTTGAAGCCTGCACTCTGGATTTCTCTAGTATCTGGCTGCTATGATCTTTAATAGCAAGCAGTACAGTTTTGTGGTGTTTTTTAAATAAATTTTCATTTTAGGTAAGACAGATTATAGTCTGTTTACATGTAAAAATTAAACCAAAATGTTAATTCTGATGTGGGTCTGAAAGAGGTCTGCATAACTGATTTTACACAATAACTTTAATTAGCTCAAATCTTGAAAACAGCTTCCAGTTACTGCTTATTATTTATCATGCTTATATGTGAGTTATGTGAGTATTGTCTGATATGGAATCTTTTCTTTCTTTCAGCCTTTCTTCCAACTTGTGAAGTTACGGAAACTCGGACTTAGTGATAATGAAATCCAGCGGCTCCCTCCGGAAATAGCAAATTTCATGCAGCTGGTGGAACTTGATTTGTCTCGAAATGGTAAGCTCCGATGCTAATTTGTTTGATTCCATACTGTCCCATGACATGGTCTATAAAACTGGGTTAGTAGGGTTTTTCTGTCTCTGAAGTTGCTATCTATGTCCTGCAGAATGCTTTTCTGTGTAATTCATGGATTTGCCTGTAGTTCTAGATGGGGAGAATGGAAAGAGCAAAGAAGAGACGATGGTGAAAATATAGTAATAAAATAACACTTGACTGTAGTTCTGTGTTTCTGAGAGCCTGCTTTATTTTCCACTTTAAAGAATGCTTCACATCCTATTTTTATATTTGTATCTGTCACAATGTTGATTTCTTTCCCCAAGCTCTCTGAAATGCCTAGAATTTAAGAAGAAAAAAAAAAAAGAGGTTGACAGAAAAAAACTCCTTTCTGGCCCCCAAAAAAAGCTGTGTGTGAGTTAGATATCCAATTCTTTATCTCACTCTTTACCTGTGATTAGCAAGAGGCAGAATGCAAGTACTTCTAGTTGTATTTCTGGAAAAAGAGTCAGATCGTTTGTCACTTGCACAGATAAATCCAGAAAAGGATGCTGGGAGAAGCTGTTTCTTAAAACGTGGTGTTGGAAGCCACATGGGTTTGTCATTCGGTTGTCATGTTTGCTGCTTGTATTGTCCTGAGCTGTGATGGAGTGAAAACTTTTTTTTGTGTGTGTGTGTGGCCTGGTGAACTTACCAGTTCTGCAAGAAGTTCAGGGGCCGGTGGGTCACCTTTAAGCAGCCCTATGACCCAGTGATCTAGAAACAGCAAATCTGTGTTGCCAAATTAGAGCAACTGTCAGCTATTTTTGCTTCCTTATAAGCAGTGGATATGCACAAAATGCTCTCTGAGATGTGATGGATGGGGTGGAAGAGAGCAACGTTGTGTGTGAGGGTGTAACAATATTAAGAGAAGAATTAGCGCAACAGGGAGCCTTTTTTTCTTTACGGTTTAACTTCACATTGACCTTTTCCACTGAGGCCATTCAGTGGCCACTTCATCTTCCTATAACTATCTGAAATTTGCATCTTTCCTTTATTTGTCTGGTGCTTTTAATGCCCTCTTTATCTGATAATATAACTGGTGAAGCGTAATGAGTCTCTAGGCAGTTGCTGAAAAATTTCTGTGAACCATATAATTTTATGCACATGTGCAAAACTTTGTAAAGAAGAAAACTGGAAAGGAATCATCTGAGAGACAGAAGAAACAGGTTAGTTAAAACACTTTAGAAATACATGAGCATTAATTGATGCAGTATTTTGGCTAGTGAGTTTGGCTGAGTTGGGTGCTGTCTGTGACAGGCCTTATGCAAAAGGAAACACTGTTGGCTTAGTAATTCTCTTTGCAAATGAATAACTAGCTGCAAAAGAGCTGGTGGATCAGAGCCATGTGAACTCTTTGTCAGCCTGACTTGGAAGTTGGCTTGAGAGCTCAACTGTAACGAGAACAGATGGTGTGAGCATTTATGGTTGGGTAGATGCGTGTGTGTCATTAGAAGTTACCGCACAAGGAAGCATGTTCTCAAGTGATGGGTTGGACTAATGCAGGTGGCAGGGAGCAGTTGCTTTACTATATCCAAGGTTCAGTGTTAATTGCCCGTTTTATTGCGTTACTTTCTCTTCTCTGTGGTTCATTGCAGAAGGTGACTGCTACTGCTTCCCTCTGCTTAATCATGTCATGGCTGTGGCTTGACTTGAGTCTTCAAATGAAAAACACACTGTGCGAGGTGGTGCAGAGGGGCCACGACACAAGAGGACTGATGTTACTTTCCATTCTTTGGTCATATTATGGTTGTCTTGCAACTCTTCAAATTGAAAGGCAAAGCACACGTTGTCTGGGATGCTGCAGGGAAAATTCTCACATAAGATTTTTGAGATTTACAGTATTTTTGTTTCTTAGCTTTGTGTTTTGAGCACATCTTCCAGTATGTCAGATTCTCAACCTGCCAAAGGTTTCTCCTGTGCGGTTGTTTGCAGTCCATCAGTTTTTGTTTTTCTAACTACCAAAGTACTTAGGAAAAAAAAATAGAAACTCTTTGTATTCCTTTCAGGCAGAGAAAAACAGCCCAGCTTTTCAAAACGCAGTATGCTGCATGAATAGGAAAGTGTGATGGTGACATCTGAACTTGGGAAATAAGAGATCATTGTTCTGTGTTTTTTGTTGTTTTAGCTGTCTGGTTCGGTGCACTAATTGCTTTCAGTTCTGGCTCTTCTGTATCCTCAGGAGCTTAAAAACGCAAATATAAATCCATTTAATGTTCTGTGTGCAGGAGTAGTGCTTTATGTTTTAACCTCTCATCACAGGAGGAGGAGGCAAGAGTTTTGGATAAACAAAATTACTTCCATTTCCCTCGTAATAAAATGATAACATGTCTCCCTTTCTCATACTTTCTAACCCTTTGGTGAGCATATGATCTTGGAAGCTCCATGAGATGGTGGGTATATCGTATGGCTGGACTTGAGTGTGCATCCAGGCTGCCGTGGCTGGCTGCGTTTTGCGCAGCGGTGAGGTGTTGCTTCTGGAGGTGGGATCGATCCCCCAGGCAGGATCCCTCCTGACTCTTCACAGCTAGCTCTGGATGCCTGCGCAGTGCGGTTTTACCCACTGTGTAAGTGGCCCTTGTTCATAGGCACTTAGGAAGAGTGAGCAGGGCTCGCTCAGAGTGTGGCTATTTTAAATTCCTAAGCAGTTTTTGGTTAATAAGTTTATACAGGACTTCAAAAATACTTATAAGGAAAACTCAAAAATCTTCAGCAGATATAAACTTGATGCTTCTGTGATCTTGGGTGTCTGTGAGAGAAGTGAGGAGGGTAAGGTGAGAGCCTTAGTGGTGCAGAAGAAGAAGGAATTGGGGAAGGCTAGAAGCTATATAATCTTTAACTTCTCCTGGATTAGTTGCATGTTGATGATATTTCTTATTCCTCTGCAACGCCATGTGTTCATGTAGATTTCCTAGCAAGCATCCCCACTGTGCTTTTCTAGTCTGGTGGAGGCTGTTATTTGAGCAAAGGTTGAATGAATGAATCAAGGATGGGAACATCAGAGAGCAGGGAAGCTGTGCTAAGAAAACAGCGTAGTGATGGTGAACACTTTGAAGGTTATTTGGCAATGCAGTTTATCTCTGCCTCTTAGTTTAGGTTGTTTGGAAAGACGATGTACTAGTTCTGAGGCTAAAGAAAACAGACTTGTAGGGCTTCACCAGTGAATGCCTGAGCTTTTGAGTTGCTGGCAAAACATGTCTGAGACTGGGAGTGTTCCCCATAGCATCTTCTGAGATAGATGCTCAACTGCTGTGTATCTGAAACTGCTGCTTGTTCCCTCAGACTCCTCAGGCTGGGGTAAATCTTTCCCTGGATTCTCATATTGCTGGTGAATTCCACAAGGACACTGGGTCGCTGAAGCGTCCTTGTTTGATGTTCTTGAAGTTTGGGTAGGGCTCCTGTGCTTTGCATTGAGTTTCAGTGCCAGTCTTTGCTCTGCATGGTAGAGGAGAGATTCTGCTCTAGGCACAGTCAGAAGTACCTGTGTGCTATTTGTGTTCCCACAGCACTTGGGCACTCTCTGGGACAAGCCTCAAAAGACCCTGAGATTCAGAAAAGAAGTGCAGTCTTCAAAGGAAGAAAGACAGGCTCAAATTTCTGCAGTTTTTTCCTTGTGACGTGGCTGGCACTTCATTAAGCTTCCCTCTCTCCCAAAGTGTGTGCTGCTTGTCTGAGATCCCTGGGAATTGTAGCAGGCTGCTACCCATGCTGCTGGTCCGGCAGAGGTTTCCTCCAGTGACTCCCTCCCCCCTTTTCTTCTGTACAACCCCTGGAGGCTGAATTTTTAGAGCTTAGGGCCCTGCCATCCCTGATTCATTGAAATGTTAATGGATTTTCTTGTTCCGTAGCTTCTTCCAGACAGGAGGGGTGATGCATTAAAGTTTCTGTAGTTAATTTAATGCATGCCGATATTTGGGATTACGTATGCTACATATGTGTGCTGTGTTCTTGCAGATGTGGTGCATTCCTTCTTAGTATCCCTTTTCTCCAAGAAGAGGGTTTTTGTTTGCCTTCGACAAGTGTTAAATCCTCCAGATTCCACTGATGTGTTTTTTTCAGGATATTGCATGCTTCCTAAAATACCCTGAAGGTGTTAATTTAGTTGTATTTTTATTTGAAAGGAATTGCTACCCCCCCCCCCCCCTCCTTTCCCTTAGCAGGTGTGGTGTGGAAGTCTGGATTTTTATTTTTTTTTTTATGTCCTATACATTTTCCAGCCTTTGACAGCCTGTTTTGTTCAGCTCTTTTTAGGATAAGAATAAAATCACTGTCAGCTTTCATGCTGGTCAGTGGCTACTGGGTATTAGGCACTGGAGTGGCTTTCCTACTCTTCCCAGATGCAGGAGTGCCAGTTGAAACATCCCGCTGTCCACTGTCTTCTTGGATAAAGACTAACCCCCTTGCCCTTGTAGGAGATGAGCCTCTTGCAGTTCTGTGTGTGCCTGCATGGTGTTGTCTCTCCTTGATAGAAGCCTACTTCTTCTTGCTTCCGTTGAATGCATCTACCAAGGACTTGGTCATGCAAGCCTGTAGCATTGATGTAGTTGCTGTGTACTGGCAGATTTGCACCAACTATCCGTAGTTGCTCTCTAGCTGGCAGCAGATAAGGAGATTCAAGTGAACTGTTTCTCTGTGGAAGTACTCTGTAACCTTGCGGTTTGATCTTGCGTCCAAGCCTGGAGTCTCAGAACGGGAAAAAATGCAAGTGTGTGCGCTGAGATAATCTTTGTAGATGGATTATGCTGGTTCTGTTGCTGACTGCTCTCAGCAGAGCTGAGATCCTTTACTTTGTGGACTGAGAAGCAATAGGTTTGCTGTGGCATCTACTGAGGAAATCTGTGTGTGGGCAGATCTTCTTAAGCCATATTTGACTCTGCAGGATGCTTGATACCAAAATCTCAATGTGATTCTTTGTTGTGCTTATTGGATATCAAAGTACTGTTCATTAAATGTGTACAGTGTCATACCTACCATAGAGATGAGTTCTGGCTACATGATGTAGTAGTTGCTACACATTTCTGTAATTTCTGGTTAAACTGAGCTTGTGACTGTATGGATAGTGCAGTTGTTCTGGACACAAGTCTCGTGATCAGGATACTCTCATTCCAAAATCCTCTCTCGACACAGTTGCCATATTATGGCAAATGTGCTATCATTTATGTGAAAATAATTACAGATTTCACAAAATATAAATATGCTACTTCAGGATTGCCCTAACAGTAGAGCGAGTTCCTCGGAACCATCTCAATAGTCACAACACTGTAGTGTAAGGAGAGAGCTGCAGCTCTGCAAGGCTGATGGCCTAAGCAGCGTCCAGGATTTTGGAGGTCAGTCTTTGGCAGCTGTAGGCCAGTATCCCAAATGCTCTGTGAGCCTTATTTTTACCTTTTCCTTGCTTCCAAAATGGATTAGAGTTGCAAATTTGGAAACTTTTATTTTGTTTTGTCTTCAGTTATCAAGGTACTTTCAGAAATCAACAGCAACGGTACTTAACTATTCTGCTTTCAGTTGCAGGCGGTTTGATATTACTGCTATTTATTTGAAGTTTTTATTCTTTTTAGCTGCTTTATGACCTTATTAAAAGTCTCTTTTGAGATCTTAGTCACACTCAGGACGCCACATTCATTGTGTATTGTGTGATAGGTTCATTTTATTCAACAAGTCATTTAAGGCATCCTCAGAAGGCTGGGTGAGCATGCAGCAGCTGACCTGCAGAGCATAAGTCCGTGCCACTGAAGAGCTGTCGTATTTTTGCTTCTCTCTCCGAGGCTTCAGCTCACTTGTTTGTATCAGCATGCACACCAATGCTTTCCCTTTTTAATTCTGTTGTCTGCTCTCAAAGACGTACTTTTTGTCCGTACTGTAGGATTACCTCCCTTCTGCCCACAAAATGGGTGTCTCCCTTTTCTTCTCCTCCACCGAAAGCAGGATAAATAGTGTTTTCAAACTAGAAATACTGACTTAGAGTGCTTATTTCAATTCAGCCTAGGCTGGTGACCCAGCTATTTTACAGTGAGGACATAAGCTAATTAGGCAGAAGCACTCTGAAGTCTTCTGATCCTGTCCTGCAGCCCCATATGGGCTCTGCTCTCTCATCTAACAGCTTCTGCCTTTTGCCCTGTGCTCTCACCTGGGATCTGGCTGTCCAGCTCTGCTGCACTTTCCCAGCATCTCAGCAGAGACCTCCACTGTGAAATCCTCTTCTTTGCTGCCTTCCACCAGCTGCCCTCAACCCAGCGTGCTGGTACAAGTCTGGTGGTAAGTAGTGAAACTTAGAATGCTGAGAAGTAAATGTGAATTGACACTTTCTTGCTCAGCAGAGAACAAAAAAATAAAAGAAGGCAGCAAGCTGTGCTGTGAGGCAGTATGGTTGGCAAAGGCACCTTTTTGTTAAAATGGGCAACTGCTGGATGTTGCCTGTTTGCCTTCAGAACTGATTTGTGTCCAGGTGAGTGCTTGTGGATAAACAAGAATTGCTCTCCTACTACTGCGTGGACATGTCTTACCTGGTACAGGAAAGCACCCTGTGAATGCACTCACTGCAATGCTGGTTGTGAACACCTGAAAGCCATGGGACATCCCACCAGAGACTGCTGTGGTTTGTATGGTGGTAGAACACTACTGTTGATGATCTTAAGCTTTAACTTGGGTCAGGCCAGTGACTGGGTTTGTGTGAGATTTTTTTTGTGTGTGCTAATGAAAGCAAAGCTCCCTTGTTGGACACTTGGAGATAACACAATTTTTTACTTTTTTGGATGATTGCTTACTAGCAGTTGTGTTGGGTGGTGTTTTTTTTTTTCTTGTTTGTTTTTTGACACATCTAATTTCTAGTGACATATATTTTCTTTGTATTATCTCCCTTCTCTCCCTTGAGATGAGTTTAAAAATCCATGCTTAAAAAACATTATCATCTTCATATCTTACACATGAAGTTTAGGGACCGATGTACAAAGCAAAGTACTGGGGAAGAAAGAAACATATACTGCAAATTGCTTTTAGATTCTGGAGCACTGCAGAATCCACAGACTTTGAAATTCTTCCTCACTTTAGAGAAGTGATGTAAAAGTTGGAATTTGTGAATCTATGTCACTAAAATGAATTTGATGTTGGTAAGTTGGAGGAGGACGTGAACTTCGTATGCAGCAGGAGAAGTAAGGTGAGAGAGAAAAGTAGATATTCTCCCTCAGCAAGGCTCATCAGGGAGGGGAAGGAAGAAGCAGCAAGTGCTGACTGTGATGCAGAAAGAGAAGATAAGTGAAATCTCTTGAAGGAATAATCTAATTAGAGAAGTTTAAGAGGTGTTATTTTAAAATGGATTACAGAAAAGTGGATTTTTCCATCATGGTATATTCTGCCAGAAGTAACTGTTTTTTCTAAGGAAACTTAGTTAATGTACTTGCTTGCACATCTAGCAACAGTGTCTGGCTTCATCCAAACTGAAGAGAAGGCCGTGGATTTTGAAGGAATTTTTTTTTTTTTTTTTTTTTTTTTTAGGAGTAGTTTGGTTTCTTTGTGGTGGTGGTTTGTTTTGGTTTTTTTTGAAAGCAACAGGACAAGTTGGAGACAGAAACTTTTGGCCTGCTGAAGGATCAGCTCAAGCGTTCAACAACAGACAATCCATATGGGAGTGATGTAAAATAAATGTCATTTTCTGGATAATCTAGATTACAGATCATAAAATGGCAATCTGCAAACAGGCGTTGTTAGTTCTTGTGTCCACAGAGTTGCTTGGATGTTGGTTTCTTTTTTGTTGAGAAGGTCAGGTGCCATGACTACGAAGTTACTGAAGAATTAATTCAATAAATCTACAACTTTGCTGTTAAAACACTTAATCCACAGCTTCATAGGTAGAATACTAGTTTTTACTTTTTTTTTCTTCTCACTTCTCAGACTGAAAGTATTTAATTACTGCTAGCCTTGAGGTCCAAGATGGAAATCCTTATAAAAATATCTCCTAGCCTTGTTTAACTCTTCATTGGTGTGTATCAGTAAAAAGGTGGAAGACCTAAATTCCTTGCCAAACTTGGGCATTTCCACTTAGTTCACCTGGAACTATTGTTTCCTTATGATCTGATCTTTGAGCTCCCCTCACTTCTTTTTCCTCCTGTTTCCAGTTTACAGCTCCTCATCCTCTATTACTGCTGCTTCCTGCAGCTGAGAAGAGCAGCCTGTTGATTTTCCACATGATATCTGTTCAAAAAACATCTTGTTTTTATGTCCCTGTTATCTTTCAAGTTTCTTTCAAGTAAATTGCCTAGTATCTACATACCCATGAAGTGCAGTTCTGTGAAGATTTTTTTTTCCCTGCTCCTCTCCTCCCTTGGAAAAGGGACGTATCCAGAAGCAATGAGGAGGAGGAATGAGAGGTGTTACCTTGCTTCAGTTTCTTGTTAATTACAAAGTAAAGGATTTAGTTGGGAAAACCTAACCTCAACTTGTTCGTGAATTTTTCTTAAAGTTGTAAAGACAGGTCTTGAAAGAGCTGTGTCTCTTGTGTTTTGTATATCTTCAGCCTCAGAGCCTGAAGAGGAAAATGTTACAACCTGTACAAGAACCACTTCATCTCAATAGACTTTGCAAGGACCGTGTGACTCCTGTCACATTGTGCCCCAGAACTTGTAATGTTTACCTAAAGAGGTTGATTACTGCAGCCTTCAGGGCTGGTGACAAAACCTTCCAGTTTCTAGAAAAAAATAAGCTTGCCAGATCATTGTGTATGTCATGATTTTAGTGTGGAAATGGAGGGAGAGGATGAGTGACCTTCCTCCATCCCTTTCGCTTGTGGAGGCAGAAACTCTGGGAACTGCACTTGGCTGCTTTGAGGAGCGTAGAGAGATGCGGTGGTGGCACCAGCAAGACAGCAGGCTGCTCAGATGGGCTTTGCAGCTGAAGAGCCCTTCCTAACGACAAACAAATATTTGAACCGCAAATTCCTTCTTGCAAGGTATTTGACTAAGAGGGCAGTTTCCTTCTCCCGCACTGGGAAGGTGAAGGAGGTGGAAAGCAGAGTGGGAGAGCTTTGCCAAGGGCAGGCGTCTTGGACACCTTTCTGCAGGGGGTGGCATGGAGGAACCTCCTTGGAAGTAGGAAGAGAACCTCTAGTACTGAATCGCTCGAGTACTGCAGTGCTTAATGCTTTATTGGAGCTTTTTTGTGTGTGTATGTGTGATATACTATAGTAGATATTATATGTTATGTTTGAGAGAAGAGGCAGAGAAAATTCTTCTGTATACTGAATTGCATGGATGAGATCTGGTTTGCCTCTGGTTCTCTCTCTCCTGAGGGATAATGCTGTATGGATTCACAGTCTTTGAGTCTGGAATGGGCTTCCTGGGTATACATCGGGTATAAACTAATCAATTGCTTAATACATTAATGAATTACTGGTGGCTGAGTGACTAAGGTGTTTTGCCTGTGTTGTACATACCTGGTGGTGGGCCTTCTGCTATGACTGCCTGGATCAGGACTATTCAGTTGACTTTTGCTGGGGCGTATGGGGTGTGCCAGCTCCAGTCCTTCTTAAAGCACAGTGCTCTGTCACCTTCATAGCTGGAACATGTAACAGCGTCCAGTCGTTGCTCCTTGAATAACTCTTGAACATTGTAAACTCTCCCTCAGGAATGTGACACATCTGAGATTCCAGCTAAGTTCTTGTAAAAATACCTTTTACTTTGAGCTGGAGTCCACTATTTGAGTGCTCTGGTCTGGTAGCCCTGTCGCTAGCCTTCCCAACCGTTGCTGTCTTGATATTGTTTAGGTATTGGAAATTATGTTCGGTATTGGAAATTATGTTCACTATTGAAGAACGTGTGAAGGATGCTGGCCATGCAGCCTTTGGGTAGATGAAAAAATATTAGTTCTTGAAATTTGATATACAATGCTGTAAAAATGTGCTGTACAAAAGGTTTTATCAGTTTACAATGAAGTCTGTTTTCTCCTCCACCCTCCTATCCATCAGAAAGAAGGAAATGGGGGAATGGGGACTGAGAGATGTCGTTGTTGTAAAAATTGTCAACAAAAAATAGGTTAGCACCAAACAAAAGGATTTTTGGAAGTAATTTTCTCATTCAAATAGTACAGAATTCCTTAGTGTCAAACTTACCTCAAGTCATTTGTACAGGACTTGCTAGATTGTTATCAAATTCTTAGCATACTAAAATGATAAACATCTGAAGAGGTATTTTGAATGGAGGAGGGGGAATATGCCCTCTTACATACCTGACTGCCAAGCTTGATTTTCATCGGCTTCTGCTGGCATGACTTCTTTTTGCTGCCAGTGTATTTGTATTGTCACACGTCACAGGGCTTATGCTTGGTTTATGGCTTTATTATTAGCAGTGCTGCACAATCTGTATGGCAGAACATCTGGGGCATCATGTAAATGTAGAGCATTCGTCAGTGTGTAGCATTAGAAGAATCCTAGATATTTAAGTAGGATTTGAGCTGGTTATCCAGCAGTGGCAAGAAAAGCGTTCAACCTTACTGCTGCTGCTATTGGCAGAGATGTATGTGTTAATGTCTGTAATGAAATCAAGTAGTCAACAGTAATGGTGAAAGCTGCTTAATCCATCAAGAGACAGAAGGACTTCTTTATATATTTTAATATCCCGTGTTGGATTTCAGTTGATTATGTCAATGCTTCTGTTGTTGACCATCATCTTCTCTGCTATAATAATCACTCCAGTTTTTTTTGTCATATACTAAATTGCTCCTTGACTTTACTCTTCGGAGTTCATTTTCAACACAATGTTACTGTAGTCTTCACATGTCATGATAAAGTATCTGCTCATAACTTGGTTGTATTTTACCTGAGAAATCTTTTTAAGATGATGTAATTAAAATTAGCTATATTTCAACCCTATTGGACTTATTAAATGTGTAATGATCCTCAGTTCAGAGAGTTGCACTGAATTTTTGTCTGTCCCTTGTCCAGTTAGATCGAGGAGGAAAATGAATCAGACACAGAAAAAGTATCAATGTTGGGAGGAAAATGTACTTTACATGCAAAAAAAAACAAAACCAAAACTTAACATAGAAATGGAATTTCCCTTCTTTTCCCTGTGTCTGTTACATTTCTTATTGAAGATTTTTGCTGATGTAGTGACTTCATAGTCTGGAATATCTAGGCTGGGAAAGCACATTTCATTTTCAGGACAGATTTTGAAGCTTGCAAACGCGTCCATATGTAAGCAGTACATATACTGTCTTATTTCAAGTAGTATCTTATATTGGAGTAATTTTTACTTAGCTCAGCTACTTGTTGGCTTTTACAGATAATACCCAAGACTTGTAATAGAAAAAGTTTATCAAAATAGTTTTGCTGAGAAGGCATATTTTCTGGTTTTCATAGTACCTCATACAGAAGTAGAAGAATTGTAGAATTGTTTGAGTTGGAAGGGACCTTAAAGATCATCTAGTTCCAACCCCCCTGCTTTGGGCAGGGACACCCTCCACTAGATCAGGTGGCTCAAAGCCTCATCCAACCTAGCCTTGAACACTTCGAGGGATGGGGCATCCACAGCTGCTCTGGGTAACCTGTTCTAATGCCTCACCACCCTCCTAGTAAACACTTTTTTCCTTACATCTAATCGAAATCTCCCCTCCTTCAGTTTAAAGCCATTGCCCCAAGTCCCTCTCCAGCTTTCTTGTAGGTCCCCTTTGGGTACTGGAAAGCTGCTCGAAGGTCTTCCCGGAGCCTTCTCTTCTCCACACGGTATTACCCCAACTCTCTCAGCCTGTCTTCATAGGAGAGGTGTTGCAGCCCTCAGATCATTTTTGTGACCCTCCTCTGGATCTGCTCCAACAGATCCATGTCCTTCTTGTGTTGGGGACCCAACCCAAGAGAGATTATTTGCAGTATGGCTATGAAACTACACATTGGTGGAGGAAATCATTAGCATGATTAGTTTCAGAAACTTTGTCATTGAAGATTTATGTTTATCTTCTGCTTTATATCTTACATTTTTATGTGTATATATTCTTTAAAATTTTTTCCCAAACAAATTAGGATGGTTACTTCTACTTGAGCTCTGCTTTTTTGTGAAGCTTTTTTTTTTTTTTTTAATCTAGGAGAATGATTCACATGCACAGAAAGTGTGTTTCCGTGTATGAAAGGGGTGTGTGTGTACTTGTATGCATGTATAAAAGTTGTGGACACTGGCTTGGTTGCAAAGAAATGAGCTATTCGGAGCCATCAGAAGCTTTGAAATTGTGAAGTCCCTTTCAGGATTTTTCCAGCTAGTTATCCAGGGAGGGATGGTGTGAAAACTAGGTGGTGGATGGCACACTTCTTTACTTGCTGCTGGTTAGCAGAGCTCAGGATCAGTGTTTGTCATTGCTGTAATGCAAGGTCGAAGTAACAATGTCTGTTGAGTGCATGTAGGACCTCTGTCTTCAATAACCCTGTAGTACAAATTCAGTCTTCTACAGGCAGCACTAAATCATAGAGGACCAGAATGGGTAAAGCCATCAGCTTTGTTGTCTGTAAATGTGGTTTTGATGATGTTTTGATTTTAGGTATATTTCTGTGTAGGCAAAAGGAAGCTTTCCATTTCTGTGCACTGTTTGTATTTCTTAGAACACCCTTTCAAAAGTGAGTGCTTCTACATTAATGTTTAATTAAAAAAAAAAGAACAAAAAAAAGAAAAAGTAGTAGTTTACTTGTCATCTGTTTTGTGAGACAGAGCAATGTTCCTGCGATGACGTCAACACTTTTACTTTCTGGAGTGTTGGCAACAGTCAAATGCTTTTAAGTACTTACAGCATTATGAGAATTTATCACTTCAAGGTTAACATTTAATCAGGCAATCTTAAGGATACTTTCTTTTTCCCCTTAGTTACTCAAATGCCACTCTTCAGACCTGTTTGTCCCTGCCATAGGAGAGGAATAAAGTTTGAGATTTTGACTCTTGAAGTGAGGTCAGCAGAGATGCTGGAGAACATCACAAATGCTTTGAAACAGGCTGGTTGTGCAAGTGTGTCTGATTTAAATTCGAGAGTCCTGTGGTGTAACCTGTCACTTCTAACCTCAAAAGCCTTACCTAATGTTTTACTCTGACTTTCTCATTGCTGTCGGATTTCTAGGAAAGATCAACTGTTTCCCCTCAAATACCAAAGCTGTTATGAAGGAGCGGGTGGGTAAGAACATATGAAACATCTCTGATGGGACTTAGTCTCTAGAGTCACCTATTCCATTTTATGGGAGAACTGCTGCTGTTGATGGGCCTTAGGATTTGTCTGGATTTATAAGTAGTTTATTCTCCTTCACCAAGTGTACTAAGGGAACTCTTTGCACTGCGTGCGGCGCTCCATGCCAACCTCACCCTGGGTGGCCTTCTTCGGCATTGTGGAAATATGGCTTGGTTGTTTGATGCCTCGCACTGTGGGTATCCACCTTTCTTGTTGATTGTTTTGATATTTAGTAGCAGTGAAATGTATTTTCTGAATATGCAGTGTATTTTTGGGGTTAGTGATTAGACCACTCCAGAGCTATTCGTAAACATTAGGAACTGTTTCTCTACCTGTGCCTAGTGAGTATACTGGGAGCACTGGGGTTTTTAAGGCAAGAGTCATATGCTTCCATTCCAAGAGGAGACACATCTTGGGATGGAGTGAAACCCATTTGAGGATGCCCATCTCCCTCCTTCCCTCCAACCTTTCCCACTCATGTAGGAAACAGGAGATTCCCAGGAGATACTTCTCTCCCGCCCTTTTGTCGATTGTTCACAGCTGGTGACCTGTGGGTTTGGAAGGTGTTCCTGCTGGCCCTTGGGTTTGGTTCTGAGCTGGGAATCATTCGAAATAGATACATTTGCTCGGATTACCTGGCAAGAGATGAAACTGATGAGCAGGCGCTCTCCTCCCCTCCTCTCTCCATCGCACTGCTTTTGGGGAGAAGAGCTGAATGAAATACGTAGGTAGTCAATTCTGAGTTACTCAGCTAGGTGGGAAGAGACCTAATTTCCAAATCTTTTTCAACATATTTAGATCACTGATGGCTACTGAGGTCAGTGATGCCACTTGCATGAGGAAAATCTGTGAAGACGTTTCCCAAAGTATTCTTTGTGATGAGAACAGCAGGAAGAGGAGATAGAGTGGATGTACTGCACTGTAGAAAAAATGGAAATAGGAAAAAACTTGGAAACAGCAGTGTGATTTTTACTTTAAGATTTGCCTTTTTTTTTCTTTTTGAATTCTTTTCAAAATAAATCATAAAAATCTAAGTTGTTAAACAAGGAAACCAAGCATGTTTGTTGAAGTTTTACTGAATCTCAATGACAGTAAACAAGGACTTACACAGAGGACCACAGCCTATTCGTGGAAATGCAGCTTGATGTAAGAGGCCCAGAAGACAATTTTAAGATAGCATGCCTCACTTCAGTAGGTAAACGTGTTGTGTTGAAGATACTTGGAAAAAATACCTCGTTTCACATACAAATATTTCTGATTACTTTCTGGCAATCTGAAATAGTGTACTAGCACTTGTTCGGGACCTGTCAATTTGAGATAATGTTTTCAAATTACATGGCTTTAGTGTGAGGGAGGCGGGTTCTTCTCCTATGACTGTTTGTTATAGGTGGAGAGACTTGCACGTTCTCTTCTTCCTTCCTTTGTTTTCCCTCTCCACGTACTTTCTGCCAGCACAGATTGTGGGCGTGTATTGATCAAATTACAAGAAGTTCAGGTTTTAAATGGTTCTTTAGGACAGTCTTAGCACATAGAGGGTCTGTTTTTTCGATAGGCAAAGGCTGATAAAGATCAATCCAAGAACAGGTGAGTAGTGGAGGATCAGGAAGATGAGTATGAAGCAGGAGAGCGAAATGGGATGTGAAAAAGCACAAAATGGCTCTGTCATGGTAGCCGTATACTTGGACATGAAGCAGTCTTGCATGTTGAAATGTCTTGAAAGATACCAAGATAACTCCTTGCAGTAGCAAGTTACTGAATGTAATGAGGCAATAACTTCAGTGTAGGTGCAGTACAGTTGTTGACGATGTTTTTCCCTTTTTTTTTTTTATTCTGCAGATATTCCTGAAATACCAGAAAGCATCTCATTCTGCAGAGCACTACAGGTAGCAGATTTCAGTGGGAATCCACTGACTAGGTAACTTCCACCTTCTTCTTACTACTCACCATACCAGAAATACAATCTTGCTGTAACAATTACCATTTTAAATAAGCCCTTAAAAATTGTGATCTAGCATCTCTGTGAAATTTTGCCAGCAGTGTCTGTCTCTGGCAGGGACTGCAACAAAAGTTCAGATTTAAAAAGTGATGTGCATCTTTCTTGGGAGGGGATGAAATTTGTTAGCCAACCAGGAAAAATGTAAATCTGATTGCCTGTTAAGTAATTTTCATTCCTCTTCTTAAATGAATAGGAAAACCATGCTCATACTTGGGAGAGATAAGACAATGGTTAGCACGAATGCACTGGCACAAACCCAGGTGCCTGACGATTTGGAATAGACTTTAGATCAGCCGCTGCAGATAATGGCTTTTACTAATGATTAAAGCTCGGACTAGCGTTTCATCACCCTCCCATCAATTGGGACACAGTGACATGCAGTAACATGCGGCAAAAATGCGGTGGCTGCTACGGCTACTGCTGATCTGTGTTCTGGTGAGCTGGGGTGTGGGGATTACGTGCACTTTTAGTATGGAAGAGGAGTTTTGTTTACATTTCTCTGTTCCGTTTGTTGAAGAATTCAGAATTTATCTAGTGAAATGAGGCTAGAGATAGCAAGAAGAGGTGATCTGCTAGCTAAGGCCTTTGAATGCTATCTGGAGAACTGTTTCCTAAACCAGCCCATATCACAGGGCTCCTTTGTGATGCTGAGCAAGTCAGGTAATCCAGAGTATTCACTGTGGGCACTCACCGACCTGCTTTGCTTTGCACTGAGAAGGGCTAGGAATACTTGCAGGATTAGCTGGCTGGCTGTGGTGCAGGAGTGCTGACAAACAGGAGAGTGTCTGTAATATCTTAAGCTGCTCCAGTGGTTTTGCAAGACGGCTTCTCCCACGTGTGCAGCTGAGGTTCTTCAGAAGTGCACTCTGAATATCGCCCATAGTGCGTCCTGAGTTCTCTGGAAAGTCGCGTCTCTGAGCATTAAAGGGACACTTGTGATCTTAATCCCTGTGCCTCTGAAGCCCGTTTATATAGTGAGGATAACACCACCACAAAAATCTGGTAAAACAAACTGAGGCTGAACTGATGTTTAGGTATGCAAGTGGTGAGGGGTCACAAAACAGTTTTTTCCCAGGCATGGGTGTGCAGTATGTAAAGCTCAGAGCCGCGTCTCGTGGTATCAAAATCAAAATTTTCTGGAGTAGCATGCTAGCTGTCCTTCTCCATTTTGTGTGCTGAATAAGGCCTGGGGGCCAAGTAACATGTTTTCTTAAACAGTAGTTGTAATGCACAGCTACAGCTGAGTGGAATTAACAAAAGAGTTGAAAGGCTCCTTAATGGGAGTGAAATAAATCTTTGTTGAGAGTTTAAGGGAATTTTAAAAATTCTTGATATAGTGACTCCAAAGTGTATGTGTGTTCTGGAAAACATCACTCCAAGCAGTTTACTAAGTTAGAAAACACAGATACCAGAAGCTGTTTACACATGGTTGCCAGGTATTTTCTGTGATGAGATCCAGAATTTCGATTTTACCTATATAATAGCATGTAGGTTTGGGCAGTAATTTGCTCAGGCAAAGTGAGAAAGTGTAGTAGTGACTTCATTTTCTGCGTGATATCCTGGAACTTTTTTTAGCCATTGATTCTTGTCCTTGTTTCCTCTAAGCTTAAAAGCCAGTCGGAGATCTTCCCAATCAATGTCCTACCACTAATACAGTATGTTGCCTCATTGTCAAACTTAACCATCAATGAACCTGCAGCATTAAAAGTGTCTGGCAGACCATTTTTCCAGCTATTTTCAAATTACGTCAGGTTTATATTAATAAAAAGAAGGTGCATTTATGGAAGATTAGGCTGGAAGTCCACTGTATGCTATAGGTAGGATAGAATAGAATAGTTCCAATTGGAAGGGATCTACAGTGATCATTCTAGTCCAACTACCTGTCTGCTGCTGAGAGATAATCAGACTATTTAGCTCCAGTTGTAAACCTATTAGAGCCTAAATGGTGATGAACAGTTACAGTGGAGCCTACGTTTTTGAGATATTGAGCATGTTCTGTTAATAAGGTCCAGAAAATGACAATGCAATCTGGAGTTGAGACATAAAAAGCTCCCCTTCCGTCCCAGCCATTGTAATTTTTCTTTTTCCCTTTCCCCATCATTCAGTAGGTATGTATCTGCTTTTGACTAGTTGCCTACAGGTCGTACCACGTGCCTTGAGCTGGGTGATGGAGAGAGCAGGAACCAAACCAAGTGCTGCAGCTTGAGTTTAGGTTGCATGCTCTGAGGGTTGAGCAGAAGTTGGATGGCTGGTCCAGGGGCTGCTCCTCCTCCACCTCATTGCCCTCTGTCTCCTGCGCAACTGCAAACTGAGCTGCTTGGTGCAACCCAGCTGCCAGCAAGCAGCGACTGGTACAGAAATCTGTCCGTGTGTGGGGAGGGGAAGCCAAGCCTTGCAGGAGACCAACCAAGTGACAAACCTAAAGGCTTTGGAAACTTTGAGGGCGTTTTGCATACGGCTGTGTTTTTATAGTGTAAGAAGGGAGGGATTACATGCTGTTGTGGTGTGAACCAGTTAATGTGAAATGCTGTAACAGCAGAACGTTGTGTTTGTAGTGAACAGAAAGTTTCTTCAAAAAGCAGCAATTGAGGAGCAACTCAGTAGCTAATATGAAATGGCCATGCTGTAAGCATGTGTGTAAGTGAAGCCTGAATAAAAATAATTCTTTTAGTTGTTTTACCGTCTAGGTGATACAGCAAAATAGTAGTAAGAAAGGTTTTTAAAATATGTTTGATTTTTAAAATTTGTTTAAATGTTTAAAATGTTCTCAAGCCCTATAGCTTTTTGAAATGGCAAATTGGGGGCAGGGAAGAGAGGGGCTAGGAGACAGGGATATTACCTGTTCTTTGACACAGAAAAATCTTTAAAGTGTCTAAGTCACATTTTTTTTTCTTACTATGATCCTTGGAATTTTCTGAGAGTCCTGCTGGATTCTGAGCATGCCTCCCTCTGTGTGTATTTGCTAAATACTTTTGTTTTCCACTACGTGTTCTCTTTTCCTGTATGTATTATATGAATGTGAATACTTCTGCTGGAAGTCCTTGATTTGAATTAATATCTCCACAGGTTGCCCGAAAGCTTTCCTGAATTACAGAACCTCACATGTCTTTCAGTAAATGACATCTCCCTGCAGGCACTACCTGAAAACATTGGGAAGTAAGTTTTTTATACTTTATTGCTATTTTGATTTATTTTCTTTTTATTGTTGCGCCTAATGTAGAAATGACTTGTGTTACTGTATACAATGTACCTATAAAGTTATTTACAGGTCTATGCTTATTTTTTATATTCTTTCCAGTCTGAGAGATCTGTTTAAGAACAATCCCGTTGCATTGGCAGGCTAATGCAGACTCTGAAGCATGTGTGTGTATGTTTCAACTCTGTTCTCTGGGATTTGGAGTAACTTGGAATTTTAGGTGCAAAATTAAATAGGTGTTTTGTGACGCAGATCTGACCTTTTGCTTTCCTTCATTGTAGTAGACTATTGATCCATTATTGTGAACATGTCAGATGGCTTGCAGCTTAGCTCAAAACCAGCCAATTGTTGGCACAGGAACAGATGGGTGAAAGCTGTCTGTGATCAGGATGGAAATCAGAAGGCTCCTAACTATAGGAGCAGTCTGGTTCTGAAAAAAAGCTCCAGTGGGAGCTCTGAAGATAAAACCTCACGAAACAGCTCTTAAGATGAAATTTGTTAAGCTTTTAAAATGTGTTGTTAACTCTGGAAAGTAGATCAGTGTTGCAAGGACAGGCTTCCAAAGTGGAGGTGTGTGGACATTGAACATTGTTTATCTGTCTCATTTTGGCTGAACTAACATCTACACTTGAAGAAGCGAAATCTCTCTCCTCTTAGTGGAGAGAAAGGTGTCTCCTCCAATTTGAAGGAAAAGAGGTAATTCCATGACTCCTCACTAGAATACGTAAGAATGGCTGTGCTGGTTCAGATCAAAGGCTCCTCTAGCCCAGCTTCCTTCTGCAGTTGCAGTAAGTAGATGCCTGGTGAAGATTAAGAAGAAAAGCGTGTGTTTGATTATTCTTCTTTCCATCCCCTGGTTGTTTCCGGTTCAGAGGATTTCCTGAGCTTTGGATTTTGGTTTGTCTAACTGGTAGCTGATAATGAATCTCTCTTCCATGTACTTGTCCAATTTCTCCTTGAGCTTATGTAGACATCTTTAGTATTCTCCCCTGGCAAATAACCACACAGGTCTATTACCCATTGCACTGATTTGTTGTTGTTGTTTTTGGTTGGTTTTTTGAGCATGGCTTTACCTACCTTGCCTATGATCCCTAATATTGGAAGAGGCAGCGAGCAGCTGATCCCTATGCATTATGATCTGCCATTGATGCCTTTGTAGTTTTCTAGTGTATCCCCAGGTGCTTTTTTCCAGGCTGAAGAGTCTAACTTGCTATTCCAGCTTCAGGAATAGTCTTTGCAGAATATAAGATAGCTGTACTTCAACTCAGGAAAGTTATAGTTTGTTACTTTTGCTGGGAAACATTCCATTTCAGAGAATTTGAAATTTCTTTCAGCACGTGATTATCCTCTATCTCCGCCTGCGCCTCGTCCTTCCCCTCCCCCCCCGCCCCCCCGCCTTTTTTTTTTTAATCTGCACCTGCCTTTATGGTTGCCTTGCCCATAGGGTTGTTCTAAGTTGCCGTGTACTGAACCACTTCCATCTTTCTTCAGAAAGCTGCAGGAACTCAGATGTTGAGTCATGAGTATCGGTAGAGGCCTATTAATCTTGGACATCCTTTCATAAAGTGGAACATTTCTGACATGGCTTCTTTGGAGAGTCAGCATAGTCCCTCACAGTAAAACCCAACTGTTTTTAAACAAAGGAGTCCTCCAGAAGGGATCTTATTATTAAGAGCTCCTGCAACGTAGTCAAGTTCAGACCGGCATTGCTGTAGCCACTTCCCATGGGTATGTAAGCTGTCAGCTGGCACCACTCCAGCAGCAACAGAAGTGGAAAATGTCTTTTGAAACCTTCCGCAAGCACTAACAGGTACAGCTAACGTGCGCCCAGTGAATATGGCAGTGTCTTACCTAAAAGTTCCATGGGCTGGGGCTTCAGTGACCATTCTTCCTTTTCTGTAACAGTTCACAAAACTGTTGTGAAAACAGTTTTTGTGAAAAAAGCTGAAAACCGAGCTTTTCACAGCGCTGGCAGCTAAGAACAGGCTTGCTCAGACTTTGTGGTTACTGAAAGCCAAGGCCAAAAATTTGGGTTCCTGCCTGATTCTGAAAATGAATACGAGAAACATGACAGGCTGCAATGATTCCCAAAGCATGAGGCGGACTGCTGGCTTGCTGACAGCAGCTAGAGGAAGGTTGCTGGCCTCCCTGAGAGGTCACTGGCTCTGGTGGCTCTGGCTTCTTGCTCGTCCTGCCTGTCATTTGGTAGCATGAGTGGTGATTAGCCTCTGTTTTGGAGCAATTGACTAGGAACAATTTTGGTTAAAATGGGGATATCAGACGTCTGTAGAGATGTCAATATGTGGAACTGTGCAAGAATAAGGTTAAAAAATTGCCTGTTACTGGTCCTAAGCAGTCCGGGGAAATGCTGTGATGCTATTTCAGCCCTATGTGAGCTATTGCAGAACAAGAGCAGTGTAATCCATCCTCCCTCTGTATCTGATTCCCAATATCAAAGATAAAAACCAGGGATCCTCACTTGCTTTGGGAAGAGCCATATGCTTGTCCTGGTGATTTTGGTGAGTTCTCCCGGGGGACTAGACTTTTATTCAAGTCTGACAGGCCTGCTTTGATCTGGGAAGTGCTCCCAGGTTAGCTGTCTAGAATATGAATATTATATTTTTACAAAAACACTTTCATCTCATTAGTAGAAATTTTTGCTGTCAGATTTAGCAGAGAAAAATGTGTGGGATGTTGTCTTTGGCTCCTCAAGTATTCATGGTAGGTGGGAATATGGCATTTGGGAAGTTGACAGTAAGGTTGAGTTAAAGATGCATGCTTTCCAACTGAGAAGAATATTAACATTACACAAGGGAAACTCATGGGGTGTCCACCCAAAATGTAACTGTTCCTGAAGTCTATTAGGGAATGTCTTCGTGACAGAGAGAAAGGGATCCTGTCTGGCTCCAGTTGGAAATTATTGGGAGGTCTTGTTTGTAGCCAGTTAGAACTGCAACCTGAAGTCCTTATGGGTCACTTGCCTCTGAGAGAAAATTTTGACAAATTTTTAGCATTAGATCTATAAGTAATAGATTTTTTTTTTTTTTCAGTCTGGTTACCAACAAGTGCAGCTTTCCGTTTTTTAATTCACAGAATTTTCATCATTTATTGCAGGGGAATTTGATGGTGCAGCTGACCACCTTGTGTTTGGTAAAAGCAGTGAAATGCTCTGTGGCTTCTCCAAAGATTCCGTGCTTGTAGTCTTCATTCCCTTCTCTGTTTTTTTTTTCCCTCTGCACTTGCTGGGACTCAAAAAATGCTAGGAATTGGAAAGAAAGTAACGCTAATTGTGTCTCTCCAGCTGAAGAAACCAAGTAAGGCTCTTAGAGGTGTTAGGATATGTTTGCAAATGCCTTACTGGAGTTTCTGTGTGCTTTGGATAATAATCCATGGTATTAATCAATGGAATAGGCTGGACCTATGTGCTCTGTATGAGGTCTGTCAAATAATGAGCAAACAAATACATGCTGATGATTTATTCTACTACAGTTGGGCTTGTTTTGGGGAAAAACTTGAAGTCCCTGTGCTTGCTGCTGATCTGGCCACTAGAGTATGTGAAAACTTAGGTAAATGCATCCTAAATTCTTACGGTCTTACACTCATGTCTGAGAAACTGCCTAATACAGCCAGTGAAATCCCTAATTCATCTTCATGTAGTACAGTGATCAGTATGTACTTAGTGTCTTTTTTTTTTTTTTTTTTTTAAACTACCTACTTAAAGTCTTGTGGCACTGCAAATTTGCCCTGCCGTCTTAAATGGAGAAAGAAACAAAAGTGATGTTGAATATTTTCCAAACAGCAATACTTTGGAGGTTAGTTAGGAAGTTCTTCCTATAGCAGATGATAGACTTGAATTGTCTTGAGGTGAACCATTAGTGGAAGTGTGTCTTCCTCATGAGTTCAGATATCCAGTCTGTTTTTCACATGGTCTGATGTATGAGATGAATGCCAATGTAGAACTTCACTGCCCAGGCCAGTGTTTGAACTTGTTCAAGCCACTGATGTTTGGAGTTGCTGTTAACGTTTTTACTGTGCTGTTAGGAATTCTTCTGCATAGACCTTTTATAATTTTCTTTTCCTTTATGTTGGCAAAAGGAATATTTTTATGGGTCCCAACTGGAAATCTGAAGAACATAGGCAACTTTTTGTCTTTCCTCTCGCTTGTGCATAGCCATGCTCAGTGTATGTCCACTTTTCTTCTGTGTGACCACTTCAATCTGCTTATCCAGTGCTGGTACATGTGCTGAAAGTTTTCCCTTATCAAATAAAGCATTCCTCTTGTAAGCTCATGTGTTGGTTTAGGACATACTAGAAAGATGTGGGACACGCTAATTTAGAACTTGATAACAGACTAGATGTCTTAATATTACCAGTGCTATTTTTTGTGTTTCTCTGTGATTTGTGTTCTCTTAACTTGTGGTGTGGTTGCTATCTGGAGTAAAACAGTGAATGCTGATGCATGTGAGATATTTTAGCTAATAATTAGGTGGGTGCCGCTTCAAGCAGGAGTTGTCCTGTTGGCTAGTTCAAGCGTTCGGAGAAACAAGTTACACAATTTAAGCTGTGAGTAGGAGTGTTTTTACAGTGTTTCTCAGTCTAATGAGAACAAGTCTAATTTCCTTGCCTATGTTGCAGGACCATGTGTGTCTGTAGATCTGCCCAACGAGCAAGCATAACCTGTTTCTCCCAGTGTGGGTAGCATTTAGGAATTTCCACTTGCTTCCAGGATTTTTCTTCAATACTTCCTTATTCATGTAACACCTAAAACACAGGGCATGACTTTTTCCTGAAATTCAAAAATCAGGGTATTTGTATGTAAGGGTATTTGGGTAAATTGGGATGTTTGTCTGTAAGGCTTCCTAGGGCATACCTTACAGTGATATGAATAATCTAATGTCTGTCTGTCCCCAGCACCTTCTCTGTCCAGATGTGTTCATTCCTGTAGCATTGGCTTCAGGGCAAGTTGCCCACGACCACCAGCCCACTGTGATGTTGGCTTGTTACCAGCAAAGATTTGGGAACTTGGAGATTCATACATTCCTCTCATGGCTTAATGTCTAGAAAGAGAAGAGAGGTTGTGTCAACTTTGTATGTTTGTTATTTATTTGTGGTTCTTAGGCTTGAACGAAGTCCAGGTACCTTCTTTGGAAAGCCTTTTATGTGCGTCTCTGATGTTTAATCTAGCATTGGACTCTCAGATGGGTGCTTCAGAAGGAATTGGCCCTAGCCAAAAACTCAGTCTTTTCACCATGAAATGCATATTTGAAAAAGACAGTTATCTGTCAGACTCTGTGGAGGCAACAAAATCAACAAGTTTCTTTAACAGCTGAAGGAAAGTGCAGAGCTTTGCTAGTGTGCTTCAAATTACGATTACAGGCCTGCTCCCCAGCAGCACACCAAACATCTAACTCATGTCCAGTTTCTAGTTTTGTCCATTTTTTCCGCAGTCTTGTCTGTGCCTGGGAAAGATAAAGATTACCTCTTTTTTTTTCCTTTTTTTTTTTTTTTTTTGGATGCTAAGGTTTAAAGTATGACATTATTACTGACTGGCAGGTAGAGTGTTTTGGAAATTCCTTGCCTGAACTCTAGCATAGCAAATAAAAAAACTTTTCCTCTGCCGTAGACAATCTTCCCCCCAACACTGCCTCTAAAATGTACAGATGGTCTACTTGGACACGATCTCCAAATCCTGAGGATTCAACAACAGATCATAGTAATATCATGATTTGTAGTATCCCCATCATTCATAGCCTCCCCTCCCCCCCTTTTTTTTTTTTTCAGATAACTGCACTGTGATGCAAGAAAGTAGAATAGCTTTATTTTAGCTTTAGAAACTTTGGATGTGGGGAGGGTTGAATTTCTTTAGATGGGAAGGGTATTCTTCTGATGCCGATGACTGATGAGTCTGGTTTACCCCCAAGCTGCAAGCAGGCTGAATGGATCTGTGGACCTTACTACTGAAAGGGAATTACCAGGTAAGCAGAGAAATTTTCCTCTTAACCTCTGCAGCTAGCAGGTAGAATGCTGAAATAGGCATTTCATTATGACGGTGAACATAATGAAAAGAATAGAACGAATGTTACTGCACTTAGGAGCATTGTTTTGTGGAAAGATTTGTTATAGGCATGCTTTTCGTGAGTCGTGGAACCCCAAATATCCTGAGATTTTGTGTTACAGAAACAAAGTCTCTGAGCACGGTGTTTTTTTACATATACATATATGCCTTTAATTCTAGAGGTTTTGAAGTTTTCAGCAGCTTGTAAACTCAGAATCTTTAATGTCGGTCTGAATAGGAGTAGCTGGAGAATAAAAGGTCTTCAAAGGCAAGGATGATGCGCTCAATGCGGATGATCCAGAAGCAGATCAGAATGACATGCTTATTCCGATAATGGATTCCTGGGCCAGTCCTTGACTGCGTTGTTTTTTTTTAGTGTATGCTAGGATGCCTCAAGTATAGATTACACATCTGGTAGCAACACACAGCAGAAAATGCTCTTAAAATTGTGTAGAAGGAGAGAATGTAATTCTCTTTTAAGGTTTAGCGTAATAATGTCTCATTAAAATACCGTCTTACATGATAGAACAAAAGTGATGGGGAGGCTTATCTTGCAAATACATAGAAGGAGGACTATTTGTAGGTGGTCTGGCTAGGCTGATGTAAATGTATTAAAAGCTCTCACTCTGCTTTATCTGAATTTAGCAGGACAAGTAGTATTTACAGAGTTTGAGTAGGTAGAACATTCAGTGTTAATCACAGCTGTTTGCTAAATGGCAAAACTGAGTGTTAAGGAACTCGAAAGTTTATTTCAGGAACGCTATTTAACAATATAATAGTGAATGCAATGCCATCTGGCCTTTAAATAAAAGATATTGCATCTTGTATGTTACACAAGGAAGAAATATTTAACATATATTTAGCAATATGTTTTGGAAATAAAGTAATGCCATTTTTTATTTTAGTCATTGAAGGTTGATGTTGCATGACTGGAATAGAAGATATTTTGAAAATGAAATCTTGTAATACTGAATTGGCTTAGCCTCCCCAACCTGTTTCAGTAATCTTGATAAGCAAATTGGAGAATGTTCAGTTAAAGCATTCAAAAGTGAACAGGCTGAACTGTAATTACCCATCTCTCTCTTCTTAATGATGCCTTTTGAAGGTCAGATGGAGTTCAGTGTTCCTGTCCATTTTTTGGACCACGCTTGTTGCTGTGTGTGAGATTCCCCCCCACCCCCCCTCTCAATTTGTGTCCACTTTTCCCAGCTCTGTAGAAAATGGCAAGTATTAGTAACATAGTTCTTACTTTCAGATTTTTTTACTAGAATTGTCCTAACTAGAATACTGTCCTGCTTGTCAAACTCCAGAAATGAACTGCTAAGGAAAGCCTCATGTGCCTTTCCCTTACGCATACCTAAATATTCCATTACTATACACTTAAACTTGAGAGGGAAGAATAGTGTTTAACTATTATATAAGTAACTATATGTTACTTCAAGTTGTTTTGCCTCCAAAAAGGACGAGGGGAAATGCTCTCAAAGATGCCTTTTGGAAGGATGGTCTTTAAGCATACTGATAAGGAGGTGTAATAACAGTTTTATCAAAACTAAATCTAGTTACCTTGCTTGACAATTATTTTTGTAGCATTGCTTATATTCAGGGATAGAACCTTAGGACTTCACATCTGTGAAGACAATTTGCTTTGAATGGATAAATTTGCCCTCATTTAGGAAATTAATATTTCCTGTGATTTCTGGCTCACATAAGAATTTCTGGGATTCAGTAGCTAAGAACATGCAAAAATTGCTTTCCTCTGTTGCATGATGTGGGCTTAAGGTCTCTCTCTTTAAATTCTTGGATTAATCTTACAAAAATGCATTACTGCTGCTCTTTACCATTCACATTGTAGGACAGGTTTCTGTAACTGAAGGGTAACTAGACAAAGAGGCAGGACAGTGGTTAAACCTGACATTTGGAAAAAAAAAAACTTTAAACTTAAGCTGGACTTTTTGGTGAAATAAGCTTCTTGAGAAAAGGAAACTAGCTGCAAATCAGTACTTTTTGCAAGTTACCCTATAATGGCTATGAATTTCAAGGGTCCTCTATGATAACTTTGTCTAATTACATGCCAGCATTAAGCAGTAGTTGTAAGCACAATAAGCATAGTGTTGAACCTTTAAAAACGGGAGGTAAAATGCATATAGACCACAAATTACATGGTTATGTGTTAACAGAACCTTAGGAAATTCAGGAAGCATAATCCTTCCCTGTAAGGCTAATATGGCTTTTGTTGCTTTGGAAATGTCATTAGACCAAAAATCCACATGGTGCTGTTTCTTCAGACACTGAGGAAGGATACAGTGCTGGCGGGTATAGTAACTGTGAGGAGTTTGTTGGTGAAATAAGTCAGTCCGAGGAAGAACTGAAGTGATACTTAACTCTGGAATGAGGTGCGTGCTATGGAAGCTCTTGAAGCCACCCAAGTTTAAACACTTGATTTCATAGACTCACAGAATGGTTTGGGTTGGAAGGGACCTTCAGATATTATCTAGTCCAACCCCCCCCCCCGCCATGGGCAGGGACACCTGCCCCTAGATTGGGCTGCTCAAAGCCCCATTCAGCCTGACCTTGAACTCTTCCAGGGATGGGGCATCCACAGCTTCTCTAGGCAACCTGTTCCAGTGCCTCACCATCCTCGGGGGGAAGGGGAGGAGGGGGGAGGGGGGGGGCGGCGGGGGGAAGAAAAAGTCTTCCTTATGTCCAGTCTAAACCAGCCACTCTGTACGTTTAAAGCCATTGCCCCTTGTCCTGTTACTGCAGGCCCTGGTCAAAGCTGTCTTTCCTATAGACCCCTTTAATTTACTGAAAGGCCACAGTAAGGTCTGCCTGGGGCCACCTTTTCTCCATGCTGAACAACCCCAATGCTCTCAGCCTTTCTTCACAGGAGAGGTGCTCCAGCCCTCGGATCATTTTTGTGGCCCGTTGGACTCTCTGCAACAGCTCCATGTCCTTCTTGTGTTGGGGACTCCAGAGCTGAATGCAGTATTTCAGGTGGCGTCTCACAAGAGCAGAGTAGAGGGGCAGAATCACCTCCCCTGACCTGCTGCCACGCTGCTTTGGATGCAGCTCAGGGTACAGTTGGCGTAAGAGTTGGAGTTTGGAGACTGATCTTCTCAGGCTCTTTCTGCAGTCAGTAAAGAGAGGGTGAGAGAAAGAAGCTTCTTTCGGGAGTGGATTGAAACAGGAGCGGGTCGCAAAGGTGTGTGTTGCGCCTTCCAATACTTATGGTCGGAGTGAGCGGCGTTTGGAGAGCTGGCTGGTGACTGATCAGCCCTGTCATTTCCTTGGGGGAAAAAGGCTGCTGAACATCACGTTCTCAGTGACATGTCACTCTGTGGCAAAAGGCTTGTGGGATGGGAGTAGCTTACCAAGATCCTGTCCATGAGTGAGTAGTCACCTCTCTGGTGTGTCCTGGGGCAGGGTCATGCATGTCACTAGTAGCTTTATTTGGGTGGTGGAGATGGACTGTAATATATTTAAATATGGCTAGTTTCATGCATTTTGTACGCTGCTGTCAGAGAACCACAGTTTCCCTTCCATCTCTTGGAAGACTCTTGACAGACAGGAAGACTGATGCCTTCCTTTTCTGCACAAAAAAATGAGTTGCCTAGTTTAAACTCCCTTCCTTCTCAGTCAAGTATGACACTGAATGTTTCAAAGTGTATGTGCTGCATGGGGATACAGGGGCAGGATGTTATCAAAGCAACAGTAATCTTCAGATGCTGGCCCAGCCAGCTGAAGTCCTTTAGAACTGGTGGAAATAACCAGAATGCGGACTTCATATCGCATTTCTATATGCAGCATCCTTGGACTGTGTTCTGTAGCCATGGCTACTGCTGCCAAAAAAAAACGTAATACCAGACCAATTCAGAATCTGTGCTATGTTCTCTCCTTAGCCATCCTTATTGTGCAAGACCTTCCCTTGTTCTGTATAAATATGGGGACCATGCCTGTTCTCCTTATTCCCTGCTCTTCACAGTCTTACAAATGTGAGGAAAAGATCTCTCTTTATAGGTTGCTGTTCCCAAAACTACGTTTGGGATTTTGCATTCTGCTAACCAGCTGGAACTTGCTGGAAAGGGTGCAAATGGGGCCATGCATTTCTGCAGGTGTTTTAGATCTTCATCTCTTCCAACTCTATTCTGTTGTTTCCCAAAGCCTGACTTCTTGTCTTGCAGGCTCAGCTGTGCCGTGCTCTTGACATAAGGTCAAAATGTGTGAGGCTTCCATTACTCAAATAAAAGAAGCCTATTGTTTAGTTTTTGATCGCCCAAGCACCTTTTATCATCTATCTTCCTTTTCTCCTAGCTTTTTTCAGGTTTGTGTTTTCCACCTTTGTATTTTTTCCACTTCATTTTCACAAAAGAATAGCATGTGTCTCACTGTGCTTCCCAGTGCTTTCCTCACAGCCTTTGCTGTTGTACTCCAAGGGCTTGGGCGCTCCCAGTCCTATTGGGGCTGAGTAGGGGTAAAATGGGCCAGATAATGTTGTCTGTTGTCACTCTTAAGGCTGACTTTCTCTCTCCTTGAATAGGGGAATTACACAGCTGTCCCTGATAAAGTTAAAGCACTAGGATAACTCTTCTCAGTTTCGTATTTTAAAACGTTACACGGCAGAGTATGCTTAATATATGTAGTACACTGAAGAAGTAATTTCATCCAAGAAACTAGGGAATCTCTCGCTTGCTCTCTCTTGCTCTCTCCTTCTTTTTTCGCTGCCATTGTTGTTGTTTTACGTATTGCAGTGATTGTCCAGAGTGTCATCTGCTTTTGAAATGGTTGTTTTGTAGGGCATGTTGCTACTGATAATCTCTTTGCAATTAGTCCAAAGAAAGACTCATTTACTTTGGAAGAAGAAGAAGAATATGCTTTGGTTTCGATCTTAGTGCCTGGTTCTAGACTTGCCTTTATTTTGGAGGAGACCAGCGCAGTTGACACAAAGGAGTGTTTGCCATGTTGCCTATATGTAGACCATGTTGGATTGTGAGTTTTCTGTCAAATCCCGACAGGAATACTCAGGAAAGACACTTCCAGCATTTATGGACTACCTTGTTGCTATTAGTTTTGTTCTCAATTGTTGATTTCACGTTTCTTCTTTTCATTCTTCCAGCTCAAACGATGAATATCTACAGTTACTTTAGGTACAGCACTGAATAAGTGCGTCTGGTTTGTACTGAAAATGACATTTTTAGCTGTGTCGTGCTTTTAAATTTGACTTGGTTCCACCCTTACATCAGAAATCATCTGGAATGCTGGGATGGAAGACTTTGTAATTGTTTCAGTTGCTGCATCCTCTGTCTGGTTTGGCTGTTGCCTTGTGCTCAGGAATTTCACACACGTGCTCAGTGTTCAGGGTGTGTGTGGTAGCTTCTGCAGTGAGAATTATTACAATATTAATGCTTTTTACAAGTTTCGGTGGAATAGCTTCTTGCAATAGTAGTCTTGGAAAAGTACATAGTTGAGTTTTTTTTTGGTTGGTTTTGTTTTGATTTGTTTTTTCTTTATCCTGTAGAATATAGATGACATTTTGTTTGTACTTTTTCTCTTGGGTTATCACAAGAGTGAGTGTAGTGGATGGTTTCCCTGCCCATGGCAGGGGGCTTGGAACTAGGTGATCTTTGAGGTCCCTTCCAACCCCAACCATTCTATGATTCTATGATTCTATGAGGACTGTCTGTGTTGGAGAGCAGCCTGCAATGCTCTATGGTGCGTTTGTATTTCTAGATACAATTGGTGAACAGCCTCTGGCAGAGCAGTCTCTCCTGTCTGAGTAGACTAGGTTGTTGTCACCTTTCTGTTTTATGGATTGAAACAAATATCCCCTCCCATGACTGGTTCCTCTCCTAGATAGAGGTTAGGATTAGGGAAGGACTCGGAAATTGGTAAAGTATGGCTTCTTTTAGTTCCTTTCAAAAACTTCAGAAAGACTGTTTAACTAACCGTGCATCCATAAAATTAAGGGCAGAGAGAAAAGAAGAAATGTATTTCACTTAGTATATTGTGAAAAATCTTTATTTGTAGTTGAGAAGAGGAAAAAATTACACTTTTTGAAGAGAAGGTGTTATTATATCAGAAAACATTTGAAAAATAGCAAGAAATCTAAGATTTTTCTTGCAAATGACTGAAAATCCTTTCTCAACATACCTTAAAAGCAGAAAAATGTTAGTGAACATACAATGTGTTCAGAACCTGTTAGTAAATTTAAGGAAGAACTATACCTCTGCTCTCTGTAAGGTGTCAGAGATTGGTGCTTCATTACATCAGCATGCCTTTCTATTTTTACCTGCTGTTCTGTACTCTGTCATGTTTTCCCATGAGTTTGCTGGGAGCCTCTTCTGGAATAAGTCAAAAGTTTTATCTCATTTTCTGGCCTCCCTTTCAGATGGGTCCACATTAAACATAATATTTTGGTCTAATGGGGCAGCTTCGCTGGTATGAAGTTTTACATTAATGGTGGGAAACTTTATTTTGCCTATTGGGATCTGCTTACATGGCGTTTGGACTCGAGACCTTGGAAGAAGTGCAAAGGATCTATTAAAGGGGTGGAGGGCAGTGTCTTTCTTTTGTTCGAGGGTAGAGTTATAGTTGTGAGCATGCTGTGCGTGAGAATAGCTGTGGAATAAAGCATTTCAGAAAGAAAGCTGTTTGTTAGAGATGAAAATGTAATCCTGTAGGCAGCTGACTCCCGTAAGAAGAGAACCTAGCCTGGGACTGCGATCAGCAACAGTCAGTCTCCGAAACACGGGGTACGTTGTTGGATGCAAGGACAGCTGTTGGTGGATGTCCACAGGGCACAGCTACCCCGTGAGTCCTCCTAGTGCTGCTGGCCTGGGCAACCCAGATGCCTTCCTTGCACCTTTCTGGCCATGGTACTGGCCCAGGTGTTTAAGGGGATTTATTCTATGTTGGATTAAAGATCTGTGTTATTCTTTTTTGCTGGGTTATTTTTAAGCAGGATCAATTTCCTAAGCTGATTCACTGACCTGCCCCAGTTTAATGATACGATGAGGCTGGTTAAGATGGTGGTTCCCAAGTTATTGCTGTTGAATGTGGGTTTGCTGACAAAGATTTCTGTTTAACCACAGCCGAAGTCGTGTCTGATGCAAGAAGAGAAATTAAGAGATTGCACCATTTTACTCATCAACACTTCAACGTGATGGGGAGGGAGATAAGTAGATGTGGGGTGATCTGTAAACACAGGATTACAAGGCAGCTTGGCGGTGTGCACATCCTTTTTGTATTCTCTTGATAAAAGTGAATCATGGACCTCACCTGATACGAGCTTGAAGAGAAAGTGCGAAATTCAAAGGAAGATTGGAATGGCTTACTAGAAAACCTGTAAACAAAAATGTAATGGCAGACTGTGGGTGGCAATGTGAGTAAGAGCAGACTCACATTTCTTTCAGAGAGAAACGGGTCTCCATCATCTCTTCCCTCTCCCCCTCCGCTGATTTGGTTTCTATGAGAATATCAGATACCATGTCCCATCTTGACTTGTGTTTTATAGTGTTAAAATTTTTATGTGAGTTTTTGTTCTGTCGTTGGAACGATGACTTCCTTATTACCTTGTTTCTGTCAAATGATTTTGGGTGGCAGTAGCTGAGTTATTTTCACTTATCTTTTAATTGAATTTGTAATAGGCTTTTACTAAAGTATCTTCACCTATATGGTATGTTTTAACTGTATTTCTTCTGGAGGAATGCAGAACCCGTTGGGTAAAATGTGCTTATTTTAAAAGCCGGAAGAGACTGCTGAGACCAAAACCAAAGCTCCTGTGAGATTTTGTTCACTGTTTTCTGAATGCAGGACAAAATAGGTGCTTGAAATAAGGATGTATTCTTCAGAAACCATCCAAGGTCAATGCATGAAAAATCTTCTTTTCACTTTAATAACTCATTACATCGGTTACTTTGCTTTTCCTGCTTAGATAGCTATATTGGAGTTGCAATATGAAGGTTTTTCTTTAGTTTTGTTCAGGTTATATTAGCTGCTTTTTTACTGAGGCTCACTGATGATCCTGTAATTCAGTATGTTGATATTGTTTGAAGTAAAAACAAATATTTCAATTTTATGTGGTCTGAGTACATGGGCTTGTGTGTTTTTTTTTTTCCCCAAGGTGTACAAACAAAAACAGTTTGGGTTTAGATTTAACATGTGTTTGAAATTTCATGGAATTCCTTTTTTAAACTAGGATTTATTTAAGGCCTAGCATAATGTCCTCCATCCCTGCACACCAGGCCAGAACGTATTCTGTCGTAGGCAACTGCTTATTTGCAGTCACCATATCTGATTTTTATTTTTCCCTGGGACGCTGGAGGATTAGAGCAGATTATAGTGTTAGGATAATGTCTGACTCCTTGTGTTCCATTTAGTCATAAATAAACCCCTGGAAAAAAAAATCTGAATGTTGCTATGGTGACGTTAGTAAAAGCCTAGGGTATGGAGTAAGTGAGCGGCTTAGAGGCATAATGTCACTTACAGTAATGAGCATGCCGTCGTTAGAGCAGCGGTGGGTTTGCCTGATGCTCTGTAACTTGGGTAGCCCACGCCGGGTTCTGAAAGCGAGTAAGTAAATGCAATTCACATGAATACGTGCTGTTCAATAACTTGCAACTGCTGACCTTTTAACAAACAGAAATTTGTGTTTTGTCTGTTTACATTCTAGCTTTAAAGTGTTGAAGTGTCACTGTGAAACAAGTGGAAACGTCCAATCTTTTTATGCTACCTTTCATGTGATGTCCTGGTTGAATTAAAACAACAAAACCCAGCAATTTTAAACTGCATAAACACACACTTTTTATTCTTCTGAAAGTGTGGAAGGTAAAAAGTAAGACTGCATTAAAATGTGGTTTGTTCTTTTTTTTTTAGTCTTTATAACCTGGCTTCACTGGAACTTAGAGAAAATTTGCTGACATATTTACCTGAGTAAGTGACATTTCATGTGTTTGATTATATTAACATAAAATGTTATTATTCTTAAAATCTGCTCACATATGAAACTGAATGGCAGCTAGAAGAAATATTGAGTGCTGATTGACAACGTATATGAGATACAGCTTTGTTTTAGCAACACCTAGTTACATCCAGGACTTCTAGATGTACTTGGTTAGTAGCAGGACCCTGTGGTCTGCGTCGATTGGTTTTGCTCTCTATATATACTCTGTATAAAATACACCAGCAACAAACATTTATTCTTGCATGCATTGAACGAGCACATCAGGAGCGGGAATGGTGGTTTGGGTTTTTCTCCTGCTGAAGTTTCGTAACTGTGAAAGTAGGGTAATAGGATCTCAGAGATTTCCACTCCAGACCTTCATAGCATTGGGGCATTTAGCATTAGGGCTAAGTCACCAAAAGCTTCCAAAACCTGGAGATCAAAGCCTTGGGTGACAAACTAGGCCTACTGATGTCTGAAGTCTGACTCCACCCACTAGGATTTTGGGGGAAAAGAAGATGTCTAGATGTCTCCATGCTGTCTGTATTGTGGCAGGGGAATCGGTGATTTTTCATAAGATTAATTGAATATCTTACATATTGGGGCTCCTTTTTGGGTGCCTTGCTTCACTGCCTGGCTGCTTCTTGCAAGAGTTTTGATGACTCCTATTCTGCTTGTTTAGATAATTAATAGATACTGTAATAGGTTTAACCTGTTTTAATCAGAATCTCTTCCCCACTTGCTTTGGGGTCCTTTTTTACTGTCAGTCCACACAGTACCTCGATTGTGGCTGTTTATAGCTGTGAGCCACAAGGCACTTTTAAATGTCAGTGATCAGAAGATACGAATTGCTAGCTGGGTTTTTCCATGTGGTGTCAGAATGAAGCTGTCACAGATGTGGACAATTTTATTGCTCCTGGAAAATTCTGACTGTCAGTAATGTAGCTGATGAGTCTCGCTGGCTTTCGTGCCACAGCGGCTTTGGGGAAGGTATGCAAGAGTTCTACAACAGGCTGCTTTGAGGTATAAGGATGGCCCTCTGTGTCTTTTCATGTTCAGAGAACTTCTTTTAAATCCTTTTGGACTTTCCTCTTTGCATCCTCAAATCCAACCCGAAATACTTCAGAAATGGTTAGATCATGTAGAGAAGATAAATGATGGATTTATTGAGTCTTGAGTCACACTCGTTACATGTGATTACTATGGGGAATTTTTGTCCAGTTGCATAACTGTAAATTCCCCCTAAAAAAAAAATCTAGCCAACTATACTGAACTATGTAGCATTGTCCACCCCGAGGTGAAAATAAGGAATAATGATTTGATCGCCTATACTAAGTTTTAAGTTTCAAAGGCATATAGTTATACTGACAAACCAAATCACTTTTTCAGGAAGGTATTACTGCAAGTAGTCTATGCCGAGTAAAATAACTGTCTGTCTACAATATGCTGTAATTTGAAATATGAGTTTCAGTAAAATGAGCTCATTCAAATACATGGGGTTTCTGTTGGTTTAGTCTGATGTGGTTTTGTTTTGACTTATCTCATCTCACAGATCACTTGCCCAGCTGCAGCGACTAGAAGAACTTGATTTAGGAAACAATGAACTTTATCACTTGGTAAGAGAACATGCCACTGAAAGTGCTTGTTGGTCTTGTTTTACGCATCATTTAGATGAAATAGGTTGTAGGATGTCCAAAATTGAAGAAAGAAAAACGTATGGAGGGAGAGTCTTTTTATATGTATAGGTGAATTTTGGCAGAGTCGATGCTTCCCGTATCTGCTTAGTCTTTTTCAGTACAATATTACTTTACCCAAAAAACTGCAGCTGATCTCTAGAAACTGAGAGCGCTGCACAGACTTTTTCTATGGAAAGAGAAAGGAGTAGAAGGACTCAAACTCTTGTCTGGACTTGCAGTTACAATGAACACATGGGCTTCTCTAGGGAGCTGAAAGGGCTGAACAGAGATGAAAGCTCAGCTACTTCCAGGATGGGAATAGGAATCTTTGGGAAAGGACTGAGGCAAACTGTTGAAGATCGCAGTGTCTGACGTTGTGGCAGATAGTTCTACCAAAAGATATCTGTCATCTCCCTTAAGCTGACGATTAAACATTGGATTTGCAGTAAATCACGAGTGCAATTTGTTAGTGCATGTCACGTAAAGTGTGGCAGCTTGTTAAGCCAGAGCAGTTAGTTTGTATGATGGAGTTCCCAAATGCTTACAGTCACCCGTGCTGCATTTAACCATGGTACCTCTAAATAGTGCTTGGAGTAAGGATTGGTTTACTCGGACTGTAATTTTGGGGTGGCCGTTTGATTTTTACTTGAAGCTCCTATGTTACTTAACATTATTATTTTTATGTTATAGCCAGAAACAATTGGTGCACTTTTCAATCTTAAAGACCTCTGGTTGGATGGAAACCAATTAGCCGAAATACCTCAGGTAAAGATGAGCCCTACTGATACTGTTTTGAAGATGCTTTTAAAAGAAAACCTTTTCTTTCATACCTAAAGGAAGGCGATCTAAAATTAAATAGTTTTCTGAGTTCACTTTGCCTGAGTTTGGTTTTGAATGTGTAAGGGTTTTCTCTTAAGTTCCTCTGCAAGGGATTGTACATGATATCATATGTTGTCAGACTTTTTTTTTTTTTAATACGTTTTGACAGAGGAATTGTTTCCTAATAGACACATTGTTCAGTTATAGCATGACACATGCTCTGTTTACAATCCTGGTGCAGTGATCAAGGAGCCACTAGTTGGCTGAGCTAACCCTCACCTTTTATATCTATCTAAATTGCAATTTTGTCAGTTTTGAGGATGAATTGTGGGGTTTTTTTTTGAGTCTTCCATTCAAATACAGTGTTTGGGAGAAGTACAATAATAGAACTGTTGCCATAAATAGAAATTTTGATTTATGCAGGCAAATCCCCCATCTGACATCAGTCATGAGATGAGGGGCCTTAGCATTTAAAGCTTACAGCACTCTAAATTCTCTTTCTTAAGAACTGTGATAACATGTGGGATGGTTTCTTTTCCCTCTTTTTTTTTCTTTAGACTCAAGTCAAAACCTG
Source organism: Tauraco erythrolophus (assembly GCF_009769465.1). Taxonomy (NCBI): domain Eukaryota; kingdom Metazoa; phylum Chordata; class Aves; order Musophagiformes; family Musophagidae; genus Tauraco; species Tauraco erythrolophus. The sequence goes on along the minus strand of NC_141466.1, from coordinate 45,674,383 downwards.
TTTTACCTTGTTCCTCATGCAGTTTGCTGTTATTTACTGTATTGATCTCATTGTCAACAATGTAACTTGGAAATCAGTTACAGTTTAGTAGGCTTTGTCGGCTTTGTTGTTGTTGGCTTGGCCTAATAATTTTTAAGTACATATAGTTAAACACTGATAATCATTCATGAAAAGGTCACATGTGACTTCAGCAGCTGTTTTTATTGAAGCTGGTGATTATTGTGTAAGTTGTCTAATGTCCAGAAGATGAACTTGTAGGATAAAGGGTGTGTGTGTGTTTAATGAAAGATCCTTTTTGAGATGCAAATATTTCCAAAATAAAAGGACTGATCTTGTGAGTTAGGATCAAGGCTGTCACTGCTTGAAAATTTCATATATGTAAAAGTAAAGGACACTTCTACTCCAGTCATTCTGTTCTCTGAAAGACGATTTGGATGACTAAAATGAGAACTATTGTAGAGCATGTATAGGGGTGTCTGTGTACATGGGGAATAGGAGGGTGCACTGATGGCTAATAGGAACAAAGGTATTTCTCTGTCAGACTCTTGAACTAATTGGCGGATTACCATTGTAAAAAAAATTAAGTAATCATTAATAATTGTAGATGATGGCAGTATAACTTGGCAGTTCAAATATGCTTGCTAGAGCAACACTCCCAATTCCTATTTCTACATTTGTTGCAGTCGGGAGATGTGAAGATATGAAATCCCTAGATGTCATGGCATGTTGCTGTATCAGCCAGGAGAAACTAATCCTAATTTGCCTAGGGTTAATTGGGAGGGGCAGACTTTAATTACGTGGAGGTTGATAATCTGTAGTTCTGAAAAAACAACTTTGCGTCTTTACTTGAGGAAAACTCCAGTTTTGGCTGATGCTTGCCTGGGTGTGCTCAGCAAACCTTGTCTGACTACTAAAGCCCGTCTTAATAGTTATAATAAGAAACTGTGACTGAATCACTTGGTTGGTTTACAATATGTAAAATGTAATTATTTACTTCTCCCCTGCATTTAGAGGTCCTACAAAGAATGGCCAATTTAGAAGTCATACAGAGAATTGTTTTTCTTTCTGGAATTTCCTTGTGATGTTGCATTTTTCAAATTGCTTTGTTACGTGTTTGGGCATGACTTAAAATTTTTGTGTTGTATCGCAGGAAGTAGGAAACCTGAAAAACCTGCTTTGTCTGGATGTTTCTGAAAATAAATTGGAATGCCTTCCTGAAGAAATTAGTGGTCTGACTTCTTTAACAGACTTGCTTGTTTCTCAGAATTTACTTCAGGTCTTACCTGATGGCATTGGTAAGTACAAGGTGACTGCTATCACACAGAACCATTTAATCCACTGTAAATTGAAAGTCTGTTGTTTTCAAGCCTTTTGAAGTCTTTTTGTGCAAGAGATGAGCTTGTCTCAGCGTTTTTTTTGCTTAGTATGAAATGCATAGCTCTATTAATTTCACATTTTAATTGCCTGCATAATGACTACCTTGTAATCCTTTTTGTCCTTCACGTGACACCTACCCGAACAAAATAAAAGTTAATATATCCTCTCTGTTCCTACTGTGTCCATGTCACCATCATCACTCTTTCACATTGTAAAATCCTAGCTTGTAACATGCTGTAGGTCACTTGATAAGACTGACTGACAGTATCACTACAAAAAAGTCATCCTTTTTAGTGGGGATGTGTAATTATTTTCAATTGGACAATGTGATTAATCCTATACTGAACCCAATGGAAGGCTGTTCCAACTTCAGCCCATTACTTCTCATCCCTAGGATTCAAAACACAACCCTTCTGTGCCAGACCCCTTCAAACAGGTTTAATAACTGAGGAATGTTTTCTGAAGCATTACCAGTGCCTTTTTTTAAGGTAAATGTTTTACCCCAGCAGTAATTTGGAGAGATAGTCAGCGAGGCATTGTTTTTCTACAACTCATGAGTTGTTTTTCCAGAGAGTTTCGTGTTGCAAGAGCGTGCCTTCTCCTTGCCAGGATTATTATTTTTTTTTTTTTTTTCTTTCAAAAATAAAGGTGTAGGGAAAGGAGGACTTGTGAATGTGGTTTAACCAGGAATGCGGAAAAGAGTGGACAGACCTTCCCCCTCTCTCTGTGTGCTCTATGAGCCTAAAAAAGATAAATATTTTTCTAGAAGTTAAACTTGGGGAGTGGAGTGATTACTGTGGGTCTCACATTGGCTAGTGTGTGCTTGGTGGAAGCAGCCCTGCCTGATGACCTGAGCTGGCCAGTGTAGTGGTTGTACATCAGAAATGGAGCTGTACCTTCTGAAAGGCTGCAGCCCACGCAGCCTGCCGGAGGGGAGCCCGTCTGTAAGACCAGATGGTGAGCAACAGGAGCTGCTGCTTCTGGAGAATCCTGTTAAGTGGAGATCCTTTGCTGGGGAAGGGGATTGCAAAGGGCCAGGGGCTTTCAGGCCAGACCTAGTTTGCATGGGCATTTTGTAACATTTTCTGGACATAATTTTGTTACAAAGGCAAAAAAAAAGTGCTACTTATGTGAATATAATAGCTTATTTGTGTTTGGAAAATTGGGTAGGGCTACAGTACTTATTCCTTTTGTGTAATATTGGAACTTATTACGTGAAATTGATAAAATCTGCTATTGTGGTTGAAGTGAACCTTGCTGGTCTCTGTGAAGCTACTGAGAGGAGCTCAGCTGATCACCGAATTGTTGGTTGGAAGAGAGCTCGAAGAAGGGCTCACACCAGCACCAGGGTGTCAGGTCAGCTGTGGCTGTGTCTTACCAAGTCTCTAAAGCCCCTCATGGAGGTGTCTCCAGCATCCCCGGGCAGCCTGTGCCAGTGCTGCACCACCTCCCAGTGAGGAAGCTGCTTCTGATGTCCAGCTGGGACTTCCCGTGCTTCAATTTGTGGACATTGTTGTCTCACCTGCTGCTGCAGAGAAGAGTTTGGCTCTGTCATTTCTGTAACTGCCCTTCAAGTAGTTGTGGGCTGTTCCTAGGTACCTCCTTGGCTGCCTCCTGGTGAGAGTTAACAAAGCCAGCTACTTCAGGCTCAGCTCACATGTGCCCTGGTCATCTTGATAGCTTCGTGCTGGATCCTCATCAGCATCTCGCTTGAACTGGGGAGTCAGGGAGGGAGGGCAGGTCCTGAAACTGAGCATGATTTTACAGGTGTGGCTTCACTTGTGCCAAGTACATGGGATATAGTAGCTTCTATTGATCTGCTGGCCTTCATCTCCTAACATAGTCCAGCCAGTGTTTACTTATTTCTCGTGAGAGCTCACTACTAGTTTGTATTCAGTCTGGTGCCCACCATAGTGCCCAGGTTCTTTCCAGAAGGACCATTGCTTCCCAGCCTGTGATGGTGCATGGGTTTATTCTGGCCAGGCGCGGAGCTCGGCACTTCTCCTTGCAGACCTCAGGTTTCTGCTTAGGTTGCTATCTTTTTGCATATCAATTGTGTCTCCATGATTTAGCATCTTCAGCGAATTTGTCGTGGCAGCCTACTACAGCTGTTTCGGACCAGGTGGGGATGGGCAGGGAGGTGTCAGCAGCTAGTGATGTCTCCTGAATTCTCTGTCTTGGGCTCTGCCTGGGTTAGCTCTGCTTTGCACCAAAACCATTCTGGTACAAAGGAGCAGAACAAGGTGAGCTTTCTGCTCTGAAATAGTATTTTGTCCTTCTTGGGGAGAAGACCTTCAAAGAAATCTGATTTCTATTCAAAAAAATAAACTTTTTTTTTGTGTCTGACTAACTGGGTTCTATATTAGGGCAAAGAAACCTTGATCCTGTTTGGGTTTTAGCTGTCACTTCAATGCAAGCCTTTCTCACTGTGGCTGAGTAGGCGTAGGTGATCTTCGGAACATTTCTTTATTAATAAACATTGTATAATTGAGGAAAAAATAGATAATTTTCTCCTGTTTATAGGCCTTTGGGTAGACATGTCCTTGACATTTACATGGGGTACCGTTCAGGTTGCAATTTTAAGACAATTTATTAGCTTAAATATTGGATATAAATATTTATATTGAATATCAATTCAGTGATGTTATAAACTCACCAAAATAACGCAAGCGCCAAGTGAAGCAGTGCTTGAATTCTCTTTTTTTACCTGAAAAAAAAAAAATTTCATTGTGTTAGAGGTTTTCTAAAAGTTTTGCAGCAGTAAAATTTTCTATAATTAAAGCAGGTGTCAGAGGGTACTAAGCTAAAAAAATGCATTCTTCTTTCTGTCCAGGAAAATTGAGGAGGCTCTCCATTTTGAAGGTTGATCAGAACAAACTTATTCAACTAACGAATTCAATTGGAGACTGCGAAAGCCTTACTGAACTAGTTCTAACAGAAAACCAACTGCAGGTAAGGGTGGTCTTGGCTGCTTAAATGGCTGGTGGTAATCTGACCTGCTGCTAAGTGCTGAATCACTTAGCTCCTAGGGTTACTTGCCCTTGCTACTGCTAAGTAGCAAGTTTTCTTTAAATGCGTCTTATTTCTTACCTGTTAAATGAATGCAGAAGATCAAGTTGTGTGTAGTAACAATCCACCCTTCCAAAGGCCTGAGCAATTACATATTCGCTCTTGAATCTTTCATGACCAGTAAGGGAATCGGAGCATGTGAAGTGCGGGTGTCACTTACTTTCATGTGTTTTTAATGCGGCGTTTGTGCCGCGTTGCGGTATTGCCAGTTTTTGCTGTACGTTATCTGGACCAGGCTTGCTGGACCTGAATAGAAGCCCAGAGCACTGCAGAGCTGCTATTGTACTGTTCCTTGCTCTGCTGATCTTCTCCAGCCGGGTATTAAATATGATATGTGGCCAATTAAAATAAAATCTCAGACTTCCTTCCATTAGCTGTTTCCTTCCATTATTTTGAAACTGCCTTTGCGTGACACTGACACTTGGAGAGTAGATGCATTTATAAAAATCTAGATTTAAGCATTTCTTAAGTTAGGTTGGTACTTGTTTGAGTCAGGAGCTTGAGCCTGTTGGAAAGATGCCTTTCCAGAGGTCAGCTCATAGCACTTAAGTTAGAAGCTTGCCTCTCAATTAGTTATTTAGGGATCCTAAAGTTAGATAATATGGGCATTCTGCATATACTCTTCTGCACACAGCTGTTCTGCATCTGTCATCTTAGTGCAGAGATAACTGGTGAGTGAGTTTGTATTAGAAACTGACGTTCCTGGACATTTCTTCTGCAAGGTAAAACCTTGGATCTCCTTTAGAAGGCCAGGTAGTAATGAGGGTTAACTACACTCCAGTTTTGAAAATGGATCTGTCTATTAAATCAAATAGATTCTATTAAGTAAATAACCTATTAAATCTATAAATAAGTCTATTAAGTCTGTTAAAATTAGTTCATTTTAAAATGAGATAACTTTTGTTCTGATTCTATGAATTTACAAGTTCTGTTTGCATATTACTTTGTTTTTGTTGGTACAGTCACTGCCGAAGAGCATTGGAAAACTAAAGAAGCTGAACAATTTGAATGCCGATAGAAACAAATTAACATCTTTGCCCAAAGAGGTAAGTTTTATGCAATTAACTCTCACCGATGTCATTATACAAACAGAAAACTTTTTATTTCGAATGCCTACAAGAAGTAGCAGGCAGCTTTGATCCACTGGGTATTTTTCCCAAACAGATCACAACCAGAAACTTGTCCCTTAGATCTGAACAGCAGCTGTGGTGATTTGGTGGCTTGGAAGTGCGAAATGTCTTGGCTGTTGAACAAGAAGGCTTGGATCTAATTAGCCTGTAACTAGTCGTTCCCAGTGTGGATGAGTGGGTGTCAGGTCCAGCACTATTTGAAGACTGGGAGTTCTGTTATAGAGTGAATGCATTTAAACACCAGTATGCCTCTTCTGCATGCAGAACAAAAATATTGCTTGTGTCTTCCTTGCCTCGCTCTTATAAGCAATAGCAAAGGGAAGGTTTCATATTCTGGAAAATTAACAAGAGACTGTTTTGACAGTCTTTTTAGTTTTGGAGATCTCAGGGACTACTTTTCCCTTTAAATATGAAGTACTTCATGTGACAAAGGTCACTGATGCCTCAAATCTTACAGCTATGATTACTAGGACTTCTTGTCTATTGTAACAGTATATAGAATGAAATAAGGCTAGGATTTCTGTTGTGAAACTAAATGCAACGAAGATCTTACAAGTTTAGTTCAGTAATTTCTGGAAAGAAATCAGGGGAAGCAGCATGGGACTGCGAGTTGGTTCTGTTTGCGCTGCTGTCTCTCTGTAATTTTTGTCCCAGTAGTTCTCGCCCTTAATTTCCCTATCTGTTTCTAACATGTGCCTCTGAGGTCGCAGCTTTTGTTCACTACTTTCAGTCGCTTTAGGAGCAGGTGGCAGCTGATGGATGGGAATTGAGAGGAGTATCAGCTCTAGCTACTGAGCGCACACTTTTGCTCAGGCCCGCTTACTTACGGAGCTTGAAGAGGGGGTGTGGGGAGGAAGCGAAGTGTCTGGGAACTGGGAGATGGAGGAGAGCCGATGGTCTCAAGAGGAGGATGCTGCTGTGGCACTGGCAGCAGCAATTCCAATAGCTCAGGTCTGAGCTGCCACAGGTTTGTCACCTCACCAGGGCTCCACAATAGCCCTTATTGCTTCTTTACAGATTGGGCTTGTTAAGTGTATGTTTGACGGGGCAGGAAGGTGAGGGAGGGAAGAGAAGCTGTGAGTGCTGCAGCTCCTCTAGCAGGACAGTGTCTCCTGTGCAGAGGTGCTACTGGTTCTGAATGTAAAATTGCAGAGGGTGTACCCCAGTGGGTTGCAAAAATGCTAGAAAGACACAGGACTTCAGGAAAACTGTTTTTCTGGATTAGGATGTAATGGTAGTTTTGATTTTCTACTCATTTAGCAGAAAACTTTCCATGTCTTTACAAAGAACTTAATTTAATACATTACACAGGTGTCCTGAACTATCTGTACTTGAGACTCGTAAAATTTTGCGTCTAGTCCACGTTTAAGTAGAAGTGCTTTGAGTTTGTTATAGCGTGTAAGGTGTTACTGGTACACTTTATTTTCAGATTGGCCATTAATAGTTTATGTAGTGTATAAGTGCTTTTCTTAGTTAATGAAGTTCATGGTATTTGAGATGGTGCATGGGGGCGAGCAGTGCGGCATGGAAGGAGCAGGGACAGGAGCAGGTGAGAGGAGGAGGCTTAGCTTCAGAAGCATGTAAAGCAAGGTGAATATGGATTGTGTCTGTTTGAAGGGAATAACAGGGTCAAGAGTTCAGTGCAGAACAATAAAGGAATTCATGCTACACAAGAAACTGGAGACTTGGAACCAGAAGTGGGTTTCAGAGGTGGAAAGCATTGCGCAGTCAGTGAAGGAGTTGGGGATATCAAAGGGTGAAGTGAAGAACAAGAATATGTGTGGAGAACATGTCTGGGGTCCCCAACAGAAGAAGGACATGGAGCTGTTGGAGCAAGTCCAGAGGAGGGCCACGAAGATGATCTGAGGGCTGGAGCACCTCTCCTGTGAAGACAGGCTGAGAGAGCTGGGGTTGTTCAGTCTGGAGAAGAGAAGGCTTCATGGAGATCTTCTAGCAGCCTTCCAGTGCCTAAAGGGGGCCTACAAGAAAGCTGGAGAGGGACTTTTTACAAGGGCGTGTAGTGATAAGACAAGGGGCAATGGCTTTAAACTGAAAGAGGGCAGGTTTTGATTAGATGTAAGGAAGAAATATTTCACAATGAGGGTGGTGAGGCACTGGAACAGGTTGCCCAGAGAAGCTGTGGATGCCTCATCCCTGGAAGTGTACAAAGCCAGGTTGGATGAGGCTTTGAACCACCTGATCTAGTGGAAGGTGTCCCTGCCCATGGCAGGGGGTTGGATAATCTTTGAGGTCCCTTCCAACCCAAACCATTCTATGATTCTATGAACATTAGTGCACATGAGAGAGAGGGGAGGGGTCACCTGCACAAGGGTGGAATAAAGCATGGGCATGAGTTTGTGTTTGGAAAAGGTGAGTGATGAGGAAATGGAAGCTGGTATCTGGAATGAGGTGAGCTGAGGAGTTGTAGAAGGTCCAGGAAATAAAGATGGGAGAGGGTGGTTCCCAGGGAGCTTGGCAGAGAAACAGAGGAAACAGAGCTCCTTGGCATTCATCCACTTCTTTGAAATAGATTTTTTTTTTTTTTCTCCTGTAAAGGTCTCCACACCTATGTGTCTTTCTCATTAGAGCAAACACTTTGAAATTACGTTTAGTGTAACATTTTCAGAATGATTCATGAAAGTATGTTTTGCTCTGTGGACTTTAAAAATTATTTTATTTTTTATTTTAAAGGAAGTCAGTCTTCCTCCAACTAGGGTGTCATATTTGATTTGATTTTATTGGATTTCCAAGCTGGTAATGGTAACAAATAGAAAGCATAAACAGCTGATGCAATGGTCCGTCTCAAAAATACTATTAATGTGCATGTTTTGCAGAACCTACTGTCTAGCTAACGAGACTTTTCAGTTTCAATTTTTCAAGTTTCAGTTTCAATTCCTTGTGCTTAGGCTGTGCAATAAAACACTTTTCCTGCAAAGTCTTTAGATTGCCTTTTAACCGTGCTGAAATGCTAGTTTCGAAAACAGAAAGAAATCTGCTGCTCTCTGCTCATGTTGCATCTTCTCCTGGAGCTGCGTTTTCTTTGTGTAGTGTTTTTCTTAACCAGTAACTTTTTGCTTTAAACCAAAAGTGAACATTTCTGTAGTACAAGTTCTCTGGTTAAAATTCAGAGGAATTCAGTGAAGAGTCACATTTCGTAGCTCTAAAAGGAAAATGTTCTGCGTGAACAGAGTGCACAGGTATAACAAGTGCTGTTTGCAAAGCATCCACAGGAGCAGCTGCAGCAGGGCTGGTAATGGCAAAAATCCCAATGCCATGTTTCGCTTTGGGTGGCAGGGAGGAACAATTTGGTGTCTTGGTGAAATGTTCAGTTTCCATTTTCCTTCTCATCATTATTGACTTGGGGAAAAAAAATAATACAATATGCCTTGGTAGAGCACTTAAGGAAAACTGAAAAATGTGTCACCCTGTTTCTGTTTGTTGGAAGGTTCTGCTTGACAGTGAGGCAGCTTACCATCTTTTCCATCTATTTTCATCTCAAACTGACTAATCAATATTTAAAGCCAGGCACGAGCTTCTGACAGCAGTCACTTTCAATACCCTGCCTGCTGTGTATTGCTTAAGGTGTCTCCTGAGATAGCATGGTGAGAAGCTATCTGAGACCTTCGCACATCCATCAGTGTTAGTACTCATACGCTGGTTCCCCCTTCACAGAAGCGGAGTCAGATGGAGAAGTGGAGCATGCACAGCAGATATTCTTGCTCGGTGTCTTGCCCTCTTTCCCTTTCAGTCTTTTCCTTCCTGCTTTCTCTTGGGTTTTTTTTTTTTTTTTTTTTCCTTTGCCTTACAGAGTGCTAGAATAGCTGTGCATTTGTGGTCTTCATCCTTGTAAGAAATGGGTGTGGGACAGGCCTTTACTGGTTTCTGCTGGAGAGGGACAAAGATCATAGTCTAGTAACACAGGTATGGAAAAAATGGAACTCTACTAGGGAGAAGAGTACAGGTAACTGATATTATATCTACCTGCGCGTGTCTCTGTCCTTCGCTCCAGAATTATTCCTGTAGCAAAGAGAGCTTTTATAGACAGGATAGCAGAAATGATGTGCCTGCTTCTAGTATAACCTGGTGAGATAATCTATGAGTTTTAGCTTTTTTGTGGTAGTGTGGGGGTTTTTTTGTGGATTTGGGGAGGGGTTAGATTGTTTTGTTTTGTTTTGTGAGGCATTTACTAGGATTGGATTTTGGGTCAACCTGTCAAATCATTACATTACCAGATTGTTTCAATGCCAATGCACGCTTGCAAAACCAGTCAATACCTTTTGGTGTAAGATTTCTTGACGAGGGATTATTGAGGAGTTTGTATGCAAATATCCCTTCACAGTTTTCCTGGTTCAAAGGTTCTTCTGTATCTGGTGCCGATATATAAGGTAGAACGTGGAATGACTGAATGTATGACCGAGACTTGAGTCACTGACAGATTTCATCTTCGGTATCTCATCTTGCAGCTCCGTCCCTCTCTCACTGAACTGAGTGGTGAAACAGACTTCAGCAAGAACTGAGAATGTCTAAACCTGTTCATAGTTACAAATGTTTTTCCTTTTAAACTTGAAAGACCTGCCTGGTGACTCTTTGGTATTGAAATCCCACCCTGGCACTGGAACGCTGGTGAAACTGGTGTGTTGATTTTGGCACTTGCATAAATAACCTCCTTGGAATGTTTTCCAGTTCATATGCTTTTGTTAATGAGTCTCCACAACCTGCAGAGATCTGGTAATGTGTCCTTCCTGGCTCTGAGGTATATTGTGAGAATTATGACTACCGTAGATAAAACTGCAGAGTTTTTTGGGTGTGATAACTGTGCTTTTTAATTTTTTTTTATTTTATTTTTTCTTTTTTTTAAAAAACAAGTTGGGGCCACTTTGTTGTTTTTGGTTTTAACTTCCCTCGTCTTGTCCTTTCCCTCATTTGTGTGAAAGTATGTGTTTTTGTGTCTCAAAGGAAAAAAGGCACTAAAGAAAAATGCAGGAAAACTTGTCTTGAGTCAGAGAGCAGAGAAGCTCTCTTGCTGTGCTCCTCCCATGCAATTCACCGGTGATGCAGGGAGTGCTGAAGTGAGTTTGCCGAAGGTTTTCCTAGTCAATTTAAAGTTAATAATAACTGTATAATATCTAATAATAGTGATTTGGGCATTTTCTTCCTCCTCTAAACGTGTTCTATGCTTGCAGTTAAAGAATTAATCTATTTTATCTGGGGCCAAGGAAAATTCTGACTTTCTTTACTTTGAATCCAAATCAAATTTTGGTTATGACACTCTGGAAACAACACAATAGTAACTGTGTTTAAATTCTCAATACATTTTTCAGAGTTGTATAAACCTAGTGAGAGTTCTTGGTGCTTGCTGACAGCTTTATTGAGAGCTGAATAAAAGAGGTGTGCCACTGGACTTTAACCAGTCACATGCTCAAGAATAATCATTGTAGTATTTGTCATAACGTTGTGGGGTTTTTGCATTGCTTATACCGCTGTGAAAGATGCTAACTGGTAAAGGACAGCAGAATTGATTCATAGCTTTTGAATAGCTAACAGAAGCTGAGATCAAAAGATATTATTCATCTAATGTTAACCTGAAGGTCTTCTAAGTTTCCCACCTTTATTTGGTGTTTTGGCTTTAGAGCACCAACAGGGTGAGGATGCACCGTTATAATCAGTGAAATTTGGTCTGTGGTGATGAATGACTGTAACCGACAGCTGGGCTCAAGGGAGGGAGCACATGGGAGTTTTTGAGAGGGATCTAAATGGAAAGAGAGATGAATCTGTATACTCATCTTGGGTTTACCTCCAGAAAGCTGCAAGGGTGTCATCAGCAAGAAAAAACAAATGGCAACGACCAGGTTATTCTGACAGAGAAGTGCAGTAGAAGTCGGATGATCAAAAAGACACCACCGATGCCAGTGTCAAAACAACAGTCTGCAAAAGAGAAGAGTCATCAGAAACATCAGCAGAGAAGTGATATGATAAGACTTGCAGTTCTGGAGAACTGTTTAGGAGGGATTGGCAGTGGGTATGTGGATGTCAAAAAAGCAGGAGGCTGAAGTGGTGAATGCTGGTCATGATCAGATGTAGAGGGGAGTTTTGTCAGCCAAGCTGACATCCTCTATATGTATGTCCAGGTCTTGCTGCTTCTCCAGAACAAGGAAGCTGTTAGAAAGATGAGCCTCAGACTGAGACAGAAGAAAAGAGCAAAAAAATCCTTTACAGGGGTAGAGTTTTGTGTGGAAGCCAGAGGGGTCCTAGTGACACTCATCTGCTGAAGAAAGTCAACCTGAATGCAAATAAGCAGTTTTGGTCAGACTTTACAGTACTGTAGAGTCGGTAATCTCAAAATTAGCACTTCATAGTAATGGATCATTTTCTACCTGACTGATGTGTGGGTTTTGGTTTTGTGGTTTCGTTTTTGTTTTTCTTTTTTTTTAGTCTAGGCTGACTGTTCTTTGGAGATGATGTGATGAGACAAGTGAATAACCCTTAAATTAAAATTACTAGAATGAAATAAATCTCAGGAGTATGACTTAGACATGCACAACTCATTTGAGACCTTTTCCTGATATCTAGCTTGCTACAGAAGAACGTGAGGACTACTTTAAGTCTCCAGTCTTTGGAACACAGTTACTCTTGTGCCTAGAACTAAGCACATGCTTGTCCTCATTAATTGAAGTTTGTGCTTGAAATGACCTGTGTGCTTAACTGTTACATGGACTTGTCGTCTCAAGTGTGTACTTGGTGCCTATGCGGTGGTTTGGCAAAGTCTGTTGTAAGCATGTGATCAAACCCTTGGAAAGCATGGCTCTTCGTCAGTTAATGACTCTCAGCCAGACCAGTGTCGCTCTGATACTGTATTACCTCATGGTGGTCACGACGATGTTTTCCTTTCAGCATGCCATTTAATGTGTGCACCTTGCCTCAGTGGTGCTAGTTCGTGTTTAGATTTTCAAACATTAGACCCGATGTCTTTCTGTACTGCTGGATGGGTGCCATGTTTTTTTGAAATGACAAAAATTTTAGCTTTTTTTTAACTGTCAGCTTGTCTTTTTTCTCTGTGATAGCTCACCCAGTGCTGCTTGTTAGATGCTGCCTGCATTTTCTAAAAACAGTTTCGTAAAAAAAGGGTTCAGTATCTGTGCATTATCTCCCTCCACTGCCGTATTAAAAAAAGTCTTCCTACCTCTGAGTGAAACAAAATGTTCGAACAATTGTCTATTGACTGATAGAGCAAAGTTAAAATAACTTAGGAGTTCTAACCCTCTTTGGCAGTAGAAGAATATATGTTCTGTCTCCATTTGTTGGCATGCTCTTGTCCAGTATGGGTAAAGAAAAATAAATTGAACATCTCTTGTATTTTCTTAATTGTTAGCCGCTTGGAAAATTATGGGTCAGGTAAATTGATAACCCTGTAAGTATTATTCAGTCCACTGTTCTACTGTTACCTTTCATTAAACCTGCTTTAAATGCATGATGGCTCAGGCCAGCCAGTTCCACTGCTGCATTTTTCCATTGTCAAAATTACAGAAGTTTTGATCTCATCAGGGCTGCATGGCTTTACTTTGTTCGTTTGGCTAAACTGTTTGGATCTCCATGTTCTGAGACTGAATAACAAACTTCATTCATGGAAAAGCCAACACTTTGTGTACAGTTAGGGCGTCACTTGCTAGCTCATCAACATTCACTAATTGTATCTCTTGCTTTTCACAGCTCCTCATGTTAGATACACCAATTAGACAGCGTGTGTGTATATCTATACATTTTTTTTTTCTATATGGCACTGTAATCTGTGAATGTGTCAAGGCATATTAGTTAAGAAGCTATACACGCTTTAAAGTGAACAGCAGAATTATTGCACTCAGAAATGTTTGCTCGCGGTTTGAGTGCTGGTTTCTAAGGGCTTTGATTCACGAGCTGAAATGGCTAACAAGGTTGCTGCTCCACGAATAGACTCAAGGCCAGGAAAGCCAATGCTCTTGCAAATAGCTGCATCTTAGACTGCAGTGATTTAAGGGAAACCATCCCAGATTTTGTTTTGTCAAGAGAATTTTGCACTGTAACTTTGCACTGTAAGAAGCTTGTGAATCAGAAGCCTTGAGCAGCTGATCGCTGCTTTCTTCAATTAGAATGTATTTATGATAGAAAGGAAGGTGAGTGGGGTATAAATCCTCCATGTGTTTGTTTTATTTTCTAAGTCACAGTTGCATGCTTTTAAAAATGACTTTTTCCTTGGTAAATAGTATAGATTAAATCGATACGATTTTTACTTTGACTAGTGGAAAAGCTTTTGTGGTATTTGTCTGTAATCTCAGACTTGGGTTTGGACTGAATTGTGGACTTTGTGAAGACAGAACTGACAGGTAACTAGAATACATAAATAATTTCAGCTCAGATTTGGGACTCCTGACCAAGGTATAGTGACATGTTGGCTATGGTGTGACAGAAGAACCTTCTTCCGTGTGTGTGACTATAGAAGTCCTCTAATTTTTGAAGTAAGACCTTTCCGTAGCTTTGCTACCTATAGTTAGGTTCTAAGTCCACTTAACTTTAAAGCTTCAAAAGGCGTTGGGATATTTTGACTCTAATACTTGAGGAAGAGAAGAAACATTTTTTTTTTTTCCCCTTCTCATGGTGAGTTTTGGAACTAGGAAACAAACAGCAGCGCTTTTTGAAGCTCCATATGATAAGCAAACAAAGGTAAGTTTCCTTTGTGAATAGGAACAAAGAGTTACTTGAAGCAGCTTTCAAGTTGCTACAACCAATAATCTTGGTGTTTATAGGAGTAGTAATTGCCATCGGGAACAAAAAGGTGGACTGTGATTCTTATATCTTTTTTTAAATCAAATATAGAGGATTTATTTTTCTGAAAATGTGTACCTTTGATGTAAGATATACGTATTTTGAGGGTAAAACTGAAAAATCCCGTCTTTGCACCCAAAAATTAACTTGGGAATGCAGATGCTTACATTTGGATAAGTTGGTAGAGACAGAGGATATTAGATTAAATTGGCCAGTTCATACGGGAATCATCTTGAAATTAGATGCTTCTAATAAAATAGGGCATCAAAGATGTTACTCATAGAATCTTCTACTTTTTGTGAACTCTTCATTAGTCTTTGTGGACTCAATAAGCATTGGGAGTTGATTGGTGTATTTAGCATTTTAGCCTTGCCTAGAACCCCATTGCACTTGCTTGTTGCTAAAGTTACCATGAGGAAAGAAAGAGTTAGTATGTAAAACATAGAGCTAGAAAAAATCCAAAGTTAAAGCTGGTATTTTTTGTGAGGGTTGTCTACAAAGTGGCATCTGTGTGGTTACTGATCTCTTTCTGGCATGGAAGGCTCTAAAAGGTGGGTGGAATCTGACCTATTTAAAGATATACGTTATTTGCAGATATAGATGTTCAAGAAACTGCTCCAACAGACCTGCTTCAGGTCAGGCTTCTTTTAAGCTAACACTTGTTTGCAGTCTGTACCTCTGGGTGAAGTGTCTAGCAGGCATTGTAACTTGAATGCGCTATGACATATTACGTGACCCGTACTGCATGCCTTTGTTTCTGCTATCATAGTGCAACAAAACCAGACTGGTGTGTTTTTTTTTTTTCTTCTTCTTCTTCCTCTTTTCTAATACAGATTGGAGGGTGCTGCAGTCTTAACGTCTTTTCTGTACGTGACAACAGATTATCTCGAATTCCCTCTGAAATTTCACAAGCCACTGAACTTCATGTCCTGGATGTTGCTGGAAACAGGTAAGAGATTTTTGTGTTGTCACATTCTTTTGCTAGTTTTACTTAATTCTTTCTAATGACAAAAGACATTAGGTCTAAGAATGAAGTAACAAGAAGCCTGTTAGGACTTTTGTATTAGCATTACTGTTGAAATCGTCAAAGCAGTCTTCCCCCTTGGCCCAAAGGAGCATAAATTGTGTGTTGTCATGAGTTCGTTTTCTGTATTGCTTTGACCCTGAGGAAAAAATAGGGTTTTTAAAAAACCTCTGGATTTGTATATTTCTGAATTAAAACGGAGAATCTAGGCACTTTGGTAGAGCTTCAGCTGAAATTACCAGCCTTAATGTCAAGTAACACTAATATTATCTTAGAAATACAGTGCAAGTAACAAATAATGCCACTTTGACCTTGTGACTTCTCATGAACCTTAGTTGCATGCTTCAGACATCAAAATGCAAAAAGGAGTGAATTGAAGCATTAAATAGCACATTAGTTCAGCTGCTTAGTAGGAAGTTAAAGGGAAAAAAAAAGAGGAAAAGCAAATGGCATCTCTTCTGTGCAATAGAGTTGTCTCATAGACACTTGCATATTTCTGTTCTGGCAATTGTTTATATATAAGGCTTCAGAGCAGAAACAGCTGTCTGCCTTCCAGGGCATTTTACTGCAATACAAAAAGCTCGGCTTTGTTTTACCTGTTATTCACAGCTACAGAGAATTATGGTTTAAGTTAAGCTGCAGATTCTTTTTAAAAGATTGAAGTAGTTGAAGTTGATGACTACTGTAGTGCCTTCTATTAAAGGCATTAATCTCAATCCTGTTTATTCTGACTCAGGAATAAAATACTTAAGAGTCGACTTCATGACCATCTATTAAGCCTCCTAGAGATTGCCCTGACTTTTTTATTTTTCTTTTTTGAACTAGGCTGACGTATCTTCCCCTTTCACTGACTACCTTAAAGCTGAAAGCTTTGTGGTTGTCTGATAACCAGTCACAACCTTTGCTGACGTTTCAGACTGATACAGACCCTGAAACAGGAGAAAAGATTTTAACATGTGTATTACTTCCTCAAATGCCTTCTGAGCCTGGTTGCCAAGGTAAGTGCCTAGAGCCAGTTTTTCGTTACATATAGAAGTACTTCTTCTTTGTTTACTGTGTTGTCTGTTCCATAAAGGTTTGTAAAATATGCATAAGCTCTAATGAGTGAAGTAGCAAAATTCTGGTTGAATTCTCACTTTCAAACTTTTTTGTTTTGTGGTGGGTTTTTTTTTGTAATCATACTAGTTTTCAGAAGACTTGAAAATCATGGCTGTGAGTGTTATTGAAAATACAATGACACCAGCTACCATAAATGAAATACAGACCTGGAAGAAGAAGATGTAATCATATCATTATTCTGAGGCTTGCCAGTGGGCCAAGTAACAGTGTCCATATTTGTGTACATTGATTATACATTTTAAATACATATATATGTAGTGAAAATTGGTGGCTTTCCAACTACAGTCTCTTTACCAGAAAAATAATTGTGTAGCTAGTAATAAGCAGTAGACATTTAACTTTTTAGCAAGCCAATTTTCTTTCAAAGATACTGTACAATAACTTTATTATATTCTTCAACAGGTGTAGAATTGCAGTATAAGTTGCTTTTACTTTTTGTGCTGAAACTCGCCTCTGGGCCAGGTGGAACCATAAAGTCTTTTTCACTGTTGGCTGGCTTGCTGCTCCAGTAACTGCTGGATGATTTTTTTCCTCAGGCTTTTATAGAGATGTGTGAACCTTCAAGGGAATTCAACTGAGCTAATATTTAAACTCTTGCCGTAATCACTGGAGAGTAATTTATCCCATCCAAGAACAGACTTTTAAAAGAAATCTTGTGGATTCTTCTCCACTGAGTACAAAGGGGCCTGAGGAGAAAAGCACAGCTGTAGGTATCTGTATTGCAGGTACCAAACCTACCTAGATTAAGTTCACCCTTTCATTACTATACAGCTAGAGCAAACAGAGACCATTAATGCAGTAGAAGTGTAAAAATGGCTCTGTTTTGTGTCAGCTTCTGTATTTTAAGAATACAGTAAGAAATACATTAAGAATTAAAATAAGCAAATGATTTAGCCCCTTTTGATTTAGAGAAGATTAAGCTAGCCTAAGAGCAGCAGGTAGACTGACTTTCTCTAAAGGCCTCTCTACTAGAAATTCCCAGATTTCTTCCTCTCCAAATGAATGTCATAGCTTCAAGGGTAGAAGGCTTGGAACTAAGTTGGACGTGTATGCCTAGCAATAAAGGATGAAGTCAGTAAAAGCAATGATCCTGTGTTATGGAATGCCATTTATGGAACTGGCTAATGTCAGATGGCAGCCATGATCCAAAAGAAGAGCATATATAGTGTCAAGTATATTAAATTATGTAACCAGTACTGTACACAGACATGCTGCGAATCTTTAGTTACATTTTGCTGTTTTAACAGATAACCTACCGCGATGTGGTGCACTGGAGAGTTTGGTAAATGAAATGTCGGATGAAACATGGAGTGAGCGGGCAATGAACAGAGTCAGTGCAATTCGCTTCTTAGAAGATGAAAAAGATGAAGAGGATAATGAAATGGTATGTTTTCCAAACCTCTGGATACGTGCAGACACTGTGACTTTAATGCAAAATTGTAAAAAATAAAATATCTGAAGTTTTTTGCTGTAAATAGTTCAGCTGTGACTTCATGCTTTTTTGCATACATTTGTGTTCATGTTGACTGTCAAAACTTTTCATATTGACTTAAAGTGCCTTTATTTTTATTTTCTGCTTTGAATATAATGTTTATGTTCTGGTGCAGGATAGTCTTTGTTTTGTTTTCCTGTGTCTGCTCAGGATGTTTTCTTTCCAGAAACAAGATAGGATCTTTCTCTGCATCTGGGAAGCTTTACTGCCTGAAAGTATATAGGGTCAAATTTAGGATTCCAGCACTCTGGCATGTGTCTCCATTAAGCTTGCCATTGTTTGTTGCTCTAATTTCTATTTTCAATTTCTTTCTTTCTCTCTCTCTTTCTTTTTTTTTTTTCCTTCCACCATTTGCATTGAAACAACCTTAATGTCCATAAACAGCAAGAATGTTGCTCATTAGTTTCCCACTTAAACAAAGGATGTGGGAACATCTGTCACTGTACTTATAAGACCTCTCCATTAAGTTGGGCTCTGCATGTCCTGAAGATCAAAATGCAATGTGATCTTTAGCTTTACTAACTTTCACTAACAATTAAAACTCTTTGTAAAGATTAAGACTGCTTCAATCAGATTTGCAGCATGCTTCTCTGATGCTCTAAAAACTTGCTGGTGGTCCTCATTAGAGCTCAGCTTGAGATACTTCAGGGCACTGTCTGGATTGTAGCATACTAGAAACATAGTCTTACTTTTAAAAGTGACTATGAAAATTGTTACTTAGTAGGGAAATGAACATCTAAGTTTTCAGATAAGGTGGTTGCTTAATCCAAAGGAGCAGAAACTAAATGTCTCCAACAAGCGTGGGTCATAGGCTGACTGATAAGGGAGTTCAGAATGGTGCTTCTTAACAACTGTGCCAACCCGAGAATGTCCATGCAATAATGAGGGCTCAGGTGTTAGAGATAACTGATTTCAGTCATGGCATTACAGCCTGACTTGAGGCAAGAACCATTTCAGGGGAAAAAGAAGTTTATGATCCTACTGGGAAGGAGGAAGGGCAGATTTCCAAAGCAGTCTTGACCAATGCACCCATTTATGGGTCATCAGTTCTGCTGTCATCTGCATGATTTACATGTATACCACTGAAAAGCAATTGCATGTATATATGTATTATACTGATACATATTTGTGCAATTATTCTTGGTGTTCTATTGGTCTCTAATCTGGATGCTAACTGGGGTTTTTGTAAATTTTGTTTTCCTTGTAAAGGTTTCAGCACAATGGTGCTAGACGTTCTTGCGTCCAAGATGGGAGAGAAATGCTCCCTCTTCTTCTTTTCAAGATATTTTTTCTCAATTGACAAGAGAACCAAACTGTGTGGTGGGACTGGAAGGCATACAGAGCTCCACACAAACATGTATTTGACACCGTGAAGAGATTTTGTGGGATTCTTTCAAAACCAGCTGAATGTTTGTTAGTTTGACATGTGATCTTAAATCACTTGGATAGTTTTTTTGGGGAAAACAAAAAAAAAATTCCTAACTATATTTATGAAAGAATCTTCACTTCATAATTTGTAATTGTACTTCACTTGAGTGACTTTCAGATTAGTAGGTCAAGAGAGGAAACAATTTGCTCCTAGACAGTTCTTAAGACCTCTTTCACTGTCTTCATAAAAAAGCAGCTATGAAAATATTGTTTGCTATAGAGCATCATAGTTTGAAAAGGAAAAGGGGGGAAAAAAAGAAAAAAAATCAATACCTAATATTTGGTATGTGAATGCTAAAGCCTTGAAAGTGTATGTTGTTTTTCCAAAGAGACGAAGGCAAAACCACTTATTGCGCTGTTTATTTTTAGAGAACACTTCTAAGGCGAGCCACTCCACACCCTGGAGAATTAAAGAACATGAAAAAGACAGTGGAGAATTTACGGAATGATATGAATGCTGCTAAAGGACTGGATTCAAACAAAAACGAGGTCAATAATGCCATTGACAGAGTGACCACTTCTGTGTAGAGTTTCATCTCCAGGTTTTACCTCCTGTGTCTTCCCCTGCTGTTGAAATGTTCCTGTCGTCTCCTGGGACCTCACTGAACCCCTTTTTGTTTTAAACCAGAACCTGATTCATCATCTCCATATATGTGAAAAGTGCTGCCCACTGGAAGAAAGTGCCTTATTTCATCCAGGCAGTGAACCAATAATTTCCAAATCAATGTTGTAATTTTAATAGTGCTAGGCTTTTTTAAGTATAACACACTACTGTATGCAGAATACAATATTTTTGTCTTAAACACAGGGGAAATAATGCTTTTCTTTTCCAGAGTGCTGGGGTATCTTTTTCCCAGTGGTTGGATGTGCTGGTGAGAAATATAGTTTTGTGGAAAATTGATACACTTTTTTATTTTTTTGGCAGCTCAGATGGTGTAAATTTTAAATTTTTGTATAGGACTTTCATAACAAAATGATGTATTTCATTTTTAAGAGAAAATTTATCTTAAGCGGTACATATTTTAGTATTTGTGGAAGAGAACAAGTTTCATGGACGACTGTATTCATTCATTTGTACCACCCATTGTGCCTTATTGTGTCTTGTATGTCATATTAGTCTTAAATATAGCAATTCTTGAAGAAAGTGAGTAGATTTAAACTTGGTCTCCTGTTTTAGATATGTTTTTCTTTTCAGACAGTAATTTGTTGGGATTTTTGCAGCGGAGAACTTATGTTTATATCATGGGATTTTAGGTCGTGAAGCACAAATGTTAGTTTTGTTGTAAACAGAATTAAGATTAAAATGACCAAACTGCTATTGTTTATTACATGATGCACTCACACTTTAACTTAGTTGTAGTGAAACATCTTGTTTTGGATGCCATGTTGCATTGCAGTCACTAGAAATTCGTGCTTCCGTTGTTTTTTTTTTTTAAATGTGCCATCTGTAAAATAACTTGAAAAACAGCACAATAGATTTTCAGAAGCACAGTTCGAAACTAGTTTTATGTATTACACAAGAAAGCATGATTCTTTGAAGTGCTTTGGTGGTTTTATATAAACAGATAAAACCATAATAAAAAAAAATCTTTAAAAGCTTCAGTAGATTTATTGTATCATTAAAATAGCAATTAAAGTATGTATGAATTAATACTGGAATTTACTATCATTGTTACTATGTTGCACTTCCAGTGATCCAATGCTGATTTCAAGGTCTTATTAAATCTGTGGGTTCTGGTTTCTTTATAAGGTAAGTATTCACTGAGTTGAATTCAGTAAATAACAATTTTGAAAAAAAACTGATAAAAATTGATTTTGTTGTCTCTGGGTTCTGTTTGTGCCATGAACTAACAAAGACCAGCTTGTTCAGTGCACGGACTTGAGCAGTCTGAGTTCAGAGCAAAGATTTGACATATTCAGGGAGATCTAATGCAACGAACCCAAATTTCAACAAAATTAAAGACCTGACACTTCATATATGGCTAACCACATCCCTTCTTCTCTTGAACATTTCTTCCAGTAAGCATTAGTTGTATGAGGATTTCTGGGAGAAAACAGAAAAGGAGATCAGGGAAGTCATAATAACTTCTGTGTTAAAATCAATAACTTCAATATTTGATAATTTTTGTAATTTCACTTTTTAAATTTTGATTTGAAGCTTTTACAAAAGGCACTGCTTTGTTTTGATATTGCACAAGTAGGTATTGCAAGCCATCTGCAAATATTCAAATCTAACCTGGCAAAATGATTTCTTTTTTTATTTCCTGGTGATTTCTTCTCATCCCAAAGATTCCTGATTTAAGCTTCAAGGCATGGTCTTTTTGTGGGAAGCACTGCTGGTTGACAGGTGTTAGGTTAGTTCAGAGGTAGTGCAATTTCTTTCTTCCCAAGGCAAAGGTCTCCTCGTTGTTCTTTGTAAGCTACTGTTAAAATAAAACCAGAAAGAAAATGTGGTTTTGGTACAGCTGGATTGGGTAGAATTTTCTTTTTAAAGTACTTACTGAGATTGACACAACAAAAGTTTAAAAATGTAGGAAACTCTGTACCCAGAGTCTATAACTAAACCATGGTAAACCCATTTGAGATGAAAACGAGCTCCTAAAAGAGCCAGACCAAAGCCAAAGGCAGCAAGACTATGCTCTGTGATGACAGTTTTTCATTTGGAAGCTGTGGTTTGTTTTGTTTTTAGTGTCTTGCTCCAGATATAAACAGGAGAGCTCCGCAGCAGGATGAAATGAATGTAAAGCCTGGATTTGGGTCTTGCCTAACATGCCACCAGATGAAAATAATTAACTGCCTGTGTGCACCTGCTCCCTCCTGCTGAAGTCAGAACAAGACATGACTCTTGTTATAGCTCTGTGATCGGTGCTTTGTCACTAGGCAGTTGCTTTTTGTATACCCCAACAAGCTCGTGGAGACCGCACTGCAGGCCAAAAACTAGCCAGAAGACGCACTACTTGCTGCATCAGCTTTGACATGAAGTAACTAGTCAGCAGTCTTTTTTTTTTTTTTTTTTAATTATGGAAGGAATATTTGGTTTAATTTCTCTGGCTACAGGGAAATGGATGATCTGGGCTTGTTGCCTTCAGTTGGGATGTTTCACGCTCCGAACACCCTAGGGTGGTTGGTGTCATCTCCTTGTGGTCATCTCAGCCAAGGACAGGTGGTATGAATTGCTTATTGAAGGTGTTTGCACCATCATTCATTTGTAAAAGAAAATAAATTGAGCTTAGAATAGAATCCAACAGTTTCTTGATGAGAGGTTAGAGGAGCTGAAGTCCATCATCAGACCATCCTGCTACAATCCCCCAAAGGAGTGTTGGTGTTCCTTGCTTGTCACTGCCATCTGTCTTCACTGTGTGAATCTGTGTAATGAAAGCCTGGATTTTCGTTACGTTTTTTTTGGTGAGTATCTGGGGACATCCGAAATAGGAGGTGTATTTTTCAGTCTTCTACACTAACACTCTATAGTGCTATATCTCACTAATGTCTTTTGTTTATACTGTTTGGGTGAGGCAGTCTGAGATTCTGCTCTGCTGTGGGTAGTTCAGCAGCATATTCAATTTAGTGTAGGGTTTTTGAATATGGCAGTAAGTGCATTTTTCCCGGCTAGTCAAAACTTGAGGTGTGACAACAGCTGCTAGTAGTGTGGAAAAATAGGAATTGAAGTGTTGTTTGTTTTCAGGGCTGAAAAGATGCTTGGATGCTCCTTGTGAAAACAGGGACAAGTGGCTACTCTTTCTCCTCGCCAAATCCTAGAATTCTGGTTCACAGCAGCTTTATCATGAAAGAGTGGCTTGCATGTCATTCCACTTGGTCAGACCTCTGGTAGCCTAGACCCCTGGTAGTCCCTCTGATTTCTCCAATGGTCAGTATATGTGCCGTTTCATAAAGTGGTTTAGGTACACTTGTCTTGCCAACAGCGTCAATAAAGTTCCAGGTAGTTTTAACTGTATTATAGCCAGGAAAAGCTGATGATGTTCGTTATGCTGAAGCAGTGTGTGTCCTCTAAAGGATGAGCTCTCCCTTCCCAGTTTCTGTTTGGATCTTTTCTCTTGCTGATGCTTTGAGGAACCTAAGCAGTGAATATAACTTTGTAAAAATAACTTTATTGAGGCTTTTTTTCCCCTCTTTAAACTTTTTCTACTTTTTTGATTGCTTTGGAAGTCTTTTGGGGGGTGAGTCTAATGCAGGGAAAGAAACACTATGAAATTTGCACACTGCTTTATTAGCTAAACAGGTAACCAGGGAAAAGCAGTTGACTGTAGTGATGGAGTGGATTTAATATTAACCTGTCAGTTACTGCATGCCAGTTCTCTTTATTGAAAGTCACAATTCCATCGTCTTACAAGAGTGGGGGGGGGGAAAGCACTCTCTTGCTACCACTATTAGTGTAGTTAGTGTAGCAACAAATTTTTCCATCCCCTGTGTATTGCTCCAGGCTTTTTCCACAATTTTCATATAATTTATGTGTCGAGATTATTTTTCTGGCTCACAATCCTTATTTTTGATAATCAGCGTATTGTGGGAAATTGAGTGCTGGAAACTTGCATACCACTGTCCTTTCCAGCAAATGACTTGTTTGTGTCCAGGACAAGCTGATCAGCCTGCTTCTTGTCTCATGTTAGTGCTCTACTAGTGCTGGATGTACCATTTTCAGTTGATTAGCTACTTAACAGGTTTCACTACTTGCTGCTCACTAATTCAGCTTTTGAGAAGAGAGTAGTCACACCAGGAATTTAATATTTTTAAAGTATATTCTTTAGTATAGCAGTTGATCTATCCTGATTCACTGTAAATGTCTACCTCCCACTGAGACTGAAGCATACTGTTTATCAGAACTGTCTAGACCTTTTGATAATGGAGAATTCACTGCCTGTCTCTGCCTTGACTCTGGAAAATAAAATTACTTTTCGTTTTTCAATTGACTTGATAAGAGTGTTTCCCCATCTTCAGTTTCCATCAAACACACAAATCTGTTTCCGTGCTTAGGTTGCTATCACAGAAGATGACAAAAGCAAACTGGTCTTGGCTATCAATAAATGTTTTGGGTGTTCCCTTCCTCCTGAACCGATTGTGAAATTTTCAGAGGGAAGGTGCCTTCCTCTTTCATTCTAAACTCGGAATACAATTAGTATTCAATCAGCTTAATGAAAAATGTGAGATTTTTCGAAGTGGAAAAGCAGATACCTGGTTGGAGGACAGCTTGGTGAGCTGCTCTGCAGGATCCATCTTATCTCCTGGTGGATGTTGGAAAGACTAGGGGTTTTATTGCCTCTTGCACGGTTCTTGTGGCAACAGGACAGCCAGTCTTGGGTTCTACCAGAGCGGAGAGCTGTGAGGAGCTTGCTGTGTGTGGCTGGACTGTACCCTGAGCAAGGGTTCATGTCAGTCCGGTTTGGAATTTGTAACTTGTTCAGCATGTGCCTCTTAACACTCATGATGTTAGTCTATTAACACTGAGATCTCGAGAAGTAGCTTATCTTTGTATAGGGAAGTCCTCTCCTGAAAGGGGCAACATCAGTATTGTCCATGGGAAGAACTCTGTGCCTTCTCAGTGGTGTTTTGCAGAAGGGATTTAGCAAATCTCCCTTGGTGTTAATACCGGGAAGTGGACACCTGATGTCCAGTAACCTTTGATACTTTTCTCTTCCTGTTCATCTGTCGCTGGAGAATGTTGTCTTGATCGAAATCTCTGTATGTGCAGCTGGAGGCATGGTAACAGCCATACCCCAAATGTTGGCAACATTCACTGCAGTAGACAAGTCCTGACTGCAGTAACTTTCCTCAAAATCCACGGATGCATGCACAGATTGCAGATACCACCAAAGCATCAGCAGCTTTGTGGAATTTCAGCTTGTAAGCAGCCCCAGAATAATTCAGACAGGACTTCAAAGTTAGTTTTGTGTTGGACTAAAACGATGTTCTTTTGATCCTGAAGCAAACATGAGCAAATTACGGGACTACGCTACTGATGTAAGCAGTTTGATTCCCTGATCTCTACCAATAACTTACCAGTTTTACCCAATGCCAAAATAAATGAACTGCATTAAACTATTTTGAAGTAGCTCATAGAAGTTATGATTGTCCTGTATTTCTGGATGATTAAACAGGGCACTGCATGATTAGAAACATGAGTGAATTTCTCTGTAGTTTGTTGATGACATCATGGACTTCCACTAAGCAACTTAGAACCAAAACAAAATCTAAACAAACTAACAAGAAGAGTGATTGTTTGAATATTGCTGATGATTTTTTTTTTTCTGTTCAAAAGGTGAGAAAACTGCAAGTCTGAAGAGCATTTGCATAGTGGATGTTTTTAGGATAACCTATGGCAATTTTTTTTTTTTTACATGGTGTCTTCAGGAAATTAAAAAATCTCATCTGACTGGTTAATACTTGAACATCTGCGTTTGAAATTAAGTCATATATTTACTGCTAGCAAAGTTTCCCTGTGGAAGGCTTGCTTCAGTAATCTGTTCAGGCAGCTTTTATGTTGCCTCTTCTACAGAGAGAGAATATTCAAGGATGCCTTTGTTTCGGCAGTGTTTTGTTTAGCTTTCATTCCTATTTCGTGCAAATCACACAAAGCTCTTTCAGAGACAGCCTTTTGTACTTTAAAAACGGAATGAGTCTGAAATCATTTTCAATTAGTAGAATATGTTATGTATAGTTGTACTTTAAAGGAAAAGAGTGTTTATGTTGTAGGAAATACATCTTTAAAGATATTTTCTTTCCCGTATTTGCTAATTAAGCTATTTAAGCAATTTCTTTTTTTTTTTTTTTTAAATAGAAGAATAGGCAAGAATGTGTGTTTGGGATTTTGAGTTGAATTATAGTAGCAGGTGTATTACCATCAAAATATTCTAGGCAACTGAAAGCACTGGCTTCTACTTGCCAGTGGTGACTGGGTTGTTGCTGTAAGCAGAATGTTTCATTGTCACTGCGTGGTTTTGGTAGGGTACTTCAGAAATGTGGGTGGTTTTCATGTCTTGGCTTTTATTGTTAGGGTGTTTTGGATTGTTTTTCATTTGCCAGAATGATTTAGGGTGATAACATAGCATTTGCACACCTTTGTTGCCTGGGGGAAATTCATTCTCTAGAGGATTTATTAGTGAGATCTTATCAGAATAGACACCTTGTACTTTATGAGAACAATTTGTCCTCTTAACATACAGGGCTATAATACAGAGCAGTATTTATGTTCTGAAGAGACCGCCTTTCAAAATGTGAAAAACATGTTGAAGAAAGGTAAAAAGGGAGCCCACCTGACTTGCTGGTGAAATATTGAAGGAAAACGATCTGTTACCAATCAGTTAGGATCATTACTAATGAAGGGAGATGAAAAATCCATGGAATATAACAACTTCTGAGGCTGATGAATAGTTTTTCCCTCCAAACACTTCTGCATTTGTAAAACATCAATGTTGCACAGTCCAAATACCCATGATTCTTAAAGTCCTAAATACTGAATTCACCTTCTTTCTTTGTTTTATTCCAAATATTTTTAACAGAATGTAAATCTATGTGCCTCACTCTGTGTTTGCTAATGACTTAAAACATTGACCTTTTTAATCTTTTTGGGTCTCAGCTTCCACATGTATAAACATGACAAGAAACTTCCTACCTTACCTTGTGTGAAAAGACCAATTATCATCTGTAAAATTCTATAAGGAGAACTGATTTTTCTCTCTAAATATTAAGATGTTTGCCAGTAGCCCCTTCTGTCTCAAAGCACGGTCCCATAGTATGTAATACAATAAGAATGATCCTATGAGGACAGGCTGAAAGAGTTGGGGCTGTTCAGCCTGGAGAAGAGGAGGCTCCGGGGTGACCTTATAGCGGTCTTCCAGTACCTCAAGGGGGCCTACAAGAAAGATGGGGAGAGGCTGTTCAGGAGAGCCAGTTGTGATAGGACAAGGGGTAATGGTTTTAAAATAGAGGGAGGTAGATTCAGGTTGGATATTAGGAAAAAATTTTTTACCATGAGAGTTGTAGAACACTGGAACAGGTTGCCCAGAGAGGTGGTGGATGCTTCATCCCTGGAGTTGTTCAAGGCCAGGTTGGATGAGGCCCTGAGCAACCTGATCTAGTTGGAGATGTCCCTGTTCCTTGCAGGGGGGGTTGGACTAGATGACCTTTGAAGGTCCCTTCCAGCCCTAACCATTCTATGATTCTATGATTCTAATGAGCTAACAAATTACTGGAGGTTTAAGATCGTTTTATTTTTTGAGTACAAATCTACTATTTGTTAGCTGAACTGTAGCCATTACCACGTAGAGGGGTGATGGAAGCTTATTGCCCATCTAACATGATTTTCATTAATACCTCAGAGTAAGGAGTTGGTTTTATTTTTGGGAGGCAAAATGAAATCCAGTAAAAAAATCAGATTGAGCAGTCGCATTGCGTTAAAGCACAGCAAACAGCGCTGTACCTTCCATCTCTTCCTTGTAGCAAACTCTGTACGTGACTGGCCTCACTAAGAACTTGCAGTGTTGTGTAGCACCTTGGCCACTCTTGGCTTTGTCCAAAAGGATGTGAAGAGCTGGGCACGGTAACACCCTGGCAGTCAGTGGGTCCAGCAACAGCATGCCTGGCACTTTCTGTTCCTGACCTAACATTGCTACTGAACTCTGGATTAAAACTCTATTATCTTATTTTCACTCTATACCCCTTTTCTTTCATCAAAAGGATCCAGTTGTAAAAAATGATTGAGGATTAAGATTTATTTTCAAAGTAGTGTTAGCCTATGCTCACAGCAGCAGCAGTCATTGGCTTTGTTTCTCCGTTTTATTTCATGAAAGCATAGTCCATGGCGTGTTTTGCTTATGACAGGTATGTGCAAATGTAGGCTGAAAGGCACTTCTGGTTGTTCCATTCGATCTCTTGCTGTTGATATAACCAAACTGTGAAACTGCTTTCATAAAGATAATGCCATCCATGGTATCATATAGACCTAGTGAAAACTTGAAGGAGACCACCTACATCATCATCTTACCCAGAACTGTCATTTTGTTTCTATTTTACTTTAAAGTACTGTAGATCAAGAATATCAAAGATTAAAATCTCTTAGAAATAAATTAAATAAATTAAAATCTCTTAGGTTACAAAGGGTGTGAGGTGTGAAACAATACTGAATTTCCTTTGCAGCTGGAGGTCAGCATGAGGAAAAGCATCCTGCTGTAGGAGAAGGCAGGCAGGGAGCCAGAACATGAGAGACATAGGGATGTAAAATCTACTGATGGCCATCAGCTTGCTCCTCATGTGTATGGGAGGCTACCACAGCAGTGGAATGTATGCCTGAAATGGTGAAGTGGTTGTCAGCATAAGCTTAGTTTGAAATCTGTATCTGTTGCCTTGAGAGAATAGCCTTTTACTGGTCTTACAGAATTTGACAGGCTGAGTTTGAGAAGCAGCTGTTTAGGATTAGAGATCGGGGTCAAACAAGGATGAGACGTTCCCTCGGAAGACGTTAAATGCTTCACTGTACCTGTATTTATTTTTAGAATGAAATTGCTTTATGACTTCCTAATGAGCTTAAAAGTTGACAAGGATTTAAACTGCCTCTGGAAATACCCTGAATGCTGGGAGATGTCACATTAGCTATTCTGAAATAAACCAGACCAAAACAATAGCAAACAATTAGAGCTAGTGTGCTATTTACTTATCTGATTAGAATTGCTATCCGCCTAGTTAATATTCATAGGAAACAAAGCTGCTATTTAAGGGTACCTTACATTTCCTTATTCAAGGCCAGTGTAAAGAAATACCAGGAGGTGTCCTGCCTTGTGTTCTGAATTGTCAAGAGGAACGGGAGCCACTACCGTGTCAAGATTGTTTGCGCTGCTTTTGCTATTCACTGATGAACCAAGCCGGCAATCAGCTCGAGAGTCCTGAGTGGTGTGCTTTAGAATGAGCAGAAATCCTGGCTATTTATCAGCAAACGGTGGTGTCGCTGAACGTCAGTGCAGTTCTAAACGTGGTTTAACAGCAAATTTCTTAGAGACCAATCACACATTCTGTCTACAATGCAAATAATCCTTTGTTGGGGCTGTGATCTTTTCAAGACTCACAGAAAGGTCTATAAGCTTTTTCAACAAGGTGCTGAGATATTGTCCTTCTCCGTTTCCTAGTCTTTTCAGCCATCCTAAAACCAAAAGCAAATGAAGAATCCCAAGGGAAGCTCTTTCGGCAGCTGAAGATAAATCATTACGGCCAGCATGGGCAGCCTTGTCCTATCTCCTTTTCTTTCTCAACCTTAGATCTAATAGACATGGTGGCATCTGGGATACTGAATAACAGCAAGAAATCTCTGTGTCTGTGTGAACATAAGCATACTGCATTGAAAAAGAAAAGTGGGAGCTTAAAGATTTGTTAAATCTGAATCAAATATCTGTTTAAATGATGTGAAAGTCACTGTGTGCTCCTGATTGCCCCACCATAAGCTTGCTGATAATTGTTTTTGCTAGTTTGTGTTCTCCATCTCTTTGCCTTGTTGGAGCATGTGCGTTAATGCGTCTATTTATATGGCGTCAGACTGCTTTCTCCCATTGGGTTTGTATCATCATAAGAAAATTTAAAGGCAAAATTAAAATAAAGCTTAAAAGAAAGATAAAGGTTGCTTTGAAAAATGGCATCTGAAGTTCAATGAAATTAAGGTATATAGACAACCTTGACACAACTTGTCATGTATGAATATGTGTGTATGAAGAAGA
Source organism: Tauraco erythrolophus (assembly GCF_009769465.1). Lineage (NCBI taxonomy): Eukaryota > Metazoa > Chordata > Aves > Musophagiformes > Musophagidae > Tauraco > Tauraco erythrolophus. The sequence goes on along the minus strand of NC_141466.1, from coordinate 45,644,233 downwards.
GAGGTGGAGTGTTTCGGATGTAAATAAGGAATTAACATTTTGGGAAAATGACTATAATCACTTCGGAAATCCGCAAATCTTAAAAGATCAATTTAGTATTGTACTTTCTATCAGGACCATTCAACAAATGGAACATATTATTTAACAAATAATGAAAAGAGGGAGGTGACTTGACAAGGTATTTTTAACTCAGGTCGTGAGATGAGATGGTCACTAAAGGTCTAAGTACTCTTGTTTGTTTTCTTAATAGTACAGAGTATAACATTATTGAAGACTGTTGTTGATCATTAATTCTTCTTTATGGTGCTGAAGGTGGGCTTGGTTCCATGCTCATGTAAGTCCCTAAAGGCTTCTACTAATTTCAGCAGCGTTTGCTTGCTCTTTGTATCACCAGTAAAAAGTGTCTCTCTGGGACTGAAGGTACCTCTCAAGGTAAAAAGGGGAAACCCAGTATTTACAAGATACTAAAATACCTTGCAGAACTTGCCAATTTCTGAGCGTGCATACTTCAATCACTTTCTTAAAATCTATTCATTGCCTATTTTTTTTTTCTTTGTCGTCTTCCTCTCAGGACTCTATTAAGTGGCTTCCCAAGTCTCCTAAACTGTACAGTGGCCATAACTGGAGCTCCCATGGCTCTCGCTGGGCCTCGTTGAAAGGAAAGGAAAGTTTTCATGGTGGTAACCTGTACAAATTCAGCTCTGCTAATGGAAAATGGAGGGAAGGAAGGATCAGTCCCGAGCAAGAAGCAGAGGAACTGGAGGATCCTGATGATGTAGGTAGTCTCCTTGAAGTCAGGAGGGACAATGTTGTGTGTCTGTCAAGAAAATACAATCTGGTCGCAGTGCTATGCTGCCGAGCACTCTGGGTTAGCAGGAGGCTGCGCTCGTGCGTACTCTCCCGTCCTTGCCTGTGCAGAGGGTACAGAATCATGTTCAATGTTTTATTCCTTTACGTGGCTTCCGATTAAACAATCCATCCAGCCCTCAAGAGTACAGTGCAACTTACAGGTTAAGATGAGTACCCTGAGCAATGATGAGGTACATCTTTTTTTTATTTTACTCTTACTTACATCCCCAATTACCAGCGTCCCTCCATCTCTTTCAGGTCAGTGGGTTGTTAGCAGCACTTGAAGCTCATGTCTCCCAAGGATTGGATGGTAGAAAAGTGAAGTTGCAGTGCTACTCCACTGCATGTTTAGTTTTGGGTAGTGGTCTTCCAGGATGCTAATGTCTGGGGAAACCCTGGGTGCCGTGATTTCTGTAGCCTGTGCCCACCATTTGTCTGTCACCTGGGCGGCAGCTTGGCTGTCTTCTTGGTCATAGCCTGGGAAAAGAGGTTATGATTGCACTCTTGTAGCCTTTCCCTTTCAGGGCATTGCTCACCAGTCTTTCCTCTAGATGTTTGCTGGGAGTTAAGGAAGGAATAGGGGCTCCTGCTCCTCTCCCAGGACCTCTGCTGCCTTCCTAGCCCCTGTTGCTGCTGCTGTGCCACCTTCTCCAGCCCCCACTCCCAGCTCTTGCCCCCGGCCTTTCTCCCTGGCACCCACAGCACCCCAGGACTGCTGATGGGTCTGGGTTAGTCAGCCTGGTGCCATTAAAGATGAACCTCTCTCAAGAGAAGAATGATAATGAATGTTTTATGTGAGTTAATGCTAAACAAATTCCCTTTTCGTTTTAAGTGAAATAGGAAGCAATCATTCCTTGCTTGCTCTCCCTGGGATTGGTGAGGCTTCTTTCCATCCCAACCGAAAAGAGATGGTGGGAAAGCTCCAATATAGCTTGAAAAATAAAGTGTGCAGTGGGGTTTCTGCACAGTTGTTCATGGTATTGCCACTGCTTTTTATTTCAGGTATTAAATTTCCAAGCTTAGAAAGACGTTTATGGGGTTTATTTTCAAAGATGTTCACCTTTGTTCGCTGCATCATTTTACTGCCAACAGAAGATACAAGGATTATGGTGATAGGAAGATCTGATTCAACCTGACCCATCAAATTGAGGAAAAAATCAGCTAAATATAAATAAAGCATCCATAAAATGTGAACAGAATTTGGGCATCATGTCTGAATTTCGTTTAAGCACCTTGCCAAGCATAACTGATAGCTGGAAAACATCATTGTGTTTTGCAGTCAAACCTGTCTGAAGCTTTAATTGTTTGGTGGATATGTTTTAATTGTGTATTTCCCTTTTCAAGCCCTTGTGGTTTAGCTAAGTGTAGGGTGACATTGGCTGTTCCTCACTACATCTCATAGAAAGTACAGCCTAGAGCCAGACTTCAAAGCAAGCTTCAGGATATGCCTCACCTTTGAGGGTCCACTTCCATTAGACCCTTAAATCATTAAGTTTGTAGGTTTTCATTCACTACTTTTTGCAGCTAAATAAAGTCAATCCAATTACTTAAACAGAATCTTCTCTTAGAGATGTAGATGCAAGGTAGGGGCTTGCCTTCCTCTCACACCTGTGCTCCCAAAAATAGAACATAAGCCTTGAGGAACTATGAGAGATGTTTTGTTTTCTGTATGGAAAGCCCTTTCCTTCGCCTCACATGTGTGCTTCCTTGCCCTGGGATGGCAGATTCAGTGCTACTGAGCTGCCAGAGGCTGCCCAAAATAGTCTTGTTCTCATGCTCCGTCTTTTTCATATGGCATTGCAGGATTTAGTTGGGTATATGTGTGTTAAATGAGCTTGTGTGTCCCAGTGGACCTAGGGAAAGGCTGCATGAATCCCAGTCCTCTCCCTTTTCCCACAATTTCTTTTCCCACAATTTCCACCCTCATGTTGAGGGAAAACCACGCCCAGAGAAATAATGGTAAAAGAAAGATACTTGTATACATTTGCTTTACAGTTGCAGTTTTGTCTTCAGTGAAACAAATCCTAATGTAGAGCAACATGATAGAGAGGAACAAATCCAATTTACCACTGGTAGGGTCTGGGTATCAGACAGCTATTCTCCTTGCTGTCACTGTGTTTGCCCTTCTTATCTTTAACCCCCAGGAACCTATTTCCAAGTTTTCCGGCAGCCTTTTTGATACTGCTGATAGCATGAGAGATCAAAGAAATACCAGGACAGCTCTTCAAGAAAAGCACAAGTTGGCAATGAAAGGGAAGGCTTTTCCAGGGACTAACACTAAGGTGCAGCCACCCGGCTCAGCAGTGGGCAGCTTCCCTGGTGAGAGCAGCCGCATCCTGGAGGAATCAAGGGTGGTGGATGTGCCACAGCCCCCACTGAAGGTATTGAACTGCTGCATGGGCTAGACTCGCAATGTGGGGATGGACACCGCGTGTCTGTGGGGAAGTCCCTATGTCCATGGGGAAGTCCACTTCTTGTGTGAGGCAGTTTATGAAAGATGGAAAGAAGGGAGGGTGTTGCATGGTAGATGTTGCGAGACTTATTTTTCAGAGAGTAAGCTGAGTTTTGTCCTTGCTCCCACAGACTTACATGGAAAAGAGTTTTCCATTAAAAAAAAACCAAAACAAAACAAACAAAAACTTTCTATGTAGCCATTTGATACTGTCTCATTTGATATATCCAGCTTTGCTATTATAAGGTCAAGCCAAGAGTGTGTGCAGGTGGGCACTCAGCTAAATCTTCACTTATTCCATGGTTTAGGAGCAGTGGCATGGCCTTACCCTCACAGCATGAGGAACCCTCTGTCCTGTGAAAAGGGATGGGAAGGTTCAAGTGAAAATTTATCAGTGAGAACTGCAAGATTTGGGCTGAAGTTTATGGAGAAAGCTATACTCTGAACTCAATGAATATATCCATCCTGTCTTGACATGCTTTGGAGCACATGAGGAGGAAACGTGCTTTATGGGTTGGCTCCCAGGGGTGGCCTAGTACAGATCACACCTCTGCTGACTGCCCATGGGGCAGGAGATGCAGAATTGTGCTGGATCCCCGAGGTTGTGGGACACAGCGTCAGGAAAGGCAGCTCACCCCATGTGGCACCTGTGAAGGCTCAAGTGTGTGGGTAATGCTAAGTCTAAGCAACATTTGGCAGGGTGGTTTTCATACCTTTTCAGGAATTAGGAATTTCAGATGAGTATGTTGTATGTGCAAGAGTAGCTGAATACATTCGTTAAATTTTGAAATGCAGTTGTGTTGAAATAGTCTTAATTATAAAATATATGGCCTGAATTGTCTTAAAGCTGTGAAGCAAATCAATGAAAATAAGAGCATTTTGCTAATGTGATGAGGTGAAATGCAGTTTGCATTCAGATTCCTCTACACTATGGCAACGTATTCTTCAATGTGATTGTTGGTTTAGTAATTAGCAAATTATTGTTTACTACCATGCATATTATATACTAAAGAAAAAAAAAAAAACAACAACTGAGGGAAATATTTCTTAAATGTAAGCTGTCTTTGGAACTTGAAACTAATTTCATTTGGGCTTTGTGGTGAATTCTGTAAGTTGAAAAGAATTGTCTAAGATTTTGTACTAAATTTTTGCCGATACCAGCAGAAGAAGAACAGACTGGATAGAGTACAATTTATGCTGCTTTTTAAAAAAGCTTCCTGATATTTTTGCTTTTAAGTCAATGGTTAGAGTACCGTCAAATCTTTTGACAGAGTTAGCACATACATTCAGAAAGCCTGTTTAAAGAAGGGAAAATTACTGTGATAGCACTCAAATTCAGTTATCTGCTCTCAGGAGAATTGAGAGTAAGCAAATCAAACTGTAGATGAGGTTCCAAATGAAACTTTTCACTCCTCCTGCGTACCGGTGGTGTTGCCATTGTGAATGCTCAGTAAATTGGTGGGTTTTATGAAACAACTGGTTTGGTCAGCAGCCTTATAAACAGCCTAACATGGTTTTGGCATGACTAAAACCTGGACAAACAACGCATTTTTGATGTTATTGAAGATTAAAGACTAGTCTTGCATGTGCCAGTGTTGAAGCATAACACCGTTTTTCTCTGGGCTAAGCTCTATAGGGGAAAATCCTCTGGTATTCAGAGTGGGAGGTAGGTTTTCATTGCTCATGTAATTAATAGGCAATGTTTTTGATTAATCAGGCCACTTATCCATTATAATTCTTTTCCAGATAACCATTACTGTGTGCAGTCAAATGGGGAGTCTTGGTATTAGCATTGCTGGTGGAAAGGGCTCATCTCCATGTAAAGACAATGATGAGGTGCATTTCCTTACTCAAAATTTATCTAGTAATCATTAGAAAGAAACTGATGAGCAGTTCTTTGAAGCTATTGTATTTTGTTGTTTTCTTTCTGAGGTTGTACTCAATGTAACATCACTACCTTCATAACAAAGCTAACAAGGGCAAATGTGTGTAACTTGTTTCCCAAAGTAGAAGCCAGCAGTAAATTTTGATGGGGAAGCTCCTGGAGGGATGATTTTGGAGGGAAAACATGATGTAAACCAATAATTTTTTCAAGGACATCCTGATGGCTGAAACACTGTTGGCTATTTTTCACTTTCTACCTCAAATTGGGGTCACTCCCTTGGCAATCCATGTCTCTCCCATCCCATTTGCTCATTCCCAGGAGCTAACTTGATTTGAGAGAAGTATTTCTCACATCTTCGCACTTAATTATCATTTCAATAAATCTTTGTTTCCCAGTCTGTCCCCCATGGCACAGTGTAAACATTAATGACTTTTATTTGTTGTTGTATGTATAAGCCGTGGAGGCTTTTTTTTTTCTTGCTATTATGCTGAGACATTTAGTTTTTGTTTTAATAGAGGCAAGAGAACAACAAGACTTGAAAATTAATTACTTCCTGTTTGCTTTTTACATCTAAGAACAACAGAAGAAACCCTGTCAGGTCTGAAACCTATCTTTTGTGTTACCAGGGGATCATGATTGCACGGCTGCCCAAAGATGGACCAGCAGACTTGGCTGGGGTACAAGCAGGAGACAGAGCGACAGAGGTAGATGGGTTTTTCGTCAATGTGGAGTGTGTTCTCTTCTTACTACCTTTAAATCAAATCACTCCGAGTTGGGGCGTTTGAGATCTAGATCTAGGCTTGCCTTAGCTTTTTAGATACTTTCCAAACTACATTATAAAGAAATTATAATGACATTAAATTGTTGTATGCCTTCTTATTATATTCTGGATTTCTGATCTTTATGTTCAAAGCGCTTAACAAAATATTATTCACTTAAATGGCTGATTCGTAAAGGAAAATAATGTCTTAGTAAGCAGTTATATAAGCACAAATGCAGTTGTACTTAGGCCAAGAAGCTTTCTTATGACATTGTATTAGATTTACTGGATGAGTTCATTACAGTTGTTACAAAGAAATATAAACTAGATGAGCTTGTTTCTCCAAGGTAATTTTTGGCTGAGAGAGAACAGCTCAAAGTAACTCCCCTGATGGAGGCTTACAGTGCCAAGTGCCAATGTGTCTCTTGAGCTGCTCCACCTCAAGCCTCATCTTTCCTAGCAGAAGCCACTCTTAAGCTTCAGAGGTTCCCAAGAGCAGTGATGATCACGTTCAGTTTTGTGATATATATTTTTGACCTACTGTTTGGTTTCCACCTGCTGAGAAAGAGTGGAAGGAGACCCTCTGCAAAATTACTTTGAGGTCAAACTGCTCCATAATTTTTTTCAGTTCTTGTTCTCTTCAACTGTCATTTATACTTACTTAGATTAGTAGTTTTTACTCCAGCATACTCCTTGTTGAATTAAGGTAGGATAGAGCAAGCAATATTGTATGTCTATTAAATTCGCAGGAACAAGGATACAACCTATATCAGCCAAAGACAAATTAATGGTAAATTAATTTACTAATTTTGTAAAACTATGCTATAGATTTATTAATAGAGAATTTTGTTCCACAGTCCACATATGGAAGTTTAACATTTTTTAAAAAGTTAATTACAGATAAAGTTCAGTATCATTTTACCTTTTTCATTTTATGAAAGAATTATCCTTAACTAATTATTGTATTTTAATAGATGTGAGAGAATTTAAATGATTATTTACATATTTCACATTATCAGATCATCAGGGAAAAAAGAATCAGGATTTTTCGTTGTTGTACCTTTAGCTTCTGAGCAGAGTTTCTGGTCAAGTCATTATCTTAAAAATCAACCTTTTTACTCAGGTTCGTTCATGAGGCTATAATTCATTCTTGTTTTTGGGACTATTTGAAATACACTAGCTACTGATGTCTGTTCATTTAATGAATAGTGAAACAAGTGAAAAAGAGAAGAAATTTCTCTTTCATACTGTTCTGTCCTGCTGTTATTCTACAAATAGTTATGATTTCTCTATCTTCCACAAGATGGCAGAATCATTCATCTATTTAAGGAACACGGAAAAAAAAAAAATCTCAGCTCTTTGTATGCGTGGGAGATGAGAAGGATTTAATGCATTTAGGGGTGCTACAGGAGCCCCAGTGTTTTGACCACAGGACTAATCCGTGTACAAATAACCAGCATTTTTGTCTTGATACTGTGTGTTACAACTTATTCTTGAACTGACCGTTTCAACAGTTCAAATATGCAGTGTGTTCATAAAAAATGGGAAACAGCAAGGATGGCAATTTTATTTGCTTGCGTTGTGCAACTATATATAATGATAGGGCCAGATATTTGCATACTAACCTGAGAGGGAGGGAATTGCTCTTCTTAAACAGCATTCAGAGTAAAAACATGTGTTTCTGCTGCTTTATTTTTAAAGGCATCCCTAATTTCAGAACCTGACGCACTTGATGCTGATCCTACTGAAGCTTCATCCAAGGGCAGCCCCTTCTCGGCAGTAAACCACGTCATAACAGTAAGTAAGATGGGCCTCAGTGAGTAACAAATCATTCTTAGCTAAGTACTTTGTGTGTTGTCTGTCGTTATTGCTAGTAAAGGTGGTAGAGACTGGCATAAAACTTCTGAGTGGCTGCATAAGAGGAGAACGTGTACCAAAGATAAGTGACCCCACCATGCATTTACTTGGCTGCCACTGCAGCCAGGACTTGGCTTCTGGAGGAGCTCAGCTCCTGGATAAGCACCAGCGTAACAGACCTGAGCTTTTGAAGCACTCTGGTTAGGGGACTTTAAGGGTGGTGCCAGTTCCCTCCAGTTTAAGTGTTTATTCTGTTGTCTGGGCTCCCTCTCTAGCTAATGGAAGGAGCAGCAACTCCAGGGTGCCTCTTTTAGGAGGGAGAGGTTTTGCTGCTAGCTGGAGGTGACCATTTTTATCTTTTGGCTTGAGGGAGAACTTGTGTGACAGGCTAAGACTCTGTGCCCGTATTTTAGGTGACTGATGTCAGACGAGATTAAGCCTACCACACATGTCACAGAAGGAAATGGCCGAGCCTGCAGGGTGGCTTTTAGAAATCTCATCCACTTTTGTGAACTTCTCTTAAAAAATTCAGCTCTCTCAAGACCTACCTCAATCATGGTCATCTGCCTGCACACCTGAAACTATAGCTTTACTAGGAAGATACAGTAAGATCAAGTTATCTGAATTATTAAGATCACAAAGCTTCCTACTTCTATTAAGCCTGAAGTACCAAGAAGCAACAACTGTTTCTTCTACAGCAAATGCCAGAGGAATGCTTGATTTGATTCCTCTTCTTCCAGGCTTTTTTTTTTATCCTTTTCCAGGAATACCATTCACAACCCAGCTAATGGCAAGAAACGGAAGTTCATCTATTATGTAAAAACTATAATCGAAGACCACACTCAGTTTTAATTAACCATTCACATTTTTAAAAATAATGTGATTTGTTAGTTGGCTGAAGAGTATGAAAATAGACCACGCAAATCTGGTTTTCTATGTGGATTGCTATTTAAGAAGTGTTAAGCCTGCAACTTTTGTCTATGAGATAGACTAACAAAGGTTTTATCTTCTATTCAGTTGCTTAAAGAAACTTATTTTGAGGCCTCTGGTCTCCAGCATCATCTGAAACATTGAGACCAGTTTTATTTTCCAGTTGAAAACACTTCCATATTATTTTTTTTTTGTCCAGTTCTACTTAGTAGCTGTTTCTTATGGTCTTAACCCGAATTGCAGGAAGCACGATGCTTCCTGTTAGAGGAACCACTGTTGAAAGAGTTGATTCACACATTTCCAGTAGCCTGGGTCTGTTGAAGTAGTATCTGACTTTCAGTGTTTTCAGCCAAAAAGAGAAAATGATCATTTTTTGTGTTGTATGCCTCTTGGAAAATAATGCCTTCCTTTAAAGTTCTTCAACTGCAAGAGGAGGAGGCAGATTAGACCAAGCTACTTACCTCAGAGCACAGTGCACTGAGGGAGTCAACTGGCTGAATATGTTCCGGGTGTCAAAAGCAGCCAATGTGCAAGTTCTTTCGTGGAGAAATATTTGTATTTCTGTTTTTGTTTCTTTTTGCAATCAACATCTTTGTACTGTAGCAAATTGTGTGTGTTATTGCCTTTAACCTAGAGCAGCGTTCATCAGTCTTGGGGATTATGTGCTTTTGAGGAGTATCTTGCTGACTCAGAAACGGGTCAGTATCTCATCTGCTTTTGCTCTGGATGTACTCTGTTAAGTTCCTCTCATTCCTCAGTAACTGTCTTATCTGAAAAATGTTTACAGGCTGGCTTCTTATGGAGGACATGCTTTGCGTGTTCAGATAAGCAGATGGCAGCAGGACCTTAATGCAGAATCATCTTCTTTGCTAGGAATCTAGGAAGGTTTGTTTCCTTCGTGTTTCTGACTAGGTTTCAAGAGAAGATGGATGCATCTACATCGAGAGAGGAAAGGAGAGAAGCATAGTGGCAAAGAAGCCAAAGGCTCTTATTATTCTTACTGCAAAAGTTGAATTATGTATTGGATGGTGCCCATCTTCCTTCTTCCTCTCTTCCTTGTCGTCACTGCTTCCTGCCCTCCAGCAGAAACTGTCTTTATCTATTTATTTTGATTGAATTTTAATAAACATTATCTTTGCATATGCTCTCTGTGGTAATAGTTATCTCTTACTTGCTAGCTATAGCCCTCTAGCCATCTCTTGCCATCGCCCATCCTGTCTCCGAGCCTCGTGCTCTGACATTACAAAGAGTGATCCTGCTGCCAGACTCAGATTTCCTCTCTGTTTTCCATGGTCCTGATTGCTCTAACTTCTTCTAAAAGACTCTTTTGAATTGTTAACTCGTTCGGTCAAACTCAATTTCAAACCCTTTGTGCCAGCTTCAAGATTTCGTAACAGCGTGAATGACCAGTAATTAATTGGACAAACAATTAAAATTTCTTTCACTCTGAGTCATTGTTTTGCAAAGGAAAAATGAGAATTGCCCCTGGTTTTAATTATGATTGAGTATTTTATTGAAAAGTAGAGGCCCCAGAACTTTAATTGTAATTAGATACTTTTTTACATACCATATTTTATAGGCTTACCTCAGTTATGCTAATCACATCTCAAAAATATGAAATTTTTTTATTTTACTTTGTTTAATAGATATATATATAAATAAAAATATTTTAATTTAATTTAAACAGAGTCTTTGGATAAATAAGAGTATCTATGTTAAGACGTGCATCAAAATAGAATGGATTGGAACCACAACTGATATGGCTCTCTACATGCAGACTGTGTGTAAAAATTTTACATCTCTAACTACAGAGGAAAAAAAAAAAAATAAATCAGGGATGCAAACATGGCCAATAGTGCTTGATGCTGACTTTAACAGAAGGAACTTTAACTAGGATTCTGGATTTCTAGTTCTCTGTTTTTCTGTCTTCTGCTCTTTGTTCTTTATTTCCTACTCATCCTCTCAAACATAGAACCAACTCTGCACAATCTTTCTCCATCAAAAATATTTTCATTTGAGCTCTTGACTGAAATTCCCCATGGATTTTTGTCTGACTGAATGGAGAGTGTTGACAGGTTTCAGCGTCTCTTATCAGTTCATGATGTGCATCATCATGTCATCTTCTTTGATCCAATTTTGGGGCTATTAACATCATAAGGATAATAGATACTTTATAATTAATGTAAAATCTCTTAAATATTTTATTCTAATATTTCACTTTAATTCTTACCATATTATTTTCTGTAATAATATGCCTTTGCCCTGGGAATTTCCTCAAGTAGATTTTTTTCATATAGCTCACCAGGTGTACAAGTGTCACTTATATTAAGGATTTTCAAGGAAGTTTAAAGTGAGAGTTACCAGTTAAAAGTGATTGTGTAAAAAACACTTACAGTATTGGAAAAATCTGAAGAACTTCAAACTAAAAAAGCCAAGTGTTTTGGTTGTTCTGTTAAAAATGCAGAGATACCAAATGCTCCTAAATATGGTGAGAAAACAGACAACTTTGGTGTACTAGAACCTGTAATGTATATCAAAGTGAAATGCTCCTCTGCCTGCAGAAAGTGAGTGAGCATGTACCGTGCTCCCACAATATGTAGGTTGCTGTTTTTTTTTGCCATTCTCCCACATTGTTTAGATGCAAGTCATGAGAAGCCTTACATGGATGAGAATCACAGCCAATCTGTCTTCTTCATTTCCAGGTGATAAAGACTTTTTCAGGAAAAAGTCTTGATAGACTTATACCAGTTAGAAATCTTCAGAAATCTAAGTATCAAACCCTTTCTTTATTCATTTGAGCAAGTTAGTTCTAGCCATATCAGAAAATTGTAATCATACAAATTAAACGTAATAAAACTTCTTTCTTGTTTCTTTAGTCATTGCCTTACTTTTTTTTTTTTTTATTTTAAAAGCAAAACCAGTAGAATACTCAGGTCAGAGAAGCGCTATAAAAGATGACAACTAAAGTAGGATTCAGAATGTCCCTATCATCATCAAAGACAGATTTCTTCTGAAATTTGTTTCAAACAAAAAAGACCTTGCTCACAGACAGTGTTTGAATGACCTGTTCCCATAACATCATATGACCTAATATTTCAGTCTTCAAGTTTTTTATGGACAACTGCTTTATCTCTTCTTGAAGACATTTTAATGACTCTAATCTCGTCAGGTAAGGGTGTCGGTATTTTTATATTATTACTTTTTATTCTGACAAGGTAAGTTAGTTTTAGAAGTCAGGAGTCTGACTCCTCACTGCTTTGCATCTTATGCAGGTTTATACACGCTTGCAAAGAAGTCCATGCGGAGCCTTGTTGGCTTAGCTAACCCTGTACTGATTGTGTGAGCTTCAGAGGAGTGTAAGCACCCATCTGCCATGTGATTTCCTTCCCCATGTCATCTACCGGTTTGATTCCACTTTTATCCAAGTGACTGAGTATTTCTGAGTCGAGATGAAAGAGAAAAGATGTGTGGTATGGGCACTGCATTTACCTCCAGAGTGCAGCAGTTAGGGAACGTCTTCTGTGAATTTGGGACTAAGTTCCTGTGCCAAACAAATGCTTCTGTTTGCAGTGTCTCTTTTTTCCTCGCTTCCTTTTAAGTAGTTTTCTCATAGGACTCAGTTAGAATTGACTCACTTCAAACTTTAAATTCTTGGATTTTGCAGAGCTTGTAATTAACAATGCTAAATAGGGAAAATCTTTGAAAAAGAAAAGTCACTAATTGATCTTTTCGAGATACCGTATTCAAATACCTCAAAGTTAAAGAAAAAAAACGCACAAAGTAAACCCATTATATGATAGACAATGTAAGCGCTGCAGACAATATAAGCAAAAGTGTGTATGAGAGACAAGTAGACTCAAAGAAGGCACCTGGAACCATGCTGTAGGACATAGCATGCTATTTGAGCATAAATATTTGAACAACCACACAAATGATCAGCAACATCTCCCCTTGTGAAAGGTGTCCTCATGGACTCTGCAGGAATTCAGCAGGGGAGGAGTCTGTACTGAATTCCCTCAGGTGGTCAAGTACGGCCGCTGCCTTTCACAGGGGTGAAGAGCTTTCTTCAGAATCAAAGGATTGGTAACTTGGGACGTGGGTAGCGCTGCTTATGGGGGTAGTACCTTCTAAGTCTCCTGATGTGATCAAAGCAATGCATTTCCTTCGATGTTTTTATAGCATCAGGCCATAAATGATTACACAGAGAGCACTTAAATGAAAATCTGTGTTATCAGGCTCCACTTTCAGGGAAGTCACTATCCAGTGGTACATTAGAAGATGAAAGAAATGGAGCAAGGACAATTTTCGTAAGCAGTTTGAATCATATAAAAGCCTTTTGTGTCTGACGACATTGCAGATATGACACGATGGACATCGATCTTTCATTTTTGTCTGCTACAAAACACGATGGTGAGTTTGACTGAACTCCACCTTCCTTCCCATGTGCCTTGCCCTTGGGAGGCACTCAGTTGCTGGATAGGAAGGGCAGAAAGAAGCTTCGCTCTAAAAGTGACATGCCAGATGTTTTATATGCTACACTCTGGGAGACAGGTAAAACATTCAAGGTGTTCTCTTGCTATCACAATAAGAAGTGGAGAAAATACCCAGTTTTAAACCTAGCCTCTAGAAGATACCAATTTCTAGAAAATTCCCACAGAGGAAATTTTAGGGGAAAGCACCTGGAGCAGCACTTGTCTGGTGCATCAAACCTCCAGGAAATTACCCTGAGCTGAGTTAGATTTCAGAGCAAATCACCAGGCACAATGTGGGAAGAGCAACGAGCTTGGGGAAGAGGGATGGACTGGTGGGGTAGCCCCCGCTCAGGGCCCTCACTGGGCTGCTGCACCCGAAGCCCAGGCAGCATGTTCAAAGCCACCATGCCAAAGCTCAGCCCCAAGTCTTTGGCTCCACGGCTGCTCCAAGCGTAAGGATGAACTGAATTAGGCGCTGCCCTCTCCCACCCCTGAGCTGCATCAGGTGCTGTCATGAGCTGACCACTCGCTGAGCGCAGCAGCACGGACCACTCTGCTTTCCTTGTGCAGAGGTCTTCTGCTGCCCAGGTAGCGAGGTGCTTCATCCATGCCTGACCATCAATTTATCTTCCTCGGGATGTGGGAGAGGTTTATACCTCTCTCTCCATCTGACTTCACAATCTCTGGAGTTTGGCCACAGGCCTCGAAAGCAGTGAATTAGCACTGTGTTGCACTGGCGGAAGGGATGCAGCCAGGGCTTTCCAAGACCGGGAGCATTGAGGGTGCACCATAAACACGTGCCAGGTAAAATGTTCCTGATAAGATGCTGTGTTGGATACCTAGATGGGATTTGTGAATTTGTACAATTTCATAGACACGACTGTGCGTTAGTTGGTTTTCGTCGTGTCCCCCTCACCCCCTGCCCCACCCTGGCAGCCTTGCCCGCTTCTGCCTGGCAATGAGATTGCTCATGGGTAATAAATTCACAGAGAATTAATTAGATCTCTTTCTCCCTCTTTAACTTGTATTTCCTGTACGTTTTCTTCTGGGGAGAAGGTTGCTTTTATCTGTTGTCTCTGGGAGCGAAACGTCACATCACTTTAATTAAAAAAGCCACCAGGTGCCGGTTTGGTCTGAACCGTGCAGCAGTTGATCAGCCCATTCTCTGCTCTTCTTGTTAAATGCATTTTGGCATCTTCTTTTTGAAACTATTATTTAAAAATCCAGCTGTGCACCCTTTTTTAGGCATGACTAAATGCCCTCCTTCACCTTAAATCTGATTTAGACAGTTTCTTCTATGAATACAGTCATTATCAAACGCAACCTTTTGCGTCTAGCAAAGACATGTTTTCATTGTTTAGCGAGAAGTCTGAATTTCCTGTTGTTCAAGTCTAAAATGCTACTGCCGTCACCAGTGATGACAGAGAAGGTAAAATTACGCATGAAATCATAACATTATTCACGAGGTTTACGCAAACCCCTGCAAATGCTCTCAACTGGGCAGATTATTTTATTTTCTCCTATTTCCTCTAGCTGAAGGGTACCAGCCTTAGCACTCGTGTCAGTGAAGATCAGCTTTTAAGTCAAATTTCAAACTTATGTACTATTTAGATATATGGAGTTGAACTAGGCAGGCTTCCCTATTAGATGTATTTTCTAGCTGGGGAATATTTTCTTTAGAAAGTGATCTGTTTGAACTAGGGTTAAAAGTATGTCTGGTTTTCTTCCAAAAGGCCAATCCAAATCCTTTTCCCTTGCCCTTATTCTTTCAAACTTGGCTTTTCATGTGTCATGTCACCTTCTGATTCATAGCCTCTCTCCCCAGCAGCTGGCCTTGCTCTCAGCCGTGCTTTGCCTTGTCGCCGCTGGTTATACCTTTCATGTGAAGCTCGGGCTTGAGCTGTGACTCTTGCCTTGAGAGCTTTCTTCTTCTGTTAAGATTGGAGTATGGACCTTTGAGGGGGGAGGTCAGGGGAAGGCTTATAAAAGAGAAAAAAGATGATGGGGTTTGTTCTGTTTGGTTTTGAAAAGGTTACAAAAAGACATACTGAACTGTCCTTTATGGACTGTTCTGTAACCTTTGGACAAACATTTTTTAGAACTGGAAAAGGAAAGCATATGTGTACAACTGGAAGTTAGAAATTATTGTATGTTGACCTGTTGGCAGGACATCTCATTTATCATGCTTTAAGAAGATGCTTTCAACTGAAGCATCATAGCTAGTTGGGGGTTTGTTCCTGTCCTGTTTCAATATGAAAGGGTTTTTGCAGCCAGCATGGAAGCTGAATTGCCCCCGGTTATTTAGACGAGTCTGTTTTACTGCTTCTTGCAGTGGACTTGGAGTGCACAGACAGCCCATTTCTGAGCTTCAGTGGAAGGACTCCTGCTTTCGATGGAGGGTGGTAATTCCATTAAATTAGAGCATCTGAAATAATTTGATTTTTAGCTATGCCTGATTGAACTAAAAGTGAATTTTTTTAGTGAATCTTTTTAGTGTCTGAAGTCCTAGAGTTTATGTTGAAAAAGTGTAAGAAAGATGCAAACAAGGTAGTGAAAGAAATTCTCATAGGGAACACACTGGGTTTGGTACAGGACTTGTGCTTTGTGAAGTTTACGTTTTAGGCACTGAAAATGTAATTTCAGGGGAAAAAGGAAAATAGTAACCCGACAAATGATTAATCATACATCTTTCTGAAAAAATATTCTACATATTTTGATGGTTTGGGATTGACTGATACATCAGGTATTATTTTAATAATGAATGCATGATGATGGAAAGTGAGTAGGAGGACTTTGTGATTTCAACAGAAATATTTTAAACAAGTTCAGACATTATTCATTAAAAACTAGTGGAGTAAAACAATGGAACAATACAGGATTGTGGATAATCTGTCCTCCTACACCAGGATCAATTACTTCTGAAGAATTACAGGTAGAAGATGGAAATTCCGTGTTTTGCCATATGCCTTAGGCAAGCAACTTGAGCTCAGCTGCCGGTGCTGAAAAGATTTTCCTTGTTTCCATCCTAAATGTCTCTGTCTTGCCCTGCTTGTAATGGGCAGTGGAAATAGTTTGTTTTCTCTTTGCTGTCACGTTTTTTTGCATGTGAAATCGTTCTCCTGTCTTCCCTCAGTTATGATGCACCAAGAAATGAACATTCAAATATGAATATTAAAGAAAAGCTCCAAGAGCAAAGCTTGGCTCTTTTATAGAGTGAAGCTGCAATCAAGGAAGATAAGCATGGAAATCTGAAAGCAAGGCTAAAATCCCCCTGGGATTCTGGGAAGAGACACACTGGGTTTGAGAGAGGGTGGCACAAAAGATAACACAAGTTCAGAGTTGTTGAGTTTTGTTATTTTGTTTTGCTTTGTACTTTTATTTTTAAAAAACAAAACTGGAAGAGGAAAGGAAGCTGTTAAAGCTTAGATCATGATTTTCCTGGAGCTAGAGTGAATGGTAAGGCAGTGATAGAGAGTGCTGGGTTCCTAGGGAATAGTTAGGTGACAATGGAAAGGCCACTGTGGTTAGAACTGTGATGTGTGTTTCTTTACATCCATTTTGTGTTGCTTTTGTGGTTTTTGGTTTGTTTTTTTGTGTGTTTTTACAGGAGATTAATTGATAACTTCTGATGCTAGGAGAGGGAAAGTAGAGGTCTGAACCTCATTCCACTGAATTAGACCTTGTGCAAATGCATACTCTATTACTTAATTGGGCTTGCTCTCAGTTTGCGATTGCATAGGTGGCACAATCTGCAACCAAGAGTTGTTTTGTCGCGGGTACCTGCGATTCAGCTGTGGGGGAGTCAGGGCTCCTCCACATACCGTCGGGGAGGCGAGTGCGGAGCAGGATGATTGGCCACGGAGGAGGGAGCAGCGGTGGGTTGGGGGAAAGCAGTGGTATGGGTTCACATGGGGTTTCAGAGGGAGAGCGGGCAGGGAGATGTGCAGAAAGCAGAGGGACAGAGGGTGCAGCTGCACTCAGACCAGAATATTTGATTCGTTAAAGAAAGACTTCCCCCAGCACCGCTGATTTCATGGAAGTGGTTGGTACAGCTACCGTAGGAATGTTGGACAAACATGAACTGGTGGACAGGTGGTTGTCTAACGGGGAGCCTAACCAGGGGCGTTGGTAGCAGAGTCGTGCTGCCGGTGGGGAGGGGATGTCCTCCCGAGGTTCTGCCACAGCACAGGTGCTAGGGGTGCACAGGCTTTCAGACCATGGGCATAAGAGAGAGTGTGTCATCAAGGAAATGAGAAGAGTTTTTTTGCAAGTTGTGAAAGCCTAACTGCAGCTTGCAGTGTATTGAACGTAGGGAGAAATGCGGAAGAGTATTCATGCCAGAACTGAGCATCCCATGGGAGTCATTGCTCTAGCAATACCAGATTTATGTTTCTTTCAGATGTAGATAATTAATTAAAAAAGAAAAAAAGGAGGACTAATTTTTTTTGTGATAATTAAAATGAGTAATGGTCTCGAGTATTTCAGAGCACCTAAAAAAAACCAAGTCTCCAAAGGACCTTTGTGCCAAATCAAATCTCTGTGTGTGTATATTTAGAGGGGGTGGAGTGGAATAAGCCACAAGAACTTCATGTTATTAGTTGAAACTTTTAAGGTTATGCCTCACCAACAGCTAGATATTTTTTTTTCTATTTTTCATTTAATCAATTAAAATCCCTTTGTGATTTTAAGACCTAGACCCATCATAATATTGGAAAGGTAGTACGCAAGAATCAGGCTTCAGAAGTCACAAAATGTTTGAAGGAAAGCTTTTTTAGATAACTGGGTTTAATTCCTTGCAAGTAGAATCACTGGGGAGTAGAAACCATGCTGTTAGAGTATTTCAATAACTGGTGTTCAAAATGTCTAAGGCTGTTCTTCAAAAGGAAAAAGAAGTACCAGCGACTCTTCCTTCATGCTTGCTAATGCAATGAATGCCTGGTCTTGGGGGAATGTGCACATTTCTACTTTTGATTGGCATAGTACTCAAAGACGGGTCTTCCCTGAGCTTTAAACAGACAGCTTAATGAAACGCAAAGTTTGGTCCTGGATATTTCTGCAGATAAATTGAGGTAAACCTCCACACTGGTTTTTGAGGTGGCAGAATTTCAATCTATGACCCAGTGTTCCTCCTGAGCATATAGGATGTGCATTTGCTGTAGCATAAAGCAGCTGGCTATCATTAAGAAAGAAACATCTTTCAGCAATGAACTGAGCCAAGAGAAAGATCCAGTATGTGGAAAGCTTATAAACGCTGTCAGGTGAGCATGACAGAAGAAAATCTTCCCGGAGTTGTTAGCTCGACCAGTACTTAGGATCTGTATAGGTCATTTGTAGCTTCCAGAAATGTGTCGTCCTTAGTTTAAGCAAACAGGGGGATGGGGGGAAGATAAATAATCATGTGTTCAATACACCAGGGAATATAACTACTTTTATACCTGGTTTTAAAATTGGTTTACAGCTTTCATGGGTGAGATTCAACTTCGGACTGACATCTGCATTTTGGTATCTGCACACAGTGTGCCTGCCCGTGAGCCAGTAGATAGTCAGTGGAGCCAGAGCTAATGCAGTCAGTGGAGCCTGGGGAATAATTTATTTTACTTCAAGGTCCCTTCCAACTCAAACCATTCTATGATTCAATGCAGAAACCTACCGGCTGGCTAGCTGAACGGCCGCGAAGCATCTATGTACTTGTGTCATTTCCCAAATCAAATAATGTACAGCAAGCCAATGATGTATAAACGATTGAATTGTGTGGTGTCAACACTACACGTTCTTATAAAGTGTGAAGAAACGCAACAAAGGAGCTGATAAATAAGAAATACTACCTTTCTTGAAAATTTTCAGGCTACTGTTACCAGTAAAATATTAAAAAAATTATAATTTATTGCATATTCTTATATTACCTGCTTGTTACATGTATCAACTTACTGTTATATCTGTTTTCATTACATGCTAAACTTTTTTTGAAAATTAGTAAAAAGTAGGATGACTTTGTGCATCAGAGTTAAATTTGTAATAATCCATTTATTGATACAAACCATTACCGATATATTATTTGGCTATACATAAGGAACCTGACATTCTTATCTTTTCTCAGTTACAGCATTTAAATTAATTTTAAAACATTAAGATATAGTTCTCAAAGTTCTTGGCCAGAAAATTGATACGAATCAAATCCATGTATGCATATTTATTAACTAATGAATTTACACATTGATATTTTGTCTTAATGTTTCCCTTAAATATATTTTGTCAGTAAAAACGCCGAAATATTCAATTTTTCAACGATCAAAAATTTATATACTTTATGGTTCTTAATTAATCCTTTATTGCTTTTTGGTGCATGATTTTAAGGAATAATGAAGTTAAATGCAAGTAAATTTTTATTTCTCATATTTACTTCTCTTTACTTTTTAAAGGTCGTCTTATATTTTTTTTCCTTCTTTTTTCCTACAGAAGTTTTTTTTAAAAAAATAGCTAATGAGAAAAAAAGGCAATTTATGTCAATTTTGCTTTAATTATCAATGCAATTTTTAGCATAGAACAGTTTGCCTGTCAGAAAGCTCTGTGGTGTAACGTCTTTCGCATGTTTTTCTCATCACCTACTTCCCCTGTACCTTTAAGATATCCCCTTTAAACACTTCCCTGCTCTTGATCTGACTCTTTTCTCTGAAATCTTTCGCATCTTGCTGAAGATACCTCGGATAATCCTCACGCGCCCTTCTACTTCCGACGAAGATACTGACCAGTTGCCCCCAGATCCAGATGACTTTGAGCCCGAGGAGCCTGACAGCACAGAAGACCATGCCTATTCGGACTATTTGAACAGTGCTTTTTATCCTCCCTAATAAAGTACTTTTCTGGAAAGAGTTAACGGCTGGTTTTCTTTCCTGTTGTTCGATTATGTTTCATGTAGTACTTGAACCGCTATGCCTTACTTGTAGGGAAAAACGTTACACAAAAGGTGGATTTGAGCTGGGGGAGTGGAAGCCGTGTTTGTATTTCTTTGCCTTGAACTTTCCTTTGGCCAGAAGTTGTGCACTTGAAATGAAACACGCCGGGTAAGGTTGTGTGAATGTCACCACGTGTTTCAATAGCCACTTGTAAGGGCGTCCTACAACACCTAAATGCAATGGTGAAAAGAGCAGGTGGTTTTGATTCAGAAGGTACATTACCCATTTGGAAACACACTGAAAACAGTTGTATAGTTTGGGGTTTTTGTTGAATCTTGTGTCCATGTTTTGTCTATATAACTCACCATTTTGTCTACCCCCAGATTCCTTTGAATTATCCCTCTTAATGTTGTTTTCTGTGAGAATAAAAAAATCCTTTTCTGTCTTTTAAATAGTGCTGGTGTTTTTTTTCCCCGCAGAGAACTGTTATTTCCATTGGCATTCTCTATCTCATTTGAGCATAATAAAGAATAGTTTCTCCTAGTATATCAGTAATGCAAACATATATCAGATTTGAACAGGACCTGAAAGTTACATTTTATTAGACCTAAATGCAGATGCATGTGAGAGTGAACTGAGAAACAATTTCTTATGCTTGAGGAACTGTCTGAGACTTTTATTTCTTCTCCTGACTTGCATATAAACAGAACACCTTTAATTTGCCTTACTGCAATATGCCCGTATTTCGTGTGTGTGTGTGTATATATACACACAAATATATATGAGGTAAGCATTTAAACGCAAATGTTCTAGTATAACGGTGTTCAATCCTTTAATTCTCTTCACTGCTGTTCAGGTTTGTGATGTGTTTTGAGGTGCTTAAGAACAACATTTTGGAACTGATCTTTCTTTGGGGTTCCACGGTGCTGCCTTAACTCAGAGGTGGGGTCTGGCCCTGCTAGACTGGGATGTCATGACTTTTTTTTCATGTGCATATAGTGTGCACTGATGGCTTTTATAATATGCATACAGTTTCTCTTCCTGTAAATATCATATAGCACAACTCAGTAACCTGGTAAATCCTCATCTTTTATTCACATTCTGAAAGATTTCTCCCATGATCATTCACATATGACTTGAATGAATGCTGGTACCTGGCTTTTCAGGAATTAGGAAGTTCCCAGGAGAGTATGGCTGTCACAGATTTAGAATCATATCTCCTACTGATAAAAGGGATATTTTACTGGGAAAAATAGGTTTGCAGTAACACTGTGATATAAAGATTTCTCTCAATTCTCAACTTCATCTACTGTGGCTTTTTCATTATCTTGTACATCAGGACTTAAATGAAAGAGAATTTATCAGCAATAGGAATATTAAGCTAATTTTCATTCATTTGCAAAATGAACATTACTTTAGAATCTGCTATGGCTTTAATAATAAAGACTGTATTATGTGCCTAAACATTCCAATTTGAATTAACTTAAATGATGTTGATAAATGAAATAATATTTAAAAATTTTTGCTTTCCATCCCTTTTCTTCTTCCAAAATGAACAGGGTTCTTTCACCGTAACTTAATGTTTGATCAATGCATATTGCAAAAATATCATCAAGCTCAGAACCTACAAATGCTTTGGCAATCCAGCTGGTAATATACAGTTCATTATTGCTTTATTATGTCTTAATAGACTGCAGAAAAAGTAAACTCATTCTGCTGTTGTAAACCAGCCCTGAGCTGCGGAATAAGTTAGTTGAGAGTTACTGAAATAAAGTAGGAGTTCTGTGGAGAGCTCTGTATTTTCCTTCTTTTTCCTCCTCATGCACAGGTGTGTGTTTTAGATTCTTCATTAGGTCTTGGATGTCAAAACAAGTGCTGCCAAAATTACGTGCTCTTAACCAAATGCTGTCAGCATTCAGATAACTTTTAAACACTTGGATCTTTATCTGTCCTTTTCAACCAAATTTGTTTTGAAGGCAAATTTCTTATTGCAGCACAGAGGATTTCGCTGTAGGTATAAACTTACTGTGGTGGTACAACTCTCTATGGAAAAAATGGAACACACATTGACAAATGAATCAGAATAGTTTCATAAATGGACACACAACAAATATATATCAATTGCTACACATGAATCAATGCTACTCATTCAGACTTCACTTAAGCAAAAAAAAAATGCTGGGGCAGGTGATTACGTTTCACTTTTGTTCTGGAAAAGAGGGGCAGAGGTGGAGGTCAGATGCCGATGTCCTTATCAGCACTGACTAATGTCTCTTTTGAGGTTTGGTGTTTGATAAGAGTGGGCAGAGACAG
Organism: Tauraco erythrolophus; assembly: GCF_009769465.1. Classification (NCBI taxonomy): domain Eukaryota; kingdom Metazoa; phylum Chordata; class Aves; order Musophagiformes; family Musophagidae; genus Tauraco; species Tauraco erythrolophus. Next base: position 45,621,822 of record NC_141466.1, on the reverse strand, counting down.
AAGTTGGAAAAGGCGTTGGGAATTGGTGTGTTAATGACAGCTCATATCCTGTGCTCTTGCTTCCTGCTGACCTGGGAGGTGCCTAGAAAAAGCCCACTGCCTGGCTATGGAGTGGTCGCTCGTTTTCCATGGGGAACTGGCTTCTCCTCGTTCCCAGCTGCCACATCAGTTAAAAGATAGCTAAGGAAGTATTTAATGCTTTCCTAATGTATTTCCTTAGCCACATCTCATCATTGCCACGTCTATCATTGTGGAGGAAGGCAAGGCAAACAGAACCACTGAATATGCAAGGGAAGATTTTGTTTGTTTGTTTGTGTGTGTGATGCATCTATTGAAATACATTTTACAGCCTGAAATAATTTGGTTTGCTGGGATATAGCAGTAATATTCAGAGCCATCATGTGTATAAAGCTGAAACAATATATATCCAACAGAGAAGAGGTCAGTTGTTCCACTACTCTCTGTACTCTGGAGGACAGCAGATGGTAGGACCTTGTCAGCACAAGGATAGTCCACTTTAACACAATTTACTTAGAAGACCCATGAGGAGAAAGCGTTTACAACTTCCATGGACTGCCATGTCAGAGAAGGCTCAGAGCTCTCAGAATCAATTTATTACAATGTTGAAATAACCTTAGAATCATAGAATCATAGAATGGTTAGGGTTGGAAGGGACCTCAAAGATCATCTAGTTCCAGCTCCCCTGCCATGGGCAGGGAAACCCTCCACTACACCAGGTTGCCTAAAGCCTCATCCAACCTGGCCTTGAGGCCATGGGGCATCCACAACTTCTCTGGGCAACCTGTTCCAGTACCTCACCACCCTCAATGTAAAGAATATCTTTCTTATATCTAACCTAAATCTGCCCTCTTTCAGTTTAAATCCATTGCCCCTTCCTTGTTTTTATCCTCTAACGTATTCAAACTTGTCCCTCTGAAGAAAATTTGTCAAGGAGCCTCCTGCTCCCTGTGCAGGACACGTAGGGCTCTGCTTCCTCACATGCAAAGCAGAGACTTGTGCCTGCAATGTTTCCTGTTTTCCACGCCTGCTCCCTCCAGCTCTATCCTTGTTTGCAGAGCCAGCGGGGTGGACCAGGGAGTGACAGCAGCAGCTGCCGGCTGCTGTAGCAGGAATGCGGACCCACCTCTCCTAAGGATCAGCTTCCCAGCTGCCTGGAAGGTAAGCCTGCTCCTCCACACACAGCCTCGGTGGCTCCGGCGTGCTCTTCATTTCTGCAAGGAACTTGCCATGAAATACCAGCTAGAAACGCTGCTGAGGTCCTGACATTCCCAGGCATGTGTGTGTAACCTTGGGTGGATGTGCTGGAGTAACGTAGGGGATACTTGCTGGGGCTGCAAGATGGGTGGGCACCAGAGATAACCTGGAAATCTTAACTTGTGGCTTCTGCTGGACTGGTGGTTACAAGTGGTGAGGGATCCTACTGAGTTTTCTGTTTGTTTCTTTTTCTTTTAATTTTTGACTTGTTTCAAGTGTGGGATAGAAACTCTCTCTACATCAGACCTCTAAAACTCCCTGCGGATGTGTTTTCTGTATTAGTCTTAGATTCTTTTTTAACTGTTGGGTGTGACTTAAGTAGGTGGCTTTCAACTGAATATAATACTATTGAGTACATCAGGGTCAGAACTAATACTTCTGACTTTCAAATGCTTATGATGTGTCTGATGCTGAGCAAATAAAAGATATCGGCTTAAGAAAGAAGCGGTGCAGATGTATGACGTGTGATACAGGTGCTGGCTGGCAGCCCTGGGCTACAGCTGAGTCAGGCTGAAAATGAACATGTGCAAAGTAAAAGAACTGCAGTAGCTACATGAGTGAAAACATAGCTGAGAGGGACACACAAACGTCATGGTAGTCACTTCCTTCTCCTCCAAGAACAGCGCATCAAGTAAGCACAGAAAATACAGCTGCTTAAATGGTTTGTTTACGCAATACTACTACTTTGGATATTCAGCATTTGCCCCTTTCAAAAAAAAAGGTACAACCCTCCCCACCCCATCAGCTTCATCTCTTGGCCTCTTGTTAGGTCCCGCTCTGAGAAGAAAAACAGGTGTCAAGAGGCCAGTGACTGTAATAAAAAGCAGTCATTGAAAATAGCACAGTAATTTAGGCAACATCTAGAACATGCTTTTTACTTAGCACCTGTTTACTATGTTTTCCCTTGCAAAGTAGTACAGGAAATATACAGTTACTGACAGTGTTTTAGAAAGTCCTAAGAGTAGAATAACCATTATTTCTATGTAGGAATAAGAAATGTACTCTCATAATCATATAAAACCAAATTCTGTTATGGTTAAGATCACGATCTTTCCTCAGGTTTAGTGTTGAAATGTCATGCTTAGCAAGGTGTAGTAGATAATGAGGTGATGCTAGCCTTTCTATGGGATCTTCAGGGTCCTTATATATTAGCATCCGGGCTACAGAAGAGCCCTGCATCCAGTGTTTCTTGTACTCCCTGATTTCAACGCAATGGCATGAAGTTTGGTGTCATATTCTGTTGCATTCTTAGTTTTTTGCTCCTTTTCCCATCTCAAGTGTAGTTTGCTCCCACTCACCAGCACTTGCCCAGTCATCAGCATGATGCATCCAGAATACAGATTTCCATTCATGAGAAATGGAGCAATTAGATCTTCCTGTCTTAGTATTTTAATTTTCACCTTTTTTTTTTTTTTTTTTTCTTCTTATGAAGTCTCCTGTTCAGGCTGTAGCAGCCACACAGTGGAAGGGAAAGGAGTTTGGGGTTTTTTTTTGTGAGTGCTATTAGACACCTGAAAGAATGTTAGTGGAAAACCCACTTGTAAAACTGCATACTCTCATCAGCATCTCATGTTGGAATTATTATGAGTAGTCACTTCATAGTCACTTCCTTGGGTCTTTCTGTAGTACTCGTCTTTGACATTCACATGGGTGAGCTGACACATCAAAACAGTATGAGACCCTGGAAGCAGTGAGTATAAACGTGATTGAAGATTAAGTTTTAGGGTAGTTAATGTGAGTGCTAAGTTACACATAGCATAAACTCCAGATAAAACCTGCCAACGCTGTTGTAATTCTGTATGGACTCATACAGGTGTCCCTGACTGTGGCAGGAGAGTTGGAACTAGATGATCTTTAAGGTCCCTTCCAACCCAAACCATTCTATGATTCTATGAATCTGTGTTTCTATGACATGTCTTGAGTCCTACGTTGCTGGCTTGTTGTGCCAGTGGCAGCCTGCTCTTTTGCCACCACGAGTATCCATTCCTCAGCACTAAGAGGGAGTGACTCCCTTGGGAGCTGCTGTTTGGGAGCCTGCTAACAGCTGGGGTGTCCCAGGCACTGGTGGGACAGGGCTGGGGAGAGCACCGAGCACATGCGGCTGAACGTGCCCACCTGGAACGCTCCGCTCCTTGCCCGTGATTTAAAACCGTTGCAAGCAGACAGGTTAACGGGATCAGAGTTGCTCCAAGTTTTTCGCCTGCATTGCAGAAATGGTGGGTAATGTAGCAGCAGCGTAATGCAAGCTGCTGTTCGAATCCCACTCGAGACCTCCTTTCAGGATGTTACTGGTGTGAAGGCATTATGCAAGTCCCTCGCCATAGGGATAAATTTCAGCCTCAGAGAAAAGATTTTGAAGATATAAACTTCTCAATACTGTTTGCCTTCCTGCTGAAGAGCGGGAAAGAACTACAGCTTTCCTCTGGGTGTTATGTCGCTTACTCTTGTTCCTTTTATCCCAGCGTTTCCAGGAGATGCAGTGAGGTGTATTTTTACTCTTGTGACATCAAGCTCATATTTGTTCCCTCTACTGCAGCAACCCTTTTGGGTTTGACTGGTTCTTTGTGTTTGCCTTGCCACACTCACTCCTCTGCTGGCTGCTGTACGCTTCTGAAAACAAAGGTAAAAGACAAACTAAAGAAAATAATTGTCACTGAACTAACTTTTTATTTGTTCTGAAGAACGTTTCAGAACAGGGACACTCAAAGGTGTTCGTTTGTTTTTTTTTTTGTCAGCTTTTCATATATAAACTGTATAGACTGTTGCGTTTTGACTTCTTTGCCTTTTCTTCCTATCTGAGGCTTGAAAGATCGTGTGAGTTATAGCATCTATCAAGAAACAAGCAGAGCAGAAAGGAATGTGCCTAGTTTTGGCTGTGATTTCCACAAAGACAACTGAAAAATGATAGATGATAGAGGTTTTTATTTATTTGTTTATCTGTCTGTCTATCTTTGTTTTTTGCTTATTTTAGAAGAGTCTTCTTTTACCAACGTGTTGAGAGGAAGAGAGGGGAAGGATATGTGTTTTCTTTACTAGAGATGTAGTGAGATCCTTAAACTGCCAGCTTTACGAAGGGCTATGCTTTTCTTAATGAACCACAGGTTGACCGGAGAGCATATTCTTGTAGCAAACATTTTCTGTGTGATTCTGTGTCGTTGCTCTTCCCCTTCCCTTGTTGGTACGTGCAGAACCAGCCTTGTGTATGAATCACCCCTAAGACAGCATGTGCCCAGTTAATGTGGCAACTGGAGGGTGTGTTATAAACCTTGGCATGGGCAGCAGAGCTGCCAAGAGGTTCCCCCGGTGCTGTGGTTTCTAATATTGGCCTCCTGACTTTATCATTGTGAACCAGAGCCAGGTTATTCCTTTACAGTCTCCAGAACAGACTCCACAACTACCATCTGTATGGATATTAGCTCAGTTTTAGATGCTCACTGGTCACTTCTTGTGTTTAGAGGTGCTCATAGTACCTGCTGAAGGTTTTGCAATTCTTCCTGCATTTCATAAATCCAAGAAAATGTCGTGTTATGATATTAGAAAAGGAGAGTACACTCTGCTCAGTCTCAAACACTCAACAGGGCAAGATCAGTAGTCATGCTAAAGCACCATTTTAAAATATCATTCTGTACGCTTTCTCTCCCTGCATAACATGTGGTGCCAGTTGATCATGTTGATCAGATTACTTGCTTAATAATCTCTGTGAGCACAAGTTAGTGCTCCTCAGACACAGCCGTTCATTTTCATGGTCTTTTTCACTATGAGCTTTTGGGGTAGAGGGGGCTGAGGAGAAAATTATTTGGGCCGGTAACCAAAATCCCTCCTGAACAATTTGCCATGATGCCAAACCAGCGTTTATTGTTATCGGAGGCAGCTGCCTGCCCTCTCTCCACGCTTCTATTTGTGGATTTTCGATGGCTATAAATGGAAACACACGCTGACCAGAAATCACCAAGCACTGCCTGATACTTCTGTCTCCCGACTCCAAAAGTACAGGGGTATCTAACATGTAGTCAGGTTAAATCACTCTGCTCAGGATATTAGGGTGGCTTTTTTCCTCTGGGAAATGGAGTTAGGAAAACATGAAAGTAAAGTCTCAGGAAGAGAAGCTTTAGACGAAAAGCAAACGGTAAGATATATTGAGACATGTTGATTTTTTAATGTGTTTTTTTCAGTTTAATGATAAGAAGGAAAGGCAAATCATCTGTTGTACTTTATAGGAGTATTTCGCAGCTTCCTTAACCACTGACCTTAAAGATTAAAACTTCATTCATGTATGTTAAAGTAATTATGACGGTACATTTCTGTGGAAATTAGGGAAATCTGTGAATTTTGCATGTGAAGTGCAAAAACTGAAATCTAGTTCAATGTTGACTTGTTATCGTAACCGAGATGGATAGTTGACAGTCTGTGGTTTTCTTGAATTTTTCTTGAGGGACTATTTCATGTCTCTGCACACTGTTTTCCTTAACTTTAAATCTGTAAATGGCAGAAGAAATTGTTTGCATGTGTGTGGAGCTTACTGAAAAGAGATGTGACCAAGAGAAAGTGAAAACAGTCAAAACACAGCTTATTCCTAATTAGCGTAGGCATGAAATGCAATTTATAATTTGCTTTGCATTAACAAGGTTATTTTCTTGATATCATAAAAAGGGCAGTGTATTCTTGGCTTGGCAAAGCTGTGAAGAAAATTGGCCATCACTTTTGTTAAAAAACAAATGGGCACTGAATTTTTTGGCTCTTACCTTAAATAGCGTTGGTGGTGCATAAGTTTGGTTTTATGGTGGGCCAGTGTTTACTCTTGTTTAATTACAGCGTTTGCCTCAACTAGCCTCAGTTAAGTGAGACTTGGCAAGCTTGTGTGTTAGTTACTAGTTTTATATACAGCTTCACTGAGGCAAGGTGCATTGGGCAGGAAATACGGGAAGTGCTGAAACAAAGTAATGACCCGGCCTTAAAGTACCTTTTATTTTTTTATGAAAATATTATTTATCTAAAGAGTAATATCTGAAGAAGTGATGCTAAGGCTTGAGCATGGAGTTATAATATGAATATTATGTAATGTTTTACTTGTTCATTTTCTCATTAAAGATATAGTACTTCAGACAGTGACCTCATTTGGAATTTGTGATTGATACATAAAATATAAGGAAAACTCATCAAAATAAAAAAAAAATAATTGTAAAACCCACAAAAGCTTCAAGAAAGCTTTCAAAGGAAACCTTTGAAATTTTTTTCTAGCTCATGTGTGGAGAAAACATACAGCAATGTAATCAAACAGTATGATTATCTAATTGCAAACTGCATCCTGATTCACAAAAAATTCAGCAGGCAACATTAAGTGAGACTTTTCCAAAAGGCAGAGCACTTCATTTGGAACACTAATGATCTTCTGATGACTTTCTCTGTGTGCATCATTTGCTAATTTTAAGAATGGCAAACTGGAGCAAACAGGGACCCCACTGATGGGAGCCACGTTAACGCCCATGCCAGGCCACCCACTGTTCAATAGTTTCAAAGCTGAATTCTCCTGACACACCAAGCTGAGAGAGTCCCTGTTAGCAGCGGCAGGTCACATCCCTGTGGGTGCTCAGCAAGGGGGATGGAGGAGGCCCTGGCTCGGAGGGTTTCGCGGTGCTCTGCTGACAGCGGAGGGGTACCCTGGCCCCACGCCAGTCCTCCTGCCCCTTTCCCTGTCGCTTTCCAGCCTAGCACTAACCTCCTCTCCATCCCACCTTTCTCTCTCTCTTTGCTTGTTTAGTCTTAATGCTTTTCTTTCTGATTGCTAGATGGATTTCACTTTGCCCCCACTTTTTTCCCCTGGTTTTGTACCTCCTGGACTTTCATTGACTCTGCCCTTTTCTCTTTGCTACATGCGGGTCAGGTCAATATTCAAACACTGCATGGTAGCAGTGTCAATCTGTGCTGCAGATACTATCTGTACATATTCTCATTGTCTGTTCACATATTTAACTTCACTGAAGCAAATATATAAACTATTTCATATTATAGGCACCATGAAGTGTCCATTTTCAATATTATGTCCTGTAAACAGGATGATACTTTATTTTTTAATGTGTATTTCATAGGAGCATAAGATAACTCGGGGTGTACAAAGGGAGCTCAGGAGGTCTCTAGCCCAGCCCTCTGCTTAAAGCGACTATGGGATCAGACCAGGCTTCTCAAGGCTTTATCAAGTTTGGTCTTGAAAACTTCCAAAGATGCCTCATCCCTGGAAGCGTTCAAGGCTTTGAGCAACCTGATCTAGTGGAAGGTGTTCCTGCCCATGGCAGGGGGGTTGGAACTAAATGATCTTCAAGGTTCCTTCTAACCCAAACCATTCTATTATTCTGTGATCTTGGTGATCAGCACTGAACTTGCTTCAATCTTTTGAAGTCTTCTATTGGAGGGCCCAAAACTGGATGCCCTGTTCAAGATGTAACCTAGTGAGTGCTGAGTAGAGGAGGATAATCCCTTCCTTTGCTCTACTGGTTGTGCTCTTGTTAGCACAGCCCAGGATGCTGTTGACCATTCTGGCTGCCAGGGCCCACTGCTGGCTCAGGCTCAAGCAGATGCACACCAGGAACCCCAGGATCTCCTCAACAGAGCTGTTGCCTGGGCAGTCAGGCTCCAGCCTGGATCACTGAGAGTGGCTCTCCCTTCCCAGGTCCATAATGCTCCTCTTGGCACATTTGTTCAGCCCTGCTCTCAGGCAAGACTTTTCCCTCCAGTTTATCTGCACATCTGGTGAGAGGACAGAGCCCTGCAGCACTCCACTTGTTACTGTCCTCCAAGAAGAGTACAAAGCATTAATGGTGAACGTCTGAGCCCGATCATCCAATCAGCTGTTTAACCATTAACTTGTCCACCACTCAGGCTGTCACATCTTAGCATGGATGTGAGAATATTGTGGGAGACAGTGTTGGAGGCAAGTGAGGGCAAACGACATCCACTGCTCTCTGCTCGTTCACAAATTCAATCACTTTATCACAGAAGGCAATCAGGTAGATTGGGTGCAGTTTCCCCTTGGTAAATCCAAGGGCTGTTCCCAGCCAACTTCTTCCCACAGGCAGGTAGGAGTTGAGTTGACTCAAGCCATCCCTGCCTTGATCGTCATTCACTCTTTGTTACCCTCCTTCTCCATGACCCCTGCTGCTAAGCACAGAGGTCTGGGAGACCTTGTTGGTGTAAGCTGAGGCAAAGACATCACTGAGTCAGCCCAGCCTTACCATACCTGCTTCCACCTCCTGGGCTGCTTTTTTGCACTGCAGCTCAGTTACAAACCCCCTGTTTAGCCACTCTGGTGTCCTGATAAGTCTACTTATCCTCCTTGAATATCAGCATGGACAGTCTTGCATGTATGTGTAAGAGGTTATTTTCACAAACATCTTGGCTTTCTCAAGCTCCTTGTGCTTCCAAGCCACCTCTCCTGGGATCCCACTTACCAACTCCTGGATAGATCAAAGTGAGCTCTGCTAAAACTCGGGGTCTGTATTCTGGTCCTAGCCTTCCTCCAGTCCCCTGGAAGATCTTCAGCTTCACTATTTCACAGTCACTGCAGCCAGGCCTGCCACTGAGTATCACATACCCAGCCACTTCTTCCTCGTGTCTGAATAACAGATCCAGTTGTGCGTGACACTGGTCAGCCTGTACGGTGCCTGTATCAAGAACTTATCCTTGACACTCTCTAGAAATCCTCTGGATTGCTTGTGTCCTGCCTTTTTGTTCTCCAACAGGTGTCAGAGAAACTGAAGACTTCTGTAAAACACAGTCTACAATCCAGATACTTCCTTGAGTTGTTTAAAGAAGTTGTTGTGAGGAGCGTTGCCCACTTTCTCACCTCAGTCGTGCTGTCTGTAGCCCAGTCCCACCGTGATTTCACCCTTACTGACCTCTCCTCTGATCCTGACCTACAAGTGCTCATCTAGCCCTATTGTCCAACGTGTACAAGAGCTTCCCACGTTTAAGCTGCTGCTTCACACAGAGATCCTTTCTTTGTTTTCCCTCTGTCTTTCTGAAGATCCTGTGTCCATCTGTTGCAGCACCACAGCCGTGTGAGCTATCCCACCGCATCTCATCTCTTTCTACAATGTCATAGCTCTATGATCTATATATACTAGTGTGTGTAAGACAAATCTTGGTTTTGTATGCATTGTTACCAATATTTCCACCTACTTTCAAAAGAACAAAGTCTGCATCATCCTGAAAATACTCTGATTGCAGTGTGTCATAGAATCATGCCAGTTCATGGTCGAAGTATAACCTCCATAGAGGACAACTTCACAGACAGTTCTATTAAGTCATATTGTACCTTTACATTCACTGCTTACTGTGTATGAGATAAATAATATAAAATTCTCTACCACTTCAGACTATTTCACTTAATATTTGTGAAATTTATTGTTAAAGAATTCTTGTCCTTGCTTCCTGGAGGAAGACTCTTCGGCAGCTAGAATCCTGAATAGAGTCTTTGTATGGAGCTGTCTGTGGAAATGGAAGATAATGGAGTGCCCATTTTGTGATGGGAAAATAGAATGACTCACTATAAAATAGATTGGACTAAACAGATGGACTCAATTTTCCTTTTCATAGTTCTGATTTCAGCATAGCTCAGAAGGACAGAGTAATTCTAGAGTTTCCCTATCAAAATGACAGCTCAGCTCAAAATAGTCTGTTTACATTCTGAAATCCCCCTCCGTTAACGCATATTGCCTCTGTTATTTAAAATTATTTTAATTATATTTCACACTTGTCTGTTTCCTATTTTATCTCTTCTCCCTCCATGAAAATACAACACATGAAGTATTGCATTTAAAGTAATGTTTACATTGGTATGTTTAACAGGGAACATTCCATCTTCATACTTTAGTTTGCATGATAAGAGTTTTTTTTACTTGCTTGTTGCATTAAGTAACGATGAAGAAAAGAACAGTCATCTAGAGAAAAGAAATTTAACCATTGGAATATATGGATCAAAAGGAATGTCACGCACTGCTTGAAATGGCTTTAAGGTTAGTTTTTGGAAGAGAGGATGGACTCTATAAAAAAGGGCGGCAGGACTTATTCAGAGAATTAGCATTTGCTTTTCACAAACAATATATGGATACAGTTCATACAGAGAGAGGCACTTTGGATCAACTCCGCCAAAGTGAAACAACAGTTAATCTTTGTACAGTGGTACCAACAGAAAGAGCCCTGTTCAAGATCAGGTCCTCTCTGTGGGATGTAAATGCTCCTTGAAGAAGACAGCCCCTTTCCTGAAGTTTGCAGCCTAAGGGAGCCTGAACAGAATGGAGGATGGTGACTAATATGGTGATGGCTGGCCCTGCTTGCAGGTTTAGTTGTTGATTTAGCTACGTGTAAACCAGGTGAGAAGTGAGTACGAGAGAGGAAGCATTGCTTGTAGAGTAGAAGGAAAGAGGAGGAGAGCTGGGTGGAGGCTGGTGGGAGTGGGCATGACGGGAGGTGCAATCACCCCACCATGGGGACCTCTTCTACCAGGTCACCATTGCTTTTGTGCTGGTGAGGGTTGGCATCAGAGAGGCAGAGACGGCAGCACAGCCTCTGGGCTCAGGCTGTCCCTTCTTTTCCAGGAGCAGGACCTCACGACCAGTGCTCTACTGCGCTACCTGCGGCTATGCAGCAGGCTCTCAGAGCAGGTACTGCTGGCTACCCAGCTACGGCACTCAAAGCGGGCAGCTGAGTGAGCAGGGATGCTGCACCACTGCTCGAAGAGGAGCCGTAAAAGTTCTTAGTTCTTGCTGAGGGAAGAGCAAATGTTTCTTTGTGCAGATACAGGGAGTCAAACGCCTGGACAACAGGATCACCTTTGGTAATAGCTGAAATCTCTGTGGTCGAGTTACAACAGAATAGCCACTGCTGCCCACAGTGTTGGAGAGGAACCGTGCTGGTGTGACACACCAGCCCATGAGCCTCTCCTCCTGGTGTCCACAAGCAAGTGCCCTTCCAGATTCACTGCAGCGGGTGGGAGAAGAGAGCCTGGAAAGGTCAAAATGGGAGGGACATGTTTGCTGCTCAAGGGAAGCAACTTGCATTGGAGGCTGTGAGAGGGGCAGGTCCGTAAGTTCCTTGTGCATCAGGTATCTCGCGTCTGTGCATGGCTCAGGATCTGCAGCCTTGTACATCTGCACAGTGTAGGATCACAGAACAGGACTGCTGAGGTCAGCTGGGCATCTTCTCTTTCTTTGGAGAGAGGAGGTGATAATCGTTGCGGGTGAGGGTGGCAGAGATTCAGAGGAGGTGAAAAACAGAGGTACAGCCTGGAGTGCAGAACGTATAGGTGCTTCAGCACGTTGCACTCTGTGAGAAAGCCAGTGGCATGTATGTGGAGGACTGCTAGATACAAACCCCTTGTCCCCTTTGCCTGCTCTCTCCCCTAGCAGAGGACAGGCTGGTGACTGCTAGGCTGCTGATTTACGTGGTTCAGATGACAGGGTAATGGTGAGAGGTAAAATGAGATATTATATTTTTGTTTAAATCCTCTTTCTTAACTGGTTTACTTTACACCTTGACTTTTCTTCTTCTGTCTCCTGTGAGAACACACCTACCCAAAAAATAAACTCTTAAAAATACATTGCCTGCCTGAATCCATTCCTCAGTTTGATAATTAAGTGCTGAAGCATGAGCAGCATGCTCATCTCCAGCAGAGCATATGAAACTAAATAAGTTCACAGACTTACTATAGAGTCAGAGAAGGTTTTATGTGTGGACACATTTAAAAGATTCTTGTTTATCTAAGAGGAAAGCTTTATTTCTTGCTCTGGAGATTTTGTTACCTTCTCTGGGAGCTTCTGTCATGCAGCCGAGTTCATCTGGGTGAGTTGTCACGCTTACGGCTACCTTGTCCCAAATTACAGCAGCCTCAGCTAAAAAACTTGGTCACAGGAGACACTTTCAAATATCCCTGATCTTTGAAGATCAGGACTGAGGCTTTGCAGTGGCTACAGCCAGAAACTGATAAGATCCTAGCACAGAGGCAATGACGTCTTGCTGTGCAGGTAGAAGAAGACGGCCAAGACAGCACCCCAGCCAGAGGACTGGTATTTCCTCTTGCATACCTAGAGCTGAGGCATTCCTGCCTAGCTGTGTGGAGGCATGGATTACTCCAGCAAGCCATCACTGAGGAGGAAGGAATAAACTTGGAGGCTGCAAATAGCAGCATATTTTTAGCACTGTTGATGTCACACAAACAGGCCTGATGCAAGTGGGAAGCACTAAATCCTGGTCTGCTCTCCTTTCGAAACATGTCACTTAGCTGTCCTCTTACTTGAGTTTATGCTAACTTTTCTCTAACCTAACACCAGTCATACAGAAGTGCTGCTGGAACGCTTGAGGTGGGTAGGCTTTGGTTGTTTCAGTAGGAAAAGAGCTATCTTGGAGAGGTGTCATCAACACTTTTTTGGCACATTTGGAGGTTGTGTGAAACGTTACCATGCAATCTCACGCAGTAATTCAGAACAGGAGGGCAGCAGATTCCTGCAAGGACTTGAATATGATGATAAAAGAGGCTTTTTAGGAGCAAGTAGCAATTATATATTTTAACTTCTGGAGATGAGAAAAGATAAGAGCCCCTGAAACAGCTGGATCAACTGCTGCAACGGTATCATGCAGGGCAATTCAAATGATTGCACTTTGGAGGAGACAACAAAGAAAGGACTATTAGCATGGAAAGACAGCCCCTGCTGATGAATTAAAACAGTTCTGGGAAACGTTTATAGGCATTGGAACTCTCTTGAATCCAGTTAAATTGAAAGATTCGTCTGTGGTGTGGTATTGGTTTGGTACTTGCCTGAATGATACCTACATGTAGCATGAGAGTTAGAATGGGAAAGAGACCATTTCCAGAAATAAGTTTAGATATAGAGACCATTATTAAGAAAAATCATGTGTTTTTAAAATATATTCTTCAGGAATGTGGGAGTGAGTTACAGGTGATACTTGGGAAGATGTTCACTGTTTGTTGCTGTTGCTAACACTGAAATTTGGGACAGATACTAGGAAAGCTCCTTCATTAGAAGTGCAGGGGAGCACTGGAACAACCAAGGAATTTGTGGACTATCCACCCTGGGAAATTGTCAGGACTCAACTATATGAAGCCATAGCTGACTTGAACTTGCTTTGACAGTAGTCTTCCTTTAAGCTGGATGCCAGAGTGGATGACCTCTGGAGATCCCTTCCAAACAACACTTCCTTAGATTTTGAAGCTGCACTGCTGTATTTGTCATGAAACATGCCGACAGCTTTTTCCATCTGCAAGACACCTTTAACACATTTAACGTGGATACACAATGAGACTGTGCTTATCATTAAGACCTCTTCATTCTTCCATTATAAACCTACTGCTTTCAATTCACTGTCCTTTGAATTCTGAAAGCACTCAATAATATAGAAGTGGCATTAAATCTGTTACTTTGAGATGAATTCTTGGAAACAGAGCTACTTGACAATGAACAAAATAAAAGGAAAGAAGTGGTTAATAAAAGGAGAAAGAAGGTGGACGTTGACTGAGCTAGACTTTGAGGGCAACAGGCAGACAAAAAATAGCATGCTTCCATATTTGCTTTGTATCAGCTATGGAAGACCTAACATTTCAATATGTTTTGTCTATATTGCCCTCCCTGCGTACACCATTAGATTAAATTTAAAGGTTGGTAATTAATGATTGCTTCTCAAAATAAGTTTCCTAAATGCATTTTAGACATTGAGTCTAAACACCTTAAGCACTAAGTTATCCAGAAAAAAACAAAGTATTTCAAAGGAAAATGATTGAAATATTGGGGGCATCTGTTTCTCTGCTTGTCTTTGAAAGAAGGCTGGTGTTGTGGCAGCAATGATGCAATAACTTCATTGCTATTTCTCCAAAAAGTGAATGTATTAACTTTATCAGGGCCTTTTATCAAAAAATCTCTCCTGAGGAAAGCAATGGTTACTTTTCCTCTCTCTTTTTATAAAAAATATGGTCATATAATATACTGTTGACTATTAAAGGAACTCTAAATAATGCATCAAGTCTCTGTCAAATGATGTTTTTTTTTTTTTTAATCTCTCCTTGAGGAAAAGATTCCATTGGATGAGGAAAAGTAGGAGTAAGGTGGCTTATTTTTCACTTTTTAAATGTATAGTTTGTTGCACTGATGTTAGCAAAGGCAGGTTGAAGAAATGCAACCTGGGTGTGGAATGAGTTTGTGCTGCAGACAAATGATGAGGCACTGGTGAGTACCTACTGCTTCCTAACAAGATGGAAGATGGAGCAATGCCTGATGGTCCTTAGTTTCTAGGACTTCCACCTGGTTTCCCACCTGGAATACTGCATTCAGCTCTGGAGTGCCCAACACAAGAAGGACATGGAGCTGCTGGAGCGAGTCCAGAGGAGGGCCGTGAAGATGATCTGAGGGCTGAAGCACCTCTCCCATGAAGACAGGCTGAGAGAGTTGGGGCGGTTCAGCCTGGAGAAGAGAAGGCTCCAGGGTGATCTTATCGCAGCCTTTCAGTACTTAAAGGGGGCCTACAGGAAGCTGGAGAGGGACTTTTTACGAGGGTATGTAGTGATAGGACAAGGGGCAATGGATTTAAACTGAAAGAGGGTAGATTTAGATTGGATATAAGAAAGAAATTTTTCACTCAGAGGATGGTGAGGCAGTGGAACAGGTTGCCCAGAGAAGTTGTAAATGCCCTGTCCCTGGAAGTGTTCAAGGCCAGGTTGGATGAGGCTTTGGGCAACCTGGTGTAGTGGATGGAGGGTGTCATGCCCATGGCAGGGAGTTGGAACTAGATGATCTTTGAGGTCCCTTCCAACTCTAACCATTCTATGATTCTATGATTCCATGTCTTGTCCAGTAGCAAAAACTGTCTTATGTTTTGGTCGTGGTCATTCTGTCATTAGATCTCTTTGATGATGTTGTTTTAAGACTAGATTGATCTTGACTGAATGTGATGGTCATACAGGAAAGCTTTCTACATTAAACACTTCATTGTTGAGAGTTAGCTGGTAGTTTTTTTCCAAAGAACTGGTGGTGACGTGTAGTATATACTGCAAAATACTTTCTAATGGTATTTATACTATATTCATCCCTACCAGGTAAGCTTAAAAGGATTAATTAAATATAGATTGAAATAATGAAGATCAATTCTTGAAGAAAAGGGACAAAAGTAGATTTTCTGAATTTAGGTGAAAAATTAATTTTGCTCAACAGCTTTTGGTTCATTCAGGATTCTTAAAAGTGGAAAGCAGCAGGCCAAAGCTTTTCATATCTTGAATTGTAAACGAATGAATGTATTCATACTTCAGAACTGACATATTTACAGAAATAAAAAAAAACCAATTTCACCTTTGTCTCTGTGAGACAGAAATTGAATTATTACCACTCGCTCTTTGCTGTTTCATGTTTCTTATCTTGATCATGATGAAAATTTGGAAATCAAACATGGGAAAATTATAGGGATTTTTAAATGCTATTTTTTAAAATGGTGTGAAATAAATCAATTGGATTCACTTGAACCACTTAAAATTGAAGATTCTGAAAAGACCCATCAAATTTTTTTTCCCTGTGGAATAGATTTAAAATTGCTTTCATAGTGGTCCCTATATCTCATAAAAAGTTACTGACAGCACGTTTATCACCATTTTACTGCTTCTTACAAATATAGCTGTTGGTGATGATTTTATATAACAAACATGCTGGAAAAAAATCATTGGATTTTTCAGCCTCAAGCAAGAACAAAGTCATTTAATATCCTTCTGTAGTAAAGGCACCTTGAAATACATCCAGATCAAAAGCCAGACATCAGCTGAACAAGTGGTAATCAAACAAAGAGATGGTAATTCTTAGTGAAGCTCCTGAGCTAAAACTGTGCTCTCTGAGACAAGCAGCAGCAAAATGCAAAGTATTTATATTTGAAAACCTAGTATAGAAAAGGACATGATTTGTCCCTCTCTGTTTTCCTTTAGTGGATAATGTTTTCACTAATGTAATGAAACTGATCTCAGTTGAAAATACAGCAGCTTTTATTATGGTTTTGTTATTTACCATCTATTAGGTGAACGGACACTGATATTTGAATATAAAAAAAATCACAAGAAACTGTCAGTGGTTTAGTTGTCAGGAGAGGAGTAGTTAAAACTATCAAGAAAGATTTTTTTTTTTAATAGCAAGGTATCCTAAGTTACAACGTCTTTTTCTGTGAAAGAAAGTGTATGTGCTGAAGGATTACAATGATAAATCATTCCTGTAATGAAGTTGACCTTCAGTTCCTCCCCAGTTTCTAAGGAGCAGAAGTCAGGGCTGAGGGGCTCTGAGGTTGCCAACCTTGCCAATGACTTGTGGTGATGCAGTACTGCATTATGTGATGGATTGCCTGGGGTTTTCAGGGGCTCCTAAGAATCTACATCTGAAAAAATGCACTTTAAAGTTTTAGAAATTAGGATTATCTGAGCAAATTTAATCTTCCTTTTGTTTTATTTGTAAGTGTTGTGACGTAAATGTCAATAATACGATTATGGGCTATTTCTTTCTTCTCAAATGGTGATTGTGCTTAGGAGTCACCACCAGCTACATCAGGACATGTTGTGGTCAGAACAAAAGAGCAGTTGCTCTTAATGATCTTATAAGTAAAATATGGTAAAATAAACCCTAGTATATCATCCTTCTGTTTCCAATTGAATATTTTTCCATTTTTCAGAACATGTACTTCCTGACATAGGCAAAAAATGTAAGTCAAATGGTTGAGATGTCAAAGAAGAGGAAACTTGGCATTTTCACTCTCCCACACAATGGCAGTCAGAGGGATGCATTCAGAAAACAGTTCTGCACACTGCAAAGTGCTCTCAGAAATTACCCACTGGCAGGAAGGGGCGTGGGTGGCACTTTCAAAATTACTAGGGACAAGTTAAAGCTGTTTCTTAAAAACACTAAAATTTGTGGATCTCAGTCGTTTTTTAGAAGTAGAAATGATCAGACCACTTGGCTTCCTAGTAGCACTGTATCACTGTCTCTGTGAAGTGCTCGAGTACTGCAGATGTGAGCGTCATGAAAAAATCTGGGAATAAATTTCATGATGATCTCTGCAGCGCAAGGTTTAGGAGGGATGTGAGACCAGACATTGCAGTACACATGCTGATGTTGATTTTCAGAATACACTATGGCGTAACAATCAATATTACATACTCCTTAAAATTTAGAACTTAATCTCGTTTGAAATGTTGACCCTAGTATTCTGAAAGCATCTCTTCTCTGTTTTTATACATGACTTTCTCGATAGGAAATGCTCGATAGGAAATTTTTGTTGTGTATTGCGGATATCTTGTAAAACACTTTGTCTATGAAATTGTATATTATAATGTTGCAATTAATGTTCCTGAGTTCTATTCTCATACAATATGTTACAGATTTAGATGTTCCTTCATTAATGACGCAAGAGAGGGTTTAAATATTTCAGTTGTCTTCTTTCAGACTTCTTAAACAAGAACAATTTGTTCCAATAGGGGAATTATCTTTGAAATAATGGCTTTTGCAGAAAATGTAAATAGTTACCAATAGTTGTCTCACTGAACTATCTCAGGGTAGCGGTAATTCAGTTCAATAGTTGTTTGTCTTCCTTTGTAAGTGCAGAGATATAATCTTATATTGTAGCTACCTTCTTTTTAATGTCTGTGAGAAGGTACAATTTCTAAACAGATATCCAGCAGCTTCCAAGAATTTATCAAGTATTCATTACAAATAAATGATTTAGAGGGTTAGTCAATGACCCCCAAAATATTTAAGTTCCTTCAAAAGCAGATAACTCATTTCAATCAATGTCTGTGTAAGCAACAGTAACAAATCTGTTGTTACTTAGATGTGGATGTGTTCTCTTATATAGACTATATTAGGTAAAGTGATGATCTCTGTGGCATGTCTGAAATACTGCTCTACAGCAGAACCGATGCCAAACCATGAAGAATAGTATTTTTGTCTTTGGCTATGCAGGTATTGGACAGCATTTATGGCAGAAAGCGTGAAGGGAGCTGATAAGCTGTTTTGTAAACCAGCTTTCACTTTTGAAGCAGAACCCAAAGGTATTTTGAAACATTATTAGGGGTTCCTGAGTTCAGTGCAGCAGCTTTTGCTCTCAAAAGAAGAGACCAAGACTTTTTTGGATTGTTGATTCGGCTTCTTCTGAAACAATCTGGCCATTGTGGGATGTGTCCTAGCCACATTTTCTTTTTTTATCTGGGAGGTGGTAGAAACTGAGGGAGAGATTTTAGTGCTTCAGTTTATTGAACACAGAATAAAATGAGTCAGATAATATTCAGGACTCAAGATAGTTATTTTGGAAACACATTACATAAGTATTAATAATCTTTGCATCATCATTAGCATTACTAATATTGCAATTTTATAGGATTTGCAGTTGTTTGACGTTTCAGTTTCACCCATAAATCAGGGTCTCTTAGCTCAAGGTTAGGAGCAAATACGTAACCAATGACTACTCTTGTGTCCAGAACACACTGCACATGCTATTGTACACTGAATTATACATATGAATCCTTTGTAAATATCTTTCAAGTCAAGTTTAGATGTCTATTTTAAGTTGCTATTGAATATATGGGAAAAGCACTATTTTATGTGATCTTGAAACAATCTTCAGAAGACTGTAAACAGCTCATTTTTTTTCCCTCTAATTCATGACTAAAAATCCCAACATTTGTTATATTCTGGAATTCAAGAAATATTTCTCTAATTAAATGTGTATAATTTTAAATATGTCTTTTTCATAAACAGTCAGTTATTGCCATAAATTGCAATTTCTGTGTGTTTTTGTGCTGGAAAAGGAGGTACATTTTAAAACAGTTTTAATGACATTTAAAAACTGTAACTATATCGTAAGTTTAAAATGTTTTCTTTGCTGTTGCTTTCATTTCAAAGGAATGAACATACCTGACTTAGAGAAAAATCATCAGAAAGTACGTTTATGTCTGTTAGCTGTGTGTTGAAGTCAGTTATTTAGAAAATGGCTGAAACGACTAGCCAGGTGTTAAGTGGCATGGCGAGAGTACTTAGGGTATTTGGAACTATCAACCCACAAAGAAATTGAAAACTACTTTTTAACATTTAAAAATAGACATGAACAACCATTTATTTCTCAGTGAAAGTTATTTGCAACAGCCTGTCACTTTTCAAATTTGTTTCATTACATTCTCACCCATTAAGTTTATATCTTTGGTCCGTTAGTGTGATTTTTTGTCCTGCTCTGCCCTCCTTCAGCTGGGCAGCAATGCTGCACCATTGGAAATGCCTCCGGCGCCTGGCTGTGCCCCGCAGTGCCTGGCTTCGTCACATGGCATCTCTACTTCTCCTGAGTGTTCCATGTTGCCTACTTGGAGTTGTGGCTCTGTGGTACCTGATTAATAAATCACAGGCTGGCTTTGGCCATGAGATGAGTACCTCAATGTTGAGCTGAGCCAAGGCAGTAGCACCTTTGGACAAACAGTAGTGGTTGCCTAGGTACCTAAAGAGGTTTTAGTCCTCAAATTTAGGCACACATGGGTTGCAGATGCTGAAAAGAGCCAGACAATGAAAGGAGTAGGAGTTGAAAAGTTGAACCTAGGAGCACTTTTGAGGCATAAGTGCTGTTTTGCATTGCTAAATTTGTTTTGGTGGGAGCTTCCGCACTTAGTTGTTTCCTGAAGCAACAGGTCTTGGCTAAATTGTTTTACTCCTTCCTTGCGTAGGTGTCCTGGTTTTGACTGGGACAGAGTTTTTCTATTTAGCAGCTAGAAAAGCCCTGTGTTTTGGATTTAGTTTGGAATTTGTTATGAGAAGAATGTTGATAGCGCACTGATGTTTATAGTTGGTACTGAGACAGCAAGGACCTCTCAGCTTGCTGTGTTTTTGCCCGTGTGCAGGAGCACAACAGGCTGAGGAGGAGCAAGGCCAGGACAAAGGGTCCACAACTCCTCTTATGATTTGAATTTAAACTTAGGATTGAGGGCTGAATAGGCCAATGGAATATTCCATATCATGCAATGTCATGCCAAGTATATAGATGAAGGTTGACTGGGAAGAAGCTTTTTCTCTTCCGGGGGCTCTCTCTCTCTCAGACTCTTGTACTCTCTGAGTCCTCCCTTCCTCCCTCCCTCTCTCTCTCATTCTCTTTTCGGGCCTCTCACTCATCCGGGACTGTGGTGTTGGGACTTACCTGTTTTGGGATCGCTTGCTGGGACGAGACAGGTGTTGATCACCAGATGGCGAGCAATTACATTGTGCATCCGTTGTTTGTATATATTAGTATCTACATATATATATATTCATATGTTATCAGTAGTATTTTATCACTATAAATTTTTTAGTGTTATTATTACTAAATTGTTCTTATCTCAACTCACAAGTCTTCTTCCCTTTTACCTTTTAATTCTCTTCCCCATCCTCAGGGGTAGGGGAGAGTGAGCTAGCAGCTATGTGGCATTTAGTTGCCATCTGGGTTAAACCACAACAGTAGACTAGTGAAATCAGTGTTGTACGGAAAGGTACTGGTGAAGTAAAAAGTGCAGTGAGTCTGAGGGGGGTCTTTGCACTCAGCAGTGCTGCACAAAATGTGAAAATTACAGTGTTAGTGGCTGAATTATTCTGGTTGAAGTCCTGCGCTGTGTGGTGTATACACCACAGACTTTTTAGAACTGCACTGCAGGTTACAGACATAGCTGTAATGCACACATTAGACAAGGCTTGGGAAGAAAGCCAATAGTAAGAAAGGAGAGGTAGGGAGTCCTAAAAATCATTGCGAGAAGGTGGAGAAAAAGGTT
The DNA here is from genome assembly GCF_009769465.1 of Tauraco erythrolophus. Classification (NCBI taxonomy): domain Eukaryota; kingdom Metazoa; phylum Chordata; class Aves; order Musophagiformes; family Musophagidae; genus Tauraco; species Tauraco erythrolophus. The sequence goes on along the minus strand of NC_141466.1, from coordinate 45,600,749 downwards.
CTAGGAGACAGAAATGAAAAAAAAAAGAAAAAAAAATTAGTACTGAAAAAAGAAGTAAAAACACTAAAAGAGAAAACAGATGGTAGGAGTGAGAATAAATAGGTAACTGTGAAGAAAAAGAAGTTGGAGAAACATGGGAATAGAGAAAGAGAACAAAAAATAGGGGATGTGATGGCCTGAATATTCTGCAGGCTTATTCTTTGTAATAATTGGCATGTGTGAAGTGAATAGCTGCATTTTATTGATAGATCTAATACTTCATCATTTGCACCTAATGCTATGTTTCCTCACACTTTTGGTAAACAATTTTGTAGAATTCACAGATTACTTGCCAGAACACCTGTAAGCAGCTTGTAAGTATTGCTTAACAGGAGAAACTCCTTCTGCTAATGTGTTTATAATAACCTTTCACATTGACAAAGTGGTTCTGCCAACATCTTTTAATTCCTTCTTAGACACTTAGAAGATTCTTCCAAGAAAAGTTTAGTTGTGCTTTTTCACATGTTGCAGTATAAGAAATTTCAATAAGGAGTCCAAACCTTCCTGCTGTTGTATTTGTTTACTAGCTTCATTAGCACATCTTTCCATGTGGGTTGATAGTGATACTAGGGACAACTTTTTTCTTTCTGTACAAACAAGTTTTGCCACTGACTCCCATACCTGAGCCTAGCTGAACTGTAAACAAGATTTCCCTCCTTTCCCTCCAGCATTTTTATATAAAGCGCTCGGCTGCACTTGTTACTCAGTCTTGCCCAAGTAATTTTATGTTGACCTATGTAAATAGGTATAGATAGATATAAAGAAGACTTTTATATCCCAGGATGGCCCTATAACTAGAAGATATGTTTCTACTAAGGAAGCTGGGAACAATACTTTCCGTCATATGTTCAAGTGAGAACTCTTTAGCACTTTGATTTATTTTGCTATTATTATTTCCATGGTTAATATCTTTTCAGCATCTGCAGACAATCCTCCTTTGCTGCTGTTCTTTCAGTGCCGAGGTTGGCTTCTCACTCGTCAGCACTAGGGAGTATGTCACATTTTTCTTTGACCTCTTGCTCTCCCGTGTCTTCTGAAGTGTTTACAGGATTTGTGTCACTCCAGCTCTCTGCACACCAGGCATGTGAGGCAGGCGCCACGCTCCAGCCTGACAGGAGCTTTGGGCATAATAACAAGAATTGTCCTTTCACAGCTCTGCAGCGCTCTTCAGTCCCGTGGCTGGTTCTTTATTTGAGTCTAGAGATAACTGTGCTTTTTTTTCAGCTTTAAGAAGCCTGGAGTAATATCAGATAACATAAATTAGGTTGTGTGGTTGCCCTGGTTGTTTGTAGAATCTCACAAGGTCATGTTTTGGTTCTTTTATTTTCCTTTCAGTTGTCTTCTGTCACTTACAGCAACAATAGACTGACTGATATTAGTCTTTAATTTCTGACATGTTATTTATTTTTTCAGCATCTGGTTACAAGCCTGATTCCTGTCTGATAAATACTTGGGGCTATGACTTTTTGCGAATCTATGCACACACTTCATTAGAAGCACTCCACTGATTTTGTTTGGATCACTTCTGTGATTTAATCTCCGTAGGGATCAGAGTTTGCAGTTGAAAAATTTGATAACTCCATGGCAATGATTGTTGTAAGCACTGTGTGACTGGCTGCTAATACAGAGATGAATGTAAGCACTGACTGTATTTGCCATTAGAAAAAGCATTCACACTGTTATTTGCTAGTGCTCAGCTTCACATGGCTCCCTTTCTACAAATGAAGCCAGTTTTGATGATATATTGTCCTGTTTTCATTAAAAAAACCCAACAAACCCAAAACACTGAAAACTTCAAATATTTTTCTAAAGCTTACCATACTGAACACAGGTTTACCCTAGCCAGCCAGCTTGCATATTGAAATAGTCCCTGCTCCTGGTGCTCTCTGTTCTTACGGGCTCTCTGTAGAGGCTTGGCTGCAGTAAACACAGGCAAAATTTAGGAAAAAATTTAACATCCCAGAAAACAAACAGGAAACTTCAGTGGTTTTTTGAATGATTTTCTTGTAAACTGCTGTAATAATTTCCTGGGTTTAGCAGCATTTGAACATTCCTGTTTGGGGGTTGTGTGTGTCTATTTCTACTCAATTTAAGAGATAACAGTACTGGAAGATAACAGTAATTCATTGCTCTCTGGATTAGTATGGGATGAATGAAATGGTAGTTACTTAGTGCAAAAAATTTGTAAGATTCTTGTGCTTATTTGGATTTTTTTTTTTTTTTTCTTGTAGTGTTGATTTAAAAGGGCTCAAAAGAGATTGTCTCAGCTTAAGATGTCAAATTTTCTTCCCTAACATACTTCTCTCAGACATCTAGGAGAAGTATTTAATGTGAACAATATCTGTCCGTTTTGGTTTGTCATGAGTTCAGATTTGGTTATGCGTAGCAACAGTCACTGCTGAAATACAGTAACCTGATGGCTAACTTAAAAGAAAAAGGGGTGGGGGGAGCAGTTAGGAGGGGGAAGAAAAAAAAAGAATATGCCATATATTAAATACTTTTTATCACAAACAGGTCAGAGCTTATGTGCTATTTTGTGTTGCAATGATAGAACACCACTGAGCTCCAGATTATCATTGGGTAATCCCCATGCGTCTGATTCTTTGGAAAAATACTAGCAGGGGTTTTAGGAGAGGGTTTTGTGTAGTAATTTGGTATTTCAGTGCCTTGAAATGAAGAGACAGGGACAATGCAGTGGAAAGAAACATTATAAAAAGCAACCTTATCTCTTACTATTTGTGTTCTCCCATAACAAGATGGAGGTAAAAATTCAATTAAGAGCATTAGTCATAGGCTAAGATTTGAGATCCCCAGAAAACACTCTGCAGTCAAGTTCTGCTACTATTCTTAGCAAGTTTTCAACCCTGTCCAAAAGGATGGAAGATGAGACTACTGCTGATGAGTCATATTGATGACAAACAGAACGGATAATGTCAAGTAGGTGTTTGGCCTCTACCCTAACTGTCCTTACCAGTAAATATCTGCGCTGAAATAATGTATCAGGAATAGAGAACTGGACCAAGCACAAATATTTTGAAGTAGGATTGTAAAAGCAGGTGGGGTGATGGCTTGCATTTTGTCTTTGTGTTTTGGATGTGTTTCCTGGTGAAAAACTGAGGCTTAACCTGTAATAGGTAATGCTAGGAAAATGGTTTGTGTGAGGCAAGGTTATAATATTCCTTGCTTGGCTCACTGCCATAAAAAAGTCTTGGCAATATTAGGTCAGAAAATAAGAATGGACATACTGACTTTGTTGGAGGTCCATCTAGCCCAGTGTCCTTGTCCTTGGCTATTGCCTGCCATTCATGCTTAAGGGAAAAAGACATGGGGAAAAGGCTAGATATTCCTGCACCTTCCTATTCCTCCTGGCCTTAGTGTAAATGAGTGCAATGGTGTAAACCACGGATGTATTTTCATCGTTTTTGAACTGTTTTTCTTTTTGGCATCTGGAACTTCCTGAGGCAGTGAGTTTCGTAATGTAATTATGTGTTATGTGAAACCCTACCGTTTTGATTGTATGATAAATTCATGTGGTGCCTCTTGGCATTATTCTCTTATACCAAGAACCCATGACATTGCAGTGAAAACACACCTTTGTAGTATCTGTTCTTCTACACAATATTGCAGTAGGCATAGTCTTGCCCTAGGTACCACTGGCTTGTGTTTACAGGGAATCTTGTGCATGAATGGTTCAATAAATGTTGGTTAGATAGAACTCATGTCCCTTTTTTTAGATGTCTGTAACATAAATCTGAGTGAGAAACTCATCTGAGTTTCTTTCACAGTCAATTAAAAAAACAAGCACAGGAGCTGTAGAGCATGATTAATCTGATCCATATTAGACATTTACCTTTGAGCAGGATGATCTGAATCTCAGAAGCACTGATTTCTCTCTATTGCATATAAAACCAGCACGACTCAGATGTAGATTTCTATTTAGACACTTTTGCATTTGATCAAATGAATATCATTCTTAGTGAGGTCATTCACTAGGGAAGAAGGAATATACATAATCCTGGGAAACAACTGTGCTTTAGGTAATAGTTCACCAAGTAATAGGCTGGTAAAGTGTATTTAACATGCTGTTCTTCTTTGGAAACCCTTTGGGCACTAGCTAAGGTGCTTCTGCAGTATAGAAAGAAATGGCAAAGACATTTCACCTGCTTAAATTCTCTTAGAACTTTTCTTTTTTTTCTTAATGCCTGACATCATGGTGTGCCCACAGGTGTGTTTGTGAAATTGTCTATAATCTCAAGAGAGCCCATTCCTGAGATGATGTGTTCATTTGGACTGTAAAGAGAATTACCAGCACAGTGTCTCTTAAAAGGTGGCCCAGAACATTTTATGAAAGCTATCTTGTTTATGTTTGATAGCCAGCAAAAGTGAGGACAAGAGAACACAAAAAAAAACCCCAAGGCAAGGTGAAAAACCACTTTGCTCTTTTAACAAAAGCAAGGTGGCAGGTAAATGTTATCCTCACAAGCATATGGTGCACAGTGGGTTGGAGAATAAGAGATCATCCCAGGGTTGGGGGAAGAGGAGAGCTGGTCCTTGCACCTGTGAGGTAGTGAGCCTCGGCTTACAAATGCCTAATGTGCCTTTAGCTGAGAGTTTGCCATCTCAAATCCATTCCAAAAATTTGATCTCCCTGACGGCTGAGGAATCTGTTGCTGCCATACCACATGCTGGCACAAACATACTGCCTTGTGATTGATGTTGCCCTTTTGATTTCAAGTCTTTCCTTATCCTGATGCCAAATCCATAGTGTTGATTCCACTAGGTAGTTGGAAATGATATTTTGATTTTAACTATTTTCCAGTGAAAAGACAGGAGAGAAAAATTGATCCAAGGACATAAACCATCCTAGACGGAGCCAACACGTAAGGATTCAAGAACCTCTATCATTTGACTTACCCTGGTTTTGCTGTTTCTGTAACTAACAGCAAATGACATTTAGTTTCTAGTAATGTTTTCTGGCATTCTTGTGCTATGCCTTCTTCAAAACAAACAAAAAAGACATTCATGCCCATTTCTTAGTTGTCCTGGCATTTCAGCATTCCTTCCCACAGAAATTTCAGGTGCTAGCATGAGATTTCAATACAGACATTGTGAAGAAACTATCAGATTACCATTTTAAGTTTATTTAAGACCTATGCTGTGAACTTTGGATGTGGAAGTTAAGCTCTAGGTGTTTGAGACCTACAAGACATTTCAATTTTCTACTTGCTACTCTTCAGGAATAATCAAAGAGATGAGAGTGGGCAGGTCCCAATTTACAATCCTTTTTCTTCTACTACTTTAGAGTCTGATCTTGCTTTAATTACCCTATCTTCATTCTCTAAAATCAGAAATTCATAAATTCTTTTTTCAGTGAACACAGCTAGTCAATAGGTCGATTCATCACTCAAGTTTAGACAGCTGCATTTACATCTGAACAGGTTGTCTAGACTCCTGTTGTAGTTGGAGGATGGAAACAGGGTCTTCTCAGGCATTATTCTCTGATGTAGTTTAGATGCCTATCTTATGGTGAAACTAATTTACTTAGAAGTGCCTATTCTCTTTTCTTTGACCGTAATGGAGTCTTGAACAAGCTCAAACGTAGATGTGGTAAGTGCTTACATTTCCTTAACTATCTGTGATGGAAACTGCAATTTAAGTCTGTTGAAACTTTGGTTTTTCAGATTACTGCAAAGCTATTTTATTGCCTTTCAAATTATTCCATTCATAATTCAGAGTTATCTTTGGTGTGGAACAGAGGTATCAGCTGACACACCAAATTTTAGATGGGAAGTTCAAGATATACACAAGTGAAAATGCAGAGAAAATGTAGATTGAAATATGGGTAAAGTCCCAAGAAACAGCCAGTGAAGTTCTTACTCCTGTGAAAAGTGTTAATACTATTTTAAGAACCACTCTTTTTGATTGGTAGCACAGAGGGTTTCAGTCTGAAAGTGGACTTTCAGCATGTTACCGTGTCAGTGGCATTTATTATCTGATACACTTTTGTCTGTCTTTTGTGTTTTCTGAAGTTGTTCTTTCACACAACCTGATTAAATGTTCTACCATGTCATAAACAGTATTTCTGGTATGTTTGGCAAGCTAACATGTTTCTCATTTGAACAATAAAGCATAAAATGATTAGGAAAGCATTTAATTTGAACTGTTAATTATATGAATTGAAGTACTACAGGTTACAAGTTGTAATAACATCTGGTTTCTCCTTGGAAACTCTATTCTGTTTTGGGAAAACAAAATTAAGAAATATGGAGAAGATGTCTTTATACTAATGGGATGAATTACAGCTACTTAATATATACTTTTCTATCGGTCGTAATTTGTCAGAAGGAGAGTCAAAGTACTTAACTAGTATGTATTCGCAGATCAGACCAGTTAGTCCATCTTTCTTCAAAGAATCAATGCAAGTTTCACTTGGGCCGCAGAGAACTTTTCTACTCTTTTTTCATGAAAGTGAGGGCAGAAATATGTGGAAATGTCACACACTCATTGCTTGAATTTTGTTTAACTTCATAGTGTTATATACTCAATTGAGTATGAGTCAAAGCAGTACAATTATGCAGGAACTCTGCATAATTTCTCGCAAGAATTTACTAGAATTACAGCAACAGATAAGCCAGTTGATTGTTCTCATCTAGCTTTTCATTTCTGTTAGAAAATCATAATACAGAACAATTCAGTTCTAGGAAAAAGTGCCTTGCAACATAAAATCTTTACAGAAAGAGTAGCTTTTCTCATTTAAACAAGAATACTTCACAAAGGACACTCTGTCTACAAATAGAAGAGTAAGGAACATTCCTTGTAGGAAGGGAGAGGGACTGGGTTACATCTCACCTGATAGATCTTATTAATGCACATAGCCACGCTGTGCCTGCATCAGCAAGAGTGATGTACTCTACAAACCTGAAGCCTTTCCAACAAGAAAAAATCAAACATGTTATATGCGAGGGCAAGCTGAAGCATGACTTGCCTAAAGCCACAGAGTGACAGAGACAGAAATGAAATCCATGGAATTTGTCAAAGGTATTGACCACGGTACCCACAGCAGGTGAGCCCGTTTAGTAGCTGTTGTAACTTAACCAGATACTCTGCCTCACTGCACCTGGCCTAGGATTAATCTGATTTCCTTCGTGATTTATACTTATTGGCAATCAGGAGTCATTGGCAGTTCTTTTTTTTTTGGTAGACTGTTTTGCGCAGAGGAAACTTAATCCTTCAGGGGAAAAATCTACGTTACTTAAGGAAAGGCAAAAAAGCTAACAGTTGCTTAAGGAGAAAAAGCACATCACCTGCAGCCAAGGAGTCCGACCAGAGGAGAGCTGTGCCTACAGGTGCTCTGAGAAGGGCAGAGGGGTTTCGGGAAGGGAGCTGCTCCTTCTCTCAATCACGTTGCTCACTGGATTATGGGCTCTGCAAATCAAGCTGGCTCAGCTGAGCAGTTGCCCTGAAGTTAAGTAGTATGAAGTGGAAATATGTGTATATATAAAGCTGTTAGCCTCAGTTTGCTTGGTCAGAACTTATTAAAAAAGATCAGTTTTACTGAAAGCTGATATGGAGTTATTCCAGGCTCCCTAGACAAACTCTGTACCTCCACTTGACCCCCAAATGTGCATGAGACCGTGAAGCTGACTGCCTTCTCCTCCCGTGAACCCCTACCCTGTCTTTGTAAAAAGATATCCAAATTTATTTAATTCACAGACCCAAAGGAAAGTCTTGGAAGGACATCTTCATTTTTGTTTGCCTTCCCAACCTGATCCTTACAAAGACAATGGCTTAGCGTGATGCACGCTACTGGCAAACAGTAAGGACAGTTGGGACAAAGGTCCCAAACCTTTGCTAATGCCCAGTGGAAAGCAGCCACATGCCCTGCAGGGTTGGTGGAGATGTTGATGGGAGACGTGACTTCCCAAAATGCTAAAGGGCTTCCCAGTGTGGTCTTTCCAAGCAGAGCCTGCTCTTACAAATCCTTGCCTTTAGTGTTTAGCCATTAGAATTAAATTCAACATTACAGGAGTGGAGACAATGGCCATGTAAGGAGAAAAAATCTTTAAGAAAGGAGACGTCAGAAACCACAGCAGTAATTCACAGCTGTATCAGTTTGACAGTTCAAGCCAAGCTGCAAGTGAATGAGCATTCACACAGCAGCTGCCCATACCATCCTTGGTGGCTGTATTTGAGAATTACTTTTTCGACAGACACATAGACTAATGAGCTTGGCCATTGTCTTTTGAGAGGAGGTTCATAGACACGCAAAATCTTCTGGCAACACTTTCAGAGACAGACAAGATAAAAATGACACCAAGTGCTACTGAATACCCTAGGCTGGCTGAAGAGCCTTTCTGCTGCTCGGTACCACAGCCCTGTCCACAGCATAGTGCATCATGAATAGCTGGGTTAGGGTAGGCATGTACTAGCATTTATCTCCAGTTTTCTAACTGAAAAGAGGTACCGAGCATCTCCGGGGCCCATTGTATACCAGTGGACAGAAGTGCTGAGTACTGTCACATCAGAGCGTTGTGTGTTCATTGACTGGCTTGCTCTCAGGGTTGGATTGCTCTTCTCCCTGACCCAAAAAACCTTGTTCTGAAGATCCTGTAAAGCTTAGGATAATGTATCAGCAATGTATCAAAGCAGCCCTGGCAATATTATGGCATGTAGATCATTTTTAGTTTCATTAGTATAAACCAAATCTGGTCTCTTCCTATTTATTTTCCTATACCACAATTCTTTCTGGCAAAAGACAAAAACGTAAATGGCTCTTACTGACGGTAGTTCCAAGCTGGCTTACTGCAATGCAAGGCAGGGAGTGCTCTCCTACTCTGGGACCTGAACTGAAAAGCCTTTCACATCCAGAGTAAGATTCAGACAGTATTCAAATGTCTCAGTCAAAATTCTGAAAAAGTCCAATTTTAGTTTCCTTCAAGTCATAGGCAGCTATCAACATAAGGGCATTCAAGGCTTTTTCATGCTAAAATTTCCTAAGCACATCAATTTCATCTTCAATTACTTGTTTTATGGTATACTCTGAGTATTTTGGTGCCTGTCTGAAAACATAGCCTCATCACGAATGCAGAAACTCATCTGATGTGCTTGATCTGTTCCTATGGGTTTCATCTAAGTGCACTTCACAGAATGGAGACACATGGGGTGGACATTTCTTTTTAGCAAAAAGAGAAAGGAAAAGTCATTGGCCCCTTTTAGAAGACATCCTACTGAGGTGGAGTTGTTGGATGGGGAGCCTCCAGCATCCTGGTGACCCAGTCATTGAATAATTTGTTTAAATCGACCTTAAGATGCACCTCAAAACTCAAATCTCACCCTTTATTAAGAATGTGTCCTGTCAGTGGAAAAAGAATCATAAGTGATGAATATTTTCTGAATAGAAAGCAGCTGTAATAGAAGAGAGAATGAGCATTACCTCTTGCTGAAATGGCCTCTTGGCTGGTGGTTGGGGAATACATGGGTTTACGTTTCTTCAGGGAGACTTTATTCGAAAAACTTGTTTTAAAAGGAAAACTAGCTGCCTTTATTACTCACCTGCCTTAATATTTAGTACTGTAACCATCTCTATATTGCCAGTGTCGTCCCTGGTGTAATGGAAAGAATACTTGAGCATTACAAATATTTGTTGCATCAAAAAGTTATAAATAGGCTATGGAGGATATTCACTGGATGCTAAATAAGATCTAGGAAGCTATTTAGAAATGGAGTGTAAGCTAAAGAACAACATTGTAAGAAATAAATAATAGTCCTTACAACAGATTCATGAACATTGGACATAGGAAATACCTTTTTGAGCCTTACCTACTTTCCGGTGTTACTGAAAATGTGATCTCTGAAGTTTAGGCTTAAATCAATTTAGCCGAATTTATATTACTGTCCTGCAGAATATTTCGTAGAGTGATAGTTACCACTGGGAAGTGTTTTCTGATACCCAGAAGAAATATTTTCCTGCTCTGTTGTTTTTTTTTTTTTTCCCCCACTGCTTCCAAGGTGTGGACCAGTGAAGCCATGGGGAGATACGGGGAGTGCTGCCAGTTCACCAGCTGAAGCAGCAGCCCACAATCCCTTAATCCTCTCTGAGATGAGTTTTACCTCTTTCATGAATTCCTCTTCAGATACTTCAGAATTTTATGCCTTCCTGAAGCCATAGGAATTATTGTGTCCAGCTGCACAATTTTGGCTCTTTATAAACTTTGTGCCATCATTATTTTAATGCTTTCTCCTAGCAAAAATGGTGTCTTTTTTTTTTTTTCTTACTAGTGCCAATATATCTAGACATCTTTAAAGAAAAAAGAAGAGGCTAGCAGTGTTTTATAGAATCCTGAATTGCTGCTCTGTAGCGTAGTATCCTACAGGAATGGTGCAATATGATATGTAGTGTTAGATATGGGCTTAGGTGTCAACATATAACATAGAAAAATAAAATCTGTGGCTGAATCTGGCTAGCTAGCTGATCACTAGCTTAAGGGTGATCATTAGCTTAACACAGACCTCACCAGATACTCTCAGTGATTTGTGCTAGTGAACAAAGTTTTGTTTTTCTTTTGCAATTTATCCATCCCAAAGGAATTAATACTATGGTGATTTTTGTGGTTAGAAAGTAATTTGCTACTTTCTTTCTGTATTATGTTTGATATATAGTGTAGGTTTTCCCTACAAATCATGGGGACTGAATCAAAAAGTACATTATCGTTAGCATTTCTCTTTCTCAGTGTCATGTCATTTGTCAATTTTGAGGCTGTTTGGTTTAATTTAAAATTTTGTTTCATTATGGTATTTATTGCATGGACCAAGTATGTTTTCTGGAAACACTTTTAGAGAATTAAGGTTCAACAAGGAACCTTAGTTGAAGTTCCTTAGATGAACATAGTTGGAGATATCCCTGTTCCTTGCAGGGGGGTTGGACTAGATGGCCTTTGAAGGTCCGTTCCAGCCCTAACGATTCTATGATTCTAAGGTACAGTAATACATACACATATTTACTATATATAAACATGAAATTGATTCTATTTGGAGATAATGGATAGATAGATCCCTGAGACTATTGCCTTTATACCATTGGTATTCCATATGAATAGGAATGAACTTGGCTGGCTGTCAAAAAAACTTCACTTCTGTAACAGGCAGAGCAAAGTAATTGCTTTTGCAGTGTTGCATAGAGTAAGCTCAAGGGCTCTCCATATATTTTATTACAATTGCAGTTGACTGATGGAGATTAACCTTATGCTAATCACTGCAAACGTAAAACCTGGTCTTAGATGATACTTAGTACAAAGACTACTGGTTTAATTTATTCATACACATTTAGTAAGTGATTTTTTTAGTGGTTAAGCAGCTGTTTTAGAATCTGACAAATGAATACATTACTTCTGACCATCTATAATATTTATGGTGCGCTTCCAACCACCATAAGACGTGAGGCTCCTGATTTTGGAGAGCATAGAGAAAATATCTTGAATGTTGACTGCATTTAAACTCTTCAAAGCATCAACTTCCTGAACTAATACTATTGTTAACACCTCTATCAGTGACTCTTCAAATCTTCTTTAAGTATCTATCATGTGTCTTAAGGAGATGGATATTAAGGCCAAAAATAATAATTAAAAAAAAGGTTATGGTTCTGGAGTCTCATGTCAAGAGTTAGCTATAATGTATGTTTCCAAATATTGCACAGGAATAATGCCTAGCCTTGTTTACAGTGCAGTGTTGTGTGTTATGGTTTGAGGGGATCTTGCCCAGGATATGAGTAGGTTTCCATTAGAAGATCCCACTACAATAATTTCATAGCTGAAGGAATATTGGTATGTAAGCAGAGAGAAATCATGACAGAACACAACCCAAGTCCACCCTGTGCTTTCTTTTCTCATTAGAGAAAACAAGAACAACAGATCTCCATTTGACCTTACATAAACATTTTCATCAACATACTTTGGACAAAATAGGAGGACATGTTCTTTCTTCACTGAAATCAATAGCAAAAATCTCAGAGGCACCTCTGGTCCCAGCATTTCTAGCCCACCTCTTCTCACCTCAGAACTCATTCACTGAGTAAACACGTTTCTACTTCGTCACCCTTTTTGTCTGAGTGACACACGAACATCCTGGTTAGTGATTGTGATATGAGCATCCAATACCATCACTGTAGATGGTGTTCACTGGTGCTTGTTTAAGTAGAGATGAGATACTAAAGAGTACTTCCAAATTGTTAGAGATTTAGCAGCTGGTCTTTCCTGAAGATGATCCTTGGGCACAGAAAAGCTGCTGTTATTCATATTAGTGTCTTTATGTGATACTTCTGTTTTTATTTTATGAAGGCTTCACAGCTGGAAAACAGTAATTAGGCTAGAATCATGGTACAAAAGGGTTTTATTTGTCTCATTTATTGACAATGAGAAATGCGACATGTCTCTTGCATACTTCTGATGGGGTTCTTTAACTCAAAATCTTCACTGGGAGCAAATCTTTAAAATGATTTCAAGGTCTTGTATAGATAATAAAATATTGCTAATATACTGTCATTATGGTATTAATAGGTGCTATGCAAGGTACTATGAAGCTGAGCTATTTCCTAATATAAAAATTATTTGAATGTCCAACTGCAGTCATTGTCAGTCTTTTATAAGGTCTACATGTGGAGGAATCTTAGTTTGCTTGTAATGCTTGAAGAGTTATTATTTATTCATCCATCAGTTTCTTAAGTAAGATAGCCTAGGTATCTCTGTAGCAGAGCATGTTGATTAGTGTTTTCTAGAAAGATTTGACATAAGTTAGGTTGATGTTGGCAGTGAGAGGTGGGTAGCATATGTAGTGCATTATCACTATACGTTTTAGTTGTTGACAGCGATAGAAGCAAGCTGACACTAACGCATCTTGACAAGTGATACTGCTATTACCAGTGTCAGTTTTATCATCAACTACTCAAAACATTGACCTAGGACTCTGATTTGATGTTATAATAAATTTGGCATGTATTAACATACATATCACATCGACTTCTTCATGACATATTCCTTGACAGCAGTATGATTGTTGATATTGCTTCAGTTCACTTTATAGCATTGCTCTTAACATCTCCTTCAGAAGGCAATACTCTGATATTTATTTTTGTGCCTTTTTTTTTTTTTAAGATATAGTGTTTATTGGTTTGGATATGAAATGCTTATAGGTAACATTTTCTTATGAGAGTCTGTCATACAATTAATTTCATTGTCAGCAATTCAAGATGTTGTGAACAGATTCAAGGTCATTCAAGGCTTTTTCCTCTTTCAAAGAGTACAAACACATTTTAAATGTTTCCATCAAAATTAAGTGTCTGGAAAATATACGTTTTCTGTTGAAAATGGAATTGTGGTGTTACTTATGCAATGACTGGTGTATCTTTATAACGTGCTAAACATTTGATTGCAATATGTAGAGGATGTCAACTTCTGAATGTGAAAGACTGATACCAAAATAGTAGGCTGATTTAACAGGGATGTTCTGAAAAAAACCACACTGTAATCTACATGACCCTCCAAAGTACAGGAATCCGGAGGAGGGCCATGAAGACAATCAGAGGGCTGGAGCATCTCTCCTATGAGGCCAGGCTAAGAGAGTTGGGGCTGTTCAGCCTGGGAAGAGAACCCTCTGGGGAGACTTTCTAGCAGCCTTCCAGTACCTGAAGGGGGCCTACAGGAAAGGTGGAGAGGGACTTTTTACAAGGGTATATAGTGATAAGACAAGTGGCAATGGCTTTAAACTGAGATAGGGTAGATTTAGATTAAATCTAAGGAAGAAATTGTTCACAATGAGAGTGGTGAGGCACTGGAACAGGTTGCCCAGAGAAGTTGTGGATGTCCCATCCCAGGAAGTGTTCAAGGCCAGGCTGGATGATGCTTTGAGCAACCTGTTGTAGTGGAGGGTGTCCCTGCCCGTGGCAGGGGGTTTGGAACTAAATGATCTTTGAGGTCACTTCCAACCCAAACCATTCTGTGATTCTAATTTGGAGGCAGTGTAATTGACATGGGTGGTGGGAATCTGAGCTGTATGGGTTTAATTTGCACAAGGCCATGATGACTTACCACTCTAGATCTCACTGGCATTCATTTGGCCATAGATTTTTTCTCCTAGTTTTACCAGGTGGGTCTTATGGAAGGGTAAAGTAAGCATGGCGCTTTCTCCAGAGCATGCAGAAGCCAGGAGTGCAAGAAATTTGAACAGGAAAGATCTTTTGTGAGAACTAAGAGATGCTCGCTGAAACTTGTGTGAGTCATTCAGGTTTGGAACTGCAACACCTCTTAGTCCAGCGTTGCCTTTGCAGCACTACCTTTCAGGTGCTTTGGTGTCTCTTGCAATCCCGGGCAGTGCTGCGTGCGTGTACGCTCCCTCTACAGCTTGCGCAGCCATGGTTAAAGGAAAAAGGATGCAAGCACCTCCCACCATGCTTGGCACCATCTGGGCAGGAGCCACTTTGACATGGAGGATGAGTCACTTGGTTAGCACAGTGCTGTGCCGTACTCATTAAATCAAGTGATGATTTAATCACTTGAGCTTCACACGGCTGCTGACCCAGACTGGCTCAGGTCTTCTGAGCTCAGGAGCTTAAGCAGGAGTCGCTCGGGTCTGTCTGCTGTAGTCACCCAAGAAAGTCATCACCCTAAAGTCATGATAGAGAGCTACCTTGGGGAGCCATCTGGAAAAGGCAGCTGTAGAGCAGAGCCTAACTTTTGACAGTGTCCCGCAGCTTTTGACACTGTCCCGCACGACATTCTTCTCTCTAAACTAGAGAGTCATGGGTTTGATGGATGGACCACTCGGGGATAAGGAATTGGCTCAATGGCCGCACTCAGAGAGTAGTGGTCAACGGCTCGATGTCCAAGTGGAGACCGGTCACGAGTGGCGTCCCTCAGGGGTCCGTGTTGGGCCCGGCCCTCTTCAACATCTTTGTCGGTGACGTGGACAGTGGCATGGAGTGCACCCTCAGCAAATTCGCCAATGACACCAAGCTGTGTGGTGCCGTCGACACGCTGGAAGGGAGGGATGCCATCCAGAGGGACTCGACAGGCTGGAGAGGTGGGCCCGTACCAACCTCATGAAGTTTAACCAGGCCAAATGCAAGGTCCTACATCTGGGTCGTGGCAATCCCAGGCATAAATACAGACTGGGTGGTGAATGGATCGACAGCAGCCCTGAGGAGAAGGACTTGGGAGTACTGGTGGACGAGAAGCTCAATATGAGCCGGCAATGTGCTCTTGCGGCCCAGAAGGCCAACCGCGTCCTGGGCTGCATCAAGAGGAGTGTGGCCAGCAGGTCGAGGGAGGTGATTCTCCCCCTCTACTCTGCCCTCGTGAGACCTCACTTGGAGTACTGCGTCCAGTTCTGGAGTCCCCAACATAAGAAGGACATGGACCAGTTGGAGAGGGTCCAGAGGAGGGCCACGAAGATGATAAGAGGGCTGGAGCACCTTTCCTATGAGGACAGGCTGAAAGAGTTGGGGCTGTTCAGCCTGGAGAAGAGGAGGCTCCGGGGTGACCTTATAGCGGTCTTCCAGTACCTCAAGGGGGCCTACAGGAAAGATGGGGAGAGGCTGTTCAGGAGGGCCAGTTATGATAGGACAAGGGGTAACGGTTTTAAAATAGAGGGAGGTAGGTTCAGGTTGGATATTAGAAAAAAATTTTTTACCATGAGAGTTGTAGAACACTGGAACAGGTTGCCCAGAGAGGTGGTGGATGCTCCATCCCTGGAGACGTTCAAGGCCAGGTTGGACAAGGCCCTGAGCAACCTGATCTAGTTGGAGATATCCCTGTTCCTTGCAGGGGGGTTGGACTAGATGACCTTTGAAGGTCCCTTCCAGCCCTAACCATTCTATGATTCTATGATTCTATGATTCTAACCCTGGCCTCGTGGGCATCTGACGCCGGGCCACGGGGAAGCCGATCGCCTTGTTCAGCATGCTCAGCTGTGACTCTTTCCAAATTTAGGCCTCCGATCCAGGTATCGGTTTCTTATGAGGGTGAGACTATAAGAACCGCCGTGCTGGATGAACTGGAGAGCGGTCCCGCCCAGTGTCCTGTCTCAGGCTGTGGCTGATAGCTGATGCCTGGAGCAAAGCGTGAGGAAGGGGCAAGCCTGTGAATTGAGCTCGGAGCTCTTCATTTGCAGGCAAATTGCAACACCTCGTCATTAGGCACAGAGTACGTGAGCAAGTTGCTCCTAATGAAAGTTTTCATGTTGTTTAAATAACTGAATATTTCCCCGGCCAGAGCGGGAGACCGAAACTGTGCTTTTCATTCCCATATCCTGATGATTAGCTGGGCCTTAGCTGCTTCTGCCTTTCCATAAATATTAATTATTTACATGGATGTTTTTGTAGAATTTCTACGTATTTTTAGATGAATCCATCTGTGCTACTTCATACTAAATTAGTTTTTGTTCATATATTAACATTTTTGTTTCTAAATGCTCTCATTATGGGCTATTTTCTTGAATGATTCAATTTTTCTCATAAAATTTTAATAACCTTTTAATGATTCTTCAAATATTCTTCATTCTGAACAGAATTCTGTTGAGTGTTTGAAAATCTTTTACATTTGGTGGCAAGGACTAACAGCAAACTAACATTTGGTAGCTTTTTTGTGCACCCTCTTTGCTGCCGCATGAGTAAACTGCATTTTTGCATACTCATCAGAAATAGTGTGCCTAGATTTTAGATTTCATTTTTAAATAATCATATTGTTATTTTATAATGAAAAAAAATTATGTCTGTGCATTGAATCAGCACTCAGGCTCCCAGAAGGTGTGCGTTTGATAACCTGGCTAGTAGACATTGTATGAGTGCTGCAAAGTGTGAACTCAATGTGAATAGAGAATAAACATGAAGCCTTACCAGGGGGCTTGTCTTACCAACCAGTTGCTATGAGGAATACAGTGTATAAAAATTCTTACCTAGACTATAACTTCTAAGAGTGTATTTGTATACTGGTTGTTTTAAAGTGGTGACAAACAGCAAAAAAAGCGCTAAATATATTAGAAGTGATACAGAATTCAAGTCAGAATTCTGCCTAAGAAATCTTGCAAAAGAGTTTTTTGTCATGTTTCAGGCTTGTTTCACCAGATATGAGAGGTCACATGACTGCAAGTGCTCAATTAATTCAAACATGTATTGCCTAGTTAGCAGACACACCTTCTTACGCTGTCCAGGGAAGAAGTAATAGTAGATTATCTAAATAAACACATTTTCTTCACAGTCATTTTTTTTATTTTGCAATTGCATGTGTCCAAAAGCCCATCCATAGATGGTCAGTTTACTGTCTGTATCTCAGCTGATAGATAATAACCGTTTAAAATAGACTCACAATTATGTGCACATGCTCCAAGAGAGATAAGCTGAGATTGGATGAGAAAAGCAACTTCTGAAGTGTTCCACTTAGGTAATTATGATGGCTGAAACAAGCTGCTCATTTAGACTTTGATCTTTTGATGCGAAACGACATAATTCTTGTGGGACCATTAGCCCGTAATTAGCCTTCATGGAATTAAGTGTATTTTTAAGTAGGCAGGTGCAAACGTATCACAGCACATTTTATTTTTGTTTTCATGTGATCTCGAAAACTTAATAAAAACTGGCTCAAAATTGGAATTTTTCCCAGATAACTATTAAAAAGTCTTATGTGAGCAAGACCTGATTTGTTTTAATACGACAAGTACATGGTCTGCTGACATATCTATTTGCAAAAGCAAATCCCAAATTCCTGACACTTCACCTCCACCCACGTAGCATTCTGCTGTCTTTCATTTTACATACACACAGACACGCACGCACATACACGCACTTTTTACAGAAACCATGCCAAAAGCCTCTTAATCTTGAATGCTTTAATGAATGTTTGAGGTTCTAGTAAACCAGAGGGAACGTGTAATGAATAAGAAATATTTTGTGCCCTATGTAGCAGACAAGGAGCTCTGAGGCAGACATGATTGTTTTTCTTGCAGAAATCCTCTGCGTAAGCCTTTTTTGCTGTCAAATTCTGCCAGAAAAGCTGTGGGCCAATGCAGCCTTAAATCTTGTATTTATTTATTATTAGTAAGAAGCCAAACAAAAATGCCTGCCAATTACTTCCCATCTGTATGTGACCGTATGAGTTCCTCAAATGCATTGTTTTGGAAGAAGAAAGGCTGATGACACCTCCTCAGCCCAGACTCTTCATCTGCAGCATTCTGACTTGTCTGTGAACTTGAGGTGCTGCAGTGGGTCTCAGCTGCTCTCTGATGAGAGGCAGGTGCCAGCAAGTGCTTCGGAACAAAAAGTTCTTCCTCTCAAAATTGCCTAAAGCTCCTTGCTTGCTCCTCAGATCCTCCACTCAAGGTCTTAACTTCAGGATTTTTGTGTTGATTGCTTCTCTGACCCTGGAAGGTCATATCACCTTCAATGAATGGGTTTGACATTTCTGGCTAGGAAAAGGGAAGTTTCAACCTTTGGCAATTTGTTTTCTGATGCTAATAGAGGAAGACATTTTACAAAGTTTATGCTGAAAAACACATCTGAGAAAGAGAGATCTGAAAATAGCCTGGGAGCTGGGGCAATCATCAGCACTATAGGAAACTTGGGGTAAGTCCTTCAGAGAGAAGTATATTCAAAAGCAGTTCTGTCCCTCTGTCCTGGTGTTTCCACTAGTTGGTCCATCCTGGGTTCGAGGAACCTTCCAGATGAAAAGTGAGCAAAAGCACATATGTTCTGTTAAAAGATTTTGTTCAAACAAACTGACTTTTTTATGTGGAAGAAAATACTTAAATGAAAAATTCTTGGTCCACTTCAGAACTGCAAAGGAGATGAGACTTCCTATGCATAATGGCAATACTACATGCAACCAACACAGCATTTGACTTCTACTAAAATGAAAGGCAACCTTTTAAATAAATGAAATTTTACCAGCTACTAGTATATTTGGTAATTTCCTACAAGGATCTTTTCTGGGAAGCAGAGGAAAAATAAGTATTTGGTACAAGAGGGCTTTTGAGTCACATCCAAAAATAGCTTGTTTCATTTCCTTAACTTTCAAACTCTTTGTGCCAATTTCTGGCTAGTTAACAAACAAGACCTAGTAGGCAGAGCAGATGCAAAATCAGAGACTGGAGCAGTAAGAAATGTACCGCATGAGGTAACTACTTTTTTGGTAAAATGCATGTCATTCCTTTAAAAGTCAGAGAAGGAGCATTTCAGAGAAGAGGACTGATCCTGTGGGCACACTTGCCTTGTGCTTTTCTTGAGTGCCTGAGCTCTCCTGTTGACCTGTCGTCTCTGCTGTAATCAAAACCTCAGCTGGATAATGTTTGCAAGACTGAGATCCTAATCACTTTTTTACCTGAAGAAACAGCTGTAGTCAATAGGAACATAAAATCTAACACTATGAAAAAGACTGAATTTGACAGAAGTAGTACAGCAATTCCCTTTTCTTAAAAACTATGTTAAGACAATTTTAAAATAACCTGAAGCTTTAGCACGAAGAGTGCATAAATATAACTACATTGAATTGCCAATCCATTACTGTTAAGATGTTCTTTAATGCATGACTTACAGTTTCAGGGTTTTAATTTTTTTTATTTTTATTTTTTAGTTTGAGACTAGATATGCTTCTGTATTATGTAAACCTGTGAAGTTGTTCAGAAGACATTGATTATGAAGCTTTCAGATTACACGATGCCTTGTGCATATAAATGTGAGACCTTTTTAAAAATGCTTGTGATTTCTTAATATCATTCAGAGGATTTACATAATCTCTGGGTAAAGAATCCTAACAAGAGTTATTTGATGAAACAAAAGAATGAGTTTTACTAGGTTCAAATCTGTTTATTATATGCAAATCTTCTAACTTGTCAAAACACTGGGCAAAAGAGTAATACATGAGTTATAGGGTCTTTCCTGTTGAATTTGAATGAAGGCTAATATTTGATGTCTGGTTTAATGATCTCTGCTAGTGGAAATTAAAACTTTGACTAATGTCTCAAAACAACAAACTGATAACTGAAACACTTTAAGTTTTTTAACTTTTATATTAACCTCCTAAATTATAGAATTTGAATCGCAATCTTCGTTTCCACCTGAAACATGTTTTTCAGGAGATGGATGAAAAATAGAAAGCAATCTCTGTTGGCAGCAAATTTTGCATATATAATATTATTTTCCAGAGTTTTGAAGTTGACTGTAACTCAAATTTGAGTCTCTTTTTGAAATATTGTACGTTGTTATAATTGGGAGTATGCTGATAAACGGTACTGTTCTATTAGTACTAATAATAGAAATAATGTTTAATTGACATCCAAGATATTTCTTCTATTTTCAAAGCTGAGATGAAGTTCAGAAATCACATTCATTTTCACTCAGTTTCCAAAATTTGACGTATTACAAGTAACTCTCAGGAAATAACGGTCTGAAGTGATAAAAAAGGTCAGCATTTTTTCTGAAGTCTCGCAGGACTCTTCTCAATCCAGATATTTTAGAACATTGCAGTAAGCAAGAAGTGTTCTCCCTGAATCTGGCATCTCTGCTCTTAGGGGACTGCAGAGTCATCTGCCACTAAGGCAAAAGGAGCAAAGGTCCCTTTGAGAGGCTACAGAATTTTGGAATACAAACCATACAATTTGAAGCAGAAGGTATGTGTCTCTAGCTGATACAAAAACATAGCATAAGATAACCTTGACTTAAGAAAACTCGTAACATAATCATAATGCTAAATCGCTGGGCAGAAGGAGAGAAAGAATACATCTCATGTTGCGTATTTTTAGTTATGTCACTTATTGCACAGCTAGAGGGTAACCAGTTCTCCCTGGCGATGAAGGTAGCTTAAGGACCTATGCAGAATATACTGGAATTACTGTCAGGGTCAGCCTTGATTGTACTGAGCTTATTTTGGGGTATTAGAGGAAATATGGACTTTAAAATATTTTAAGGTGATAAAAATGTTTATAAAATGTCTGAAATTGCAGTTCTGGCAATAAACTAACTTTATTGCTGCTTTAATCTAAAGCTATGATTATTACTTCCATGCCTTCCTCCAATGGCTTAGAATGAAGATGCAACAGGAAAGTACAAATATGTGGGAATCAAGTACTGAATCTACATTCTTTGTTACTACATGCAAAAGTGTTTTTTGTTGCTTTGTCACCTGTATTCTTGTACTGAAAACTTCTGAAGAAAATCTTGGTAGGAAGTAAATGAAAATGTACAGATTTTATTCATTAAAATTAACTCGCCCTTTTTTTATAATACTGTGATTCTTTTGATTAGCTCGTAGTATGTACAGAGACAGTGTTATTCACCTGAAAGTCTAAAGCATACTTTATAACACTGCCAGGATTTTCATCAAATGTAGAAGACTCATCTTTAGAAGCCTGGCATTAGCAGCATACTTGGTCATGAAACCAAGCCTAAATACACTGTCTTTTCTTGCTTTTCTAGAAGGCTGCTTCAGATGTTGTGAACTCTATTTGCCATAACTTAAAGGCAGATTGCAAACTGGAAGTGGAGAGAAGAGTGACCGAGAGAAACCCAGGACATGAGAGATTAGTAAGGATAACATAAAAAGAGGAAGGAAAGAATCACTGGTCAGTAGATGTGTTAGTTGATGCTGAAGTATAAGATCAAGAGCATGAGGCTATACAGAAGGAAACCCTGATTCTGAAAGCAAACGTCATTTGTATCTCTATTCTGACAGGAATATTACTTGCAAGACAAAACCAGAGCTTCACTTAGGTAAAGATTGCCATCTGAATGGGATAGTCCTAGTTAGGAAGAGCTGCTTGGCTGGACTCAGATGGGAGCTTTGATAGATGCCATGTGTCATTTCTAGATACAGAAACCAGAGAGGTGAGAGTTGTCCTAAGTTAAGGCTGGCATGTGTTAACTACTCATGTTACCTTCACTGAAACTAGTCAAATAATGCCATGTAGATGTAGGATCTCTGGGCATATGTGGCAAAGATGTTGCAGTTACCCATGGACTGTCAGAATGTTTTAGTATAGACAAGGTCATAGACACTCAGGACTGCACTGAAAGCCTGAGGCAACATAAAGATTTCAGTTTGCAGGCTGCTGAGATTAGTTGGCTAAAGAAATGATGCTTATTCTTGGTAAAAAATGTACAGTCTGCTGTGGAAAATCTACTCCTATTCTTTCTCCTACACTCTAAAATATCTGAGGAATGGTACATGACTGTATTTAGCTGAGCAATTGTGCCAGAGTGCAAAATGCATTTTTTTTTTTTTATGAGACAAAGTCAAGTTTGTAAAATGACAATTCTTCACATAAACATTTTTTTTTTGAAAAAATAAAAATAAAAATACTTAATTGGAACAAGTGTAGCTATTCTTCCAAATAGATAAAGTTGTATGAAAATGACCCTGGCACTGTAAACATGCAGTATTCTTGACGCCTGGGAAAGCTCAAGTTAAATGTTTTAAGACAGCTGCTTTTTAATGATTAGCACAGAGAAGAAAACGAGATCCTAAGTTTATCACGCTACCCTCCTGTGAATGTGCAGAAGAAGTCAACAGCCATTCTGCTTCACCTTTTTGTTTGTTAGTAGCTGAGTGCCAGAATAATTACTCTTTGTAGCCAGCATTCTTCTGGGCCCACACAGACCTACTCAGAAAATAGCTCATTAAAAGGACCTCTGAAAATCCTTGCTGAGAAGGGGAAAATATGACCTCTTCTTCAGTTTTATCACACACATTTCTTCACCGCTTTTTTATGTTCATTTTTCATTTATCTCCCAACTGTGCTCTACATACTACAGACAGCAGCCTGGGGAAAGAGGCATCTGAATTATCAGCCCACTGAGTTTTATTAGCAGAGGACAGGTAAGAACGCTTGTAAACAGGCTTGTATTGATTATTTGTTAAATCCCTCTGCAGATGACTGTAAAGGGTAGTGTGACTTCTCATGGGAAGCCTATTGCTGATTATACAGGATGAAAGAATCTATGTCTTAATGATTAAAATACCAACTATCCTCCTATGGTTGGTTAAAAAGCTGAAAATTTAGTGTCTGATATTTCCAAGATACTTTGTGTATCCGTAATGTACCATCAATGAGAACTCTGTTCTCTTCCTTATGGGACGAAGCTGAGGGATCTGGGCTAGCTGATATTTAAAGACTTTCACTGCTGTCTGCTGTAATGGCAGCAGAGAAAAATGACAGCAGATAAACTAGAAGTTCTCAGTCCGGTCATATAGGAATGGATAAGGCTAAGGCTTTAATTTGCACTTCATGAAATCCATGAAAACACTTTTTTTTTTTTTTTTAAAAAAAATCTTTTTCTGATTTTTTTTTTTTTTTTTTTTTTTTTTTTTTTTTTGCTCAAAAACCTGATAAATCCAAATGCCAGATGGCTTTTGGATCTTGAAAATCGTATTCAAGGGTATGTCACGATCAATTATTGAGACAACTAATACATGAAAGATGTGCTATTATGTGTCATTGATATCTGGGTGCCAGTGCATAGCCTTTGAAAATTTAAGCTGTACAGCGTGTGTTTCTTTATATTGCTTGGATCCTTGCTCCAAAAATATAACTCCTCAGAGACAAATGCCCGGACATAAGATTAGCAGTTTGGGAAGGAGATATCTATTGAAAATGTCATGCTTTAGAAATTTAAATGAAATAAAACCGAAATGTTTTATAATAATAATGGAAGAGTTTGAACACAGGAGACGACTTGATAGAATCTGTGCTGCCAAGAGCAAATCACATCAACCTTTTCTTGCCCCCGTCAGGTCAGTTACTTTGCAGTTAAGCCAAACTCAGCCAAAATGTTTTAACACTCAAAACCCCTTACTTCTTAGAGTTTTCAAAAAATTGAAAGATTTTTAAAAAACTAACCTAAAAAAGCTATCAAAAATTAAACTACTTTTAACATTGTTTAGCTGAAAACAGGCAAACATAATAAAAGAGGGAAACAAGAGGAAAAGGAAACTTTTCAGCAACCAGAAACAGTCAAAGTGAATGAGGAAACAGCTGTCAACAGAGACCATATACGTATGGTACCCAGAGGACGCGCGTGACTAACAGCATCTCTCTGCTTTGTGATGTCTCAGTGAGAGCAGGTGGAGCTGGTTGGTTGTATCTGCGGGCAGCAGGTAATGACAGGAGCTACTAATCTGGGGCAGAGAGAAGCGGCACATTCAAATCACCCAGAGGCAGCTGAAGTCTCTGGGTGGGGAGAGACCTCCCAGTGTTTGAATCCTTCCTGGAAAGTGGTGGTTTTCTTTGCTGAAAAGTGCTGGAAGTGAGAATTAATTTGAGCCTGAACCTGTGGTCTTTCAGATTTGAAGAGAAATTTTTTAGAGTAAGTGCTACAATACCAGGTGACTGTGGTATAAAGGACCATGGTGTTCATTTCTTGTTGTCAGACTTGGACGATAGGGGTGTTCACACTCTAGTTTGAAGTGTTTTGGATAGGGTTATACCTGGGGAAACACAGAGAGACTACCAGTGCTGTTGTGCACACCGAAATACTGCTGAAGCACTTTTGCTAACAGCAGGTTCGCAGTGAAACGCTGAGAGCCTCGACATCCAGCACATCCTCGACACAGTCCATGAGGGGTTTCACATACATACAACTGTTAACCTGGAGCTGTTTAAAGCAGAACTCTGCTGCTAAAGTGAGGCTGAACCAGTCCTCCTTCAGCTGTGTGTGAACAAAGCAGGAAGGCAGATCTTCAAAGGTGAGCAGAAAAGTTGCACGAGTGGGAAATGCTCAATCTCATCTACTGCATCTAAATCCTTACCAAGCCTCAAGGGTGCAGTGAGAGATTGGATGCCTTGTGCAACTTATGAGCTAGAGAAACACACACGAGATGCAAAAATTTGTAGATAATCTAATGAAGTATTAGCAGTCTAATCACAGAGTTGTAATGTTGTTAATTCCCTTTTCCCTGACGGGATCAAGTTGGAGGAGGCACTCATAACAACCAGTACTTATCAGAACACTTTTTATTAGCCAAGCTATTATCATTAATAGAATGAGATTGTTCTTATCAACAGCGGATAACTATTCACACGGTGCATTTTTTACTCGCACAGGTTTCTTGTACTTTCTGCACTAACTCATAGCTATCCAGCTGGAGTCACGGCTGGGAGGGCAACCCTTTGTGCAGAAGCAAAAGTTTCTACTGCTATGCCTTTTGGCTTCTAGGTGAGTGGTCATAAAGTGATGTTAGGGGCCTCTTTTACCTTTTTTTGTATGTATATCCTATAGTCTTTGTCCACGTATAGTATCTACAGCCTTCTTGGATGTGGTTCAACTTGTTCACTGCTGATGCCAATGTGTCCCGGTGGTCTTGAACAGATTGGGCTGACTTTAGTATTGTGAATTTATCATTTCTTGTGTATTCAACAGGACCACTAATCTCGTGAGTTCATCAGTTTAGAAAAGATTTTCATTCACTGCCTCTCATACTTACTGTCTCTTCAATCTTCTGTTTTTTCTTAGGACTCCTCATTGTACTGTTTACACAAATGGACACAAATTCACATGTGCATGGGCTTTATATGATGATTACTAGTCCGACTACAGTGATACTCACATTTAAAGTCCAAATGGTCCAATTATTACAGCTCATTCTCAATAAATATACACTTAAAACTGACCTAGACAAACTTTCTTATTTCTACCACTTCTTTTTTTTTTTTTTTCTATGCATTGTTATGGAAGCTGCCAGCATCTCCACTTGTTTTCAGGGAGGCTTATGATGTTGATAGTGGCCCTTACTTCCCCTGCATTTTAGCCCACTTAAAGTTATTTTTCTATGTCTGCTAACAGTTCACCTGTTCTTTCTTGATTGGCCAGCAAATTCTATGTTGTATTCAAATTCTATGGTGTTTAGTATGTTTTACATATGCTGGATACTAGTTCTTTGCCTTCTCTGTTGTCCTGAATACCAGCACACAAAGTTGCATTCCTGTAGTGAGTAATAACTGATTATTAATGATTTGTACTTGTAGTTTTAGGGCCCCTATCCTATACTTGCACTTTCAAGGCTTCTGCTGTTATCTTGCTCTTGTACTTTCGGAGGCATCGGTTAAAATCCCCTGGTTTTCTTCAACAGCCTTCAAGCTATGGTTTCCTGATAACATGACATATGTTTTATTAGCACGTATATATCCTTTTCTGGAGTCACTCAATAGCTAGTTCACTGTACAAAAATAATGGTCCATTAGAAGACATATGCAGGGGTATGTGTAGACACAGATGTGATGCTGGACACCATCCACTCCCAAAATGTATTGCTTGCAACAGCATCACTAGTGTGTTACCAAACTTGTTTTGCAATGCACCTTTGAAAGGAGAACTGCTGAAGTGCCCATACATGGTGGCAGCACCATGTGGGGTTGATCCTCCTGCGGTGGTGAGGGCAGGACGGCAGTGTTCAGTGGTGTGGTGGAAAACCTCACCATACTGTGAGCCTCAGCTCCGCGGGGAGGGTCTGGCTGAAATACCTCTGGCCCTCAACCACCCAGACATCTCGAGAAAGCAAAGGGCAAGTGGCTGATATGCTACTGTAAAATTGAAGTTCCTTGCTAGTATCATCCCACAAGACTGATCTCTCAGCTCTGATAGATCTAAGTAGGGATTTATCTCTATTCCCAGAGCTCAATTTGAAAATTACACATGCTTTCTGATAGGTGCAGCTTTGGGAAAAGAAAATGAGGGGAATTATGTTATGCATATTAATGAGACTGTCCTCCAAGGCTGTTGTGAGGATAACAGCAGCATTCTAGGACTCTCTCGCAGGGCTGAAATTGCAAGGAACTTTTACAAGAAAAAGAATAAATTCAGCCTAAATTTCAATTTCTCTCTGAAGTATTGAGATGGAGTTGTTCAAAAAAGGACTGGAAAACTGTTATACATGTGACTAAGCAGTCTGCAGCCTTTTTGTTGGGCAGAAGTACCATGACGTGTTCAAGGCCAGGTTGGATGAGGCTTTGGGCAACCTGGTGTAGTGGAGGGTTTCCCTGCCCATGGCAAGGGGGTTGGAGCTAGATGATCTTTGAGGTCCCTTCCAACCCAAACCATTCTATGATTCTATGACATTGCGTAACCATGTGTTAGTCTATCAGTGTGTGCGAATGTCTCTGTGCATACACTAGTATGGATACTCTACATACAAATTCATAAGTCCTATGGCCTTGTAAGGACCTAAGCTTAGGTGCAGATATTTTAATGTATCTATGGGCATTGGGCTTGGTCTGAAGTCTCCCATTTCCCAGGGAGTCTTCTGACCACTAAGTGTCTGATGAGTTATGTGCATGCTAGACATCACAAATGTTATTTATTTATTTAATTTTGCAATCAACCTTCAAACTTTTTCAGTTTACTTTTGCCAGTCCTTGACTGCCTTCTATGCAAGACCAGATGGCAAGCCTGGCCATACTACAAAAAAAACCCTGTGCAAAATCTGCAGCAATATTTGTAGGTCATTTCTGATTGATCCACACAGCAAAACGAATGCAGGACAGATGGAAGGAATTGGTGATTAGTTTGTGCATGGGTGATGGACTAGAGCAGCTTGGGTGTTACAACAGAGGTGTTTTAGCTTGGAAGATGTTGCTTTCTAGGAGGTTTAGGGGACTGGAGCAAATAAGGACTTTAAGGGTGTCAGTGGTCCTAAATTATGATTGAGAGATCCAGGTCAGCTTAGGGTCTAATGTTTTATGACCATTTAGTCAAACTGCATTTAATTAAATCAATTAAACATAACAGGTAAGGTATTTTGCTCCCCCTTTGCAAAGGAGGAAATTAAAGGTTATCTTTACTTACTTTCAGCATACTTAGATACATATGTGTAGACCACATATGTATCTAAGAGCATTGAAAGAGCAATTGCAGTTGTATGAAGTCTGCTGGGCTGAAGAGCTAATTAAAATTATTTTTGAAAATCAGCACCTCAGCTGAATGAACTCTTGCATTTTGAATAATAGATTACAACTTTATACTATTATTCATTTGCTCTTTCTAGTGTTTTACACACATGAATTTTCAAAAGATATTTGTCTGTGTGTGTGTTTTAATGGTGTGGCTGTATCGAAAGAAGCTGAAAGTGAATGGCTTGGGGAAGTTCCTGGAGTACAGTTGTTGGTGGGAATCTTGGCACAAACTTCAGCTGGGCTGTAATTTCATCCTGGTCTTTTGGAGTGGATTTAACTTTTTCCCCTGAAGTTTCACAGGCACAAAGTTGGTGTTCAGATGATGATCTGCTGCTGTTTGTAAAAGCTTTTAGATAAGACAGAGCTTATATTGCACAATAATCAGCTAATCCATATTAGATTACTGTGATAGCTATAATAAATCAGGATATGAAGATATGCTGAAGATCCCTATATCTCATTCAGTTCATTTCATCCATCGTAGACTAGCCTTGTTCTCTGTCTCGAGGAGAGAACAATGTCTCTTCTGTGGTTTGACTTCAGTCTGCCCACAGAAAAGGAGTTTAAGGAGAGGTTACGCAACCCGGGCTGTGTTTTCGGATGGCCCCTATCACTGGCTGGATGAGCGGCTCTAACTGTGCTTTCTCTCTGTGTTAGAGCTATATTATCACGCAGGAATTGTAAGCATGTGAATTTGTGCTCTGACCAAAACAGCACAGCAGTCAACATGTTTCTATGGTATGACGCACACCCTTGTTATTTTGCTATTATTTATGCATATATTGCCTTTTCTGTCCTTTAAACAAATAAATAAACGGCCTCAAAAGGAACTACTTGATATTTCAGGAGTGAGGTTTTTCTCAGGGGTTGTTTTATTAGCGAAGTGACTTACATTAGCAAATCATTGGAAGAAATGGTAATGTGAACCCGCATATTCAATTTCACTTTAGCAATCTGTATTCCAGAGGGAAATCCTGGGAAGCAATCACTGACAACGGGACCTCAATTTAAATTACAAAATAGGCAGTATGCTGAATGCATATACAGCATGTGAGAGATTAAATAAGAGCGTTCATTTGTCTTCATAAGGTAACCAAGACAATAAAATGTGCTCTACAAGGACTGTAGAAGCTCTGGTAATGAAAACAATAATTAATATAATTTAAGTTACTATCCCTGGGGCAGTTGTAAATTGATGATATTAATTATGCAACAAACCTGTTTGTAAATTGATGACATAGGAAGCCATGGAAATAATCTAGAATAAGTTTCTTCTTTTGAAGGTATTTGGCAATGTATTATTCAGCAGCTTATAGACCCCAGAGGATATTCAAAGGTTATTTATATTAAACTCTCTAATTTATATTCTTCAAAGAACTAAGTAACATGAAAGGATGCAATTAAAAACAATAAATCATTTTGTTGTGCATAAAGTTGATTACATAATACAAACCAGAATTCAGTAGTATTAACTTGAATAGACATCTCACATGGCATTTTTCTGCCACTGTAACTCTATTGATTCAAATGAATTACAGCAGCAGGGACTGTAGGACACTGCATTCCTCTGCTGTTACTATCGGGGCTAGAGGAAAGATGATAATCGTCAAGAAAGCTATATATATATTTATAATATTTTTGAATTTTAAGGTTATTTCTCTATTATTACCTCTACATGTCAGGGTGGCTTTTAATAGATGCTGAAATAAATACTGAAAGTCCACCTTGTTCATTTCTTTCAGTTCTTCAAGGATAGAAACATCAGCCAGAGAGATACAGTAAATGAGATGAGTATATGAAACAGGTGTAAAAATCCTGGTTGAGCATTGTTTGCTCGTTGTCTAGGTTTCTGTGATGCATCCTAGATTGCATGACCAGTTTTACTTGCTAGAAGGTCCTGTTTTCCACCCACTATGAGGGAACCTAAGTGGAGCACATTCCTTCATGCTGGCTCACGCAGTATCTGACAACTTAAAACTTTCTGAAATGCAGTAATTCTGTTTGCTGGTTATACTTTCTAAACTGCAGGAAAAATAAAACACACTAGGGGAATATGACATACCATGCTTTGATAGCATCTTCCACTTGAAAAAATATTCTAGCTCGCACATATTTTTATATGTTTCCAATCTTAGTTTTAATTTGCAAGGAATTTTGATGGTTATTCCACAACATGTTTAGGCCAAATACAGCAAGGTTTTCTTTCTATTCTTTATTTTTTTCCACCAAAGCATAAAATTGGCAGTGCAGGGTAAGACACAGTACAGAATTAGATGCTGGCAAGATCTCCCCATTATTATGCAATGATCTGGAGCTTCATAATTTGGCTTTTTGCTTGAATTTCCTCATTACAAATATGCAGAAAAGTACGGGGAGTTTAGCAATGCTAGCACATTTGATTGGGATTTTCTCTTAGTCTGTTTGTGTGAGGGTTTGTTATTTGCACACTTTTTCTTTCTCTCTTCCTTTTCTTTTGTAAGGAATATTCTGTGCCCTGACACAAGAATACTTACTGATACAAAAAAACTCTTATGTCAAGTGTCAAACAAGAGTATGATGAGGGGTGAGGTAGAGGATGAAAGTGTTAGTAAAGTCGACTGCGTTTCCTGGTTAGAGAGAGAAGATGAAAGCCCAGCCATAGACCTGCGGGAAAGAAAGGGCGTCGTTAGCTGACATGGGAAACTCAGGTGCTATGTAAGACTGTAAGGAACGGTGTCAGCTGTACAGAAATCACCAGTGCCAATATGATGGGTGCTCCTGCCTCTATGCAGGTGATCCTGCTTCTTGAAGAGCACCTTCGGGTACAGAAGGTGCGGGGTGGAGTTTACATCCCTGGCTGCATTGTAGGGACGGAAGGCTGCTCACTAATGAGTATGTCCTTGAGTACTGGTGTCACTCTGCTGAATGGTATCAGGAGCAAGGACTAAGTGTTTAACGTGCCAGCTACTAATATTTTAAAATGGTTGCTTGTGAAAAGCAATGATCACACTCGGGTATCTGGGCTGCTGAGATGGGCAAGCTATGTTGTTTCTCCCTCACACACAATAAGATTCAGAGCTCCTGGCATGGCAGAGCAGTCAGCAGCCACTCTTTCACTACTGATCAGGCTCCGTTGCTTGGCCTATTGTGAGAAGTGGAGGGGGGGGAAGTAGGAAACCACCTTGTCACTGCACCCTTGCAGCACACACTCTAACTGGACAGCAAGCCTGCAGTGAATGTAACCTGCTGTGTGAGTTTATGAATGTGAAGGTCTGATTTCAGAACTGAGGTGGCTGCCATTTATTCAGATTTTTCATGCTCAAATTTCAAAACACCTTATTCTTTCAGAATTGGAGGTGAACACATAAATTATTCTGAGTGTATCTGAGAGAGAAGAGTTCTTCTCCTAAATTGTAAAGAAAACAGCAGCTGGCAGTATTTGTATAAATAACCTGCCTGTTTTGCTCAGGCCACCCAGAAGACAGCTGTCATTGGAAGTAACTAATATTTGCTTAGAATTTTTTAAAAACTGGGAATCAGTGTCTTTCGGTTTTAGTGTTCCAGCTACAAGAAGACTGAGTCATGTGAATGCATTCCACAATCCTACTCTGTTCCATAATAGCTATTTATTTATGGATGCAAATTACAAAGAAGCATAATGAGAGCCACAGCTCTCCAATTTGTTTCACTTTAAACAAGTAAGCCCCCCCCCAAAAAAAAAAAGAATCAAAGCAATGGTCCTGTTTTTCTCTATGGTTCAATACAGTTCAAGGTTCTGCACCTTAACATTCATTGAAAACACAATTAACTGCCATAAGCTTTAAATCAGATGATAAACCAAGGGAATATCTATATGTTCCATAATTTTGAATCAGAAAGAAGTATTTTCTACTCCAAGGAATAGTGGGAAATTCATTGTATCAAGTTCAGCGGTTTGGGGTGCAGTTCTTTATATTTACCTTGCCATGGCCTTTACAGTTCCTCACCCTGATATCTGACAAAGTAACAGAGAGTTTTGCCATGGTGTGGACTTCTTTTACCTGTCCAGTATCACCTGTGAAGGGAATGGAAGTGATGGGAGAGCACCGTCATAAAATCGAGCATTTAGGTGAAATTGTCTTAGTCTCTCTCTTTCATGCATTCAGGCCCTACATACACTGTATTAATGAGAATGCAAGGTCGGGAGGGATAAATGAAGACAGACACAGAATTAATTGGTGTATGTAGCTGAATGGCCCAAAGAAAATGGGAAAAAATCCTTTCCTTGAATCAGAATTCATCCCAGATGTTGTTCAGAATTAGCTGCATTTACATTAGAAAATGTAACTGTATTTTGCTTTTGTTTTGCAGCAAAAAGGTTCTTCCAATTTGTTGTAAGTTGTTAACTAAATACTCTAGGGGCTATATTATGTCCAGATACAGTGGCATAATTACATTGTTGTTCTACTAAAGTGGAGTTAAGCAAAGATAAAAACAACCTTGAAATTAATTGACTCTGGTTTTCTGTTTCTGGTATGGAAAATGGAAAGAATAACAAATTATTGAACAAATTTTCTCCTGTCTGCTGTGCCATGCCATTAGAATATATAGGATGATGGTAGATATAATCAGGGCAATATTCTGTTTGTTAAAGAAGAACTTAATATACAATGACCTGTCAAAAAAAAGCAGTAACCAGTGCAGTTAATTATAGACTTGTAAGTTGTGTAAGATGAAGTAGTTAATGTTATTAAAACTCTGACAAAAATAATTTTCATTTGGACGAGTAAGTTGAACTTATTGTGTGTTTTTTAGGTCACTTCTCAAGAATCTGGAACCAAACCACTGACCTTCACATTCGTACCATCCATTGGAAGACTTCCAACTCATTTTGAGGTGGTAGATGTTTCCAAGTTCCTTGTGACAATTCCAGAGGACCCAAGGATCTGAGCAATCAAGAAATTATCAATAAGGTAGATTTTTGTTTGTGTTAATCTTTCCACTCATTCAAAAGATACAGAAAATTTTATCCTGAGCATCGCTGAACTGAAGCTCTTCCCCTTGAACAGTTTCTTGGCTTGTGCTTCGTTTTAATTACCAAGCCTACCAGAGATACAGAATCATTGTGCAAGAGAAGGCTGATTTCTGCTCAAAAGCCTGTTTTGCCTTTGGCAGTGTTTATATTGGAAGGAATCCCTTGCTCATCTCAATACTGTCCTCTGTCAGTCATGCAAGAGCTATATTGTTGGCAGAGGAGAAGGCATTCCTTCCTGATCTTCATGGGAGCAAGGATGGTGTGCGAGGAGTGTTACCACATGGGAATCAAGCAAGAGTTGGTCACTAGATCCTGGTTTCAGCAAATGCCAGTGCTGTGGCTTCCAGCAAAGGTGCCAATCCCTTTCATAGCTGTGTAGTAACGCATCAGAGTGAAAGCTCGATTTTGTTTTTGAAAGCTTGTCTCATGATTTCCTGTGACATTGAAGCCAGCAGCACAATATTCCTGGTTCTTCTGCTTTTAGCCAGCCCACAGTGTTCGTTATTCCTTTCCTGCCTAACAACACTTAACAACCTCTTGTTTTATTTTATGTTGCTTGAGAGGAAACTGGAACCCTCAGATTAATATTAATGCTGATGGTGATTTGGCTGTTGTGTAACAGCTCCTTCCCTGGGGCATTACTGGGGCTGCAGTTCTTGGTGTTAACAAACTTTTCAAGGAGTTCAGAGTCCTCTAACCTGAACATGCTCCAGCATTTTTAGTGGCCTATCTGACTCAAAAGGAGTTGTTCGGGGTGGAGAATGGACAAGTTTGAAGAGACAAGCACTGGAATATTATCCGTAGGTTGTTTAACTTGAGTTATGTTTCCAGCTGCTCAATGTTGGTTTTGCTGTAAGTAGTGTCCTGGGTAAGGCACAATCCGGTATTCCTGACCTCTGCCTGCCTGTGTTTCTCTGTGGGCAGAGAAAACTTTGCTGGCAGGTGATGCAGTACTGAGCCTTTCATATCCCTGGTCAGTCCCTTTTCTAAAATGTCTAGAACCAGAACAATATTTTTAAAAACATCAGATAATGAAATTAACACCTTCAAACTCAGACTGGTGGTGTCCCCCTTTATAGTCCAACATTTTTTTAAAGAGCTGAGCTCCAGGGACACATGGAGCTGCCAGTGGAAATTTGTCATTACTGTACTCCTCAAGAAGAATTCAAATATGTGCCCCATCTGCAGACTTCCTCTTGCAGTACATAATCTTTCTGTTCTTTTACTTGATTCTTCCTTCAAAAGAAATATGATTTACCATAAGAGTTTCAATATTGAATGGTTTGGTGATGTGCGTGTTGTATGCCCAGCTTGCACTACTCCTGCTCTCGTCCAAAGTGTGCTTGAGAAGTTACATACTGGAGTTGGAAGTTGTGGAAAATACAAAGAACAATTATGGTTTGTTCTGAGAAACTTGAATATACAGTAAAGCCCTTTGACCTCAGATTCTTTGTCTGCTCTCTTCAGAGAGTCCCCTGGCTTAAAGGCCTTTGTTTCTTCATTAATATGTATAGGTTTTGTCCCAGATTTTTCTGTCAGACTCCTCTGAGGAGCATTGTCCGCTCCTGTGGATCCTACAGTAGGGAAGTCTTCCCATCCTGTCTGGCGTAGTCTGGTCTCTGACAGCTCATTCGGCTTGACTGCACCCTGCTTTTCTGTTCCTGTGCCAGCCCCAGGCTCGGGCTATCGTTGTGCTCAGTCCCCTGTTTCTCTGCAAGTCGTCAGGAAGGCAGTCCCTGCAGCATTGACAGGGGGGCTGGAAGCAGGAGAGTTCCCTGGGGGGCTGGTTTCTGCCAGGTCCTCGTGCCCAAATTCTTCATTCCCCCTCTGCCCTTTTGGTAGTGCAACGCCAGCCACTGCTGCAAGCCAAAATTACTTCGCATTTTGAGGAACACAAACAAAATGCAGGTAATTGAGATCTTTTTCCTTGTATCTTTTGCAGTTTGATACAGTCTCTGATGACCTGGTCTTGAAGAGCAGGGCCAGACAAGACTGTGTGTCCGCCGTCCGTACAGACAGCACCCGAACGGCTTTCCAGTCCCCAGGGTGTAACTCCAGCAAAGGAGAAATGCAGGAGAATGACCTTTTTAAGGCTGAGTTTATCCTGATTACGGACTCCGGTGATGAAGATGAGGTGGCTGCTGCCTCGAACAGTGTCCATCGGCCTTCCAATGGCTACGGTCCCATCAGCGCTCAGCTGCTGGCCACGTCCCACGTTTCCCCTGGCACTGGGGCAGGGAAACCTCTGGCAATGGGCACGTTCCAGGTGCTGCACTTTCCCACAGCACTGCTGATCTGCAAAAACATCAGGTAATCTGCTCTTTAAACTCTGGAAACCTTGGCATTCTAAAGCTTTCAGGACATGTGCACTACTTAGTCAGTTTGTAAAGCCACTTGGACAATTTGTTCTATAATTAGCATTTTCGTTGGCCATTCCTGTAATGTTTGGACTTCAAGGAGCTGTCCCAGCCCTTCTGACTTACTGCTTCTCCCTATGGCTCTGGTGTATAAATGGAGCAAGTAACGCAGATCCATTGTTCTTTCCTTTAAGAGTGGCTCATCATGACAGCGAGTTAATCAGAAGGTGTTAGATTTTAGCTAGTCTAAATTGGCTAAGGTCATTGAAATCAATGGAGCCTGTAGATCATTCGAATTATTAGCATCAGACTTCCCAGGCCTATTTTTTTCTTAGCACCTGCTACAGCCCTTTATGCTGGACAAAGAGGCTGTAAAAGCCCTGCTATTCTGATTGTTAGTTAGCACCGACTTTGCACAGGTGTAAAGAACTAATGAAACTGAAAGGCTCGTTTAATGTTGATCTTATAGGGCACATTGATTGATTTATTGATATTTTAAGTTGCTAATGGGAGAATTGAAAAAAGAGTCTTTGAAATGTTTCATTTTCAAAATCCAATTTATTGCATGAAATGTTAATATCTCTCATCTTGGAAAGTGCACTGATAATTTTCAAGGATGTATATGCAGTGGAAAATGCTACCTTTAGTAAAATAGCAATATCCTTCTCACATGGAATAAATGCAGACATTTCCTTTGACCTCAACAGAGTTTCCATAGGTTGAAAATGCCATTCTATTGATAATTTAAAAAACATTTGAGCATGGCTACTTTGTATCTGAAAATGAATAAGATTTCTTATCTTGTGTTGAAATACTTGTCATACACAATTTTTCATCAAATTCAGTACCAATTTTTGATTGAGGAAATTGTGAATAAGAAATCTGATCTGATTTGTGATTTACAACATTATGAAATACTCATTTCTTCCAAGAAACTCCCAGTGAAGTTAGGGAGAATTTTTCCTGAGTAAGGTGTAAAGGCATATATAAATCTATGTAGGGGAAGCAGCTTGTAAGAGAATAATTGTCCTAGGGAAATACAAACTTACTTCAGCAATGTCCAGCATGCAGATTCTGCCTGGCTTACTCGAGTGGTTTCTTTAAAAGCTATTATGAATATTGGGTGGATTTTTTGTAAGACTGTGCAGAAAAATTCGTATGCTGTAGCTTTCCTAAGCTTTTGATGACTTGACAAGTAAACAGAGATTTGCCTGGTAAAAAACAAGAAAATACAGAATGCACAGAACAAGGAATTAAAGCCTAACTTTACTAGATATTCACCTGAATGTGAAGAGAGATAGTATGTCGTGTGGTTAGTGCATATCTCATCATTATTCTTAAGTCACAGTTTTTCAAGACTGTAAGTGATTCTTCAGCCTTCATTTTCTAAATATCTCAAGCTGTCTCTATCTCTTCATAAGAAGACGATGTTTTTTACCAAGTTGCCTTCACTGATGTTCTAATTCTTCTTTGGGTTTCCTTGGGCATCACTCTTTCTGGCTTGCTATCTAGTGAAGTGTCATCTGTTCAGAAATGAAGGAAAATTATGAAATCATAGAATCATAGAATCATAGAATGGTGAGGGCTGGAAGGGACCTTCAAAGGTCAATGAATGAAATGATGAAACAGATGCATTATTTATCTCTTGGTAGATTTCCCATGTACAAAGGATTCCATATAGGGACTACCTTGTCAGTTCTAGGATTATAACAGCAGTGTCATGTCCCACTTAAGAGTTATTACATATACGTGTTCACTTAAAAGAATAATTACACTATGTGTTTCCTGTCAGAGATGGAAAAAACGAGACCAAGCATTGGGAATATTGTGTTGTAGGGGATCACGCTAACTGAACCAGAGGGCTCCTGTACCTTAATTAATTTCTGACTTTGTTTAAATGAAAGAAAGAAAAAAAAAAGCTTTGAAAAATGGAGTTTTCTGTTGTTCTTTGAGGTGTAAAGTCCTGAGTGATGCTGGAAATTCTATGCCATATTCAAAGTCTGGGGAAAAAAATCAATTAAAAAAATCAGTTAGTCATATTTGGAACTTTTTGGTGATAGTGTTCTGTTTATACATTGTGCTTTTTTCTGTGTCTTCTTTTTTCTTTTTTCTTTTTTTTTTTTTTAATCTTAAATTGAGTCTAGTCATGCGAGAGAGGCAGACTGACTCCTGCCCTTGGGAGTGTACTCTTTGGGGTGAGAGGGGATGCCAGGACATTAACTCAGCTTGGAGAAACTTTTTGACTCACTGTGGAGGATTAATAGCTAGAAGGTTTTTTAGCTAGCCAAGGTCACTTGGCATTCCTCTGTCCAGTGTATGTCATCTGGTTTGGCTTTTCCAGACAAATCAGTCAAGAGTCCCTACAAACTGTTGCCATCACCAGGAAGAATGCACCTTTCTTATTGGGAGAAACGATCTGTTCTGAACGGCATCAGTATTAATGGATTCCAGCTCGCAGGCTGATTTACTGTGGTGTCTCCAGAGATTTTGTCAAGTTTTCCAGTGTTTCTTTCTGGCTTCAGGTTGCAGGCCATGGTAGGAAATTTCTTTTTTTTTCCTATCTATAATCAAATTCTACTGAGATTAAAGCATGCTTAACTGGCTCTAGGACCAGGTCTACATCAAACCACATCCTCTCTCAGATATGATTTTTGCTTTTGAGCTCTCCATTTGTCACACTCTTTCCCTTTTCCTTTTTGACCAGCACATTGTCGGGGCCTTGCTGGTATAAGTAACCACACGTTTTGTGCCTTTCCAAAACAATATGATCTCACCAGAAAGATCAATTGCCTTGTGTCTAGCTCAGCTCTGCCATTTCAACTGTGCTGAAGGTCTTTTCAACAAGGATCAAAATTAAGATTATGACCTCTTTGATATTTCTGGGATCATCATCTATGAGGTAACAAGATCTTTTTCAAGTTCCTTGATCCTTTCATACCAAGGTAAACTTGCCACCTATTTCAACTTTATATGTTTTTAGGAAATGTATATCTGAGGTACTGCTGACAAGAGAAGGTGGCTTGTAGTTGAATCACAGACAAAGTAACACAAACCTACTTCTGTCACTCATTTCCTCTGCACTAATCCAGTACAGCTGCAGAAGTCTATTAAACCAGTAGAGAAACTGAACAGAGAAAAGAAAGGCAAAATAAATCTCATTAATTGGTGGAAATTGTTATATCTCATCTACTGGCACTGGTGAGGCTGCGCTTGTAAAACCATGCTCAGTTTGGTGATCCCTCACCCCCAAATTCAAGAAAGATGCGAAGAAGAGAATGGAGGTCCAGCACAAAGCTATCAAGATGACCAGGACACATGTGAGCTGAGCCTGAAGTAGCTGGCTTTGTTAACTCTCACCAGGAGGCAGCCAAGGAGGTACGTAGGAACAGCCCACAACTACTTGAAGGGCAGTTACAGAGATGACAGAGCCAAACTCCTCTCTGCAGTGGCAGGTGAGACAGCAATGTCCACAAATTGAAGCACGGGAGGTCCCAGCTGGTCATCAAAAGCAGCTTCCTCACTGGGAGGTGGTGCAGCACTGACACAGGCTGCCTGGGGTGCTTGGAGCCACCTTGATGAGTGGCTTTAGAGACTTGGTGAGACACAGACACAGCTGACCTGACACCCTGGTGCTGATGAGAGCCCTGTTTTGAGTAGGAGTCTGGACTAGGTGACCTGGAGTAGTCACTTTGAACCAACTTGATTTGATTCTCTGGTCCTGTAAATAAGAGGGTGATAATTTATAGATGTAGTTAACACTGTATTACAATGGCAAAATCTTTTCAGAAGACTTGAATAATGGCTCAATTAGCTCAGCACGTAAATGTCCAATGGTGTTCCAACTGGAAGAACACTACAGCAAAATGTCTTTATCATACTTGCAGGAGCACGTTTATCATCTGCTACTATGAACATTTTCCTAGTTGCTTAGAAATCTTTCTTATTAAGTTTTAACTAATTAGAAGTCATTGCACATCCTGCTCTTTCATTATGGAGTTCCATATTCATTCCTCATTTTCTTTTAATCTGTGTTTTTGTATGGGAAAATTATCTCTTTTATTTGAAATATAGAGATTTAATTCCCTAGTTTGTTTTAGTAGTCGATCAACTTCCAGAACTCTTATTAAATTAAACAGGCTGCTCCACATTATCGGACATATTATCATGCTACTTTTTAACTTGTTAAATAATTTCTTTTTCATGATGTATTAAAAACAATTTTTCTTAATGTTTAAATTTGGTAAATTAGTCTCAATTTCCAGTACATTTTCTTCTTCTTAATTAGCAGCTTTTTCAATGAGAGTCATAATTTCTTAATCCAATAGAATACATGGTACAATTGTATCATGGACATTTGTTTCTAGATTCTAATATTTGCACTGTATATTTCCATTGCTTTCCACTTTGAAGTGAGACACCTTAACATACATATAAAATAAGGAGAAGTTAGTGTGGTTGTAAAAGCATTCTGTTGGTTGGTGTTTATTTCTATAAATCAAGGTATTGCCTTGTCTTTTCTGACACAGAAAGTATCTTCAGTTTACAAGGCTTGCTATTTGTTTGGTATGACCGAACCAGAAGAACTACCTTGTTTTAAGTTATACGGGCTAATAGGGTTCTGCTGCACATATTTAGCCCATGTTTACCATTTCAGGTACAGTTTAGCCTTTTAAAGCCTGTAAGTCTTGCTCTCCTGTCACAGCTTCTTCCAGCACATGCTCTGACTTGAAAGTTATATGGTTTGTACTTCTTTTTGTTGTGTGATGTATCAATATTGTATTATAGAATAATAAGAATAATAATAGTAGCAATAATAATAATAATTCTTCATCTCTTATGGGAAAGATATATATTAAAAATATAGAATTGATAATCTGAGCCAAAGCCATCAACAAATTGTGTAAGCAGAAACTGGTTGCTATAATTGTCTTTTATAGAGTTGCATAATATTTTCAGGGTGTCAGACAATAGATAAATAGGTGTTCTTATATTTATATGAAGTTTGTAAGAATTTGAGTCAATTTCGCTCCTTTCAAATTGCTCAGTCAAAAGTTAGATGATAATTTGTAGCCTTTTGGTTTTACAGTTGACTTAGCTCACTATTTCATACTGATATGTTTTATTCATATTGTGTGTACCTCAGTTTTTAATTTCAGCATTGTGGTAACTTGGAAGATTTTGAAAGAAATTCTTTCTTTAGAAGCATGAATCTGTAGAAAGGTTGATAATATAGTTGTATGCTCTAATTAATTTTGACAAATCCTAATTAGAATAGACCTAAGAAACAAGGCACTCATGAAAGAGCTCATTACTGTTTAGTAGTGTATTGTAAGACTGTGGAGAAGGGGATAAGGACTCTGCAAACTGTCAAACTCACTGCTCTGTGAATGACAAGAAAAGTGAAAACAAACTGGATGTCTGATTTAAGTTGTTCTGAGCAAATTTCTTGTTCTGATATCACAATGCTGCAGAACGTGTTTACTGAATGAGAAAATGAGTACTTGACTTGAATCTCATTTATAGAGAGGCTACTTTCCACTGAACTGGTAAAGTGAGATGGACAACATTGCAATTTTCTCACTTCCTGTTATGTTTGCACAACGCAAATGACATATGATTCTGGACACTGATGGCACAACTGTCTTGAGTTTTACCAAAAATGAAAAATACAGTAGCCTTGAACCTTGTTTACGTCAACAAAACTGAGGTCTCATAACAGTAAAGTAACACATAGTCTGTCTGTGCTTAGTCACTCCCCATGAAAGCTGTATCCATCAGGCTGTATCTCAAGAGTTTAAGACAGCCCTATGCTTTTAACCCACAGAGCAGGACTAATGGAAGCACTATTTGCATGACCACAGGACTGAATGTGGGGTACTTAACAGTTCCACAGGTTCCACTTAGATTAACATTCTGTTTTTCTTTTTTCTCCAGTTAATTTCTACTCTTTCCACCTCTGATCATCCTTTCCTCTAAACCACCTGCTCTCCACTTAATTTCTCCAACTAATCAGAAAGTTGTGTGTGGTGCCATGGTTAACCTGAATCAAGCCTCTTCGCTGGAAGACTCCCATAACAACTGGCAGTCAGCAACTGGGTTTTCTAAGCAAGATTCATCTCTCCACTTTCAGTCTGCCTCTCATAGTTCACCCCTCTCCATGTCTAAAATATCCTCTTCTGCATCAAGCAGTTGTTCTACTCCGCTCCTCGATTGTATGATAACCTACAAACACCAATCCTCCATGCCTCTGGCTGTGTTTGCAAAATGGGAGACTTTATCACATCCTCCGTTCCAGCAAAGAGCCTGAGTCTTTCCCCTGATCCTCCACGTTCAGCTGAAATTCAAGGATCTTCAGCTCAGCCTTTATCCCCCAGTTCTTTGAAAAGATTGAATGCTTTATCTCCTGTCCCTGTACATATAGTAACACATTCATTATCTCCTAGTCCTAAACCTTTGTCTCCACCCTCTCTTTGTGGCTCCTCTTCACCCATATGTAGTACAAATGAGCCTTGCACACAAATGTCATCTAGAGGAAATTTAGCAAAGTCAGAAGTCAGATCCCCTCTGCCAACCAGACTGACCCTCTTAACTGCTATTTTGAGATCAGGCTCTTCTCAGCGTAGACCGCTTTCCCCTGCGTCTTGTCCCACGTTTTCTCCTAGCTCCCTTGGTTCCTCAACACTCGCAATAGATCAAAAGTCCAAAGCAACTCCCCCAACCCCCAGGAAATCTGTTTCAAGCCCTCCTGTAAGGCCAGATTCTCCCAGCAGAGAGGAATATTCGCTTTCAGGATGGGCTCAGCATCTGCCTTTACCCTCCAAGCCTCATCCCACCCCTCAAATGAGATCACTTTCTCCGAAAAAGTACTTTCCAGTTGGAACATTTTCTCCAGACTCCCAAAGTCCTTTGTCATCCCCTGTCTCCTCCCGTAGAAAATCAGTTGCCTCTCCAGCTTCGCAGTCTATGTTGCCTCCTCCTTGTGCTCCAGCACCTACTTCTCTTGCACGCCCTCCCTCTCATTCTCCAGAAGGGCTGCGGTATCCTGTCTCCAGGTCCCGGGCACCTCAGAAGTCTCAGCGAGTACACACTTACTCACCCATCTTTACCTGCCAGTCATATCCTTTGCGTTCTTCTACCAGTCTTAGTGGCGTCTTCTCCCCCACCCTAGAAAAGCACTCATCTCCTTCCCCAAGTCTTTTGCATTCAGCTTCTACATCTAAATCAGATTCACCCCAAACATCTGTTCAGGAGATGAGCGCCTCCTTTCTCACCCCTTCAAGTGTCTCAAAGCAGTGGTCTCTCTCACGGCCTCATTCTACTCCACCGATTCCACAAACTGGTCGTATTAATTCCCATCCACTGCAGTTTAGTTCTTCATTGGTGCACACAAATTATAGGTCTAATTCCTCCTCTCCAAGACCTGAGCAATCTTCCACCTCACCAGTGTTAAGCTGCAGATCTACTGTCTCAGACAAGTCACCAGGCACACTGCCATCAAGACCCAGAGAGCTGACTTCACCACAGTCTTTTTCCCTGCCTCTCGACCATGAAAACATCAAACCCAAGGTACTCTTGGTGCATGCTTATTTTCTAACAGTTCTTTGTCCCTGTAGGAAAGATCACATTCACGTTGCACAATAAATGAGCTGTGGAAAAAATGTTTAAGAAGGAACTGTTTGTATTGATAGTGAACTGTTTTAATAGTGAAGATAGTGAAGACTAAATCCTACCATATCGAATTGCTAGAAATATGTTCTGTATTAGGGGGAAAGATGCTGTAGGAATCCTTTAGTATAAAAATAAAATATTTTATTCATTAGCGGGAGGAGATACTACTGAAAATGAATTTGTGTCCAGTGGCTCCGATACAAATTTGGTGCACTTACTTTTGTAGCCCACCTAAAACCTGGTGTGTCAAAAATAAACTATAAAATGTGTTCTATACACCCTATGCTAATGTAAATCCACATGTATTCCCACTGAAAGTAATAAAAGTATGGTAATCCTAGGTGCAGGGCTGAGCTAGAAGCAGCTTAACCTGATTGATGTGAACTGGCTGTTTCAGTGACAACCGACTCCCAAGTGCCCCATCCCGCCTGTCCTCCCCGCTCCCTGGGGCAGCTGTACTCACCCCAGCTGCTCGGGGACCAGCCCAGAGGCACGGCTGAACTCAGCCTGAGCAGACACTTTGGGACCAAGAGAGACAAAGGGAAGATGAGGACATCTCCTGCTTCTTCCTTTTCTTTGGTACTTCTCTGATTTTGCTCTGCTAGACAGAAGATAAGGGGGAAAAAACAGTCAAGCTTCCTACAACATGAGCTACTGTGAATATGAAAGTCTCACACTCGACGGATGAGCCACACTCCTGCTGTTTGTCATCCACCCAAAGGCAGGGGAGTCCCAGCAGAGTGAGAATAAGCAACGATGGCTATTGCAGCAGGAGGGCTTGGGAACCAGTCACACTTTAAACCTAAAGATAAATCTCAAGAACGGGAAAGGGAAGGGAAGGAAGCTGATCAAAAAACGTGCGGCAGGTAGGTGAGAACAAAAGGAACTGATCTACAAATAGGAAGAGCTGGTGGCAGAAGACATCAGAGCTGCAGAAGGCTTTCCAGCCTCTTTTATCTTACCTCTGTGCTCTGTGCTTCCTTTGTGCCTCCTCTTGCTGATATCTGAGCTCTGCCTGTCACCAAAAGGCTATTGTAGTTTATTGATTTATTTGTTCACAGCCCAAAATTTCAGCTTGGTCTACCAGACCAAGTTGTGTCAGATGTATTCCTAACAACTTGGCTGTGGCAAGGGTGACTTGAACTGCTTGGAAAATGTTAATTGAAAATGAGAGGTTTAAATCAGCACAAAGTGGCAATTGTCATGAATGGTTCTTTTAAAAACTCAATGACCCAAGAGAAACCATTGTGCCAAGCACAGCTGTACAGTGTCACTACAGCCTGTCAGTATTACTTAATGAAACAAAAAGAGAAATGAAATTGTAGAAATTCCAAGAAAAAAGCCCCTGAGACAAAACTGGAAGGCATGACTGAGCTTGCAGGCTACAAAGAAGTTGAAGTTTCTGCTAGTCAGTGCATGAGCACTGTGAGAACTTATACTGCTGGGTTTATATTTGCAGA
This sequence comes from Tauraco erythrolophus, assembly GCF_009769465.1. NCBI lineage: Eukaryota > Metazoa > Chordata > Aves > Musophagiformes > Musophagidae > Tauraco > Tauraco erythrolophus. The sequence goes on along the minus strand of NC_141466.1, from coordinate 45,556,314 downwards.
GGTTATTACACCCTTTCTGTCCTCCCTACTGTCCCTTTTCCTGCTAATTCTGCTTGATCGTGTGATATGGTGGCACTTTCGAAACTGCCCCACCAGCCCATTGAGACAGGGAGATTGTACAGCAGTTTAATGGACTTGGACCGTTAGTCTGGTGCAATTTTTAATCACACAGACAAAACTGGCTCCACCGGGGATGAGGAAGGTCTGAAGTCTCTAGATCAAATGCAGCCAGGTGTACAGTGCAGGAAAGGTCTCTTATGGCTTTAAAATGTGAGGCTGAGACTTCATTTACAGTTAATAATAGTGTGCATTCAACAACATTTCCTCCTGCTCTCATTTATTTCTATACTTAGTTTATGGCATAGATCAACAAACTTCTACTTAGCTCATATGTTAATGGTACCAGGCTCACTGATAATGCTCCAACCTCAAACCTCAGCATATTTCCACAGGAAAAAAGGAAAAGATTGAGGAGAGACAACGTTAGAATCTTAAGCAACATTTAGATCTCTTTAGGACCAATCAGCTCAACTTTAGAACTAGACAAAAAGCGGGTTAGTCCATCTGATGACTCTTGATGCATGACAAGATTTTTGCATGTATGAATGTGCTAAGTGAATATCAAGGGAAAAGCACAGCATCTGGAAGTGCTTGAGTTTGGCGTGTGTAATTTTGAAACTTTAGTTTTGCTTCAACAGTGGGTGAAGCAAGGTTAAGACATGTATTAAACCAATACCAATTAAAACAGAATGTTGACATTGGATGTACTTTTCAGTAGTCACATCAAACCATTTCATTAGCATATCAAAGCAATTATGCAAAAAGGATTCTTTAATGGAGAGTTTTTATACGTCTATGTTGATGTATGCACCAATTCACACAAATCAAGGAATAACCTCTGAACTTATTTAACTGTTTGCATTTGTATATATGAACGCACATGATTTCCCATGCTTTATGTTTGCCAAAGATTTAAAAATATAACTGTTTACAAAGTGAATATAAACATAAATCCACAGATCAGTGTGAACGGTCGGTGACCACAGGAAATAAAAATCCTCTCCCTGGACTTTGCAGACACTTCAATAGTGTCCTCATGGACCTAACACAGCAAAATGAACAGTGGGATGAAACAGAGCCAGATAAAATTGCGGATTCTGCAGGAACAGAATAGAATAAAAGCTTCTGGCTGTTGTTTGAAAACTCTTTGCAGTGATTTCATGGGATATCATTCCTACATATCCTTTGATTTTTCCTATTTGACTGTAGTACAGGAATACATGTAGATCTACCCCAAACAGCTGGGAAATAAACTAACTGCAGCAACACAGAGTGCAGCACAGCTGCACAACTTACCACAAATCAGGAAAGATTTCTCACGAGAAGCTCTATGCTACCATGGTTAGTTGCTGACTTTAAGCCTTTATAGGTATATGTCTAGCACACTTTGCAGTGCCCTGTTTGTCCCCAAGGTGATCATTTGAGCAAGAAAAGTAGGATAATTTCCCCAAAACTCCCCAGGCTGATATTTACCTGAGCTTTGATATTGGAGTTGGTTTGCTTCTGGCTGTACCATGGTGCAGGCCAGCAGACCTAACTGTCTATGACTTTAAAAATAATGGCAGATTCCTATGAACCAGATTATGAAATGTATTTAGGCATTGAAGAATAATTTTAAGCAACCCAGACTCACGTGTCAAGAAACATATTCATATAGACAAGAAACTGAATTAAAGACTTCCCACTCATCTCAGACACGGTGAAAATAGCACATTACTCACAGGCTCTACAGTATCTGGAAGCGATAAAGCACATTAAAGCAGTATAGAAACCTTTACATTTTATTGTTCAGTTCATAAACAGTTCAACTAACTTCAAAGTGATCACAGTATTCTCATCATATACGATGTCCATCTCATCATATATAAAAGCCCACGGGCTAGTGAAGATGTCGTATTTCATTTACATGTTCAATTATGTAATTTTCTTGACTGAATGTCAATTACAAGCAAACAAGGATACATTTTGTGGATGTGCTGATGTTAATACTTGGAATTTTGGTCTTTCATCTTAATACAGTGTGCAGTATTTTATGTCTTATCTGTATATAGATTTTGTATATATAAGAATATATATATGAACCTACTCATATTTATAGCAGAGTGTTGTTGACTAAATTTGCAAAGAGCAGGATTCAACTCGTGACTTTTGACTGTTGAAAGGCAGATATCCAAGCATGACTTGGGCAATTCTTTTATAGCCAATAGAGAGAATATGGTGTATTTACAGGATGATTTTATTTTACCTTTCTAGGTACCTGTTTTGGGATGAGATGGATTGTTCTGTAGAAATGCCTGTGACTATAAAAGGCATTAGTTTTGAATGAAGAACCTAAACTGTAGACATCCAAGTTAGAATCACTAAATCTCATATAAATTACTATCCTGACCCCTAAAAAAAAAAGGAAAAAAAGTGCATTTTGCAGTTTCAGCATTTGCATTCATCTGCTTTTTCATACTACTAATTCAATACAACTGTTGTGATCGTTGACTTCTTGAATGTCTGTCAGTCTCCAACTTCTGACTGAGAATATAAGTAAAGTTGAAAGCAAACGTAATATTAGGTACAGAAAGAATTAAAAGGTGGTGTCCTACAATATTTCAAGAGGTGCAAGGATCATATAAGTTTCTCTTATCTGAATTAAAATTTTGGCTCCTCTGCTGTAATTGAGACTTTTATTAGATGTACAGAAAAAAAAAAGTGACAAAAGAACTACCCAAGGTACAGCATGCTACTCAGCCTGCTATCTCATAGTCACCAGCATTCACTGTTGCAGACAACAGTACCTTAAAAAACCTGAACTGATTAACAAGTAACTTTATTTCTGAGTGACTATCACAGAAAAAAAAAATCAATGAATGACTTAAAGCTCTGTTTTTGTGTGAATTTATTATTTTTTATTAAAAGATTGCTGAAAAGGGAATAATTGTTAAAAAAATAAATTTCAGCTTGCATGTGATTAAGAATCCTAGCTCTTGAACTCATGTAATCATAGAAGAATCTCATAAATCATGTGAAAATTACTGAATTCAACCTCCATAATTTCAAAGACAATGTAGAAAGTATGGTTTCTAAAGAGTTAAAAATAACTTGGAAAGCTAATATAGTCTAAAATATAAATTGTTTAAAAAGAATAATTTTTAAGGCTGATCTTAGAATTTTCGTACCCAAACCCATGCATTTTGTATGCTTGGTTAGTGTGAAAGTTCCTACACTTGTTTTGAAATATTTGTTTGGGTGGTAGAGTTACTTATTCAGGAGATGAAAAGCTGTGACATGTCTTAAATGATCTATCCACTCACACAAGTAATTCAGCATTTAAGGATCCTTATCAGTCTCATTAAAGCCAATCATAGAAATCTTTCTGGCTTAGTGGTCCAGGATCACATCACACAGCAGCAGTTGTTGAGGTGCAAATGTTGGCAGAAGTAGCTGTGTGTTATCGTATCAAATCACAAGCAAACTTGGAAAAAACTCACAGCTTCTGCTGATATTCATTTAAGGACAGTAGTCAGCAGAAAGTTGTTAAAATCACTCTAGAAGTTATAAGCTGGTGCAGGGAATTCACTTTGTCCTGTTTCATTCCTAAAAGCAAAAGATGTATGTTACAGTCCTTTAAATCTTGATAGAAACATTAGATTTTTTTTTTTTAAGAAATAGCTTTCCTAAGTAGTAAGTAAGCATTGTATTTTTTCAACATGTCTGCAAGACAGTGGGAATCATCTTTCATTCTGTCGTACCTTTCCCCTCTCTTCCCTCTCTCTCTCCCTCTCCCTCTTCTACTCTCCTTTACTTCTCTTCTTGCTTCCCGGTTTACCCTTTTAGCAGTACAAGATCAAGACAAGCTACAAGGCATTTGCAGCAATCCCTACAAACACATTACTTATGGAACAGAAGGTTAGTGTTTGCTCAAAGACATGGAAATTGCGTTGTATATTTGAGACCATTCAACTTTATGTACATATGCTGACATTTCTGGGGGGGATATTGCAGAATGTAAACTCTGGGAATTAACTGCTCAGGATTATAATTCCAATGATTTTTCAGGGTCAATTACTTTCTGCTGAAGATCAAAGCCTTCAACTAATCTGAATTTCTGCAAGTAAATGTACTGTAAAAAAAAAGTGTCCTAAAGGAGTTGCCATTTATGGCAACAGCTCAAAGTCTGGAAAGTGTCTGGAGCACTGCTATTCTGGGACCTACTAATCAGAAGGTCTTGGGTCAGTTAGTGATTATTTAGTCGCTGTGCTTATACTCACAAATTTAACATCCCCAGATAGGTAAATTTGACCAGCTGTGTTGTTAAACTGTGAGAACAGTCCTGGCCATTGCACTGGCCTCTGTTAACTACCGTTCTCCCAAACAAGTTCCCTGAGCACTTCGACAGTTAGCATGGGACAGAGATTCGTTCCCAGTATGTAGTCTAGGGTAACAATTCTTTTCTGTAGGTAGGGTAGGGTGACAGATCCAAAGAGCAGTCTTTTATTTACTACCAAAGCCAACAAAGGCTGGGTTGTATAGTCCTTATTTAGATAATGCAACTTTGGATGTCAGTTGAAAATTTAATTTTTACCTGAAGGGTTCAAAGTATCCACAAATGTCTATTTTTTTTTTCCCAAATTAAATTTATGCAAAAGAAGAATCCATTAAGTTTAAAAAAAAATTCTATGATAAGCAATGAGCTAAGTGTCTTGTATTTTTAAAGACATGCTTAATCACTCTGACATCCAGTTTATAGCTTTATCAGAAAAATCTTTCTCTTTGGGTCTTAGTTCAGGAACTCAGCCTCTGATTAATTTCTGAAAGAAGAAGGATTCCTAATAACATATTTAAATAGGTATTCACATACATAGCTCAATTGATTTCACTAGAAAGATATTGGTGAGGGTGAACTTAACTGTGTAAAAATGTTGAAGATGATAATTTTGTCCTTGAAATGTTAGTTCGTGAGCTAGTAGTTCTCAGTTAACTGCTATAAACAAGATTTTTTTTTTTCCAAAAAAGGGACATTCAATTTCCTTTCGAATGTTCTTTTAATCTTGAATGATTTTCTTAATCTTTTGCATAAAACCTGATCCTTCCTTTACTTAAATCTTGAATGCACTAATGAAGGCTGTGTCTACTTTAGCATACAATATGATCCAATAGAAATGGCTCTGTGGAGGAAAACAGCTGATGCAGAGGATCCTACCTACACCCCTATGGAGTGTATTTTGGGAGAGTTTTGTTTGTACTGAGTGCTTGTTAGTGGCTGGAAGCATTTGTTGGTCTCTTGATGTGTCACTTCATAGTTGACTTCATCTGAAAGGCAACCAGCTTGTGCATCTAAGGCTGCACACTCTGCAAACCAAGCAAGGTAGATGACTTTGAGCAGGATAGTCACTCTAAGAGCACACTCCTGATGTGAACTAGTGGGTTAACATCAGCCATCTGACTGCACTTTTTTGGAAGAAAGGGGATTAATTTTGGTCATCTCACTGATGTTCTCCGGGGCATTGACTCACAACCTGCACGTTACTTATCTTCAATACATAAAAACCGAATTGTACAATCTGATGCCAGCATCTGTAGAAAAAGTAATGACTCAAAAGGTATCTGTGTTTGGATAGAGACTTTTGGTTATCCACTGCTTTATTGAAAATGCTAGTCTCGTATCCTTCAGCAGCGAAAGCAGAGTCATGTAAAACTAGTAATAATCAATTTTCTGCTGCAGGATTTGCCTTCAGGAGAGGCTCTTGACTAATTTACTTTGTAAACTACATGTTTCAGCATGGCCTGAATACATGCTTTCTCTCATCTTGGGAATTATGGACAATAATATTCTATTGACCCATACCAGCAGCTAATTATAGTGCTCCTAAGCTAGTCTTGTTGCGTTACCTGACATGCATTTGGCTCTTAAAGAAGCATGACGGAGTCACATGGCATACACAGGTCCCATTGTACCAAGCCCTAATAGCCAAGTATTGTCCTCAGAAGTATTGGGAAGGGAACCATGAAGGAACTCATGTCACATTGTTTCTCAATGACAGTAGTTATGTTGGTCTCATTTTATGCACTGAATAAAAAAAAAGAGATTCAAGACTATAAGATTTTAACTACATAAGTGATGTTTTATTAACATTAATATAATGGTTATGTGGAGAAGAAGTTTTTGAGTGGCTTTTTTTTTTTTTCCACAAGGAAGGGCAGGCACATAATAACTGCAAGGCACAGATATTACTGAGCTGAATGCATGATTAGGAATACATCATCTGCCTAGAGTGCTAAAAAGTGTTTTGCTATGTGATTGAACTGGAAATAGACATTCTCAGAAGTCAACTTTTTCCACTGCGTGAGTAATTATATTACTTAATTTGAGTGGTCATGAGAAATAAGATTAGTCAGAACTGTGATGTGATCCTAGTGACAACTCATGTGCCATATTAATTAGATCCCATGATAGAAAACTGCCATTGATACATCATGTCAGGTACAATGTTTTGTCTACCTCTAAATTGTCTCCTTGTGTCTAACTTTCTTTGTCAAGTAATTTTTTTATTTCATGTGCGTGTAGATGTTTAATATCAGCTAGCATTTTTCAACTTCTTATGAAGCCATTAGGCTATCATCTTCTTAATGGTTTTTCTAGAACATGTTCTTATCCTCCAGTACACTTACTGAAAGTGAATTTTTCAAATCTGTGCTCATTAGCAGGGAAGAAAAGGCTTGATGCCCATATATGTGTATACTTTGGCAACCTTAGAAGTGGCTTAATCTCATCAAATCTCGTAATTGGCATGCTTTCCAGCTGTTTGAGTTTGTGTGAACCTGATGTTCCTCACATCACCTATGCACTGCTCAGAAAAAGCCCAATCCAGGATTGGAAAGACTGGGCTGTAACTTCCTTCACAGCCAGAAGAGCTAAAACTGGCTTTTAAGGGACTTATCTTCAGCATGATCAGGCTCTCTCTGGGAGCAGCAAGAGTGAGTTGCTCCCCAGGGATGCTGAACCAGGAGCCAGGGTGACAACAAAACTGGCAGGACACCAGCAAGGGCACAGCTTCACAGCACCTGAGCAAGGAGAACAGGAATCATGATAACGGGTGGCGGTAACCATGGTCAGTCAGCAGTGCCATCATAGCCACACAGATTCATAGTAATGAGGCAGGTCCACAAATTGTGATAATGAACTCTTCAGCCCAGCAGATGACAGGATCCACTGGATAGAAGAGAAAGCTGGTCAAGTATAATGCAGGCATAAGGCAGAAGTTTGGCAGAAAGAATTAATTAACCATTAGAAAAAAATTTCCGGAGACTGAAATGGACTCTTTATCACAGAAATTGAAAAATCTAGACAGGACACTTTTCTAGCACTTCATACAGTAATTCCAGGCAGTTCTGTGGTTTAAAGAAAAGGTCAGACGAAGTGATTGCTGTGATTCCTTCTGGCCTTATTAATGTTGAGTCAGTGAGTCACCCCTCTACTGACATTCGCTCTTGTATAGCTTCCACAATTACGAAGAAGTGATCACCATCTAATTCAAAATTCCATTCCTAATCAGATAGTATTTAAAAAGTAATGCATCTATTATTTAGAGATTGTATTTATCAAATATCTATAAAAACAGCTTTCAGTCAGAATAGACAGTGATAAAGAGTTTATTTCAGGGAGCTACAGCAAAATTCTTAACTTTAAGTAGACAGTCTCTTAAACCAGATCCTACTTCATCTTCAGAATTAAGTCAAATTTGAGATGTAACCCCAAAACTGTTGGGCACCTTGGAGCTGCAAACCAAAAATGTCTTCTCTTAACAATTCAGTGGTCTTTGATCTACAGAAAGGTCTATGCAGTGGAATTAGGTTTTCTGTATTTGTTCAGATATACACCCCCTCTGCATGCTGATTAGAGTGAACTCCTCTTATCTGGGCATCATTCTCATGAGAGGGAAACTTGAGCATATAGACTTGGGGGAGGGGAGAGGCGCTGCAAATGTTCTGCTCAAACTTCCCCCAGTTTGAACTGTGGTGAAACCGGGATGATGAGGTATGCCATGAAGCACACCTGCTTCACAGTCAAGGTTTATCCTATGCTTACCAAGTCTTCTGAAAAGCACTAAGTATAACTGACTATGGATGGAAGAGATGCAAATGAAAGCACTATGGAATTATCTGGCTTGCATTTATCAACTAACTACAAGTAAAGAATAACAATTTCAATTTTAAAGAAATGTAGAAAAAATCTTCTATTTTAAAGAACAAATATTTTAGGTTATGGATATGCAATTTGGCTAACTTCAACAGAATCTAAAACAGTCTTTCCAGATGATGTTACACTTTTAGGAAAACTCCAAAGACCTGGTAATTTCATCTTGTCACCTACAGAGAAGACAGCCAGCAGTGTAGTATATTCTCTTTGCAGAGAAAAAAAAAGGAAAAAGGGGAAAAAAAAAGGCATTTTCCTCCTCATGCAGAAGGAAAATGAGGGTGTTTTTTCTTTTCATAAAAAAAAAAAAGAAATGCAATTTAACAAATATGGCAGTGATCTGCTACATCAGAGACCCAGCTATATGTTCTTGCCTTGAGGGAACTCTTACCTATTGTATTATCATAGAATCATAGAATCATAGAATGGTTAGGGCTGGAAGGGACCTTCAAAGGTCATCTAGTCCAACCCCCCTGCAAGGAACAGGGATATCTCCAACTAGATCAGGTTGCTCAGGGCCTTGTCCAACCGGGCCTTGAACGTCTCCAGGGATGGAGCATCCACCACCTCTCTGGGCAACCTGTTCCAGTGTTCTACCACTCTCATAGTAAAAAATTTTTTCCTAATATCCAACCTGAACCTACCTCCCTCTATTTTAAAACCATTACCCCTTGTCCTATCATAACTGGCCCTCCTGAACAGCCTCTCCCCATCTTTCCTGTAGGCCCCCTTGAGGTACTGGAAGACCGCTATAAGGTCACCCCGGAGCCTCCTCTTCTCCAGGCTGAACAGCCCCAACTCTTTCAGCCTGTCCTCATAGGAAAGGTGCTCCAGCCCTCTTATCATCTTCGTGGCCCTCCTCTGGACCCTCTCCAACTGGTCCATGTCCTTCTTATGTTGGGGACTCCAGAACTGGACGCAGTACTCCAAGTGAGGTCTCACGAGGGCAGAGTAGAGGGGGAGAATCACCTCCCTCGACCTGCTGGCCATGCTCCTCTTGATGCAGCCCAGGACGCGGTTTATCAAACATCCTTTGGTATAGGAACTGATCATGGCAAATGCAGATTCAAGTCACTCCTTGAAATCATGCAGCAGGAAGTTGGAGGCCAGTTTTTCCTGGTGGTAGATCTAACTGCTCGACAATTGGCTATTGTTTCTGGAATAATAGCATTTCTGGAAAGTGTTTCTGACAACACTTTGTTGAGAATGTCTTGATCAAGAAAGATTCTATTTTTTCCCCAAGTACTTCTGGTGTGGACTTACTAAATGAATTTCTTGCATCCAGATTATACGTTCATGTCAAAATGCTTCTCAAGACTAGAGATCAATACCTACTGGTAAGAAAGAAAGAAAATAATTTGTGCAGTCGTAGAGTGATAAAGGGCTTAGTTAATCTGTAATAACCAAGCATGCCAGTGTAAGAGAAGGCTATGAGCTCCCCTCTTTCTTTCAAAGACCTTGAAGCTTTTAATATTAATTGTTTTATAAGAGGAAAAGTAGTCAGGTCTTTTCAGTATCATCTCCCAGGATCTTGAATGAATGATTTAAAAGAACTCATGGTAAGTGAAGTTCCATTACATAGAGAGATTTTTTCTTTTTTTGCATATGCCGAAGGCTTAGAAAAGATACTAATGGGAAAAATATGCAAAAGAAATAAAAGAAGAGGAAACTTCTTGGGTTTTGCTCAGCCCAGGATTTTCACAGTAAGAAGGAAGCTGTGTCAGATCCAGGTTACGGTATTCGCGTTTTTTTACCTACTATTGAAGTGACTCATTGGTGGATGAAACTATGTTCTGTATTTTCTATATGTTGCCAAGAGCTTCTATTCTTCTAAGAAAATATTGGAGATCCTGTTTGGACCATTTACCAATATCCTTTCTGCTCTGATACAGCTTTTTGGCTTGGAAGAAAGAGGAGGGAAGGGTTGTAGTCATCACTGACATCAATGACATATATGCATCATATCCTCAAAGTTGCCTTTTGCAAGGAAAAAAATAACCATTCAGCAACTGGCTGTTTCATCTGAATATTTAAATTCTGCCACAAATACATTCACATTATCTAAATTGCACTCTTCTTTTAAATTGTGGTCCCGTTGTTGTTTTTGATATATAATAAAAAAAATTGAATGCCTGAATAGGAATGTTCCGCTTTTGATACTGTTAGACCATCAGAGTAGGAAGTGAAGCCTGAATACTGTTGATAGCACTAATCAACAGTACTGTTGATAACACTAATGCTTTAAATTAATCATAACATTAATGCATGATAACTCCAGTAATGAATTCTCAAACATTGTAGTTTTTAATCTCACAGTTTTCTCTATGGAGAAATATATATATAAAAAAAAGACTGCTGGCAAAAGAATTTAGTTGGTTTTGAAAAGCTAACAACAGATTAAACAGAAACATTTTTCCTTGCAAAGATGATAGGGATTCCTAAAATCCAGTTATTTTGGTTTCTTCTGTTTCGTGGACTTGGACTGACCAAATAGAAAAAAAAAAAGAGAGATAAAAAAACAGGTAAAGAAACTAGATAGACCACTTGGAAGACTGATTTTTCCTTCTCCAAAGATTCAAAAGGCGAAAAGAACACTGCAGCTATCTCTAGCATGGCTCCCAAGTGATGGCCATATCTCAGGGGGACTATGGACCACATAGGTCTTCGTGCTGCACTCGTCTGAGTGCTTTAGTCAGGGAAGGCTTCAAAATGGAAATATATTGGATTCTCAATTTCTACTGAAACTGATGGATGTTTGGTACTTAAATTATTCAGAATCTTGGTTCTGAACACAGACTTGTGAATGAGCTGTAGTTCCTCTAGAAAGACTCCTCAGTAGCTTCTGGGTAGTTGTTTCTTACCTTTGTGTTCACCGTCTCCCACTGCTCTGGTGAAGTGAATTTGAAACAGAAACATATTTTTCTTAACAATTACTTTATTATGTTAATTACTTTACTTATTTCTTGGGGGTTTTGAAAAGCTTAGCAACTTCTCCATTCTGAATACGTGACTGAACGCACTGAACTTATTTTAGTGAAACAGGTTGTTTTTCCTAACTCACATTCAGATTCATTGTCTCTCTATAACAGGCTGCTTTGTCAATCCTGGCCTTAATAAGTACTGGAATGACTCTTCTACTTCATTTTATCACTTCATTTTATGTTTACCAGGAGTATGTAATCTTGAGTGAAGCTGAACAGGGGACATGGTACTGCAGTGTAGTGCTGAGCACTCTCTAGCTGAGCCTTTCTCTTCTACAGGACTGGCTGTTGATTTGAGAATTTAGCTGGAAAACAGTGATAAGACAGCAGAGATGAGAAAGACTATTTAACTTTTCATTTTTGGTCTTGGGATAAGATTATATTAATTTCTGTATGTCAAAAATAATAATTCCTTTACTTTTTTCTATTTGAACTCTAACTACTCTAAGACCAACAGGTTTGTCTAAAGCTGGAAAAGAGGGAAGAAATGTGTCTGGAAAGAAACTATTCTTCATTCTTTCTTACTGTACTCTCTGATAGCAGACACAGTGTTCCATAAATGTGCTTCTGTGCAAGTTCATTTGTGGATGGTATTAAAATAACATCAAAAGTAAATTGTCATTAACTTTTCAATTACACATAGATAGATGTATTCTGCCAGTAGCTGGGCAAGGAGAGAAAAAAATATATATTCAGTAAAATTAAACTCAGAAATAATTACTTCTCTTATTTTCTAATTTTTTTTAAATATTCTGCCATTTTCCTTCAGCTCCATGGATGCCTTCTGTGACTGTCAGCTCTGATATCCTCTGCACTGGGATCAGTCTGTTCCCACAGAATCCCACATGCATGAAAAATTTCTTTACGTGAATGCTCTTTTTTTCTCTTATTATAATTATTTTTTGCAAATAACTAGCAAAAAGAAACTTCAGAAAAAATAATGTGTTAAACAAAAAAGTCCACAAACCCTGCAGGTCCCTCTGCTGTAGTCCGGCATCACATCAGCAGGCTTCCAGAGCAATTTCTGGTCTCGGCACGGAGTCTGTTTGAAAATCGCTTCAAAGTAAAAATGGGTGATAGTGGTGAGAATGTGCCTCTCAGACTCTGGATGAAGATGAAAAGGGAACTGAGCACTGGAGTTTGGCTTTTGAGAGTGTTTTGTGAGTTTCTTGATAAAGCAGAGGGATCAGCAAACTGATTCCCACTGTTCTGAAACCTGCTCCAAGTACAGGTGTAGGAAAGCAGGAGGTATATCCAAGCCCAAGAAGCTTGTGTTTCATTTTGGAGAAATTGCATACCTCCATAGAGCAGTTATGTTCTAGTGTGGTATCGCATATGTATAGCTCATATTTTACTCTATACAATTTTGATTTCAAGCTAAAATCCAAAAACGTTGAGCACTGTTTTTGTTGCAATGTGGAATCATTTAAACAGGAGGCACTTTTTAAAGAAAACATCTACTGAAGGAAAAGAAAGTGCCTCCTGTGTTCTTAGACCCCCACCTTGTCTGCCTGCTTACAGCCGGAGGCTTTCCTCCGATGGCACACAGCAGGCAGCCATCCATCACCTCTGGGGCACATGGTGCACGTTCGCCGCCTTACATTTACTGTGAAGGAGGGGGGCATTGTTGAAGGAGAAGACAATTCAAATTGGTAGTTTCTGATCTCTAAAAGAAGAGACGGTTCACGTAGCTCTCTCCCTCTCTGCAAACCGCCCCTCTCAATTCAGAATCAAAAGTTGGCAACCCAAAGATCCTTACTAGACCTGTAATTTCTTCTTTTTCCATCTTTCTACGGTGAAACAAAAAGTACCACATTTGGAAACATAGTATTGCAAAGTGTATGTTTGCTTGGTTTTTAAAATTTTGAACTCAGTATCACACCGAAATCTTTTGAATTGCAGGCATTAGAAGAGCCAGCCAAGATGGCTAGTGGGGCTGAAGGCACTGCTTTGGACACCCATTCAGAGGTAGTGCTGTTATATCTCTTTCAAATCTCTATTTGAATTCAAAAAGCAAAGGTTAACTGAGTGATGCGTCCTCCTTTTTCAGATGTGCTCTCCTGCCCAGCTCAGACAACAAACAGAAGAGCTGTGTGCTGTCATTGATCAAGTCCTGCAGGACCCATTGACTATGGTAACCCATCTGTATGGGGGATCGACTTTTTCTCTCCCTTTCCTTTTGTCACTTGTCACTAATAAGTCTATTCTCTGTTGCAAATCATTTTCCAGCGTCGATGTGAATCTTCTCCAAGTTTCCTGCAGATGAGCACAGAGGCAGATGTCAACAAGGTAGGTGAATAAGTCCAAATGCTCTTTCCAGGTAGACATAAAGCAAACTTTAAAGCCTATGGCAAAAGAAAGCTTCAGTTAAGAGATCCAACACCAGTAGTATTGTCTGGTAATTGGAATGTCTGGAAATGGAAGGACAGAACTGTAGCCCTGGAGTCAATGCAGTTTTCGTTGCAGGATGCTTTCCTGAAGTAAGAAGGAGTTATGTTCTGAAAGAGAAACTGTTTATTAAGGTTTCAGAGGCTAGGATCTGCAAGAAAGAAATCCTTCATACCTTGCGTTCCATGTTTCAGGGTCTCTGGCCATCTCCCAGATTTCATCCCATCTATGGGTCCTTACTAGAGAGGAGCCAATGTTTCTGGCTCCAGTGATTGGAAACATCTTTCAGAACAAATATTTTTTTATATTCATTATTAATTTTCAAATAATGGGTTAATTAAATTAGTACGTAGACTTAAGCGCTGATTTCCTTTCAACTCTGGCCCCTCACAGGAGGGGGATGTCTGCTACAGCCATTTGTCCTGGATAACTCAGAAACAGTTAGTGAGAGGCAGGAATAACTTTTTATAAACTTCTGGTTTCACTATATTATATTTGTGTGCCTTCTGGGTTCAGAAAGATGAACAACCAAGAGAGGAGGATCCTATATTCAGTTTGCCCCAGGTAAATTTAAGTTACTAGCTATAGGAAAGTGAGAATGGCAGAAATCCAACTGGAAACAGGGGGAAAGGCATTTTTGGCAGAGGAACACATCAAAAAGTTAATGCATTCAAAATATCCTGCACAATGTCCAGTCCTCCATGCAAAAATAGGGCACAGAACCAGCATTCCTGAGTGGGTATGTTCAATACACACTTCAAATTTAATTTTCCTTTTTGAAATTACTTCTGTCAACCAGCACGCAGTGGTGAATCAGGCTTCAGGCAGCTGAAAGACGGAACAGGATAGTAGCAGAAAAAACAGACAGAGACTGTTATTGAGGAAATGTTTTCCAGCGCCCGCACTGAAATGCTACTGTTAAGTTGGACTTTTGATCTATACCATCCAAAACTTACTTCCTTGGGCAATTGAGAATTGAGCCGTGACCAAATGGAAGACATCAGTTAGCAGTGCTAAAACCAAATAAAGGGGGCAAAAGGTGAGTTTAACAGGATGCAGCATAGGGACAAAGCTAAAGATTGTGAAAACTTTAGAATGAGAGAGCAAAGTGCTTAAACTGAGGGTGGAAGAGAGTCATAGATAAAAATGAAAAAGGAGTATAATTTATAAGCAAATGAGAACATGGAAAGGTGCAATTTCAGGTTATTTTGTGAGCAAATGTAACTTAAATTTCATGGGACAACCACATCTACGGCTGTCTACTAATAAGCATTTTGTTGTGAGAGTTCTGAGAGATAATTTAAAGACCATCCTCAATAGAATGTGATCAATGTTTTTGAGAAGTAAAAATGAAATACAGTATTTTCCACAGTAAGCATCTCAAGCAAAACTTTAATACACCTTATTCTCATGTATCTCATGAATCTTTCTTGAAAACTGAAGTTGTCTTGAATTTGAGCAATTAACAACTTGTCACAATGATGAAAATCTCTTTGAGTAACCCTTTGCTCTTAATATATCTGTTTGTTTTGTACAAGGTGTCAACAACGCTGCAAAGAGCAGCTGGGCGTGAAACCAGATATGTAAGTACTTTTATAATTACTCTATGTTACTTGCAGAAATGTCTTGTTTATCTACTTTTGCTGCGATACTGGGTGAGTCTGCACACAGCAGACACAGGCATCTGCTCATAATATGAGGTGTTGACTCTAGTACAGAGAAGTGAGCATGTTAGAGCACTAGCAATTGAGACTTGAGATATCTTCCCACTGCTGTAAATCCATCATGGCTGGAATCTCTTCAGTGTGGTGTCTACTGACAATTTTACCTGTGTGACTATGATGTAGAAATTAATTTATTCACACACTTCTTTGTTGTTGTTTGGTTCAAGCATGGAGCAAGAGCTCAGCTATTTGGCAAATAAACTGTTACAGGTGTTGAAGGATGTATTTGTTCAAACTCAACCTGCACTGTAGGGGACTTGCTTTGGTAGAAGTCCTTTGATTCTTGCCTATCCATCAGAATTTGGAGTTGACTCAATCTTTTCCTTCCATGCTATAGAGCTGGCTGAAAACCCACAGTTTAGCCTTAGATGAACACTTATACACATGTTCCAACATAGAAAGAAAATCTCTATATTGAGTCATCTGTACAATTATTGAAATATTAGACCCAATTAACATTTTAATTCTCACTAGCACACACAGTTACTGCAGGTTCCATATTTTACTTACAATTCGTCTAGTCATGTGGTGAGAAATCTCTGCTTATTATTCATCATTCGTCATTTCTATTGAACCTCAAATCAAAGCACTGCTGGCAAAGCAATAGAGGCCTTCCAGTTTTATGCTAGCACAATGCTTGACTGATCAATTCAATTTTACTTCTTGAATGTGGTGGTATGCATATTTTATTGCATACTGTGATTTTTACTTGACAGATTGTGCTGGCTCATACTAATTAGAAAGAATATTGGAAGAGAGCTTTTTAATTAAATAAAAGAGTGCGTTTCAGAGGTAGTCTGTGAAAACAGAGTATATTTAATACCTCTTCAGTGCAGATTTCCAGGTCCCAAAACTGTGGCTGACATATACCATAAACTCAGGCATCCAACTAATATGCCTAGGGATACAGTTAGGTAAGACAAACAAAGGATATTTTTGTCCCAGCTCATAAACCAGATAGGAGCTTGTTCTCTGCCCCTTGGGGCAAGGTCACAGTGAAGTGGTTTTCCATAGAGTTATCTTCTCCTCCTCCCATTTTGCTTCTCCCTTCTCAAAGCAAGCCTCCCAGCCCAGAACAAGGACCAAGGTGCTCTCATCTCTTCAGCCTACAGGGAGTAGCACGCTCTGTGCTACCCTCTGGACCATGATGGAGTATTCTCGGGAAGAGTGATAGTTGGTGCGGACCAAAGCAGGCAAAAGAGTGTGCTAACCATTAACTGCAAAGGACCTGTTCCTGAGCCTGTGTGTGTGCTGAATTTCGTTGACTAGAGGAGATGTAGTCCAGGGGGCAACATTTCTTAATACAAGATGTCTGTTTTGAAACAAGATGCCTATTTTGAGCCAGTCAAACAGTGTCTCCGGTAGAGACTGAAAAGTAAGTGTTATAAGGATATTTGTTATTACAATATCAAATTATGAGTTCTCTCAGGAGATCTGTGGTGTCTCATGTGAGCTATCTTGGAGTAATGATTCAGCCAATCTCTTTTAACATCTCTTTTAGCAAATCTTTTTTCCTTTAGAAGTAAGCTCTTCTTTTATGCAATTGAATTAGTTTTACTAGAAAGAATTAAAATGGTAATTTAGCAATATAATTTTCTTAATTCTTTTGTATGCATGATGTCTGATATTGAGAAATTTGTCAAAATGTTGCTTTGAGGGTGTTTTCAGTTAAAAGAAAAGCTTTAATTTGTTTATGAGTCAGGGATAGGAACATCTGTCATCATATGAAAGCATTATTTATAAACACACAAGCACATATATATGTATACACACATGATAATATTACTAATTAATTCAATAGGTTATATGCAGTAGTAGACTGCACAAATATGTTGAAATATCCTGCCACTTAACAATTAAAATGGCATAGGTTTGTCTTGGCCTCAATTACTCTTTGTCTTCTCATGCACTTCAGAACCTTTTAAGGCTGTAAATGATTGCAGAAACAGTAAGGGAGTGTATAAAAAGTACTGAGAAAGGTCTGACTTCAGTTAAATTACAGCAGTTTGTACCAACTAACCACTACAGTTGTCATTTAATAGCTTTTTAAACTGTGTGGTATTTTATATGATCCTATTCACCATTTTATGATAGTGTATTTCTGTTGGCTTTAGGGATGATATTGCTGATTTTTAATAATGTAAACGTAATAATTCACTAAGTAAATGACTTTTATTGCTATTGAGTGCTCTAATACATGTACTTAGTTATTTTGTTTCCATATAATTACTGTCACCTAGGAAAGCTTTCTTAACTTTAATTCCAAATTCTATCAAATTTATGATTTTGTCATTTAGCCCCACTTACAAGTATTTTAAAAATAGTTTCTCATGATTAATTGGAATAATTACTTTGCATATTATTGACAATTTTGTTCTTCTTTACAGTTCTATTCTACAGAAATTCCTTTTTAAGTGTTACAAACTTCAAACTGAGAAGTGAAAAAATGAGAGTACATAAAGCAGCTACAAATGCACAGATGTGCAGAAATAAGTAGCATTTTTCTTCATCTGTGGTCTGCTGTGCTTATATACATTTCAAGTAACCCCTTTGAAATGAAGTTTGCTCTTAATTTGCACCACCAAAGTGAGATAATTTAGTGCCAGCTACTTATATCTGTAGATCATTCTGAAGTGTTTTGATGTCTTTAAGCTCACAATGAGGTTGGTCGTCACACTTGATTAATAACATGAATCTTTAGTACGTAAGTAACCACTAGTAAAAATTCTATTTTACTCTGTTAAGGGCAGAAGATGTACTTGCAGATTTAGTGCTAAATCACTGCTGTCCCTGTGTGAGTGGGAAGGCTTCCTCCGCCAGATGCTGTGTTCAGAGACGTGAGTGCGCTCTCAGTGAGGAGCACAGTCTTCCACCATGACTCGTGGTGACACTATTCTCACCACCAATGAAGGAACCGAGCCAGCAGGTCCAGGGAGTGATTCAACATCTCTGTTTAGCACTTAGGAGACCACAGCTAGAGTTCTGTGGCCAAATCTCTGCAAAGTCTTTGTCATGGGGGAGCAAAGGAAAACCATGGTTTTTTTTCTCTCCAAACGTGCTAGAATTGCTTTTCTGCTTGAACGGTGAGAAGATGTGGTTGAGTCAACAAAAAGCCAACTGTAGTGATCCTTCTATGATTCTATGATTCTACAGAAGGTGCAGTAGTGACACTGACTTGTCTTATGCTACAGCCATAACATCTAACCATTGTATCTAGTACTTTTTTACCACTACACTGAAGAATTCTCACATTTTAGAGTCTCAAGGCCTGCAAATCACGCCCACATCAAGGATAGGCATGTTATCTGTGCAGAAACACGGTGTTATCCAGAGGAACTGCTACAGAGTTTGAAGGAGCTGATCACCAGAAGTCCTGACTCTTGCCGCAGCACGTGGCACATGACTATATCACATACAAACACAGATGCTTTGCATTTAGCACATTTACCCTTGATCCTTGAAACAGGGCTTCTGCTCCTCAATATATATTCATAGAAAACATAACGCTCGAGTAGGACTGTTCTGGATTTCATAATGCAAAGTCAGAAGGATAAGAAGGTTAGACTGAGCTTCCTACACAACTGATAGTGTTAATAACATTGATGCTGCAAATTAACAGACAAAGGCAGATTCAGAAATATTAAGATATATTTTTCAAGATTAGATCAAGATGAAAAAGTGAAATTTTGTTGCACTTAGAGTATCCCTAAAATTTTAACGACAGGCATTCTTTTTTGATTATACCTAGAGATAAAATGGAAATGACAATATTTTAGCTTCTCTTGTCAATTGTGCATCACTGCATCAGTGGTAAAAGCTTCGGTACCTAAGCATACTGCTGTCCATATATATTTCCTCCTCTTAAAAGAGGCCTCAGAAAAATACAAGTGAAATGGCAAATGCTAACGCATTACTTTGCTATTCAGGAACCACTAACAGTGAAACAGTGAACCATCATCAGTGAAAAACCTTATCCTTTTGGATTTTTCTTCTGTCATTGCAATAAAAACTATGATAATGTCTGTGATACTGTATATATTTACCTTTTTTGCAGGCCAACCTTTACAAATCGACACCTATGATGACAGACAGTCAGCTGGTATGTAAAGCACAGCTGTTACGCTTTTTTTCAAAATTTGAAGTAATCAAAATCTAAAGTAATTATTATTTACTTTCTTAGACTTTGAAAGAAGCTGCAGTCATTCTCCTACAAAGCTGCATTGCTTCTACAAAGCTGCATTGCTTTCTTCTGTACTGAATATACACCTGTTTCAAGTAACTGTAAATCCTGGTGCCACTTGTAAATCCAAACGACAAAACAGAGCCTTGCTGAATCTTGAGGTCTATGACAACTATAGAGTCTACTGCTGTTCTTGTACTCTTAATATTCCAATTCTAAAATTTTATTTTTATGCAACACCATTCTGGCATATATTTTTTTCTTACATATTGGTTTAAATCAAAGCTGGCTTAACTAGTGAAATGCAAGGATAAAATCGAATAAAGAAAGGAAGATGATGCATCAGATCACAATCTAGTGCTGTTGGAGTCAAACTTTCTGAAGAAGAGTAGTCATGGAGCCTGTTCAAGTGATAGTGACCTCTAATGAATACTTGGGGAAAAAATGAGATGTGAATGAGAGAATTTCTCCATTGTATTTCAACTAATGGAACTTTAGGGACTTCCTGAATCAATTTCTTCTTTTTGGTAATCTTTGACCACCTCTTTCATGACTTTTTCCAGTTACTTTTTGAATCCTGTTGTACTTTGGTCTCTACAACATTCTGTAGCAATAGAGTTTACTTTTTAATTATGCATCATGTGAAATAGTGCTTTATTTCTCTGTTTTAAACCTACCGCTTGACCTCAGTTCTTGTACTGAAATGGCAAATAATAGCTCTTTCTTCACTTTCTAAATAATATTAATGATTTTCTGGATATTAACCATAATACCCTATCAGTCATCTCTTTTTCATACAGGAAAGTCAAAATTGCTTTATCACTCTTCAGGAAGTATGGATAGTGTCCCATATCTTTGATGATCCTTGTTGCTCTTTTCTATATCTTTTTCAGGTTTTTGTGTTTGAGTTTGGGAGACTAAAACCATAAACTGCTCTTGTCTAGCTCTGAACACAGCACTTCCTGTTTACATGATGATGTGATAAGGTTCTTCATTGTTATTTCTATTCCTTTCTTATCAATTCCAGTAATTTATTTAGTTATTCTTACTTATATTGAGCATTACATAGAACTGTATGCGATAAATTCAAGTTATGTTTCCTGAGTAGTGAGAGTTAGTTTCTGAGCTAACCAGTTCATCACTGCATGTGTAAATTTAGGATGTAGTTTAGTTTTTCCCTGTGAAATGTATCAGTGTTGAATTCGGTTAAGTTTCACCTGCCTTTTTATCATTCATTCATTCAGTATTATAAGATCTATCTGCAACTCTTTGCACTGATATTTTGTTTTTACTCCGTGGAATGATTCAGTATTACCAGTAAACTTTGTCACCTTAGTAGCCACTCTTTTCTAGCTGATCTACATCCACGATTCAAAGCTCGGATTCCAGAGCATGCCTCTGAGGAACTCTACTTCTGTCTTCCTTCCACTCTGAAGTTTATTCCAACCTTTTCTGTCCTATCTTTTAACTAGTTCACAGGAAATATTATCTTTTACTCCATAATAGTTTTGTTTCTTTAGTAGACCCTGCTGAAAGACCTTCACCAAAGCCTTTGGAAATCCAAGTGCAGCATGGCTGCACATCCACTGAACTTTATAATCTGTGATGCAACCTCATTTTATTATCCCTAGTCATGCATTTAGGGACCTGGTGGGAAAAAATCCAAACACTGAGCCTCACTTAAGATGGTCTGTTGATTTTCACTTGATTTCACCTAATGTGTGTTCCTAGATGCTGAAAAATTCTCGTATCGCTAGTTTAAACATAACCTACATCTGCCATATTAGCCAGCTTTCTTGCATCACTGACTCTAAAATAACTGTAAAAGATTTGTCAGGCATGAGTGCCCTTTCAAAAGCCTTTCCCTATTTTTTGTCCAAATGTATACTAGTTCTGTTCTTTAGTATCGTTTGTTCCTACTGCTTTGCACAGCTTGAAATGTCATGGGTCCTGGTCCCCTTCAGGATCCTGTAGGAAAACCTGCCCCACAGTTGTCACTTCTCATTCTTCTGGAGCTGATTATATCTGAAGGAGTAAGTTAAATATCATGATTCATAGCATGGCAATTTCACACTGGAGTTTCTTTAGAACTTTATTTATTCCTTGCACTTTATTTGCTCATTTTATTGATTTGTTCTCAAATCTGTCTTATTGACATTGTACTTGAGAGAGTTCCTCCAAATTGTTTAGTTGCCAGTGTGAGAAGCTCCCTAAGTTTTTCTGTAAGAAGAGCTGAAGTGAGGAATTAATTTTCAGCCTTAGTATCCTCTTCTTCATACCTCTTTCTTATGTCTTGATTATATCTACTGGCCCCATAAACTTTCAGTTGTAATGAAATTTAGCAAGTGTGGTTTGGTTTTTTTTTTTTTTTTCTCTTCTTTCTTTTTTCCTCTAAACTGTATTTGAATACAACTTTCTATCTTTGGAGCTTTTTCCTCCTTATTCCCTTTTTCACTCCTTTACACTACTCTTTGATCTTTTAAAGTCTTCTTATAAGTTGATGCACAGCTTCTCTGAAACATTACTCTCTTAAACAGTGTTCTGGTCACTTACAACCATTTCGTTCTTTTGACAGCTCCTTTGATTTTTTTTTTACTCTTTTTTAATAACTAGTTTAATTATTTAACTATATATTTTATTTCACTTGTTTTAAATTGAAATCACTACAGTGGAATTCTTGTATGTGTCTTTTGTTCAGAGAGTAATGCTGTCTCTGAGCACATTGTGATCTCTATTCATGAATGATTCTTCTCACTTTGACTTAGAAATTTTGCAAGATTTATGATTCAGGTAATTACTTCTCCTCAGTCTCTGACTGACTATACCATAGACCAATTATTTATGGTGACCAGAAATGTCTTATCTATACTGCTCAACTATTTGACTTTTGTCCAATGGACAGACAAAGCATTGGGCATGTCACTATGACTCTCATCAACAGATTTTCTACTCTTTTAAAAGATGACTATGAATGACTCATGATAACAAAGTGCAGAGCCATACCCAGAACACCAACACTACACACAATATTACTGTTATCATTAACTATAACTTTTTTTCTTTATATATTAAGCAATTAAGACAAAATTCGTGTGCGATCAGTCTTGCATACCTTGGTAGCATTTTCCTAGATTTTTTTGGTTCAGAAATGTTAATGCTGCAACAGTCATTCACATGTTTGAGTGTGTAATGGAAGGATTTATCAAAATGTATTTATACACAAAAATAGTAGGAGAGGAGGCATATATATTTAGAGCAAATACAGAGTGGTATTTCTCTATTTTGTAAGAAGGTTTAAAAGATAGTAACAGAAAACACAGTGCAGTTTCTTGCATGAAAAGAATTGTGGTTAGTGTTGCAGGGACTCAAGGCTAAGTAGAAGAAGATGAGTTCAAGCATTTGAAGGAAGAAGAGCATTAGAGAAAAATGGATAACAATCCTCATGGTCTGGTCATGGAGTTAAAGCTGGAGTGTTTCATTTAATATCTAGACATATTTCTATAGTGTATTTTTGTTCTGAGGTATTTTAGATATAATTTGGCAGCTTGAAGTATTTTTTCTCTACTTAATTCATTTCGAAACACATGTATTAGTGAGGTTTCTGTATTTCCTACATTTAAAGCTGTTGAGCCCAAAGCTTCATGAAATTAATTAAACCATGGTTGAGAATATGACATCTCAAGAACTATGGTGTGATCGCTTTCAAGTGAAACAGTACTAAATTCAACATCTTTTAAGACCTATTTCAGTTCAAAATTACATCAAATATAGCATAGAAGAGAAAGCTCCAGGAAGACCTACTATCAGCCTTCCAGTACCTAAAGGGGGTCTGCAAGAAAGCTGAAGAGGGACTTTTTGCAAGGGCATGGAGTGACAGGATAAGGGGCAATGGCTTTAAACTTTAGATTAGATATAAGGCAGAAATTCTTCAATCTGAGGGTGGTGAAGCACAGGAATAGGTTGCCCAGAGGAGCTGTGGATGCCCCATCCCTGGAATTGTTCAAGGCCAGGTTGGATGAGACTTTGAGCAACCTGATCTAGAGGCAGGTGTCCCTGCCCATGGCAGAAGGGTTGGAACTAGGAGATCTTCCCTTCCAACCCAAACCATTTTACAATTCTGTGATTATGATTCTATGATTCTATTATTCTATGATAGTTGTCAGATGTAGCATAAAATCAGGGGTTTTGGGTGCATCTGTCCAGCTACAAATGATTTAATGACCTTTGAGCACTGATGAGTGACTTCTGGAAGGCAGTCCTTGACATGGGTCTATATCCATACTTTCTGAAGCACCAAATGGCAGGCATCACTGAAGTGAAATGTGTCAGTTATACTAAGGAGTGGTCCATACAGAGTCACCACATAACAAAGTAGGAAACAAAAGAGATTCATGACATATCAAAGGAAAATATGCTAAAAGAGTTTCCTGAAGAAAGGGAAGGAAGCAGAGAGGGAAGCAGAGAGCAGCATCAGTGTTAAGGGCTTGCCCTTATTCTCTTCCCTGCCACCAGCCTTGGCAGCGAGCAGTGCCTGGGCAAACCTGCTCCCTTTTCTGATCTCAGACTTGCTCCTCTGCTGGTCCCAGAATGGTAGCAGAGGTTATTGCCTCTTTCAAATAATTCTTACTGTGAGTCTATCCCTTTTCTCCAGCTGTTGAAGAGAAGACTCATCCCTGTACTGTGAGTAGAATGGAAAAGGGCTAAATCTCTTGATTTTAGTTTCAGCTTAGTTTAGCACAGAGTCAGTGGGAATCATAATACAGTATGGTATCCGACATCTTGTTGAAAATTCATCTGTTTCTTGAAAGGCAATATTTCAGTATGAACAAAAATAAAGAAAACATGAATTTCAAACAGGCGACTGTCCTTGTTGTCTGTGGTCTGGTGCAAGACCTGTTGCTGCTTCAGCATGAAGTTGGAGAAAATAACTATCCTTTCTTTCTAGGCTTTTCAGTGATGTGAATGAGGAGGAAGAGGAAGTCCTTTTAACCACAGTTATATGACTTCACATCTTCAAATATACTAAAGGAGAACTTCATTGTAGACTGATACAATGCCTGGAATGTTTTATTGCATTTTTGCAAGTGTAAGGCCTCTTAGAAGGGAAATAAAAATAAAATAATATGTTCAATAATGTATTTCCCCTTGTGAAGACTAATCTGTGGCAGAAAAGAAACAGAAGAGGAATATTTTAATGTGCTCCACAGTTCAACTAGACAAAGTGTCTGTGTCTGTATTGTTAGGACAAAAGCATCCTTTTGTTGACAGTGGAAGTGGCAATGCTCCTTCTTGACAAGGGAGCCAGTTCCTCACCATCTGAAAGCAGGTGCTCTCAATAGTTTATAGGCTCCTCAGATGACTCTTCTCAGTGCTGACAGAAGATGACAGTATTTGCTGCGTTTGCTGCATTGCATACTTGCCCCATCTGCCTCAGGGTCTCTTTCCCCCCAAAAACGATAAGTTTGTTGGAAAGAACTGTGAATGGTTCCTCTCCATGAGGGAACTTTTTGGTTATCCCATTTGAAACAGAAGGCTTCAAAGACTACAAGTGACTATTTGTACAGAAAAGTTGGATATAAAAGCTCTGCAGACAAACAGACTTGGTGCTTGCTAGGTGTTAAGTGAGGTCTGAAGGACTCGGTGCAGAAAGGAAGAGAGAGAGAGGGCAGCTAACTCTTTTATCCCAAGGCTAGCTCTCCTGTTTTGTTATACATTTCTATCTGATCATGTCATATTTTCATTAATCATTTATCTGGTTGTCTCAGAGCCTGGCTGCTTCAAAACAGCCCTGCATCGAAAACATTTTAAAAAGCCAATTCCTTGTTAAACTTTAAGAAGCAACTTTCTTGTTTACAGGAAAGCTGTTCAGGTATCCAGAAAGACTTCGTATCTGTGTAGTGACACAGAGCACTGCAATGTGTGACTGCAGTCATTGCTAACTACCAAAGAAGGGTTTGGCCCTATATACTTTGGGGATGTCTGTATGCTCTGGATAAGGGGAAGTGACAGTGACTTGTCTAGGAGAAACATGGGGCTCACAGGAGTTTAGGCCTCTGCTGAGAGGAACAGGATTGCAACTGGGACCTTACCAGTTTCAGCAAGATCTCAGGGACAACCAGTGTCATAATAACAGAGGAAAAAATTAGAGGTGAACAAGCCCACACACCTACCAACGAGAAGTTCAGTCTTCTGACTTTTGAGTTAAATATCATGCAAGGCTCATTTGAGTACAGCCAAAATATCTTTTGTTGCTGAAGAAGGGTGGCCATGACCATACTGTCTATCGACAGGTGCCCTGGCCCAGCCTGTCCTCCTATTTCTGACTCTGCGTTTGCTGATCTGGGCCAAAACCATGCCAGGGAGCATCCTGGCACCGAATCAGTACAACTGATTATGGGTCAGCTCTGGAGCTTGTGTCTTGGTCCTGTGTAATTCGCTAATTGGGCTGTAGCCGTATGATGGCAGCTCATTGTTGCCATAACAGCCTTTACCATTTCTCAGAGCTGTTGTAGGAAGACCAACACTTTCCATGGCAAGACTAAGTTTTAGCTTGTTTCTCAGCAGTGTCAATTGTGTCTTCTGCTATCAAAGAAAGAAGTCGAATTTTTAGTTTTGTATCAAAGATTTTATATAACTTGTCTGGGAGCTAATAGAGTATTTCAAATTCTGGTTGCTGGCTGATATCTGTGACTCTGTTAGCAGAGTCAGACATAAACATATGACTCAATCAGCACTTGAGTGCATGATGTTGTTTAGAAAATGCTTCCTTAAAAGCATTTCTATAGCGTACTTTTGGAAGAGGTTTCCTACCTAAGGAGAATAGCTTATCCTTGGTGAGTTCAGGTACCTCGATGGGCTTTTATTTGCATGGTTACAAGGTGTGGAGGAGTGTGAGAAGGCCACAGGTCTTTTGTCTGTGTAATGATGACTTCATAACAACTGTAGCTGCTTTTTTTATTTTTATGTTTAGCTTTCTGTTGAAAGCCAGGAGTCTTACTTTTACAAACTCTTCTCAGAAATCTTGGAGAGGACAATAAGTACTTTACAGTTAATCCTACAAAGAAATAGTCGTGATCTATGGACTATAATCCATTAAATGAGCACTGCATCTTTCACTAAGTTGACCTTCTTAATTAAAAAGTTTTTAATGTAACTTGGCAGTTATCATTCTTTTAAAAAAAAATAGTATCACCTCATGGCTGATTTTTTGCTTTCAGTTGAATATGTATCTTCTTATTCGAAAAGGCAGATGAAAGGGCCCCAACCTGTGGAAAGGAGGGAGGGGATAAAACACAAAGCTAAGGGAAGATTTTTTTGCTGCCTAGGCCTTGCTTTTCTTATGTGTGTTGAGCTCCTTACTACCTCTGCTGCCTTCACCTCAGAGCCCCAACTCTCTCAGCCTGTCTTCATAGCAGAGGTGCTCCAGCCTTCGAATCATCTTTGTGGCCCTCCCTTGGACTAGCTCCTATAGCTCTGTATCCTTCTTGTGTTGGGGACTCCAGAGCTGAACACAGTACTGCAGGTGGTCTCACGAGAGCAGAGCAGAGGGGCAGAATCACCTCCCTTGACCTGGTAGCCACGCTAAGTTTCTTTTTTTTTCCAGACAGACCGCTTAAGTGTATTGCTCTTATAAATGGGCAGCATGGAGTTGTTAAATGTACATAGCCTAAACCTTATAAATAAATCTAATTGTGAATCGAGTTTCTTTTCTGCATTTTTATACCCCACTGGGTACTGAGGATGGGGAACTATGACAGTACCTATTTCTCAGTCCCAGATGAACAAGCTGCCCCTCTGGGCTGCAACCATAGAAGCTACTCAGCAGCAGTCCTGTTGTTGCCTATATCAGTTGTGACAAAGACTGGCCATTTTCTACGGTTTATCCATAACAGAGAAGAATATAATCAACTTATTTGAAAGTTTAAATTCAATCACAGACCCCTCCAGGACTTCAGTACTTACCAAATTCCAGTGAGAATGTACACTTTTTTCTTCCTTTTCTTTGCTTACCAAACAAGTTATCTATTTTAAAATTATACCCTAGCCTCTGTTTAGTTTATGCCACAATCCATCATGTCAGACTTTACTGTAAGAATTCTGAAAATCACAGATGTACTAAATTGACAAGTTAATAGTCAATTTTTTGGTTGGCTGGTAGCTAACCAAGAGACTTTTTCTTGATTAAATAACCTGATTTGTCTGAAATGAGGGGTATCATACATCAACCCTGATTAAAATCTCTAAAATTGTACTTTTCCAAGTGAACTCTTAAAGATGCTGTCAAAATCCAGCATGCAGTCACTGGTATTATTCTCCAGAAAGACTTTCCCCTAATATGTTGCTGCCTGAGTGTAGCTTAACAGCATCAGGTTGCCCTTCCTTATTTCACAGTTACTGTTTTGAGGAGCCAGAGTGAAAGCAGATGTGTGGTTGTGCATAAAGTCTGACTTGATGACCTTATCAAGAAGCACCTGAACAGCTAACAAAACTAGCCAACAAAGCCCACAAACCATAATCTGACAGCCCAGCATCTATCTTTGTGTTGGTAACCAACAGATGTCAGTCATGAGATTCTGGGCATAAAAACAGCTCTTGCCATTTTTGTCCACAATCTGTATTAAAAGTAGGCCAGGCAGCACGACACTTGAATGATTTCGATGGTGAAATATGTTATTAATGAAATTTAAAAAAATCTAGTCTGTTCAGCCCCACTGAAGTTGCCTTGTCTAAAAAATATTCTGTAAATTGTAAAGCATTTTATTTTATTTTTCTTCCATCTCTTTTCTCCTGGATGTGGTATGGGTCAAGACAAAACCTGGCGTCATTCGTCCCGTGCTGGTGAAAGGAAAGAGTACACAGCAAAAGGAGGAGCCCTATCAGCCCAATCCTTTTAAAAAGTACCTTGAAGAAATCAGTGATCAAGATATTGAGCAGGTGAGTAACTCTCACTCTGAAGGATTTTGTAGCCTCAGCTAGTTTCCTTAAAGATGACGGAGTACTCTTAGATCCGTGCCTTGTCCTGGTCTCTTCTTTTTTTGCAAAGTTAGATGATTCGCCAAGGGGCACCTGGATCCTGGAGCAAAGTCTCCAGGCTGGAGATGGGCAGCTGGGCTTTCTACAGGGACTTATTTGTTGGTGATCTAAAAACCTGTATGTTGAGGAAAGGACCTTTTTATGATATCTGTGGGAAATACTGTACAAAAGAAAGCGGAAATCTTGTGCTCCCCTCTCTAGCAGGTGTCTGGGATCAGATCTACCAGAAAGTGCTTCCTCCATTTGGGAGGAGGAACCTGAGGAGGATTCCAGACCTGAATCCTCTCTAAAGAGAAATGAGGACAGAAAGGACTGGGCAAGGTTCACTCTTCCCTCTCCAAGGGAGATGGGAGGAGCCCCAGTGAGTTTCCTTGTCATTCCCTGGTGTGTAGCTCCCCAGGTCCACATTCATGTCCCACCACAGCTTGAGGGTACAGCTCTTCTACCAGCTGTGAGGAGCATTAATGGGCAACCCATGGAGCAAGAAAAATCCTGTCTTCTCCCACAGACCTCTGCATAAAGCCACAGCATCACTTGGCAAAAACACATCTTGAACTTTGTTGACCTGTATGAGGCATCATGTCAGAGAAACTCCAGGGAAATGGTTCTGTCAGCCTTTTCTCTTGCGTTTGTGTGCATTAGTGTGAATTAAACCCTAACTGCGATACATAATCTGAATGTCCTTGGTAGGAGCTTATTATTAACCTATCCAGTATGTTTGGAATCTTCCATTTAGTAAAGTGAAGCCAATAGCCCTCTTGCCAGACATGATGTGAATAAAATACGTTACTAATTGAATTTCTCTTACTCCTATGCCTCTCTAGTCACATTAGAGAGAGACTTTAGCAATAGCAGTCCTCTCTTCTTCCTTTTATAACTAAATTTTTAAAAGATTTTCATTTTAGTTCTTTCCATCCCTCCCCATAGCTCTGACTTGCTGTAGGACAATCCTGGCAACTTCTCAGTTCATACTGCAGCATTACAAACAAAGACAGACTTTTATATAATATTAGTGGGTTTCAGCAACATGTATGGGTGGCATCAGAAGGTGTCTCATTCTGTAAGTTTCTATAGAATGTAGAGTTTTTGTAAAATACAAGAAAATATGCATAAAAATGTTTTACAATT
This sequence comes from Tauraco erythrolophus, assembly GCF_009769465.1. Taxonomy (NCBI): domain Eukaryota; kingdom Metazoa; phylum Chordata; class Aves; order Musophagiformes; family Musophagidae; genus Tauraco; species Tauraco erythrolophus. The sequence continues at coordinate 45,526,635 of NC_141466.1, read as the reverse complement.
TGTCTCCAAACTTTTGAGGTTGACAGTGAATATTTGACTTCAGAGACTACAGGTGAGTTCATAGTGAATTTTTCACGCTTTTGCTTACTGGAAACCTTCTGATGCCAAGGCACTGTGCTGCCACTCACTTGGAATGAAAGAGGAGGAGAGCTGACCTAAAGCTGCTGCTAGAGACTTTCTGGTCCAGGCCACCTCAACGAGGCATCTCTACAAAGGCAGGGGCAGCTCATATCACCCTTTTGTAAGGGCTGGGCACTGATTCTGCTGGCTGTAGTTTTGCTGAGGAGGAATGATGCAATCACCAAACTTTATATTTTCAGGCAAATACAAACCTGAGGTTATTGCCATAGTCAGAAGCTTTCTGATATTTGAAGCTAATTGTGAAAACCAATCAACTTACACTTTGTAAATTACATATGGTACATATTACTGAAGTACTGGGGATATAATAAGTCCATGAATAAATGTGGTTGCCATAACAAAAGCCAAAATTTTTTTATATGAAAGCTATGTATTAAAAGAACTAAACAAACAGTGCACTGACTTGGATAGATGGAAAAGTTAATTTCACAATGAATATTTTCAGTTTTCCTTCCTTTATTTAAAAGAACAATGTCATATGCTTTAAAGTACTGATAAATTAGTATTTTTATCCTAACCTAAGAAATACCACAGGTTGCTGTAAAATACCTGTTATTTTGGGAGATCTCTATTAAGATGTCTTTCTTTTGAAAAGGAAGTACTTAGAGCTGTATTCAGATAGATTCACTGACTTAACAGGAACTGGTTTTGGTTGTGTGAGAAATGGCTACGTGATTCTAGTGGTGGTCTAATACAACAATTAATAGTACCATATCAGCCAGATCTGAGGAAAACACTAAAGTGCTGAACAGCACAGCATATGCTTATGATTTCAGCTCTTGCCTCTCAGAGTAGGTTCATGGTGCTGATGTAAGTCCCTTGTGAGTAGAGGAGACTTGAGTTCTGATGTGAGGATGAACTATGAAACTCTCCTGAAGGGCTTCAGTGCCTGTAGGAGGGCTGCAGTACTGCCTCTGGGACTGGGCTCGGTGCCCAGGCAACAGCTTGAAAATTGCAGTGGTTGTCCCTAGCCACAGGGTTATCAGCCTACAAGGACACTCATTCTTGCTCTTCACCTGCTCTCAGTAGTTAGCGTTTTTGGCTGCAAAGCAGCTGGCTTCCAAAGAGTAGGAGGTGTTCCCACCAATATTACCCCAAAATTAAGTAAATTGACTGCTTTCATGGGATATAAGAACTGTGAATTAAAACTAGGAGACTAGCAGCTAGGCTTTCTGCTGAAGAGTCAGTGCTTGTCCCCTTGTCCTCAAATAAGAACTGAGCAAGCATCTATTGTGGGCTGAGGGCAAAACTGCTCATATTTTTACTGATTTTCCCTGGTTTTCTTTGGAGATTTTCCCAGTCCTGCTGGGATGTTTGGCCCTTACATTTCTATTCACCCTCTCTGGGTGACGTTGCTGTCCCTCCTTCACCTGGCCCATCTTGAAAAGACAGACCCTTTCAGGCTGCATCTTCGAGGGTGGTACAGACTAGATGAGGTTCCAGATGGCACCAGCTTTATTAACTTCTCTGGTTTGATTTTTCTTAGGCCTCTGCAGTTCCTCCCCTCCCTGCCAAACCTCCCAGTGTGACACTGAGCACTGGTGACTATGTGGGTGACATTCAGCTTGAGACATAATGATGCAGCCAGCCATAACAGCTGACCTTCATCTTCACATCTCTCTGTGGAACACATTTTTTTTTGCACAACAAAGTAGCTTGTTTGCTTTTCACTTTGTTAAAAAATGTCCCCATATGGAAAAGGTCATTTCCCTTGCACAAAAAAAATAGTAATTTTGCTTTAACAGGCAGCTGTTCTCATGCAGATAATCCAAAGTAATGGATGGAGACAAAAAGAGATTTCTAAATTAGTAAGGATCATCTGGAAAGAATGTAGCTCAGCTCACAGATAGCTCTTTTTGTCTGTGTTCTGGCTAAGCAGTATATAGATTGACACTGGTGTTTCAGTGAAATTTACAAACCAGGGAAAAATCCCATTTTATTTCGGCTTTTTCTCATGTTAGGTGATATTGCCTTCCCCCCCAAGGATGTACACAACTTGCAGCACTGGCTATTCAGTGGATATCCCCCCATCAAACACTTGTTACAGACAGAGTGTTGTATTTCTGAGGTTCCAACCTGACAGTATTAAGCTTAGGTGCCTCACTGGAGATGACAATTTCCCCATCATGAGAAATATTTTTTTTTCCTCTTGCTTAGCACATTTCAATAATATTTCAGGAATTTTACAAGTACTCTCCAATTTGTTCAAAAAAGCACCATAAAATGTACCGGAACTATAAGTAACTTGTGAGCAGCGTTGATGTGACGGTTTCATGAACATTTTCATTTGAAACTGGGGAAACGGAATTTCTTTTAGGAAAAAATAGAGCATTTTGTAACATAGTGATATGAAAACAACTCATAATCAATGTCAGAGAATTCAGACGCTTGCCAATATTTATTAACGAGAAGGTACACAGGCTTCTTTGTCATTAAAAAAAAATAAACCACTTTGGGCAATGGAAGAGCAAGATAAGGATGAACTAAAGAGATATTAGTTACACTTGGCAGGAAGCCATGAGGCCAGTTTGCAAGGTTTATCATTAATGGAAGCAGGGCTGGTGCCTCTGAGGAGGAGCGGCAGGAGACAAGGTCGTTGTGAAGCAACTGCTGCCTGGTCCCCTTCCTGCTGCCTGGTCCCCTTCCAGCTGCTCTCACCGCCACTGGGCTCTGATCCGCTCGTTTGCTCATGCTCACTCTTTCAACAGGCGATACATCAGCTTCTGCTGGAGCTAATTGCAGCTCTTGTCACAAATTTGCTGGGTCTTGAGCTCAAAGGCACAGCATGCAGGAGAGTTTCTTGTCTAGACTCAGCCAGACAAGCGGGTGAGAATTCAGGATGTATTGTGTCCATGGCCTCGACAAAACCTAAGCACAATATTTGAGCCAAAACCTGAGTATGCCGCCTTGACTCTATCCCAAATCTTTTAAAACTCAGGTTTTTAAAAAGATTTTATCTTTTAGGTGCAAAAGCACATATGTATTGGGTTTTTTTAAACAGAAACACTATTAAATGCTGACAACTTGCAGTAGTGAAAGATATTGTATGTGCACCTTCAATGGTTTAACTCTTAAATGGCCGAAAAGGCTTGTCAGAGTCTTATTAAAAAGCCTGAAGTGCTCCTGCTAGTACACAGATAAAGTAGACTTTCTTTTGTACCTCAGACTCCTTTTTCAGATTGGTTTTGCTTCCAATTTACCCTCTCAGAAAATGTCCCAAAACGTGGCCATTTTATCTTGGCACAAGATCCTTCTGGGCTTTCCTTTTTTTGTCACTCGAGCATCAGTTGAGCTGTTGGAAGGAGGTGCACTAGACCCCAGCTGAAGCGTAACTGGTTTAATGGGACATCTACTGCAGGTTTTTCTGTGTGTACTTTCATGCTAATGAAAGTGCTTAGTGTAGAGCAATTGTATTGGCATGAAGGTAGAGTATCTTTCCTAGCTAATCATCAAGCCCTATGAAATGTAAAAAAGGTGCAAGACAAGCACTTTGCTTTCTGTCCAAACCTTCTTTTTTGCATCCATTAATCTGTTTCTGTTTACTCTTCTTGTTTTCATAGGAGGCTGCTCTCCTACACCCTCTGTATCCAACTAAACTGATCCCTCCAACTAAATCCCCTTTGTGTCCTCCATCCGTCTCCCTTGCTGACTGTCTAAACCCTGGACCTTTCAGCCACTTGTGTTCCATCACGTGTGATGTTCATGAGAATCCTTATAGCCCCTACAGTCACAACTCTTTGTACAATAAGGTGAGCGTCAAGTGTGGTGTGATTTGAGAACTTTGTCAGACTTTTACCCTTTCAATTCCAGACAGAATTCAGCTGAGCCATTATGATTCAGTGCTGGCAGGTGCTCTGGGAGATGCATCTCAGACAAGCCTGAGTCTCCAGCGTCCCTGGAGATATTACTGCTTTTCCTTCCCTCGACACATCATGGGGCTTGCTTCCTCCACATCTGCTAGGACAGGGCTCCCACCACTCTTCTTTCAAGCTATTTGTTCTCTAAAGGAGGAATAATCTATATCATGCCTCATGCTCAGATTACTTTTAACAGTTACCCACACTAAAGTAATGGGCTGTTTCTTTTTTTGGGGGGGACTGAGGGAAGGGAGGCTAACCTGAGAGAAATACAGGCTTTTCCACTGGCTTTATCTGTCATCCTGACAAGCAGATGTCTCTTTGCTAATGCAAAGGGTATCGCACTCTTGCTGACATTTGTGTCTTCTTTGAAATAGCAGTGACGAAGTTAGACAAAATCTCTCTAGTCCAAGATGTGTAGATGACAGCGGTGGCTTAATGAGCTTTGTAAGGTGAAAACTGGGCCCTATGTCTTAGCTGAAGTCTTTTTGAAAAACAGCCGACTCAAGGTATTTACAATACCTCCAGAGAGCCCCTGTCTGGTGTTAGAAAAGCATCAGCGGTGGAAGTCCATCGAAGACGCTGTTTGGACCCCTCAGACTGATCCCTCCCATGTCCTCTTTATCTAACACAGAACCTGGCTGCAAATGCTTAAACCTTGGTGCCAGGAGACATAATCTCGCTCCAAGATGTGCAGTGTGCTTTATTTGGGATGCAAGAGGTTAAAACATAGGCATTAGGTGCTGCTTCTTTAGTCTGTGTCATGGTTTCCTCATCAGGGGAAGCACCAGGGAAAATACACATTACTAGTTTCAGGCACGCTGGGAACCGAGATTGCTTTGGAGAGAAGTATCAACCCTGCAGACAATGTAGGTTGGTCAACCATCAGACTCTGAAGAAATGCCTGGAAATGCCTTTCTCTCCTCTTTGACTAGAAACATAATTTAGGTTAATAGGCAATGTCAATAGCGTCTGAAGTTGGCCTCTCCATCCTGTAGGATTTACAGAATTTATCATTTTACCCACTTATTAGGATGGACTAAAACTAAAAAGAAAAAACAGCCTTCCATTCTGTCTTTGAGGAATCCTGAACAAAAGAGTCTTTTCATATCTGCTAGGCTGGGTTTTGTTCTATTTCAATTTTTATTAAACTGAGTTGACATGTTTATTTAGGCAGTAATGATTTTATGATCAAGCATATTTTGACAAGTTTCCTGGTTCATTGCAGGACATTCACATCAACAAACAAAGAGTTCACATGGCCACTGAAGCTAGTTTTCATAAAGAAAATGAGTATTTGCTGTTACTAATGAAAACACTGCTAGAAAATCAGAAATTTGTAAAGGAAGGCAAATAAGGCAGGGAAAAGTCTGAAGATAAGCTAGTGTAATTTTTTGGTATATCACGTTAGCTGTTTTCTCAAACAGGGATATGCTGAAATAAGGTAATTTTGCAGCTGCTCTGATTTCCCATAGCACTGTGCAAACGAAACTCCTCTCTTAAATGCGGAGGTCAAAAGGACAGCTCAGCCTGTGTATTTGCATTCCACCCACATGGTGATGATTATGAGATCTCTTCATCCACAATTTTTTATCTCAAGGAACTTTTGTCATTCCAAGCAACCTTTGTGAGCTTTGCAAACTGATAAATGCAGCCACACCTCTCTGATGTTAACAGGTTCTTCCTGTACAATGTAAATAAGAGAGCTGCATCATCTCTTTGATTTCTTCCATTTCCCTGCATAACATAAATTTACTCTCTTGGGTCATTTTTTACTGCCTGCTGTTAGCAAAGGTGTTTCACATGCTTTTCCTGTAAGCTTCACACATCCGTAAACATCTTTTCTTTTAATTTTATATTTTATATGTTTTTCATATATTATATGTTTTTTACACTCTTATTTCCGTCTAGAACTCCGACTATTTAAGTCCGCAGCTTTCCAAGGTTGAGCAGCACCAACCATAGCCCAGAAGTTACTGAAGAGTGCTCTCTTCTGTCAAAGAAAATCTCAGATCATTTAATTTTACTTCAAATACTTCTGCAGCAGCATTTTGAGTGGTTATGTCATCAGAGAGTTAATCGGGAGGGCTGTGTTTTAGATGAGGCCCTAGTACTGACCTGCTGTGACAATTTGAGCAAAAAATATCACACATTTGGGCTTCTAGTTGACTTCCCACTGCCATCCCTTTCATCGCGTAAGTGAAATACCTTGAATTTTTGGTCAAGAGCACACGCAATGATATTGCTTCTGTTTCTCAAAATGCATTCCTTAGTTTGGTTAATGTAGCAAGTTCTTTCTTCCATCCCAAAAAACTTAGTGAAAATCCATTGGAATCTATGATGCTAACCATGATGTTAACCATGATTAGTATAAAAAACTCAACAATTAGGTCTTCTGAAGCAGGATTGGTGAGAATGAGAAAGATTTTTGAAATTAATATGGTTTTGAGACTTCTTTGAAGAATTTTCAGCATAACTCGATTTACCATTGATTGTTTCCTAGTGTTTAAAATAATTTTGATTATGTAATTATTTGCAATAATTTTAAAGTCTCAGTCAATGAAGATAAGGCTAATTGATATAAAATGAGACAATTCAATTGTCAGAAGTAGACGAGTTTTTTTTAAGCATTACTGGTAAGGCTAGTAAATACCTTTAGTAAAACTTATTGTATTTCTGAACTGATGTAACTCTCTAGGTAGGTGTGACCCAATACTTTGGCAAACAGAATAATCAGATGTCAATACTGGGCTAGTTTTATGCAAACAGAGGTTTATTTACAGAAGAAGTAAATAGTCACCACTTAAAATATTTTTTTAATGTTTCTGTTTTGATCTATAGTATTAACATTCTTTGGCAACCAAAGGAAGATTAGTTTTGGTCTTGTTCACATGATCAATATTTAACATTTGAGTCAATATATGTTGATAAAAACTCTGACAATATTTGCCTATTATTTCTTGAAATAACCTTGTCTTCTGTGCCATCCAACTGCAGTCTGAACTATTAAAGTTTTTAAAAAGAGATGATTTAATTTATTGTCATAAATAATTAAAGTAACAGAAAACATTGTACTCTAGGTACAGTATAAGGTGTTGAAATTTCAAACTGTTAGACCTATTCCGTAAATAATATCTGACATCATGGGAATTTCTTTCCATTCTCTACTAAACCTGGACTATCATCTCTGTAAATTTCCTGGAGTTCCCCCCCTCCACTCCTCATCCTTAGGATAGGGACAACACACATAGTGACTCGCTTGCTGTCTCTCCAGCCATTCAGTAAACACATGGTCAGTGTTCACATGGTTGATCTATACGCCTTACTTTTCTAACTATATGTTGCATTTTGCTTCATCTTCCACTAGAGGGCAAAACCCGCTGCCATAAATTCTTACAATCCTTTAAAATATGTTGTAAAGACACTATTGAGAATGGACAGGACTTGCAGTGAATGGAATTGCTACTCATCACCTGCACTTTCATTAAAAAATTACCTTAAACGAGAGTTCCCTCAGAAATGCGAAATGGGATACGGGGAAAAAAACAGAATGATCACCTGTGTCTTATATTAGAGAGGCTAGATATGGTGAGCTTCTAAAACCAGTATCAGTTCATTTATTGGCTCAGGGCATAAGAAAGTAAGACCTCTCTCTATCTGAAATGCTTTATTGAAAGGACACTGTGGTGGTGCTTAGGCAGACTGGACCCAGTGCCAGGCTGTTATTGTTTGAAGCTCATAGCTGACGGAATTACACAGATGAAGTTGAAAGATAGACCTGTCAGGTTTTGTAGATTATAACTGTTCAGAGTGATGAAATCCATAAGCTGTGCCCCAAATCATTTCACAATGTGGTTTTAGCTTTGATGGGAGGAGTCAGCGGGAACCAAGGTGTTGTGTCTGTCCTTCTGCTTGAAGAGCAGAGAAGGCTCTCTCTGCTCATCTGTCACAGGCTGCTTCTGAAATTAAAATGTCACCCATTCAAATGAGCTGATTATATTCTCATGGGCCTTGTCATCTCCCTTGTCCTCTCCTTCCCCACTCTGCTCCCCAGGCACCAGACACTGCTGCTTTTATTTTTACACTCCTTGGTCTTGAATATGAGTTGAACATTTTAATATAAAAATGTTCCTTTCCTTTTGATTAGAAAAAAGCAGCTCAGGAAGGTGGACTTGAGCACAACTATAGCAGTGTTGGAGAGCTTGAGGTAACATTTAGCTCTGTGGTTAACTCCAAAGCGTGCTTCTGCTGACAATCCCTACAGTCTTTAATGGAGGACTGTGTAGGGTGGAAGAGCACAATTGTGCAATTGGAGTACTGTGTCCAGTTCTGGTCCCTGCAATTCAAAAAAGATGCAGACAGACTGGAGAGAGTCCAAAGGAGGGCCATGATCAAAGGGCTGGAGAACCTGCCCTATTAGGAAAGATTGAAGGAGTTAAGTCTTTTCTCCCTGGAGAAGAGAAGGCTCAGGGGTACCTCATCACAGTATTCCAGTACTTAAAGGGTGGCTACAAAGAGGATGTAGGTTCTCTCTTCAGAGGGAGCCATGTGGAGAAGACAAGTACAACCTTTGCTGGGAGAGGTTTTACCTTGTTATACGAAAGAATTTTTTTACAGTGAGATCAATCAATCACTGGAACAACCTGCTTAGGGACATGGTGGAGTCCCCATCACCAGGGCTTTTCGAGATGTGTTTGGACAGGGTGCTAGATAATCTAATCTAGGCTCCCTTTCCCGCAAAAGATTGGACCCTTCCCATCTGGGCTGTTTTATGATTCTATGATTCATATGAAGGCACAATCAATGCTAATATGTGTCAAGACAGAGAGCATTAGATTTTGGGAAACCGGCTGTCATTTTGAAGGAGAAAGGAACAATGTGCTCAAGAGAAGAGGCAGGGGATGAGAGTGCAGGTCCCTCAGTTGAGGACTGCCTCTCGGTCCCTATTGACTTTCAAACTGCCTTTTCTTTCTGTCAGCAAGGGCTGAGCACATGATCTGTGTACATCCCTGTGAAAATCTCCCTGTCTGTTAAAAATTTAGCAACACAGCCTTGAAAATGAATTGGAAGGAACTGGCTTTTTGCAAGAGATATGAGAAATGTTAAAAAATTACCATTTCTGTTACTGATCAGACATTACTTATAAGAGTAAAGGTCCAAGCTTGCAGAATACAAGTTTTCTTTAATGTCCAACTTTGGGCTCAAGCCAATTTAATCTTTTTCCTGAACCTAAATGGAGTTTTCTTGAAATCACTAAAAGTTGTTGTGTTGGAAGTGTCAGCTTTCTATAATCACTTGCAGGTCTGCAGGCTCATAGGTAAGCAGAATATTTAGAGGGAATCTTTACTATTTTTGAAATTAAATCAGTGGTGTTTACCTCACCATCCAATCTCTTACTCATTGGAATTTGTATTTGACTAATAGTAGCATAGTGGGAATTGACATTCTGTGAACGCGGCAGCCTTTCAAGGTTGCCATGGAAAAGCACTTTTCTCCCAGACATCATCCCAGCTGCTTTTATTTCTAGAAGAGAGTTTCTTTCTCTCTTTTGAACTTTGATATTTAAATGCTGTACTTGTGCAGGTGTATTGTGGTTGATCAACCTACTATCTGTGATCCAGAATAATTGCTTTAGTGTAAAAAAAAGAAATTAGAGGCAAACAAGCCAGTTCATTAGTGCTGTGCTACAAATTAGACATCCTCATTGGGAAAATATTAATACTTAATATTGTAGAGTCTCCTTTATATATACTTTTATGGCATTGCTCGGGCTTAGTGAACTATTTTAATCATATAATACTTAGAATACATTTCCATCACTTTAGACTTGGTTTGATAATGCCTGCACAAAATGCCTCTAGATTTCTTGCTCAGCTCATGAGCTTATGAAATGCCTTAAAGAAAGGCATTTATCCTAAAACACTTTAGAAGGATCATAACTTGGTAATCAATTGCTTCTTCAAAGCTATCAAATTAGCAGCAGAACATGAAGGTAGCTTAGGCTCAACAGGAGACACAGCAGCATTCACATAATGCCAAAATGTATTAAGTCTGGCACTGCCGGGAAAGAGCTCTGCTGCACACTCCTGCAGAGGCAGCTCTTCCAAAGCTAAAAAAGGAATTGATTACTGTGTGGCTCTTTTTGGCCTGAGTAGTTAGGCAACTTTTAGACCCTCACTGTCTTATTTCCACTAGGAGAAGCTGCTGATGGTAGGATGATACTATTTCTTTGATCTACTTCTATTCATTTAGAAAACATGCACACAAAAAGTTGTTTTCTTGAACGCCGTAGGATCAAAACTCCAGCAGGCACTTTCCATACTTAGAAATTGAAATGTACTTTGAGGTGAACACTGTGCACAGAAGTGTTCAGGTTTCCTCTTGGAGCATACTTCCAGCCACTTCTGTTGCTTACTGCCTTGTTATTTATACAGACTGTCTCTGCTGGGATAGCTTAAACCAGTCGCAAGCACCAAAAAGTGCTTTAAAATGCTTTGTATTCATTCTTAGAAGTGTCTACATAATACAAGACTTGAGTTCAGTCTTGTGCCTGAGTTTCTAGGATGATTGCATCTAGTCTACATAGCGGATCAACAATATCAAATATAATAGAAATTTTGTCCCTTGCTAACAACTAATTTCTAATCTGTCTTCATCTTAGCCTTCTGCGTCTTCAGATTAATATGTGAACACATGTATAGGAGAATGACCAAAGGAAACATAACAGTCCAAATGCTACAACGCTCCTAGTATCTGCTTCTTATGTCTCTCTTGGTTTGTGAAGGGGACACTATGACATGCCCCATGGTGATGAGGGCAAGCTTGTCATAGCTCAGAGGCTGCTTCTGATGCTAGGATACTGATCCGTGTCTGGATTTGGACTGGATGCAACTCCATTTCTAGGGGAATCTGAAACCATAGAAAATAAGAATGTTAAAAAATAATCTCTTTAATGATTTGGCAAAAGAGAACTGCAACCTGGGGACCTGTCTTTGCTTGTAATATAGTAATAAAACCAAAAGATAAAATTACGAAGAACATAAGCCACTCAGAGGTAAACGCTGTTATTAACAGCAAAAGCAGAAATATATCATTGAGTGAAAAATATCAAACAAGTTTCAGTGGGCATGTAACCTGTATGAGAAACAAAAATGATACTTGCATGCTTTTTATTGAAGGCAGTGAGAAATCAAAGTCTGAAGGAAAAAAAAAATTATTGGAAACTATACCAAAACACTCAGAGCTGTAGAGAAATTTGTATCTTAGACCTCACTGAACACAGATGTTTCTAGACAATTTCCCGCTGCTTTTTTAGATTGTAAAAAACTCTTCCAAGGTATCAAGGAAAAGTAAACCATGAGCTGATGAACCTTTGCAAACTCTACATTTTAAAGCACAGACCGGCACCATTAGAATTCACTTAACTTTTATTGCGAGTATTGATATAATGTGTACTCTGAAATTTGGTCTTAATTAACTTCATTTACATTTATGTTAAAAAATACATAAACCAGAATTAGTTCTGGTGAAATTCCAAGTATGTACTTAGAGCTTGAATCGAAGAAGCCAGTATTTACCTATGTTACAGAGATGTTATGAACTTCAAGACATTAGTGGGTATTTTCCTTTTTGGCAAGGTGTTCTGAACTTTGATAAAGAGGTCGTGTGTGATATACTGTAAATTATAGAACTAGCTTTCTCTTTTTCTGGCTATCATTTTAGCAGTTATATGATAGGCTGAATATTATCTTAACACAAATTTAATATGGTAGGTGACAGTTACACATGTATACTCTTGAAAATTCATTCGAAGTTTGTGATTTGGATTTAAAGTAGTTAAGGCCTCTGTTGCATGAGATGCTTACTCAGAAAATAGGACTTATTCAGTTTTGCAGCTAATCTGGGAAGAAAATATGTGGGGGGAAGGTCATCTCTGATAATTAAATCCATTTAATTTCACACTCTCACCTGGAAAGCAGTTAAAGTTCTTCGGCTGTTATCGGTCAATGAGCAATAAGTTCCTTCCTGAGGCAGAGAAGCATCGTCTCTTCTAAGCAATGCCTCAATTTCTATGAGTCCATAAATAATTCACAATCAGTATGCTGAGGGGAAGTAAAAAAACATCTGTTGTTGGAAATTCTGAAATTTTCTTTCCAATACAGATGAAAATTTGAAAACATTTAAATACTTCAGAAACTAATATGCATCATTTGGTTTACATGAACTAACTCAAAGCAAATAGTTCTAATCCATGTGATTAGAAGATGTTTGTCTCCTCTGCTATCTTACTTTATAGGTGTGTAGATTGTGGTTCTCATGCCTCAAGCCTTCATTAGGGGCCTGGTACCCTTGCTGGCCACCAGCTCCTGTAAGAACCTATAGTGAAATTAGCCCTGTGAGGAACTGCAGAGCTTGATTAGTCCACAGCAGAAGATAGAGGCTCTTACCATGAGTGCCACAAAGCGCACTGATAGTGAAATACATTTTAATATTTCATGGAAGTAATCCAAAATGAAACATCCAGGTCAGAAAACAAAATATTCCATTTAAGGACAGGATTTCTTATGATTAAACACTTCATTTTAATTTTCTGAATGATTAGTTAGCGTCTGCAAGAGAGACCAAAATGTTTTGCAGAAAGCTTCGTTTTTCTGTTGCTAGTATTTTTCATTAAAAAATAATTTTGGCAGAAAATCCCTAGCGAATTCTGTCGTAGACTAGCCCTGCATGAGAAGTTGACCTTGGCCTGGGAAACGGCAGCCCAAAGAAAATGAATGCACTGCTGGGCTTGTGTGCTTCTCCCTCCCTTCAGCTCCAGTTAGAAATAAGGAATCCCTACTGCAAAGCTCTGTAACTCCTCCAGCCTCTGGTGTTCAGATACAAATCTTTCAGTCTCTCCCCAATCTGGTGCCCTTGAGCTCTGTGTCCTGTGAGGACCTGTTAGAGAACCACGTCTGTGTGCGAGTTGTCCCTCTTGTGCAGTTACTTGTCAGTACCTGGAGAGAGCTTTGAAATATTCAAGTTAAAAATGCACAGGTGCAGTAGTGTATAATGATGATTCACAAGTCAGTCAGGCTGTTCTGTTGCATATGGGTCTGAAGGCACGTATATACACCTTTGTTGTGATCACAATTTCTACTTTACATTTTCTTTTGTAGAGAGGTGAATGGTACAAAAGAATCGGGTGCTTAACTGACTGAATCTTTGAAATTGATTTTATACTGTGTTATTTCAGAGAGACTATTGACATCATAGTTATAAATTGTCCCTTTACATTTTATATTTTCTCCCCCCTTAGTTGAAGGTAGTCATTGCTCTGCTGCTGTGGATGTTTTACCGTTTATTGGTACTCTAGATTTCTTATTGTACTCAGAAAGTGTTTATCTATAAAATTGTTTTATTAAAAAAGTTTTCTTGTTATGCGTGTATAAATAAACATTTTTAGTCTCTGAGAATATTGTGAAGGAATCCCTTTATGTTTCAAAAGAATCTAGAGTACCTAATTTATTTTCAAAGTGAATTAAAGACTTAAGGGAGTAATTTGAAAGCATAGCATATACATGAATGTTCTCTAGTTACTGTAGTTGAAACATTCTTATTTCTTATGTACATCATCTCTCACTGGTTCAAAAGTGTTTTAAGCTTGTGTCTCATTTAACAAAGGTTGCAGACCCTCTAGAGAGTGACTTAGATTTATGAAAAAGGTCTCACATTGAGAACACCTCAGAAAGCTTTACATTAGTTCAGAGGCAGCTGTGATTCATAGCACAATGAAGAAAAACTGACCTTTTAAAGGCAAATATGTCTTGCTGATTACTGTACAGAGCTAAATGAACAAAGGTCTAACTAAGATGTTACATAACTATGTGTTTTCTAAGTCTTGATTGAGTCTGTATGAAGTTATTTTGGCCAGGTATATAACTTCCCTTTGAACTTACATGCTGCAAATACTTATATATTGTCAGGATATTCTGCTCTCCTCAGTACAATTTTTGCAGTCACAAATGCAGCTTTGACAATTTTGCTCTTTCACTGTTCTTAGAAATAATAAAGAAAATGTCACATTACCAGAAAACTGAGTGACATCTGGAAAAGTTAAAAATTATTAATTAACCTTGTAAGAGTAATGTGGAATTTTGTAGCTGACAAAAGAAACATGAATAAAAATTATAACAGCCGTATTTTCGTCTTCCACTATCAACAAACACAATCATTCTACATTTGTAGAAGAAAATAGGGCTTCTTGCCAGCTGCTTTGACCTGGAGATGAAAGACTGCCGGTGACAGAACTTGATGAGGTCTCACTAAGACAACACACCCATAAAAAGTACATAGTTCAAGTTGCATTCACATTCAGATCTTGTGGACATGGACACATTCCTATATGACTCTAAGGGATGATAGTCACACAACGTCTAGTAAGGAAGGGTTAATCCCACCTCATTCTGCCTGCTTTGCATTCTGGTACTTTTAAGTTGACTGTCTGGTACTCTGATGTTGACAGCTCGTCTTTGCAGAGAGATGACCGTACTCTGAGGGTCTTTCCGCTGTGCTTAGGGCTGTATGCTTCAGGTACAAGGCTGAGTTTAATCAGGTAGACTCTCTCTCCTGTTAAGTGTCCTATGAACACCGTGGGCTGACCACCATACAGAGAAGATAACACGAAGATGCCAATGCCCTTCTTTAGTACTTGCTCAGACAGTGGGAGACCTGATTACAGTGCTCATCTCACCCTGCAGAGATTCAAACTTCTCTCTCTTCCAAAAGAGTGCAGTCATTACCCATGAAGCTGCAGAAAGCAAGAGCATTAGGACAGTAAGTTCCATCCTGCTTGTGGAACTGGCATGGTGTGCATTCAAGAACACAAAAATCATATTTGTGAGGAAAAATCAGGGAGGAAAGAAAAAGACTCTGCAGCCTCTTGTTTAAACTCTGGGAGGACAGGTACGAGACCTTTTCCACAGCCTTGCTGACACATTTCAGATTATATTGACACTTGATGGAAACAACACAGGAAGCAGGACTCCAGTTTGTTAGGATGAAGTCACCCTGGCCAAGGCAGTCACCTGCTTTGCAGCTAGCATAGGCAGAGCTGTACAATTCCAGGGAAAAATCCAACACCCTCCTTTCAGGGACCTGCAAGACTAAGCATTATTTCAGCAGGAAGTATGCAGCACTTGGCTTACATGCTCCATATTCACTAAAGTATTACTTAAAGTTCTTTATAAATGTAGCCACATGTGACTTCTTTAAGACTAGATGGCATGTCATGGCAAAATCATGTCTTCAGACACCTGACTAGTAGAGTGTATAGACTCTTCTATCATAACTTCAGGGGGTTTATGTCAGAGAACCCTTGTGAAAATAGAGACCATTGTACATTGCTCAGTTTTTCTCCAAGTCTTAAGACTGTATTAACTTTTTTCGCCCTTATTAATCAGTGAAGTCCTTGTTTGCCTCTCACTTGTCTTCTTTCAATTAAGCCTCTCCAAAATAATCAATGTTAAGAGTGTCTGTCCAGAAAATACAGATAATTTTCACTCTCCATGGAGACTGTTATATATGTTTGCTCTTTAGTTTGAAAAGAAAATGCTGTCAAAATAAAGGAAGCAAATGTATTTCTTGGATAAAAAAGGATCATTACTTTGTCAGCTCTAAGGAGGGACTTGAGACCTCATACTGAAGGAACAAGGTAAGGCAGACTCATGACTCAGAGAGGCATTTCAGGTTAACACGGTAAGCAATGAATACCAGTAAGAAAAGCCAGGACAAGATAGCACAATAGAAGTGCATTTGTCATTGATGGGCTCTCTGTGCAATTTGAGAAAAAGAGCTGTTGCTTTCTCAGATCACTGCCTGACTAGGGAGCTTTTCTTCTTGCAAGCAATGGACAATTCTTCTCAGAGAGCTTAGTAGCACATCAGAAAGTAAACAGAAACCTATCAATACTTTCCCTCTTCTCTTTGTAAATACTTTCCCTCTTCTCTTTGTGATTGACCCTTCTTACTTTGCCTGGAATACAGAGATGCCATACGCTGGTGAAGTAATAGGTAACTCAACTCTAGGGTTCATTTCAATGAAATAAGTTTACAAGATACTGCAGATGTTGCTAGAAATTTGTACCTGTGTATTACCAAGGATCATAGAATCCTAGAATCCTAGAATGATTTGGGTTGGAAGGGACATTAAAGATCATCTAGTTCCAACTCCCCTGCCATGGGCAGGGAAACCCTCCACTACACCAGGTGGCTCAAAGCCTCATCCAGCCTGGCCTTGAACACTTCCAGGGATGGGGCGTCCACAGCTTCTCTGGGCAACTTGTTCCACTGCCTCACCACCCTCATCCTGAAGAATTTGTTCCTTATACCCAAACTAAATCTACCTCTTTCAGTTCAAAGCCTTTTCCCCTTGTCCGATCACTACATGCCCTTGTAAAAAGCCCTTCTCCAGCTTTCTTGTAGGTCCCCTTCAGGTACTGGAGGGCTGCTAGAAGGTCTCCCCAGAGCCTTCTCCTCTCCAGGCTGAACAACCCCAAGTCTCTCAGCCTGTCTTCATTGGAGAGGCGCTCCAGCCCTTGGATTGTCTTCATGGCCCTCCTCTGGATACACTTCAACAGGTTGCCCACCCTTGGTAGCTGCAGGATGCAGGCTTTAGAAACAGGACTTCTATCTATCATCTCCTGTGTAGGCCATTAAACACCTCCTGCGTCTGTTGTGAAGAGCTCTGCTGCAGTCGTGGAGTGGTGCAAGGTTTGGGGGCTGCCTAGGTGGCTGCGCTGTCTGAAATAGAGAGCCAGGTGTGCAGCAGAGGGAGGGATGTTGCTCCTGAGTGGATCTGAACTCCTTACCCCTTCCTTACCCTTCTTTTGCCTAAAATTACTCCCTTGTGCAAATTTACTGAATAAATAAACTTACTGCCTAAAGTTCTGCACTTCCCTTTTCATTTTTGGAAAAAACCTCTACAAACAAAATGGTTCAAAGCTTCTATAACTGCTGTTTTTGTTGCTAAAGATGATTCTTGCTTCCCTGAAAATGAATTAGGGCAAGTTTACAGAGGGAGAGAGCAATATATAGCAGATCTATAAAATAATTGCAGAAAATTAGAATATATTCCACTTCAGTACCCTTCTGTGTTTATAAGGCCCATTTAACAAATCAATTTTGCATCTCCAAAAGTAGAGTTTCAAAATTAATTCTTTTAGGGCAAGACCAATATTTCTTTTTAAGCAACCCATCATTTGTTAATTTACTATTTCTTTTAAATATCAAAACAAAGTAATGCCTTTCATACATTGAAAATAGCAGACTTCTTCCATCATTGTTTCCTTACAATTCTAAACTATCCAAAACCCAACACTTTCAGCAACCTTTGCGCTAAAGAGGTTGTCTCTGTGTCACTGCATAGGAAAACGTCACAAGCTTACAATCTTAACATTGCCTTATAAGCTCAGGCTTATCTATTTACCTGTGTTGTAATTAAAATCTTATTGAAATTAGTATGGTTCTTCACTTGAGTCACATCCATCTAATGTCATTATTGAGACGCCAAGTCATATAATACTCAAAACACTGGAAAATTACTGAGGTCTAAAACTCCTTTCTGCACATACTGATTACTGTCATACAACATTTTTTAGTTAATCATTGTTGTGTGATTTATGTCTATGAAATTTAAAATTAAAAAGAGCTCTTTTGAAGGAGATTTAAGAAGACAGATACTCAAAGTGACAGAAATATACAATTGCAGTTTCAAATAACTTTATGTGCATTATCTCATGCTAAACGTATTGTAAGGTAGGTGTCCTTGCTCTGATTTTTACTTGAGATGCCTCTTTCAAATGGGAAAGTGATCTACCCCTTCCTCACACTTTTCATTATGGGAATATGACATAACAGAAAACAGGCCATGCCTTGAAATAGAGTAAGAGGGAGCCTGTTCAGCAGAGAACTTGTTCAACACAAGTGCAATCTTATTACCTTGCTATGCTTTGCATGACTGAGGGTATTGGCTTTCACTGTTAAACTTTAGTGATATTTTGTATAGAAATTAACTGATAATGGATTTCTTTTTCCTGTTTTGAACCTCATGTACTCTCCAACCTGTGGTATCTTGGCTCGGCAGCCCAGTCATCCCATAGTGCCTATTCCAGAAAATGAGACCCTCAGCTCTAAGGAGGTAATCATTTGCATGCTAGCTTTGTTTTTTATTTATCTAGCTTGTATAGAGTTGATGAGCAAAAATGTGCTGAGCTCCCAAATCCGCTTTTGTCCAGTACACGAACTAGATAAGCATTAACTGTTCTTAATGATTGATACAGAAAAAAAAAAGATTTTTTTGCAGACAGTGTTGCTTATGTGTTTGTAGTAACACTAACATTTGCACTTCAGGTCCCTCATATGTGCTGTTGGGATGTTAGAAAGTGGGATTTGTTAAATTATGCAGTTAGCCCCACTGAAATCACTCATTCCACAACTTGCAGTTACTGGCATAGCTTCTGTTTTAAATACCAGATGCAACAACCAGAAGCACTTAGGATAATTAGTTATTGAGAATTTCATAAAGGACTGTCAAGAAAACATAAAACAACACATAGTGCAAGTTTGCCCAGCATCACAATTTAATGCCAGTTTTATTTGACTTTGCAGAAGGACACCAATCTTCTTGAAGTCTAAATTCAGTGACCAATTCCCCAGTACTTTTACATATCTAAACTCTAGGACCATAGTGGTTACCACCCTAGATTATTCATTCAGTGAGAGCTGCTACATATCATCAATTTTCTCTTGAGACAGAGCATATGAAAATTAAAAAGGTTCTGCTGGCACAAGCAAGTCTTTTTTTCCAACAAGGTCACGAACATGAAGCAGAGTTATAGCCTCGATGTTGAAATAAACATATGTGATTTAATTAACTATCATATTCTTTACTGTAGGCTCTGGGATGTAATAGAACATCTCTAATTAAAGGATATTTTCATTATTATTTTAGAAATTCATGTAAGAAGGCATAACTTACTACTAATAATTAATACTACTAATAATGAGTACATTTATGACAAAAGAATGAATTTTTTACTACCAAGACCTCTGTCGTGGTTTTTGGACTGAGGGTCGAGACAAGAACCGAGAGGAAGCACCCACCAAACATGGTCCCGGGCAAAACATGACTCAGGCTTCCTTCATAAAACAAAACAATTTATTAACAGTTACTAAACAGGAGACACAAGGGAACGAAACCGGTTGCTTGAGAGGAGAAAAGAGAAAACAAGGCCAGATCTTAAAACAACACCTCCCCACCCTGTTTCCTTTCGTTCCTGGCTCAACCTCCCCCCGGCGGCGCAGGGGGACAGGGAATGGGGAGTGCAGGTCAGTTCATCCATGTTGTTCACTGCCGCTCCTTTCTTAAAGGAGGAGGAGCCTTTACACCATTTTTTCCCTTGCTTTGGTGGATCCCCTACTCACGAAGAAAAAAGTCCCCAAACTTTTCCAACGTGAGTCCTGCCCGCAGGATTGCAATCCTTCCCCATGGATTGCACCAGTTCGGGCTTTACCAGTCTCGGCCTCTTAGGGAGCTGCTGCCACTCGCGTCGGCGTGGGTCGTCCCACGGATTCCAGATGCCTCCATGACCTCGTCGTGCATTTCCATGCCCGTTATTAACAGTACCTGGTCGCGCATCCCCTGCTCCACGACCTCTCCTGGGCTCAGGCATCTCCTTCCCGACGTGGGTTTCTCCACGGGCCACGAGTGGGTCTCTGCTCCGCCGAGTACACCCTGGCTGCAGGGGGGCCGCCTGCCATCTTCACACCGATTGCAAGGGAAACCTCAGCTCCAGTACACCTCCTCCTGCTCCATCTTGACTGACTCGGTCGTTGTGGTTGTTTTCTCTTAGATCTTAATCCTCTCTGGGGGAGCTCGGCCCGGCGGGCACCCCGGGAGTGGGGCGCTTACCGAGTCCCCCATGCGGCTCCCCCGGCGCCATCTTGAGCACATGGCGCCGGCCCGGGCCCGAGCGGCCGCCCGGCCGGGAGCCGGGAGCGAGGGCAGCGCCCTCCTGCTCTCTCCTCGCTCCTGAGCAAAAAGAGCCCTTTCCCGCCCCTTTGTCCCAACTTAAATAGGGCCATTCGCAGAGGCGCCAATTTGGCTCAACCTCCCCCGGGGGGGATGGGACTCAGATCTGGTGGCACAGGGAGCAAATCCCCTCCCCTGCCACCAGAACACTCCCCCACACATCAAACTATCACACCTCTTTTGGTTACCAGGTGTCTGCTCATAATTATTTCACAAGTTTTTGATGAGTTTAACAATATAGATAAGAATGATAATTACATTTTCATAAAACAGTTTATTTTTAATTTATTATTTCAAAATTAAGTTCTACTCTTGCTAAAAGCAGCAAAATGAGCATTAAAATAAATGAAATTGATGTTTGCCAATAATTGCTACCAAAGTAAAGTTTCTGAAACATTATTGAGGTAAAGGTATTTTATTAGGGGATCATGAGAGGAAGTCTGTTTTTAGCCTGTATCTGGGGCTAAACAATAGCTAGCTGTTCTAGTACCCAATGACCCCTCCCCACTCGAGGAAGGGAATCGGGAAAAAGAAGGAAGATCCATTGGTTGAGATAATAATGATAATAATAATATAAACAGAAAAGTGACGTACAGTGCAGCTGCTCACCACCCTTTGACCAATGTCATGCCCATTCCTGTTTAGCGATCCCAGAGCAGGAAAGTTTCAAAATCGCAATCCTGGAAGAGAGAGAGAGTAAGCTTTGGGAGCAGAATGATGGGTGAGACCCTCCAGGGGCCATTGAGGAAAAGAGCTCTTTCCCAACGAACTTTCCGATTTATAGTGAGCATGATGTTTCATGGTATGGAATACTCATTTGCCAATTTAGATGTCAATCACCCTGTCCACACTCTCCTCAGGTTCTTGGACATCTGAGTCATTAGCAAAAACAAGTTGAAAAGCCCTCAATCACTGTGGATACCTGCGTACCACGGTTGGCTACAAACTAAAACGAAGTGTCTTATCAACTTTCTTCTCACCAAATCAGGTGCCGCAATCTTCTTAAAAATGCATCTTACTTTAGAAATGTAGCTGCTCTGAACAGAAAATTAATTCTATGATTCCATCCCAGTGAAACCAGGACAGAGGAAGTGAAAGTTCTGAGGATAAATTTGTTGTAGATTTGCACTACATCAGATGCTCTAAGATGTGTATATATATACACATATGTATAGACATGTATCTTTATAAGTGTGTATGTATATATGAATGTATGCATCTGTGTATACATATATGCAGCCGCTGATGATGCAGCTGATTTTCCTGCATTTGAAAAGAAGACAGAGGAAAGTAAACTGCTAGATCCCCATTTCTCATCCTCCTCCTTTGCATTTTACACGTTGAGGGAGAGCTTTGCACATCTAATGGAAAGACGGATCTTTTCAAAGAGAAGTCTTTAGAGAAACAAGACAATTTAACTGATGCATTATTAAGATCAATTCAGAAAGTGAAACCTCGTACTGACGCAGTGAAGTCAGACTAATGTGACTGAGAGATTCTTGAAAACATGGGGTTGTAGCATGTTCCAAATTGACAAAGATAACAAAAGTGCAAAATTCCTTTGATTAGAGGCCAACTTGGTCTGTTTCAAGGCAGATAAATTATATAGCACTCTCTTCTAAAAGTTCCCTTGTATTTTAAATCAACACTTTGAACAGAATGTCTATCAATCAATGTATTAAAAAGCTTAAATGTGCTCCAACAGTTGAAACCTTTGTACCATGACGTGTAGAATAAAGATCTCTGATGAAATTGTGACAGCAATTGTAAAGACTAAAGACAATCAGGTGGAAAGAAGAGGATTTATCATCTGGGCTGTTATCAGTACTGTTTATATTTCCCTTGATTAACATGTTATTGGGTGATGGTCATTCACCACTTACAGTAATGTTAGCTGGAGGCAAATAGTTAGCTTGAAAATTAAAAAAAAAAAGTGTCAGATACCATTTGGTACAGCTGAGCAAGCTGACTATTTGTCCTGTTTCCCTGGGGTCTGTCACTAATGTGTATTTTGTAACTGACTATGACTATACAGGTGCACTCCAGTCTGAAGATGCAGCAGGAAAAATTGTGTCAGACTTACCACAGGCTGGTCAGGAAATAACATCAAAAGATGACACAATATCTTCTTGCTCTTTTACAAATCAAAGAAAGTCCTCTCCAATTAACTTTTCAAAGTACCTGAATAGGGCACGTTATCTATTTTTCCTCCCAATTTTTAATCTAATTTTTAGCAGGAGGAGGTGACCATGGGACATCATGCTGGCTGTGTTGAGACTGAGCAATATCTTTGCATGTTTAAAGGGCAGGAGAGAAGACACAAATACATCTAGAGACGATGCCCCTTGCTCATTCTCAGTCAAGAAGGACTGAACAAAGGCATCCATTTCCCTTGAGACCTATTGCTGGAGATGGAAATATACAGCACTGATATCCAGAAGATCAACATTTATGCTATCTTTGAGACAGATAGGAGACCAATATAGAGCCAGGAGCAGCTCAAAACATTTAGGGCACTCTTCTTAGCTGCCCTGAGGGTGGTGGCTTCTTTGAGATATGTCATTGTTGATCTGTCTCTGAAGAACCACCAAATTTTCACTATTTTCTCTTTTATGTGGTTGGTTCTTCAAAATTGTTTTATGCTGCTTTCCCTTTTCAGTGCAGTGAAAAAACTAAGGTAGGCCTTGGTTGATGATTTTTAAAATCACAACATCTTTCAGCCACCTGTATTGTTTCTTCTTATTTAGGAACATATTTTGACTCTAGGAGCTGTTTATACTGAATTCACACTTTATGAATTTATATAATCTCCACCTAATTTAAAATGTCCTTTTTATCAGGGAAGTCTTGTTTGGATGCTGAACTGATTAGGAAAAATTCTGTCAAGTTGTAAGCCCAACCTTACACTTACTGCTGTAATAAGAACTTTAGATCTCTGTCCTCATCAAAATACTCTTTATCTAAAATTACATAAAGCTTACACTTCTTTTCCTGCAATGTTCCCCACTCTGAGCTAAAAACACAGTGAGAAAGACAGTGTAATTTATGCAATTCCAAAAAAGAATGGCTAGGCAGATGCTCTGTGAAATGTAACCACCTCCTTGACCTTTAGGAAGGCATGAGAGAAGGGAAGAAGGGAAGATGCTGCTAGTTTCTACGTAATAATTCGTATTGTTTTCCTCAAAGCAAGGTATTCACTGGGGGAAAAAGGAAACGAGTTACCTTTGTATTCAGAAGAACAGCGTTCTATTAATGTAACTATAGCTTCATTCTGTAACAGCATGAAACAAATCAGATCTGTCACTTCCCCATGAAAGTAGGAAAATAAGGGAAAATAAGGGACATTCTCCTCCTTGCAAAATCCTTCTGTACAACCTTTTTTAGTTGGGGAAGATCTGAAGGATACTCCTTTAAAACCTAACCAAGAGATATACCAGTAGTTTTCGATATCTACTGTCTTCCTTTCAAGTAAACCCAATGTTTGCCCAGGTTATGATGTATGAATGATGTTATTATCATTCTTAGAATAGTACTGAGTGAGAATCTTTAGAGACATTGCAAACAGGTGCTAAAAGCATATACTCATTACAGTTTTTCATATATGACTTGCAAAATCCCAAGTCTATGATATAATTACTTTAGGTTCATATAATCTTTTGCTGTGGTTTTCACTCTGTCTTATCTGTTTGTTATTCCTGAAAGATCTGCAATAATTATTTGAGATAATAATAGCATCTGTGAGGTCAACATTCATAAAAAGACCTCATGAGGAAAAGCTGATTCTATTGACTTCAGTAGTGACATGATTTCACTGACTATCTTTTGTGTAAATTTGTGAGAGTTTTAGTACAAGAAGCGCCTTTTTTTTTTTTTTTAAACAAGGGGAAAAAATTAATCTGCTCTCTTCCATTTTAAACAATTTTAATAGCAAAAGTTCTTGAAATCTGAAATTCTATGACAATGTCAATAAGGTCCAAAGTTCTGTTATACATTGCTTTTAATCTTTATTTACTTAAGGAGTGTTCCTGGTCAGAGGTCAACATTAGTATTAATCATTGATAGATTCTACATATAAGAAGAAAATGCACCCATTTTATGAAAGAGTCCTTGTACTAAAGAATTCATGTAAGGGGTTTTACGTTAGACCCAAGCTGCAACTCGAATGGCATTATGAGAGCAGAGTGATGTTCCTTCAGTTAAAAAAACTGTCGTTGTACCCTGGATTTACAAAGAAAATCCCAGAGCTTACAAAATCCCCCCTAGACTTGCTTGCCATCATGATCACTGTGAAGTGAGGATAGGGATGGATGAGCATGGGCTGTGCCCATGGTGGAGGCCTGGCCTTCCTTGTCTCTGGTGAGAAAGTATGAGGGCAGGGTGCAGTCTGCCTTCTCCTCCAGGTTGTCCTGACAGCCTGAGGGAGGCTGGTGGTGGTGGTGGTTAGGTATTCTATAATGATCCAGCTGTCATGTACCATTCAATACCCTTTCAACTTGCAAAGAAGATCCATGTCAAAGCAAGAACAGAAGTATGCTAGATACTTAATGAAACTAGAGGGAACTGTATTGGATGCCACTCCTACTCAAATGTCAACTCCTTTGTTCAAGCCTCTTCTTCTTCCATTTGATGCTGGGACAAGTCCTTCCCTGCATGCAGACATTTGGAGGTAAAAGACTGCATTGCTCCTTGTGTTTTCCTTGGAGATGTAAACATGGGCTCCCCACCTGTCACATCACGGATATGCTATTTAGTTTTTACTTTCAGTCTTGCATAAAATTACAGCCCCGTCCTCCAGAAGGTGGTTAGCTGGTAGGCCCTAGTGTGGCAGAGCATTGCTGATAGCTTTGTAGCTAGCTGGGCGGCAGAATGTGCATGTGTCACACCATGACACAGTCAGCATCTCTTCTGTTCCACACCTGGGATGCAGGGTCAGAGTGGCCTTTGCAGCACTGTTGATTTGCACAGTTTGTGAATTATCTAATGACCTAGGGAGCATTAGGGAATTCATGAAGAATGCTGCCCAGGCTGGTACTAAGCATAGAGATTAAGGCAGCAAGTAATAAGGCAAAGAGCAACAGCAAGACATCTTAAAAAAGCTCTCAGATGATGCAAATTAGAAAATCCTTTGATGACACTTACGTACAAAAGGAGACCTATTCTCACTTGACCTGTGATCTTCCAAAATCTTTCGGAACAAAATAAACAGTTCCTCTCTGAACCAATAATCTCACCACCCTTAGTTTGTTTTGACCAAGCCAAGGACTGCAGCCCCAGGCTCTCTCTATATCATCGTAACAGTTCATTTAAGTGAAAATTCAATGACCCTGCAAATGAGCATTAAAAGTAGGAATAACTACTGCTTTTACTAAAGGAATAAGAATTTCAGGTGTTAGCAGTGAAAAATTATTTAACCTCCTAAATGGATGAACCACTAAAAGGGAACAGTAAACTGCAGTCTTCTGATACTTATAAATGGAAAGGTAGGTCCAAACAATGCACATTTGTAAATTCTCAAATAAAACCTTAAAATATCAGCAGACTTACTTTCTATTTTCTTTATCAATGCTTTAAAAGTGAGTAATTAAGATCAGACAAAAATTAGTTATAGTGTTTGACCACTCTTACAATAAAAAATATTTTTCCTTATGGCTACTTAAAATTTCCCCACTTGTTGCCTCCTTTCCTTTCACCATGCAAACCTGAGCTGTCTATAAGCCCTGCTTAAACCGCTGGAGAGGGAAAATAGATGCTCCTTAGCCTACACTTCAGGTTAAACAAGCTCTGTAGCCTCCCCTCATATGTCACGTGCCTTTCCCAGAAATCAAGGCATGCTTGCAACCATTCTGATGGTCGTCCATTGGGTTTCTTCTGCATGCTTCACAACTCTTTTCTATTGAGAGGGCTCAAAAATCAAAACTATATCCCAGATGCAGCCTCACTAGTGCCCAGCAGAGAGGAATAATAACTTTCCTAAACCTGCTGGCTATGCTGTAATTAATGCAAATGTATACCAGGTTATCTTTCATCACAATAAGGGTAGACTGGCCCATGTTCAGTTTGGTGTCAACTAAACTTCAAGTCCTTCCCTGGAGAGCTGCTACTCAACCATTCACTTACTGGCCTGTACTGTTGCACGGAGTTGTTCATTTCCTCTGTTCCCTTATCTCCCGCCAGACGCGGGATTTTGTATCTGCCTTTGTTGACAAAGCTAGCCCATTCCTCCAGTCTGACAAAGTCCTCCAGAATGGGAGCTGTATGGTCAGCATATCAGTCTCTTCCTCCCCTCCAAGTTAGTAACATCCACAGACTTCCTGGACAAGCTCTCCTAGCACCTAGGTCCCCTATGGAGATGTCACTCTGGCATCTTCTGAAATGCCACCTGGAACAGAGACTTTGAACTAGTGGTCAAGCCAGTTATTCATCCACTCTGTAGTTCACCCTGCTCCTCAGTTTGGGTACCAGGTTACTGTAGGAGACTGTGTCAAAAGCCTTGCTAAGGTGGAATAAAACAACATTCATGAATCCTTGTGAATGGAAGGTTGGCCACATGCTCTGTTCTCTCAGGATGTGGTCCAAAAAAGAAGTGGAAACCCAACATGAGTCTGAAATGTCCTCTAGCATGCATTTAGCCAAGGTGATGCTTGTCTGTTGAAATTTGCTGTGTGCAGTATATTTCGTCAAACATGTCAGTGCATGAAAAATCATCCTCAGTTCAATAAGCATAAATATAAATCAACAGCGCAGGAAACCAATATTTTTAAAAGACAAGATACTGTATGAATTTATCCACCAGTTTGTAGAACTGTGCCTGCTTAACATACGGCAGTTTTTACTCTCCTCTCCACTTTGTTTTCACCTTTTATTTCCCTTGTTTTCTACAGGTTGCCAATGAAAGAGGTTCTGTTTAGGTATGATGGTGAGTATCATTATTTTTCTGACTTGATTACAGTCAAACTTTGAGCATGTAACTAGTTCTTTAGTGTCACTTCAAACATTTTGTATGATTTTGTTTAAAAAAAGAATAGGATGTTGTAGCTATACAATTTAGTGTTTGGATAGTAAGCTGGCTATGTTTAGTGAACTATTTTATATATATATTTACCAGTGCAGAATAATTCAACTTAGCATCACAGAATAAAGTCACAATTAAATTAAGTGAGATGCAATCAAACAGAAGAAATTGAGGTATGGTCTGGAATTAGATTGCAAAGTAATGCCATTGAAATAAGATGAATATTATGTTATATTTGACTGTATAACCACATAGTGCCATTAAAATGAATAGTTTGCCGGAGTTAAACAATACTATATTGCAAATAATGAGCTATGCTTGAGAGCAGATATAATGTAGTACTTAACAAGGGAGGTCAGAAAATAGGTGATATAAAAAAGACTGAAATGGTCGATACCTTTTTTTTGTTGTTTCAGTCTTCACAAAAAAGGGTAATTATGACTTAAAGTTCATTTAAGTTATTATTAAGAATTTGGGAGTAAGATCATGGAGAGAAAAGGAAAAGAACACCTGGACTCCTGAGGTAAATTGGAGTATCCAGGATTAGACATTCAGTCTAATGAAACTTACCCTTAAAGTACTTAACCAAAGCAATTTGTCAAACACTAGTGATTAGCAAGATGAGTGAGTTCCCAGAAAACTGGAGAAAAGCAAACACAATGTCATATCTAACAAAGGAGAAAGGAAAATCTAAAAAAAGTCAGCCCTAATAACATTTCTAAGACACTGGAACAAAGTATTAAACAACCCATTTGTAGGCATCTAGAGAATAGCAAGGAGATAATAGGACTTGCACAGGGACACGTCAGAAGCAAATCCTATCCAGTTGATCTCATT
The DNA here is from genome assembly GCF_009769465.1 of Tauraco erythrolophus. Classification (NCBI taxonomy): domain Eukaryota; kingdom Metazoa; phylum Chordata; class Aves; order Musophagiformes; family Musophagidae; genus Tauraco; species Tauraco erythrolophus. The sequence continues at coordinate 45,498,720 of NC_141466.1, read as the reverse complement.
TCCTTCTTTGACAGCAAAACAGATACAGGGGATGTGTTTGATACAGCGTATCTTCGATGAAGTCCCACATGATGTTCATAAGCAAGCAGAACAGATATAGACTAAATTAAATTCACATCAGGTAGATGAGCAACTGATTGGAAAGTTGGACTCTGAGAAAAATCTTTTGCTGCCGAAGTGGGAGAACATCTCACACAGGCTTCTACAATGCTGTCTTTTAGCTCTAGCACTATAAAATATTGTCATTAATTACTTGCTCAATCACATGGACAGTAAGCTTACTAAATTTACAGATAATGCCCATTTGGGAGGACTTGCAAACAATTTGCAAGACAGGATTAGAATTTGAAAAAATGTTACTTACATTAGAGAAACGGCTTGAAATCAATATGATAAAATTCATTGAAGACAAATACAAAGACATATGAAAAGCATAGATAGAAGAAGAATGACAATAATACTGCAGGAGAGAACCTGAGGATTACAGGTGACCACAAACTGAATCTCAGTTGATGAGGCAATGCTTTCACAAAAAAATGCCATTCTGGGGAGATGTTGAAGGGTGTGATTATAACATGATGGAGGTAATTACTCATCTCCGTTCAGCATTAGTGAAGAGTCAGTTGCATGGGATGTGGGAAACAAATGGCAGATTTAGAAAAGATGTAAAGGTTTCAGTGTCTTCACACAGAAGAAAAGAAATAAGGACAGAGCAGAGGCACAGCAGTATATATCTCTTCATAATGGACTGTTATAAAGGAGTATGAGTCACTTCGTCATCCGTCCTGCTAATATGAGAAAAAAAAATGGGCCTAAATTTCTGGGAGAGACATTTGGTTTAGAAATTAGACAGCTGACAGCTATGTGGAAATTTAAGTGCTAAAACAGTTTACCTCAGGCTGCTGCAAAGACAGGCAAGCATCTCACAAGGTAAGTTTGATCTGCCAGCTGTCATCTTCTCTCACAGCTATAGCAGTAGAAAGGCGGCTGAATATATCTTTAGTTTTGGTTTTTTTTTTATCTGAAACCATAAGTTACATTTGTTAGCCAGATCATCAGGTTGTATAAATTAGGAAAACAAAGTCACCTCAGTGTATGTTATGCAGTTACTAATCTGTATTTTTGACAACTTGTGTTCATGCGAACTCTTCTTTTGCAGCCTCGAATTAGGATCAAGAGCTAAAACCGTAGAGTATTTTGAGACCCGTTTCTATACTGAGAAGGAGCCCACAGCACAAATGTCATTTAAAGCATCATTTAAAAAAATTACTTGCTTTCAATGTGCTAATTGCAAAGCAGTAATAACAATCAAATATTCTTTCAAGAGATAATCTTGCGTACTAGCATAATTAACCCCAGAGATACACACATGAATGTGCTATACTGAAATATCATTTCTTGAAGTGCTTGTTGGTTTAAGAGATGCCCAATATAACACAGATAATTTTCTTTAGAAATAATATAAATTTTGAAATTAAATAAAACAGTATTTTTGTTGCAAAGTGCTTGTTGTGATTCTTATTTTTACTCCTGCATATCTGGCTCCACATATTTCAAATAGCTAAGAATGAATGCCAGCACCATTGGGAAAGGAACACTCTAATGCTCTTAACCTTGGTGGTATTTTGTGACCGTACAGATGCTTATGTTTTGTGAAATACTCCAGGAATTATTCACATTTATGTCAGCACCCACAGCAACCAGCATGCACAGTGATTCTGCCCTGCCAGGCAATACTCCTCGCCCTTTTAGCAAGGCAGTGTCTGTGCCAGCTGGTGAGTGCAGATGGAATTACTAGTTGCACTTCTGGTGCACGTGGAAGAATCACCACTTTCCTCTCCAGTTTATGACGCTGTTTTTTTGACCCTGTGCTGCTCCCACACAGTGTTGTATCTTAAAAAATTTGCTTCAAAAATGCACTATAAAAGTCTAAGGAAGCTGACTGTCTATGCTTGCATGAGTCAACTGCCGCCTTCTTCATCCCTTGATTGTTTGTACCACAAATCCCCCCACAGGTACGTATATGCTCAGGACCTTCACATCGTAGCCCTGTCCTGGTGTGCGGGAGCATTCTACCTCTTGACACATTGCTATGTGTTGTGGTTGAGATTAATATTTTAATGAGAATTGCTGCTGCTGCTGTCATTAAAATTAATGCGATGAACTAATTTATAAAATATTGTCATCAGTTAAAACATTAAAATTAAAAACAGTTTAAATGGAATAGTCCTTAGGTTACTCAGCCTCTTGCACTGTTGGACCTGCTGTAATTTCAATCCATCCTGCATATAAACTGTTGAACTCCGGAACCATGAAAACAGAAGAGAAGTTCAGCAATCAGTGAGTCTCTCTACATACCTTTACATAGGTAAAATATACGTTTTACCCTTGATGCAGGAGCTCACACATCCTATTGAACATCATGAACAGATTGACAGACATACAAGGTTTATTTTTCATTAGCTTCTTTTCTCAATAGAAAAATAATAGAAGTTGTGTGTACATGTTGTGGACAGCATATTCGTTAAACAAATGCTGAAAAGAAGAAATTGAGAAAAGCATTTCACTGAGTTCAAGAGAGAGTTCCTGGGGACAGAAATCAACACATATAGGTAAATATAACAAAAAAAGTATTGAAAACTTTCAAAAATACATATAAGATCATACATACAGACACATCTATAGCTATAAATGTTTTATAAATATTGTACAAGATGTAATAGGTCTACCCACTAAGGATCTTATTTTCAGTAGAGCACTGAACGAGGCAAAATTCGTATTTAGAACCAGTGTGATATGTGTGATTCTCAAAAGTCTTGGTAGGCTTTCCCACTCATTTTTTCAAAGCATTTGCTTTGTTCTGAATTTGTTCCAAACCCAACTTTCTTTTCCTCTTGAATTTTATTTTCGTAAAGCTCAAATCCTATTTAGCATGTCTAAGCAAGAGAATTATTCATACAGTATGGTTTAGGTTGAATTAGCCCAAGTGATAGACTGAAGCCCATAGTTGGAAGGAACACAAACAAGAGAAAAAACTACTGGGATTATAGGAGGGGCAAAACAGGAATCCTTTTGTTGATCTCTGGTTTTGTGAGTTTGTTCATCTGTGCATACTTTACAAAAGTTTCCCTATCTGTTCAAACAGCTTCCACCTGTAAATGAAAAATGAGAGTACGTTGGCAATTACAGTCTTGGAAGTGTATCCTGAGAAATCAATGGAAAAAGTATTAAGAGAAAAAAATCCTTTAAGAAGAGATTATAAAGAGCAAAACTCAACATGAAAATTTGATTGCTTTTTCAGTAGTACTGTAAAATTAATTTATGCTGTTTATTCAATAGTGTAATATATTTAGTCCAAGTTCTGATGTCTTTACTTCTATTCATTCTTTTTCTGGCAAAATACACATTCATGTCAGGCTCACAGTACTGCCTGTGTTTAGCGAGAGCTTATGGTTCCTTTTCTCCCTCATCCTCTCTTGCAGTCTGGCACACAGTGTTCACTCCATCCTGTGTGTGCTTGTTGCATTTCTGTTGTTGTTATGTGCTGCAACTCAAGCCGGCAAAAAAAGACTTATTGAGGTTGGCCCAAGTGGTGAGAAGGGAGATTTGCCTAGCTCAAGCTATGTATCTGGGCAGGGGCATAGAATTTCGTTGCTGCATCGGACTAAGGAGAGCCCTTGGCCCCAGGAATCAAATTCCTTGTCTGGAATCCAAAGCCTGGTTTGGTGTGGCACAGCTCTGTGGTCTTGACTCAGTTTTAATGAGAAAATTGCTTAAATATCAGGAAGTTCACAAGTTAAAGCTATGCTAAATGAGAAAAATGAAAGCACAGAGAGAAGCCTTTTGTTAAAAGAGTAACAGTAGCAGCTCAAGGATACAAAAAGAAAAAAATTTGTACCTCAAGGTATAAAAAAACCTTAAAAGTAGAGAAACTGGCAACTCATCAACACCCAGGATCAGCATTTTAAGAGGGCTAAGAAGCTCAGTCCTTTGCCACCTCACTGATGCTTGCCTACCCTGCATAGGCTCACTGGCTGCTTCACTGGGGTTAGCGAGCATGTTAATATCGACTAACCATTACGTGCATGAGTCAAGGCATAACTGTTTCGTATGAATAAGTTGTATATATTATTCTTGCAGCTTCTCTTTGTACGTTGTAAAAGACATCTGAACAAAAATGAGCTGATGATTTCTGTATAACACTGCTCTCACTTATGCAAGTAGTATCTAGCCATACACAGGGCAGTCCTAGGCTGTATTTCTACAACAGTCAAGTCATACACCAAATACATACAGCAAATGGCATGGAATAGTTTACAAGTTAAGGGAAGAGCTGGCTGCAAACTGTTTTTTCGAGAAGTTGACCAGTGACGCTCACATTGCAGTAACTCCAAACTTAATATGTGTCTGAAGTGTCTCTAAGCCTGCTTGGTGGTAAGACTAATGGTAGGCACATGGACAACCTGTTTACGTTTCTAGTATTGGTTTGGGAGGCTACTTCTGCCTCTACCTTTGTCAGTCTACCCATGGTCAAGAGAAGAGTTTAGACTTGGGGTGCCAGCATTCGCTGGTGGGATCAGATAGGGCCACATATTTGAGATGAACACCAGTAGGCACACATTTGCAGTGCAACACCAGCAGAACACCTTCTGAGAGCTCATCCCAACAGTGAAATACAATATGTGTTCCCCTTCTTCACCTTTAACTGGTAGGTGAGGTTTGGGATTAGCAAATTCACTGCAAGCATCATTGCTTTGAAACTATGTGCAGCCTTGCAGAGGCTAATCTGTCCACAGTAATCTGTGCTGACAGCATAACGAAGGTGGAGTATGGTCCATGATGTGCTGGGGCCACTGCCAAGATTTCCATGCCTGATTGTGCCTCCTGAGAGGTTCCTATCAACGTATAAGCCACAATGACTGCTGTTACCCATTCCACAATCCCTAGCGAAGCACTGTTTAGGAGAGCAATTGCAGCTGTCTGGTTGCATGCACATTGTGTTGGTTCATGCACAGGTTCTCCCATTCTTCACATGTATTTACTTGACTGAGCCCAGAGCAGGCTGACCTGAGGGCAATGCTAAAGTATGGCTGACAACAAGAAGAATGCAGGGGCACCTGCTACCTTGAAGTTGACCAAATGATACAACTGGGGTAGGAAGCATGTGTGGTGAATTACTGTGGTGGGAAGAGTGAAAAGGCTATGAGGCTGTAGCAACACTTAGTACAATGTGATACCTATAAAGTCGTCTTCTTTTACCTGTGGTTGTTGGCTTTGAGTGCTCGAGCACTTATGTGTGTGAATCTATGTGTGTGAGGAATGGGATTTCTTTGGCATAGGTGATTTGGGTCAGTTTCTCTTTCTCTACCTCTGACTTTGACCCTAAATCTGATGATTTAAATATCTGAGGAGCTGGGTGCATTGGTCCCAGAGGCTGAGTATGGTAAGTTGTGCAGTGGCAGGACTCTACTTAGACATCTGATGAAATTTGTCACCTAAACTACTGTTATCCTGAGTTACATGTAACCTAGATTAGCATCATAAAAATTAAGACAGGCAGCCTTGAAATTAAAAGTGGCACTGCTTGATACAGTGCCAGCAACCCACAGCAGTGAGCTGCCAGGCTGTTGCCAAACAGGGTGAAAACACTCCCATTACTGTGCTTGCTCCAAACATATGGAGACCAAAGTGACAGCGAGAAAATCACTTTAACAAACAGCTTTTCTCTGCATAAACACACGTAGGAGCTAGTCATTCACAGTTTGGGAGGATGAATCCTATTCTGTCGTTAGTACATAGAAGAGAGAAGACATTGTGGGATAATACTTTTAGTGAAGTGGTTTTGCTTTAAAAACTTTTACTGCATTGCAGCTATTACTAATAAAGAGTAGTAAGTGTAAACTATTGCAGCCATTATAGATCAGTGATGTATTTTGTGCAAGAAGTCACCAGGTAAATTTCCATTTGAGTTCAAAGAAAGGGATGGCCTGTATCGTTGCAGAGTATTAACTGGAGATAAGCAATTACACGTTTTCTCCAATGCATTGAGTTGTGTCTACTGGCAAAGGACTGAACTGGGATCTGTCATCCTGGTTTCTTTTTAAACTGACTGATCGTCACTTCATTTTCCTGGTGCAAGGTAGCAGTACTGCAATTGTCCCTCCAGGTCTGGGGCAAGGCTTGATCCCAGTGTGCTTGCAGCAGCCAGGAGAAGAGAAGGTGTTGTGGTCTTCTGATGGGGTGGACTCTGGCATCTGTCCTGAGAGTGACCTTCAGTATCCAGAGCCTTTCCGACCATTGCTATCGCCTGTACTCTAAAGGTGATCAGAAATGAGATTTTTATGATGCCCAATAAGCTCATTCAGACAAATCAGGGAGACATTTGAAAGAAAACTGGAATAATCCTATTCCAGCTTTAAAGAGATTCTTGGACATTTTAAACTGTTTTTTATTTGTTACTCCACCAAGTGTTCAGTGGTACCAGTATTTGAATTCCTTCTAAATGTGTAGTGTTTTTGAAGCTCAACAGTAGACATCAGGTAGTGCTGAAACAGGCACAAGTCAGCTATTTTTGTACTTAACTGTGAAACTAGAACTAGGACTAGGACCCTAACTCAAAAGCTTAGCAGAGCTATTATGCTTCAAATAAGTTAATCTTCAATAACAAAAAAAGATCATCTTTAACTGTTTCTAAATAGTTACAGGTAAGAAAACACGTGCTTTCATACAGTGAACGGAGAGGTATTTTTGCTTAAAAAGAAACTACTGAAATAAAAATATTTGCTGAACCACAATAGAATAGATTAATGAGATTTTTTTTTAAGGTTTGAATACATGCCAGCAGTTGTGAAAAATAGATTTTATCGAGTTTCAGCACCGTTTCTTGTGTCACAAAACAAAGCTGTTTAGAAGCCTAAGTTACATATTCACGTTTCTTTAAAAGAAATCTCATGCCTCCGTAAACTATTTTACGTAATTTCCAAGCAATTCCCTTGCCTCTGGTTTATCACCAGCAAGTCTTTAAAGCTGAAAATTAAATAAAAAAACCCACCTAACAAAACCAAATGAAACCAGAGTTCTGCAACTTAGATATGCCTGTTCACTTAATCTGACTGGCTGATAACATTTATCACATACAGTAGCTTTTTTTCTTTCTTTTGCTTCCAGAGCAAGGAGATAACTTTGCAAAAATGTTTCCAAAGATCTGTAATAACGGAGAACATTTGCATTTTGCTAATGTCAGTGCAAATCAGGAGTCATTCTCTTGGAACTGATGGCGCTTCATAGACGTAAGAAAAAGAACTGGATTGTCATTTCTAGTGAACTTGAGTTTCCATGAACATGTTTTTTCTCATTTTCCTCACATTGTATTTGATGCCTTATAGCAGTCAGTGACAGACTTAACACTGTCCAGATTTTTGTCTCATAAACAAAACTTAATAAAAAAAAACACAGAGCAAATTTGAAGGCTAAGATTTATGTCCTATTATGTGATGTACAGTGATTGTGTGTTGCTGACCTTGGCCTTTCTATTAACTTCCACACAGAAGATTGCTTGCAACAGAGCAAAATAAAAATTCTGTGGTCTAATGCAATTTTCCCTCATCCGCAGTAGTGTGGTGGGGACAGTGTGGGAGGCAGGTCCAATAAACGCACTGCTGGTAAGAAATTGTAGTAAAGGCTTGAACAGTTGGATTACAAGCCCATATATATAAACATACACACACATATACACACATTTCCTCTTAATGTCTGTCGTTCATGGCAGTGCATCCAAACCAGCTGTGCTGCCAGCTGTGCTTTCAAAAGCAGCTGCCATTTGATGGTATGGCTTCCTGTATCACTGAACAGCCCAGCTGAAATCACAAAGGGAAAGATCTCCTTCATTCTCTAGAAAAGAGTTTGCCATCAACTTCTCCAGGTTCTGATTTACAACAAAATGGACATAGAAGGATGACTGTTTTTTACCTCTGCTTGTTGAGCTCTGGAGACTTAAATTGTCTTGAAACTGTTTAGAATTGAAACTGATTTTTTTTTGCAATTTAGCCTTGCATGGTTTTTCTGCTAGGAACTTCAAAGTTCTTTGCTGCTTTTTTTTCTGAATCTTTTAAGTTTTGGCAACAGTACTGTGCGTATTTCTTTAAGTCTGCTGTTCAAAAACCTGGAGATCAAAGATCAAACAGTACAGGCTGTTAGACTTTTGATATCTGCTCTGGTTTTCTTTGTGGTTTTATTAATACAACTTTTTCCTTTTTAAATAGGAATGAGCATTCATGGGTGGATATTTGTTACGCTGTTTACAATGATTACCAATTTAATTTTGACTAAAGAAATGCAAACCTTAAAAGAGTATCTTTGGGTAATAGTTTATACTGAATATCACCTGACTTTTGAATTTGTCCACAGTACAACAATGCAAAATGAGGGATATAAAGCTAAGCTAGATCACTGGAAATGCGATTGAAATGGGGGATGTACGGTAAGTTTACCACAGTGATATAGCCCTGCATATCAGAAAGGAAAATGAAATGCAATCTAAATGTTACATAGTTTCCAATCACATGGAAAACATATTACAGGTAAATGAAGCCCGAAAGAGCGAGCTTCCTTTGACACTGTGTACTCATTCCTCACATTGTTTTTATTTGACAAGTTGAAAGTATAGAACTAAAATATTAGACCCTGTATATTCTGTATATTCTGAAACATTTACCACAAACATTCTCACTTGCAAAAGAACGCACCCAGTGTTTCATAATGATGAATACATAGTTGTGGCTCTGTTTCCAGTATCTCTGTAACCTGAGCAAACAAATCTGTTTACAGCATGTCTGACTAATATTTAACACATACAGAGTCTTCCTAGAAAACTGTAGTCTGCAGCTTTCTGTTCGCATTTCTTTCTGAATACTAACTGAAGGTATTACATCTACTGTAAACGAACATTTACTGATAAATTGAAGCACAGAGAGCCTCAGAAAAGACTGCTAGAGGCAGAAGAATGTGGCTCAATAGTCAGATATTGCTCTTATATTGCATTGCAAGTGAAGTCTGGATGCAAAAGCAGCTTGACTCTAGAAGAAATTTCCCCCGAGGACTCTACTCTGTTGAAGACAGTGGTTCTGCAAAATGGGACAGACTGAAAAGGAGCCTGTATCAGGGAAGGTCCTGCAGGGTACGAGGCTGTTGCACAGGAAGAGACGATGGCTGCAGCTTTAACATCGTCTCCAAAGCAGCTATATGTTACTGTGACCAGTTCTGTGCCTCAGGTTCTCCTGGCCCTGTAGACTGTTGTGCTGACTACTGGGATGTCTGTGACCACCCCATTGAGCCCACCAGGTCAGATGAGCCTTGGCCACCTCCAACATCAGGTAGGTATAAAGAAAACACTCAGTTGGCGTTAGTGCATTACGATAAAAATATACTTGGAACTAAAATTCCTGATTAATCTTTAGAGTGTATACAGCCTAAAAATGTGATTGAAGACATAGTAGACAAAGAGACTGAGTAAGAAACTGGTATAAGAATTATGCTTACCGTTATTACTTTGTCTTTAGGGGCATATTTTTAGTGTTGATTAGACCATATTTCCATTGGACAGAAGCTCTGTTTTACCTGAAACACCACAGAGATAACCTCATTGGGTCAAAATTAGTGTAATGTCAACAATTTCAACAGAGCTTCACAGATTAACTTGAGGTGAACAGCAAGCTCTAAATTTTTGTATCCATCAGTACAAATAAATCACCAAGAAAACTGGGGGTTATCCTGAATGATATTGCTCTGAGGTATTGTGCAACAGTTTTGATGCAGCATAGCTTTCCTGTGGGACACTATTTTTCCTGTGACAGCTCAGGTGCAGGAGTAGGTGAAGGGATGTGGTTAGAACAAGGAATTCTGGCATATTTTAGTTTCTTACTGGTTAGCTAGTAGTGGAAGTCCCTCCAGGATTACTCTAAACTTAGTCTAATTTTTTTAGAGCTAGAGATTGAAAAAAAAAAAAGATCTATAAATGGCTGGTCTTCCCTTGATTCCTGCATAGATAAGTTTAGAACTGTGAATTTTAAGACTATGTAACTTCTTACTATTGGTAGACCAAATCTGGATGAAAATATGGAGATTCTACCAAACTTTCAATAGCCAAAAATTAACAAAAATACTACCATGAGTTTTTAAAATTAACTCTTTCTTTGCAATAACTGCTTGTATTCCACTGCTTAGACCACAAGTTCTTCAGGAGGCTGTGCTCTTAAGCCAGGCATGCAGCCAAAATCTGATAAGTGAGAGTGACAGAAAAGCTGTGAAACAAATTTGATTTTCTGAAGTGTTTCTAATCATCTAAAAGAATGTTCTACCATTCATGTAAATAAAGACATTTGTTTCATATTTATTTAGTGCAGTGGTGTGTATTATTTACAACAGATCGGGGGTTGTTGTTGTAAGCTCTACATAAACATTTAGCAGAGTTTCTGCTCCAGAGCTGACAGCCTGCGGGTCTGGTTTGGCTAACTGCTTTGTGGAAACAAATCCCTACAAAACCTGAAAAAGTTTGCCATGTGGGCCCTGCCATAGGTCTGCCTCTAAAAGGTGAAAGTGTAACAGAAGGTTTAGATAAGGGAATAGGTGAGCAGTAAAATTTTTACTGCCTTTCTTAATTTTTTCACGTGTGTTCACTGTTTTGTAACTTCTGGACTGTACATATCCAGTATGCCAGAGATAGTAATTATATTTACTCTATTCAAGCACCTTTATTTGTCCTATAGGTGGGCTTATGTCTTTTTTTTTTTTTATATCTCATCTCAAAGCATGATTCTATTTTTCTGATCCTTAAAGTGTTTCCTTGATGGAAAGTCTGCAGCTTTTTAAAATCTGTTTATTGAATATTTGTTATGTAAGTAATTTAAAGGGTAAAAGGAGAATAATCAAGCTGCCAAAATACAGTAAGGAAAAAAAAAAACCAAACTCTAAAGGAACTTTCTGGAACTGGAATATCTGAGGAACAGGGAAGAGAGAATCTAAGTGAAAGGAAAAAAATGGAGAAGCAAAAAGGACTGAATGCCTGAAGATTAAGGAAACTATGAAGCATTTTAAGAAATGACATAAGTATATTAGCTGACTTATAGTAACTGGGGTAACATTTCTGCCTTTGGCTAAGAATTATTTAAGCACTAGAAGACCACATACGCTGAAGTACTTTTCACCTGGAAGATTTTGATATTTTGATTGCCAGTGGTTTTGCTCTCAGTGCTCTCTGAGTCATATTTCTTTAAGTAAACCGACAAACCAAAGTGCTTTCCACAGGCTGGAATGAGCAGCAATAAAACTGCTCAGTGCTTGATTTCTGGATCCCCATCGATTCACTGACTTGGTGCACGGCAGCAGTAACCTGCACTGTGACATTCCATGGGTGTGTGCCATGCTGAGGGCCGGTCTTAGTTTAACCATGTGGAACCGCTCTGACTTTGCCTTTATGAACCCAGCATTCAGTATGTTTTGATGGCTTTCCTGTGTAGTTTCAGAAGAAACTGTGAGCATTCCTGCCCTAGATATAAAATAGAAATTCTGGATTATTTTTATTATTATTATTATTATTATTATTATTATTATTATTATTATTATTATTATTATTATTATTATTATTATTATTATTATTATTATTATTTGTTATTATTTGTTATTATTTGTTATTATTATTATTTGTTATTATTATTATTTGTTATTAGAAGGACTGTTAGAGTTTTATTTCTTGACTATATTTATTATTTGTTTTATCTTCTTGTTTCAATCACTCTGATGGTACAAAAAGCCCTGTCAGAGTCAACACACTGGATCTCACCCTGTTGATGGTATAAAAGTGACATGCAGAGAGTTTGCTAATTGCTTTTACACTACACAGTCAGGATCTGGCCTACAAGTGAATAAATCTGGGGACATTTCGCTGACAGAAGTACCTACATCAATACTGAGAACAAATGAAGTGAGAGCTGTAAGGGTATAGGCATGCTAGGCTGGGAGGGAGGTCCTTGTTTATCAAATACTCTTCCCTCCAATCATGATTTTCACATCATAAAATCCCATTCACAAAATCATCAGGCTGCATCTTCAAATTAGTTAATTTCCCACTTAATTTATTGATGTTCCAGTCCAATATAGCCACAGCCACACAATCTCGCTGTGTTCTCATGCAAACATTGTCTTTTAGCTTAGATATCTCTGTGCTCTGTCACTGATGCCTCAGGGAGCACTCCTGGCCCTCAAAGTCTTAATCTGGCTAGACTAAAGAAACTTCATAGGTTCAATCTCCAATTCCCTAAGCATACATTATTAGAAAGCTGCTTCTGTATTTGTTCAGGTTCACATTTTCTCTTGGCCATGGGTGGGAGATCTGCCAGGAGAGCTCCAGCGAGATTCTGTCCCGTCTCTCAGATGCTGCATCAATACATCTTTCTTCAATATATTTGAAATATCTTGCTTGATGCCTCCTTCCAGCTACAACCTGATGCTGAATTTGTGTCAGACTGTGACAAACTGAAATGCTTAAGTAATTTGTTTTGGGTATTCTCTGAAAAATGTCTTGGATCTTAGCAGGAGCTGATCTAGAACAGACACTTCAGGCATCCCACTGCTCAGGTGGGATATATCTCACCTACGTCTGTGTTAGCTAACATAGCCTGCTGTTTGACTAACAAGGAAAGATAGGCACTTACAATTAATTCATCAGCTCTAGTCTACTTCTGCGCTTTGGTATGAAATGAGCTATGGCTTAGAAGTGTATATTTCTCTCCAGCCAGCAAAGGAGGTCTGGCCAGCCAAGGCACACATGTGGATGTTTGGGCAGACAAACTCCAATCCTTACCATGAGAGGCAGATGGCCTTCCTCACACTTCTGGTGGGAAAAAAGCCTGATATAATGCAAATGCAAGTCAACACTATATTAATATGAAATACGGTTTAAGCTTCTTGAAAATGGAGGAGAAAAGAGAGCTTGGCTATTCTGGTTCCAAAACCTTTCACTAGGGAAGGAATATGAGAAGCTCAGCACGAGCCAGGAATGTGCTCCTGCAGCCCTGAATGCCAGCCATATCCTGGGCTGCATCCAAAGAAGTGTGGCCAGCAGGTCGAGGGAGGTGATTCTGCCCCTCTACTCTGCTTTCGTGAGACCCCACCTGCAATACTGCCTTCACCTCTGGGGCCTCCAACATAAGAAGGACATGGAGCTGTTGGAGCAGGTCCAGAGGAGGGCCATGAAGATGATCCGAGGACTGGAGCACCTCTCCTCTGAAGACAGGCTGAGAGAGGTGGGGCTTTTCAGCCTGGAGAAGAGAAGGCTCTGGAGACACCTTCTAGCAGCCTTCCAGCACTTAAAGGGTGCCTACAAGAAAGCTGGAGAGGAACTTTTTGCAGGGGCATATAGTGATAGGACAAGGAGTAATGGCTTTAAACTGAAAGAGGGTAGATTAAGATTAGATCTAAGGAAGAAATTCTTCACTCTGAGGGTGGTGAGGCACTGGAACAGGTTGCCCAGAGAAGCTGTGGATGCCCCATCCCTGGAAGTGTTCAAGGCCAGGTTGGATGACGCTTTGAGCAACCTGATGTAGTGGAAGATGTCCCTGCCCATGGCAGGGGGTTTGGAACTCGATGATCTCTAAGGTCTCTTCCAACCCAAACCGTTCTATGATTCTATGATCTCTAGCTGTAGGATTCCCAGTGGAGGAACCATGAGAATAGGCTGGTGAACAAAGACCCATGTGATAAATGTACAATATTTGTAATAGACTGGATCCAAAGCCCTGCACAGGTATTCTGGACCTTTCTTTTACTGAAGCTTTAACAATAAAGCACCCTGAAGAAACAGTTTATGTGGAAGGTCTTAAAACACACACAAAGTCTTTTATCAGTGAAGTGTTTTCAAAGAAAAAAATTTGGAGGTCTGTATCTGTTTGGAAAAATTATCTCTCAATTCAGGTTTTATACTGGGTTTTAGACAGTATTTGAAACTGTCTAAACTAATTTGAAACTATTTGAAATTTGATATATTTGCCTAGAAACATAATTGATCCATCTATTTTTCAAAGAGGAATTAAACTTGAAAGGAGAAAGACTATATTACAACAGGTTTGGAATAGTTATTAGGTTTTTTTTTAATCCTATAGCTAGAAAAACTTATTTCTATTTAAATTGTCAATTAGAAAATGATTTTTATTAGAAATGTATTCTTTTAGGTTTATTACTGGAAAATAACTTTATGTGAATAATTATTTTTATTTACTTGTAAGATAATAATTTTCCAGTGGGTGTTTTGAATCTGTTGCTGATTTTATTTACTATGGCTGATAATGTACCTGGTAAAATATTAAAAAACCTCAAACTGTCTTCATCACTTGGAAGAAACTGGAAATAGATGTTTCCAACTTTTAACTAAATGATTTGTGCATACTGCATACAACCTATTAATTCAATAGTAGCAAGTGTTTTGAGTTAATTCACTTCAAAAATGATTATTTTTTTCACACATCTATATGTTATGTTGACAGGTTGTTATAAAGATGGCCAATATTACGGAGAAGGAACAATAATTAAAGACAACTGCAATTCCTGGTAATGTTTCAGAGAACAGCAAATTGAATTTTATTTAGCATATGTCATGAAACAGGAATTAAGGTCGTGCGCATCCTTAAATTCATATTAAACATGTAATCAGATCAAAATGACTGGAAGAGTAGTGCTGTATTAAGGTGCAGTAGAACTAGATTACAGCCAATTTAGAAGAATGGCAAGAGGTCAATGGGCTTTCTAATCGAGGTACGAAAGTGAGAGTATTAAAATCTCCACCTCACTGGCCTAATTCTGCTTCTGCTCAGTCAGTCTGCTGGCTCTGACCTGAGTCAAAACGCTTTTAGCCTAAACCTTGGCATTGACTTGGACACGGATAAAACAAGTATCATTAAAATTGAGGGGATTGTTGAACATCTTCCTCTGTTTCTTTGGCATGAGTAACAAGACCTTACCTTATTTCCTAAAGGAAGAACAGATATACATATATTTATGTAGGAAAGGGATGAACTCTTTGAGCATCCCTTTCTCTGCCTTGGGACAGGAGCCGACAGCACAGTCAGGGAGCTCTACTGCTTGCCTGACAGTCGGCTGCCTGAGCCTCCTCCCTGCTTTGCTTCTCCAAAAACCAGCCCTGCACCTCCAGCCACAGGGCAGCCTGAGGGGCTCCAGCAGCACCCAAACAGGGCTGGGGCCCCCACTACCCTGACTTTAGCCCAGAGTCCTTGGAGCAGGGTATCTAAAGGCCACATGGCTCCTTTCTGGATTTCCAGAGTGAAACTTCCTCAAAACATCTCATTTATAGGACATTGCCTTTTTACCCTGGTTTACTGTTACAAAGATGGAAGCAAAATTTTTCAATTACGACCTTTCCCACAAGCTGTAAAACTTTTCATCTTGTTCCAGTTATGATTCATTAGGTAGTGTAGTAATGAGAAGCATCATTGTGTTTTCATAAATACCATGTGACATTTATAGTGTTTACACTTTTTTCTCCATGTTCCTTATACTGTTAAAGCGCATGTTTTTCCTTTTCTGCTCAGTGATATTCTTGTCCTTTCAGCAAATGCTTCCAAAGTCTCTGGAAGTGTTCAAAAGAAGTCTGCCTTGTTCGCCAAGACTTAATTCAACACATCAATTCTGGAGATTATGGGTGAGAATGCTTTTATTTTAAGGTTTTGTTGTAAACCACTGTACCACTCATTGTATGTACATGCAAATTGCAAGTTATGCAGTCTTCCTCAACCCTTCCTTCTCCTATTACATTACAGCAATTTGACAGCAAATGTACATCTGTGAAACTTTCCTAAATCTCCGACAGATTATAGAGTTTAAAATGGAAAGATATTGAAAGTCTAATGCTGGTAAGAGTTGACATTGTAAACAGCTTTCTAAACTATTTTCGAAATCTAGTACAATTTTTTTTCTCTTAAAACGTTATTTAGATCATCTTCTTTTATTCTTCACTTTCTTTATTACTTGGATAGATATTTAAAGTCATTTTTTTCTCCTCCTTCAAGAGCATTGTTCCACATAATAGGACTCTAGGTAAGAGTTGGAAGTGTTGGAAGAGGAGAAGATGGGCCAAATGGGGACCAAGATATCAGAACTTTGTGAGGCTCAGTGTTTTACTTGCTACCATTACTCATTCCGCCCAGGTAGTGCAGATGGATTAGGGACACCTCAATACCAAAGCTGTGCCTTGGGAGCCTGCTGACTGTTCACAGAAAGAGATACAAGGGTTGCCTCCCTAGGAGCCGAGGTGCTAAATTCATCACTGAAGCCTGCACAGATTTCAAGCTGTGACTCACTGCTGAAACATCTTGTACTTCATGGAAGACATTCAAATCAGCTGATGGACAATTAAGTTAGGTACCTGGAGCCCTTCACCTTTCTCTTGTCAGTGGTAAGCAGTAAGGTTTGCCACAGAGTGGTTAAGCCCACCTGAGATATGACTCAATTTCTGCGGGTGCTAGCATTCTTCACTGACTACAGGCAGACCAACAGCAATGAGGCTTCTCATTTGGGCAGCATGAATCCTTGTTCCTCATACACAAATGTCACGGTTTAACCCTGCCGGCAACTAAGCATCACTCAGCCACTCGCTCACTCCTCCTTGGTGGGATGGGGAGAGAATCAGAAGAGTAAAAATGAGAAAACTCATAGGTTGAGATAAGACAGTTTAATAAGTAAAGCAAAAACCATGCACACAAGCGAAGCAAAACAGGGAATTCATTCACTACTTCCCATCAGCAGCAGGTGTTCAACCATCTCCAGGAAAGCAGGGCTCCATCACACTTTAATGGTTACTTGGGAAGACAAACGCCATCACTGAACTTCCCTCCCTTCCTTGTTCTTTCCCCAGTTTTATATATTGAACATGACATCACATGGTATGGATATCTCTTTGGTCAGTTGAGGTCAGCTGTCCCAACTTTGCCCCCTCTCAATTTCTTGTGCACCCTCAGAGTACTTGCTGGTGGGGTGGTGTGAGAAGTAGAAAAGGCCTTGACTCTGTGTAAGCACTGCTCAGCAATGACTGAAACATCTCTGTGTTATCAACACTGTTTTCAGCACAAATCCAAAACATAGCCTCATAGTAGCCTCTAAGAAAATTAACTCTACCCCAGCCAAAACCAGCACAACAAGAAGAAAGAAAGGGGTAAGGAGAATGCTCTCCCCTGTGGCTCAGCTCTTTGCTGATAGTAATAAATTTCAGTGTGTTTCAAATGTGTATGATAGCAAGGTGGGTTTTTTTTTTCCTGTTGTGCATATAGTTTGCAGAGTTAATGCTACAATCTGAGTCTAGTCTACCTGTGAGAGGAAAGGAATAATTAAAGAGCCGTGAAGAGCACTTTCTCTCAACCTGGCTATTGGTGTAAAGCTCAGGCAGAAGGTGTCAGCTGGCTTACTGCTGGGTTCAACAGTGTCTTGCTGCTGGTGCACCAGATCTTGAAGGCGATGCAAGTCATCACATGAAGCTGTTAGTTCTCTGTGGGCATCTGGTCTGAAACATAATTTGAGCATAACTTCAAGGCGGTAGTAATTGTTATGACTGAGCATCTTGTTTTCCAGTACTTCTCTGAAGCATTGCATGCTTATCTCCCGCAGGGTGACACGAAGATGACCTCACATCACTACTTTTCATATAACACTGTGTTGCTCCATCCTATGCTCATTTGCAGTGGAAGAGTCCATACTAAATATTTTATCATGTATATCGAATACAAGGTTTTGAAATGTAATTTGAAAGATTTATTTCTGGATATTACTGTTAGTGGTGCTCTTACAAAGGAAAAAGGTAGTAATGTGAGTGGTATCTCTAACTTGGGTTTTGTTTGTTCGTTTTCTGTCTGTGAGGAAGATGGAAAGCTGACAACTACAGTCAGTTCTGGGGAATGACAGTGGAAGAAGCTTTCAAGAAGCGCCTGGGCACCTTCCCTCCATCTCATTCCTTGATGAATATGACAGAAGTTCCCGTAAGTGTCATGTGCAATTGTTAAATTTTTTAGTAACTTTATCACATAGAAAAATGAATGTGGACAATTATAAGACTATGATTCAGGGATTTAACATTAAATGCTTCTATGTTGAGTATGAAGCTCCCAGCACTGTTCTCCAACCCATGGAGTGTGTGGTTTAGCCTAGCTGGCAACAAAATGCCACACAGCCACTTGCTCACCCTCCCCCCACCCCCAGGGGATGGGGAAGAGAATTAAAGGGGAAAAGGGAAGCAGACTCATGGGTTGAGATAAGTATAATTTAATAATATCAATAATAACAACAATAATAATATCTGTATGTATAACGATGATAATATATACAAGCAAGTGATGCATAGTACAATTGTTGACCGCCTGGTGACCAAGGCCTGTCCCATCCTGGCTAACAATCCCAAAATAGATAAGTCCCGACACCACAATCCCGGATGAGTGACAGGCCTGAAAAGTAAAGAGCGAGATAGCACTCTGAGGGTCTGAGAGTGAGAGCCCCGGGAAGAGCAAAAGCCCTTCTTTCCAGTTAACCCTCATCTATATACTGGGCATGACGCTGCATGATATGAAATACGGCACTGGCCAATTTAGCCCTCAATTCTAAGTCTAAGTTCAAATCTTAAGGGGAGTTGTGGACCCTTTGTCCCAGCCTTGCTCTCTCTCAGCTTGCCGTGCTTCTGCACACTGGCCAACTGGTCTCTGCCAACTATAAACATCAGTGCACTATCAATGTTCTTCTCATAATGAACCCCAGACTGAAGCCAAAACACAGATCTCTTCTAGCTGTTAAAAAGAAGAACTAACTCTGTCCCAGCTGAAACAAAGCCAGTCCTATTGATGGAAATCAAACAAGGAAGAGCAAAACCGAATGCTAACCATGGGGAAGATGTGCACCAATATTAACTTATCATTGTAGATCACCGGTGTTTGAAATCGTTGCTTCTTTAGGATGGTTTTGTGTTATCCTCTTCATTTGATAGTCATTGCACACATCATAGCTATAACCATAAAAAAAAAAGTAATCTGGTCATAGTTCATTAAGGTTAACAGCTGAGACTAAATAGCAGTCTGAAAGAAGCTCTGAAACCCTTAAAGATGAAGAAATGTAAAGATGCAGTAGGAGGTTGGGGTTCTGACTAAATGGAAAGCAAAATGATGGGAAGCATGGGAAAATTAGATGATTGTCTACTACCAGCTTTGTAAACCTCCTGGCCATGGCTATTTTCTTGGCAGCTAAACTAAATTTCCTATCATTCATTTATGCTCAAATTAGTTCTGCAGCAAAGCAAATGCACTTTAAGTTATGTAGGTAGGTTAAGCAATTAAAGAAGATATGCATAGTTACTGAATCCAGAGTAGATTTTCCAATGCTTTGGATCAGTTACTTAGCTTCCTTCTTAGAAGACTCCAAATTATGGAAATCATAGACTGAAAAGACGAACTACCTCACCATATTGAAATTAGAAAAATTGCAAGAGTAAGTAGATAGATTGAAGGTTCACAAATGACACTAAATATAACAGGTTTTTATCTTTGGCTTCTATATAGTTTGGGCAAGTGATGCCATTTGATTATCTATTTGGAGTCAGTTGTTGATGCTTGTATATGCGCACGGCAGAAGGGTTTCCTCATTATGGAAGGCTTTGAGGGGACAGCAGTGCAGAGCTACCAGTTCACAAGGAACTTGGGGAGAGGGGAAGGGTGAAGTGCCTCTGCAACAATCTTAACAATCCTGACTCTTTTGTTTGATGCAGACCAGTTGTTTGTCCCACACAAAGTCAGCTCCCTGCACCAGCATGGCGAAGCGTTGGGTTGTGGCCCACATTGGCCAGCTTGCTCAAAATTACACTATGGGGGGTTGTCAGAGCAAGAAGTTGACAGAAATTAGGCTTTGGAGTTTTGCCTCGTATGATTTGCTAGACTACTCTTCACAGCCAAAGATGGATTCGTTTCAGTTGAAGATGGCAAGTTAAAATAAGACAATGACATAAAAGAGTTTAGTGCAATATTTAGCAGCCATCTGCCACAAATTTCCAGTGAAATGCGTTGAGGCTCAGAAGAGTTGGACTTGATTTGTTGTTGTTGTTGTTGGCATTTTCCTTGAGGAATACAGTATGATGCTTTTATAGCAGAAGCAAACAGAGGATATCATGTACCTAGCTCAGAGATTGACTTCGACCTTACTAGATATCTAGTTAGGTGAGACAATTACCACCTAGGAAAACAAGAAAGGAAAGGTTGCAAGAAATGCTTTCCAGTACCTAAAGGGGGCCTACAGGAAAGCTGGAGAGGGACTTTTTACAAGGGTGTGTAGTGATAGGACAAGGGGCAACGGATTTAAACTGAAAGAGGGCAGATTTAGGTTAGATATAAGAAAGAAATTCTTTACATTGAGGGTGGTGAGGTACTGAAACAGGTTGCCCAGAGAAGTTGTGGATGCTCCATCCCTGGCAGTGTTCAAGGCCAGGTTGGATGAGGCTTTGGGCAACCTGGTGTAGTGGACGGTTTCCGTGCTGATGGCAGGGAGGTTGGAACTAGATGATCTTTGAGGTCCCTTCTAACCCTAACCATTCTATGATTCTATGATTCTAAATTATTTGCCATATTTCCTCTTTTTCATTTACTTTGGGGTAGCTGGTTACTCAGTGGTCCTGCATTATATCCAGCCTATTGAATCATTTTTATTAAAGTTCTTGTAGCTTCTTTGACTGCTGTACTACTTACAGCCTTTTTTCCACTGATACGTATATCAGGCATATTTTCTCTATCTGCTATCTTTTTACAATATCTATGAGCCACAACCCAACTACTTTTTGCCTTGCCACACACCTGAGGAGCTTTAATGCATTCTTCTCCAGAAATCCAGCTTTGCACATTTGTGCATTTAACCCTTAGGAAGTCCTACATGTTGCTGGAAGCACAAGCTTTGCACAGGATTCTAAGAAATCTTTCCCTCTACTTACAAAAGCTAAAAAGCTAAAAAAATAAACTCTATATGACTTACTCGGCTTCTGGAGAATTCTTTGAGCTTGCAGAAAATTGCTCTAAATTGTCCATGAGCCTGTCTCCTATATATGGTTTCTTTTCGGAATTAGAACTTTCTTAGCCTTACTCCAGTGGTTTCTGTCTTAGCTAGTCTTGATGTATAATATTTTTCTCTGAAAATTCTCCAAAGCTCCAAATCTCCCTGATTCTGTCTCCTTCTATAGTTTTCTAGAAGAACATCATCTCTTTAGTGTCCTTGTTCTGCCTCTGCCACATTTTAATACTTCACAAAAACATATAAAAAATGGTTTTCTTCACTCATAGCTGGCACAATATCTACCACCACTGCACCATCCAGCAATTTCATAGCATGGATTGGGCTCATCACGGGTACATCGACAGATTCTTCCAATTGGCAAACTAACAGTAGCCATGTTAATAGGGAGTTACCTTCCAGGCACTGTTTATGATAAGCATCTTAACAGACTTTCAGAGACATTCACCCCTGCTTTGCCTTCCACGAATAATTTTCTGTCACTGATATTTTGTGAAGCATACTAACATATTTACAAAGTCCTAAGTGATAAAAAAGAAGTGAGTTTTCATGGCAATGTTTCCATTAAGCTTCACCTGTAACTAGGTGTCAGCTCAGTAGACAGTAAAACGATAGGAATGACAAAATTCAGAAATAATGACTTTTTAATATTTTTCAGAGACATTCTCCAAATGTTAATGGTGTGACTTTAAGTGACTTTGATAAGTACTAATTCACCTGCAGGTCAAGGTACTAGTTACTTACTGTGGATAAATTTGCGCTAATTAAATATTCATGCATTCTCTGGGATTATTACTGCCTTTCCGAATTTGCAAGTGAAAAAACTGCAAGTCATTTGCCCAAAGTCATATTTTTAGTTGATAAAAATGCTACAATTAGTGTTCAGGAGTTTTTGGCACTGTCTTGTGCTGACCTGACTACAACTTGGTAACTTTGCTAGAAAGTAGAAAGAAAGCAAGTAGTAGAAAGAAAATCATAGCTACTCATTCATTAAATACAACTTTTTAAAACTTTAGATAAAACCCATCTTCAGCATGCTACTGGTCTACTATTTAGGGAATAAATAACAGTTTCTGATACTTGTTCTGATTATTTTCTATTGTCTTTTGGAGATGCTTGAGAAAAGCATTTTTTGTGTAGAAGGGCCTTCTTGCTCAATTGCATGAGAGAAAAGATTCAAGAACGTAAAGCCCTGCTGTGTTAACCACTCTACATCTACAGCAGAGTCTTAGTTCTCAACAGTGTTTAAAAGTTTGGTTGTGGAATAGAGGCCTTTTATTTGTCTGTTTGACTGACATATCCAACTACAAATAGAGCTTCATAACATCACTTCAAATTAAATGATGTGACATCTTAGGGAAAATACAAACTTCCTGAAGATGCCATAGAGCTTTTAAAAGCCTTGCTATTAATAGAAGACTATACCTGCTCAATAAGGTGATGCTTATGTCTGCAAGGGTAGTTTAACACGGTGACACATTAGAATACCTAAAAAACAATGATATGGAAAAAGAACTAAATCTGAACTGAGGACCCTCTGCTGCGGAGTGTGGCTAGACCTGAACACAGACTGACAGCTAAATATGCCACTAAAACTGTTGTGATGCCTGACAAAGCTGAAGCTCCCAATAGTGTCATGTGTGTTATCTTAGAAGGCATTTTGAAAGTGTTTACTGACTGCAAGAGATAGTTTAATCATTCTTGAAGTTCTATGTAGCACAAAAATAACCACTACACCGTTAAAACACATGGTGATAAACATTTGGTGGTATTCTCTCCGTACATGTTCTGGTAAGAAATACATTGCAATGGTGGGGTCTGCACCTGCCAGAAATGAGGTGCTCACTCAACTGCCATCTCACAAGAAAATGAAATACATAGTTTAGTTATAAGGCACCAGTTTGGATTAAATATCAAAGAACTCATAAAGACAATGTGAAAGCATACAAAATACAGCAGCTTTTCCTCTGATATATGACTTTTCATAGTAAAAAACCTCAGCAGTTGCAGAACTCCCTGTTGCAAACTGAAGGTCATGCATGCCCATTTTGTCTTCACAAAGCAAGTGATGTCCAGAACCTTTTTCCTGCATTAGAAAAAAATATTGATTTTCCTCAGAAAAAACTATTTCCACTTTCACAAATTCATTAATCTTCAGCTTTTTTTTTTTTTTCTCTGATGGGCTATCTAGCATTTCTGAAGAAGTCATGACTGAAGTACAAACGTTCTTTTATATCCACTTACCTTCCTGCTTTGGCCAGACTCATAGCTTCACTGCAGAGAATACATATGAAGGTTTAAAAATAATTTGCCAGTCATTTTGCCAATTGCATTGTGCTGTCTGATGTTGGTGCATAGAGCATACGTTGAGAAACAATTGTCTAGACTTGCTGTTTGTCACAAAACAGCAGTCCCTCTCAATATCAGGGTGGTAATTTCTCAGACAAAAAGCTGTTTCTGGCTACAGGTCATTCCTGCATTTCAAAATGACAAGGCTGAGGGTTAATGAGGAATTTGCTCTAGGATTTACTATATGAGGCTATTAAATACATTGGCAGTAGTTTAGGAACACATAAAGTAACACATTGTCTTAGATCAAAAATCTATTTAGAATTTGGTTTTTCTCAGCTGCCTTATTTGTAGCATTGTAAGTGGTCATTGCCCACATAAGTGTGCTAAACAACATTTGCCAAATTTTTCTTGTTTACTGCTTGATAGTGAGCATTCTTATTATGTGAAAGAAACACCAGTTGTCAGATTTTGCCCGTGTGATTCATCTTCAGAGCAAATCTTGTGCTTAGGTTTGCTCATTAATAATGAACATAATAATAATTGAGCAAGATATTCTTTAAATTAGCTGTTGCTTTCTGTGTATCATTTGAGGTTGTAAGTCCCAAGTATAACAAAAGCTTTTGAAAAAGCAGACTTTTGAAAGTGGTTAATCAAAATATTGAGATTAATATTTCAGCAAGATTTAAAAGATTCCTGGTTTCTTACGGCTGAAGGTGAAAATTTCAAAAGTGCTTTAGTGACTTAACAGCTTGTGGTATACTTTAATGGTATTTAGGACTCACAGCCTGCATCTAATCTAGAAGTACTTGAAAGTTACTGTTATGCACAGACTATATCAACCTATCTGTTGGGGCTGTATCCCAATCTAAGGTCAGATACAGACCTGAGGTGCAAGCTTCTTTTCTCCTTACCTACGTCTTCTCAGCCATGGTTTTTCTGTGGGAAATCCAGGTGTATAAGCTGGACGGAGGCACCACTGTTTCCCAATGTACACAACAAAATGATCTGGATACAGCCAAAGTGGTAAAGTTCAGTTCCCCAAAGAGTCCTGAAATAGTTTGAAAGAATTGGCCTCAAACATTTAAACCATCTTAGGAAAAGGTATGTAGTCTTGTAAGTCACATAAGCAACCTAGAAAAACGGTGCAGCAAGGATATCCAGAATTAGAAGACAAAGTAAATCAAAGTAAGATGAAGGAATTTGAACATGATAGAAGCCATTGCTCTTCAGGGTATAAACCTGCTTATAAGAAAGAAGCATCAGGGAATGTTTTGCTTAGGAACAGTTTATCATATTTTGTATATTGTATTTTCCTCTGGAACAGATGTTATCAACAATTGTTTGAGAGAAACCGATAGACTGGATGCATGAGTATTGCAATTCTTTGTGGTTATTCCTATTTCCTTATAAGAAATCATTCTATAAAGTTCAATGGTAAAATAAAAATAGGTCAATGGTTTCAATATGTGAACGCAGAGCAGATTGTTAGAAGTTGTACCAGATGGTTCTTGCATATGTGGATATTTGTGCAAAGCCTGGAGGACATAAATTAAGGCTGAGAGATGAAGATGCCAAAAATGGCTGTCCAAATGGCTTTAGTGAGCAGACCATGAATTCTTATCAACTCAACATCAGACTGCAAAGCAGAAGGAAAATCACTGATTTTCATTCTGGAATGAGGATAAGTGCTGGAGATTGAAAAACATCTGTGTAAAAGGCAAATCAATGACACACTGTACTGGTGCTTCCCCTGTGGTAACTAAAATTTCCTACCTACAGCCATGTGTCAAGGAGAATAGGGTGACAGGTACCAAACTTCACTGCGATTTGTAGCAGAAGGCTTTTCTTTCCGAAAACACCAGCTGGGTCATAACATGTTTCGTAGGGAATTGTTGTTTGAGATAAAAATCAGAGAGAAACTGGACAGATTACTCAGGTTGGCAGTTGTGGAGCTCAGCTTTGCAGCCCAGCTGGTGGAGTACCAGAACCTCTGCCTAAGAACACTTAGGCAGACCACAGCACCCAGCCACAGGGTAACCGCCACGGAGATGCTCAGGAAGCCACAGGTGCCAATGCTTTAGGTTTCCTCAATTTAAACATTAAGAATTTAAAAAACAAAACTAGGGTAAAGCTTAAGGCAAAATTAGGAATTGAAACATATACAGATCTCCTACACTTTGTTTTAGGGAAAATCACTTCCAGAAGAAAAATTTCCTGCATTTTTTGCAGCCACTTATGCATGGCCTGAGTGGATTCATGATCCTCTGGATCAACGAAACTGTGGAGCATCCTGGGCTTTTTCAACTGCAAGTAATATTTTTTTTTTTCTCCTTTTAAAAATATCATTGATGTTAGATGTGTAATGAAAATTTGTAGTGATTAGTAATGAAGTAATTTTAGCTTGCTGTCACTTTTTATCAGCAAATAGGAACATTTAAGATGGCTACAGCTTTCCCTCTAAGTAGTCTCAAAGTCTTAAA
Organism: Tauraco erythrolophus; assembly: GCF_009769465.1. NCBI lineage: Eukaryota > Metazoa > Chordata > Aves > Musophagiformes > Musophagidae > Tauraco > Tauraco erythrolophus. The sequence continues at coordinate 45,472,861 of NC_141466.1, read as the reverse complement.
AAGTCAATCTAAGCTGTAGACATTTGTTTGCTTTTCATAAGTTTGTATAACATACGGAGATTTTTTGGTGACAGAAAGTAGAAAATTAATTGGTTAATGCACTCTATCCTAATCAGTTAAGTAACTTTTAAAAAATCTGCATCCCTTGCTTGCACAACTACAAGCTTGACTTGAAAGATTAAAACAGATAAGCTTTATTTTTTTATATGTATTTATATGTTTGTGCATTTGCCATTGTCCAACCTTTGCTATTGAACTAAATTAAGCATAATTTTTTTAATAATTTTATGAGAAGAAAACCCTGAAACTGCTCAGATATTTGTGCAATAAACTATTTTCAAATTCTGTAAGCAAAGAAATGTCAGTAACGCAATTCAGCCTCATGTGCTACAACCTCTGGTTTTATGAAAAATGAACACAAGTGTTTATGTCACTTTCTCCAAAGAAGCTACAGTGATCAGTTATGTTCATTTTTCTTATGCTGCATGAAATCTCAGTACATATTGGGATATCTAAAGATAGAGAAAAAAAATTATGCAATCAATCTTTATGACTTGATCCAGTTGGTGGGTCCTCACAGGTGCAGGTTTCTGCAGCTGCTGCTTTAAATCACAGCAGTAAGAGAAAGAAAGGAGCATTTAGGTCAGTTAATCCCAGCTCTCTGCCAAAGCCAGACTGAAAACACTCTATTACCAATATGTCTTGTCCAGTGTAATTTTGAAAGAGAAAACCAAGAGAGCTTCTAACAGCTCTCCTGACAGATTACTGCAGAGATGAACAGAGCTCACTGAGGGAAAGACTTTCCAGATAGTCTAAATTTTCCCTTTCATAGGTGAATCTTTTAATTTTAATTCACACAATTATTTTCAATGCTAAATATTATGAAATGCCTTCCCATGTTGTTTAGGTGCATCTAACATTTTCAATCTGAATTTTCAATCCTTCTCTGTAAGATTACACAGGCTGAGAGAGTTAGGGTTGTTCAGCCTGAAGAAAAGAAGGCTCTGGGGTGATCTTATTGCAGCCTTCCAGTACTTAAAGAGGGCCTACAGGAAAGCTGGAGAGGGACTTTTTACAAGGGCATGTAGTGATAGGACAAGGGGAAACGGCTTTAAACTGAAAGAGGGGAGATTTAGATTAGAGATAAGAAGAAATTTTTTATAATGAAGGTGGTGAGGCAGTGGAACAGGTGGCCCAAAGGACCTGTAGATGCTCCGTCCCTGGAAGTGTTCAAGGCCAGGTTGGATGAGGCTTTGAGCAACCTGATGTAGTGGAGGGTGTCCCTGCCCATGACAAGGGGGCTGGAACTAGATGATCCCTTCCAACTCAAACCGTTCTATGATTCTATGATTCTACGATTCTATGATTCTATGATTCTGTGATTCTATGATTAATAGTTGCTCAATGAACAGGCAAGCACTGCTATGTCATTTTTTCTTATCAGGAATAATTCCCATAAGTATTCTAAAACTGATCAGTAAAATCTTTTACACCTGTGAAAACAAATTCATTATCATGTGACATCTCACAAAAGTACAAAATACAGTCATTGTCAGCTGCCATCAGCAGATTCAGTCTTCTAAAGTCTTGTCCAAAGTTCACTGAAGTTAGTCTTGGTTTTGATGAGGCTGTAGATTTCAAGGGATTTATTTTATTTTATTTTCAGGTTCAAAAATGAAGGGCTAAAGATAATAAAATATAATTTAAGCACAGGGAATGACTGAAGTTGAGTCTTAATAATTGTTTCACTGTCACTCGTTCAAGAAAGGACAAGTGGTTTAATTTCATGTAAAACTTATGTAATATATTTTGCCTTTAAACCAGTGCATAAATATACTAGTGCTTAGAATTATAGCTATCTGATTGAGTTCAGACATCTAAGCTATCTGTCTCCAAAGAAGAGTTTTGTGTAATAAGAGCAGGAGGTGCAATGAATCCTGCATTTACACAGGAATATGAACATTTGCAAATATTCTTTCCAGTAAAACCAAGACATACTTTCAGTCTTGCATTTTCTTCTTCACAGGACTGTTCATTTTTGCTTTTCGTTTTTCTCAAATAAAGGAAGGAAAGGTAGAAGAGAAAGAAAAGAGATCTGGAGATTCAGCTGCAGAGAGGTGGGGGAGTATTTGCATCTTCTGCTGAGGTCCACCAGAGAGACTATCAAACTAAATTATGTGAATGCCTCGTCTGACATTTAGATATGTGGGGCTTTATGATAACCAGTAAATCTATGGATTTACAATATTACAGGAAAGTTGGTCGTGATGCTTTGCAGTTTCACAATCCTCTCTCTCAAAAGTCTGTACAGATTATATCTGTATTGTTTTGTAAAGATATCTGAACAGATAGAAAATATTGATGTTGTGTTTTAGTTCCTCTTTCACAATAACCAGCATGAAGCTGTGAGTAATTATTTGGTTTTGATAATGGAAAATTTATTTCAAAACAGGTGTTGCAGCAGATAGAATTGCAATCCGTTCCAAGGGTCAGATCACAGAGAACCTTTCTGCTCAGAATTTGATCTCTTGTGATACCAGGAATCAACATGGATGTAATGGTGGAAGTATTGATGGTGCTTGGAGATATCTGAAAACACATGGGTAAATATTTTATCTGTTTAGATTATTTTAACTTGAACAAGTTGTTGAAGTTACCATGTTACGTGTGATACAATGATGACTTTTGACCTTTCAAAAAAGAGCCATTTAGCTCTGCCCTAGGTCAGATTGACTGTATTACTTCATCAAGACTATCACTCTCTCTCATTCATACCTTCTTTAAATCACTTTCATGAAGCCCAGGAACTATGAAGCATTCCCAAAGAAATAAGCGAAGACTGTTTTGAACAAGGACTCTCAGTGAGAAAACCCTGCAATCACCCAGTTCCCATTTAAACCTCATTACATCTCAATGTTGTCATTAGATGTAATACAACTGGGGAAAACAGTAGCCTCTCCAACAGCATGACAAACAAGAAAGGATTTTTTTTTTTATGTCAAAGACAATACCATAAGTGGAATCAGAATTTCTGTGGTTCTTGGGATACAGGCTTTTCATGTTAAACAACCTTGAGTAAGCAATCAGTTGCAGGAGACAACATTTTGAATATTCAAAAGGATCAAACATTGTCTTTCTATAAAGCAGATTGTAATCATCCTATCCCAAACTTGTGCCAGAATGCAACACTGTAGCAAGGACATACCTAGATCCTCCTTCGAGGAAAGTTAACAGCCGTCAGACTCCACATGAACGGCAAGAAGCATAATAGTTTATAGAATCACAGAGTGATTTAGGTTGGAATGAACTTTTGGCGGTCATCCAGTCCAATGATCTGCTCAAAGCATGGCTAAATCTGAAATTAGATTAAGCTTCTCAGGCCATGTCCCTGGTCATATTTTGAGTACCTCTAAGGATGGAGGTTCCACAACCTTTCTTGCAGCAGGTCACTTTGCTTGACCACTCTTGTGGTCAAACTTTTTTTCTTATCTCTAATTGACATTTTCCTTGGCACAACTTGTGACTGGTACCTTTCAGCTTTTCACGGTGCATCTCCAAGAAGAATCTTGTTCTGTCTCGTCTATGACCTCTCCTTATGCAGTTAAAGACAGTAATTAAATCCCCCTTTAGCCTTCTCTTCTTTGGTCTGAACAAATCCAGCTGCTTCAGCCCCTCCTTGCATATAACATCCTTCAGCTCCCTAAGTGTCTTCCACTGGATGTGCTGGGTTTGTCAATGTCTTTACTGGGGATCTCATAGTTGAACACAGTACTCCAGATGTAACATTACAAGTGGCAATTTGAGGGGAATAATCACTTTTCACAATGTCTTGGCTATGATTTGCTAACACAACCCACTACTGAAAGTCCATGTTTGCTGGAAGGACCCATTGCTGACCCATATTCAACTTTCTACTCATCAGGACCCCAGGAACTTCTCTATGAAATGGCTTTCTACACAGGCAGTGCCCTGCCAGTACTGCTGCGTGGGCAGTTCAGGGTCAGAGGCAGGATTTGGCTTCTGCCTTTGTTGAACTTCATGAGCTTCCTGTCAGCTCATTTCTCTAGCTTGTTAACGTTGCTTTGAACAGCAGCCCTGCATGCTAACCACTCCCCACCAGTTTGGCATCCTCCACAAGTTTACTGGGGATGTCTTATGTCCCTCTGTGTTGGGTTTATGTGGTGGGGTTTTGGTAGCAGGGGAAGGGCTGCAGAGTGAGCCTCTGTAAGGAGCTGCGAGAAGCTTCACTGGCTCCAAAACTGGTCAGACAGGTCTCTGGCCAGGTCAGACCCCCCTCCCCTCTGGCCAGGGCTGAGCTGATCAGTGCCTTTGCAAATGCCCTATTTAAGAAGAGGACAAAGGAGCCTGAAGCAGGTGGGACCTGCAGTGAAGAGAGGGGGGAGGTGAGGGGCTGGCTCTGGCCCCCTGGGTGGGCAGCTGCTCACATTGGACTGTCGCTACCCAACTGGAAATGGACGCAGCATTGCGGCTTGGAGAGCTCTGAAGCTCCCCGCTCCCAGGGCACCTGGTGAGCGGAGTCCATCCTGCTGGGACTGCCGAGGTTCATTGGGCTGGTCGGGCCTAGCATGGACACAGAAGAGAGAGGACTGAGACCTGAGACAAATGGCTATGCAGACACCAAGGTCACTGAAGACGGAGTGAGAGGAGATGTGTAAGAGCTTAGATTCCTCTGCAGCCTGTGGTGAGATGGCAGGTGGCCCCCTTGCTGCCCTGGAGATTAATAGTGGAGCAGAGATCCACCCACAGCCCGTGAGAGAGGACCCCATGCTGAAGCAGAGACGTCTGCACCCAGAGGAGTTCATAGAAGATTGTCCCGTGGAAAAGGATCCACATACTGCTGGAGATTGACAGTGGAGCAGGGATGCATCTGCAGTCTGCGGAAAGGGATTCCACACTGCAACGGATGGCTGGGTCCTAAGAAGACATGACTCCATTGGAAAAGCCTGTGCTGGAGCAATCTGATGGGTAATGATTGCATCCTGCAGGAAGGACTCACATTAGAGAAGTTCATGGAGAGTTGTTTCATGTGGGAAGGGGCCCCTCGCTGGGTGCCAAAAAAGACAGTCATGGTTTAGCCCAGCCAGCAGCTAAGCTACCACACATTTACTCTCTCAGTCCTTCACCCTCAGTGCAATGGGGAGGTGAATCAGAGAAAGAAAGGTAAAACTCATGGTTTGGGATAAGAATAGTTAAACAGGACAGCACAAAGAGAGAGAAGGGCTAATAAGAACAATAATACAAATAAAAGAACAATACAAAATGAGTGATGCAATTGCTCACCACCCGGAACCCAATGCCCAGCTTGCTCTCAATCTGCGATGCCCCTCCTCTGGCTACCTCTCCTGGTATATATACTGAGCATGATGTCATATGGAATCGAATATCACCCTGGCTAGTTTGGGTCAGCTGCCCTAGCTGTGTCCCCTCCCAGCTTCCTGTGAAAGTTAACTCTACCCCAGCCAAACCCAGGACACCCGCTGTCCAGATAGTTAATAGAGATGCAAAACAGTGTTGCCACTGTATTAGCTCCTGAGGAATGCCACTAGTAAACGGATACTGGTCACTTTGATTTGTTGACCTTTCAGCATGCCAGTCCAGTTCAATTACTGATCCTGTAAGCAACTTTTCTAGTCTGATACAGTAGAAGAGCACCACAGGAGATCGTGCTGAAAATGTTGCTAAAGTCAAGGTGAATGATATCCACTGGTTTTCTTATTCTCCATGGAGCCAGTCGTTTCATCATGATCAGATTGTCTCATCTTATCATCTCATCATGGTGAGACATAATTTGCCATGGTAAATCTGTGCTGCCTGTTCCCAGTCAAATCCTTGAACTTCATATGCCTGGAAATGGCTTCCAGGAGAATTTGCCATAATCAGATTTTATGTAGTGTATAGTTACATTCTACTGTTTCTCATATTATCAGAATTTTTTTTTGTACTTCCAGTTCCATTCTAACATCTATTTCCTCTCTCACTTTCATACATTCTCATCCCTTACTCTGTCTTTGATGTACCTCATACTGACAGACAGAGAGACTTCAGGTGTGCTGTCTGTCAATTTTTAATTTTAGTTAAAAACAAACTATGGAAAGAGCAAAAGAATGTCAGATTTGACGCATCAGACGTCATAGTTAACATGGCAACCTGGGGATCGAGGTGAAGATCAAAGCTCTGTCATTCACATGGACTCAGTATACAAAGTGATCGTTCTGCTTTCTTCGAGTGTACCAAATTATTTCTGATCTGACAATATTGTATTGTTATGAGCAAAGTTTACATCAAGTGTTCCTCTGTCTTTCTGTCTCAGGGTTTAAACACTAAACTAGCTTTGATCTAGGTTTTGTGTGGGACACCTCTTAGGTGAGCCAGTAATGGGGTTAAAGGCTTCATTCATGAAGAAATGAAAGTTATAGCATAGCATTTTAAACAACACTTTTCTGTAACTAGAACAGGCTCCTTTAAATCAGTAGCCCATGCTCTTAAGAGAGTAAATACAACTCTTTCTCACTGGACTGTTTGCTTGCCTATCATGTTAAGGACAGGAGCACAAGAATTGCCAGTGTAGATAAGGTAAGAGATCTATTTTAATGATAATTATCTCCACAACAGTTGAGGAAAGCTATTTTTAGAGGAAAAACTCGAAAGAATGCAGCAATAGGACAACCTCCTAATCTTGCCCGTACCAACCTCATGAAGTTTAACCAGGCCAAATGCAAGGTCCTACATCTGGGTCGTGGCAATCCCAGGCATAAATACAGACTGGGTGGTGAATGGATCGAGAGCAGCCCTGAGGAGAAGGACTTGGGAGTACTGGTGGACGAGAAGCTCAATATGAGCCGGCAATGTGCTCTTGCAGCCCAGAAGGCCAACCGCATCCTGGGCTGCATCAAGAGGAGCGTGGCCAGCAGGTCGAGGGAGGTGATTCTCCCCCTCTACTCTGCCCTCGTGAGACCTCATTTGGAGTACTGCGTCCAGTTCTGGAGTCCCCAACATAAGAAGGACATGGACCAGTTGGAGAGGGTCCAGAGGAGGGCCACGAAGATGATAAGAGGGCTGGAGCACCTTTCCTATGAGGACAGGCTGAAAGAGTCGGGGCTGTTCAGCCTGGAGAAGAGGAGGCTCCGGGGTGACCTTATAGCAGTCTTCCAGTACCTCAAGGGGGCCTACAGGAAAGATGGGGAGAGGCTGTTCAGGAGGGCCAGTTATGATAGGACAAGGGGTAATGGTTTTAAAATAGAGGGAGGTAGGTTCAGGTTGGATATTAGGAAAAAATTTTTTACTATGAGAGTGGTAGAACACTGGAACAGGTTGCCCAGAGAGGTGGTGGATGCTCCATCCCTGGAGACGTTCAAGGCCAGGTTGGACAAGGCCCTGAGCAACCTGATCTAGTTGGAGATATCCCTGTTCCTTGCAGGGGGGTTGGACTAGATGACCTTTGAAGGTCCCTTCCAGCCCTAACCATTCTATGATTCTATGATTCTATGATTCTTCCGTTTCCTCTGACTGTTATCCCTGTGCAGGTATAACCACCATACCTGAAAGATGTATTTTTTTTACCTGAAGCAGTGTGGTTGGTGACACAGCCTGTTCTGCAAAGGCAGTTTAAGTATACAAGAGTTAACTTATTTCCATAGGGAAAGCAAAGCAGGCTGAAGCTGCATGAGACACTTCATTATCAACCTAGCTGTACCCACACAGGAGCTCGTGCTGAGGCAAATGCAGCAGTGGGATTGCTCCCTGACTGATGACAGACTCCCTGTGTGACAGTGGTGTGCAGAGCAGGCTTTCTGACTGATGTAAGCCTGTAATCATAGAATCATAGAATGATTTGGATTGAAAGGGGCCTTAAAGATCATCTAGTTCCAATCCCCCTGCCATGGGCAGGGACACCCTTCACTACACCAGGTTGCCCAAAGCCTCATCCAAACTGACCTTGAACACTTCCAGGGATGGGGCATCCACAACTTCTCTGGGCAACCTGTTCCAGTACCTCACCACCCTCTGAGTGAAGAATTTCCTCCTTATATCTAGTCTAAATCTGACCTCTTTCAGTTTAAAGCCATTGCCCCTCGTCCTATCACTACATGCCCTTGTAAAAAGTCCCTCTCCAGCTTTCCTGTAGGCCCCTTGAAGTAATGAAAGGCTGCTAGAAGGTCTCCCTGGAGCCTTCTCTTCTCCAGGCTGATAAGAAGCATATAGACAGGGCACATCTGCTCACCAGAGCGCACACCTGTAAACTGTCTTTTCACCTCCAAAGTCCCAAGTACTTGCATTATTGCTCATTATTGCTTGTCACCTGAGACACTTCGTGGTATTAACCTGCCTTTTGCAACTGACTGTCTGAGTAAAGAATCTTCAGGGCAGTCACGAGAATCATCACAAATCTTTGGAGGCTATCTAGATGTTCAATAAATCTCTGCAGTTCAAGACTATTTTCTTAGTCGTTCATACAGCTTTCTTGTCCCCATGGAGCCAGCTGCAGCTTGCACAGTATCACTGTGCTATTACGGACCTTTGCCAGATACCCATTCTTGTCCTCGATCATGGATTCTCCATCAAAGTACCACACACAAAAATACTTCTGCTTACCTGTTTTTATAAATAATGCTTCTAAATCCTGATTTTCTTTCCTCAAGTTCAAATCAAATTTCAAGTCCCCTTCCAACAATTTCAGGCACAAATAAACACCTTAAAGAAAATACAAAAATATCTGTGAGGACAGATACTGGAAGAACACAATGATGGCTATGCTGGGTCTGAGCACAGGTCCATCTAGCCCCATATTTTCTCTCTGATAGTGGCCAAGAACAAATAGTATCATAGAATCATAGAATGGTTTGGGTTGGAAGAGACCTCAAAGATCATCTAGTTCCAACCCCCCTGCCATGGGCAGGGAAAAAAAAAAAAAAAAAGAAAATTAAACTTTTTGATTCACTGGACTGATAATTGAATCATTTTTGCAGATAAAACCACGTAATCCATAACCCTTTACCTTTGACAATGAAAAAACAAGGAAACTTGTTGCATAAAAGTCTGAAGTGTATTTTGAATGAGCCCTATTAAGTAATGCTTGCTTCCTTACACTTTCACATGACTTTTATTTTGTGAGCCAGTGTATTGCAATTATTTTTTTCATTATCTCCATACCTTTCAATAGGGAGAAAGCACATTGATTTTCTGTGTGGGCTTGTAAATTTTCACAGCAGGTGTTCGATGCTGTTTAAAGCTTCTGGTTTTCCGATTTCTGAAGTGTGCTTATCTTAGGTTTTTGATAGATTTTCAGAAAAATAGAGTGCTGCCCTAAACTATCCTCATTGAAGTTAATGGAAGACTTCCATAAACCTCAATGAGGTTAGGTCAATGCTGCGACTTGATTTTTCAGAATCACTGAGCACCCAATTAACAGTGAAATCTGCTATAAATGGAGCTGAATGGCTGTTTAACTCTCATTCTCTCTCTGTCTTCCTCCATTAATTAAAGAATAAATCTGTATTCTACTTCTAATTATTATTAATTTTAGGCATTTAAGTTACAAGCCATAATTTGGGAGAAATCAATGTGGTTTGAAAACATCTGTTTTATCTGCTAAGGGAAATTGAAAGCTTATAGTCTTTAAGAATGAGGAAGATACATTTCATTTTCAGGTAGTAGAAAGCTTACATACTTGAATGCAAATATTGCTTCTAATCAGAGCTTGATCTGATTCGTATCTTGGGCTCTTAGCAGTTGCATGTTATGCTAAAGATATTATTGTTATTAGTTTTGGCCAACTTGTTAAAACATAATCTAATGTTTTAGATTATATTCTCATCTCACAATTCAAACATACAATAAAAACAGCAACTTTTTTGTTAGTTTGAACACATAAACATGACTTCACATAAACATGAATTCTGCCAAGAATATATGAACACACCACAGACTTTTGCTGCTTCTCCCTGGATACTGCTTGCTCCTAGTAGTACTTTTGTATATGTGTATGTATATGAGCACATAAACACATTCACATTTATTTATATTTTTCATCTATGACTCTTCTGGCAGAGTCTTCTTGAAATGTGTTTAATGTTTACTGTTGTGCTGATGCTTCAGAACGTACAAACTCACGTTTCAGCACAGAGCTGTTAAATTACGTTAATCGTGACTGCAGAAACTATGGGTAGTGAAAAGATTCAAAAGTGACTGCTAGTTCAGAATGAGTCATCAAGTCTGGATTAATACACAGCTCCAGTGTGTCAGTGCATCATTTGGACCTTCACTTCTTTTGCCATCAAGGTAAGACCCATCCATGCAGAATCTGTGACGACTCCAGCAGGACACTCCAGCTGAAAGGAGGGGGAAAAAAATCCCTACCCCAGAAATTAATGTCTCCCCTGTTGTCTCCCTCTGAGGTGTTTCTAAATACACCTGAGGAATAGGTGTCTTACCATTCCTTACACTGAGTTAACAGTCACCTACTCCTGCCCTAGTGATGCTAGATTGTACTCTGAGGACTATATCTGCTCATCTTACTTGCCTTGCAGGCCTGATAGCAGTCAGCAGCAATCCTTTATTTCTTTTGGAAATCTGTGATCAGGAATGTCTAGAACGATTATTTATATAGAGATAGATACATTTTATAAACATTACATGTGTATATAAATGTAAATCAAAGGCTTCCTTCTATTCAGCAATAGAAACAAATTTTAGAATGAGTAATAACAACCTATGTATATTTGGCCTAAATATTTACCATTGCCTGTTGGAAATCTGGGAATCCTGAATACCTTTAGACATTCAAAAGGCATTAAAAGGGGTTGCCAGCGAGTAGATTGAGGACCTAAGCAATAACAGCCTAACAACCTAACAATCTTACATGGACAATTCCTTTTCATGTAGGCAGAATTATTGCTTTTTGCAGCTCCTGGATGTGCCAGTCTAGTTTGGGCAGAAAGAATTTAGGAAGCAAAAAGACATTGTCCTCAGGGCCAATTTTTCTACCACCAAGTGCTAATGGGAAAATGCTATTTCTTATTCAAAGTAGCTGAAGCATATATGTGCTCATCTTGTAAAAATCCTGACAATTAAGTATATATAGGCAAACATAATTATCCTCCATATTGTGTGGAAAGACAGTTTTCAGTTCTTCAGATTCAGAAAGTTCAGTATTATTGACTGGCTCCTTAAATACATATCCTTTTCTGTCAGACTATCTGTTTTAAAATACTCTGCTTCTGTGAACTATGTAATCATGCTCTTTAAAAGAAACCCTCTCATAGGCCTGCACGGGCATTATCACAGAAATGTGTATATTGTTTTGGAAACAGTATAATGTAGAAAACCAGGAGGTCTCACTATCTCATAAAAAGGATAAAATAATATGTGGAAGATTTGGTGTGCCTGTATTTGATTTTTTTAGATTGTTAGTAAGTGCATTTAAAATACATCCTTTGTTTCCTTCACTTTATTGAGGTAAAAAGGATGTTCATTCAGTTAGCAAAACAGTCAAACTGGCTGAACAATTCAGGATAAGATACTTAGAAGAAACAAATTTACTGTATGAAGCAGCAGTTCATTTGATGTATTGCCAAGGTAAAGAATTAAAACCCCTCCTTGCCTTTCCTTGAAACCGCCTTGCATTTTCATTGCCCCTCTCTATTCTTGGATGCAATGAGGGCTCTTAACCTGTGCTTCAAAGCTCATTTGATTGAGCACTTTGGAGATTTTCAAATCCAAAATTAGCATAGATTTAAGTCTCAGATGAGTTATCACAGCTCCTTCACAATCACTCCCCTGGCAACATCAGTGTTAAATGGCTTTGAGTCTTTGAAGATTGCAACTAGAAGCCTGTCAGACAGATGAAATTTTCTTTGTTATTCAAAGATATGTCTTTGTTTCACTGAAAACAAAAAATACAATTCACATATTTGCAATTGCACATTTCCTCCATGATTCTTTTATTGTGAGTTTGAAATCTGTTAGAATAGAAACTGCCCAGTGATAACTGGACTTCACATTTTTAAATTAACATCTTCGTACGATACAGAATTTCATTTAAAAGTGTTAAAAATGAGTCATATTTCCTGTAGATAAATTCTAAAACATTGAAATTGAAAGCTTTAATGCAAATTTATAGTAAGTGGTAGGAAAAATTTAATTGCTCTGTATGTGAGCAAAAACTCTCTCAGCAATTAAAAAAAGTTTTGAGATAGATGCTTTTCTAAGAAATATCCAGGATGTTTTCAGGAGCTGTAGAGACCAGACACATGCCTCTGTGATACCATGACACAATCTGTCATTTTAGTTTCCTTGAGAGGCTCATTGCTGTCAATAGCCAGGAACTGACAGGAGCCCCATAGCCTGAGCCTCCTGGGATAGTCCCCAGCTTTTTGTGCACACTGGATGCCACATGTTTATAAGTCACAAAGTTTGTCTCTGTTTATCCTTTGGTCCACCTTCACTTCCAGGCACAAACCTATCTTTCCATTAAGGAAGGAATAGCCTGAACATTACTGCAAAATAGCAAAATCATAAAATTGCAGTAAGTCCCACCTCTCTGATACCTACTCAATCTCACCTGTTCTATGTCATATATTTTGTCCGTGTTTCAACCTGGGCAAAGCTCCTCCTGCCGGCATCACTCCAGATAATCTATTATTTTTATTTTCCCTGTGAATCAAGAAGGAGGAACCCAGTCACCAGTCCCTGTCCAAATGCTTCCCCTAGCACTGCTCTCCGCTTGGATTGTTCATTAACTTACTGAAAGCTCAGTGCTTAACATCTGCTGAGGCTGTATTCTCACTTGCACTTATCTCCCATGGATTTCTGGTAGTAGAGGTTCAGTTCTCTTTTAAAGGAGGTACACTCCCTACAGAAGTTTGTTGTTAGTATCAATTAAGCTATCGGTTTTATTTACTAAGTCTTATACCTCTCTTGGGAAAAAGCACTACATTTACTCATATGCCAACAGGACACTAACTGTTTGTACAAAACCTTTAAAAAATGAATCTAGGACTTTTAATCTCAACAAATGTTCATAAAAATGTGAGCAAATGTTCCCTTTGTATTGCAGTAAAATGGAAGATCAGAGACTTTTTAGCTAAAAGAAATAAAAATAACTGTAGCTTTCCACCAGTATTCATGTAGAAAACGTAGATCAAACTAGGAAATGGTTCATTTTCCTTAAAAATTTTGTGCTGCACAGATGCCCATTTTACAATCTAGTTTGCTAAATGGATCCTGTTGACAACACTGGTAATTTATTGATCTTATTCACTGTGAACTTTCATGCATCATTAATGAGATGAATATACTAAGTGAAAAGTGCTGAAACACGTTTTCTAGCCCACCTCTCTTTAGACAAGGATGGGGAGAGGACTACTAACACTGAGACTTAATCATAAACATCATGCATATGAATTGAAGCAAATGCCTTCCAGTTGAAGATATGAGACATTCACACTTTTGAAGAATGAGGGCCTCTGTACACTTACTTGAAATACGACATTCGTAAAATAGTTGAAAGCTTGAAATAAAACTGCAGAAATGTTTAAGCAAGCTTCTTATCAACTTTTTTTTTTTTTTAAATACCTGAACAGGCTTGTATCCTATGCTTGTTATCCATCATTTTGGAATGATCACCTGATGTCATCAGGTGAAAATCACTGTTATGTGTCAAGTGAATATGGAAAAAACTTTACAAACGGGCCTTGTCCCAATGCTTTAGAAGAATCCAATCGGTTATACCGGTGTGCCTCTCACTACAGAGTATCCTCAAATGTAAGTTCATGCTGTTCACTCATTGTCTCACCCATTTTTCTCCTTTGGGGTTTGAAAATTATCTGGTATATGGAAATATGTTCACTTCAATCAAAGACTAAAGCTGTGAATTTTTCTTCATATTGCCCTTGTATTTTCAGAAGAGTTTGAATTCTTTATAGTTTCTCAGTTTTACATCATCTCTTTCAAGCTACTGCTTTGTGGTTCTATAGAAATTAGAGATAGAAAAGGAAGTATGCAGTCATAACTGTACAGTAGTGCTTCTTAAACATGTTTCTGAAGGTTTAGTTAATTTGCTAAACCAAATATTCTCTAGCAGAAACACAAGTACAACGGTACATTTATACCATATATATATGTACACAAGGATAAATTAGTCTGAGTTTCAATTTTATTTAATAGAATGTATTCTCTTCTTTGCCCTCTCTGCTGTTGCTCTCACCTCCCCTCAGGAAACTGATATAATGGAAGAAATCATGGACAAAGGACCAGTGCAAGGTATGGTAAGTTTGGAAGATGAAAACATGATTATTGAAATAATGTAAGTGTGCAATGTCCTTGTATTATATTAGAAAACACAAATTACATTCCACAGTGAATAAAACAGATGTATGCACTGCAGTTCATCCAGGGACATTTGGTGGGTGAGTAGTGCCCCTAAAGGCAGCTATACTACATCAGAGTCCATAATGAGTAAAACAACCTTGAGCTGGATTTTTTTAAAATTTGCAAAAAAACTGTATGTGCTGGAAATGTGCCTCTCCCCCACGATAGTTCTTCGCTCATTAATGAAATTGCAATTTGAGGCTCTGCAGGAGGAGTTAAGTGTTAGCATAGCTCTGCTCTCCACGTCAGGGATCAATTCCCCAACTGGCTGAGGCCAACCCACCAAGCCTGCTTGCCTCTGAAGGCAACGTGGCACTATATGGGCCCTCCAGCAAATCATTCAGTGCTGGAATACTCCCAGAATTTCCCTTTTCAGAGCCCAAATGCTCTTGTTGGTTGTAGAGGGCTATCAGTTTTGAATTTTTCTGCTGAACCCTGAAATGAAGATCCCTGACCTCTTAGAGAAATAAAGACTTCATCAGGGAGTGCGGGACAGCAAAAGAGTTGTTTAGCCTGAATTCTGTCCATTTGCAGTCATGGATGATGCTGGAAGCACCTGAAAATGCAGGTTCTTGCTCATGCTCCAGGCCAGTGCAACTGGAGAGATTGAGAGATGTGTGGTTTGGGGTGACGAGGAAAGGTCATAGTGCAGGACATCCACCCCTCTTGAATAGCCAGCTGATGTAATACTAAAGCATTTTACTTCAGGGCACTTCTGCATTTCTACTGCCCTCAATTATATAATGAAGTATCATAACCTCCAATTTATTATTGAAATGGTCTTGATTATTAGATTTAATTCATTTCAGTGCATCAAGGAGTTGAAATTACTTCTTAAAGGTCTTCTTTATGTGGACAATTCCAGTTAATCTGAAGCTCAAACTTAACAAGATCTATAGTATCAGTCTTTTTTGTTCTACTCAAGTTTGTTTGCTCAAGAAAAATATTCTTTCCTGTGCTGCACTTGGTCTAGAAGTGAATACAGTAATTTCTGCTGGCTTTAAGAAAATGAAAGAACTAGGATTTTCAAGATAAAATTTCAGACCTCTCTCTAGTATTGCATTCATAGTCCATGTATAGACAGTTTGCTGGATTAATCTGTCAGTACTAAATCTTTGACATAAACCAATCTATATTAAGCCATTTGCTAGGTTTTAATCACTCAATAACTCATATAACTTTTTGCAATGTCAATGCTTTTTCAGAGAAAATGTCTGCATCAGGTTAAAGTAATGATATATGTGGAAAAATCAAGATCTAAAGAAAAGTATATAACTGAAGAGTGTGTATCAATGAGTGAAATCACTTTCCATTTTTTTCTTTTTGCTATAATGAGATTTTTAAATGAGTCACAGTTATGACCCAATAATTTGTCACTGATTCTCTATTCTATCTTCCTGTACTATAAATGCAATCAGGGCATAATTCTAATTTTAAAACCATATTGTACATTTTTTTCCCCAAAACATTCTGCAAATGATCTTCAGCCACTGAAAGAGAATTTTCTATTATTCATTCACTTGTCATTCCTCAAGAACTTACAAAGTGCTTATGACCAGTCTTATCTAATATACTAAGTAATGATTAATAGCTGGAAAACATTCAAGATCCTTTCAAGATCACAATGTAGAAAGTAATCCCGTATGATGATGAATATACTTGGATTTTTGATGTATTCAAAGTTAAGAAAAATACATATTTTTTAACAATTGGGGAAACACTAGGTGTAGGAATGTAACTGCAAATTTCCTGTTATACAGCTTTCAAGTTTGAACAATTTCTCTCTGACATATGTCATTGTTTTATATAGGAAGTGAGAAATTAGCACTTTCGGATGCAAATGATGAAACACTACTTTTAAAAAAAAATCCATTTTCAAATAAACATAGTGAAATTTCATTAATGCTTTGAAAACATTCAAATGGACAATCTAATATTGCCCATTCAAGGTTTTGTTCTGTTTGTTTGCATTTTTTTTTTTTTTTTTAATGGACTATAGCAAAATTCTCTCATAGTTACAGTGTTGATGCAGGAAAATAGTCCTTGCTCTCGCAATAGTCAGTCTCAATCAAAAGAAAAGCTAGTACATTGTTGTCAATGCATCAAAGTTTTGATCCTACAAAACTTACAATTTCAACTATCATGATCTTGGAAAAAAAGGAGTATTTAATTTGCTGATACACAAAAACGATCTGGAGAAAGCACTAGGCTACATTAATGTACAGTGCTACACTTTAATTCCTTTTGTAGCAACTACATTTAGTTTTTTGTATTTTTGTATGTCTGCGATACACAAGTTCCTGTTTAAGAATTTTGTGCAGAGGAATCCATAGTGGAATGAATCTTATCATCTGCCACATTTATATGCATAGTTATGACAGCTCAGCATGAATGAGGTAGCTCATGCATGAGCTACAGTCAACCTTATGAAAATTGCTACCTCTTCTGATTCATTAATAATTAATCCATTCATTTTGGAAAAAGCAGTGTCTCTTCCACGTGGGAGGGAACAAAATTGGCTGGTGGGCTGTGATCATCTTATCCTGTCCAGGTCACAGTTCATATCAGGACAAAGTCACTGAATAAATAAAAATATCTCAGTGCTTGATTTGAATTATCATCTCTCTGTCCACCCTATACTTCATGTATCCAGCCCACTAAACTCCAAAGATTCTACCATTATTTAGCTCTTGACTGCAGGGTATATACATATACATAAGTATGTATATTTACGTATATATACAAAGATACACATACACACACACACACACTAAATGTAGATATAATATGTAATCATGGATAAAATTCTCTCATGTAGATTAAAGTTATTCTGGAAGCACACTTCAAAATTTTCTGTCTCATTTCAGTGGAAATAATTTAGGTATGATGTTTCTTCGCAGAGCCAAGAACATGTGTTTTATTTAGAGCTGCCGATAAAACATAAATTGTTTTCTGAAACTGAACATGCAGACCTTGATTTCAAAGAACAATGTGATTTAGAAATGAAACTACCTTCTCCTGTCTCACTCTGATGATAGATGAAATCTTCTAACCTCAGACCTCCTGTGGGACAAGTGAATTTTGCAGTCCTTGCACTCATCCCTGTTTCTTTGCCTCCCTTTGGCCAAGGTATCAAAACAAGATCCAGGGAAGCCTCTACAGTAATTTTTTGAATGACTCATCCCCTTCACTTCTCCTCTGACACCCTCACCTGCACTAAGGCCAGTGGGAACCTTCTTCCCCCTTTAAAGCGCTCCTCTGCAGCTCAGAAACCTCAACAGCTAATATTTTACGTAGCGGTACAGGGACATCGGCAGGAGTTAGACTCCTAGCTCTGTACACTGGTGAGCCTGGGGGCAGAGGGAGGGATGAAACCTTTGCAGAGAGCTCTAGTTGAGTCCTGAGCTTGCAACTAGAAACAAAGATTAAGATTTGTGCTGTTTTCCACTTGGTCTGCTGCTGTCAATATGTGTGAGCTCTGGTTCTGCAGGCAGCTCGGCAGAAGCTGTAACATTATTCATTAAGAGCATTTAACTTTTTTTCTGATTTAACTGATATAGCTGTCCCCTAGACTTGCCACCTCGGTGGCATCATGGCTGCTTATTCCCCATGTGTTGCTATCTGCATACATTTTTAATGTGAGTGACCTCATTAGCAAAGTGTATTTTTAGCCAGGATTCCTGGGCAAGTGGGCTCTTTTGACCACGTTTTGAGCTGTTTTCTTTCATTCTCTAAAATTTGTGAATGTTTTCTGTTTTCAGCCAAGTATGATAGAGGCCAGGAGGTTGTAAAGATAGTTAATTTTCTTCAAGTTTATGAAAAATATTCAGGTAGGAGAAAGAACTTTGAAATGTGCCAGATGATAGAAAAAACTGCAGCATGAGCTCACCTACTAGATACTGCAGTTCTATATTAGGCTCAAATGTAATAGATGCTTCAACGACATAAAAACGATCAGTGAAACTTGTAATTTATGAGACTCCCAAGGTGTAAGACTTTAGGAAATTGGATTTCACTAATTCTCATGTTCCAAGTTGTGTGGCAGTCTAAGACCATTAAAATCATAATCTAAAAGTAAGTTAGAGTTAAACTTGTATTTAATGCTTCTGATTCACTGGAATCTAAAGGTAATGTAGACCTGAAAAATATTTTAATTTCTCTGGATCTGATAGCTCACCATATTGCAAAACAAATGGTACTACGGTGGCACAACAAATGTGGAAAAGAAACTCAAAATATTTTCTTAAAAAACAAGTGAATGATATTCCTAGGAAATAATGAAGAGAACGCAAATTGTAATCTTCATTCTCTTGCACAAAATTTCCAGTTCATCAGCTATTTGGCCTTATATTTTTATGGACACAAAGGTGGGGGTTTTCCTACACTTTTAGCTGAAACTCAGGATGAACATATATACAGACAGTCTAGTTTTCCATAAGGAGATTGCTGTGTGCTTAATGAACTTTACCTGGCTTTCAAAAAAAGGCGTACATATCACTCCACCATATTTTACAGAGTATACATTGTCTGTTAAATATTTTTCTTGAATATGCACATACTTGTCAGAACTGAGGATTTTATACATGAACCTTGAGGAGATGTATTTTATTGAATCAGATTTCACTGGAATTGAGAAAACTTATGTAAGCCTACACAAGCCAATATTTCTTCTTATTGTATTGGAAGAAATCCATGATAGGGAGTTTCCATGACAGGGAAATCCAATTGACTTTGCAAGAGACTTTTGAGAGAACTCTGTTGGAATATTTCCCTTGGTTTACTCACAGCAGGGAACTTCTGAGCAATTAGTGAATTTTGTGTGATTACAAGGAACACTTAATGCAGTCCAACACACAACAACAATCTCACTGGTAAAATGCAAGGAGCGAACAAGAATAGAAGCAATATTTGCTGACTGTACTTATTTTTCCTATTGTTTTTTTAGCTATAATGAAAGTGTATGAAGATTTTTTCCTTTACAAAGAGGGAATCTATAGACACTCCCAGAAAGCAGGATCTAAATGGAAAACTCATTCAGTCAAACTGCTTGGGTGAGTAAAACGTATTTTTTTACCCTTTTCTTCTGCCAGTCAGGAATGTAGTAAAATGTCAAAGACCACTTTGGAACCCAACATTTCACCATCAGAGGTGGAGCACTGTTAGCTCCCACCATGAGACTCAGAATTTTAGACAGCATTAGAAAGAGATATAGACGCCTCATTTTTTAATCTACTCTAACATCTGCTCTAAAACTTCAAATATAGTGGTTTATAGAATACAATATTTTGCTGAGTATTCACAAATATTGCATGTACACATCAAGTTGTGAAAAAAACTGACACAATTACCTCCAAACATGCCACCAAACAGGTTGCAAATGGAAACATAAAGATTGCCAGTGGTATCCTAATTAACAAGCACAGCTTACTGACACACAGCAGTCTGGGCTGTCTACACTCCGAACAGAAATCTACTGCTGCTGGGATACTGCTGATTTTATGTGGGATGCGCAAGGAATATACACCCAGGACTGAAACTGCTGCCGAAGAGTGTGTATAATACACTAGTGGATTTCCCCTCAAATGTAGATCAGTGCCACTGTGTTAAGATGACAAGTATCTAATGACACTAAATCTAACTACACTCAAATTACAGAACACACCACAGGGCTTTATTCTTTGACATGGAGGGAATACACAAGTATGAATTTATTAAATCACCAAGTGAGGAGTTACACAAAGAAAGGACTGGAGAGTCTCAAACAAGTGTTTTATAGGTGATCTAGAATATCAAATAAATAATGATTCAGGCTCGTGCTAGGAAGATTACTGAGAGTATCTATGACGTAGTTCAGGAAAATAAAGTTATGAAATAAAGTACATTCAGTGTTTGTGATCTTAATGAAGATATAAGAAGAATTACCCATCCTTTCATTTTCTAACGCATAAGTGTTTTGACCTCCATGATTATGCCATATAAAAATATTTACAGATGTGTTTAACTGTAAAAATTGAATTCAAGTTTGACAAATTTGAGATTGTTTGGGCCCAAGGCTAGATGTACTTGAATTTCTAGAAATTATAAATCCAGTCATAAAATGTGATTCTGCACCATGAAGTCTAAAAAACTTTTTTGTATAGATGTTTATGTCTTCAGGATTAAGCTATCACTTTTTTCATATCATTCATTAGTTTGAATTAATTTGAATGTAACATATGTGGCCCGAATATAAGTTCTGTGTCACTCACATATCACTTTGGTGGGTTTTATTTTGAGAAAAGGATAATGCAAACTCCTTACCCTAAATAAAATATTCATAAGAATCTCATTAAAGTTGGACTTCAAATAAAAATATTAACGATTATTTGCATTCTGCATAGCTGAGATGGTTCCTGGAGAGAGAAAAATGAGCAGAGACATACTGACATACAGGGTAAAAAATGCAGTTTTGTGTAGGCTGATGTTTATTGCAGTCTGATATTTTTATTTATAACCCCTTCTGTAAAAGAGATTCAATATTTCTAAAAGGCAGCCATGATAATGAATGATCATATTGAACTGATATTTGTAATCTCTTGGAAATGTTTTTGAGAATGCCTTAAACTGTCCTTGAATTGTACAACATATAAAGTAATGGAGTCATAAAATGGAAATAAATTTTGGTAAAGCTTGCAAGAGATATTTGTACAAAACCAGAAATGCACATATAAACTACCTAATTGATCATAAGGATTGTAAATGCATTGATTGATTTTCCTTGTTCTGCAGCTTGAAATTTTTAGTTATTTTCTATCTTTTGAAGGCTTCGTATTTATAAAACCAGCTCCAATAGGACTATAAGTCTGTCTCCAGTGAGTTACTGTGTGACCTCAAGCTCAGGGAGAGAATGGGAGAAGACAGAACAGCATGGAAGCAGGAGAGGAAAATGTGGAACAGCCAGGTGGAGGGTGTTGTGGGTAGCAGACCATTTGGGTTTGATCGCGGTCTCTATGGACAGTGAAACAGGGCTTTCAACAATCTGAAGGCAGGATAGACTGACCCCACTGACATTTAGAGAGAGAAGGATCTCTCAAGCAGTTTTTGTGTCTATATTCCAGAGACAGGGAGGTAAGCAGAAAAAGTGAATAACAGAGGCTGGGATTCATAACAGCTAGGTTTTGATTTGTAAAAGTTAGATTCCTGTGTCTCTGTTAGGCAGCCATGGTTCCTTTTATCTTCCATGGTTATTCATCTTCTCTCTCCAAGGCATGTATCTTTAGGTGAATTGAGTTCATAGAATCATAGAATGGTTGGGTTGGAAGGGACCTTAAAGATCATCTAGTCTTCAAGCTCATCTAGAATTGCTTTGTTGGATCTTATTTATCTTTGCTGGCTATAAAAAATTTATAGGGTAATACCAGACTTACATAGTTAACATTAAAATGTCTAGGTTAGACTAGAGGAATCCCACTTGTAATGACATCATAAAGTAGCTTAAAAACAAAACGATTGTGTGACTGTTACATAATAATTATATTAAGATAGTATCTTCAGAATGTCTTGCATATCTATTTATGTATATGTATACACACACATACATATATCTACATATATATACATACAGTTACAGCTATTAATGACATCAGAATGAAGAAAGCTAAAGAGGCATAATGAAACTGCAAATGATAAGTGATCTAAGGCAGACAAATTTGTCAAAGTTTGGTAACTCACTTTTTCAGCTGCAGTGTTATTTCAAGAAGCCTCATGACTGAAAAATGACATGTGAAGCTGTCATCTTTATTTCAAGATCTCTTAATAATAAAAGTAGACTGAATTCACATCAAAGATGAACTTGGTAGCAGATTTATCTCTCAGATCTATACATTTAAGCTAGAGTTGCTGAACAAACCTGTCAAATCTATTCTGTAGTAGATTCTCCGTAAAATTGGTACTTTTTTTTTTTTTTTTTTAACTCTTTTCCTTCTACTTCTCTGGCTTTCTTAGTTCCACCTAGGAAAAGATGACAGAAGACAAATGTAAAGCCTTGAGTAGCCTGATCTAGTTGAGGGGCGTCCCTGCCCATGACAGGGAGGTTGGATTAGATGATCTCTAAGGTCCCTTCCAGCCTATGCCATTCTATGATTCTATGATTCTATTGTCCATAGGGAAAGAAAACATGAGGCAGACTTGTTGATGGTATAAAGACGCCAAAGTTTATTCAGCATTGACATAAGTAGCTACAGTTCTAGTTCAAATATATCTCTTTTCAAAGTCAGACATAGTGAAGTAAAGTATCCATCATTAATATCTGCAGCCAGTTCAGACATATCTTCTCTCATACTCTTTCCTCTGCATCACTTCAGTATCAGTGCCAACCTATAATACCTGATTTGTATCTTCACTCAAAAAGCTGTATCTATTGATCTCCTGACACTGAAAAATTCAGAAAGGGCCCAGAAGCCCAAGTCTTTGGCTACAAACAAATCTATGGGCTGTCACCTTAAGGCTTGGAGGGGACAGGAATAATTTTATTAAAAGTCTTAGAATCTGTTTCATGAACAAGACAGATTTTCAGATGTTTGGAAGGTGCTCAGAATGACGAAGGACTTTCATAAGAGGACATTGAGAGATGTACATTAACTGGAATCACATTTCCCCTCTAATTTTATCAATGATTCACTGGAAGCTTTAAATTCAATAGTGCAGCAGATTAAATGGCAATGAAATATCTATTCCCTGAAAAACCATTAGTTAAACATTTCTTAACACAAAAGATAATACTAACGGAGATAAAGTTGACATGTGAGGCAAAAACTTGTGGTTTAGTGTTGAGGGGATAGCCAGATAGAGCAACAGCACTCTAAGATTTAATACACAATTAAATTACTCACCTGTGCAAAGTCCAAAGGCTTAAAAAATAACCAGTGACTACTGTTAGTGACATCTCAGGTTTTGGCTTTGAAGACATTGTTTTCATCTTCCTCTTCACTTGTCCTCACCAGCTTAGGCTCAGAAAAACAACAAACAAGCAACATCTTCAACCACCAAAAGTCACGACCCAAATTTTTTTCTTCCTGACTAAAGAAACCTTGGCTTGAGTTCCCTTTTTCTTTCATAGGGGAATAAAATCTACTTTATTATTGTCAGACAATCAACATAGATAATATAGTTTAAAGATTAAACAGTAACACCCAAAAATATTTTACAGCAAAGAGAAAACCATCAGAAGATCATGGGGAAAAAATACGCAGTGACTGATGATTCATTCAGTTAAATCCATGAGACTATCTTCCATATAATTAATTAGGGTAGATTTCTGGGAATGATTTAACTATTGACTCACTGATAATTTGACTCATCTCTCATGCTGAAAAGTCCAGGCAAAACGGTCAGTTTCAAATTCCAGCAACCTTTTTCTGAGACATTCTTTCTCACAGAGAACACTAGTCAGTGGCCCTAACTGCTGCCTTCTTAACAGAAGATTAAGAACTTAAATTTTGTCTAATTGAGTAGATGAAAATCTTGGTCTTTGAAAAGTAGTAGGATTTTGTGTTACAGGTCATAACCTGCAATAGTTACATCTTTTTCGTCTGGTAGTATTACGACAGCTATGTGACTAAGTCCAGGAAAGAAAATTAAATTAAAAGTTTTAGGCCACGTTTATTTCTGTCCTACTCTCTTTTCATCTGGACAAGGAGGTACTGTGAGCCCTTTATGAAAGTAAAACTTTGCCAGGTCAAGATGAGGAGGATCGACTAATCTTTGTATCCTATTGCTGTGTATATGTAGTCGAAGGGAAAACAGTATTTTTGCCTAAGAGATTTTGTCGTTTGTTTGGCCAGCGTGGTGACAACAAATTCACAGTGCCTATGTAAAAAACATAGTGTTAGGGAGACAAATGAGTCAGTTTGTCAGCCCTGTCTGTGGTCATCACTTAGGTGGAATGGATTATCTTCAGGCGTTATCCCTCTGTCTTGATTGTGAAGTAGTGATTCTTTTCCTAATCCATATGTCTCAGTTTCCTAAAGTTGAATTGGATGAATTTGAATTTCACCAAGTCTTGTTTGATCATCAGTATTTTTTTTTTCAGAGATGCAAAGGATCAGAAATATCTCATTAAGTATGTAACTGTGGAAATACCATGGTTTACATGCCCTGGCAGCCAAGAGGGCAAATCACATCCTGGGGTACCTCAAACACAGTATAACCAGCCAGTCAAAAGCGTTGACCATCCTACTGTGTTTAGCGGTAGTGCAGGCTCACCTTGAGTACTGTGTGCAGTTCTGGGACCCACAATTTAAGAAGATGGAAAGGTCCTTGAATGCCTCCAAAGAACAACAAAGCCAGTGAAAGGGCTGGAAGGCATGTCCTGCGAGGAACAGCTAAGGACTTTAGGCCTGTCTACTTTGGAGAAAAGGAGGCTGAGGGGCGACCTAATTGCTCTCAGCACCTCCATCTCCACTTCGCCTCCTTAAGAAGCTGCAGAGGTTCAAAGCTGTGCCAGGGGAGGTTTAGACTAGACATTAGAAAACATTTCTTTAATAAGAGGGTGGGCAAACACTGAAACAGGTTTCCTAAAGATGTGGTCAATGCCCCAAGCTCATCAGTGTTTAAAAGGCGTTTGGACAATGCCCTTAACAGTATACTTTAGCTTTTATTAACTCTGAATTGGTCAGGCAGTTGGACTAGATGATCATTTTAGGTTCCTTCCAACTGAAATATTCTATTCGCTGTTTTTGTTGTGGTTGCGTTGTACGTTATAAAAGTTTTTCTAGTTGTCTCATTTGACCTGAAGACCCATGTGAACACAGAATTTAACAGAAATGAAAATATTTGAAAAAACTAGAAAATTAGGAAAAAATGATGAAGCAAAATATGAGTAAAAACCATAACCTTAAAAACAGAATACATACGTTTCCTTTATACATCCTCTATGTATGCTGGTTTTTAACAAATCTATTGCCTCTGTCTGTAAAGATAGAGTGTGATACAATCCTATATTCAATGCATTCCCACTCTAGAAAAACAAGGAGAAACCATCGCAAACTAACAAACAAACCAGAGACAAATCCTAGCTTTATTCCTGTAAATCTGTGAGTTTTGCCAGTATCATCAGTGAATCCAACATTCAACCTACAAACTGTATAACTTGGAAACAGCAACTGAGTTGAAGTGGTTGGAAAAAAAATTTGCAGGAGTAATTTTAAACTGTATTTTGCTGTTTCTGTATCTTTGATTAGCAGACAGGGACTGTCGATATGGGAGAAGAGTCTGTTCTAGATATAAATTATTGAATGACAGGTTAGAAAGATGATGCAGAATGCTGATTCCTAGAGCACTGGTGTTCAGTGAACAGTTTAACTCCTCAGCAAAGCACTGACTGACACCAACAAATCTGCAGGGATTAACAGCTTCAGATCTGAGACCGTCATTCTTCTTTACTCTTAAGGCCTTATTTCCTTTTAGTTGATGTCTTCAGTCTTAAGAAGTCAGTTTGAATAATATTATTTAGCACACTCTTCAGTCGTCTTTGCTGCATTTGCTGTTAACCGCATTTTACATACAAAGCTGAATATAAGTATGCTAGAATCGAGTTTCTGTTCTCCTACAAAACACTTCAGTTTTGAAGCCACTGCTGATAACCGTTTTTGTTCTGTTAGTTTGTGTTTCGAGCTTTTTCACTGTTTTATTCAATGATATTTAATTATCAATTACTATGTGGGTTTTTTTCTGAAAATTTTCTTTATATTTCTCCTGTGAAGTCCGCCTTAATTGTATTGATACAGTTTCTTGAAAAAGAGACGAGGAAATGTTCAGACAAAACCAATTTTCATTCTGTGGAATACTGGAACAGTTTCCATATTCTAGTTTTTTAACTGTCAGGCAGTGTTGTGCACTCAGGGCCTACTCCTACAGAGTTAATATCAAGTGAAAGTTATTACTGAAATGGACTGCTAAGGTGCCTCTACTATATAAAACTGGATACAAAATTACAAAAATCTTTTTATGGAAGCACACAAGTACTCATCCTTTTATATGAAAGAGTGCCAGAATTCTCTTCACAGAGCAAGTTGGAGATGGTATTCTTTGAGTAAATGGAAATACTTTGCTTACTTTTTCTCCTGAAGAGGACTGAATGCAGTTTGGTGAAATTACTTCTTCTTATTCAAGGTTATTTTTCACTGAAGATCATGATGGTTTATTTTGGAAAAGCTAAGTGGTGTATTACACAATATTTTTGTCAGACAGAAGAAAACTCCCTTTTAAAAGTAATTTTCTGTAATTGATAGGCAGACCTTCTCCTTAATGATTCCTTAAAACCTCTTCTTTTTCTTTTCAATAAAAATGGAAATTTTGGAGGGGATAATCTTAAAAGCTTTTCCTAAAAATACCAAAGGTAGGGTCATTAGTGGTATGAAGCTTTGTAAAAATAACCTTAATAGATTCCCTGTCTCTGTGAGTAATAAGGTTCAGCATCTGTTTGCTTTTGAAATGTCATTCATTTGGAGTAAATATCAAGCTGGACTAATCACAAAAGCAAGAGATAAAAAAGTGCTATTAGTTCGATCATATTTCAGAAAATATAGTATTGTTCTCTAATGGGTGTTGTCCAAGAATGTGTCAGCTCACTTTTAAGTATCATTTCCACTTGGAAGCTATTTCCATTGGAAGTTAAATTACTTCATTGTTGGGATATTTTTCTTGATGTTTACTTTCCTGGACTTCTTCCCCTTATTCTATGTATAGACTAATATACAACACTTAATTTTCTGTTTCTGCTTGGCGTTTGAGCCCTACACACATCTAGGTCGTCAGTGTGTATATATTTTGACTTATCCTTTTGTCAATTTGTCACACAAATACCTGTTACTATTCTTTTTATTCCCAGCAGTGACTTACCAGATTTCTCGTAGCACTCCAGTCGTACACTGTATAATACTTTACTCAAAACATGCATGATCTTGCCTACTTTTAATCCCAGCTTCTTAAATTTTCTTTCTAATGTCATTAACATACTTAAAGCAGACTCCATGTCTAATTTGCTGTTCACTATCACATCTATTAGCTTCGAGGCCTTGGCTTCCCTGGAGACACTGAAAATCTCTGATTATCTTCAACAAGGTCAGGATATCATTAGTTAGGAAGATGTAGTTTGGGTAGAATCATAGAATAGTTTGGGTTGAAAGGGACCTTAGAAATCATCTAGTTCCAATGTCCCTGATAGGGGCAGGGACATTGTCCACCTGACCAGCTTGCCCAAAGCCTCATCCAGTCTAGCCTTGAGTACCTCCAGGGATGGAGCATCCACAGCTCCTCTGAGAAACCTGTTCCAGTGCCCCACCACCTTCAAAGGAAAGAATTTCTTCCTTATATCTAATCAAAATCTACCCTCTTTCAGTTTAAAGCCATGGCTCCTTGTCCTGTCACTACAAGCCCATGCAAAAACTCCCTCTCCAGCTTTCCTGTAGGTCATCTTCAGGTACTTCAGTTACTGGCTGCTAGAAGGTCTCCCCAGAGCCTTCTCTTCTCCAGGCTGAACAACTGAACTCTCAGCCTGTCTTCAGAGGAGAGGTGCTCCAGCCCTCAGATCACCTTCATGGCCCTCCTCTGGACTTGCTCCAACAGGTCCGTATCGTTCTTGTGTTGAAGGCCTCAGAGCTGAACACAGTACTCCAGGTGGAGTCTCACGAGAGCAGAGTAAAGGGGGAGAAACAGGTCTCCTTTAGGAAAAATTGGTAATGACTGCATTAGCTACATAAACTACAAGATCTCAGGAACAAGAACTGTCAGAGAAAGAAAAACAACTGTAGAAGATACAATTTTGACTGTATTAAAGAAATTATATCAGCCAACAACTCTGAAAGTGTCATAATTTTTTATAAAGTAGCGACAATCGTTTATTAATTCATGTTGATTTTAACTTATAGTCAAAATAGTGATACGTCTCAGATTCATGAGTAGATTCCCATATCTTTTCTTTAAAGATTACTTTCTGAAATCAGACAATGGCAAAAAGATTTGCTCTTCTACTAAGTAATTTTCACTTACAATGCCCAGTACAAAAGGGTTCTATTCCTTGATTAAGACTCCAAGGCATAGCTGCTTTACAGGAAAAAATAACCGAAGTGTCATTTTCCCTTCCAACCCGTTGGTCCCTAACGCAGCTCTTGCTCCAAGCTATGAGGGAACATAAAACTCATCCCAGGTTAGTTTAACAGCCTTTTTAACATAATGCATTCCTGGTTTAATTTTGTTCAACGAAACTGTTGATTTTGTGCTATATTTTGAAAAACTGATACATATTAGAACCATGATTTCCACATTTTTTAATTGGGATAATTTTACCCTCTTCTCTAAATTCTTTTATTTTATCCATGATGGTTTAAGATGGACAGAATCCAAGCGCTTCAGTCTGTAATGTCTTAATTCTTCTCGTCATTTATTCTGAAATTGTGTGTTACAGTTGTGCAGTTCTGGAAGCTGATGCATTCTATTGTCTGCTGATTCCCATTCTAACACTTTATTCACTGTATATTACCTGATAATTTCCAGTTGTCTTCTTTGCTCATTTCACGCTTCAGTAGGCAATTAATCATGTCAGGATTCAATTTGAGATTCAGGCAGATGTGATGTGTTAGATATCCAAATTCTTATCACAGAGATGGTGATTTAGTCAACAAAGTCAGCGGAGACTGGAGGGCAACTACAAGTTACAACTGCTTGTGGATCCATTAATTGCCCCCACACAAAGATTTGGTGCTACCAGAAGTGGGAAGAGCTTCCCACCTGTCTGTGACTCCAAAAGGACATGGATTTCTCATAGGTCTTCTGTCATGCCTGCCAGAAACATATGGATGTTTCAGGCACCCTGAAGTATCTCAGTTAGCCTAAGACACCTGCATTTAGGCAAGTGAATGGATCCAAATATACTTTGTTTGCTGCCATGGGAAACATACATTTAGATATCTTAATCTTGAACTAAATCCTGCAGTGTTTTACTGTCAAGAAAAAGACAAATTCTAATTCCAGTTCTGACACTAACATTTACATTAAGGATAATAATGCCAATGTACTTCTTAAATCTCAGAAGAGACCAGTAGAACAGTAGTAGACTGTATTAACTGTTTTTTTGAAAATATTGTGAAGGAATTATTACGCATTCTATTTTTCCACAATATACCCAAAGCAAGAATTTGCATTGATTAATAACATCCTCGTACTACTGATGCCTTTCATAATCTGTATAGGTTTTTCACTTTTCTGGGACAGAAGTGGGTGGTATGGTTTTCACTTTTAAACCCCAAAGGCTTATTTAGCTCCCTCAGGATTATACTTCTAGTTACTCAATTATTTTTTTTTTATTTTGATTTTGAAGATTTTGAGAGACCAATCAACACTTTCTCTGAGCTGCTACTCTGCAGGGAAAATGATCTGGAATGTTATCACTTTCCACCGTTGCTATCAATAATATATCAGGTTGTTTTTTACTCCCATAGTGTCTTCCATGAGGGCTCCTTTTTAATTTATTAATGAATAAGCTTTCACAACTAACGTCTATTTTAAAATATGAAACAAACAAAGAAGTCAAATCTCAAAGTTTATACAGATTCAGGAAAAGATATTTGCACAGAGTCACATCTGTATTGGAAAACATATAGGACATGAACTGTTGAACCAAGAGTGCTTTCTGAATTGTTGAAATAAGAGGCCATTCAGTTTCCTTTTGGCCTAGTGGATGGCTAAGAGTTTTAGAAGGTTAACATTTCCCCTGAATTTATTTTCAGATTACTAATTATTATTGGATCATTTATCAAATTTCTCTCATTCAGTCTTTGTTCATATTTCAAGAAGTAGTGCGTACAACAGCAAGTAAAACAGCAGTTAAAATGCAAGCTGAGTTTAATATCATTCATTTATATCATATATTTCTTTACAACTCAGAAAATTCACCCTCAGATGCCTGGCTTAGCAACAGAAAGGATATTTAGAAATTTTTTTTCTCTGAAGAATCTAAACTTGAATTAAGCTTAAAGTGGAAGCTGTGCTTGGATGCCATAACATGTTCGATAGGTGCAACTATGGAGTACAATGCAGAATGAGTTTACTCCATCAAAAAGGCTGAAATCATGAAAACTACTGAAGTATAACTTCATAGGCAAGAAAAGGAAAAAGGAGAAATTGTGAAGATCAAATACGATACTTATGCTGAGAAAACTATTTTAGAAAATTGAGAAATCTATTTTAGAAACTATATCCTTCTTTCCTAAAGATAATACTGCAGAAAGACTTTCCCCTTAGGAGTTTTTTGAAAGCATGGCTTCCTGTTTAGAAGTTGTATTAGTATGAATGAGCCAAGAAAACCCCAGAAACTCTCTTGATGGAGCTGGTGTTCATTCCCAGAGGCAGGATGTCAAATCAAACTGGCATGTGGCTACAAACAGTGCATCGTTAAACAATATATATAGAGCATGTTTCCCAAAATGACAGCTGTTTCCGTTGCAGCTTAGTGCTTTTTTCAGACTGAGAAGTGCATTAGTCTGGGAGAAATGAGAATCTGTGAATCGCAGCCGGTCTTTGGAACGAGTCGGAACAAACTGTGTCAAGTTTTAGGAAAGGCTTGGTAAACAGGCCTAGGACCTCATGCCACCGTTGCTGCCAGTAGAGGTCAACGTCCATGTAGGTGACATTCCATTCAACCTTTCCTGCTAAGTCCTGCTCCTGATTCATGTACTAACCCCAAGATTACTGGTTTGGATCAGTAAACAGTAGATCAACCTTATCTGTTCTTTAGATCGTAACCATTAAAAAAAATTTGCAAAATCACTTACTCTGTCACAATCTACTAATATACTTAGTTATTTAACTGTTACACAAAATGTATGCATTGAATACCAAATCTGACAACTCATAAAACTGTAGACAAACTGAGGCTGGAAGTTGTTCGGTCCGACTCTCTGCACCCTAAAGTGACAGGACCATCTCAGATCAGGTTGCTTAGATCATTGAATACTTTAGATTAGAAGGGGTCTCTGAAGGTCATCTAGTTTAATCCCCCAGCATGAAGCAGAGCCACCTTCATATTAAGGTTCATGGGGCTTCTCAAGTTGAATTTTGGATATGTCCGAGGACAGATATTCCACAGCCTCTTATTTCAATGGTGCCTAACCTCTCTTGTTGTAAAATACTGTTTCTCCTTGTATCTAATTGTGATTTCCCTTTGAAAACTGTGACTGTCATCTTCTGACCATTGGCTGCACATGTTTCAGGCAGGAGAGCCTGCTCTACTTTATATTCGCCCTCTGTAAAGCAGAAGACAAAAAAATGGATCTCCTCTGAGCCATCTCTCCTGAGGGCTAAAGAAAGCCAATTCCCTCATCCTCTCCTTGTACATCATGTGCTCCAGATCCCAAACATCTTGGTAGACTCCTGCTGGTCTTATTCCAGCTTATTAATGCATTTCCTGTACGGGGAAGCCCAAAACTGAAAGCAGTGCTCAGAATGACAAGTCCTGAATAAATGAGATTAATCACTTTTCTTGACCTGCTGGCTGCACTCTTGTATACTTTAATTTAATGTATTTTAATTTAGAGTATTTGGATGAATGCCCATGGGCATGGGTTACTGAGTAAGCATCTCTTCTTTCTAAACTGTAAGATAAAATGCATATTTCAGGTACCTCTGTTTGTATCTGACTGTAATAGAACAAAATCTAGAAATTTAAATTCATGTTATAGTCAAGGATAAACAAGGAACCTTTTCCATTTTGGTTTCTTAGTTTTCTTTCATTTAGAAACATTTCTGAGAATCAATAAATTCCTATCAGTGTATGAAACTAGAAGTTGTCTTTTTTTAGAAAATAACAAATGTTAGAAAAATATTTAATCACAGAAATGTGAGTCTGCAGGAACTGATTATCATCCTGCTCAAACAAGTAAGAGAGATAATATGTAGTATTGAATGCAGGAATACATGAATATAAATTCGAGGCAATTTTCCTCTGTCTTTAAGACTGATGTAAACACTGGACTTTCACAGTGCAGCTAATGTAATTTTTTTTAGTAACATTGTCATGAGAAAATAAGTAAATCTGAATCTGATGTGAAATTAGACAACCTATTATATTTTTTTAAAAAAATTATGATCATGATAGACTGCATTTGAAATATATTTGGCAAAGAAATGACAAAGATTATTAATAATCCCTTAACTTCCACACGGTAATTCAAAAAGCGTCATGAGGCCTTTTTAAAAAAAATAAATAATTACATTCAATGGTCATTATGACCATAATTGTTTTTATGATTCCTTGCATTTAATGAGCTGTAGCTACAATTTGTACTTCCAGCTGTAATCCAGACTTCACCTCTCTGCTACTCACTAATTTGTCTTGCTTTCTCATTTCTTTGGCTAGAACTGCAGGTATTCCACATATATTAGGGTTCACTGTTAACCAAGGAGAGCTGATGCCACCATGGCTGTTCAAATTTCTTTTACAGAGACGACACAAAAATCCTAATTTCCCCATTCACAGTGCGGAATTTCTTACCATATTGTAGCCACATGTCTTTCAAAGTTAATGCAAATACAGCTTAAACATGTGGTGTTGTTGAGACATACACTGATAAACACCCTGTCAATGACATTCTCTATATTCTAGGATTAACTTTGTACTGTGGAAAAACCTGTAAAAGTACACATCTTTGGTTTTTTGTTTATTTGTGTCCTTTTACAGGCACCCAAGCATCATGACCTGTGAATAGTAACTAGATAAGAATTCATTAATAAATACAAAACAAGACAGAGTTCTTTAAGCAATCAGTAGACATACCATATATACCTAGCTGCTTAAGGTGTGCAGTGCAGCTTTTGCTCATTGAAATATATCCAGACAATTGCCTTGGAACTTCTGCCCTGTATACATACAAAGTGAGGCTTAACAACTCAGACCACTGTGCCGTTCAACTACAACTACACAGTTATGAAAGCCCTATCACCTGGCAAGTGGGGACAATCTCTTGTGTGGCTTTGTGGATGTTGCCACAACATTTAGCATGTACTCAATGGTGTCAAAGAAACATAAAGCAAGTTTACAGGACATTCCCCACACTGTGCTGTAAAACCAATTCAGTTGTCAACAATTTAATTTGAGCTGAGAAAAGCTGGGAACATTTTCAGTCCCAACTCACCAGTTATTTTTGTAAAGGTATTGGATGAGATCTTTAACAAAAATGTTCCTAGGGATCTCCAGTTGAATTGAAGAAATGTGTTCACATTAATTTCAATACTCCTACACAGTTGAGTTCAGTTCAGTTTAGCTGGCAAGCTCTCCAGAGGAGAGATTCTGTCAATGAAAACAGGCTTCTGCAATAACAAACTAAAACTGCACTTCCGTTAAGTTTTTGTAGTCCCTAATGGCAATTTGGCTTGTGGCTAGCAAGATACTTATCTTCATTTTCATCATCCGCACGGTTATTTGAACATGAAGATGGCTATCAGTCATGCTCTGTTCTGATACTGGCATTAGGACAACGAACTAAGGAACAAGCTTTTCTATTGTGGTTGCTTTTTCAAAGCTATAACATGTGAATACGTGCATCAAAGGTCTCACTAGTATCATTTCTTGTAACAGGTGGGGAGTATTACCGGACAAAAATGGACAGAAACAGAAGTTCTGGGTAAGTGAATCTTTAGCACTGTGTTTCGAGGCAGAAGAAAAAAAATCTCTACAACGTAGATTGTCTAAGACAAACTCATTTCCTTTCATTCACTCTATCTGCATCTATTTTTCTTCTTCACCTTAACATCTCCTGTATAATTCTCTTACCTTTCTGGAAACTTTTATCATGCTGATCCTACCTCTATTTCAAAGCTTATTCCATCTGATCTCCCACCTGTATCTATGTTTTTTACTACATTGTCTTTTCTATCTCAAATCTTATTAGAATTCTTGAACGTTACTCACCTTTCCCATGAAGACACAGCTCTTTCTGATGTCTGCAAATGAGACTCAATAAAAGTAATCAATATTATTTGTTAAAATATTTGGAAAAGACAAGATATCTATTTAAACAGCGTTGGCAAATGCTATCCAGCTATCAGAAAAAAAAATTAAACATTGGCTTTCAGCCATTTAAAGTAAGTCAGATTTTATCACTTTGATTATCATTAACAGTTCATCTTCTGTATTCAGCAGAATGTAATGTGCAGTTTACATAGCTGATGACAGACCTTATGGCAGATAGTTTCACTGACATCTAGGGCAAAACTTTTACTGACTTCATTAGAAACTGAATTGCTCAGTATGTCAATAGCTACTTGAATTAAACCTAATTTATTAGAAGTCAGCTTATTTGTATCTTAGGTGTCTCTTTAGCAGATTAGTTGTAATTGGAATTTTGACCATTTGTGTTTCAATGACCACTTACTCCAGCCAATAGTTGAATTATCTAATGATTTCTGCTTCAATTTTTCTAACTGCCTTGTAGAAATAGTGTTCGATTTTTGTTAAACCTGGGTTTGGAACTGAAGTTTCGATCAAAACAAAAAGGAGCAAATTATTAGAAATGCAAAAAAGAGGCATTTCGATTCTTAGCACACCAAGTCTGAGAAACTCTGTTTCTTAAAAAGGAAACTAACATAAAAGGTTCATTTTGCATTTTACACCCTGCACTTTTAAATACTACTTTAAAATTAAAATTGGTATTTTTTCCTCTTTGTTTTTTCTTTAGATTGCTGCAAATTCCTGGGGAAAATCTTGGGGAGAAAATGGTTATTTTAGGATTCTACGTGGACAAAATGAGTGTGATATTGAGAAGCTGATTTTAGCTGCTTTGGGAGAGCCGTAGTGTTCTGCTTTAATTGTATTGTACCATACTCTGCTTTATGTATCTGGTCTTTCCATTGTTGCATACTGAGTCTTTCTAGAGAAATAAAAATATCTTCTCTGTAAGTTACCTTTCTTTCTATTATGGCTCATTAGGGCTTCCTGACTTGAACAAACCGCAGCTATCACAGCACTCTCAGATCTCACCTGGTACAAACACTCCTTTATACTAATAGCAAGTTGTATCCAGGACTACTGAAAACCTTGGTGTCTCATAGAGCAAAAAGTTCCCTCCTCTGTTATTTACGTCTCTCCACTATTTTGTTCTATTACTAATGGTTGATTCAACAATGCCTGAGATAAATGGAGCTACATTTACATTGTTAGTATTAATCTCTTTGCTCAGACAGCTCATGGTCATGCTGGATAAAAAATTCCGGAGAAATGTAAGTAGAGTTCTGATCTTGTTGCTGAATAATTATTTCTTATCCTAGCTTAGATAAGTTGTATCTATGTATCATTAATGTCTTCCAGAAGATTAATTTTTTATTCGTAGATCCCACAAAGGCAGTGCATTTAGAGTAATACAGAAATTACTTGCAGTGAAACAACATATTCCTGTTCCCACAACCACAACTGAACATGTACAATTTTAATAATTTGTATCATTAAAGGAAAATAAAGAAAGAAATGTAATTTCTCCTCAGTGAAGTCCAGACTAGACTAATTCCTGAACCGCTTGCTTTCCACCCCCTGTTTAACCTGGGAACAGGCATGGAATCATAGAATGGTTAGAGTTGGAAGGGACCTCAAAGATCATCTAGTTCCAACCCCCCTGCCATGGGCAAGGAAACCTTCCACCATACCAGGTTGCCCAAAGCCTCATCCGACCTGGCCTTGAACACTTCCAGGGATGGGGCATCTACAACTTCTCTGGGCAACCTGTTCCACTGCCTCACCACCCTTTGAGTGAAAAACTTCTTCCTTATATCTAATCGAAATCTCCCCTCTTTCAGTTTAAATCCATTGCCTCTTGTCCTATCACTACAGGCCCTTGTAAAAAGTCCCTCTCCAGCTTTCCTGAAGGCCCCTTGAAGTACTGGACGGCTGCAATAAGATCAGCCCGGAGCCTTCTCTTCTCCAGGCTGAACAGCCCCAACTCTCTCAGCCTGTCTTCATAGCAGAGGTGCTCCAGCCCTCGGATCATCTTTGTGGCCCTCCTCTGGACCTGCTCCAGTAGCTCCATGTCCTTCTTGTGTTGGGGACTCCAGAGCTGAACACAGTATTCCAGGTGGGGTCTCACGAAAGCAGAGTAGAGGGGCAGAATCACCTCCCTCAACCTGCTGGCCACGCTCCAATGGTGGCATGTGCCACCATTCCCAATGAATAGAGATGGAAAAGACATTCTGCTGTTTGTCTCCACTAACATATCTGTAGCCCAGGCACAGTTCTCGTGCAGAACTTTTCACGGCAGTGGTATACAACAGATGTCCTTGCCACTGAAATAATCTCTCTTAAACTAAACTCGGGTCACAATTTATGTTGCATCACTACTGAAACAGCTATTATTAAAATGTTAGGATCATACTGCTGCACAACAAGCTCTTCTGTGGCCTCTAGTGTCATACAATAAACTGAATTTAGACATAATCTAAAATTGCTTTATCACTCGAAATTTATAGCAAATTGTAACACAAGCAATTTTAGAAGAGCTAAGTGCTCTGAGAGAAGTAACTTTTCTAGGTTTAGTAAGCTAAACCAGTACTTGAGAGGAAAGTGGACTGAGCCATCTACAGAGCTACTTCCCAAACTCTCAGTATATATTGATTCCATAAGCATCAAGATTTCAAAAGAGTAGAATTTAGCTCTGAAGTGAATGATACTGTAAAAACATATCCTGTCAACTCTGGTTTGTTTTTTTTTTCATTCAACATCAAGTTGGTTTGCATTGCTGTAGCTCTTACTTTTGTCAATGATTGTTGCTGCTCCTGATTTGCTTGCAAGATCTTTCTGAGATCCGAGCAGACATGTTTAGTTTCTTCAGTGATGAGAAAGCTCAAAACTACTCTTCCAGATCTTTACCTGATCTAATCATCATTTTGGCTTGAACAAAACACCATATGCAGGTGAAACAAATCCAACTGCATCAAAGCAATTTAATGATTTGCAAAGTGATTTTACTCTACCCACCTTCTAGGGTTAACCTTTGGTGCTCCGAGTGATATATGTGCTCAGCATCACCTCCATATCTCCTCAGTATCATAAATCTGTTGTCTGTGGGAATGCCACAGTACCCAGAATTTAACAGGTAGGCAAATGTGTCTGCATGTGGAAGCCAATTTGCTGTTTGAAAACAACCTTGATGCTGAGGCAGCTATTCTGCTGCTATTCAGAGGACAGGTAAAGGCTCTCCTGCCAGTGCAGGTCTTCTCAATCACAGTGATCAAGAGACAGAGGGGCCTGGGAGCCACCAGTGGCTCTGCCTCACACAGATCACCTGGAGACAGATTTTAAATGTCAGAAAGGCTTTGAGCTCTTCTAGTCCACCGTTTGGCAGGAGTATGGGGAAACTTGCTCTACATTAAGATGCCACCTCTCTCATTTATCTTTTTTTTTTGGCCTCTCCATCACTCAGCCATGCCAGCTAGCTTGGGCTAAAAGTGTCATCTAGCCTAGAGCTCTTTCTTGTATAGAAAGGAACAATATATGACTCATGTTAATACAATAGACAGCTCATCAGCTTTAAATCATTACTATCACTAATCACCTGTGGGAACTGTAGAAAAGGGTGGTACCAGGAAGGGAGAGTGATGCAAGAATAGCCTTTGTGTTTGTGACATGGTACAAATTTCATTTTCCCTAAAAATAGGAAGGTAACATTTTTATGGCAAGCAAAAAAATAAATCCCCAGTCAGGTTGCACATTACAATATTTCTTGTTAACATCATGCTTAATAAAGTTTTGATTAGTTGTCAGTCTAACTGTGAAACTTTAAAACTGGGTATAGAAACAGCTAGAAGAATGCATGTCTTGGGACCTGCTACCTCACAGTATTCATAACTAATGGAAAGCTCCCGGTCTAAATTCCTGTATATTTAGAAACAGTTTCAGATAGAACTCTGAACAGAAATACCTATGAACTTTGGGAGAGTTTGAAATTTCCCAAAAGTAACTGAGCAGAACAGAATCATTTTTCAATTTATATTGATCATCTTTCAGGGCTTTCCACAACCAGATCCTAAATGTTTCTGACTGTATCTAATAGGTGAACACTGTTAATGCCCTTTGAGGTGGTTTTAAGTGGAAATTTTAGAATTAAAACAGCTAACAAGCCAATAAAGGAACCTAGCTATTTTCACTCTATTGTTACCTTTCTTCCCATCTTACTGTTGTAGAAACATCACCCATGTGCTAAATGATGATAAATCACTCCCGGAAGATTGTCTTCCTATTCCATGGAAAGCACTATCAAGTCTGGTAATATTCTATGAATGAATCTTTTTATTTGCCTTCAGGTGCCCTGCAAGCGCTGAGTTCCTGAAGGCGATTGCTCTGAGGAGTTTGTCATGCACAGACACGTGTGTCGCAGGGACCTGCCTCTACGCCCAACTTCAGTCAGAGATTTTGGTGGAGCTGAGAGGCACGGAAGAGTTTGCTCATCATCATTAGGAAGTCCGAAAATCGATGACACTTGCAGTAATAGGGATTTGCATTTCATGCTACTATGTCAGAATCATGCACGATGAAAATGCTTTTACAGGGCCATACAATAGCATTAAAGCACAGTAGGTGCATACTTCTGCTAAAATTAATTGAGAAAAGAGAAGCATTTGAACATCTCCCCTAGTAAGGACAATTGCTAGAGAGCAAAAATCTGAAGGCAGCCAGGCTGTAAAATGAGATTGGAGTAGAGGGAAAGGTTTTTCCTTCGTGGTATTTAAACACTTCAAAATTATGGGAGAAGTAGGGCATATGGACATCCTCCTGAATGCCATCTTCAGAGAACTGAGAGGCCCCTGTGCCAGCACGGTGTTGTCGCTACTCTACCTCTAGCTGGGGGATGTAATCTGTAGCTTGGATTTTACCTGTCTGCTGTTTACAGCCTGTACCTTTCCCTCGAGACGCTGAGGTTAGGCAAAAAAGAAGGTTTCTAAGGTGGTCACTTTGTCCTGGAAAATCCTTCTAGGAGAGCTTCACCTGGGCATGTTGTGCTTGGAGAGGCTTCTGGGCTTTGAGCTGTCAGTCAACATTGGGACTCAGAGCTGCACAGCTTTATGCATAGCTTAGTACAACAAGTGCTGTGTTATGGGGGAATGTAACCTAAAGCAAGCAGAAAGGGAAATCCAAGGGACATAAGAAACGTGCATCTAGAGTGGGGACTAGACAAGCCTGAGAGCAGTGACAGAGGGGCTGTTTTCCTGTTGTTCCAGGGATCAAGGAAAGTTGCAAGACTAAGAGCAAGGCTGAGGAAAAGAAGTTACACTTCTAGGAACCAGAGATAGAGGAGAGTTTGCTTGTAAGTCCTTTCAGCTTAATGTTTTACTAGAGACATGACGAGATCTTGCATCTGGGCATTTAATGCTGCACCTGCCATTTGGTGATCATTTCCTACGTGAACAACTGCCTTGCATTTTAGCACTCATTCCTCACTGCAAGGATTAAATCTTTGGCAGGATAGAGACTGTGTCTTTGAGTTAACAGCAAATCGTGAGTAACACTGCTTTATTCCGAAGGGTTCCTATATCCCTTCAGCCAAGATATACCCATATCCAATTACCACATTTATTTCCAGACAGATTCAAGGTGGGGACTCCCTGCTGCTGGAATTTTCTTCATCTTTTACCCCTGGCCCCACATGTTCAGCAGTCACTCAGAGCCAAGGAGGGTGGCAGATGTCAGTGAGCAAGGGCTGTGTAGCATGAACTTCTGCTTCATACGGCAGCAAGTTGTTGTTAAGGGATATTAAAGGCAGAATGAATGCAGTAGAAAGAATAAAATTCTGCTTTTCTTTATAACAGTGTAGCTGTTAAACATGCATACCATATTACTTACATCAGTGAATGTCATTACTTCATCTATAACGCTTTATCTCTGTCTGGAAATCTTGATCACGGAGCAGCATCCCACAAAGCTGTTTCTGGAGAAGGCAGCTGAGGGAGAATCCTGAGGCAGGAGGTAAGACTCTGCTTGCCACTGAAATCCTCAGTGCTTTAAAATTTTTTGGGGCACTTGAAGTCACGGACTGCCTCAGGCAGTGTATGAAACAATTTAAGGTTATCTGGAGGTTTCACTCAGCTGCGCCAACAGTGACAGCCACATAAACACATAGATAGGAACTCATGAATTTAAACTACTTCCTTAATCTAAACATAACCACATTACCATTGCAAAACTCTGAAGACTATCTTCTTTTCTTTTTCTCTGCAGCAAAACCAGCATAAAACCACCGATTTAGTGCATTACAACTATCAAATCATGATGTAAAGCTCAATGTTTTATCAAAGGAAAATGTCTAGAAAACTTCTGTGTAAAAGAAAAATATTTAGTCCTAGTGTGCTGTACTGTCATAGTGTGAAGGACTCAATTGACGGTCCAAATTCATTGGCAACATGGCTATTGAATGTAATGGAACTACTGTTCTCACCAAGATGGTATAAATTACCCAACAAGGCTTCTGTACATCAAGAACCTTGCAAGCAGGGAAACTGGACAATCAAAGTTTTAGAACCTGTGTGTGTCTTCTTTTTTAATCTACACAAGCAGTTTTTAAAAAGTACTCTATACTCTTAGCTGGCATGGTCCACACTCTGTGGAAAAGTGTATTAAAAGTGTGCGACCTCAATAAAAGCCAAATTGATGAAGTTTGTGAAAGTCTTGACATTAGGAGCAAGGCAAAAAGAGTGGAAGAAGAGGGAAGGCTTAAATTGGTTTAATAATTCTTCCTGTTTTCTCCCAGGTCTGGAAGAAAAAACGAGTTGTAATTTGTCTTGGAGACAAAACTCAGCAAATTTTGCTGGGTTTCAGCTTACCTTAAAACAAAAATTAAGGTCATACTTACAGATTTTTCAGCAAATCCAGGCTAAGATTTGAGAAAGTCCAAAGCAAGCGAATGTTTCTACCGGAAGGTGCATTAAACATCATCTTGTAATGGTTTCACTCCACCCAGCCTGGCTTGGAACTCACTTGTTTCACTCTTGATTTCCTTGTCGGAAAACTGTTCAAAACCAAATTGAACTGTAACCGGCGATTAATACAGTTGCACTGAGGGTTGGAATCCGGATTTTTTTTTTTTTTTAAAAAAGTATATTTGGTGTCCAGTGAATATATCCTGCCAAGTTTCATACAACACTGCTGCGGACAAAAATACTAGAGCACCATGGAGGAGGCTGCACATTTTAAAGATAAATAATTGCCTAATGATTCATCCAGTAAAAAAGGTCAGAGAGAGGGGAAAAAATTTATAACTAATCACTCATTTTTCCAAACCTTGAAGAATTAATTATTCCATTAAACAGGAAAGCTTTCTGCTTTTGAATTAAGTTTGAATGAACAGATGGCATTTCACTAATTGGCTAGTTTTAATTTTGGATTTTCATTCATTGTTCTGATGCTTTTCTGCCTCCTCATTGTGTGTTGCCTTTTAATGTGTTTGCATTTCTATATTACCTTTGTCATTACTGATACACTCATGTTTTGGACAGTGAAGTTGATATTTAAATAAGGTTGTATGCAAGCCATCTGTGTATGCTTGAAATATTGCACTCCCATAAATTTCCATGCTATTTCAGAAAGGGAGCTGGAATTTACTTCAGGAAAGCAGGAGAATAAAAAATTTATCATAATTCCTAGGTACTGAATTTTCTCAATGGACAGACCACCCAAGTGGCAATAGCAGAGAAGGAAAGAATATAAACGGACATAACAGCAGTTTTGATTTAGTTGCACTCTCCTTTCAGCCTGAGTCTTCACCAGCTTCTCTCCTGTGCATGGCAGTGCATGCTCAGTCCTCTGCTCACTCAATATATGTATCCAGCAGCAGAGGCTTTTTTCCAGCAGGGACTCACTCCAAATAAGAGGTAAACTAATAGTCATTGGAAGATAAATTCTTGAGAAGCTGGGCACACTTAGGTAAAGATGTTAAGAAAAGCCTTCAGTTTAGGGCTGAAAGTCCCTGATGATGTTGGGAAAACAAGAGGCTTGAATAGTTCAGATTGATGCCCCAGGACAATATAGTGCATTTGTGGCTTTCTAGGCTACTTGCAATTTCCTCTTCTTAAGATACCTTGAGTTTTCACATGCGTAAGCACAGCTCCAGGGAGAGCTAAAGGCTGAGATGTGTGTGCTGCGGAGAACAAACAGGGGTCACACCAGTTGGCATGACAACAGCTACAGTACATGTGTGCATGTGTGGATGCAAAGATCAGTGTGTCTTGGTAAAGACAGTGAGATTTTTTCCTCCATAGCATTATCTTGGGTCTAGAGCTCTCTTAAAGCAGAGTTAAATCCCAGTGACAGGTAATTCAGTGTCTTCACCTGGGTAAATTTCAGGGAATAGAATAAAATTTTCATCCTAAAGGCAGGTTGCTCAGGTAGTCTAAAGACCATGAACGTATCTGTAGTGAACAGGTGAATTTGCTTTGCTGAGAACACTGACTAGACAAGATAGGACTGTACAACCACTTCTTCCTGTAGGTTTGTTTTTTTTTTTTAAAAAAAGGACTTATTATACATTAATTAATCTGTAGTCAGAGACCAAGAACTCTGCCTTTTCTTCCCACAGGGACAGCTCTGCAAAAGTATCACACCCTTCAGTATCACTGGTGATGCTCTCTTTCAGGCAGGAGAAGAATAGGAGGGAAAGAAGAAAGAGATCATACATGTGCTCTTTGTTCATGTATGTTCTTGAATACAATTTGAATTCTCGTGATGTCATAATGAGAGAGATTTGCATTAGTTTATTTTATTCACCAGTTTCTTTCCCCTCTGCAAATGCGTTCAGAAACCCCGAGGAGCAGTGTTGGCATACTGAGTATGCACAAAGATTATCCTCTGCCTAGGTTTTAATGAGACTGATGGCCTGACTGCAGACTTAGCTGAACTGGGAAAAAGCATTGCTTTTCTTTTTTATTTATTTTGAAAGTGTCCCTTTTTCTTCAAGCCCTTGAAACACTTTTGCTCAGTGTTGCTCAATGCTCATGTTGTTCTAAAGAGACTCGGTTGTATTGCCCTTGGAAGCATTCAGGACGCTGTCAAGATACAGCCTTAGAGCAGTGCCAGTCTGGGCGGCAGTAGTTGTCTTTATTCAGAGGGGCCAAACTCTGTATCAGAACCAGGTGCAACAATCTCTGTAGGCCTGTGTACCTCTACGCCTGTGAAAGCTATCTCCAGGGGAATACTGTGAAGATGTGTGTGTTTACATGAACAAGGAAGTTAATGCCTTTGTTTATGCCTTTTTTTGGGAAAAAATAATTTCTCTGTGTTTATATTTGATTTCTAATTGAGCAGAGTATAGCAAATTTCCATATGTATGTAATGTTTTTCAATTATGATGCAACTCTTAAAAGAACACAGTAGCACTATAACAGTATGGCACAAGCAATGTCAAATTGTTAGTGCTGAAAAATAAAACTGTTCCTGGCTCTGTACTGAACAAATGTCCTTTTGTGTCTGTTTAACCTTTCAGTTTTCATAGAATCATAGAATATCTCAAGGTGGAAGGGACCCATAAGGATCGAGTCCAACTCCCTGCTTCTGGCAGGACTACCTAAAACTAAACTATATGACTAAGAGCATCCTCCAGACGCTCCTTGAACTCTGGCAGCCTTGATGTTGTGACCACTTCCCCGGGGGACAGTCTGCTCCAGTGACTGACCATCGTCTCAGCAAATAACCTTTTCCTCATGTCCAATCTGAACTTCCCCTGATGCAGCTTCATTCTATTTCCTCATGTCCTGTTGCTCGTCACCAGAGAGAGGAGATCAGCACCTGCCCCTCCGCTGCCCTCCTTGAGGAAGTTGTAGACTGTGATGAGGTCACCCCTCAGCCTCCTCTTCTCCAAGCTGAACAAACCAAGTGACCTCAGCCACTCCTGAGTCTTGCCTTGAGGCCTTTCACCATCTTGGTCACTCTCCTCTGAGGAGTTTTGCTGAGCAGTGGTTATTTGTATGTGAGAAATCTATGATCTTTGCATAAGGTCATTATCAAATGTGTTTCTTACTGTAGCAGGTAATAAGTATTGTAGAGAGTACTACTTTTGCCCATGGGAAAAAAATGA
Organism: Tauraco erythrolophus; assembly: GCF_009769465.1. Taxonomy (NCBI): domain Eukaryota; kingdom Metazoa; phylum Chordata; class Aves; order Musophagiformes; family Musophagidae; genus Tauraco; species Tauraco erythrolophus. The sequence goes on along the minus strand of NC_141466.1, from coordinate 45,428,396 downwards.
AGACCAGGATTTATTGACTGTTAAATTGTTTTTTAAAAAAATCTTCCCTTCCCAAATAAATTCTGTCCCACTGCAGTCTGTGTGGGTTTTTTCCCTTCTTTGAGTGAAGCGGGCTTCTCTGTGTTGGACAGGTATTGGTCTCCCTCCCTCAGGCTGACCTGCCCACCTGTAATCCACTATCCCCCTCCCAGGATTAGGTAACTGGACAGAATTGCCAGATGTAGGAAAACTTTGGACCATTCAAAGAGTAAGGTAAGGAAGGAATCAGCAGTTTCTTTCCATTAATTTGGTTTCCACTTAATTAAGAGTGGATGAAACACTGGCTGGAGGTGCCCCTTTTGGGTGTAAGTGCTGTCCTCCCCATTTCATGTGTTTTGCACTGATCCAGGCTCCAGGTCTGTTGTGCTGAAGTGTCTTTTGGAGTTTGAGAGTTGATGTATCTGGCAGTGTAGAAAGAGGTAGCAGACCCAGAGGCACCCTAAACCATGTATCACACTGGCCAGAAGTTCTTTCTTTATTCAAATATACTTTCAAACCATCTGCTTTCAACACACAGAGAACTGGTCTGTGAGTTATCGATTGTCTGTTTTTCACAATACTGTTTCTATTGCTGCTGTATTCAGAGACAATCGGGTTGTCTGTAGTATAACTTAGTCATCATTGATACATTCAATACCAGACATGCAGGTAAGGCTTTTTGAAAGTGCTTAAGAAACCTACGAGTCAAGTTCTATTGATGCATGGGGAAGTTGGGTGAATTATTTCTGGGCGCTTATGAAAAGCCCGCGTACGGGTACTAGAAAACTGATTTATGTTCATAAAACTCCACTCTTTGCAGACACAAAGTGACTTAAAATAGCATCTTAATGGAGTCTGGCTAGAACCTAAAATCAATATTTCATTTATCTTAAAGAGACCTTTTGCTCTCTAAAAGGCAGAAAAAATAGTGCCTAGGATAAAGAATTAAGAGATTCTGCTCATAAGGTTGTGCAATACTTCATCCACTACAGTACCATGTGAATACCATGCTTTTTCTTCACTTTGCACTTTACACTGTGCTTTCTTTTGATATGAACAAATTGATATGTGATTTCCAGCTCATAGTTAAAAGCCTGATTTAAAGTTAGATGTACACAATTTTGTGTATGAATTTACATACAGGTTCTTGTAATAATGGTGGAAACTTACACATGGTTGCTCCAAGGTCAGCTAGAGGAGTTCACCTCTCAGATCTCTTGTGATCCACTAGAACAAAGAGTCTTGCTGCAGAAGATGGTGGTTAATTGTATGCTGTATGTTCTCATATGGAGGTGTATGTAGGACTGGTTAAAATGAAGGATAGTAAAGGAAACGTGACAGACACTTTGAACAGTATTGTGCACTGAAGTACATGGAGGCATTTGTATGGCCTTTTGTGAATTGTATATCATTCCTGTTTACAGCTGCATACAGAGCACACACTTTCTGTTTGTTTCATTTTGAAAAATTACTTTGATTTTGCTGGGCATAGTTAACAGGTATGTCTTAGATTCCTCGACTTCCTTACTAGTGCTCTTTACTTGCCAGATACATACTTCTTAACACCGTGATCGTGCCTGCTTTTACAGATTCTTGTCCTCAGGACTCTGATTTCAACCCACATATAGGGACAGTGTACATTCATCTAAGTCGTGTGAGGCTGGGAGAGAAGATGAACATGTGTGCAGAATCCATAACAATTCATAAGGTCCTGCTTGAGATCTAAGAGGTTGGAATCATTACATGAGTCTGAAGCAAAAATAAATATAATCATTCAGAAAAAATCTTTTCATGCAGGATTTCCTTTTCTAGATGAAATGAAACTTCCCACAAAATGAACTGTATGGAATAAGTTTAAAAAGAGTGTTTTCTGAGGCTAAAGTAGCACTTTGTTCCCTTTGCAGTTTCTTATGTTAAATCACACCCATGTAATTCCCGCAATGGTAACAGGACACAGGGATTTAATTTCCTTTTTTTCAACAGGTAAAACTCCTTATCGTAGAGAGGTATAGAGAGTCCTTCACAAGGGCTAATATAGGCTTATTGAATATCAGCAAATGTTGTAATGCAGTGATGTCTTTCCAAAAATTACTTATAGCTACATTTCCATTCTCTTTAGACTCCACAGAGGCACAGGCATTAGATTTTAAGCTGGGATATCTATGTTTAGGAAGGCAGTAAGTTTCATTAGCAGTTTCTCCAGGCTGGCTGTAATTCTATCTGAGCTGAATAGAACTGAAAGAATGAAGTCACCTCAGATATACATCATTTAAAATGGCACTGGTTTGCTGGGCTTTATTTAGCTTGACTGTAGCTTGCACTCAATCTTAGCTGTAACGAGAAGATAATAGTCAATGTCATGTTTCAAAGCAAAAGCAGCATTCACTCATTGCATCCTTTAGAAAGGTCTTGTTAAATCCTACAGTTAAATCATTGTAAAAGTCAGACCTCAAAGAATCATGAGATTGATGTAAATAATAAATAAAAGAAATAGGGGGCTTTTTTGTCAGTTTCAAGGACTTTTGGTTTACATGCAGACCACGTACTTCAAACCTTTTCTCTGTAGTTATGTGAGCTTTGCAGTCCCTTTAAAAATGGCAAAATTAATCTGAAACTCTCCCATGTTTGCTTGACATCATGAACCTAAAATACTTGGTAAATCTTCAGGATGCGAAATTTAAAATTAAAAAAAAATCACTTCGTATCCAATAATGATGTGTGAATTTATTATATGCATGTTTATTCCTTAGATTCAGTAAAGATAATATTCTGAACATTAGTGAATTTGGCATGTTCGTTAGGAAATATTGTAGTATGTTATGGCAATTTAAAGTTGAATGATATCAATAGTTATTTGCATTTCTAGTTCTAGTATTAAAAGATTGCATCAACAGGAATTTATTTTTTAGGTGCTTCCCTATTGTGAGTGGTGTCACGTCACCATTTCTCCAAGACAAATTAAAAGTGACACATTGCTATTAGAAGTTCTTATATGCTTGTACTTAGCGGAAGACTTCTTAGTGGAATAGGAGAGGTCTTTTTTAATCACCATGATCATAACTGATTCACACTTTCCTATAAAATATAACAATCACTCAGAGTTGGGAATTTCATTCTCATCTCATTGTAATAAAATTATCCTGTGACAGCTGACTTTAGATGGCAAGCTGAGTTACATTTCAATTTAGAAGCTAAATATATAGTCCGGTTATCAACTTGAAAATCTTGGAGTTCATCTCTGTCAGTGCTGTTTGTGTCACCTTGAGGAAGTTTCTGCATTTTTCTGCACTTTGTTTTCCCATGTATGGAAGGAAATTGTTATTCTTCTACCTCACAGTGCACAAATACATCCCAGGTTACAATCCTCGCTCATAATAACGGTCCTGGTTTATCTGGTAGAGGTAACGTAGGTCGGAATGATTCTGCTGCCATCCAGCTGAGCATAATTTTTCTCACTATTCTCATTTCAAACAAAGTAGAAAAAAACCATTGTAACCTGTATAAATCTAACAGCTCTGACATCTAGTAAAGAGGAGTGTTTCTTATTTAATAAATCTTTTAGTATTAAACAGTTGAAACTTGATTTTTATCTTTCATCAAGCTCTTACAATTCATACTTATGAAATATTCAACAAAATTAATGAAACAGGGGATTGCCAAAAGCTGCAAAGTGACTCATTAATATGTATATCCTTTAACTTTCAAAATTCTTAGTTAAGATCATAAATGGAAAGACCTGAAACATGAGAACAAGATTCATAAGAATAGTTGGACTGAGTCAGATGGATTTTGTCTCTGATAATGGCAATATTATGTGCCTGAGAGGAATGTATAACGATGTATATTTTTAGGCATATCTATTTTTGAGAATATATTAACTGATATTTTTGAATGTAGAGTTGACTAAGTATTCAATAATCCCAAGTGGATTTCTTCATTCCGACTAATTAAATATACCAAATCATAGAATCATAGAATCGTTAGGGCTGGAAGGGACCTTCAAAGGTCATCTAGTCCAACCCCCCTGAAAGGAACAGGGATATCTCCAACTAGATCAGGTTGCTCAGGGCCTCATCCAACCGGGCCTTGAACGTCTCCAGGGATGGAGCAAACACCACCTCTCTGGGCAACCTGTTCCAGTGTTCTACAACTCTCATGGTAAAAAATGTTTTCCTAATATCCAATCTGAATCTACCTCCCTCTATTTTAAAACCATTACCCCTTGTCCTATCACAACTGGCCCTCCTGAACAGCCTCTCCCCGTCTTTCTTGTAGGCCCCCTTGAGGTACTGGAAGACCGCTATAAGGTCACCCCGGAGCCTCCTCTTCTCGAGGCTGAACAGCCCCAACTCTTTCAGCCTGTCCTCATAGGAAAGGTGCTCCAGCCCTCTTATCATCTTCGTGGCCCTCCTCTGGACCCTCTCCAACTGGTCCATGTCCTTCTTATGTTGGGGACTCCAGAACTGGACGCAATACTCCAAGTGAGGTCTCACGAGGGCAGAGTAGAGGGGGAGAATCACCTCCCTCGACCTGCTGGCCACGCTCCTCTTGATGCAGCCCAGGACGCGGTTGGCCTTCTGGGCCGCAAGAGCACATTGCCGGCTCATATTGAGCTTCTCGTCCACCAAATGCCAATTATATAATCTTCAGAATATCTTGAAGATATTTAAAATTATTAATGAATAAGGTACAGAAACATGAATGTTGTTTTAAAATGGAGGAAAAGTGCAGAAAAATGACTCATGCCATGTCACAAAGAAGTTTGGTAGAAAATACATGATTCCATTGTATTGAAACAGGAGAGTACACTGTCAGCAGAAAACCCCTGGAACTGATCTGGCAATTAGAAGAGAAATAGTCAGACCTTACCATGGATCTTTGAGCTTTACCATCATTAGTGTTGTGTTTTCTTAACAGATCTTAACTTCACTAAAATGCCGTTCTCTTGTTTCTGATAGTTATCCTGGTTTCCTAAGGACTGAGTTTGATTCTTTCGTTAATAACTTATTACCATCTGCAACCTAATTCAATGGTAGAAGACTCACAGATATTTTCACCAAATATATAGGAATTTAATTCAGAGGCACAGGCACAGGCAGACGTTATTTGTCTCCCTGCTAGGGCTGAAGCATCACTTGTTGCACAATAAATAAGCCACATTGGGGACAAACTATTGAAAATGCCTCAAGATCTTTCACCGAGCATTTTCTGAGTCTCACACATACTTTAAGAACAAGGAATTTAAGCACCCCACCCTGAAATAAAAAAAAAAAAAAGTCCTTGATTCTATTGTTCATACCCACTCCACTTGCACAAATATTTTTGCAAGTTTCTGAAGAAAGAGCATGTGGCTAAGATACAGCCCACTGAGGTGTTACTCAGACTGCTAGCATTTGCATTTAAATAACAAATCATGGTGTAGTAATTATGTGGACAGAAGCCTGTTGTCGGATAAGCCCAATCAACTGCCTTGTTCCCTCTCATCATAGTGTTTCAATCACTTCTCATTCTACCAGTCAGGCATTCACAGAAAAATCCCAGAGCCATTTTAGTAACCTGCAAAAATCTACGTTCAGTAGACTTCTCTCAAATGCCGTTTGCTTTTTCAAGCCAGGCACAGCTTCAGTCACAGCAACCCTTTTGAAAGCTCTGTTAACCCATTTCCATATAGTTACTCTTCTTGCAGGGTTTTTTCCCCAGCCTTACTTAGGTCAGAATTCACCATGTAGCTGCTGATCACGCTCCGCTAAAAGTCCAGTTGTGCATTAAAAAAGTGCACCACTGAATGGAACTGCTGATCACGCTGTGAGCAATAGTACTTACTAAAGTTCATTCCTTTGTTACCATCATTAATCTAAGGAAGCAGTTTCTAGATGAGTAACATCATGCACTGCTCATACTATGAGCTGTTTACCCACCTTTCTGTTGATGAAGACTATGTGTAGGTATGAGGTTTTCAAGTTGTGTAGGACAGATGTGTGTTTCTACATGGTCAGCGGTCGATGTGGCCGGTGCACTTATTAGTGCGCATCGACAGCACTGCCGTTCCTTCCTAAATGGTTGCATCAGGTCTGTGAAAATTGTTTGCATTTAGTTTTTTGTAGTTTTTCTGGCATCTGAACAGTAGTTAGAGCTGTACCACATGAGTGCAAAAATACAGGCCTCTCTCTTCCAGCCTGTATCTGGAAAAAGCTTTGAAGGTGTTTCAGAAGTGTTTATTTTTTTCTCACAGATGTGTCCGAGTGATATTTTTAGTCACTGCATTTTCTTCTTTCTTGTTCAGTGAAGTCTGACTTGTGCTGTTGCGGCTGTTGCAAATTCCCTAGGTATCCCAAATATTCAAGTGTCTATCCCTTTCTTGCTGTGTGCCAAGGAACTCTCCAAGCTAGTGGCAGTGAGCAGAAAACTCTTCTTTTACGGAGCACCCTGTTTCAAAGAGTTCCTAAGCTAATCTGAGCATCCTAGCACATGTTGGTTGACCTGAAGAATTCGGTTGTCTGACCATGGAAAAGTTAAAGGTTTAAGTGAAGGATTTGCTTGAATGCTAAGACTTAATTTGGCAGCCTGCTTGCATGTACATAGTAGCCTGTTTGCATGTACTTAGATAAAGTAAATATGTACATCAGGTTTGAAACCAGGATGGTCACCTTGAATAGTCAAGCCGTTCTTAAAATAAGAACATCCTGGAAAAATGTGTATTGATGCAAAAATGTACTAGCCTTTGTTTCCTTTAAGATAATGAGCGATAGCGAAAGAGCCTTAAAATGCATGTCAAGAGGACATGAGTCCTTGTAAGTCCGAAACATCTGGCAAGTGTTAATGACTTTGCTAGAAATTAATCACTAAAGGCAGAGCCAAAGCAGAGACTTCAAAGACTGATAAGGAAAACATCTTGCTATGAGGAAGGTTAACGAGATTGGAGAAACACCACAAATATAAAGCAATCAAGAATCAGCAGTAACTGGGGGAAAGGTAATTTCAGCAGGGAGAGATCATGACCACCGACTGATGGACCTCCTACCCTAAACCTACCCCAGACCCAAAAGAAAGAGATGGAGGAAAAGGACTGAGCATGAGAACTAATTTACATGCTAGGAAGAGAGAAAATGAACCAATTGTTTAAGAGAATAATACTGAATGTGTAAATGTGCTAATCCATACTGTATAAGTGTTCACTGAAGTTTGGAAGGGGTGTGCTGTCTCGGGACAGGCACTCAAACTTGCACAACTTTGTAATAAAGCAATATCTTGGCTCAGTGTGTGGATTGGCTTAATGCACACTGGGTGAAGGAACCTCAGATTTGGGAAAATGGTACTAGTGGGTAATGTAAAGACCTGTCCCCTTTGATTATCTCAAAATCAGTGTTCTGAAGGCCAGTTTATGGCAAGTATAAAGGATGTAGTTGCAGAAATTAAACACCGGCAACTGCTAGGAGTGCATGGGAGATGGCAGCACTTCTTTCCTCCACTCAGCTGGTGGCTCCCATTCCTGGGACATGCCCTGAAGGCATGTTCTGTATCCCTGGCCTGGCTGGACAGCCTTGCTCAGCCCACCTCCAGAAAGAGCAAAGGGCTGTCTGCCCTGGTGGCCCGCCAGCCAGTAACTTGATTAAATGCTGTCCTCATCAGGATTTGGACAGAAGGCGAGAGACGGAACATCCTTACTTGTATTAAAAGCACAACAAAAACAAACTTTTACTCTCTCTGTTCTTACACCACAGAATATAGCTTAGATGCAGATGATATTCCTCTCCTTTCCAGTAATGAGTAATAGAAAGAGAAGTGTTTTTGTGGGGGCATCTTTTCTTTTTCCCCTGCTATAAACTAACAATTACATTACTTCTTTAGAAAGAATGCATTTGACAACCAATTTTTAGAATAAATATTTCTAAATATAACTTATAGCATTAACAAAAGAAGAAGGTACGCTAAGCAGGGATCATTCTCTACATACTCTGTTTCTTATGCTTCTTCCCAATGCATCTGTACTAATTCCTGCCAGAGACAAGACGCTGCACTAGGCAATCTGCCAGGTCCATTAAGAACATTAAGAAAATAGCATATGGGATAGCTAAGTGATCTTCCATTATGCATTTCCTGTGGCGAAGAGAAACACGTGCATTCATGCAAAGCACTGTATTCTTTTTATATCTATTAAAACTGCATTATTCTTTGAATAAAACGTGAGTGGGAAAACTTCATTGGCTTGGATTATACCATTTCCTGCAGAACGAAATACAAGTCAAATTACGTTGGTGAAAAATGGTCTAAAGGTTTTGAACAAATGTGGAACATTATTCTTCTTAATTTAAAAAAATGCATGAAGCTCTTTGTTTCTGTAATGAAATTGCCATCAGGACAAACGCATTAGAGGTACAGAAACAGAATTCACATTTAAAAAGCAGTAGCTGCCTGCATGCAATTAAGATAAGGAAACAATATGTTTCCAGCAGAGTGATCATACTTCTTCATGATCCATTAGGCAAGCAGAACTTACAGCTCATTCCAGCCTACATGAAATTCCAGTAAATAAAACAGAACATGATGTCAAAACAGGGGAATCACAGATGGCCTTAGCCCCGTGCAGGAACAAACTCAAATGGGACAGACAGTAACAGAGAATATCACTTTAGACCTCAAGAATGTTCAATTCAAATGAAAGTCTTTTTTGAGAACATTTGGGATGGCAGTATGATTCATTAGTTACACTGTACAAGCACTATGCTGTACTACATGAAAAAAGTCACCAAACTTTCAGAACCACAAGCTGATCTGAGCTAAAAAGACAGAACTGAGCAGCTGGGAATATGTACTGGATACCCAGGAATAAACACTGGATTTGAAACTGTATATGAGATACCTGTAAAGTGCACAAATCTTAATGGAAAGCAATGAAGGAAATGGGTATTTCCTGTAATGACCCTAGTTATCCAATATAGCGAAGGGGTATTACTCTGTGCCCTCTTTTCGTTTTTTGAAAGAATTTTGCTCAGAATCACATAAAATAAGCTGGAAATCAGAAAGTCCATCTCATTTTTCCTCCCTCATTTGAGGCAAGACTGCTATATCTAAACTATTCCTGACAGATCCCTGGTCAGTCTAGTAAGGCACTGGAACAGGTTGCCCATAGAAGTTGTGGATGCCCTGTCCCTGGAAGCATTCAAGGCCAGGCTGGATGAGGCTTTGAGCAACATGATCTAGTGGAAGGTGTCCCTGCCCATGGATGGGGGGTTGGAGCTAGATGATCTTTGAGGTCGCTTCCAACCCAAACCATTCTAAGATTCTACGATTCTTAAGACCTGTGAGGAAGATGTTCCACATTGTTCCTAAGCAACCTACTCCGGTACTTACCTGTTTTTCCCATTAGAGGCTCTTCCATCGGCCTGATGTACACCTCCATTGCTGCAATTCTAGTCCATACTACTTGTCTCATTCACAGTAGATATGAAAAAAGATTTTTCCTTCTCTTTTTTTCAGTAGCTTTTTAAGCTCGTCATCATGTTTCCCCACAGTTTTTTTTTCTCTTGACAAACCAAGTCACATTTTCATATTTCTGCATTTACTGTCTCTCTGGTAATCCCTATAGGCTCATCTTTTTGATGTGTAACATTCACAATTGGAAACAGTAGTCCTGGGGAGTCCATATCACTGCTGAGTAGTGTGGAATGTTTACTTCCTGTGATTCACTTTAAACAATTCAGTTTTTATATTTTAGTATTTCAGTAATACCGTTTAACTAGGATTGGTTTGTAAACAATCATTACTCAAATTCTTATTTGCACTGATATTACTTGTTGCTAATTGCTACGTGTAACTGATTTTTGATTGTCACTCTTTCCTGTCTACTGTTTTTCTGACACTTTCTCCCATTTGTCAAGATGTTTTCATTCTCATCTTCCTCTTACAGGAGCTTACAGCTCCCCACAACTTTTTTCACATTTAATGCATTGTCTTTTGTTCAGGTCCCTAATGAAAATATTTAATATCATGGAAGCCACAAAATCCTCCTATAGTACTTAATTCATCCTTTAACTTTTGACATCTTGAAAAATTTTTCTCCAATTGCCTATCCATTTTGTGGTAAGCTACTCAGGAGCGTACTTTTGGACAGGGTCAAAAGTTCTATTCGATTCAAAATATCTGCTTTCACCTGACTACCAGGTTTGTTGTCATGTCATAAGAATTGAATTGGTTCAACAGGATTTCTTTTTAACAAGACCATGCTGGCTATTGCTTATCATTTTTGTATCTTCTAGATGATAAGTAGACTTTTTTTTTTTTTCTTCTAATATTTCTTTGAGAATTGAAGTTATATTGATTTCAGTAGCTTTTAGGCCTGTCTTATTGTTTGGTCTCTCTTTTTTCTCTAGGAATGAAACACTGCATGATGTTACGGTTACTGTCTCCCACTTTGCCAGTTTTCAAAAGTTCTTCAGAACTGAAGAAGCCGCTTTTCTTCAGGTGCTGTTTTAACTTCATGGATCTAAAGATATTTAGCCATGTCCCGCCTGCCTGTTGTATAGTCTTGTTCTCTTTCTTCTGTGGATCAGGAGCTAGAAATCTGACATTTTCATCAAAGCCTATCTGTCAGGTGATTGTGCTAACACTCTTTTCTTTGTGTCCTTTTCTAAAAGCTTCTTCCACTTGATCTCGCTATTTTAGAGGCCAGTAATAGACCATACCTAACAGCAATACTATTGGTTTTTTTCCTTCTGTCATTGTGCAGAGGTCTAATGAGTCTAATTATCATTATAGTTTGGACTCAGGGAAAGTGCATACATATGCCCTTGAAAAACTAAACTCTACATCTTCTTTCTGTTCCTTAATAGATGCCATTATTCTTCATCAGCATTCATGTTATACAGATGATCCACTGAGTGATAACTTTGGTGCTGCAATAATGTTGATTACATATACACATTTTTGCTTCTTCTTGTTTGTTTGCCATAGTGCATCAGTGCAGGTGCATCTAAAGTGTTCAATAGATTGACCTGCTTGCTCCCCTTATTATACTTCATCAGTTTTTCAGGGTTTTCTCTAGGCTACCTACCTCCAAATTTGACTTGAGCTGCCATCAGTCCTCATTCTTGGTCTCCTCATCTGATGAGAAAATCCAGGCCTGAAAGCTTTTTTTCTCCTTTCTCTGTGAGAAAGATTTAATTCCTACTGAACAGTTTCCTTCTTGGGACACTGGTGTATGATGAAGGATAATAACCCAAAAACCTTCCCAAGCAGCCACTACCTCTGCAGCTATGTTTTTATGGCTCTGTCCCTACGTGGCTGTTGTGCTGGGCTAGAGAGATGGAAGATCGTTGTCACACCCAGATGCTTGGCTCCTCTTCCCTCAAACTCAGAGCCTGCTGTCACCTCTGCTCTGGTGCCATCCGTGCCACAACGTGGCAGTCAGAGTGAGCCTTGCGGAGCCTTAGTAACTCTTTACGCTGTCACGCGTCTGAGCTCCTGGCGGGGAGCACCTTGATGCATCCATCCATTTAAAGGGAGACCAGCCAGCCATTATCGTTATTTTATTTCCACTTTGCACGGAAAAAAAAAAATCCGCTGCATCTTTTCCTACCTAACCTTTTTCCTTTCCACTAGAGATTTGTATGTGCGTAATGTCAATAAGCTCCTGGTCTTCCTTGAAACTCATTAACCTAATTCAATCATGCAAGCTCTCCCACTCGATTAGTCTGGCAGGAGACACCTCTCACACCAGGTGATCTTCCTGACATTTTTTCTTGGCAGGAAACTGAAAGACACATTGTGTGGAAACCTGGACCAGGATACAGTCTGAGGATTTTCGCTCTGTCAGACAGACGGCATTTCGACAATACAGCAGTACCTAGCCAAATTGCTTCTTCCTCCTGGAGTCTTTGCAAACTTGAGTGATTGCTTTAAACATTATTGTTGCTGGATCAGTACATGGAAGAATTTAAATGCATGTTCTCATACCTACTGAAAAGGAATTGAGAACAGCCCAGATTAGCAAATAGGATGGAAATATGTAACGTCATGAAGGCACATTGTAATGCGTTATGGTCAAAGACTGCATAGCATGTGGAGCTGAGGAGGAAATTTTTTTTTTTCTCAGGAAACTGTGAATCCAGATCCATTGATGTGGTTAACTTTTTTGTACCAAATAGTGTGGGAAATACTGATCTAGAAAAGAGTTTGAATTCAAAAGCATAAGAATTAATTTCTGGAAATATGTAGTATTCAAATGATGAGAATAACTAACAAAAGTTTAATAACCAGAAGGGGTAGCCATTAGCCATGATCACCTATCAGCTAGAAAACTGATCTTCCTTATCAGTTATAGCTTCATGGCATAAGAGAGAATACCTGTTTGCGAAGAATCTCATTACTCTGTTTCACACTGCAAAAAGTCTTACTGACTTCATTTGTATTAAATCTCCCCCAAAGAAAATATCTTTGAACAGATACAATTTATTTTAATTTTGTTTTCTGAAGGGTGTTTTAGTCTCTAAACTTCTGGGAAATATCTTTAGAATGAAGAATGATGAAGAATACAGTGTAAAAAAATTCACTGATATTATAGCATGCAGAAAATAGAGGTCACTGCAGTAATAATTTCAAACAAGCTAACATATGCCTGAAAACCTCTGAGGTTTGTCATGCTTTCATTGATGCCAAGGTCAAAGATAAGGGCCATGCTCAGCAGGCATACATCAAAAGTACAAATTACTACAGCCACTTACTGTAGTGGTTTCTGAATAAATACCACCATCACTGGGATATAGGTCAAAACAATTATCATTTTGACCCCCTCCGATAGCTGTTATGTTATTAAGTATGTCTTAGATACCCAAGACCCAGACTCAAAGCGTATTTAGGACTTAAAGGAAAAAGAAGCAAGGAATATGAATCAGCGAATTAGTGGTTAGAGCTCTTAGATGGTAAGGGTGAGTCTTGCACACAGGTCAAGCTCCAATAGCTATTACTATTTCTTGTTTCTTATCCACGGCTAATGTGAATTGTATTCCAGGGAGAGCATCAGAGCTCCTTTCTTCCTGTTCTCTGTCCCTCCTAACATTGCCACCCACTTTCAACTGAAAGCTCCCCAAGACAGGATCTGCAGTTGGGAGTAGAGACGTTTGACTGCAGTAACTTCTTGAGGCTCATCACAGGTCACCGAGTGCTCTCAACCCTCTTCATCCAGGGACCCCAACAAGAGGGATTAAATACACACATCTCCCTGTAAAAAGAATACACGCTTCCACTCCAGGAGAGCCAGGTAGCTAGAAGTTAGGTATTGCAAAGTGTTTGTGTCTGAATCCTGAGTTTAACAGTGAGAAAAATATATCAGTACAGAAGCTGTCCAAGCACTGCAGGTAGCTGAAAAGCGTTAGTTTGTTACAAGCTCTAAAGGTAACATCTCAATTTTACAAGAAATGTTAATTAGGAAACTGTTAGAGGAAAGGGCTGAATTGTAATCAAAAATCACTGAAGGATAAGCAATAGAATTTGGTTTTTCAAAACCAATAAAAAGACCTCTAACTAACTGCAGGGCTTTGACACAAGCCCTTACAGTCGTTACAAGCTGTGGCAAATACTTTGTGCCTTCCCAAAATGCAGAGGCACTGCGAGGACTTTTCTCAGATATCATGGAGAAGAATAAAGGAATCAAGGAGTAACATATGCAAGGGACCAAGACTAATACAGGATTTCAGTTGAATTTGGAGTTAGGTTCCAAGACTGATCCTGAAAATGTCTTTTTCATCTGCTACTGGACAATAAAGGTACTAGATAAGACAGACACTTCGAATTCAACAGTCAAACCAAACTGCTGAACTCTTTAGCCAAACACCAGAAGGTCTGTTTCTGGTTACTTGCGGTATCACCTTTGTCGACAGGACTGAGGGGCTGGGTGCCCCGATTCCAAGCCGCATCATGGTCTGGAGCTGTAGAGATAGGGCTCTCTACCACGGCCCACCACGTCACCAGTCTCTGAGCTGCTGCCAGAGACCTCACTGTTGCACACATGCGTAGGACTGGCATCCACATGCAATTGAGTGGTACCTCCACCTGAGGAGAGAAAGTTGACGGGGCTTTAAGAGAAAGATATGACTTTCTGTCCTAACAGCTTGCAGTCATTCAAGAAGCAAGTAGCCTCAAAACCCGATTCCCATTCCCACAATTTCACATATTTTATCTGGTGACTTTTTCAGTCACTGGCCAGTGGAATAGTTTCAAGAGGAGCAGAGAAGCATAACACCCATCTTCTCCTGAAGCCTGATGACAAAAAGGATGGAAAATAGTGGCTAGTTTCCCTTTTAGTATGTAGATTATAAGTTTCCTGCATCCTTCATTAAGTTTTAAGTGTATACAGTCTAAATATGTTAGAGCTGGTCCTTTTTTTTTCTTTTTTTTGGTCTTTTTTTGTGAGAGGCATTTATCTTATCACGAGAATTCTGCACTTGAGTGCAGGAAAACATCTTCCTTATTGACTTAACTAAGTTTTCAGTATTTCTTTTGGGCTTTTGCTTTCTCTTTTTAATTCAGCTTGTCTTCTGTCTAGCAGTATCTTTCTTTTCCCACTGACTGAATAGAGAGCTTATATCCCTGTTTAGCATTCTATATCAAACATCTAAAGAGTATTTCAAAAACATTTGTCACTTTTAGGACCTGGCAGAACATACTTCTAAATTACCAATAGGACTTAATTATCTATTATCTGTTTGTGTTTTTTTGTTGTTGTTGTCCAAAAATCACAAGCTCTCAACCCTTTCTGATAAAGTTTTCTATTTTTTACTGCATCCTTAATGGCATTTTATTGTCTAAGAAGTCTGAGGACATTATATTGCACTGAAAAATATTTACTTGGTTTTCTGTCCTAAGATATGTCTCTGATGTCATCTAAGCAGTAAATGGTAGCATAAAACCAAACATTATCTGATGACCTACTGCCAGAAGCACAGGAGTCTAGAAACTGGAATGGTATTCACTAGGCTGCTGTGTGACCTTCAAAACATGTTGGAAATCTTACATGTGTAACTTTTCATCTCTAAAGCAGGAATAATTCTGTTTTGACATGATTGCAGAAAGCTGGAGGACAGGTATTTTCTTGGGTTGTTCTCTCCATATTGTCCCCTGTTGAAGACAGAACAGAGCCCTGCTGAAACTTCTCTGGCACCAGATCTGGGAGAGGAGGAACAACCTTGCTGGCTCTTTAGGGTTTCCTTGGTTCTGTGAGGCATAATGGGAAGATGTTTTGTGAAAGGTATGACTGTCCTGGCTCTCAAGGGAGGCTAGCAAAATCCATTTGATATCTGTGAACTTTGAGTCCTTTCTACAACATAAGGAAAACGTTCGTATTTCAGAGGCATAGTAGGGAGCTAAGTTTAATAAAGCGGGTGAGGTGTTTATATGCATACGTCTGTGGTTCGAGAGACTATAATGGTCTAAAGTAATTTGAGTGGAATGGAACAGAATGGAGTGAGAGCACAGGATGAGTGATAGAGCCACAGAGAAATCTAATTTAACAAAACAGATGGAGGAATACAGACTAACCTGCTCAGCTCAGGAAGCTGCTGACAGCTTGCTTACTTCATGCTGAATGCTGCTCATTGCTTATTCAGTCACTAGAATAAGCACTAGTCACTCATTGCTTATTCACTCCCTAGATTGTGTTTGGCGAACTGAGGGAAGAAATATTGAACAAATATTTCTCTGGATTCATTCCAAGGCTCAATTTTGACACCTTTCTACTACTGTCATATGCGACATTAATGTGTCAGCTCAGCAGTAGAGCACTGTTATTCAGGCTCAGTGTATTCCTTGACACGCTTACAAACTGAAAAGGGAAATTGCAAAAGAGAGTGGAAATAGACAATCAGTCACAGGACTGGCCAAGCAGCAATTTTGCATCAGCAAACAGGCAATGCAACAGCAATGGCTTCCCTGTCAGCACGTTGCAGCAGGGCATTTTAGAGTGTGATTCTGGTGATGACATCAATTTTAGGAACATGGTTGCACTGGTCAAGTTTCATGTGCTAAGCACGCAGCCAATGCTGCTAGCTCCCATTAGGCTTGCACTTCCTACATTTCAAGTATAAAGCTGTACGGTTTTGTCCATTCCCCCTCTACTCTGCTCTCATGAGATCCCACCTGGAGTACTGCCTTCAGCTCAGAGAACCCCTGCACAAGAAGAACATGGAACTGTTGGAGTGGGTCCAGAGGAGGGTCACAAAAATGATCCAAGGGCTGAAGCACCTCTCCTATGAAGACAGGCTGAGAGAGTTGGGGTTGTTCAGCCTGGAGAAGAGAGGCTCTGGGGATACCTTCTAGCAGCTTTCCAGTACTTAAAGGGGGCCCACAAGAAAGCTAGAGAGCGACTTTTTACAAGGGCATGGAGTGATAGGACAAGGGGCAATGGCTTTAAACTGAAAGAGGGTAGATTTAGATTAGAGATAAGGAAGAAAGAGTTTCACCACTAGGAGGGTGGTGAAACAGTGGAACAGGTTGCCCAGAGGAGTTGTAGATGCCCCATCCGTGGAAGTGTTCAAGGCCAGGTTGAATGAGGTTTGGGCAACCTGATCTAGTGGAAGGTGTCCCTGCCTATGGCAGAGGAGTTGAAACTAGCTGATCTTTAATGTGCCTTCCAAGCCAAACCATTGTATGGTTCTATGATCTCTGAAACCCAATAAACATTTCACTGCCTCTGCAGTGGAGTCCAGTGCACAAAGGGTACTGGAAGGGATATTAGAAATCTCTCTAACATCAACCCAGCATGAAAGGGTATCCCACTCCTTGTGTTCACACATGCTGGGAGGGGAGAATATGGTCCATCAGTCATGGGAAATAAAGAAATGAATGGGGAATGGAAATTACATTGATTTCAAGCTAAAATTAAACCTCTGGATAATTTTGTTTTACCTCTGATTCATTTAAAACTTTGATTAACCAGGCCTGGCTTTCCTTTATGGATACCAGAATTACATTTTCTTTGTAACTTATTTATGCTTATTGCTGGCAAGCCAAATGAGTCAATGAGGCCTCTTAAGTCCAGGTCTTTATACATTCTGACAAAAGAAATGCTTACACAGATTTCAGCCAATGTATTCCCACCCTGGCAAATTCTGATTACTTCACCTTTATATCCTATCTGATCCTATTGACTGTTATATCTCACAAATGGAAGAGATATCTAACGAAAGCATAAATACCATCTCCCTGTGTCTCAGTAATCCTCCTCCTCCTCCAAAAAGGAAAGACCAAAGGCTCTTTTATTCAAAGGCTACAAAGTTTTTAGATAAAATCCCACTGTTATTAAAGGCAATGTCAAAACTCCCACTGAGTTCAATCAGGTCAGGATTTCACTGCCTGGTTTTGTAAAGTTGATGAATAAGAGGATATGGGATGTGGATATATAAAGCAATCACAAATCACAGAATGTGAATCATGGACTGTATGAGCCGGACTTTTATAATACAAGGAATAGGGTCATCCTGGAAAACTGAGAGTTGCAAATCTTAAGCTGATAAAAGGGAACTCCTTTTATCTTGTGCATAGTTACTTCTGGAACACTGTGGCACAATCTTCACATCTCTGAGTGAAGGGCTTAGACAGAGTCAACACTAACTGCCAAATAAAATTGAGATTGAATTACAAGAGGCAAACATGGAGATATGTAGAAGGCAATAAGCATTATAAAAGTCTATGTATGAATATAAGAAGATTAAACCAAAAATAGATGAGCTTTGGCAAAACACTTAATTGTAATCACACCATTCTGCAAGCCAGAGAAGTGACAATTATTGCAATAATTTCTCATAAAGTATTCTTATTTGCCATCTTAGCTGAAGAGAGTTACACTATACAGAAAAGATTCCATAGGTTCTATTGAAAATAAATGTGAACAAAGAGATGCTGCTGTGAAATCAGCGTGCACATCATATGCCCCAGCAATAGACACAAGGATATAACAGTGAGTAACCTGATGTTTCCCCATGTGGACAGGAACTGCACACTGTGCCCTGCCACTTACTGTCCCACCTTTGCAGTGTGGCAGGAGCTTAAAGAGAAAACAAATATACTTGATGCAAGCAAAAGTCAAGCCCTTAATTGTAAACTTAGGAAGAAAGTTAGAAAGAAAGAACAAGGAAGGAGCAGAGGGCTGGAGTAGGTGACCAGAGATTCCATCTGACCTGAATTATCTTTTGATCCCATGAAACCACAAAAAGCTGCAAACTCAAAACGCACCAGATCTCAGCCTCCTGTTCTCATTGAGGTAAGGATTTTTTAAATGCCTTTCCTGGCTGTGAGGGCCCAGCTCAATCGGACTTCTCCTTACCTCACATCTGCAGAACATCGTAATTAATCTGTGCTGTTGTCTTTGGTTAGATATCTGGAACTTGTAAAAACATTAATGGATTGCTCTTCAGTTTATCTTAAAATTAGTGAGATTCTCCTCTCCTTAGGGCTGATTTCTCTACCCATGCAAACCTTTTTCCACTAGGAAATCAACTGAGTTGAAGCTACAAATCCACAGTTTCAATATTTTGCCAACTATATATCTGAGAGGTATGCTTTTTCTTCACAGTGGTCTTTACATCTGCTGGCTTTTAGAGAGACAATTTATGGCACATGAATTCATGTCTTTTACTTTAAAGGGTTCCCTGTCACAATATGTTATTAGTCTCCAGATCAATGATATGTCAATAAATTCACCCTGTTAAAAGACAGAGCAAGGTGGACAAAACAAAAAGAAGGGAAAAAATAACCAAAAAACCTTTTCATTAAAAATTTTACTTACCTTAAAAATTTGAAAATACCATCATTTTTCAAGCACTCTAATTCAGAAAAGATCGCTGAGGCTACATGATAATGTGTTCGTCACCTTAATCAGTGATCACAGCTACTGAATAGCAACTCACAAACAATTTTCTCTTTCCATGCTTGCTGGATTTGTTTCATTCTGTCAGAGGAAGAAAAAAAGATGATGACTTCATCTTTGTTTTACTTCACTTAGAGACTGAGATATTTGTCTAATTTGGATGCTCTGATGTTCGTTCCTGCCATGTGTCATTCTACAAAGAAAGCAACGGCATTGAGATTCTACCTAAAGACCTTGGACCAGATCCTGGAGCCCACTGAGTCTGTAATAGCAGGTTTATTATATAACTGATTCAGCTTTGATGTGATTCTGAGTGCCTGGCTTTTAATTGTACAGAAATCCGTAAGCCAGGAGGGGAGGGAAAAGACTCATTGTGACTCATCTGAAGATTTAGCTGGCAGAGACCATTTTTGTGGATCTTTTCTACATGAAATTAACCTTGCAAATGTGAATTGATATAAACCACTTGCTATAGGAAGTCCCCCTCTTTTAACCCTGGGAGTACCTTGTCAACTTATAGAGAACACCGCCACTGCAGATAAATTCAGTAATCAAAGCTACCAACCATAGTTACTTTAATAATTAAGAAAGAAAATTCCAATGAAGGGCTGAAACAAAAGAGTAGATGATAGAAAAGGCTCATTTGGCTACAGTCTCATTTTGGTACTTCTGCTTTAAAAACTCTAATGGAAAATATTCCTTTAGGATGACTCCCTTCTGAAATAGGATTAAAATTACTTATTTCATAAATTAATGGTGTTATCTTACTGTATTACAGATAGGGAAATTTGGGCTGTATAATTTCATATCAGGATTGGGAAATTCTGCTTAGAATATTTATGGATGATTTAAGAGAATTTGTAAAGGGGAGAAGTGTACTGATTTTATCTGAACTTATGACATCAAAATAAGTATTAAAAAGCCATTATTTATAAAAACTCCATTGTTGAGATTGTTCAGGAATAGGCAACGCATTCATACCATGAAATTAAAATCTGATTAAATTCCTCACTTTCAGAGTATCAGAAATCAGTTCATGCATTCTTTTCTAAAATAAGTCATTGAAAGGAAATATGATTTAGCACCTTAAGCCATAATCGATAAGGCTATTTTTATTCTAGAATATTCCGGAGGTATAAGATAATGTCATGAGCCATGTTTTTTTATAAATCTTACTTGTTATCACTTAACAAAAGACCAAAATTTATCATTTTGGCATCTCCTACCCTCACAAGAAGAAGCCCAAACAAATGAAAACAACCCCAAAACCCTGAATAAATCATTAATATCTCTATCAGAATAAAAAAAATAATAAAAATTCACAATTTGGCAGAGCTTTATAACTTCATCTCATCACCATCTCTTGAGCTAGATATCTCACACACATCCAGTGTGGCATTGCCTTAATGTTTTGGGAGCTGCCTTGCTGTTTGGTTGACAAGGGACAAAATAGTGCCTAACTTTACAAGTAACCATTTGCAATGCACTGCAATTTACAGTGACATGTATTACACATTCATTTGAACAACCACAGTAGAGAAACAGTACAGAAAAATTAAGGCAAAATGAGAACTATAAAACCTGCTTTCCTGAGTCTTATAAATGCATTTGTGAGTGTTTATGGCCAAGAATGTTAACTCCTTTGAAACATTAAAGTGGAGTAAGAGATATCGTAAGCCAGACCATACAATTATCCCATAAAATAAATAAATAATATCCCAGTGATGTCAGCACCAGCTATTCTCTCCCAGAATACTCCTTAGCATCATGAATACAAACAACAGTGGATGTCATTTGAAGTTCAGTAAAGGAGCAAGCTAATTATAATAACCTAAAGTTATAAGAATAAATATTAGCATTCTGTTAAATAACCATTTATAATTACCTTGCTGGTAACAACTCTCCAATTCAGGTGCTAATTTAATGTGGGATTTCTCCTTTGTTAAACAAGAGGTGGGAATGGAAACTGTTCTATCAGTGACTATTCTTCACTTTTTCTCTTTTCAATGCTTAAATGGCTTTTCTGTTTTTAGGACTCTTTTGGCTGTTAGTAACTGGCTCAGTTCATTAGTCCATGACTGTAACATTACACACAACGACAGCTTTCTGCAATATCAGTTGCAAACTGAAATCAGTTACAAGATTTCGTTTTAAAATTTTTTTAACGGAGATATCAAAGTCATAAATCCACTGAAAGAAAGATAGAAAAACCAAACTACAAACAGTTAAGACAAATAGAACAAAACTAAACTTTCTCTTCACCATTTTACCTAGGCGTTCATCTGGAATCACATGCAAAACTTCTTTTGCTTTCACAAGTTATGTATGTGTTCAGTAGGCAAGCAAATGACAATAAACTCTTTTATTTCTTTCTAAGGTACAGAAGGCTTGCTTCTTCTTTGGAGAGAAAGGACATCTTGAAATTATTTCCTTAATCTTATGTCTTCTAGATAATTTATCATGGTATTATCTGCAGATATTAATATCATTATCAATAAGACAGCAGTTTTTAACTGAGATATTAAAAGATCTTTGACATTCATGCAGCATAGGTTTGCAAAAATAAGAAAGTGATCTGTTTGAAGACATATAACAAGTTTTTAGGGAATGTGTGTAACGCCCGTCCTTGCTCCAGACCTCCTCAATGTTTACCCCTGTTGTGCCAGACGCTATTTGACACTGAAAGAAGCTATGCATACATGATGACCTCTTAATTTCTCCCTATTTGAATGCTTTGTCACATGTGATATAAAATGAAAAAACAGACACAGATCCTTCAGTCAGCGTTTATATTAATTTTTCTTTCCTTCCCCTGTAATGCCTTTTATCTATCCATGCTTTCTAATAGGAAATGAAAGGGCCCACAATAAAAAAGAATCTAAGTGGGATGGTGGCTGTACTCTGTTTTATTCACTATCCAGTTTTTAAAGTTTAAGGAATTTTCAGCTACATACAGCAGAATTATATTACAGGATTTTACTCACATAACGCTATCTTTTAGAAATGTCTTTCTCTACTGGTGTTTTCAAACTTTTGATAACAATCAATCACTTCATAAGGCAGGGTCAGGTTGTGTGCATTTCTCTCAAATTTAATATGCTCTGCTTCCATTTTTATGATTTTAATTATTAGCTTTTAATCCTTTTTTTAATGTATTAGTTCCAGTGAAACTTGGTCACTTCCGTCTTGCTTTGATGACTTTTTATAGCTCTTCATTCATTTCCTTTTAATTTTGCAGCACTAAACAAGGTGAGACACTGTCATCAGCTAGAACTACAGCCATTGAACACGTTTCTGATATAACTTCATTAATTCAGTATATACTTTTAAATAAAGTTATAATGTTACTTAAGGAATAAGTAAGTATAAAGATCAAATTTCTATCAGATTAGATTGTAACATCACAGGGACTAAAATGAATGGAAAACTACACAGACTTCGTGGAGCTCTGAGTGAAACCGTTAATCTTGATTTTATCTAATCACTTAATCCTCTCTCCTTTTTTTTTTTTTTTAATGACCTATTCTTCTGTCCTCTTCTGCAAAGAATGAAACTTTGTCCTCTAAGTGATTGTACCCTCTGAAATGACATAAAACCTTTTTGATGTTGCTCTTGGGTTTTTGTTGGTTTGTTTGATATTTTAGTCATTTTCACAGCAAAAAGTGACCCTCAACTTGGGCAAATCTTAGGGGATTATTTCATTTTCATATAAACATGATATCTAAATGTGGAGACAATTGTCACTCTCTGAGGGGGCCCCAAAATCATTGAAGCCTGGGCAGAGTGTTTGTTACCCTTTGTTTTTTCTAGGTTAAAATTTTAGCACAGTCCTTTTTAATGTTTATGACAGGCTGTTAATCATACTGTAACTGATGCCGTTAAATACATAACACTGTCAGCTTCATTTTTTTCTCTGATTTAATCATTGGATGAATTTTTCATGGAAGTCACTGTTTTTGCATTGAGGTGAAAAGTTATTAATATCAAAACCTTCGTAGGCTGGCTGAATGTGTCTAAAATTATAAATACTGTCTTCAACTTTTATCCATGTTGAACAGTAGAACAGAATCAAATATTGCTTCAGGCTCTGGAAATAGCTAGAAGCCTCATTTTCAGACTCCTGTTTTTCTGTATCTTTCTGACAGCTAAGATGTCTAGGTAGAATATGTTGTCTCTTAGGGATTTGATCTTTTAACTCTTTGGAACCAGTTCATGCAAGGATTGAAGCTTGCTCCCTAAATAACCTACATCAGGGATTAGTAAACTATATTGCAGAAGAAATCTGAGCATGATGTCCTGCAGACTTCACAAGTTCATATAAAGTGTTGAAGGTTTGAATAAGTATCCAAAATATAAATATTTGCCTCCTCAGAATCCTGAATTTTTGGAGTCGGCTATTGCTAATCCAACTTCTATTTTTTTTATCTCTTTTATATTCCTTCTCTTCAAGACTCTGTCTTATTGCAGCTCTTTTATTTAGTTATCTGTGGAAAGCAAGTCCAGTTCTATAAAAATCCCTTTCTTAACTGGACTTCCAAGGCTCCTTATTGTCAGTGGGTACATTAAAGTATAATCTGGTAGAGATTTAAGCAACACAATGAACATAGGTAAATTACTGATTTCTAAGGATCTGCCAGTCATTGCTGCTTTAACAAAATCAATCTGCTCTCTCTTTCCCTTACAGTTGCCCTTTTCCTCGTGTACATCGCATTTCAGATGTCTGTACATTTAAAGGCCAAGTTGTGCCTTGACACACAGCTCGTGCAGCCCTGGCCCGTGAGATTGTGCAGTATGACACATTTACAACGGTTTGACTGACTCATTAAAGAACGGTGACAAAAAGAGCCACCATTTTAAGGCGAGATCTTGCATGTTAAAAAAAAAAAAAAAAATCATTACAATGTGCAGACAATTTGCCACTGGTATTTGGCTCACCCATCAGGGAGCGTTTAGCTGAAAGGCAGCAGTGCTGGCTGACACCATGTCTCTGCCAAAGAGCACAAAACCGCAGGAGGCAGAGGGAACCTATCCTGAAAGAAGATTATACCGCAGCATGAAAATCCACCTTTCCAGCTGCAGAAGCAGAAGGGAAGTCGAAGTAATCTATGTTTTTAACTTCTGTTTGTTTGCAGCAGTGTGAAGGCTGCAAGATGAGATATTTTCTGAAATTCCCATGGCAGGCTGGTAAGCATAATGAAAAATCAAAACACCAAACAGGGGATTGAGCAGAAAAAAAGGGTTGTGAGGGCCGGCTTTACATTTGGAACAAAACTGGGCACTGTCAGACAGCTGGTGGGAATTATTCATGCCTGCCAGACCCATCTAATAGACGTGTCCAGCACATGACGGAGGGATGAGAGGGCACACACGGGAGCATGAAAATACTCCTGAATAGCACACTGGGCAGTGATGGCAAGTGGCATCGCCTAAACACGCTTTAGAGACAAATGCCTGTACTTTGCAAACAGGACACGTCTTCAACGCAGTGAGAATTTTAAGGATTGAGAAGTCTTTGTGTTTTTATGCTTAACAGCAAGGGCTATCAAAATAATATATGACTGGGAAATTTGTATGGGTTTCTCTGAAATAACTTATTCATTTTTAAAAGCCTTTCTTATAATTTCTAGACAAAACGAAACAGCCACCACGTGCTGGAAGTCATTCTTACATGCGTTTTGCTCCTTAGCCAAGTGCGGTGTCTCATTATGAGTTAGTATTTTGACATTTTAGTGTTAATGTGCAATCACGGGTGCAATGACCACTGTTCAAACTTTCTGCACTCTTCTCAGCAATATCCCCTTTCTATATTTTGCTTAAAGTATTTTTTATAAATCCAAGATTTTTATTTGATTAAAATTAAAGTGAATTAGTCCACATTTTTGTACTATATGTCTATAGGACATATTTTAAGAGGAGAGGAGAGGAGAGGAGAGGAGAGGAGAGGAGAGGAGAGGAGAGGAGAGGAGAGGAGAGGAGAGGAGAGGAGAGGAGAGGAGAGGAGAGGAGAGGAGAGGAGAGGAGAGGAGAGGAGAGGAGAGGAGAGGAGAGGAATGTCTCAAAAGAGTAAGTTAATAATGAATATATGAGAAACAAAGAAATTTCAGTTTTTCAGGAAACAGATGCTACCTTGTAAGTCTGATTTCCTAACTGTACACTTCTCTTAAAAGAAGAATAATATTCAGTGGCTTTATAAGATGTGCTTGGTAAGAACTTGTGTAGGATCTATGAACATGATATCTGGTCTAAACGTGCTATGATTTACTAAACGTTTTGGTGCAAGTGCTTGGGATTTTTATTTTCCTTTATATATCAGCAAAAGGCAGGAAGGGAAGAGGACAAAAGTAGGAACAGAGAACAAAAGAAAAACCAAGAAGAAAAAAAGATGCTGTAGTTTCTGGAGCAATCAAGAAATAGTAAGTATTATAAGGAAAAAGAGACTATTACTATTTTTATTATCTGTTTCACATATTATACTTTTTAAAAATTAAGAAGCAACCTGGAGGGGAAAAAAGAAAAAGATTAGATAAAGATGTAACAAAAACCTGGAAGGGTTATAGAATGTTCTCCTACAATAAGCACATTCTGTTGGAGATAGATGACAAAAAGCGAATGAGATTACAAGCAGAAAAAACAGTTTTGTCCGATTCTTAAATAGCCCAGAACCTATCGAATAGTCTTTGATAACTGCTGACCTGGAAATCCTACAGCCTATTTTACCTGCACTGGTTCAGTTACATGGTACTGTAAAGCCGGTATCTGTGTCCTAATGCAGCTTCTACATATTGCTCCACTTTGTGCTCCTGGGTCTGCAATAAGCCGCTGAATTTTACAGCTATATATAAAACAAAACTCAGATCCTTAAGTATCTGGTTGCTCTATAGAAAGACATATGTCAAACCATATAGAGGGTGAAAGGATATGCAAAAACAAATTTGCACAGAATTAACATTCTGACAATCAAGAAATGAAAAGAAAAATAAATTTAACATAAGCATAAAAAACATATTATGGCTATCACAACTGTGGCTATTGCCCAGATTGCCCAGCTGGGTTGAATTGATTGATTCTAATTAAGGTTTAGACCCTGCCTACAAAAGGCAGGCCATTTCCTCCTGGCTGTGGAAGATGCAATGATATCCTTGGAGCTGCAGCCCAGGCTGGTAAGCAACATCTGGTGACCCTGATGTGATATGTCTGAGAGAGCCTGAGGATTGTGACTCCCTTGCCAGAGCCTGAGCCAAGAGCCAGAGCTAAAAGGGCTGGAGTGAGAGTCCTTGGGTGAAGAAGGTAAAGCTGCAAGCCCCAAGGAGGGAAGCATGCTGGAGTTGGAATGAATGGACTGGGTCTCTGCTCACTGTAAAGCCTTCACTTTCCTTCTAAAGCAAAAACTGGTAAAACAAAAAGGGGGAATTATGGCTATTACAACTGTGGCTATTGCCCAGATTGCCCAGTTGGGTTGAATTGTTTGATTCTAATTAATGTTTAGACCCTGCCTACAAAAGGTGGGCCATTTCCTCCTGGCTGTGGAAGATGCAATGATATCCTTGGAGCTGCAGCCTAGGCTGGTGAGCAACACCATATCATACTTTTAGCATCATGATACTGTAGGTCATTCCAAAGACTGGGATCTTATATTCTTAAAAATAACTGGATTATTTATTTGACATGTCAACTTGACTGATGATCTATATGAAACCTTGTGGTGAAATTGTCATTAAACCTTTTATGATCAATTCAATCATTCTTCAGAAAGTTCTATTAATTTCATTCTTCTTTTGTAAATTAAATTGTTTTTAGAGGAACACTGAGAAAAATTTGTTTATTGTTTTATTTTAAAGAACACAATTTTTTAAATGGGATTATCCTTTCAAAATCACTTTATTTTTTTCTATTCTATTATTTTATTTTTCTGTTTTCTCACGACAGTACAGAATAGTACATCAGTCAACAGTAATTCACAATAATATAAAAGTATTGCTGGACTTGTCTCAAACTTTAAAGGGCAGCTGTTACTTATTACTGATTGAAACTACTGATTTTCTAGAAGCGAATGTCTCCTATGTTTACTCTTCTAAAAGAGGATAAACTCAAAATATACTAATGATTTGAACAGCAACTCTCAGTATCTTTTGTTGGGAGGATTTTTTTTATTGTTATAGTAAAAACAATTCAGCATCTATCTCACTTCCCTCAGTATAACTGGAGTATTCGTGCCATGTAGCATTAAAACCCTGAGCTATGAGTCTAGTCTCTCTTTCTGTCAATATAGTTTATGGACAGAGAAGTATAACATCAGAGAGTCAGTAGGAGCAGAAGTCTGAAATTCTCTAAAATGTTCCTAACTCACTATTCACTGAAAACAGAACTTAGGACAAACAGGCTGCCAATTTAAAAACCTAAACCAAAATGCTCAAGGTAGGCAGTGTAAATATTTCCTATCTTCAGGTAGTATTTACAAATACTTAGCCAAAATAACAAAAAAAAAAAAAAATTATAACTAATTATAGTGTGTCATAGTATAGTATTGCATATATATTGATATACTGAGTTATATTGTTGCTGGTACAATGTGTCACAACATGATGAAATTTAATGTGACAGGAGATATCACAATATATAGCAATAATACTTATATGTCCTGAAAGATTGCAACAATAATTAATATAAAGACAAGAAATACCTTTCAAAAATTGTATATTCTTCTGATGCAGATTTTCTGGTTTTCCTCTGCAATGAAGTATATTCAGAAACTTTTCTTTGAGAAGTTTTTTTGGTGAGTCAGCCTTGGCTAATAGCCAGACGCCCACCCAGCTGCTCTCTCACTTCCCCTTCTCAACAGGATAGGGGATGAAATATGATGAGAAAGATTGTGGGTCGAGGCAAAGACAGGGAGATTGCTCACTGGCTATTGTCACAAGTGAAACAGACTCCACTTGGTAAAAATTAATTTCATTTACTGCCCATTTAAATAGACTCAGGTAGTAAGAAACAAGAAGACAAACATTTAAACATCTCTTCCCTCAGTTGAGGTGCGGCAGTGGGTCGATTGGAGCCAGCTGGAATGGACTGTGCCTGACATGGGGCAGCCTCTGCCTCTCCTTCCAGGGACCACCCTGCAGCCCCCCCTGCCAGTGCCTGGGCACCTGCACCCCGTACAGCCTTATAGGAATAAAACCAGGCTTTGTGCACTTAATAGTGTCAGAAGAGTGAAAAATTTGAGCAAGATTTCAAAAGTTTCCATATATAACGATGATATTAAAAAGGATGTGATGTCCAGTCATGTCAACCATAGATAGCCCAAGCAGGACTCAGACTGAAATATTCCTCTTTGGCGTAACACCAGTTAAAGGCTAGGAGACATTTTATGAGGACAGTGTAGCGGAGTCCTGGAGTAGACTCCTTTTTTGTTGCTGTTTAAGAGCAGCACAGTTAAACACCTGATGCTGAGGGTCAGAAAAAATATTCTCCAGATTCAAATTGGCTGGTGCAGTTACTTAAAATCCCTTCAGTCCCACAAATCTCTGA
Organism: Tauraco erythrolophus; assembly: GCF_009769465.1. Classification (NCBI taxonomy): domain Eukaryota; kingdom Metazoa; phylum Chordata; class Aves; order Musophagiformes; family Musophagidae; genus Tauraco; species Tauraco erythrolophus. The sequence goes on along the minus strand of NC_141466.1, from coordinate 45,399,997 downwards.
TTTTAACCTGGTTTATGGCTCCTAATGCTTCACAGGCACAATATACCTTCAGATGCACTGCTAGACATAGTGAATTGTTGACTGCTTTGCCAGGCAAAGGCCACCTATCCTCTTCAAGAATAGAAATAGTCACTAATTAATCTGTTTCAATAAGCATTATTTTTGTGTTTAATTTTTTATATACTTTTGAGTGGTTGGTTCTGCTCCTCCAAATCTTGTTTTAGCTACTGATTTGATGTGCTGGTATAAACATTAGTATAAGTTGTCTGAGAGAGGATGTCAAATCAGCTCACACCTTTGTTATTATGCTCTAGTGCCATGAACACAATCTTTACACTGCATTTTTATTTTTACCTGTACCAGTGGATTTCTCTGCTAGCTGTTACTCAGTAGATGTGCTCTTGAATCATGATGGTTTACGTGAAAAGATGGTAGCATTTAAAGAGGTGGAAGCATTTATTCATTCTTAATGTAGCACAATATTAGGAGGCTTTTTGACAGGCACCTGTACTGTTTTGTCAGGAAACAACAAAATCTTTCCAGTTATTTAGCATAGCTACCAATGGCTCAACAGGTGTATGCTTTTCACATCTTCTGAACAAGCAAAATTAGTTTATTACCTTTACTACATACTATTCTTTATAGCACAAACTTGACCTCTATTGACTTGTAATTTAGGAAAAGAAAATTTATTTCTTGTCAAGCATCTCAAATTCATGCTTTGTAATATGAAAAGGCATTTCTTTTTAATGTTTGAAAAATAGAAGCCTTACATTACAGTAGTATTACATTAAATGGTTGATATTATGTGGGAAAGCAATGTTGGCCAATACCCAGCAGGATTAGATGTTTTCAAATATGTCTCATTGCACTGTAGCCTCACAGCCTCACCTGGACATGTCTTTTAATTCTTCTGTGTCCTCAACTTGTCCATTTGTAAAGCATTGCTTTCTGTGAGCCTTGATAACTCTGAAAATGATCCTCAGGTAAATTCTGAGGGTTTCTAAGGGTACACTGGCAAGTCCATTGGCATAAATGTTGCTCAGGAGTCATATTTGCTAATATATTCTTCCACATCTAATATCCTATTGACAATGCAATGATTGCTGTTTAATGTACATTTTCTGCCTTTTCTGAGCACCAAAAGTGACGGCTAAAGTCAGGCTATGAATAATATCTCTCAATCCCGATTTGAGCAGGTGGTAGTGGTTTATAGGACAGGTGTGAGATCCGGAAACACAAAGCATGTAATTACTACACATGGTCAAGACACTGGAAAAAAGCTGTAGATGTAGCTGTCAGATCGCAGAAAAAAGGAAAATGACTATTAGGTGGTTTATCCCAGTTCAGAAATAAACATAATACTGGAACTAATACTTGTTTAATGTCTTCATTAATGGCCTAGATGAATGGAAGGGCTACCCTCTCAACAAGTTTGTGGACAACTCCAAGTTAGAAGGAATGGTCAATACATGCAGGCTAGAGAAATGGGCAACAGGAATCATAGAATCATAGAGTGATTTGAGTTGGAAAGGACCTTAACACCTAGTTCCAACCTCTTTGCCATAGGCAAGGACAACTTTCCCTAGATCAGGTTGCTCAAAGCCTCATCCAACCTGGTCTTGAACACTTCCAGGGATGGGGCAGCCACAACTCCTCCGGGCAACCTGTTACAGTGTTTCACCACCCTCAGAGTGAAGAATGTCTTCCTTATATCTTGTCGTGGTTTAGGCTGACCTGGCAACTAAATTCCATGCAGCCGCTCTCTCATTCCTTCCCCAGTGAAGTGGAGAGGAGAAAAAAAAATAATAAAAGGACTGAGGGTCGAGACAAGAACAGAGAAGGAGCACCCACCAACCATGGTCCCGGGCAAAACAGACTCGGCTTTCTTAAAGCAAAGAAATGTATTAACAGTTACTTAAAAAGATAGATACAAAGAAAACCAGTTACTTGAGAGGATAAAAAGAAACAAAGCCAGATCTTAAAAGCAGCACCTCTCCACCCCTTTCCTTTTCTTCCCAGCTCTACTTTCTCCCCCAGCAGTGCAGGGGGAGAGGGAATGGGGAAGTGCAGGTCAGTTCATCCCATGTTGTTACTGCTGCTCCTTGCTTAAAGGAGGAGGAGTCTTTACACCCTTTTTCCCTTGTTCCAGTGGATCCCCTACTCACAAGGAAAAATCCACATACTTGTCCAGAGTGAGCCCTACCCGCAGGATTCAATCTTTCCCCATTGGATTGCTCCAGTGCGGGCTTTACCACAGTCTTGGATTCTTAGGGAGCTGTTGCCACTCACTCCGGCGTGGGTCATCAAACGGACTCTAGATGTGTCTCTACCTTGTCGTGCCCATGCTTCACAACTGTCCTCAGGCTCAGGCATCTTTTCTCCAACGTGGGCTTCTCCACGGGCTGCGAGTGGGTCTCTGCTCCACCGAGCCTGTCCTGGCTGCAAGGGGGCCGCCTGCTGTCTTGCCACTGGTTGCAGGGGAAACTCAGCTCCGGCACACCTCGTCCCGTTCCATCTTCACTGACCCGGTGTCAGTGTGGCCATTTCTCTCAGATCTCAGTCCTCTCTGGGTGAACTCAGCCCAGTGGGCACCCCGGGAGCGGGATGCTTCCCAAGTTCCCCATGTGCCTCTGCTGCCGCCATCCTCAGGGGGTGGCGCTGGCCCGGCGTGGGCAACCGCCTGGCTGGGAGCTGAGGAGCGGGGGCAGACCCCTCCTCCCTTCTCACCCCTGGGCAAAGCACTTTTCCGGTTCCTTTGTCCCAACTTAAATAGGGCAATTCACAGAGGCGCTGATTGACTCAACCCCGAGGGGGATGGGAGTCTGATCTGGTGGCTAGAACCGGGTCTGACCCGGTTCCGAAACCAGGGAAGTCACAGGGAGCAAATCCCCTCTCCTGCCACCAGAACCCTTTTACATCAAGCCATCACATTTCCAATCTAAATCTGCCCTCTTTCAGTTTAAAGCCATTTCCCCTTGTCCTATCACTACATGTCCTTGTAAAAAGTCCCTCTCCAGCTTTCCTGTAGGCTCCCTTTAAGTACTGGAAGGCTGCTGTAAGATCACCTTGGAGTCTTCTCTTCTTCAGGCTGAACAGCCCCAACTCTCTCAGCCTGTCTTCATAGCAGAGGTGCTCCAGCCCTCGGATCATGTTCATGGCCCTCCTCTGGGCCTGCTCCAGCAGCTCCATGTCCTTGTGTTGGGGACTCCAGAGCTAAATGCAGTACTCCAGATGGGGTCTCATGAGAGCAGAATAGATGGGGAGAATCACCTCCCTGGACCTGTTGGCCACACTTCTTCGGATGCAGCCCAGGATATGGTTGGCTTTCAGGGCTGCAACTGCACATTGATGGCCCATGTTGAGCTTCTCATCAACCAATACCTCATGAACGTCCTGCAGCTGGGTAGGAATAACACCCTACATCACAGCAGGCTGAGAACCAGCTCTGTGGACAAGGGCTGTGGGTCCTGGTGGGCAGCAAGGTGATCCTGAGCCAGCAGTGTGCCCTGGAAGAAGCAACAGACAACAGTATTGGGGGTTGCATCAGCAATTGCAGCCAGCAGGTCTCCAAAAGATGATTGTTCCCCTCTGCTCAGGACTAACACCCTATTATGATTCTCTTCATGATTTCTCAATAATCTTTAGTGCTCTGAATCTGTGGTACAAACAAAAATTTTGTCCCTTTCTTTAGTAGATTTTTCTCCATTTATTTAGATGTTAAAATTCTGCTTTCATTGTAAATCCTTGTTCAGAATTCTGATATATTAGTTCACTTTTGATTGGTTTTTTTTGCCCCTGTATAATTCCAAAAATAATCTTGTCACTCTATGTTTAGTTCTAAATTTATTTATCCCACCTTGTATTCAATCTCCTCTCTTCTCTAGTCTGACAGCTATATCAAGAGCTCCTTCTTCAGTGTTTTGACTATTTGTAGTAATTGCTTGCTTTGTTTCCTGAATTTACCTCATACCAGCTCTCCTATAAAACACTACCACCTGCTTAGATGAGAAGAGGTCCCTCATGAACCACCAGGTTTGGGCTCAGCCAGGCTATAGCTCTAGCAACAGGTTCAGGATCAAGCTTGACGTGTAAATGCATAGATGAACTTCTCTAGCCTATATCCATAGAAAAAGTAGCACGTTACTGCTGGTTAAAATGAAAACAAAAAGCTAGGAATTCAGGTGAGGTTTAAATATCCTCACCTGTCTTTCTTTTCAGTTATTAACAATGTCTGAGAAGGCTTAGGTGCTCTCTTGCACTGCAGTTCACTCCTTTAAAGCACAAAGCAAATAATGCCCCTTCCCTGGTGGGAAAAGGGAAGAAGCAGCTGGCAACAGTCCAGGAGTTTCCAGTCATTGGTGACTTTTTAGAAATCTAGCTGTTCCAACAATAGTTCTTTTTAATATCATTCAGGTTATGTTTCCATACTAGTTTCCAAATTATTCCCATCAAAAATTCTCAGAGTTAAAGGATGCAATATAAATACACTGGTATCTAATTGTATAGCATTGCTATACCTAAAGACACAATCTAGTGCTGAATGTTTTTGTGAGATTTGATTGTTTTCTAGTTCTGAAAGGCACATGCACTGTAGAAATTAAATTTGACAGCATAGTGGAACAAGTGATTGTACAGTAACAATGACTGTAATTATGGGAACATTAAAAAAAAAAAGAACAGCTTTTGAGATTTCCATCTTCCAGGTTACACAACATCTCTTCAGAAAGTCACCAAGAGTAGTAATATTACTCATGTTCAAATCTTGCTTGATATTGGCTCTCTAGGTCAGTGGAAGCTGCACTTCACTTCCATTTTTGTGGTTTATATTACAGTGCAGTGATTTGCTCTGCTGTCACTGATCATGTGGAAAGCTTAATAACTAAAGCCTCGTTTTCAATATTCAATAATTGATATACATTTCAAAAGTACTAGAGATAGCTTTCAAATATAAGAATCAATTATGTACTCAGAACACAGTAATATTCATTGTACCTTTGAAAGGTTGCCTCAAGATGTGCCTTTTTGGATACACCAGACGTTTCTGGCCAGTCCCAAGATAGGAGATGGGTGAATGCCAAAGTGGATGCCTGAGAAGAATGTGGATACTGGTAGTATAGATATAAAAAATTGAATAAATCCTGACAGAAAAGTCTAGCAAAGGAAGATGTTACTTACTACACTTTGGCTTAAAACAAACCTTCCTCCTAATCCGTAGAGATGACAAGTAGTATAACTTGTTGAGGTTATTTTGCTGATACTATTCAGCCATTCATCAACTTTAGGAGTTTGAAAGAAACTGTGAAAGAAACAGTTGCAGTTCCTGCTGTGACAGGTGGAACACTTCAGAGACTGCAGGGCCGGGAGAGACCACGGAGGTCAGCCAGGATGAGCCTGCAGGCTCTTAGCACGTGACAGGTACCAGCCCATGAGGCAGCCCAAAATACAGTAGAACTCTCCTACTTCATCAACAACAAAAGCATTGAGTTTGGGGCTAGGTAAGGCCCTGCTGATGAGTTTAATTTGAGGTTGTTTTCCTGGAGTAGGAAAGAAAATTAATCTTTGGATCTGGAAACTACAAGCTACTAGTTATAAGCTATGCAGAGAAACACTCCAAAACTAAATCCAGAACAACCACGTGTTATTTTGAATACTAAAGGCTACTGCAAAAAGTTAGTCTTCAAAAGATAACGAGTGGTACAGATAGGAGCTTAATAATTCGGTATCTAGCATCACATTTTTCAAGACACTTGTCATTACTGTTTGCACCACATCTTCTTTCCCACAGTTCTGTCTCACTATCTTTCCTTGTCTCAGCTGCCTGCCAGATTATCTCTTAGATACTTTACACATTTTTGGGGGGAGAGAAAATAAATATTTCTTACTGCCAGCCACATGACACGTAGCTCAACAGAACTTAAGTGTAATGGGAGTGTCTAAGCATTAGTGAAAGATATGCTCTCTACTTTTTAGTGCCTCTGGTTCAAAAATCATTAATTCCATTTTTATCTTCCAAGTACCTCTTCATTTTCCTGTGTTCAGGATTACATTTTTCTATGGAACTTACTAAAGCTCAAGTGGTTGTCTTCTTATCTATCAAGCGTCCTCCTCTTCTTTATGTCTGCAGACACTCCATTTGAAAAGCTGTACAAAGCAGAGGTGCATAATGACTCATCTCAGTTTGTTCTGTATTTTTTCCTCTTTCCTGCTCACCGTTTTCGCCTGCCTGTGCATACCTCATATTTTAGACCACCCCTCAACACCTGAGAAGGAGCAGCTGCCCCTGCCAGGACTTCACGCAAGCCCTCTCGCAGGGCTGAAGCCTGCAATGAAAAACCCTCAGGAAAACGGCTCCTCTCAGAATGTGAGATAGTCAGGGCACAGCAAAGACTTTGAAGATGATAAGAGGCACCAGTGGTAACATAAGTTTTTGACAGGACCGACAAGTGTGTGCATTAAGGAGGGATTTTAAGGAGTTCACAGAAGAAACTAAGACGACAGCAATTAGGCTTTTCCCTCTACCCAGAAGCGTGTGACTAACAGCTATCATACGCAGCAGAGTGAAATATAATGTAATTATAATGGCTCCATTTTTCGTCCATGCTCAGTATTGCGAGCAGTGCTGAAAAAATTGTGCTGAGCACTAGTATTGCTTTTGCAGCATGGCGTATTGCAAAAAATAAATGCACAGCATATTGTGTTACCATATAAACGGTGTCTAAAATTTCAGATCTTAAAGATAAAACTGAAGACAATTGTAGGAAGACTACTTTCCCAAAAATGCCTGATTTAAACAGAGGTTTTACACTTCTAGCTTTAACCAGACTCTGTTCTACAGAACTCAGACTAGACTCCTCTGTGTCTATGGAAAAGCTGTAATGCTCAGCTATTTTGTGTTTAATTTCTATTAGCACAATTTAAAGCTTCTTTCATTTATAATATTAAGAAGTGTTAATGAATGGAACAATCACAACTAAGCTCACATTACACAACAATTTAATTTCAATAGCAGAGTCATAGAATTATAGAATCATAGAATAGTTTGAGGTAGAAAGGACCTTAAAAATCATCTAGTTCCAAACCTCTCAACCTCTGACGTTGCTCTAAGCCTCATCCAACCTGGCCTTGAACACCTCCAGGGATGGAGCATCCACAACTTCTCTGGGCAACCTGTTCCAGTGCTTCACCACCCTCAGAGTGAAGAATTTCTTCCTTATCTCTAATCTAAATCTCCCCTCTTTCAGTTTAAAGCCATTGCCCCTTGTCTTATCACTACATGCCCTTGTAAAAAGTCCCTTCCCAGCTTTCTTGTAGACCCCTTTAAGTACCGTAAGGCTAAGCAATCTCTTCTTGAGACAAAGCAATCTCTTCTTGAGACAAAGCAATCTCTTGAGTCAAGCAATCTTTTGAGACAAAGGAATCAGCAAGTGATCAGAGGAATGTATTTCCCTTTATGATCCTTCTAAATTACTACCTTCTGCAAAGTCCATGCTTTCAGAGATCATAAAGGTTTTAAAAATGAGGAAACCAGAAATTTTTCTTTCGTGTCAATCTGTGAGTCTTAACCGTTTTCTGGCATTGCAACATCTTCTGGAGGAATGACTGTGTACACGGACTGCATTTTAACTGCAGAACCTTACACATTGAAGAATTCTTAGTGCATGAAGAGTTAAATGTGCTGTAAAATGTATAAATGTCAATCATATCCCAAAACTGGGATTAAATACCTAAGAACACAGGTAATCAAATTGCCATTTCTGCTCTAGACATTACATGAACTCCAATGATCAATATTGGTGTTGGCTATCAGTATCTGTTCTTAAACTGTTTCCTCCTTCTGTTCCATGAGACTTAATTTCCATTTGTCTTCTGTGTGCATCTTTCTACTCGCCTCCCTGTCATACATATTAAGATAATATGAAAGGAAAGAGAAAATTACAGAAGCAGCAGGAACAATTTCACGAATGCAGATAAAGACGGACTTTGTTCAATAAAGTATGACTGTTTCTGAGTGTGAATAGTTATGATTTCCCATTTGCAAGTATTAAATAATGACATTGTTATAACAGAGAATTGTCAGGAGGAGGAAGGAAGAAGGCAGGACTCTGCTGGAGAGCTGCAGAAGTTGAGGTGTACTGAGCATAATTAAGAGCAATAGGATAGAAGCAATAGAGAGAAGTAAATATAGAGGCTTCGGCACATATTGGCTTTCTTTTTTGAAGTGTCTGTGGTCAGCAATGTCTGGTGCCTGCAATGGAAGGGACCGGAGAAGCCATAGCAGAGACATGAAACAGTCCTCAGCCAGGCTGAAGCCAAGTCTGCTCAGCACTCTCTGCGAACCTGATCATTCAGCCAAGAGATTGAGGTTTATAAGGGAATGGATTATGGTTTTACGCCTCGTGGAAAAGGACAGCACATTGTATTTCACACTCTACCTGCTGTGTCATCTAGCTGGAAAATGACAGCTGCTAATGTTGCAAAATGCCCATTTGAAAAGAGACCAGATTGGTATCAATCACAGTAGGCAATTTCCTTCATTCTTCAAGTAGACAATGTACATACAAACTCTATAGAGACAGTTCAAATCTAACTGAAGGCTTATCCAATTTGGTTTCATACGCTACCCATGCAATCATTTTTTTACATCCTTCCAAAGCCACAAATGTCTCTACAGGATAAAAGAGCAGTTGAATATTGCTTTGTATTTCTGCAAGATGGAGTTTACTGTCCTACTTTTTAACATAAACACAAAGCAACAGCTAGTTTATCTTTGTCCTGTACTTCATTTTTGTACAATTACTTGACAGCTATGTACCAAGATGCATGCATAGTTTCCTGTCTCATCTACAGCATACCAGAAAACTGAAAAGCTAGACTTAAAAATAAATAGTAGATTTTGTTTTGGGGCAGCATAAGGCACTTAAATGACAGTGCCCCACTGAAGCAAATTCCTGAGAGATGCCAATTTCTTTTGTAGTTCTTATGTTTCTTTATATTCACTCAAATGCCTTAGCAAAAAAAAGAGCTATTTTATAATTTCTTTTTTAACAATAATTTTAAGGTATAAAAAATCTTAGAATAAAAAGTCAGCAATTAAAAAATCTTAGAATATAAAAGGTCACAAATGTTCAAATTTCACCTGGTTTTAGGGAATACAACTGAGATAATTTTGATGTGAAGATACAAAACAGTACATATGTGAGACTGCTTTCAAAATCTCAAATTAATCAGAACATTGTCTGCTCATCTCCAAAGCAATCAATCACCAGTCTTCACTATGAATAATTGATACATATTAAACATGGTGGTCAGAATATAGATCAGAATCTTTTAGCAAAAATTATTTGTAATGTTGCACTAAAAGCAGATCCTTTCGTGTGCTAAAGCATTTCAGTCAATATTTGAATATATGATAAGCATAGGAGTCTTGAATACTGATGATCAGAGTATTGATTAAAATTTTTTTGCAAGGTTTATTTCCTAGTGAGACTGTGTTAACTTAATACGTCACAGGTCCTTGCTGGAAACTTTATGGGCTTTGATAATTTTATTGGAAACATCTTTTAGGCAATTACGTCTAGTAATTTAGATGCTTCTATGGCCACATCAGACCTGATCATCTCTTCATGGTTATATGTCTATCCCTACCACGTTCCTTTAAGATAGAGCAATCACATCCCCTTTTGCCAACAAAGCTGAGTTATTTTAAAGAAACAAATGACCAAATCAAAAGAAAGATTTTCGGTGATTAAAGTAAAATTTAAAAATATTACAGGAATTAATGTCTAATATTGTGCTTCAGAAAAATAACTCCTGAGCTGCTTAACTCGGAACACAAGTTTTTTACACCCAAGTGAATGAAATTCTCAAGTGTTCATAGTTGTATACATGCCCGGACCAGGTCTGGCTTAAGAAATAGGTCCCATTAATCTCTATAAACTTAATGGCACTATGTCACAATTCACAGGGGACCAAATTCATCCAGTACACTCACAGGGTCACCACTCTTCCTTCCCAGTACAACCAGTCTTGCTCTCTGCAGAGCATAGTGGTTGTGGTGGTTTAACCCACGCAGTCCAACACCATGCAGCCACTTGCTCACCTTCCCTCATCCCCGGTGGGATGAGAGAGCTACTCAGAGGGATAAAGGTAAGGAGACTCATAGGTTAAGATAAGAACAATTTAATAAATGAAATAAAATAAATTAATAAATAATAATAAATATAATAATAGAATATACAAATGAGTGATGCACAGTGCAATTGCTCATCACCTGCTGACCAATGCCCAGTGAAGCTGAAAAGTTCTTGATTTCTTAGTGACAACTAAAAATATCCGTATATACTCAACATTCTTCCCACACCAACTCCCATACTAAATCCAAAACACAGCACCATTCTAGCTACTAAAAAAAAAAACCTAACTCTATCCCAGCTGAAACTAGGACATGGTGCACCTTTGGCAAGAGAGGGGTGAGTTGTCCAGCCACAGTCTGCCTGTCCCTTGCATATGCGGGGCATTTGCTGAAGAAGAAGAACATGGGATCTGACTAAATAAGAACAAGCTAATTACACAGACTAATCTGAAAATGGAACATCTCTGACTAGTTGGTTCAAAGAATCTTTACAGTTTCGACTGTCTTAGGGATCCTAGAGCTCAAAATCAGGTGGGTTTTATGCAGAGAACACTTCAGTCCTTGACTGAGCTCCAGAACTGAGTGATAGCTCAGGTACACCACTAATGAGCATTTCCTAGGGCTACAATGACATCAGTATGATCAAGGAAGGGACTTGAACATGGCCTCCCATACTACCAACAAGTGATCTCACACCTGAGTATGTTTGAACAAGGATGAAGCATTTCTAGCTAAAATGCCAGTGCAGTACTTTTAAAAAATTGAATCATCTCGCATAACTTAACTAGAAGTGGAAAAACTGAGTGTGAACTAGTGGGCTTCCAAATAGAATATTTCAAACCATAGCAGTGGTGTGGCATCTTCTTTCCCTCTTTGTCTGAGTGAAATGAGGTCTTATGGCCATATAGGCAAGTTGGGGTAAATTTTGTGTTTATTATCTTTTGCATGGACTTATGGCCATACCATTTAAAGAGCTAGCAATTGGCATTGACTTTAAATTTGAATTAGTAGGCTATTTACCACATTGTGATATATAAACTGCAGTCATTGTATACTGGACAGTTCTGCTGTAGCTAATGCTGAAGCTCCACATCCATCTCACTGATGACAAAAATTGTAATGTGTCATTTTTTTTCATCCCTGTAACAGATGTAACCTTTAGTTTTATGTGATTTAACTTAACAATTTAACATAACAGAGTGGTTTTAAACTCAGCCGGCAGGGATAGACCCACTTAGTAAGAATAGCACAATCTCATGAGTTACAGATTCTGTCTCTCAGGTTGCGAAGCTGTTGGTTCACTGCCAAGTCCCCATCATTAAATCGCAACTGCAATGAGTCAGATTAAACAAACAAGCAAATAAAGAGCAAAAGCAAGCAAAAACCCATTTTGTACCAGAATTTATTGTGCTAATAGGTCATTGGAAGCCCACATCAAACATTTATTTATTTAGATACAAAATAAGAAGCTTAAGCTTTGTCAATTAACATGAAATGTGATGGATTTTCTTGATTTTGCAATGTGGAAAAACCTTTCTGTAGATTTTTCGACTCTCTCATTCCTCTCAGCTTTGGTCAGTGAACACACTGCCTTGCACAAAATTACCTTAAAGGTGACCTTAGAAGAACATAAATCAAAAGCTAAAATCCTCCTGACATAATTTGGAAGATTTTTTTGACAATAAAGAGTAGTATTCTCTTGTTTCTCTTTCCAAAGCAAGGTAGAAGCTGACCTTGACAATTCCAGCCTACAGAAAACACTTCTGAAATTGAGAGCAGGTGGAACTGGTGTAGTACAGAGATATAAAATGTTGAAAGACATGACTTTCTCCACATACGGTGTTGTTTGCATCATACCTTTCTTCAGTTTCTTCAAATCCCTCATGACCTGCAATACAGCAAGGGGATAGAACCACTGACACCCTGTCTCTTCTCCTCGAAGCAATGCCTCTGAAAGAAATCCAATCTAAAAAGGAAAGGGAATGGAAAGGGAATGCAGAGGCAGGTTGGCGAAGTCGTTTCAGCTGAAAACTGAACAGTCGTAAGTGATTAATTAATCTTTTTAAAAGGGATTAGGGGATTTAAAAGAAAGGCCTTCATAAAAGATCAGAGCAAGTATTCTGTTCCGTTTTTGTATTTAGATTTTTTAATTGCTCTATTCTTTTAAGTTGACAGACATTGATATTTTTAAAGGCAGCAATAAGTTTTAACATTTCTATCTCTACCAAAATGTATGCAGAGCAATGATTGTGTTCATGCTCATCTATGACTGTGAGCTGAAAAGTGGTGATATTTGTACTACAAGACACATGAGCTTTCTGAGAAATGCACTAAGCACTAGGAACTTTTACTGACTCACTAATTCTCACTGCATTACCACAGGAAATTACTGGAATAAAGATTTCCTGGAGGTTATGATTCAAAAAGAATGTAGTCAGATTTTCTCAGGTACAGAATGACTTCACAAACTTTTCAGAGGATTTGTTTTATTTTTTTTTTCCTGCTTTTACTTGCTGATGATAGATAATCTGTGAAGTGGATGGGTGAGTGGAACAGAATATGCATTCAAAGAGACACAACAGAAGTGCTCATGTCACATCTGCCTCATTATAATCTTTACCTCTGAAACATCTGATGTCTGATTTATGTTCTACCTAGAGCATCTCAGTGCTAAATGAAACGAGATTTTAGTGAACATCATAGCAGAATCAACATCTGTATTAATTCTTACAGTGACCATCCCATAAGCAACTGCCTACAGGTTTGTGTTAGCTGGGAGCCTGTCGTGGTCTTGCGTTCAAATGACTACAAAAAGCAATTAGCTGTTTGTATGTGTTCAGTTTGCAAGCCGTCACATAGTGATTCATACCGTTGATGTTAATGAAACCTGCCTTGTCAAAACAATTTTGATGGCAGACCCTCAGCTGTCATCCCACTCTTCCTCCAGTTTGTGTCATGTCACGAACATGATGACCTCAGGTATCGTGAAGCTAACCGAATTATGCAAAAAAAACCTACATTGTAAGCAGAGATGTTACATGGCTCTACATCCATATTCCTTAATCAGGCAAGATTCTCATGAACAGAGCCGCAGGACTCAGACACTGAGTCAGGTCTCAATGCTGCTTTTGCTGTATTAGCAACCATGTGAAATATATAAATCTCCACCCTATTGTCTCTGTTTCGCTGACTTCTATCACTGTAATTATAAAACTGGAGGCAGATGTTTCTTACTGTGTGTTTTACAGTATAACTTTTGTGGTCAATTAAGTCCAGAGCTGAAAGGAATAAGAGTGACCGTAAACATACTCATCCATTTTAGTGCCAAAGTTCAGAGTGTCTTCCCTGAGTGGCTGCTTAAGCATGTGAATGCTTCATCTTTTGCTGATGTCCCACAGTTGTTTCACTCTGGGCTGCTAGTAGGCAAACACAGACTGGCTATTTCTTTAAAACATGAGAATGAACTTCGAGTGTATTGAATACAAGTGGTCTTGATAGTCCACAAATAATCTTAGATTTTAGTGATTAAGTCAAGTCATCGTACTAAAAAGAAGAAAATTCATGCTTACTCTTCCGTAGTATATAAATGAACAATGCCATTGTTAAATTTCATTCCTCTTTAGTAAGATACAGCATACTTCCTCATAGAATATGCTTTAACCAAAAAGGATATTTAATGCCAAACAAGGAGTTTAAAAAGTCCAAAAGCTTATTGCATATGCTACTTCAAACTTCAGTGATTTTATTCTTTTTGATGCAAAAAGAAGAAACAAGCCCAAACCCCAACAACTTTTAGAAGTAACATTAATTCTCACATTAGCCTTTACAGTAGGGGAATAGAAGGAAACTTCTGTTTCCCTATAGCATTTTGATTTGTAATGGTACAAGGCAAAATGTTAAAAGTAATGGCAGATTATCATTATACTCCAAGGGAAAGTCTGGGGAATAGAAAGGGCTGGTTCACTACCCAGGAGACTAAGGCTTTCATAGAATCATAGGATCATAGAATGGAAGGGATCTCAAAGATCATCTAGTTCCAACCCCTCTGCCATGGGCAGGGACACTCTCCACTACACCAGGTTGCCCAAAGCCTCATCCAGCCTGGCCTTGAACACTTCCAGGGATGGGGCATCTACAACATCCGTAGGAGAGAAGTTTCACTGAGGAGAACAGGAGGGAAGACAAGGCATAAGAGCTGTAGCTTCACAGAGAGAGATGTTTCTTCAGGTCAAAACAAATGCAAAAAACTGTACATATACAGCATGATAGGAAGGAAGGTAAACAAGATGAACAAGATTCAGGCTGCAGTTTGAATGAAAAAGATTTAGTCTTCAAAATCTATAGTTGGAAACTAGTATAATAAAATCAGAAAGTCCTGTAAGAGAAAAGGTTAAATAGGCATATGAGTGAACAAGGAAGGAAGGACAGCAGGTGGCAATAAAGAGAGGGTGAAGAAACTGGCTAAGATACTAGCCTCATTTGAATCTCTTCTACAAGAAAAAGTTGTGATTTGAGAGGATAGCAAGTTTTTCCTGGCTGTATGTGACAGAGTGGCTGATGTCTACAGTCAGGAAGTTGAGGTTGTTGGGAATGGGTAACAGAAGTGTCAAAGTCACCATGGTGTTTTATACCCCTTGCTACATAATGTAACAACGTGGAAAGTACTTGTGGAAAATATTTTCAGTAAATCACTAGAAAGCCTAAAGATGATCACCATCCTGAGAAGAGACATACCACACGAACAGGTGAGTCTGATTGCTAACCTTCTGGAAGAAAGGTCAACTGAGTCATTAATTTTGTGACAGTCATATCTGAAAAGTCAAAATGTCCATGTGGAGCAGGTGCATAAACCTACACAAAAGCATAGTCATTGTCTTCAAATATAAAGAAAGTAAGAGGTGAAAATTTATCAGAAACAAGCAAATAATCTGCAAATCTATGACAAGATTGCTTTTTTATTTGAGAGAACAGCTCTTTTGCATCCATTCCTGCCTGCATGACCCTCACATGATGCAGTAGTCATCACTGTAGCAAATAGTATGTTTTCCAAAGAACGCAGTTTTAGTCATTCTGAAATCGCTATGTGACCTCCTAAAAGCATTCAACTAATTTTGTTTATGTGGGAACTTAAAATACTGTTGACCTAGGTTTTTTCACTTATGTAAGCATGGCTTACATAGATTCACAGATTTGCGTAAAGTAAAACAGTCTTGAGTGTTTTTTTCCCATCATTTTGCCAGCATCTTTTTGTTTTACCAGATTTTCTTGTCTGTATGTTTTCTTTTTCAAGGACCGTTATTGTAGACTACAGCAGCCCAGAAGCTTAGCTTGACAGGCATTTTACAACTATGAATTAATTATAGTCCATTTTTTTTCCTCCTTCTTTCCGTTCAACTAATTTTCTCTTTCTTTTTTTTTCATTGCTTTCAGAAGAATTTAAAATTACAACTAAAGTATCAGCTTCTGGTTTTCAAAGGTATTTAAAATTTATTTTTAAATACAAAAGTGAGCGAAAACAAAAGTTAAATTTTATGTAAAAAATATATTAGTTCCATTTGAAAAGAATTGCAGATACAAGAGGAAAGAACGCTGTGTATGCTGCATTAGGCTTTGTTCAGATGTAAGCAAGAACACTTGCTTAAAAAAAATTCTGATGTACCAATATCACCAATGTAATAGGCTAACATTTTTTTTTTTAACTGAGTCTATGAGAATAGCGTAGCCTTACAGAACTAATGCGCATTCCTTAACATAATTCTGCTGCTTAATAATGAACGTAGAATCATAGAATCACAGAATCATAGCATGGTTTGAGTTGAAAGAAACCTTAAAGATCATCTAGTTCCAACCCCCCTGCCACCAGTCTCTGATAATGATGTTAAACAGCACCAGCCCCAATACCAACCCCTGAGGAATGTCACATCTCACTGGTCTCCACTTGGACATCAAGCCATTGCCAGCAAATCTTTGAGTGTGACCATCCAGCCAATTCCTTATCCATCAAGTGGTCCATCCGTCAAATCCATGTCTCTCCTATTTGTTCTATGTTGCAGAAATCTTAAACTGTAAATATTGTTGTATATATACTTTGAAGCTGCACTCTTGAACTGTGTGAAGCCACTTTGTGAGTTCTGCTGCAATACAGACGAGAATTGCTCTTTCACCAACAGAGTCCCTTGAATGACTCAGACTAATTGTGCATCTACAATTATTATATGAACAAGCGTAGTGATGCAGATGATGGCTTTAACAGATGCTGAACAGAAGGTTTAGCTCTCCTGATTAGAAAATATGCAAAATATCATTTTTTTTTCTTCTTATGTGCCTCTTGGCACTACATAGTTTTATTTTAGCTACTGATTACTGGACAGGGACATACGACAAGGCAGTCTATAGAAAGCTTGTGTTGGAACTAGAGATTATACTATTAACTGAACATGTATAGGTTTAATATCTCAATAAAAATTTATTATATTAATCATGCCCAGCATGCCCGTGGGATAAGTGCGTAATTCAGAATGGGTAGGGATAACTGGCAGGTAGAGTTAATCAGTAGCATATGGAAAAGTCCTAAGTATCTGAAATTTCCCATTCCATGAAGAGTTATTCAATGGTATTTATAGAATTCACATATCTGCTTGCTAGTCAGTTTTGACAAACCGTACTTAAGCATCTATATTTCTTCCAGTCAAGAAAGCTTCTATTGATGTCCAAAATCTAAACCTAAAGGAAAGCAGGTTAAGATTAAGGGGAAATGAGGAGCTCCTAGGGAAGCAGGATGTCTCCAGGAGTCCTGCACCTCCACTAGATGCCTGGAGACATCAAAGGATATCCAGTAGAGAGGTACCAAAGCTGCTGGGAAGGATTCCTGTAGGCTAAAATTATATCTCATGTTTCTTAATTTTGATATTATCCTTGAACATGTTGCTGTTAAAAGAGTTACCTCAAGTAAACAATTCTCTGTTTTACTATTAAGCTTGTTAAATGCCAAAAGAGATGAGAAATAATTGTAAAAAAAATATCTGGGTGTGAAAGCTGATGCTGTCAGATCCTGACTTTCTTATGGGTACAAACTAACAACCATCTGTAGAAACTAAGGGGTCCAATGGGGATTATAATAGACAGAAATTAAGATATTAGAAACTTTTTAATATTTAGTTTAATCTTATTAAAGGACAATTTATATTCATCTATTCTTGTTCCAGCATTATCCTTTGGTTAAATTGTTCTCATTACTGTTACTCCCTCTCCACTGTTCTTTCTGCCTTCCAAGCCTTCTATCTTCTGAATAAATGGGCACTGTTATCCTGTATGTAATGATGTAAACTATTAGAAAAGGAAAAGAGTACTTAAAAATAATGACTTAATGTTTTAAACTTGTTAAGTGACCATTAAACTTGTTCATCTGCTCAAACTGCAAATAAGTGTCAATAGAAGGACAGGAAAATAATAATAATAAAAAAGAATTATTGAGTCCTCCAAAATTTGTGAAGGAGCACTGATCCATACTACACAGTTAAAGACTTGCAAAGAATCCAAGTAAACTATCCTAATGATGAACAAGAAAACTCCAGGGCGTAATTACTTATAACTAAATTACCTTGGAAATTTCATGTAGTTTTTGAGAAAAACCACTCAGTTAGTTTCTGTTATGTGAATGTATAAAGACAGGGAGAAAAGAAGTGTGAGATCATTCAAGAACAGTAGGTCAGAAGCTAACTTAAATATGGCAAACTAAATAAATCTCATTAGAAAATACGCATCTTAAAAGCTTTTAATCACTATGCATCACATCTAATGCATAGCTACTAGCAGCAATGTTGGTAAAGTGTGACAATATTGTACAAACTCATCAGGTAGCCTTGTAACAAGGGAAACTGGCTCTGTGAATAATTCCACATTATCGAATATTACCAACAGACTGCAACCTTGAGAACAGTTTTGTGGGTGAGTATTACTGTTCACAAAACAAGATCTAAGAGGAGACATTTTAAAAGCTTGTGCAGCTACAAATAACTGTTCAAGCATTCATATCAGGGTTCAAAGAGAAGCTGGTAAGTGAGAGACTTCTAAGCTTCAGGCGTGCCTGGTGTGGACTAGATTTTATACTGTGAAAGAAGACTGTGATGGAAAAAAACAGAGCATCAACACAAAGAATTCATATTATTAGTCCAGGCTTTATGCTCAAGTCCACTCCCCCAGCACAGCAGTGAAAAATAACCTTTTGATCTCCCCAGGACACCTGCCTAGCCTAAGGTTTTATATAGGCAGCTACTATTTGTTCGATAGTATCTCCTGGCTATATTACATATATGTATAAACACACACATATTTAGAATAATTTGGCTATAATATTAGTTCTGCCTTTGCTTGATACAGATGGAAGGCAGGTAATGCCTAGGAAAACAGTAATAGTCTTTGCCTGTGTTTGACTGAAGTCTGTTATCAATACTGTGGATGAGATAAGTAAACCAGTTGGCAGGAGAATATGTGAACTGAACTCAGGTAACTATTTGTACTCCATGAGATGTGACCACAAGATATCTTGAGCAACTTTGTTTTAAGCTTCTAGAGAGAGAGTATTGAAACCATATTAGGCATTGACAGTGGATTATGTCACTTCAAAATAAATATGTTGATGAAATTTTTTCCTAGCTACTGTTGGGGAAAAAAAAAAATCACAGACTCTGAGGATTTGAGCTAAATTAAGCATTAATAAAGCTTTTCCTTTTTATTTTCAGTTCATTAGACAAGATATAGTTGGGTTTTTTCCCACATGCATCACCATTTTGCATTCCTCCAACATGATGGGTAACATTCCTTTCAATATATATTATAGAGTGAATGGAAGAATCAATATTGGCAGGAGCTTAAGCTTCAATAGTAATATGATTAGTACTACATTTATATCATCAATGCAGTGAAGAGAAAACTCCTTAATGCCGTTTGTGGAACATAACTCACCTGGACTTTCCCCCTCATCCTTTTTTATAGAAATAGAAGTGAATAAGCAAACAAACATACTTGAAATGATAATAATGTTTTGCTTGAAACTACTGGTTGAAGCACAACTTCTTTTTGGGGTACTTGATAGCAATATGATTACTGATCAGTAGCACCCCTTCAGGGAAAAGGCTTCAGATCCATGACCCATCTCCAAAGTCTTTGAGTATATCTGCCGTGTTTTGAGGGAAGATGAAAGCTGAGGGAACCTGCATGGACCTTGCCTGTGGTTAATGCAACAGACCTTAGGTGAATAAGCTCTGCAGAGGTTTTACAACAGCATATTTCTTGTCAAAAAAAATAGATCTCTCAGCTCTGCATGGTAGATGGAAAGGACAAAACGAAAAAGGACAAAAAGAAAAGGATAAAATGTGATGGGATCATGTGTGTATTCTTAGGGTTTCAGTGCATCTCATTCTCATGAGAACAGACACACACCTACCCCTTAGGTAGATTTTGGGCCTGTCTCTCTTTGCTGGTATAGTTATCATCACGTAGCTTAGGTTCTGCCAGGGCACTGGCCAGACTCATGATGTCTGTAGCACCTCATCCCCCTACGCTCCTCTCTGGAAACCACAGAACTTTCATCTTTGTCTGTACTGGCCCCATGCTCAGCCCTGTGCTGCATTGCCCCCGCCACCGGGTGACAAATTGCTGCCTGCCCACCCCCACGTGCCCTCTGTCCTAGTCATGGTGCTCCACCTGCTTCTCTTCCGCTGACTCCCAGGGCCTCCCTTGCTCCTGCTGTGGCAGTCATGGCAATGGGGCTGGAGGTCCATCCCCAAAGCCATCACACCACACTCTTTCAATCTCCTTTCCCTGCCTTCTGTGCATCCTCTGGGACTATTCATATAGACATCCAACCTGCAGCTGGATGTATGTGTATACTAATGGTTAAAGTGCTTTAAGGCAGGGGCAGTGGGAGTAGCTGTTCCTTTGCAAAAGAATATGAAACTGGGACTGATTCCTTGCTATGCCCACTGGTCCATCCTATGGTTTCCCGTGGATGTCAAATTGGGATCTGAGGTCACCTGTCCACACACAAAATACAAGTGAGGAGAGACAGAATTCAACTCACCAGCTTGAATTTTGTTGCAGTGCCCTACTGTGGACGGCCCAGAGTCATGACCATACACCAATATGGTTAGAAAATCATGCTCCGTTTATTACAAACAACACACAGGTTATATAGCGGAATGTGGCGTGACACGACTACATACTACAATTGGCTTGCTTAGCATAAACACACTCTCATGGGCTATAGTGATAGGGCAGCGCTAGCAGGACACAGGTAATAAGCTCATCCCTTCAGTCTCCTCATTGCGGTCATCGGAGAGGCATCCAGGAGGCGTGCATCTTGGCAGGCTATCAGTCTACATTTCCTTTTAAGGCCATTGAGATAACTTGAAGGACAAAAGTAATCTAGTTGGTAACCTTGTGCTCTGGGGCCCAAACAGGGATTGTCCATACCCGAGAGAATATTATGGCCAGTCTCAGAAAGGAATTCCTCCACACTTCCCCCTTTCTGTTTTTGGACAATCCATAGTCCTGGCATTGCTTTAAGGAGGACCCGAGAGGCACACTTCAGGACACACCCTGCTAAGAGAATCATAAACAGCAATGCAACTAATATCGTTATGCCTTGTATGATTAATCCTTTTATCCAACCTGGTATGTTCCAACTACCAAACCAGTTTGAGAACCGGTCATCTCGTGTCGTGATATGATGCATGTTACTTTGAAGGTTTGCAAGTTGCTTATGAATGCTTTGAGAGTGGTCAGGTAGGTCCATACAGCACATGCCTTCAAAGTCAGTACAACCATGGCCTTGAGCTAACAATAAAAAATCAATAGCAGTGCAATTTTGCAATACAGCATGCTGGATATCATCTACATCAAGCAATAGAGAGGTGAGAATATCAGAGGTAAGATTAAATTGTTTCAATGCCCAACAAGCAAGCTTAGCCAACTGACTATTAGCATTGCCGTCAGAGGCTCCTAGAAGGAAGACAGATAGTGCTGCTATTTCAGCTGGGTTCAGCAGCTGCACGTTGTCATTACAAGTGCCGTCAAATTCTTTTAGGCTCCTCTTACCCCGACTTGTTCGGGTTGTTCGTTCAGCTTGAAAATCATGAATGCTAGGGGCAAAGAGAGTTAGGCGACCCAAATAGCCAGGACCACCGATAGCTCCTTGTGGAATTCCGGGCCAGGCACGATCTTCACAGATCAGAAAAATTCCGGGGGGCAGGAGCGTATCATGTGTAAATACTTTCCCAATGAGTGCTCCAGTTTTTACATTTCCCCACATCGATGTGCCGGACACATTGAAACGCGGTTTACCTTGAAAGAAAAAACTGCGTCCTAATTTTGCCTGATAGGCTTGCTTCAGCGTTTGGAACCAAACCACTCCAGAGCCAGTTACAAGTTGCATGGGAGGGCGAATGATTTTACATATGGCGTCATGACTCATTAACTGGTTCCATAAACCAGAAACATTTTTCCATGTCCCTGGTAACAAGCTACCTAAAAGATCAAGTTCTTGCAGTCCTGCGGGGATGGTCACATTGAGTGATCTAATCAAGGCGGCTTGGACTTCCGATCCTACATCGAAAGGCCAATCCCACCCACTGCAGATCCGTCTCATGCCACTGGGTTGTTGGTATGAGAGGGCAGAGGCATTGACGAATCTTTGAAACTCTGTAATGTTAGTGCTATTATTTGGCCAAAAGTATTGGCACACCAATAAGGCACGTGCGAAATGGGTCAGAGGCACTTTGCATAGATAAACAGAATTGCGAGACGTTGGTTTTGTTAGCCCAAGTGACCCAACTTATTCAGTGTAGTTAACGTCTGTGCTACTTCAACTCCTGGTGCAAATATTGAAGCTGCAATGATTTTAGCTGGTTTCCCAAATTCTGCTCTGGAATTGCACTAGCTATCATAAGCGTGCGTGCTTTGCCTATTCCAGGTGTGTCTATGACTTAGGATCATGGTGGTATGAGGTAAATACATTCCTAAAGTTCCTATAGTACATAGATCTCCCCTTATATGCGAAGGAATACCCTAAGCTCTACTATAGCCCTACAGAAGCAGTTACTAGCGTTTTGTTTTGGTACAGCCTTGCAGAAGCAGTTACTAGCATATTGTTTCCCTTTCTGGGAGTCTTACCATCTCGACTATGCCCAAGATTCCGCTGAGCAGGAGGGTGTTAGTCAACAGGGTCATCATGGAGAAGGGAGGCAGGCACGGCACCTTCAGGGCGTCCCCTGTTTATCCACACAGTGTGCTCTGCAGCCTCCCTCAGCTCCGCTCTGAGCCATCTCTTTTCACCCTCAGCAGAGTCTATGACAAAGGTACTGACACGGCGTTGCCGCACGCGTGGCCAGTGTGTGCAACAAGGCTGCCCAGTATGTGCTCTGCTGGCTAACAGCGTTTTTTGCAAATCACAACATGTTTTTTAATAACAATCCTCCTAGCTTCTCTTTTCAAAGTTACGTGCTCACAATTAGGTCCAGTTTGTAATTCTTTGTCATTAATTTGGTACCAGTTAATTCTTTTCCTTCCAGTAGCTACGGGTGGAATCCATACACCTTCCGATCGGAGAAAACACACAAAGCATATATACAAGCAACTTTCACACACATACTATACCTAACAATGAGAAACATAAGAACAGTTGATATATTAACATGAAATCTTCTATTACGAGTCTGTCCATTTGAACCACTCTCCTCATTCGGTGTTTCTGTGATCTCTGCTTGCTCTGCTAATTCTTGGATCTTCCTTTCTCTATTTGTAGTTTCAAAAGTCCTGGCTGGCTTTACGTTTCTTGCTGGTAACCAGTACGGACCTGTGGGAAAGAGAACACGAGCATACCCTCTTCCCCATGCAAGCAGAGACACAGGGCCATCCCATGAGTTGAGCCCAGTTTCTTATAA
This sequence comes from Tauraco erythrolophus, assembly GCF_009769465.1. Taxonomy (NCBI): domain Eukaryota; kingdom Metazoa; phylum Chordata; class Aves; order Musophagiformes; family Musophagidae; genus Tauraco; species Tauraco erythrolophus. Next base: position 45,376,921 of record NC_141466.1, on the reverse strand, counting down.
CATGCTGTTGATTTTTCTGCAAAAATGGCACTGGGTTTAAAATTGTGATCCACAGCCGTAGTATGTTGCCTAGAAGCAGACAAATGAAGAAAATTTAAAACATATGTGGCTTTGTCCAAGGATTCTTGCTGGGAAATATACGGAAGACTGCCCCCTTTTTTTTTTTTTTTTTTTTTTTTTTTTTTTTATCAAGCATTTGTTTTAACGTTAAATGAGTTTGTTCAATAACAGCTTGTCCCGTAGGCAAATGAGGGATACTGGTAGTGTGAGTCACTCCCTGATCCTGTAAAAAGGTACCATACTGGATCACTGTCTGTCCCGATTTTCTTTGGTACTCCCATGGTTTTCTCCAGTGTGAGCAGTAGCAACAACAAAGGCAGAAAATATATCAACAGGTATATGTACATATTTAGATCGAAGAAACGATTGAATATAAGTAATATCAGTTTGCCATAATTCATTGACACATAAACCTTTTGGATTTACTCCTGCTGGATTATTTGAAGGCACAATACGCTGACGGTCAGGGCGGGCGTGTACAATCTGCTGAGCTTGATCTACTGTCTGACCTGATGGGAAGTATCATCAACCAGCAATTGACAAACTGTAGGACTAATCATCATTCCTTGAGGCAGTACAATCCAATGATATTGTTGCGTGGGTTGTTCATCGTTAAGTACTGGAACTGAAAAGGCAAATCTAGGACAATCGTTAGGGTGTAAATAAATAAAAGAGTAAAAAGGTAGAAAAACCCAGTCTTTTAAATCAATCACCATCAAATGCTAACATTCTGAAATCATAGTAGGATTTGATACACCCGGTTGTAATGCACCCATTGGTGAAATGATTGCATTAATAGCTCTTAAAACTTTTAACGTAAATCTCCATTTTCCTGATTTCTTTGGGTTAGCAAATATTGGAGTAATCCATAGGGTAGTGGAGGGAATTATATGTCCTAATTTGAGCTGTTCATCGCCTAATTTTTGAGCCCACATTCTGACACCCTTTATTAAATCTGCAATTGTTTTTGCCCGATTTCTGATAGGATCAGGAGCTCGCCTGTGCAAAAAATATTCATTTGATTCATGTCAATATGGGACAATGGATGTGCAAATAGATTGCGAGGAGTAGGCTGTGCTATTCAAGATAAGTGATTGTCTTAGTTTAAGATCTCTGTGAAATGCAAAAATGTAAACCTTCGAAATGCCTCATGATGCTGCGAACCACCAGTGATACACAGAATGCTCTGTCACTACAGAGCAGAGAACTCTGGTGACAGTTCATCATGATGCAAAACGAAATAAAACGAAATTGTAAAAAGGTAGAAAAGGATGGAGAGCATAGATGCTGGAAAGCACTCTTTAGATGGTCACCTTCCGCTTCAGGATTTTTCAGCCATTTAAAACATCCTGTTATAACACTGCCAATAGCTACAGCTGCCCCAATATTGTCACCAACACTGCTGTATACATGGGCTTGGCACGTGCTTAAGAGGATATCTTCAATTACTAACTGGAATAGCAAGACATCTGCAGCAGCTGGATTTTCTGTTTGTCTCTGAACTGCTGCTTGCAGCCGATCAAGGAAATGTTCATAAGGTTCCTGTGCTCCCTGCCGAATGGAAGCAAAGGAAGCCTCCCCTGTCCCAAAAAATCAGGGACACGTCTTAATGCTCTCATAGCCAATTCAGTCAGTTGTTGGAAAGCCACTTGCTGTAACCCTGCCTGTGCCTGATTTTGACATGTGTGACATTTTATTCATCCCAAAATGTTTAGCTCTCGATTTAAGAAATTTAACAGCTATAACACTTTAGCTATTGTTTCATTGGGAGATTTCCCTGTCATTCCCCCTTTTTGTTTTAAAGGCATATTCTCCAAAGTACCATGTGCATGTTCTATGATCGGTTGCTCAGTAGGATTGTACGGAATACCAGTAACATGCTCAATACCTCATGATGACAAAAATACATACGTCTGATAAGAAGTGTATGCCAAAGTTCCTGCAAGCGTAAACCACGAGGATTAACACCATTCATTGGTGGCATGATCATATTTTAACAGCTAGTACACAATTGTACGATTGAGCGGGCTTGTTGTCGTGTTAAACCAAATTGTCACCTAATAGCATTAGCATTCTGATGGTAGAAGTCATGCAAGATTTTGCCTGCATTAACGAGTTTGGTACCAGAGCTGCACTCGTGAGAGGCTCAGCTCGCCTGTTCCCTTCTGCTATAGGCCCTGGCAGCGCGGTGTGCGCTCGCAGATGTACCATGGAATATGCATGTTTACGGTTTTGCAATACTGATATTAACTGTTCAAATTGCTGGAACAAAGGAGGATTAGTTATTTCCCGCGATGTCGATCGAGACGATCTAAGTTAAAATGTGCTGTCTCGTGGTAAAACTCGGGCCACAGGCAGCGGCGAGGCGGCCGTTCTCCAGGCTCGGCCTGCGGCGGGGGGGGGGGGGGAGGGGGGGGGGGAAGCGGCGGCGGTGGGGACCAGCCCTGCCTCGCCTCAGCCGGGCGGGGGAGCGGGGGAGCGGGGTGGGGACGACGACCCAGCCGCCCTGTGCCGGCCGCCCCGCTTGTTGTTGCTGTTGCTGTCGTTGTTGTCGCGGCTCCGGCCGCTTGCGCTCCGTAACTGCTGCCGACCCCTCCCGCCGAGGACCATCAGCTGCAAAAGAACTGGCACGCCAGAGGAGGGCAAAGCAGGGTTAAGTTTTGGGTGGCAGGACGCTCTTCCTTGGCCCGACGACAGTGATGACAAAGCCGTACAGTCACCACTCCCCGAGTTCCCTTGGGCTGGCACTTCCGCTTTGTGCCCAGTTGGCGCTGGAGGGGCGGCGGGCACTTCCTCTGCTGTCCCTGAGCAGGCTGGGGGCCCCGTAGGCTCTTTAGACTCAGTTTTTTGTTCTGACACAGTTTCTCCCAGCCCCTCGACTTGTTTCCACACCTCAGTGATAGTAGAACAGGTGGGAGCTCGCATGCCTTTTGTTGGGTGTAAATGTCCGACCCCAAAGAACTGCGCAATACGGGAGGGTGGCGGCGGCGGCTCGTGCAGCTCGCCAGAGGTGTTATCCGGCTGCAGGGCTTCTATGGCCGCAGCAGCAACTTTTCGCTCAGCTTTGATCTCCCGTAAGGTGTTAATTACGACACGCCACGTCCGTCCCACTTCTTTTGCTGTTTTTAGCTCTTTTCCTCCCGCTAAGGTGGCGTCCCAGAGACGTTCTCCCACTTCACGCCATTCGTCATTCGTCAACATTAAAGAGTAGCGGAGAGGTTTTACAATGTCCATTTGTTTTCGCCCACTTAATGAGGCTTTCTATCTCCTTAAGGTTAACCGTTTCTCCTCTCTTAGAGAGTATAATGGTTAACGACTTGATTGCCGCATCCGTTTCGATCGCGGTCTTACCTTGCAGGGGTTCGCTCGGCCGCTGCGAAACTTTCCAGGCTCCGGCGATTCTCTTCGTCCCGTGCCCTTCCCTGCTGCACGTCCACAGGCTCCCAATACCGTATTCACGATGCTATGGAGACTTCCGCATTTAAGCGATTTTTCCGCATTTAAGCGACTTTTTCCGCATTTAAGCGATTTCAGGGTCCCTGCTCATGCGCCACTTGTTGCAGTGCCCTACTGTGGACGGCCCAGAGTCATGACCATACACCAATATGGTTAGAAAATCATGCTCCGTTTATTACAAACAACACACAGGTTATATAGCGGAATGTGGCGTGACACGACTACATACTACAATTGGCTTGCTTAGCATAAACACACTCTCATGGGCTATAGTGATAGGGCAGCGCTAGCAGGACACAGGTAATAAGCTCATCCCTTCAGTCTCCTCATTGCGGTCATCGGAGAGGCATCCAGGAGGCGTGCATCTTGGCAGGCTATCAGTCTACATTTCCTTTTAAGGCCATTGAGATAACTTGAAGGACAAAAGTAATCTAGTTGGTAACCTTGTGCTCTGGGGCCCAAACAGGGATTGTCCATACCCGAGAGAATATTATGGCCAGTCTCAGAAAGGAATTCCTCCACAGAATTTTGATGAGGATAGCAATCGACACAAAGCAAAGTTACCTTCCTTGTTTCAATGTCGCTTTCACGTGAGAAGTCATGGGGAAAAGTCATGGGGAATAAGGACATGTGTGCTTAATCTTCTACAAAGAAACTAACAGAATATCTTGTGCTTTGCCAAAACCAAGTGTGACAGTTTCCTTACTGAACTCCCTGTCTTCACGTTTCACTTTCCAAACTGCCCTCACGTTTGACTGAATGTGAAAATAAGAGGTTATGTGCACACACGTGAAGCTGGTTTCCAACATCAATCTTTCTTGGGTGACATTTAAAAAGGTTTCGAAATTGAGTTTTACTGGCTTGACTCATTTCTCCTTGATGTTTGTTCCAGCCCCATGAGTGTGTGTATAAATAACAGTTTGCATTCCTTGACAACTTCCTGAATTAGAACAGCGCTTGTGGTCAATCACAGCAGAAAGAGCAGCAGGGAAATACTTTGGCCCAGCAGGCACAATCATGCCATTTGTTGACTAGTAAAGTGGGTGCTGGTGTCACGAGCGGCGTTTTTCAGTGATGTCCCTTTGCCTTCTGTAGTCACCGTCAGCTTTTCTGCTGCATTTTCGAAAGATGGTCCATCTGCTGCTGCATCTTTTGACAGCTCTAATCTCTCAAAGGGAGAAAATGCAGGTAAGGAAAAACAGAGTTAGGTGACTTTACTGCTTCTGAGCTGGGATTCAGGTAAGCCTTTCAAAGTCAGGTTCTCTTTTTCCTTCTTCTGCTTTTCCTTCACTAACCTTGACTTCCTGTGGCTTCTGGAAGAAGTTGGATCTGTAGCTTTTGCTCCTTTTCTGTCTTTAATTGGCCAGTTCTCCACCAATGGTGCCTGGAAGCTTGTCTGTTTATTCCTACAGGAATAATTCCTACTGCAATACTCCAGCCCATGAGCCTGAAATTCCTTTTCTCATTTAAGTATATAGAACTGATAGAACTTGTATGTGGCATTCAGCTAAAAAGAATTCAGTTTCCAGATTTTGCATCTAACTATCTCTTCCACTCTACCACTTATGATTCATAGATTCATAGATTTCTAGGTTGGAAAAGACCTTAGAGATCATCGAGTCCAACCATCCCTAATCCCCATTAAACCATATCCTCAAGTAGATCATCCACCCTATTCTTAAACACATCCAGGGATGGGGACTCAACCACCTCCCTGGGCAGCCTATTCCAGTGGCTGACAACCCTTTCAGAGAAGAAATACTTCCTAACATCCAACCTGAATCTCCCCTGACTAAGCTTATGCCCGTTTCCTCTTGTTCTATCACCCATCACTAATGTAAAGAGCCCTTCCCCCACCTCCCCACCATCTTTTCTCAAGTATTTGTAGGCTGTAATCAGGTCTCCCCTCAGCCTCCTCTTCTCCAGGCTAAACAGCCCCAACTCCCTCAGCCGCTCCTCATAAGTTTTATTTATATGATGTTTATTAAATAAATAATACACTGTGGATTTGATCTCAAGACCAATGTTAAAAGGTGCTACAGATGCAGAAAAAGTTAATTAGTCAGAAAGAATAGGTTTTATAAATAAATCTAATTATGGCTAACTATAGTAAATTAACAACTAATAAGTCAACTGTCAGATTTGAAAATTAATATAATTGTCACTGCTGCTTCTTATTGTTTCTCCAGCAAGAGCATAGAGAATCTTAGAGTTCCCCACTTTTCCCAAGCGTGAAGGGAGTGAGGGGTGGAGGTGGACTGGTGAACTTCCATGGATAATATAGGATTCTGGAAGATTCAAAATAATGCTGAGTTTTAAAAATGAGAGAAACTTTTAACCTTTCAGCAACCTAACTCCCTCACACGTAGTTAGAAAGGTTGTCATTTGCATATCGTTAGCTTTACTCACTAGCACTGTGATAAAATTCCTTGCTTCCTGTGGTTCTGTTTTATTTAACTAAACTGCTCTCCATTTTTCTTGCTTATGTGTTGATTTTAATGCAGCAAGACAGGTAAATCAGTGATGTGTTTTAACGTTCGTCAATAAGGGAGTGGAGTACTATCCAAATTTGCTTCCCTTCATTGCCTTGACCCAGTCATGTAGACACTTGCTGGAAGATGATGTCTGTATTCACATTTCTGTTGTCCCATAAAATTAAGAAAATTGAATCAAATATAGACTACTTTATATAAATTCCCAAATCAATGTGAGAAGATTTGAAGGAGCATCTGGTTTTATATGGTATAATACAATGGGACAAGCTGAGCCTACATAACTGTACAAGACAAAAATTGCTTGCAGAATTGCCTCCTCTCAGTGATCTGTTGTAGCAATTTGCTATAATCTCACATCTTTCAAAGACAATGACGGCTCTAGAGTCTCCTCATCCACTCCTTGTTCACCTTAGTGATGGCCCACTTGAAGACACCACCACGGTATCCTGAAGCATGCTTTAGATCTCACTGTAAGATAAACCGCTAGTTAAATATTAGTTTGCTCGGGCCTGCATTCTAGCTTATAATAGTTGTTACCTTTAAGCATAAATCAATAGGTAACATATGACTATGAATTATGTATATGCAGATCTATTAATATAATGTGCATTAAGAAATTTTATATTTATTTGTAAATTGCCTTTCAGGAAACTGATGTTTATTTCTTTTATCTTCGTTACAGATGTCTTGCCACAATAAAGTGAAGTGTTCTATACAGTAAATACATTTCAAGCCTGATCGGACAAACTTTAATTTAAGCAAAAATGGCATTTTCCTTTAAGTTTTATTTTATATAGGATTTCTTTTTTATTCTGGAAACAAATACCAAGCCCAACAGGCTAAATGAATTAACCCTGGGTGAACAGTGCAGAGTTGTTTGTTCAAACCGTACTGATCATGAAAAAAAAACAATTTAGTACCCCCCATCCCCATTCAGATTCCTTTATTTCTTAAATATATTAGACTTATAATTTAATAAATAAAATAGATTAACCCATTTGTTGTTTATTTCTCTGAAAACATTGGGATCTTTTTTGACAGAAAATATAATATCTTTAAGTACATCAGCAATATCTACTTTCAAGACAATTGAGAAACTGAGATTCAAAAAACGTCCTTCCTAACACTTGATATGGTCAATAGTGAGAAACGAGTCAGGTTCTGAAGAAAATGTCACTTAGATTTGATTCTCCCCCTCTACTCTGCCCTCGTGAGACCTCACCTGAAGTATTGCGTCCAGTTCTGGAGCCCCCAACATAAGAAGGACATGGACCAGTTGGAGAGGGTCCAGAGGAGGGCCACGAAGATGATAAGAGGGCTGGAGCACCTTTCCTATGAGGACAGGCTGAAAGAGTTGGGGCTGTTCAGCCTGGAGAAGAGGAGGCTCCGAGGTGACCTTATAGCGGTCTTCCAGTACCTCAAGGGGGCCTACAGGAAAGATGGGGAGAGGCTGTTCAGGAGGGCCAGTTGTGATAGGACAAGGGGTAATGGTTTTAAAATAGAGGGAGGTAGATTCAGATTGGATATTAGGAAAACATTTTTTACCATGAGAGTTGTAGAACACTGGAACAGGTTGCCCAGAGAGGTGGTGGATGCTCCATCCCTGGAGACGTTCAAGGCCAGGTTGGACGAGGCCCTGAGCAACCTGATCTAGTTGGAGATATCCCTGTTCCTTGCAGGGGGGTTGGACTAGATGACCTTTGAAGGTCCCTTCCAGCCCTAACCATTCTATGATTCTATGATTCTATGATTCTATGATTTACATACGTTTTAATAAATCTTATTAAAGAAGATAATGCTACAAAAACTGAAAAGATTCATCATAACTGAGAAGGAAAAACAAAGCCATAAAGCTCTTAGTCAAATGCACTGTCATTTTAATAGATTATCTCCACTGTGTTTCAGACTTGAAAGGGACCCTTTCACAGTCACAAGGACTATGGCTGTAAAGATGAACAGAGCAAAACACAATTGTAAATTCTCATAGAACTGAATTCTGCAAAGAATTTAGGGGTCACCTGTATGCAAGGCACTATGTAATAAAGCTCATGAGTCACTTACCAGTTCCTATTTGTAAAAGTCCAAGTAGTCTTACAAGTGTGTAACTATCGACACCTCTGTCTATATAGATTTGCTCACATTCGCTGTGACTATATGGCACAGCAAGGTCAGGCTGTAAGATTTGGTTGTACTGTGCTGCTATAAAGTTTCCAGCTGAGCATTATAAAAGGTGCTGCACTATTTACCAGGATGGCAACAGTAAAAATCCTGTGTGAAATTCCCCTGCTGTCTATGTTGATGATAAGACTCCCACTGACTTAAATAAGGCTAGATTTCATTTCTCCTGCACTTCATTTTCAATTAGAGTTTGTACAGAGAGCTTTTAACGTGACTAGCAATTAAGACCTTAAGGGGACTGTGGAAACATTCAAACAGTTTTTCTGTTGGCCTCTTTAAAGTTTTATAAGGCTATGCTTCTTCATCGTTATAAACTCTTCTGAATCTTTCCTGAGAAGAGGAGAAGAAAGGCAGAGGGGTGGGGGGAGAGAGAGATCAAGTCACTAGGGTTAGGTTTGTTTATTTGCTTTTTTCTTTAAACTTCTCTTAAACTACTTAGGGGGTGGTGAGTCACAGTTCTGTATATAGCTTTTTTGAAAGAGCTGTTTTTGAAAAGATGAACCTCCTGCAGATTTTAGGTCTCGTGTAGGGAAATTTGTTTTCTTCTGGTATCCTCAGGGCATGCACAACATCAGTAATCATATAGCCCTTCTGAACCTTTTGAGACTGTCTTTTTTATCATCTAAAAATAGTGGCATCTTCAATTGACTGTTTTTTTCCTGAATTACTGTTTAGATGCTTAGTTTTATTCCCTTTTTTCTCTGAATAGCAGGACAATGTGCTTTCTAGCACCAATCACTGTGGCCTGTCCTCAGGAAGCAGCAGCAGAATGGGAGACATTAGGTTTGTCCTCACCTGAAAACTCAATCCGCAGCCTTTCCTCATAACGTGGCTGTGACACACTGCATAAGTAGCTCGGGTAAATTAAGAGATGTACAGCCCTTGCTAAAATTTTATCTGTAATGTAGAAGGACTAGATGAGGTCAGTGCCCTACCTGTTAATTAGTAGGGAAAATGCTCCCTACTGCAGCGTTTTTTTTAAGGTCAAAAACAAGCAGGCCCATGCAGAGTATTCAGTTTATCTTGCATAACCCATCCATGTTCTCTTCATTTCTTTCAACCTTCCTACAACCTTGATTCCTTTTATTTTTTTTCTTTCCTCCCTCTTCCAATATTTCATAATAAGTTTTCAGGACCTTCAGTTTTCCATCCCACTTGTTCACTTGGTCTTCCATGCATCTGCAAATTCCACCTCCTTCCTTTCCTTTTAATGTGATTTTTCTTGTCTCTCCAGGATTCTCAGAAGGAACCTGTACACGAGTTTTCCCCCAGTGCAGGGAGAAGAGAAGCTGATTATTGGGAGGGAAGGTTGTCTTCTCTGAGAGTGAAAGCTTTTGCCAGGTATGCGCAGGAGAACTCTCATAAAAGAGCAAGAAAAAGTTTGTAGGTGACCTGAGACTTGTGTAGGAAACAGTTTAGATTTCTTTGCTCAGTAGATAAATAACTTCTAAAAATTCAGTGGGCTTTAGGTTAGCCCTTAGTCTGTGTTTAGCTTATTTAATAGAACCGAAAAGGTCTCGTAAACCAAATCAGAACTAAATTCTAGACAGAGCTCTGCAATAACTGTAAATACTCATTTCAAAGTGTGTGCAATCAGCAAATTCGACATTTCTCATGTAATTTTCTGAAATCTTTCTACCATAACGCCCTGCACCTGACCTCCCAAGCTAGGACATTCTTCAAACATTTCTCATTTTGCGTTTTTTGTTACATATTTCTCACTTGTAAAAATGTCATGGTATAAGATGAAAATCTTTATCTTCACCTAAGTATCTAAGCTATACAATTACTTTATAATGAGCAGGAGGGCTGTTTGTTGTTTTTGTCTTTGTTTTTCCTCCAGAAAGAATCGGTACATTGTATTGTTGCTATTCTCAGACTGGTTTGCTGATAAATATTAAATTATTCCTCCTCTCCCACTTTTTGCAAACCTGTCAGAGACTAAACAGCTATACAGGAGATGGCAGAAGCAGCACACAAAATTTGGATGGTGTGCTTGACATCCTTTAAAACACTTGGTGGAGCAGATGAGAGTTTAAAGAGAGCACCCTAATTAGTATTAGTCATGGAAAGGTGCAGAAGAACTTTGAAAACTGGAAATAGAGGAAATCATTAGGAAGCTTGAACTAAAAAAATGGAATTCTAACTCTCAGCTGGGCAAAATTCCCCACAGAAGCCAAAGTCTGCAGTGTAGTATGCACAAAGCTTTAATGTTAACATGTAAAAAAAAACTGTACGTCATCTCTCTCACCAAACTTAATTTTAACAACCTTTTTCAAAACAATGATGCTTGAATGCAACAGCAGTGGAAACACAAATATCTTGCTTCTTTTGAAGAAATCAAGCTGGCGTTGCAACTGCACCTTTGAGAACACCTTAGTTTGGCATTTTGTTCCCGTTCTGCATATTCCTGAATTTGAGACTCTTGCTTTCACTTGAAAACTGCACTGAATGCTTCTGGGAATGCAGTGGTCAAGTGGAGATTTGCCGATATTAAGCATTAAGGACATTATTTCTAATAGCGGTAGGGGTGATATTTCAAAAACAGTGACAGAATACCTCATAGCAGAGGACATAGTTTAGGACAAAGAAATCCATGGGGTTCATTATCTATGAACTAAAATCCATATTTAAACGAAGCAAGCATCTGAGGATATATAAGAGATGATAAGAAGCTCATAGAAAGAGGGAAGGGGGAAGTTCAGGCAAAGTCCACGGTGGTGTTCTAAGCAGTTAAGAAATCTTTACAGAATATCAAGGACGCATTTAAACCTAATGTGTTATGCAAAATGGGTCCAGTGGAAGAAATTCATATCAAGTTCACGGTCATAGCCAAAAGAAACAGACTATTAAGTGAAATTTTAAAGTCATTTGAGTATCTGTAGTTTTACTGCAAGTTAAAACACTAAAGTTTGAGTAAAAAGGCTACATATTACCTACACTTTTATCTAGCTAGCTTAGATCTTGTCCAAGGCTTTTGAACAGAGGAGTTCAACAATGCAAGAGGAAAACTCTTATTTCTTGAGTACCAGACCAAACACAATTTTATTCAGAAACAACATTTGATTCCTTTCTTTCATTGCAATAGAAAGTAGAAAACTTCTATGACTTTTCTGTTATTTCTCTGGTATTTATGTTCCTGTTTCATAAGAAAACCAAATTGTCTATTGATGGGTTTGGTGTGTCCTTCGCTTTTTTGTCGTCAGTCAGTGAGTCGGTAACCAGTAAATACATTTTGACTGAATAGTCTTAGTTTCTTTCAAGATAAATTCCACTAATAGCTCCTGCAAAACTAGCCAGGTGACTATATTACTATTTCGCAGGACAGTGGGTCATCACTGAAATCAGCCTTTGAAGCTCCTGTTGAATTCTATTGACTCAAATTGGTTTCAGAGGCCATGCTATTGTGCAGAACTCGTTCTCCTGCTTTTCTCCTGCTTCAAGTTCGCTTTCTCCCTACAGACCTTCCAGAGAAGCATCTTCACTTCTCATCCGAAACCTATGCTACCCTCTGACTTTCTCTATTATCTTCCCTTCTCTTTTGTGCTGTTAGTTGCTTTGGAAGTAAGAAAAAAGAAGCTGATCTCTTGATAGATGTAACTGGGAAGTTTAGGGAGAGTTAATGGAAAGAAATTACTTGGTTTTGACGCTTTTGACGCAAGATATCTATCTTGTGTTAACAGGTTTAACTTGGTGTGTTTGGTTTCTTGAATTGAAAGCTGTTTAAAAGGTAATTATGGTGTTCTTACAAAACACTTATGGATAGCCTTGATGCCTAGGTAATTTATATAAGGAATACAGAACTCCTACTGTTGTTTCAAATATGCAACAGATTTAAAGGCAATGAATGAAGTTTAGCCAGAAAAATAGAGTATCTCAAATATATTTGGGATATACACATGGGAATGTAAAATATACATATAATAAAATAAGAGCATGCTTAAGGGGTAGTTTCATGTTTATTCATGCAGTATGTTTCCCTCTCTGTCCATCCTTTTAGGTATGGTAGAACAATTGGCTAGCACAAATATTATTGTGCTTCAGAATGTTTATTTTTGGCATTGAAAACACTAATATCATCTTGATTGTTGCTGGAGTTGGTGTTTTTCTGTGACTCATTGTGACTGTGTCCAAGCAGAAATAACAGGAACTACTCCTGCTATCTAATCTGACAGTCAACAGCTCTCTTTGCTCCAACAGACACCATATTCCTTGGCATTGCTCACAAATCTTTTGTTCTTGAACACGTATCTATTTTCCAGGCATTGTTTTTCAGCAGGTATCTGCAAGGGCTTAGTTGTCTCTGAAACTTCATCTCTTCTCTGCTGTTCCTTCAAATACCCATTCTTCTTTATCTCTATCCCTATTTTTCAGAGCACATGGAAATTGAACACGTCTGGTGATAATTCTTTTGTATGACTAGCTTACATCAACCCAAGGATAATGCAGATCTTCACATTTTTGGGTTGCTTGCACTGCTGCCTCACTTTCCATCATAGCCTCCACTTCCTTGCATTACTTATCAAAACGTCCTTTCCTGCTTATTGCTCTGGTCTCTGGCTCCTCCTGTTGCTCTGCTTATCTGAATAACTTCAAATAATGCTACTTATGAAATACCATTCTTTATTTGATTAAACACTGTTTAATCAAAACCGCAGGTTTTGGATAAAATTAATGGTATGATGATTGACTTAAGTTTTTTGATAGAAAGGACTTAATAGGAAATATAAAATTTTCATAAAGCGAATCAGATAAAACAGGAAACTAGTTCATGCTAAATAACTAGTGAGAAAGCAGTATCTGCAAGACATCTAACAAAGAAATAAAGAATTTTTTACCTATCTTAGGGAGAAACTTAACAATGACTCAGGTTTAAAGGAGAGGAGGGCTCTGAATGCCCACTTGGTCATGACTGAATCTAAAACTGTTGCTAGGGAAATGTAGTTATACAGAATAAAATCTCACTTTCTGTTAGAAATGTCTCAAATCAGACCAAGAACATCAAAAAGAAAAATGATCTGTTGATTAACACTTATCATGTCTGTTCTGATAATGCATTTCTGACAACTCAAACTTTCTTTGAAACGTTATGTGATGTTCCATATTCTCTCCTGAAACCTACTGTGTGAACTTTTAGTACAAATCCTTTTGTTACCATGGGAGCTGAAGGCTGTAGAAACCCATTCTTCTTCATTGTACCCTTCTTTTCTTCCTTCTCTCATGCTGTTTCAGATGTCTCAATCACTGAGAGGGCTGGTTTTACATTTAAAATTACCAGTAGACTAACACAAACTAGGTTTCACTAGTTAGTAAAATATAAGGTACAGCAAACAAGAGACATTGCTTCTTCAGACCTATCAACTTCTATTTGAATGGTAAACTCTATAATGAGTCCTAAAGAATGCAAATAATCAAGGTATTAGTATATACATAATTCCTAAAAAAAAAATCTCTTGCCTCTGCTGGCTGCTGGCATACTAAACTCTTCTGTCTGAAATATGGCACCACAGAAAAGACTAGGAGGGAAAGTATGGAAATATTCTGTTGACTATGGATCACTAATAACCAGTACTCTTTCTGACTGATGAGGAAAATGGGAGCTCTCTCAAGTACTTTCTTTCAGGATAAAATTTAGGCTCTTAGGAGCTGAAGTTACTCTGGTTTCCACAAAGTATTACAAAAATAAGTTATATCTCCCATATTATTTGAGCTCTCACAGAAGATTTTTGGGAGTTCAGGTGTGATTTATCCAGATTCAACAGGACAGAAGTGGACCTCTGATAGTAAGTACATTGTACTGGGTTATGTTTTGTCAGCAGTGGAGGGGTTGCTCTATCAAAAAGGTAAATGTAATTTTCCTGATAAATGCCAAAACCTTATAGGCTTTAGCTGTGAACTCAGCCAAAACATTTATTTTCAAGAGCCCTGTGCTGGGTTTACGTGATGGGGTTTTGGTTATATGGGAGGGGCTGCGAAGATAGACCCTGTAAGTATCTATCTGCAAGAAGCTTCCCCAGCTCCAAAACCAGTCAGACCTGCCCTTGGCCAGGTCGGGCCCCCATCCCCTCAGACCAGGGCTGAGCCGACCAGCGCCTCTGTGAATGCCCTATTTAAAATGGGAACAAAGGAACCTGAACCAGGCTGGACCTACAGTGAAGAGAGAGGGAAGGTGGGAGGCTGACCCCCTTCGCCTCGTGGATGGGCAACTACCCGCGCCAGGTCACCACCACTCCACTGGAGATGGCTGCGGTGGCGCTGCTTGGAGAGCTCCAAAGCGCCCAGCTCCTGGGGCACCTGCTGGGTGGAGTTTGTCCTGCCGGGACTGCCAAGGTTTGTCCGTCTGATGTTTCATAAGAGAGGAGTGAGATCTGAGAGAAATGGCCACACAGAAACCAAAGCCAGTGAAGATGGAGCAGGAGGAGGTTTGCCGGAGCTGGGATTCCCCTGGAGTCCATGGTGAGATGGCAGGCGGCCTCCCTGCCACCTGTGGAGATTAACGGTTGTGATAGTTTGATGTGTGGGGGGGTGTTCTGGTGGCAGGGGAGGGGATTTGCTCCCTGTGCCACCAGATCTGAGTCCCATCCTCCCCGGGGGAGGTTGAGCCAAGTCGGCGCCTCTGCGAATTGCCCTATTTAAGTTGAGACAAAGGGGCGGGAAAGGGGCTTTTTTGCTCAGGAGCGAGGAGAGAGCAGGAGGGCGCTGCCCTCGCTCCCGGCTCCCGGCCGAGCGGCCGCTCGGGCCCGGGCCGGCGCCATGTGCTCAAGATGGCGCCGGGGGAGCCGCATGGGGGGCTCGGGAAGCATCCCGCTCCCGGGGTGCCTGCCGGGCCGAGCTCCCCTAGAGAGGATTAATATCTAAGAGAAGACAACCACAACGACCGGGTCAGCAAAGATGGAGCAGGAGGAGGTGTACTGGAGCTGAGGCTTCCCTTGCAAATCGGTGTGAGATGGCAGGCGGCCCCCCTGCAGCCAGGGTGTACTCGGCGGAGCAGCGACCCACTCGTGGCCCGTGGAGAAACCCACGTCGGGAAGGAGATGCCTGAGCCCAGGAGAGGTCGTGGAGCAGGGGATGCGCGACCAGGTACTGTTGATAATGGGGCATGGAATGCACGACGAGGTCGTGGAGGCATCTGGAGACCGTGGGACGACCCACGCCGACGCGAGTGGCAGCAGCTCCCTAAGAGGCCGAGACTGGTAAAGCCCGAACTGGTGCGATCCATGGGGAAGGATTGCAATCCTGCGGGCAGGACTTACTTTGGAAAAGTTTGGGGACTTTTTCTTTGTGAGTAGGGGATCCACCGAAGCAAGGGAAAAATGGTGTAAAGACTCCTCCTCCTTTAAGAAAGGAGCGGCAGTGAACAACATGGATGAACTGACCTGTACTCCCCCATTCCCTGTCTCCCTGCGCCGCTGGGGGGAAGGCAGAGCCAGGAACGAAAGGAAAATAGGGGGTGGGGAGGTGTTGTTTAAGATCGGGCCTTGTTTTCTCTTTTCTCCTCTCAAGTAACCGGTTTCGTCCCCTTTTGTCTTTTGTTAAGTAACTGTTAATAAATTGTTTTGGTTTATGAAGGAAGCTTGAGTCATGTTTTGCCCGGGACCATGGTTGGTGGGTGCTCCCTCTCGGTTCTTGTCTCGACCCTCAGTCCAAAAACCACGACAACGGTGGAGCAGAGATCTACCCACAGCCCGTGGAGAACTCCACGCTGGAGCAGAGATGCCTGTGCCTGAAGGAGGTTGTAGAGAATTGTCCACTGGAGACTCATGACGAAGCAGAGATGCATTTGAAGTCCATGGAGGACTCCATGCCAGAGCAGGTGGCAGCTCCCTAAGAAGCTGTGACTCTGTGGGGAAGAAGCCTGCACTACAGCAATCTAATGGGTAAGGATTACAGCCTGCAGGAAGGACTCGCTTTGTAGAAGTCTGTGGACTGTCCCATGAGGAAAGGATATATTGGAGCAGAGCAAAAGACCATAACGAGTCCTCCTCCTTTAAGAAAGGAGCGGCAGAAGCAACGTATGATGAACTGACCTGCAACTCGCCTCCATTCCCCATCCTGCCCCCGTGCCACTGAAGGGAGGAAGTAAAGCCAGGAAGAAGGGAGGGGTGGGGGAAAGGTGTTTTTAAAATCCAGTTTTGTTTCTCATTATCCTCTTAAGTAACTGTTAAGGAATTAAACCGATTTGTCTCCAAATCGAGTCCGTTTTGCTGGGGGTCATGGTTGGTGGGATCCTCCCTGTTCTTATCTCAACCCTCAGGCCTTTTGTTACGTTTTTCTCCTCCCTGCACCTGAGAGGAGGAGTGAGTGAACCACCTCGTGGTGGCTGAGCTGCCAGCTGGGCTAAACCATGACATACCTTAAATCATAACCACCAAGCTCTCATGACACATTAACATGAAATGACAGCTGGAGAAAGAATAGATACCTCAAGCTGTATGTCAGCTAGATTGAAGGAGATACTGGTAACACAAAAAAAAAAAAAAAAAGACAAGGTGGTAACCTTTTGCTCTCATATTCCCCAAACAATGGCACCAGACTCTGCATTATGTTAGCATGCAGCCCCGATGCCCTTGAGCTCTCATCGGTAATACATCACATATAAGTGACCCCAAAACCCACATCTGACAGCATAGACCTAGCCAGGGAGATTCACGTGTGTGTGAGGTCAAACTGGGCTACAGCAATGCTTCTGATACTGTACAGAGCGATAGTCTCTGCTCCAGTTGTTAGAAAAAAGCAGTAGCTCGCTGACCTTGTCAGAGCGCTGGGTGAGATGTGGCTGTTAGCACTGGTTTTATTGATCCTGAATGCAGTCCAGCGTCAAACTTGCCACAGAAACTGGCCCAAGCTGACTGTGAATCTCCACTGCTGGTCGTCACCGTGGCCATGTTCAACATCCAGCCCTTGTTCGACAGGGGAGGACTTGAACAGTAGTTTTACAAGGCAGTGGGGCACAGCCTTCACCAGTGCTAGCGTACTAGCTGTGAAATAAGGATAACCAAAAACTCAGCATGAGTTTTCCCAGGAACTTTGGATTTGGGGCAGGAAAACAAAAAAAAAACTAACTGAATGATTTTTTCCTTCGTGAGGACAGAAGGGCAGATCTACTTTTAAATGCTTGGATATGATGCATAAGCAGGTCGTGTAAGTATCAAAATAGCATGTAGGTTTAAAATCCTCACCTGCATGCACAAAGTTTGCTTGTACTCTACTCACTAAGGTTTGAACATTCCATTTTCTCTTTGATGTAAATCACTTCAGGAAATACTTTAAAGACATAAATAGCAGTTAGGTATCAAATTTATTAAAAATCAGTGGGAATCACGATTCTTCTTTCTGTCTGCATATTTTGAATCTTCCCTTTTTTTTGTGTGTGTCCGTAATAGTATGTTAAAATTTTACTCTGAAGAACAGTATAACGACAGAAGAAATGGTAGCAAAAATAGAATTGAAGTACCTCACAAATCTGAACTAAGCTCAAACTTCTGTTACACGACATATGCAATATTTATTTAATAAATTTAATGTACTCATAAACTTCTTCCACTGTATCATTATTAAGAGTTACATAATGAATTACTGACAAAACAAAGCTATGAAAAATAATTTTTAATTACTTTATGTGACCATTGTCTAATAGAAAATGTTCTGAACTAATCTGTGTATGGCTAACTCAATGCATTTAAATTTTAGTATGTAGTTTAAATGTTTTCATGACAAACTCTTTGCCTATGGGGAAAATAATTGACTTGTATTTTTTTATTAACTAACATAAACACAATGGAATTTTAGCTGTGGAAAGGATAATGCAAGTCACTCAAGCTTTAAAGAATAAAATTATCATCAACATAAAGCTGTATCCCACTCACTGTAATCTCTCATGTGGTTTGACCTGTTACTTTCCTCTGCTCTTTTTAAAAATTGTGCTTTAAAATAGTCTACTTCTAGCCAGCTGTAATATTTAAAACCAGCACCAGTAAGACACTACAGGTTTACATTTCCATAGGTGAAGATGCTTTTCACAGTATTGAGGTTAATGATAGCATATTACTTGTCCAAGTATATTAATGAACACTGGTAACAAAGCAATCAACACTTCCCCTACAGAATCTAATTTATACACAAAACATAATCAATTACAAGAAACCCAAGTGTAAGATCAAATAGCCCTAACATTAATTCTTCCTTTTTCACTTGATCATAGCCTAAGTGAGGCACCTGAGCTCCTTTTGTGATCGCCAGAGAGAAAAGAGCATCTGAGAGGTGTTCATGGTATGTGAAATAAATCATCTTCTGGAAATGTCTTTGAGATGACGTAGCTTAGATTGGCAGTTTAACTTTCAGATGGCTCCAATGAGCTGAGAAGAGTCCCAGGCTCACTAAACAGGTTGTGTACAGGAAATCCCAAGGGGTTTCAATGACAAGACTTTGTCTTTGTCTTAGTCTACTCAAATATAGACCAAATTTCATGTGGCTGTTATATCATAATTAGCATCAAAGATGTTCGAAGGCCGGACTGAGGTCTCTGAGAGACTTGGGCACAGGAGTGCCTCATCTGAATGCCAAATAGGCTTGGGTAGAGTAAAGCCTTCACCTGTGGCGAAGTGCAGTCAAGAGGGAAGCACACCTCAATGTACTCACTAGCAGTGCCGAGGGACCTGAGCACATTGTTCCAGAGGAATGTAGGCACCTGCAAGTGCTGTGGCAACGAAGTGGCATTTCTCCAAACCAGTGAGGGATGGTTGACACCTAAATCCTGCTGATGCAGAGCAGACACCTAACCTGGGCCTTAGATCCCTGGGACAGGAGCTGGCCACTGGGACCAGCGTTTTCCACCTGAACCAGAGCTGAGCTTGCTGCTGCACAGTAATGAAAAATTGATACTACTGATTGGAGCTGCATTGGTTTCTCTTGATGTAGCATGTCTGCCTCAGGCTTGCTTTTGTCTTTAGGTCTGTGAATATTTTAGTGGCTTTGATTCTGATAAGACTGAATTGCCTTTTTTAGTGTCTTATCTTCTCCCCTGTATTTGCAGATAAAACAGACATTAAAATGAAGTGCAGGAAAAACATTTTAAAGTAAAAAGAAAAATATTGTCCATCTCAACCTTAGTCTAAATACTTGAGCATGTAAGAATCAGGAAAGAGTGCACCATTTGAATTTGAATATTCTGCTTATTAGTTCTTGGCAGGTTTGTAATTAACACCTTTCATTCAATAAAATGAGACTCTGCTAACTTCTTTCATCAGCAGGTTTGTATGCTTGTTATTTGGCACTTGCTATTTTGTGTCACCACAGAATAAAAAGTACTCAGAGGATGGCTTCTCCCACACCTATTGGTAGAAATGAACATTAAATAGACTGAAAAGTATCTTCATTTTCCTTTTTTCAGTTGTCCAAAGCAGTAAAAATGATGCAATTTGACCTAGTTCAGGTGGTTATTTCTCAGTATGGTAAGTCCTTTTGCAGAGAGAAAACTTACTGAAATTAGTGGGCCTATGAGAAAGAACTGCTTTGGCTTAGGGGTGCACAATCTCACTCTGCATGTCTCTAACATCCCTAATAAATCCAACAAAAATCCATCAATATTCATCCACTTCACGTACCTGTAGTTGAAAATACCACTTTCTTTCCCCCTTTATATGGATCTTGGAACTAAGAAAGCTGAATGAGTAGGTCAAAGGACCTCTTCATAAGTTTAGATTACTCTCCCTAACAATTTAGCAAGGTTGTGACTCGGTTAGCCATTTAAATTGTTACTGTCCATTTCCACCATCATACCCACAAGGAAGGCAATAGATATCTTAGTTAAAAAATCTTATCAGCTACATACATAAATGGCATCTTTGCTCATTATGGTCATCTCTGCTAGAAACAGCAGTTTGATGCCTGCTGGGAATACATGCAGCTTTGATGCTGCTGCTTCATTTTCCACCTCAGCTTTAATTCCACTTTATTCAGCTGTAGCCATTCTGATGACAACAGAACTCTGTTCTTAACTGAGCGTAAGGATGCAGAGACAAGCTTGGCATGCTCACTGTGCAACAGCTCTGGGTGCTTCACATCAACTCATTCCTGTTGGTGAGTGGTGTTGACTATTTAAAAGTTAACAGAGGCTAAAAATTTTTTCCCTTTGATCCCGGAAGGAGAAATCATGTCACAGATGACATAATTGACTTAGTTAACTTATCCTGATGTAAAAAATTGAATATGCTTGGGACATACTATTAGTTTTCCTCTTCAAAAATAAATTAAATGAAAAGCAGAGCCCATAGGCCCAGTAGACCCTTTGCAGTGGTCTGATTGTCAAGTGTGTAGTTTTGGCCCAAGTTGTAAAGATAAAGAAGGCAAGGACAAACCTACTTGGTTGTCAGACTGCACAGAAATATTTTGTTCTTTACACAAAGATCTATGTCAAAGTTGCTACACCTCCGTTACAAGTTACTTATAAACAGGATTTCTTCTGTTGATCTATATAGGGTCATCAATTTGTGGGTGGAGGCTCAAAGAGAGGCTTATATTTCCCTTGCTTGTGAATTTTGAATAGGAACACAACACTGAGGCAGAAATGACTGCTTATACGATTCTTTTTCATACATATAGGAATGTATATATTCTCTAAAAGATCTGTCATCTTGGCTACACCTTGAATATAAGAAATACTGGTATGTATCATGCCTGGAGATGGGGCAACTGCCTAATATTCAGCCAGTATAAAGGTAATGCTGAGATAAACGAGGTAAATAGGCACACGCTCTGTCCAGTCTCTAGTAAGAATTATGTCTTTGCATGGTCTTAAAGAGGAGAGGAGAAAGTGTGGCAGCAGGTCAGGCCTTTTGCTTCCTCTCCTAGGAAGAGTGTCCTAGTATTTAGGACACATGCAGGACCCACTGCAGCCTAAGACAGAAAAAGAACCGCAAACCCCACAACCTCGTTTTTTGAAGAGAGAAAGTAACCCACTTGCCAGTTGTCATCAGCCATGAAAACATGTTTCTCCTATTCACAGCCACCCTCCATCCTTCTGCCCCAAGAAGAGTGGTGTGGATTTTAGTTCCACTGAGCCTCAAACAATAGTGATGAATACCTCTATCCTCTCATTCTGTTTTCTGTGGCGACGAGGAGACACTTGCACATAGCTACACAGAAGAATGTTACAGTGCAACCTCTTTCTCGGCCCCGTTATAACATGGCACTGAGCTCCTGGCTATACTCTACTCACCTTTCCATCTTATGTTCTTAACGATTTGGTAGTTTTGGGAATTCCTTGTCCAACCTCTTCTGAGTTGGTGAAAAGCAAGCAGCCCATCCACTCTACCAAAAAACTTAAGAGGAATCCCTGTGATCACATATATCCACACCAGAAAAGAGGGCCTTTATGTGGCCCTGGGGACAAGTGGTGCAGTGCAGCTTGCCACAGCTAAACTCCCTTCCCTGATCCAAACAGCCCAGCTCTGTCCACATTGCATACTGCAAATAATCCCTAGCTCATGCTGATCCTCAGACCTTTCCTGGGCTTTATCTGATAGTTGCTACAGCCCTAAAACTAGCCCTATTGTTCCTGGAAGCCTGCTAGGAATGAAACAGTACAGGTGATAGGAACAGTGGTGAGCTGGTGTCCTGACCCTGTTATTTTAGCAATTTGCACATGCCTTTGGGCCTCTTGTGTGTCCTTTGCTCTGTTTTGCCTGCAGGCTGGCCCATAATATTAGCTGTTTCAATGCCTTTGTGAAAGGATATGTACAGAGCAGATGCATCTCTGATTTTACTATTTTAAATCTCTAATGTTCTCTTTTTTTCCTCCCTCTTTGTTGTCTCATAAGTCATTTGGTTAAGTCCTGTAGTTCCTCACAAAACAAGAGATTTTTTATTTCCTGGTGGTCTTTGATCCATGGGTCAGAGGTGCATAACTAGAGAAAGAGTGTTGAAGTACTATGCATGGATAAAGGCATCTTTTTTCACAGAAAATCCTTCTAGTGTCTGGTTATTCAGAGATATTTTATGTTGGAAATAGCAATGGTTTTAATGCTCAGCAATGCACATATTTTCCATTTATTTCCTTGTTTGAATTTCATTATAATCTGCCCGTCTAATACGTTCCGTCAATGAGTTCTATGTTTTATCATAGGTTGTGCAGGCAAAAAGTCATTCTTTTTAGCTATAAATCTGCTAGCTCATCATCTCATTAGTTGTCTCTAAGATATTGTGACAAACAGTGAATTATCCATCCCTACTCACTTCCTCTAAATCTCTGCTGTTTGCGCTTTTGTGGATCTTTATCATAATTTTCTTGTCACCTTTAGCCAATGAGTTTTTTTAGTAACTTTTCAAGCTCTCTCACATCTTCAGACATTATTGTTACCCTTTTGATTTATTTTGTCGATATAGATGGTCAGGATTATACTGAATCTTTAAGATGTGTGTGAACCATCACAAACTGGCAGAAAATAATGAAACTTCTGTTTTGTCCTCAGTTCTTAATAGTTCTAAAAATCAGCTTACCTGTTTTTGATACTTACTGAGGATTTGACCTTCCTCCACTCGACTTCTAGAATGCAATCGCTTTCTGATTATTTCTATTCTGCGTTTTTGTACATGGGAGTTACGAAACAAACTTCTACTTCATTTTCTTTTTTTTTCTGTTCCACTGGGATATTTAGTCATCACTTGCTCAGACGCTTCTCCCATCTGAAAACTGAGGATGATTTTTTTTGGTGCTTCAGGAAGAGTTTGCATTTATTGTAGTCCTTTGAGAAATAGTCACAGCACGTCCTGAAGGACTCTGCTTATTGAACAACAAAATTCAGATTTTACTCCCTAGGTTTCACAGTTCTGGGAAATAATATCTGAACATTTTTTGAGATGGTTTAATTATTTGACTTCTTTGCTATCGTGTAGAATCCTCAAGTGGACCATTCAAATGATTTTTAAACTAAAATGTATCTATTTTCACATAATGTCAGTCTGTCACATATTATAGACTAAAACCTAGTATGTGATAAATTTCCTTTTTTTTTTTTTCAGTAACTCTCATCTCTTTCTTTCTTATTTTAATGTATAAACTGTTAACCATTTTCTTTGGCTTTGTATGCAAATGCCAGACTTCCTGCCAAGAGCTGAAAAGATTTCACAATGG
The DNA here is from genome assembly GCF_009769465.1 of Tauraco erythrolophus. Taxonomy (NCBI): domain Eukaryota; kingdom Metazoa; phylum Chordata; class Aves; order Musophagiformes; family Musophagidae; genus Tauraco; species Tauraco erythrolophus. The sequence continues at coordinate 45,353,602 of NC_141466.1, read as the reverse complement.
ACGTAGAAGAAAGAAATGCCTCAAGCAAGTCTTTTAGGTGGTTTTCTTTTCCTCTCCCATGGTTACAGAGAACTATATGGTGTCCAATGGAGAGAAATTACCTTTCACAATATATTTGGTAGGACATATTTTAGAAACAATTATTCTTAAACCTACCTGCATATTTTCTTCATTTTAATAAACCGTTGAGGTGTACATGGTATATGTCACAACTGATAATTATGAATTTGTGATGAATTTAAATGGCTGCAGTTCAGTTCCTTAACTTTCAGCACTCCCATGAGCAGAATGCTGTACTTACAATCTCCCGCAGGTACAGCATGCCAGCGTAGCTTGATTTACATATTGTAATGGATCAGATGAGAGCAGGCTTGAAAGAACTAAATTGTGAAGACAGATATTGCAGGTAAACTCAAGCATGCTGATGCTTAATCAAACCTGATCTGACTATGTTAAAACTTTGGTTTTAAATTCGAAGTCTTACATCCTGTATGGTTAGAAAGATAGGGAGTTTGTTTTGGAGAAACTAAAAGTACATAGTCTAGGTCATACCAAAGTTGTCAGAAATATCATTTGTGTCAATGTTACAATAAAAATGAAGATTTACTTATCAACTCATACTCTGAGCCAGCTCTGATTTTGAAGTGTCTACCTTAGACCTCCTCTGCTCACACAACACAGGCCCTTGAGAGATGCAAAGACTTCTCTAATGCCAGTCATTTCAAAATTCTGATGAAGTAACCGCTCATTTGAGTCATGAATTAACAGAGGTCACTTTACCTTTCCCAGTACAAACAGGTCCTGCTGCAAAAAGAGATAATGAGCAAAGCATTGTCCTGCCCATGCTTTTTAAGAAGATAGTGGAACACAAAGAAAATGGGAAGCTGTGAGCAGCAGTAGCTCTAAGAGTCATAGTTAAGTGGATCCCCTTCTGCTAGACTACCTCTTAAAATCAAGTGTTCCCATTTAATATTTCTTGACAATAACTGTCTGCAGGAGATTAGCCTTAGCTTGCTTGGAAGCATTTGTGACTGTGAGATTGGAGTAACTTCGGATTCATGCGGGTTTTTTTGCTAGGCTGGGCCCCTGTTGCTCTTTCTCTTTTTGGTTAAATGCTGTCTACATCGGTAACAGCTTCCACTGGATGAAGTTCACAGCATGCAGTTGATTTCTCAGTACTTAAGTGATGCTGAGACCAGCACATTCTATTTGCTTTAATAAAATTTAATTTTCATAGACGATGAAATTATGTAGATGAAATTAAATCTATTGCTTCCGGGCCTGTTCAGGTCTTTGTCCGCAATAGCTGGAATCTGACTGGAATTCCTAATCTATAGGAATCACTTTTCTAACCACTTTTAAGGTATGTCCTAATAGAAGGATTAAATTATACTAATTTCCACTTCGCCTCAGCCCAAGTTCCTCAAAAAAGAATTATTTATCGGGCTGCTGTAGCAGGATCAAAAGCCTCCCTGTGTGCCTCCAGCCTGTCACAGGAGCAGAGTTCAGAAGCAGGAGTGAGGAGAAGACTGGAATTAGCCAAGACAGAAAATTTCAAGGACAGTCTGCCTGGGAAATTCAATGACCAGTCACCTGCTGATAGAAAGTGCCTTCTGCACTCTGGATTTATAGTGCTAAAAATCTCTCTTTCACAAAAATCTGAAACTTGATATTTTTTTTTTTCCAAAATATATCAGTTCCTCTCTTCCCTAGTAATATGTAAGTGTCCTAGTATTTAAAGCCATCAGCCAGAAGTGAAAGGATTTCTCTCCTTGGCCTGAAAGGATCTAAGCCCACATATTTCACTTTCCAGTTTTGCTGTGGGGAGAGACGTTTTTTGCAGGGGACAGAGCTTCCTACTGAAGCCTTGCCACTTCTCCCTACATGGACCCAGCATCCACGGGGAAGGGCTAGTGATACAGAAAGAATTCCAATGCCAAGGAGTCAGTTTATGGGCATTCCAGACATTTTTGATGGAGAACAGGCTTGGCATGTGTTTATGGAGAGGTGAGAGCAGTGGTGGCTTGAGGAGTAGTGTAGGCTGTCTGCTGCAGCCGTGCCTCAGAAGATGTCCTGCCATCTGCCTGCGCAGCCCTTGGTCCAGCTCAGGTCCTCCAGCCCCATGGTGTCACTCATCGGAACACACACATACTGTGGCAGAACCACCCTTTCAGCCCTGCCCTTGCCAAAGGGTCCTGACGGCCCAAGAAGATGGTTTGGGTTTGTTTCTGGTGGGAAAAGACTGCTAGGAGAAGAGAAAGGGGAAGCATTGTTCTTAGACCCTGGAAGAGGAGAAAAGGAGGAAGCTGATGAGTACAGAAGGGAAGAAAAAGTTTCCCTTGTCTTCTCTTCTCCCCCAAACACATCCATAGTCTGCTACAGAAATCTCTCTCTTAAACTATCTGGAATCCTCTCTCCTACCCAGACCCCTGGAGATGCCTGGACCCTTCTGACTCCTGCCTCTTGCTCAACATCACACGCAGGTCTCCTCTGTCACCCTATTTTAAGAGAGCCATCTGCCCTGCCAGTTCTCCCCCTCCTGATCCAAAACTGCTCAAAGCATCTTCTGCTTCCCTCAGCAATCTCTCTGTTCACCCACATCCAAATATACTCCTTCCAGTGCCCCTCCTTCTTCCAGTCCTGTTAGGTCCTCGAAACGAATTAATTACAATTGTACATTTAGGCATTTTCAAACTAGGAAGTGACTTTCTAGGCTATATATGCAACACTGAAGTCTAACCATCCTTCATACGATTTATAAACAATTTTTTAAAGTTACTTAAGTTTTTGCTTTGTTTTACAAATCCTGGTATAGGCTTATTATTTTGAGATACATTCAGAAAAAAACTCGTAAAAAATGTGAAGTGACTAAAAATGAAGACTAATTAATTGAGAATATTAATTGAGAAATACATGTAAAAAAGCTCTAATGAGTGAAAACCTTAGTGCTATATTACTTTTTCATGTTGAACCAGTACTGAACCTCAAAATCAGTTTGAACTAATTCTAATTGAATTTCCCATGTGATACAGCTGTCAATAGAATAATAGCACGCATCAGTGGGCTGTAGCTATTGTTTTCTTTCATCTCTATTTCCTTCTCTTTGGCATTTTATAAAACAGGTATTTTTTTCCTAAAAACTTACTTCTGGAATTCTTCCTTGTGAGGTGCAAAATGAACAGGGAAAGTCACAAAATGTGGTAAAATCATCTGTGGAGCCCTCTCTAATTAACTGTGCATTCCTGAAGGGTCCCCAGGAGTGGAGAAAGGCACTTGTTAAATGAGGCAACAGTTTCTATGGAAATGGAAAACAACCACTCTCTGAAACTTCCTACATAAAAACAGCTAGGCTGGTTGTATGAGTTATGTTCTATTTGGTACATCTTTCCAGATGGAAAACTTGTCAACTTTCAACTCTAATAATGACATGGAGTGCTGTTAGTCAAATTAATATAATTTGTTTGTGCAGTTTATTAGCTTAACTTGTAAAAGACAGGTGCATCATTCTAGATGGTTCATGTATGTGACCATGTTCAGCTAATCGTACTTAGACATCTTGCTGTCTTTTTGCATACAATACTGTTTGGTCATCACTTGAGTTATTTTCTGTTTTACTTGTCTATTGATCAATAAAAATATGACTTTAAAACACTAGGCTGCTGTGCAAACTGCAATTACACAACCTATTCTGTAACACAGTTGTGAAAACACTCAGCAGCCACCTGGCCAACAAGACTCCTTCAGATGCCACAGTGTCCTACCTTACAGTCCTGAGCCACTTGCAAAATTCAGGTCACTGAGAACTTAAAAGCAAGCCTCAAATGCAAAACTATCTGAAATCACTGTATGGATTTTATGATTGAGTTTTTGCAATAGCAGCAGAAAAGCATGTTTGAAGCTCTGCAAGCTATGTTAGGAATAATGGAAATCAGTGAGTTGTTAAGCAACCAAACCAAATATAAATAGAAAATATTGCATATTCAATTTAAACAGTCTCTTTTCTGTTGAAAGATGAAAAAAAAAAAATCTTTCCAAAATTAATTTAATTATCTTGGCCGCTGGAAAAAGCTAAGCATAAAAATTGAACTGTGGTCTCACTCTGATGGTGTTCTTGCAGCTTAGGATACATTTCTAGTTTCGATGAAGTTGGTGACATGACTCCTGCTCCCTTCAATAGGCTGGGTCTTCACGAAAGAGAAGAACTAAATCCTTTGATTCTGTCAGATAAGTAAAGCACCATGTTTCTTCTATTATGAAAGCAGGTAATAAGTTAGAAATACCCTATTCTCACCTTCAGAAACAGAGGAATCTAACATATAGCATCCTTGAGAGCAGTAGCCTGGTTGCAGAAATGACACAAAAACATCAGGGAGCTGGAATTCACCATAACTTTCAGAGCATAGTTCTCTGAAATGACTTCACATAGTTCTGGCCTCATGGAAATATTGGAAACAATGGGTGAAAATAACAAAACCAAAGCTCAAACTTCATTTGGCATTGTACCCTTGCTAGGTAATTTCCTGATATTTGAGCAGTTCATGTTCAGGCTCCTGCTGTGTACACTTTCAAAATACACAGCACAACTCACATTTCTGTAGCGTTTGTTCTAATCAGAACTTGTGTGATGATGCCTCACCTAGAACAGAAAGCTGGATGACTGTTCACTTCTTGTTCACATATCTTTTTCTGAAAAAAAAAAAACACCTCTATGCAAATGAAGTCTGATTTGCAACTAATCTCTTGTACACTGTTAAGAGGAAGAGAAAAATAAATCAAGGAGTTCTCATTAGGGAATCTTCACTGATACTTCTCACTGCTAACTTGATAGCAAAAACGGTATAGTTTTATCACAATTATTGCACTGGGTTTGTGTGACAAGGTTTTGGTAATCATACAAGTGAAAATAAATGTTTATTGAGTAGTTATTTAGATGATGAAGCTTTTATTTTGTGCCATAATCTTCAGCAGGAGACAATGTACCATGGGAGCAAGGGATTTTACTGACTGCTTTTTATATCAAAATAAATCTTTAGATATTGATCAAGAAAACATAGATATCAAAGAAAAAGAATGGTCTACAGTCTTTGAAAGACTGAATTATGTCACCAGAGAATGACAGGCCTGAAAATTAAAAAGTTATTAATTGTGAGTAAAATGACATAAAAGCTGATTTGCATCTTTATTCATAGAAACCTAGAGGATGATAATATGATTAATACCAATCACCTAATACTAAACACTTATCTATTGAAAGCATGTCCTGTCAAAGAACTGAATGTTAGTGCAATAGTGCTGGTTTAGTTTATTTGAACTTACATAAAAAACTTAATTTCATTGCATGACTCCTTGATGAACAAGCTAAAACAATTTGAAACTGACAGGATATGTGCTGATTTGATACTTTGTATGTTTAAACTGTAATTTTAAGGGAAAAATCTTCATTATGTTTCTGCAAGGTATTGCAAGAATAATTTCTTAGCTAAAGATGAGCATTTTTACCTGCAACCTGAGTGTGAACACTGTCAGTTCACTCTGTATAACCAGACTCATGGCCAGTATCTTGTATTCAATATACTGTTATCAGATGTAGTCTCTTACTATTGACTATTAAACTGTGATAATTAGTGTGTGACCTGATTTTTATTAAGTAACAAAGAGAACATGCCACTTGGGAGCCAGGGCAAGAGCAGAGGGCAGAGGAGCCTGAATTCTCCTACTTGCAAGTGCAAACTGCAAAGAGATCAGAGACTGGGCTCAGTCCTGGCCATAGAGGCTTCCCTGATAGCCCCTGTGTTGGTCCTCAACCTCCTTATGAGCTCCTCTCCCTCTCTGCCCCTAGCACTGGCACCATTTTGTGGACAAAAAATAAACTAAGCACTTCTAATTTTAAGGGAATAGGCCATGGATGTTGGAAACTGAACTGCTACAGACCACACTGGCTGGAACTAGCTGTCTTCTTCAGTGGCTTGTGTTAGTGATCAGTTAAACTTAATGGCTGAAGGAAGCAGATCACTGTCATACTGTTTGGTTATGTATGTGTTGCGAAATATGATATGCAAGAAGCTGTTGTCCAGTTCGGTGAGCAAACGGCACATCACGGCTCTTACCCTTACAGCTAAGCACTCTTCCTCAAGCACAGCCAGTTTGTGCATGTGGCAGGGAATACTCTAGCAACTGAGTGATATGGACAATCACCCACCAGTGATTGAGCTTATATTCAGATCTAATGCTCTTGGCTCTGGATGTTGACTAAGCAAAACACATTAGTGTAATTAAAGGCAGCTAAAAATCACCTTTAGTGCATCGGTTAAAAGCATCATTGACAGTCTCTGGAAACATACAGGACTGGTGGACGCTTAAATAACAAACTACATCATAACAGTAAACGATGAGTGCTAGCTAGTCAGAAGATGGTCTTTTTTCTGGCAACAGATGGCCTTGCTCTTAATAAGGCATAGTCAGTCACCTATACATGAGTTAGTGATGAAACTTGAAATCAGAAATGTTGAGGGAGTATGACATTCTGTGTAAAATACAGATATTATTTTCTGAAAAAGAGACCCAAACCCCCACACCCATAGAGCAGTTCATCTCTGCTCTAAGGCAGCAGATCCAGTCTTACAAGTTTTTGAGGTTAACGGAGTCTGTGATAATGAGCTAAATCATGACTGGGATATAGGCCAAAGCTCATAGATATGTTGAGGAAACCCAGAGTTAACACTTAGGATAAGGAGTTAGAATGTGCTGAGAAAGCAAGCCTCCTAGTCTTGACTGAAGCTTTCCTTTTGACACCAAACCAACACTGAAAGCCAAAACTACTGCAGTCAGAAGCAGGCTGAAAGTCAAGAACAATTCAAAATCTGAGTTGCCTATGAAGAGCCAGAGATCCATGTTCTGTTCAAAACATCATCCAGATGTGACCACTACAACCATGTGCATCAGATGGGGAGATATCGGAAGGATCCCAGGAGAATGTGCCTCACGGTCAAAGAGAATGACAGCACTGTTGGCTCCCAGGAATTCCCCATGGGAGACGCAGTTGCAAGCAAAGAAGAAAACAGTCGCCATGAAATAAAGTGGTATGTATTAGTTTTAAACTGGGCATATGTACATGCCTGTTACACAGAAATAGCAGGCCCAGTGCTAAAGGAAGAGATATAGGGACCAGAGGTTTCAGGTAACTTTATTCTTCTGAGTGGATTATCTAAATTGTATATTAACCACACCTTCCCCATTCCCTCCTCTCCCATGCATATATCACATACAGAACTGTCCATAAAACACGTAATGCAGAGGGCTTGATACTAACAGGCCGAACTCTGCCTGTTGCTATGTAAAAGTGCCCCTCTCTTGAGTGAAAACTGGATAAACAGGACTTTTTAAGCCTTGAAAAGAGAATGTAAATCTCTCAGGGTAATTCATGTGCTTGCTATTATCTGTATTTTTGTTTTATCTAGTTTTTCCCGATCCTCCATTATCCCTGATAACTGAGTCGTGACTGTGTATACTCAAAACTCGTTGCTTAAGGGGAAAAGGTAAAGGTGTTTTCACAGAAGCTCTAAAGACCTAAATAGATGCCTTTGTGCAAAATGGGAAAATTAATATTTAAATATTAAATTATCATATAACTACAATACCATTGGAGAAATAAAGAGACCAATAATGGATTAAACAGGTGTCAAGATGTTGTCAAGTCAGGACTCTCATGAAAAGGTATTGAATCAAAATAAGAAAGAACTTTAGGACCATAGGATAAAGCCCTGGAGGAAAGAGTCGCCCAAGACAGCTGGTCAATATTCAGGTATCACCTCCTCCAAGCTCAGAAGTGGCACACACCAACAAAGAGGAAGTTGGGCAGAAATGCCAGGAGGCCTGCATGGGTGAACAAGGAGCTCCTGGACCAACTTAAACACAAAAAGAAAGCCTACAAAGGGAGGAAGCAGGGACAGGTAGCCTGGGAGGAATACAGAGAAATTGTCTGAGCAGCCATGGATCAGGTTAGGAAAGTTAAAACCCTGATAGAATTAAATCTGGCCAGGGACATCAAGGGCAACAAGAATGTTGCTCACCAGCCTAGGCTGCAGCTCCAAGAATGTGGTTGCATCTTCCACAGCCAGGAGGAAATGGCCTGCCTTTTGTAGGTGAGGTCTAAACCTTAATTAGGCAATTCAATCAATTCAAGCTAGCTGGGTGATAGCCATACAAGAAAAGCTTCTGTAGGTATGTTAGTGATAAAAGGAGGACTAGGAAAAATGTGGTGACTGGAAGGAAACGAGAGACCTGGTTACCCAGGATATGGGGAAGGCTGTATCAAAAGAAGCGTGGCCAGCAGGTCAAGGGAGATGATTTTCCTTCTTTATTTCGCTCTTGTGAGACCCCACCTCGAGTACTGCGTTCAGCTCTGGAGTCCTTAGCACAGGAAAGAACGGACCTGTTGGAGTGGGTGCAGAGGAGGGCCACAAAGATGATCCAAGGGATGGAGTACCTCTTCTATGAAGACAGGCTGAGACAGTTGGAGTTGTTCAGCCTGGAATAAAGAAGGCTCTGGAGAGACCTTATTGCAGTCTTCCAGTACTTAAAAGAGGGCTTATAAGAAAGATAGAAACATTTATATATTTATAAGAATATTTATAAGACAGAAACATTTGTATATGTTATAAGAAACATTTTAGCAGGGCCTGTTGTGATAGGACAAGGGATAATGGTTTTAAACTAAAAGAGGGTAGATTTCAATTAGCTATAAGGAAGAAATTCTTCAGGATGAGGGTGGTGAGGCACTGGAACTGCCCAGAGAAGTTGTGGATGCTCCATCTCGGGAAGTGTTTAAGGCCAGGCTGGATGAGGCTTTGAGCAACCTAGTTTAGTGGAAGATATCCCTGTCCATGGCAGGGGAATGAAAATAAAAGATCTTTAAGGTCTCTTCCAATGCAAACCATTCTATGATTCTACATTTCTATGACCTATCAATGGAATGGAGAATCTTTCAATGGAGAGTAGATGGGAATTGGAGGAGTTTATATAAAGGAATATATCTATATAATTTTGGATATTGATTCTGAAGTTGTATTTTGTTTATAGGTGTTGGATCTTGAGCAGAATAGTTCATGGAAGTTCAATGGCTTGCATTACACAGGCAAATTTACCTCATGGTAGTAATCCTCTCTGGTCTTCAACTCTGTATCATAGCGGAACTATAGCCAGCAATGTGTGCTTGCAGCCCAGAAAGCCAACCGTAACCTGGGCTGCATCAAAAGGAGCATGACCAGCTGGTTGAGAGAGGTGATTCTGCCCCTCGACTCTGCTCTTGTGACACCCCACCTGGAATACTGCATTCAGCTCTGAAGTCCCCAACACAAGAAGGACATGGAGCTGCTGGAGCGAGTCTAAGGGAGGGCCACCAAGATGATCAGAGGGCTGAAGCACCTCTGCTCTGAAGACAGGCTGAGAGAGTTGGGGCTGTTCAGTCTGGAAAAGAAAAGGCTCGGGGGTGATCTTATAGCAGCCTTCCAGTACTTAAAGGGGGCCTACAGCAAAGCTGGAGAGGAACTTTTTACAAGGGCATGGAGTGATAGGACAAGGGACAATGGATTTAAATTGAAAGAGGGTAGATTTAGATTAGATATAAGGAAGAAATTTTTCACTGTGAGGGTGGTGAGGCACTGGAACAGGTTGCCCAGAGAAGTTGTGGGTGCCCCATCCCTGGCAGTGTTCAAGGCCATATTGGATGAGGCTTTGGGCAACCTGGTGTAGTGGACAGTTTCCGTGCTGATGGCAGGGGGGTTGGAACTAGATGATCTGTGAGGTCCCTTCCAACCCTTACCATTCTATGATTCTATAGGAATCCACAGCAAACAACATTTTTTCCTCTCAGCATTCCTAGAGAGCAAAAGCATTTTGAACGTTTTTGGAAGTTAATCCAACTCTGGTGATAGATTTAGAAAGAGATTTTAGGACCATAGCCCATCTCAGATTTGGGCTCAGATTGTTACTAGTGCACTTGTGTGCTTCTCTACAATGATACTGTGTTGGCCAGAATATGAAAGAGAATAGTTAATCATAACATTCCTGAGGCACTAATGAGTTGGACTTTTCACTAAGTAGTTACTAATTCTCGGTCTCCATATTTTCTGTGGCTGTAAAAGTTTGGAAGGGTGATAAGTCACATTTTGATTGTGAAATGAAAGCTGATGTTCCTGTACTGTATACAAAGAGATACACGTATATCCTTTTGAATACAAAGTATACAGAGAAGTTGTGACTGTCACTTCAGAGGATTGGCATTCTCATATGACGGTTTCCACTCGGATAAAATATATATCTAGATCTGCACTCATGGTTGTTTATTTGCAGATGTAGTGAGAACTGGTTGAACACCCTGTAGCATATCAATGAAAACTCTTTGCTCTGCAAGCTAGAACTGGCAAGACACACCTTGGGTGGCATGAGAGACTAGTAGGCGAGCAACCTGCCGTTCACACATTAATATGCATGGCACAAGTTTACAGTGCATTGAGGACAGTGTAGATATGTCTTGTAGGTCAAGATCCTGCTCAGGAGGAAAGTGTTTTAATTTGGAAATATAGTTTTGGGTAAGGCACTGTAATACAGCCTACTCTTCATCTAATTGTCTTGAACGTGCTGGTTAATCATGTGTGGGATGAACTTCCAAGCAATTTGAAAAGTATCATTAAGGAAAAGTAGTCAGAAGAAGGCACCCTGTGCCAACGTTGCTAGAGCTGACTCTTTCTTAAACACCTCCTACAGACTTGATGCTGGGAGAGACATTACAGCTTGCACGTTCCACCCCTACCGGCAAGATTCATCTCAGATTAACAGTTGTTGAGAGCAAGCTATATAATTTATGAGGTGTGTGAATTATCTCTCATTTAGCATTTCTGCACAAACCTTTAGCAAACAACACAACTTAATCCATATTTTCAGGAAAATCATACCAGTATTTCAGCTCTTCCTGGGATCTACCATAATATAATTTCTGGGTTCCTAAAAATGGAATGGAAAGCTAATGCAAGAAGGAAATAGCATTCCATATTAAACTGCATCTCTATCCTTCGATTCTGATCCTGAATGAAAGTCTTTTTTTTGAAAAAAAAGAACTTAATAGAAAAACATAACTGTTTTATAAAACCTCATATCTAATAATTATTTCACTATATTTAAGACATCACTTAAAACATAAATTAAGATTCCAACAGTTTTTAAAATTCTATAACATTTTCAGAATATAATGTAAATTATATTTCTTTTTTCTGTGTTTGTTAAAGGTCTATGTAACTGGATTTTGTTATTATATGCTACAGTTTCTAGGATTTCTGATAAGCCACTTTTTAAATGGGCTGACTTTCAGATCTAAAATATTATCGACTTTCTAATATATTTGATTTGCTTGGATTTTCCCCACACACACCTCCAAACCCTTAGGCAATTCTTTTAAATTATCAAATTACATTATTTAAATAAGTTTTTTAAATGTGGGATGATAATTTCTGACAGTTTTGAAAAGTCAATCAAAATGGAAAGTTTTAAGAAAAGATTAGGCAAGAACTTGTCAGGAATAGTCTAGGCAGCTATAATCCTAGTCTCAGAACAAAGGTGTGTGTAAGATAACGTATATAGGGCCCGTGCAATTCTACCTTTTCTTGATTTTTTTTTATTCAAGTCTAACCAACCTTGGGCTAATGGTATGAGAAACCTACCTTGAGCTACAAGTTGAAGTACAATATGTGAGGAGTGTAAATTAAAATTAGGCTGCTTTTTCTCAAAAGACCGAAGAAATATTTCACCTATTTTGCTGAAGCATTTTTTTGTTGTTGTTGTTTGGTTCGTTGGGGATTTTTTAAGAGGACATTTGAAGCTTGAAAAATCTACAAAGTTTCATCCTAGGAATTCAAATCATAGAAAACATTATTTTAAAACTCGTTATTACTTTGACAGAAAAATATAATTCATTCTAAAATACGTTGTACAACCAGTTAAAATGTGACAAGAAACTTGGCATATCTCAAGTGCTTGCTAAGTGTAATCCTCTTAGGAAATTTTGGTGTTCTGGAAACATTAACTTATTGTCTTTAGAACACTGTCTTGTGGCAAGTATAACCTCAGCTGTAAATATAGAGAAATTGGTGTAGAGCACAACTAGAACACCAAAATTATGGAAGAAGTTGTGGTTGATTTGTTAACAGAGTCCTTATGTCCCTGAAGCAGAAGAAATTTTCCTGATTCAATTAGGGAAGAAGGAGAGTCTCAAAAAAATACATCTCAGAAAGAGGTTTTATTTGTCTCTTCCTATAACTTGTAGTGTAAAGGGGGTTGCTGAGTGCAAAATGCATGCACGTTTAAAGGCAAAATGGGCTATGGGTGGAGCATGGCGCTTCTGTTGAGGGGGAGCTATATACCCAGCAATACAGTCTGAAGCAACTTGGAGACAAAGAGCAGACAATCAGGGGGCTATAACTAAAGGTTATGTGTATGGACTCAGATGTGCCATGTTAAAATGTGATTTAAAGGGTAGGAACACCTTGTGTGAACACTTCTAACCTGGAGAAACGGTGGAGGGTAGGGATGCTGTTTTCAGGAAAGGGACATTGCAGTCATCTTTTCTTTCTTCTGCTGGCTCTTGGATGCTGGTTACATTCAGATTGGATGGTCACTTGGCTGTTTTCACCCAGGCAGTTCAAAAAGTGAGAATCATCTTGTTAACACAAAAGCAAGTTACTAAACACCAGGAAAGTAAGAGTTACCTAAATGAAATAGTTGAAATGCCTGCTAGTTCACACAGGGAGCTTACCCAGGGACTCTGTCCCAAGTCCTGCCTTGCTAAAGCTTACCAGACCCTGCATGTCTGGACCCCATCATTAGTGACTGTATGAAGCAAAGCCATCAGTAATCAAGACCTATACCAGAGATTGTCTTCTACAGTATTGCAAAGACATTTTGATCAACAATTTTGCCTGATGCGCCTTCTGTTCATGAACAGAACCCTAATAAAATGGCATAAAAAACTAATTTTACAACAGGAAAGCTGTAGGCAAATTAAAAGACACGGACACTAGTTAGAACTTGTATATTTTGTTTTCAGTTTACTTCATTTCATATTTTGCATATTTCCTTTATTTCCTCTTTACAGCTCTGATTTTTTTTGTGGCTGTAAGAAGTAAACGTAAAGTAACTCTCCAGTTTATATGAATTAAGCACTGAATGAGGCCTGTAAAATTATAACAGAAATATTTAAAATAATTAGGAAAATAATTAGAATCATAGAATCATAGAATGGTTAGGGTTGGAAGAAACCTCAAAGATCATCTAGTTCCAACCCCTCTGCCATGGGCAGGGAAATCCTCCACTACACCAGGTTGCCCAAAGCCTCATCCAATATGGCCTTGAACACTGCCAGGGATGGGGCATCCACAACTTCTCTGGGCAACCTGTTCCAGTACCTCACCACCCTCACAGTGAAAAATTTCTTCCTTATATCTAATCTAAATCTGCCCTCTTTCAATTTAAAGCCATTGCCCCTTGTCCTATCACTCCATGCCCTTGTAAAAAGTTCCTCTCCAGCTTTGCTGTAGGCCCCCTTTAAGTACTGGAAGGCTGCTATAAGATCACCCCGGAGCCTTTTCTTCCCCAGGCTGAACAGTCCCAACTCTCTCAGCCTGTCTTCATAGCAGAGGTGTTCCAGCCCTCTGATCATCTTGGTGACCCTCCCTTAGACTCGCTTCAGCAGCTCCATGTCCTTCTCGTGTTGGGGACTCCAGAGCTGAATGCAGTATTCCAGGTGGGGTCTCACGAAAGCAGAGTCGAGGGGCAGAATCACCTCCCTTGACCTGCTGGCCACGCTTCTTTGGATGCAGCCCAGGATACGGTTGGCTTTCTGGGCTGCCAGCGCGCATTGCCAGCTCATGTTGAGCTTCTCATCCACCAGCACTCCCAAGTCCTTTTCCTCAGGACTGTTCTCAATCCGTTCTCCACCCAGCCTTTACTTGTGCTTGGGATTGCCCGACCCACGTGCAGGACCTTGCACTTGGCCTTGTTGAATTTCATTAGGTTCTCACAGGCCCATCTCTCCAGCCTGTCAAGGTCTGTCTGGATGGCATCCCTTCCCTCCAGCGTGTCCACAACACTACACAACTTGGTGTCATCTGCAAACTTGCTGAGGGTGCACTCGATCCCACTGTCCATGTCACCAACAAAGATGTTAAATAGCACTGGTCCCAGTACTGACCCCTGAGGAACACCACTCGTCACTGGCCTCCACTTGGACATTGAATCGTTGACCACAACTCTTTGAGTGTGACCATCCAGCCAATTCCTTATCCACCGAGTGGTCCATCCATCAAAACCATGTCTTTCCAGTTTAGAGACAAGAATGTCGTGTGGGACAGTATCAAATGCTTTGGATAAGTCCAGGTAGACGATGTCAGTTGCTCAGACAAAAAAAAATAGAAAAATATTAGGAAATATTAGGAAAATATTGACTGGGAATGTAATAGAAGATCCCATAAAAATATTACATGCTTTATTCTACATCACACTGGAGTCAAGGTGGGTTTGTAAATATAAAATAAATCAGAAAATTGCTCTCATATAATGACAAACAGAGGTGCATGCTTAGATTTTCTAACAGTTTGTAGAGTTAATCAGAAGTCATATTTTCCCCTGTACACCGTGAATATTTTTCATCTCTATACAGCTTCAGTATGCAAACATTACTTTGAAACAATCCTGTTTCTTTCACTCTTCTTATTAGGTATCTATATTTATTTAAAACTTCTTGATCGGCCTTATCTCTTTAAAACTGAGCACAAGAATTGTTGCTTTTGTTTCACAAATGTGTACATATTAAACAGTTAGCTAATTTGAATTACACTCTGGCAGAATACTTTTGACCTATGTACAGTTACCTTGCCTGCTGAAAAACGGGAAGCAATAATCGTTGTAGCAGGGATGGAAATCTTGAACCAAATGAGTAAGTGAATAGACATGAGCTAGTTGTCAGGATTCTCTCCCAGATGCAGGAGCGGAACCTCAGACCAGCCTTCCCACTGAATTCTCCTCAGCAGTTGCTCATTTATGTAATCTGAGCAAGAAAACATTTCTTAAAGGCTTCCCCACCTTTGCAATCATTAATAGCAGACATAAGGGGAGGGAGGAGGGTTCCTTTAAGAACGCCAGTTTTTGACATCTCTGATGTAACTGCAATGAAACTCTGAGCAAAGCAAGCCTAGTATTATCCATAGGTACCTCAGGGATATTGAGACAGCAGCAAAACCTGCTTAACTTGTTTGCTTTCCCATACTCCTAGGCTTTACCTAGCTGCCTTATGCCAACCTCCTGCTTAATTGTTTGATTTAATTGTTTCTCATAGAATAATAGTTTTTTCTAACCACATCAACAGCTGTTATACAGTTTTGTTGGTTTTCTTGCTTTCATTTATAGTCACTACATTTTGTTTGTTTGCTTTTGACATTGAGGAGTTTTTAACTCATCAAGTACTTAATTTAAGGCCCTAATGTTTCTTCATTCCCTGTGTCAGAGAAGAGATTAACAAAGCCAGAAAGTTTCATGAGATTAAATTAGCTGAGATTCTTTCAATTACGTCTTCCCATGATGTCGAAAGAAGACAGGGCCGGCAACCTGTGAGTTTTGCTTGTCCTTGGGATCCTAAAACAAGAAAAATGACAGAGACAATGGGATGGGCCAAACTGTTCCTTTGAAAGGACGGGCACTGCAACAGCAACACAGCTGCCGAAAAGCATTGCAGGCAAATATGCAGCCCTCCCTCTGTTCTAACAAACGGGAAGTGAATAAGCATGAAGAACTAAACATTTGTGTAACTTCTGTGATTCACTTTATCATGAACATCTGCAGCCATACCAATGATTAAACTTAAAATCCCTCAAAATGAAAAGCAATGCTGCGCTTACAAAAGACTGCTTTTTAGATGCCACTATAAAAAATTCCTTCAACTGAGTGCTATTTTCTCTCATGCCACATTCCATTACACAAACTCAGTTCCATTGGCCTTTGCTCAAAACCAGGAACAACCAACACGCTCCCGTCATGGATCCCAATAAGTAATGTATGGCAATGCTTTTTTGAAGGACATCTCTTAACTTGTTAGAACTTGATTGTGCAAAGGCACATGGTATTGCGTGTACGTGTCTGTTAACTACTAAATAAAGGTCTTAATTGCTGTATTTTCATCTTTTCTCTCACTTCCCAGGAGTCATTGCCTGTGTTTTAGCTGCTTAGCAAAGAATTGCTATTTTGATCACGTTTTATCCTGTCAAGCCTTTGTCCCTTTCCTCCTCAGTTTACAAACAGCTCAATTACTGACGCCAACTTTCGCCAGGTTTTACTGATGCCTGGTCGAAATTCCGTTATTTTCTCTCTGCCTGGCTCATACTGCACGACCACAAAAACCTGCATGGCAAATACCTGCTGTGTAGGGGAGGTACATGGAGAGGAGCTGGGCAGTGTCCAAGCTCCTGGTGCATTCCCATCTCCTGGAACCCACAGCTTGGTGTTCACCTCTCTGTGTAAAGCTTCTGTCAATGTTAGCACAATAAAAATTCGATATTTTAGCTTATATCCACCTGAACTGGCAGTTTAAGCTAGACAGCTGGGCTGCAAATTTGACAGAGTGAGGTAGGCATACGTGCTTTCCACCTCTCCAGCGCTAGCCTTACTAAATGCCTGGGTCTGGCTTGGAAAGTCTTGGTTTCTGGCTGCTTGCCAGGTGTCTTGACTGCAGCACCAACAAGCTTATTAAAAGCCTGCGTATGCTCAGTCTTGAGTGGTTTCAGCGTGGCTTATGCAGGGCTGACACTGCTTTGCCACTGGACTGGTAGCGTTGGGCTGGCTCTCTGGCTGCCTCCAGCCCACAGTCAGGAGACAACAGTGAAGGAACACATCCTGGCCACAGCTCTGACAGTGCCAGCCTTTGAATACTGACATGGGGTGAGCAGGAGCTCGAGACTGATGTGTGTTGTCTAACTGCAGTAGAGGAATGATCTCTGAAGATGGGGAGAGAGAGAGGATGGCTCTGGGACAGCAGAATTATCGAGGTTCAGAACTAGAAAAAATGACCCAGTCCAGAGTTCTCCAGACTGCCCTTTAGCCAAGCTAAACAGACACCCGGGTAACTCACCTTCCTCAAGGACCTGGAGGTGCAACCGATCCTTGGTTGCAGAAAGGCACTTTGCTACATTCAGGACATGGCACCTTTCCCCCTCTTGCAGTTGATTAACTGCACTCGTCTTTCCTCACAGAGTTGCCCCTTGCTGGGTGCTGAGCAACAGAACTGATCATCCATTTCATCCAGACCCAACAGTATCCTGAGCTGCATCAAAAGAAGCGTGGCCAGCAGGTCGAGGGAGGTGATTCTGCCCCTCTACTCCTCTCTGGTAACTGCATTCAGCTTTGGAGTCCTCAGTGCAGGAAAGACATGGACCTATTGGAGTGGGTCCAGAGTAGGGTCACAAAAACGATAGAACAGAATAATAGAATTGTTTAGGTTGGAGGAGACCTTGAAGATTATCAAGTTCAACTGTTAACCTAACACTGCCACCACTAAACCATGTCCCCTAAACAACCTGTTCCAATGGCTGGCAACCCTTTTTGTGAAGAATATTTTCCTAATATTCAATCTAAACCTCCCATGGTGCAATCTGAGGCCATTTCGTCTTATTCTTTCATTTGTTACTTGGAGAAGAGACTGACACCCACTTCACTACAATCTCCTTTCAGGTAATTGTAGAGAAAAATAAAGTCTCCCCTGAGCCTTCTTTTCTGAAGGCTAAACAACCCCAGTTCCCTCAGTTACTCCTCATAAACAGTGAGAACTCATGATCAGAGGGATGGAACACCTCTCCTATGAAGACAGGCTGAGAGAGTTCAGGCTGTTCAGCCTGGAGAAGAGAAGGCTCCTAGCATCCTTCCAGTACTTAATGGAGGCCTGCAAGAAAGCTGGAGAGGGACTTTTTACAAGGGCATGGAGTAATAGGACAAGGGGCAATGGCTTTAAACTGAAAGAGGGTAGATTTAGATTGGATATAAGGAAGAAATTTTTTACTTTGAGGGTGGTGAGACACTGGAACAGGTTGCCCAGAGAAGCTGTGGATGTCCCATCCCCGGAAGTGTTCAAGGCCAGGTTGGATGAGACTTTGAGCAACCTGGTGTAGTGGAACATGTCCCTGCCCATGGCAGGGAGGTTGGAACTAGATGATCTTTGAGGCTCCTTCCAACCCAACCCGTTCTGTGATTCTATGATTCTACCATTTTGTACACATGTGGGAACAAAATGACAAGACTAGTTTGAATCCAGGATTGTTTGCCACTTTTGAGATATTTTAAAAAAAACAACTCAGAAAACAAAACAGTAACTAAATATAAATTGTCATTTTCCCTCTATGTCTTCAACAGTTATGCTGTATCATGTCATTCATTTGCAAACATAATTTCTCCTTGGAAGGGCTGTTTCCACTATATTCCAGTAACTAAGGCCTCACACATCAAACTTTCTTTTCATTATGGAAATACAAATTTTTATTTTTTATATTTGTTGAATATCCTACTTACTATTAGCTCACAAAAATATTTTTCTGAAGATCTGCAATCTGATGGTAATGGGGCCAATTTATGAAATTTGAATGGTTTCACCTGCTATACTACCTAGCTCAGTAATTCTCTTCTGCTATACTTGTCAGTCATCTCAAATACAGGTAATTAGGCTCTATGGGTCTAATTTTAATTGACTGTTGTGTCCTATGTTGTTGTGTTTTCTTATACGGTTGTGATGTATAAATGAGGCAAGGAAGAAGAAATACATTTTATTAAACCAACTGAGATACTCGTGAGTTACGTTACAGGTAGACACAAATTAGTGTTGTGTGAACTCCTCCCTGAATAGATCTCACCTACCTGAATGCATTGTGAAACTTCCTGTTTCACACTATTTAGAGTTTTCAGATTTAAAGGTGGAGGGAAAAAGATTGTTATGATAATAGTGATAATAGCTTTCACGGCAAACATTTTGTGAATATAATGTTGATTATAAGGTTTATGGAGCAATCAAATTCAGGATTGTGTCACCAGGTCTGAAGATGCATTTAGGAAGAATGTTGCTCATGTTCTGAGAAAACTCCGATCAGTTTAAGAGTCATTTGAGCGATCGGCTTGAGAATTTGGGACCCAGAGATGACCTTCATGAAAAATATGATAGCTTCTTTCATTTTGATGTCACTGATTCTGATCTGGGTTTCATCAACCTGTCAAGTATCAATCGTTTAAACTAGGATTGTTGGAACCTGTCTCGTTCTGCCATCATCAGCCCAATAGACGCTTTACTTAACTTGCATTACCACATTGTGACTTTTCCCAACCCCTCATCCAGTTGTCCATACATTTTGGTCAGCTTGATCTGCTTTTATAGCCTTTCTATAACCTTTTATAGCCATTTTATAACCTTTTTTATAACCTTCTTATATCGTATATTTTACGATATACTCAAAGAAATCCATAGAGGACATGGATTCTAGCTTCAGGATGAAGCTAGCATGAACTCCTAGCTTCAGGATCTTGCTTAGGACGTGATCTACTCCACAAATGGATGTTTCAAAAGAGAAAGAGATGGAGATATCTGGATTTTCCTACCCATAATCCTGTAGTTATGAAAATAAATGTAAAATATGATAATTGGGAAGAGCATTGCAACTTCTGAGGCTACAAATTCTACAAATCAGAAAAGTGCTGATGAATATATTTTGTTAAAATTCTGTTTGGAATAAATTTAATGAAAAATTAAAAGTTATTTTTAAAGCACATCCAGTGACATTAGCATAGGCTTTTCATCCAAAAAACTTCAAGTAATCTATTTTCCTCTCTCTACACAATGAAACATAGAAAGTGAATAATGGAATGAATGAGATCTTTGTTTCAATGTAAACTGGAAAAATTTTTAACAGAAATGATGCAATTATTCTGTGGGGGTTTTTAAAATATGAAGTCAGAAAATAAAATCTTTCTAATTAATTTCAGAAGAAAGGTATTTCCCATTTCAACAAAAAATTACAGAGTTGATGCATAAACTGTATGAATTTCTAAAATCTGTCATCTTCCTATGGCAATAGGACTTCTGTTATCAAAACCTATCATCTTTAACCATAGAATTTGAGTTATGTCTCCAACAGCTGATTATTGGCAAAGGTAAGAACCAGACCAGTATTCAGTGGTTTCCAGACCAATTCCCTCTCTGCTGGGCCATGCAGAGGAGAAGAACGCTTTAAAATTTGTCACATAAATTATATATGTTAGAAATGTTTTGTTACCGTGTCCTAGCTGAATAGCTGCTGCCCTCACTGCCACAAATAGTCCTCACAACATGAACTTTACATTTAAAATGTTGCACATTAGAGAATTATAGTTTTTATAGCATACGTTCAATAAATAGAAACCACTTTTCACTCAAGAGATAGTGATGGGTCATCTATTGATGGAAAAATCAGTTTTAACTAAATGTAAGTGACCTTTTGTCACTCTTTACAGCTATACTGCCAGGTTGGTTTGCTTGCTTGCTTGCTTGCTCCAGGGCCAAGTCAAATAATCATTTTACACAGCGTATATATTAATTCACTCCCAAGCTCCAGCTTCTAGCAATCCAATTAGTTCCCTTGATGAAGAAACCTTTGATCAGAAAGAGAAAAGTTTGCTGCAGCTGAGTCAGTTCTTTTATATTATCCCAAAATGCCACATCCCTATTTACCTATGACATAGCTTTATATGTGTAACAAAGTACCCAAGTGTAGTGGGTTATGAAACAACCATTCTATTATTCACCTGTTTGTCTCTTTTTGCAGCAACTTCTGTTGAGGACAGAGTATGCAGCTGCTCACAGCCTCTTTTCCCAGCCCACTGCAGAGAATTTGTTAGGTTATTTGTGAGAAAATTGGCAAGCCTGCTGTGCGTGCTCAGGCATCCTGGGAATTTCACTAGTTAAAGTTGAGAAGTGCAACATCTGTCAATCAGTGTGTATTTACCAGTTTCCCTTCTTTGTCCAAGATCGATGCTGTTGGAGGAGACGAAAGACTTTGTGATGAAACCAAAAAACAGTATGCCTAATGCACGATTTATTCAAGAGATGCTTCCAAATGTTATTGCCTCTCCAAATGTTATGGCAACTTGTGCATTCTGTCTCAAAGTTGCCGTAATACCTGATATGCAATAGAAAATAAATTTATGCATAACACACAACATAAAGAGCACATATGATCCATTATCTTTACATTTCTGGAAAACAGTTCTCACTCAATTTCCCCTTCTTTACACAAACTTTCCAAGATATATTTGAGAGCATTTACATTTAAATATGATACCCACCTGCCTAATGGAAATTTTCATTTAAAAGATTTCCGCTTCACTCTGTTCTTACAACACTTCTTATTGAGAGATTTGACTTACTCTTCAAGTCCGAACTTTAAGTCTTCTTGATAGAGGTAATAAGTCTTTCATTTGACTATACGGTTAGTCCTATCCCAATTCTTGCTCCAGTCATTTATTTTTCTCTTGTTACTTTGCCATATTGCTATCTGCCCATTTATTATCCTATCTCCCTCATTGACTTGTGAGGGTTGCCAGTGTATTTTTTCTTCCAGACATAACACAGAATGATTACTTGTCCTGACATTCCTGTCCTTCCACTTTTTCAGCTGCACTTACTAGAAATAAATCTCAGTTCAGGTCTCTCAGAAAAAAATAAAATATTCAGGAAGGACAGTAGTGTTTGCACCTGCTGACAATAGGTCTTATCAGAATTGACATTACTATTTCTTCCTCATTTTTTTCAACAATCTTAAAGAGGAAAAAAAATGCATTTTAACCATCTGTTCCCATCCTTGATGTTTGTTTATCATGTTTATCACATTTTAAAGTATGTTTCAGGTTTTAGCATTTCTTCCAGTAACAGAGACCTCATTACGTTAGATGTTCTTAACATTTATAAACTTTGCATTTAATCAGCTTTCAGCTTTGAAGAGATGAGTTTTACTGCACAAACCACTATCTTACTTCAGTTAAAAGACAAAAAAAATCTGGGGCATCTACTTCTCAAATATAAAATGGCTTTGAAAGCATAGTTTAGTCATGGAAGCCACTTTTCAGTTATAGCTGAATACCTTTTCATGTAGAAAATGCACTTAGTGTTATCTTTATCAGGGCAAAACATCTTTCCTACTTCATCTAATTCCCTGGAAATACTTCAGTTGAAACAGAAGGAAAAAATAGGAGGATGATTTTAACTTGTGCTTTTCATCAGAATAACACTTTAACCTATAGTAATATGGTGTCTGCTATGGCTATAATATGCTATACTCTTATTCAGATGAAAAGGGACCAAAGAACAGGAACTAAAAAAGTGAAGGAAGGATTAAAGAAGTTTAGCCTCGTTGCTTCGTGATTTTTTCAGCCTCTTAACTCTGAAATCTGTTGTCTCTGTAGGCGTGAACAGGACAGAACTGGACATCTTTTTCCGTAACTTCTGTAAAATTTTAATTTAGAAATGACCACTACAACAGCTGAGTTAAATAGACTGACTGACAAACTGTTGCTTCGGGAACGCTTATACTTTGAGTTTTCATAATGCTTATAAGCAAAAGATATCCGATGGCAATAGAATCTTATAGATACTGTTGTATTAGTTATAATAATTTTTTTATATGACTGTATATTTAGAGTAATTAAGTTAATGGTTTTCTCAAACATTTCAAGCTTGGTTGTTCATCAGCTACTGTACGTGGTTTAAGATGAATGGTCTTCTTCCACACTCTGTTACTTTACAAACCCTTGCCAAACTGAAGAAGCTGAGGCAGCTGAGCTTGTTTAGCGTAGCAGAGTGAAGGCTAAGGAAGTTCTCATAGGAGGCAGCAACTATTTGAAGGGTAGCTACAAAGATAACAGAGCCAAAGTCTTCTTGGTAGTGGCAATCAATATGACAAGAATGCCAAAGGAGACATTGAAACTTGAGAGGTTCAGGTTGGAAATCAGGACACACACAAAAAAATCACCAAGAAAAAAAATGCAACACTGAAACAGGTTATCCCATCCCTGAAGGTTTTCAAAACTCATAAAAAAATATAGCTGAATGAATTTTCAAGCAACATTTCCATGATCTACGGGTTCTGTGCAATTTTTGCCCCACCAAGCAGCCAAAAGGATATCTGCATTACCATTAACATTGACAGATGCTGACAAGAATCACAGCCTTCTCTATCCTCCCTCTGCCATACTAGCTCCACTGAAGATGTTACAAATCAAATGTGAAACCCTGCAGAGGTGAAACATGGCAGTTGTTTCTTTTATGCTGGTTTTTGTAGATACAATGCCCTTCTTGTCCCTTCTAGTCTTTTGAAGTTGTGTCTGCTTTGAAAATGATAGTTTCTCCCAAAATTTCACCACATCTACCATAAAATTAAAACCTGATGAGTTTGTTCACACTGACTAACAATGGAGATCTTCTGTAGAGTTAATTCTCCTGACAAACTTCATAAGCACTTTTAAAGTACATTTTGGCTCCCTATTTGAGGGAATGGAGTCTCAGAGACAGCCATTCAAGAACTAACTTAGGTTTAGGTATTTAAATCTGTGTAAGTCAACAGACTAGGAGGAAGTTCAACGGTGTTGCAAAATTTATTGTGCCTTTTTTTGCTTTCCTTTTTTTTTAATAAATCCTTGTGCTAGAAAGTGAGTGCCCTAAGCGAAGTAAGAACACAGAATGATGGCACGAAAGTGCCATGTGCTTCAAAGCACGATCAAATATCTGCAGATATTCTCAGCTTAGCTGAAAACTCCTGCTTTAGAAATGACTAACAAAAAGCTGTTTAACATCTTTGTTGGTGACATGGACAGTGGGATCGAGTGCACGCTCAGCAAGTTTGCAGATGACACCAAGTTGTGTGGTGTTGTGGACATGCTGGAGGGAAAGGATGCCATCCAGAGGGACCTTGACAGGCTGGAGAGGTGGGCCTGTGAGAACCTCATGAAGTTCAACAAGGCCAAGTGCAAGGTCCTGCATGTGGGTCGGGCAATCCCAAGCACAAGTAAAGGCTGGGTGGAGAACGGATTGAGAGGTGCCCTGAGGAAAGGGACTTGAGGATGTTGGTCAATGAGAAGTTCAACATGAGCCGGCAATGTGCACTTGCAGCAGTCCAGAAAGCCAAGCGTATCCTGGGCTGCATCAAAAGAAGCGTGGTCATCAGGTCGAGGGAGGTGATTCTGCCCCTCTACTCTGCTGTCATGACACCCCACCTGCAGTATGGCGTCCAGCTCAGAGGCTTCCAACGTAAGAAGGACATGGAGCTGCTGGAGCGAGTCCAAGGGAGGGCCACCAAGATGATCCAAAGGCTGGAGCACCTCTCCTATGAAGACAAGCTGAGAGAGTTGGGGTTGTTCAGCCTGGAGAAGAGAAGGCTCTAGGGAGACCTTTGAGCAGCCATCCAGTACCTAAAGGGGGTCTAAAGAAAGCTGGAGAGGGACATTTTACAAGGGCATGGAGAGATAGGAAAAGGAGTAAACTGAAAGCTTGAAACTGAAAGAGGGTAGATTTCGATTAGATATAAGGAAGAAATTTTTTACAATTAGTGTGATGAAACACTGGAACAAGTTGCCCAGAGAAGTAGACGATGCCCCATCCCTGGAGGTATTTAAGGCCAGGTTGGACGAGATTTTGAGCAGCCTGATCTAGTGGAAGGTGTCCCTTGCCCATGCAGGGGAGTTGGAACTAGATTATCTTTAAGGTCCCTTCCAACTATGATTCTATGACCAAATTCAAATGGATTTTCCACAGCTCATTTTAGAATGTGGAGAGCTGTATGGACTTCTTAGATAGTGATGATGTCCTTTTTATAGCAATATTTCCCAAGGCTGAAATCTGTCAAGTATCAAGGTCTAGTGGGTTATTTTGTTCAGTGCTCAGGTTGTAAATCTATAAACCCATATCAATCTAAATCCTGAGAGAAGGGAACTAGACTTTAAAAGCTTTAAATTCAAATAATGTAAACTCCTCTGAGTACCAGTTTGTGAGGACAAGTTGTCTGATGTGTACTGAAATCTGGTATCTGTTCTAGCAAACTAAATTAGGCATTGTACACTGTACAATTTATTTGAAAGCATATTTTGACAAAATGCATTATCCATGATAGGAACGAGAAGACTATTTACAGCAATATAACTTGAGAGTCCAAAACTGGACCAATATAACTGGAGGATATAAAACTCAGAAAGATAAACACTAGCAAAGTATTCAAAAACAACTTTTAAAGAATTGGATCAGAGTGATTACAAATACTGTGGTAAAAAAGGACAAAACCTGAATACTTAAAAGGAAACAGTATCCAGCACCTTTTCAAAGAAGTGATGGAAAACGATGGTAAATTATTTCAAAAGAAGGATACAATGAAGACAGAATGTAAGAATGTACACTCTTGTACTAAGCAATGAAATATTCCATTTCATATTAAAGATAGTTATGTCTAGAGATAAAAACAGGTAGTACAAGGAAAAAAAATTCTCAAGCACGATAATATTCTTTGGAATTACAGCTCAGAGATGCAAAATTCCCTTTCAACTTTCCTTTCAAACTTTTCTAGCTAGGGCCTTGACTGACACTTCATTCCATCGCTTTTGTTAATACAGTATAAGGACGATTAAATATTTTTGCAGTAAACATATTTGACATAGCCCCGGAGAATGCACCAATGGACAGTCCTACCAAACCGCAATATTTTACTCCGAAGCTGCAGGGTGAAAATATTTATTCTGCCATCATCTCTTAATTCATTATTTTTCACTGACTACCTCTTCTCTTCCCACTTCCTCTGTCTCTCCCTCCTCACATGTCCATGTTACTCAAGTAGTATTGAATTTGTAGCTATCTCAGGAGAACGGAGAACAAGTGCCTTTAAGTGACATTCAGTTTTCTGATTCTGAGTGAATCCAAGTGCTAGCAATGCTATGGGAGTAATTCACACCTCCAGTTTGGCTGAATTGTCTCTTTCAGTTGACACCAATAAAATCCCTGAAGAGTTAAGAAAGATACAGCCTCGTTCTTAGGTGCCGATTTACATCATCAGATTTAAAGAATGGATAAATGCCTGCCTTTAGCAGACCACCTGTAACTGCTTTGCTAGGATCCTCTTATACTGCTCTAGGTCATGAAGAATTTGGGCCATCCTCTTGCATCTCAGTGCAGGAGCGAAATTCCAGACACAGAGACTTCGCAGCAAATAAACATTATTTAATTGCCCGCTGATGGGTTTAATACCTTAGCAGTCACATCAGCACAGAAGTGACTAGGGGGGTCCTGCTAGTGGAAATGAAAACACAATAGTTTCATTGTGCGTATTACTTGTCGGCCACTGTTATGCAGCTTTTAAGCAGGCAGAATCTCCTCCAAGTGCACAACAGTTGTCGCTGACTTGGATTCACAGCGCCTGGGCCTGGACTGAGCTGAGCTACAGAAGTAAGAACACTTTTTCCACTTTAAAAACTGGTCGTTAAAGGAGCATAAATGAAAAAGGATGTACCAAACAAATGGTAGTTATGTGAAGGTTTTATCAGACATGATAAGCACAATTATGTGCACCGCCTAGAAAACTTGCAGGAAATTAGCTCAAAATGATATATCTAAAATGAACAAAATGAAATCTGGAAGTTAGGAAAAAGATGTTATAGTAAATGGTAAACTTAAAAATTATTAGTATAGTGTTTTAGAAAGCCAGGTCGTAGTCAAAAAGGTGATGGTATTAGGGATTTTTGAATCTAGCCACATACATTTTAATGGGTGTATTCAAATTCATGTGTTCATAACTGAGAAAAAAGAAAAAAAAAAAAAACAAGAGAAGATTTTTACTGATATGCAGCAAATCCAGGTCTATACTAGTTTACACATTACTGGTAGATTTATTAACTAAGTATCTAATACAATTTCCATTAAAACCAAAAAGGAATTCATATTAGATCCCTATATTTCACATAACAATTTTTTTGATTAACGTTGTCAATATGCAAACTAGAAAGAACTAAGCTTCACTTTTATGTTCTCATGTGACTCTGAGGACTGTACTTAAATTTTCTTTCCTTGTTAAAGAAGTAACTTAATCTTGGAAATATTTCCACAGTTATTTCACTAGGTCATCCATCACAAAAAATCCAAAACTGTTTCAATACATAATAAAGTCCTGTCAGGATCCTTTCTCAACTGTCCAGCTCTGAGTTGAGTGTCTGATCCAAATATAAAACTTTGTTATTAGCATGAGTACTTCAGAGTTCTTCGTTGCAAAATACCTTTGTTTTTAACAGTAGGCCTGTCACAACTATGGTTAGACTGTTGTATTGCTCAGGAAACATCTAAAGCCCTTTCATTATGCCTTTGAAAGGCAAATACCTTTTTACGGCAGGATACTGTGACCTGTGCAGTTGTGTAAAGGTGGCTTCTCACTCTCCTCTTCTGTTTTCTTAAAGTTTTCTGACAAGGGCACAGATACACTGTAATATATTACGGAAAAAGCAGAGTCAAAACCTTCCAAAATAAAAGATTAGCAGGGGAACTGCCAAATGTATATTAGAGTGGGTTTTCTAAGTGCCAGGAAACTCCCTTCATTCTAAAATTTAGAGCAGAACTTTGTATGTAGAATAGGTGATTTAATGTAATAAGGTAAGTTAAGTTATGCGTTGTCAGTGGAGACGAGGGATGCAATTTTCTTAAAATACAGAGAGCATACAAATATATTTTTCCATAGGAACGATTCAGTTGTTATACATGTATTTAATGATCATTTAATTTAAATGGAGGTTCGGAAAAGGTTAAACCCAGTTCATTTGGATAGTAAATAATGTCATGGTGACGGTATTCAGCAACAGAGAAAAACAGCATGATTTTCAAGGAATTTTAAAGGGTTAAAATGTCTTCTGGTAGGGAAGCCCCTTCCACAGGTTCCTTTGAAAATCCTGTATTTAATAAATGTGTTACTATCAGAATTGTCTCCTCATGACAACTTGGGGAACATAACATTTTGTCAAGGTGGCTTGCAATTAAAAAAAATCTTTTTACCTTTAGACCTTAATTTCTTAAAATAAATATATAAAAAAATATTTAGATAGATGCAATTGAACTCAATATCCAAAGGTAGTAGCTGATGAGAAATCCTTATATTAAATCAACTCCTTCAGAATATTGCATTATAGACTGTCTTCAAGGCATTTTGAAGGCATCTCTGGCATCAATGATGCCAGTCTGCAGTCTTCCATGACAGATGCGCATGACGAGCACTGACTCTGAAAATATGAGCTCAAAATATCTTTCAGAACACAATAGATCAGATACATGTTATTATAATGTCAAGTTAGGTACATTATATTCATGTGTACGTGCAAACTCTGTATATTTAGAGACAAACTTTTATTACATGCAAAGTAAGTTAAAGTTGCAGTTATAATCAACAGGCACAGTTCCTGAACCTGCAGTTCAAAGTAGTCTGAAAGCTCCTGGTTTAGATCACCCAGACTGAGACTCCAAACTGCTGGAAACCTTTGACCTTGAACAACTTCTGCACTGGTTTTCTTACTGGAAAAAATCAGTTAATTTGAGTTTTGTGAGACTGAATTAATTAATGTCTGCGAAGCTCTCTGAAACCCCTAGAGGAAATGAATAATTCTATCGTACAGCAGCATTGGAATAATATGAGGCAAATAAGGCCATGGGGTATAGAATGAATGCTGAGAGGCAAATATAATGTACAACTGCTCACTGTTGGAGTACCATCTATTCTTTGTGCTTAATAAAGCAGGGGTCCTATGTAATTACAATGTCATAGTTTATTCATCAAAAGAAGGCTGAATTGAGGTTTCCTGGGCAATCTTAATTCTGGCATTTCCTATCTTTTGAGTACTTGACTCTGCAACCTTAATAACATTCTTTTGTGTGCAAGATTATTTGTGTTTTAAAGATGTCAATCACTACAGTATCTAGGCAACACTGCATGAAGTACAAACAGCAAATCCTTCATTACAGAGGAACTTGCTTGCTTTCATCTCTTCCTCAAGAGGAAATAATGCACAGCACAGCGTATCCCACAGCGTGCTCCCAGGAGCAACTCTGTCATTAGTCAGGCACCTGCAGAAAGTGGTCTGGTTTTGAATGCTCCTTTAGACTTCAGGACAAGTTTATCTCTGGCAGCAGCATGCTCCACAGGGAGAAACCCTTCACTGAAAATACTCTGCCTTTACCCTCTCAGGGCTGAAGCTTTTGTGAACTCCAGTGTCACCATCAAATGCAATAGCTGCAGGAGGAAACCAGCTTCAGGGAGCAAGCTGGAGACACTGAACAGGAAGGCTACATAGGCAAACAGGCATTTTAGGATATTGCACTGAATCCAGTGTTGCATAAGTAGCCACTTTACAGCAAATTATGATACAGCCTATTTTCTTCCATTCAAGGCAGCAGCTGGGTCACTGAACAGCAATAAGAAGCTATAGCTTCTGCAGGGCTTTCAGATTTCATTGGAGCAAATTAGAAGCCATTTGAGGTAAACAGCATTGACTTGCTTCAGCTGAGACCTCTAGCAAAAGTTTGATGGGTATGAAACAGGTGAGGTAGGACTTCTGAAAAAAAGAAATAGCTTTCTGCGCTGTGGGAAGAAGCCCTTTAGTCCACCGTACACCCCAACATGTGTCTTTAGAAATGTGAATCAGAATACACAGTGAGAAAAACACCTGACCAGGCAGACCTTCTGTGTCTACCTCAGAGGAAGGATGTGGGCAGGAGGGATTTGCTGTCATGCGGCCACAGGTGGGCTACGTGACTACAGAGTGTCTCTGGCTGACGGTGGCTGAAAGGAGGGAAAGTTAAAGACCTTTTGCTTTCATTAGACCTGTGCCTAAGTCTCGTGCATATACCAGACACACTGTGGTCAGATAGGAAAACAACACTCTTGCCCAGATGATCCTACAAGCTGATTACAACCTGTAACAGAGAAATCAGATAATTCTATGATTCTATGAAGAGCTGTGAGGGAGCTCAGCTTGCTTTTTTTTGTTGAGGATGACTTTAGGTAAAAAACACATAAGTTCAGCTTACTGAGTTCATTTTTATTTGATTTCTTCCAGTAAAGGCACTGTGCCATGGAAATCTTGTTACTGTTCCAACTCCATCAGGATTGAAGAGTACGAAGTCCCCATCCTCTCTTTTTGAAACAGTGTTTTCTACCAGAATGAAATTATTACCTACCTCCAACACTGTATTTCTCTTATCTGTCTCCATTATAACTCTAGATGTATAGAACTGGGGGTTTGAGGAAGGTATTTTAGATATGTAAACAGATATCCTTTTATAGTTTGGTTTTTGCTTTTTATGAAAAATAGGGAAAATTTCTATTTCTGTGGGTAGTGACAATCAGTCACTCCCTATGTCTGATAACCAAGGCTACTTATCTACAAAGCAAGAACAATTTTTTTATCCTGCTGTTTACTACTTCATAGTGAATGATACAAAATAAACCAAAAACTTCAATAAAATTTACTGTCCTTTTTACCTTTTACGTTTGGGATACCAGAATTGCAGCTTAAGAATCAGTATTATTTCACCTTCATCTTTCCTTACAGCCATCTCTTTGAGGGATGACAGCTGCAACATGGTATCTCAGGTGAATTATACGGTGATCTGCTTGTAACTCTTTATCAAAGAAAGATTGATGTTTCTAGAGAAAGGCAAACAGAAAGATATGAGGTTTTTCCCTTATTAAAGGTTGAAGGAGCAATGGAACAATCTTTTTAATGCAGGAAGCATTACAATGTAAGACTAGTTTATTTTGCTGTGCTACAGTTTAGCTTTTTGCTCCAAGTGGTAAACACTTAAACAGAAATGCAAGAAGTATAAGGTATATTTTGTTGGTTGCTTAAGTTTCTACAGAAACAAAACAATACAAAACAAAGCAGTCCAATCATTGCCAAAATATTTAATTCTCCTATTGGTAATTTATTAAATCTTTCTCCTGGTAATGCGAAAGATTCAAATTAGAGCCCAGTAAAACCATCTGGAGCCAAGAGAAATGCTCCTGGAGAATTTAGTGGGAAGCAATGATTCGGAATATTCATTGTCAATATAGACTGAAGATGAAGCTGAAATGAGGTTGATGATGGAAGTAAGAAGAGGGCTGCATAATAACATAACCTCCCACACCTGTACAATGGGAAGTTCCCCATATCAGGTAGAGCTAGTTTTCTCTTTTCTCCCTGTGCCCTCTATGCCAAACTGTGCTGGGTCTGCACCAGTCAGACAGCTGAGCTACTCCTGGAACAATTCCACAGATGTCTCGTCATGCATTTCCAGGAAGACATTAACTTTATACACCTTGATTGGGATTCTTAGATGGTACCACAAAATGCAGAGAGAAGAAAAAAGATGCCATGTACTCCTTGTCAAAAAAAAAAAAAAAAAAAATTGTCTTTCCATCTGATCCAATAGGATTTCCCCACAATGATAATAAGATTGGCTATTGCATAGATGTCTTCTGAGAAAACTAGTGTGAGTAGCCTAGATAGCATGACTGGGAAATAACTGTTTACCATTTCTTGTAATACAATGCAACACAATACAATACGTTTAAGAAATACTCATCTAAGTGAAAGACAGCCACCCTTGGCTCTCCGTTTTGGTCAGTGAGAGCTCCTATAGAACAGTCCATTTCACCTGTCCTAGATACTCACATTAGGATAAGCTGTATAGCCCGTGGGGAGCGTAACTTTTCTCCCATTAATTGTATAAAAACAAATTTATGGTGATTGTCTAAGACAACTTTTAGAGGTCTAAAAGAGGTCCATTCTTGGTTTCCTTATGAAGAGTGCATGAAATCTGAAGTTATCAGAGTTCTAATTAGGACTATTAATGTGATATACATTAGGTGTTGTGTCCACCACATTAGGACTAATCCATACGTAACTTGAAAATAATGAGAGAGTATTAACCTTTATTGAACATTTAGGGTGCTACAACTCTGGCTGAATAAAAACGTTCTGATCTAAGGTGAAATCTCATTCTTGTGCAAACTAAGATGCCAATATCATTTGCAACATTAAATGCAAAATATTGATTCCATTTTGCTGGCACAAATGCTTAAATTCAAAAACCAAACAAAACAACCTACAAAGAGAAAGCCTGTTTTTCTTGAATTCTACTATTTACTATTTCTGTCATAACAGTACTAAAAAGTCTTTATTATGATTATACCACTGAGCTAGGCACTGCATAAATTTGAGAAAACAGATCGCCTCATCTGCAAAAGCATAACTCTAAGGTAGAACAATTACAACTGACTTTTTGCCTCATAGTCTCCTCATAAGAAATTTTTTTTCAAATTCAATCAGACAGATGTGAAGGATTGCATATAATAAATATTGCAAAGTAAGTCAGTATCCTGGTCCTTTTAAGTAACATTTTGGAAAGTCCTGAGCACTTTTAAATTTTATATTCCATAATTGACTTTGAAGTAATTTTTCTTTCTCATCACATCAAGGCAAATCCTGGGAGGTGGCATGTGTCTCACTTTCTCACTTTTTTTCCCTCCCTCACTAGAAACAGAAAGTGAAGTGGAGAAAGCATGACTTTGAGAAGTTAGTTTTTCAAGTTTTCTTTTTTTTTTTTTCCCACAGAACTGCAGAATCATGCTTCAGCTTGGTTATAGTATTTACTAGCCTGTTGGTGAAGCTCTTGGAGCTCTCACAGTTCATAAGCCGAAAATAATCAAGGAGGAAACAAGAACCTCTGGCTAATGCAGAGGAGTTATGCAGAAACCTGCACAACTTCCAAATCCTCAGCCTAGATCTAGAACAAACACGAGATTTTTGTATAGCAAGCACTTTTCACTCCTTTTCCATTTGTTTCTTTAAACAAAAAGGATCAGAAAGAGAATAATAAAAACGAGCCATGTACTTGAGGCCTATGCAATACAGACTGACTTTAACCAAAAATTACAAAAATTATAAATATCTCATTTCGTTACTGATAATTGCACATTAAAATCATATCAGCCTCTTTTTTTTCTGATAATTTGGAAATTAATTTTACTGTGTATCTTAAAAAATCCTAAATATTAAAAACTAACTCCTGAATTAGTTGGATTTCATTGATTTGATCACACCAAAATCTTTCTGCCTTTATGGATGAAGTAACAGGTTTGATTATATTTAAACAGTATAAACAAGGGGGTTATCATGGATCTTCTAAATGTCGCATTGGTTTTTGTATAAAAATTGTCTCATTCTCATTTTGCTGTTGAAAAAGAATTGTAAGCAATGGTTAAAACACTACTACTATATGTATAGAGTGACAACAACAACAACAACAGCTTATATAACAGTACTGCTCTCTTTGGTTTGTGGTTTTTGATTTTAAATGTAGAAAATGTTATTAGCAGATGAGAAAGGGTTAACCAGCTTTTAAAAAATGTTGAATAGACAAAAGCACCAAATGTAGAGCTGTATCTTCAACACAAGTATTTAATGTAGTTTTATTCCTCACAGTATCTGGATTAATAGCCATTGTGGCCTATTACATCTTCATTACTGGATGAATTCCTAAGACTTTTCATGTGTATCCATGCGACAGAGCCAACTTTCAAATCTATATTCCTAAAACTAAGCTCAGTGCTGTATGATGCAGAATATGTTAGTCTAGTCAAAGAAGAGAAGGCAACCAGAAAAGCACACTAATCTTTAGCAAAGCAAGGCATGTTAAAAAGAATGACACCAGCTTCAGCTGCGTTAGTCATACAATTACACTTCAATAATGAATAGATGTTTTGCTGGGTCGGACCTAACAGCTTTAGTATCATACAGATATCACTGAGATTATGTACCGAAATACTGATTTCTGTCCACTGAAACACCAAAATGCATAACTTGTCAGCTTTTATTTTGATAATTTACTGTCCTATATCTTCTTCCAAGCTTGCAAACTGTGATAATGGATAAGGGGGCTTGTCTTGTTGGCTTTCATTATTTTTGTTTTTCTCTTTAAACTTGCCTTTTTTAACTGTAGCAGGAAGCAGTTTTTTAATAGTTGGCACTCTGTTAAAAAGATAAACGTAATTTTCCTGAGAAATGTCAAAACCCTACAGACTCTAGCTGTGTACACAGCCAAGACATTTCCTTTCAAGAGCCCTTAAGTATAAGGATGATCAACAGGTATGAGAAAATCCAATTGGAAAAGTACCAATGTTACAGAAATATTTTTTTCCATGTTGTAACATGAATTTGAAGATTCTTTACCTAAGTATTGAGTTACGCGTGAGTACGCTGTGAGACAGCCGCCCTCGAGGCATAGTACAGCTGAAGGTGCAGAGGAGTGAACTCCCCAGGAGAGTCATGATTTACTGCTGACCACACCTACAGCATTTCTAAAATGTCAGTACAGCACATCATGGTGTGGGAGAGAAAAGTTCAGCCAAGCCTTGTTCCCTTTAAGAGCTCTTCTTTTCCAGGGTTTATATCTGCTGTACATTTTCACTGAGTTTGAATGCTCTTATCTTTTTTCAAATCAGAATTATCATGCTGATGACATTTACAAACCAGCTGCTGTGTACAACTCCTCCAGAGGAATTTTGTGGAAGGATTCCAAGTCCTTCTTTCTTTGCATATATATATATATATATATAAAAGAAGTTATGGTGTTTGTGGATAAGATAGAGTTGGAACTGCTTGAATCTAGATACCTTTTATGGTCCACAGGGAAAACCTGAGCAGGTATCTGGGCCCCACTACTCTGTTTGACTCCTCTTTCCTAGACACTAATGCTGATACAGCTTTCAGGAAGGAATGTGATCTTGGTATAAGATCCCACTAATATCAAAAGGGGATATCACATAAAGAAGACACATTGTGCGTTCTAAGTCTACAGACAAAAAGTTCTAGTAGAGCTACTTGTGGCATGGTCTGTTTTGTGGCAGGAATAACAGACTGCCAAGAGATCAGGAGGAAGAACAATGTCACTACAGATAACCTTTTAAACGATTTCTAGTGGGTAGCAGCTTCTTACTGCTAACAGTTTGACACATGAAATGGTGAAAGGAATCAATACTTTCTCGTGTATTTCTCACAAAAAGAACACCTGGTCTTCAACGGACACCTCCAAAGCATTGTCTGCGAGTGTCTGCAAGTGCTGGACCTTTTGAAACAAAAAGCTTTGCATGAAAGCTGTGATAGCTGGGGAGCATTTCTACCTACTGAGCAAGTTCGTTCCTCTGTCAGAAATAAGCGTTGTGTTTTAAAGGTATTGGGTGAGGATCTGTATGAACATGTTCACAAGCAAAGTCACACCCTGCTGCATGGGGTTTGCAGCATGAATCAGAGACGGAAACACAGTTTGAAAGTTTGGCCTGCTTTTTTTTGCAGAGTGCAGATATCCCACAGTAGCTGAAAAAATTATGCTAAAACTTTACTTGGGAACAACCTAAGGAAGACATTAACTTTTTTTCTGTAATGTTCAGCTTATCGGGAAACATTGCCTTTGGGATGTTACTCTTCCATTTAGTAAATCCTAAGACAAACTTCAAACGCCATGAAGTGCCTATTAAGCACTCTATGAAGAGAAGAGTACCAACAGATGACTGACCATCTACAGCAGAGGATGCAGAAATGAGCTAAAAGACAAAGCATTAAACATAAAAAGTGACAAAGATAAAATTAATGATAAATCACACAGAATGCGATTTTAGCCACACTAGAGTTAGCCTGTAAGCACTACACTTATAGATCTGCTGGGTTGCTTCTGATGAAAGTTAAGCTTGTGTTATTGTTCAAATTTAGATATTTTGAGAAATAGGTTTAAAGCAAAACTATTTTTTTAATTGATCACTGCCTGACACTTACATATTCATATAAATGTTTATCTATAAGATAAGAGTTTATCTATTTGTTGAACAGCTGTTCATAAATGACTCTGCAGGTGAAAACCTGAGTTCAGTCCCTGACTGTCCTCATCCTCTTGGTTTCAAGAGAAAGAAATTAAATATTGCTGGTAAACCTGGCCAGGAGTGCTCTGCAAAGGGAAATAAATACACCAATAAACATCTTTGCAGATGACAAAATCAAAACAGAGAGAAGCAACATGATTTGCCCAAGGGAGATAGAGAGTCAAAAGCAGAAAGGGGAACGGTTCCTGGTCTCCTGGTTCAGGTGAGTTTGTCTGATTCACAGTCACATGTACGGCTTGGAACAGTAGAATCATAGAATCATAGAATGTTTAGGGTTGGAAGGGACCTTAAAGATCATCTAGTTCCAACCCCCCTGCCATGGGCAGAGAAATCCCTCACTACACCAGGTTGCCCAAAGCCTCATCTAACCTGGCCTTAAACACTTCCAGGGATGGGGCATCCATAACTTCTCTGGGCAGTACTGCAGAGGACATCTCCTTTAACTTACACCTTGAGGACAAATTATGAAATTTAGCAAGGACAGGCAAAGGAAAATGATGTCTGTCAGTGGTCCAGGCTGGAGCCTCGCTGCTGGAGGGGCAGCCCTGCTGCAGAGACCCAGTAGGTGCTGGTGGGCAGCGAGGTGAGCCTGGCAGCAGGGGCATCCCACTGCCCCGGGGCCCTGCTAATGGGAACATGGCCAGTGGATCAGAGAAAGGCTTATTCCCTGTTGTTAAACACTCATTAGACCACATCTACAACATAGCATCCAGTATGGTGTTCCATCCCCCCAAAAAAAGACAAACATTTATAAACTGGAGTGGTTTCAGGAGAGGTCAATGAGATGGTCAGGGCTCAAGCACTTGCCCTGTGAGGAGAGGCTGAGGGAACTGGGCTTGATCAGCCTGGAGAAGAGATGGCTTCAGGGGAGACCTATGGGGAACTTATTGAGGAGGCAGAGTTGGGATTTTCACAGTGGTGTGTCACAGGAGGATGAGAGCAAATTGGAAGCTGAAATGAGAGGTTTGGAGTGGGTATAAGGAGAACCTTTGTCACCACAAGGATAGCCCGGCAGAAGAGCAGGTTGCCGATAGAGAGGAGAGGCTTTGTAGGTTGCCGAGAGAGAGAAGAGGCTTTGCAGCCTCCTTCCTTGGAGGTTTTCAGACCCATCTCAGTAAAGCCCTGAGCATCCTGTTCTGACCCCACAGACAACTGTGGTTCCAGCAGGAGGCCTGCCTAGAGACCTCCTGGGGTCCCTTCACACCTGAATTGCCCTGTGATTCAGTAACATGCACTGTGACTGTTTATAGCTTATGTGAACATTTTGTACTGGCAGTAACACTAGAAGTCAACTCACTCATGGTATGCAACATCCATGTTTTGTACAGTATTCTTGAATGGGTTTCACACTTTCAGACTAATTGAAGTGGAAATATAAGCTTAAAAATATGAATTAATATCTGTAAATATTGTTCAAGAAAATTAATGTTTTACAATACTTAGTATTAGAAAAATGCATAATTAACATTAACCTAATGTTCCTAATAAAAACATAACTTAAATGATTCCACTAGTGACATTTTAGGGGTACTCCTCTCATGTAACTTGGTACACCTGTTGGGTCTTTGCTTTGCAAAAACAACACTTTTTGTTGAAACCACAGTAAAAAACAAGCTTACTGTCTGTGTCGACAAAATTCAGTAACATCGAGTTACAAAATACAGTAGGGATTGCTCCACATAATTGTGGGTGCAGTATTGGTTAATATACATTTCCATAAATGCTCAGCTATGTTGGCATTGTTTGTGAGGACACACCATTTCTAATAATTTTGTTGTCATCATTTTTTTTAAATTGAAGCAACACGTACGACACGTAAAAAGGGATGGCAAAATCCTCATGAATAGTCTGAATTGATGCTTCAAGGATAACATGGAATTTTTTTGACAGAAATGAGCTTCATTTTCATGCAGTCCAAAGCTGCTTCTAGCTAACACTGAGGTCCATTATCAGAGAGGATCCCTGCAGAAGTCTGTAGCTGGCAGAAAATAGCTTGAGTCTGTGCATTTGTCTCAGTACTAATTTCATATTGCTCAGGCTTCTAGTTCCAAAAACTCACTGTTGCAGTCCTCTTCAAAGATATAGCCTATGATGCCATGCATAAGCAGAAGTGAAATCTACTGGTTCAAATCTGTCAAATGGTGATTCAGACACAGTTGATCCACAAACTGCGTACTTCCAGGGTTCTTGTGACACAGTGAAACCCTTGCTACAAGCCATGATGAAAAGAGCGGCTCACTACTAAATCTAGAATTTAGCAGGTATCTTCTCACGTCTGCTCAGCATAACGGCATCACTTTCAACCTCATCAGAGCTCAGTGTAATCCTGTGCAATTCCGGTAAGGACTGACAATAAACTGTTGGTTCCAAGTACATTCATACGTAAGCTAAGACAAAACAGCTTACATGAAAAACTAAACATCTTCAGGTGATTATCTCATTGTCGTTTTTTCTTTTTTTTATCTTTTTGTGAGTGTTCCAGAAAGCTATTAATACTGGTATAAAAAGGGATTAATTGACAATAGAAGTGACTGAAATACAAGACTGCTTTTAAGATAGGGCTTCTGTCTTTTCACTTGCTGCTCCTATGTATTTCTTGTATCAGGCCATTGCATACTCTGCTGCTTAAACTTTTATCTCTTCTCCTGAGCTGACTCTGGTGCTAATATCTTTCTGCTTTTGCTGCTGTTCAGTCAGCTAAATCAAGAAATTCAGTGGTGAATATATAATTTTGGCTAAGCACAGCTTTAAAACTAACCTGGTTCCAAAACCCTTTAATTAGTTATAGGGGATTACAAACTTGGGAATCTAAAACTGAAAAGGCCGAGTCTTAAAACTGTTATTATTTCAAGTGATTCACCTCAGAATCAACCTGATGTTTGCACAACAATTCATTCTTCTTTTTCTGCCTCCTTCCCAAAAATTCCAATGTCGCTTCAAACACTGAAAATAAATTTGTATATTAGTATGTTTGTTCCTTTTCCACTTGCAAGAAGACAGCAGCTTGAAATATGTCTAAATTTAAGTCCTTTCCTTATGTCTAAGCTAGCATGATGACATATTCACCTAAACGTGAACAAAGCGTTACAAACAAGGAGATTCTCTGAACTTCAAAGCAAGGACATAGCACATTCTGTGTAGCACCTACAGGCAAACATACCACCCCTGTCAGCTTACGCTGGAATTCTCTGAAGCTGCTCCCATGTTGAGGAAGCACTGGAAGAAACGCAATCCACGGTCTCTATACCCCAGAAGATGCTGATAAACACCCAGCAGCCACAGTTCATAGACAAACCCCACAATAACAAGTCTCCACACTGCTCATGATAGCAATGACTGGCAGAGTGCCATAGGCTACGTCTTCTCTACAGACAGATCCTGTTCCTGGATCCAGAGAGCCAAACGCTGCATCTGAAAGCTAAAATGTTTTTTTATCTGTTCCCACCTCGACCGCTGACAAGCACAGGATGCTTTAATGTAGAGATTTCTCTGAGCAGTAAAAGAGAAGAAAAATAACAAAGGATCTTTGAATAAAACTCTATGACACAGTGTGTCAGATGCATAAGAATATTTTTATGTTTTACTCCAAGACAGACCTGCCTTGTATCTCATACCTTTATTGGCTGTGGCTGTCAAAGCATATGTGCTTGCTTTCAGTTGCTGTCCTTACTGTTTTTTCTGTTCCTTGTCATCCCTCTTATCTGTGGCTCCTTCAAACTTGGAGGACGGCGTCTATCCAGCGCTGATATAAAGACATGCGTGATAATCAAAACTCTTCTGGGTTCCTCTGCGGTGTGACAACATAGCGCTCCACCTCAGCCTGCCTTCCTGCCACCACTGCCTGGATGCAACAGTGTTGACGGGAACTTTGAGATGTGCCAGGAGTCCTGATAGCCTAATCACGCATATTGAATTTTGCATTTGCAATTAAACCAGCTGCAACTATGTTGCTTAATATTTTCCTCCTGGTAACCAAATATTCTATTATTAGAGATAAAACATATCTTATATAAGTGTTTGTTAATTAATAAGGGATAGATTTTTTAGGTATTTATAATCCAAACCACCAAAGTACAATAGTGCTAAATGGCCAAAACTCTGTGGCCATGCCTCTTTATGCATGCTTTTTTAATCACCTGATGCAGCTTGTAGGGAACAGGGTACACATTTGTGGATACCAAAACCCCTTAGGTGAGAACAGCAAGAAAGATTCATTTTCACTCTTCTGAGGGAGGTTTCCATGCCAGCTAAAGATCAGAAGGAGCACTGATATTTTATAGCCTTTTATTTGTATTCACTGAAGTAATCTTGGCAGCAATGGCAAAGCATCCATGTACATAAGACTGTGCAGAGGCATTCTCAGAGGCCACTGCCAACCACTGTAAACCACTGTAAGCCATTATTTTGATCAGCATACACAAAGTCTTAGGGTCTTACATTTTTGAATGACTTGAAAACCTCACTTGAAACCCACATGGAAAGTGAATCTGGAAAGATAAAACACAGGTGAATGATGAAACAGGGACAAAAAGGAAAAAACCAATTTCCCTTTGCTATTTAGATACCCATTGTGACTTTGTTCAAAGCAGCAGTCTACCAGTGGTTCCTTAGATTTCTAAAAAATATATTTTGTCAAGAGAAACATAAACACTCCACAGTGAAGCATACTTACTTGGGAACTTTCTACAGGCCCTTGAAACATTGCCAACATTTCATTTTGTGCAAACAGTCAGCTATGCTGCAGATGACATATAAAATTTGTACATGTAAATCAGCTGAAGCCTGCACAAATGGGCTGGCCATGCAAATAGCCCTGTCAGCATCATCTGTGCTTCCCAGGGACTGGAAGTGTCAAAGAACGATGCCTGGATCAGTGAAGTCTAGCAATTGTGTTTGCAATGTAGGCGAATGGTGATTTTATACTCACCTGAAGTTCACATCCTCTTGAGAAAGATTCTTTAGTGAGGAACAGTTAGTTTAGTGAAAACACATAGAGAAAGAGTAAAGGACATAAGAGCCTGAAAATACTCAGAAGTGATAATGAGAGAACATATTTATCAGCATGGAGTTAGATCTCCCAAGAGAGCTAGTCTTCTAAGCTTTTGCTTCCTATTTCCCTGCTTACATGCTGGCAGCACTGATGGCAAAGAGAAGCTGCACCTTAGTCAAGCAGCTATGTCTTTTCACAGTTAACGGTGTGAAAATGTCTCCCTGCCCTCCTCTACGCAGTGCTGTGCTACAGTTTCAATCCACACAAGCCACTTGGGAAATGTAATCCAGGTGCAAGTAAGGAAGACGGCATCAGCTTCAGCATTCACAGATGAACTGCAGGCATATCCAAAAGTAAAATTATAGAATCATAGAATCATAGAATGGTTTGGGTTGGAATG
Source organism: Tauraco erythrolophus (assembly GCF_009769465.1). NCBI lineage: Eukaryota > Metazoa > Chordata > Aves > Musophagiformes > Musophagidae > Tauraco > Tauraco erythrolophus. The sequence continues at coordinate 45,312,180 of NC_141466.1, read as the reverse complement.
GACCTCAAAGATCATCTAGTTCCACCCCCTTGTCATAGGCAGGAACACCTTCCACCCGACCAGGTTGCTCAAAGCCTCATCCAACCTGGCCTTGAAAACATCCAGGGTTGGGACATCCACAACTTCTCTGGGCAACCTATTCCAGTGCCTCACCACCCTCAATGTAAAAATTTCTTCTTTATATCTAATAGAAATCTACCCTCTTTCATTTTAAAGTCATTACTCCTTGACCTATCACTACCTGCTCTTGTAAAAAGACCCTACATCCCTTCCCTCCAGCATGTTGACCACACCACACAGCTTGGTGTCGTCAGCAAACGTGCTGAGGGTGCAGTCAATCCACTGTCCATGTTACCAATAAAGATGTCACTGGTCCCAATACTGACCTCTGAGGAACACCACTCATTGGACAAACATATTCAACTTTTCCTAGAAAAATAGGGAAAACATGGTGGAAAAGGAAATTGAGACATTCTGCCAGAGGAATCCAGCCAAAAGTAAATATGGAAAAGTATTATGGAGGAGCAGAAAAATTACATTATTTGGCACATTTAAAATCAACCATGCTGGTTTAACTGATAAAACCACTTGTAAGGAGCAGTCCTACACTGCTGGAAGGTGACAAGATGACCTAGTAATTTCTTTCCACTTGCACATCCTTTAGCACTAATCTATGCTACTTCACACCAATTTTGAACATTGACAAAATCTGTTGCTCACTCTGAGACTACAAACAAGAGCAGAACTGAACAACCTGACCCTCTGATAACCCATTGGCTAATATGACGTTATGTGATTTTCCAATCGCTTGTTTTCTGGACAGAAGGCGTTTCTTGTTAAAAGCTACAATGGCTGTTAAGAGTGCATAGCTCATATCACTACATCAAAACCAGGTACTTGTCACACATTAAAAAAAAAAAAAGTTAATGCTCTTGGTAAATGTCTAGGAAATTGAACTCCATACACGTTTCCATGTCTTGTATGAACCAAGCCCATACAGGGCTTCAAGAATCGAGTGAAAATGTGGCAAAGAGAAAGTAATAACTTTGACTGTCCTTATATTCCACTGTCTTCAGTCGACTGCTTATCCCTTAGGGTACTGTGCAAGTGACAGGTGTAATCGGCCCTAATAAAGCTCAGTCTGCTACCAATGGCTGTTTGAAGGGGCAGTGAAGGAGTGTATGAATCAGACAACCTCAGATGAATGGCCAATGGGAGTCAGAGCTAGCGGACCATTTTTCAGTTCTTGTTTTTAGCAGGAGTCTATTCTTTCAGCAGCAGCCGATGGCTGGTGGCAAATAAATCTGTTTGTGTCATGCAGATTCTTCCCAATTGTTTTTCTTTTTCTGAAATAGGGATAATTTTATGTTCTTCCTACTTATACTAAGAAAACACCAGTATTTACATTAAACTGCTTTAATGAATATAATAATACTGTATATCCAGCACAAATGAAAGATGAGTTCTCATTAAAGTATTAGAGCCTGCCCAAAGTTTTGTGGCATCCGACATTATAACACATGGCAAGTCGAAACATTTTTTTCCTCATGCTTGGTTTCTTCTGCATTTGCATCTCTACCTCAAATACACCAAGTGACTGGGGCTTTCCTCAGATGATGAAGGACTCTTCAGCCATTTAAAGGATTTCTGTGGTCTGTGGAGACTTCCTACTTGAGGCCAGAAGTGAGAAAGAAGATATGAATTTCACATTCAAACCTGGGGATTGAGGTGGCTAATCTATGCTGCAATTTCCTCCTGTTTGAGAAAGAGAAGTCGAGCAGAATATGGAAAAACAACATGTGGCTACTGACTGAAAAGAACTCCTTTGTGGTCTAAAAGGATATGCAGGTTTAGTGCCACTGCAGTCTTTCCCAGGAAAGGACACAAGATCTGTCAAAAAGATCATATATTAGAAAGTAAGAGAATTTGGTTTTATTTTCACATTGGCACAGGAGATACAGAAGGTTCATTTACCAGGTGAGCCTGATCTTAGAGATACAACGGATGTCTGTTCAGGAAAGAAACTTCAAGATCGGATTGAGCTGACAGCAATTATATCCACAACTATGACACCTGCCTGTATAGTATCATGATTTTCCTCACATTCTTCTTTCTCTTTGTTTCAGTTCACCACAGCTGAGCAGAAAAAAACCAAACCAAAACAAAAAACCCCACAAGACCATTCTTCTTGGAATTTTGTTTCAAGAATTAGCTTCTGCTGAAAGACCAAAGCTTCAAGTTGGAGGGGAGGGAGAGGTGAGAACAGTCAGATTTCAGCTGCTAAGACTGGAAAATATTTTCATGATCTGAGTAAACATTGAAATGTTGACATCCTTGCAGATAATACTGCTTTTTTGAAAAAAAAAATAAAATTCAAAATTCAACTGAAGTCTTTCAAGTAGATCTACAGTAAATGTCAGGATTTTACTTTCTTTTCTTGGAGGAAAGAGGGTTATTATTAATTAAAACTTGCAACATCTTCATGTATAAATCATTTTGTATGTTCTGCCATAAACCTAAAAATTTAGACTTCTAGAGGAGTTCTGTAACTTCCTATTTATCCTCTATTTTTAAACTGAGATGGACACAAAGCATCTAAATTAAGAGAGTATGGCATCCATATTCAGAAAAATGATTCTAGCTTTAGGAACTAGTCAGAAAATTAGTTCAAGTAATTTCTTAAAAATATTCAACTTGATAGGCATAACCTATGTGAACTGTTGCTAAAATACGCCAATTGATTTACTTGCCAAGCATACTAAAAAGGATTTAAAAAGTCAAAAGTAACTCTGAACGTTCACTTACTATTACATTTTGAAGATGATTACAGCTGAGAGGCTGCCAAATTGACATGAAGATGACTTGGTTTGTGTTGCTCTTGCTATATGTGCTGGTTTTGACTGGGATAGAGTTAATTTTCTTCACAGTAGCTAGTATGGGGCTGTGTTTTGGGTTTGTGCTGAAAAACGTTGATAACACAGAGATGTTTCAGTCATTGCTGAGCAGTGCTTACACAAGGTCAAGACCTTTTCTGCTTCTCACACCACCCCACCAGCGAGCAGGCTGGAGATGCACAAGAAGTTGGGAGCGGACGCAGCTGAGACAACTGACCCCAACTGACCAAAGGGATATTCCATACCATACAATGTCATGCTCAGCATATAAAGCTGGGGGAAGAAGAAGGAAGCGGGGCACATTTGGAGTGATGGCGTTTGTCCTCCGAAGTAACCATTACACGTGATGGAGCCCTGCTGTCCTGGAGATGGTTGAACACCTGCCTGATGATGGGAAGTAGTGACTGAATTCCTTGTTCTGCTTTGCTTGCATGTGCATCTTTTGCTTTACCTATTAAACTGTCTTTATCTCAACTTTTACTCTTCTGATTCTCTCCCCCATCCCACCCGGAGGGAGTGAGCGAGCAACTGGGTGGTGCTCAGTTGCCAGCTGAGGTTAAACCACGACACCATACAAGGCACAATCTAATCACAAAAGTCTGGATAAACTGTTTCTGATGACCTCCCACATGTGAGATTGATACACTCTGCTCATGACGAGCACACCGTTTTTTTCTCTATGAATGATGCCATTTGGAGATGATTTCAGGAAGAAAGAAGCAAGCTCAAATTATTTTTAACAGAAATACAGTATTTTTGTCAGATATTAAAAAGAGCTGTCTACCCCAGCAGCTAATGGCTGAGTAGTTATTTGAGTAACAGTTAGTTTTAAAAATAATTCCCTGAGTTCAGGGTATATGGTGTTTTGAATCAGGATAGACAAGTATCAGATTAAAACAAAACAAAAAAAAATACATTACGCAAGATTAATTTACACTTTATTGTTGTTTTTCCAAGTATTTGTAGGGAATTGTGCACAGTACTGCACTAACAGATAGGGTGTTTTCCCTGTCCCAAAGAACCTACAGCCTTTAAGGTAGCATGCTAAAATGTAGGATTAAAGGCCAAAATAATAATGGTGTGAGATTATTACCGTGGATTATAAAAAGGAGAGTTAGCTTGGACATACATGTTTGGGGAAAGACTGCAGATTGTGAAAAGAGGGTCTGACAGATGAAAGCAGAAAAGGTATTCTAGCAGGATAGAAGGAAGGAAGCAAAGCAGATAAAAGGAGCAGGAAAATGAAAAGATTGGGAAGAACAAAAAGAACAAGAGAAGGAAGATAAAAGCAGGGGTGAGGTGATGAGATATGCAAAATTCTACATAGACACTTATAAAATTAAAAACACACCCTTGTGTGTACAAAACTTGCCCACACCTTCTTTTCATGCACAGATACCTCTTATGCTGACAGTCCCATAGATATGCACCCCATTTCACAAATATAAAGGCATATAAAATCCACATCCAATGAACTTGCAGTCTAAATCAGATACAACCCTCTGCTGAGCAGCAATTTATATACACATTGAACTCATTACCACGAGCCATCACATTGAGTATCAGTAGGGTTTTACACCATCCTGTAGCTTGATATGTACATAGATATAGGTTGAGACCTCTATTTGTATGCTTCCCACTTTATTTCCAGTCTAGTGCTATGCCTATAACTAAGAATCCAGCTACCACTAAAAAGCATAAAAGTGCACTGATGGTACCCAGTGTGACACAGCACATGAGTGTCATCATGTGAGATCTTTGGGTGGTGAAAGAAGTGCGATGATACAGTCAGGGCGCAGTGTTTGGGAGGCATTGCTTTCATGTATACTAAAGGCTGCAGACAATGTTTGGGTGAAGGTTTTCTTTTTGTTTCCTTTGGTTTGGTGGTCACATCCATCTTGCTCCAAGGGCCAATTGGTGGCAGAATACCAATGGGAGAGAAATTACAACAGTAGGTTTTGAGATCATATTTGACATGTAACATAACAAATGGTTTCAGAGCTGGAGTGTGGGGAAACTACTAGAAGAAGATGCCTCGAGCAAGAACCCATCATTCTGTCTGTGTGAATGTGCAGTAAAATCTGAGAAGGGATTTGAAAGCTTATATAAATGAGTATGGTGAATGTTAACCCAGACACATGTTCATGTAGGTGTACACAGTCTCCTAAGCAGAGAGCAAACATACAAGTAGATGTAATAGTTAAAAGAGGAAGTGATAGCCATGACCAAGTGCCTACACATTTTAATCCTAGGAACATTTCATCAGATGCTTACAGCTCTGAGACCTCAATTTTTACTGATAGTGCATGTGCTGTTTGCGGCAGGGTGATCTTGCACTGAAAAAGTTTGTCCTAATCTACTATATCCATGTAGCTTAATACAGGATGTGATTGTAGGTAGAAGCTATATTACTCCCAAAACTGTCTCTTTTGGAATATCTATTTTCTGGGTCTCAGAATACGGAAAATAAAGTATAAATAGAGATGGTCAGCTTATAAGGGCCACTCATTTTTCATGGGTCTGATCAATACATATCATGTTTAAATAATCTAATAAATCTCACCAACACTTTACCTGCATTTTTGCTTCTCTCCTAGCCATAGAAATACAGCAGGATCCTCAATGTCACCAGCCTGCTGACACGCTACCAAATAAAATTGCTCTGCTGGATGAGTCTGACCCTTGGACCATCAGTAGGTCAGCTCTGTAACGGATGAGGAAGAGGAGAACGCTTACTGCGAAGAGCAGAACACAGGAGTGGTCTCTCCTGCTTTCAGTATGGCAACTCCTGCTGTTGGCTGAAGACCTGGCTGTTTGCTGAACATTTGATGAAGCCTTTGCCACAGCCTGGTTAGGATGGCTGGCTGCACTGCCTGCCTGTGCTGTGGGGAAGGGGAGGAAAGGAGAAAAAGCAGTGCTGGGAAAAGGGTTACACCAAGAATGCCTTGCAGGCACATGCTCCTGAGGGTTGTGGTCCTCCTCTTCACAGAGCAGGTGAAGGTAGATGGCTAGTCCCTTCCAGCCTTACTGACCTTTGGTTCCTTTCCAGACTTTTTTGCCACAGAGGTGGTTTAAAATGTCATGAATCTTAGTCTATATCTTTAAGGCACTGAAAACAAGCATGTTAAAGGTATCAGTGTTACATGCTGCTGCTGTCTTTTTGATTACAGGCACTGTCAAGTTTGCCACTTCCCTTCATTATGTGCTACCCCAACCTGCTACCCCAACATCAGTGGCAAAGGATATCATATGCTTGTTTTCTCTCCTATCACCACATCCCAGATCTTTAAAAGCAGCTTGGAACACTTAGAAGTGATGGTAAGTTCTTTTTAACAAGCCCAAGAAAGAACTGCAGCAGTAGGCATTTGGAGGGATGTCTGCGGGAGCAGAAGGGCTCTTATTTTGATCTGTGTCAGATACTGGTTCCCATGGACAGCTCTACTGCTTGTTTGGAAGTTCTAAATATGTCCAGAATATCTATTTGGAGATCAAGAAGAAATACGTGGCAGATAACCTTATCTCCAAGCAAGTAAGAGATGCAGAACCATGAGATGTCTGTTCCAGAAATAACAAAATCGGTCTAATGACTGATCGCAGTGAAGAGCTTGGTACTAGAAGGTAGGAAGCAAGTACTTCTATCATAACATCTCTAAAAATTTCCTTATTATAAGTTCAAAAGTGAGTCTGGACTATTTTAAGATTCAGGCAGTTGCTCCTCTTTGAGGAAATAATTTCTTGAAGACTTTGTGGTATTTTTTAGTGGTAGTGGTTACACCACTAAAACTGACAAATATATCCGAAAAACCATTGGCGCTGCAGCCTGCACTGCCACCCTGCATGTCCAACAGGTTTCATGTAAAATGCTTGAGGAGGAAAGTTTATAGGTTTCTGTAAGTAGTGTTTTGTCTGTCTATTACCCATCGCTTCTCTGTGCTCTGTCAGAAGATTTGGCTAATATTGCATCATCTTGTTCAAGTAGTATCATGTTGCTGGCTTAGTATCTGAATTAGCACGTGGCTTAAGAGCTGCAGAAAAGCCTAATAAATAAAATGACATTGTCCATAGTGAAACAATGTTCACTTTTACATGTTGTTAAAATATTCTTGTTTATGTGCCAACAGCATGAGATCTATGATTTCAGTGGAGGTTACCCGCTGTTGGAAATCAGTAATTTTTACTTTCTGTGTACCTGGTACACGCAATTTCTATTTAACTCAGGTTCTATTTTAACAACATATGAGAATCTTGTGTCTCTTTCTCTTTAAAACCAGAGCAAATGTTATAAATGTAGATAATTGACAATTTACTGTTTGAAAAAGTATTAAAATAGATGACATTATATCTAAGTCAACAGATGATAATTTCAATATAGCAATTTTCAACTTAAATCTCTTAGTAGTGTATTTAACTTTCCTCCAAAATTTTTGTACATTTTAAGACAAAGCAGAATTCCCTGCTTCTGGAGGTAGTGAGGTCTTCAAAGCATCAATGAAGGCATTTTAAATCTTTACTACCATCTATATTTGACTATACAGCTGCTCTAAAATACTCTAACGTGTCTATTTGTTTGAAGTCGAATTTCTTTTCCTGAGCACAATAACTTATACAATGTCTCATTAAAAGTGTATTATGTCCTGGAAGCCCTTGCTAACAACTATGAAATTGTTAGTACTTAATTGGTTGATAAACAATTGTAACTGAAATTATCTGCTCACCAAAAGGTGAAAAGTGTAAAGCTTATCTGAATTTCAATTTTCAGTGTTAAAGGCTCATGACCCAAAAAATTTCTTTCCTTTCTAATGATTTTTAACTGCAATTAGTGACTGACTCTTCTCTCTACCACCACCAATCTTCACTTTGTATCACCTCCTAAGAGGGTCTTTTATCAGTGTTATCCACATGCCAGATAGATGAAAACATAATTTTTCTCTCTAGGAATATTTATTTTTTTCAGTGGCACCCGAGTTAAAGCTCCTGTTGTTTGTATTTGAATTGTTACCCCATTAGTGGCTGCAGGAGAAAATTTCACTTTAGGGATATATGTACGCTGCTGGTTTTGCTGTGACTGCAGATGGTGCCGATATACCTGAGTGAGGATGTAAAATCCACCGGGAAAGCCAAATAAATAGTTTAGAAGTCAACCAACACACACCACTTCACGCTGCTGCACTACACTGCTACCACCTGAGTGCCAATACCCATCTAATCCATTTAAAACTAGCTTAGATATGTCTTTTGAGCCTGCAGCCAGCCTTCAGAGAGTGCAGTTCAGGTCTGTCTTTAGAGGAAGTAAAAATTATTCAGGAACTAACATGCCCATGAGCTTGGTGAAGTAATCAGTGATGTTCTCAGTGCAACAGCGATGGGCACTGCTGAGACTGCAGCCTCATAAACAGCAGTTAAGCTTCACAGAAAAATAAGAAGCAGAGGAGGCATTAGGCCATTTCATAGGTGCTAGGCTGAAACTGCAAATCCCTACTTACTAGGAAACAAAACAAAACAATAATTTATTATATGGTTCCCTAACTGCAATGGGATTGGTCTGACATTGATGCTCAGACTAGCAGTTCTCAATAGACCTCAGATAGCATTCCAAGTCAGTTATTACCTTAGTTTGTTCAGTGGGTTAAAAGACATAATAAACATATTCCCTTTACACTGTCAGTCTTTTGCCATCATTTTTTATAGGAACCTTATTACATGCAACCATCTATCTCTGTGCCTCTGATGAATGCAGACTCTCCTCCTTGACCTCTCACATTAAAAATTATGAGTTTATAGTGAATTATGTTCTTTTTGTAAAAAATATTTAATAGCCTTTTTTCTTCTAGCTTATTTCATACCACTGAAAGCACAAAACTCAGAAAGTATGAAAGTATGAATTATCATTTCAGAGCTCAAAGAAAGGGTAGCTAGTTGTTTTCTGATTTCAGAGAAAAGCTATGCCAACAGTTGTCTGTGCCGACATCACATAATTCTATCAAAAAGCAGCATAAACTGGGAAACACTGTCTGCCAGAAGTATTCTTTCCCTGTTCTTTACTTCATACAAATCTCACTTGCAGAATAAACTTATTTCTTAATGGATTAGCAACACTCAAACACTGTTTCCACCTAATACAAGCAGTGAAAGCCATGTAAGTTATTGCAAATCTAAAACTGAAACACAATGTCTTTTAGCCTCACACTGTCATTAGATAGGTCACCTACCAGCCTTTGTAGATGTACGAAATCTCACTCATCTATTATATCCAAAACAGTATGACTTCTCAGATCGTATCAAAGTGTCAGCAAACTGCACTTTTCATCACTTTTATCACCACTTTAAAAAATGGTTCTAAACTCCCCAAAATGTTTAACAGCCTTTGTACAATTTGCCCTTCAAATACTTTCTGCTTTGATTAATATCCTTGAATTTAGACACGCTGCAACTTTGGAGATATTTCTTCCAGTTTAAATTAAACTTGTTTCTTAGTTTGCAATATTGGGCAAAAGAAGAATTTAAGCCTACTCAGTATTTGCACAAGAAAGTACAAGCCGCGGAACAAGTGAGGCTGTGATTTCACCATTCGTAATACCAGACATACGTTACCACATCCCTGAACAAGACAGACTTGTCCCAGGTCACACCGGGGAACACAATCACACTGCAGAGGATAAATGGGCAGCCAGCCACAAGACAAGCTGCACTGATTTGGTCAGATTAATGTTTTTAATTTTGGCTTGATGCCAGCTACAGGAAGACAGACGACAACATACAGTGAGTACCCACATTAAATTCCATACAGCATTTGATCTATTTATCAAATACTAACGTCTATTCATCACTATGTCATCATAGTCAATTAGCACAAAGTTTCACAAATCCTCACTCCTAAAAACAGCCCTTATTTGTGTTGACTTCATTTGAAGTTAATAAGAATGTTCCTCTTGCTTGGGCAGGTTATATTGTCTTTATTTCCTTGTGACCATGTAAGAACTGAGAAAACAAAAAGGTCATAGCAATGTTATATTTTCAAAATAACAACTAATCAGCATTTCAACGCTGCAAAATCATCACAAACATATCTTTGAATAAATGTAAAACATTTCTATGATATTTGAAGTTCCTTTTAATAGCAGCCTTAATTTAGCTTTAACAGTTCTGGTGTAAATCAAAGTATCTGCCTGAAGTGGGATAAAAGGTCACTCTCCTTTTTATGTGCACTGAAAATTTCAACCATTTTCCAAAACTCCTGAATCCCTGAAGAGTTCATTCGACAATAGGAAAAAGGCTATACAGATAATGGGCAAAGCCTTAGTGACTGAATGTATTACCACCTGTTGCCTGCTGACACTTACATACAGGCTCAGAGTTGTTTACTCATTGATGGAGACCATCGGTTGCTACTACTGAGTTATGTTATTTGAAGCAGCCAGGCAGAAAGCTGGAACACCAGCACTGAACAATACAACCTGTCAGCAATACAAAATGCTCTTACAAGCCCGTGCTCGGCAGTCAGAGGTAAAATAAGCTTTCTGCCACCATATTAAGAATGTAATGGAATTGTACGTCTACAGATCCAAACAGGTTTATTTTAATAACATAAACATGTGATACAGTATAACTTGGAGAATAGATCCAAGTGCAGGAATTTAGAGTAGCTGACATAGAGAGAGAATCATTCACATGGAAATTAAATCCTTATCGTTTTATTAAAGCCCCGTCAAAAGGCTTGGATTGTGATAATCAGCCCAGATCTCCAGTGTCAAGAACACTCCACAGCACAGAGGTGGCTCTAGTTGCTCCAAATATTTTTCCAAGTTCTGCCTTGTTTACAAACTACCATTCTTGGGCAAAATGATTAAGAACAGACCAATGCTGAGTTCCAACAACCTGGTATTCCAGAAATGAACTCCAAGTCCCAGCATATACTATTTGTCAACATCCTGGACACAGTTAGTGTTTCTGACCCTGGCAAAGCATCAAGGCAGCTCTGATGGTTGTAAAAGATTCAATAGGGAGAAATCACTACACATACAAAATTCTTCAGGTATTTTAAACAAGATCCAAGAAATAACTCTGTAGTATGTAGTATGACATTTCCTTTTATTAATCTACCCTGCACTGCAGACTGAACTAGAGCTGGGACTAATCTTGACCAAATCCTTACCAGTGGAAGAGAAAAAACCCCACCCTCCTATTGTGCAACAACTCAGATATGGGCATTAGCATGCTAGTAGTATCACTGTTTCTTATCAGTCCTAAAGGTGGGTTTACCTTCACGCTGAATACCAGCAACAATAAAAGCAATCCCATAAGACTCTACAGAAGAATGCACTAAAGGCTGATTGCATATCATCACACAGGCTTGGTGACACATTATTTAGAAACATACAAAAGCACGGACACCACAGGATATTTGTGGAAAAGTATCACTCCCAGCTTCCTTATGGACTGTCCTCCCTTCCCTCATACACATCTGCATGCAGGAGCACAGGGAGTTGAGGACAGACACCAACCTCTCATGGCCTACATTAGGTCAAACAAACACAGCAGTTAACTTGAGGGCACATTGGAGCTACTCTATTATTAATCCAATTTAGGAGGATGGATCTTAAATTGAGATGTGGAAAGAGGTAAAGAAGAGCTTGGTTTAATCTTTTCCAAATGTCACGCAATAGTAACAGCCTTTTACGCACAAAAAAACAAGCTGTACTCCAAAAAAGGATGTAGTGATGGGTTCAGAGAAGAGCAATCCTTGAAAGCACCCAACAAAGTCCTTCCTACTGTTTTTCCTGAGGTGATATGCTTCAGTACAGTCCCTGTCTTGGAGAGTTTCCAACAGCACCATGTAGTCAATGGTATTTTGGAGAAGGAACAGATAGAAGGAGGATTATTTTATGTAGCAGCATAATGTTGTGTTTCATGGATAGAAAGAAGGAGAAATTGTAGGAAAAGTTTATGTCAAAGATAGACATGCTAAATATCTATAAAAATTGATGGAAAATGCATACAAGTGAAATAAAAATGAGAAATAAAGATATAAAATGCATGTTCATTCATTTAAAAGAGCTTTAAAGATGTACATAAAATATATGGAATGGTAAGACATAAGAATGGCAGACGTTTAACATGACTACTAGTGCAGGAAAGTACAGAACCCTAAGAAAAAGAAATATAAGGAAAATAAAGAAAAGAAAAACTGGTAACACGTGAAGATGATAAACCAACCATAGTAAGAAGACACAGTGCTTTATACAGGAACTCTTTCTCTTGACAGGAAATAAAGCAGCTTATAACTGAGTGAAAATACTTTAACTCAAGCCTGCATTTATCGCTTCATTCAAGAGAGAAAAAGTTTTTCCTTGGTGATATTTTCAGTTACAAGAATATGTTTTTACCACTTTTCCTTGTAGTAACTAACACCTTTTCTGTGAATAAATCTGCCAAACAGAAGATTGCTTCCAGGCAAATCATAAAAGCTGCAAAGGTATGACTGTTTTTAATAGCAGTAAGGTGTTCACATCTCAAAATAATTGAGACTGTTAAGGTGCTAACCTAATTAAGTGTCTGTCTCAATTTAAGTTTAGACTAGATGCAAGTTGGGACAGTGGTTATCAACAGATCATCTTCTTTCAGATCAGTTACTCTGGTTTTCATTAAAGTCCACAAAAGCATTAGAATGTAGGCATTGTTATTAAGCTCCATGCTAATTTATTCAGAAAGAGTTCTCCATTTACCTACCTATTTCCTTAGCAGGAATTTCCTGATAAACTGCTTGAAGTTAGAAAAAGGATTGAGACATCTTCTTGGCTTTTTTCCCCTTTCATTAGCAAATTTCCCATTCCTTAGTGTGACTACACTTTACTGCTGTAAACACAGGTGCCAACAAGCATCTTCCACAAATTCTAGGCTTTGGGCACTATTTCCTCTGAGGCTGGTAATTTAGTCATAATAATTGAAAAACTAATTTCATTAAAAGCTTTTGTTTATTTCCTTTATTTACTTTTTATCCAAAGTATCTTGGATACTAGGGATGGAAAAGAAATCGATTAATGCTCTTCCTGAGCAAAAGACTCCCATGTGTTCTGCTTCCCGGAGCGGCCTGGCCAGTCAGTCAGAAGCACGTGCTGATCTTGTCCTGACAGTGTGCACAGTAGAGTAGAAAAACTTGAAGCAGGGAGCCTTGAGAAAGGAGCGGAGGTTGTTGCATCAGATGGAGCCTTACATGGGACATATATAAGGAGCCTTACATGGGACACATATCCACTAAAAAATAACATTTCTAAGAAAATTGTTCTAGAGAGTCATTCATAAGAAAGTAAGAGACCTTGGTTTCAATTAATGGAAAATAGAGAGAATTTTCAAACATCATCTCAGGGTTAGTTTGCAGACTGCCTTGCCTGGGGAACTCTGTTATCTATCCTATGCACAGGTTCTGCTTTCACTGCTGATACTTTAAATGCTAAAAATAAAAGACTTAAGTATGGTACATCATGGTGGAGTCAGTTGTTCAATCACTTGTGTGATTCTGAAGTCTTCCTTAGAGGTCTCATAAATAGCTCTGGGTACAGACATTGCTGACTGGCATCTCCCCTGGAAAGACTCTAATTTCAGTTGCTTCCAACTTTGTCAAACATTAACTGGTTGGCTGGAATCTCTCATTTTAGTTTTTTTCTCTTGATCATTTTTCACCTTCCCATCTCTGTTCTTGCACTGCCCAGCAGAGAAGATGCCTCCCTCTGCTTCACCACGATGCAGTAGCTCTGAGGAGGCTGCAGATAAAGGATGAAACCAAATTCACATGCCAGATGGCCAGCTGGAAGGTCAAGCAGAAAAAGTTGTTGAGTAGAAGCATGTGGGCTCCTTCAGAATAGCAATGGGAAGGAATTCGTGTTAGAGTCAGAAGGAATGGGCAGAAAGGGATGAAAGGGGAAGATGGACTTGGTTGCTCCACATGACTGGAGCAAGAAGTCACTGAGCATTAGTGGAAAATTGAGACTAGAAACAGAATAAGGCACATGGAGAGAAGATAAACTTGACAGGGCTCTAATCAGCTGCAATGGTAGAGACGGGCATGAGTTCTGGGACTGATGGAGAACTGGGAGGCACACTGCTGGGACAAAACAGGAGCAATGGAGTGGCATCAGTCATGATCAGGGAGAGCAGGCACTGATATTTCTACAGGCAGCACACACAGTTAGTGGAGTGAGATAAGTGAGCTGGCTCCAAAACAAAGTGACTATTGCCATTAAGTTCCTGTGTGTGAGCTAATTTGTCCATCTGAAAATTGGGGCTTGTTACTAGAGGTGTGTCACCATGCTGACACAAAGATACCACTTAAATGACAGCACAGGATCTGTGCTTATATTTCCTAATACGTATAGCATCACGTGGACATTTCAGCTCAAGTGGCATCAGCTTAGCATCTCTATAATCCACTTCGCACAAACAAATGTGTGCCTGAAACTGTAAGAGCGTACTCCTCTCCAAAGCCTAGACAGAACTGAAGCACCGTTTTCCTCTTCTGGCAAGGTGTTACTTGTGACACTCAGTGTACCTCATCTCTCAGATGCAGAGCTATAAACCCATTTGCTAAACATCCAATCTCAGTCTCTCCAGGCTGAGACACAGCTACAATACTGTTCTTAAAGTCGATGCACTTGAAGTTGATTAAAGCTGTGCTGCTTTGAAGATAAAAAGTGTGATAAAATATTATGTGCTTTGATAATGAAGCATGAGACATCTCAAGTTGAGCATCCAAAATTAGGGGATGCTTTTGACAATTCTGACCTTAATCTCTATGTGTCTCAGTTTCCCAGTTAGAAAATGAGGATAACAGTGGCACTTTTCTGTAGGGAACCATAGATTAGCTAATTTTATGAAGCACTTACACGCTATGGTGAGAGCACAGCACAATCATCCATGAAGATATTAGATAATTTTACATTCGATGCAGGATTTGCTTGTTGGATGTTGAGTAAGATCTGATATTAAATACTGAAGGAAGAAGAAATATGGAGTAATTATCCCTTTAGTGAATAAAGCAGGATTTCCCAAAGAGGGAAAAACCAATACCTATACAATCATGCAATTAAAAGCTGTTTGATAATGTGTATACAGAATGAAAATTTGGACAGGAAGCCTTTATTTTTACATTCTTTACATTTAACGCACTGACTTCACAATTATCATCACTGTTTTGGTATAGTTTCTCCCTGTAGGCAACTCTATTTTAATTGCATAAAGAGTTTACTGCTTAAACTAGTTACGCAGTTTAAAAGTTTGAAAGTTCCGGTTTTCACACAAAATGTCATTAAAAATATTTCATTGTCCTTTTTATCTTTACTCTGTATTTCTGATTCCTTTGTAAGTATTTTTATATTATGATAAAATAATTAATTGTTTTCATTATAGTTACTGAAATCTTATCAGGAAGCTTGGCGGTTCATTAAATTACATAATGCATGAAGTAGGTGGAATCAATTATAGAATGGAAAAATAGACTTCTGACATTTTATTAAAATAACACCTTTCATTCAAAAAAGATCCCACTGGTATAAAAAAAATTGTAAATGAGATTTGTTTCTCAATACAATGCTCTTTTGAATGTATGTGCACAACAGTCGAATTTTCTGCCTAAGGGTAAAGTGAGTCTCCAAGAGAAAGAATTTTTGTAGGTAATTCCAAGAAGTGTAAAATTATTTCGGACAGAAAATAATAACCATTGCATGTTTAGCAGTTTGCTAATTTCAAATGCAAAGCATGTCTCTCCAGTCTTCAATTTTCTAGTAAAAACATATCCGTTTTTTGTTTGTTTTATTTGTTTGTTTTTTAAATCCCCAATGCTTCCTGGGAAAATGCTACAAAACCAAGCAGTAGAAAATGTAAACAATTTTCCTTCTGGGGGAAAAGGAACAGAGTGAACTATATCTGCTGTTTCATATACCATAGGCAAGGCTTAGCCAAACGTTGGTGAGGTAACGGATAAAATGGTGAAGGATAAGAAATAACATCTGTATAGATTGGAATATGGTTTTTACTGTATTTAAGAGTATTTAGTGCAGGCTCTGGTACATTCAGACTTAAATACGTTACTAGCATTAAATGTCATTTAATATGGCAGAAATTCTATTACAATCAGGGTAAAATATCTGAAATATAAAGCCGTCCAGTGTAAACAAATACACAAAAATATTGACCTTAATTCACTAGAAGCTTTCCTGCATTACAGTTTTCTCATTTTAATAACTAGTGTTAATTTGAAGAACTAAATTCCAAGTATGAGCACCAGCATATTCTAGACAAATGTGTTTGTTTAGTTCCATGAATAAATTAATGAGATTTTTCTTATCAAATAAACCATCTCTCACACGTTTCCTTTTTTCCCTTTCTTTTCAATACATGTGCTATGTGCCTCATTTTTGTGTTAAATTTGCTGATCAGAATATTATAAGCCCCACCCTGAATATTTTCAGCTCCGTATGAGTTATTTGTATTTGCAGCTGTATTTCCACTTACTATGATGCCAGTAATTCACTGGAGTAATCTACTCTGTTCCTCTGTGATGGCTCCCCCCTAAGTTGCCAGTCATGCCTACGCATTTCTCAGCATGCTGGTTAATGCATGTCTACAACGTACTTACTGATGAAATAGATTCCAGTGGCTGTTAGTGAAATAGATTCCATTCTGCTGTGAGTTACAGCACTGAATTAGAACTTTAATTTTACACTATGCAGAACTAAAACTTGTATGAATCTCCTTTCTCCCTATCTTCGTATCTCCAGTCTCAAAGGCCGAGATCACCCTTACAGCCAGGCATTTTCAGAAATCTCTCAAGGCTTCTTCTAGGGACAGTGTGACTCCTATGTGTCAGCTGACAACATCATGTACTCCACTGTGCTATTTTCTATCTGGCAATGGAGTAGAGAAGAATTCAGTCAAACACAGTCAAGCACTTCTTACCGTCAAGATCATGGACGTCTGTCGAATCTGCAATGCCCAATCTAAAATTAAATCAAATCAAAAGACAAGATAGGGAGCATCAGTGCTGTGTGCATTTTTGCAAGTTATTAGGCTATGGAGGAATGTCTTGCAGCAGTAATGGACTAACCGAGAGGGGAAAGGGGAGCGAAAATTTAGTGTTTTCACTAAATGAAGTGTGTTCAGGAATAGCAGGCTTTATTGGGAAACCAAATGGCAACGAGGAAAGGAGCAAAATTCTGACAGTGAAAACTACACTGCTAAGAAGGTATGTTACAACATGTATGTGCACATTTCAGGTAAGGGGATAAGGGAGATTACACAGGAGCCTATTAAGTCATTTGCCTATAAAATAGCCCTCAAGGAACACTTTTGCTCTTATCACATCTGCAATTACTTCTATTGATGTTTCTCACTCATCGACTCGATGATCTCTAAGGTCTCTTCCAACCTAGAAATCTATGAAATCTATGAAATCCTTTTGTCTCTCGCTCTCTGTTACTTTTGACATAGGCAGTAGTTTCCCAAATTCGGATCATGGTTCATTATGACCCTCCTTCACAAAAAACCTGTTTCTGCTATGAATAATACAGCAATGAAATGCCTCATGTTACTGCCTATTTGGAGGTTATTGATCAAAACCTAAGTGTTGTTGTTTACCTGTCTTCCAACTCCACTGTTGTTTCATTGCTGCCTACTACTAGGATATGCATTATAACAACTGGACATGACCTTGTATTCGTTGTTCTTCCTGTGGGTGTGGACATGTTGCGTGCTGGTTCGTCAGAAGGTTGCCAGCACTGCACGTTTCTGAGGTCACCGGAAGCCTTCCTTACTCACTGTAGTCCATTCACCAGTCCTCTCTGGTGTGCTCTGCTTACGTCTCCGCTGAGATTTGCGCTGTTTATTAAGGGCCTGATTGAAGGAAATCAAAATGGAAGCATTTTCTTTCATTTCACTGCAAATCACAGTAAATGAAAACTAAATTATAGCTGACAGGACTAGATCCAACCGAGGACCTCATACGTAAAAAACTTTTCATCTGCACATCATGTGGGATGCAAGACGAAGAATTCAAAGCTTCTGGATGCTGAGTAGGCTTATGAGTTAGGTGTGAAGGTGCCCAGAGGGTCCAGGATCTGTGTATACACTGGCACAGAATGACAGGCACCCTGGAGCTTTAAAATGGAAAAGTAAGACCCTGTGGAGTCAGTTTAAATAACAGTTGAGCAGGGCTTATTTGATGAGCAATTTTCAACACAGGTGCCTGAGGTCCTGTGTTAGTCATCAAAGTCCCTTGTTAGAGTTGAAATCATTTTGGCTACTTCATTCATAGGTTGCTTAGGCTTTGATAAAAAATGAAAGGATAGCATATACTTCATTTTGAGAAGGTTTTTATGCTGCCTTACATTTTTCTGATAGTCTGCCTCATTCTAGCTTACCATACATTTTTAGAACTTTAGATATTTTCTAGCTTCAAAACACTTTTTTTTTTTCTGCATAAATGATTCCATGTCAAAACAAGTTTAATTCTTGGCAAGGGCAACTGCCAATTTCTAAGCTCATACACCAGCATTTTTACTGAATTGCTCCTTAGTCTTTGTATTTTTTTCTCCTCAGTTGAACTACCTTATTCATTTACTAATTTAGTACGAGTCAGATTAGGATTGCCACTTGATGTATTTGTTTGATCAAAATGAATTGCAAGCACATGATGTCTCAAAATTGGTAAATGTAAGATGATAGCTCAAATCCACCTCTGGGCCTTTATCACACAGGTTAACAATTTTCCATTTCAGGTAGCTGAAGGGAATGGACAGAATCCACAAACGTTTGAATTTATGAGTACGTTTTGCCCAAGATACTGTTCAGGAACTTGACTATTTCAGATTGACCACCAAATACCACAGAGGACTCGAAGTGTTGAATTATTTCAAGGTCTGATGCACAACACTATCTCTTGCAGCCATATCAATGTCATTGATAAAGTACTGAAACTTTTCAGCTTGTTCGTTTGTAAACATTTGACACAAAATTTCTCTCTGACATGAGATGGTCCAATAATAATGAGTAAAATCTCACAGTATTTGTTTTGCTTGACTTGTAGTTTCCTAAGTGACAATCATGTACATTCCATATACAAGGAATCCGTATAGCACCGTGGTATAATGGTTTCAGATCTAAATTGTATTTAAAAATAATATGTATTTCCGGGCTTCAGAAGTTCAAGACAGACCTGAAGGACGTTAACAGAGCTAATGGAAGACTCTAGTGTTTGGAGCGAATGGTGTCCACTACTCTTGCTGGTTTAACTTCAAAGCCAACCTAAGTATCAGAGAAACTAGCCATTCTGTTGCTGATAATATTAGTAGACGCAATCAGGTAACAACATTATTTCATAATCTCAAGCTATTACTTCTCACTATTTCTCTGTTGCTTCTCTTGTGAACTGGCAAAGACTTCAGTATCCCAGAGGTAACTTCTGCAGTGCTCTTATGTGCTGATAATATAAAACTCTTAAGCTTGTAAAACTAAAATTTTGATTAACATCAGGTAATTCCAGTTAAAGACTGGGGTCTATGATCTCACACACAACAGAGAGAGCAGTATAAAGCAAAATTGCCTTTTAGGAAAACTCTGGCAAGGACTTTACCATTCTAGGGATGGAGTAAACTCTGTTACAATTACAGCCGTTACAGGAAAAAGAGTAGGTACAGAATCACAGTATCACTGAAAAATTAAGTTGGAAAGGGTTTCTGGAAGTCATTTAGTCCAACCTCCTGCTTCAAGCTGGTCTAACTGAAAAATTAGAAGAGGATGGCCAAGGCCTTGTCCAGTCATATTTTGAAAATCAGCACGGAGGCGGATCTCATATGCAGCCCAGGAAGCACATCCCAGTGCTTAACCACCCTCACAGAGAGGAATTTTTCCGGTGCGCAATTAGATTTTCCCTTGCTGCAACTTGTGATTGTTGCGTCTTGTTGTCTCATTGTCATGGAGAGAGCTGCCTAAGTGCCATCACAACGTATCTCCTTCCTCCCACATCACAGCAAGACTTTTAAAAAACTTAAATTGAAACAACTGATTCTGTCTTTTCTCTACTTTTTTCTTCAGTTACATTTGGGTTTTCAGCACACCTTATCTGTCATCCCCAACTCATGTATTCTTCTGAAAGAGCTGGCAACTGAAGATAGGAGACTATAAACTTGCCGAAATGTTTTATTCTAACCACTTAATGTCAGAGACATTATGTTGAATTAGATGGACCTAGCATTGCTACTCCTGAATTTCTATGTTTTTTCTTTTCCGTATTCGAAATATCTCTAATTCAACTCAGAGCAACTGTTCACAATTTGTACTTGGATTTGAAATTTCCTGCATCTCTTTCATACCTGGAGAAGCTTGAGCGTCCATAAGCTTGTCTACTTTTCACAAGAGTGTTAGCTGATTTGATGAAAGACAGTATCTCTACTTAAAACTCTGCATAGCCTATATCCTTACTTTATCATGGTCACAGTAACGCTACTTCTACATTCATTCTGAAGACAGATTGATAAATGTTTCATTAACTGTAGATATAAGTTAACTTCACACTGATTGTAAGGCACCAAACTCATGGGAAAGCATTTGCTGAGCTCATGTGTGAACTCCAGCATCTGCTAGCCAGTAAATGATCCCTAATCATAGGCCATTTCTGTTTTCTGGACAGGTACGCGGACAGCTAAGAAAATCTTGTCTTTGAGGATGGACTGATTTCGGAACTTATTTACAGCTTATAATATCTTGGTTATAACTTAATTGACAGTTCATAAATTTACCCAGAAAAGAAAAACTAAGCCTGCCATTTCTTAGAAGCTGCATTCAGACTTATAATATTGTTAATACTTTGGAACATTAATATAACTTTCTATGCTGCTGAGACTTTTACGTGATTTTATTATTTGACACAGATTGCTCTACTCCCTGGTTTCTTTTTCCCTTCTACTCCTGCCAATATTACTATTGATGGCCAAAGACCTCCCAAAGGCATTTTGAAACCTTTAATCCTTCCTGGATTTTAGCATTAAAAAAAGATTACAACAAAGATGGGCTTGGGTTTACAAAATTCATTAGGACCATAAGCACCCTAGTAAACAATAAGGTGACACTCAGGGCTCCAAGCATCCACCATAACCAGCAATGGGAGGAAAACTAGTGTCAGGCACTTCTGGGATTGGAAGGAAATACAGACCTTTCATTCTTTAGCCAACCTCACCTCCAAGCAGAGGGGTGAATACTAGGCCACAACTGGATCCTTTTAAGTGCCAACACAGACCTGTCAAAGGAGTTATAGCTTTGAAAAGAAACTATGTGCAAATTGATCAACAATTTGTTCCTTCTAGTCCTATTTCATGTTTCTCTTTCTATGCATTTATTTACAGGGCTCATCTTTCTTCTCTGTCAGAAGCAACACAGGAGCTGTGAATTCTCCTTTAACTAGAAGATCTCTATGGCTATGTAGCGAGCATCTACGTGAACCCAACACATTTGTTTCAGGTCGCTGGCCATGGCCTAAAGCGGGATTTGGGTCTGCAGTTCATTAAACAAACAAAGATCAAACAACAGCAAACAGCTTGCCAATCCATATGGAGCTGAAGACTCATGGAATCTATACTGAGGAGGCATAGCTTAAGCAGGAAGAGATATTTTCCATTACTAATGTATCAACAGTAAATTGGACTTTGATGCACTAAAAATCTTGACCAAACTGGTGTATCCTGGGTCTAAATCTAGCTTTTAATAATTTGATTGCCACTTATGCATAATGCAAAGTTGTATATATTAGTTTCTATAATACTAAAAACGTTGATTATACAAAATTCTCTGTAAGTTTATCTTTTACTATATTAATTATTTTACTATAATATTTTCATTATTGATCTCTGCATTACCTCAAAGTATGTCTGGCTTCAAGGGACAAGCATAGTCATCCTTAATCTCTAAAGCTTTAAGCCCTGAATCTGGATCACAAAATATAAGGTTAAGATTTTGTCATTCAAACTCCAGCAGTGCACCAGCCCTTGGGAAGATCATAGAATGGTTTGGGTTTGAAGGGACCTTAAAGATCATCTAGTTCCAACTCCCTTGCCACTGGCAGAGACACTTTCTCCTAGATCAGGTTGCTCAAAGTCTCATCCAACCTGGCCTTGAACACTTCCAGGGATGGGGCATGATGTGTTGAGAAGGACAGGCTAAGCCCAGTAAGGAAGATACTCCAGAAAGTTTAGTTTCCTGGGGAAGTGAGCAGGTGGAGAGCAAGATGTAAGAGAGGTTTCCAACCAACTGGAAAAACGGATGTATTTATTTTTTTGCTTTATTTTCTGGTCAATTTTGTATTACTGCTTGCTTGTAGCAGTAATAGTTCAATGAGTGCTATTTCCAAAGTCAGGAAAAGGTGGATGTTAAAGTAAAGGCAAGTGAGAAAAGTAAAAATAATGACAAGAGTCAGCCTGAAGTATGTATTTTGGAAGTTATGACAACCACACGGATACCACTGGGGCAAAAAGATTTCTAAGATTGAGCCTGAATCACAAGGACACATAAAATCTCAGAAGACTTCAGTATGAAGGTTTAGGCAAGCTTGAAAGCTTGAAGAAGACACTTAACTGTGTAACTTAAAAACTTGACAAGCCATGAAGAAAACAGAGAAACTGGGCTACCTGCTGCTAGTTGTGCAGCCATCCTTTCCCAGGGGCAGGGCTGGAATCACGTCTAAGGGCACACACAGAGCTAGGAGCCTGTAAGAAGATTAAGGGGAGCTACCTCTCTGACCCATAGAGAAGAAAGCCAATCTGAAGTAAGGAAACTGTACTCCTCCTCCTTTTTCACACATTGGCCTTAGCTGAAGAACAGCTGTATGAAGTCAGAGCAAAGGTCTGTATAGTCCAACATCTGCCCTTCAATGACCAGCAGTGCATGTAGACATGCAGCGAAGAGAAAAAGGAGAGGAACAAAGCATAGGGGTGGAGAATACGTTGTCATCCTCCATCTGTTTGGAACTTCTGTCTCAGTGCCTCCTGAGTCTTCATATTAGAGCACAGCTCAGAGGAGTTTCCTTCTCTGCATTCAGCCTTGTTTTACAGTGGAGCTACGTGTTATGTGATGAAACACATCAGGAAGCCTCAGTTACAAACTCCATTCCCAACCTGAAGAGTCCCAGGCTGCGTAGTTCTCCTTCAGATGGCAGCTGTTCTTTGCCTCCAATCATCCCTTTCACTCTGCTCTTTTACCCTATCTCTCAGCTATATATATTGGTGGCAGAAATTAAAGACAGGTGGATTTTTATTTATCTACTTGTGTCTCAAGATGTTTTGCATAATTTTATTCACCTCTTACCATATATTCCTCAAAGGAAACCTTCAGATTCTCTTCACAATTGAACTTCCTGAAGTCATTTCAGTAGGTTTGCACAAGGCTTTGACACAGGACCTAACCTAGGACAAAAATCTACCATATGGTATATAACATATATACCCAGGCCAACATATATGGGCTAGGAACCCTCTCATAGTAAAAGGTCTTGACTTTAACTCTTTGTGTTTCAACTACTGGCCATTTCTTGATAGAAGCTGTGGGCGTAATCGGTAAACTTATTGGTGTTTGGACATTGCCAAGTATTTCATTATGTGACTATGACCAAATTAAGGTATCCCTGATTTAAGAATATGGTATCAAATAGAGTAGGTTATGATTATCTAAATTGAAAAGGCATGTACTGAGAGTAGGACACCTGTTTTTCCATATTAATTTGTACTTTTCTGTGTCATTTTTCTCTCTGCTACTTTATGAAAGGTAAGGGTTTCGAATCGGTACTCATTAAGCTTTGTATAAATGCAGCACAGCTCCTTTTCTATCCATATCTGTAATAAAACATTTCCTCTAGTTCTAAGATTACTGTGCAAAGTCTCTGTGCTTATGCTTTAGATGAGATGGCCTTTGATTTGTAAATAGTATGAGTCTTCAAGACTGCACTCTTTCTTCATCTGTTTAAAATCTAATAAAGCTCAACTTATAGATGTCCTGAATTGTATAAACAACCACTGCTTCCAAATCAACGTCCCCTTTACTAAATCTAAATTAAATCTTAGTAAGCATGCAGTAGGAATATGAGTATCATTCATATAAATATTTATGCTTAATAATTATTCATATCATAAACTTCTGAACTGATGTAATTGTATATGTGGTAACAATCTTTTATCTTCTGCTTGCATTCAGCTAGACCCATACATGGCAACATGATCTGTCAATATAAAAATAAGTCTCAGAACTGACAACTGGAAACTGATGGAAGTCACAGAGATGATCATCCATGAGCACCGTCGTCTGAGTATCCGTGTCACTTAAGAAAATCAATGATCTTTCTCATAACATTCTCAAGATGGTGGCATCAAACATGTGGACTTGATTCCGTTTTCCTGTGAACAAGCTGTACCTACAATAAGGACTTTTTTTTTTGTAGTTTTGAGGCTTCATGAATCCATGTGATTCCAGTAAACAATTCCAATCAATAGGATGCTTCAATTAGTCTTGCCCAATGTTACGTTTCTACTGGCAAAAGGAAAAGCTGTTTAGGCAAAGGAGAGCCTGTCCGGTTTCTGCAGTCCATTGCTCTCAAACTGCTGTAGCTCCACAACTCTAGGAGTAAGGATGCTGAAGGGCGTGTCCCTGCCTCATCCTTTAGAATCCAGTTTTATACTTATTAAGAATTTGTCTTACCGCTTATTGAGCTTGCTCATACCGTCTGCCTCCACTGCTTCCTGTGGCTGCAAGACCCAGAACTTTACTATCTGCAGAGTAAAAAGACTCTTTATTTTGACAGTTGACTGTGGGTACCTGGTTTCTAAAACACGTTATCCAAGCTAGGCTTTATGAAACGTCTGGTCTGGTATAGCTACTTGTCATGGTTTAGGCTGGCTGGCAACTAAACGTCACACAGCTGCTCCCTCATCCTCCCCCACCCCCAGGGGATAGGGAAGAGGATTAAAAGGGAAAAAGGAAAGAGATCTGTGGGTTTAGATAAGAACAACTGAATATTACTACTATATATATTGCTATATTACTACTACTATATATGAATATATACATATGTATAATGATAATAATATATACAAACAAGTAATGCACAGTGTAATTGCTCACCACTCAGTGACCAAGACCCGTCCTGGCTCGGACTAATGATCCTGAAACAGGTAAGTCCTGACACCGCAATCCAGGATGAGGGAGAGGTCTGAAGAGAGAGAGAGAGAGCACTCCGAGAGTCTGAGACTGAGAGCCCTGGAAGAACAAAAGCCCTTCTTTCCAGTTAACTCTCATCTTTATACTGGACATATGATATGGAATACTTCATTGGTCAATTTAGCCCTCAATCCTAAGTCTAAGTTCAAATCATAAGGGTTGTTGTGGACCCTTTGTCCCAGCCATGCTTCCCCCAGCCTGTTGTGCTCCTGCACACTGGCAAGAACACGACAAGTTGAAAAGTCCTTGATGTCTCAGCACCAACTATAAACATCAGTGTGCTATAAACATTCTTCTCATAACGAATTCCAGAGTAAAACCAAAACACGGAGCTCGTCTAGCTGCTAAAAAGAATAACTAACTCTGTCTCAGCTGAAACCAGGACACTACTGGAGGGCTTCAGTTGATAAGCTCAGGCAGCCCCCAACTGTGTGGAAGAATCGCCAACAGCATTTGCCATCCCGTTTTTCTATCTTCTATGCAAGGCTTCTCTCAGTATTTAAAAAGATCTGTTTAAATTTTCTTCATCTCTTCCCATCGCTCTGTTTGCCCATTAATTTCAAGGTTGGCACGCTCTACTGGCTATTCAGAGCGCCCATCATTCTCCTTACTAACAACAGCAAGAAAAATGCCTTAATATTAGTGATATTGTTGCTGGTTTATAATGTATTGGTCATTTGTATTGCATGTGCTTGTTGCTTAAGATCTCAGTATTAGATCAGTTTCCCGCTGAGCTGGGCACTGAAAAGGCACAGAAAAAAAACTTCTATTGTACAGATACTAAGGTAGCAAAAAACCTTAGCTGTTTTTTTTTCATGCAGATTGCCTTATTTAGAAAGCTATTACTGGTCTCATTACAGCTTTCTGTTTATGTTAAACTGGTACTCAACCACTGACTTCTCTAAAAGAAAGACCCAGTAATACTTGCAAATTTTATGTAATAAAAGTCCAACCAATCCAGTCAAGGTCAAAAGTGCTTTTGTGATCATCCGTCTACCTTCCTACCTTTTCAAAAATCATTTTAGAAAATAGATCTACCCTTTTAAAAATTTACATGGCCCCACTTGTTTATGGACAATTTTCCACTGAAACATATTCTCCTTCCTGACCACACATTTTCATGGGATAAAAAGTGCTGTACACTAACTAACTATAAAGTACAAAAAGTTTGTTTGTTTTTACAGCAGTTTTGCCCCTTTATTTTTCATCAAAACCAGGGTAATTCTTTTTCGGCTGTGAGAAGAGTCTAATCATTTAATCCAGGTGGTCCTATGTCTGTAAAAGGTAGTTCATGAGCGTATGGACCCCAACTGTTTCCTCTTGTGCATTCCATTACCTGAATTAACTGTACAGAAAAAAAGTCACTGCCTGGTGGCCACCACGCTTACACATTTATAAACGTATATTGTTGTGTACATATTGCATGTTTTTACTTTTTTTTTTCTTTCAGAAAACCGTCATCAAAAAGCCACAGTCGAACGATGCTTAGCTTCAGAAGTAGGATATACCTTGCATTGACTTTTGCGCAGTAAAGGTTAGAAAAAAGTTTGTGCTTAATGCCCGACTGGATGAATTATTGCTGATAAAGCATAATTGTCAGGGTTACACTGCATTGTCTCAAATGGCTCATGAAAAAGCTGCCTGCAGTTATGCACCACAGGGTAAGATATGGACTAAACCTATAAAAAGTTTTCCAGCTATTGCCATTAATTTAAAATGACAAAGCAAACTCGGTGTGCTCGAGCCTTGGTGTGCTTTAGTCACACACACATGTTACGTGCTGATCTGTTGGGAGTTGCATGATCCTTCTGCCCAGAGAAGTTGTGGATGCGCCATCCCTGGAAGTGTTCAAGGCCAGGTTAGATGAGGCTTTGGGCAACCTGGTGTAGTGGAGGGTGTCCCTGCCCATGGCAGGGGGTTGGAACTAGATGATCTTTAAGGTCCCTTCCAACCCTAACCATTCTATGATTCTATGATTCTATCCTACTAAAAAGACGATTGTGTTTCGGAAGAGCCTTTCGGAGAGCGTTCCCAAAAGCGTTCCCAGCCTGCGGGCAGTCGAGGAGGATGATGCTGGCTGCAGGAAGGCTGCCAGGATGGGGGGCTCAGCCTTCAGCTCCGTTTCTCTAACCTGAGACATCACGAGCAAAAGAGCATTTTAAAGCAACGGCGCTATGGGAAAGGGGCTCATCCACGTAACCTAACGTAAAGGTCCCAAACAGTATCGCTTCCTTGCCGTGGCTTTTTCGCCCGGAGTTAACCTGGAAACCGTGACTCGAGGCTGACGGGTTTACTTTTTCTTCAAGCCAACGTTTGCTTTGAGTTGTATCTCCCACGCACACCCCGCTTCCAGGCCCGAGCGGCGGCGGCTCGGGCCTGCCCCGAGGGACCCGCGGGGGGCCGCGGCTGCCGGCCCGCCCGGCGGGCAGGGCAGGGCAGGGCAGGGCGGGCCGGGATGGGACGGGGCCGGGGGGTGGGGGGGCCCGCCGCGCCCCTGGGAAGGCGCTTCCCTTCGCTCGGCTCGAGGGCCGGGCTTCCCCAGTTCAGACAAGCCCTCGCCCCGCTCCCGCGGCGGCGGCGGGTTTGGTGCGACACCGTCCTGACATGTTGTAACTGGTTTCCACACCCACCGCGCCTGAGAGCGACGGGAAGTACCTGCGATGAGCCCTGCGCCGCCTTGACTCGCCGCCGCCGCGATCGCAGCAGCCGGGCAGGGCCGAGCCGAGACGAGCCGCCCCGCCGCTCCGCAGGCGCGACCCCCACCCGCGGGGCACGGGCGCGGTAAGTGGGTCTCCCTTCTGCTTCCCGCGCCAGGCGCTGCGGACGGGCGGCTGCGGCGGCCGCCCCCCGCCCCGCCAGCGGGGCGCGGAGCCGCGCGGGGCGTTTGAAAACGGGGGCGCGGGGATCGCGAAATGGAGGCGGCGGCGGCGGCGCCGCGGGTGCGGCCGCGGGCACCTGAGGGGAGCCGGCGCCGAGCGGCGGGAAAAGCGCCGGGCGGGGCGGGCGGCCGGCGGGGACGGGCTCTCCCGCCGCGCCGCCTCGCGCGGCCGCGTGGCGCCGGCCGCCCCCCCTCCGCGCGGGGCGGCCGGGGGTCGCGCGCGTGCGGCGCCGGCCGGGGGCCGGTTGCCGTCGTTTGGCCTGAAAAGTTAACTTTCTGGTAAAAAAAAAAAAAAAAAAAAAAAGGGAGAGGGGAAGGCAGCAGGAACGCTCGCGGTGGCGTTTTTTCGCTAGAATTTGATGCCCTTTGCGTCCACGTAGAATACTGTAATTTCGTTCATAATGAAGTAATTGCCTGCCAGTGCTTAATGTCGGTAATTATTATTTGTTCTCGATACAATTCCTTAATACGAAGGTTGGTGGAAGGCAGCTGCCGTAAAACGCCCGTTCGTTCTGCTGAAGGCCGGTCACACCGGGCCCGTCAGCGGCGGGGAGGCTCGGCAGCAGGGCTGCAGGTCCGAGGTGCTCAGGTGGGTGCCCCAAAAGCCGTGCCCGAGAGAGGGACCCGCGACAAGATGTCCCCGTGGTTTAAATTTCTCTCAACTGAGGTGGCAAGGTTGAAACTTTATGCAGAAGCTGTCGAAGCAATCGCATTTCCTTTGGAAAAGAGATGAGGACACCCCGAGGAGAGCACCATGGCCAGGGCCTTGCCGAGGACCAGCTGTACGAGCCTGAGGTTAGAGCTGCTCCCCAAAGTTGCTGAATAGGAAATTTTTCAAATCCTGAGAATATTAATAAGGCAGGGAAGTTCCTTGTCTTTTAGCCTGGAGGACTGTGCTCCTGGAACCGCCGCAGAAGGTTGCATCATTTTCTTCAGTGGGCATTTGTCATCGGCTGCTTTTGTGGAAGCTGGGATACTCTCTGTATCTGTCTGCAGAAGGGCACATTTACTGTTCTTTCAAAGAAACAGCAGACTTCTTGCTAGGTTCTTGAAAATGGCACTGGAAAAGTCTGAGCATGTTGTTAATAAAAGGACAAGATGACCACATCAGTGCAGGATTCAGAATTTGTGTTCTTCAGCAAAAGATTCAGTGTTAGCGGCTGCATTGGAGTTTAAATTCAATTTAAGCTCATTAATGACACTTAATAAAAAAGTTTAAGTAATTGATCCCTGTGTCCAGGCAGAGAAGGTGGCTGATACTCTGAGATGGGATTAACAGCCAAGGTTATTTCTCAGAGGATGAACAACAGCTTTCCTGGTGCTAGTAAAATCTGTAATCGTGTACATGAAGTCTGATAAAGCTCTGGAAGCCTCCAGAGATGGGTCTCATTCTGCACAACCTTGCTAATAGAATCGTTGACCTGAGGAGAGTCTTTGAAGAATGAATGTGACTATGCAGAAGTCGTCATATGTGGTTGAAGAAGACACCAAAAAGTTTATTTTAGAACTTTGTCTAAATCTGTCTCTCTATCCATAACTATATCGTTTTCATTTTTTCCTAGAAAATAGCTCTTACCTTCTAAGGAGGAAAATACCTGCTTCAAGACATCTAGAGCTTTTGTCAAATATACCTGAAGCTATCATTTTAATTTGGGAATTCTCTTTTGTTTCTCCTCCTGAACGTATCGCGTGCTCATGTCCTTAATTCCAAAAACTGTAATTAGAATTTTTTCATTTGTGTTGTCTGTTCTGTGCTTTATTTCCATGCTGGCAGATTTTACATTTACTTTCTTAAAGAAATGTGCCTTGCTTTAAGCTTCTTTTGTAAACAGCACTTGTAAATCAAAGATCAACATCAAAGATGTTCCCTGTAAAATAACTATTCTTCTTTGGAAGACTGCACTAGAAGTCTCACCTTTCTGAGATTATGGCATATTTATACTCTGCTTTCAGCATAAGCCTGAGCGTAAATTACTGCATTTGACCTATGCCACAATTAATTAATTCATTGTTTTCAATGATAAGTCAAACAATATACTATACTATTACAAAAAGCCCAGCAAAAGAACCAAAGCAAACAAAAAACGCACCTGAGCCGGCACACACATGCAGTAATTTTTTGCCTTTTATTTGTTCATAGCATTCAATATTTTATATTGCAGAACTTTGTGTGTTAAGTGTAGTCCTGTTCACTTGTATTATTTTCAAAGGAGTGAGAAGAAGAAAAAAGGAGTTTAGACAAACTTTTGAAATAAACACTTATGTCTTTCTCAACTGTATATATGCAATCAGTGGCAAAATTGCTATTTTAAAAGTATATCCCTTCCAAAGTAATAAGAATTTTAGAAGTATCTTTCATTTGCTGTTCTAAAATTGAATTTAGTCTTAAATGTCATAATAAGACTGATTGTTTACTACATTGCTTAGAGAGTTACTTATCCTGGAGAGCCCTACAAGAGGATGTGTTAGATTCTCAGTAAAGTCACCTGTGCTAGTGTTCAGACTCTTCTGAACAACTCATCTGAGTAGCCCTGCGTTTTGCACTCTCGGTAGTTTTTCATTCTTCATCTAAAATGTCTGGAAAACCCGTTCCAGGTGATTGGCTTCCATGAGACACTGATGCGAAGGTTTTAGTTTTACAGTATTGTAAGAGTTTGACCTTTGAATCGGTCTGTCTTGTCTGTGCCGCGTGCTCTGTTCTCCATCGCTTTACACCACAGTTACCTGCACCTGGGCAAAGTGAAATGGTATCACTCCTGCTATTTTATAACGTTGTATTTCTACCTCTGAGAGCAGCGTAAAGCGAAGCCCTGAATATCTGTCACAGGAATTACATATTACACATGTAATTCTCGATCGGGGGGAGAGCAATCGGATCCCTTTTGCTTGTTGCTTTCCAGTTCACCACAAAGAGCTACTCTGGAAGCAGCCAGAAACACTCCTTTCCCCCAGGCTCGAAAGCAATCCTATCTGGAAAGATCTACCCTGCTACTTGGCTGAGAGACAGGATTCAAATGGAATTATTTCATATGACATGCTAATGCCAGCCTCAGATCTGGATTTTTCTTTCTTGGTCTTTTTTTAACCTCAGAGTTCCCAAGTTCCTCAGAAAACTTGGTTTAACTGAACATTTAATTGGACTTTGGAGTATCAGTAGCATGTGGAGATTTTGATTTTCGTTCTTTTGGGTTAATGTAGTTAATTTACGTTTCCTTTCAAGAAAATTTAAACTGTGCCTAGCAGACAGTGGAAAGCAAATGCACTGTTTGGAAAAATATCTGAAAGGTCTTGATACGAGGAGAGAACTGTGTTACATTTATATGCCAGTAAATGAAAACAGAAATCCATACGACTATTCCTTGCAATTATACTGCTATACTATTAATTAGGCTTGTGAGGAAACCCAATGTTAACTTTCAAGCTATACTTTGTATATGCTTTTTGTAATTATTCTGCCTTTGTTGCACGTTCTTCCTACTTCTGCTGTCTTTCTCGCTTTCTCTTAAGCTTCATGCCCCAGCCCGGAAAGATGAAACAGTGCTACCATGTATCATCTTTCTGGTTTACATGGCCATACTCATGCCACTCTCATGAACCTCCCCCTCCCCTTCTCTTTTTTTTTTGTGACTTACCTGCCCAGTGCAGAAATTCATTGCAGTTAGGTTTTAGGCAAACAGTGGAGTTGCTGGGGTCCCGTAGGTTTGCACAAACATGAAGGAAAAAACGTTGGCCATTTGTCCTCTCTCTGCTTTAAATCCCAAATTTTCACAGCAGGAACCAACCCTCTCAGCTCTTGTTAAATGAAATAAGAAAGATGGTAAGAATGAATTTATAAAGCATCAGCAGTAAACAACTTACTTATTATTAATGTTTTGTACAAAAAATAAGGTGAGATTAAAGCAGCCGCTCCTTTTGGCAGAAGGAACGAGCAGGGTGGAAACTAGACATCAGATTGCTGATTCAGAGTTTGATCCCAGATGTGGGAGGAGAAATCTTCCTGGAGTTCCTCATAACTCACTGAAATGAGATAGGCTGGTCCTGCTTGGGAGCAACAAATGGATTAGATCAGCATGGGAGAAGAGATAGATAAGGAGAAGGATCTGAATGACTGTGGTTTCAAAGAAGTCAGGGAAAAGGAATGTGTTGCAGAG
The DNA here is from genome assembly GCF_009769465.1 of Tauraco erythrolophus. NCBI lineage: Eukaryota > Metazoa > Chordata > Aves > Musophagiformes > Musophagidae > Tauraco > Tauraco erythrolophus. The sequence goes on along the minus strand of NC_141466.1, from coordinate 45,280,015 downwards.
AAAGATTAATGCATCAAAAAGTAGAAAACGTAATTAGTTTCTGAAGTGTTTCTCTGAACACCACTCTGTTAGTTGTTATAAAGCAAGTTTTGAAACACCGCCTACGGTAGCGTATTGGAACATGCATTGGGTATGTATTGGTGTTACTGGTACAGATAATCAGTGTATTATGAGCCCTGCTGTAGCTTTTGGTAGAACTTCATCAAATCACTTAATTATGTGTTTACTTTTGCCTTATGTAGAAGCAGCTCTTTATTTAGCTCCTTAATATTCATTTGGCAATATTAATCCTCGAGTCTTTTCAAAACATTTTTAAATTCTTGGAAGGTGCTAGAAGAACTTGGAGCAACATTGCCAGAAAAGTATTGTGAATAAAATCTCTGCGTGTCATAGATCTCTAGAAATATTCTGATTGTTTTCTTAACTTTTCTCTCTTTACAGATACATTTCATCAGCTCACGAATGGAAGTTTAAGAGGCTTTATACAAAATACATGTGAAAATGGAAACTTCATCTTTGCTATCATCCTTACATGATGAATGCAGATCAGACAACTATATTGAACCTCATTACAAGGAATGGTACCGAGTAGCTATCGATGCTCTAATTGAAGGAGGTTTAGAAGCCTACAAAGAATTTCTTTCCAAAGAGAGATGCTCAGAGTTCCTAGCAGATGAGGAAATTGATTATATTTTGAACAATGTTCACAAACTTCCCCAAAACACAATTTATTCCTCTAACCATGCCATTGACGACACCTCTTCCTCGGGAACGTACTGGCCCATTGAATCAGATGTGGAAGCTCCAAATCTTGACTTAGGTTGGCCCTACCTGATGCCTGGAATTTCTGGTGGCACGAATATTGATCTGCTTTTTCATCCACCACGAGCACAGCCTTACACCATAAAGGAAACAGTTCGGAAGATGATACGAGATGCAAGAAAGGTAAACGTGAAAAATATTATTGAAAAAAAAAAAGTGACAGTAATAATCTAGTTGATGTTTTCCTAGAGGCTTTTTTTTTCCTTCTGGCAGTTAAAAACAGTGTGGCTGCTAACAATTCAAATGGAAAGGTTTTCCTAGAGTGAGATCGATCCCTTGGTATCACATGCACCAATGTTATTAACCTTATTTACAGGGGATCAGGGATTACTCGGAGGGATTAGTGAAGCATAATTACCATTTTACTGTTAATGCTGACCAGCCTGTGAGAAATTTGTAGATAATCGGCACACCGTTTCTTTGACCTCAGTTGAATATAGCTCAAGTGACACAATTCTATCTAACTTCAGGATATATCCTAAGGTTTCTCTCTTGCATCAGTGGGAACATGCATTGGTTTGGCATGGGAGCCAGTTATAAGAAAATAACACCTTGGTGTACATCTGACTCACGTCCATTGAGAGTCTCAAGTTTTGTGATGTTGCACGTGAACTGTTCTTGCAGAAATTAGTCAGAAAGTTTTAAAGAGAGCGCAGACGAAAAAAAAATAGGTTTAGGCAACAAGGAAGTAGATTTTATTTGGATACTTGACCTTCTTTTCTGACTAATGACTAAGTTATAAGAAATGTGGACACTTCTCCAAATGTACTTGTCTCCGCTTAGAGGCACTTGCATCTTGAGTTTCCTCAGGCACACCTGGCTTACACCTCAGTGACAGGGTGCTGTATGTACAAACCATCTTTTGCTTTCCAGTGTCGATTTTAAAAAAGCACCAAAAAATGTATTAGCATGCAGATCTGTTTGACCCTGGGCCACGTTACCTCTTTAAACAAATGCGACAGGGTTTCAGAAGTGTTCTGAGCAAGTATGTCATGCTCTCTTTTCTTCTCTGTGAAATAAATTAGGTTCTTTGTGACTCTGCGGGCCTTAAACACGTAGGATGGGCTCTAGCTTGAGTGCATCCGTAAGCACTTCAGTGGCTGAAATGTGTGTGTGAACGTGTGCAATAGAAAAGGACTGAAAGGGCGGGGAAGGGAAGGACGGCTTTTTACAATATCTGTCCTCTATTTAGATAAAGCATATAATTTGTTACGATAATAAGAGTTATCACTAGGCCTTTTATCCTGCAGTTTACAGCCTAGAATGGCTGTATGCTCAAGGAAGAGGCGAACTAATTAGTTCTCTCCTTCTTTGTCCCTTTCAGAGTGAGATTTGGTGTTTTCTGCTTTTGTATGTAGTGAGGCTTGACCGTGACTTGCCCGAGACGCTCCCTGATCTTTCCCAACTGGAGCTCCTGAGATACCGAAGTATCCACTGTAGGGGAAACTACAAAAGCACAGTTAACTCTGTTGCCAAGACGAGTTCAGTTTTGCTACAAGGTCTTGAAATGCCATGAAGAAAGGCTGTTTCCAATCAGTTGCCATGCGTTTTGTGCTGAGCTGGCTGGCTGTATGCAATCTAGTCCCTTTCCGGCGGCTCTCTTAGCTGATGGTGCTGCCTTGTAAAACACCATTTTAAGAAGTATCCCTCCTCTGAATGCAACTATGGAGAAAAATTAGGTGTGACTCTTACCTCTCTTGGCAAAAGGGTTGAGTGCGTAGTATATTGACTCTCTGATGTGCTTGTGGCGCTTCCACTTCTATAAAGAGGATGTTATGTATGTGTCACTGTCACATCTGACAGCTGAAAGGTTTGTTTAGTTGATCAGTGCAACCTCAGCAGCAACAACCATAACACTTTTCATACGGTGATATGGGTTGGTCGCTTCAGGAAGCAGCAATTAAATCTAAAAGACATAAAGTGTTGTTCAGCCTCTTCTGTCTGCAGATGCATAGAAAAGTTTAAAGGATTTCTAAGTAAAGTAAGGTATTTAAAATATGCTTACAGCAGGCAAACGCTTTGCAAACAGGCTAACCTACTTCTCCTAAGCCACTTATAAAATATAGTTATATGAAACAGGGTTCTTTGTTATGCAGTAGTGGGGATGTGTAGTCGTATGAGAATATTCAAAGGAAATAGGAAAAGGTTACACATGAAAACCAGAAACCTGTAAAGAATAAACAAGTTCTTCAGCAAATCACATTAAACTGATACAGCTCTAAGCAAAATCTATGGGAATTTTGGCAAACTTCTGTGGGAAAATAAACAGACTGTCGGAGGTGGGTGTATTCATACCAGCAAACTTTAAGCACCAAACCTGAGTGCCTGAGTTCAGGCACTGATTTCCCTGGGCTACCTGAACACTTGGTGCAGTAGTAAACCAGCTCCTACAAGGAGAAGACAGAGAATGTTTCTGCAGTGATTCACCCCATGAAGGAACCCATTCTATATCTGTTTATATGTGTATACTAGCCCAGAAATTCATGAAGGAGAATGAGCCAGTTGAAACCTAGGGTCTTTTGAATATTTGGAGATACATAAGGATAAGATGACATTATTAATGGACTTACTCTTGACCTCTTTCATGCCTGATGCATCACAGTGTCATTCCTTAAAATGATCATTACATATGTTAATTTTGACCTTAAGAAGACATGTTGTAAACAACATTAAGCAACTTGCTTGCTGACAATGATTTTTCCTGACGAAAGAGGAAAATCCTTCGTAAGGCTATGTTACACTAGACTAGAAACTGTGACCATGAAACAGTGTCCTAAGAAAACCTTGTCACTTACGTGTTTCTTAAATGCATAATCTGCATAAAAATTATGCACGTCACCTTAAGTATAATAATGGAGTTTTTCTTGCAGAAAAGGATCAATATTGTAACATCCTAGAAAAATGAGCTAACCGTTTTAAGGAGATGAATCTGTGCTTGCGATATATGTTTCTTATATTAGAGCAGGGGAACTGTATCGTCCATAGGATGACATTACATGACAGTCTGTTCTACAGCACTTCTGTGGGGTAGATGTGATGTTAGCAGAGTGCCTTAGGTCAAACCTAATGTCAACATAATGGGTTTACTATTGGTATAAGTAGACCTCATCTCTAAGTGATACAGCTTAGTAACCACCCTCCTCTGTCAACATAACCTGTGTTCATACAAGGAGGCTCTTTGGCGTGACTGTGTCTACTGCGGAGACACGAGTCTTTTTCAGATGTTGATATAACCATGGAGGGAAAAAGCACTGCAAAGTCTGTCTGACCTTAATGATGGACGGAATTTTGCAAACAGGCCAGTAGCCTTATTTCTCGTGTGTTTCAGAGGCTTCTACCCTTAATCATTGGCAGGTTTGTGGCTTCTCTGAAGCTTGAGGTGCTCCTGCAGCCTGACTCATCCTGGCTGGGCTGTCTGAACCACAACTGATAGTATTTAGCAGTTTTTTTCTGAGAAAATTATTCATCTGGGAAATAGTATCAAGATGATCCTTCATCTGTGTCAGGTTAGCGTGAAACTTCTTTCTCTTGCTATAAAGTACACAGAGGCTTCAATAATGAAGAATCCTCTCCCTGTATGACTTTTCATAAGAGTTGCCTCAAAACCGTCAGTCATGAGGCTTATATGTGTGTGCAAGAAGCAGCTTGTCCTGTCTTCTCAGGCATGATTGACAGGGTGAGGCAACAGGGAAAGGACAGGACAGAGCACCAAAAGGTCCTTCTGGCAGTGTGTTTTTCTGTTGCTTCATTAACTGGATTCCTCTTTCCACCACTGAGACATTCCTACACACTTCTAGAGAGAATGCGTAGCTCTGAGACTTTTAGATTGATACCCAAATAAGGATCAGCTCTTCCTGGAGAGAATTCAAACCTGTTTTTTAAAGAATCATGTTGTTTAGATAACTCGAGGATTGCTGGTTTGCAGCACAAGCCAGAAAACACTGAAAGACTTCCCTCACATACCTTTGGGATTTCGGATGGAATGTCTGAAGTTGTAATACTATTCAATAAATAGGCAGTATTTTTCGCTGATTTTATTTTATTCAAATGGATTGGCAGTCTTAAGCCTAGCTTCATAAAATCAGTGATAGTTGTAAGACTTTTTAAAAAAGTTAATTGTATAGAAGCTTAAATAGCACTTTAGATGATTTGTGTGTTACCATTTCAGAAAATCAAAAAAACCCGCAGTGTTTCTTTGCTGAATTACTCATGATTAGGCTTTTTACTGTGAGAAAGGGTTGCAAAACTTGGACCCTTGGGAAAGAGTTAAGTTACACTGTAAACGAGTGTAACTTGTTAATGAGTCTTGCTGGATCCACTGTAGGTAAGCATTTAGTAAGCCAAAAAGGACTTTCTGTAAATTCTTGTGAGAGAGTTATGTACAAAATCTGATGCCTGTGTTGTCTTCTAGAGTAGCGAACCTAGCTGAATAAACAAAAACAGTTGACTCATTTTACAATCATATAAAAAGGAAAATTCTTATACTTTGGGTTTGATGTTTTTTTCATTTTGTTTTATTGGTTTCAGGCGAGAGTGAGAGGTTGTTTTACCGAAAAAATAATTATTCACTATGATCTTGTTTGGTTGTGTGTATAATACAATAATAATCTAGTACTAGCTGCAGTCTAGTATGAAAGAAAATAAAAATCTTTACATGCCTATATTAAGAGTGATGTTTCTATACAGAAAGAAACTTGTAGAATATGGGTGTGTTGAACAATGTTTTTTTAATTTCTCAACAATACTCTTTGCCAACTATTTTAAATATAATTTGAACACAGACTGGAACAAAGGTAATGGATCATGCTTGTGACAATGCTTGTCTTAGCTCATTAATTGCAGCAGTCTAAGTGGATGAGAGGGGCTGCATTTTTTTGTTTGTAAAAGTTAAAGCAATCTGCTGAATTCAGGGAGAGAGAGCAGATAAATGCAATAGTCATCCCACTCAAAAGTTTTCTGTATTATTTGTAGAGTGTCTGATAAACAGTGGGTATCTTTTTTAAGCTGAGAGTAACAAATAGGAAGGCTCAGTTCCAGAACAGCTGAAGACACATAGGCAACATTTTCCTTGTCAAAATATTCTACCCCACAAGGATTTCCATAGGTGCTTTTTGGTTCATCTGCTCTGCTAAAGGGTGCGTTCATTGTTTGCTTCCACTCTCCTTCTGTTAAATGACTTCCTGTTAGTCGAAAACCAGCATGGCAGTCATGCGTATGGTTTCCAGGTGAAACACGATTTTTAGCTTTTGATAGATTTATTAGAGAGAATGAGGTCATATCCCAGCTTTTCTAATCACACAGGGCTAATGCCATGCGTTGGAGGAGGACACGTGTCTTGTGCTTAGTGCTATTATTGTGTGATCCAGTATCAATTTTTTGTCATCAGCTCACAACAAGTAATTGTTTCAGGTATTTTATCTGCTTGGATTTGCCTTTGGAGTCTTCACACCATTTTACTTGCCCGTCCCTTTCTCCCCCTGCTCTCCAGCTCCCTCCGTGTACGGGCGGTCCCAGTCACAGCAGCGCTGTCACAATGCAGGCAGAGAGGGCTGCCTTCGATGGGACACGTCTGCAAGCACTTTTTTAATCTGGAAAACCTGTGACATGCGTTTCTGATACGCAGTTGCTCTAAACGTGAATCCTACAGTTGTTCCTGGTAGCCCTCCCATTTGGTGGGAAGGATCCAAAAAAAAAAAAGCGAGCAGCGGCTTGGGCTAGCCTGGGGAGCAGAAATCTGATGTGCTGGTTTTATACTCACAGGTTTCTATCAGGTCAAAGGTTTGCAAGACTGCTTTGACATATTGATGCTCATATTTTATGTTAAAAGATGTAATTAACTCATTTATAGGTATTGCCATTTTTGTGTCACAACAGTGCTAATGTGTTATCAAAATATCACATCTCCGTGATGGATTTAAAAATGGAGTAGGGAAAATTAAAGGCCAGATCTTACAGGCAGCTGTATTTATTTATTAATGCCTGTCTCATTCACATATATATAAGAAGTAAGCATATACATGTGCTTCATAGCAATATTTTTTCGTTAAAATCTTTTCTCTCTTTGACATCAATCTTTGTCAGTCCAAACAAAAGTACTATTAAAAAGTCATTTACGCTTTTTGCACATTCAGTAGATTAAAATGTTCTTTGTGATATTCAACAATAACTTTGTACTACAATATGCTGAAGCAATTGTAGGTCAAAATATGGTAGAAATACATACTCGTTGATTTAAAATAAATTTGCTAAGGTGGAATGCTTCTTTCAGTGCCCAGCCCAGTGTATTTGGGTTTTTTCTCCTTTTCTTGCTTATTGAAAAGAACTGATAATGTTGGAAGTGCTATTTTTGTTCTTCTGAATTCCTATCCTCAAGAGATCTGAGTTTTTCTATTTTTTTTTCAGCCAGGGGACAATCTTGCCTGAAGAACTGTAGGCTTAGTCACTTCACATTTATATTGCCATAGGCTTTTTTTGATCTCTTGCAGGTTTAGCATAGCTTTTCATCTCTAATAGCTTTCCAACATAGCCAGTGATGCTGTGAGGGATGGGGAACACATTTTTGGTGATTTTAAACTATTTATTATGTATCAGAATTTGGTAACTAAAATATTATGCTATCTGTGATAGAATTTTAAATGACCATAACTTGATATACCGATACCTGCAATACTGCAGCAGTATCTGTGTAATACAGTATGATAGAAACTACATGGAAGGTGGAGAACTGCTGACAAAAAAAAAAAAAAAAAAGAAAAAGCACAAAAATCCAAGGAGAGCTGTCAGTTCAGAATTTCTTCTTTCTTTGGAAGGAGCAGGATTGAATGCTTCCTTCTAGTGGAAGGTGTCCCTCCCCATGGCAGGGGGGTTGGAACTAGATGATCTTTAAGGTCCCTTCCAACTCAAACCATTCTGTGATTCTATGATTCTGTGATAATGCCAGCGAGTTACGTGTGTTAAGTTTCCTCATATGTCAGATCTGAGTACAAGTATCTACTTCACTTGCAATTATTTCAGAACAATTTGCTTAACGCTGTGTTATTTTCCCTGAGCAGTACTGCGGGTATTCCAGCGCAGGTGATAGAGGAGTCAAGTACACTTTAGTATTTACCTCTCTAAAAGAAGTGCAGACTTTGTCATTGATACCAGTGCGACCACACCTTTCCTTTTACCTTGTTGATGAAGTAGGTCTATAGCCATTTTCTGATAAGGAGGTACTGTTCTGTACAATAAAAGTTAAAAGTCCACATTTTCAAAATTGCTGTCAGCATGCCTAAGACCTCAGAGGGCTTTTACTCTTTTAAAATTCTACCATAATTTACCTTTGGGAGGAAAGAAGAAATTACAGTCACAACAGTAACAGGGTGTAACTGGCTTTGAGCTTGCTACTTCATAGCAAGATCTGCAGACATCCATAAAATGACTCACCGCAATAGAGCTGTTCCAAATAAATAATCGCAAGAGCTGGCTATGGCTCACTTGACCAACAGAGTTAATTTTTCAGTGTACAGTCTACTGAACAGTAAGCCAGCTGAATTCACAGTAATGTTATTTCCATTACAAATATAGAAAAGGAAGCAACCAAATCTCTGCTTTCCTTGCCTTTACTTTACAATTTTTCCCAAATCCTGGATGTTTGTTTTCTGAAGCTGTAAACATCATTATGTTTCGCTGTTTGTCTGTATATCCTATAGTTTACTGGTGTCTTAATCTTCCTGATAGATGCCAGGCAGTACAGATATACCACTACTGCAGTATAAACAGTAGATTCTGAATTTATGTGCTCTCCTTTATCCTCAACCATCAAAGAACATGACCAAAGTGTGTGCAGTTTCATAGATGAGAACACTGAGCCACAAAAGCATTAAATTAATATATGTCACAATTCAAAGAGATACAATTATAAACCAAAAGCCTGAGAGTGTTATACGGTAACAAACAGTACTCAGAGCAAGTAGGGGCCAGATAACAAGTTTCTGTTTTCTTGTCTCTGTGGTTTCAGTTGATACAAAAATCATAGTTGTGCATTTAGTGTTATAGTTATGAAAACTGATTTCTGAGGAACATCAGTACTTCTCCAAAATAGTTTGCATTAGTATATAACTGTAGCTTTGTAGTGCTTACTTTTCAAAAATATTTGTAAAAGCATAAAGTACTTTCTTATCTTCAGATAAAGAGGGTGTATCTTCAAGACATGCACAGGGTGTTCTCATACCTCAGCTAAGAGCAGGTTACCTTAACAAGTTCTGTCTCTTGGGCTGGAGTGCTTGCACTGACTGCCCAGAAGATGTAATGTGTGAGGGAACCAGAACAGATTCCTCAAAACCAGGATCTCGGGTGACCCCTGCTCTCCCCAGCGAGGCGTGTGGGCACAAAGCTGCCTTCAGAAAACTTCTGTGGTGCGTCTTTTATCCAGGGGTTTCTGCTAACTGCAGCACCAGATCTCCTCAGGCCTTTTCCCTTCTGCCAGCGATGCTGCTGTAAGAGATGAAGCTGGGCGATAGGATAATACGAGAAGTTATGCACCGTATCTCTTAGAGATGAAAAGAAAACTTTGATATTTGCTTCATCCACTAGCAATGGGGCTTGAACAGTAGTGCAGGATTGTGTGTTCAGGCAGCCAAATGGGCGTGCCTTCAGTTCAAACGGCAGATATAACATCTCGGCCTTATTTTCATGCTGTTTCCTGGAGCTGCAGGCACTCTTTGCCAAGCAGGCTGCACTTCAGCTCAATAAACTCCCTTTATGGCTTAAGCACTAGGTAGAGTGCTAGACATCACCTTCTAATTCAGGTGAATCTGAGTGGCATCAGCCCACAGAAGGTATTGTAGTTAGTGTTTTCCTGCCAGGCTTTTGATGCTCAATAAGCCAGAAATAAAAACGAGGATGAGATGAAATAACCGACACAGAAGAAGAGCAAGTGCCTGCTAATTCTCAAGAAACGCCCACCAAGGGACAACCCTTTTTAAGCTGTGCAGAATTCACTGCTAGTGAGCTGTACCTCCTGATCAGAGACATCAGAGGCAGGGAACAGAAGTGACAGTGTCAGCCAGCAAATCTGATTTCCCTCAAATGCCAGGGGGATGCTGCCTGTCAAAGCAACCAAGTCTCCATCCAGCATGACAGAACACAGTATTATCTGAAGCTGTCTGCTGTTCTGATAATTTCTTGGCACTGCTTGATGGTGGATTAGCACAGGCACACAATAATTGCCTGAAAAGTCACTGTCAAGGGTGTGCATTTCTTTTAAATAATAGGCAGGCATATGTGGCTGCATGGTATCTGTTGATAGAGATCTGTAACCTGTCTCTGCTGAGGATGGGCCTAAAAATATCAACCATCAACAGATCCAACTCTTACAGTAGTACATGCTTTTATGAGTCTACAGAAATCTGCTTTAAAATGTAACAAAACCTATATTATTCTGCTCAAAGGAGACACTTTTGAAATGAGAAAACTATAGTGTAGAGATGAAAATGAGAATTATGACTGATTCTTCTATTTGTTTATTTATTTGCTATCACCTTATTTCATGTTTTAGCACTATATGATCACCAGTAATATCATTATATTTCATGATAGATTTTATAATAAGTCAGATGACTTGGTTTCTTATGCACAAGTTAAATTCAATGATGGAAGTGCAGTCCAGATCTGAAGTGGCTGTGATGCAGGATTGCAGTCTGCTGTTACAGGATTTCTGTCCCAACTAAAGGCTCGGTACTTCAACTTGAAGTTCAGAGGAAATAAACAGTGTCTTAGCAATGAGCTCTGGAGAGCTCAGGAAGCTCTTCTGTGTGAATGTCAGAGCCTTGCAGAGCCAGGGCTCCAAGTGCTTTTTGGAGGAATAAAAAGGAAAGAAAAGACGTGCTGTTCCCGGGAGTCGGGAAAGAGGCATGTCAGAGGAGCAGGGATCTCTGCTAGTCCTCTCAGTTGCCGGAAAGGTTTCTACTGAAACCAGTGCAGCAACTAAACGCTGTTTAGACCTCCTGAGGGACTGTAACACTCTGGAGCCTGCACCCAGGGTGAAGATGCTGGCAGCTTTGGGTTACTTGAGTCTTACAGTGTCATGTGGAAGGGGACAGCTTAAGACAAACACACAGATGGACCAACGTTCAATTCAGCTGGGCTCTGCTCCGTGCTGTCGTGCGTCGATTGGAAGTAACTCCATGAGAATCGGTGTCAAGTGAATGGAAGTAAGACATGAAAGTTGTGTATAGTGTCTGTAATATGCAGACATTTCTACTCTCACCCCCTGAAGTGACCATACATACACTACGATAGGAAATCTGTAAGTTTTTGGTTGTAGTTCCTCTTTCCTCCCCCTCCCTCTTCACTCCCTACTCCAGCTCTTGCCCTTGGACAGCCCTCTCTCCACTGCCTTTTCTCCTTTCATCATGCACCTCAGCCAGAGGTGAGCGTTTACTGCCCACTCGAGCTACTTTTGGCATCTTTCCTGAATGCAGTTCCAGGCATGACATCTGGGAGTGGGAGCTCCCTCCTTGGTCAGTAAAGAAAGGTGGGTGCCTTGGAGGATGCCAGTCAGGCACACCTGAAGCAAGTGCTCGTAGCAGGGGGTTTGAGTCTTCTCCCCAACCTCTGTCTCTCCCAGTAAGAAGTGGTAAAACACCATCATGATGTTAGAAATACAGCAATGCTTTTTAATTGCTAGTCACATCACTCAATTTTATTGGCAGGTTTTTGATATTTGTTATCAGTTGTGGATCTAACGGATTAAATATTAGGGGATATACATTTTCTGAATAGGACTCTCTTGTTTGCCTCCTGTTTTATTTTGCAATAAATGGAAGTTTTTGGCAACAAGGATGAAGTTTAGAGACAGAGTATTTGTGCATCAGAAATTACAATAGGCTATTTAGTTACAAAAATGACTTGTATAAACAATTGATTTTAATTTCATTTTGTCAAACAATACATCTCATGAAACTTGAAAAGATTTTTTTTAGGTATTTAGTAAAGGACAGAGAGAGAAAAATATAATACCTGCTCAAAGAAGACACTTTTTTCTTCTTCAAACAAAATTAGGTCCCTAATCCTGAGAGGGTTTAAATACTTTAATTTGTGTACATGAGAGGTTCCATTAACTTAACATGCATATGTGTTTGCAGGGTTGATGCCTAGGGATATGACCATGTATCATTAAGAATCTGATTTTAAATATTTAATTAATCCTTTTCTCTTAAATCGTGCCACAGTACACTTATACTACAAGATGAGCATATATCTTCAGTGGATTGTGCAACTAAAAAAAGAATAACGTGTGTCCAAGCAGACTGCTTTAATTTTTTAATTCTAAATAAAAACTGTGTTGTATAACTGAATATCTGAAACCCAAGCAAGGCATGGAAACTGATGTAAGGTTTTCCCTTCTGCAGATGCTGTTCCACCACTCAGTTCTCCTTTACTGATCCCAGCCTGCACCCACAGGTGCAGGTCCCGCAGAAATCTAACCCAAAGGAATGGACGTGCATATGAACGTTGTAGAAGATAGGCTGGTCCCTTAAAAAGAAATTGAAGAGCAAGACTAATTTATTGTGTTGATGCCAAAAGAGCAAGAATAGTTTTTGCCAATACAGAATGTCTATCAAAGAAGGTTTTTTTCCTCTAACTTTGTATAAATGGCCTCAACCAAACTGATTGAGTCTTCTGCTAGCAAACCTTCAGAGTTTGTACTGGGGATAGAGGCTTCATTATCTTCTGCCACATTACACAGGCTTACTGAGCTCATATCCAGTGCAAGGAAAATTCTATAGAGAAGTTTCTCAATTTGTACTCTAAGGCTTTTGAAATGATTGCAGAATATATATTAAAAGCACACATGCATTTTTTCCATGAATACTGGCGTGCAAGCAAGCAAACTTAAAGAAAAAACAGTAAGAAGTGAACATCTGGAATTTAGTTATTATGGTTAAACATTTTTAAATGCTGCATATTCTTAAATAAAAAAAAAAAAAAACACCTACAAAAACAACAACCAGACAAACAAACAAACAAAAAAACAAACCAAAAAACCCCAAACCTTCAGAAATAGTTTCATGGACAATTATGACATTATGCTGATACAAAATTGCGTGTACACAGATGCACATATTTATTTTGAATTTTGTTACTGGTGTTTCAAAAAATCCTAGGGATCAGAATTTCATAATCCTCTAAATTCTGTGGAGAGACATTGCATATACTATCTGAGGAAGTGACTCACTCCATTTAATTACACAAAGTAGTCCCTCTTGAGATATAAAGTAAAAGAAGAAAGCATTTCAGTTTAATATGTTACTCTCTAGTTCATAACCCAGCTGTCTTATTTTTAAAGTAGTGGACTACACGTAACAAAAATACAGATATTTAGAAAAGGGAAAAGATAAAATTTCTGAAATATGCAATAATAATACCTAACTGCAGACACTGAAGTTGCCAAACTGAGCAGTGTATCTGAAATCAGTATTAGAAGATGATCTTTGACAGATTTTTTTCCATAGAATGTAATGAGTTTTAAAAGAACACAAAAAGCTAGGTGTTTAAAGATTTTGGGGGATTTCCAGCAAAGTACATTGACTGAAATTGTCGTGAAAATACTATACTGAATGAGAAACAAAGAGTTGTGGCATTTTAATTTCAAATATAGAAGTCTGTTGTGTTTTAAAGAACATTGTTGGCCACATTTCAGTTCACCCTGATGTTCACATGGAGTTTCTAGTTTTAAAAACTCACATGGAACTTGCTCAAAACTGCTTGTTTTCGTATGGTTTGTATGGGGATCCATGCTATAATGCTTGCAAAAAGAAATGAACATAGGTTTGAGCAGAGTTTTTTCTTGCTCAGTACCTCCAAATTTGGGAGATTCTTTGATTAGTGTTGGCTGAATGTGTGTCACAAAGTTTAGGGAAAAAATCCCTGATATGGCACAGAAGTACATAAAACTATTTGTTGATGTCTATTGGAGGCATTAGTGTCCTAAGAGTGGAGATGTTACTGATAATTACGCTAAGTATTCTCCTGTTTGGAAATTTAGAAATTATGCAAGAAATTGCTTTGACCAGGCTTTAAATTATTTCTCTAGTGAGGAGAATTTCAGAAATGCAGGAAGCATTGTAACATACAAATTAAAAATTAATGACTCTAAATCCTATAGTGCCAAGTTGCAGTAAAAATACACTGAATTATATTTTCACATCATAGTATATCTGTTTTTCAACAGCTATGGATAAAGTCCATAGAAATTACAATGTAAGTAACAAACATTGATCTGCTCTCATTTTGTTTTTAAATTGCTTATCTGTGACTCTACATGGGATTTTAGCCTGAAACAGTGAAACGTAAAGCATCCTGCTTGATCAATCTCATGACTATACACAATGTAAACCCAATGGAGGAAATCTTTTTACCTTTAAAAAAGGAAAAAAGTGACATAAAGTAATTTTCAAATAATCTGTATGAACTGGTTACATAGTATTTATATAAATAAGCGTGCACACACACACTCTGGAATTTCATTGAAAAGCTCGCTGTCAGCAGCTGCCCCAGTAAATATCACACCACGCAGGCTGGAATGCAGAACCCTTATGAATATGATGTGTGTGAAAAAAACTTTCATGGCAATTATTAACATATTTAACTAAATTAATGCATTATGAAAATTGAGAATGACATTTCACTTAGGACATTTTAATTCATTTCAAAGTCATGGTTGGCTCTTGAAGGTCAGCAGGTTGTCCGGGAAGGATTTTAATGTTAATAAACTATACCTTCTTTTTTCCTTCCTTTCTAAGATTTGCTCAAAACCACAAACCCAAGAAAATCTCAGATTAAATGTTCATTTGTTTTCAAGTTGCCAGATACTCCTCCACGTTTTAGAGAATCATTCATCTGCAGTTTTTACTTGCTTGGCTGTTTTGAGGCATGCTTTTCGATGCTTTGTGCCTGGGATTTTGGAGGGAATGAGTCTCCTGCATTGCATCCAGTGAGACTTCCTATGCTCCAAGTTCATTCCACTGAAAATCCCAGTGGCAAGACTTTAGTTTTGAGCTTGTTCATAGAGACACGATCTTCCCCCTGCAAAACTAGTAGTGATTCTGGTATTTTAATGAATACAAATTTTTGTATGAATCAGTCTTCTTTAGTTCTTGATTATATGCTGCTGCTTGTACTGTGTTCATGTGTCTTCTCCATGGGCCCTGTCATTGCTTTCTGTTTCAGATAGGATTTTCTAATGGATTTATTGGAAGTTGGTTTGAAAAGAGCTGGGTAAACATGAACCTGTAATCAATGTTGGCATCCTTTAAAAATTTGTGGTTTGTTACCAGTTTTCAGGGCTCTCCCTGTTCATCTTTGCAGCCATTTCCAGACTGCAAAATCAGCAGAGGTTGATAAAACAAAGAGATTCAGAGATTTCGATGCCAGAAGGGACCATTATGATAATGAAAGCTGATTCCCTGCACAGCATAAGCCTGACAGCGTTGCATCTTCAAAGAGCTGATACTAAGAATAAATCTGACCTTAAAACACTTGGGTGCTAGCCTTACAGTCAGCACTTCTGGGTAACCAATTCCTAATCGCTCAGGAAATCAGTTTCTTTTTGTACCATCGCTTTTCTCTAAATGATGGAATTTGCTTGAAGAAAGCCATTTTGCAAGCCCAGACCAAGCCCGCCTGAGCTTTCTGCTTGCATATCTCATCGCTCAGCATGACAGTCAGCCAGAAGAGAAGGTGCAGAGAATTTTAAATGGAGGACCGGAGGGCGAGGTGATGCTCGAGCTGCTGCGTGGCTGCAGGGATTGCTGTCAGAGGGACTTGGGGGTGCTCGGCGTCTCCGTAAATACAGGCCATTGGCCTCCGAGGATCTGTTCGCATGGCACGGTGAAGGGCGGCGAGGAGATTCACAAGGAGCAGGGCGGTTTCTCCTTCCCAGAGCATCACCTTAGTGTGACTAGGCCGTTTCCAGTAACAAAACTAATTAGCGATGGGCTGACTCAGATGTCCCTGCACAGGACAGCAGTGCGACACGCACACACGCACCCTGTAAATTTTCAGTTTCACAGATGAAAATAGATGCAATAATGTTATTCCCATATTTATGAAATGGTTGGCGTGTCTCATATGAAAAGCCTTCGGAATGCACTTAAGTGTTATTGCAAGTAATTTAAGAGGAATTCAAAAAGCTGCTTATTTTCTCTGGTAATTTTTCTGAGTCTTTTATGACAGAGAAGTAGAAGACTTCAGTAAGTTTTAATTTTTTTAGTTATGCAATGGATGATTTGAAAGGCCATAACTAACATTAGTCTCCTGAAAATTTATTTCTATGCTAATACCTTCCAGAACTCACTAAAATGCTTTTTTGGAGTGATTCACATCCTTTTCTTGTTCCATGCATTTGTATCGATTCAAAGACCTTTTACATCCTTTAAAAAAAAAAACAAAACAAACATCATTATTTGTATCCTCTTATTTCTACTGAATATAAAAGCCTTGTGATTAAAAGCATTGACCTAGGACTTGGAAAACTCATCTACTAATTTAAACTTCTCATTTATAAATGTGAATATTAGCTCAAAGTGATTTGTGGAGACATACTTAGTTTTGAGCTGGAATCTGCCTTCCCAGGTGCTTCTAATGGTTGAAAATTTTATGGTTGTGTGTTTGTTCTTCTCTCTGAGATTGTTTGCTTTGGAGTGTTCAAGGAGAAACATTTCCATAATATCCAAATATGAAGGGGAGAGTTGTTTGTTTCCCCATTATCTGCTGTTACTTCTTCCTCACAGTATTCCTCTACGCAGCTGCAAGAAGCAAGGAAATATATTTTTTGTTATTCACTCAAAATACTGTTTCTGATTTAGATTGCATTGCAGCGAGTGCTCAGTCACCCATGTAAATGTCATGAAAGTCTTACCTGCTCTATACCTGGCTCTTGTTTCATTGCAAAAATTGTTCCCTTGTCAATTAAGATGATGTATATTGTATTTTTTATGATTAATAAGAGATTGGAATATCTTTTAATTACCAACTACTTGTCACAGTTGACCAGAAATTATAAACTCCCTGAAAAATTCCTTCCTGACAGCTGAACCTCACCTGTCTCGTGCGTGCAGACTGCACGGACATCTGAGAGCAGATTCAGAATTGCAAAGAAAGACTGAAGAACAGCAAAAGATATATTTTTAAATGCGCAAGAGGAAAGGATAAAAGCCATCCTGTTACTACATCCAAAACGAATGCTGTTTTTTCCACACTTTTGTCAATACAATGCTGGTTTGATTTTTTTTTAGCTAAAGAGGCGAATAGTTCTTTTTCAGTCAGCGTGTGTGTATATACGTGCAATCCTCTACACGCAGGTGTACAGACTGTTACAGAAAGCATGGGTTTTATGTAGGCACACATGCACAGGATGCACAGCAGCCTGGTACAGAGTGCCTTCTTGGCATGGAGTGAGCAGGCTACTCAAGGGAAAATCTTTCCTGAGATCACAGAGGTACTTCGTAAGAACAAATATTTATTTGAAAGGCACTAGTTTGTGTCAAAAAGCAGTTATTTTCCAAAGTGTTCTTGGAATAAAATGTTCACCTCTTCCCCACAGATGTATTGCAGGTTCTTGTCTCCATCCTTATTTCAAGCAACTCAATTCATCCAGTATATTAAGCTATTAGCATGCTTGGCACATTTTTCAAGAGCAAATTTTCCAAGAGAATATGGCTTAATGTAAGTCCATGGGTGGTTTGGTCAGTGGTGTTTCTGCCTTTGTTCCCTATGATTACACAGGTTCTGTTTTTCTGGCAAAACCAGTGAGTTTTCCTCTACTCCTCATGTTTGCTAGCATATATATACCCCTGAGGCATACATCTGTTCAGCAGAGGAATGTTTTGTGGCTGCAAGGGCCTCACTGACACAAATAGGCAGCAGATCTCTCAAAGAAAGCTACTGAAGAGCTACAGTAGGTGCCGTGGAGGCTTCTTCCTCCATTCTTAAGTCCAGGTGCCTGCTGTGATGTTTTGGAAGAGACCTTCTTGCCCCAGCAGGAGCTTTGCATTTCTTGCAGATGTTTAGCATGCTTCATGATTAGATCTCTCATTATCATTACTCAAATGGAGGGTGGGTTGTGAGCCAGCGTGCAGTGCACATCAGGAGGCATATTGCGTAGAAAGGGGAATGATTTCACATACATGAAGTTGTACAATGAAAGACTTGTGATAACATGTTTCTTTTTTACCCATTAATAAAACCCTATTAACTTGCCGTGTTGGTCACTAGCTAGATTGAATATAAAGAGTTTGGTTCCTTGCACACTGATAACTCGTTTATTTGAATAACTGTCCATTTTATTCATTCATGAACGAGTGATTCACATCATCCTTGTGAGGATGAGAAAAACAAGAGGAGCAGCCTATGAGCATAGGATGACAGTGCCAGTCTGCGGCTGAGGCCATGGAGTCTGCATCATGGAACTCGGCTGTGTGTCTGCGCCTCCCCAGACACATCCTGGAAGTGGCCTAGAACTCTGATTTAAGAAAATATTATGATTACACTGAATAGACTTTTAAACCTTAAAAATGAACTTTTACATTTAAATGGAAAGACTAATAGATGCCGAAGTTGGAGCATTATGATTATCTGATCTGACTTTATCGCAAAGACCAAATAATCTTTCCTGTGATTTTGCATAATTGCAGTATCAAATTGCAAATGATGAGTTAATGCTTCTCCTGTGGCCTTGTTGAGGACTTGTGTGCAGATCAGTGAAAGCAGATGCTAACTGCGTGTACAAAAAAATAAAGTGTCACCAAGATCATTCTAAAGCTATATGGCTTGTTGTCTGATGGAGACGATTATTCAAAAGTCAGCTCATACAGAGACTAAAAGATCACTTTAGCAAAAACCTGGCAGAAATAAATACGAAAAAAGTGTTTCTTTCAATTTTTAAAATTTGTTTCTATTAATTTCCTTTCTTATCCATTGACTTGCTACTCCCTCAAATGCCTCACTATCTGTAGAAGATTCACCTCTGAATTGTCATGTTTCTCTTAAAAAGCCTTTAGAGTGTTTCAAAATTGTAATAATTTTTTAAAATACAATATTTTAAAGTATAATATTGCTACCGGAATTATAACTCTTTCAACTAGTAATAACTTTACTTGCAATTACTTTCTTCTTTTTTTTTTTTTTTTATTGCTGCTCTTGATCCAGGAATTAAATTTTTGTTTATTACCTTATTTAGTTCCAATTCACTATCTACTCCACTGGGGTCTACAAGAATTGTAGAATTACTTATCTGCCTCATTTCAGTTTGCTTCACAAGAGGTTTAAGCAGGGGTTTTTTAATTGCTTCCCTACTATTTCAGACATCTTGCTCCATATGGTAATGTGCATAAAAATTTGAATTTGTTTTCTTCCTGAAAAGCTGCACATAATTACTTATTAACTAGATTCATCTTTTCTTATCTTTGGGACATTCTGCTGATGCTTTCAGACTAGTACGCAATTGTTTTTTCCTTTTTCATCTAATCTGTAATAAATAATTTAGCATGCCAGGGTAATGGATTTCACCTGAGGATCTCAACTTGCTTTGCAGACAATAATTAATTAATTAGTTTCGCAACCTGTCTTTAAAATAGGTGAAATTGAAATGCTGCCTGCCAGCACGCAGTCGTTAGCAACATGTTGCACCGTTAACTATAGCTCTATAAGCAGGTGGTGTAGACTGCTGCTCTTGAGTATCAGAGAAGGTTCCCTCTCAGGTGGCACCATGTTTAAAAAAATCAAAAGTTGAAAAAAAAAAAAAAATCATCTGGTTGAGTTGTTTACCTAGTGTTCTGATGTCATTATGTGCTGTACGGTCATATGTAGGCATACATTACGTCCGTATATATATTGCATAATGGTGATCTGACATTATTCCTGTTGCTTTTGTTAGCAGTGTAAATGTTACCACAGGTGTTTGTCCAGGCGTGGTATTTTTACTTATAAATGCATTTTACCATGTCATGTAGCTGAACTGGAAAGATTGTAAAGATGATCCCATGGGATATATGTAAGGTGAACAGAGAATTTGTCAGAGCTTAACCCTGAGGAAACTTCTCATTATTCATCCTCTTCTATTTATACAGGAGGATCCTTGGCTTTCCTTCATACTGACCCAGCACTGACCTCTGACCAGTAATTTTAAACAGCCTGAATTCTGTATTTTTCTGGTTTACCCTAACCATATTACTGGTTGAATTGAGCTCCTTAAACAAACTTAGATGCATCTATGGGGTTTGAAATTATTGGCAGTGAAGTAAATGGCATCTGTGGCAGGAAGCAAAAGCTTTATTCTGAATATCATAAAGACATGGTCATAAAATGTGCAATAAAAAGTGACATATTTTAAAGTTTGCGTAAAATGCCTAGGAACCCATTTTAAGCCCACATTCACTATCCAAAATCAGATTTTTTTTTCCAGTTCCTTTAACCGAGTTTGAAGTTCTTGAGGAAGGGAGGGATAGGAAGGGAGAAAGAGAGAATTAAGGGAGTGAATGGGAAGCAGGAAAGGAAGGAGCAGAGAGGGAAGGGGAAGGAAAGGGAAGGCAGTGAGAGAAGGGAGAGAGGAGGGTAACAGAAGTAGACTATCATAATCAGTGAATTATAGTGGTTTTGCTAGCACTTTCATGACAACAACATCAAAATCTTTAATATCATTGAGTCCTACAAGCTGCTAGAAATACTCACAGGCAATCAAAATATTTTCACAGGACAACTGCTTTAAACATCTGGCCATTAACCAGTCCTTACAAGTATGTACATCGTGTGTCTATTACTGACTCAGTCACATGTGTGAAGCTGAATATAAAAGCTGTAATCTTGAAAAAGGATGAAATAAGCAATATTTGAAAAGATCCTTGTTCCCACTTACCCTTGCCTAAATACATGACTAGCCCTTATTTCTGTATTCATTGACTCTTGCGTTGGTTTTCCTTTCAGTAGTCACGCTGAGCAACCAGCTTGGTCATGAAGCTGGTTTTGAATATTGAGCGTGAGCGCTGTTTCCCTGATACTGAAAGTTTAACTAAAAATGACCAACAGCAGCACAAGGGAATTCCTTCACTGTCTTAGGTATAAACTATCCAGGTCTGCCAATGACAATTATTGTAAAAAATATTACTCTATTGCAATGGGCTATGATATTCCTTCTTAAACTTGTAAGACAAGGAGATTATCCCACTTCTTTCCGAATACTAACAGGTGCCTCTGTTGAGGTCTGTTTTATCCACTTTGGCATTACCTTTGCTACAGTATGAACTAGGGGGTGTTTTTAACCAGAAGGGGTTCTAGTCTCACCTGGGGTTCTGTGGGCATCTACTGTCTTCTGCAAGGACTTCTAATTTTTCTATTCCTCCTTTTCTCCTACATATCTGAGACATTTTCATTAGCGGTGTTCCTTAGGATTATGAAATTTACCTTTTGGAAGAAAAAGTTTTGAGTGTCGATAGAGAACTAACCTGCAACAACTAATGATATGATTAGGGCTTATTTCTCAGTATTAAGTATAATTGTGTCATACTCATTGGTCTGTAAGCTTCCACTAATTTGAAATTC
Source organism: Tauraco erythrolophus (assembly GCF_009769465.1). NCBI lineage: Eukaryota > Metazoa > Chordata > Aves > Musophagiformes > Musophagidae > Tauraco > Tauraco erythrolophus. The sequence continues at coordinate 45,258,613 of NC_141466.1, read as the reverse complement.
AGCAATTAAATATTTTTTTTAATTGGGCAATGACAACCAAACCAGATTTGTTTTCTCTTGGATGCAATGTCTTTTATGTTAGAAAATAATAATCTTCTAATGAAGTTCTGTTACTTGCTGCAAGGTCGCCCTGGTATAAGACTCATGGACTTACTGCTACATGGCTTACAAGTCCTCCACAACTGTATGTTTTTATTTTTCTGCACACTAAAAATGTTTGATAGGCCATCACCAGGACATTCACTGTGGTTAACATACTGCATATAGGCATTCTAAAGTCTGTCTTTCTGAATCATAAGCAGCTCTGAAACATACCAGGTTTATGTGCTGACTTGGATCCACCAGAATATCCCTGCACTTAGAAGATGTGTTTCCTGCTTTTAAAACACTTACATTCATCTTCCTCCATTATTTTCCAGGGTCTACTATGGAATCGCTGTTTCCACCTCTGTATTAAGTCCCTGCCTATCTTTTTTGATTCTTTTCTTGTGTGCGTAATGTACCTGTAGTACATACTCATTCCTATAAGTAACAAGAGATTTCGGGCAGTATTATACAATTGAACAATATAGTTAGGTTTTATTGCAAATTTTTAGTCTGAATTACATATATACTAGCAGCAGCATTGAACTCTTTTTAGAATAATTTAAATATGTTTTTTATTTATAAAATATGAATATTGGATATTCAACTCTTCCCATTTAATTTCAGAAACATATGTTTACTATTAAGGTCTCAAAGATGACAAACAGTGCACAGCTTTGGCATAAGCAAACTTAAAAGCAAAATTATTCTTCCCAGTCAAGAAAAGTGGGACTGAATCATCTCTTCTTCCTATAAATCTGCCTTTGACTAAGAGAATCTTTCATTGTTTCGAAGTGTCTAATTAGCAAATGCTAGCAAAGTTGTCTACTTTGAAGAAATATTGCTTGTTTTTATCATTTACAGTGTTAAAGTGTTCATTAATATTGTGGTTTTCTATACATTGACTAGTGTTTTTAAATATGTAAACTCTCAAGAAGTGGAATTTAGTGTTGACAATATGTTTTTATAGGATTCTTGAGAAAAATGAGTGGAGCAGTGGGAAGGCAGACTGACTCAGAAGTCAATTCCATTCCCGGTCTGAGAAACCCTGCCAAAATATCCTTCTAAAGGTGGCAAAAAATCAAAATATTTTCAAGAATTGTTATCGAGATTAGCTGAAATTTCAGATATTTGCTTTGAGTCTTTGATAAGCAGCAAATTATTTTAAGGTATTTTGAAGGGAATCTCAGAAAGAGCTCTCAGAAGTGTTGACATCTGGTCTAGTTTACCTTGGCATGAGGAGTATTTGTAAGCAGGAGCAATTTGAATGCACAATTTTAGTACATCTTTTAAAATGTTTTTGACCCTTTGCATTTTTACCCCAAAAGTTTTAGATGGCTTTTTCTCATGTTCCTAATTGTGTATGGCAAGGCATGGCAGCCATTCATAGTTTCAAGTATTGAAAAAGTTCTTAACTGTATGATAGTCACCTCATACTTCTCTTGGCCAGGTAGAAGCTAGCCAGGACCATCTACTGCGTCTACTACTACTCCAGTTATTTGGCAGTCTCAAAACTGAGACTGGTCTCTGAGGTTGTCATACGAGGTTTTAAATCCTGCATGGCAGATCAAAAAGTAAAATTTATTAGGAGTTTAGTTGTAATTACTATTGACACTTTAAAAAAAAATAATTAAGGCTTATCACATGGTCGGTTTGTGCATCGTTTAGTTTTGGACAGTCACTATGTAATGTACACATGAATAAATGAATACTTCTACTTACAAACAAATTTAAAATAAAAAGTATAACATTATAATAATAATTCAAGTAGCCTAAACATTCCCTGAATATTAGGGGATCCGGTGAGAGCCCACATATTAAAGCTGTTAATACTCTTTTAAATAAAAAATTATTTCTGAAGTAGCAAGTCTTTGAAATTCATCATAGAGAAAGCTGGAGGCTAGAGAAGTGCCTTTTATTTTTGTCATGAATTTCCATTCTGGTAAAGCTAAGTTGTAGGCTGTCAGAAAATCCTGGCATTTCCTTTCTGTTTGCTTTCCTCAGGAAAAGCTTGGCAGCTTCCCAAAATAACAACTGAATAAGAACATTCTGAAGAGCTAAATACAAATATTAAAATCCTGCTCCCCAACCAGCTGTAGCCCACATGGCACTGAGAATAGAGCAAGGATATCAATGGCAAGAGAAGAAAGGGCAGAGTAAGCTCCTGAACACGTTCTCTCCATCATGCCAAGGATTTTGTGTGCTGCCTTGTGTGCGTCTCTGTAGGACCTCTGCCCGCTCCCATTTGCAGTGACAGAAGACAGCTTGCTTGTTAAATACCAAAAGCGGTTTAGTTATTGATGGGAGCATTGCAAGCACAAAGGGAAGTGTTAAAATTGAACATTGTGAATGCTTGCTTTAATCATGCATGACGGGTCTTTGCAGATTTACGTAAATCCTTCCTTGTCTATGGTGTGCCAGTTGCTGGGCAGCAGCTGTTTCTTTGCAGATCCTTTCTTCCAAAGGTTAGGTTCATAAACGCTTCTTGGAAAGTCCCCACGAAGAATCCCCAGAATATCTCCTTCCCTCCTCTCGTCTCTGTGACTTGCTGAAACTCGATTCTGCATGTGTGGAAGTAAAGCTTCAGAGGAATTATCACCTCTGCTGCCGGCCGCAGCGAGGTGGTGTCTCCTGTAATTCGGTCAGATCAAGCTTTCTTAACTAATCCTTCAACCAGAATAACAACTACCAAACCCATAGATACAGATCACATTTACAGAATTAATGTAGCTCACTCCCGTACGTTTTGCAAGATACTGACCTGTAAAATTCCCAGTTGCATGAATTGGAAGAGGTAGCACGGAAAGTGTGTTTTGAAGACGGTACATGTGTAATTTTCTAGCTTAGCCTGCAAAGGCTTGCTGAAAGGTAATAAAGAAGGCTACTGTACATTCGCTTTTCAGAGAAGACAATCTTATCTGCACTTCAGAGAACTTTTCTTTTGTGTTGGTTTTAGTTTCATTTGTAGAAGAGCTAATCCTGATCTTCTGATCTACTTTTTCAGAGACATGGCAAGCTGCACAGAAGTTGCCAAATTGAGCAAAAGGCAGAATTGTCAGGTATTTGTTAGAAGATGGTACGCTGTAAAAAAAAACAGATCTTCCCAGTGTATTTCAAAGTTAAATCACGTCCTTCTTCAGAGCTGTTTTTACTGCCATAGCATTCTTTGCTGCCAGAATCAGAACATTTTTCGCCGTTACTGATAGCTAGAAAGTTCCCCTACCACACATCTTTCTTACGTGTTTCTTGGACAGGACGGATGAGGCTTCGCCATGAGGACTATACAGTTAAACACAGTTTAGCTATTTATATAGTGCTTTATGTGGTTGCCAGCATTCATAATTTTCTGAGAATAGTTTGCATTTGTTTTCTGTATTGTATTGCAAGAGATTTCTAGAATTTTAGTTTACCTTTTGTTTTCTGGATAGTGACTCTTTTCTTAGGAATTTTTGTTGATGTTGAGCATGTCTAACATCCTGTTACAGAAAGAAGCTGTTGAGGTTATTGAAGACTGCTAATGTATATGTTGAAATTGCCCTGTATTCCATTGAAATTTAGTTTTCACTTTAAAATGCTTATATTGTATAGGTGGTATGTGACATGAGAAACTGAGTCTTGGTGATCAGAACACAAGACATATTCAGTTCTGAGGTGCACGCTTCATGTATCCTCAGAATTGAAGGTGGAAACGTTTTGGAGCAGGAGGAGGAGAAGAGGATAGTGAGGGTTAGGAGAGCTTTGTCCGAGGTAGTGTAGCTGCCTGTTATAGTGAAATGCCAGACTTCACCCTGTGGTTAATTAAATTGCTTTTAAAGAATGCAATAATGGAAAAACATTTCAAAGTGCATTGTATGGTTATGGTCTATTGCTCTCTGAATGCAGAGCCAAGTTAAAGAAATTAAATATGATCTCAGGGAGCCAATTTTGGTGATAATATACTACAAGTAGTGACATTAACTTCATGGAAGTTGTGTTAAGTGTAAATTATCTGAGTATTTGTTCCATTATGTTGCCACAGAAATTGCACAAGAATGGATCATACTCAGATGTTTGATTACTATTCGTAGTACTGTATCTGGGCTTTATTTACAGAGGAGGGCTACCCTCCTTATACTGCTCTTTGGCATTTTATTTCAAGATTTCTGATCTGCTACATTTGCTATGTGAGGCCTCAGTAATTCCACCAGCCTGAAGGTGACCTGAGAGAGTCAGGTGCAACTCACAATGGTTTCAAAGTATGTTTTGCAATGAAAGGATGTGTTGTGCAAAACATTTCAGGACTGCATTTAATTTGGAAAAGCAATACAAAATTAATGAACTATCATCTTAGAAGTACCCTGGTGTTAGCAGCAGTGCCAGAAAATAAGAATATCAGATGATTTATTAGGACCCTGCTAATACAAACTGCAGCAAACATGAACTGGGTCTAGACCCTCAACCGTAAACAACAGCATAGCATAATTTAAAAAACCCACAATAATTTGTGGGACATATCATATAGCTTACTAGTGGGAAGGCTGTCTGCATTGATCACAGAATTTGTCTGTCTTTCTTTCCTGGTGCCTGAAACCCACCCAGTCAATTTGCTGCCTGCCTCCCGTTGCTAACGGCAAGGTATGCAGTATCAGCCATATCTTCTTTCTGCACTGTTGCAAGCGTCGTGGCCTGCCTGCTCTCTGAGAAAGGCCAGATTCAGATAGCCTGAATTCAGATAGCCTGACACGAGCCTGTGCCGTGAGGAGGTTCTCTTCAAAACAGAGATCTGTGAAAAGGAATTTGGCTGGAGTACCCAGGAGAAGGTCAACGAAAATAGTTAACATTTCTATCTGAAATGCAGTTCTTCGTTTTTGGGGTGAGGGAGGATGGTGGCATTCAAAAGCACAGCAATATGGATTTTTGTCGTAGCATGCCCAAAGTAAGCCTCACGTAGGTTACAAGAAATCAATACTCTTGCTGTGTAGGGTAGGTCTTTAGCATTATTCCCTACTAGGTTATTGATATAATGGTAGGTGTCTCTTTAGTAAAGCCTGACCTAAGGAAGCAGTTGCATTAGAGGATTCCTCTTTTTGCTGTTGATAGCAAAGGAGGTGTTAAATGACACACTCTGCAAGGTATCCTTTAAAGAATTATAATGAGTGCTTGTGAAAGGAGTGAAGATACTGGGATAATGAAACTGTCAGCAGTTTGCAAAATAGACCTACAGAGCACTAGCAGTAAAGGCCGTTCATTACATCTATGTCTTAATTTCAGTGCACGCCCATTAAAAAGAGTTGATTTTGATGTCCCAAAATTAGGCTATGAAGATTAAGATCCATTGATTTTTCTTACCAAAATTCTTATCAAAAATAGGAGAAGTAAAGCAGAAAAACTCCTTTACTTCACAGTATTCTTTATTTATAGTCTGATTGTTTTCTTTAAGCCTCACAGCAAAATTTGTAATTACTACCAAACATGGCAAAAGTTGCTTGGATATTGACAATAATGGGAGTGGAGATCTCAGAATCATTGAATTGCAGACTTAGTTGGAAGGGACCTCCTGCTTAAAGCAGGGCTAGTGATAGGATCGACCAGGTCACTCAGGGCTTTATCCATTTGAGTCTTGAAAACCTCCAAGGATGGTGACTGGACAATCTCTCTGGGCAACTTGCTCTTCTGCCGGGCTGTCTTGTGAGAATAAGAGTTTTTCCCTATATTTAGTCAGAACTGCTCTTGTTTCACTTTGACCGTTGTCTCTTGTCCTGACACCACTGTGAAGAACCTGGCTTTGTCTCCTCGAGAGCGAGTCCAAAGAAGGGCGACTAAACTGGTCAAGGGGCTGGAAAATAAAACTTAAGAGGAGCGGCTGAGGGAGTTGGGGCTGTTTAGCCTGGAGAAGAGGAGGCTGAGGGGAGACCTGATTACAGCCTACAAATACTTGAGAAAAGATGGTGGGGAGGTAGGGGAAGGGCTCTTTACATTAGTGATGGGTGATAGAACAAGAGGAAATGGGTATAAGCTTAGTCAGAGGAGATTCAGGTTGGATGTTAGGAAGTATTTCTTCTCTGAAAGGGTTGTCAGCCACTGGAATAGGCTGCCCAGGGAGGTGGTTGAGTCCCCATCCCTGGATGTGTTTAAGAATAGGGTGGATGATCTACTTGAGAATATGGTTTAATGGGGATTAGGGACGGTTGGACTCGATGATCTCTAAGGTCTTTTCCAACCTAGAAATCTATGAGACCTTCCCTGTAAGGCATTTGGGACTACTGTAAGATTCCCTGAGGCCACCTGTGCTCTGGACTGAACAAACCCAGCTCTTTTGCGTACTCTTCACAGGGCAAGTGCTCCAGCCCTAAACTTCTTGGTGGCCCTCCCCTGGTCGTGCTCAGGAGATGTTCAGTGATAGATATATTTGTACCGTTGGGACTGGCAACTTCTTTCTATATAAGCCTTTGAATAGAGTTAATTTCTGAAGGTGAGAACCATCTAAGCAAATATGATGTATGTGAATGGGCCCTAACTAGTGACTCTTAGGAGCAAGAACTGGCCATGTAACATGACAGATCAACAGAACTGAGCATCAGGCTCCTTTTACAGTCCCACAATATCCAGTGTGGTGTCACGTAAACATGTGCTTAAGCTCCTGTTTTGCAAGAATCTGCATAATTTTGCAGGAAATTTCAGCTATAGCTGTTTATTTTAACCTTCAAAATGTATGTGTGTCTGTCTTTCATAAATCTTGTCAGTAGTATTTTATGTAGGAGCAAGTCATTTCCTCAACTTGGAGATTATTAAAAAATTTCAGAGAATTAAAATGATCTGATAGTTTAGAGATAATGATTTTTTTAAATGTTACTTCATTCTACACTACAATACACTTGATCTTAGCCAAAAGGCCAAGAAGCAGTTCGATACCGTGTGAATTAAATAAACTACATCAGACGGCCAAAAAATGCATATTTTAAAATACTTACATAAAAATTGTGCTGTTCAACAAAATTATACTTTTCTGCCTGTACTTAAATGTTTCTAAAATGTTAATGTGTGAAGCTTTGCTTTTCTATTGCAAACGGTAGTCTTAGTGTCAAGATAGTAGTAAGAATAATATAATATGGCTGTACTAGTGCCTTCATTTAAATTGATAAAACTATTAGCTTTGTTAGGAGTAATTTTGTGCTTATTGACTTCAGCAGATTTTCTTCTTCTGTAAGGATGCCATTGAAACCAAATTTTAACCTTAAAAAGCATTCACCACTTTAAAAAAAGAATTGGCAGATAAGGTGAAAAGATTAGTAGCCACAATCTAAGATTATTTAAATGTAATTTTTGGGAAAAAAGATTAGTATAAAAGTTGTTTTCTGCACTGTCTTCACTTTTAGTTGATCACTGAAACGTGCTCTTCTATCTAATACCGAATTGGGTGGTGGTGGTTCACTCTTGCTGTGCATAATATCAGATAATGTTGATATCGTGCACAGAAAGTATCTGCTCCGCCAACTATTTTTTCCTCCCTGAAAGTGTAAAATTTTAATTATTCTCAGCTGAGGGTCATTTTTGATCACAGTGATAATCAGTTTCTCAAGGTTTGGAAAATTCTCCCTGAATTCTGATGCTTTCAGCAGAAAACTGCTGCACCCATCCAGTGTCTCTTGCATGTTTGGGTCTTTCCTATAAAAATATTGGTACTTGCTTTTGAAAAGACCTCTACATTTTGGAAGACAAATATACTTTGGAAAGAAAATGACACTTTATAGGGAAGCCTACTGTATGACACTGGAGTGTTCTGTCTTAGGGGATTTTTATTGGCACAGTATAGAATCATAGAATCATAGAATCATAGAATCATAGAATCATAGAATCATAGAATGGTTAGGGTTGGAAGGGACCTGAAAGATCATCTAGTTCCAACTCCTCTGCCATGGGCAGGGACACCCTCCACTACACCAGGTTGCTCAAAGTCTAATCCAACTTAGCGTTGTTATGCTCAAAAGAAAGAATTTGTGGAATAGGCAATTTTTTTCTGACCTATTTTCTGCAATTTGAATTCTATCAGTTTCTTCTTCCTTCTGGTTTTCACTGTTACGTGGCTTCTTCTCATAAGTATCAATGTGGAAATTAGCTCTGCAATTGTAAAAACAATTGTAAAAACACAGTAGTGAAATAATTTCTTCTGAAATGATGCAGCAAGTAACTAATCCTGCAGCTGTTATTACAGCTTTAATTAAAGGTAGATACACATTCTAGAATACCTCTTTTGAAGTAACTGCCTAGTCTTGGTCTCCTTAATTAGTTAAAACCTGGGACTCTGAATACTGTATTGACTTTTTCTTTGCCCAAATAAATACTCCCTTCTATTGCAAAGTAGGGAAATGTATGGAGAAATGTACCTGCCTCCCTAAAAAAAAAATAAAAAAATAAAGGAAGTTGAATACATTTAAAACCCAGAATATTCTATGATATTTATGGAATCCTCTTTCTTCATCAAAATCTGTAGTTTACAATCAAACGACAGGTCTGATTTATAGAAATGACCTTATCACTGCAAATGACTTTTTACTTATGGATGTATATCATACTCATTGTTCAAATTTGGCACTGTTCTTCCTCCAGCAATTGAGCCTAATTATGTTTGTGTTGGCTAGATTAATTGAGTAAGAGTGAATGGGCAGGCTGTGAGGGCATACACCAAGAGTCATCTCTGGTTTCCAGGGAATGAAAAAATAGATGTCCGGTTGGTTGTCAGATCACGACTGTGTCTTTGCCTATGTGTCCTTTAATCCGGTGAGGACTTTTCAACTAGCAGAAGCTTTGGGTTTCAAAATGTAATCCTTATTCCAAGTCTGGAAGTGAAACCTACTTTTTCTTGCAAGACTACTTTGATGCTTTGCAGAATTAACTCCAAAATTAATAATGGTTATAGAATGGTTTATAAAATTCTTAAATGGTTTAAGAACAATTCTACTAGTGAAGACAAAGAGGGTTTCTCTGTCCATTCCCAAGTTATTATATATCTGCGTGGTAGTGCACATGCAGCCTTCTCATGCCACCAACTTACTGACCTGCTTGCTTTATTGTATTTATTTCTCTCCTCCCCTCTTCATAAAGATAGATATGGCCATTCTAGTCAGTGTTGGGTTTTAGTTTTTGTTGCTTGTTCCTGATTTTTCTTTTCTATATTACTCCAGTATATCAGCCTTTGCAACCACAGATGCTGCAAACAAGTTAGCATCTTAGGTATCTGCCATAGGAAAATGTTAGCATGATTTTTGAAGGCTGTACTGTTGATCTTGAATATTTCATGTATTCATGTCAGTGTACACTAATGAATCCATTCAGGATTTCTCTCTTACATTTAAATAGATCCTTGAATGTACTGAGCACCTATTTCTAAAATATCTGAAGAAAATAAAAGGTTAAGAAGAAATTAGGGAGTTCAGAGGAAGGAGGACACAGGTAATGAAACAGAACTATTTGAGAAATGACTTTCTTCTTTGGTCTTTTTGCCTGACACACTTGATCTATCTTGGCAGATTTCTGCTCAGACATAAGTGAAACAAGACAGATGAATAAATAGGGTTGCCATGTTCAGTTAACATTGTGTATCTCAGAAACAAGACCAAGCAGAAGATACAGTCTGAAAGTGATGCGGTCCTTAGAGTCAAGATAAACTTCTGTGGTTTTCAGTCTTTCCTTACAAATTTAGATAAAGAAATATAACTTGTACTGTTAAAAATCACATTTAGGTTTCATTTTCAAGAAGTCAATAAAATGAATGAGGTAGTGCATGGGCATATTACCTAAGATTTTTGAAAGAATTGAATTATTTCATGCTATTCAATTCCTCTCTGACTTGTGAAGAGTCTTTTTATTGCCAGGTGACATGTTACAGTAAGGCCAAGTCCTTTCATTCTTGACTACTTCTGGAGCTGTCTTTTTACCTTTCCTAATGACATTGTTATTTCACTTTTATTTTTTGCAAGTTAGCTCTCATTGATATTTCTAGTGTTTTAAGAACATGTTTGGCATAAGCAAGTCTTTTAGTTCTAAGCAGGTAGGGTTCAAAAAGGTAATTCAGATGACTGACTGGAGACATAACTTTTACCTGTTTGTATGCAACAGCATTTACCAAATTTCGTGAGAGGTAAATGTTTCAGTTCTGGAATAAGATGGGTGATTGTAACTTCATAATTACACCATTAAGGTTGAGGTACAGATAGTTTAAAGATTAGTGAAAATGGTAAAGCATGCTCACTATGAAGCCTGCTCTGAGACCTGTGAAAGGCTTCATTTGATTTGGGTTTGCACCTGAGACATCTCATTGAAGTTTTTGTGAAGACTCTAATGAATAGCAATATTGTCTTTAAAACTTACACAGATACTTGTTCTCCCTCTGTTGTTTCCTCTAACGCTTCAATACTAGTTCTTCCCAAGTTGCTAATGATATGTCAATTGTATATATTCTCAAAAATACCATTAGCAGGACATTGCTTTTCCCAATCAGAAATACTTACTTGATCTCCATAGGTTGAAGGGCATCAGTAGCTGGTGTTCAGCACTCTAATCTTCTTGAACCAAACTCTCACCGACTAAGAAAGTTTCATCCCAGTAAGAATGCTGAATCAGCATGGATCGTGAAGTCCTCAACTCCTCCAGCTCTTCAGTGTCTACTTATTGACTCCTTCAAGCTCTTGAGCCATTAGCTTTGGAGAGCATGATGAAAGATAAACAAGCCTCTTTTACAAAATAGTTATCTGAAACTTTTTTTTATTTACACAGCAGTTACATTATGATGATCTAATTTATTCCTCTGTATTCATATTGCAGTTTCCCCTTCTCTCTGTTTCACTGGATTTCCTTTTCCTCATATAACCAATTACTACACACACCCATAACACAACTTTTTGCCAGGCTTTGGTACTTGTGACAAATGTCACACAAGCAATCACCTGACTTCTCAAAAAGATGATCCAGCGGTCTTAAAAAGCCTTCCAGGTTAAGTAGTACCACATGGAAAATATTAGAAATTTTTGATGTGTTAAAAATACTAGTGTGCTAGATGCCCAGTGCAAGCTTCAGTGAAGAGTTTTATATATGTGTTTATACGATACAATAATTTATTTCTTTTCTGTTTTGTTCAGGTCATTGCCATTGTTATGGATATGTTTACAGATGTGGATATTTTTAGAGAAATTGTGGAGGCGTCTGCTAGGGGGATTGCAGTGTATCTCCTGCTTGATGAGTCGAACTTCAGTCACTTTCTGAAAATGACGGAGAAGCAAGGCTGTCAAGTTCAGAGGCTCAGGGTAAGGCTTCCTGTGTTCCTATGCATGAACATTCACTACTCATTCCTCAACACACTGAAAAGGGACTATTATTCAAAAAGTGATTATCAAATATTGCTTTTTCAAATTAACAATGGGGTATAAATAGGTAGGATTTCAGCAAAACCTTCTCTACAAATGTTTTTCTCTTTAGAAAGATCTTTATCTTTTTCATATGTCAAAACACGAATATTTGATAGAATGACATAATTTTTCATGTATTATTTATAAATTATTTCTCCATTATTATGTATTTAGGAATACTGCATGTTTGAAAAACTAGGCTTCTTTTTGCTTTCTCTGAAAGTAGCCTGCAAATAGTTATAAAGCTTACGTAAATTAATAAATTGCATACTTCATTTTATCATCTTTTTCTTTAAAGTTATTATGTATTAAAATACTTTAAAAGGGACAAGATTCTGTTTTATTAATGTTTCCCTGAAAATCCATCTTACCAAGTCTGTCTGCGTCATATCTTACAGAGTATTACTTTTATACATGAAATATGTAATTTATCCTCTAAGAAAGATAACACAAAGACCAATGTTTACATTTTTCACAAGATGTCCTGTACCTCCCTAGTATTTAACAGGGATTAGAATACAAGCCGTGAGCTGCACTGACCTGAAGTAAATGCGTCATAAATACTTCTAGATTTACTGCACTGAAGAAGTTCCAAGGACGTTGCCTGAGTTTCTTTGCAAAACTCTGAGCACTTCCTTGGCTGAACTTCTGTATAGTTCCATTTGCAATTCCTTGTTTCTGTAACTAGTTGGGCTGTGTTCATGCAAAGCAGAAATATTATGAAAGCTCTTCTTAGCAGCATTTGTTTTAATAACCCAGTCCAAAAATCAGATAGAAATGTGGTGTATTTGGGAGAATAAAGAGGGCTTTTTGGTAGAATTTTGGAGCAAAGCTCTATTTTATGCCGATTTTTGCTCTGAAGTGTTGACTTAGGACCTTAAAAGTATTCCCATACCACTTTCCATGCGAGTTTCTTGTGTATGAGTGTGTGGGATTGCCCTCTGGTGGCCTAGTATACAGAGCTATGGGAACTTTTGGAAAGAAAACCTCAAAAACGTGGTTCTGTAAACGCTGGTCATGGTTGCCTTCATGAAGTCAGGATTTGGCAATATTTCCATACTCTGGAACTTGAGATACCACCATTTGCTGATTACTTGGGTTAACTATGCCATAGAGGTTGCCATAAATGGTGTATGTCTTTTTATGGCATGAGTTTTATCCTCCCAAAATAAAAGAAATTAGGAGCATGCATTTCAAGTGATATCTCAGAAAATACCATAGTATGTATTTCCCATTACTTCTGTGCAATATGTATCTACAGCTGTTTCAAAAGCTTGGCTTCTTTTGGGTAGATTCGAGGATGTCTTTTTAGTATGGTTTTATAGACCTACAGGCATTTATACTGTGGTTGAAAGAATTGATGTACATACATTTGAGTGGATTTTGTATGGATTAATGTGGATTAGAGAGGTTTAGACTTGACCTCTTCAATGATATTATGTTTTATGTTTCTGTTTCATGATGATGGGAGGAATAAAATACATCTTTACTCTGCAAGGTTTACTTAGAATACTTCAAGGTTTATCAGAAAATGAAAAATATATGCCAAAGAGCTAAGCAGTAATCCTGTTGTGTGCTGGGTTTCCAGTTTGGCTTGTAATAAAGCTCTTCAAATTAATGGTCTTCTCATCCAAGTGCTACTCCCAGTGACTGTTGCTCTGAGAATAGAAGCTTACTACTCCCACAGTAATTCTTCCTCTCTTTCTTGAGGAAGAAGAGAAACTGCAAGAGACTAAGAAAGAACAGTCAGTACTTTGAAGAAGTTTTCTCCCTTTCCCTTCTTCCCATTGCCTCAAGATTCACAAAAAAAAAAAAATAAAAAAAATTCTTCAACTTTGTGTGCTCATGGCTTGTGGTCTTCTCCTTCTGTTAAGTGAAAGCAAGAAGAGGACAGAGATGTATGGATCTATTTCTTTTCCTCAAGATCTAGCACCAGCAGCATTGGTCTTCTTATTCTCTGGCATGATGTGGTTCAGTCTTGCAGGAGTATGAGACATTCTTCATGATGAGGAGTTTCTGTAAAGCTTTTCTGACTCAACACCTTCTCTGCCTCTTTTTCTCTTCCTTTGAATCAGTAAAAAATGAGATGCAGTGATGAGTGAAACTGTATTATTTAATTCAGATTTACAACTCAGTAGACTTGTGTAGGGAAAGAAAAGGATTTTATTCATAAATCTACATTAAATGTATGTGCAGACAGTTTTCCAGATTTGTAGTCTGACTGTATATCAGGGCATGTTTCCCTCTTTATTGAAAGATACAGCTGAAAAAATTAATAGACTATGTTCTGTGATTGTTTTGTGAATTCTGTATAGAGAATATGGTATCAGGGGTTTACTAGCAGCTTTTTCATCTTTTTCTACAGCATTTCTTCTTGTGGTTGGTTTTTACTTGCTGTTCACCTTAACATCACCAGTGGAACTCAACTCAAATAAACAATTCCTTTCCAATACTTTCCCATTTCTCTTTCCTTAATGTCGTTTATCTGTTTCCTGAGTGCCCTGCATTTTTCTTCAGTAATTAATGTGTTGGGTTTTTTTTTTGTTCAGTCAGCAATTCCTTTGCATAGAAAGATAAAGAGACATTACAGATTCAGACTTTTTTCAGGTGATTTTTCAAAAACTAATAGCTAAACTTTTTGAGAGATGTTTTTTTTCTTCTACTGACATGCTGCAGCAAACTATGAAATAGATTTGCACTGCAGAATGCAGAGACAACAATTCCCAGTACCACCAAAATGCTTAATGTAGTAACTTAATTTTGGATTAGAAATACCGAACCAGCGTAGACAATGTTGTTTAATGCCCAGGAAGTCAATCAAGCTCCTCAGCTGACATCAGATCTTCACATTTTATTTGATGGGGCATGTGGCAGAGGCTCTATGCTCTGCAGAAACCTATCTTTACTTCTCTGGCAATAATGAAGAATCATCTTGCTACAGGAGGATATTGAAAGCACTTTGACTGTTTATCCGCTGATACTCCTCTCAGTATTTTTAATGAATTGCAGGAATGAGAAAATAGAACCACTAATGAATTGATTTTACTTTCCTTTTGTGAAGCTTACTCACAAATATGCATACTTAGATGCATAGTAGGAGCTACTCTTGAGACCTGATTGCAGTTCATTATTTCTCACCAGTCTTATCAAAATCATCAAAAGTTTTCCAATACTTCCAAGTATAAGTCAAATTTGATTATTAAATAGGCATGTACAGCATGGTGTCATACCTGTGAGCAAACTTCTGTGCTAAGGGACTCCAGACTCCGGTAAAGTCAGTGAAATTTTGACATCGGTGGTCATTGGATCAGATTCAAAGTCAGAAGAGAAGCGAACTTGCAAACTACTTCTCATTTGTACAGCAACTATTATCTCTTAGTAAGAAGAGAGGCCCAGGATAACAAACAACATTAGTAATGATGAACAATATGAGAAACGTGAATTTTTTTTTCTTTAAAGCTGCTAGGCTAAGTATTAGGTAGGCATCCATTTTCTTCTTTGTGCATATTCTTGACAGTGAGTACAGGATGAGCAATTGAACACTGATAAAGACAGTCTTTACAAATAAAAATTGCTGAAGTGCAATGTTTGAGACCAGTATACTCACTGTACTTATCACATTGGCATGTTTTTACTGATGAAAATAAATTTGTAATGTTGAATTAGACGTCAGCATTTTAAATCATGCTGATGTGTCTCTCTCTAGGAAGACAGTCGTGCAGTCATACATGAAAAGGGAAATCAGAGCTTGTTTCCTGTTCATCGAGTGTCATTTGTCTGGATAGCCCTGACAGCCGTCCTTGAACTGCAGCCACTGCATGTTTTAAATGTCGCTGAGTGTCCTACAGCCTGGTCTTGAAGGAGGGAGAAGATCCTGTGTCTATCTTCAGAAACCCCCTAAGACGTCAAGTCCTTGATTAAATTATTCTTCCATATGCATCCACTAGCAGTCACTGATAAAACCAGGTTGCAGGACCAGACAGCCTTTCTGTTGGACTCGCTATGGCCCATCTTAACATACTTTTGTGTGTCCCGTTGTGCTAGCTGGGTTCCTTCATGGTGTGTGGGTTCGTTGGTTTCCAGTTTGCCTGGGATTTTCCTCTCAGGACTCATAAATGAATTGTTGCTTTACCCACACTGGTGTGTGACACTTCTGCACTGACAGTGGCACGCGACTGTTAGCGTGGGGGTCCTGCAGCTTGAGGGCGAAACCCAGTAAGTAGGAAGGTGACTCTCAGCATTTCCTACCAAACAAGGCTTACAATACTGCTTCTAATCCTAAGTAGGACACATTGTTATTACATATCCTCAAACACTGTCTGTATTTTGGGCAATTATTCAAAGTATGCGTCCCTGGCACCTAGTTAGAGGGTTTGAAGTAGGTGAAGAAGGCCAGATGCACTGTGGAGGAAGAGGAAGTGTTATGTGAGAAAGGTGAGCGTGACCTCCAGCACATGCCTTTCTAATGCATGTTGCTGTCTGTTAGTGGATGACCTACCCAGACGAGGGAAGAGTTGGCAGGATTAAGGAAGCGGGATAGAAAAGCTGCAGGAGGAATAATACTGAAGAGAAAGAAAAGAAAAAGGTGAACAGAGGAAGAAGCTACTACAATTTTTTTTTAAAAGCAGCAACTTAATGTAAATTGTAGCTCTGCCTACTTGAAGTTACATTTTGACTTACGAGTACCTAAGGCAAAGCTTTTTGTATATGCTATGATAATTTGCAAGCCATTAGCTTTGCTTGTGCCTCCAGCATTCCAGATTCCCAAGTGATATTCTGCCCAATACCCATCAGGTCTTATCTCAGTAACATTTGGTATGTTCGACTGACATGTCTTTAGGCCAGCATTACTTGTTATGGTTGTTTGAAAATGTATAAGCTGCCTCTTAAGTTATCTTTTTCAAATTATAATGACATAAATATAATTTAATATAGTTAAATATAAATCTGACATACAAATGTAATTACATGGTATATAGAATTGGGTAGAACAATCATTGAAGTAAATGCAAATTTCATGACTAATTCACAAAATTTTATTTTATACTAAATAAGGGTTTACTACTGGGATAATCTTTAGAATGGGTAAATTCCAGTATTTTATTTTTTTCTTTTTCTGGAATTACTTTTTCCGCATTATTTAACTTTCAAATAAAAGCTTTTTATTTAATTACTTTTACTTAAAGCTTGAGTAGCTGCTGGAGAAAGAATAATTTTCTTCAGTGGGATTGACTTGTTCCAAGTTCAACAAAAACCGCACTGGAAAAGCGGGAAAATTGACTTTCATCTATGGGAAACTTCTAGTCAAAGTGCAGAAAGCGTGAAAGACACAATGCTAGATTGTCAAAGGTGATTAGCAGGTAGAGATTGCAAAATTATATTAACCTCCCATTCGGTAATGCAAATTGGGTTGTTATTGTTATTAGGTTGGTTTTTTTAAGATGTTTCTGAAAAGAGACTTAAGCATCCACCTGTATTTTCACTTTTAAAAGTTTTACCTTTTAAAATTTTTCAGCACTTTTAGGTAGTACTTCTTTTACTTATCTAATTAAGAGATAAACTTTATGTTTTATGTTTCTAGCACATTTGCAAGACATTTAGGTCACAAACAGTACCAATTTTTAAATGCTGGTTTCGTACATTTTAATTGTGTTGCATTTTTGTTCAAACTTAACTTCACAAAAATGCTAATTAACAACTCATCTAATTAATAAATAAAATTTAGAGAACTTGGATAGCTTGAGTCAAACCCTAATTTGTCAACTGAGCAGCTTTTAAGTGTAACTCTTGCTTCTTTGATTTGATTTTTCTTTTGATAAAAGTTTTTAGATACCAACAGTGAAACATATACAGATTTAGAAAGCATGTGTTATTTGGAAATGTGTTTTCATTTCATGGAGGTGTTCTCCTAAGTTTTTGAATTTTCTGTTTGGAAACACAAAGTTCATTGGATTATAGTAGAGACTACCATTAAAACTCCTACAAGCTCTGTCTATTAGAACTTCATATGTTTTAGGTGAATGTGTAAGTGCTCCCATAGACAAAAAAGGTTTATGTAACTGCATTGCAAACTCAGTCGTATTTTACAAACTGGAGACTTAAATACTTTTGTAAGTTTAAACATCTCTAAAGCTTCCTGAGGAGGAACATGGAGAAGGAGGTGCTTTAAGAAGCATTTAACAATGCCCTTAGTGACATGCTTTAACTTTTAGTCAGTCATGAATTGATCAGGCAGTTGATCATTTTAAGTCCCTTCCAACTGAAATATTCTATTCTATTCTATTCTATTCTATTCTATTCTATTCTATTCTATTCTATTCTATTCCAATCCATTCCATTCCATTTCATCCCCTTAATTTTGCTGGTTTTACCCTGTGCACCATCTTACTCATTTTCCTTCATGAACAGCCCTAATCTGTCTGTACCTGGCCTTTGCAGAGCACATCTGCTCTGATTGTCAGCCTGTCCTTGTAGCAGTCCCATGAAGCAAGACATTCCTCTGTATTGCCAAGTCTTATATTCCACTATTTCTGTATATGCAGTCTATGTAATAGTCCTACAGATTTTGTTTTCTTACTGCCAGTGCTAAACTATGTATTTCACTCTCACTGGAATACTTGTAAATTACCACAAATTATCATTGGTAGAATAAATATTGCAAGGCTAGAAACTACAGTAAATATTGTGAACATTCACAGCTATATTCCAAGGTATTTTTATATCTTGTGAAACATTTTGTATCTCACAGCCATATGGTGTAGATGCTGTAGGTTTGCAGTGAATATAGATTGTTGTTTGCTATAGATAAGCACCTTTCTGAAACAATTTCTGATTAATACTTTTTGTTTCCTACATCCATGTTAAGAACATTTTGAAAATTATTATTAGTACAGTCCAGAAGGTGATGAAACACTTCTTTTGAATTATTTTATTTCTAATAGCTTAAAAAACCAAGTGACAGTAGAGAGGAAAAAGAAAAGACACTTGATCACATTTTTGAGATCCAACATGGAAAATTTCCCAAGTGTAATTTACTGAGTTCGCATGAGTAAAACATTAAGCTTCTTAATAGAATTCAAACTTAACTGCTGCGTAGAGTTCATGCTACCTATGCATGTTATAATAGCATCTCTAAATTTAGAAATGTGATTGATCCTGTGGTGGAAAGCTGATTGAGAAGTATTATCAGTGGTAAAAGCGCAAGGGATTCCGGTGCCAGGTAGTATCATCCAATGGATCATCTCAGAGTGGAGTATCTGTGTTTGTAAATATAGCAGCCTTGTTCAATTAAAAGAAAAGTGATCCTGACTCTTTAGGTGTTGTCTCTGATTCGCTGAGATTCTTGGAAATCTTCTAAATATTGTACATCAGGTTATTAAAAAAGTGGTTTTTTATAGTACAAAACCTCTTTCTCAGAACCTCCTTTCTGGGAGTAGTGGCTATCGAAAAACTGAATTTCATTTTTTCGTGGCCTAGGGAATCTCCTCAGTCTTGAAGACAAAGCAATAACTTGCCATTTTGGGTCCCTAGGGGACAAACTTGATCAGAGTTTACTTGCCTGCAGGTTTTATTAATATGCGATAATATAACTCTTCTCCTATTGTACCTCTGACTTTTAAACTCCCAGATGCTAAATATGGAATATAATATAGCAACTAAAGTATTTCATTTGTCTTTTTCAGAACATGAGAGTGCGGACAGTAAAAGGACAAGATTACTATTCTAAAACAGGAGCAAAATTCCATGGGAAAATGGAACAAAAATTTATTCTTGTTGACTGTAAAAAAGTCATGTATGGTTCTTACAGGTAAGATCAGTCACTGAGGTGTTTGTAGAAAACCTGTCGTCTCAGTACCTCTCCTAATGCAAATTTGTTTTTTTTCTCTTTCTGAAAATTCTTCCAGGGAACTCTATAGGCAAATTTGGTTATCTTTTCTGTAATTTAACAAGTTATCATAGGTACTTACTGCTAACTAGCCTGACACAGAGCCAAATTTTGAGATCCTCTCTTAGTTTTTCACAAATAAGAAATACGGTATATAGCTTCTGCTACAGTTGAAGACTTGCTAAAAAGAGAAAAAAATCTTCATTTGTCTTATATTATCTGAATTATGCTTGTTTAACATTCACTCCAGAAAAGGCTGCCAAAATTATTTCATAAGCTCTCTTGGATAATCCCTCCTCATACTAATCTTCTAAAGCTGACATTATAGACGTATTCTATGGCACTCTGTAGTGTATCATGGTCAAATTCAGAATTGCCCAAGTTAATATAGTCTCTCTTTATATTTGGTTAAGTTTTGTTGTTCTACTTTCCATTTTATTTCCAGTCTATGTGTGCGAAGCATAGGCTGGGAGAACATACAGCTTTACAGAGCTGGAAAAAAACTAAAGTTAAACCAGGGACAGTTTTCTCTCACACGTTATTAAATATTTTCCTTCTTTTCATGCTACACTTCTCTCCTTTGGCCTACTGAATTAGTTTCTGCCAGCGTAGTGCTTGGGTGCCAGATCCACAGCCACTGACTTTCATAGATTTCCACCACTGTAAGCTTTCAAAAATCTGGCTTTTTATTTCCTCTGAGACTCGGCCAGCCCCAAATTCAGACTGATGTATATAAATGCTAGTGAGGTAAGTGACAAGTTCATAAATGAATCAGGGTAAGGGAGTCCAGGGAGACTGTGCCTGCTTTGACATCTACGCACAGTGTTACAGTCTGTGAGAATGAGATAGTTTTTCTCATTTCATTTTGAAAAATAACACTGCTTTAAGACCTAGCACTACGGGGCCTAGAGTCATCAATTTCTTTAGAAATTAAGCTTGCTTTGTGAAAGAACCTAACAATTTTTAACAGAAAAGACGAGTCTTTCTGAATTCTTTATCTCTGAACTCAATTTAAAGTTTAGGTTTTCTTCAAATATTACAAAATATATTAATTGTGAAAATTAACAGAAAAAACTTACGTATCATGATTTGATTTAGTCTCAGCACACTATTATTTCCTGAAAAATACAAAACTAACAAAATAAATGAAATGAAATAAGCAAGCTATTTTTACGTGAATACAACGAACCTATTTTCTGACATCCAGAAGACAAATGCAAATAAAATAAGTTCATTGATTTAATTTAATTTTTTCACTTTTTTTTCATGAAAATGAGATTGCAAAACAGATTTTTTTCTTTGTTGTAATATGCAAATTGCATGCTTTTGACAACATGATATTAGGCTTGTTGAAACATCCTTAATGTACATGTTAAGGTATTTTAGCTCATTTTGTAGATGCAAAGTAGCTATAGCTACTTAGCTTTGAGCATGTGTTCGGCCTTTCTAAGTACAATAGAAAAGAGGAAAATTTCCTCCATCAGAATATCATCATTGCAATTAAAAGAAATATTCATATTCAATCTGGTGTGCACAGTAGAAAATGTAAAGTTTTTAACAATTCTGAGGTGCATCTTTTTAAAATGTGTTTAGAGTGAGGTACGTTCAAAACTGTTGAAGCACTTCTGCATATTATTTCAAATGTATTTTTTTCACAATATAACCACATATTAACATTCTCTGACTCAGGAGTAAACACAGTGGGTCTAGTCAGTCCTGGCTTAGTCTTTGTAGAGGTAATTTTGCGCCATTAGGTGTTTGTACTCCGTTGTTCTACATTTGTGAATACTCTTTTGCAATATCCAATTTTTATAAGGGCAATGAAGTAGTCATAGACTCATTCCTGCTCCCACAAAAAACAGTGGAAGGTCTCCAGCTGCATTCGATTGGTATTAGATTAGACCTTCCAAATCCAAATTATATGAATCATGCCTAGTATTTATTTATTTATTTATTTAGAAAGTATTTGTACGAAACTCAGGTTTGTGTGAAAGCTCTCTTATCAAGAAGGACCAGTGTAAAACTTGAGTTTAAAAGAACTGTTTCTAATAGTCATTTGTTCTTCTTTCAGCTTTATGTGGTCATTTGAAAAAACCAACCTCAGTATGGTTCAAGTTATCACAGGACAGCTGGTTGAATCCTTTGATGAAGAGTTCAGGACACTGTATGCCCGTTCTTGTGTTCCAAGTTCATTTGCCCCAGAATTAGTGCGGGTAAACAGTCATAGGACGCTCTGGGATAATGATACTTACCAACACTCGGTGTCTTCCTTGGCCTCAGTTTCTAGCCAAAGAAACCTTTTTGGTAGGCAAGATAAGGTTCACAAGATAGATCCTCTTTGTTGGAAAGCTCGTGGAAGATATGCAGTAAATGAAATAGATAAATATGGCTTGAGAAATCAAGCCTATAATAAACAACCATTTCATCCAGGTTTTAATATGCAAAATCCAATCCAACAGTATCAACCTAGTGAAAAAAATGACCACTGGAAGAGACATAGTTATGCTGGGGAGAAACCAGAAAGGACACCTTACCTACTGCTCAACAGAGCGATTAATAGAGCCAACAATCCATCAAATACTTGGAAAATGCCATCTGATAGCCTTAGTATTGTTTCTTCATTACGGGGAGGATATACAAATAACTACAACACACCCCAGCAAAGTTTTGCCGATCAGTTTTCACGGCCAAAGGTAAATTTTGCAGAAAGAAATTCAATTGTACGGAGGTCTTTTAATGGGACAGATAACCATATCCGCAATCTGCAGCAAAGGATGCCGACCCTTGAACACACAACAAAATCATTCCTACGTAACTGGCGAATTAAGTCATATTTGAATGATCAATCAGATTATCCAGTAGAATCTAATGGGTCGGCCTTGGGTGACAGATATGATGGCTATGACTCAGCTGAAAATATTAAAGCTCATGCGCTGTATTCTCATTCTCGCTTACGATCATCATTGGTGTTTCAGCCAACTTTACCTGAACAGCAGGAAGTAAGCAGCTGTGCAAGTTCTTCAAATTCAACTATAATTGGGTCAGAGGGAAGTGCAACACCTAAAGGGACATCTAATCATGCTCCGAGTGTGGAAAATGGAACAGATAATATTTTAGAAGAGCTTAGCACAAATGTCCCACTTAAATCGGATGCACCAAAAACCCACAAAATTCATATTGCAGATGATACTAAACATAGCGTAAATTCAAACGCAGCAGGCGACTCATCTGTCTACTTGTACACAACACTGTGTGGAGACAAACACGCAGAAAACTTGAAGAACCTTCAAAATGACAATATGCTAAAACGGAGAAGTTTCCCCATGTTTAATTCAAAGTCCATATTAGACCCTGGTGCTAACAAACATGCATCCAGTTACGTTTACAGCACATTGACTAGGCATAGACTTAAGCAGCCAGTTAGTCCAAAACTTCCAGAAGACGTGCTGAAGAGCTCTAAAAGTTTGCACAGTGTGACCAACCACTTGCCACAGGAGGAAAAGAACCTCAAAGGAGAGCTAAAGACCCCAATTGCTAGCAAGGCAATCTCTATGGCTGCTCTCACTGAAGCTAGCAAAGAGGAGTCTAGTAAGGATTGCACATCAAAGAAGGAAAGTAAGAATTCCCCAAGTTTTCTGAAGAAAGGATCCCAAAAATTGCGGTCACTTCTTAATCTCACACCAGACAAGAAGGAAAATTTGTCAAAAAACAAAGGTCCAGCCTTTTACAGAATGTGTAGTAGTTCTGACACATTGGTTTCTGAAGAAGAGAATCAAAAACCAAAGATTTCTGAGAATAAGACAGATTCTTCCCCAAGGAGAAAGAGAAACTCATCATCAAATTCTCAAGGTAGCTTGAACAGAAGTAAAGAAGATGTTGCCGGGAGCCCAAAAAAGTCTCCAAAGTCTCCAAAGTCACCTAAACCTCAAAAACCTCCATCTGATGAAACTAATAAAAAGTGTCCTCTCTTGTGCCCCCTTGAAAGTAAGTTCATAGAAACTGCAGGAGATGCCTCTACCCCAAGATTTAACACGGAGCAGATTCAGTATCAAGATGTAAAGGAAGTCACCACAAATACTGCTCCTGAAAGTGCCCCTGTTGCTGCTCTTCAAAGAGCAAGTTCAATGACGCCACAGCTGGCAAGCTCAAAACACCAAGAGGAGCTAAGATCTCGTTTGAGTGAAAGGCGTGTTTATAGCCGCTTTGAGCCATTCTGTAAGATGGAAAATGCTAGCCAACCTGCAGGAAACGCACCCAACAGCAGTTCACATCTCTCAGATATCAAAAGCAAGACCTTAGGGAATAATTACGGCAGGAGTAATCACATGGTCACCTACAACTCAACGGCTTACCGTCCATTGCAGCCTAATGAAAATAAGCTGAGAGGATTTATGCAAAAGTTTGGGAACTTCCTACACAAAAGCAAGTAAAACTTTTGTTGATGATGTTGAAATACAGCAAGAGCAGCAAAGCTGGACATAATCTTAACCGGACAAGACTGATGGGCAATTTTTGTAGAGCTTACTTGGATTTCTTCTCGGGTATAGGACATTGGAATGCATGTACAGATTTTTACATAATTATCCTAGAATTGTTATACTTAAATCTTTTCAGAAATTCTGTGTCCAGAAGATGTCTCAAGGAAGTTGTTTATAGTGTTTATACTGTAAGATTAATTTTATACTTTTTCCTCGTGAAGAAAGTACATACTAGCGTATCGTAAGATTAAGTGTGGGGAAAAAAAGATGGAGGATGTTTTTAAACTTCAAATAATACTATTTCCAAAGATTTGCCCTTTAAATATAGGATAGCACTAGGAATAGTGGCTTGCATTTTTTCAGCATTCCTGTAAACTTTCAAATGATAAACACAGATCTTAATGCATTGCATGTTACTTATCGTTAAACTAATTTTTGAAAACCTCTTTTAGGCTTCATCTTGTTGATAATTTACCCCAGTGCATCTCTCGAACTCTTTGGGCATGGCACAGATGGATCTGTCTTACTTTATTGTATTTTCCATGTAATATGATATTTTTCTGAAGTATTTGGCGCACAGATCTTAAAGTGACCTTAATCTGAGCTTTCACAGACTTGTTTACATGATTAAACTAGTGTGAATGTAAGATGAACATTAAAAAAAACCTATTTATAAAAAAAGGTGCCTTGAACACAACTTAAAACTAGTTTAAATTTCAATGGGTTAATTACATTAGTATAACATGCCAGTACTCTGCAATGTATTCTAAAAATAGCTTTTTGTCACATTTTTCTATTTGTTTTTTCCAAAAAAAAAAAAATCTATGGATTTCTATTTCTCAGGTAAGTTTTCCAGTTTCACATGCAGCAGGCTGTTTTAAGTGTTGACAGATATTTTTGCAGCTCTGGCTTTAATAACTTTTTTTTTTAAACAAGATTGCAAATGCTTAGACTAGGCATATGAGGGAGATTGCAAGCTCAACCCTGCAGTGCTGCCTTGTGCCAGGAGGAATATTACAAGGCCAGGAGCAATTGGGCATCTAAAAATGAGATCTATAAAAGTCACCAAATCAAGCAATAAGGCACCTCTCCTAAGCCAAAGAAAGTATCAGTGAAGAGCGATGGTAGCAGGCGTTTAACCTTAAGGAAGGTCTTAGGCACTTAACTGCAGTCTAAGGGACGCGTTTTTGTCCATCCGAGCCTCTCAGTCATAAAAAAATCTCCTGATACGAAGTGCCTACACCAGGTTAGTGCTTATAAAAAACACAGGCAGGGAGCTGTGTTTGAGCAGCAGCGCTCTGCAACAATTTTGTTTCAAATTCAGAAATTCTGGAAAATTCATTGCTGAAAACTTCTAATCCTTATGCAGGGTCTTTGTGTTTCAGGAGCGTTTTTTAGGAGACCACTCTTAGATCTGAAAGGTCCTACAGCATTCTATGGAGGAGTCCACTAGGAAGGTCTTGGCTTTATTCTTCAGAAGTAACACCAAAAAGGCGTTTCACGCACCAGCCAGATCGAGTTAATTTGTCTCTTCTACCTCTGGCCCTGGGAAGAGATTTTATAAAGAAATCTCCTTCTCACCAAGAATCTGTTCTAGCTCCTGTGAACTCACCATAGTTATTGTCAGTGATTTCAGTGAAGCAGTGTCAGCTTTTTGTTCAAACTGTTTCTCAGGCAACTTTATTAGGCTGATGCATCATAGCAGTAGCTGTTTCACTGTGAGGATGGTATTTATTTGTGAGAGTGACAAAGTCTTGCATCTCAATTCTCTGCTGAAAGTTTAGGTCTCCCCTTTACCCGTGACCATGAAAGAGATTTTACAAATTCCTCAATAAACACTGGTCACTTTGTTTGCTCCTTACTGAAATGCCGCCATAGTCTTTATTTTTCCCAAATGAACATTTATACTGAAATATTCTGTCCTGACAGAGGTAGCGTTTTCAGATCCAAGGCAAGGAGTGTCTTAGTGCTCCAGGCACATTTTCAATATAGGCACAACATACTTCCACAGCTGCACAGCCAATAGCAATGCAATACTGTACTTGTTATAACTCATAATATTTTTTAGCAGGGCAGACAGTTATTCAGGATGGTGCCTGAATGAACAGTAGGGCAAAGAAACTTAACCAAGATGCAGACGGTACTAAAAACGGTGTGGGTATTTTTCAGGAGGATCTTTAGTTTTTCCTTGTACTCTTACAAGCCGTGGCATACATTTGTAGGCAGTACTATATTTAGGAAGGAAATGAGAGAGGGAGAACAAGGGTCTTGGGGCAAGTTTTGAAATCACAGTGTTTTTCATTTTGTAGTAAACTTTGGGGAATCTATTTTGATATAGTTTGGAAGTATTTTACTGTATTTTTCAAAGGAGATTGCTAATTAGAGAGTCCTGAGAAGGCAAATATTTTAATTTGCTGAGTCATCTATGTTCATAGATATATGCTACTGTTTTGTACCTACAGAGAAGATTAAGAGCCTTCAGTGAAGAGCCTGCTTATAGACTTAATACTGCAAAAAAACCCTCATTGCAGTAGAACTAGCCTTTTTTTCATTTTCAGATCTACCCTCAGAGATCCTGCTTAGGAATGGTGCTACATTAAGGCCTGATACGAGATTTAATTGAAGTGAAGGCAAAAGACTGCCACGGACCTCAGTGGAAGTAGAATCAGACACTTAATGTACTGACACCATGGGAACAGCAGGCTCATGCCCTGGCTGCAGCTAGGGCTTTGGAGGTGGGGGAGCACTCTGGGAAGCTCCACAAATGGTGCAGGGATCAACTGTTATTTTATTCCTTCCAGAATTGGGTGGTAAAGGTGGGAAAACTGCTTACTCAGTCCTGTCTGATCTAATCATAGAATCATGGAATAGTTTGGATTGGAAAGGACCTTAAGGATCATCTAGTTCCAACCCTGCCATAGGCAGAGACACCTTGCACTAGACCAGGTTGCTCAAAGCCTCATCCAACCTGGCCTTGAACACTTCTAGGGATGGGACATCCACAGCTTCTCTGGGCAACCTGTTCCAGTGCCTCACTACTCTCAGAGAGAAGAATTTCTTCCTTAGATCTAATGTAAATCTCCCCTCTTTCAGTTTAAAGCCATTACCCCTTGTGCTATTACTACACACCCTTGTAAAAAGTCCCTCTCCAGCTTTCCTGTAGGCCCCCTTTAACTACTGGAAAGCTGCTATAAGATCACCTCAGAGCCTTCTCTTCTCCAGGCTGAACAGCCCCAACTCTCTCAGCCTGTCTTCATAGCAGAGGTGCTCCAGCCCTCAGATCATCTTTGTGGCCCTCCTCTGGACTCGCTCCAGCAGCTCTATGTCCTTCCTGTGTTGGGGACTGCAGAGCTGAACGCAGTATTCCAGGTGGGTTCTCACGAAAGCAGAGTAGAGGGGCAGAATCACCTCCCTTGACCTGCTGGCCACGCTTCTTTGGATGCACTCAAGGATACAGTTGGCTTTCTGGGCTGCAAGTGCACATTACCAGCTCATGTTGAGCTTCTTATCAGCTAACTTGCTTCATGTCTGCGTGGAAACCTAGCTGTTCCACAAGATAGAAAGGAAATATATGAAAAAAAAAAAAAAAAAAACCCTACTCTTTGCATCAGCAAAGAAAAGGGATATGTACATTTTCAGAGGGAAAAATAGAGTTTATATTTTTGAACTTCCTTTTTCCCAAGGCTTGTCTTGATGTTCTGCTTTTCCAAGGAGGTGCGTTTCATTCAATGTGTCCTAAATGCGCCCTGCACATTGCAAGTTTGTTACACCCCACACACACCCAATGCACTCCCAGTTTTGTAAGGCTGTGAAGTAATAGCTGTTGCCGTGCATGATGGTCACTTGGCCAAATGGCTTGGGAGTTGTGAAACTCATAAAAAAATGACGTGTCGTTTCCACATTAAATAAAACTCCATGAGCACCGTAATAGATCCAGCAGTGTGGCCATGCAAAGGCTGATCAGAGTTACGCAGTGCCGAGCGTGGCCCTCGGGAGCACCGACAGCAGCAGGGAGATCCTGGCTCCTCGCGCGGTGCCTATTCAATTCACGTCGTAACCAAACCACCCCTGCATATGGTCATAATACCCAGTGAATAAATTGCTTCATTTCTTCAGCCTTGTAATAAACAACTTTTACTGCCTCTCAGATTGCAGAATGTTGGTTGTTCTCTTGTTAATGAGCTTGCGCTGCACTCTTTATTCATGCTGACAAACATGAACTAGATGTAAAGAAAGGTTAAAAATTAAATTTCCAGCTGTCTAATACATGAGGGTAGTTGTGTTTGTTACAAACCTTGAGAGAAACAAGCAGCTTATCAAGCAATAGATGTTTGTGCATTGATAGGTGAAAAATTACTGTTCAGAGAAAAAACTGTTTGATCATTATTCAGCTTTCTGAAATGTATTAGGAAATGTTATAGTTTGTAAAAGAAGTCATAAGAAAAATAATACCAAAATCTGTTGCAAGACAATGTAAAAATTTAAAACGACTCCCCTAAGCTGTATGATAAATCTATATTTTTTTATTTGTAGCATTATGTGGGATAAGCTATGCAACCAGCAAGTAGCTTTGCAGCTGTGTAATGCAGAGATCAATAAGGTTACTGCGGTACTTATTGAAATTTATTCCCCATATCGATATTGTACTGCACAGTACAGTATTCGGGGTTTTTTTAGTTTGTTTTCATTTAAGTCAGGAGAGTTAGAGCAACATAAAGCTGCTGTAGTTCACAGGTAATTGAGACATCTTACTCCAATTTTGTCTTCGCTTGCATGAGTACATATTCCATTAGCACCCCGGTGACAAGAGAGGAGACTGCAGTGCTCAAATGGCCGTCTTGCCATTTCATTCTTTATTTCATACAGGTACTTAACAGATGTCTTGGTACCTTGCTGTAGAGTCTGAAATTTGTCATTATTTTCAACTCAAAACTAAGAATAACAGTTAGATCTCCATTTTTCACATTTTGACATGGTACCAAAGACATGCTGCATGTTCTGAGAACTGTGTTCTGTACTGAGAAATGGGATGGAAGAAAACATTTGCTTTTGGTCAGCTCAGGATAGAGCTGCTTTGCTGTTAAGCAAAGCTAGTACTGCGGATTTCTACTTTATGACATTGACTAGCCAAGTTTTAATCCCCTTAGCCTCCTTCTTGCTTAGAATGGTTCCCCTCCAGGTCAGTATTTAAAAGTAATTTTCATATACATAACACTTTTAACAGTGGCCAAGACCTATTTCTGAAAAGTCGTGGGGATATAGGAGGCTAGATTCCCAAATCAGTTCTTTGTATACCTTGAAAATATCTTTGCGTACTTCTGGAAGATAATCTGGTTTACTACAAATGACCAGACATCCCTTTAGAAGAAGCTGCTGTGAAGACTATGCATCTTTCTCCCATCATGTGTTTTACACTAGATAAAATTCAACAGATAAGTGCAAAAGATAGCTGGAGAGAAAAATAATAATTTCTGATAAAAGGCCCATGATACATGTTTATTTTGATAGTGTTGCTTCCTTATGTAAATACAGCTGGGAAAAAATTGCTTCTTTTCTCTCCACAACAGACAAAATTTATGACAGTTGAAGTAGCAATATGTTAAAGACTAAGCACCAGTGGCAATATTTTACTGTGTTTGAGAAATGAATGCAACTCATTTATTAGCATTCAAACACAAGACTCGTACATGTCTGTTGTACATGATCTGTTCTTGCCTCATTTAGCAATTAACGTGCTGAAAGTTCAGACTGATTGTCTACAGCTTCCCAAGCCCTTGAATAATACTCTAAAGAACCAATCCAGCAAGACATTAAGCATACACTTGGCTTTTTAAACTAGGCAGTCCCAGGATAAAGCATAACACCAGGCATAGGTGTTTTGTTAGATTTTTGGTGTAAAAATATCTCTGTGTAGTCCTGGCTGATGTGTTTTGGGAAACTGTTGAGTATATGGTTTCATGGGGGTTTTTGGGCCATGTCTAATTTTGACCCATGGCAACCTCGTGTATTGATACCATGTCTGGCATGTTTCTTCCAAATGTCACATATGCTGGTGTTAAAATATCATTATTCTGGTTTGAGAGTTTAGATCAGTCTTCCTTAATGCAGAGTCTGTGGATCCTTGGTGATCCGTAAGATTTCAAAAGGTGACCTGGAAGTGAATACAGGTAATTAAAAATATGCAACTGGACAAAACAGAAAAGCATCTGTGCATATGACTACATACAGCAAAGGAAGCAAGTAAAATCAGAAGATAAAGTTGTAGGTGAACACTTATAATGTACTTTTTACCAGCTGAAAATGAAAGCTGATACACCAACACTACAGGGGAAAAAAATAACAATCAGGTGCTCTTTGATTAAAAAATGCTGAGAAACACTGATCTAGATGATGCAAAACAAGCATGAGGGGTGCTACAAACACCCAGGACCCAGAATAGCTAATACTGGGTAATTTCTGGGGGGAGAAAAAAAAACACATCAAGTTGGTTTCAGTACTGACAGATGTAAAAAACTGTGCTGGTTTCATTTAAAATTGTTACTTGAGATTTAAATCTTTTTTCTCAGATGGAATTCCTTGATTACATAGCAGCTATGTTATGGATATACTGTGTATGTACAGATACAAACCAAAAAATTGTCTTGAAATAATTTATACTTTTATTTTTTACCAAATAAAATGTTTCTTTAAAGCTCAACTCATTCCTGTGTTCTTGTTTTCGCTGGCTTATACTGTTACTAACATTTTTCATTTCAAAATTTGGAACATCTTTTTAAAAAACGCTGACATCAGATGTGTTGAGTGAGGTGCTGTAAATTAAGGTCTTAAAGCTGCTTTGTGGTAGCATCAGTGCACATCTGCTGCACCTTCTACGGCACCAAGAGTCCACCCAAACAACAGGGAAAGGACCGAAGCCGACATCACTGTAGCGTAAAATTTCTGGAATAAAATATAGATAGGAGTAAGCCGGATCAAAAATTAAATAGGGTAAGGTCAACTATGTTAGCATCCCATGTTTACTTTTAGAACCTTGTATCACTTCCTTACTCTGACATTGTGGATTTGTTTGTCTTCCTGTTAATTCCGCCTGGCTAGCGATGTCAGGTTCACAAGTCTGTTCTGTGTCCTCCTTCCACCTCCACCTTAATTTTCTCTTTCCTATTTACATGAAACGTACTTCAGAAATCTGTTTGCCTGCCTCTTGCCTTGTAAATGCTATTGGAAAAAATCACTTCCATCACATTGCTTGAGAGAATTCACATCAGACAGCTCCATGCATGAGTGCACGCTACTACTGAATGGCTAATGAGAAATTGATTTTGAATCCTGAATATTTACTCGGTGCCTTTGAAAAACCAGTAGGAAACATAGTCTTTCTGAACAGCTTACGGTCTATATTTAGACTTAATGGAGGAAAGAAATGAGGAGAGGAAGTGAAAAGTGAAAAAGACAAAGGTTATAAAAAAGTGAGGTGGTTACTCAGTTTTGAATCATAGAATGGTTAGGGTTGGAAGGGACTTTAAAGATTATCTAGTTCTAACCCGCTGCCACAGGCAGGGATGCCTTCCACTAGACCACATTGCTCCAAGCCTCATCCAACCTGACCTTATCAAAACTTTGATGGTTGGGGTTGTGGCGGTGTGTACATAGGCACGCATGCATGTGCCTGTATGCATAATACAAAGGCTCCTACTTGTACAGGAACTTCTACTTGCATAGTAATGTAAGTAAAACTTGTCTCATTTAATTGAGCTCAAGCCTTTTCTCCATTCTTGCACACAAGCAGTCATTATAATTCCCATCTCTTCTCCTTTCCTTCCTGTTTTCCTCACTTAGGTCTAACCTAAACTTACCCTGCCAGCAATCTCTCTGCAACATTTCAGCATCGCCAGGTAAATATTAGAAAAACCTGAACTTTCTAGTTTTCTGGACATACCAATTGGATTGCATGGGAAGCTATGCCTACAGCCAAATGAGGACAAGACTGATGACCATTTGAACTGGGGATTTCTGACAGGAAAGTGCTTACATGCCATTCATTACTAAAAATTAAAATGTGCCAATTTGTGACAAAACATTGTTGAAAACTAGAATAGAGTGAGTTATGTTAGAGTTACTTGACTCTCAAAGAATTCCTTGTCACTGAGTTACAGCTGTTGTCTCCTTTCAATGGATGGGGAGCCCAAGGCTGCACCGCTCTTGCACACTGGAGCAGCTGTGGGTGCAGGCACAGGTATCTCCTTGTTTTACCTCCATCCAGTTCCATCTCCTTGAATTTATCAATAATATGAGTGACTTGGGGAGTCCATTTCCAGGTGTGTAAACTGGGTCTTGTTTAGTACAAGCATATGCTAACTGAAAATCTTTCTTCTAAGCATTAAGTGCCTGTTAAACTGTCACTTTTGATATTGCAGATCTTTGTATATAAGAAACAGTTTTTCCCTATGTATCACTGTATTTGAGACACCCAGTTATTTTTTATCTCAAAGTAGAGGCTAGTGGTACTTGACTTACTATATTGTGATAAATGTCAGTAAGTAGTCAACACTTAAGTAACAAAAAAGATTAACCATTACTCTATGTGCAATGGCCAGTTTCAAACCTGTCAACCACAGTCTTCACAATTGTTCTGTTTGACTTGCTCCTCAAAATAAAATCTCTCAGTGCTTTCTAAGATTGGGCAGACAGTTGGCTCTTACAGTTCGTTGAAGTCTGGAAGTCTGCATCCAAGTGATGCAGAGGACTCAGTCTGCAAGCAGATGAGTCAATGAGGCAGCAGGGGCTTGGGGTCAGGATGCTCTCAGAAACCCCTCATGAAGGTTTCCTTAATTAAAAGCATTATAGTATCAGTATAGGCTGTAGGGAAGCAGGTGGTTGCCATACACTTCCTTACTGTCACACTGATAAGCCTGTCAGCCAGAGAAGTGCTGTAAAAGTGTCGTGCACACCTGAAGATTCACATCCTCTCTTCCTCCTCTTCTGAGCAGGGCAAGGGTTTGGGGAAAAACACACAAGAGCTGGAGGAAAAGAGATTTGGGAAGCTCAGAAGCCTGTTTCTCACGTCCCACATAAAAAGCCTTTAGGCTGACAATATCTGTCACTGGTTACTTGACACTTAAATAAAAGTAAACTGCTGCTTTTTAGTTATTTCACTGACATCCATTACTGGCTCAGATGGTCCCTGCACTACAAAGTCTTAGTGGTGGAGGGAATATTCTGGTGAATATTCTGGAGAATATTCTGGAGAAATGTCACTGTACACAATCTCTGTTCAGCCAAGTAACTCACAGTGGGGCCTCTCTGCCGTTGTCCACGGGATCATGCCATCATCTTTTGATCCTTCAAACTATCGGGCAGAGACAGGATCACAAATCACAGATCTAAAAGATGGTCCTTCTCTTTTGCTGGGAAGTCATAAGCTGCAAGAGAGAAGTGTGCCTCCCTCTGCAGATTTCAAGCATGGATGTTCCACAAAATAGCTTTTTTTAAGCTTAATTTCCTATGTTTTTGTCGTACCTGGTGTGCAGACTTAAAGTAATAAAACTGCCCAAACAATACAGTGTTGAACCTTTAGGAGAGTATAAACAAGAGTGAAAGTTTTGCCTGGAGCATTTTTGCCCTTTTTTTTTCCCCACTCACTCCACAGATGTGGCCAGAGAGCAAAAAGCAATGAAAATGAGAGTAAAGGTGCCAGAGGGCACCTTTGTGTCTTATACATGTTCATACTTATTCTTCTGCCAGGGCTTCTGCACTACATATTGGTTTTAGCTCTCCGCTGAAAACCTGTGGGCTCAAGTCACACCTCTTACACTGGTCTCCAAACCCACTTTTCACAGACTTGTGTTCAACCCCATGTTTCTCGCATTATTTCATTCACCCTTCTGCAGGATTTTTAAAACATAATCTACACTGAAATATATTTTTTTCCGAGGAGTATCACTTGTTACCAAGCTAGTGTTTTGGAGGTGTTATATATATACACATATAGACATACCCACACACACTTATTTTCCAACTTAATCAGCTCTGAAGACATCAAATATATTCAACCATGATCTACAATTCAAAAGAGATTACTTTCTCAGTAGATAAAAATTTACAGTCTATAATTTTTAGGTTAACAGGCAATATTTTATTCAGTTCACAAGCCAATAATTTGTTTGAATTATTTTCAGATCGATTATTTATAACAATGTTAATCTCATGACCTCGAGAGATTAACAGTAAATGAAGTTGATGATTGACAGTTTGAATTCAATCAACATTTACTTCATTTGCATTTCCTTGAGCAAGCACTATTAAACCTCATCAAAAAGGGTGAGCATTACACTGGGATGTACACTTGTGTAAGGTCTGACACGCACCTGCTTGTACTGTTCTAGTAGTGACAGCGAGAAAGAAACAGCAGCACCTATTGTAAATCTCTCATGCTCAGTTTTGAAGCAAAATGTTAAAAATCACGGCAGGGATTTGGAAATTGAAGTCTCATTTTCAAAGTCACTGAGACGGTAGGTTTTTTGGGTTTGGGTCTTTTTTTTGGAGTGAGGGGTTAAGCACTGTATCTGGATTTACTCCTTCTATTTTGCAGTCAAGCATATCTTGAAAAGGCTCATCATGCTCAACTTTTACTGATGTTTAAGGAAGAGAAATAAATAATTTTCAACTCTGTAAAGCTGCAAATTATTTGTGTGATTTTGGAAATGGTGCCTTCGGTCACACACTGAGGGGATTCACACCTGAGTCTGCACTTCAGAAGGGGCATCTTTCTAGGCAATAACATGCTGAATTTTGGTCACACGGACAATTGGAGAGCTTATTTCCAAAAGAACATCAGGAATGCATTGGCATCTTTAGATGGCAAATCTTAGAAAGCCTGAACAATAAAATAAAGAAATAAATAATATATATATGAGAACAGGAATAATGTATGTTTCTTTTCTTTGTAAAAAAATCTTATTTTTTTTTTACTCCCTGAGAACAAATACTTTTTATTAATTAATAAATTCTCTTCCATTGAATTTTAAATAACTCCCTTCATTACCACGACTGCCTTGGGTTCCAAAATTACAGAAACATAAAAGACATGACCTTGCAAACTTTAGCTACTTCAAGTTTCAAGAAGTATACCACGAAGCATATTTTAGCATGTTCCTTCACAAGTAATTGAATGCTTCTTTCCTCTTACTTGAGAAGCAAGAGTCATTATGCCCTTGAACTCTTTAGAGGTTTTTTTAATGTGAGAGGAAATGTGGGTCAAAGAATTTTTATCATAGTACTTGCATGCACGTCTATAAATCTCTTAATTAAATGGGGAAAAAGAATCAGAGAAGAGAAAGAGATATTAGTCCCTATGTCTGCCAGAGGCAGCCAATATGTACATTGGCATATTTTATTTCCCTGCCAGCAGCAAGCCAAATTTGCAGCTCTTTGAAGTGACAAACACAATAAGGTGACGATTAAAAATATTGTAAGGCCTGGGCTAGCATTTCAGACACCACCGTGCTTACCTGTGTCTTTAGTCTTCAAACACTAATCTCAGAAAATTACAAAACCTCCAACCCTCTGTTATTTACGTGAGCAAAGAGCTGAGTTCGCCACGCCGAGCATCAGCGAGGCGAGGCAGAGGCTGTGCCAGCCCGGTGCTCCAGGCGCGGTGGAGGGGGAACCTCGCTCAGCGTATTTAGTGCTTCCCAGCAACTGGATGAACTCCTGTCCAAACACTCTATAGGTATCCCCTATCCTCCCTAGAATTTTTTCTATTTATTTATTTTAAGTGTGGCAGTTAAATCTAGAGGTAGAAGACCTATATCCTGTTCTGGCTCATGCACCATCAGGTTGAATAATTAGAAAATCCAGTCTCCAAATCTTTTCTCTTGATGTTGATTAGTGACCACACCAGGCCTCAGCAAGACTTCTGTTACTGGCAAGTAGGTTGTTTGAGAAACTGCAATATCTTCCCAAGTATCACAAAAAGGGAACAAGTGAAAAAGTCTCCCCCCACCAATAGTTGTTACGTCCCTTTTCAGGTGGGAGCAAACTGTTGTAGCAGGGAGAAGTGCTGAGGAGGCAGGAGAAGAGACCAGCAGTGTGATTTGTCACTTCGCTATTGGAAAATACAAAGTGATGTAAAACCATAAGAAACAGGAACCTGACCTTATCAGCGTGGTGAGTCAATAGCTCTATTCCTGTAAGCACTTCTCAGAAGTCTCAAGCAGGTCTGGTCCACGATGTTCCTTGTCTGATGAAATTTCACACATGTAATGACGATAAAAGACCTGGTCTTCAGTTTTCTCTCATTTCCTTAAAGAAGTTCCTTTCTTTCCACACTGATACCCATACATTTACGGGTACAGCACAACAACAGCATCGCTGCATAGTGATACTCCAGACGTTCAAGCTACAGCAAATTTTGTATTTGTAATGAGATTGCTAAAGTATCTGAAGTACCATAGTTTGAAGTCTGCTCAGATTATCTCTGTTCTTTTGCATGGGCAAAGTATAGAAGAAGGGCATAACTACAGAAGAGATGACAAAGCAGACATTAAGTTACACACAGTGTCTGAGGTTCGGTACCAATGTATTGGTTTGATAGCAGTCTTCAAATGATAACTGATTATATCCTGTGATATTTTTATATATATATAACACTTATAGTATTAAATAAATAATAAATTAATATTTAATATTTATGTGTTTGACATGACAAGGTAGTAAAATGCCACAGAATAAAGGACATATTAACAGTCCTGGTTTTGTGGATGATTCCTTACTGATCTTCAAAATTGAGAACAGAGCCTTCTTTGAGGTTTACTTTAGCTAGTAATCAATTATACGAAATGATACTTAAGAAAGATACAATTAATTTGCTTTCAGTATGCTGATGATGCAGGCATGAAAGGATGATCATCAGAAGAAAAGGTGTAGAAAAGAGGAACCTGATGAGAGACTTTGTCAAACATCTTTTTGGCTTTTTTTTTTCATGTTCATGGTGCGTATTCCCTGTATAGATGAAAAAATATAGATGAATCATAAAATAAAACTAATGTGAATGAATGGATTCTGCTTGCTGTAAAACACAGCTAATAATGTATTCATTACTTTCAGCTAATACTAGAGCCTACAGCTGCTACATATAAATAACACTGAGGCAATTTCCATGTTGATTTACACCCAAGAGAAGGGCAGTTCCAAGTCCTGATTTTCAGGATGGGCAATATTTCTAAATGAAAGACTGGACTACCAGTTGGGAGATTAAGATTCAGCAGTTCTTCCACAGGTTTCTTATGTAGCCAGCTAAGCCTTGATTTCTAAACAAGCTGCGCAATCACATTTTTGTATCTTCCATTTGTCTTCTAAGCTAAAATAAAGCAACAGAGCTGGATGCAAGGACTGAAAGGCAAAATTCCTTCTTCCTCTGATTAAATGATTCAATAAACAGGCACCTCTTTTTCATGCTTACCTGTTTTACTGCCTGATGGCTCAGCCTCACCAGTGGTCCTCCTACAGGGGTAACCCTGAGGAGATACAGGTTCTCCCTCAGCTTCTTGCAAACCTTCTGCATCAACCAGGGACACACACAGACCTGGTACAGACCAACCAACCAGGACCCTCAAGTGCAATAAACAAAGGAAAACTTCACTGAGACACTTTAAAGGCATCAACATGAGAGAGAGGATGATTCTCTCTCTGATCCAGGCCTCTTAGGAGTGACTAAAAGCAGAACTTAAGTGATCAGAAAACTGTAATACTGACAATTGACTGGGCTCCAGTGACTTCCCAGCCAACTGGAAACCAGGCTGGCTTTTGAGGCTTAAAAAATTGAATTCATGTGGATAAAATGGTTGTTGTGTGGATGGCGCTTTTGCTGATCTGATTTCTGGTCCATTTTTGTTCTTCCCAGTACTTAGTAACTCCACTGCAAAAATTAAAAAATAAAATCTTCCATTTACCCCTCTTCATCTTGCCAGGGACAAGTCACGGTATTTCCCCCGTGCCCCTTGTACAGCTAACTGCTGCAGTCTCATTTCCTTTCTGTCTAGCCCATAAGAATTCCTGAATTGCCCCTTAACATATCCATTTTTTAATTTTCTCAGTTATACTCATTATAACCTTCAGGATAGAGTGCCGAGCAATTTTTTCCTGCTTCATCATTTGGCTGAACTGTAACTTACAACTAGGTTTATTTGAATAGGCCTGGTCTAACTTTACAGGCTTGTGAAAAAGATGGGAACAACTGTGTTGTGTAAATCTCTTTTAACATTAATTATTGTAATTTACAGCTCTTGCAGCAGTATAGCTCTGAATAAATATCTTGGGCTTTTTGAAATTTTCACTAAGAAGGTTTGTAGGTGAGTCGTTCTGCAATCATTGTATTAGTTTCAACGGTGCTCTTAAATTAGCACATTTGATTTTGTTTTAAGAAATCTACTGTGGCAATAAAAGGATAATTATTTGTTTCTTTTTTAAGCAACAATGATTAACATTTGTAGGATTAATTCAACTCTGCTATTTGGTGGGGTTTTTTACCCTTCAATTTTCTGCCAAGATGGGAAAACCAGCTGACTAATGCCAGGGATCCATGTAGCTGCTCCTCCTCACAGCACTGAGAGCAAAGCAAAAGCAGTGCTGTAGGAAGGAGGCAGGCTGCTGGTGCTTCCCGTGGAAGTGAGCAGGATGACAGGTGCTCTTGGACAAACCACCCAGAGGGGATGGTAGAAGATATAAACACCTTCTGCAGAGCCAGGAAGGGTTTCGCCATACTCCTTCATCAGCCACAAGTTCAGGCAAAGGCAGATCCCTCTATGGAATGGCTCCCAGGTGGGCCGAATTCAAGGTACGCTTGTTAACAACTAGTGATGAGACTGAAACCTGAGCAGTGAAGAGAGCTGAGCTGCATCTGGATGCAGGTGTCTCACTGGGAGACATGGCATATGGGCTAGGACTGGTAACCCTCCTTGGGGATCCTGGCTCCTCCAGCCTCTTGGAAACCACAGCTCATCTCCTCACTGACATTTGCACAAAAGATGCAGAATTAACCACTAAGCTTCTGCCAGTACCTCCCAATGTCTTAAGGAGGTTTTTGTTGACCCATGCTGAGGGAGTGGCTGCATTAATTGAAGGAGCCATGGAAATACCTGCTGTAAGCCAGAGGCTAAGCTTGACTACACAGCGACGTGCAACACGCCCTTGTGAAGAGCTGGGCTAGCACTGGCAAATGTGACCATCAGCCTGGTGCTTATTTCAAAATCAAAAACTTGTCTTTCTTTTTCCTTCTTTGTAACAAATTTCTTTTGGTTGTAGATCTGCATATCGTACCCAGGGTTCACTCAAGCAGTAAAAGTCTGGCAAAAAATTTTAAGACAATCTCTTCTCTTCAGAAAAGAGAGACTTTATTATAAAGTGCTAAGCACCTCTCTGATTATAACACTTTCTAAAGCACTTTGAACTGAGGACTTATATTGGACCAGAAGTACTCAAAATCAGACTGGTTTTGGCTTTTATGTATCAATTATATTATTTGTCTGTTTTCATTGTTAATCGTGCCATTAAACTACTCCCGTGCGCCTACATCTTTATTAATAGATAAGTGAGTCTTCTTAACTCGAATCTTGGTAATTTAAAAAAGAAGATCTAATCACTCCTTAAAGAAAAAAAAGATCATAACTGGAGTAAATATGAACTGTACAGACTATGGCTAGTCAGGGATTTTTAGATGATTTTTTTTTGAAGGAGGTACCAATGCCCTGAAATGAAAGCTTTTTCATTTCATTTCTCATTTTCACTCTGCCCTTCCAGGGTGAGCTACGTCTGTGAATTTTTCAACTTGAAAAAGTTTAGAAAAATTTTCTAAAGCAGCTTGACCACTGCATTCAGTCATTCTGGAAGTGGAAATTCCAGCCCATCCAGTTCGAAATGAACACTGGCTTTCAAATAAGAGTGCATATACAAAAGTGTAAACATAACAGCCAAACATGATTGACTGGAACAACTTCGTAAATACAGTTTTGAAACTTATTTTGCTAGAAAGATTTCACTTTTCAGCTTTGATTTTTGAACTGGAATCTACTCTCTAAATCTCAAAAAAAAGTCAGAGGTGGAAAACAGGTTTCCTTCCCAGCTCTGGTATCATTGCTCTGTGGAACATGTTAGAGACACAAAGTAGTTATTAACCATGCAGATTAACGAAGGAAGATTTTGCGTATTACTATCAAACCTTCTTTGTTTTGCTTTCTGAAGAAGAATGGTGTCACTGCTGGTTAGTAGATACACAGCAACATGTGTGAACTTAGGAGGATAAGGGACAAAGGACACAAGCTGAAACAAGAGAGGTTCAGACTAGACCTAAGGAGAAAGTTTTTCTCCAAAAGGACAGCCCCGCCACAGAGCAGGGTGCTCAGAGAGGTTGTGCCATCTACATCCTTGAGGATTTTCAAGACCCAACTGGAAAAAGCCCTCAGCAACCTGGCCTGACATCACAGCTTGCCTTACTTTGGGCAGGAAGTTGGACTGGGGACCTCGTGAGGCCCCTTCCAGCCTGGATTATCCTGTGAGCCTTGTTTATCAGGAAGGTTAAAGGAGCTGCCTTTCCATCTGCCTACCAGCAACTAGGCTTGTCTCCTGTGATCCCATCTCTCTTGCATTGTGATTTTGGACACCTTCAAACACCTGGCTGCTGCATGGTGTCCTGGTTTCAGCTGGGACAGAGTTAGTTTTACTTTTTAGCAGATAGAAGAGCTCTGTGTTTTGGTTTTAGTCTGAAATTCACTATGAGAAGGATGTTGATAGTGCACTGATGTTTATAGTTGGCACTGAGACCTCAAGGACTTTTCAGCTTGCTGTGTTCTTGCCAGTGTGCAGGAGCGCAACAGGCTGTAGGTGAGCATGGCCAGGACAAAGGGTCCACAACTCCCCTTACAATTTAAATTTAGATTTAGGATTGAGGGCTAAATTGGCCAATAGAGTATTCCATGTCATGTAGTGTCATGCCCATTATATAGATGAGGGTTGACCGGAAAGAAGGGCTTTTGCTCTTCTGGGACTCTCATGCTTGGACTCTTGGAGTGCTCTCTCTCTCTCTCACTCTCTTTTCAGGCCTCTTGCTCATCCGGGATTGCGGTGTCGGGACTTATCTGTTTCAGGATCGTTAGTCCAGAACATGACGGGTCTTGATGACTGGGTGGTGAGCAATTACACTATGCATCTCTTGTTTGTATATATTATTATCATTATACATATACATATATTCATATATTAGTAGTAATAGTATTAAATTGTTCTTATCTCAACCCATGGATCTCTTTCCCTTTTCCCCTTTAATTCTCTTCCCCATCCCTGGGGG
Source organism: Tauraco erythrolophus (assembly GCF_009769465.1). NCBI lineage: Eukaryota > Metazoa > Chordata > Aves > Musophagiformes > Musophagidae > Tauraco > Tauraco erythrolophus. The sequence continues at coordinate 45,217,447 of NC_141466.1, read as the reverse complement.
TGGGGGAGGGTGACCGAGCAGCTGTGTGGCATTTAGTTGCAAGCCAACCTAAACCACGACATATGGTCTTCCAGCATCCTCGTGGCTCTGCTGAAACTCAAGGAGCTGCACTTTTGTGCAGCACCCCAGTGCGGTGTGTCCCATTCCCACTCCCACCTGCAGCCCCCAACTTTGGACACGTCCCCAGCATGTGGCACAGGAGACAGGAAGGCAGAATCCTCAGCTCTCCTCTTCCTGCACGAAGCCTGACACTGTGCCTGCTGCTGCACGTGGAGCTGTTGCTGTTCTGCTCACAGGGTGATCTGTCTTCCCTGAGACAGCACCCTCAAGGGACGCATGGTATTTATTTATGGTAATCTTTAGGCTTAACGTGCAAGCTGTGCTGTGCATTTCATACCTTTGTTTTTTCTTTTGCAGATGATGTCTCTGTAAGCCACCTCTGTGGGTACAAAGTATGCTCTGGGGTCTAATTTTGACAGATTTAATGTTTCCTGATCTAGTTTAGTGTTATTTGGCCTGTGATCTGCTGTTGCTCCGCAGAACATCAAAGATGTTCCACAAAATGATTACAGACATCTCCCCCTGCCAAAAAACCCCAAACCTTCTTATGCAGTTAAGCACAAAATGAAGCAAAACAAGGGAAATCAAATAATAAATGAGTACTTAAAGTTTACGCTGTTGATCTGGGTTGGAAATAATAGCATTGTGCTGGAACTACATGAGATAGTCCTGTCTTTTTCTCTCCAAATAGTAGATGGTCCTTTAATTAAATAAGTTAGTTGACATATCAGTTAAATGAAATTAATTTAGATTTAGTTTTAGATGCTCTCAAAGGCTTTTTGGACCTTATTGATATTCTAGCCACAACAGAGTACCAATTTGGGCAGTTAAAATTTCTAAGCATTTCTTTTTTCAAAAGTGTAGCTTGCTAATGACAACTATGCTAATAATGAGATTTTTCATGAGTTTGTGAGATAATGGATAAAACCTTCAGAAAATTCCTTTAATTGTATCTCTAATGTTTCTGTAATTACCAACTGCGATGCTGCAGCTGCATTAAACTTTGTTTTCTGAAATAGAAGGAAATGATTGCTCACTTTCCGCTCTGTGTTAAGAATATTCTGTGGAAAGACGTCTTAGAATAAGTTTTGGGGGATGTGAAGGATACATTGTGCACTTATTCCAAAGAACATTTTTGCTCTCAGCTAGAGTTTTATTAATATACCCTCACAGAGAACTCGCAGTTGGCCCCAGGTGCAGTTCCTGTACATGAGCAACCTCTCCTAAACCTGGTTCACTCTGCTACTACTGCTGAGAGCCTTGTGATCCTTCCTTCTCTCCATGGCCTCAGAGCAGGGCAAGTCAGGGGGTGCCATTCTCACGAGGTGGAGACCATTAGCAGTTAAGAGCATTTTTCTCTGTGAAACAAACCAGCATGTTCTGGTTGCCCGAAAGCAGTCAGTCGTACAGACCTTGAAAAGAGGTTGTTGTGTTAGCCTGTGGTGTTAGTTGGAGAGTGGGTCAGCCAGCCAGGCTCCTGCCTGCAACCCCCAGCCCATCCTTCCCTGTGTCCCAGTGTCTCCCATAGCACAGGGTCAGCCTCTCCCTCTGCTTCCTCTATCTGTTCTAATCACCTGATGTCTTTGAAGTCACTTCAAAGGTCTGCTGTTAAAAATTAATCTCCAGTAGGTGATGCTTCCTGTTGTTTTAGGCAGGGAAACTGCCGCAAGTGATGGTCCTGCTCTTACCTTGATGCTCATTCAACAGCTGGCTACATTTCCCTGCATCTTCTTGCCTCCTAACTGTGTAGTTAACCCTCCATAACCTCTTACAAACAGCACACAGGAAAGATGACAAATACTGAATACAAAGTATTTTGTTAGAATTAAATGTGCAGCTATAGTACAGAGTTTGTTAGGCACTAAGTGTTTAGGAATATTGCATATTAACGATGATCACAGTATCTGTAGGAAAATTATTTTTCCACTAGTTTTATGTCTGGATGAATCTATTGGCCTTCACAGAGATATTTCTGCATTTCAGTGACACAAGATGAGACAGAAGTCTGTGTTTGTCCCTTACAGAAGATTTGCCATACCATTGTGTAAGTCAAGATCACTTGCACTGAAGTCGTTGCTCACAGCTATAATCCATAAACATTCTTTTATTGCTGTTCATGTTGTTATTTTGTGTGAAGTTGGATGCGTAACCATTTAATATCTATCATTAAAATCCTACTCAGTATTTTCTGGTAATAGCTGTCAAATGTGTAGTAGTGAGATGGTTTTATAGGACTAAAGCTGAGAAGCCTTAGAGCTATCAACTGGTGAGTCTGACCAGTACCTCGAAGGACTCCACGGGGCCAAAGGGCAAATTTTAGTCCTTAAAAATCTGTTTTGTCCCAGGTAATTGGCTACAAATGATGAAACCAAGATTCCCTCAGCATTCCTTCCACTCGCAGAAAATCTGCTTCTGTTTTAATTTGATCACCTTCCAGTATGGATGTGTGGGGAGGGAGCAGAGATCGAAGCTCCGCTGATCTAGTTCTAGTTCAGATGCTTCTTTTTGAATTACAGCTAACCTAGTTACCCTCTCGCTTTCCTCTCAGTTGTGAATATGTCAACCTGTCACGGTTTAGCCCACGTTGTGTGGGCAACTAAATGCCACACAGCTACTTGCTCACCCTTCCCCACCCCTGGGAAATGGAGAAGAGTATTAAAGGGGAAAAGAGAAGGAGACTCATGGGTTGCGATAAGAACAATTTAATGATAACAATAATGTAAAATTAAAATTAATAATGATAAATTAATAATATATTGATATTAATAATTATACACACAAACAAGTGATGCACAGTGTAATTGCTCACCACCTGGTGACCAACGCCTGTCCCATCCTGGCTAACGATTGCAAAACAGATAAGTCCCGACACTGCAATCCTGGACAAGCGAGAGGCCCAAAAAGAGAATGAGAGAGAGAGAGCACTCTGAGACTTCAAGAGTCCAAGAACACCCTCAGAAGAGAGTTCCCAGAAGAGCAAAAGCCCTTCTTCCCAGTCAACCATCCTTTATATAGTAGGCATGACGCTTCATGATATGGAATATTCCACTGGCCAATTTAGGTCTCAATCCCAAGCCTAAATTCAAATTGTAAGGGAAATTGTGGACCTTTTGCCCTGGCTGTGCTCCCTCCCCTCAGTCTGTTGTGCTCCTGCACACTGGCAAGAACATGGCAAGCTGAAAAGTCCTTGAGGTCTCAATGCCAACTATAAACATCAGTACACTATCAACATTCTTCTCATAACAAATCCCAGACTAAATCCAAAACACAGAGCTCTTCTAGCTGCTAAAAAGAAAAACTAGCTCTGACCTACTCAAAACCAGGACACAAATCTAGACAAAATATGACTCATTATGTGCTGAGAGTCTTCATTTTATCACTTCTGCTTGGCAAATTATGTGTGCTCTGTAATGGCATCTTCATGTTTCTCAATGCAGATTCAGTATATGCTGTTAAAGTTTCAGCTTTCGTATTTTTTATAAAGTACTGTACTGATTTATATTGGATCACAGTATTGCTCCTAAAAACACCTGGTTCAGATCTCAACAAGAAATGTCAGTAAAGTCTAATAAATAGCTAATCTGCAAGATAAACTGTTGAGGGAATGCAGACTATCAAAGTGGAATTGATCAATTCTTCTCTAAAATTTATTCTCTGAATCTACGCTGAAATGACCGAGAAGATTTCTATACTCATGTCAGAAAGTAGGATCTGGAGCCCTTCTTAGTGCAAAATATTTAGCTCTAAGGAGGGGAAAAAATCGAGAACAAGTCCATAGTAATGACATTGACACAGTTGCAGTAAAGTCTTGCCTGCAGAACAAAAAAAGAATGATTTAAAAGGGCTTTTACTAGAATTACATTTTTCATTCATCTGCTCTGAACTTTCTTACTGTCCTCAGAGACGGCACACCCCATATAGACTACAAAGCCTGTAAGTCAAGGCCCTTGTTTATGCGCATGGCTATCCATTTAAGGATACTCCCTGCTGACTCACCTGAAAGTGCAGCTTACAAAATATCAGGAAAGGCTCATATTCATTAGAGCAAAGTGAACATGCAGAATTTCTCTGGGGTGGTTGTCTTGCATGCTGCTCACCTGCCTAATAACAAAGGAGTGGAAGTCATTCAGGGATGAATGCATTCAAAACCTGCATGTCCATGGAAATAGATGTAAGATTAGGGTAGAATGAAGAACAGACCTTCAATTAAGTCATGAGGTATGAAACCTGACCTAAGTTACCTCTTTGCAGTACTTCTCAGGTATGTTTACTCCTGCAAATGAAGGAAGTGTAATTCATTGACATATGTCTATCCCCCTGTCGTGGGTTAGGCTGAGTCCGGCATCCAAACCCACGCAGCTCTCCTAGTCCAGTAAAATGGAGAGGAGAGAAAAATGTAATAAAAGAGCTGAGGATCGAGACAGGAACAGAGGAGCACCCACCAACCACGGTCCCGGGCAAAAGAGGCTTTTTTTCTTAATGCAAAACTATTTATTAACAGCTACCTAGAAAGAGAAAAGCACACAAAAACGGTTACTTAAGAGAATAACGAGAAAACAAGGCCAGGTCTTAAAAACAACACCACTCCCCCCCCCTTTGCCTCTTCTTCCCGGCTCTACCTCCTCCCCCCAGCGGCGCAGGGGGGCAGGGAATGGGGGAGTGCAGGTCAGTTCATTCCAAGTTGTTACTGCTGCTTCTCTTAAAGGAGAAGGAGTCCTTACACCATTGTCCCTTGCTCCAGTGGATCCCCTACTCACGGCGAAAGCGTGAATCCTGCCCGCTGGGGGGCAAATCCTTACCCCATCGGATTTGCCCCAAGTGCGGGCTTTACCAGTCCTGGGCTTTTAAGGAGCTGTAGCCACTCGCTCTGGCGTGGGTCATCAACAAACTTTAAATGTGCTCCAGCGTGGGTCGTCATGTCGACCTTAAATGCGTCTCCGTACAGACTCTGAATGCGTAAAATGCGTAAAATGCGTAAAAGTGTCTCTACCTGTGCCCATGATTCACAATAGTCTCAGGCTTAGGCATCTCTTTCCGACGTGGGTCATCCACTGGTTGCGAGTGGGTCTCTGCTTGCTCCACCGAGGACTGTTACAAAGGGGTCGCTGCTGGCAAGGGGGACTCAGCCGCGGCACACGTTGTTCCGTTCCATCTTCACTGACCTCTTATGTGTGTGGCCGTTTCTCAGATTTCAGTCCTGTCTGGGTGAACTCGGCCCGGTGGGCGCCCCAGGAGCGGGGCTCTCCCCGAGTTCCCCAAGGGCCTCCGCCGCCATCCTCGACGGAGCGGGCACCGGCATGGAGCGGGCCCGGCCGGGAGCCGGGAGCGGGGGCCGTGCCCCCCTCTCCCTTCTCCTTGCTCCTGGGCAAAGGCACACCTTTCCGGTTCCTTTGTCCGACGTAAATAGGGCAATTCGCAGAGGCGCCGATTGGCTCAAGCCCCGAGGGGGACGGGAGTCCGGTCTGATGGGCAGCTTCTGCCACCCGGACCTCCCCCCCCACTTCAAACCATAACACACCCCTACCTACAGGCCTGTTCTGCTAAAGATGGGTGTTTATTTTCTGATGACACAGGAAAACACATATTCCTTCACAAATATTTGAAGTTTTATTTCTCACTAAAGGTGGTCTTGAACTTAGCAGATGCTGTTTTCTTGAGTGGGTTCATCCTGAGTTCTACCTCACAAAGGAATGTATAAATATAATCCTTAATTAGAATTAAATAGTTTCCAAACTGTATTATTCATGCAAGTTGTAGTCAAAGTAGTAAAAAAAATCTGAGTCAGGTTTGCCCTATCTGGTATGATAGCTCATTCTAGCTGTGCCAATAGAAAGGAAACACAGAGAGTATACAACAGCAGGACTGCTGAAACAATGCAGATAGAAACGGAAGAGTTCTTTATTTTTATTTACTGCCATAAGCCCATAAAACTCAAGCCAAGCTATATCATGAGGGTAACACACAGAAAGCAGCCGTAATGTTTCTTATCTTATTGATAATGGAATCAAATGTGACTTTTAAAGCAAAATCTCTGAAAAGGTGAATACTGTAGGATGATGGAGACTACTTACCATTAGAAACTTGTTTGTTAAGCCATTTGTCGGATAATGTAAACAATGAGCAAGCTAACATGAAAAAAAACTTAATATATTATTTTCCTGTAAGAAAATTTGCTTTGTCCAGATACAGAAGTTATGGGGGTCAACAAGGGAGGAATAAGAAGAGATGTGCACCATGTAATAATAGTTCTGCCACTCAGATGTGAGCACGTTTTCAGCTTCGTATATCTTCTCCCTTTTTATCCATCTTAAATCTTTGAATGCAAGCACTGACTTTGCTCTTCTTGTGCTAGAGAACCAGAATTATGCCTGTGACAAGCTGGAGCAGCTGCTGGCAGAAAAGCTGCTGACCTTACCCGTGCTTTATCCATCTATTTACAAAAGGGAATATTAGATATGTGATGAGGTGCCAAGTGTTCTCAGCTTCTCATTTTCCAGAGACCACTGGATTTGTATCAATCTCTGTACTTGCCTATGAATTTTTGTTCAAAAAACTGTGGGATGTCAGGAGATATTAAATGGAAAATGGTTGAATCCTGGCTTATCTGGGTGTTTAGACATATCTTTTATCTCTGAGTGTCTCTTTTTGTCTACAGTCTAACTCTGTTTGACTCCCCAGATACTACTGCAGTGAAAGAGATAAGTGAAGTCTTTTACAGCAGACTAAGTCCTAAAGTCCTTTACTTGTTTTGTTATACGATACTTGTCTCAGATAAACTCCTTCTTCGCCCATTCTGGAATACTTCCTTTCTTCCAGAAAGATAAATAGAAGATGAATCAAAACGCCGTTTCAATAGAAGACAACTAGAGTTTAATTTGGTTACCACCTCAAACAAGATCCTTTCTATAATATAACAACAGTTTCATTCAAATAACATGCCATCAACTGTACGAAAGTTCCAGGTAAAAGCAAGAGATGCTTTTAATAGCTGTTTGTACTGGATTGTTTAGATTTTTGTAGATAGAATAAAGGAGTTGTTAGTTCTAGGAGGTAAGCTTTGAGATAGAAGTTAATTCTCAGCTCGGGGTACTTAATGAAGAATGAGTGCACCTTTTAGCATAGCATATCATAAGAAAAATGGTAAACTACAAAGACTACTGTGAAAAAGAATGTCCTTGTCATCCTAAAATACAGCAATTGAAGGAACCGAGCGCAAATTCAGGCTTAAGGTAGACTCAGAGGCCAAGGTAAATTTGGGAAATGAACTCCTGCGGCATTGGAAAGATCTTTTCTCACAAGTCATTGAACTATAGAATGGTTTGGGTTTGGGTTGGAAGAGACCTTATAAAGATCATCTAGTTCATCCTTCCTGCCAGAGGCAGGGACATCTTTCACTAGATTAGACTGCTCTAAGCCCTGAGCAGGTAGTATGTATCAACGCTTGCCTTTATATGTACTTGTGTCTCTCAGTGCCCTCAAGCCCATGTCTATGCACAAGCAGTACTTTCAGACACACCAAAAATAGTTCCTTCTTCCCCCTCCTGAAGAATATCTTAGGAAAAATAAAAAAGTGCAACTTAACAAGCATCTAGAGATTGTAGCATTTATATTTACTGTAAAATTCATAATCCTCAAGTCAGTGTTTAGAGTCCCACATCAATATCCTCAGGAACCAAATCTTTGCTCATAACAACAGCATTAACTGTTCCTAAACTGTTATTCTCTTATTCTAAAAACAGTCATTAAAAGCCATAATTAACCACACAGAAAAGGAAAGAAAAAATCAACTAAAACTTTTCAGATGTGAAGTACTAATGAACTCATTTTCATTGTTTCTATTTGACTGTTGCTATAATTTTCCTAAGGAAAAGCTCCTGCCATAAGGCAATTTTAGACAGTGTTGTAGATTTTCTCAGGTAGATGAAAATACATTAATTGAGATGTCCTGCAGGTGTTTTTATTTTGAACCTCGGTTTTCCAAAGTTAAAGAAATATATATACATATATATGTATGCTAGTATGTGTAGAGTGACCAGAAAGAAAGTAAACACTGATTCTTAACAGAAACAAGAAAAAAAAGTAGAACATGCATTGAAATAACAAGTGCTCTTTTACTCTAGTCTGGAGATCAGTTTTCAGAATCAGAACAATGCAGAAGTATCTAAGAGTCATCTGATGGGTTTGAAGGACATTTCATGTCATCCCTACACTAACTTACTGCCATGAAAGAAAAAATATGTGAATTCATTTCAAACTATTCATTTGGATTCATGTGGCATTTTCCACAAAGACTGAAGAGTCTGAAGGTCTGCATTTTGCAAAGTGAAATGCTCACTGATGCAGAAAAGACACATGTCCCAATGTGGTGAGTGGCTCTTACTTAAATTACTTACCTATTTTCTTCCACCACCAATGCAGTGGTGGTGCATGAGAAAGGCCCTTTAAGTCAATACCCATCAGTGAAATTCATCAAAAATTATTTTAATTCCTCTGCTATACCAGAGGAAAATTGTAGGACAGAATAAAAAATAATCTCTCTTTAAAAGTATAAAGGTTTTCAATCCATCTAGCATGTGACTACTTCTTGTTATCTGTCTTATGATATCTTAATTGACAATCTTAAAGGACAAGAGTCCTGAGAGAGCTGGCGGATGTCATTGCCAAACCCCTGTCCATTATCTTTGGGCAGTCTTGGCTCACTGGGGAAGTTCCGCTGGACTGGAGGCTGGCGGATGTTACCCCCATTTACAAAAAAGGGCGGAAGGAGGATCCGGGGAACTACAGGCCTGTCAGTCTGACCTCGGTGACAGGCAAAGTCATGGAACAGGTTATCTTGAGTGCTATTAATGAGCACGTACAGGTTAACCGGGTGATCAGGCCCAGTCAACATGGGTTTATGAAAGGCAGGTCTTGCCAATCAAACCTGATCACCTTCTATGACAGGGTGACCCGCCTGGTTGACGAGGGAAGGGCTGTGGATGTAGTTTTCCTGGACCTCAGTAAAGCCTTTGATACAGTTTCTCATAGTGTTCTGGTGGAGAAACTGGTAACTGCTGGCCTGGATAGGCACACCCTCCTTTGGGTTAAAAACTGGCTGGATGGCCGGGCCCAAAGAGCGGTGGTAAATGGGGCTAAATCCGGCTGGAGGCCGGTCACCAGTGGGGTTCCCCAGGGCTCAGTGCTGGGTCCAGTTCTGTTTAACATCTTTATCAATGACCTGGATGAGGGGATTGAATGTACCCTCAGTAAATTTGCGGATGACACCAAGCTGGGAGGCTGTGTCGATCTGCTCGAGGGTAGGGAGGCCCTTCAGAGGGATTTGAACAGACTGGATCGTTGGGCTGAGGCCAATGGCATGAGCTTTAATAAGGCCAAGTGCAGGGTCCTTCACTTGGGGTATAAAAACCCCAAGCATCGCTATAGGCTCGGGGAGGAGTGGCTGGAGAGCTGCCTGGCGGAGAAGGACCTGGGGGTGTTGGTTGACTACCGGCTTGATATGAGCCAGCAGTGTGCCCAGGTGGCCAAAAAGGCCAATGAGATACTGGCGTGTATCAAGAATAGTGTGACCAGCAGGAGCAGGGAAGTGATCCTGCCCCTGTACTTGGCACTGGTGAGGCCGCACCTGGAATATTGTGTCCAGTTTTGGGCCCCTCGCTTTAAGAGAGATATTGAGCTCCTGGAGCGAGTCCAAAGAAGGGCGACCAAACTGGCCAAGGGGCTGGAAAATAAAACTTATGAGGAGCGGCTGAGGGAGTTGGGGCTGTTTAGCCTGGAGAAGAGGAGGCTGAGGGGAGACCTGATTACGGCCTATAAATACTTGAGAAAAGATGGTGGGGAGGTAGGGGAAGGGCTCTTTACATTAGTGATGGGTGATAGAACAAGAGGAAATGGGCATAAGCTTAGTCAGGGGAGATTCAGGTTGGATGTTAGGAAGTATTTCTTCTCTGAAAGGGTTGTCAGCCACTGGAATAAGCTGCCCAGGAAGGTGGTTGAGTCCCCATCCCTGGATGCGTTTAAGAATAGGGTGGATGAGCTACTTGAGGATATGGTTTAATGGGGATTAGGGATGGTTGGACTCGATGATCTCTAAGGTCTTTTCCAACCTAGAAATCTATGAATCTATGAATCTATGAATCAGCTTCTGCTTTCAACATATGCCATTTGAGTCTGTTGTTGGAATGTGCATATAGTGTACTATTTCTATGGTGTAACACTGCCCTGTCCTACAAATTGTCTATCAATGAAGGGCTTTCGATGTTGTTGTTGACTCCTGAAGGTCTTGGTCAATTAGTCTCACATTAGGTTGATGTTTTGTGACCTAAAGATTGGAGATAGCTTGCAAATCCTCTTCTAAGATCATAATCATTGTGATCACTGTAGTCTACCATTATATTTTTCATTAAATATGTTCCAAAATCTAATGGCTACATTGGGCAATATGTAGGAATAAGATTCTTTCTCAATAATGGATCAACGTGGCAAAATGGCATATCATTTTTCATAACAGCATATCATTTTTTTGTGAAAAAATAGATACATTTACTAGTTTACTCAAATGCAATTTTTTGCAGTTTCCTACATGACACAGGTGTGAGAAAGTCTGTCCTAGTAACTCTTAAAATAAAAATACAACCATTTTGAAAATGTAAATTTTGTCCTAAAAGTGAGTTAGGTGCCTGCTTGTGCAGCACACTGGAGTGTTCAAGCTAGCAATGACTGAGGCAGCCCCAGGGCTGGAAGAATGACAGATGAACAAAGGCAATATGCACTAGCCTTGCTGAAATATATTTATTAGCTGGGGTGCACTGTGGAGCAAATGCAACACGTACGATTTTTTGAAACATGATTGGTACATCCCTGCTGCCCTACATGCATAGTACTGATACAGCAAACACTTTGACCTAATCTGGGATTTTTTGTATAGTATATTCACTTAGGCACTTATGAAAATGTTATGGTTTGAGCTGGATCCCCAGTGTATTTATTGTGCAGCCATTGGCTTATCTCATATCTGTACCTCTGAAACCATTGTCTTCCATCACAACGAAGAAGATGAACTTTCATCCACATCCAATTTTTTTCCCATATCAGAGTCAGGTCTCAGATCTTCGTATCCTGTTTGGACTTCCTTGTGGTTTTTCTCTGTCTGTATGTGGGCAGCGTGGTGCCTGTTTCATGTGCTCCATAGGGAATAATGACATCAGAGGAGTCAGTGCTTGTAAAACTAAATTAAGTAAGGTGGTGTGGCTGCAGGTAAGTTCCCGTAAGTCCTGTGTGCACTAATTGGTGTCACAGTGGCACTTCCAGCCTCTTCCTTCCTGCAATCTGTGTACCTCCCTGCAGGATCCAGTCTTTCTACATCTTTCTCTTCCTTTATTTGATTGCAGTCTGCATTGTTTCCTCACTTCCTGGGGTCAAACCTAACTAGAATTAGTCACACTATGAGAAACTGAAAGAAGCTGATGAGCTTCATATACTTTTCAGTATGCTGATCTACAGCATGGCTTTGACTACTGGTGCTGTGTGCTGGTTTTGGCTGGGATAGAGTTAATTTTCTTCACAGTAGCTAGTATGGGGCCATGTTTTGGATTTGTGCTGAAAACAGTGCTGATAACACTGAGAGATGTTTCAGTCATTGCTGAGCAGTGTTTACACAGGGTCAAGGCCTTTTCTGCTCCTCACCCCACCCCACCAGCGAGTAGGCTGGGAGTGCACAAGTAGGCTGGGAGGAGACACAGCTGGAACAGTTGACCCCAACTGACCAAAGGGATATCCCATACCATATGACATCATGCTCAGCATATAAAGCTGGAGGAAGAAGAAGGAAGTTCCTAAGTAACTGTTGTGCATAATAGAGCCCTGTTTTCCTGGAGATGACTGAACACCTGCCTGTCAATGGGAAGTGACGAATGAATTCCTTGTTCTTCTTTGCTTGCGTGTGCAGCTTTTGCTTTACCTATTAAACTCAATCCAGGAGTTTTCTCACTTTTACTCTTCAGATTCTCTCCCCCATCCCACCGGGAGAGGAGTGAGCGAGTGGCTGCGTGGGGCTTAGTTTCCGGTTAAACCACGACATGCTCCTAGGGAGCTCATGGGGAGTTATAAGTTGTTTGTGATTCCTTTTTGGTGCTACATACATTTGAATATGCTGGTATGAACCATGACCCATTAGTTTATGTGCTAAACTTCAGTATGCTACACCTTGTAAAATCTGCTGTCAATACCTAATCATAGTTCTTCCTGGTGTAGTTTAGCTCTCAGAGGTTGGTGATTGTGACTGTGTAGTTCTTGACTTTACAAACGTAGAGGTCTGTCACAACCTTTTCTAAAAAACAGGCTGTCATTTCTCAAGTCTGAAAAGTTTTGTTCTATGGGTGACCGAAGTATTCTTCACACATTTTGCACTTTTCCCTATATGGGTGCTTATGACAAAATATAAGACGGTTGTCCGATTCCTTTCAGGCATGATGTTGTCTCTAGGCATGAAACATGCATCCATTAAATTTTGTCAGGTCTTAAATCTGCTGGTATTGCTGTCTGGATCCTCTTAAAGATATACTCTTCTACCCACAGTGCACCGCTTTGGTGGTGGAAGAAAGTAATGTCTTGTGATACTTATATCTTAGGCTCTGGCCAACAGAGGAGTTTGAACTATTTTACTATTTCTAGTGTCCCATCTTTGCTGGGTTGCCTGGAATGGCTCATCAGAGATGAAAATATAACGCAGTGTATTAATTAATGTGTTTCACAGTGTCTTATAATGTATTGAAGCAGGCATCCTACTCACTTGCTTGTATTCAGCAAAGGCTATTTAAGATTTTTGTTTTCTCATTTAGTAGTTTGTGATGAAGTTGTACGTTTTCCTTGTGACCTGGTGGAACTGTCCTATCCCAAAAATTACAGTCATGAGCACTTCTGTCAGAGAATAACTCTACTCTCTGCTTGTCAGAGTTAGAAAATCCATCTTTAATTAAAGCAAAAAAAAATAAAAAGGGGGCTAAAATAATTCAGAAACTACTTTCAGGTTGACTTAAAACTCTTTTTCGTTTTTTTTTTTCATTAGATACAATATAGTTTTGTTATCTCTTAATCCTGGATTTTTTTTTCATTTTTGACCTTACGAATTTATCAGCATCATAGTTTTGAACATTGTTTTGGTCTTTCTCTGTCAATTCCCTTTGCCTTTTGGAGGCAAGACTCACCGTCTTTCCACAGCCTCTCCTGGAAGCTGGACTAATACACCTCACAAATGACCAAGCCCCTTATTATTAAGTTTTTATCCCTGATTTTTAATGTAGATACCAGAAAGCCCAACTCTGCAGCATATCTACTGGCTCTCCTAATTCTTGGTTTTAGTTTTAAAATCTAAGGCAAAACAGCAACCCAATTGTTTCTCTGCAGTCTCTCTCATCAAACATTTTTAGCACAGCTACAGTGTTCTGAGCATCATTCTTAAGACTATAAAGCTGTTATTTACTTTTTTAAAACTTAATTTTCTGATCTCTGTCCTCCATGGGCATATCTGTGTTCTGATAATATTTCTAGTTTGTAAAATTGTGCAGCATTTTAATCTGCAACACTGGCATCTCCAGTCATCTCAGTCCCTGCATGGTAGTTGCTCTGCTTCTCATACCTGTTTGACTTTCTCATGGATCACACTTTCTTTCTTCTTTGCAGGTCTTGCTAAACTGAGTGGTGCCTAACAGCTGGTCGATAGCACAGGAGGAATCCCTTTTCCTATGAAAACAGGTATTTTATTTAAATGTCAATTTGCTACAGCTTCAGTTCAAGGAACAGTCATGAAGAAAAACCTCTGAATACCTTCTTCTTACTTTTCCCTCCGCTAGGATTTATTGCAGAGAGTCTTCAGTAAGTCCCAAAGCTGATTGACTGTGTATTCATGGGTTATTATGGCTGGATAGTCCAATGATCCCGGACATTAGTTCCGTGTTTGTTCCCTCTATCATCAACAGAAATGCAAATCTTGTCATAAAGCAATTGCAGCTTAATTAGCATTCATTTTCAGCTGTGCTCAGCTATAGATTAGACTATAGGCTTGGTTTCTTAGTTAAGCCTTCCACCTGCCTTGACACTCCCTCTTCCGAGTGCAAACTGGTACCATTGGCAGCTCTGTCTAAGGACAGGGACAAATTCTCTCTTTACGTAAATTGTTTGAATTCTGGTGAACGCAATGCACTAATGTGATTCTAATCCCTTGGGCACAAGTTTTTCTGAAAACATATTTAAATTAAATTTAAATTAAAATAACAGAAAAAAACATCTGGGCATATATAAGCATAGAATTTTTAAAGGAAAAGTGACATAAACATTAGAGTACAAAGTTTTTCTCTGCTGCATCATAAGGTCTACCAGATGGTATGAACTCATTTGCTGTGTTTGAGAATCTGGCCAAGACTTCAGTAATGATTTCGCCAGAGGAGGATGACAAGGTATGGCCTATGTAGATATTCTTTAAAGGCTTACGTAATGCTTCTTATTTTAGTGTGCTTTATACTGCGTCCCATGCCAAAACACAGACTACACAGTTACAAAACACTGATAAGTTTTATAGGGAATGGGATATTTCCATCTTTGATGAGTGACTTTTCTGAAGACTCCACAGCGTATAAACTAGAAAGTTGTTACAGAATTTGACTGTAAATCAGGATTGTGTATTTGCAATACTCAGGCATGCCTGGAGGAAGAAATACATTGAAATAGTGAGAGGGAGACTGAATTTCACGTGATCCTCTTTTGTGCCATAAATCACTCAACAGGAAGGTCTGGAATTGAGGTATAACTCTCACAGGGAAATTCTATGGTTTGTGTCTCAGGTTCCAGATATAGATATAAAACATATATATTAACTTATGAAGCATACTGTGTAGAGTGTGTTGCTCTGAATGAGCAGGGTCAGGACATGTACACGTATAGAACAAGCTGTACCATATCAAAACAAAGTGTCACACATTCACTCTAACTTCACACAAATAAATTCAAGGAGGGACAATGCCCTGAGATAAAAATCTCATTTTAATACCTTTATGAAGGTATGGACCAGATTCTAATGACAGGGCTCCAAAAAAAATTAACAGAGCCTGTTTTTCACTGGTTTACAGATTCAGAGTATGATACAGAACAAAAATAGATGGCAGACCAGAATTTTAGAATTTTAAACTTCTTCAGAAGATCTTGTCTTGTGAGAACTTGATATAATCCTCTACGTAGTAACGATGTCATAATGTCCATCTATTTTTAAAGCTGGGACTTGATTTCCACATATTTCAGTTTCCATAACATATACGATTGGCATCATAACATAAATACCTGATTTTCTTTATCAAGTAGTAATTTAAGTCTTAGTTCCTCTAAGGCATGTGGATTCTGTTATAAATAAGAGGGAAAAACCCCAGGGGGGAAAGATGGGGTAAACAAAGACTCTTGGCTTTAAAGCTAATTAAAAAAAAAAAAAGCTTGCTTTTGCAGTCCCACAAGGAGGTAGAACTTCTGGCTACACAGATTTGTCTACACGTTAATTTATAGATGACTTGTCTTACATGGTCTACTCATTATCAAGCGAATATACCACATTTGCATATTCACATTAATAAATTTCCACTCTGTTCTGCTGCATTAAACTGATCTCTGTAGATTAATTCAAGTGAATTGCAGGTTATTCCTATCAGAGAGTCAAAAATCCCTATAGACTTGACTTAAAATATATTCCAGTGCATATTTTTTATAGATAATTATTGCTTAATTCAAAGAAGTAAGGAAAGTCATATCATATGCATAGACCCATAAAGGGATCAACATAAAGCTGATCCACAGTCGAAAAGAGGTGCATCAATAAGGAAATGACTATAGGATCAGTGTCATAGATTATTATATGCAGCAATATCAGAGAACAAACATGAATTAAGTAATTAAAAATAATTTTATGTAGCATATTAAATAATTAAAATACATCATAAAATATTGCAATAAATTAATGCCATAAAAATCACAAGCAATGCAGATAGGCCAGATGCCACACATAAAGATCCAGCAGCGCCTATTTGGCTGCAGTTCAGATCTGTTTACTCCATGAATCCAAAACTATAGACAGAAGCCCTGTAATCCACAGGAAAAGACCTGGCCTTCTCTTCTGCAGTGACTCTGCTTTGCTGACTTGCTATAGCAGTTTCACTTACTACTTTATCTTCCAGATAGCCAGGATATTTTTCCCAAATGCTAGTTGACACTAGCCTGCAGCTGGTGCCCTGGCCACCAGCCACCTCTTGATCCTCTTTCTTGTCTTAGACTGTGAAAAATTCTTCTTTAGGCATGGTGTTATTATTTTTTTAATGTTCTTAGACTCTGGTCACATCTGCTGTAAGTTTGTTTGTCTTTCTGTACAATATGAAGAGCATTTGGCTCTTCCCCGCCCACTTTCACCCTGTGTTTCTTTTTGATAGGCCTCCTCCATTTCTTTGTTTGGTCTGTTTAGCCCAAACCATGAGCATGTGGAGTGCCCTGAATATAGACCATAACAAACAAGGCTGTGAAAACTAAATGAGTTAGTATGCTGATTGGTACTGAACTGCATAGACAGATACAGACTTACACATGTGCTTGTGGCTTAATCAAAGTTTCACCAGAGCTCTGAAAGAGAAACAACTAACGTTGTGTGACCTTCCCAGAAACAGAATATATACATGAATGGCACTGTTGCATTTGTTCTTGAGGGATTTTTTTGCTAAGTTTTCTTAGGTTGTGTTTGTTTGCAATTAAATAAAGCTGCAAGGTTTGCTTTGCTTTTGTGTCTACGCTCCACTCAGGATGGTCTCTCGTTTTGTAGGTTTCATTTTCAAGTATCTTTGTGGTATCTCTTCCTTTATTAATACTGAAGACATCTCACCTAGACTGTATGTTCAGTCTCCATTCTGGGGCCAGACGTCCTTTACCTATCCTTTATGAGGACTAGGGGGAAGAAGACTGAACATTAATCTTCCAGGAAGCTGAACTGGATACCTGGCAGTGCTTGCTGGAGCATATGTCTAGTGAGCAGCACTGCCTGGCTTGCAGAGAAGTAAAAAAGTCTCTGATTTACATTCGCAAAAGATTGTCCTTGCAGAATGGAGATGAAGCATTTTTTCTTATTATTCTGTAAAATATATTCTCAGGAATTATATATATAATATATATATAAAGTATAAAATTGCAGGTAGTACTAATCATGAAACACAAGAGAAGGCAATGATGTTTGTCATGTTACTTGCTCTCCTTCATCCCACAAGCCAAGGTACAGCAGACAAGTGCTTTAGCTCCATCTAGGAGGCAAAAAGACTATTACTGCATCTACCTAAAACCAGATTCCACAGAGGCTTTTCTCATTTATAAACTTCATTTTAAAGGCTCTAATGAACTAGTCTTGCTATATTTCCCTGAGTCATATTGCCATTTCTACCACCATTTTTGTGGATGAAATTCTGCAATGCAAAGCTCAGTTTTGCCCCGTGTAGCAGTAGCCAAGTTCATATTGTAAATAGCTCAGTTAAGATAAATGGAACTAATAGAAAATAAAACATTATATAGACCAAATGAATTTATCCCTGAAAAGGAGGATATTAATTCTAATTACATTATTGATCGGGAAAGACCTATTTTAATGGCAACTGTGAGTGGAGCATAAGAAGTAAATTTGGCCCTGAATGCCACATACAAGGCCACATGGAAAGCCAGGTGCAGAGGTGGAGTCAGCCCTTGACATGCTTTTTCCCACCTTACCCAGCAGGCAATCCACTCCTTCCCAGTTAATAGAGCCTGTCATGTTGAAGACTGGGATGAAGAGAAACCTAGAGCAAATTCTGTCCTACAAAGAGATAATATTTTTCATTTTTATTAAGGTTATTTTAGCTCTGTAGTGTTGGGATCCCAACACACACACACAGAGCTTACCAGACTTCTATTCTGACATTTGTACCAGACCGATGCTGAACTGCTACTGTACAAAAGGAATGGTAGGTTTTCATCTAGCTGTTGTAGTAGTTACGTTGGAACATAAATGTTTTCTGGCCATCAACATCCTGTTTTCATACTTTGCAAGACAGTTTATCAATCTAATCAGTGTATCATGAAGTCATGGTTGTTGATCTCTCACTTCTATGTGTTCTTCCTGCTTGCTTTTTCATATGCAGTTTCTACCTACAAATACTGTCTGCTTCTTGTACAACTACCTGATTGTTCATCTTTCGTTCTTTTTTTCTGCTTACCAAAGGCTTCATTTTGCACCTTTTTTTCTGGGCTTTAAAAAAGACCACAGAGCATCTCCAGTTCCTTTCATATATCAATGAGGTAATCCAAATTACAGAATGTTTTTCTGCAAGCCTGGGAGCGTGTCTGCAGTTTTCCAATGTCTTAAAAAAACGTAATACAGAACTTCTGACACTAAACTCAGACAGAGGCAGAAATAAGAATGGTACCACCTGCTGCCTAGTGCATTTTGTATAGCACTTCAGTTAAGCCTACCTAATGGGTTGCACTTCTTCATTTCATTCCTTCCGTATACACACATGCAGTCAAAATGCAATTCCCAAACTAAAACAAGATTTAAGGACCTGTCTAATTTTGAGAACTGGTATGGTCTCCTTGCTTTTCCTTTCCTTATGTTTACAGTTATACCTTAAGCATTCAGTCACCTTGGAGCCACAATGTTTTGGAAGCTCTGAAGAAATTTCGATGAACTTTGGTTTGTTAGATCATGCAACTACAGAGTACTGCCACTACATCTTATTATTCTCACTCAATAGCTTTACTCTGCTACAATTACTTCACTGAATTTGATGCAGCTACTTATGACTAGCAAAGATGTCAGGGTCACCAGAACTCTCTCTCAATTTCCAATCTCTTCTCTGTCTCATGACCATTCCAAGGCTCCACAGCATTATTTGATTTTGATAATGACTTCTTTTCATCACTACATAGAAATGAGAACATGCAGAAAGTTAAATATCCAACATGAATAAAAGCAACATTTGGATATAAATGATAACATTAACCTGGAGTAATTGCACTGATTTCCTTGAATCTCTTCCAAATTTTACAGTGACACAGCTGAGATAACAGTACAAGCATAAATAACAGTGAGGGTGCAAAAGTATATTGGGTAACGGACCTTTAATATAATTCTTCTACATAGACTTCAGAAGATAAAATAAGATTAAACAATATGTATCTAGGGAACAATGATTGTAAATACAGAAGTTTATCTTCTAGAAACTGTGGTTGCTTTGAATGCAATATATATAGGACATGGCTGATAGTGTCTCTACACTGCCTAAGTAAAATGCACATGGATTCTTCCAGCTTCAGCATTGTTCTTTGCAGTAGCCAAAGTGCGTGCATTTAGAAACATTTCAGAGGACTCTAATCACTGCATTTATTTGCAATATGAAGTTTAAAGATCCTGTAGGGTTTAGATCAAACCTCTGTTCTGAACTCTCTGCATGTGACTTAATCTATTTGCTGTCTGCAGATTAAACTCTTCATTATAAAACACGTACAAAGGCATTTTGTTATCACTATTTTTAACACGAACTCTACATCTTTGCTATGAAAGCACCCAGCTAAAATCCACAGTTAAGATTTGTTTTCAATCACAAACATGCAGACAGCACCATACAACCACATAATTGTCTTCTCACTGTAACCATTAAAGTTTGTAACAATGTTTGCACAATAAGACCTCTTCACTGCAATTGATAACAAAAGTTGGAAGTACTGCTCTGGTACACTATTACAAAACATGCAATTAGAAAAGAAGTAAGAGGGATTTTACTGACTCTTGCTTTACATGACAAATATTTGATTTCTTCACAAAAAAAAAAAAACAGTAAGTAAGGGTCTTTCTTTAAAATATTCAGCCCACTAGTATCTGGAGAATAACAATGGGTTGTTACTAAAAATGTGACTGCGTAACTTTGTTGTCTTCCCTCATTTGCTTTTTTCTCCAAGACTGGTACAAATATCATAAGTTTGGTTTTTTTTTTTTGACTTATATGATACAGAGGTTGACATTTTTACAAATTACATTATGCAGTTTTAATATCAATATCCTTAAAAATACAGGTACACAAGAGACTAAGGTGCTCTTATATTTTGAGTAAATATCCACTTCTTTTCCACCTCAGAATTACGATTTTACTTGTTTGTTCAGGAGATTAGAACTATCTGTATCAACACAGTTTTTATACTTTTCTACGAAGGCGAGAGTTATGGAAAATTAATTGAGGCCAAATGAAATATTCTAGCAAGATTAATCTTACAGTTAAATATGTGCAGACACATTTAGATAGTAAAAGCCAGATAACTTTTAGTTGATATCTAGTGATTTCTTTTTCTTAGTCAGGCAGGAGATCTTTCAAACTTTCAGATTTCCATTTCCAAAGAATCATTCTTTGATTTGTAACCTGTGCTCTAAAAATGCATGATGTAGCCAGAAAGGATATCAAACTGATAAACAGAGACATTAAGAATGGACAAGTCGTAATAAAATCAAGGGCATAGGAGACATTGCTGGGAAATCACTTTTCCGATGATGCCATGACCTTTAAATTCATGCAGTAGCATCTCACATCTAACTGTCTATATGCTCAAAATGATCTAGTTTACTGGAACAGAATTACAAAGTATAAAGATTTCTTCAGTGGGCTACAGCGATTTCAAAACCTTAGTTATATCTGTTATATTTGTGCAAAATCATCTTATTTGTGAAAATTTGCATAAATACATATTTTTCCATCTGGGATTTTTTGCATTCATTAGACTTGAATGGCTTTAGAAGACACATTTCAATCATTGTTTGATACAGCGTATGCTGAGGTTTAGCTGTCTCCATCATATGACTCTTAAATCTTTACTGAACGTATTCAGCAAAACATATGAAGAAACAGATTTTATTCAAAGAGATTTTGAGGGTGTTACGCAGATGTTTAAGTAGCTAATCTTTCCCAAAATTCGATGATTTTCACTTAGTTGCATGCAGTCATGATTTGCATGATCTCTTTGTTTCCATTCACATACAGGATCCCAGGATACTTTCCACAGGAAAAGGCAGCTGAAACTTATTTCAGTGTTCATCAGTATTCAAGCAAGCATTAAAGTGGGCTGCTTTCAGGACAACATATCTGGTCAAAGTGTTCATTTCCTTTTTCTTATTCTTACTGGAGAAATGCTGGGCCATATTCTGTCTCCTCTGCAGCAGTTACAGTGGAAAATGCAAAGCAGGAGGTGTGTTCACTCTGCATCTTCTGCTACTTATTAGGGATCAGCTATCTGAGCATTAAAGAGGGAGTCTGAAGCCTGTTAGCAATTTTTAACATAAGGGGGACACAGACAGTGAGAACAGAAAGAGTGACTGCACCAGTCCATCTGGCTTTGCATCACATCATCCCCAACGGCCATCAGGAAATGGCCAGGGTACAAAGCCATTGAGATGCTCTTTGAACTTCCAGCTCTCTGCAGCTCAAGATTTCTTTATGAAGAAGTGGATTTGTATTTAATAAATTTTCACTGAATCTTTCTTCCTTGGACATATCTAATAACTTTTTTTGAGCTATATGATATTTAGCATTTGCATCTTTTCATGATTTTCCCACAGGCACAGTCACAGCTTAGACTTGCACTGATAAGAACTACCTTTTTTTTCCTTTGAGCCAGCCACCCTCTAGTTTTATTTTAGCCCGTATTCTTTTGTTAGAAGGCATGGTGAGCAATTATTCTTATTTTTTTTTTAATCTTTGATGTGAGTCAAGTTCTTCCATCTAATCCCCTTTCCTCCCAGTCATCTCTATTGGCTCCTAAGACCTAGTCTGGGTGAGCTAAAAAGCAGCCTGGAGGAGACAAAAGCAAGTGCAGCAGCGATAAGGAGGTACTCATTGCTGGAGTTGTAGAAGTACACAAACCTTTAAAATGACAGAAGAGTTAAAGGGATAAGAAGTAAGGTCTCTGCTCCAGCTGGTAGTTGAGGCTGGATGATAAGAAAACAGATGCTGCACCTCATGGAGGAACATTTTCCCGTTCCACACTCATTCTGTGTCGTGGGCTCATTGTATTTGCCAGCTACTGTTTTTATATAATAATGGTCAACTTAAATTTAAAAGATGCTATTTATTAGGTTATTACTAATATCCCTAGCTCTTATTCCCCTTTTCTCTCTTTACTCAATTACTTCAGCTAACAAGCTATGAAGTCAAGAACTAATCTCCAAAATCAATGCTTGCTTGTATCTCAATTGGTTGTGTTTTCTGTGCTTTGAAAATTGACAGTTTTAAAGAAGCTCCAGTGTACTGAATCAGTATTGCCTGCAGCAAAGTACTGTATCACTTCACATAAAAATTAACTTAAAATCCACTGATCCCAAGTGGTAAACAGCAACAATATTCTTCCTAGTGGGAATTCTAGTATGAATGTTAATTACTACTCTAAGAACTGATTGCTGCTGATTCCACACTGATCAGAACACATGGAGCTTACTTTGTAAATGGTAACATTTGATTTAATGAATTGAAAATCTTGTGAATGATTTTAAGGGTTTAAGAAGAAATGTATTTTTTATGAATGTTGCCATTTTCCATGCCCTATGCAAAAGTTTCCCCATCTTTTCAACTGAGGAATTCCTTTATTTTTTAAGGTGTTTTAGCAGAGGAGAAAAGAATGTGGCCTAGGATCTTTTATTTTTTCCATGTTCCTTTGGCACACAGCCATTACTGAAGCAGAGCTGACGGTGACCACAGCTGAACTGGGAATGAAAAGTTTCCATAGTTCACAGACAGAATGTAATTTGGCCTCATAAAAGACAGGTTTTAAAACAGACCTAGCTAAACTAAGGTCAGGAAGTACAAAGGTTGGACAAGTTTCTTAATTTTTAGTTAATTTTTCCATTACATAATGGTGTAAATTGTCAAAACCAATTTATTTCTCAAACTGAATTAATTCTGAAGTTCCTGGTTATTTGGTCATGAACCTGTCTCCACAATTCATTATCTGGAGATACCATTTTGTCTGATGTATCTGACTATAATCTCTTCATACTAGAACCTTTTTTCCAAATAATTCTCTGCCCTTATAAATGGGCAAATTCAAACATGACATGTATATGGCGAGATTGGAACTACCTATTCCTGTGTTCAGAAAGCCTTTTGGTAGTGGTTGAGTCACTGTCCTTGTTGAAAACACATCTCAAACACCTCTAATAAAATCTACTGTAAATAGAAAAGATTTAATACACCTGCAGATGACTAAACATTATTGATGAAAGTACTGGTAGGAAAATAAAAGATATAAATCTGGAGTTCTTGTCTTCTCAGTAGTTTTTCCTTCTAAAATTGCAAGTTCTTTTCCTTGAATAAGAATAGAAGCTGCTGTATTATATAGTAATGCCAGAATAAACATTTCCATTATAGAGGACATCACTGTAAGCCCATATATGTTCCCCAATTACAGTATAGTTCCTTCTTTGCTAAATGAATTGCTTTAGTAGACTCTAGAAAGAGTCCAAGACTCAGTTTGTTTTAAATATTTCTGGTAATAGCTTTTACTTTGTGTTTAGCTTACTCTTTCTCTCACTCTTCTAATCCTACATTACTTTTCTGTATCTGCCTTTTAACTTCTTGAGCACAGCTGAATGGGACACCATGCGATCTTCACTGTGGGGCAAAGATGGAGTCAGGCCTCATGTGCTGCTCACTGTACATAACTTGATCTGTTATGAGGTTGTTCTTGTCTCTTGTGCTGAAACAGGAACATGGTATCCAGGCTGATCTTATTAATGACACTTATTGCAAAACTTTGTGGTTTGCTGTTGTCTGTGGATATCTGATTAAATCGTTTCCTTCTTCCTATTCAAGTTTTTCAGGACTGGAGGTAATGCCTACATGTTTCTGAAAATCAGGCTCTAAGTAACATGCACAAAAGTGCATGCGAAGTACCTGAGTTCTATTTGGAGTTCTATCTCATTTAGAACAGATTGCCCAAAGAGATCATGTAGTCTCTGTCCCTGGAGGTTTTCAAGACCTGACAGGAATAAGGCTTTGAGCAACCTGGTCAGACCTCATAACTGACCCTGCAGGAGATGGGACTATAGACTCCTGAGATCTCTCCAGCCTGAGTTATTCTACTTTGTTCTACTCCATCAACTCCATCCTATAAGTTTCCGAAGCCCTCTAACACCTAAAATAAAACATGGGATATATCCCAACTAAGACATATTTATTTATACAATTGCATCTCACTTAGTCTTAATTTTTCTACTGAAATCATGTGACTGTATACTTCATCTACCCATGCATGCTGGGTTTAGGAAGTGTGCCGGAGCTGGGATTCCCCTGGGAAGAGGAGGTGTGCCGGAGCTGGGATTCCCCTGCAGCCCATGGTGAGATGGCAGGCAGCCCCCCTGCTGCCCACAGAGATTAATGGTGGAGCAGTCCCTGCCGGAGCAGATGGCCAGATGGCTGCGCCCAAAGAACGCTGTGACTCCATGGGAAGCCTGCGCTGGAGCTGGAGATTAACAGTGGGGCAGTCTGTGAAGACCTGCGGCCACGGAGGATCCCACACCAGAGCAGGCGTCTGCATCTGAAGAAGCCTTCATTCTGTGGGAAGCCCATGCTAGAGCAGTCTGTTGGTGAAGACTATACTCCATGGGAGAGCTCATGTTGGAGAAGTTCATGGAGAATTGTCTCCCATAAGAAGGGATCCCATGCTGGAGCAGGGGAAGAGTGTGAGGTGTCCTTCCAATGAAGAAGAAGAAGCAGCAGCAACAACATGCGATGAATTGACCTGCAACTCACCCCCATTCCCCGTCCTCCTGCGCTGTTGGGGGAGGAGGTAAAGTCAGGAAGAAGAGAGGGGTGGGAGGAAGCTGGTTTCAAGTTCTGGCTTTGTTTCTTGCTATCCTCTCTGATGTGATTGGTAATCAATTAAATTGATTTTTTCCCTGAGTTGAGTCTGGTTTGCCCATGACCATAATTGGTGAGTGATTCCTCCCTCTCCTTGTCTCAACTCTCAAGCCTTTTGTTATATTTTCTCCTCTCCATCCCACTGATGGTGGAGGAGTGAGTGAATGACTGTGTAGTTCTTAGTTGTCAGCTGGGCTAAGCTGCAACACCATGTCAGCTAATAGCTGTCATGGTTTGATGTTGGGGGGGAGGTTCTGGTGGCAGAAGCTGCCCATCAGACCGGACTCCCATCCCCCTCGGTGCTTCAGCCAATCGGCGCCTCTGTGAATTGCCCTATTTACGTCAGGACAAAGGAACCGGAACGGTGTGCCTTTGCCCAGGAACGAGGAGAAGGGAGGGGGGCACGGCGCCCTCTCCCCGGTACCCAGCCGGGCGGTGGCCCATGCCGGGCCGGGGCCATCTGCTGGGGATGGCCGTGACAGAGCCGCTTTGGGAATTCTGGGAGAGCTCTGCTCTCGGGGTGCCCACCGGGCTGAGTTCACCCAGAAAGGACTGAAATCTAAGAGAAACGGCCACCCAGATAAGAGGTCAGTGAAGATGAAACGGAACAACTTGTGCTGCAGCTGAGTCCCCCTTGCAAGCGGCTCCTTTGCAAACAGTCCTCGGTGGAGCAAGCAGAGACCCACTCGCAGACCGTGGAGGATCCATGTCGAGAAGAGATGCCAGAGCCTGAGCACAGTATGCATCTAGAGTCCGTGGGACAACCCCCGCCGATGGGGAGGTGCTTTGTTAAAGGAGATGCCTGAGCCTGAGACTGTTGTGAATCATGGGCACAGGTCGAGGCACATTTGTGCATTTTAAGTCTGTATGGAGACACATTTAAGGTCAATATGACTACCCAACGCCGGAGCGCATTTAAGGTCTGTATGATGACCCACGCCAGAGTGAGTGGCTACAACTCCTTAAAAGTTCGAGACTGTGGTAAAGCCCACACTTGGGGCAATCCGATGGGGTAAGTATGGCCTCCTGCGAGTAGGACCTCATGTTTTCCCCGTGAGTAGGAGATCCACTGGAACAAGGGACAAATGGTGTAAGGACTCCTTCTCCTTTAAGAGAAGTGGCAGTAACAACTTGGAATGAACTGAGCTGCACTCCCCCATTTCCTGCCCCCGTGCGCTGCTGGGGGGAGGAGGTAGAGTCGGGAAGAAAAGGCAAAGGGGGTGGAGTGGTGTTACTTTTTTAAGATCTGGCCTTGTTTTCTTGTTATCCTCTCAAGTAACCGTTTTTGTTTGTTTTTCTCTTTTTAGGTAGCTGTTAATAAACTGTTTTGCTTTAAGACAACAGCCTCTTTTGCCCGGGACCGTGGTTGGCGGGTGCTGCACTGTTCCTGTCTCGACTCTCAGCTCTTTTATTATATTTTTCTCCTCTCCACTTTACTGGAGTGGGAGAGCTGCGTGGGGTTTAGTTGCCGGATCGGCTTAACCCACAACAGTAGCAAATGGTCTCTAGTACAGTTTGTGCTTCTTATCAGTTACAGAGTTTCTTTAACCGCTTTTGGAGGCAGGATTCTTTTCAATACTCCCATTTAGGTACCTAGATGTGCTGTATGTGTTGAAGTTTCCATTACAGCCAATGGAGTGAGTTAGTTGACCAAGCATTACGGGTGGGATTCAGCTGCCTCCATGCAATCCCCTAGTGCCAGTTCAGACACACTGGGATGTGCAAGATACACAGAATAGTGTCTGAGGGATGCAGAATATAGGCACACCACCTGAAATGATACTCAACATCAATGTCTAGGCAGCTGAATTTCATTGTAGGTCTCTGCTAAAGAATGAGTGGAATTGCTTTCCCTGCATCAATGACAATACCTCCATTGACTGCAATGTGAAATGAGACACTTGATATGCCTATAGACAGCTGTTTGTTTAGATGTCTTCATCTCATACTGAATCCCTGCATAGACAACTTCATCTCAAAGTGAATTTCATCTTTATCATAGTTGATGAAGTATATCTTTGTTTGGGATGAACATATGTAGTATTCATAGGCTGATTAGTCTTTGGGGAAGGTAGACAGTAATGACTACAGAGACATGTTAATATGTTCTGGCTTTAATTTGTGATTTCTGATCCATGGGAAATTTGTTTCCTGTAATAAGTTTAGAAGGATTAAAAGAGAATTTAAAAGCTGGGAAGTTGGGGAACGCTGAGAAAATGTGTTTACATTGACATACATTATAATTCCTTTTTGTTTCCTTGCAAACTTAACAGGAAATTTCTGCATTTCAGCAGTGGTTTGGAGTCAAACAATGAGGTCTACTCTTTCTCTAGTAAGAGTATAAGCTAGTTACAGCTGTCAAATTCTTTCTATTGTATCTCCTCTGTATTTAAGAAAGCTATTTGTTTGTAGGGAGTGGGGTTGCAGAGGTGAAAAATAGCCTTAAAGCAATACACGTTTGAATTTGATAATTTCTTTCATTTCATAAGAAAAAGTTGTCAAATAGTAAGTGGAAATCATGTAACTATCACTTCTTTTGATAATATCTGGGGCAGACTGGGTAAGATGCTTGTGTAACTTTGTTACTAGCCATGCATCCAAATGCCCAAAGGGATTCTGATGCCTGTATCTCTAGTCAGGAGTGTTTTGCTCACGTGTTCCAGTCAACTCCTCACGTAGATGGTCTGTGAAAGGCATCACTTCTCCTTCAGAACTGACCAGCTGGTGGAAAGACTCCCATATGTCCTTGTCCAGGCTCTGCATGTGCATTATTTTGGCTGAATCCTTTATCCTTTCTCTGCTCATTTAGGCATGCAATTTCTTGGACATCTCAGATCCCTAGTATCCCAGTAGTTACTTTATTTAGAAAGCAACTAAACTGAAATTGTATTTCACTGCTTGGTTTTGATATGGCAGCATGGACTTTATTCTTATGAAGTCCCTGCTCAGCCTTCTGCTGCTTTTTCTTGCTTCTGGGCTTCATCTAATATTGAAAATTGGTGTGTTGTCATAATCTTTTGCCAATTAGGCTCTTAAGCTATTTCTCTTATATTTCATGATGTTATATTAGTACACAAGCACTCATAGAATGGAAGACTAAGGCAAAAGGGACAGGGGATAGCACTAAAATTATGTTCACACAGCATACTTCTCTCCTAGTAAGCTTGCTGTCCAGAATAACATTTTAAGTTTGGGCCCTCTTTTTTCAACCAGAGAAGGTAAGTCCAAAACCACACTGATTTCTTTTTACAGAACTGTAATTTAGTAGAGCTGTGTTGATGGTGTTAGTTTTGTGCCACTGAGATACCCTGCCTACCTCTATATGTGCATTTAGCTCTTTAAAAGGGCTAGTACGTGGACCCAAACACCCAGGCACTATTTTCCTCACCATTAATTTCTTAGCATTGGCCCTGCCATGGCTGGACATCATAGCAGTGTCCCAGGTCCAGGTCAGGAGTTAGTACATGCTGTGGATCACTCCCAGTGTAGTTCAGATGTGTCCACCTCCTGGTTTTGTGGAGATGAGAACTGAACTGTGTATGTCAGCTGGCCTGAAGTTTATGCAATGTCAGTCAATCCATGTTATTTACAGAACAATTCATGATATTTATAGGCAAAACCTCTGAGTTTGCCAAAACCTCTCCACTAGGAACCTTGACTAACAGATTGCTAATGGTGTTACTAATGTCCTAGCACAGCCACAATATGTTCAGGGCTGGGGGTAGGCTTAGACCTGGACAATCAGAAAACATTCATTAGTTCAGAAGAGAAGAGAGAGAACTGGATTTGGGAACTACATTTTGTAACAACAGTCTGCTCTTTAAATTAGTGCTAATTATCCCCTTTTATTGTTTTTGAGTCTTCTTAGCAATCATTAAAGTGTTAATTCTAACTCTTCTTTCCACAGCCCCAGTAGGGATATTTTCAGTTGCCTGCCAACAATTAGTCATGAAAAACTCTGCAAAGGCATTCGGTTGGTGTTGAGCAGGAGGGGTTGCTTGTTTTTAACATACAACCTGAGCAGTTATCTTTTGGGCATGTACGCAGTGGGAGATAAGTGAGAGCTTCTCAAGCTGCAAAGTCCTTTTGTCCAAAGACTAATGTGAATGACAGTGATGGGAGGAAATTGAAAACAAGCCTAAATGCCTCAAAACCAACAGTGTTTGAAATAGGCTGCAATTAGTCCCCTGCAGGGTCACTAGCAGTGCATGTAGCTCCAACATGGGACTTGTCTTGCTCTGGTAGCTCCAGAGAGACTGGCCTGTATTGGGCTTCTGGCCAAGATCTGGGCACAGGGCATGACAGGACGTACACTGAGGACTCTGACCCAGTCTGATGTGTCATGTCATTATACTGAGGGAGCTCAGCACAGAGAAACTCAAGTGTTGCAGTGGGACTACATGGTGATCTGTGCAGGCTGGCTCTGAACACTCACTACAGGATTGCTCCCAGGAGATGGATCAATGGCTGGCTTTTAAAATGAAATTCAATATCTCTGTGAGAGCTTAACGTTCCCTCACCTCTTTTGATGAACTGTTCCAATGTTTAATTTTCATCCTCAGGGAAGTGGCCTGGCTTCAACTTCTAGCAGCTGTGCTATCTCAGGCTCTTGTCTGTAGAACTGAAAAACTTCTCTATTCCCCACACTGAGTAAGTACGTGTAACTTGTTATGGACAAATGACCTCCATAGCTTCTCTCTGACTAGCTGGATAGAGTGAGTTTTTCAAGCTTTACATCACAAGGCTCCCTTCTTTTTTCTGAAACTACCCTCTTTCAAGACCATCCTTTGAACCTCTTGGAAGGGTATGTAGTCACTCACTTTGTGCTGGTCAGATATGTGCCAAGTCGTTCTTGCTGGCCCTGAATTAGCTATTATGTTGCTTAGAAGCAATGCTCTTTTTCACCCTTTTTACTCTATCTAAATATTAGAAATATGTGAACAGTCATCTTCCAGATTTTTTTGCTATTTTCAAAGATTAATTCCTAATGTATCATTCATTAAACTACATGTTGTTCACAGGGCTTTCTGGCTACTTTCTTTAAGACCATTAGCTGTAATTTGTCTGAGTCGCATGATGTCATGACCTGAAGCTGTTTGATCCTGTCAGATCACTTTCCCTGTTCATAAAACATAGATAAATAAAAAGGTCTTTTCTACATATAAATGTAAAGTCTTTTATACTTCAGGTGTAGCACTGGGCTACAGACTTTCTTTTTCCTATTTTTTTAAAGCTCCCTTTTGCCATATTGCCTACTGGGATTTGTTTTCTTTAGTGAGCCTTCTCAGCCCCTTTTGATATTTCTATTTTAGTTAATTAAGCAGCATGGTAAAAGGAACATGCATGGCAACTCAATTGTCTAAACTATTTAATTGTTATAACTGTACCTGGCAGCCTTGACCAGCCAATACTGCCCTAAGCACTTCCTGAGCACAGTTTGGGATTTAATGTAGTCCAGACCTCTTCTTCAGATGTCTAAGACTTCTAATAAATAGCATGCGTGTGTTGGCCTTTGAATCTATTGAAACTATTTTATTTGCTATTTTAGAGGTATATTTTAATATGTAAATTAAAATCATTTCCCATTTTTTACATGTGGATACGAAATGCAAAGTTAGAAGTGATGACTATTTTGGTAAGAATGTAACTTTTTAAAGTTAATACAAATATTACTGACCGGTTTAATGACATGAAAAGCTCACAGGAAACGAAAAAATGCAGATATCAAATAAGTGTCTTTCACACTAATATCACCAAAGCCATGTTCGTTTCTCTTCCATACTTCATCAAAAGAGATGAAAGACTCATTTTAATCTTGTTATATATGATTAACAACTGGACTCGATGATCTTCAAGGTCTCTTCCAACCCAAACGATTCTATGATTCTATGACTGTATGATTTTATGAAGTTATGCATAAGATCAGACTTTTTCCAGTTGGCAGGAAATTCCTCTACTTTCTGCAGATAATAATCAACCTCCTCATAATAGTGTGCTATTTCAACACCCTTGAATTAATCTGATCCAGCCCCATGGATCTAACTACTGCTAGCTTCTGTCAGAGCCTCTAATCTGTTGTTCCCTCACTGCTAGTTGCCCCTCTCCATCTCAGCAAGTTTACAAATGACACCAAGCTGAGTGGTGTGGTTGACACACCTGAGGGATGGGATAACATCCAGAGAGATATGGACAAACTTGAGAAGCAGACCCATGTGAACTTCATGAGGTTCAACAAGGCCAAGTGCAAGGTCCTGCACATGGGTCAGGGCAATCCTCAGTATCAATACAGGCTGGGGAATGAAAGGATTGAGAGCAGGAGAAGGAGTGGAGAATACTGGTGGAGAAGGACTTGGGAATACTGGTGGATAAATAGCTGAACACGATCCGGCAATGTGCATTCGCAGCCCAGAAAGCCAACCGTATCCTGGGCTGCATCAAACAAAGCATAGTCAGCAGGTTGAGGAAGGTGATTCTGCCCCTCTACTCTGCTGTGGTGAGACTCCACCTAGAGTACTGCGTTCATCTTTGGAGTCCTCAGCATAGGAAAGACATGAAGCTGTTGGAGCAAGTCCAGAGGAGGGCCACGAAGATGATTCAAGGGCTGTAGCACCTCTCCTCTAAAGACAGGCTGAGAGTTGAGGTTGTTCAGCCTGGAGAAGAGAAAGCTCTAGGGAGACCTTATAGCCACCTTCCAGTACCTGAAGGAGACCTGTAGGAAAGCTGGAGAGGGACTTTTTACAAGGGTGCATAGAGATAGGACCAGGGCAATGGCTTTAAACTGAAAAAGAGTAGATTTCTATTAGATATAAGGAAGAAATTCTTCCCTCTGAGGCTGGTGAGGCACTGGAATAGGTTATCCCAGAGAAGTCATGGATGTCCCATCCCTGGAAGTGTTCAAGACAGATTGGATGAGGCTTTGAGCAACCTGATCTAGTGGAAGGTGTCCCTGCCCATGGCAGTGGGGGTTTTAACTAGATGATCTTTAAGGTCCTTTCCAACCCAAACCATCCTATGATTCTATGATATATGATCTCCTCCACCAAGTAATCTAATTTTGTCTCTGGTTATAACCATTGCTTTTACCATTCCACCTGTGTGACCTATTTGCCAAATACCTGCAACTCCAGCCATGATGTTTCTTTTCTGTATTGCTGAATGCCCATATATGATTAAAAACATATTCTGTTGTCATACATTTTCTCTCTTTGTATACAAGATTTTAATGGCTATCTTAGTGTATTTCATAGCTGACGTATTTTAGCAGGAGCTAATAGAAAATCAGTTTCTCTGTGTTTGTTAGCAAATGCCATCACATTGGAAGAGAAAAGCTATGGTAAAAGGTACATAATGTTCTGTTATTAGTATCTGTCCAAATTAGTTTGGTGAAGGAAAAAAGAACAGTAATTTCTGCACTGATTATTTTCTAGTCAATGGAAGTGGAATTGCCATCAGTGCTTCCACACAAGGTCAACATAATTTTAAGTGTTATGGCAGTCATATGTTGTAGCATTGTTCATAAAAGGAAAACACTGTTTCTGTTGACCACAGCACTCAACAAACCTTGAGTGAAAATCACAGGTTTGTTGCTTTGTTTTTTTCTTATTTTTCCATTGTCTGTGAATTCAACCCGATTTATAGAGTAAAAGCCTCAGGTTATAGTTACCATCACAGCTGACTCTTTGACTCAGCACTCAAGCATATAAAAAAAAAAGTTTAAAATAAGGTCATCAAACTTGTTTTCATCCTTTTTTGCCTAAACAATACCTCCCTCCTTGCCAAGGACAATGAAAGTAGTCCAGTCCCTGACCTGTTTTCAGTGGCCCCGTCCCCTGCAAGCATTTTCCAGAAAAACAAATAAAATAAAAGTTAAATCCATGGTGATGGTGATAATATAAGCAGTTTCCCTTTGAACAACCACTTACTGGTCAGAGAACGTGTCCAATACTTTTGGCATATGGATTTTACTCTTTCTCAGTGAGGGTGAACAAAACTTGCTTTCTGAGGTCCCAGTAGAATATTCTACCAGGATGAGTATTGAGTGGGTTATCCCCAGTCATTGTTTATGGCCACTTATTTGTAGAAAAAAAACTTTTCAGAAGGGGAAATGAAACTTATTTGTGGAACTCCTTCCTTATGACTATCTTAACCACTGCCTGACAAAGTAATTTCAATAACGCTTAGTGTTTCAGCACAACCTGAAAATGAAAGCCTTCCAACAAAAGAGGGTGACAGTGATGCATCCCAGAATAAAGCTTAAGGACACTTCTACAGGAATTTCTTGAGAGGTAGGTTATGGTAAGTTCAAACAGATTTAAGTAGAGGAGGAAACTGAACAGAGATCTTCCGCCTCGTGGAAGAGTGTTCCAAACACTGAGCTACTGCATTAAGGAAGACTTTACAGTCTCATCCCCTGATGATTTTGTTTTCTGTATCTAGAAACAAGAATCACATATAGCCCATTCAAGTCAAATTTGTAAGCCCTTTCAGGATGTCTGAAACAGCTTTTTAATAACTTTAACTGTAGAATCACAGAATTACAGAATCACAGAGCTGGAAATAAACTTCTGGGGATCATCTAGTCCAAATCAAAGTAGAGTCAGCGAGGACTGTGTCCAGTCAGATTTTGAGTTACCTCTCCGGGCAATCTGTTCCAGTGTTTCACAACCCTCGCAGTGAAAAAGGCTTTTCCAACGTTTAAGAGGCATTTCCTATATGTCAATTTGTGCTCATTCCTTCTTGTCCTTTCACTGAATACCAATGAAAAAGCCTGACTCCCTCTCATTTACATCCCCCCATCAGGTTTTTATATATCCCATCACATTGATGAGATTCCCGTTCTCCCCTAGCCAGAATTCTCGTCTCCAAGGTCAACAATCTCTGCTGTCTCAGCCTCTCCTTGTACATCAGGTGTTCCGGTCCCTTAGCCATCTTCATGGTCCTGAACTGGACCTGTTCCAGTATGTCCATGTCTCTCTTGTACTGGAGAGCCCAGGACTGGAGATAATACTTCAGATGTGGTCTCACTAGAGCTGAGTGGAGAGGAAGGATGCCCTCCCTCAATCGGTTGGCAATGCTTTTCCCAATGCAGACAGTAATACCATTGGCCTGCTTTGCCACAAGCTCATGTAGTTGGCTTGTGATCAATTTGTTGTCCCCCAGAACCCCCAGGACATTCTCTACAAAGCTGCTTTCGAGACAGTCAGACTCTAACCCTGGTGTTTCTCCAGTTCGCAGTTCTAGCTTTGGCACACCGTGGGTCTGGCTTTTCTGGAACCAGCTGACCAGCAGCACAGGGCAGTCCTTGACCTCCTCCTACACAGGTCACCCCTGAAGCCCCTCCCTCCCATGGGCTAACCTAATCCCTGCCAATTATGTTCAGTACACTCCCCAAGGGCAGGACTCAGCATTTCCCCAAACTTCATGAGCTTCCTGTCACCCCATTTATCCAACCTCACCAGGTCCATTTGAACGGCAGTGGTATCAGCCACTCCTCCCAGTTTTGTATCATTTGCAAACTTGATGAGGGAGCGCTCTATCTCATCATCCAGGTTGTTAATGACAGCATTGAACAATACTGGCCCTGGTATCAGCCCCTGGGGTACACCACTGGTGACTGGCCTCCAGCTGGACATCATGCTGCTGATCACAACCCTTTGAGCCCAACAGTTCACCTCACTTACGCAACCCAAACTTCACCAGTTTGTTAAGGACGGTGTTATAGAAGGCAGTGCTGAAAATCTTCTTAAAAACAAGATAAACAGCATCCACTGCTCTTCTCTCAGCTACCAAGCTAGTCATTTGACTGTAGAAGGCTATCAGGTTTGTCAGGCATGATGTCTCCTTTGTAAATCCATGCTGACCAGCTTCTTGCCCTTGGCATGTTTGAAAATGCCTGCTTTGCCACCTTCCCAAGGAATCGAGGTGGGGCATCCCAGCCTGTAGTTCCCCAGAGCATCCTTCTTATCCTTCTTGAAGATTTGAGCGACATTTGCACCCTTCCAGTCCTCAGGATCTCCTGATTGACCTTTCAAAAGCAATTGAGAGTGGCATTATAATAACATTGGCCAGCTTCAAGCACTCATGGGTGCATCACATCAGGCCCCAGACTTGTGTGTGTCCAGTTTGTTTAAATATTCCCTAACACGGCCCTCTTCCTCTGAGGTTATGTCCTAGTTTTAGCTGGGACAGAGTTTTTTAACAGCCAGAAGAGCTCCGTGTTTTGGTTTTACTCAGAGGCTCACTCTGAGAAGAATGTTGATAGCAAGCTGATGTTTGTGGTTGGAAGTGAAACTCCAAGGACTTTTCAGTGTGCCGGAGTGCAGAAACGCGGTGGGACAAGGGGGACACGATTCCCCTTGTGATTTGTGGTGGAACTTAAGATTGAGGGCCAAACTGGCCAATTAGTATTCCATATCATGCAGCGTCATGCCCAGTATAAAAGCGAGGGGCAGCCGGGAAGAAGGGCTTTTGCGCTTTGGCTCTTTTGCACTTTTGCTCTTTTGCGCTTGCTGCGCTGTTGCTCTGCTGTTTTTCTTTCTCTCTCTCTCTCTCTCTGCCCCTCTGTATTTCGGGGCCTCACGTTCGTCCGGGATTGCAGCTTCGGGATGAGACGGGCTTCGCATACGAGGGGGTGGTGAGCACCTACACTATATTAAATCATCTGTATTAAATCATTCTTATCTCAACCCACGGGTTTCCTGTT
Source organism: Tauraco erythrolophus (assembly GCF_009769465.1). Classification (NCBI taxonomy): domain Eukaryota; kingdom Metazoa; phylum Chordata; class Aves; order Musophagiformes; family Musophagidae; genus Tauraco; species Tauraco erythrolophus. The sequence goes on along the minus strand of NC_141466.1, from coordinate 45,181,750 downwards.
TATCCTTTAATTCTCTCCCTCATTCCTGGGGGTGGGGGAGGGGGAGTGAGCAGCTGGGGGCGGGGGGAGCGGTTCAACCTAACCCATGACAGGGTAAGTCTTCCTTCCTCCAGGTTTCCCCACTGGTCTTAGGAGCCTGAAATTCCCTGAGATTCTTGATGGCTGATCGTACCAGTAGGGATTGATAGATTCATTAGTACTGCTCAGGTTCAGCTAGCCAGTTTCTGATGCCTCCAGCCTGATTTTCTAGAGCGCTAAGAACTGGCAGCTCCAGAAGTTTTAGACTAAAGTTTGGATACTTACCCATTTTCTCATTTTGCAGATGGGCATTCAAAATTCAGTAATCTTTCCCAAAAGTTTTAACATTCCTGCCTACTGTTCTCAGTTAAACAATGTCTCATATGCTTCCAGGACCCCATCCTGAAGCTAAAGAGCTGTGCTGATGAACACCAACCATCAGAGAAAGTCTTTACAAACACACATCCCTGCTTTACTTTTCATGTACCAGCCCTCGCATATCAAAAGGTGTACTCTGCACCTGTGCCTCCGTAATTACCAATAAATTATAGAATTTTTTAAAGAAACAAAAAAGCAGACAAGAGTAATATATTTATTCCAAGATCAGCTCTTTAAGGCATGGTCCACCAGTTCATCCCACATCAGTAGGCTGCATTCACGAAAGAATACAGGTTAGAGGTGATTGCTATATTCTGTCCATCTCCTCTCATTTGAGCTTTAATTGAGGATTGCCTAGCTATAGAGAAATCTAGAATGTGTTCCTAAATGAGATGCTCAATATTTGGTAGGATGAACATGGGACTTTCTCTTCCATTTTTTAAGTATTATTGCATTAGATGGCTGAGGACACTAAGATAGTCATCCTGACACCTGGATTTCTTTTTTTTTTTCCTGTGGTGTGTTGTGTCTGTAAAACTGGATAAGAGTTCTTTGAAATTAAAATAGCAGTGAACAACAAAGAGAAAAAAGTATGTTTCTGTGGTATTATTTAGTCTACATAATAATTTATTGCAGCAAAATATTAATAAAACCAGAAACAACAGTGAATGACTCTCATAAAATGTAGGAACTTTCCTTTTCCTAACCTGTGATAATTTCTTACTATAACTCCTCAGTATACACTGCACTGAGGCAGTATTTATTTTTGATTAAACAAGCATTTTGGAATTTGAGCCCAACGTGATCTTAATTAAAGGTTGACATTTCCATTTTCCATAAAACCTTTTTGCCATTAGATCTATTGTAGAAATAATTACTTTTTCTTCTTACTCACATATATGAAACTGTATAATTATTTCTAAATTTAAAAATGATGTGGACTAATGTTTCTTGGAAAGGTTAAAGACTTTGTTCCAAAAGTAATTTTGAATACACATAATTTATATAGTACCTTAACATTGATACTTATTTCTCAAACTGCATCCAAAAGGGAAGGTAATTATTTCTCATTGAGTAGCAGAAGACTTAATGATCAAAATTTGCCTTGCAAAACTAAGTGTGGTTATTGTTAAGGGTTGTTAGTAGTGGCCACCAACTCCAGCAGCCCTGGCCCAAGACCTCCTCTTGCCCAACCCCTGCAGCCCAGCCTAGTGCCCTGGTGACTCTGCCTGGGCTGAGGGATGTGGCTGCCACTTTCCCTTTTGCAGGTTCATAGAATCATAGAATGATATGAGTTGGAAGGGACCTTGAAGATCATTTAGTTCCAACTCCCCTGCTATGGGCAGGGACACCCTTCACTACACCAGGTTGCTCAAAGCCTCATCCAGTAGGGAAGTTGAGCACATATTCTGGATGCACAGGACACACACAGGACATGGACATGGCCAGCTACACAGAGAGGACTCTGCCTTCAACAGCACCTGCATATAGGTCTCACACCAGAGATAAGCACAGAGAGCCCCGTTCCCTCCTCCCCTTGGGCTGACAGAGGCTGAAGGTCACTATTGCGGGCACATACACATCACTGTCCAGGCTTACAAGCACATGCACAGTTACAGATCCCCCCAGTACCGGCATGGCCCCTCTGTCCATTTGACACCCCTGCCAGGACCTTAGACCCTCTTACCCATCCCATGGGTCCCCTATTTGCCAGCTGATCTAGCTCAGCACGTGCCGCAGAAAGACACACTCATTGCACAAACATTCCACACCCCCCACCTATGGCAACCAGTCATTATTACCCAGCTGGATTGAGTTGAGATAATGAACTAATTACTAATCAGCTCAAGGTACCAACCCTGCCTACAAGAGGCAGGCCATTTCCTCCTGGCTGTGGAAGATGCAACAGTGTCCTTAGTGCTGCAGCCCAGGCTGGTGAGCAACAACTGGGAAGCCCCAACTCCTTCGCTGGAGCTGAGAGCCTGAGCCGAGCCAAAAGAGCCGGAGCTGGGAGCCCGAGCGAGAGTCCTTTGGAGAAGAAGGTAAAGCTGCAAGCCCTGATGTGGTATTCGCGGGAGGGAAGCGTACTGGAGTTGGATGAATGGACTGGGTCTCTGCTCACCTTAAAGCCTTTGTGAAAACAAAAAATGGTAAAACAAAAAGGGGGAATTATTGCATCCAGTCATTATTAGCCAGCTGGATTGAGTTGAATATAATGAACTACTAATTAACTAATCAACTCAAGGTACCGACCCTGCCTACAAGAGGCAGGCCATTTCCTCCTGGCTGTGGAAGATGCAACAGCGTCCTTGGTGCTGCAGCCCAGGCTGGTGAGCAACACCCACCTATCCCCATGGATTCTCTGAAGCCACCTGATATTCTTGCTTCAATCTGAGGCCTCCTTATGTGCTGTTCCTTATGCAGCTGGAGTTTGCTGTTGAATGACAGATGCACATTCCCTGAACACCCTGTTCGAGAGTGACACAGACACTTCTTCCCCTGTTCTCAACAAGCACCAGGCTCATGGTCTGTGAACTGGGGTCCTGCTCCAGCTGTCAGTTCCACCAGCCCCTCAATAGCTGGCACTCAGTCCTTGCAGCACTCACCCACATGGGACAGAGGGTGAGGTCATGCAGAGAGCTAGTTAAGAAAGAATGTAGTAAGAAGACAGGATAGACTGTGGTGATCAGGTGCACGGCTCCGTCAGACAAGTGTGTTGACTGGCCCCATTTTACCTGCAACCAGCCCCTTTTATACTCCTTTCTGTCAGTTCCCCACTTTCTTCCTCCTTGCTTCCTCTTCCCCTCCACATTCCCTCATCAGTATGCATAGCTCCACTGAACCTTCTCCATCATCCTCCATCCTCAGATTTGCAAAGTCTGGGTTTGCTTGCAGCTTCTTGATAGCCCACTAACTACTGACCAGGTTATTTCTTGTCTTTGTCTCCATTACGTTTGTCTGTCAGGTTTGTGTCTGTATGTTCCTGTTTATGGCTTCCTCCTTTTTTTATTATCCCCTTTTTGCATTGAAAACATCCTTGACCATACACCCTTAAAGGAGCAGATGGTCTCTCCTTCCACACACTCTTTATTTAGTTTATTCCATGGGTTGACTGGATCACATGTTTGTTCCTTGCAGGCTTCAAAAGGAAAGAGCCCAGAATATTGAGTCAGAGTTTAACTCTGCCACAAAGTACCATACGAATTATTAAATATAAATATGTATTTAATCTACTACTGCCAAGTATTTTTGGTGCTTATGGACATGAAAGGAAGTCCTTGACTTGAAGAACTCTAACCATAAGGTAATTAGAAGAAAGACTCACTTCAATGAAGTTGGGTTAATCTTTCTAGAGACTTTCTATGCTCAATCAATGAAGTGCCTTCAGAAGGCTATTCAGACTTACTTTTAACTCCCCTAGAGGGAATCCTCTGTCTTTCTGGAGAAGGAGCCTTCGAAGATTAACCTTTTAAGAGACTTTGTCAATGCTAGCAGGCCAATGTCAGTCAATTTTGGCAAATAATGCTGTTTATTCTTCCTTTGTGCTCTCCATTTGTATGCATTTCACATTTTCCATGCCATACCCTGAGTGGAGGGATGTGGGTCTGGGTACGAAGGGGCAAACAATGCACCACAAAGAAGGTGGAAAAGAAAATTGTGAGAAGAGAAAGGAAATTAAAGGAAAGTGAGAGATACTATGCCCAGTATTAAAAGTATCAAGAACAGATCTAAACAGTTCCAGGGACCTAATCTAGGTACTGGAAGAGCCTATGTAGACTGATCCTGGTATGTGCATCATCACATAGCCCTAGCTAGAGCCTTCATCAGCAGATGCTTCCACATCTGTCAGTTTCCACGCCCTGGTTTCTCTCCTGAGGGAGGCAGGATTAGTGCATGCTTCATTTCTGATCAGCAGGGACATGACTTGAAAGTAATCTCAGGTGCCCCCCCATTTACACATACTCTGACTCAATCTCAGAAGGAACCTCCCTCTTCACTAGGTGGGAAATTAGTGTGACTAATATCCTAATGTAGTTTCCTAAAATACAGTCAGACAGCGTGATACTTACCCTTCATTGTCTAATTAAAAATACATTTTCTATTTGACACTTCTTGAAGCAGATGATCTGTTGTAATTGTGTGTTCGTATTCAACGTACTGATGGTTCTGCAGTATGTGATCACAGTCAGTCCTAGGGTCTTGAAATAACTCACACCTCTGATGGTGTTTCTTGGATTAAACCACAGGTTAAGGTGAACTGCTGGTTGAGCTATAGAAGTTGTACTTGACTACCTCTGTTGCTGTTAAGAAATCTTAGTGAAAAAATCAATTGTACCTCCCTGCTATATTTGGCAATAGAAGTTCTAATATCAAGCAAATAAAATTGTTCGTTATAAATTAATGCTTTTTTTTTCATACTAGTCATTCATTCTCACAAGGGATAACTGTTATACATTTGTACTGAGTTTGCATGGCAAGCTTTTGGTAGCGGGGGGCTACAAGTGCGGCTTCTATGAGAAGCTGCTAGAAGCTTCCTCTGTGTCTGATAGAGCCAATGCCAACCGACTCCAAGACAAACTTGCCGCTGGCCAAGGCTGAGCCCATCAGGGAGGGTGGTAGTGCCTCTGTGATAACAGATTTAAGAAGGGGAAAAAGTTCCGCAGAACAGCAACTGCAGCCAGAGAGAGGAGTGAGAATATGTGAGAGAAATAACTCTGTACACACCAAGGTCAGTGAAGAAGGAGGGGGATGAGGTCCTTCAGGTGCTGGAGCAGAGATTTCCCTGCAGCAGTTGGTGAAGCCCATGGTGAGGCAGGCTGTGCCCCTGCAGCCCATGGAGGGTAATGTTGCAGCAGAGATCCATCTGCAGCCCATGCAGGATCCCACGTCAGAGTGGGCAAATGCCCAAAGGAGGCTGTGACATGGTGGAGATCTCATGCTGGAGCAGGCTCCTGACAGGACCTATGGACCGATGGAGAGGTGAGTTCACATTGGAGCAGCCTGTTCCTGAAGGATTTCACCTCATGGAAGGGACCCACACTGGACCAGTTTGTGAAGAGCAGTAGCCTGTGGGAAGGATTCATATTGGAGTTCGTGGAGGACTGTCTCCCATGGGAGGGAATCCCTGTAGCAGGGGAAGAGTGTGAGGAGTCCTCACCCTTTAAGGAAGGAGTTGTAGAAACAGCGTGTGATGAACTGACCACAATCCCCATCCCCCTACTCTGCTGTGGGGGAGAAGGTAGAGAATTCAGGAGTAAAGTTAAGCTCAGGAAGAAGGGAAGGGTGGAGGGAAGGTGTTTTAAGATTTAGGTTTTATTATCTCATTATACTACTCTGATTTTTTTTTGATAATAAATTAAACTGACCTCCCAAAGTTGAGCCTGTTTTGCCCATGACAGTAACTGCTGAGCCATCTCCCTGTCCTTCTCTTGACCCATGAGCTTTTCATTGTATTTTCTCTACCCTGTCCAGCTGAGGAGAAAGAGTCATAGAGCGGCTTTGATGGGCACCTGGTGTCCAGCCAGGGTCAACCCAGCACAACATTTAACCTGCACACCTTTTTCAAAAGCAACGTTTAAATACATTTGTCTGCAGTCAAAATTAGAGTCCAAAACATTGCTCAGAGTACCCAAACCTGATAGTGCCTGAATTTACTGAGAGCCTCTGTCACTTTGGCTATGAAATTTTCACTGTCTGGTTTGTTTGGTTTGGTGCATGCTGTAAGGTTTTTTTAATCTTAGACACTCAATATCGTCTTTCCATGAGGATTCAGCCTGAAAAATGGTGGATGAAAGCTTATATCCAGTGAGGAATCCTATATGGCAGGCAATTAAAAAACTCTCCTTAACGTATGTCCACAGGATCCAGCTCCTCAAATAATAAATTTCCTGACATTTTCTCTTAAGTTGGGACTGAAGAGTTGTTTTTACTCACCAAAGAATGGGGAGGTCTTGCCCTCTTTATCATGAAAGTTTCTAACTCTGACCTTCTCTTTGCTAGGATATAGTTTTAGCGAAGGATCTTGCTCTCCTCCAGTAACACTGGGTCACTGTGGCAAAATAACTCGTATCGAGTGTATCAGAAAGCAAATGAGCAGATGAGATGAGCAGAGGAGCATGATGATGTAGCCTACTGCTTCAGATCGTCTAAGAAATGGAAACCGTGCCCTTTACTCTGTTAGCAGGCACCGCCACCGCCATCTGTGAAGCTCTTTTTAAGAATGAATATAGACAACTCATCAAAGAGAAGTCTAGACTTTGGCTCCTCAGCAGACGAAGGATGAGTCTACATTGGTGCTTTCACTTGTACTGAGAAGGCATTTTGCAAGAGAATCTCTGAAGCTTCCTCATTGACTGTACTTTGATTCACATCATGCACACACAAATAGATTTTGGGTGGAAGTGAACTGGAAGGTGTGCTCCTGATATGCTCCAGGCACTAGTGACCATTCAGTCACAGGGACCAAGCTATCCTACTTCTAGGAAAAGCCCTCTGAAACATTGATAGTGTCAATGTCAGATCCCCAGCATCAACTATTTCCCTTGATGAATTTAGATCTCAGCAGACTTCCCTACTTGCTAATGTAGACAGTTCCAAAATAATTTCTGGCTTGATTGTCAAAATTCCAAAAGGTATAGGTTTTAAGATCCTTTCATTTCTATGAGTTTCTTCTCAGGTAGTTTTAGGCACCTTCTCAATTTGAATGTAGTTTTTTACCAGCTATCCTTATGCACCTGTATTGGGGTACAAGAGATGAGGTGTTGAATTTTAGGTTTCATGTGATGGGCTTAACTTGTAAAAGCTTAAGTTGACAAGAGAGTCTTGGACAAATAATAGGTCCAAGACCTCAGTTCATAAATCCTTAGAATGTATTATTTCTCCATTTTCCGAATAGATATGGATTTCTAATTTTGCTTTTCTGGCTGAACTCAGTAGCACTGGAGGACTCACTTAAATGTTATTCTAAATATGACAAGTACATACAGAAAACTTTTGTAAATTGTAGTCTGTGAATTAATATGCTAATAGGTAAGAAAACAAATCAGTTGATCAGAGATATTAAAAATCCCATATAAAATTCAATCTGTTACATTGTGGTTGTTTTTTTTTTTTATTACCGCATTTTGTTGTCCGTATGAACAACAAAAGATTCAGGTTTGGATTGAATGTCAGAGTGAGGTCAATGTATTTTTATCAGAGCATCTACAATGATTCATCCATCTGCTGGCTTGTTACTTTCTTGTTCGTATATGCTATCAAAGGTGTTGCTTCTCCCTTGTATTAATTTTGATATTAAACCAAAAGCAATGACCAAAATGCCCATTTCTTTAATTTTCCCAGTCCCTTTCTGTTAATGTAGGATGATTTCAGTGAGTCTAATTCCTAAATATTCATAATCTAGCATAGACTTCTATTTATATTGATTAAATATTTACAGCAGAAACACAAAAATTTTCTATGTCAATTTCCATTCATTAATAATAGGTCAATTTTGAGTCAAAATTTAGACATTACCTCTTAAACAATGATATTGTTTCCTTTTGTTGCATAAATCTGATCTCTCAAACTCACAAGTGAAATGACTGCTTTCCTCTCCTATGTGCTGGTACATTGGATTTATAAACCTTCATGAAATAAGAATTAACAAACCTTCATGAAATAAGAATTATCTCCTAAAGAACACTCTTTCAAGGAAGTAAATTCTTTCTTTCTTTGCATGTGTTCCTTCTCTATTTTAATCATAAATTTCTGTCATCAGGAAATTTCCCCCTAGATATATCTACCTATGCTGATGCTTATGCCTATTCTTATCTATATCTATATCATCTATAGCTATAGCTATGTGTGTGTGTATATAAATATATAGAGAGCAAATCTTTGTGATGTGTCACCTACACATGCTGCACAATAGTTTATTTAATCACCAAGCATCTAAAATGTAATGCCGTTTTACAATTACAGACACAAAGTCCAATCTTGTGTAGATTGTAATCTTAGCACATGCAGAATTTTGGAATTATGCTGGATACACACTTTTGTAAAATGAGTGTCTAAAAACTCAGATTTAACCAACAGTTTCCAAGGTTTGGTAGCTGTAATGGGATGTATTTTTCCTGTTCAAACAGGAGCCAGACATGGGCTGGAAGGAGACTTGCAGAATTTAGCAGTGAGTATTTCTGAGTTCTGCAGCCTCCTTTAAGCCACTATTAACTATCAGATCATTCTTGCTGATGTTGCAAACTCTACCTGCAAACAGCAGGTAGATCTTCAGCCCTTAGAAACTCACTCTTTCATGGTTTCTTTGGCTAAAAATACCTTAAGTCTGTATTACTCAACTTTTCTGACTTACAGACTATTTAAACTTTAAAAATATACATACTTTTTAATTTTTTTCTCATATTTGTAATTTTTAATATTGATTTTTCCCCTTACATACATTGTAACATTAAATATAATAAAATATATTTGAAGAGTACTATATACCTTTCATTGATTTTTATATTAAATCAGAGTAGTGTTCAGAGTTATGCAGTTGCTAAGATTGTTAACATGTAAGGATGTGGTAGTTGTTTTCTACTACGCAAAATTATGCTGTCATTTTTATCTACACACATCCACGTGTATTAAACTAAGGTCTGAGTTTCAGCCTCTGAATTTATTAATCTACCCAGTAATCAGAACCATCTGAATAATCCAAGGCTTTGAATGACAATTGTGTTGATTACTCAGCATTAAAATCTGAACAAACATAGCTCTTTAACATAAATACAAAATTCAGGATGCACTATATGTTGCTGATGGAATTTCCACAAATTAAAGCAACTATTCTATAACTTGTACAAAGGCAACAATTATTTTTTCTAGAAAAACTGTGTATCATGTATTCATTAGCATGCAACAGCTACTCTTCGAATTATTAGCCCATTATGGTAATTTGGAAATAGCTACGATTTCTATGATGAAAGAAAAAGACCCAGAGTATTAGCCCACGGCAATAGAAGAAACCTGTTCAAACACCATAATGATGGATGTTCCTCAGAACAAAAATTTTAAAAATGTCATGCTATTAAGCTATTTAAAGTGGTGTATGAAAAGGTACAATTATTAAAGAAATCAGGAAGACAAATATCTTGCAGTTTTACTAAGTTTTGAGATAAGAAACATTTCAAAGGTCTGATAAAATCTATCTGATAACACTAGTTGAAAGGCATGAGTAAAATCTAAACTATTCAATCTGATATTACTTGTAAGCTTCTACAGTTAAGTGCTTTTTTCGGATCTGCCAACAAGCCTGTTCCCAATGAATTTATTGAAATTTAGGAACCACGTGTATAGAGGCTCAGAAAATCACTAAGTCACCGAAGATGATGAAACCAACTCCCTGCCTGCAGAATTAAGAACAAATATCACCAGTAATAGTGCCTCTGTAATTTGCTTTTGGCAAGGACAGACTACCAAAGTGATTCCACTGGGCCAGAACTAAACTATGTCAGCTCAGCTACTTCTTTTTTATTTTACCTCCTGATCAAGGATAAAAGCTAAAATAAAAGAAAATACTGTGCAAAGGAAAATGTGAAGGGTCACATTCTCCCAGTTTAATAGCAGTCCATACTCAGACAAAACTCTTAAAAATCAGAATGTCTTGGACGGAAGTTGCCCATGAATACAGGGCAAGAAGATCAGCCAAAGATGCCTTGCAGTCATGAGAACTGAAGTAGATCTTTCACAGCCTTTAAGCTCCATATGAAAACAAGTCTTGATTCTCTATTCTTTCACTCTTCAGTGAGTGAAATCACATTTTAAATTGTATAGCCAAAGAAATAAGTGGAACATTCATACTGGCAGCCTGCCTCAGCGGCGTAACTACAAGGATAATTCTGAACAATGAAGACGTAAGATGCAGCCGTTACCCTTGGGGCAGCGAGTGCAACTCACAGAAGCACAGAATCACACTATTACTGAGGTCAGAAGGGAGCTCTGGAGTTCATCTAGTCCCATCATCTGCTCAAAGAAGGGTCAGCAAGAACAGGTCACCCAGGATCTTGTTCAATCAGGTTTTGAACGTCTTCAAGGAGGAAGACTCCAAAACCTCTCTGAGCAACCTATTCCAGTGTTTGATGACTCTCACAGTCAAAAAGGGTATTTTCTATGTTTAAGTGTAATTTCCTGTATTCAATTTCATGCCCATTGCCTCTTGTTCTTTCCGTTGATATCACTGAGAACTTTCTGGCTTTGTCTCCTTTATTACGCCTGACTTACACATTGATATATGTGTATGAATCTTCTCCGGGCTTAACAATCCCAGCTCTCTCAGCCTTTCCTTGGATAACAGATGCTCCAGTCCCTTAGTCATCTCTGTGGCTTTCACTGGACTCACAGCAACATACCCACGTCTCACCAGAGCTGAGCAGAGGGGAAGGAACATCTCCCTAAACCTGATGGTAACATTCTTCTTAAACAGATTACATCTGAATGTGAAATGTGAACATTTGGGGCAGTACAGTTATTGTTCACAGTGTGTAAAATGCTTAAACAAGAAGCAAGTTCTCCAGTGATGCCAATTGTATGTATCTATTGGCCATAAACAACAATCAGTAGTTGTTAAACTAAGTTTTACCTAATTATTCTTTTACAGGTGTCCTGGTTTCAGATGGGACAGAGTTAGCTCTTCTTCTTAGCAGCTAGAAGACCAAAACCAAAACACGGAGCTCTTCTAGCTGCTAAAAAGAAGAGCTAACTCTGTCCCAGCTGAAACCAGGGCAACAGTTGTTTTTATTTGTAAAAGGAATGCAAGTCTGTATTCTTGATATTATCAATGAACTATTATCTAGGAAAATCAAAGATGATCGACTAAATCAATAAATAAATCTTTTCAAAAAACTACATATTTGTCAGGTGTGATGCAAAACTCATTTAATATGTTGTAGCTCTTAGAATAACACAGTGCAAATAAAGGGCTTAGGACCGTGTTCAGAATTTTTCCAGATTCCCCAGCAGGATGATTCAGAGCTTCTAAATTTAACATTTTAGATCTCCATAAAGGCAATGGAAAGAGATAAATGAGGATCAGAACACTAATCCTCTAGCTGAAGGTGATTGCCCACTGAGCAGTGCTAGCTTATTTGTAAGGTAGCAGAAGAGTAGAGGTAGATCCCACTGGTCCACTTAAGTTTGATGACTGAAATATCTCTGAAATGAGAAACTTGCTTCCAGTTTCTTCGTGTCCCGAGGACGTTCAAATCCATATATTTGAATACAAATCCACTCCCAGGGAGTTCCTAAATAATCTGCTGGCTACACCCTATTGAAATTGGGTTAACAAGCAGCCAAGAGCATTGGCACTAGAATAGGTACCAAAATAAGGAACTTGACTGTGTAACCCAGTGGTTAGCTAGGACATATGTAGGAATCTGAGGTCTAGTCCTGTTACAATAATTTTTCAAGAGATTCTTCAGTATAAAATGCAGAAACAATCCTGGCAGCAAGGACTGGAATGAGAGGTTTCTCCTTTGCTTCCGCCAGCTGGAGAATCTTGCTTTCTTCCTTTAGCACAATGGGACAGCAGTGTTAACAGGGATGGTCTCCTAATCTGTCAAGCTTTTAGTTTACTGATCATGTCTCTGTCCTGGGAGTTAAGAAACATGAATGGAAACCTCTTCAGAAAGAAAGAAGCCTACAGTGCAAGTTTCCCATTAAATAATGGCTGAGACTATTAACAAGATTTACTCTGCTCTCACCTCTTTTTCAAAGAATGAGTTTTCCTTTACTTAAAAGCACCTGGAATCAGGAGAAGACTTGATCCGCAAATTTCTGTTTCACTTAAACACATATCTCCAGAGAGGCAATTAAACCTAAGGGTAAACAGATTTCAGAAGCACTTCTCAACATTTTTTTGTTGAGTAGGTTATGTGTTACCTCTGCTCAGCCTGTATACTTTTGTCAACTTGACTGTTAGACACATAACACTTCATGGCACTTCCTAGGCAATGTACAAGACCTGTAGTTCTGTGAACCTGTCCTGGGGATATTATGTTAGGCATTAAGGAAGGGTAAAGCTGGACATGTAGCTTGTGGATCTGCACAATACATAAATTCATTGCACATCAGCTATATATCATCCTCTTTCAAATAAAAAGTAGTTAAAAAACTTCTGATTGATGAAGTTACTCAACAGAAATTAAGCAGTATTAACCAACAAAGTGTGTGAATCAGAGTAAACTTACATAATGCAGAAAGGCACACTTGGTCCTTGAATTCAAGTTAGCCCTCAAAACCTCAATGTCCAGCCTTACTCTTGCTTCATTATTTCCTGCAGCATTGCTATTGCCTTTCCGCTAACTCAAAGGTGGATCAAAGATGTGATAAGGGAAACCAAACTCTCAACCAGCTGGAAATCTCCTTTACTCTTTGCAGTTTGTCAAAGGGAAATGCCAGAGGTATTAAAATGTTAGTACGGACTGTAAATACATGTTAAGATTACCCTGAAGCAATCCAACACTACATCAGTAAAGTCTCATACATTGATGAAATGTGTTGCAAAGTACCATTCGGGAAAAACAGAAACAAAAGCAAAGAAGATAGTGTAACACTGTGTATTAATACTGTGACAAACTGCCAAGGAATAAAATAATGAATTGTATAAAGTAGAGTCTGTTTTTCAATCAAAATCAATCTGGAAAAGTGTGATGGATTGATGTAAAGGGGTTCTGGTGGCAGGAGAGAGGATTTGCTCCCTGTGATTTCCCTGGTTTTGGAACTGTGTCACACACGGTTCTGGCCACTAGATCAGACTCCCATCCCCTCGGGCCAGGGTTGAGCCAATCGGCACCTCTGCGAATTGCCCTATTTAGGCTAGGACAAAGGAACCAGAAAAGGTGCTTTGCCCAGGAGTGAGGAGACAAGGGAGGAGGGCACTGCCTTTGCTCCCCAGCTCCCAGCCGGGTGGCTGCCCGCGCCGGACCAGCGCCACTCCCTGAGGATGGCGGCGGTGGAGCCGCTGGGGGAACTCAGGGAGCACCCCGCTCCCGGGGTGCCCGCTGGGCCGAGTTCACCCAGAGAGGACTGAGATCTGAGAGAAACAGCCACACAGACACCAGGTCAGTGAAGATGGAGCAAGAGGAGGTGTGCTGGAGGTGAGTTTCCCCTGCAACCAGTGGCAAGACGGCAGGTGGCCCCCCTGCAGCCAGAACAGACTCGGTGGGGCAGAGACCCACTCGCAGTCTGTGGAGAAGCCCATGTCGGAGAAGAGATGCCTGAGCCTAAGCACCGTCGCAGAGCATGGGACGCATGACAAGGTAGAGATGCATCTATAGTTCATGTGACCCACGCCGGAGCGAGTGGCAACAGCTTCCTAAGAATCCGAGACTGTGGTAAAGCCCACGCTGGAACAATCCAATGGGGAAGGATTACATCCTGCGGGTAGGACTCACTCTGGAGAAGTCTGTGGATTTGTCCTTGTGAGTAGGGGATCCGCTGGAGCAAGGGAAAAAGGGTGTAAGGAGTCCTCCTCCTTTAAGAAAAGGAGCATCAGTAACAACATGGGATGAACTGACCTACACTCCCTCATTACCTATCCCCCTGCACCACTAGGGGAGAAGGTAGAGCGAGGAAGAAAAGAAAAAGTGGAGGGGAGAGGTGTTGTTTTTAAGATCTGGCTTTGTTTCTTTTTATCCTCTCAAGTAACTGGTTTTGTTTGTCCTTATTCTTTTAAGTAACTGTTAATAAATGGCTTTATTCCTAAGCCGAGTCTGTTTTGCCCGGGACCATGGTTGGTGGGTGCTCCTTCTCTGTTCTCATCTCAACCCTCAGTCCTTTTATTACATTTTTCTCCTCTCCACTTCACTGGGGAAGGAGTGAGAGAGCACCTGTGTGGAGTTTAGTTGCCGGATTGGCCTAAACCATGACAAAAAGAAATGCTTGGAGTCTATTATATAATTAGTTTCAAGTGAAAATAAAAATCTCTACCATCTTGTAAAAGAGATAATACCTGTAGTATTTGTACTCTTTATGGGATTTTCTGCTGTGAAGAATATGGAGAACATCAGCTACTCATGATGTGACCAGGCACTCATGAGAATGGATCCTCTTTCAAACTCAGTTCCAGAAAGTAATGAGAACTTCAGTGAAGGTTTGATGATAGATGCTAAACTTAAATTGAGTAATCACAAGCTGATTCAACTGAATAGAAAATAAAGAAACGGAATACTAAAGCTAAAGCTTTTTTTATTCCAAGAAGAACCTGTAGCTAAGGGTTTGAGTCCATGTTATGAATCTTTAATAACTGACAAGGTGCTTTAAGTTCCATCCTTCTTTTGCCTTCCATCAGTCACAGATTCCTATCCCTTGGCTCTTCACCTCTTCATAGAAGTTGAAGATACTGTTACTTGCCCCTTTTAAGCTGATAATTTACTTTGCTCTAAACTGGATCTGTAAAATGACATTATTAGGCAAAAAAATGTCATTTTCTTGTTGTTAGAAGACTCACTGAAGTCAGCTGGAGTCAGGTTGCTCAGAGGCTTAACTGTAACATGGCATATGGAATTTTTTTTAAGCTGAATATAAAATTTTGTGATGCTTGCAGCTCACATTAAGAGGAAAACACATTGAGGCTCCATGTCTCCACAAATGAAAAGCCATTTCATATAGAGTATTAGAAATAAATAAGAGACTAAGAGAACTAAGCAGAAAATACGGGGTGATGAAGAAAGCCAAGCTACATCTTGCAAATTGCAATGAACCAGAAAATGTTCAATTCAAAAACCATAAAAACCAAATACAACAGGAAAGAAGAGAACTGGTCCTACATGATGAATGAGGAAGTAAATCTATATATAAGGCCCAAACAAAGGCATACTATGTCTAGGTTTTCAGCAACACTGTTTTTTAAAATTATTGGACTGTTACTGGGAATAAGGCCACAGAAATAGAAATACTGAATTTAAGGAACAAACACAAGAGCATTGCACTCTGTAATCTCTCAACACTGAAGGAAGTAGCAAAAGGGATTAGTACTGTGATAGTTATGATTTTTAGTAAATCTCTCAATCTGGGATTTATGCTGCATGATCATACCATAATGTCCGTTCATCTAATGTCAGGTTTCTAGAACCAGGTTTAAGGGAAAGACATGCTTCAGTGGATATGATTAGAGTTAAGCAAGTCCGTAAGCCAGAAACCAGAACAAAAACAGTCTAAACTTTGACTAATCAAAATCCTGATCAGAATTCTATGTCATGAGCCCATCTTTAATGCAAATTGATCTCAACAAGGGTTTAAGAAGGAAGGGGGCAAGTAAAGCCAGTATGGCTAATTAAGAAGTATGGAGCAATAAATCAGTAAGCATAAATTGCTCACAACCCAAAAACTGCTCAGTAGAGGAAGTACGGAGTGTGACCACAGTGAAAACAGAAGCAATCTTAGAAACAGAGAAGAAAAAAAGAATCTTTTAAATGAGCATGGCAGAACAATATTTCAAAGCTTAAAAGTGCGTTGGCTATGATTAACATCCTCCAGGGCATGGTTTAAAGCCCATTATTTGGTATTTGTCTGAAGTTTGAACACTCTTCAACTAGGTCACAGAAGAGATTAAAGATGAAGAACTAGCTCTCCATACCACTGTACTTTTGAGAATGCACGGTGCCTGATTTGGATCTCCTGGGAAACTCTCTGACCGGGAACATGTCTAGTGACTTGGAGCTGGGAAGCTCTGCACTGCAAGATTTCTAGGCTGTTTTTTTGGATATAAATTTCTACATTCTACATTAAAGTTGCACACAAAGCATATAAAATGTCATTTATAGTGTTAAACGTAGAGTTTGGTTTAAAATGGCAAGCATCACTGTGAGCTGGGCAGGATATGTAGCAAAAAAATCAGAACTAGCAAATACATTGAGATAAGTAAAATAATGAGTAATATCAACGTTTTCAGACATTGACTACATTTCTGTCTCTTTATTCCAAATTTAAACTCCCCAAGAACGTCTATAATCCCTCAGACCATTCATTTCAGTCTAGTTTGGCAACGCTTAGATGTCTGAAAGGGACTTTGAAGCAGTTACTATATCAACTTCTTCTTATCTAATGATAGCTGACCATATTATGTGATTCACAGCATAATTCAAAGCGGGTACCTAGAAATAATGATAGTTTAAGAATGTGCTAAACTGTAATGGTTTGTGTCTAAAATTGTACCAGCATTGAATAGTTAAGGTTCAATGGACCCCTAACTGCTCTTCCTCTCTAGCTGTGCTTTCTTGTTAATGTAGGGAAAAGGCCTGCTACAAAGTTTAGTTAAAGTTAAGTGTTGTTCTAGGAAATTATTTGCTAGTCAAATTTCCATTTTTATCTCCTGCATATGCCAGTTATGCTGATCTTCCATTCCTTTGTTTTCTAAAATAAGAGAGTCTTTTTAAAACTAAAGGCTTGCACACTCAATACTAGAAATGGTAGATTTTTCATTTCTTTGGGAAAAAACATTATTTAAGAAACATCCTATTTTCATATATTGCAGATCAGTCTTTAATGTACGGAGTATTTCTTTGTTGTTTCTCATTCTTGTTTGTATGGTGTTAACTCCAGAAATCTATTCCATTAAGAAGACAAGAGACAAGTATTAAAAAAATGAGTTGAAAATACCCAGACAGTGCTTTTCCACATATTCTCAACATTTAGCCAATGTCATCCTTTAGTAGAAGCTGTTACTGACAGAGAGATTGTAATGTCTTTGGCAGCCATACTGTATTTCTTCTATAAGGTAATACTGACAGGACTTTTCATAGACAGCTTCCCTTCTGTTCCCACCTACAGCTCTGTACACACATGTGGACATCTGATAGACGTAAACAGGACATAAATAAGGCATTTATAGCAGCCTTCTAGTACCTAAAGGGGGGCTACAAGTAAACTGGAGAGGGACTTTTTACAAGAGCATGGAGTGATAAGACAAGGGGCAATGACTTTAAACTGAAAGAGGGGAGATTTTGATTAGATCTAAGGAAGAAATTCTTCACTCTGAGGGTGGTGAGGAACTGGAACAGGTTGCCCAGGGAAGTTGTGGATGCCCCATCCCTGGAGTGTTCAAGGCCAGATTGAATGAGCCTTTGAGAAATCTGGTTTAGTGAAAGGTGTCCCTGCCTGGCATAGAGGGGTTGGAACTAGATGATCCTCATGGTCCCTTCCAATCCTAACCATTCTGTGATTCTATGGTTCTACGATTCTATGATTTACATACAACTGTTCTTCGAGTAGTTTCAAAATTTTTGTAGTTATATGGAAGGATATCATTCTACCATTCCCCTCACGCAGGTGGAGCAGGAGCTCACAGTTAAAGATATTGGTCTCTTTTTACACTGTTAAGTTCATAGGGTTTGAATGTATGACTTGTTAAATTAAGATGGTCTTTTAGCTGGAATACTCATTCTTCCTAGTTTTGTAATTCAGGTTCATTTAAACCTTTTAGTGACTAAGGAATACCACTAAATGTAATCCATTTTGTTGGTCTAGAAGAACTCTTCTGGTTAGAAATGTATTCCCTTTATTTATACTAAATACAATAACAGCTGAAATCAAATTTATAAGTATTAATAAGTCATAGAAACACAAACACAGTCATGTCATGATGTCTTTACTCAGTGAGCCACAATGCACAAATTTTATCTTTCAGGTTATTATTGTGGCCAAGTGGCAATTGCTGAATTAAAACCAGTGTTTTGTTCATTTACTGTCCTCATGGCAGACCTAAAACAAAAGATACTATAACTTCACAAAATAGGGAGTCAACTTTTGGAAATTCTTTCCAGAGCAGGCTGTGCATGTTGAAAATATTGATAGTATTAAGCAACAAAATTATGAAACAAAAAACAATGTGCTACTGAATACAAATACTGTAGCTCAAGGACCGCTGGAAACTAGGAGGTTATTTGTGAAGAGTATCATTGTGTCCTTGTTGTATTCTTATGTTCTTCCTGGACATCTGCTGCCAGCAACTGGGAAGAATACAATGTCTGATGGCCTCAATATTGTTGCTTTGCCTCCACTGTACTGTATAGACCCTAGGTGTAGCATTTAGCCACACAGACGTAATGTAATGATATGTGGTGTAAGCAACTGACTGTTGAAATCACTGTCCAAAGCAAAAACGTTTACTAATGGTAGCCATGCATACAGCTGTGCTCATGTGAGAGTGGACACATAACAATGCTTGTTGGTAGCTATGTTCAAGTTGTACAAGAAAACCTGTAGAATGTTGCACGTATGCCAAGTCCTGCATAGCTAGAGCAGAACCTCCTTCCTACAGACTGGGCTGTGTGCGTCTTGCTGTGGTAATGGGCTGTAACTTGTACAGTATCATTTATAGCCATTCTTGTCTTCCCACTTTATTACAAGCAAGCCAGTAGCATGTTAGCTGCAGGGATCAGCTCCAGAACTTCACAAAATACATGAGCCTCTGTTGACCGAGTTAGATGATCCATCAGTATTAATGGTATCTGACAAAGGATCAGCTGTAATCCAGCAACGTCAGAATGCCATCCTAAAACAATTTGTTACCGATAAAATTTGCTTTCACTCATATAATTCATTCTGCTGGCTTTCTTGGGATGTCTAGATGTAAAAGAAAACAGAATTTTGCTTTAATTTTGTGAATCAGATTCCACATCTGTGTTCTTTAAGATATACCATAAAAGACAAGCGCAAGGTCCAAGTTCCACACACCAGAGAGCTGTTTGAAACCACAGAAGTAGATTTTACCCTAAGAAAGGCTGATGTATTACTAACATGGACAAGATTTGCCAAGCTACAGATGAGTGAAATAGAAGCGTTTGCATAAAAATACATTTTAAATATGGAAAATTGCCAGGAAAATGAAAAGATAATGATAACCTTTCTCTTTCAGTGTCATTAAACCTACACTTAGCCACTTTGGCAATTTAGAAAATTCAAATAGCATAATAAATGTCAGAAAACACTGGTTATTTCTCAGTAAAGGTCAGGTATTTACTAACTTTATATTGTATACCATGCTACTGAAAACATCAAAGGAGGCAAATATATGTATATTGTCAATATTGGGGTTTTTTTCTCCTTCTTGGTTTTGCTTTTGTTTTTTTTTTTTACATTATGGACATAATTCCCTGCCAGCTACTTCTTGGTGTCACCTTTAACTCCCTGTGCTAATGACACACTTTTGGGAAGTACGCTCTGAAACAAACATTGCAGAACAGATTATTTTTCCTCCAGTGCTTCATCTGAACAGCAGCTGTTTCTTGATATGAAAATTTGCATGGCTAAGCACAAAGCATTGCCTCTGCTGATAAGCCAAGCACGAATTTAAAGAATAAAAATAATCACAAGTTTGCAGGCATATTGGACATATTTCTAATATGTCATATTCCCAACTGTTCATTTTGCACCTATTTTATTTTTTTTTGATTCCTTATAATTTTTTTTTTAAGGAAAAATGCATTGTCAGCCATGGATATGTTTAAATTTGTGCAAAGCATTCAAATTATTCACGATTTTCTCCACCTGCTTATGATAAAAATGATTTCACATTCAGGAGTAGTACAAGTTGAACTATAGCCAACAAAAAGAATGATGAAAACCTCTCAGACATGTAGATACCCACTTCTCTTCTTTTATGTATTTATTCTGAGTAATTCTGAGCTTAGTTTTGCTCAGCTGCCATTTCTTTTCTAGCAATTAAATTCGTTGACAGAAATATTTGCTAAATAAAACCTAGGCAAAATATTTAGAAGAACAGATTGCAAATTCCTATCTCAAAATTAAAAATAGCAGTAAACTAATCTGGAAGTCAGAACATGCAACATCTTATAATACATCAAACCAACTTTTAACCTCCATGTATTAACAACATAAAGTCAAGGAACAAGTTATAAACTAGGAGTATGCTGTATTACGTACATTATTTTACATTTTAAAGAATTAATACATATAAAATAATCACAGTCTACTAAGTCAGTTTATTAATGATAAGACATACATTTATCTTGTATAGTATTTTGTCTTGTATGCTAATAAAAATTGTCTGAAGTAGTAGACTTCATCCACATTTTAAAAATAGAATATACTTGCAATAAACAAGTGTCTAATGCTATATTGTCATCTGTAACTGACCAATTTCAAATTGGGAGGAGCAGTAGAATGAAAAACTTAGGAGAAAAAGATATCTGCCTGTAGTAGTTTAGAATCTTAGTTTAAAAATATAAAAGTAAAATTAGACCTAATTTCAAAGTTGAAATTTGTGTTCAATTACGTTTAAGGTGCAGCTTGTAGCTCTTTAATTCAAAGATCCAAATCTCACAAGATGCAAAATTGGACTTACATAACAGGTAAGTCTTTTAAACATAGGTATAAATAATTAACAGAAGAAAAAGGAAAACCTTACATTGGTAACTGTGGATTAAACTGAAGAGAATACAGCTCTCATGCACAGGATAGAAAATCAGAAATTTCTAAAGTGGATTCAGAGGTACATTCTCTTCCGTATTTTAATAGGAAATTTAATATGTTACTAAACTTCCCTTAAGAAAGAATTGGCTTGATAACACTAGTAAGTTCCACCTTTATTTTTGAGAAGTATCTGAGTTATGCATGTCTAGTCCAGGCTGGCATCTAGTGATTATAGTTCACAATGTTCAATATATCAGCACAGAGCAACCCTTTATGTTTATAGGCACCTATTCAAGCCTCACGATAGGGTAACACCTTCTTTCTGCCTATCTTTAAGCAATTAACAAAGGCACTTAAGTTCAAAATACAGATTCTTCAAGTTGCTTCTGTGGTCAGGGAAGGCTTCCAGAAAAGCCTGTCTAAGATTTTGATTTGCAGGAGACTTTTGCCTTACTCTCTCCACTTCGACCCTAGGAGGATGACAATTCTCACTTGGATGTCTTGGTTCAGCATCTAAATTATTTTTAATAAATGTGACCATTATGCCAAAGATAATAAAGCATATGCCAAGAGGAGACCATCTATTAAATAGGATCTGGCATCTGCATTCTATCGTTAGAGGCATATAGGTTAAATAATTCTGCCACACATCCAACGCCATTCTGCAGATATCCTGCATTTGGTGTGGAGCCAAAGGACTTGTTGACTTACTTGCCCAGAGGATCTCTTGCTAATCCTTACAAAGCTGGGAACATGTAAGCAGTGAGCCAGTTTTCATACTGCATTCAATTTCTGATTGCTAGGAATGCTACTATTAACTTTTAGCATAGACACAAATCAGGACAGTTTCATGATAGTGAACTCTTCCTAGTCTCCATACGCACTCCAGACGTTGTTCTTGTTCTTACTCTCCCACCGACAGATGCCTACATGGCCTTCAGGTTCAGACAGGTTGCCCAGGGTTTGTCTGCTCACAGCTTGTGAAGCTGGTTTGTAGCTAACATGGCTACCGTGTGAATGACACAATTAGACGTACTCCTTATGGCTTAGGCTCCCAGGGAGAAGTTCAGTTTAGTAGATGATTTCTTAGTCAATGTCACTTGTGTGTAACACTTGTTGAATTACTGAAGGTATAATTCAAGCTGTCTAGAGTTGGTCATCATCAGGTCCTTTAAAAGTGCTAATTGCTGATCCACCAGAAAAACATAACTCCTCAGAAGAATTTCTAATGACCCGGCAGTGAAAAATTGATTGAATTTCACTATCATCAAACTTGCAATGGCTTTCTTCCATCATGACTAAATCGCGAGAAACGAGAGGCACATAAATACTTCTTGAACTAGAAGGTGTTATTGGTTGCTGTGAAAGCGTCTTTGGCCAACAGACAATAACAAACTCAGTTTAAACAAAACAATGTCTAGTTCAGCCTTCTATCTTAAATTCATACAGCAAGTAAAACTCTGTCACAGATTGACAGCTATAAAAATTAAGGAGACATCTCCTAAAGGATTTAGCCAAATACCGGATCCAAGGCAGAGACGATTTACACTTTGTGGGAGGTCTCCCTTTGACTGGTTGCAAGTGAAGAAACGTGGAGACTGTTTGGAAGAATGTATACTTAGGAGGAGAAAAAGACAGGATGAAAAGCAGCCATACCCCTGGTTCCAAGAAGGGAGCTCTGTGGGTGCAAAACTGACTGAGAAGATGACTGGAGGAAACTAAAAGCAAGGTCCTCTTCCTTTTGTGCTCAGGGGGAACAGACTTTGTATGTAGGATGAAGAAGAATCTCATTTTTATCATTCATTTCTTCTCAAAATGGAGACCGTCATGGGAGTTTCTGTCTACTGACTAACGGCTCAAAAAAGTTATGAATAATGGAAATCACAGAGCTCTTACTAGGCTGTCTAGGAAATCAGTTCTGTAAAAACATGTAAATGTCAGTCAGTGGAGAAAGCAAATTATTTAGCACATACTAGCAGGTGTGCTACTGCTGGATTCTTCTTTTTGAAATACAATTGTGCTGCAGGTGGGAGAATTACAAGGGCTGATTTTTATCATACTTAAATGACATTAGCTTAATGATGAAGTTAGGTCCCCTGAGATCAGGAAATCTTTTTTCCTCCAACACTAGCATCTTAACTATCAGCTACTTTAACTACTATTCTCAGATGCTTCTGACATATTCACAGGGAATTTGAAAGCTAATTATTTTATGTGTCAGTACAAATGGAAGATAAGGCCAGTTTCTAGACAAAATACTTAAAAATAAATCTACATTGGCCATACACTCTATGTGTTGTCAGATTACATCTATGTTAGCAAAGTAACAACATCCAGGTTCATTTTCCAGTCCTGAGGAGAACAGGCACGGTTTGGCTACATCCGTATTACTGAACTGTCTCCAAGACAGGTTTCATTACTTATAGACTCTACTGGAAATATTCCCTTGCCCATGCTGCCTCCTGAACTATTCCCAGATCCTGTTTGGCAGAGGAATTATTTAGTATGGTTAAAAACCAGGTCAAGGACAATTTTCACAACTTTGTATTGTAGGTACTCAAGTTCCAGTGCCTGGACTCATGCATTGGCACTGATGACAGTTTGAATAGTTTTTGTCATGAAGACTTTAGGTAAGATTTTTCTTTGAATTTTTAACTAATAATTTTTTGGTTTGAGCCCGTATCCTAATGTATAGAATAGCTTTTATTTTCAAATGAAATGTCATAATCTTGTGTCTGAAATATGCCTGCCATCAGCATGTCGGTAACCTTTCAAATTAATCTCAGACAGAAACGCTTTGTAAGCTTCCTGTGAGTTGATGGTACTTTCCTGAATCTTTGTTCCTCCTCTATCTAAGCATCTATAATCCAAGGAGAGATGTTATTGCCTAACACAGAAACACTGTGGGTTGTGATTTTTTGCTGTCAGCCTAAAATATAATTACTTTGGGTTCCTTTCCTGTTGTTTGGGTTTCTTTTAACTTCTGTTGTCTGCTTCACCAATCATCATTCTTTTATAAAAAGAAAAATAGACGGTTTATTTTCTTATTCATTCACATAATGTAAGCCTGTCACTTGCACTCATGTAAGCATGCTCATTTTTCAAGCTCTATAGGCTGTTGCTTTAGGGAAGGTGAAATGAGGGGGAGTAAATCTGAATGTGCTAAATGTAGTACGTATACCCTTCTAGTGCCTGGAGCCGTCTGCTTTATGTTGAATATGTGACTGTTAACAGAACTCTGGTGTCTTTCTGGAAAAGAAGGATTGGGGGGAAAAACAATCTGTTTTTAATGATTTAAATAACTCTAAAATTGAGCTGGTTTTTTCTTCACTGATGCTTTCTTCTTTTTTTTTTTTCTCTTCCCCTTAAGATATTCCATAGCAATTTTATCACCTAAAGTTTTATAGCCCAGAAGGAAGTACATGACTGGAATCAGCCATCTCCATGATGTGTCACTGATGTGTCAGTACTTGATAAGGTGAGACCTCCCATGGCTGGTTTATTTAGCTCACAGCTTTGTAAGAGGTAAACTAGAATCCTTCAACTAATTTGATAACAGTTTTTCATTTCCTGGGAGCAATTTAAATGCAAGAAATATGTGGATTATAGTATAGAGTATAGCACTCTTTTCTTATAGTTGAAACTACTGTCAAACTAATTTTTTCAAGTGGCTCCCTAGAAATCTCATTCCATCTCTTGTGTCACCTGAGAAAAATTTCTTGGATAAGATCCAAAACCAAGTGGCTTTAAGTCAAGACACCTAGAAGGTTTCCTGATTTTTTAAGAAGCATTTCACAGACACTGCTGGACAAAAGGTGCTTCCTTGTACTTAGCCAGACCCACTGGCACATTTCTGCAATTCTAGTTTCTGGCTTTGAATAAGCCTTGAGGCTGTGAGCAAGTGGAATAACATAGAATGGCCCTAAGCTATCTCTTACTCTAAGAACATCATTGGACTACTCCATAACATAAATCCTTGAGTTACAGTAGTTGATTTGTCTACTAATGGTCATGTATCTAAGGAAGTGTTCATGTGATGCTGCACCACATGCCTTTCTTCAAACAGATATAATTCTTCGGGTTTCATTGAGAATGACACCAAACTTGCAGGGGCCACTAACTGTCAGGAGTTGTACCCATTCAGACTATGCCTGGGTTTATCCTAGCAAACTGAAACACAGCTTGGACATGAGTGCCCTGATTTGAAGAGTAAAAGAGTTAAGTAGTGTCCATGCAATTGCTAAAGAATTGTGTCTGGAATACTAATTTATTAGTATAGACATAGCCTCACTTTCATGATAAATACCACTTATTTACTCAGATGGGAGCTCCCACGAGGGGCTGTGAGCTGTTGCAATGGTAGTTGGCTGCTTGCCTTGAAGCACAGTGGGTTTCTGTACCAGCACTTATGACGTGTTACGCTTAAACATCACCCCTGCGAGCACCCGAACTAGACACAGCTAAGTGACTCTCCAGTGTTCCGGAGAGACAAACTGAGCTTGGGAGAAGCCTTAATAGGTTCTGATTAAGAGCAGCATCTGTTCCAGCCTTTCCAACAGCTTGCCTTGTGTGTAATCCTCAATAGGTATCCAGTACAGGGAACAGAGGCTTTGATTAACAGCTGAAATAACAGGGCACACAGTCATAGCTCTGCTGTCATCCACTGCTTCAAGGGAAGAACGTAATTTCAGATGTAGAGAACATCCCAAAACGCTTGGGCTTGTGGATGCCTCTTTTTTTAACGGGCCACATTGCCACACTGGTCACAGTGCTGTAGTTCTGAGGTGCAAAGGTCTGATGTGTAAGATACAAGGTTTGGAATCAGGAGGCATGAGTTTGATTTCCAGCAGCGGGAATTATTTTCTT
This sequence comes from Tauraco erythrolophus, assembly GCF_009769465.1. Classification (NCBI taxonomy): domain Eukaryota; kingdom Metazoa; phylum Chordata; class Aves; order Musophagiformes; family Musophagidae; genus Tauraco; species Tauraco erythrolophus. The sequence goes on along the minus strand of NC_141466.1, from coordinate 45,156,079 downwards.
TGGGTCATCAGAAAGGTCTGTGTATCTCTATTTTCCTGTTTGCCCTCCCACATTTTTCTTTCTTGTCTCTTCCCACGATATGTTCTTCAAAGACGACTAGTTTTTAAACTCTGTTTCTTTATGTTTTCTAGGTTACTGTGGTTTTCTTTCAAACTCTGCATTTTGGAATAAGAACAAGGCAGTTTGTTCTAACTTTCACGGGCTTTTATTGATTTATAACTGCTATGATTTATTACCTGTGCTGCCTGATTTCATTTAACTAAAAACTCAGTCCAAACATAATGTGTATAGCACTTGTCACAGAAAACTTCAAAGGCACTTTTCCTCTTCCTAGAAAAATTCATCTTAACTAAGAAAACAAGGTGTGTTCCAACAGGAAGTAAATATTGGACACTGTGGTACAGACTGCAAGACCTGCAGCTGGAATACACAGGAGAAAGAACCAACAGCTCCCTGCTTACTTTTCAGCTTCATCAGTAAGATTTAGGCCACAGTTCAACCATCGTCAACCCAAGATCTGGGTGCTACTGGGTCATGTAGCAGTACCAACTGCACCCATACGAAAAATAAGGACATAAATGTAGTTCTAGTGATTCAAAGAGTACAGATAATGGGCTATTTATTAAAGTTTTGTGCTAGCTGGGAAGAATTGATGATTCCTGACTTAGCTTAAAAAGTCCTCAAAAAATTATGAACACATTTGTACTAGCAATGTTCATATTGGTTAAGCCTTTCACATCAGGTGACCATGATCATTTTTATCTTTTCGAGTCCTGAAAGCAGATTTGCCTCTGTGTTGAGACAAATGAGAAGGAAATACAGAGAATGTGGAAATGGGGATGGGCTACTTGGGCGAATATAGAGATATTGTCTAAGCATGTAGGGGTGGAGTTAGAAAAAAACAGAGGTAAGCTGAACCTAAAACTAGTGAGATCCGTGAACAAAAGTGAAAGTTTCTTAATGTACAGCAGCAGGAGAAGGAAAACTAAGGCAAATATGAATTTACTGCTCAATGTGCTCTGCTAGTGTCAAAGGACACAGAAAAGGCAAAAGTATGCAATAACATTTTTCTCTTAGTCTTTACTGGTAAGGTCTGCTCTCAGGCCTTCTGGATCTACTAGCAGAGAGTGTGAGAATGAATACTACTTGTAGCAGAAGAAGATACAGTCAAGGAACTCTTAAGCAAATTCATCTCTGTGGGATGGAAAGAATCTGGCAATGCAGAAGGGACTGGCTAATTTCATTGAGAGGCCTTTCTCTGTCATCTTTAAAATGTCATGACAATCAGGGAAGACTTCTGCTGACTGCAAAAATGAGAATGTGATGTCCATCTTCAAGAAGGGCAAGAAGGAGCATTCAGGGACAAGCAAACAAGCCTCTGATGACACCAGTTGACATGGCATGGCTCATGACAACACAGATAAACTCTTGGAAAATGGGTAGTGTCCTGAAAACTGTGTGTTAGAAATGGTTCCTGACCTATTTTAACCTCCAAACCATACTTAGACATTGCTTAGGTTTTGCTTAGTTTACTGTATAGGTATAGACAGTACCAGTAGAGATGTAGTCAAGGAGACCCAAAGCTGAGTGCAAAGTAGTATTGATGTAGCCAGCCTGTGACACCTTAACTCAGGACCAGAGAACAGGCCCTGGCACTGTTTAATTAAAATTACAGATGTAGTCATTACTTCACTTATCAGTTAAACACGCTCATAGGCACTCTGGGGACAAGCATGTAGACAAGCAGACGGTAAATGTTTTGTTCATCTGAAGTCAACTTCCACTCTAAACAGCAGAAGATTTCTGAAACTAGTCAAAGATTATTTAGCAGAACACATGGAACAGAGGTGAACAACTGAAAGAGTGCTACCCATTTATCTGCAATACTTCATAGATTTATTTCATAGATTTTCTAGGTTGGAAAAGACCTTAGAGATCATCCAGTCCAACCGTCCCTAATCCCCCATTAAACCATATCCCTAAGTAGTTCATCCACCCTTTTCTTAAGCACATCCAGGGATGGGGACTCAACCCCCTCCCTGGGCAGCCTATTCCAGTGGCTGACAACCCTTTCAGAGAAGAAAATATACATAAAAATACATCCCTATATGTGTGATATACTTTCCAGAAGACTGTTTAGACAGCAATTTGTTCTAAAAATGACATAATTTAATTTGAGTACTGCAGTTCTGCCTATCTTGTTAATCTTTAATAACTGGTTTGATCTGTTTATTTGTCATATTTATTACTATTATTTAGTAAATTTTTGTCTTACAACAAAAACACACAGAGAATTCAACAGAGATAATTGTAAGTATCAAAAAATAATACAATTTCTCGTACAAAGTGAAACTTCCTCAGCATTCAAGTTCAGTATTTCTTAAATGGGAATAATCTCATTATTCTTTTTTTTAAAAACTGCCTATGAATCAGTATCCAGCAACACAATATTCACAGAGCAAATCTAACATCTAGGTTCAAACTCTGGTCACCAGGAGAGTCTTAGAGTATATATACTTAGTATATATACTTACATATGCTTAGTATATAATAACTTACAATGCTACAGCTTATAGAACAGCAATGAAGTTGTGTTCCTTTCGCATGGCGAATGGCAATATTTGAAGAAAATAAATCATTAACATACCAGTTATGTAGGAAATGCACATCTTGCAGTTCAGACTGCAAGAAAAAATATTGAAAGTCACCAGATAATACAGTAAAGTATTACAGCAATACAATACAACACAATCCAGGGTATTATCCTACATTACACTGTAAAGCTGCTTGCAATGGTATTAATAGCAAAAGGAGGCTGCTAGGTAAAGTGTATTCCCTCTTTACGATATTCCTCCTCACCGAGTAGAAAAATGTGATCTGACTAACCCCTCTCTAGTACAGTGAGGGAATAGTTTTGGATAATGAATTAAATACTAGTTTACTAGGAGATGGATTGATGCACAGAAGGCAGTGTCAGTCCTCTTCTCTGGAGTATTGCTTGCTATCATGCGTGCTCTCAACCTATGATACTAAGCTCTGTTAATGGATCTGGGAATAGGAAGTTTGTTTCTGTGTAAATGTCTTGAATTGCTAAAGAGTAATTTAGCACAGTTTCCAGGTTACTTCTGCTAGCCTCTCGTAGTCTCTGTAGAAGGGGAACTCAGTGACTCAAGTATAGACTTTAAGAATGTATGTACTAGAAGGCTATGAGGTTACCTTACCTGCATACACCACACGGGCACAATTTTTGGGGCTTCATCTGCATATCTGAGTTTAAATTTCTATGTTTTGAGGTGTGTATTTACACAGCATTCTCACTGATGCTTCAACAGAAGCTGAAATGTTTTCTTAATTACTCACAGAGAAGTTGTGGATGCCCCGTCCCTGGAAGTGTTCAAGGCCAGGTTGGACGAGGCTTTGGGCAACCTGGTGTAGTGGAGGGTGTCCCTGCCCATGGCAGGGGGTTGGAACTAGATGATCTTCAAGGTCCCTTCTAACCCAAACCATTCTATGATTCTAAGGTTACAACATTATATTCAAGATGGAATATACTCTTCTTAAATTGTTTTCTTTTAAATATTTTTTTGTTTGCAACTGATAATGTAACTTGGAAAACATTGAGTTCAACTGTAATTATCCATCTTTGCTGCTATTTTGTGACAACAGTAGGTAGATAGTTTATCTGGGGACAATGTGTTTACTTACAGTAAGCTGGATTTGTGGAGAAAAGAAATTTAGATGGTTTTAAGGTGCGGGTTATTATATTTATTGAACAAAATTCATAGTGTGTTAACCCATGAGTGATAGGATACCAGGTAGTTTAATTTTCCATGAGAAACTTCAGAAATCTCACCTAATTTCTAACACTGGAAAGCTAAGCCAAATCTTTTGTTATAATTAACAATGACAAGCCTGGACATTCTTGTTATCTGTATGAATGATGAGACCTCATCAAGGTAACTAAATTTTTTACCTTAATGAGTTCTACAGTCTATTTTTACCTTGTTGCAAGAAAAGCTGTTGGATCTGTTCTATGTTTCCCACTACTAGTTTTACTTGGTGATTCCTTCTTGTGGCATGAGTTAGAGAGAAGAGAAATATGTAGCTTGCTTTCCTCTTGCTGTTCTTTTTTTTTGGCACACTTCTGATATCCTTTCTGATTTGTTTCCTGTGGTAAAATATCTCCTTTTTTCAACTTCTTTTCAAAGACATTTTCATTGTCTTTATCATTCTTACTACACTTTTACAAATATCTTCAAAACCTGCTGTGTGCTCTTTGAATAAAAGATTGACTAGGACATCCAACAGTATTACTGATAAGACAACACCACTGATCTGTTTATTGATACTATAATTCTCCAAACTGTCCTTTCTCCCTGCACATACATATTAATCAGAGACCTTCAATGAACTTCAACAACAATGTAAATAACAATTTGGAGTGCACTTATAACAGCTCTTTATTCAGTGTAGATTCTCCATTTCGTGGTCCAGCTTACTCGTATTCTCTGGCAAGGACAATGGAAAATGAAGAAGCAACTTCTAAGTCCTATAACAAAATGCATGTAGCTTTACACAGGTTATAAAGTAACTCCATTTAAGTATTTGTAGATGTGAGTAGATATTCTGAAGCTAGAATCATTTGTAGTTATTTTTATACGAAATGAATGATTAAGCAAATTTATAGAAAGGAGACAAAACAGCTAAAGGAAGGGACAGATTTTTCAAGTTCTGACATTTAGTTTGGACTTAGTGGACTGAGTCTGGACTTCAGTCAGTGCACCAGTGCCAGTATTATGCAACTTATATAAATTTATGTGCTCAACTTGTCATCCTTCACCTCCTTCCCTTACAGCACCTTAAATTTATGGTTTTACAGACATTCATAGTACAGAAGTTCTGTGAACTCAGTTTGCAGATGAGTAACTAGAAGCTGGGGTTAAGTGACAATGGCATTTTCTATAAGTGGTTGCAAGCAACTTACTATGATGTGTATAAACATACAGAATCCTCATGAAGTTCATTAAATACAGTCTTGCTTGCAGTGAAAATGCTAAGAGCTCAGCTGTGCTTCACAAGAAATGGCTTTTATACCTACAGTTTTTAAATCCAGAAGAAAAAGCCTCTGAAGAAAAAGTGAGCAACATCTGAGGAAGCTTAAGCATTTAAAGAGGCAGGAAACTTGGAAGGAATAAAGTGAATAATGCTTTTTCAAATAATACCTCCCCAAGCTCTGCTCATGCTTCACCATGAGATCTTCAAATCTTTAGTTGAAGATCTGGGCTGATCATGATTCAGCTGAACTTAAACTGAGACAAGACTGCCTTGTTTGCAAGCTGTCCTAGAGCAGAAAATGAAAAATGTGCAGCCAATAAAATTACATTTTAGGAGAGGAAAGAATTAATAGTATCACAGAGTGGAAGTTGGGTTTATAGCCTGAGATTCTGAAAAAAAATGGACTATTTATCTTCACAAATAGCTGGAAGAATTATGCAGGCTCAGACATCCCCCCAAATGTGTTACTGAAAGAGTCTTAAGGTTGCAGGTTTGCTGTGGTCTCCAGGTTCATACTCATCACTCAATGCATATTAAACACTGCCTCACACTTTCAACTTCACAGAATAATAAGTGTTTGTCCTTTTCAGTGCTGGTACCCCCGAATGTAACAATAATGTGAGAGATTCTAATAATTTATTTACACATAGTTCGCAGCTTGCTTATAAACACAAGAAAAGGCAGGGAAAGTTCCTGCGCTGATGGGTTTCCAGTCCGTCAGTCCAAATCCACTGTCCTGTCTGCATGGGCACATGTCTGAGCTCATTCAGGGTCCTGTCAACCCCAACCGGGTCCTGCACAATAGATGGGTGAGTCTGCAGACGCCTGGTCACCGAACTGTTCCTTTCACAACTGCCTTTACCAGTAGCAGAGACAGTCCTTAACTGACTTTCTCTTCCTCTCCATAGATAATAGGTTCATCCTCCAAAGTACACGTACATCTTTATTTTAAATCATAGATACAAAAAGATTTAAATAGCAGACAGAAATACAATTATCTGAGGCTCAAAAGCTGTCAAGTGGCAAAGAGGGGAGAGAAATCTGTCCTTAATCATAAGGACTGGTATTCTCAGGCATGAGAACTGAAGCTAGATTTGACTCATAAAATGCAAGGTGACTTGATGGAGATACAAAAATATGGGTTTAATTCACTAAAAGCCTCATCTGATATTCAGGCTAGGCTAATTTCTGCAGTACGAGGTTGATCTGTTTCAAGGCTTTTTAACATTTCCTTTCTTTTTGGCATTTTTTTGCTTTTTTTTTATTCCTTTTCATTTTATTATCTTTTCTTCTTTTTGCAAGTCGAATTCTTGGTTTGCAGTGTTTAACAGAGTAAATATCTGAGCCAGTCACTGTCTACAAGGTCATTGGCTAATGAATAGTACTAACAGTATTCTTTGATGCACAGCCAGGCAAGGTAAGACTCATTAAAATATGCAACTGACAGTAAGAGATGAACACAGAACACAATATTCAATACTTGGGGAGCTGGAGAAGACCTCTAAAGGTTTAGGGATTCTCTAGAAGAGACAATTTCTGTCGTTTATTTATTTTTGGCCCAGCGTCGTCTTAGAGCCTGAAGAATCAAGTTGTTCACTGATTTGGTGTTCAGTTTCAGACTTCTTGCTAACACTCTCCTTAGTAAACATACATTTTATAGATGCAGTAGCAAACTGCAGAATAAATACAAATCAGTGCAGTTTTTGCTGACACAACAGTGCACTTTCACCCCCTAGACTGAAAGACTAGAATCCTGTCCAGGAGAGGTCAGATGAAAATGTGTAAAAAAATTCTGTTTTCTTCAGAAATTGTGTACCATTATAGCTTCAAATTCTGATGCAGAAAGCATGTTTTATATCACAAGAAGCCTTGGAACAATTAGAGAAATTACTGCAAAGTTCTGCATTGTTGCAGTGCCGAGTAGTGTATAGCCACTTAAAAGCTCTTGTTAGTGTTCCATTGAATGATTAAGATAAATATTAATGAAGCAGCTCATTAAAAACAGAAGGAAAGTTAAGATCTTCCCTGTTACCTAACGGAAGTATTCTATTAAGCTAGAAAAAATATAAAGTAGGTATGGAATAAACTATCTAGGCAGCAGTAAAGTTTTAAATGCCACAAGAAAATATAAGTGCATAAACAGAATATGAAATCACACCTTGTTGTGGTTTATCCCAGCCAGCAGCTCAGTCACCATGAGACCGCTCGCTCACTGCTCCCCTCAGTGGGGTGGAGAGGAGAAAAATGGAATAAAAGGACTGAGGGTTGAGACAAGAACAGGGAAGGATCACCCATCAATCATGGTCCTGGGCAAAACAGATTCGACTTGGGGACAAGTCAATTTAATTTGTTAACAGTTACTTGAGAGGATAATAAGACACAAAGTCAGATCTTAAAATGGCTTCCCCCCTGCCCTGCCCTTCTTCCCGGCTCTACCTCCTCCCTGCAGCAGTGCAGGGGGATGGGGAATGGGGGGGTTGCAGGTTAGTTTGTCACACGTTGTTTTGGCCGCTCCTTTGTTAAAGGAGGAGGACTGCTTACACTCTTTTCCTTTGCTTCAATGGATCTCCTCCTCATGGGACAGTCCACAGACTTCCTCAACACGAGTCCTTCCCGGAGGATGCAGTCCTTACCCATTAGATGTCTCCAGAGAGAGCTTTTCCCACAGAGTCACGGCTTCTTAGGGAGCTGCCATCCGCTCCAGTGTGGGATCCTCCACAGATTTCGGATGCATCTCTGCTTCGTCGTAAGTCTCTGGCAGTATGGGGTCTTTCCCACAATCTATGACCTCCTTCAGGCACAGGCATCTCTACCTCAGTGTGAGGTTCTCTATGGGCTGCAGGTGGATCTCTGCTCCACCGTTAATCTCCATGGGCTGCAGGAGGGTTGCCTGCTGTCTCTCAACGGGCTGCAGGGGAATCTCAGCTCCGGCACACCTCCTCTTGCTCTGTCTTGATTGACCTTGGTGTAGTTGTTTCTTTCAGATCTCAGTCCTCTCTCTGCTGCAGCTGTGCCAGGCCCAATCTGCCCGATGAACCTTGGCGGTCCCAGAAGGACAAGCTCCACCCAGCAGGTGTCCCAGGAACAGGGCACCATGGAGCTCTCTCATCTATGCTACTGTGGCCATCTCCAGTTGAGTGTGGTGGCCCAGCATGGGCAGCCACCTGTCCGGGAAGCCATGGAGGTCTGCCCCTCCCTCTCCCCCCTCTCTTCAGTGTAGGTCCAGTTCAGTTCAGGTTCCTTTGTCCCCTTCTTAAACAGGGGAGGTCTGATCTGGCCAGAGGCCTGTCTGACTGGTTTTGGAGTCAGGGAAGCTTTTTGCAGCTTCTTACAGGGTTGTCGTGGTTTTAGGCTGATCCAGCAACTAAAACTCACACAGTCTCTCCTTCTCCAGTAAAGTGGAGAGGAGAAAAATATAATAAAGGGACTGAGGGATGAGACAAGAACAGAGGGAGCACCCACCAACCATGGTCCTGGGCAAAACAGACTTGGCTTTCTTAAAAGCAAAACAATTCATTGATGGTTACTTAAAAGGACAAAGGGAAACAAAACCAGTTACATGACAGGATAAAAAGAAACAAAGCCAGATCTTAAAAATCGACACCTTCTTCCCCCCCACCCCCCCACCCCCGCCAGCGGCGCAGGGAGCAGGGACTGGGGGAGTGCAGGTCAGTTCATTCCGTGCTGTTACTGCTGCTTCTCTCTTAAAGGAGGAGGAATCCTTACACCCTTTTCCCCTGCTTCAGTGGATCCCCTACCCACGAGGAAAAATCCACAAACTTCTCCAACGTGAGTCCAGCCCACAGGAAGCAATCCTTCCCCACAGATTGCTCCAGTGTGGGCTTTACCACAGTCTCGGATACTTAGGGAGTTGTAGCCACTCGCTCCGGCGTGGGTTGTCACGCAGACTCCAGATGCCTCTCTGCCTTGTCATGCATCCCAACACGACCATCCTCAGGCTCAGGCATCTTCTCTCCACGGGCTGCGAGTGGGTCTCTGCTCCACTGAGGCCGTCCTGGTTGCAGGGGGGCTGCCTGCCATCTCACCACCAGCTGCAGGGGAAACTTGGCTCCGGCACACCTCCTCTTGCTCCATCCTCACTGACCTGGTGTCGATGCGGCTGTTTCTCTCAGATCTCAGTCCTCTCCAGGTGAACTCAGCCCAGTGGGCACCCCGGGAGTGGGGTGCCCCCAAGTTCCCCAGCCGGCTCCACAGCCACCATTCTCCATGGGCAGCGCCAGCCCGACGCAGGCAGCCGCCCGGCCGGGAGCCAGGGAGCGGGGGCAGTGCCCTCCTCCCTTCTCTCCTCGCTCCTGGGAAAAGCACCTTTGCCGGTTCCTTTCTCCTGACTTAAATAGGGCAATTCACAGAGGCGCTGATTGGCTCAAGCCTGAGGGGGATGGCAGTCTGATCTGGTGGCCAGAACCAGGTCTGACCTGGTTCCAAAACCAGGGAGGTCACAGGGAGCAAAGCCCCTCTCCTGCCACCGGAACCCCCACCCCCTCCACATCAAACCATGACAAGGGTCTATCTCTGCAGCCCCTCCCCTGCTACCAAAACATAAACCCAGCACGTACCTCAAGAAACAAAACAGCAAAGAGTGGAAAAAGACATGGATACAAATGATTTTGATGCTTTGTGAACTGTTTTCACGACAAAATACTTCTGTCTTGTTTTCTGATGACAACATAAAAATAGAAATCTCAAGAGGTCATGTTACAGAATAATAGCAACAGATGACATAAAATCTCTGAGAAAAGATGTACCGAGAAATGTTCTCAGTACCATAAACAGGGCTAGAGAGACTGAAGACTGTCAATATGTGCCTGAGAAGAGGCATAAAGAAGAGCAGAGTCAGTTAATTAGGAACAGGTGAAAGTTTAAGAAAAAATGGAACTGGCACGAGAGAGGTAGTCCACCCAAGGAAAATGAAATCGATTGATGAAACTTAAAATAAGAATAGAGAAGTTTTAAAACTAATGATCTGAAAGCCAATGTGCTGAAAAGTACATCATTTGAGATGATTCATCTGGTAGCGAAGTTACAGAACGCTGTACTTGAATGAAGTATAGTACATAGGGCAAACCAAACAAAATTCCAAGTGACAGCAAAAAAAAGACTGAATGAATAGAGTCTCATTTAAACAAATCACCAAAAAGCCCCACCAAAACAAGATCGTATGTATGAATAATTATACGCAAGGCTTGAAACCTGAAATAGAAGATAAATAACCTGGAATGATCGTTTAAAATGAGGACGTTAGCAGGCAGGCTTTTGAAAGGAAGGAAGGTACTCAGCAAAATGTAGAAGTTATGCCTACATTATACTGGACACTGGCATAGGCTCCAACTCTCTTCCAGCTATTTCCCTAGAAGAGTTCAGTGGCTTCAAAAAGCTGGAAATCACTTCAGCAGTCAGAACATGACCATGATATTCTGGAGAAAGGAAGGAAAATAGTTAAAACTGGGGACGTAAACTGAGTCATAGCTAGCTTGTCTCATATCAAGTAATTCCTAACATACAAATGATATAGGAATGAGTAGATCAGTGTTTACCGTTTAGAGAAAACAGTCCCAGAAGTTTTCCAAGACCTGGTGATACGTGTACTAAAGGAATTCAAATACTAAATTTTTAGCTTAATAACTAAAATATATAACCTCCAGATGAAAACAATACAGGAGGTGTGAAAGCTGTCGAATATGTAGCCGGACTTTTATAGGGCCTGCAGACAGTTTTGAAATGCTGGACTGGTAAGTCTATTTTGTATACTTTGCAATTTGATGTAATAGAGGTAGTAGGCATGTGAATACACATAATTGAAAAGAATCATCATGTTTTTTGAAGAGGTAAGCTACATCTCACATATCTACTACATCTCTCAAATTTTATGAAATATATTTGTGTTTTCAAGATGTTTTCTACTTTCAGAGTCTTTGAAGTGCTCTTTGTGAAGCTAAATGATCATCTCGCAGGTCCTATTGTGATTAACAACAGGTTCAAGGGGAGAATAAATAATTATTTATGAAAATGGAAAAGATTGCCAGTAGAATTCTATTACTAGATCCAGGGACCTACACTGGACTTGTGTTAATTACCATATTCATGGACGATTTAGGAAAGGCCATGAATATAAAAGGTAACAAAGTTTTCTGATGATGCAAAGTTGAGTAACAAAAATAAGATGCTGAAATGAAGACCCTTTCAAGCAGGACTTGACTGAGGAAAAGAGCATCACAAGTGGTATGGAAAAAGTCGAAAGGGAAATAGTTTAATTTTTACAATATATGAACAAGAAATCAAATAAAATTATCCAGCAACAGTTTTAAAGGTAGCAAAGGAGGAACACTGTAACAAATCATGGAAATCATTGCTTCTAGTTACAGTGGATGCCAGAGGTTCAGATGGGTTCAGAAAACAACTAAGTGAAATTGTTGGGGAAAAAACATAAAGACCTATTTATTAACCAGACATAATGTTTTTGCCTCAGGATGCTGCTAACTTGCAGATTGCTCAAAAATGTGAAGCTGTAAAGATGGAAAGTATCATTGCAAACTTGCTTTACCCTTATGTTCTCCTCTGCACGTCTATTCCTGGCCACTGTCAGAGATGTAACACTGATTAGAGGGATCTTTGACCTCATGCAGTATGACCTGCTTTTCTGAGGGATTAGAGAACAAAGTAAGAAACAGTCCGATGAAAGCAATAGGACAATATAGTACTTTTGTTCTGATCTCATGTCAGTAGGTCAGCGAACCTGACTACAGAAAATAAAGGTCATAGCCAGTAATACAGGTTGGAGACATTTAACTTTCATATACAGAAAGTGATAAGTCACTAAAACCATCTTTGTCACTGTTTTGCTTCCCACTCTTATCTGTTTCCTCTGCTTAAAATGTACATTCTGCAGAACAGAGATTATTGCTTGCTGCAAGATGTAAAGGGTAGATCAGAGCTCTAATTGCCATGAAAACCTTTATTATAAATAACACAATGTTTTTTAGAGTACTGGATGTTTGTACTAAATTCATTTGAAAGGCCTTTAAAATAACCAAATTCTTTATTACTAAAAAAAAAAAAAGGCAGCAGCTGCTTTGTGCCTCTTATTTCCTATTCCTCAAAATAAACGCTTAATATGAAAGCATCCATCTTGTCTCAGATCACACTGAAGATCCTGTGCTGTTTCCAAATGGGTCAGGAGCAGATGCTAGGGAAATTAATTTTAAGAAACAGTTTATATTTGGAGTTATATTTTCTCTGGCTTCAGAGATCTTGAGTGCAATGCTGCATCCAAACCGCTTCATTTAACAGCTTCGATGGACTTGTAATGAATTTGCCTTGGCTTCTACAACAATGAGTTCCAGTATTCACACACAGGTGAAGCTAAGAAGAGCTTTCTCTGGTTTACTTATTTAAACTTACTGACTGAAATGATCACTGGGAGTGCCTTGACTTATAAAAAAAAAAAAAAAAAAAAAAAAGAATAAACAGGCATCCTTCTTTCAGCTTCCAGAAGAATAAGCAGGCATCCTTCTTTCAGCTTCCAGATACAGTTTGAGACCTCTTCAGGAGAGATGCATTGTAATTTGTTCTAGCGAGGCTGGATCTGTGCCCTGATCATTAAATGTGTTTGCTTTTAGATGTTTCTAGACTTGGTGGAGGAGTGAATACTGCAGGTGGAACACATCCGTTTTCATATATCAAAACCAAATTTTTTTCTGAACTCCTTTTAGTACTTGACTGTTAATAAGCAAATGGCCCAAGAAAAGCATGGAGGAGCCGTGTACTTTTTTTTCATATGAATGTTACCAGCTTGGTACAGGTAAATTATACCTATAACATGCAGGAATGATGCTAGGCAATTCTGTTGCAGGCTGCACAATAGAATTTTCACCAAGACTCAGATTCTCTTATTGCTTTCCGCTCATCTGAATCTGCATAACTATGCAGAGTATTATTTTAATTTGTATTACAACAGCATAACTCTACTGACATGAATGAAGTTACCTCTAATTTACAGTACTGTGAACAAGACTACAATCAGACCTTTTCACTTCAGATATGTTCTGCGTTGGTGAGTATTAATTATGAAAGTGGCATGATCTGATCTAACCGCTGATCTTTCTTATCTGATTGCTGATAGAAACAGAGCAAGTTCTCTTAGCTTTGCCTTATTTTAATGGTGCCAGAGAGATAATAAAGCAATAGACCATATCCGATATTCTTCCTGTGTTTGGGTAACAGTATCTTAGCAAGCTGTTGGGTCGTTTAAAACAGGATCCTGCTGAACAGGATCCTGCTTTCTACACACAAAGAAAAATGCCTGAGGTTGGCTAAACAAGTTTAATTCCTGGATGCTTCTTATATCACCATTGGTTCCAAAAATTCAACAGCAAGTTTGAATCATATCTCTCATGCTAAAACTAGTTTTGCCTATTTAACCTACAATTCATTGTTGGATTATGGTTAAGACAAGAAGGGATCTAAAGGAAATGTGCTGTAAATGCGTTGTGTGATGGAGCGTCATTATGTACATTTGTAAGATTTGCTGATTAATTCATCCTATCCACAAAAAATACAGCATTTATTTTTCTTTTGTGGCTCTTTACACCTGTTGTGGTTTAGCCCAGCCAGCAACTAAACACCACACATCCGCTCGCTCACCTTCCCCCACCCCCAGGGGACGGGGAAGAGAATTAAAGGGGAAAAGAGAAGGAGTCTCATGGGTTGAGATAAGTAAAATTTACTAATAACAATAATATAAAATTAAAAGTAATAATGATAAAATAATAATATATGAATACATATATAAATGATAGTAATATATACAAACAAGCGATGCACAGTATAATTGCTCACCACACAGTGACCAACTCCTGTCCTGTCCTGGCAAACAATTCTGAAAGAGATAAGTCCCGACACTGCAATATTGGACGAGTAAGAGGCTTGAAAAGAGTGAGAGAGAGCACTCCAAGAGTCTGAGAGTCCAAGGGTCCAAGAGAGCCCTCGGAAGAGAGTTCCCAGAAGAGCAAAAGCTCTTCTTCCTGGTCAACTCTCTTTGATATATTGGGCATGACATTGCATGATATGGAATATTCCATTGGTCAATTTGGCCCTCAATCCTAAGTCTAAGTTCAAATCATAAGGGGAGTTGCAGACCCTTTGTCTGAGCTGTGCTCCTCCCAGCCTGTTGTGCTCCTGCACACTGGCAAAACACAGGAAGATGAAAAGTCCTTGATGTTTCCGTACCAACTATAAACATCAGTGTGCTGTCAACATTCTTCTCATATGGAATCCCAAACTAAAACCAAAACACAGAGCTCTTCTAGCTGCTAAAAAGAGAAACTAACTCTGTCCCAGTCAAAATCCGGACAACACCTTAGTGCCTGGTAGTTACTACTCTTATTACCTCACTGAGTTTTATCACTGTGTAGATTTCCAAACCTGACTTTTTCTATCAGTCCTCCTCTCTTGCTCGTAGCTTCTCTCTACTTACTCATTTACCATCTTCCCTTCTTCACTATTTAGTTGATGATAGCCCATCTGCTTCTCAGGAACTGCTTAGTGCTGCTGCCCGGGAAGCAGCACTTCCACCTTGAAACACCATTATAGAAGGAGAGAGGGGCTTCACAGACAAAATCTGGAATACAACTGAACGGGATTGTTCAAGTAAATAAACAGTAAAGTTGGTGGTTTTCTGTCGAATTGTCATGTGACATATTCCTTAAGAGATAGAAAGGAGACAGAGAAAAGCTCTTAAATGAGAACAGTGAAAGGAAGATGGGAAGGAAGGACATATTCACACAGTTCGTCTCTACTGCCAGTACAGCAGCCAGTTTCTCTCCAGCAGCCATGCCTATGTGGTTTGCTTCCCCAGAATGAAAGCACCTGTTAAAATGTTCAGCAAAGGCTGAACAAAAACTCTCGAGCTCAGCTACCTCTTAACCCAAGTCTGCAAAAACTTTAAAATCCATTCTGCTTTGATAAAAGGCTCCTAATTTAATATGCTGTTAGACTAGTATGGAACTAATCCTCTGAATCAAGTAGATTTTAAAATGAAAGGGCTAGTCCCTAAGATATGAAAAATGCTGCCCATTTGTATGATTAATAAAAACGTAAGTCTGCAATAGAATTTTTATTACGGAGGGCGAAAATGTGTTTGACAAAGCAATAAACTCGGATGCTGAAGTTGGGTTGGTTTGTTCTCTATGAATGTCGGTTCCCGTGAGCTATCAGATGCAATAAAGCATAAAATTGTGTTTGATTTATATTCACATGGTCTAATATCATATAATAAGTGGTACTGAAAGCCACAAGACATATCTTCTAGGGCTGGTAATTGCATTTCAGTATTTTTGGATTAGTGATGGAAAGTTATGTATTAGAAGATATCAATGCATGTGAACCTTTTAGCTAAATAAAGTACCAGACAATACCCTCCTGAGATAAGAAGGTTAATAGATACAACCTTGAATTTATGCTTCTCTTAAGTGCTGGGCAGCCAGTATGGTCTTTGTTTATGGAAGTTTGCAAAACCACGTGTTAAACAGGTTTTGAACTGAAAAACTCCATTAACAAAATAAGAATTACATACTTTTGAGTACTTGCTGTTCACTTGCATGTGAAAGGAACAGATATAAACTGTTGCACTAGTCTTGATGCAAATAGTAAAATTAAAAGATCAGCACTAAAACTCACTGGGTGAATCTATTTTGCTAACGCCCTTTCACAAATTAGAAAGCCACAGGGGACTGCTGTAATCATCTAGTCTGACCTCTTGCGTGCCACAGGTCATGCGACTTTTCTGAATTAATTCCCATTTCAGCTAGCATTTATCTTCTAGAAAGACATTTGATCTTGATTTTAAAACTTACAGCAAAAATGGCTCAATTTGAAAAGTATTTCCTCAGTAGCAGAGGTTTGTACATGGCGAATATTTTTGCCTAGTCAAGTTTCACCCATGCTTTTATATGGCTTAACCTGTTTTCCCAGGTATACTTACTTGTGCCATCTAGGATCACATGAAGCTTTCTGTCTACAGATGCATGGGCAGAGTGTGTGTTCAGCTGATTGCCCCTGTTATTTGGATTACCCGCCAGGATCTTCAAGGTCATTGAACGAGTGTAACGGAAGCAAGAACTGACAGCAGAAATGCACAGGCTCGGTGATGATTCTTTGTCTACCATTTCATTCTGAGACCTGTCAGTTAGACCGTTTTTAATCTTTATAATGCGTGCCATATTGATTTTTTACTATCCTGTCTTCCTAATCAGAATGTGCTGTATCAATCAAAGCAAATGTCTTACAGTACTCTAGGAATACCAAATTCATGCAGTTTATTAATCTGCATAGTCGATTATTTATGTCTTTATCAATCAAACTTGTAATCTTATTGAAAAAATCATGAGCCTTAAGATGCATTTTTCATAAACCCATGTTGTTTCTTAATATTTATACCTTTTTAATTCAATTCCTTACTATTGGTGTGGAAACAAGAAAAAAATCACTCATTCAAAAAAGGCATTACCTGTTTCAGACTATATGGCAACTTGGAAGCAAATATTGGACTTACGGAGCAACATTTTAACATATGAAACAAGCTAGAGCATGAGTGTGGTTGTGTGTTACTGATCACCAAGTAGTCATGCTCTGTGTCTTTTCGCCACAAGTGAAGATCATGACAAGCTCCTTAAATATGTCTCTTTTCGTGTACCAAGTAGACCTGCATTCCACGTTCTCAGGAGAGTTTAAATCACTTTCCAAAACTCACACCTTAACTAATACAACCTTAGATGTTTTCATTAGTGGCAAAGTGCGGAGAAGGGATTTGGAGAAGTACTGAGACGACTCAATATGAGTTAGCTGCAGGAAGTCTCGTTTATTGCGCAGTTCTTATTGCTTATATAGACAGTATTTGCCAATAATCCTGAGACCACACCTTTTCTACACCATTATTGGATGATACATATGCTTGTCATATTTAACAGCTTATTTCAAACAGACACCCGCCTAGCGAAGCTCTGCTCTAAGCAAACACTACTCCCTTATCATGCTGCATAGTTTTCTTATCCTTAACTTCAAGGGCATTCTGCCCCTGAGGCCTAACTTTAGAGCTCCAGTCCTTATTTACACAGGGTTTTTCTTCGTGCAGTCTCTTCAAGGATCTGCACTCCGACAAATCCCCCTTTCTTTTCTTGCACGAAGAAAACCCTGTGCACGAGACTGTCAACCCCAGTTACTAGCATGTTGTTTTGGTACAGCCTTGCAAAGCAGTTTCTAGCATACTACTTCCCTTTCTGAGGGCTTTACTATTTCCGTTATACCCAAGATTCCACTGAGCAGGAGGGTGTCAGTCGGCAGGGTCATCGCAGAGAAGAGAGGCAGGCACGGCACCTTCAGGGCGTCCCCTGTTTATCCACAAAGTGTGCTCTGCAGCCTCTTTCCGCCCCGCTCTGAGCCATCCCTTTTACACCCTCAGCAGAGTCTATGACAAAGGCACTGACACGGCGTTGCTGCACGCGTGGCCAGTGCGTGCGACAAGGCCGCCAGGTATGTGCTCTGCTGGCCAACAGCGGATTTTGCAAATCGCAACATGTTGTTTAATAACAATCCTCCTAGCTTCTCTTTTCAAAGTTACGTGCTTACAACTAAGTCTAGTTTGTAATTCTTTGTCATTAATTTGGTACCAGTTAATGCTTTTCCTTCCAGTAGCTACGGGTGGAATCCATACACCTTCCGATCGGAGAAAAGACACAAAGCATATATACAAGCAACTTTCACACACGTAATATACTAAATCATAAGAAACATAAAGACAGTTTACATATCAATATACAATCCTCTACCACAATTCTCCCCGCATGCTCTCCAAGCCATTGCAATTGTTCGCGGATGGACTCACCATGGTCACTTAGATTAAAACAACACATGTTTGTGTAACGTGGTTGTTGCTGGCACTACCTACAAATTTTGATCCTAATAAATTTAACTCTTGTGGGGAAATATACGGAAGACTGCCCCTTTTTTTTTTTTTTTTTTTTTTTTTTTTTTTTTTTTTTTTTTTTTTTTAGGTATTTGTTTTGATGTTAAATGACTTCATTCAATAACCACTTGTCCCATAGGTGAATGAGGGATACTGGTAGTGTGCGTCACTCCCCAATCCTGTAAAAAGGCACCATACTGGATCACTGTCTGTCCCGATTTTCTTTGGTACTCCCATGGTTTTCTTCAGTGTGAGCAGTAGCAACAACAAAGGCAGAAAACATATCAACAGTTACATGCACATATTTAGATTGATTAAACGATGGAATATAAGTAATATCAGATTGCCATAATTCATTGGCACATAAACCTTTTGGATTTACTCCTGCTGGATTATTTGAAGGCACAATACGCTGACGGTCAGGGCAGGTGTGTACAATCTGCTGAGCTTGATCTACTGTCTGACCTGTCAGAGAGCATCATCTACCACCAACTGACAAACTGTAGGATTATTCATCATTCCTCGAAGCAGTACAATCCAATGATATTGTTGCGTGGGTCGTTCATTGTTAGGCACTGGAACTGAAAAGGCAAATCTAGGACAATCGTTAGGGTGCAAATAAATAAAAAAGTAAAAAGGTGAAATAACCCAATCTTTTAAATCAATCACCATCAAATGCTAACATTCTGGAATCATAGTAGGATTTGGTACACCCGGTTGTAAAGCACCCATTGGTGAAATGATTGCATTAATAGCTCTTAAATCTTTTAACATAAATCTCCACTTTCCTGATTTCTTTGAGATAACAAATTTTGGAGTATTCTATGGGCTAGTGGAGAGAATTATATGTCCTAATTTGAGCTGTTCGTTGACTAATTTTTGAGCTCACTCCAGCCGCTCGCTTTTTAATGGCCACTGATCGACCCAGACCGGCTTGCCAGCTTGAGTCAGGGCTGGACATCAGTGACGTGCTAAAAATTTGAGGTTAGCCTCACATTCCACTGATTCAACAAATCCCGACCTCACAATGTACATGGGACATCAAAAACATATGGTTTCAAAATAGCTTGTTTGTTACCTGGGCCTACTACTAACAAGGTCTGTGCACTCTGCTGTGGGATCTGTGTTCCACCTACTCTGATCACAGCTGCCAGGGCTTGTATCAGAGGCCGAGAGGGCGGCCAGTCAGGATTTTTCACTATAGATACATCAGCCCCTGTGTAAACTAGGCCAGAAAAGCCTTCCCATTAATGATTACTGTCAAAGGAGGCTGTGCAGCTGTGACTGTCTGTGTCCAAAATTCTTTTGTGATAGCAGAGTGACCTTTATTGTTATATAGGCAGCTTTTATAGATTATTACTCTGGCCACGATGTGTCCACGCGGCCCTCACCCAGCTGTGATTGGGTACAAACAATAGTGCACGCACCTATTTTAACTTTACTATTGGCTATGCCTAAAAAGGAGCTATTTTTTACTTGCTAAACTAAACATCATTTTCTCATACACTCTATATCAACTTCCCAAACTCCCCATGTCAACTTCTCACACTCCCTGTGCCAGCTGTTCACACTCCCTTCTCTTTCTCACCCTCGTTATCGGTGTTTCCCAACTTCAGAAAAGAGCACAGGCTTAAATCATCAAGGTGAAACCTCAACTGTAGCTGTGTGTATGATGCCACAATTCCCCTTTTTTGTTTTTCTGTGACCATTACTTGATGAACCGTACTCTGTACCGTTCGCTGGGAGCGTGACAATAGGCAGGGGGTGATTATTACTATACATAAAAGAACTACTAGCAATATAATGTCTGCTTTACTAGAGATTTTAACCATCCTGTCAATTAAGAACATTGATAAAGCAAAAGCTGTAGCATTAGTTTGTTTTGTAAGCCAACAACCCAACTTACTCAGTATAGTTAACGCCTGTGCCACTCCAACTCCTGGTGCAAATATTGAAGCTGCAATGATTTTAGCTGGTTCCCAAAATTCTGCTCTGGAATTGCACTAGCTATCATAAGCATGCGTGCTTTGCCTATTCCAGGTGTGTCTATGACTTAGGATCATGGTGGTGTTAGGTAAATACATTCCTAAGGTCTCTATAGTACATAGATCTCCCCTTATATGCGAAGGAATACCGTAAGCTCTACTATAGCCCTACAGAAGCAGTTACTAGCATTTTGGTGTTTTGTTTGTTTGTTTGGCTTCTTTTTTTTTTTTTTTTTTTTTTTTTTTTTTTTTTTTTTTTTTCCGATAAGATCAAGAGCTTGTTGGCAGTCTGTGTTAGCATTTTCAATGGCTAGCTGGAATACCAACACATCTGCAGTAGCCGGATTTTCTGTTTATCTCTGAACTGCCATTTGTAGCTGATCAAAGAAATGCTCATAAGGTTCCTGTGCTCCCTGCCGAATGGAAGCAAAGGAAGCTTCCCCTGTCCCAAAAATCAGGGACACGTCTTAATGCTCTCTTAGCCAATTCAGTCAGTTGTCGGAAAGCCACTTGCTGTAACCCTGCCTGTGCCTGATTTTGACATGTGTGACATTTTATTCATCCCAAAATATTTAGCTCTCAATTTAAGAGATTTAACACCCATAACACTTTAGCTATTGTTTCATTGGGAGATTTCCCGATCATTCCTGTTTTAAAAGCATATTCTCCAAAGTACCATGTGCGTATTCTATGATCGGTTGCCCAGTAGGATTGTAAGAAATACCAGTAACATGCTCAATATCTTATGATGACAAAAATACATATGTCTGATACGAAGTGTATGCCAAAGTTCCTGCGAGCGTAAACCACGAGGATTAACACCATTCACTGGTGGCACGATCGTATTTTGACAGGTACTACACAATTGTACGATTGAGCGGGCTTGCTCTGTTGTTATACCAAATTGTCACCTAATGGCGTTAGCATTCTGATGGTAGAAGTCATGCAAGATTTTGCCTGCATGAGCGAGTTTGGTACCAGAGCTGCACTCGTGAGAGGGTCAGCTCGCCTGTTCCCTTCTGCTATAGGCCCTGGCAGCGTGGTGTGCGCTCGCAGATGTACAATGGAATGTGCATGTTTACGGTTTTGCAACACTTATATTAACTGTTGAAATTGCTGGAACAGAAGAGAATTAGTTATTTCCCGCGATGCCGATCGAGATGATCCAAGTTACGATGCGCTGTCTCTCGGTATAACCTGGGCCCCGGGCCTCAGCCGGGCGGGGGGGCGGGGCCAAGCGGCCGCTCTCCAGGCGCGGCCGGCGGGTGGGGGGGGCAGCAGCGGCGGGGGGTGGGGGGGGGGGGGGGGGGTGGTCAGCCCTCCCTCGCCTCAGCCGGGCGGGGGGGCAGGGTGGCGATGACGACCCAGCAGCCCTGTGCCGGCCCCCCCTTGTTGTCGTTGTTGTTGTTGTTGTCGCAGCTCCGGCCGCTCGCGCTCCGTAACCGGCGCCGACCCCTCCCGCCGAGGGACCATCAGCTGCGAACGAACCGGCGCAGCGGGGCCCGCCGCGCGTCTCCGTCCCTTCCAGCCGCGGCTCGCTCCGCGCACGGGCGGCAGCGCCGGGGCAAACGCCGCCCGCGGCCCCGGCCGGCAGCAGCAGCGGCGTCCCCGGGGCGCCGCCGGGCGCGGTGGGCGGCGCGGCGCGGGAGTGCCGGTGTACCGACTTCGTTGGAAGAGGGGGGAATCAATAAGTCTGTCTTTCGTTCGGGGCCCTGGATCAAAAGATTCGATGATGACTTTTCCAGGCCAGCAGCATCCCCACAGGTGGCTGCACGCCAAAGTTTAACGTCTATAGTGTCCCAAGTCCTTGTCATGTATATATTTGAAGAGCTTGCCTCCGGTACATGGGCTGATACCCAAACCAGGAGTACCGGGAGTTTTATCAAGTCAGAACTGTTAATAGTGCTGGTTTCTCTAGCACTTTGTCAGCACTTTAACTACAGACTTATGTTCTGTTAAAGCCATGCTTCCCATTGTTCCCAGTCGCTTACCTCCTCCTGTTGAGGCAGTTGTCGCTTATTTTTTTTTTCTTCAGTCGCTTACTTCTTCTTTCCTTTGGTTCCTAATTCTTCGTGTTTCACGATAATATCTTTTGCATACCCCCCTGCAATCAGGGGGGGCCAATATCTTTTTCCAAGTTTTAATCCACGCTTCTCTAAGAAACTTCCCAACAACGACAATGCAACGTCCCGTTCCATCGTCTTACCGCGACAGTGGATCCTACAGATCTTCCGGCTTTCCCCTATAGGCCGCCTGTATGTAGATCTGCACGGCTTTCCCCGATGGGCCGCCTTAATGGATCCTGCGGATCGTCGGCTTTCCTGTATAGGCCGCCTGGGTAGATCCGCCCGGCTTTCCCCGATGGGCCGCCTGTAGGTCGCCGTCCCTTCTCCGCTAAAATAACACTCGTTCAAAACAAGTAATAAATGTCCCGAGTGAAACGATGAGTCCAGCTCATTTTTTCCCGTCCCTGTTCGGGCGCCATAATGCGGAGAAGGGATTTGGAGAAGTACTGAGACGACTCAATATGAGTTAGCTGCAGGAAGTCTCGTTTATTGCGCAGTTCTTATTGCTTATATAGACAGTATTTGCCAATAATCCTGAGACCACACCTTTTCTACACCATTATTGGATGATACATATGCTTGTCATATTTAACAGCTTATTTCAAACAGACACCCGCCTAGCGAAGCTCTGCTCTAAGCAAACACTACTCCCTTATCATGCTGCATAGTTTTCTTATCCTTAACTTCAAGGGCATTCTGCCCCTGAGGCCTAACTTTAGAGCTCCAGTCCTTATTTACACAGGGTTTTTCTTCGTGCAGTCTCTTCAAGGATCTGCACTCCGACAGCAAAGTGTCTAATTTTCATTTATGATGCTTGCAAAGTCTGCCTTTCTAATTTATGTCAGATAGGTGCCTATCCTGCCTTTGTATATCCGAGCATATCTCAATCTTTAATGTGTTTAGCCTAAAAAGTCCACTCAACTTCACTGTGTAAGAGGAAAGGGATTTTTTTATTCTTTATTTTACAAGGAACTAAAGCAAAGAGAGCAGGTCTATAGAAACAGGTGCCCAAAGGCAACACTGGGTGTAGATATGCTGTATTGGACTTTGAAAGCAACAGAGACGGCTGCATACCTATAAAGAACAATTCAGGCAGCTAAAGGACTGTCTAGAGCTAAGCACTACAGTGTTCATGAATTAAAGCTTCTCTATTACTCTTATCTTTTGGAAGCAGAGTCCCACCATAATAGTTCTTCCGTTCCTATGGAGGTGCAGACTCCGCACTGAAATGCTTAACTGAGCAAGGTGTGTCATTTCACAATGGAAACGGTGCTTATATCAGGCTCATTAAATTATTCAGCTAGAAATCGGACAGATTATCAGAATAAGAGGGGGTTTTCACTCAGGGAGGGACAAGACCAGACTTTTCTCTTCTGAGAACTGTACACTGGGCAAAGTATGAAAATAATCCAAGAAGCGATGACCAGAAGCCAGGAATCCTCTCACGCTGCTTAACTAGTGCTTCTGAGCTCTCTTGAATTGCAGAAATGCCAGCTCAGCTCGATTCAGAATAGCTAAGGGGCAGGTGCGGCTTAGAGATCCCAAGCTGGACGTTTGAAACAACCTCAGCGCAGGGAATCTGCATGCTAGACTCAAGCCTACAGTGAGCTCTCAGTGATCTTGAAAACCGATGAAACCCCGCGCTTGTCTGATCAGTGCTCTTGAGGATTTTCCCATCGGGGTTAATTCCTGTTTTAGCCCCATTGCCAGCCCAACTTTAAAAAGGGCTCTGAAAGGAGATAGCCTCATTAGCCACTCGTTCTTAATGGCTCCTTTCACCCCGTGCTTCCTTCCACAGCAGCCTTTCCACTGCTTTTAATCTACAAACACCTGGAATATATTCGAGCTTTAATGTAGAAAGGTCTAAAAAGAGAAGGTGAGAAACCGAGGGGAATCGGAGTCGGAAGAGGGGTGGACGAGCCAGGAGGAGGGTCGGGGGGTCGGGAGTGGGGGAGAGATGCGAGGCTGGGGATGTGTGTGGGGGTGCAGAGATGCGATGGGGGAGGGGGTGTAGTTTAAGGAAAGAAAATTGACGTCGTGCGAATCGGACGTGACTTTTCCAGCGGGGGCGGGTGTAGTCCGGCACCCGAAGCACGCAATCCGCCCTGAACAGCCTTTTCCCCGGCCGCGCTGAGGGCGCAGCCCCCAGCCCGGCCGGGGAAAAGGCTGTTCAGGGCGGGTTGGGGACCGACGTGAATCCCCAGCCTATTCCCGCATTGGCTCCCGTAAGTTCCCGCGTCATTTTTCTCCCCACACCCCGCTTTTCGCACTGACAACCACAAGCCTCGATGGACGGGCGGGAGAAAGCTCGGATGCTCTGAGAGGGTATTTTTTTTTTTGTCTTTCTTTTTTTTTTTCATTCCTTCTCTCAGCCCCCGGACCAAGTACCAGGGATGTCCGGGCTTCAATCCCAGGATGGTTCCCCTCCTTATAGGAATTGGACGAGCGGGTCGGAGCTAAACGAAACGCGGGAGGCTTTTTTAACCCCTTCCTCCGACTACGACGATGAGGAGTTCCTGCGATACCTCTGGAAGGAGTATTTGCATCCCAAAGAGTACGAATGGGCACTGATCGCCGGCTACATCGTCGTCTTCATCGTGGCGCTCGTCGGGAACGTCCTGGGTGAGCCGCGCTCCCTCCTCCCCCCAAAGTTCCCGTTCCCCCTTGCCGAGGTGGCGTTTGCACGGATGGTGGCTGGAAACCAGGCGTGGGTTTCGCTTCCCCCGCTGGAAAAGCGGGTGTCTCCAGCCGAGAGGGAAAGTTAAGGCTGCGCGGAAGGGGCCTTTGCCGCGGGACGGCGTGAAAACCGCTCCCCCTGCGCTTGCGAGGGGCCGCGGCGGCAGCCGCTTGCTGCTGGGGCTGGGCAGGCGGAGAGGGGCCGGAGGATCTCCCCGGAGCGGCCGGTGAGGGGTAGCCAGGGGCCGCAGGCCGGCTCCCGTCCCTGTCCGCCGGGCTGAGGTGCTGAAACAGCCCCCCCCCCCCCCCCCCCCTCCCCGCCTCCCCGCCCGCCCCGGCCGGCGGCTCCGCCTCTCAGCCCGCCCGGGAGGCTGCTGGGGAGATAACAAACGCGCCGTGTTTTCTAAAGGACAGGGAGAGAGGGAGCGGTGCGGGGCGCGGGGTGACGGAGAAGGGACACGGGAAGCGGCGGTCGCTCCCCTCAGCAGCCGGCGGGCGGGAAGCGCGCGCGCTCCGAGCCCCGGCGGCGCAACGGCCGCGCTCGCGAGCCGCGCGGAGCGGGGATGAGGCGGGGGGAGGGGGGGGGGGGGGGCGGGGCGGCGCCCTCCCAGGCTCTCATTGAGGGAAGCGAGGCGAGGCGGCGCCTCCGAGCCCGCCTCCTTCCCGCTCCCATTCATCCGTGAAGGATGCGGCGAGGCGGGGGGGCTGCCCGGCGGGAGCGGGGGTGGGGGCGGTGGGTAACCCTGGCGCGGGGAGGGGGCAGTGTGACGGAGAGCCGAGGGCAGGGGAGGGTGGGCCGGGGCGGCGGCGGGAAGCGGGAGCGTTTACGGGAACAGGCGGGGGCGGTGCGGGCGAGCGGCGGGTGGACTCCCGACGGGCGGACCGCGCTCGCCGCTCCCCCTTCTCTCCCCCTCCCCGGCGGAGCTGCGCCTCCGCTCCCTCTCCCCCGAGCTGGCGGCTGCAGCCGGCGGAGCGTGACTGAGGGCGGGCCGACCCCACGGCGGGGGCTGTCACCGCGCTGTCGGGAAGGGCGGTTGTGCCGGCGCGGGGTGGGGGAGGTGGGGGGGCGGGGGGAATGGGGAGGCGGGGGGGGGGGAGGCAGACACGCGTGTGCGCAGACACGCGTGTGCACAGACACGGTCCGGGGGCGGCCGTGCCCGCGCGGTTTGCTCGTAGGCAAAGGGTGAGGGCAGAGAGAGGGTTGGTCCGCGTCAGTTCTGCCCGTATGAATGAGCGTGAGCGCGGTGCGAGCCGGTTCCGCCGTCAGAAGGCGCTTATAGCGGGAGCCAACGGCCATTTGCTTTTTTTTTTTTTTTTTTCCGTGACATTTTCATGAACGGAGCGGCGCGCGAGCGCGCCCAGCCCTGCCATACGGGTCTTTCATTCATGTTTTTTTCCGAAGGATTTATGGATCTCGGCGCTGTCAGCTCTAGGCTTCCCGAGGCAAGATGCAAATACGATTGCAGCCAAAGGGAAAATTTTGCAAAGATTTTTTTTTCTTTCAACGGACCCATGTTGCTTTTTTTTTTTTTTTTTTTTTTTTTTTGTACTGGTGCAGTGACTGTACATCCAGCGTGCACGTTGAGGAAACCAGTGAGTTTACCAGTGAGTTTTCAGCCAAGAGGCTGTGTTAGACCTATTCATAAGGCTGAGCGTGTTTGCTCGGTGCATTGCCCGGCAGCCAGCTTGACAGTGTAAAGATAATAGCCCTTGCAAAGAGGCTGTAATTTAGGAAGAAAAGTGTTCTTCGATCTGGTCTTGAGCCAAGAAGGGTTTAGGAGAACTACCTGTGTTTACGTGTTTGCCTCCACCAGTTCTCTAAGCAGGTGGTCCTCTCGCTTTTAGAGATTCAAGGTCAAATCTTCAGCTGTAGGAGCTCTCACCCTGCTTACTCTCTTTCCCCCTGAAGGGAAAAGCTTTCCTCTCCGTGCACTTGCAAACAGAGACAATGTCGGTGCTGATGTGGAACTGTTGCTCCCTGACATTCGTGTACGTTGTCTTTTTGCTTGGGATGGGAGCTAGCATTTGGCTGTCCACCCACCTTTCCTTATACTGGACTGCTGCTGCCCGAGCCATTTTTAAACTGCCTTTGTGCATTACACGGACCTCACCCTCCCAAACTGCAGCTTCTGTTTACAGGCAAGTTGTTTGTGGGATGTGCAGGTGCAGGTGCTCATTAGATGAACACTGTCTCATCTTTATGCAAGAAAGGTACTGCGCTGATTGCAGGCTCACATGGTTTTGGAGAGAGAAATGGATGTGCTCTCATGCTCTTTCCAAACACGTTTTTGTGAAACTTTAATTGGCTACCACTGAAAATCTAATACAGAACAGTACACATTTTAAAGTCTCTGAGAAACTAATTTTTCGTGCTTGAAAAATCCGTATCCAAAGTTAATCTGGGATTTAGTCATGGACCTCCTTGAAGCAGAGAAGTGGTTCTAAAGAGAGTTTTAATGGCTAATAGTGCCTTATGTTGTCATCCTTAATGCTGCTGTGTCTTCTGCTTATGTTTGACTGCTGGACTAGTGTGGCACGTGAAGTCAATGCTTTGATTCTATTTTGTCCATGTCCTATTCAGATAAAACTTAAGTAACCAGGAAAGACCCTTCCCTTCCCTGTGTGGTACTGAGAAATTATATTTCTGCCTCTCATTTTGATTTGTGCATTCACATGGGATGAAGAGAGTCATTGTGTCCCAGCAATAACATCTGTGCAAGTGGAAGGCACAGCACATCCCTCAGATATTACTAATAAATCAGACTGAAGCATTCTGACAGTTAATTAACAACCACGGGTAGAATCAGAAGCTTGAACTTTGATTGACATCTACTGGGCTCTTGAGTGAGCTGCACTGCAGGAATTCTACTTACCGTAGCATATAACAAGGTCTGCATTGCTATTTAGCTTTCCATTTCATTGCAAGAGTTGACGTACACTGTCTGAGCTGCTGCACAAACCAGCTAAAATGGAAACCCTTAGCAAATCTCTGCATTTGAATGCAAGTTTCATCATTGCATTCGAATGCTTCATGTCAGGGATTCTCATGTGTGCCCACATTGGCTGCTCACCAGAGATTTCAGTGCAAGCCACTGAGAAGAAACAGAAGACGTTTTTAGGACATATTTACATGAACGTTCAGGGAATCTGAAATCCAGATGATAACATCAGTATGCTTTGTCCTATTCTCTTATTCACTCGGCCAGAATTTGTCACTAAAAGCAGAATAGGTGTTGAGGATAAGGACTTTCTCTTTTGCAAATGAGACCAAAAGATTTTCTTCACCACTGCACAGCAATGGAACTCCTGCAGCCTCTTTGCACAGCCAGTGCAAAACATAGGACTTCCTAATGGAGAATGTATGTTGACTGTAGAGCAGATACCTGTTTCTTCTTTATGTTAAAACATGACATTAAAAACATTGCTTAATAATAGAAAACTAGATAATTAAAGAAGGAGAGATATTTATGGGATGTACAGAGGTCTCTGGTTACTGACATGATCATTCCACACTAACCAGTTGCAGCAGTTAATAACCGGAATAAGACCACAAGGAATTAGTAAGTAATGTACAATTCCATACATTTAACTCCATTTATATAGGTAAAGAATGTGAATGGTCCTTGTTTAAATTATTCATTCGCATGAGTCAGAACTTTTCTAATGAAACGCTTTCCCTCAGGGAACATGCAGTCATCAAAATCAGAATGTACAGCAGAGATCACTTGGTTTGATCAAAGACCGAACGTAGAACAAGCAGCCTTCTGGTGTCCCACCAGCTGGGCTGCTGGACCTCTTGGCAGCCCTCCCCAGAGCTGGCAGGGGCTGAGATCCTGAGCACGCACAACCTGCCAGCACCCAGCTTGAAAGTCCTCAGCACAGCGGGCTTGCAAGGCTAAAAGACTGTGCAGGACATCAGTGAGGGATTTCAGAAACTTCATTTACTCACACAATTTAGTGATACTGTTTTTTCTTTCCAACTCAGAATGAAACCAAGTTTAATTGATAGAGAATTACTCTTCTCTGGATAGCTCTATTATCTATTTTATAGTAACTGCTAGTTGTGCTGAGATCTGTACAGGACCCAGCTGTGGTCCTTTCCTCAAAGAATTCATAGTTCGATTCATAGAGCATTCATTTGATTTTTACTTACTGTGGTTTGATTTTTTAGGGCTGGAGAAGGAAAGGTTTGTGTATAGCTCTAACACCAGAGTTCTAGTCAATGCCTATCGATAGGCAACTGTGTAAATGCTGCTCTGTTACCCTTTTAAAGGCATCTGTCTGTTGAATACTGAGGTCTAGGCATGCATGCATGTGTTGGTAGAATTGGATGGGTCATGTATTCTCTTCAATGGTGCCACGATCTTCATGAATCCTATTTGATTGCTGTAGATGAGACATATTTACTTTAATCACATTTTAAGTTATTACGTTTAATTTTGTTCAGATTACTTGGGGAATCTGGCACTGAAAGGGCTTTACTTTTGTAATGTCAGCATGAGAAGCACCTTTATCTGTTGGGTGAATAATAACTAGAGTGACTTTGTAATTTTTGAAAAGATACCACATAGAAAATGATACAATATTTATACATTTCATCTACCTGAGATATAGAATGTGTGAAAATTTATATAAGAGTTCCAGTACCAACTGAAGTACATTGGTGTTTGCATAATATGGGGATTACTGGCAAGAAAGAATCATGCACATCCTTATGGAAAAAAGTAGGAAAGCATTAAAAGATGAAGCTGATTTGAAATTATGCCCTTTTCTTTCTAGATTCTTATATCCAGTTGTGTAACTAGTTCCACTCTATATGCTTTCTGCCCAGAGAGTCCAGAGGGGACACAGCTCTACTTTCATTTAGCATTCTTCATGTCAGAAGGCAACTCTGCCTAGTGTGAATAGTGCAGTCCTATTGAACCCACCTCTGAAAAAGGGCAGTGCCCAAGAATGAAGGAAGGTGAGCTGCAAGACATGCTTGATGCCTTGAATGTAAATCCAAATTCTGTTGACTTTTGTTTGAGTTCTTCTAAAAGAAAGGAGAGTTGCATCTGCCTAGAGGCAGCTCTCATAACTGGATGAAAATGAATGTCCTTGGATAGTATTTTTTTTTCAGTCAGAGTAAAATAATAAGCGGTTTGGCTACTTGTATTCTAAAATCATTCCAAAGGACAATAGTTCTGCTGTAAACTCAGTGATAAAGGAGGAGTACTGGAATCTGAACAAGTGGAAAAGTGCTCGGTCTCAAGGGTCAAAACCCATTAAAAGTTATTAAAAGAGAAACAAAAATTATATTCCTTTCCATATGGAGTTTCATCCTCTGTTTAATTCATAACTACTTTTCATAGTGTTATTGTTCCTCAGAGGCTACACCTACATTTTGGAAACTAAAAATTTAGGACTCTTCTGCCATCCAGTTTTCTTCCTTCCTTCTGTCTATAGCACTGCTGATAAAACATCTCTTATTTGGTGTATCATAAACCTTGACTTAGAGGCTGGCTATTCAGCATCTCCTACAGAAAAGCTATCACCAGTTAGTCAGCGTTCCCCTGCAATGCCAGAACATTATGGGGTGGGGATGGGTGGCAAGGGAAGCACATTAGCATGTATCTGATGGATTACCTAGGAAGCAAATAGCAAACTTTACTGTTGCTGGTTTTGCTTTTGTTTCATTTTACTTTCAAGATGTACTCCTGATAAAGCTGTGAAACTTTTAAAGAACTTACTCCATTTAATTTTATTCAAAGCTGTTGGAGTGGTAGTTCTGAAGACCAGCTCTGCCATTTAGACCCAAAACAGGTGCAACCTTGATGGTGGCAGGATATGCTGCCTAGTATTAATTTTGTATTGTGGGTGATGTTTGGAAAGAATCCTCTGTCTATGGAAGAAGGAAAGTAACTCAGCAGAGCTGTTCAGCAACTGCACAACTCCAAGAACACTAAAACCAGTAAAGCCCTGTCTGCCAGGAGCTGAACACAGACTAACGCATCTTTCTCTTAGGTCAGTGAAGAACTCTTCAGACAGAAGCATCTTTGGGGCGTGACCAGATAAAATGAAAGCTGTTGTCACTTCCAGCTTTAACTCACCATCTTTCTAAAAAATCAAATGTTTTGGAACACTTCTTTGTTTTTAAAGCATTGTTTACTTTCTGTGTTGCATGTCAAATGAGACCTTTGGGGTTTTTTGGACATTAGCAGCTGATTTACTTACTTAGGTCTCACAAGTGGAGTTTGTCAGACAAGAGCTAGAATGGACTGTTCCCCCAGGGAAGGAGAGCCACGAGTTGAAAGCAGCAGCAAGATTGACAGGGCAGTGTAGTCACCAACACAGTTCCACTGTGCCTGAGAGCGTGGTAGGTCTGGTGATTTTTACCAGGGTTCAGTCACCTCTCAGCAATCCCCAGCCAAATCCATAGTGATGAAGCAGGTCTGAGGTTAAGCCAGAAAGTCAAGTCAGTGGGTGAGGATTAGTCAAAATCAGTGAGGCTGAATCAGCACGTTGCATACTTGCAATGTGGTCTTTGAGCTAAGTGTGAGAGTCTGAGCTGGAATGCAGCTCCCAGGCAAAGAGGTGACCCTCAAAAGAGGTGTCACACCTTTCTCCGAGAGCTCTGTTCCCAGCAGGAGTGGGGAAGAGCCCAAGAGACTACTAAGTAACATACTTGAGATGGCTTACTCAAATAGAGGATCTCCTAAATAGAGACTATGCATGCACATCATGAGGCTGTTGGCTGGCCACGTTTCTAGGGGTCACCATTCAAGTATGTTGTTTAAAACACAGCATAACTAAGTATGCGTTGTTTCCTCACAGACAAGAATTTGTTACCATTGAAGTAATCTATGCTAACAAAAGCCAAAATTTATTGACTTCTTACCTAAAAATGGACAATATTTGCCAAAAGTGAGTGTGTTCATAATTTCAGTTCCAACAAGACATCAATAGAACAAAATATAGAAATGGCTTAGGTAACAACTAGTATTAAAACACTTAATCGGTGTACTTCTGCCTATCATGGAAAATGTTATTAAACAGGGAAAGAAACACAATTAGCTATATGCAACTGCTTTTAAAATTCCCTCAAACTCTAATATGAACAACTTCATCAACCTGTCATGCTGAAAAATCAAATGGTTAAAGGCCCCATAAAATTTTGCTATTTTAAAAAAACAACCCAAACACCACACGGCTAATTTCATGTGGATTCATGATATAGATTCAGAAGTTGTATACTACGCAAGATACTTGCTGTAGCATTTCACTAGCATAGTGAATCGTATTTTCTTTGTATACCCTAAAGAAGAGGCATTCTTATGTCTATATTAGAAACAGACATGGACATGGAAAGGTTTTTCCTAGCACAATTCCATTTTGCACTGACTGACAGATGTATTTTGAAGCATATTGTTTCGAAGTTGCACGGCATTTTGGCTGTGAAGCACACCTTGATTTTAATGAGTCATGCAGGTTTAAATTGAGTCATAGTGAAGTGTGAAATCTTTTTATTGTAGTGTCATGTGCAGGATGACAGCTGTATTTACGGTCCTTCCATCTCTAACATGAAGTGTGTGTAAGGATTTTGTAGGCTTTTTATTGTTACTATGGATAGAAAGGTAAGTATATCAAATGTGATTAAGAAAAAACTGGTCATTAATCATAGAATCATAGAATGGTTAGGGTTGGAAGGGACCTCAAAGATCATCTAGTTCCAACCCCCCTGCCGTGGGCAGGGAAACCCTCCAGTACACCAGGTTGCCCAAAGCCTCATCCATCCTGGCCTTGAACACTTCCAGGGATGAGGCATCCAAACTTCTCTGGGCAACCTGTTCCACTGCCTCACCACCCTCTGAGTGAAAAATTTCTTCCTTATATCTATTCTAAATCTCCCCTCTTTCAGTTTAAAGCCATTGCCCCTTGTCCTATCACTACACGCCCTTATAAAAAGTCCCTCTCCAGCTTTCCTGTAGGCCCCCTTTAAGTACTGGAAAGCTGCTATAAGATCTCCCTGGAGCCTTCTCTTCTCCAGGCTGAACAGCCCCAACTCTCTCAGCCTGTCTTCATAGCAGAGGTGCTCCAGCCCTCGGATCATTTTTGTGGCCCTCCTCTGGACTCGCTCCAACAGCTCCACGTCCTTCTTGTGTTGGGGACTCCAGAGCTGAACGCAGTATTCCGGGTGGGGTCTCAAGAGAGCAGAGTAGAGGGGCAGAATCTGCTTCCTTGACCTGCTGGCCACGCTTCTTTGGATAAGCCAGTATAGCCAGCTCTGCAGAGGTGTCCGGGGTTGCCAGTTAATACTTGTAATGATTTGTGTGTGTGTGTGTGTGTGTGGTGGAAAAATGTAAAACCAATCTTTCTATGTTAATCAGTACAGTTAGCTCGATAAAACTGTGTGATGGTACCTTTAACTTCTGCCAGAGCTGACCAAACCTGGCATTTTGGGCAATCTGTTTTTATAGCATAGCTGATCTTCTGGTAATAACTCCCATTTCCATTAGGTTGTTAATTGCCTAAGATTATGTAATGTGACTGAGTTAGAAAATGAATCCTGTGCCAATTAGACGGTTGTGCTATTACTCCCAATTGTAATCTGTAGAGATAAGCTTCCAGCCAGCAAAAGTCAGTTCCTTTATTCTTCTCTAGCGCCATAATAATAAGGCAGTACGTAAAAATGTAGAAGTGGGCTGGAGAACATGAGTAACCCACAACCCCCAGTGCATAAGTCCTTTTAAAAGCCTGAGTACAATAGAGCACTCTGTAGCTAGAAAACATCTCAGAAAATATATTGCTGCAAGCAAACTCGTTGCTGTATGTCTGGTTTATTTATGTAGACTCTCATTGTCTTTTGTGGGAGACAGTTTCCCAATAGTACCTTTCAGTGAAGCTGATATTCAACAAAATACTTTAAGATTTCATATGTTCAATGTTATTCAGCTGTATTTGTTACAGTTTCAGTATTTTCCCTAGAGTTATACTAGAAAAAAGTGATGGAACCTACACAAACCTACCTGTTTATGTCTGATACATAGGGAGCATGGCCACCTACTCCTTTTGTCATGCTTCCGTGATTTTGTTCAAATTTGTTGACACATCTAGGGTGTCCTGTTGATGAGCTATCACCTCACTGGTAGGCCTTTGTATGTGCAGCCCAGAATATTATCCATCTTTTCAACAGTCATATCACGTATTCAAGGACAGTTCTTAACTGCTGGGCATTATTACCAGCTGTAGATTTTTTTTTCAGTATTTCCATTACAATAAACGTTGTACAAAAAGTCTCTTTTCTTTGTGTCACTCTTTCTATTACTTCTTCAACATACACCTGATCTTACGTTAGACTCCTTTTTTCAGATTAGTTATGTAAAAAATGAAGTAATGTGTGAGTTTAGGGCTTAATAGTGGATAAGAGATGGACAACCTAGGAAATAGATATCATCTCTCTATTCACAGAAAAGATCATTTTGTTTTAGATCTTTTGTTCTCGCTGCTGGTTTCAAAAACCCCTAATTAAATATCCTCTACAATTTAGTTAAAGTGCTTCTCATGCCTTAATCAAAATCATCAATAAAATTATTGAAAGACTCATGGAAAACCTTCCTAAAACAAAGAAAATCAGCTTAATCTTAGGCACCTAATTTTTAGACTCTCAAGTTAGAGCAGAAGAATCTCATTCAGGAACCGTTCATGATGAAAGTAGTTTCAGTGACAGGCTTTTTCCTTCCAACAGTATGCGTTGATTCAGTGTTTCTGCAGGGGCTCTAGCTCTCCAGAATCCTGTTTGGTAGCCTATCTACTCAGACTTACTTTCAACACGATTGTGTCTCTCAGCACCCCACCACCCAGACCTTGGTCTCAGTAGACAATGTCATCACCGAAAAAGACCAAAGGGGAGAATGCCATGTGAAGAACCATTTCATTGCCAGGCAGAAACAGTTTTTTCTGTGGGGGTAGGAAGTAGGGTATAGTGTGTAACTCAAATTTATTAAACACATTTTTAATCACTGTTTGTAAAATATTGTGGAGCAAAGCTCTTTAGATGCTTTCTGCCTCATGCATTTGGAAATCTTGGTGACCAGTGCTTATAATCACAGCACTACTTCCAAATGACTGCTGGGTGGCCATATTTCAGTCAAGCAATCGTGATACTGAATTACCAAAGCAAAACAAAATCATTGAAGTTTATTATAATGGGAAATAAAATTCTAATTCTTTGTTTACACCCATCTGGGATTTATTATTCACTAAAAGTGAGATAAGAGGTAATGTCATTCATTTATATAAGGAAATGTCAGGTATAGCAGGTTATGGAAATTATTTTTTTATTTTGGCCAAGAAGTCGCCCTGGAAGATGAGCCATTGAACAGGAGGTTGACAAGACTGCTGGAGTGTTGAGGAAATGATTTAGGGTTGACATGTGAAAAACAAATTGACAGCTGAACCAGCAGTCCACCAGCGGAAGGACTGTGGCGTGATGTTTAATATGCTCAAGACAGCATAAATCTTCCAGGAGGCAAGCAGCTGCATTTTGTACCAACTGGAGTCTTTGTATTGTTTTCATATTCAGCTTGAGATACAATGAGCTACGCTAATTGAAAAGATGGCATTACAGCCTCTAATTAAAATGCCCCAGGACTCTAAACCAACAGGGAATAAATTTGTACACGAAAAATACCAGTATCACCGTACCACCTTATTTGAGAGGGTTTTTTCTCAATGGGGTATATGAAGCTTTCTTGGTGGACTTCTAATGGCATCTGTGTTAGATTTTAACTTTGATTGGAATTCGTTACGTTTAGTCCTTCCTGAGACTTGCCCGTGAGACTTTTCTAGGGGTGGGACATCACGAACGTTTGGAGGATGGGTTCTGAAACAAGCTTCATTGTCGCAGACCTGTCCTCGTTTGGGGAGCGCCTCCGTAAGTTTTTTCCCAACACTGTCTGCCTGGAAACTCAAACTAGTTTCCAAGGCTTCACTGACACTTTGTGGCAGAGGTAGGAATAGCAGCGGTTTTGCTTCTTGACTGGCGGAAGAAAACGAAAGAATCAGCGGTGTAATGAAGGAGTTACGGGAGTCGGATTACTTAACAACCATTAGAAAAACAGCTGCTCTTTGTGAAAGCTGGCCTGCATGTTTTCATTTGCGGTTATTAACTGTAACTTTGAGTGGTTTTATAAAATAAAAGCAAAAATACAGAAAATAATAAAATACACTGGGCAGGTAATCAGGTTCAGTAGAATTGTAGCAGTTGGGAAAACCATGCACAGTAGGAGCAATTTTCTGAGTTACATTTCTCTCATATTTCTCTCCCGTGTTTTTTTTTTCTTTTCTTTTTTTTTTTTTTTTTTTTTTAATGCTGATCTTCTTTTCTGCAGTGCCTGTGTTAACAGGGTTTTTCCTACATTCATCCTTACTCCCATTTATAGCTGGGAACATCAAAGGTTGCATTAAAGATTTGCATATAATGTTAAATTGAGGTTTTATTCAGAGCTATTTTTACTATTTCATAGGTTTTCAGTGGAGGTCTGAAGAGCTCAGTTTGGGCCACCACATTGTACCCTAACTAAACAGGCATCCTGTTAACTCTGTGATGTCTCCCAAGTTTTTTAGGAAATCATATGCTGGTCTCATCTCCTATTTGATGATTTTGGAGTACTTTTTGGTAAAATTCACTCTCAGTTGAGAATCTCTACTACCTTTGTCATCATTACTTCTCCAAGCTGATTGGAAAGCCACAGCTCCCTGCTATTTCATTCCGAGTAGGCAGATGGCATTTCCCACTCCACAGAGCTTCCTTTATCTAGCATGTTTCTTTAGAGTTCATATAGGAACTGAGTGCTTCCACCTCTCTGTAGAACCACCTGAGATAAAAATGCGTATTTAAAGGAGTAAGAGTGGAGAGTATGCAAAATTCTTTTGTCCTGATACTTAACTAGTTATAATACATTCAGTGGCATAGTCAAACTATAAAAGTTTTTGAACAGAGGCTAGGGCGTCTTTCTCAATGATCTGCTAGATCACGGAAGCTGTTGTCCAAGACTACTGAATGACCTTGTACTGTAGGAGACTCAGAAACATCGAGTCTGGAAGGAATAGATTGAACTAACTTTCTGTCATTTATACCATTCTGTCCTATTCAAATAACTCATAGCAAATCCTCACAGCTCAGCTTAGCCTCGCACTGAAAGAAAACATTGCCAATGCTTGTGCAAGTTTGGAAACAGTGCTGCAACCAGCAAAGGGCAACAACCAGGGGAGAAGCTGACTTGGTTTTACACCACTTCCTCCTTAGAGGTTTTTTTACACAAACTCATTTTTTATTTATACAGTCATGGAATAAGTTTCTGGGATACTTCATTATTATGGTAGTATGTAAACATGCTAGTTAAGATGCTCTTGTGCTCTGGGCTATACAAAGAACGGGAAATGGTCTATGCTGCAAAGGACGGCTGAGGTCAAAAGGGGAAACATACAAGCATAAACAGAGAAGTCTAAAGTAACAAATTATAATGCATTTCTATGCTTGTAAAATATTATTTTTTCTACCTTTCAGGTGCCTTTTGCCCTCGTAGATTAGAATTCAAAGGAATTCAGAGCTACTTTCTGTACATTGGCTTTCCTGCATGCTGCTACTCCCTGACTAGCAAGGGGCATAGTCTTTTGTATTTCTCTGAGGAATAGCAGGTACTGGAGTTCATCTAAATTCCATCCGTGTTAACCTAGCGTGATCTGGAAGGCTTAGTACAGAGCTGGGAATTAGGAGTCCAAGTTTCTTATTCTGTGTCTGATTTACTGTATGGCTTTTAGCAACTTCTGTTCCGCACTGCACTTTCCTTGCATCAATGATGAAAATGATACTTTCTTAGCTCTCTGGGTATCATGAGGTTTCATTTGCTCATAGTGATAGAAAGCTTTGAACACAACATGCAAAATGCTATGAGAATTGGTTTCTGGTACAGTTTGCTGCCAGTGAGATTGAACTCACATTTGTTAACTTAATGGATTTGTTTTACCAGAAATAACGTTTATGTTCTGGTGCTTTCCCCAAACAGGTCAGCACAGGAATGAGAATAGGCTGTGTCAAAGATCATACATATCTGCTTAAACCTTACACCTTTAGGCACAGATATCTTTTGCTGAAAATAATGCACTTAACTGAATCAGGTAGGACTGTTGAAAGCATAGCATGAGAACAAAGTAGCCAAACTCTGAACTTTTAAGACAACATTTTACTTAACTTCTGCCTATTGATGAAAGAAATAAAATATACAGAAAAACATGGCCACTTAATATCAACTTCTGCTTAAGTACAAGACAGGACCATACTTCAATATGAATTGCACTCAAAACAAAGAACAAGACGTAAGTAAAAGCCCAAATCTTCAAATTTTTAGTGTTAAGTGTTAGAATTATTGAAAGTGAAATAGTGTTCACAATTTTTTTCCCCAACATTGCATTTCCAACTGCAAACAACATTCCAGAGGGGCAGCAATGTATTATCTTCTCTGTTAACGTGCTGCTTCTGCATTGTCAGAATGGAAGTTATAACTGTAGTAATCCCATGCACCGAGTGACAATGATAAGGCTCTGGATATTTACATTGTAATTATGATGCAATGCTATAGCAATAATTACTTTAGTAGATAATCACCCGAATTGCTTTAGTAGATAATCACCCAAATGGGAAGTAACACAATTAATATGATGTTTCTTTTAATTTTTTGATTTATAAGCCTTGCCTTTCAGAGATCTAAAGCCATAGCTAAGAGAATCTGACATTCTGTATTCAGGAAGAAAACAACAGAAGAAATGGATACTGTGGGAGATTTTCTCCAAAAACAGTCCAAGAATAGTGAAGAGCTTTGCGGAGAGGTTTTTGCATGCATTTGCAAGAGCATGATAGATGTATAGCAAAGATTAAATTTATACAAGCTATAGAATCTAAAACCATGTCTGCAACACATTAAAAGATGAAGAACATCTACTGTCTCACAATGGGGGTTTTAGATGAATGGAAGCCAACTATCCTAGCCAGGTAGTTGATAAAATCACGTTCTCTTAAAGAAACTGACCTAGATTCTCTCTCTCCCTTTGACCTAAATTACCTCTAAATGCCTATACATAGCCTTCATGAAGAAATACTCTAATCTCAGCTCCTGCTAAAGCTCTAGGAAGGTCTTGAATGAGTATTATGCTGATTTTGGTCATGACACTCTGCAGCAAAAGTGCGATCCAGTCTGAAGATCATCCAGAGAACAACAAGAAGGATGGTTGCAGAAGTTCTAAAAATGACCAGCAGTAGAAGATAGAGAGTTCTGGAGTTGTACCATCCAAAAAGAAAACTGAGGAAAGGTGCAATAACAATCATTACATACGTGAAGCATTACCACAGGGAAAAGCTCTTCTTCATTGCTGCCTTTCTTTACACACACACACACACAAGAAAAAAAAGTGGTGCAAGAAGCAGCAAAAGAAAAGTAGATTAAATGTCAGAAGACTTTTTTTCTTTTTTTTTTTTTTAATAGGGAAGGTAGTTAAACACTGCAATGCATTTAACAGAGGCTTCTGTTAATCTTCAAATATAACAGATTTTAAAATGTAAACTTGCCAGCAATGGCTTAGTGGTAGTCTTGCTGTGGTTGTGTTGGTCTAAAGACTTAAGGAAGACAAGATTTGTGACTGAAGTAATACATTTTATTAGATGAACTGATGCAGCTGGAAGATGGACACAGGCTTTCAGGCACACCATCCTTTTTAGGATCTAAAGAAGCATCTGATCTCAAGAGCTTATGTGGTTTATATTCTGTGTATTTTTTTTCCAGCTGTTTTATCTAGTTTAATAAGAGGGCAGTTTAATTCTAGCTGATTCCATTTTAGATTTGGACAACCTCTTGAAGCCTGTCTAACTTTATTATTTAGCATTCTGTGATCTATTTAATATATCTAAATTAAGCATACTGCTATATCCTTATAGATTAAGGAGACTTTGAATCTTCATCCAGATTTGTATGATGGATGAATTATTGTTTACAGGAGAAGAACCTTTGATGGACAATTTTTTCTTACAAGATTTATTATGGTATTTCCAGAAAATTTCATGCATGAGTTTTTAAAGAGCTTTTGGTGACTGAATCTAAAACATTCAAAAGCGATTCATTGCTACAATCTCTCAGGGTTTTACTTCTGACGTTATTAAAAAACTTATTTTTAGGCTAGTATCTCAGACTAAATTTGGGCATTTTTGACATGTTAGCTTATGAATGTGGTGCAACCGTGTTAAA
The DNA here is from genome assembly GCF_009769465.1 of Tauraco erythrolophus. Lineage (NCBI taxonomy): Eukaryota > Metazoa > Chordata > Aves > Musophagiformes > Musophagidae > Tauraco > Tauraco erythrolophus. Next base: position 45,116,043 of record NC_141466.1, on the reverse strand, counting down.
GGACTGATTTGCCTCATTTCTAAAAGCCTTTCGAATTGAAAAAGAGGGAAAAGAAAAGATATAAAAGAAGCTCTAAAGACCCCGCTTATAGAGGTTTGCTGCATGCTGCTTTTGATATCACCAAAAATATACCACATTTAAATGAGTAGCGCTTAATGCTGCAAAAATTACCTTTATTTACTTACCTCAAATCATAATTGCCTAGACAACTGTTACAGGTTCTCTGCAGATACAATACATGTATTACACCAAATAAAATGTTTTATAAAATGATAGTTGTCTTGATACAGTTTACAAGGTTCCATGTGGTAGCAATTTGAATTAAGCATCACACTATTGTAAGAGAAAGGAAAACTACAAATGTGGATGTGTATTGCCGTAGACTGGAGCCAATGAATTAAAATAGGTATGAAGTGCTGTGTGAGTAGCTAGTGAAAATAGTACTTACAGTAAAATAAACTGGTTTATATATGAGATTACTTCCTTTGCTGTAGCCTGTGGAAAACTCCTCTTTTTGTACTAAGATTCTCTCTTCATGTACTCTCTTGTTCCCATTTCAAAAGAAAATACATGGTTCTTACACTGAACTGCATATTCAAATATTCTGTATTAAACAAAAGACACAAATGTTTCCCTAATTCTGTAAAGCCTAGTGTTTTCCTATTGAAGCATTCCCTCAGTCAGTTCCATCTCACTAACTTGTCTTTCCAAATTCAGTTTGCATTGCAGTGTGGAAGAATCATCACATGCGGACAGTTACCAACTACTTCATAGTCAATCTTTCTCTGGCTGACATTCTGGTCACAATTACTTGTCTTCCAGCAACTTTAGTAGTGGACATCACAGAAACTTGGTTCTTTGGGCATCCCCTCTGCAAAGTGATTCCCTACTTACAGGTATTATTTTACTGTGTTTGTGTACACATTACCCATGTTACAAAAAAGAGGAAGAGCAGTAGCATCTTCCTAATAGTGATAATCTGATGGAAGTCTGTCCTTGCTACTGAAGTAGGTATCTTAGGGTACCTGCTGAGGATTAAAGGACTGTTTCACTTATGAATATGTTTATACTTAATAAACACTGTTCTGGGTCCATCTAATTGTTAGACTTGGGCAATACACTTTCTGGAACATTTGTCTGATGCCCTTCACTTTTTGTGATCTGTTTTAGTAATTCAGAGGGGATAAAAAGCAATAAAAATGTCTGTAAATATAATTACAGTCATTTATACTCTGTGTGTGTGGACCTAAACAGCTACACAAGTGTCCAGGACGGAGAATTTGAACCTCTGAAGGGAGTTTGGGCTTTCATATATGTTCAGTGACTTACTTTACCTATTTTAGAAATAGTCCAAGTATGCTGGTTCACTGGAAGCTGATCAGATTGTCTGCCTGAAGTAGTAATTGCCACCACTCATCACCAGTGGACTAATTAGTTATGAGACCATTTGCATAAAAATGATTGACAAATATCTTTTCTAAGAATAGCCGGTTAGATGAACTGGCTGAGCATACTAGAATGACAAGTGCTTGGCCTTTCAGTCATCACAAATCAAAAAGAATTAAGCAGAACTCTGAATGTATGCAGGTGATCAGCTCTGTGCCTCTGGCACAATTTATATTTTGAGAAGATACCTGTATGATTGAAGAGCCACATTGTGTCACCTACTTGACAGAATCAAAATCACAAAACTTGTCTCAAAGCCTCCATTCTAGTGGAAGAAAATTCAAAGAGACAGTGAAATGATCGCCTATCGTACAGAGTGAAAGAATAAAACCAAAGTGACAGGTTATGTCTTATACTGAATAGAAGGTAAAATGACATAGTCTGCCTTAAGCTAGTTGGTTGGGGTTTTTTATGAGACCCTGAATTTCCATGGTTTTGTGAAAACTGAAAGGGCAAAATGATGGTACTGGTATCCAAATATAACACAGAAAACAACCAAAAGACAAACAAAAAAAATTGTTCTACAAATTAAAAAATATCTAATTGATTGTCTAGAGTTTTAAAAGTAATTTTTCAGATAAAGTTTTGCAAATTCTAAGTTGCATGAATTTGCTCTTTCAGAATCTGAACCTGCTACACCTACTCAGTTTGAGTAGCACCCTAATCTGTGAATTGTGCTGTTGATTCTAGTGGGTCTACAGCAGATGAGAATATCTGTTGTAATTGTGTAAGAAGTGATTTAAAAAGGAGTCTTTTCCTGGGAATAATTTATATTTAATAATTGCAGATAAAGAGCTAACAGTGTTAAAAATAGAAATAATTTTTAAATCTTTGGAAAAAATTTACAATAAATAATTTTTAAAGCTCTTGAAAAATTACATTTACATTTACATAATATTTCCTTTTCTTTAGACAGTTTCAGTCTCTGTGTCTGTACTAACACTTAGCTGCATTGCTTTGGATCGATGGTATGCAATTTGTCACCCTTTGATGTTTAAAAGCACAGCCAAGCGAGCAAGGAACAGCATTATAATTATCTGGATTGTGTCCTGCATCATAATGATTCCTCAGGCTATTGTTATGGAGTGCAGCAGTGTGTTCCCAGGATTAGCCAATAAAACCACCTTGTTCACAGTATGTGATGAGCACTGGGGAGGTGAGTGTGTCATTGACCATAAAGACTGAATTTGTACTGCTGTCATGTAATAAAAATATGAGGACGTATTAATTTGCAGTCAAGTCGTATAAACATATCACAAAGTGTTCTTAATTACATAAGCTTTCCTAGAACTGCTGTTTTTCAAATACTGTGAAATCCTATTTTCTTTTGTATTGCTAAGACTTAAAGTACCTTTGAAATCAAGTTTAAATGAATGAGGCTGGCTTGTGTCTTGACCGTGTTAATGTTTCCCAGAGGGTAGAAATGTTCCCACTCTTAAATGCTTATGCTTATATAATTCTGTGATCAATGGACATTGCAGGTTTACAAAGACTTCAGTATTTAGCCTTAAGAAATAACTACACAAGAACAGAATTTCTGTTTACCTGATCTATCGCTTTTGTTAATTGCTGATGTATGACTACTCTTTTTAGATGTGTCCTGGGACTTCAATGCAAATTGTGTGTCATTACAGAATTTACAGAGTGGTCATTGATACGAGACAGCAAGTTAGTCTACAATTTGAAATTTGTCATGGACAAGACCATTTAAATAACTTTGTAAACGTAATTAGTTACAAACAATTCTATCCAAGAAGTGTAAACCTGCCTTTCCAGATTAGCTTTGAATCTCACTAGTTCTGTATGTGAATTCAGCTGTAAGAAGCCGTAAGCGTTGCCAGGGAGTAACTACTTCTCTTTTGCCTCCATTCACAGCCAGTGGTGTTAGCCACCCACCCCAATGGTTAAGACTCAACTCTGGTGGGCCTTGGCGTAACTCCAAGGCTAATAGAGCGCATGAGTTACATGCTGTGACTCTGACACTGGATATAATGACCATCAGTAATACCATTAGTCACACACAGGAAAATAAAGCCAAGTTTGCCAAAACATATAACTAAAAGGTGCCTGTTTAATAGCCTCGAGTCAGACTAAAACACAATCAGATTCCTTTCCCGAGCTGCCTCTGTAGAAGAAGATTCCAGTCCTGTGAACAATTAAGATCAAATGCAACTGGATCACCTGTGCTTAATTAACATGATAAATTAGTTTAAGCAGCTTGAACTGCTGAGGACTCTTCCATGTGCTGTTTTGGAAGTTCCTTCCCTGCTAACAGCCTCTGCAGAGCCACAGGGGGATTAATGAGAAGACATCTGCTATCACATTCCTTGTTCTTTATCTCCTTTATCCCATTTAGTCCTCTGGGACAAGGCAATGAGGCAGAGATAACCACTGGAGACAAAGATGTGCTTAAAGTTTGCAGGTTAGAGGAAAGCTCTGTTAAGCTATGGGTGTCGTACTTGCTGTTGCACTGAGATGGCTCATCAGCTCTTTACTTCTAGTGTTCCTCTTTCATTTGTGAACAGTTTTGTATCCCAGTCTGCTGCTGGATGCTGCAGTACCTATGTGAGTATTTTCTTTCACAGTGTTCACTCTAAGTACAATTTGTGTCCACTCATTTTGGCTGCAGAACTGATTATCCACGCTTTCCTAACTTCAAGGTTAGATCTGCAGCAAAGATTCTTTTAATCAACCTAGGAAATGAAAATGGTGTAGTTAATTAGGGACTCAGGAGATCATTTCATCAGGGAACGCAATCTCAAAATTTCTAGGTCTGCACTGGCCATTTTTTTGATTCCCGACAAGAAAGTGTTGCTTTTGAGCTACAGAGTCTGTAGTAGCCTTGAAACTATTTTAAAGAGTGCCTCTTGTTCAGTGCTGTGCTGAAATAGTTGCAGCCCACAGATATGCCTGAGCTGAAGCACCCATTACACAAAAAAAAAAACTCTCATGCATTTGCAAGACTCTAATCCTATGGAATGTATTTATCCAAAATGAAATCTGTTGATGTTCAGGTTATGCTGTGAGCCTTCACTTGGATGTTTGGAGAGTTAGAAAGGGGTATAAAAAGGGCAAGAACTTGTATATAGAATGAAGTTGTTTTTGTGTGTGGCTTCAGAAATGAAGTGCAAAAATTCCAAAATAATTTTGTTTGTTTGTTTGTTTGTTTAATTTATGTTGAGCATGAAATGAAAATAATTTTACATTAAAAATATGTTAAAGTTTTCTGAAATGGGAAGCTTTTCATTCCACTGAAAGATAACAATCCGATTTTTATCCTGCTGCCTTTTTAATGAATTATTCTTCTAATGAATTCTTCTTCTACATTTCAGGTATTCATAAAAAATAATCCTCTCCACTTTCTAATAATAGCTTATCATAGTAACTTGAGAAAAGAACCTTTCTATGCATTAAAGTACAAGTAGGTTTCTGAAATCATGAAATTACTTAGTAAATGTAGAGTTAACCATATATTCTCAATAAGGATAAAATACATATACACCTTAACATCCCTTTCACTATGGCAAATAGAGCGTCATTAGCTAAAAATAATTTCCATTCCACTGAAAATGTCTAAGAACAATGAGTTGGGCCAAAGCATAGAAGATGCATTTTTTCTACTGAAAAGCAGGGTTTGAAATCACAGAGGCCCCCAAACAGAAGAACAAAAGAACATGGCTAACAGAGCAGCAGTTTGAAAAGACTGGTGAGCCTTGAGGACAGAAGAAGGAATAAAGAGCTGATATTTTCAAAGAAAAAAATTGCATTTCTGTTGGATTTTGTTTTGTCTTTTTTTGATTACGAAATATTGAGTGTCAAATAAAGCCAACTAGGAGGAGGTTGAAGGAGAAAGATATTCATATCGCTACAAATAAGCTATATTTGCAAAGAGAAAATGGTGATGTAGACACTGCACATGCTCAAGAAACCCTCAGCAAATCTTGTAGGAGAGTCAGTTTAGAGGAAAGGGATTGTATTTGTTTGGAAATGCATATAATTTACACTGTTTAAAATTAGGCTGACAACGTCTTTGCAGAGCATCAGGTACGCCGTCTGTCCCAAGGATGTTAAACTATGAATTGTCAAGGTTGGGACTGCAAAAAGAGAGTGCTTAATGACACTTTCCAAAGTGTTTTGGAAGTCTATTCTAATTCTGGGAACTCAGGGCCACTGAAACATGAGATGCTGTGGAGTACTAATGGGAAGCCATGTCCAGGAAAATGTTGGAGACGCCAAAGCAGGAGATAACACTGTACCCTACCCAGACCTAGGTCCGGCTGCTGAAATCCATACAAGTCTGATGAGTGTCTGCAGGGAAGGTCTGATCAACACTGTGACACTTGGGCTCCTTACGGTGAACAAATAGTGGCCACCCTGACTATTAAGATTTCAAGCATGCTGTTGGAGAGCTGCCAGTGACTGCAAATGGAGCAACAGTTCAGCCTAAAACAGGGCTCAATTTCTTTTTAATTGCTTCTGGCACTCCTGAATATAACATTCATTGCCAATTCTAGGCTGAGGGTTTTTCATTTTGAGTACTGTCTAATAACAATATTTTATTTTATTTGGGAATGCAGAAGGATCCAACATGTGACCTATGCAGACTCACTTAAGGGGCCAGTGTTGGCCACAGTTCTATAATAGTCTGTAATTGCTATGTGCTGAATTTGATGATAAACTGCCAAAATAAAAGAAACGTATATTAAAATGAGTTCACCATGTGTCCAAGTCAGCTAAATACATTCTCTTTGAGCTGTTCGTGAAAAGAGTGTTAGCCAAAGTGCATTAACCAACCCTTTTGCAAATGATAAAAAGAATATGGAGATAATCCTTTCCCAAAACTACATGGTTGAATGGAAACAAAGGGAAGACTTTATGTTCCATTTCCTCTTAGACTACTCATAAAATAGTACAAAAACATATTGTCTTAATTCTGGGAAACAAATAGCTGGAAAGTGCATTATTACATGAAGGTTTATGCATCCTGTTTATAAAATTGTTCAGAATTTAAGGAAATACTTGTGTGACACTTTAATGCAGAAGGATGTCAGAATATTGCTAATACTAAAATTATGCTTGTTGTTGTCGTGAATGGATAACCCAAGTATAATATATCAGGTTTGAAAATGTAATTTCATTATTAGCTAACTGTAAGTACTCTGACATAGGGACATAGTTTGGAAAGGACTGTGTTGTGTGGTCAAATTTTCTCTACTATGGATGCCCACTTCCTAATATCCCTATTTATTAAGCTTTTTTCTAAAATTATACTCTTGTAGCTGCATTGCTTCTTCATATTGGTAACTCTGAAACCTCGTTGGTCTCTTCCTGAGACTAGGGAACCGAGGAACTCTCTGCTGAAGCTCAACAAACTTGATAGTCTTGTTGGTTTTCCCTATTCTTGGGAAAGCTGTCAAGAGTACCGATTTCATTATGCACCAATGGCTTAAGGGAATATTTCATTTGCTAGACATATCAAAACCTTTTGAGTCTGGCTTGTTTTCAGTTTGTATACATATGTATATGTATACATGTATGCATATATGTTTACAAATATAGTAAAAATCTGGCAAAAATCCAGAAGCTGTAGTTTCAATCTTCTATATTCTTGCTTCATTGAACAACAGTCTGGGACTGAAACACAGTGCTGAGACGGAAGCTTTAGAAAAGTTTAAAATTTGTTTAATAACCCCTGCAGCAGACAGAAGAAGGCTTGTTTTAGCATATTAATCCTTTATCAGGTGGAATAATCTCACTGTATGACTGGTGCTGAGTAGGAGTGCTGATCTCATCCCAGTCCAATCTTCGTGACCACTTGCTCACTTTTTGTCCCCTTCCCTCTTTTCAGTAAAACAGTGGCCAGTGATGTGAGAATCATTAATTTCTCCTTAAAGAGACAGTTACTCCAACTAAGAACAATCTCCCTCTCCCTGTCCCAAAGCCCATTAAGCAACCACAGAAGGCAAAGATACTTCTTCTTGGCAGTAAGAGGCTCAGCAGCCTCAGTCAAACAGCTGATATATCACCAAGAGAATAGACTGATTGATGTTCTCTTTTAAGGAGCCTGGAACTCACCCACTTGATAAATGGACAGTATCCCGAGCCAGCCCTTCCTCCTTCTTGCTGCTGGGATTGTCAAACAGCTTTAAAGCTTTTCTTTGGCTTGAGAAGCTAAACAGAGTCATGCTTCTTAGGGAAAAGTTCTACAAAGGGCTTTGCCCTGGGTGGAGGAGGGACAGGTTCCCTTTGATGTTTAGCAGCTGGCACTTTCCAGGTGGCTAATCTTCAAAGGCAAGCGTTAGGATCTTCCTTCAACCTGGTCCGTCAGTTCTTTGTAGATAGCTAGGCTCATTTAATGTTTCGCTTTACTTGGAATGCTAAATTGGAAGCCATAAACTCCAGATGGCCTTTTAAATATGTACTGTTCTTCTACCTGAAAGGGGCCTGGCTGCCTGCAGAGTATTGATGAGGCAGGTGACACCTCCTTCTGAACAGAAAGAATGTACTTTCAGCTTTGACCTCTTGTGATCCTAGCAAGTTACGTTACTCCAGTTTCTCCTTAATCTCTCCACCTGTGAAGCCTGCGTGTCAGTATTTCCCCAGCTGACAGGGCTGATGTGAGGCTGCGTTTTCTGGAATGTAAAAACAATTCTGAGATCATCAGTCAATATACAAACCCAGGCTATCACCATTTCTAAAAAAAACCTGCCCCAAATGTTCTGCCTCCCCCAGGGACATTGACAAAGAGGAGCTGCAGCTGCAGCTGCTGTAGAGTTGGTAAGCGGGTTTGCTACAGCATTTGGAGCAAGTAAGGAGCCAAATGAGTATCATCTGAATTTTTTGAACCCTGATCCATCAAAGCTGTCAAATGGCAATGGCAATATCTCTATTATCTTTGCTAGCGATGAACATGGGCTGGATTTTGCTATAGCAAGTTATTTCCCTGATACTGAAGTTTTTCTGACTGGTGAACCAGTTGTAGGCCATGTCTTCATATCTCCTTGTCTAATCAGTCAGGGATCCTCTTGGCATGCAAAGGGACCTCTTGTTTGATAAGGTATACAATCTCAGTCACTTTAGGAAGCAGAAAGTAAGTTTGACCACTAAAGTGTTGATGTCATGCAACTCTTTTTTTCTTTCTATTTTTTTTTAATTAAAACTAAATACAGACTTTTAGTTGCAGATCTCATCATCCTGAAATGTTGGAAAATTCAGGAAATTAACATAAACATTCCTTCTTTAGCCCAAAATGCAATGCTTAGGATTACGGTGCAATTAAACTGCTCATCTAGTGCAAAGTTTCACTTCTGCTATGTATTGTCACTCTACATAATGTTCATTCCTTTTCTGAGACCATCCATAAATGTTAAGCTGTAACTGATATTAACATATGGCATTACCAAACTACATTTGATGTTACAAAAGTGAAAGCAAGTTTTCCAGGCATCCGCTGCACATTCTTCTATAATCTAATGGTGAAGTTTATGATACAACATTCTTAAAAACACAATATACTCACGACATTTGTAAGATATTTGTCTCTGAGCGAATAACATTCATAAGTTGTCTTTTGAAAAGAGATACACAAGAAACTCGGACACAATAGTAGCAAACTCATTATTGTTAAAGCTGAGTCAAAAATAATCTTGGAAATATCCTAAATTTAGAGCACTTGACTGAATTCTAATTTTTTTTACTGTAATTGTAATAATAAATCACTGAGTATACCTTTAAGACATATTTATTCTGCCGCCAAAAAAATGATGTAAGAAATGTCTGTCTCTCTTCCCATTAGCATCCTGTGCGCTATAGTCTGCCTTCTATGCTTATAGGTGAGACACTGTGCAATTTACTCAGGGATACATTGTAGCCTTTGCAGAGGTAAAACAAAAGGCAGTTACACAGCCTGTTAAACACATCAAAGATGAGGTAGATTGAATAACTGTTTAGCTATTGCTAGACAGTGAAATGTTCTTTCACTGATTTAATAAAAGCACAACTTCTTAAGACTCCATACCTAAAGTAGTAATGTAATATGAAAACAAGAATGTGATATAAGGAATGCTTGAGATAAAACCATGTTTATAATAGAAACAGAATATACATAGAAGTGATTAAAAAATCAATCTGGACCATATTATTACTGGATACATCTTTCATTATAACCTATTATATTTGAAAAACACATGCATGTCTATATGAATAACTTGGCTTAAAGTGATTATGAAATGTATGTATATTTAAATGCACTTTTCCTATTTGAATTCTCTTTCCAGCTGAGGTTTACCCCAAAATGTATCACACATGCTTTTTTCTGGTGACATACATGGCACCACTGTGTCTTATGGTGTTGGCCTATTGGCAAATATTTCGAAAGCTGTGGTGTCGCCAGGTAAGTCACTTAAAACTGGCTCTATTTGCTTGCTGTTGTGACTGTGTGCAGATTCCTATGTACCACCTTCTTCTCTAGATGCTCCATGTTGTCATTTAGGACTTGGAATTTTACATCCAGCACTGTCACTACATTCAGTGATATTGCTGGCTTATGGCAAGCTTGGATAGGAACTGAGATGCATTAAAAAGTGAAGGCAGCCAGGTTGAAGGTAGACACCTTCCTGCTCATGTCTATATGAAAGGCTTAGAGGGAGAGAAAGAGAGAAAAAGGCAACAGAAGAATTGATTATAGGGAGAAGAAAGATCTCTCCCATTGTATCTGAAAAGCTTACTGAAATAGGTTACCTTATTTGTACTGCTAAAATCTCCTATAGCAGCCAAAAGCTAGGATTGACCACCTCATTTTGTTAGTAGTCTGTAGAATTTTTATTTTTCATTCTACAAAGTCTCAGGTTCATAGCAATCTGAACAAAAGTTAGACTAGAAAGTTCAACTATCAGAACTGTGAGACTGGAATTGCCTGATGTGAAGCTGGCTGTTATCAGTAAGATTTGATGTGAATTATTGACAAATAATTGACATGATTTATAATATGAACATCTGTTTTTTCAAGCTTCAAATTAAAAATGCAGAAAAGAGAACAAATGCTAAACAAAAGAAAACAAAACAAAACAAAACAAAAACAAAACCAAGCAAGCAAGCAAGCACACAATGAACATTTGAATTGAAGTGACAAAAACGATGTGATTTTTTTCAGGAATGTTTTTCCCCCTCCAACAATTCAAAGTGGTGTCAGCTTGAGAATCATTTTCTGGGTGTGAGCTGTAATCTGTCATGCATTAGTCTGTGGTTGCCTCTTCTGTCTTCTGCTTTGTCTGGAATTTATTTGTGGCTGTAGTTCCCCACCACCCCCTGCCCTGTCATTCCGTAAAGGACAATAAACTCATCCTGTTGAAGACATGATGCAAGATATTCCCTCTCCTGTGCTCTCAAATGTCTCTAACAATGGCTGACATTTCCATCAAGATATGGGCATGAATCATTTCTCTCTCAACATTGTGTCTGATACCATCCAAATCTGAGGATGTCCTGGCCAGGGTGTAATATCTACTGCATCATTTTCCATGCAGTTCAAATTGAGCCATCAGAGAAATCACAAGTAGATTTTAGATTTCTAAATATATGTATGTTAAAAGTAAAAATCAAATCTTATACTGACAAAACTTATCTCTTGCAAATAACTAAAATACAGGAAAAACAAAATCTATTTTAAGGCATTTGGTTGTCATCCATTCATCAAAATAGCAATTATTCTTGTGTCTAATCATATTAGGTTAAACCAGAGTTGCTGTTTGTCTTGTTGTTTGTCTTTAAATCATTATTTTTCCTTTTAATTTCTTACATTTACAAGATTAAATAACAATACAGTTTGAAGGTAAAATTTAACCTTTACAATTTGAGGGGACTCTTCACCAGAACAAAGGCTTTACTCAGTTAGTTTTGAAATTAAGTTCAGTCTAACATAGCTCTAAGATGCTCTGCATTGCTGAATAGTTATCTGTCCTGTAGCACCCAATGACCTTATCACCGTATTCCATCTTAACCTTCTCTTTTGTACTTTCTTTACACTCTACCTAGTCTCTCAAACTGTCCATTAATTAAGTTAATGCAAAGCAATTGTTCTTAAACCTGCAGGTAGCTTGAAAATGCTGATTCAGATTTAGAGCAGAAGTTGAATGACTGGAAACCAATCTGTTTTGTTGATTTTTTTTTTCCCCGATTGTATTAGTTTGCCTATTGCTTCTTCACAGTATTTCTTCTCCCTATACATCTTGCATGCTGACAGAGTTAGGATGATCCTTTTTTTTCAGAGGCAAAAAGACAAATACTGCGACAGGCTTAGTGCTATCAGTGATGCGAAATTACAGATGTCTCTTTTCCTTGCATAAACGATAGCACTATGTATAAGAGGCTGCACTAAGTGAAGTTAAAACCACTGCACATCTATTATCAACTACGATTTGGCTGCAGACATCAGGTGTTTTTCTAAGTGCAACAGGTGTGGCCATAATCAGTCATGTAGAGCAAATGAATGCAGTGCTCTAAGTGTATTATTTGATAATAGTTTCAATTAAGGAACCATGCTGCTTACCAGAACTTCAGTTAAATATCGAGATCCTATTGCAAGGTGCAATGAGCCTTCGAGATGCATGTGACAGAAAACCCACAGCAAACAGTAGATGCTTTCTATGCCCTACACTTTTTCTAAAGGTTCTTTTTACAATGGAGTGCGTTGTGCTTGCAAATTTTCAGATCGCTGAAGGTAAGACAGATTTACAAGCTATCCTTACCATACTTTGTGCAATAGCTCTTAAAATTACTGATTGTGTCTTTCAAGCAGATGTCTGAATGTAAGCTTTACAATCTTTGAATTAATGATTCATCTTTGTAAAGAGAAGAACAGTCACGCCACAAATACCAGGGATTTTGAGTAATTTGTTTTAGCTGTTAGCGAGGAAGTAGTGACTTAGAAGAATATGTTCTCTTGAGGATTTCAAATAGATTAAAAGTAACTTCTGAACAAATAAATAGAACTGAATGAACTTATAATAAAAGTATTCGTACATAATTTGTATTATCAAGTTCCATACTGCATGCTTTGATTTACTGATGTCCAAATACATTGACACTAAAGCCTACTCATATTAATAACTACTAACCCTACCCATTTTTATTTTGGCACCTGAAATATACCCTTTCAGTCTTTGCAAGCTGTTGTTATATTTGAAGAGATTTCTTCTGATCATAAAGTCCTTGATAGTAATTTGAGGGGATAGAACAAAAGTACATAAGGAAATAATTATGCAACTTTTAGTACCTGTTTGGATATGTCTAGTGGGCTTTTAATGAATTATTGGAATTACACAAATTCTCCACAGTTATCTCTATAACTGAGTCATTACTGAAAAGCAAATATATGTATTATGCTGGAACGCTTGTGCTGTATCAAAAGAAGTGTGGCCAGCGGGTCGAGGGAAGTGATTCTGCACCTCTACTCAGCTCTCATGAGACCCCACCTGGAATACTGTGTTCAGCTCTGGAGTCCCCAACACAAGAAGGACATGGAACTACTGGAGCGGGTCCAGAGGAGGGCCACGAAGATTATCCGAGGGCTGGAACACCTCTGCTATGCAGACAGGCTGAGAGAGTTGGGGCTGTTCAGCCTGGAGAAGAGATGGCTCCGGGGTGATCTTATAGCAGCTTTCCAGTACTTAAAGGGGGCCTACAGGAAAGCTGGAGAGGGACTTTTTACAAGGGCATGTAGTGATAGGACAAGGGGCAATGGCTTTAAACTGAAAGAGGGGAGATTTTGATTAGATCTAAGGAAGAAATTTTTCACTGTGAGGGTGGTGAGGCAGTGGAACAGGTTGCCCAGAGAAGTTTGGATGCCCCATCTCTGGAAGTGTTCAAGGCCAGGTTGGATGAGGCTTTGGGCAACCTGGTGTAGTGGAGGGTGTCCCTGCCCATGGCAGGGGGATTGGAACTAGATGATCTTTGAGGTCCCTTCCAACCCTAAGCATTCTATGATTCTATGATTCTACTTGTACATACATAATACACATGTGCTTACATAAATGTATATTTGTAAATGTTTCTGTATACACACACTTCTGAAGTGTTATGCTCCTTAGATGGTACTAGCTCAGCAGTGTATCTGTGAGTAATATAGCTCTTCTTTTATTTTTCCCCTCATAAAATTCTTGCTATATTGTTGCTTATTGGTGTAACAGACAGCAAAGTCCAGGTGTACACCAGGTAAAGACTGAAGAAAAGAGGGCTCTGTAGAAAGGTTTTCAACACAAACTCCTGAAGATTTAGCAATTTAATATATACTGCAGTGAGATTGTACATTTGTATACAGTCCCTGCCTTTGATCACCTCTTGCTATTAAAGATTGCTTAAATACCAGAAAAGACCCTTCTACCTGCACTGATAGGTAAAAGCCACGTACAAAAACAGCTGTGTCTAATATTTTTGTAGAAATAGCCATTCACAATTTTGAGCCTAGATACTGTTTTTCTTCCTCCAAGTTGCATCTAGCTACCAAGAAAACTGGTCAAAGAATTCTGCAAGTGAGTCTTTGGCACGATCAGGAGGGAGAGGTTTGGCAGTTTCTCTGCTTTCATCTCCATTTTCTGATCAGTTCTTGCTACAAATATGTTAACTCAGTATGACTGAAAAGGAAGAACAGAATATCAAAGTACTGATAAACCAAAATCAAAACCTTAGCTAGTGTATTATGTCAGTAATGCATGAAAAAGACACATTGCAGTACTACACTCCACAGCTGAGTCAAGTAAATCTCCTGCAATAGGACAGATGTGTCCAGGTATGAAACTGATACTGCTGATTTCAGCTGAATGAGTGGGAATCCTCAGTAGAAGTAAGTGCAAGAAGTTTTTTTGCTTTGTGTCCATAGATACATTAGTAAAAAAAGAAATGTTATAACATATCCCTTGTTCTACTTCATTGATTTCCTGTTCATTACAACACAACTTTGCCAAAACATTCCAAGAGTTGTAAATCAGGTTTGATGGTGCGCATAAATGCTAAATCAAGGGCTTGTCTGTGCAAGGAATCTGTTCACACACACACAAAAATCTGTAATAGCTATTCTAATATTTTAGCCCTAATATTTAAAATGTTACAATAGACAATCTGAATTTTGCAGATACTTTTATACATGAACTATTTTCCTCTCATGAGACCAGTCACCCCGCAGACAATTGCGCTACTCATGAATAAAACTATATTTCCATCCAAAAGGTTTTCACAATGCCTAACATCAAGAACATTATAAATGTCATTGTAATAGAGTTCTCTGAGAAAGTCCTCACCATCTGTAGTCTTTCACATTTGGCTGCAGGCAGGAAATAATTTTGAAGAACTGAAGCAAAATTGTTTTATTTGACTTGGCTTATGTGAGGGCACAGAAAACAAAATCAGAGATTTTTTTAAATAGCATAGTGCTACATCTGCCCATTGCAAGGTGTCTTTGGCTAACCTAATTCTTCCTATCTCTTGACACTCTTCCATGATTCTCCTTCATTCATCACTGTGCAAACATTCAGTTTTGAATAGCTTTGCAAGGAGATCCACACTTCAGCTGTGACTTCTTTAGCTGCTTCATTATCATCTAGATTGCATATTTAGAAGTTTTATGACTGAAGACTATGCAGGCTATAAATCCTTGTTTTCTAATGCTGAAAAGCTGTTTAGTGTCTTAAATTAGCATCATATTAATGGAATAAATTACTTTGCCATATGAGAAAACATTTAATTTAGAACTTTATACTAACATAATTGCAGCAGTAGGGTTGGTAAGTGTAATAGTCTGAAGACACGAGCAAAGCAAGGTATGTGGGAAGTAAAAATTTTAATACATCATCAGCTGTTTTATTTGGATAAACCACAAATTTTTATGCAGTCCTTCAAGGGTTTCTGAAATCGGGTTTGTTCCTTGCAGCCACATCAACTAATTTAATAAAAAACCCTACTTGTCCCTGCAAGCTTACATTGTGTATGTCCATATGTCCATTTTTCTTGTCATAGCTACCCACAACGCTAGTTTTTCAAAGTGCCCCTCATTTTCTCTTTTTTAGATCCCAGGAACTTCTTCTGTTGTTCAGAAAAAATGGAAGCCTTTGCAGTCCTCAGCACAGCCCCGAGGGCTGGTACAATCAACAAAGTCAAAGATCAGCGCTGTGGCAGCTGAAATAAAACAGATTCGTGCAAGAAGGAAAACAGCACGTATGCTAATGGTTGTCCTCCTGGTTTTTGCACTTTGCTATCTACCAATTAGCATCCTCAATGTCTTGAAAAGGTAAAGTTTATCCCAAAATGTAAACACTTGGTAAAGCTTTCTGTCTAAAACCAATCCTCTGTTACGAGATTCCTCTTATTCTGGCAGACACTTTTGAAGGATAAGCTTATTTATTTCATGATAAAGAAATGGAAAATAAGTATACAGTTGCAGGAAAAAAGAAATCTAACCTCTCCCTAGTTTTTAAACTAAAGGCCAGATTGTGTAATGCTTATTAGCAAACTCTTCCTCATGAAAATGGTCTAGTCTATCTCCTCATTAAAACCTGTCATTTACATGGGATTACAGCTTGTTTGCTGTAAATGCACCCGTGGAAGTGCATTTACCTAAAGCAGCATCTGAAGGTTAGCAGGAGAGTGTAGTGTTGTGGCTTAGCCCCCAGGACTGTGAAATACTGGGTTCAAACCCAAGCCTCATCATATACAATTTTAAGACCTTAGGCTAAACCTATGAAGCTTAATTTTACTTATTTACCCTTTTCTTTCCTGTTCATTTGAGACACAATTGTTTCCACTCTGTTTTTTGTACAGTGCCTGACAGGCGAAGGCTTTAGTATAGTTATATGTCTTGAGTCCTCTGGAATAAATAATGACAAATAGCAGAAGACTTGAATATCCTAAAAAATAACCAGCATTTTATTGGTACTTGAGGGACATTTTAGTTTTTAAGGAATAGTCTCAAGTTGGATATGGAGGCTTAAATACATTCCACTCAATTTTGGCACTTTCCTGAGTCCTAATATAAGCACTTTTCATCCTCAGGTCCCCTGGTAGGCAATGCAGAGAGGCAGAAGTATTTCCAGAAAGCAGTTCAGGCCACCTACAATCTGAACCACAGAGGAACTACACAGACTGCCTTGACTACAGAGTAGGCCCATAGTTACATTTTCACTTAAATGGCAAAAGTTAGGTGTAAGGAATCTGGGCAAAGCAGATTTCTCTGGAGGACAGAAGCTGGTAGTGTGGCCTCAGGTTTTGGGCCAGTTCAACGCCTTTCTAACTCCAGAGCCCCTGTTTATTGGAGAGTAGGCCTGGAGCTGGGAACCTCAATGACGTGGATAGGTCAAAAGTAACTTTTCCCATCTCTTTTTGACTTGTTTAACACCGGCTGACTTTGGTACTTAGCAGAAAAGTCATGTATCTGCACAATTGCAAAGTAAAGTACTGATGGTCTCTGTTGTGCTGTATCACCGAGAAAGGCATCTGAGGGTTGGGGAGAGGACTTTGTTCACTCAAGAAAGCGAGGAGTGTTGAATCAGCTTTTCTGTGATACTGCAAATAGATCACCAGAGATAAGATTAGGCTAGAAGTTGCCAAATCTTTTTATATGATTTCTAATTTTGCCATCTTTCAGGTTTGCTTTTCTTTTTCTGTAGGGTTTTTGGGATGTTTAATCATGCTGATGACAGAGAAACTGTATACGCCTGGTTCACTTTCTCACACTGGCTTGTATATGCAAACAGTGCAGCCAACCCTATTATTTATAACTTCCTCAGTGGTAAGTTACAGTCACCTAGAATTCAAGTTTAATATATAGTTTGAATGTAATGAGCCATAGCAAATAAGATTAATGATTGTGTAACATCAGCTCAGCTCCTCTGGTGGGAACTAGGTCCTCTTCTTGGAACACGTTGCCTGATGTATCCCATTACCTTCAGGCTGTCTACCTATAACTGAACTAAACAGTGCCAGGGCCTGAGTCCAAGTGCTTGAATTTGACTGTCCATGCCATTAATTTGGTAGAGAAGTCCCTGGCATGACTTTATTCTGAAGCAATTAACATTCCCCTAGACACTCCCCAGATACTGTCTGGGAGGTAGCTTAGGCTACCAACTGGGCTGTCGCCAGTTGTCATTTTATATGCAGATACTGGGTTTTGGAGGTTGTGAGTCTTTAATAGCACTTCCATGATCAGACTGTGCCAACTAGGTTCAAGGCCAAAGAACCAGCCGGGATGCTGTTTGCTTATTAGTATAGATTTGTCTTAGTTTGTGTTTGTCTTATTTGGTTATGGACAGCAGAATCAGGACCTAAACTGGTGGTATTACGCCTAAATACATGGAGGCAAAAGTCTATTGATCGTCACTACACATTTACCCATTGTAGTTTTTTTGTGGTGTGTAGTGTGAGGATGATCTGAGCAGTTTACTCTGAGCCCCAAAAGCAGACTAATGGGCTGTTGAACACTTTGAATCTTCTTTTGAAATGTATTCAAGAGGAAATACAAATTAGCCATGCCCTCTCATTTCACATGTCGAGTAATGATTCAGTCATTTAAACCTGTGATTGCTCAATTACTTGTTTTTGTTAGGTATGTTATTAATCAACAGTCTATCTGTGACATGATTTCATAAATCATTCTAGTTTGTCCATTCTGTCTAACCAGGAATAATTTAGGTTTCGTACCATACCTCACATGTCTTCTTACAAAGGTTAGATTTTTTTCTGTCTTTCTTCAAGATGTTGAAAATGTGATTTCCTACTTCCGTATTAGAAGAGCATCTGTGTGTTTAGGGTTAATTTTGCTTTTGATAGCTGTTTTTTTCCAATCTATAAAGTTTGTGGAAACATGATTTATAGTACAAGTTTTTCATGATTCCTTTTTGTTGTTGCAGGGAAATTTAGAGAGGAATTTAAAGCAGCATTTTCGTGTTGCATCTTTGGCATTCGCAGTCATCACGATGAACGGCTCACCAGAGGCCGTGCCAGTACAGAGAGTCGGAAATCCTTGACCACCCAGATCAGCAATTTTGATAACATTTCAAAACTTTCAGAACACGTTGTGTTGACCAACATAAACACACTTCCAGCAAATGGTACTTCACCTATTACCCACTGGTAGTATACTTGTCCCTATGTCTTTTGATGCTGTGAAAGTAAAATCTAGTTGTGCATACAATATATGAATCTGAGCACAATGCAATGAGAGAAGGATGTTTACAGTTAATAGCTGACTGTAAGAAACGTAACTTACAAGAAATATTTTATAGAATATGCTACAACTTTGGTTGTATATTGATGAAACAAAATTTCATCTCATTTATTTCAAAAGTTGAGTTGCAATTGGGGAAAGGGTAAGGTAATCATATTTTATACAAATATTTTCTTTTGAACCCTACTTCCTTTAGACTTCTAAGTAAATAAAGAAGTACCTGAAAATATGAAAGTCATTTTCCCTGCAGTTGCAATGTGTTTATAAACAGCTACATTCTACTCAGAGCTAATTCTCTGAAGTTATGGTCTGTTTTATAACAAATATTATAACCAAAACTGGATGTACAGCTTGAACAACCTGAATGTCCTTGACTATTTCAAATTATCTGCTTACCATGCATTCCAGTGTGAGTTGGGCTAATCAAATAAGAAATTCACATTAATTTCTTTTCTCACATTTTCTTTTCTTCTTCCTGTTGAGTGGGTTATTACATGTATTCAGGAAGAGCTGGGAAGCCACTCTTGATTTTTCTTCAATACAGGTTGATAAATGAATACAATCTGGAATGAAAGGCAGAAGTTGTTCAAGCTTTCCCAATTCTGGGTAAACGCTGAAATGATTGTGCAATTCCCTCGCTTTGTGAATAGACCGAAAATGGCATATAATTTATTATTTGATATTTCTCATTACATTGTATGTAATATCCCAGCAGGACTTTGCAAGGGACTGCAAGTACAGGATTCATCCCTCCTCTCCTAGGGATGTGAATGCTGATTGTGTAGAAGTTCTCTCAGACACTATAGGCTAGGACTCTATAAGCTATATATTGATAAAAGAGGACAGTTAATCTGGTCCTAAAATATGTATCTAAAAAGAATTAAATAAATTACCTCTGAAGAAGTCCTTTCTTTACACTTAACTGTAGAAAGAATAATTTTTTTCCTCAATTCAGCTTGCTTTTCTCCAGTAGTGTTGTCATTCCTATATGTACAGCACGAGCAAGGTTACAGACATGAAATCCAGATGACAGTGTGGCCATAGATTATGTTTTACTCTGTATCTATTATTTGTCATCATTCTCTTCTCCCTGTCTGTCCTGTGCTCATGGCAGGAGGGTTGGAATAGATGATCTTTGAAGGTCTCTTCCGACCCAAAGCATTCTATGATTCTATGATTGACTTGTATTCAGGAAGCTGTAGTGCTGTAGTGCTCTGCTGGTCTCAATGGCATCTCGATAAGGAACCACAGGGCAATTTACCAAATAGCACATATTAAATAAGTAGTAGAACACAGTAAAAATGTTTAAAATCAAGAAAATCAAGGTTTATGCCTCAGAAATCCCCTTAGACTTCAGCCAAGGAGTTTTTACTTAAAATTTGCAAGTGCAATTTGGAACATTTTTCTGGCAGACCATTTTGTTAACAGATTGTCACCTGCATACTGTTCGGAGTGACAGTCACAGAGTGAGCTAGTCAGCTACCTGCTACAAACAGTAAAATAATCTTAACATCTTTATTTTATCTCACAGGTACACTCAGCCCGTTGAAATCAGTGGAACTGCATCTCCACATACCAGGGATGAACTTGACTTCAAATTTGGATGAAACTGTGAGGGTTTCTGCAGAAGACACTGGCAGCACAGAGAATGCAGAGTAGGACAAATTCATCCCTCATATAACTAAACTTACCTCGATGGAGTTACTGCAAGGATGACTTTGGCTCAACACATGTAATACCACCAGAGAACAGCACATGCTTTTAGCTGTGTTACAGACAACAACAACTGGATAAAGAGATTCCTTCAAAATGACTGCCTTTCCTACTTCTTCTCAGTCTTACAGAAACCTGCTTACCTCAGTATGAGCTAAAGAACATGTCTTTACAAGTCTTTTTAAAGATTGGATTGTATCATACTTTGTAAATACTGTAGATATTTATTTTTATATATTTTAGATGCCGTAGAATGTTCTAAAATGTATCATATAAAGAACTCTTAAGAATTTGAAGGAAGTCTCAAACATCATTTATTTATATCCTGTTTCTATAAATGAATGACTTATTTACGAGGAATGCTTACTTATGCACTAGTGATATTCTGGAATTACTTTGCACTTCTTTTTCTGCTAATTCACTTCTAGCAAATTCTACGTTCATTATGGAAGTTTCCCTTAAGATTAATTTCGAGAGATTCCAGGGTAATTTTCTAAGTCCTGACATGCTTCTAAGACATGAACCCAGAGTGGTGCAAGTCACACATGTTTTCATAAGATTACACTAAATAGCCAATTTTTTTTCTTCAGACTCGAGTGCCTAAAAGTAACTACTTAAATAAAACTTACGTGATGCTCAAAGGTGCTATAAGCTCAAAATTCCTACTCAGGCCAATAGGAATAACAAGTGTCAGCACCCCTGAAGGACAGGACGTTTTAACTTTGGTAGCTCATTTTAGTCTGTAATGTCTGCAAGTATTGCTCCAGAAGATCTCTGAGGATCTTTAAAATAGAAAATATCGGTTATCTTGCTTGCTTTCACGATTTCTTTCTCAGCTGCCATTTAATACTAATGATACAAAAAATTTACAGATTTATATGCCAAGAAAATATTGACTTTTCATCAATTAAAATAAAATGTTTCTCTCTGGAAATTATAGAGGTGATATCTCATTGGACGGGTAGATCCTGTACTCACCCATTTTCCATTTGTGGGATAAGCTCCCTGGCCTGGGGCTTCCTACCACACATCATAATTTTTTTCTTAAAGAATGAAGATGGTGGATCACTGGAGACTTAGTCTATTAGGGAAACATGGTTTACAGGTTAGAAAGAGGCTGATGTGTAAGAACCTGATCTACAATCTCCCTGTTCTTGCATTTCAGTTAAGATGTTTCGAAAGGAAGTGTAACATGGGAAGGACGACTTATTTTTCAGTAAAAAGCATTTGACATCTTAGAAAGAAGACATTCTCACAGGTTCAAATGTTTCTGAAAAACCAGCTATTCATAGACAAGTTGTTATTCTATTAACTTATGTAAATATTTTTTTCTAGGTTTTACTTTGACCTAATGTCATGCAATGCACTGTCTATCATGACAGCTATAGCTTTATGAAGTGCTTAATCACTTTATGCTTTAGCCTTCTCTGACAGCTGTTTTACTTGACATTGTTGCAATTACTTCTAGTTTACACTGGTGTAAAGTGAGAGAAAAAAAATTTGCATTTGTTTGTATATCAAAGTTTTCTTTTTCTATTAAAAGATAAAAAGGAGAATATTCTTTTTCTATTAAAAAAGAATAAGGAGAAATACCTAAATGAAAAGAATGTTTAAATATCAAATAAAATCATATAGGAATTCCTATATTCCTATGTGTAAGCTTAATTTTTGAGTATAGCTGTTATGTCATTGTTATTTCAAGAAACTATTTCACTTTATCTCTTCTAAGAAAAGAAAACCTAAATAATTATGGAAAGTACAGTAGTGGAAAATACATTTGTTTCATAGCTGTTGCAATTCTTTTGCCATTAGAAGGCTGTTTGTGCTCTTCAGGCACAGATAATGTAGCGCTCTTAAACTGTTTGGAACAAGATACAATTTTTCTATATCATTTAAAATGATTGGACAAACAGCTGCTGAATTAAAACATTACAGAAATGGGAGAATGGAATTTGAAGAGTCTTCTAATTTTTTTCTTTTGTCTTGATATAAGTAAATAAAAAGTCCAAAAGTTAAAAACTAGTATAGTAATCTACCTGCAAAAAAATCAATAATTGTTTAGTTGTGCCGTAAAATGTTACCTCAACTCGCTGCTGAAAAATGTCAATTATGTCAAAATTTTGCAAACCTATACTTTCACTTCAGAAAATGTATTTTCTTCTCTTCCTTGAAGAGAGAACAAGAAAGTAAACGGTTATGTAAGAACACTCTGTCAGTATAAAAGGTGAGTATGCATAATTTTCAAACACAAAAGGTCATGGGTGACTGGAGGGCCATGAAGATTATCCGAGGGCTGAAACACCTCTGCTATGAAGACAGGCTGAGAAAGTTGGGGCTGTTCAGCCTGGAGAAGAGAAGGCTCCGGAGTGATCTTATCACAGCCTTCCAGTACCTAAAGGGGGCCTACAGGAAAGCTGGAGAGGGACTTTTTGCTAGGGCATGTAGTGACAGGACAAGGGGTAATGGCTTTAAACGGAAAGAAAGGAGATTTAGATTAGATACAAGGAAGAAATTTTTCACTCGGAGGGTGGTGAAGCAGTGGAACAGGTTGCCCAGAGAAGTTTGGATGCCCCATCTCTGGAAGTGTTCAAGGCCAGGTTGGATGAGGCTTTGGGCAACCTGGTGTAGTGGAGGATTTTCCTGCCCATGGCAGGGGGGTTGGAACTAGATGATCTTTGAGGTCCCTTCCAACCCTAACCATTCTATGATTCTATGATTCTATGATTCTATGACTATGAAGGCCAGCAAAACTCTCATGTCTTGTCAGGTGTGTTGCCCAGATCCCTGTGAGATGAGCAGGTAGGGATTGGGGGGTGATGATGCTTATGGACAAAAACATAAGTAGCATCTTTATAAAGGGGGATTGAACACTACCTGCCAAGTCAAACTGTCTTCTTTTTGCTTCTGCCTTACTGCCAGTGGGATAAATTGTGTTAGTCAATCTGAGGTGAGAACACCACTAAAGGTCATCGGCAGTTTTTGACTCCTGCAGGTCTCCTGTGACATGTTAGAAATGGCAGTTCTGGCCTTAATTTTCTCTTTTGTAAGAGAAATTTTCTCTTTTGTTCTCTTTTCTTATTTCCGCTTAAATCTCCAAAATTAAAATATTCCAACTTTCTTGGGAATTTCTTTTAGCCATAACTTCAACTTAACAGTACTTTTGGTGTGGACAACATAAAGAAAAGATGAGATATTTATTGACAAATTATTCTGGGTTTTTCTCTGGCCAAATTTTTGTTGATTAAATAGCATATCTTTCAGACACAAGTAATACAATCAGAGCTTGTCTAAGATTTGAAATTCTAAGGATAGATAGAAAGTGTTAACTAATTCTTGCCAGAGAATATGATTATCAAGCTAAAGATTCGGTTATTTTGATGAAAAGATTTTTCAACCAAAAATTTGTAGGTTTTTTTGAAATAAATATTTTAGATGTAAATATTCATATGTATTTATTTATTAAGTTTTACAAAATTTGACGAATACATACACATTTTCTTCTTTAGCTAAGATATGTTTTCAGACACCATTTCATTAGAAAAACTACATAGGCGTTTAAAAATCTGTGTACAGTAATGGAGGTTTTTTTTTGCCAGGGCCTTTTACTCCAGAAAGATCCAAATATTTCGATACATGCAAAATATTATCCAGCTGGATTTATTTTTGAATGAAAATAATCACTGGGAGTTTTCAGTAAAGATAAACCCAGTAGTGATCAGTGGATATTAACAGAGATAGAAATGGCTGTGAGAAGACAGGGTAAGATTTTGAGAGCGATACGGAATACAATGCCTTTTGCATGTGACAGAAATTAAAGTATCTTAAAGAAACCTCTGAGCTTCTTATCCATCAAAAAAGGTCAGGTGAGGAATAAGTATTTCTTATCCAGTCTATAAATATTGAAAATTATCTGAAAACTGAGTTTTAATTGGGTTTTGTTACCTTTAGCTGCTTTTTCCACTAGCGACTCAGGGGCATAGAAATGGAGTTCTTATGCCATTGTTTCTCCTTGGTCATTGCACCATTAGACATAGATTTTAAATCACAAAATATTTGTTCCTGCATACATAAATTGTTGTGTCACCATCACTCTGGTACTTTGTCTCTCAACATATTTCACAGTCTTAGGGGTCTGATATCCTGACCTCCTTCTCCTTTGCTGTTGTCAGTGTAGTGAAAAGATGGTGCCCTGCAGTCACAATGTCTGCAAGATAATTTCTCCCCGTCTTGACCTCCAAAAAAGGTGTTTTTTTCCTTTTCTTCTGGACTGCATGGAGGGCACCATCTCATTCTCTGATATTAGCAAAACTGATGCATGTCATTAACCTGGAGAGCGCATTATAGGAAGGAGAGTACACTAAACATTAGCTTAACTCAGCCCTAGCTGTAAGATGCATCCCAACCTACCACTGCATTTTACAATGGATTAAAGCCAGGGCAAATTTAGCCTGCGAACCTGAAATGTGTCCCATAGCTAAAATGATATTCATCTCTGCGGCTATTCCTTTTACCTGACAATAAGGTTTTTTTCTCGATGTTGGATATATTGGATGAAATAGTATTTTATTTTATTGAATACACTTTCCAAAAGAAAGAGACAAGTATGTAGCAATGTTGGAATTAAGAGTTTAAATAAGGAATGTAATAAATTAACTAAGTTTAAAAAATAAGAAATTATATGTAAGATTGAATTTTCCTGAGCTAAACAAAAAACAAGCAAAATCTGGATTTCACTCAAGTTCTGCTTTGCTGATAGGGATAGGATTTCACCCACTGTATATCTCTGCTAGCTATGCTGGAAGTTTTATGATGTCTTCCTGTTTTAAGCATTCAATGACCAAATCCAATTAAAAATGTTCTATATGGTATAAGCAACTTGTGACAACAAGACTCATGAGTAACGTGAAGAAATCAATAGGGATCAGTTGTTTACTTTTCCTTCTAGTGCAAAAGCAAAGGGCATCCAGTGAAGCCAGCAGGTGTATGCTTGTATGATTTATAGTTGATTTATTTTTTATTAAGTACTCAAGTCAGCTGCTGACTTTTGCATGGCAAACTGATTTTTGACGTATTTTAGTGAAAATCCTGCAGTTAGACCCATAGTCTGGTATAGATCCAGATTGTAGGCTATTTATTTGTTCCTCTGGTCTGCTGTCCAACATGCTCCATAGCTCCCTAATAGATCATGATCCTATTCCACATCTGAGATGAAAACAAACAAATTCACTTCTAAAACACGTTGAAAAGTGCTTATGGAAGATGATGAGACATAGCAACAGGCATTTTCCAGAGACATTACAGGCAGCAGCCGAAGACGCGCTCTGTCAGTTTCTCCGGAAATCAAGCGGGAACCGAATGCGGAGGGAGCGCCAGATCCCGCGGAAAACACCCAAGAACCGTGTGTCATCTGGACACAGCCCAGCTGAGCGATCATGGCAAAAAGCGGAATGCAGGCAGAGGGTGTCACGACGGCAGCAAAGGAAGCTCGCGGGGCTGAAGAGGGAGGGGGCAAGCTTCGTCGACCGCTCCCGACCGAAAGAGGTGGGAAGAGGAAGATTCCATCCTGGCACGGGAAGGGCGGCCGGGGGCCGGGCGGGGCGGGCGCTGTCCCCGCGGCGGGTGCTGAAGGGGCGGTGCCGCACCGGCACCTGCCGCCCGGCGCCACCCGCCCGGCGCGGAGCTGCAGCCGCCGGCGGCCGGCCATGGCCGCGCTCCTCTGCCTCGGTAAGTGCCGCGGGAGGCGGGGAGGGAGCAGCCCCCAGCCTCGCCAGGACCCTCGCTTCCCCCGGCGCCTGCCGGCCTCTCCTCTCCTCTCCGTGCCTTCCCCTTACTACTTCATCCCTCGCGCCGTGTCCTGGGGAGCCTCAAGGCGCGGGCGAGCAGGTACCTGTCGGGGGTCCGCACTGGTGTTCGATGGCCGGGGCCTGCGGCTTGGAGTAGACTTCTTCAGCCCGGCTCCGGGCAGCGTGTGTGAAGCGGGAGGTAAGGCAGGGTAGCAGGGCCAGCACTGATAAGAAGCTGAACCGGCGAGGAGACCCACAACTGGGATGCCTTGTCTGAATAAACAGACACTTGTTTGCTAAGCGGAAAGCGTTTAGTGCTGGCAGTGCTACACAGAGGGCTACTGGCGTCTCCCTTTGGCTCTGAAGGGAGAAAAAGGAAAAAATCCACAAAGCCGGTACAGATGGAATTGGTAGAAGAGAATACATTGAGACAAGTACATTTTAATTTCTTTTATTCTCCTTTTCTCCTCTCTATAAACTCTATGCATGCTGATTTCTTTAACATCTCACTACTCTAAACTCATATTCCACTGTTAAAAATGTTCTGTAGGTAGCTCTGCCCCAGGTTTTGTTAAAATACAGTTGTCCTTTACAACTTTTCAACTATATTCCAACTATATTCAACTGTAGTTTGCCCTTCTCCTTTGGAGCCAGCTATCCTGCGGATCTTGCAGTTGGATAGAAACCACAGCTTGGTTCCCCATTATTCATTACTATTTGCCAGATAATAATTCAGCAATCATGGGAGAGACACTGTAATTTCTCCGTTCCACAGTTCCCAATCGGCAAAATGAAGATGCTAAAATGTGGGGTTTTTTTTTCTCTTTTTCGCTTTAGACACCAGATTCTTCAGAACAGGGAATTTTGCACCTACCCACTGAATCAACAGACATCTGTACAAAAATACATACAGCTGTAGAAATCTGAATCTATGCACCTTCGTATCAAAATGGATCCCTCTAAAAGTTTTATCTACAAACTAACTCTTAGATGCCCTGAACTCTTCTAAGTAGAAAGCAGTCGCTGAGTAATCCAAACATTAGAGCAAATGACTAAAGTGACTGACTGAAGTAATAGCTGCCAATTTGATTTATAAGCTACAGTGCACTGGATTCTGAAATCATATAGGCCAGTTTGTTTTGTGTAGGCTTGTCACAGTATACCCCTGTGCCCTGCTGAGGAAACAAAAGACTCATCCGTAGTATGTCACTAGATATGGAGAAGCCCTTTCTTAGATTGAATTAGCTTCAATCATAGATTATACCACTGGGCTCTTTATTTGGCAAAAGCATCTCCTCCTTTTTGTGGGCACAGTTTGCAGGTGGGTTTGAAGTAAACACTCTCTGAAATAATCCTTACAAAGGAGCAGGAGCTGCTAATTGGCTGTTTAATCAGTCCTACTTTGGCTATTCATTTTCAGCCACTGGTTCTGAAAAGCTGTCTTAACAGGAGGGAGACAGCACAGAGTCTTTGTGCTGCAGATCCTAATCAGATACATAAATCTTTGGTCGTGTTATTACCTGCAGAATAGATAAATGGTCATCCAGCAAAATACTCTTTCTTAAAAAGTTCCCGGGTTTGTGATTTTTGCACTGTCTTATATATATGTGTACAGTCATTTTCACCTGTAAAGTATACAGCAACCTTTTTTCCTCTGTCATCTGAATAAATAAATAGTGAGCAATTTCACAATTATAAAGAACTTTTGGAGACAGTCTCAGGACTAAAATGTTGTCATAATGAGCCAAAATTGTCCCTTTGGATGTGCCAGCTGCACATTCCTCAGTGTCAAGTGGCAGGAGCCCTTTCTGTCCATCAGTCTCCTAGACTGACTGGCAGAAGCAGTTTAAAAGAGTTTTTCAAGCTGGAAATCACTGACCTCATAGCCAGCTCTGCAAAGATCAGAGAACTGACAGGGATAAGCCCAACTGGGGAAGGATTAGCACCAGCTATGGTAAGCACACGTGGCTTCTTATGTGTCCCTGAGGCACACCAGATTATTGCACCTGCCAGTTGTAAAATATTAAATGTTGCTCCATCTTTAACAACATGTCTCCGTAGAGTGTTTCCTACAGCCGTGCTATTCTATCACAGGTAAGCATCATTTACAGAAGGGATGGCATCACCTTTAAACAGTACTGGCTCTTTAGGATTATTGAGAGCTATAGTTGATATTTCATTTCTTATTTCTTAAATGTATCATTGGAAATGTTTGATTTCTATGGATGGGATCTGGACAAGTCCTGAGGGAATATTTCATGCCTCTTGCAGATGATGTTTAAGGAATTAAATAGTTCTGGAAATTCCTCGAATTCCATATGAAGTTGCCTGAACGTAAGGAGAAAAAGGAGACTTGGTCTGGGAGATGCTGTGTCCTTCAATATCTAAGGAAAACACTCCCATCAGGTGTTCCGCGCTAGTTTGATAAGGAACAAAATCAGTGTCTGAAACTTAATTTTATAGAAAATTAAGACACATGGTTCCAAATTAGAAGTTGTGTTACCATGGGAATGTTGATGAAAGAGCTAAATCCCAACTGATTTGTCTTTTCTTAGCAAAGCAATTTAATTTCAACTGATAAGCCAGAGGTGGTGCTGATTTAAAATTCTTTACCTTGAAACCTTTGTATCATTCTTCAGTTTCAGAAATTTCTTTATGCAATTAACATGGCCTTTAGGTTCAGTACATTCAGGGAAGCAGATAAAGACATAAATGTCGGGTTCCTTGCAAGAAATGATGCTTGTATGAAGTAAAACCAAAGAAGGTGAAGAGTACTGTATTATGAAATAAAATCTCATTTATTATCTAACAGTTGTGCAGCTGTCAAATCTCTTTCACACAGTCTAGTCATAAGAATTCCTGTGTGGTCTCCAGTTTGACAAAACTGCAGTCCAAATAAAATGCTATTTCCTCTGAATTTTATACTACCTTCCTTTCTATAACTTATTATGGGTCTCAGAACTGCAGTCATTTCTATGTATCTATGGACTGATGTCATACATAGCTATGGATGATGTTATAATGTTATTATACAACGTATAACATTATATAACAATACAAAATATGCCACACTGCAACTTTAAAAATAGAAAATGTATATTTAATTTCGCAATTGTGAAACTGAGGAAAAGTTTTATTCTGTTAAAAAGTAAATTAGTAGAAAATTTGTATCTATAGATACACTAAATTGTATTGTTATAATCTAAGTGTACATGAAAAATGTCAGTACAGTATCTGTTGTACTAGATAGTCATTATATTCTGTTTTTACAGTGTTGTTCATGTACTTCACAAGCATATCTACTGCCCAGACTACTGACTGTCTGCACTTGACAGAGCAATATATAAACGTTGCAAATGGATGTGAGAGTGTCTGGAATATCATTGAAGACGTCTGCAATATTTCAGGTAATTCTTTATGGTGTACCCAGCTTTATGTTCAGTTGCTGAATGGTTGTACATACAGTTTATCATAATACTGCTTCGGTACTGAACGAAGTCAGTGAGATTTCAAAGAGAAAATGACAGCAGAAGACAGTTAACTTCTGAAATCCTTGACAGTGGCCAATATTATTTTCAGTAACGGTCATACTGTCTCTTCAATAAGGTGACAAATGGAATTTCTAAACTGTGAACAGTCAGTCTGAATCAACTCAAGAAGCCTGAATGCCGCAGAAATTATGCTCTTGTGAGATCCTGTTAAACAAAGCCAGCATGCAGCTGGAAAAAAATTCCCACCTTGCTTTCCATAATTCAGAGGTGTTGATCTGCCTCCTTCCTGGCAGTGTTCAAGGCCAGGTTGGATGAGGCTTTGAGCAACCTAATCTAGTGGAAGGTGTCCTTGCTCACGGTAGGGGGGTTGGAACTAGATGATCTTTAAGGTGTCTTCCAATCCAAACCATTCTATCATTCTATGATCCTACAATCTCACAGGATACCCAAAACAATGTTGTAGTTACTTAGAGTAATTTTCAAATATTGTGTTGGAATAAGAAACAAATCAAATAATGCATGCCTTAAATAAAGTTGTGTTTTAGGGAGTCACACTGTATTTATGCAGCGATACATGTCACTTGACGGAGTGACGGTGCAATAAAGTGCAGGTTACAATGTGACTAAGCCTCCTTGGTCTGTTGAACAGATTCTCACCCAAATGAAAGGACAAACTCAGTCTCTGTCTCTGTTTATTGCACTTCCAACATGCGGTGCGTCATTTCCAAGCAAAGCATGTTTTAAGTGAAGAAAGACTAGGTACTGTAGGTTTGACATGAAACTCACCCTAGTCTGTCTTGTCGTCAAGACAAAAACATTCCTTTCACAAAATATTCCTTTCACTGAAGGCCTATTATCTTCTTGAACAAATCTTGGGTTATCAGTCACTAACTCTCTCTTTCTTTAAATCGCTCTGAGACGTTTCTCTTAAATGTTGAGTATTGACTTGCCAGGTGCTGTGAATGTGGAACAGAGAAAAAGAGTGGCAGTACAGTGTGGTAATGTCGCTAGACCAAGCTAGTAATGATGCCTCTGTTGACCGATAAATGTCAAGAGCCTCGATCTGCCAAAGCTACATCAGTACTAGCAAGAAAAATGGGCCAGGGACTATTTTCTGGCCCTGAGTTCAACTGTCATGGGGCAGCATATATCCATACAACTAAACTATCTTACCTCCACCCTGGCTGCAGAAAACTGCCTTTTTAGAGCAGCTCCAGCCCCACGTTATCTTCACAGTCTAGCTGGCTCAGCCCAGACCAGGTACCAGCAAAACTGCAGCAGTATAGACACAGTCACTTGATATTAGCCTAGCCAATACCTTGGTCCTATTCATAAATGCAGCCAAGGATATTTAGGTACATAACTGCCATTTCTAGCAACTTAATTACACAAGGCAGGTTCTCTGTCACTGGGAATCAGAGGTATCTATATCTCCATGGAAACCTCCCTTCTCCTTATATTGACATTATTTGAACAAAACCAGCCACATACTGATGCCATAGTCTGTTCTGAGGCTCAGCTGCAGCAGAGTTGATAAGGTAATGTCCCTCTGTCTGTCTTGGCATCAGGATCCAGTCTCATGTATGGTCTGTGTGGGAATCCAGGCAGCAGAAGATGCTGCCTGACTTCATCCTCAATAGCCCATTGCTAGAACATTCATCTGTGGTGTGAGCTACCTGAACGTCTATCTGTCTGATTTGTAGCAGAGATTTGAATCCAAGTGTCTCAAGTCACAAGGAAGTATTTAAAATAATAAGAGCAGAAAATTCTCTGAGGGATCTTTGTGTGTCCTCTTCCAGATACGTATCTACTTTGCATAGAATGGCTGAATACTTTTAAGGACAGACAGAGTAAATGAAAAATACATGATAATCTAATGGTTGCAACAGTCCCCAAAGGAACTGGGTTTCAGCTCATATTCTATTGAGCTTTTAAATATTTTATGTGAAGTGGAACAGTTTCAAAAGATATGGCTGCTGTTTAGAAAAAAGTGTTGGAATATGCAGTATTTTCAGGCTCAAGACAATGACCTAAAGATGAGCTCTCTAGAACCAAACCTCTTCCCCAAGTCAGAAGATGAATTTGCTTCTCTCACATCATTCACAAAGGCATTAGCACCAAGACTACTTGACATAAGGATCAGGATTTTTACTGTAGCCTATTCTTCATCATACCCTGCAACCAGATGAAGGAGGCCAGCATGATGACTTCTGTGGTCTCCTCTTTGGATTTATTGCATTGTCCCATAATATGTGATTTCCCTCACTTATTGTCCTATCTGCTTATTCACTGATAATAATGGTGTTTGTAACTGGGTCAGAGAAACCTTCTGCAAATAAACTCGTCTTGTAATTGCTTGTTTGTTTTTACATCTGTATATATCCTTAGGAAAATAGCCTTTGGCAAGGACTCTCCAGCATTCCAGGGCACTCAGATGTTGTGCTGAGTCTAGGACAAATTATTCTAAATGTGGTTATTAGGTGCCACGACCCCAGAGGGTTTAAACCCACAGTCAGACAGCTGATGGTACCTCTCAGACAGTCCATAGAAACAATGACAGAAAATACCAGCTGCATTATTAGTAAAAGAAACATTATACTGTCTGTCAAGAGTACTCTACATGTGCAAGACTAGAAACTTCATGGATGAGCAGTATGAATGGAAAAGGTCTGTCAGTGCTGAGCATAAGCATGTTAGTTGGAGGCAATAGGCAAATACAAAGGAGTTGGGGCAAATACTCCTTTTGCTAATTTCTTTATGAAAAACCTAACTACACCTGATAATTGTACTCCTACTCTGTGTATGAATTCAATAATTCAGTCCCTCAGGCTGTAACCTCCAAGAACCTCCATCTCTTATTCTTCAGAGCAGGTCTGGAGACACTCTCCAGATGACTGCCTAAGTCATTCTTTTCTCTGTCAAACTGTCCATCATTGCTCCCCTGCTACTACAGCAGCATTTTCAGAGTCTCAGTTCATAGCCCTCTGAGTCCAAGCTTCCTTCCGCAAGTGAAATGTCTATGAGTCAGCTTCCAGATCAGGATGGAAAAGACTGAAATATTTAATTTTGATGGAATTGACAGTTTTCACTTTGAGACATCAAAATACTTCAGCACTGCAAAATGAAGATTTTAAGGTTTGGGATTTTCTGGGGTTTTTTCTTCATTTCACTGAAAAAAATAGAAAATTTTGAGCTCTGATTTAACCATAAGTATATATTTTCTTAATTTTTCAGACCTGGAAACATCTGGGTTAAAAAGAAAAAAAAAATCTCAGATCACTCTAATAGTAAGAAATCACATTTTGAGTTAGATTTGGAAGAGTTCTTTTTCTTAGACTAACAGAATCATTGAAGTTGGAAGGGATCTTTGGAGATCTAGTCCAAACCCCCTGCCGAGGGAGGGTCAACTACAGGATGTCTTCCAGGACTGTGGCCAGCTGGATTTTGAATATCTCCAATGACGGAGGGACCAAAACCCCTCTGGGCAACCTCTTCCTCTTTTAGACCACCCTCATATTAAAAAAAAAAAAAATAAAATATGACCGTTAAATGGACTTTCTTGTACTTCAGCTTGTACCTCTTGTCCTGTCACTGGATTACACTGAGGAGTCTGTCCCTGCCTTATTCACCCCCCTCCCATCAGGTATTTATATGCGCAGATAAGTACATTGAAACACCCCTGAGCCTTCTCTGCTCCACGCTGAGCAATCTCGGTTCTCTCACTCTCTCCTCGTAGGACAGATGCTCCACTCAATTAATCACATATGTGGAACTTTGAAGAAGCCATTCTAGTGTGCCAATGTCCCTCTTGTCCTCAGGACCCCATCACTGGACACAGGACTCCAGATGTGGTCCCACCAGTCTTAGAGGAGAAGACCCAGTACTTTGCATCCTTCAGATGCGTTTCCCACTGAGATGACTGAAGAGCTGACAGTGCAAGAGCAGAGACTGACTCTGGAAGTGTCAGCTTCTGCTCTCTCATGCTTCTATCTGTTGTCCCATGTACATATAAATAAATCGAATTATGAGTAATGGTTGCCAAGCATTAAGTCAGAAAGTATTTTTTGTAAATGCCTTGGAAATGTATGTATAAGCTAAAATATATTACCTAGAACTAATCAATGCCAAAGCAACAATAATTGAAAACCAGCAATTAAATATTTTCTGCTGTTCGCCACAGCTGAATCAACACAGTGTACAAACAGATCTATACTGATAATAGGTTATTTCTACCCAGCTTTCAAGCAGCCAGGCAAGCGAACCCCATAAATCTGATGTGCTTCCTGATTCTGTCTGTGCCCTTTGTATGTTCATAACCCCACAACCTATCTCTCACCCCCAGTTTTCAGCTGCTGCGATTCAACGCAGTACGTTCATGCTGCAGAGGGCCACTCTGAACACAGCCCCTGTACCTGACTCCTAACCACAACTCGTTAGTGCCGTGAAGATGGATGAGCCGAGTGTGATTGGGGTGCTGCATAAAATATATCGGGATTTGTGTTTCTTGTTCTCCTATCTCTACTCACCTTCACCCTTGAAGTGTCCTCGGGACATTTGAAGAAGACAGTCATAAATTTTGTAAATTATCTGATTTTTACACAAGCCCTGCCTGATTTTTATTGCTCTCTTTCTGCCCCTGGAATGTGTCCTCCTGAAATTGTCTCCTGAAATACCTTTATTATCCCTTACTCACTTGATAAAATATAGAGTAGCATATCCACCCACCCACCTCCACGGGCCTCCATAGTTCCTATGTCACCATGTATTTTCCACCCTATTTTTATGGTCAAGGAGTGTGCTATGTCTAAGACCTTCAGTAGCTCCTATTTAGATCTCCTGAGCGCCTTGGCTACTGGAAAAAGAAAGAAATGTGAGGACTAAGGGTCAGGGTCATGCTCTACTTCTAAAACTGCAGAAGGAGAGTTGGAGATGGGGTTGGAGGGGTACAGGCAAGCCCAGGCACCATGACCTCCTCCTTTGCTTACAGAAGAGGTGAAGTGGGAGCAGAGGCTGGGAGCTGTAGCTCTTGCTGGACTGCGACATCTCCCTGTAGCAGTGCACATTTTAATACACCCTCAAACCCTCCCTAGTCAGCAACAGCAACTGGAGGAAGGGCAATACAGGCACTGTTTGAAGAAGGATTTGGGGGTGGCAGGATGGGGGTGTGCACTCTGGAACGGCTAATAGCCATTCCTTCAGGCACAGGCAAAACGCACTGTTTCCTCTTGCAGGGCTTTGCCTAGACTGCCTTCCGTTGCTATTTATGTCAACAATATATAAATGACATTAAGGCTCTAATTACATTAAAGCTTGTCCATGGTGGCAGTGACACATGGCTGCTAGGTTTGCAGTTTTACCGGAGCGCGCCATCTCCGCTGCTCCACGCTCGTCACCCGGGATGCAGCAAGGCAGGAAGCCAGACATCACCGTTGACAGAGCAGAGACAATAGCAAATGTGCTCGGTAGATTAAAACCTATCCTCGTGATGCCCCGTGACCAGCCTGGGTCTCGTGAGCCACATACCCCTTGTCCTACATATTGTGAGACACTTAATATCCATGAAGCAAAGAGGGGAAATGTGCTGGTTTGAGGATCTGCTTACCTGTTTTGACGAGGTAGACCATGGCTTTCACAAAATAAAACTTTCTGAAAGGGTATTAAACTGTGTCTTCTGTAAGTCTCTTAAGTAACTTGTAACATTCTTAAGCAATAATAAGTAATGAAATACTTTTAAAACTGTTTAGTCCCTAAAGTAGAGGGTTGATTTGTCTTTGTACCACAAACTAGACATGCTCTTTATTTCTGCTACATACACAAAGAAAATATGATCTGACAGCCTGTGTGCATGTTTTTGTCAATGAGTCCAAGTGCACACAGGAGCAATGCGC
Source organism: Tauraco erythrolophus (assembly GCF_009769465.1). Taxonomy (NCBI): domain Eukaryota; kingdom Metazoa; phylum Chordata; class Aves; order Musophagiformes; family Musophagidae; genus Tauraco; species Tauraco erythrolophus. The sequence goes on along the minus strand of NC_141466.1, from coordinate 45,080,513 downwards.
TTGAAACTGGACTGGCATTTTTTTTTTTTTATGTTAACTTCTCCCTTATTTTTATTACCAAAAAAAAAAAAAAAAAGATGAGAATATCTTGGACTACTTTAAATTTGTTGTCATTGCCAAACTTAGGGAGTGAAGTTGTTCTATAGTGTGGCAGCCTGAGGGCATATGTGAAAGGCCAGGCATTTGTAGGCTCATGCCATCCTCATGTAAGCGAGGGACCTGAACCAGAGCTGACATCTCTTGGCATGGGGTTAGCATCATCGTTATCACAGGACTGCCCTGCTCTCCTGTCTCCCCTCTCTTACTCCATTATGTGGCAGTATCTTAGCCTGCAATGTGAGTTCCCATCTCTGTACCAGGCACCTCATTTCTACACAGGACCAAGATAAGTGTCTCAGTGCCTCTGTTCGGGATATGCCCCCTGACTCCGGTGCACCTTTTGAGTTTGTTCTCTGTACCTCATTTATCTACAATAAAAGATGTGAATTTAAGGTTTTATGTACTTTGGAAATGAGAACAGAAACAGACATTCTGGAAACAGCTCTGATTGAATAAAAAAGGAAGGCAATATTGTACCCACAACTTTATTATATCGCTCTGAATACTATTTAAAATTTGTAAATTATGACAGGTTTTCAAGTAAAATCAAGTTCAAACCATCTTTTCTTGGCAAAACATATTGTTTTTGTCCTTCAATTGAATTGTTTTATGTAACCATATCCCTTAAGCATTCATAAACATTAACAACATTATAATTTTAACGGGGAGTTCTAGGTAATAGATGCAAGGCAGAAGACGCTATTGGATGTAATAGAATCATCCAGGTCCTGGCTGATGAATACCCAGAATTTAAAAACTGTGTCTGCACTACAGACGATTTCTGTAGCATCACGACTTTGCTTGGGAAACAATGCAGCATTAAGAAAGGTAACTAAACATAAAGTTTTAATTATGAAGAGCAAAAAGAAAAATGTGGCTTTGTAACCCTCATTTTAACTGGATTCAAATTTCTTTGCATATTTCTCAAATCTGATAATTAGTTTTGTCTTTTCTATTATATTCACACACCCACATGCATACAAAAGCAATGCCATATCTGCTTTAAAATAAACAAAACCAATAAAATGCATGTGAGAAATTCAAATGGTTTCTTAAGCTCTTGCTCAATTTAGTGGCAAGTAAGAGTGAAAATACGATGTGTGTTGAGGGCTACTTCTTGCCCAAGGAAGCTTGAGTGCCACTAGATCTATGTTATGTATAGGGAGTCACATCCACCCTCCTTGGGAATGAGACTCTAGGTGAATGGGGATGCACAGCTGTGCAGTTGTGTCACATTGTGTTACAGAAGCATCTTCACTACATGTAGGAGAGATTACTGGATGTGAGAAACACACTTACTGCCTTCATAAAGCTGTACTTAATAAAGTGCATCCTTTTAAAAGTTCCATTATAATCAATAGATCCATCTGCTTTAAATTTATTTTTTATCATCCTGAGAACTCTTCTCCCTTCAGAAAACCTATTTCTATGGTTGAGAATTACTTGGTGCATGAAAGGCTTGCAGTTTTTATCCAATGTCTCCTGGAGTAATGATTAGCAAAGCTGACATAAGAGAGGTAAAATTAGCCAGTGAATGAGAGTCTGGAAAGTGAGCCCCAGGGTTGATTTCCAGCTCTGATCCATCACTCCCTGCTGGCATCAATCAGAGTACATCATATAGTAGTAGAATATATGGCTTAATTGCAGAGGAAGGAATAACATCCCGATCCATTACTCCTTGCCCCAAACAAGAAGAGTGGGTATCTAAAACCTGATGTTAATGTCATTGGAACAGTTGCTTTTGCTTCTAGCAAAATGAAATAATTTTATATTTTTTGCTGATTAAGATTACATTTTTCACCAGCATAACAAAAAATTTGGATGGAGTTACACTAGGAACGGTTTTACCTACAGGTGATAGCTTATGGTGTTGGTAGATACTTTCAGGAGTAATTTTCCCTGTCTGTCTTAAATGACTGGTTTAGGTAACGAGTGACCCATCTTTGGGAATTACCATTCTCTCTTTACAAATTATGCAGTGAATTAGGCTGATAATCCATGATATGTCTAACTTGTAGGTTGTTAAAATTGTGTGAGATGAGTCCCTTTATGCAGTAATTTTAGTGAGGATTTCTCGTATTACTGTCAGCAGCCGAATTGTTAAAGTAGACTGTATAATAGAGCTACCAGGACACAGTAAGCTTGAGGAAGATTCATTAGTCTGAAGGAATCTGAAATTATAATGTATTTACATACAGATCAGAATGAAACTGAGGCTGTTTCATTCATTTTACTGCATTAAGACAATTATCCTTTTCCTGAGTTTGTTTTGAGCTGACCAGTGATGACGTTTCGTCTTCCATTTGATTTATATCTCTGTTTATACCTATTTGTACAGAATATTTGGAAACTTCCTCAAGCTCAGATACTGGACTGAGTTTTAGGCAACACAGGGACCCCAAAGACCAAAGACATCCAGAAGAATTAGAAAACGACTGCAGTATTGCAAAGCAACACTGTCGAGAGGACCCTTACTGTTTTCTAGTGTATAAGAGCTTCCAGCGAGCATGCCAGGCAGATACAGCAAAATGCAGGCTCCCGATGGTCAACCAGGAGTGTCTGTCAGCCTGGAAAGAGCTAAGGAAAACAGTGCTGGGAGAGTGCAAGTGCTCAGAGCCACTTCAGATGAGATGCATTAAAATATGGAAGGGAATATTTAACAACCCTTGTTTACAATACTCTCAAGAGAGCCAAGCTTCAGTAGATAGTGAAAATTATGATGATGACGACAACGACGACGACGATGGTGATGTTGATGATGAGAAAAATCAGGACACTGACACAGGTTAGTGATGTTCCAGCAGTCTGAATGCTTTCATACGCAACGGCAGTGTGCACAAGTCTGTGAAAAAGGTTTTCTTAATTGTTTGCAGTTTAACATTGGAAACAGGATAGTTTTAAGAGGCTTATTTACATGCAAATGGGTAATCTGATAGTAAAATGATAGTCTGACTGCAAATACTATTATCCTTCATTGTGTTGATTCGACACAACCTGAGCCAAATCATTCCCTTTTAGTGTTACACTATAATTAGAAACAATATAAGACCAATAACAATAATTTTCAAATAGCAAGAATTGTCTGCCTGCTTTGACTTTAGATCATGACAAGCAGATAGTTGAGCTTGAAAACTGAGTGCACTGATGAACACATTAAGGCCTCTGGCCTTTATTTATTCACAAAAGATCTGACTTCGTGTTGAGCTGAGCAGATCTGAAAGTTCTTCTTGAGCTCACGGGATCTATAATTATGTAGAGAATGTTATCAGCAGCCATTGATAAACTATGCTTTCACCCCAAAACTTATGAATATATGTAACAGTGATAGAGTTTGTTAACAAGTTGACAGGTCCTATTTGGTAAAGCTAATTTATCTTATTCTTGTTTATTTTTACTACTGGTATTGTGCCAGCAACACAGTTAATTCTTTAAAGTTAAAAACTAAGACATGATTTATCACTTATGCTAGTATCTGTATCTTTTTGTTCTAGACAATATTAGTATGGAAACAAAATTACAATGGAGTTTATCGGCTCTCTCCAAACAAAGTAAGTCTGAATTTACTTAGGAATTCTAATAACTGTTTTTAGCTCTGTTTTCAGACAGTGTACAGTGTACCTTGAGATTAAAATTAATACTTTCCTTTCAAATTACTGAAGAGCAGGGAGTCAATGTATTTTCAGTTAAGCTACTGGGTAGATAAGAACCCCAAAATGTCAGGTAAGAATCCGGATCCTGTTAAATTTACAGAGGCAAATCTTATTCCATAAACATTTCAGGGCCAGAACTATCTAGATCTTTTTGGAAACTTTATAGTATGGACTAGAAATACTTAAACTAATTTTAAAAGCACCAAAATGTCGTTTATGTTCTCTTCTTCATTACTTATTACATAGTCTAGCGAAAGACTGCATGCTTGAGATATCAGCAATTTCAGGCATTCACTAACCACTAGCTCCTAGAAACCGCCACATGCTATGAAGAAACTTCCATCTTGCCAGTTTTCACCTTCTTCTCCTTCACTTATCTGGAAGGGGCAGAAACCTGCAGGAGGGCTGCTTATGAGAGCCAAGCAGTGGAAGGGATAAGCATGAAGATCACACAATGGGCTTAAAAGAGGCAATGCTGGAAGAGCTGGATCAAAGTTTTGGGGAGTCAAATTTTTTTTGATGGTAATGTTGCATGCAGGATGACCACAAATCATCACTTGGGAAAGGTTTTCTTGTGATTTCATTTTAAAAACTGTTATTCTTTTTAGCACACACAGCAAACAGAACCTGTTTGGATGTGAACAAGGAGTGTGTTGAAGATGAAGTATGTAACAAACAGTTGTCCCTGTACCTGAAGGTTTGCTCAGTAAATAAGAAGTGCAACATGGAAGAATGTCAAGCAGCCATAAGGTTCTTCTATCAAAACATGCCTTTTGAAGTTGCCCAAATGATGACGTTTTGTGATTGTATCCAGTCTGATGAATCCTGTCACAGAGCCGAAGAACTCCTTCATGGCAAGCCCTGTGCAGTTACTACAGTTCCACTCCCATCATGTCTAAATGTAATCCACATGTGTGAAGAGAATGAATTTTGCAGGTAAACAGAATAAAGATTTTGCCCAGTAATGTGCTTTTGAACAATGATTTGATCAAACAATTTTTATGTATATGCAGTATATCTCATCTGTAACAAAATCATTTTCTGCACAGTATCTACTGTATATCATCACTTCTGTTTGACACTTTCACAAATGTCTGCATCAACTGTGTAGTTCCACAAGTAATTCCACAAGTAAACTGAAAAGGTTTGTTTTCAGAAAGGCCTGGAATCCAGTGTGGGCTTTTCTTCCTCCTGTTTCATCATGCTTAACACTTTTTCTGCTGGACAAACTATGCCATTACATATTTTCATTACCACTTTCTTCAGATAACACCTGCCAGTCTGCACCTTTGCCCTCTAGCAGTTTGCACAAATTGTGCAGCAGACCAGACAAAGTTTGTTTGGTTAAAGTAATTACCTCTTCCACCGTACAGTCTGACCCTTTGTACCCAATGGCTGTACAACCAACTTGGCCTGTTCGGAAAACTGTTTTCTTATTCTCTTCATCTCAAGAATACTGATACTGGAAAAAAGCTGCCCTGAAACATGCACAGACCACCAAACTCATGAAGAATAACAGTTTTCATATTCGATTTTATTTCAGAAAACGTGCAACAGGATTAGCCCCTATTCGTAGTTCTACTTAACCACCACCATTTGTGGATGGTCAATTGGCTCACTTTGGTTTTCAGTGTAGTCACCAGTTCCTTTGCGGATTAGACACGAATTTTACCTCAAAGCTGTGCTCAAATTAACCTTCAGTCAACAAACCAGAAGGCCAAGAGATGCTGTCAGTTCTGTGCAGGCTATTCAGATTGACGTCAGTGGGAATTGCCCCTTTTTTTTGTCAAGAAGAGCTGGGCTACAAATGTGTGTCTGTGCATGTGCATGTGTACACATGTAATATCCTAATGGATACTTGCTGAATTACCCATTATTTTAGGAACATTAATGTTTCCTGGCACTGACAACAAGTGGCTATAATTAGCAAAATTAGTCTCTGAATTATGGCTAGCCATATCTATAAATCAGGAGGAGAATAAAAATAATTCCATTAGCATAGAGGTGGCATCTCCTCTGAAACATTCGCTTGTGTAAAGAAAATATTTACAATAATGTCCTAGCTGTTGTTGTAACAGTCCATGTTTTGCCATGTGACTTGCTTGTTACAGCTACACAGTATCAACAGTAAATTAATAATGTTATTTTATGATTAAGGAAACAATTTTTAATACATTAATGTACAATATACAACAGCACTTAGCCTTTGTCGTCCCCTAATATTTAATGTAAGTGATAAATTGGCTTCTAATTAATATCTAAAGATTTTTTAGTTAGCGCTTAATAGATGTTTTCTATTGTCAAATATAGTGCATTAAAGGCCAATTTTATTCTAATTTACTCGAAGAGTAAATAAAGAGATAACATTTAGAATCGTAGAATCATTTATGTTGGAAGAGACCTTGAATATGATGTCCAACCGTAAACCTAACACTGCCAAGTCCCCACTAAACCATGTCCCCAAGCAGCCTATTCCAATGCTTGACAATCCTTTTGGTGAAGAAATTTTTCCTAATATCCAGTCTAAACTTCCCCTGCTGCAACTTGAGGCCATCTTCTCTTTTCCTATCACTTGTTACCTGGGAAAAGAGACTGATACCCACTTCTCTACAATCTCCTTTCAGTTAATTGTAGACAGTGATAAGGTCTCCCCTGAGGCTCCTTTTCTCCAGGCTAAACAACCCCAGCTCCCTCAGCCGCTCCTCATAAGACTTGTGCTCTAGACCCTTCACCAGCTTTGCTGCCCTTCTTTGGACATGCTCCAGCACCTCAATGTCTTTCTTGTAGTGAGGGGCTCAAAACTGAACACAATATTCGAGGTGCGGCCTCACCAATGCCAAGTACAGGGGGACAATCACGTCCCTAGTCCTGCTGGCCACACTATTTCTGACACAAGCCAGGATGCTATTGGCCTTCTTGGCCACCTGGGCACACTGCTGGCTCATATTCAGCCGATTGTTGACCCACAGTCCCATATACTTTAATGCTAGGCAGGTTTCCAGGCACTCTTCCCCAAGTCTGTAGCATTGCATGGGGTTGTTGTGACCCAAGTGCAGGACCCGGCACTGAGCTTTGTTGAACCTCATGGAACTGGCCTCGGCTCATTGATCCAGTCTGTCCAGATCTGTCTGTATAGTCTTCCTACTCTCAAGCAGAAAAGACAGCTCTACAGAGGGATTTGGAGATTATTGAGCTGGGAAACAAGTTAATTCTCTTTGTAACTTATCTCTGCTATCAATTAATCTTTAAAGTCAACTGAATTCTACGTTTTCCTGAGCCTTGGACATTTTGTATTTCGTTAGCATACGGGAGGAGGAAGGGTTGGCATTGGATGTATATTACTTTACGTAAAATAAGTTGAATATTCACTCTTCCTTCACACTACCCAACAAACTGATCCACTAGAACAGCATCTGTTTTGGTTTCATTGTGATGACTCGTCTAATTCTTCTATATGCATTTCTTCTCTGAGGATCTGAGACTATTGATATTCACACCAATTTTTGCTGGACCTTGGGAAAATCTCCGCAGGTGCTGATTAGAAGTGCAGTTGCTCTTTTCTCAAAAACTTTTTCAGTAAAATCAAAGTTTTTCCTCAAATTACCGTTTTGCAGATTTCACTCAAACCAATTAGGTGCAAATCAGAGCAGAATTTAGGCCAGCTATCACGGAATATTTCAATTTTTAAGGCTTAAGTAATACCTTGGGAATGTCTTTTCATGATGATCCTTAAATACCTTTTTGTGAAATTACAGGGGTTTAAAACTGTCATTGTATACTTCTTTTTTTCCACCAGGAAAAAATACAGAACTTTTCGGTCAAAGTGTTGGAGACACGTCACGAAAGAATGCTACGATGATGAAGCTTGTCTTGAAACTTTAATCAAGGGTGACATGCCCTGTTCTGCAAACGCTGATTGCAAAGCAGCCTACATTAACAACTGGGGCACAACGCTGCGTGTGGAGTGCACCTGCCAGAATTTACCTCCCGTGGAGCAGTCTTTGTGCAAGCTCTTCCATCACATGCTTCACAGTAAATCCTGCTTCAGTGAGTTACGTGAGTAACACATAAAACTTTAAAGAATAACTAAGGAATATTAAAATGCTAACCTGCACCAACTCTTTGCTGTATCTTTGCTGCCACTGATTTCAGCAATATTTATATCTGCGAGTTTTTTTAATCCAAAACAAAATACAAATTGTATGTACAGTTTTTCCTCTGGTTTGGGGAAATATTTTATATTAGTAGTAAATCGATACAATTGACTACATGTCTCATTACATGAATTTGCTGGAATAACAACAAAAGAATAATTTGTGGGTTCCGTATTATTATGCAGATTAGAAAACTCCAAAGCCTTCCTGTCATTGGCTTAATCTTGTACTTCGGAATACTGTTTTCACAAATAATACGTCTTATTACATTTGTTTTTCTTTCTTTTCTTCTTGGAGTCTAAATATTAGTATAGCTTACATACCTTTAGCAACAGACTCCATCCCACAGAAAATAACTTCAATGATTTAAATAGGACCTTTCAAAAGAAAAAGCTACTGTGAATGAAGGCATCAGGATGTGGCCTTCAGTAAAAACACTGGGGTTAACTCAGATGAAATGTATGTACTTTCTCAGAACCAGTAGTCTTTCATGTGCTAAATCAGCTACTTATTTTTGTTACATATGAAAGTCCTTGCCAAGTGCAATGAATGGCAATATGGGAGCAAATATTAATGGTTTAGTCTGAATCAGGAGTGTGTCTTCGAAGCAAATCCCGTTTGTCCCCCTTATTGCACTGTGAGTCATGTCCCAGGGTGGTTCCACATCACAGGGTGGTTCCTGGAGTCCTGCAGGCTAAAACTGAACCTGAAGGTTCATCTGGCACCTCTGCAATGCTCCAGCTAGATCCAGGCATCCAGTCCATGGACCAGATTAAACACCAAAGTACCCTCTTCTCCTCCAATCTCTGATCTATCACATCTATTTTGCTATATAAACCCTATGTCAGTCATCATCTATATGTCATTACATATAGATACGTACCTCTCTAGCTTGAGAGAGGTAATTATATCTAAAGATTTCCATGAAAAGCAATGACTATTTCATAGTTCCATCTGATGGACTGTCTTTTAAAAACATATATTAATTGCATGCATGCATTTCAAGAGAGGTGATTCTCCCCCTTTACTCTGCTCTTGTGAGACCCCACCTCGAATACTGCGTCCAGTTCTGGTGTCCCCACCATAAGAGAAACATAGATTTGTTGGAGCATGCTCAGAGGAGGGCCACAAAGATGATCCAGGGGCTGGAGCACCTCTGCTACGAGGACAGATTGCGGGAGCTGGGATTGTTCAGCCTTGAAAAGAGAAGACTTAAGGGGACTTAATAGCTGCCTTCCAATACTTGAAGGGAACCTACAGGAAGGCCGGGGAGGGACTTTTTACAAGAGTGTCCACTGATAGGACAAGGGGAAATGGGTTTAAGTTGAAGGAGAACAGGTTTAGATTAGACCTTAGGAAGAAATTCTTCAGTACGAGGGTGGTGAGACTTTGGAATAAATTGCCCAGAGAAGTTGTGGATGCCCCCTCCCTGGAGGTGCTCAAGGCCAGGTTGGACAGAGCCTTGAGTAGCCTGGTCTAGTTGAGAGGCGTCCCTGCCTATGACAGGGAGGTTGGATTAGATGATCTCTAAGGTTCCTTCCAGCCTATGCCATTCTATGATTCTATGATTCTATGTTCATTGAATGAATTAGCTATTTTTTTTTTATTTTTAGCGATCAAAATGTTACCACTGAGAAGGGTGTGATTTTTTTCTTGTCACTCGAAGTCTACTCAGAAATTAAAATCAAGTTGCTGAAACACTGCCCTTAAGCTTAGTTAATCACTACTAAAGTTCAGGTTCTGAGAAAAATTTAAAAATCATATAACAACTTCTCTGGAAAAGTGATACTATAACACGCTTAGATTTAAGATTACTGGAGGTGATTTTGTTGATGAATGTTATTTATTTGTTTATTTGCTTTATGGCTGCATTTAATGGTCCAAATGAATAATCACATCAATGTGTTAGTTATTCTTTACCTACAAAGCAAAAAGATGACCCTCATGTCATAATAATCAAATAATTGCTCATAAGCTTTTTCTATTCCCTGAAGCAGTCTCAGGATAAAATGTTTGGGGTTTTTTTTGTGACGGAAACTTCCCTAACCTAATTGGGATTGAAGAACAGAAGCTTGCTTGTTCCTGTAGCGCAATGAGTTCCTGCTAGTTCAACAAAAACCATTTGGGGATCCAGAGCCTTTGGCTGAGTAAAGGATTGGCACCTACTCTAGAGAATATTTGCAGAGTCTTATGAATTTTCCTTTTGTGTTTTCTGTATGTCTAGTTGTAATGCAGCTAAAGTGAAGAGAGAGATGATTATGGCTTTGATTGTAAGGCACAGTGTTAAATGCCATTATCTGCATGACAGTTCAGAGACGTGGAGTGAGTGCTCTGCCGCAGACCTCGACCAACCCCTTCTGCAAACTCATTCATCTGGCCTGGGTGTGAACTTTGGATAACTTTCACTCTTAAAGTGGTGATGATTTTTAACACTGAAGTCTTTCTGAATAGGCGAATACCCAGAGCTAGCAAAAAGGATTTTTGCCTCTAGAACCGATGTAAACAGAGCCGCAAGTGATGTTCCGACTCTTGCATGGCACTGCCTTGCTACAAGTGTTTGCTCTCGGCGCTGTGCTTACAGGATTAGAGCTTGCTGCAGACTCAGTAAAAGGCAAGAACTGTAACTGGCTGCTATGAGACAGAAGCACAGCATGGATCAGTGCCAGTGTAGGATCAGTGTCACAACGGGAGTAAGAAAAAATGTCAGCGATGGAAAGGAAAAAATGGTTTCCAAAATATTTTAACTCTGGGTTGCTGTGAGGTTTTTGGATCTCGCAGAAAAAAATACATTACAAGATTTAGTCCATTGCTATTGAGACAATGTTTCAATCTGGAAACATGAGCCTTTGGCATGATGTTTTCATTCCTCTAGGGAATAAAAATTTCTTAGCTTACAGCTCATGTGAATGACCGTGTACAGTCTTGTATGGTTTTGCCTCTTGCTCTGTAAATTATTCTACTTAGAGAAACCTTTTATTTTTCATTTCAACAGAAGATATATATTTTCAGATACATTCATGAAATTATGGCCACTAAGAGGACAGGCCTTCGTGAGAGGGTTGACTGAGGGCTAGCAATTCATTTGGAGAATAAGCTCTGTCTTTTAGAAATTGCTTCAAATTACTCTCCATTTCTGATCACTTCTATATTGGTTTGGTGAGAAATTCTTTTGGTAAGCCTATTTCTAAAGTAGTTTATGTGAAAAGAGAATTTAAGCTGGTTTGAAGCAAAGAGTATTTTTAAAGCATGCTTGTCCCCCATGAGATGAACTACAGGGGAGGTTTAACTGTGATGTCAAAGGAAGAACTCTCATTCACTCATTCGCTTTGTCCTTTGAGTATCAGTAAACAATATTTTTAAAGAGCTGCCTTTATAAACTCTGTGACTCTTTTCAAAACATCAAACAGCAATATTCACTTAAATTATTATTTTAAAGTAATATTTTCAATGGATTTATTTTTTTTTTTACCAACATTCAGGTCAAATTTCCATTAAGAAGAAAGGTTTTCATTGGGTAAATACAGAAATGCCAGGAGAAAAGCTTTCCAGAGCACAGCTCCATTCTTCTTCAATTAATGGTGAGTTTGGGCAAACCACTCCATAATTTCTGTAGAAACACTCTTGAAAATCTCCCTCATGTATAATAGCAAAGGCTAAAGTTTGGGTCTCTTGGGTGGGTTCAGGCAAGTGAGCTCTACCTGTTGCTCCCCCATTCAACATAAGTGGAAAAATCTCTCTACCTGTTTGGCTTAGCTTATATAACCAGAAAACAAAGATAATGAGACTGAACCATTTTCTCTGATAAGTGGTTTTGAAATAGATGTCTCACAATCACTATATTATAATTGGGGAAAATTAAGCTATTAAGCCCGCCAGAGCCTGGCTCTCCATACAGTCACTAGAGAGTAGTAGTCATAATGTGTACTACAAATTATTAGCTTTGATGTCACACCTACTTCTCTCCTATCTCTCTTGACTTTTCGTGCCATAGTAGTTGCAACAATGAAATTAGGAAGACACAGTAAGTGGTTTGAGAAGGGGCTTACGTTACACTCCATCAGACTTTACCTCCTCTTGCAACAGAAGAGCACGCAATTGCAGATCATGATATTGCATGGGCTGAAGAGCTGCATCTAGGTTTATTTCCATTCATTTACAGTAAGCAATTAAGTGAGATAAGGTTAAAGGATATTGAATTAATATACAAATTCTCTCATGCTTGAAATAATATTAATTTTATATTTCCTTTTGAAGGACCCAATTACAGAGTGAGAACACTAAAGAGCTTAATGCACAAATATCGACTCTAACAAGAATGACCTGTTCTACCTTGTGTGGGGCAGATTACAATACTCCAGACAGTACTACGAATTAGTTCCCAGAACTGTTCATACTGAACACCTTTAACAGTGAAAAATAATTCAAGCTCTGCCTGCAGTACAAAATGAAGGGACTTCTATCATCTCTATCCTTCAACTATTGCTGAAGTGGGCAATCTGAGAAGTATAAAAATAGATTAATGGGAATGGGATTCCTGAGACCTGTCTGTGAATAATTAAGCATTCAACCATAATTTTAGCATTAAAATTACTTAAAAATCAGGATGTCATCCAAGTGCTCTGTGTAGCCAGAGAAGGAAGTCAGGGAACCTCAGAGGAAGATTAATCCCACCTTTTCAGACTATATTTGCAGGAAGCATTGGCTTGTCTTTGGCAACTACAGGAGGAGCCTGAATCTCTGGCTGGAATGAGACTCCAGAGGTTAAATAGTGCAAGTTATAATGTAACAAATCCTGCTCTAAGTGAGAAAATGTAAAATGTGAGATATTTCACTCCTGCGACTGGTTCTACCTGCAGACCCTTTCAGTGGCTAAAATGTATTATACATTTCCCTCAGAGATTCAGATAAATGTTTGCAAAGAGCAGCCTGCACCCATTTAATTCTGCTCTCACTGAAGTCTGAATACTTTCCAAAAACCTGTCCTTGATATCTTAACATAATTTTGGATGGCCTTAGAAAAATAAAAAAGAACGCTGACCAGCCTAAACCAAACAATAAAATATTCTTCCTATTGGAGCTGTCATGTACACTAGCTGGGAACTCTCAAAGCTATAAATGTCTCATAGAAAGTCAGGTCAAGGAGAAGAATCTGGTTCAGGATATCTACCTGATGATAAAGAACGTATTGGAAATTGTTTCATAAATCTCACCGTCAAAAATCTAACCCGGTATCCTAGATTCGTGTGCTAGTTAATGTGCACTACTCAGGCTGCAAAGGGAGTTATCACCTTTACGAAATATTTATCTTTACTGAAATCAAATCCCGGGAAGAATCCCCAGGTGCAGAGGCAAAATGGTTAAGTTGTCAAATATGGCCTTTTGTGTGTGTGAAGATATTTGAAGATATTTGCTTCTTGGCTATTTTCTACTTGGAAAGCAGGAGATACAATTTGTCAATATCTTGTCCCTATATCAAAATCTCAGAGGAATCCTTTAATTAGCTTGTCATGGAAATTTACAAGGATGTCTTTCAACAATTCAAACTAACGATTGTTTACAATGAACGTGCTCAGATAAAACAGTATTTCTTTAACTGTTTCTTAATTTTATAGATCAAAAAAAACACTTACTGTTCAAAAACCAGTAAGATTTCTCCATTCTATTCAGTGGCACTGCAAATCATGCCATTGGATAAGATTGGTTGTAATAAAAGGATTCTTTTATAATAAATAGTAAATCTAGACATATATACGTATATTCATACATATTTGAAAATAAATATAGCCCTGTTTGGTTAGAAGAATATTATTCCAGCTTTTGGTGTGATAAAAAGATTGTTAAGAAATCTTGACTAGATTTACACTCATCCACACACCCAGGAGGGTACAGGCCAACCCAGTCATCTGTGTGCTGATACAACCCTGTTAACAAGATGTCATGTGAACTGAGTCCTGACCATATGAAAGTTAATGAGAATTTTGCTGTAAACTTAGATGGGGTTAGAATTTTCTGTCATTTTAGAAACAACATCAACAAGTGATAAATCAAACAAAAATTCTCCAGACTTCAAAAACATTGCTATTTTTTGCCTAGTTATGCACTTTCAGCCTCGTTTTGATTTTATCTTATGCAAAATATCTCCATGATTTTATAGATCCACATAATTTAAAAGATTGCTTCCCACACTTCCATTTGAAAAATGATTCATGTGTGAAGATAAGCCTTTACTTTCATCAGCATAGAGCTTTGGAGCTAAAGTATTTTTTGGCTGGAAGACAAAGCCAGAAATACAGAACTCTTATCCTGTTTTTGTGAGATACAATAAAATTGGGCTTGACCCAAAACTGTTGAAATTAATCTTATTTCATCTTAAATTATAGAGTTATCATATATTTCCTACTGATGAGTTTTACCGTGCTGAGAATCTTGATAAACACGTAATTGGTAGGGTTTATCTATAATTATACCAGCTGCTGTGGGAACTGAGATTAGTTCAGCTCCAGTGACTTTAATTTTTAAGGTACGAAACATTGTCAATCTGATCGTTTTATAAATGTAGAAAAAAGCCTGTGACAAGCTGCAGGTAGCCAAGAAACCTCTAAGCACCAGCCAGATTTAATCTATCCAATGAATATTCACAGCCATTTCACTAGGTATACATAAGCAGGTAGATTCACACAAGAGTGTAATCCCATTAACCGTTCCATCTGCTAAGCCCACAGCAATCCTCTACCAAACTTCATCGCTGGAAATTTCTATATGTCTATGTAGACAGCTCCAGCTGGTGCTTCAGTGGTACCTGCAGCCCCAGTCATTGTGTCCCAGAGGTTTGCAGCCCATCCTAGGAAGGGCAAGACACGCATCACGCAGCCAGAGTGGTCCTGCTGTAGATCTGCCCCAAGGTGAGAAGGTCCATGAGCTTTTCATGACTACAGGCTACCTCCATAGGACAGAGCAGCCCACCCAGTGCCTTGCAAGCCTTCCCTTTGCAAAGGAAATGACTGTTCCCCACTTGTGTCAATTCACTCTGTGCAGGACCAAGATGGAAACATCTCGTGTTTTAGCCACCTCCTATTACAAGTCTTTAGACACTGCATGTGCCTTTCTTTCTCCATCATACATGCAGATATTTGTGTTGCTTTCTCCATCTGCTCAGAGAATCCAAACTAGGTTTGCTCTTCTGCACTTCAGTCAGTTAAGAGAAGTACTGAAATTGGAACAGCTGTTTCTTAGAAGAGTAATGACATGGGCATGTTATGTACACTACATTTTTTACCACTCCTGCTAAGAATAGCAAAGTATTCTAACTTTTAATCATATTTGTAATCCTTCCGATGGATCTGTCTGCTCTCCAGTGAACTGTGAATGGACACACAGCATGAGTGCTAAGGTCATTTACAGATCCATAACTACAAATGTGTGTAATTTCAGTCAGTATTTTTGTTGTTTGTTTGGGGAACTGCTTTTTAAGCCTTAACTTGTTATTTAGATCATGTTCAGATGACCAATATCATGAATGCAGAGATCAAAATGGGATAATACAGCCTGTTATGTCATACAGGAATTTAAATGTGGATTCTAGTAGGCAGGATTTGGAATGAACAGAGTCAAAATTTCATATCTATATGTCTTAACTTCCCTAGTGGTATTTCACATTTCAAGAACTGATTTGATATAGATTAATATTGAAAATTTATGTAAAATATTCTTTTGGATTTTTAAAGAAGAGCAAAGCGCCTATCAAGAAAAACACACCCCAACAACATTTTTAAGGGAAGATGAATAAGCATATTCAAGTAGTTAAATCACAAAGAATATATAAAATGAAGAAATAGCTCTTCAGACACAAAATTGTGCCATCTCTTAGGCTTACAAAGTCCTTCACTTCTCAGAAGGCAGGAGAAAATAAGACTTCTAACATGATGTCATCATTAACATCTTTCTTGTGTTCCCCATAGAACTGAAAATGGGGAACATCTCTTTAAAACAGCAATTACTTCACCAAAACTGTAGTATTTTATAAGATTTTGACAAAAAGTGGAACATTCATTTTGTTTGATTATTTCAGTGTTCTGTTCTATCAAAATGAAACATTTTTTCCAACTTTTTAAAGAAAAATATTGCAATGTTTTGGTGAAATTATATTAGCCCATTTTTAACCATCTATGACTGTTGCTCCCAATACTTTTCCTAGTCTTGCGGTAAATGATGAACTTCAAAAACTTCCATTTGCCTTAAATATGTGTAAACCTCACTTTCCACTTCAAAAGAGTAGGAAACTTTTACCCCTACAACTATCCCTGCAGTTGTAGAAAGTTAAAAATTGACTGTGATTTTTTGATTAAGATTCAGAAACTGCAAAAAAGCCTAAAAATTATTGTTTTCCTGAAACTCGTCATCTCAAAGAAATGTTGTAATTTGAGAGGAGGGCCAACTTCTGATCCATTTTTTAATGTATGGTATTAGCAGTCTTGCACTGTGACTAAGATAGACCTCGTTCCTGTTCAAAAATTCACTACAATAAATATTTTTCACTAGCTTGCTGCACTGTTACGTTCATTCTGTGCAACTTGTGATGGTTAAATCATAGCTTTTATTTTTCCTTTATTGGAAAACTTGACTTTTGGATAGCTTTTTGAGAAAAAGTGAGCATCATCCTGCAATTAAAAACCAGACAGGTCTAACCCCCTACTCAGCTTTTGCCCATTGCTTGCCTCATTGTAAAATTCACTGTCTTACTGAAGCTGCTCCAGTATCCGATACCATTTCTATTACACTATACACTACGTCTGTTGCACATAGGCAGTGCATACAGAAATGTCTCATTTAGGGTTTGTGTGTGCATGTGCACAAACACACAAACACACACTATGTATAATAACTGATAACTGATTCAGAGACCAGAATCTGGCCTTCTTACAGCCCAGGTAAGTAGCCCAGTGATGGGGCTGGGACTCCATCTCCTCCTCGGTGAATGTTTCACTGACTACACAAGGTGGAGCAGCTTGAGAACAGCTAAGGCCCTCTGCATTGCAGTTCCTATATAAAAAAAACCCCAAACTTATTTAATTGTATAAACACGACAGAATCAATGCAACACGAAAGTAACAGAAAAGTCTCATGTTTTACGCTTGTGGCTCTGGATTTGAGTCATCTTGTCAAGTCACCTAACCTCTCCATCCCAGGTTCAGGGCTTACTTTACATTCTCAAATGAAACTTTTCCTTCAGAATATTTGATTGAAACTGATAGATTAATTCCTCCAGGAAAAATAACTTTCTCCACATTTGGAAAACAGAAGTTGAAACAACTCCCAGTTTTTCAACAGTTGGGATTTTCAGCACATAAGCCATCTAAGTGACTTTTTGGTGAGAAGCCTAAGAGAAAGAGGAAACTCCATGGGCACAGGGCCCAGAAACACAGTGTTAGATCCCATTTTATATTAATTTCATTCTAGATCAAGTATTACTGCACACTGCAGTTATGGTAGTATGTGAAAAAGGAAAAGAAGTCTAGCAGGTAAGTAAGAGCCAGGTCTTCTCTGGTACAGAGAATAAAATTAACACCTTCAAATCAATGGGGAGAATACTCCAAAACACAAATCAGGCAAACAAGCTGTTTGCCTGGAATAGAATACAAGGTAATGCTACTCATATGAAGTGCTATAGGAGCTGGTATTTACTAAAAGAAGTCTCAAAATGCATTTGCACCAACTGGTGAAGGAAGGGTAATTCCTACCATTGGCATACTATCTAGGTCTTTTTCCTCCTTTTAATTACTGATGTCAGAATTGATAGCTAATTTAGCTTGCACAGGTATGTATTCCCATTCAGATCTCAAACCTGATTCTTATTACTGAAGAAGTAAATGTTTCATGTCTGCCTTCTGTTTTTCACTTGTAGGTGAAACAGTCTACATTATTGCCTATTCCTCCTGCATAGTTCTCATCCTAGGAATAGTCCTGTTGACTCTCCTAAAGATCAGGTAATTTGATATAAATATTAATATATTAATATTAGTATATTAATCATTGGTTCTAGGAAACTGGAAAAGCAGAAGATAAAATGATTTGACTTAGTTAAGAGGTTGGCACTGCAATTGTCTTTAAAAACAGTCCAGCATGCCCCAGTGATGGAAAGAACTGATGTTGCGAGTGTCAGCAGGAAGGAATGAAATACGATGTGTATCTACAATGCCCTCCATTCATGCAGAGATCCCAGGCTTCAGGAGGTTTCATTTCCTGTCCCATGGCAGGGGAAGGTGAAATCTGAATTCAGAAATTCTGTGAGGATACCTTCCTAGCTCTGTAGCAGGCAGAGGTAATGCAGAAAGGAAATGAGAATATTCAGCATTATAACATACTTAGAAACTGAACCGTGAATGCTGCTATTGTAGTTAATATCCTTGCCAAATGCCATGTTTGCTGATAGGATTCTGTAAACATTCCCCCCCACACAGTATGAGAAACTGCCCATACACCAATGCCTGGTAAGAAAACAGAAATGTGCATTCACTTAGTCAAATGAACATGGTCTTTTCTTAAGTGATACATTTTCTTGGACCAAATTAAATGGCCAGATTTCAAGAATTACACTGTCAGATGATAGGTAACAGAACATGATGTAGCAGGAGCTATGTTTAGTGGGAGGGATATTGAGTCAAATTTCATTATTAAATTCAGAGGCAGATCAAAGAGGAATCAAGCAGAAAAATGCAAAAGGCAAGTCAAGGATATATGGGAACAGAGGCTTTCTCTTTAGGTTTGCAGTTACAGGAATATCAGCATATAAATATAACTCAGATTTAAAGAATACAGGGGATGGAAGAAAGAACAGTACATTAATAACGGTGAAGGGAATTATTTTATACCACAGTGTTCATCATAAAAAGAGGGGAATTTTGCCACTGATTTCAATTAAGCCAA
The DNA here is from genome assembly GCF_009769465.1 of Tauraco erythrolophus. NCBI lineage: Eukaryota > Metazoa > Chordata > Aves > Musophagiformes > Musophagidae > Tauraco > Tauraco erythrolophus. The sequence continues at coordinate 45,061,687 of NC_141466.1, read as the reverse complement.
AGTTCAAACCAAAAACTGTATAGTTTATTGTTAAATACATGCACATTCTTTGTTTTCAGAGCCTGCAGAACAAAACATGAGTCAAGAAGTCCCTCGCCAGACCATTCTTCTGAAACATTTATGGTCCATTATAAAAGTCACAGATGAACTACTCTGTTGCTTGTGGTTTTTAAGGCTATTCTTGAAAGCCAGCCTGTTGTACATATGCGATAATAAAATATATATTAGAAAACCTACTATAAATTATGGAATTTTGTAGTTAAGCATACAAAAAAAAATTATATTTATTAACACGTATTCAACCTTTCACAAAGCTAAAAAAAAAAAGCACAACTGTACTCTTTTTCGTTTGCATAGGTTCACAGATCTGTATTGAGCAGCGCGTTTCCCACATTTTTAGATGACATGACAATGGTATAAATGCTGTATCAGCATGAATCTGCATAACAGTGGTGATCTCTGCAACCCACCCTTCTGATCTGGACTCATCTGTTGGAAAGGAAAAAACTCCACTCAGAAACATTTTAAAGAGCTCTTTAAAAGTGCATATGTGGTAGTTTTGCACACTGGGTTCCTGACTACCTAATGCCATATTTGTAAGGCAGCACGGACAGGCAGGCTGCCTGTAGTTTGATGGTGGAGCACTTGGTAGGGTAGGAGGAGATCAGGATAACAAACATTTTCAGTATGAAAAGGACTTAAACTCTGCCTATCTGAGCTAATAGTTTGACTCCAGTATGTTGCTGCTGAAACTGGTTATTCTTTCTCCTCCTTCAAGAAGAAATGAGGGAGCCTTGCCAATTCAAATACAGTCATTTTAGAAACCATTTTGTGGTCTCAATGACCTGTAGAGAGAGCCACTTGCTTAGGGCTGAAGTGCATAATTCTCCAGAGAGAAGTTACGACCCATCTCATCACCTGTTTCCTATTCATTGTCTCTAGGCAATCCCCGAAGTGCCTAATTCTCCCCGTGCACGGTACTGGGAGTCATGGTCTCTAACACACCACTCTGGATCCCACTTTCTGGCTATGAGTTCTGGATTTCTCCCTGTAGATGAGTTGTTTTGCCAGATTTAAGCTTCTATTTACCAGCAATTTGTTGTCTTTGTTGTATCTTTGTAACGATCTGGTTCTGGTCAGCACAAGACAATAGACCGGCATTTCTTACACAACTGTTACCATGCGTAGCATATGTATTGTCTTATGCTAGCATCTGATGATTTAATTTTATTTTGGATTAGATTAATTTGAATTTTGTCTGATTTCCCACTAAACATAACTCACACAACAAACAGCATGAGGAATGAAATACTGGTTTCACTGAATTCAGCTCCAGTTTTGACTATGAATGATTTAGATCTAGGGCTAAACATCTATGATGTGATCAGAAGAGCAGGAATCTCTACCCTTCAGTTTGACTTTTGCTTCTGGCTTTGGCAGCTTGTGAAGTGATTTAGGTGTGAAATTCTATTGGGGAGAGTTTTAGAAATTTTTAACAATTATTACAACATGCCTCTTCTCTTTCTTGAGGATCTGCATACAACCAAAAAATCCTTCTTGTTTTGCAACCAAATGTTATCCCATTACTAAATCAGCCTTTGGACAAAAATACAACAGAAAAGTGGAAAGCTGGTTAATTTGTTAATCAAAACAATCTCCTTTATCAGTCCAGCCATTTGAAGCATTTAGTTTAGTCCAAACTGAAAATACTTTTGAGAATATGTTCTCATCAGTGTTGGATAAAAACACTTCTTCATATAGGAAATGCACATATGAAGTGAACCCTGTGTTGGTTTTCAGTGTGACTTCAACAACAATGATACAACGCTGAACCCTCTGTGTCACCAAATTTGAAGAGCTCCATTTATATTCAGATTTAACTAAACCTCAATCACACACACAAAAAATCTCTTGTAACTTTCTGTCTTATAAACTTTTTGTTTTCTTATTAGCCTATATTTAGATGTTAGGAATTCTCCTCATATATGTGCTTAGACACACACATGCACTCATACACACACAAGTATGTAAAATGTATTTGAAGCAGTCGTTATGTGAGTTACTCTGAAAGACAGAAAGATATTTAGTGACTATTGTGTTGCTTCTTTAATCTAGCAAGCCCTCTTCATTAGGACTGACTTTAATGCTTAATGGAAAAGCACATTTCCTCCATGATACATGTGAAACGTATTCTGCTGATTTATATTTCCTAGTGACACTGCATTTTGTCAATTGTTATCTAGGTGTTAATTATTAAATAAAGGAATTTCTGCTGGTCATCACGATTAGACTCTAATTGCTTCATGAACAGTTTTGTGATGGAAGAAGAAGTAGCATCTTTGTAACAGCCTCATCATTAAAATCTTTTCCCCTGAAGTGAGACATCTGCACCTAATTCTCAGCTCAGGAAAATTGTCTCATTGACGACTTGGGATTCCGAGGATATAGGCCATTTTGGGTAAGACCGTGGTGTTCATCTCTCTTTGTTCTGAGCTAGGACATTGTAGAGTGAAGAACTGAAGACTGATTGGGCCAGAGGGAGAAAGCATAAATTTTATCCTTACAGCCCTCTCATCTGAAAGGGGACATACTGGGTTCCAGTTTTTTCTTTCAAGACTGTTTATGAGGTTTATCTACAGATTGTTTCAAACTAAATGTGTAAAGAGTTTTTAAGACAAGTGCGCAGGACTAGCTGTTCCTTATGCAGTATTGAAGCTACAAGGCTGCAAAGTCCAAGTCTCCACTTCTCCTGTCTCGGCACAGTGAGTCTTGAATTCTTCAAAATTAAAATCTTCCTCAGCCATCTCACTTGTTTGTGAATGGGCTGCTTGGAGAGACCGGAGTGGACTCAGCCTTTTCAGGCTGTTGTAGGAATCGCATCTTGTTGCTCAGAGACAGATGTCAGATCAAGCTAGTAACCCAGAAGATGGACGGAAGCAGCACCAACACCATCCCAAGTTGGTGCCTTAAAAGAGCGAACACCAGTCAGTTCTTTCAAAGAAATTACTGTGGGTGTCTTTCCACCAGGGAAAGATACTAACTGTTGGATTCAAGTTGGTGAAGATAACTAACTGCAGCTCATGTTGAGACACTTCAATGGCAGCATGGGGTAGGGAATTTTACTGTTGACTTTTTCAAAAAAGTTCCCTGATCAACACACTGAAGTTTCAGACCACATGCTGAAGTCATTCAGTCTCCCATGAAGTGTGTAGTGGGTCTTAGGCATCACTTAGAGGGCATAGATTTCTACTATGCATTGGAATATCTGAAGTTCTAAAAATACATTACAAATACATATAAATATATTCTCTCTCTATAAAATGTTCTATAACTACATTAGCAACAAAAGGAGGACTAAGGAGAGTCTCCACCTTTTATTGGAAAACATAGTGACAAAGGACGAGGAAAAAGCTGAGATACTTAATGCTGCCTTTGCCTCAGTCTGTAATAGTAAGACCAGTTATTCTCTGGGCAACCAGCTGCCTGAGCTGGAAGACAGGGACCAGGAGCAGAATGAATGATAATGAGCTCCCATAATTCAAGAGGAAATGGTTAGTAAGCCACTATACCACTTAGACACACAGAAGTCTATGAGACCAGATGGGATTCACCCAGAGGTATTGAGGAACCTGGCAGAAGTGCTCACCAAGCCACGTTCCATCATTTATCAGCAACCTGGCTAACCAGGGAGGTCCAAGTTGTCTGGAAGTTAGTAAACGTGATTCCCATCTACAAGAAGGGCTGGAAGGATGATCTGGGGAACTACAGTCTGACCTCAATGCTGGGGACGGTTATGGAGCAGATCATCTTGACCGTCATCACGTAGCACATGCAGGACAATCAGGTCATCAGGCCCAACCAGCATGGGTTTATGAAAGGCAGATCCTGCTTGATTAACCTGATCTCCTTCAATGACAGAGTGACCTGCTTAGTGGATGAGGGAAAGGCTGTGCATGTTGTCTACCTAGATTTTAGTAAAGCATTTGACACTGTATCCTGCAGCATTCTCCTGGAGAAACTGGCTGCTCATGGCTTGGACAGGAGTACTCTTCACTAGGTAAAAAAAATGGCTGAATGGAAGAGTTGTGGTGAACGGAGTTAAACCCAGTTGATGACTGGTCACAAGTGGTGTTCCCCAGAGCTCCGTACTGGGCCCAGTTCTGTTTAGTATCTTTATCAATGATCTGGACAAGGAGATTGAGTGCACCCTCAGTAAGTTGCAGATGACATCAAGTTGGGTGGAAGTGATCTGGACAGACTGGATCAATGAGCCGAGGCCAACTGTATGAGATCCAACAAAGCTCAGTGCCGGGTCCTGCACTTGGGTCACAACAACCCCATACAACACTACAGGCTTGGGGAAGAGTAGTTGGAAAGCTGCCTGGCATTAAAGTACATGGGACTATGGGTCAACAATCGGTTGAATATGAGCCAGCAGTGTGCCCAGGTGGCCAAGAAGGCCAATAGCATCCTGGCTTGTGTCAGAAATAGTGTGGCCAGCAGGACTAGGGACGTGATTGTCCCCCTGTACTTGGCACTGGTGAGGCCGCACCTCGAATACTGTGTTCAGTTTTGGGCCCCTCACTACAAGAAAGACATTGAGGTGCTGGAGTGTGTCCAAAGAAGGGCAACAAAGCTGGTGAAGGGTCTAGAGCACAAGTCTTATGAGGAGCGGCTGAGGGAACTGGGGTTGTTTAGCCTGGAAAAAAGAAGCCTCGGGGGAGATCTACCTGAAAGGAGGTTGCAGTGAGGTGGCTATTGGTCTCTTTTCCCAAGTAACAAGTGTCAGGATGAGAGGAAATGGCCTCAAGTTGCAGCAGGGGAGGTTTAGATTGGATATTAGGAAAAATTTCTTCACCAAAAGTGTTGGAACAAGCTGCTTAGGGACATGGTTGAGTCACCATCCCTGGAGGTATTTAAAAGATGTATAGATGTGGTGCATAGGAACATGGTTTAGTGGTGGACTTCGCAGTGTTAGCTCTACAGTTGGATTCGATGATCTTAAAGGTCTTTTCCAACCTAAATGATTCTATGATTCTGTAAACTAGATTACGCCTCATTAAATTTTTCAACTCCTACCTCCATTCCCGGCTGTAGCTTTTAATGTTTAGTTAATGGAGGAAAGAAATGTTTCCCTAGTTACTTAGAAGAGATTTGTCAGGTATAAAAGCACACAGGACCAAATGATAAAAAGGTAATCCTAAGAAAATGCATTCCAAATGGATTACGAGGTAACAAAGTCAACACAGGCGTACATGTCAGAGTGACAGTTTATATTTGCTAATGCCGTATGTGTGAGCTGGTCAGTCAGAGCTACTGAATCCAGTGTAATACATGAGCATATCAATTTCAGTAAACATTGAGATAGATTTTATTTCAGCTTTAACACCACATATTGCAAAATCACAAATGCATTTAACCAATTCCATAACAAACGTATCATCTCTTTGACATTGATTTCAAAGGACTAAGTTGACTTTGGCTGTAGTCCTTCTGTCTGCTGTGTTATTGCAGCAATAAAGATCAACACTGCATTACAGCAGGACAGTAGAGAAAAGTAATCTTCAAAAATATAACAAAAGAAAAGCATTGATCAGCAAGTCAAGAACTGGAAAGCAAGTGTCTTTCATTCACTTCTCTAGACTGATTCTTCTGTTTAGTCAGTTCTCTAGACATTAATAAAGAGAGCTTAACCAGTATGAGAAATCATAGAAAAATTCAGCAGCACAGAATACTAATTTTCAGGTATCACAGTAAATAAACAATATTTCTACCCCTTAAAAATAGCTCCATGAAAAAATAGGCACATTCACTCTAACTCTTTGGACAAGTATTATTTCATTTCAACAGCACTGATCTCAAACACAGGAATTTTATCTCACAGACTTGCAGTCTTCATTTTGCGACTCTCTATTACAATAATAAAAGTTTTATGATCTCAAATGACACTATTAAGAAAGGAAAATTAGCCAAAGCCTCTCTGGACTTATTCACAAGACCAGAATATTCACTTCTTATTTCCATAAACTCTGGTTATACATGAAAATGAAACACTAAAGTGCTGGTCTAGAGCCAAGTTGCCCTAATACATAAAAGTCTAAACTACAAAGCAAGCTGCTGCTGGAAGACGTCAGCACTATCCATGTACAGGATCCATGTCATTGCTGTCTTGTGAAAGGCACTGAAGAACAATTAGGCCCATTGCTAATGGAACTGATCAACTTCTCCAAAAAAGCACACCAGCCATGCCTTCAGAACAACATAATATCTTGATCAGCCAAAGAAGCCAGTATTTGACTTTCTAGCTATTGTCAATAACATGGGAAAAAGAAAAACTACTGTGAAAGTATTAAAGAAAATTCCAGCAATATGACATCGGTCAGCTGTTGAATCTTCACAGGTTCACACCAGGGCACAGACCAAAGACTGTCCTGGGAACTCCAGTTTACCTACTCCATGGCCCTGGCACAAATAAGATGATCTCCATGTGAGATCTCTGCAGTGATTTTGATACAGTGAGCTACAGAAGAAAATCTCCAAAGCATAGAGGTAAATATCTCGATACGTCTAATTTGCCTCTGGTAAGACTCAGAGAGAGCAGTCAATAAGCACTCCTCCTCTCCTTCTGCAGGCTCTCAGAGCCTATGCCATCCCCTTTTCAGCATTTACAGAGGACTATCAGCAAAACAGACAGGGACACAGCATGTCCCTACATTACAACAGTGTGATCATGATCTTCAGCACTCTGATGCTTTTTCTTGATACCTTTCAACAAATATGTATATATAATTCTTATAAAGACACAGTAATAGGAACATCTGCTCATGGAAGCCAAAACTTGGATGCAAGCCTTCTGCAGTCACAGGGTTACTTTAGCGTGAAGAGACAGCAACATTCTCAGTGGAGGACACTGATAGGGACTAAAAGAGCAGGCACGTGTAGTGGTGGGTCACTCAATATAAGCATAAAGATTTAGAAGTTCAGAAGCATTGGAGAGCATTAGAGCCATCACAACACTTACAGTTCTTGCCATGTTTTTGAAGGGATGTAGTCTCAACTGTTTTATTATGTGCTGAACTGAAAGCTGCCTATGTGAGTGATGCATGCTCGTGGCATAGCTGCTGGATTAGTCCTTGATCTTCAGAGCAATAGATGCCTGTTTTGTGAAGCCAAAGATTAGGTGTTAAAATGCTCAGCACAGTCAAAACGATGCCAGCCCAGCAAAGTAGAGCAGCAGCACTTTATGCACCTAACAAACTTCAGCAGTGAGAACATGAGATGTCTCGGGATTCTCAGTCACACTACAAGTAAAGAAGGATATTGTGAGGATTGCTTACCTGGACCCACAGGCTTAAATACATCCCAGGTGGCGCCTTTGGCACATGAATGTTGATGTTTTTTTAAATCTGGCTCTATGTTTCTTCCTCCCTTGTAATGATCCTGACAAACAATCCATTTGTCTGTGACCTCCATCCTAGATTACTATAACTCACTATGTGGTTGAAGCCGAACGTGCGGGTAAAGCACGGGCACCAGATGTGACTGCTCATCTTTTCCAATGCTCACATCATTATAGAATAACAGACTTGCATTTAAGGCTCTCCACAAGCTCCCAAGTAGTTTCTAAAATAGACCCAACAAAGAACTGAGGCATTTTAGGTTGCTCATCTCCATGATTTAACAGTTACCCCGCTTGAGTGCACAGGGACTGTTAAGAGCCTTGGAACTGCAAACTGGACAGCCCAGATACTGAGAAGCCTAGGATGCACTACGCACAGAAGCCTATCTGAAAACTCCTCCAGAGTGTAAGGGTCTCCTAGTGCCAAAGTTAGCAATTCTTCATGGTAGTTAGGAATACAGATGTCTAGAACTCCCAAAGAACTGAGCAGAGCTAGTTTTTTTATTCTGTAGTCTATGTTCTACATAGGTATTTTATTTAATGTAAAAGTTGTGGTAGTAGTGAAACCACTCACTTCTATCTAAGATGTTGTAGTTAGCATACTTATCAAAAAAGTGGACAGTATCAGTTCAGTTCCTAACTTGGCCTACAGCTGAAGCCCTCACCACCGTCATCAAGGAAAACGACCCTTATCTGTTGCAGAGCCGTTTTTTTCTTATGATCTTTCTCATTTCAGGAATTTTGAATTCTATCCCACTCAGTGGCACAACTTCATCCAGATTTACTAGAAAGTACGTTCCTTTTCAGTTCTGTATATAGCCTGGTGGTTCGATCCATTGATTAGGATGCTGAAATATGTGCAATGGAATTTCCTCAGGCTGAGTAGCAAGCTAATCTCAGATCAATTGTTTAGGCCAACATTCAGGCTTTAATTAAAAGGTGGTTTGCAGCACAACTACTTTTGTTTCAAGAGGTGAGGTCACTTTCATTCTGTGAGAAGGTCAGTCTTGGTCATGTCAGTTAAACATACTCAAAGGATCTTGGATGGAAGGACACTCATCAGGCCCTACATGAGAACGGCACACTTCAGCTTGATATGAGCTAATTCTGTGCCTGCACAGAAGCAAACAAAAGAGGAAATTTTATTGTTAGACAGGAAAGTATTACGGTGTGGTTAGTCACCTTCAGGGGTAAACGGCATCTGAATTAGGGAGTCCTTAGGATGTCAATTCTGGCACCTCATTTAGGCTTAATTACTAATTATTAGACTAAGTACAACCTAAGTCTTGCTGTAGATCCCTCACTTCTTCATTGGCTCAAATCCATTACAGAACTTTTAAATCTGTGAATGGCTCAAGACTCTTTTTTATTAAAGCTCGTGTTCTTTGAGGACAGAGCATTTTCTGTGGTGATTCAACTACTCACCCAGAGCAGGCCAAGCAAATCGGGCTGTTCATGTCTTTACGAGCACTTGAAAGCCTTCTCACTAGATACCGCAGGAAGGGGTGCAATTTAGAATTTTGGATTGATAGGCAAGACATTTTCTGCCCCACCTAAACGTTTCTTTGCTTATTCTTTGACCATGAGAAGAGTGAAACAATGTAGTTTATATTGGTTTTGACTATCATTACAGCATAAAGAGGACAGAGGTTTTATATCAAGTTTCTAGGTTTGAGTTACCTGGCATGCAAAGTTTGACTTTCTTAAGCTGTGCTAAAAGATCTCAGAAAAGGTTCACTCTGGAGTTTCAAAGGCAAGCTGAGACTCAGCTGGAACATGGCAGAGTTGAGTTCCAGACAAAAATGATTCAGCCTTTTCCTTCTTTTCAAGTCATGTTTCACTTTCTTTCATCTTACCTTTTTCCAACCTTTCATATTCTGGAGGAAAACAAAGAATATGGAAAAAGATCATAGCCCAGGGTTTTGGGCTTTCATTGTAACAAGCTATTTTCAGAAAAAATCAAGATTAAGTACACAGAGAATTACAGAAGGATCCTACATGAAGAACCAATAACAGTACTGATGTTTCATACTGAAAAAATGGCAATATTTTTGTGGCGCATTTGAACAGTTTATAGGCAAGATAAGGCTCTTCTTTGAATTTGTCCATTATTTATCTAAAAATGACAATGCAGTTTGCTGGCATCTTGCTGAACTAAGACACTGAAAAGTACTATATTGCTATCAGTAGAGCACAAAGAAAAATTGTCAGTGGTTCCTTTTGTGTAAGCTAGTCCAGCAGAATACTACTATCCTCAAAAGCTTCATGACTTGTAAATAAGAATGTCAATTCATAGACTATAGGACAAAAAATCAAATTGTTCTGTGAGATTCTGGACAAAAATTTAGCCTCTTCTACACTACTACTACCCTGAACGATCGTTGAAAACCTTGCCAATTTTTAATCGCATCATAGTTTTAATATAGTTGATGAAAAAAAGCAACTACAACAAATTTAACATATGTAACAAATGAGGAAATTTGCATTAGATTTGGAGGATCTGGCAGACTGCCATTCACCACAAAGCCTTGGAACAAGATAAAGTCATCCATATACTTAACAGATGTTAAACAAAACAAAAATTAAAAAGTGCTATTGCTAATAAATTCTTATGGTGAATTCAGATTTGGCTTCATGTTCATAACACAACTGACTTGACAAATGAAAAGTAAAGATTCAGATAAATAAAACACATAATAGAATGGCCACACACAGTGTGGGATCTCATAAACTACTGCAAATATTTGTACTGTTCTAAAAGTCATCTTGATTAAGAATTAACTATGTATTTGCTGCTTCTATTCAGTTTTCCTGAAAAGAACTAAAATTCAATTTAAAACATGGTAAAATGTCCTGATGCCTATACATTTTTTTCATCTGCAGAAGTACCAAGCACAGGGTTCTGTACTACAGTCATTTATTTCTTACTTTCAAATCAGACAATTCATGACAAAACAGTACAGTACAGTAACTCTTCTCATAATAAAAAGCTATATATGGGTTCCATTTTGGTTCTTTGCTGAAATTATTTTCTTATATTTGTTTTCTTGATATGAATGTCCTCGGCCAAGGTAGATGAGAAATGTAATTAAGCTCAAAAAAAAAAGAATCCATTTAATTGATAGTTCCGGTATTGAAAGAAGCTTGTGCAACCTTTGAGTTAGTTTTCTTGTTCAAAGCTGTACAGATGAAGTTTCCAGCTTCCATCACTGTATAAAGATTTACTCCCTAAAAAAGAGGTGAAAAACATTAAGAATAATGAATGTGCATGTTGAAAATCTTAAACTCCATGTTTTTTTGCTGCAGGGTCTAATTTTTGCAAACAAAGGACCTGACTCACATCATTGGTCAGTAATGGAGATCAGTAGAGTTACAGCGATGTACAGAATAGCCACAGCTTCACTGCTTCCAGTTGTTTGGAAGGTTCTACCACTTTGACCATGATTACTTTTCCTAACAGCAGTGGACCAAACACCCTAGTAATACCTTTCAAACATGAAAGAATCTGGAATGAAGAACTGGTATAACAACTTGAAAAAGTTGGAAGAAAAATACATGCTTATAGATATCCCATTTGCTGCTCAGGAAAATGGAGGAAACACACCGAGTTCAATGAGAAACAGGATCCTGCATTCTCCTGAATAAACAGAATCTCCGTCTTGATGAAGTTCTTTTTAATGCAAAATTGCAATTAACATTGCTAGCACAACTGAGCAAAAAATTGCAGCTTCTTGATCTGCCCATGCTAAAAAAAAATGTTTCTTGAGCAATTAACTGTGTTTTAACTAACATAAGATACATATCTATGCTGCTTGATTGCTAAAATGGAATCAGATCACCAATCAAAGAGGAAAAAAAACGCTGCGTTACTAGTCTCCTGGATTACTCATGTACAGTAAAAGTTTTAGAGTTAGATCATGTAAGTCATGTAAGTACTTGCTCCAAAGATTGGAATTTAGAAGCCAATAAAGTTCTTGTAGAAGGGATGTGAAAGGGGACTTTGAAATACCAATACACTGAGCAGTCACATAAAACTGGGAGAAGCATGTCACTCAACATTAAAGAGTACAAGATGCATTGCACGAGAAAAACGCTTCCATAACACTTCTCGATTTATGCATTCGAGTTCAGACCAAGACCTGATTTAGATGCTTAATCCTTTAATTGGATCTAGCACTTATTTCCATGTTCTACAGTAAACTTCACTGTTTTCATTCTTGGCTAAAAATGTTAATGAGAATAGGAATTACTTGACAGAAATGTAATCAAAAACATTTTTAATTAAAAAAAATGCTTCAAAGTTTCCAATTGGCCCTAGTATATGGCACCATCTAAAACATACTGTTCAAAGACATCCTTTTATAATTGTCTCATTTTAATGCTGTTATAACAAGGGTGATTTCAGCTCTATCTGTTTATCCTTTATTGATCATTACTTAGGCTTAGTTTATAGAGTGTTATTGTACATAATGGAATCTAAAAAATTCTTACAGCATCTGTGCTTTTTTACTAGGAAGAAATGAGAAACATAACACCACAGACATACTTGGTAGTTAGATTAAGGAAGATGGCAAAATAAACCCCTCAAAACACACAAAGTTCACATTTTCAGCACTGTAACGCTGCATATTGTGATGCATGTTGATAAGAAATATATGTTCACAGTTCACATTCATTAAATGGAATACAAGCATCTCTGCCTTTTAAATTGTCTGTCTTAGGTAAGAATCGTGAACCAAAGAGGATTACCATGAGGGCACAAAACCCAGAATTCACAAACATGACTCACAGATGGTGATGGGAAAAGATTCATGACAGGTGTTTGTAAGGTTGTTGAGTTAAAATAATACGTCTTCAGATAGATACTCAGAAATGTACTTAAGTGTACTTGACAACCACTCCATATATCCAGAATTATTCCTTGACACCAAGGAATGAAACCATGAAACAGAAAGACAAGTACCTCCAAGAGTATCTATGAACTTGGATAAGTGCCTTAAGTCAGAAAAGCTTCTGCCAGAAGGCAAAGTCCTTTAACTCTCATTGATTTCAGTTAATCGGTTCTCATCCAGCATTCATAAATATCAAGTCTATTATCTCTCTGAACTTCAGTTTCAGTGTCAGTGATGTGAGGCTAGTACTTAGTTGCTTCTCAGAAAGGCTTATTGTTTGCCAAGCACTTTGAAGGCATCATAAGCACGAGCACTACTGTAATTACAGAGGAACCATATAGAAACTGTTTTTATAGAAAGTAAATGTCTCCTGACAAAGTTTCATAAGCATCAATGATCTATGACATTATTATCTACCCATTACCATGGTACAACCAATAAATCTCTTTGTAGATGGGCTTCGCTAGAAAAATATTTCAGATTTAGCCTGCTGGAGATTCATTTCATGCGTCACTTCTTGGTTACATGTTCTGAAGAACAGTATAGAACAAGCATTAATTATTATTTCGATGTATCCAATCAATCTGAACTCAATAATGTATGCTAAAATACTGTCCCTCCTTTGGTTGACAATTTAAGTGACTTCAGTCAACAAAATGAAAGCTTTAGCGCACAGCTGAAAGGAACAAATGGACATTAGTATTTATAATTTCATTTCGTGCCATTACACAAAAAGGGTCATATTAATAAACTTTTGTGATAATGATTTTACAGAATTGGCCATGGTACCAAAACCAACCAACACTGCAAAGACCAAAGCTCATACATTAAAGTAATAATTTTGAGGCTCTGTGTCTCTCATCCAGTAAACCATTCTTTTCTTAACGGTCCAGAAAAGGGTCAAGAAGCAAAGCCTTGTGTTTTCCTATTATGTAATTTAAAATTAAAAAAAAAAAAAAAAGGATAACTAAGTGTTTGGTATGTTTGATGGTGAGATTCTTTGGTATCAACCTGTAAGACAAGCTAGATTCCTGCTTGGACATCAGATCATTAACAGGCTAATAAATCTTATCAAAAAGCCTAGAACAAGGTATATTTCATTTATTCAGGTTATTTTTATTTAAGTGTTTCCTTCTGCTATGACTTAGCTGGAAAAGTCAATGGATATTTTGCCCAAGGAAAGACTAAACTGAAATCCCAAGTCTAAGGTTCACAGCAATGTCAAGTGAAATACATTTCTCCTCCTTATTACAAATAACTGTATTGTTTCAAAATAAACACCTTCTTCATGAAGAAAGCTATCCCACAGCATATACAAACAGTTCAAAACAGAGTCCACTTGAACAACGGACACTTTTCATCAAACCTTTTCTAAACAGGTATCTGACTCTGCCCAGAACTCCCTAAGAAGCACATGAAAGCAGATAAATATTACAGTGAACTCTGTAAGGCACTAACTATGCTTTAACAGTGCTCAGGGGATGTTCAACTCAGAAACAAGTTTCATGATCCTTTTACGTCAAGGAACTCCATTGGCATGCCTGTCACACTGAACTGCAACCGACAGACAAGTAGTAAGCTCCCCAGTAACTCAGATATTTGTATTTCAGATCTAGACTTTACAATTTCTTTCTGCAGTAGTTTAAATACAAACCATATACGTTGGAGCTTTGGCAGCTCTTTATACGTTCTCCTTTGAGCCTGACTCTCAAAGTTTACATCTAAGTTAAAGGTAAAGTCTTTGTATTGCTCGAGCTAGTACAAACTCATTATGTCACGTTTCCAGAACAAGGACGACCAACAGGAAGACCAAAGAGCACATTCTTTGGAGAAGGCAGCATGACTTGGTTCCCAGGAAAACAGAACAATTAACATGCCAACCAAGCCAGGGATACTAACTGTGTGCTTTTGAAGTGGGGATGCTCACTGGTAAGGTTCATTAAAGCTCAGCTCAGTGCAGATAAGCTGCTTTGCTCTCTCTCCTTCAAGAACAGGGCTGGAAATAAAAATGGCTGTGAAGCCTTCTAGCCAGTAACAGATTTTGTACAATTTTGAAATACGTTCGGTGGATACCTGGGAAATCGCAATGTCCTGTGCTTGGACTCCAAACATTACAATTTTTTTCTAATTTGAAGCCAGAAAAAATGATAACGAATTAGTAAGTACTATGAACCAAATCCAAAGCTCTGCGAAAAAAGCTGAGTTCTGTTCAGTCTTTCCACTGAAGAGCTGATCAGGCTCCTGGGGCAATGTCTACAGGAGTAATTTTTTTGTGGCTACTGAGGCAGAGCAATGACTCAAAGCAGTTGCTGCTGAGCTCCTCAAACCTCCAGGTAGGGAAAGGGGAGTTATTCAAATTCCTGTCAAATACGCGAACCAATTCTATTGTAAATTGCTGAACTGTGGAGACAACATCATTCATGTTATGTGTCAAGTCATGTTGAAGCACTGAGTTTGCAAAAACTATTTGCTCCCAATATTTTAAGGTACAGCACAAGAAATTGTCAGGTACGTATCATATGTTTTCTAGAAAACTATTTTTGTTTTCCTTAAAGTCTTAAGTAGAAAGTAAAAATATCTTACTGTATTGATCCCCAGACCATTAAGCATGTATATCACATCCTCTGTGGCTACATTTCCCGTAGCACCTTTTGCATAGGGACAACCCCCCAGCCCTGCAACCGATGAATCCACTACAGCAACTCCCATCTGGAAGACAACAACACAAAAATGCAACATCAGCGCAGAGTATTATTTATAATTACTCATAAATAGCAGGCTATACATACTAGTTACCATGGATAAAATACATATTTCTCCACAAATGTTTCGAGGAGGAAATTCCTTGTAACGGCGTTAGTCCTGACATCTTTATAAGGTAAGACTCATCAAACACAGGATGCGGAACAGAGAACTAGTGGTTCATTACATGTGACTTTGGCAGATAAGATGATTGCTGTTTTAGAGCCAGAGTTCCAGGTCTTTTCTCTCTTTATCTCTCTACGTGTTGTTTTTAAGTAGTCTGTATCTATTCCTGCAAAGGTGTACATGCAACCAAATATAATCAATGTGTTTATTCAAATTGTAATTTGAATAAAGTTTATTCAATGTGTAATTTTAAGCATATGCATAAGTCTTTGCAAGTCGGAAGTCTTAATATTAGCATCTGATTTACATGTCATCCATTTGAGACATCTACCCTCTACAATGTGTTTCATATTAATGGCTATTCTTCCACAAAGATCTTCCCTCCTAGCATTTTCTCTCTTTTCACTTTCTTTTCTTTCCTCTTTATTAGAGATCATGAAACCACCATGTAAATAATTGTTTTTGTTCTTGTTTTAGAGGAAGACTACAAGGTATTTTCACCCAAACTGAACACCACAATGTAAAGAATTAAATTTTGGCAGATCTGTTAAAAAGTTCATGAGTTTAAATCAACTGGAAACAAAAGTTTAAAGAATTTTAGCCTGGTGAGTCTGACCCATTGTTTCTCATATTCACCAGCCTAGAAGAAAACACAATGCCCAAAAAAGCAAATTTCACACTCTAGCACAGTCCTGGAGCAGCATTCAAAAGCCTGGTTTTTAAGATGTTTGGAATAACTGAATAGATTGACTATCATGGAAGTTCTCCATAGATACAGGTTCCAATCTTTACTTCGAATATTTTTTTAAGGGAGTATTTGATACACAGAAAAGTAACAAAGCTGGTGAAGGGTCTAGAAAACAAGTCCTGTGAGGAGTAGCTGAGGGAACTGGGGTTGTTCAGCCTGGAGAAAAGGAGGCTGAGGGGAGAGACCTTACTGCTCTCTGCAAATACCTGAAAGGAGGTAGTAGCGAGGTGGGTGTCAGTCTCTTTTCCCAAGTGACAAGTGACAGGACAAGAGGAAAAAGCCTCAAGCTGCATCAGGGAAGGTTTAGATTGGATATTAGGAAAATTTCTTCACTGAAAGGGTTGTCAAGTATTGGAACAGGCTGCCTGGGGAAGTGGTTGAGTCACCATCCCTGAAGATATTTAAAAGACATGTAGATGGGGTGCTTAGGGACATGGTTTAGTGGTGGATTTGGCAGTGTTAGGTTAATGGTTGAACTCAATGATCTTAAAGGTCTTTTCCAACCTAAATGATACTGTGATTCTATGATTCTCAGCATGTTCACGATAAAGAATAGTAAACCAGTTATCAGCTCTGCCCAACAGATAATATTAAATTTCCTATGGGATAAAGCCTTCCCTAGGAGATTGTTCAGGGAGGGAAAAGAACTGAGCCTGTAATTTCCACTGACTTGTTTAGCGAGCTCTTACATCTTCTTCTTTCTGTGATTATATTTGAAAATAAAGCTGAAATTGGGAAGCATTATTTTCTGTTTTAACATGTTTGGTATGTGATCTAGGACACTGACTCTCCCTTGTCAAAGAAAGCTCTTCAGACTTCCTCTTGAAGATTAGATGCCTTTGGAGGCATTCAGGCTCTAGACATAATCAGAGGCAGGCAATACTGTTAGGCAGAAAGGTCATCAGGTCTTCAAAGACACCAATTTCTCTCTATCTTAAGCACCCTATCAGGTTCTCCTCCCCCTAGGGCTAATTTAGGCAGACATACACCAAAAATGTATAGGAAGTCAGGCAGACTGAATCAAGGTGCAATCACAGCTCAAATTCAGGACAGGAGTTCCTGTGCAGAGGTAATTTTTCAAAACTCCAACTTTGACATTGGGTCCAGAGAGATTCAGAGGTTAAACCCTGCCTGTTACTCACATATACAAGTCAGTAAGATCAGCTTAGAGGCCTGACTGCACAGCAAGCTGATTTCTGTCACTCTTCTTCTGAAGGACCTACTTGACTCCACAGGCTAGGCTGGGAGTCTGAGCTGCTTTTTCACAGCGGTGAATACAACTAGCTGCCAAGGTAGGCAGAAGACAATGTCCAGCATGTTGCAGTTGCTAAGTCCTCTCTCCGAATATACCCATCAGTGGGTTTTTTTCAGTTCTGAAACAAACTTCCCTACCGTTCTGTTGCATTTGCTTCTAGTTTTAACAGTGCTTTCCATAGTTTTATCATTGGCCTTACAGGCTCTTTGAAGTTCCAACATTTCTGGAGGGCAATAATAAAGAGTAATGCAATGAAGTGTTGTCCCAAGTCTTTATTCTGAGGCAAGGAACATTTTCTCAAGCTAGGTAGCTGCTCAAAGCCTGTAATAAAGACCTCCAAGGTGCCGAGGTGCATCACTGTGACAGGCAAGACAGTACTGCTTAATATTGCTCACACAATGAAACTAAGAAGGGATATTGTACTTTAAAGTACACTAATCGGTGAATTATGGAGTGAGTCATGAAAGTACGTTTCACATTTTAGCCACTTGTCACACACTTACACACTTTGTTTGTGTAACCCACCGGTCAGAAAATGCGTTATACAACACATCTGTGTCCAATACACAAAGGATATGCGTTTATGATAGCTTTCAACTGGAAATTCTGTCTCTTTTTGCATTAGCTGCTAAAATTCATACATTTACTCCAGAAGCCATTGCCTGAAGCTCCACAGTGGCAGCTGTCAGGCTTGTAAGTGTCCGGGCAGAAATACACCTAAAGCCTCTTAATGGAAAGACTTAGGGTACAGTGAAGGTCTGGGGAAGAGAAAAGGGGACTAACATGTAAAAGTGCTGGTATGATACAAGCATGCATCCCACCACTGTGTCTGCTCTTTCAGGCTATTTTTAAGATTTCCATCAGAAATTACTATTTCAGGGATGAAAATGTTGAAGAAGGTGTCCTTCATGGGAGTTTCCTGCTAGCTGTCAGGTTACGTAATAACCGCTAGAGCATTCTTCTTGATGTACTTATTTTCAGTAACTTTTACATGGGGATAAAAGCTATAAGAAAATAATGTGCTGAGGTACATCTCAGCTATACAGGTCCTAAGGAAGATTAACAAACTGAGAAACAGCTTTAGTAGCATATAAGCAGCCACTTTGTAACCCCAGTGCATTATCTCATGAAATGCTTGTTGTTTTGCAAAAATGGGAAAAATATCAACTAAATTGTATTGGTGATAATTAAATCAATAATTAAGTTTGCCAGTTCAAATCTGAGGAGAACCTTCTCCAGTGGGGTGTCACCTATGTTACTATCAGTAGCCTACTCCAGTGCTTCACAGGGTTCTCACTGGGAGAAAAAACAAGAAATAATACACTGCCAGTGTTAAAAGCTAGTGTCTTCTAAAGGAATTTGATAATTTCTTGATATGCTTGTACAAACACTTGTGATGCCACTCTAGTTCTGTGTTTGCAGTGCAAATCTTGTAACACTGGGGTGCAAGTTGCTTGTTACTGCTTGTTGAAAGTGTCTGTGAATACATGGAGGGGTATAGGAATACCACAGTAACATAAAGGTAACATGAAATACTCATCTTTGTCTAAGCACACCCTAGTATTCTCAGGCAGCCTCATCTGGGTTAATTCAAACTGCCTCCACTAGAAGCTGGAGTGTGCTTGGTCATTTTAGTCCAGCATACATGCAAGAGCATAAAAAATGCTATCTTCTGCTGGATAAGCAGTGAGAGCAGTAACCTCCAGATGATGGACAGTGATAATTATTCTGTCTTTTAAACCCTCAACTTCCCTGGCTAAGCAGAAAAAAGAGACAGTCCAGCCACAGCTTTACGTTGGTAACATCCTTGGTACGGCAGTTCTCATCCTAGTACAGGACACTTAAACCACTACTTCCCAGAAGCTGTGCATGAACATGTTTCTGTCTCTATAACGGTGTCTGCATCAGGATGCATTTGCTGTTTTAACATTCAGCCAGTTGTAGACAAGGTCTTGACACAGTGTATATAATGCAGCAGCTCTGCCTGACCTCCAAATCTGACGCGTCTTCAAATGAGTGCTCTTAATATGCAATGAGTGGGTGTCTCTGCCTTTAAGATATTGTTCTTTAAAGTTCTCTTCATGACACTTCTGAGAAGATGTCTGTTGCAACATACTGCTATTTCAGCAGCAGGCTCAGCTGCATCTGTCTGCTCTTGCATGTGGTATGGGCAAATATAATGTGTTTTCTGATTCCTATGCAGAATCATTGCAGTTCATCTCCAGTGTGGCCCCATTCAAAAAGACCTTAAATAATCCATACTCCAAGGTCTGTTCTAACAGTGCTAAAAACAGATGTTGGAAAACATCCTTCAGCAGCTCTACTAACTAATTTGGAGGTTAATATTACAGCCCAGCCTGTCCAAGCAGAGTCTGAAATAGCACCTAATAAATAACTTCTCTGCAAGTTTGAGCAGCTATGAAGCTGTTTTGCTTTTGCAGCCATTAAAAACATAAGGGGTTCTAAAAGAAAAGCTAAAAATTGACATAATGTGTAAAACAAGGCCTCTTCCTTCATCACATGTCCTGCATTTGTCTGGCTTTTAAAGGAGATAATGAGTTTCAAGCCTTTCAGCAATCTGAGCTTGCAAAACATTCACTGTCAATGGGAGATCTTTAAAAAGCCCACAGTCTGGTTGTCACTTCCTAACAGGCACTAAATTGTGCTGAGATTCATGAGAAGTTGCTCTGCAGCAATTTGGTAGGATATGTCCTAGACGAGCACTCACTGAGCTGCTTATGTATAGATGTGTGTGTGGGTGAACAATGGCTTGGCTTCCAGGACAACTTCAGTGCTCCAATCTTTTTTGACACTTGCCGAGTTTTGATAATCATTAAATTCCTGACAGTGGTTCCTGAACACCTTCCAAACTTTAGCTTTGGCTAGCTTTAGCTTACTCTCTAGAGAAGGCAGAAGACTTTTTGCTCCTGTCCCATGCTAACTTCCTAATTCCCCAATGAGAGAGCAAGGAATCAAATTCATCACCTTTGTCAAATAGCCAGTTTTAACAGGAAATCATTATTGCCAGTGAATAATAAATGCTTCATGTTTCTTAGTTTGCTCTGCTACCTCCCCATAACTTCTTGTTGGGACAGTCAGTCTCCTTCCTTCCTTATCTTTAAACCTGGCTTCATCTGACAGAAAACTAACTTTGTCCCTCTCTTAAAAATGGCAAGATCAGCATCAGCAACTCCAGGGATGTATGAGGCATAAACCAGAAACTGTAAACCAGGTTTCTCATAAATTGGGATTTTTTTTTAACTATGACATTTTGAAACCAGAATATTGAGGATCTCAGACATGTATAAAATAGGTACTAAATAGGAAAAGATTAGTTTTTCCAGAAAGCTTTGCAAAATTTTGCAAAGTTCAGTACCACAGTGCCTTAAAGATAGGTGCGTATAGATATGACAAAATATGAGTATGTTAGTTCAGGATTTGTTCAAGGAAGGGAGAAGGAAGGGACGAAGAAGTAAAAGGAGGACCTACACGAGTTAGGTCAAACACTGTACACCCAGAAAGGAGCACAAGACCAATACTCCCAACTGTTCAACCCTGCAGCCCAGTCAGTGCCTAGCTGGCACTCTTGGCATGGGGCGGTACTGTCCTATTACTGTGCCTCTCTCTCGTCAGTCTGCTACCCAACACCACTTGGTATGCCATCAGGGAAAATTCCTCCTGTAGAGATACAGATAGAAATAGAGAGATAGAAATATAAATAACTCTGCCAGCAGCACTTTCTAAAGCACCTTTTGAGACCCTTCTCTGAGTTATATTATCAAGCTGTCTAAAATCAAGGCTTGCCATTCCCCTTTATTTCAATAAGACAACTGTATATAAACAAACATTATTGTTGTATTTGAGCAATTAGAAGCATATATTTCTACATATAAGGCAATAAATCATAGAATCATAGAATGGTTAGGGTTGGAAGGGACCTCAAAGATCATCTAGTTCCAACCCCCCCGCCATGGGCAGGGAAATCCTCCACTACACCAGGTTGCCCAAAGCCTCATAAAATAGGACTTCTCTCTGTGGAAAACCCTGAAAGTTAACTACATTTCCTTCTTGTTTCTTCTTCTCTCTGGTCTTGCTAAAGATTAATGCATCATAAAAGAAAGCACTACTTTTCAGAGTAAATTCCATCGCTACTGACCACAGGGTGTCACTGTTACACTAAAATCTATAATTTCCCAGTTCATTTAGTTAGAAAATTAATACATTCAGCCAGAAAAAAAAAAAAACCAAACACAAAAAACTTTTCTCCTGAAACATATTGAGATGCAAGCGATTTGTGGGCAGACGTGCTGCATTAAATAGGTTAATATAGCATTCCTTTAACTTATTGCACACATCTTTTCATATTGCTACTGACACATTTATTATAAGCAAAGCTGGCAATGACATCTAGAGTTAAAGTTCCCTAACACTTTCCATCATAAGGGCCCTACTTTCAGTTGTTTATTACTTCGTCAGCCTTTAACTTCAGGATCTTATGTTTTCCATGCCTCGTCTTTGCCTCAGGCTGGGTTGTTTTGGAAAGTTTTAGTGAAAAATGGGATTGACCACTTCCGAGAAAAAGTTTTGGGGAAGAAGAAAGCCTTACTATGCTAATATTCAATAATTCTAACACCAGCTTCTTGAAGATATTCTTGTAGCTTTGCACTCTTAAATTTAGCACAGGAGAAATACGGATTTTAGGAGATCACACGGTCTGGACTTAGCTACGAGCTTAGGAAAGTTCCACCTCATTATCAGGAACTGGTCAGCCTGGTAGCTAACATGCCTGAGGGTCAAGAGAGCAGCAGCTGACCATGCTCTTTCCCTTAACCTCAACAAAGAACTGTGAAGCAATTTCTCTGGAACGCAGTTGGAAAACCTGTGTCTGGCTGACAGTGCATCATCACTTGCACAGAAAAACCTCTCACCGACAGGCTTGAGCAGCTGACAACTGTGTTGCGGAACCAGTTCTTCAGAGAATGTTTATGGATGTTTGGGGGAAAACCATTAAACATGACAGACTGGTTCTGAGATTTTATAAAGCGTAGAAAGTCCTAATCAAAACCCTAAGCCATAAAAAAAAAATATTGGGAAGCAGATGTTCACAAATCACTGTTAGTATTGACTCTGCAGGCATATTTTACTTTGTTTTTTGAATACATGCACTAGTTTATTTACAAGACACCCGAGTTTGCTAATTTGGGGTTGTACGCAATTTGAGCTGCTCCCCTGCTAAGGATCACGGTTGGACTCGATGATCTTCAAAGTCTCTTACAATCTAAACGATATTATGATTCTATGACCACAAAACCTGCAGGGGGAGCAGGAGGCACATTTCAAGGTCTCATCGAAACCCATGAAGATGTGACGACCATCAGAGCACTGAGCCACTTTCCAGTCTCCCTTTCTTCCCCTCCCCAAGCAACCCAGGGCATTACCAGATTTCCCAATTCAGCTGCTGTTGATCTGGAGTAGTTATTGCCCCAGATGCTCTTCAGCAGAAGTTGCTGCTCTGAAGTAAACCTCTGATTTGTCCGCTTCCTATGTCTTGTGAAATAATCTGATCTAAAAATGCAGACTATTAATTTTATAGATTTAAGTTTGGACATGCGTCCAGGTGACAACCAGGTTTTTGTCACATGCTACATGCCAGTTTAAATGAATGAGGGATTTGAATGGACAGGGAAGACAAAAAGGTTACTTAACTCGATGTAAGTTACTGAGGGTTGCTCTGGAGAGGAAAAGTTTGGTGGAACTGGAGAAAGCATGTTTGGAACTGCTGGCACTAGAGGTCTGATGAAGAAACAAAATCCACTCACTTTGCAAGGGATAGCTCATGGAGGATAAGCAGAGTAGAGATGTATCCACCAAAATAAAATGGCTGAATTATCGGACATCTGCTGAGAATGAGTTGAATGAATGATGGAACTACAGGTGAACAGAAGAAGGTTCTGTTTGAGATGCAGACTGCAGGAAGTGCACTTCACTGAGAGTCACAATATTGAGAAAGGACAGAGTGATACTACAAGAACGAGGGAAAGACACAGATCCAGCATTTGAAGGGCACGTGGCAAATGCGGAACATACGAATCCATCAATAAAAATGGCAAATCTGACCTGAGCATCACAGTACCTGAAAAGACTACTTTTTCTGACATTCAGGGAACATATAACCTAGTTCATCTACCTTAGGTACCCCTGTTATCGGTATCTATATCTTATAAAGAAACTATGAATCATTTTGATCTCATTCAGTCCTGGTTAGCTTCTGCCAACTCCCAACCCTTCTAGTTACTGGAAGACCAATTTCTGTTGATTCATTCTGCAGCTTAAGCTGGGTGGCCAAAACTGTTCCTGGAGCTCTAATTTCCCACACTTGGAATAAACAGAACATTTTCAGGATGATGCATGTCATGGTTTGATGTGGAGGGGGGGGTGGTTCTGGTGGCAGGAGAGGGGTTTTGGTCCCTGTGACCTCCCCGGTTTTGGAACCGGGTTAGGCTTAGTTCTGGCCACCAGATCAGACTGCCATCCCCCTCGGGATTGAGCCAATAGGGCGCCTCTGCGAATTGCCCTATTTAAGTCAGGACAAAGGGACCGGAAAAGGTGCTTTGCCCAGGATCGAGCAGAGAAGGGAGGAGGGCACTGCCCCCGCTCCCTGGCTCCCGGCCGGGCAGCTGCCTGCGTCGGGCCGGTGCCGCCCACGGAGAATGGCGGCGGCGGAGCCAGCTGGGGAACTCGGGGGCACCCCACTCCCGGGGTGCCCACTGGGCTGAGTTCACCCGGAGAGGACTGAGATCTGAGAGAAACAGCTGCATCGACAGCAGGTCAGTGAGGATGGAGCGGGAGGAGGTGTGCCGGAGCCGAGTTTGCCCTGCGGCTGATGGTGAGATAGCAGGCTGCCCCCCTGCAACCAGGACGGCCTCGGTGGAGCAGCGACCCACTCGCAGCCCGTGGGGAGAAGATGCCTGAGCCCGAGGATGGTCGTGTTGGGGTGCACGACGAGGCAGAGAGGCATCTGGAGTCTGCGTGACGACCCACGCCGGAGCGAGTGGCTACAGCTCCCTAAGTACCCGAGACTGTGGTAAAGCCCACACCGGAGCAATCTGTGGGGAGGGATTGTTTCCAGTGGGCTGGACTCACGCTGGAGAAGTTTGTGGATTTTTCCTCGTGGGTAGGGGATCCATTGGAGCAGGGGAAAAGGGTGTAAGGACTCCTTCTCCTTTAAGAAAGAAGCAGCAGTAACAGCACGGAATGAACTGACCTGCACTCCCCCAGTCCCTGCCCCCTGCGCTGCTGGGGGGAGGAGGTAGAGCCGGGAGGAAAACGAAGGGGGGGGGGAAGGTGTCGGTTTTAAGATCTGGTTTTGTTTCTTTCTGTCCTCTCAAGTAATCGGTTTTTGTTTCCCTTTGTCCTTCTAAGTAATCATTAATAAACTGTTTTGCTTTGAGAAAAGCTCTGCCTGTTTTGCCCAGGACCATGGTTGGTGGGTGCTCCCTCTGTTCTTGTCTCAACCCTCAGTCCCTTTGTTTTTTTTTCTCTCCTCTCTACTTTACTGGAGAAGGAGAGACTGTGTGAGTTTTAGTTGCTGGATCAGCCTAAAACCACGACATGCATCAAGTGGCATAAGACACTAGCTTGTACCAATCAGAGCAAACACAATAGGTGGGTGGCAGAAAACATCTATTTTTATAAAATAAATTTGTAGCGATCATGGCATTTATAAGAAAGCTGGGAAAGCAGCGCAGAACTATGTCATTCCATGATAGTATTATGGTACTCACTTGGAGTACTGCGTCCAGTTCTGGAGTCCCCAACATAAGAAGGACATGGACCAGTTGGAGAGGGTCCAGAGGAGGGCCACGAAGATGATAAGAGGGCTGGAGCACCTTTCCTATGAGGACAGGCTGAAAGAGTTGGGGCTGTTCAGCCTGGAGAAGAGGAGGCTCCGGGGTGACCTTATAGCGGTCTTCCAGTACCTCAAGGGGGCCTACAGGAAAGATGGGGAGAGGCTGTTCAGGAGGGCCAGTTGTGATAGGACAAGGGGTAATGGTTTTAAAATAGAGGGAGGTAGGTTCAGGTTGGATATTAGGAAAAAATTTTTTACTATGAGAGTGGTAGAACACTGGAACAGGTTGCCCAGAGAGGTGGTGGATGCTCCATCCCTGGAGACGTTCAAGGCCAGGTTGGACAAGGCCCTGAGCAACCTGATCTAGTTGGAGATATCCCTGTTCCTTGCAGGGGGGTTGGACTAGATGACCTTTGAAGGTCCCTTCCAGCCCTAACCATTCTATGATTCTATGATTCTACATCAGCATCAGGGCATCTAAAGGAATGAAATGGTAACAGCATTTAAAATCCCATCCGACTTCAATTCAGCCAGAGCCCTCACACAGCAGCACCTGACTCCCCTAGAGCCAGGAACATCACCCACCCACGAAAACCACTTTGGTTTGACATTCATTCTCCATATTATCTCTGAAATCATACTCACCTGCCACCCAGTCAGCAAAAATGGGGACCTCCTGTACGTCCCCGGGGCTCATGTCCAGATGTGCTGTGGAGCCCTACAGAAGTATCAGCTCCCTGTCTTGCTTGGGCTAATCATCTATACAACATGTGTGATCTTCACAGCCTGAAAACCACCACTGGCTCCTTAGTGTGGAAGGAAGGGAAGCTCAATGGACCAACATGGCTGGAGGGGACCCCAACATGGCATCAGGAATTCTAATGGGTTCTTCAGGGGTCTGAAAATGTATGCTAAATTCAACCTCTTCTCTGTCTTCCTCTATGTAGCTAATATTGATGCCTGCTAGTTCCAGTACAAGGACATTTTCTTCCACAACTAATTCAACTTCACCCAGTGCTTCCCACCTCAACTCTGTAACGAGCTTCCACACTTAGAGTGAAAAGACCTTTTCAGATATTAGTGACTTTTAGTATTGTTCCAACTCACACCTTTAAAACCAGACTGACACTCGTTCTCCTGGATGTGGGGAGGGAGCAGTTGGTAAACATGCTCCAGCCCAAGTCTCCCTTGTCTCTGCCACATTCCAGAGTGTCTGCTGAAGGTTTTGGCTACTATACCAAACATGATGGCAGTAATGACATATTAAATGATCTGTTGCACATTACCATTTAAAGTAGATGACTACTCCTATCTCATGCTTCCAAGGCTTTTCCTCTGATGTCAGTACCTATGCTTTCCAGAAAGTTGCTCAGGTTACTGTTGTAACTACTATAACATTTTCCTTCCTATTTCATCTATTTAATAGGAATCAAGCTAGGCTAGAGTCAAACTTTTTTCCCCCGCTCTCAATAACCATCTCAGAAAGACTTAGCTGACTTAGAAATGGAGCAGATTCAGCAGTGGAGCTAAAAATAAACCCCACACGCATCCAAACACAAATACATCCAACAGTCTAGCAGTGCTACTATCCTAGCTGGGGCTCGTTTTTTTTTTTTTCACTTTCCTTCTAAATAAATATCCTAACTATTGGGTAATGTAGGATACACAGGCAGTGAACCACAAAACTTCTGCCTATGGCTTTTTCTCACTTAAGACTCAAACTGCACTCTGCTTCACAAACACATGGCGACATCTAAATGGAAGATCCTGCTGAAGTTTTAAGTTTTTAGCTACTTCAGAAACACCAGGATGGTGGTGGGTTCTGTGCACGTCCCTGAGAAACCTTAGCCCACCACTTTTCAATCAGATTTTGCTGCACTTTCAATCTCCTTATACAACAGTAAGATTTAAAGCCCCAGTAGCACAGTTCAATTGCTTACAAAAGTTTGGTATTTTATACAGACCTAAATCTCTTGAAACTCCTCAACTTTATAAAAGTGGATTGGACTAATTCTTACTTTACTGAAATCAATATTCACTGGAAGCTTGCTTGAACAAGGGCATGGGCTTCAAGACACTATCAGTAGCAGTAGTAGTAGTTCTAACCTGTAGTTGAAGTTCATAGATTTGACTCCTCTTGCAGATCTCAGTAACAATCAATGAAATATCAGAACTTATTAATAAGCAGGCAGAGATAAAAGGACCTGATTGTATCATAGAATCATACAATGGTTTGGGTTGGAAGGGACCTCAAAGATCATCTAGTTCCAACCCCCCTGCCATGGGCAAGGACACCCTCCACTACACCAGGTTGCCCAAAGCCTCATCCAACCTGGCCTTGAACACTTCCAGGGATGGGGCAGCCACAACTTCTCTGGGCAACCTGTTCCAGTGCCTCACCACCCTCAGAGTGAACAAAACTCTGTTTTCACTTTTTAACTGTTGTTAAGGTTTTCACCTTTTTCGGGGGGATGGTGTGCAAGGGAAAGCAATAGTTCTGATAATTCCTGAGGCTACCTATTTTGCAAATGAAGATATTTGAAGCTTTCTAAAGGAAGTCACACATTTTCAACAGGGTACACGTGTTATAATGATATAATTTGCTACTTGGAACTGGGAAATCACTTTAACTTCCATGAAGTGTATAAAAGTGTTATCTTTATGCATTGTTTTAGCTGTTCAGATTAATTCAAAATGTACTACAAGGATGTGCAGAATTTTGAATTCTAGTTTAGTTTTTCCATAATCCAAGGTATATTTTGCATTTCATATTAATATACACAAGATAAGCTTCATACTTACAATTCATAATATATGCTTATAGCAGTTATTTTCTACTGTGAGAGATTCCTCTTTCTTTTTATTTCTGGAGATATATCTCAGAACAAAAATGAAGAACTGTGCATCGTATCTCAAGCCGAACAGATCTATATGCCCATCATTCCCTATCACTCCATATTAGATTTAAAGTCCAAGCCAAAAATAATTTGTACAGTTAATACTATTAAATAAAAAGCTGTGCTTTTTATTCAGGCATAACTACTATTTTGAATCTCTCAATTCTATTTTCATAATCCCCTGAGTGAAACAATACTTTATTCTATTTTAGTACGTAGGACGTAAGGAAATTAGAGATTCTGCTCCCTAAAATTCATCGACAAAACATACTCAGCATAAAGAAAAGTGAATTGCCAAGACGTATGGTAAACTGCCCTCAAAAAAAACCTCCTGGCATTTATTACATCATCTGGATTACACAGGTGCATATCTATCTTCTCCCATATTTGGAAAATAAAGACTGCATTCTCCATTCAAATGCTTTTAACTTATTTACAGCTAGGTCTGGAGACTTAATATTTATCATCACAAAGTATAAAGCCAAATGTCCTTTTTCTTCAGGAGCACCAAAGATTAACAGATTAGAATGTTTTCCACATGTCCATTTTACTGTCAAGAGAATATTAAAGAAGTTTTCCAGCTTCCGCAGCTCAGCCAGATGTCAATGGATCCCACAGTGAAGCAAAATTGGCAGAGTAGCCTTCTCATGACCCCGGCATTGTTTTATCAAGGATCAGTTTAAAAGTATAAAGGGCCATTTCTTGCTGAGATCTGTAATGTTTTTCAGCCCTTTTCCCCTGCAATTACACAAAAGTGCTGACTTTGTTGAACTACTGATATGCAGTAGTGTTTCTTATGACTTCTCTCACACTGTGCTGTAATTGCTGTTTGTGTTGGCACAAGAAAACTACCACGTCTTGTTTCCACTGTACATTTCCGGGCTCTGGTTTCAGTAACATCAGTGTAGGATATTGTACTGGGCATATGTTTTGTTGTGTAAACATTAACTGGTAATTTACCCTGTCAATCTCCACAGTATGGCCTCTAATTACCAGAAGTTGAGGGGCTTCGGATGGACATTTTATAAAATATTTACAGTACTTCTTTTTTCCTTCACTGGTATCTGTGTTCTGAAAAGCATTGCAAGGAAAAAAAATGCAACATCAAAACCCATAAACCAAACCCCAACAACAAACCCAAATGCATTCATTCTTGCACACCTCATTCTCTAGAGGAACTAAAGACCAGGTTCTCAATTAGTTGAGAAAAAGTTATGGCAATATTGCGGTAGATGTTATGGTATTACAAAGTATTAGATACTTCTGTTTTCTTTCAATTTGATTATTCACTTTTACATCTTCCGAAACAAAAAAAAAATAGTATATTATTTCTATTAGTACTTTTTTCCTTGAAATTCATTCTCACTAAATAGACCCTGAACTTGCAAACATGCTTAATTTGATTCAAAACTCAGACAAATGCATTTAACAAATGGGACCACTAAGGTCTTGTTGGAAAATATAGCATCTACTGCAACGATTCAGAACCAAGGAGCAACCTCCCTTTAAGAGCTCTGGAGTATATGTTTTAGTCATTCATCTATATAATTTCAAGGAAGTAGAACTTTCCATTTTGTCCTAAAATATAATGTCTTGAGTAGAATTCCAGGATGGCATTAAACAGTTAATAATTACAGGAATGTGACCAAAGAAGATGCAATCAAATAGGGCATCTTTTTGGACACCATAAGCAGAATGAATAAAATTTTCACCATGATTTTCATTATAACATAGGGAACTCAAAAAAAGTGTCACAGTTCTCAGCTTCTCCTATTCCATTATAACTGAATCAATCTTGCAATATTCATCACATTAGAATATCTTAACACATTACAATACTTCCAAAAGAATCTTCCCTTCCTATACATTGACTAATTAAGTGGTAGCATTAAGGTGGAGAGCCACAAAATGTGATGTCTTGAAAATTTTTTTCCCTTATTTAGAATAAAGTTCCTTTTCTAAAAAAAACAGTTTCGAATTGCTCATCTAATATATCTGTCAACAGTAAAGCCAGAACACTTCTTTTGTTTAAAAAGGCATTCAACTTAGCATCTTATGTTTTACTATAGATGCACATTATATTGCCTTGTTAAGTCTGCTTCTATTCTGTTTATTCTTTAGAGGAAAAGATACTACATCAAATTAAAAATTCTTAACTATTGTTGCAACTCTCTGTGCACAAGCACAATCTTACTGTCACGAACACAGATCAGAGAAAAATCTTTCTTTCTGTAATTGTTTACTTTATACATTTGAAAGGACCTTGTGTTAAGCAAATCACATCATTTGCCTCTGACAATATGTCACAATACAGCACTTGCATTAAGCAACCAAAGAGAAAAAAAATTAAATAAACAGGAAAATATGCAAGCTGGCAAAAATTATGGAGGGTATAAAACTATCATTCATTTATCATTGAAAATGATCAAAAAGTTTTTATTCCTGAAAGCCTGGCTGTTTCAATTTGTACGGTAATATTTCAAAACAAAAAAAAAAGATAAATGATTTGACTCAGGAGACTGGTTCAGTGTTGCTTTTGCACAGCACAGAAAGAAAAGATGATTGTCATACTTTAAGTACTGCATCACCTTTGGTTTCTGTCTTAACTGAAGAGTCACCTTCGAATTATTCCACTTATGCAAATGGTCACTTGTTCTAATAGGGCTACAAAGATCCACCCACGACACTCATTTAGAGTGAGTTCAGGAACTTCAGTCTGTCTGGTCATAGTATCTCCAGATTTTCTGCAGTTTCATTTACCTTAGGAAGCACCCTGAGAGCTTGTTTAAAGCCACCTAAGGTATCTCAACAATAGGAAGCGTCTTTCCCTCCTTCATTGTTTGCTGGATGATAACAAAATTGGTTCTCAGGAGCCATAAATATGCAAGAATGGCCAGAGGTTTAGTTCCACCCCCTCAGCACAGCTGTCTGCAGAGCTGCTCAAAAAGGAAGGAAGCACCATCCTGTAAACACTGCGCTTCCCTACTGGAGACACTGGGATTTCTGATTTCCCAGGACTGTTCCTGCCATAGCAAACTCCTCTGACCCTTGCTTGGGTCTGAAAGCCAGGTTCCATGCAATACCCTCTTTTTTCAGGCAGAAACTAGAGCAGACACACTCACAAATAATGAAAGGCAATGAAAAGAAACAATCATTTCCAAGTGGGAAGCACTGCAGTGATCCTTTCCTTACTTTACACTTGCTGTAAAACTTTAAGAAAAACTACTTCAGAGTAAAAATGGAGGGGAAGTCATTTCCATCGAGTAGAAAAATACACACGTCTAAAAGCCATTTATCTCCTTCAAGCTGAAGTACACAGAGTCACAGCCTGATTAAAGTGCAGTATTATAGGGAGAATTTCTAAAAACAAGTCAAGCAACTCTTACAAAAATAATTCGTTTTCAAAATATCATGAAAACTGAATGAGGAATTAAATCCTGAATAAAACCTGAATAAAAATCCTGTTTTTAAAGGTACGTAAAATAACTGTAACCTCATCAAACTTTTGAAATTTCTCTTTCACAATTGTTTTTAAAATTATGTTGAAATTCTGTATGTTATTTTTGTCACTGTACCATGCATCTTTTTAGTGTGCAGCACGTAAGCTCAAAACAAAGAGAAAGAGAAAGCAATAAGATAGGAATAGTAATGTAGTGATAGGACAAGGGGTAATGGCTTTAAACTGAAAGAGGGGAGATTTAGATTAGATCTAAGGAAAAAATTGTTCACTCCGAGGGTGGTGAGGCACTGGAACAGGTTGCCCAGAGAAGTTGTAGATGCCCCATCCCTGGAAGTGTTCAAGGCCAGGCTGGATGAGGCTTTAAGCAACCTTATCTAGTGGAAGGTGTCCCTGCCCATGGCAGAAGGGCTGGAACTAGATGATCTTTGAGGTCTCTTCCAACTCAAACTGTTCTATGATTCTATGGTAAGACTGTACCACAATCAATCAAGGAGACTAGCTGAAAATACAAAGCTAGATACACAGCTATTGGCATACTCATATGTTCTAGATTAGAAAGCATCTAAAACAATATATCCTAGAATCATCATCATAAGCACATTTTAATCACAGGAACAAATAAGTGGTCTAATGAACATAAACCTGCTATTAATCTAAAACATGTCTTAGATGACTATTTTTTGAATGTAGACACTGATTTTAGTGGTGTATTAAAATTCAAAATTTAATTTAAATTGGTATGTTAGCCATGTCAGTTACAAAGACCGGCCAATATTTTCCATATTCAGATCCTATGGTAAGCTGCTTAGAGCTCTGCCAATCTTTTACTAATCAAGCTGATATCCTGTGGGACAGATATCTGCCCTGAACTACAGCGCAAAACTTAGCCGAAACAAGTCCAGCTTTTCAAAACAACTTATATGCACACTTAAATGGGTCACACTAGTAAAGAGCGATGGATTCCTCAAGTTCTCATGCCCCAATGCCTTCAATCAAAGACGTGTCACGTGAGGAGTCCCACCTTAGCCATAGGGATGGATGCGGTGTGGAGATGTTTAAGGAAGACCTGTAACAACTCTGCACTGAAAACCCCAGGGATGTCGGCAGCACACTCAGAGCTGAGCAGAACCTTCAGACTGAGCTTTGGAGACATCCTCAAACAGCCACTGTGAATGACAGCAAAAATCTCTCTTTTGTGTTGTTAATACACAGGAACTTGTGCTCTTTTGTGGCTACAGATATATATATATGACCAATAAACTAAACAGTGTCAGGACTGGAACTCAGTTGTCCACTGTCTGTAACTCTGGCCACAGTCCCCGGCACAGCTTTGGCCTGAGCCAGGCAGCACCCACCGACCAATTTCTGGCACAGTCTGGGAACTAGCACCATTTAGGGATCATTCACAGCTGGCAGTCTGGATGTTCTGACCTTGTTTTGGAGGGTAAGAATTTGATTTTATGGATGTAAGCTTTTCGAATTTATTTGCCTCAGTCCTGGAGAGGCCAGGAGGTACCGAGACTGGGAACACTTTAAAAGAGTGATACAGCAACCGTAGGAGTGCAAAGTCTATTCAGACATGCAGTCTCGTATCTAAAATTAATGTGACAGCTGATGAGAGAGAAGTTGATGAAGAAACGCACGTGGTGGGAGGGGTGCTGAGAAGAGAGAATGGAATGGGCTTGCAAGGATGGAGCAGTTCTGAGATGAGCCAGTTGTGTAGGATACTTATCTATGGAAATCCCATTTCATTTGTTGTGAAAGTTGGAAGGTGTGTGAGAGACAACCAAGACACTAGAAAACCAAAAGGGACAGGTAACAGCTGTGGACAACTAGCTTGTCTTTCTGTGAATGACAGAGTGCCTATGTGATGCTGCATGAGGCACAAAAAACAACCTTCAGATCAATGAAAACTCATTTTCCAGTCATCTTGATAACCTAGATTCTGATTTTCAGGAATTGAATCAAAAACTGTTGTGAAATAACAGTTATCAGTTCAATTTTTGATTGCTATGGGCAGTCATCTCATCAGACCTACAGCCAGCCATGTAGTCTTACGTAAAAAAAAAACCCAAAATACAACCTTTTTTATGCATGAGATCCAGTTGAGGCACAACAGAAATATGCATGGGGAATTTGACACCAGTGTGCCCTCACCGTGTGTTTTATGCATGCTACAGATCAGTGACTTGGGTTTTCTAGTGCTGTATTTTCACAACTCCTAAAGTAGTAAATATTTATTTTAAATTGGGCTTAGCATTTTGAAAACTATTTTATACTAATTTGTTCTATAAACACCTGAAAACCTTTTTTGAAAAGCCTTCTCACATTTCCAGCATTTGGAAGTAATTTGTTTCTAGTCCAAAAAAATGAATGTCTGTCTCTAACAGAAAGAGCTGGATTACAGCCCAGTCCACTTCAGAACTGGATGATGCTGACTCTTAGCCATTTAAACAGTCAAGTTAAACAAGACACAGTTGGGATGATAAAAGGAGGTCTGTAAAAAGACTATTGCTCTGGCCATGTGGACTTACAACTATCAAACAATGACTAGGAAAACAGTGAAAGAAAGGAAAAAAGTTAACGTAAGTGCCAGGGAAAATATTAGGATTAGGTGAATGTAGGAGCACGGCATCTGTTCACATCATTCTCCCTTCTTGTCAGTGTGCTGCCAGCAGGATATTTACTCTGCTTAAGCACTGAAGGAGGCAAAGAATGGCAAAAAAGCATTTCAAAGGAAAACAAAGGAGAAGGGAGGTAGACACTAAGTCTGTACAGAGTACTATCCTCAAATGCGCCTATAATCTGCTGGGTTGGTACCTACCTTATATTGTATGCTATTTTGTGTGAGCCTTGTTCGCAAGCACAACTTTGCAAGCCTCTTATTAGCTGGCAAAAGGTGAAATAAGACAGAATTGTCTTCTTGTATTCTATTAATACCGATTCCTTTCCCTTTCACAAACTACAATTCCAGATACAACAACTAAAGAATGATGTAGCAGAATCTGACAAAGACTGAAGTATCATTTAAAGTATATTCTCTGAATCTGCTTATATTTGCATGGGACGTGCATTCACAAGAGGAGAAAGATGCACAGTTATGAAGAATGCCTTTTAGGTACTAGTCAACCAAATCAGCATGGTCTTAATGCATCTAAATTTAATGAATCGGAAAATGATCAATGAGGCTGAAACTGGAACATACCACTGACACTGAAGAATTAAATGTGTAAATGAACACCACTTGCAGGATGGGAAACTCAGAAATGAAAGCATTTAAGATGTGAATAGGAAAGCTACAATAAAACAGCATTCCAAGAAAAAAGCAGAAGTATGCAAGGAGGATGCAAGCACAGAAAAAAGAGAAAAGAGTACGGAATATTTGGGCCAAATTTATTCTTTCTAGAAACCCACAGCTTTAATGCTATTAGTACAGAAATTATGTTTGGCTTTAAGATAGAAAACTAAAACCACTTCAGATTTTATTTCTCTAGTTGTTGTAGTGATTTCTCCATTCATGTTCCATTTAAAGCTAGGCTGATAAATCTATATGAACTTGCAGAGATATAAAGAGAGATGCATAGATTTGCATGAGAAATTCAAGGTTTAAAAATGTTTTAAAAGCCGGTTGAGGTTTGATTGTAGGCCAAAGGGAAGTTGTGTCTACTGCTCCAAGTCGGCACTAGTGAAGGAATTTGGAGATGAGAATAATCTATAACTGATGAGGGATCTCTTTGTCTGATTGGTATCCTGAAACAGACTTAGACTTGAGGTTTGTTGGTTCAGTAACTAGGGTTGAAAGCTTCTGAAATTCAATCATCATATTAGAGGCAGCTAGAACAATGAGAATTTCTATCATTTGTTAATCATTTACAATATACTAAGTTTCATTTAAAATAAAACACAAATAACACAAAAACATACAGGCTACCTATTGGTATATGCATGTAAATACATCTTTGCCTCAGAACCTCTGGCTGCTATTTCAGTATCCAATACAAATATACTCCCTTCCCTATCCTAAAAAATTCAAAGAATAAAAATCTTGAAACAATGTCTACTGTTTAAACTGTTTTTTTTTTTTATAGTAACAGTTGTAATAATAAGAATGAGGAATTTATTTGTGAACTATCAGGCTATCAAGTTTTCCTCAAGCACAGGGAAAAAGGTCCAAAACTTTCAGCTCCTCAGAAATTGCCAGCTATGCACATCCTACAAAAAGCATCAGAAAGCAATAAAAATAGGGTTGCTACTTCTTTTGTACTGATCTGAGAAAAGAGCAGGATCATGTGCTTGCTTTCTTATTTTGCTGAAATTACAGGCAACAATGTAAAACCAGTATCTATAAAAAGGTTAAAAAAAAAAAAAAAGGAAGAAAAAAAAAGAAAGAACAAAAGAACAGAGAAAATACTGGAAAATATCTCTCAGATTTTCAGTAGGAATGCCTGTATTTTTATTTTCTTCCTATATGTTGGCCTGATTTAGTCGTTTGTGTAGTATGTTTTTTCATTTACAAAAGTAACTATCTGACTGCTTGTAGTAGCAATATTTGATAAAATGCAACTGTTTTTCCACTTTCCTAAAGCACACATCCTTTTTTCAAGTTTTCTTCACAGGAACCTTGCAGTCTGGTACCTTTTCACAATTCACCTGCCATTTTCCTTCTAACTTATCTGCTTTCAAATACAAAGTCTTATTCAATTCTGCCTTGTTAGCTTAATTTTTAAAGAATTCTACTCACTCTTTTGTTTCCTAATATCACATACTCCTTCAGCTCAAACATCTGTTTTTTTTAATTGCTAGCTTTACCTAAGTGCTATGTTGTTTCTATGAGGAAAACGGAATAAAAGGAAACAGAAGTAAAAAAGGAAGCTGGTGTTTTCTAAAGAATTTTATGTTATTGCTAACAGCTCTTTTAGTTTGCTGACAAAAAATTCAAAAGTATTGTTTACACTTTCAGACCAAGAAAATACCTGGTAAATACCTAGGATAAATTAGTTCCCAGAGAAATACAAAAGTAGAAAGCTCTAGGAAGACCCTTATTTAAAAGGACAGGCATGTCCTAATAATCTCTTGCTTTACTGAAAATTGTGTCTATTTGTATACTCTTACTTTTGATCCCAAGCTTTTTCTTTCACATGTTTTCGAATATTACACAGATTAACACTTACAAATCGTGCTAGCTATCCTGTTTCTCACAATGGAAATCTAAAATTTGAAAAGTTTAATTTCTACAAGTTAGAACAATTGCCCTTAACATGAGAATTACGGTACTGCAAATTATTCATTTAAGCAGGAAAACCTGGGACTCACAGGCCAACACTTCCACAACCCTGCTGATGAGTGCTTTCCAGCTCCAAGAAATTCCGTTTCATAACTCCATTTGTTTCCTGCCATTTAGCCAACTTTCCACTTATTACATGCCTCCATGCCTTAATATTAACTTCCAGTACAGAACACTGTAAATTGTTTTCTGAAAAATCAAAGCATATGATGGCCACTGTATATCCTTTGTCTTCTTTGGCAGTGACTGCCTCAAAGAATTCCAGCGAAATATTGAAGCATGACCAGCCCTTCCTGAATCCCGGACAGCTATTCTCGGTCAAGCTGTGTTTTCTAATGTTTCCCCATCTGAACCTTGAAATTAGTTTCTGGAGATCTCTGTTAAGTCTTCTGCAGTTTCCTAGCATATCTCTGTTAACAGCAGAGGAAAGTAAACTTGTGAGGTCTGCTGAAACCTTTCTGTTTCTATGTGTTTCTCAAAATAGGAATCCATAAAGGTATTAATGTTTTTTCAGGATCCCCAAATATGTGCATGCTTCATACGGCAAGTCTTTCCTATTCTTACATTGTGCTACATAAATTCTTCAGAGTACCAGGATGTGCAGGGGAAAGGAAACGGAGTGTTACAGAACTCAGATAATTTGATTGGACATGTATGTATTTTGGCCACTTGCCCACTCATATACCTAAGCTTTTTTAATCTCAAAATAACATTCTATACCAAACTTAAAATCGATTCAGTCTCTAAACTTCAATTTTACAATAAATTTTAAATCTAGACTTCATAAAAATAATTGGTACTTGTCCGATGATCTTCCTCTGTAGATTTTTTTCAGCATTTCACAAACTATAAGAGATGAGCCTTATTCTATTTTTATAAATAAAAAAATTAAGAAAAGTGATGTGCACAGTGACATGTCAAGTCAGGAAAAGACAAGCCAGGATGTTATGGTTCCTGCTTCCTATACCTCATTAATTTCATACAATACCTCCCCATTGGTTTAAAAAAACCTGTCTGTAATACAGTGTTGAAATTTTAACTAAACTATCATGACTATTTTTGCTCTGCTAAAAATCAGTTTAGATGTAAATTAATTTCATTGCCAGGCAGTGGGTACCCCAGGACACCGCTGATAATAAAATAAAACCCTAGTGGTATTTAATATATTATTCAAGCAAGAACTTCGGCAGCCCACTACATACAAGTTCATTTCCTCAATTACTGTATAACTCCCCAAACCCAGTATTATTTGATTTTTGTAACAACAGACAAATATGACTAGACTGCTTTCGTCAGCTAGAAAGTTCATATTCACTGTTGCATGGGGAATTCCTAGCATCAAGTCTAGCACAATGAGTACATGCAAGGCTTCACACTTTTTCATGGTTGCTTATCTGTGTTCTCTACCTTATAACACAAGTGTCAATTTAATCTACTACACTATAGCTCTGAATGGTTGTGCTTTGCATGGAATTAAAAAAGAGAGCATTACTTAAAAATACAGAATGATAAGGTGTCTTTGTTTTTCTTTCTTGATACCATCTTGAATGTTCAATTTTAGGTTGCTGATAAGTTAGTTGGGAGTTTAGAGATGAAGATGTATAAGCAAATCTATAATACTACCGATGGTCATTAGGAAGAAGTTGTTGAACTAGCAATGATGAACATAATGCACAGGAGTCAAAGGTAGATAAAGTTGGGAGACAGGACCAAAGATTTTAAAACTTTATTCAAAGTTTGTGCATACACTTTGTTCTCTGTTTTACAGGGAGAAAGTGAAGGAATTCAGTTGTTGATTAAACCTAGACTGTAGGCAGATAAAGAGTAGTCCTAAATTTTGGTCCTCCAAAATGGAGACCATTTATATCAGCACATAAATATACATGTTAATGATGAATTAATGATGCTTTGAGTTAATCCTGCTTTTTTGTTCTCTTTTAATGTCTTTGTTTTGTTACCCAGCATGCTGTGGATTTTATTGCTATTTCATACTTAGAAAATCAGAGAACCAAAAAGTTTTAGTTTTACTGTTTAATTTTTACTTATATCATGTCCTCATTGCTCTCTTCTAGTACAGCATTTTGCAACAAAGATATCATGTCCTCATCGCTCTCTTCTAGTACAGCATTTTGCAACAAAGCTTATCAAATTTTAAAATCTCTCTTAATTTAGTGGTCCATTCAAAAGATCACAGCCCAGCAACAGTTTTGCATTAACATTACGATAAAGGGGTAATTTCCACACAAATCCAGGAGAAACCTGCTAGTTTTAACTTTCTATCTCTTTGGAAGTGAACTCCAAAGAAGAAACCAGGCCACGAAGCTCACGAAAACTGAACCAAAGGAAAATGTGCTACGAGTTTTTACAACATAAAGTTTGGTAAAACTGTACTTCAAAAAATTGTCCTATTGCCTCTTGTTAAATCAAGAGATTAAACTGTGACTGTATACCTCTTTGTATGAGTAACTCAGTAAAAAGGCACAAAATCACCAACAGAAACCCTAGAACAATTTGTATGTGTCTAGTATACACGTCTTTGCCGTCTTCCCATTCGGTCCCCCACCATTGCTCTCCATATCTTCATGCTATTTTACCATTTTTTAGCACTTCTCTGTTCCATTCAGCTACTCTCACAGCTTCTAGCTGTACCTACTAGTCATTCACTGGGATAAGCCAGCATGAGCCCTGCATCCTTGTAGACATCTGCTAAAATAACCTGGACAAATCAAAGATGAAAGAACTGACTGCAGGATATAAATGTTAAGTGAATTTTCTAGCACAGAAATATTCTTACAGATTCTGTATTTATTTGGAAATTTATCATGTGAGTATATTCTTTTAGGTCAGTTAGTCACAGAAATACAAGTCTGAGAACTTGAGAATGGCACCAAAAGTAGTCTGGCACCTAAAAGAAATGTTTAAGTTCTGTCAGACACAGACATCAATCCTCAGGCTGATTTCTGGACTTTTTTTTTGACCTAACAGAGTTCCCAGTGCAGAACTGTTAGGGTTTTGTGTACACCCAGACACCAGGAAACGCTTTCTGGATTTAACTGAGCAGCAATATCTCGCTTCTCTGCAAGATAGCCTGCCGCTGAGCTCCAGAATCAAAGCGCATGAGATCTGCTCACTCTCACAACTGCCGTACCTCCCAGCTCACCGCTCCGCTACCTGCCACCCAGAGTCACCCTGAAAGCTCAAGATATTGGTTTCTAGGCCTTTGTCTAAAGACTTGACTGTGTGGAGCAGCGGGCTGGCCTCTCACCACCATCTAAGGGGACTTGGGAGACTCCTGCCACTACAAGAAAGCTCAACAGCCACCAACAGCAAACTCTGTATTTGAAAAAACAAAAAGACAAGCTAGGTACTTACATCTAGGAGCTGGTTTTAGGTGGAAAATTCATCTCACCTAAGGCTTCACATGTAAGCTTACGTGAATCATGGAGGAGGGAATTTTAAATATAGTCTTTTTTCAGTTGCTTAACTTAGGCTCTACCATTTCAGGCTGCTGGCTGTTGTGAACTCTATTCCTGTAACACAATTGATCCTTGTGAATTAATAAACCATGAGATTCAGCATCTACATTCAGAGTCCTCTCCTGGTTCCGGCACTTAAAACTTTGCCATATCAACACCGAGCACCTTTGTGTGAACCTAGTCCTTACTATGTAAGTAAACTGGATCCACAAAAACATGCAAGTTAGTCTCTCCAGCATGCATCAAAGGGGCTAGAATCTATTCAATTAAGTGATGAAGGGAAGAGGTCAGCAGTCAGCCATTTCTATTTGGATTAAAAAAAAAAAAGTTTATTTAATCTTTAAAATTCAAGGATCTTAAAGACATAAATGAAATATTATTAAATATTTTAAACTCTCTGTAAGGGGATATATTATAATGTTTGTAACAAAAACCTGTATTCACAAATCTGACTTTTGCGGTCTGAACCTTGAAAGTTTAATTAGAGGTTTGCTAAATTCTGTTTCTGGTATTAAAGTGTGGATTTTATTTCAAAACTCCTGTTTTCTGGAAAAAGAAAGCACTAATAAAAAGTAATTTCATTTGGCAAATCATCAATCTCATTCATCTCATTGTGTCCAATAAAGTGGAAATGATTACACAAGGTGGTAAAAATCCTTGCTCCCTGTAAGTCCTTAGAGTTTTATGCTTGTTTTCTCTAAGTTAAGATTTAATCCCAGTAGTGTAGGGATCAGTTTATATGAATGAATTACAATAGTGATTTGGATTTGATAAAGTTCTATGGGATTACCATGCGATTGTTTCATTCATTGAGGTATCATTGCCGGCCAAAACTCCTCTTTGCCTCTTAGTATGTTCTTTCTCATGTTTGGATATGCGCTATGAAAACAAAGCTATTTCTGGCAGCTACACACGCTACACAAGAAAAGAATTCTGTATCACTGTCATTAAAAAACGTCCCCTTTCTTACCTGTTCTATATGCACTACGAGAGTCAGTTGTCAAGGTAAATCAAATCTCCACAGATCAATGGTCTACCTTATTGGGGCCTCTAGCACAGAATTCTCCTAAACCATCTTTTTACCCTTCCTTGGAGGTCTGTAACAATTTCCTATAAATGTTTTACTACTTCTTTTAGGTACATTTTGCGTTTGTCACATTAGTGAACCCACATATGTAATTTTACTCAAAATACCACAACCTCTAACTAGATTGCCACATCACTGCCCATCTTCTGAATTTGTCTCTTTGGTAAATTATAGACTCTAATATTTTTATATTAAACCATTTAACTGAGAACCAGTCATGTTTCTCCTTTAAATGTTTACTGTTTTGTTCCAAAGCATCATTTCATGTTCCTCAAATTTTTACACAGACGCTCTTCATAAAAGAGAGTGAATTACCTTTCTCTAGGAAATGCTTTCTATCTAGGGTATTCACTTCAACAACTTAAAAAATTACTTACCCTTTAAAAGTTGGCTAATCTCTCTCCCATCTTTCACTACCTATCCTTTTGCTAAAACAACACACATAAAACCGAATACTAAAATTACAAGACTACTTCCCTGCTAATTTCTTATACAGATACAGCCTGTCAGTTCTAGATGACTTTGGATCAGCCCCAAACAAAAGAAAATATTCTGGGTAGTATAATCCTGCATGGAACAATGTGATCTGTATAAAAAATCACTTACTGAATCACCAGCACCTCTTTCCACTCCTATGAGATCTCCCATCGAAGCAACGCCTGAATTAGTGCAGAGTGATTTGTGGCTTTCCAGCTGTCATTCATTAATTCTTAGGAAATACAATATACAATACAATAGTACTCGGCCTGAGGTCGTAGTCTGGAATGCCTTAGGAAAAGTGTAATTTGCCTGCTGAATGTTCTTTAAAATGCTTTTCAAACGAGAACCGTAGCCCATTATTTCTATAAGCCCTCAAACACATTTCACTCCTGATGAAATATTGTGTCGGTCGCATGGCCCCATAAAGGAGGAAGGGTGAGGAACTGTGTCTGTGGGGAGTCTGGTCTATGAAAAGAAGGGCTGAGTTGAAGACAAGGGGTTTAACTCCAGTACTTTGCCATCCCGTGTATCTTTGGCAGAGAGGAAAGCACCGATGAGCCTGACAGCGGGGGCTAGAAGTGACCCGGGCACTCTGATCTGCTGGCTTTGGCACTTTACCACCTGGTTGACCTGTAAAAGCTGTCCTGTTTTAGGAAGAATATTGCTTAGCTGTAATTCACCGCTATCTGCCTCATTTCTTTGATCAGGAGAGGATGCTGTGACCTGCGGGCCCGGTTTGAGGATCCAAGTGCCTGGGAACCTGCCTTTGGAGTGAGCCAAGGAGCTGCTTCCACAAAGCCAGTCAGAGAGACTGTGTAATGCCTGCTTTATCAAGGACTTTTGGCAAAATCCATGACAAGCTCAGCTCAGCCAAAAACACCGCACCTTTAGACATGCACTGCAGCGGGACATGAGCACAGTGGGAAGTTTTCTGGTGGGTCTCGGGCACCCAGGGCTTCCCAGAAATCCGAGAAGGCTGCACAGGGATTATTTTTTTAGGTCTATTGCTCTCTTGAATTTACATGTTAATTAGCCTGAACCACACATTAGGCACCTAAGAGCTTTTTTCCCCTTTAACTCTTACACAGTTGATTTAAGCAGTAAATAAAAAGTAGGAGTGGGAGGTAAACCTGAAACAAGAATCACTTACAACAACTACTGGGGTTAACAAAGCATAGCCATCCTTCAGTGTTTAGTAGGTACCATGACAGCAATTACTTTAAGGAAGGATTTGAAAAACAACACTTGAAGTATTTTTATGGCGAACTCCTCCCATGCTCAGGGGTTTTCATGCTTTTAGCTTTTACATCTGCAACTGAAGCTAACTGTGAAATTAGCAATTTATCTATCCCATGGTACATACGCACACATTTGCAAGAGTGTAAGAGAGTAAGGGTCAATAGCGAGCACTGTGAGTAAAAGTTAGAACCTTTTTTACCAGATTTTGTCATTCACTATTTAATCAAATACCTGCAGAGATTCCCATATTGAAACATTTCCCTGTTTCTTCTGGTTGCTTATATCACTAATACTGTTAACGCACTGCTGTAATCTCTAAACAACATAATATGAGCCCTGCCAAAAAAACAAGTCAGGACAAAGGAAAGTTGAGCTTAAAAATGGCCAACTGAATTGCAAGGAAGCAGAAGATGCCATTAAGTATAAAATAGAATAATAAAGGCCTATGATTTGTAAACAGCTTTTGATTCTGTAACATTTAATAAAACTAGGTGTATTTAGGACGTAAGTACACATTAAGATATTTTTCAAAATTATACCTTTGCAAAAAATACATTAGAACTTGTAATCTCTTTCTTGTATTGTATCCTATTCTTATAATATGTAAACACAAAAGGCAAAATATCTCCTCTGTAAAGGAACTATTTCTGATTATTTAGCCACAGATATGAAAAAAGATTAAATAGAATATAAAGTTGTTGATAATCTGATTTGGAAGGTATAAGTGATAAACAAAAAAGCATACTGAAGGCATATTAACAGTGATAAAATTATCTAGACCAATCTGTGTACATAATTACCAATAATTTAGATTTATCCAT
Organism: Tauraco erythrolophus; assembly: GCF_009769465.1. NCBI lineage: Eukaryota > Metazoa > Chordata > Aves > Musophagiformes > Musophagidae > Tauraco > Tauraco erythrolophus. The sequence goes on along the minus strand of NC_141466.1, from coordinate 45,017,932 downwards.
CTGAAATCAAGATGTAGTTATGCATTATTCTCTTTTATATTTAGACACATCTGTAAAATAGAAATTTTACTTTAGTGAACAATGAATATATAGATGTTCCTAAGAAAAGCAGAATCTGAGACAGCAGAAAAAAATTGTATTTTATCTCCCTCATTCATCAAAAATCAATGGAATATAATAATCACCACCATTTCTTAGTGATTTTGTGTAGAATTGAAGGTAATAAGTAGATAAGAACTGAAATTTTCTTGCAAAAGCAACAACAGTACTAGCTGCAGACAACCCAATGCGTGATCAATACTTTCTGAAAGTTTAGTGAGTGCCTCTTTCCTTCTCTAGTAACTACTTTAAAGGTGGGATTTTTTAAAATTGTGCATTTGAATTAAACTAGGAGTACTACTGTCATATCTATAAAATGAGAATCTGAGTTACCTGTATGGCGGTGAGGATATTGGCTAATGCCTGGCCATACGTGTCATGACAGTGAACAGCAAGAGCACTCAGAGGAATTTCTTTCATAACAGCTTCCAACATTCTCTTCATACTTCCAGGAGTCCCCACACCAATTGTGTCCCCCAGAGAGATTTCATAACAGCCCATACTGTACAGCCGTTTAGACACCTGATTAGAAACAGAGAAACATGAAAAGGTCAAGATGAGAGAATATAAAATAGGGTCAAGAACGCACATTAAAAAGGACACACTTCTGTAGAGGTTTCAGGTTTTGACCCATGGAGGTGGACCTATGTATCAGAAACCCTTTATTCAGTCTTGAAAATTGTCACCCAAGAAGAACGTCCCATAGATCCTCTTTTTTTAAATTTATACTTGTGCTTCCGTACATGGAATAACCAACCAAGCCAAATCCATCAAAAACTTGCTTTTTCACTCTCCCACAGAGTCCAAACAAGCAAGATCTTGCACTATGAATTAAGTTTCTGTCAAGCCCTTTCCCAACGTGTTCCTCTCTCTGGGGATTTCCCAGCTGTTTGGTTTTCTCCATGTACTTTTCAGCTTACAAGTTGTGCAGGGTAAAGACCTGGCCTTTTGTTTGCTTATTACACAGAGCCAAGCACATGGCTAAAATAAGACAATAAAAAAAATCCTGATTTTGCTTTCTATTGGCACTGAAAACATCAATGAAAACTGAAGTTTTAACATGATGTAGTTCATTAATTTTTCTTGCTTTTCATGAAATCAAACATTACAATATTAGCAAAGCAAAACTGTAACTTAATTAACATTCTAGTCTTTAAGATTTAAATTTTTTCTTAATACCAAACAAAACCCCATACAAATATTTTTCAATTAAGTAAGTAGAGCCCTAAGTGTTTCTGGAATTATGTCTTTGAGGAGTTCTTTGTATGAGTAAGAGACTTGAGGTCTGGCTTCATAATGTTTGTATAGAGACATATGCTTGGAAGCACAAAATTATGTTTGCACGAAAAATATTGCTTTAGAAATTGAATGTAGCATCTTTCCATCTTAGTTTTGTTGAATTTATTTGGAAAAGGTTTCACCTTATTTTCAGTTGCTGAGTATGTTTGTCTCCTTTAGCATTACCCACTGTGTATCAGCGATCCCGAAAGGCCACTCCACTGGAACGGAATCCCAATCTGGAAATTAACTGTTTAGAAATGAAAAAAATATGACCCTTTTCCAAGACATCTTCAGTTGCACTGCACTCTGCTGTTAAAGCAATTCTAGGACTTCATCAGTGGGATTGCTGTTAATGTCTGAGGAAGCTGACAAAGTGCTGCACCAGCAGTCTCGGAAGTGCTGGATTAATATTGCTGTTTGCCTAATTCAAAGAACAGCTGAAAAAGAACTTCAAGTAGTTAGAATCATTCTGCTTAAAGCTCGAAGTGCTATGACTATTGCAAAGGTAGTAAAACCCTTCGTGCTTTAAAGTCAAAGAGCCTCTGGTTCCCATCAACCTAAGTTCAACATACGCTTTACGAAAAGGACATACACCAGATTGCAAAAAGGATTCTATCCTGCAGCATATTTTTATATCATGAACACAGGGCAGGTGTTTTAACCAGACTACTGTTGCAAGAAGAAAAAAAAATCATCTGCAGTTAGTGGCAGATTACCTCTAGTTAATCCCTGAACTTCAGTTTTCGTTTAAGATCAGGGTAAATGAAGCAGATTGCATTTTTTTCTCATGTTCTTTTTCATTTATGATTCAAAGTTTTTCTAGATGAGCATTTTAGTGATGGTGAAGAGACTATATAAAGTGCTAGAAATCATGTTGCTTTCACTTCTTTCCCATACTCAGGTCTTTCAGCTTCTGAAAATAAAGTTCTGAAAGATGAAAGGAGAGAGGGGGAAACTCTAGCAAGCTGAGCATCATCACTGACTTGTCATGATCTAACCTTAAACTGACCCTTAAAAAGAGATCTACATTTAATTTCAAGAAGAATGTGCATGCTTGGAAGTGGAACGAGATTTTTTCATACTGGATTTTCTGTCCTACCACAGTAGGAGGCAGCCCATTAGTTATAGTTTTGTAGGTTTTCAATGTGAATTTTTGGGAGGAGGGCGGGGGAGAAGAGAACACACTGTTTTGTCAGTGTAATCAGAATGTGATTACGAGGTTGCAGCTTTGTTGATTGAACAGGGTTGTGTTCTGCACCACTGAGCAGTTTTACTATGTATGAGTCTTGTGCTACTCCCCTTGGGAGTGTTGCCGTGACACCAAGCATTGATCAAAACGGGAGCTGGTGACCCAACACTGCAACCCCTTAGGCATGTGAACAATCCAACGGCTGGAAATAATGCCTAAAACTATACTTTTAAACTGAATGCAAAAGGTCAAAATCATGTTACAGATGATTGTAAGCAAATAACAACATAAAAACCACTGCCAGTCCTCTTGCTGTACGGGAAACTTTGTGACAATCCAATAGTATTTAAAGAGTAACAGACACATTTTCTGTAGCCTCATCAGCCTGTGTGCTTGATAATACTTACATGAATTCACTATTCCAGGTTAAAAGGAAGCTAAGGAGAGAAAGAAGCAGGCAGAAACATGAACACAGCCAAGAATATGACTGGAAGACAATGGATAACACAACTGGCTTCAGGGATGTTATACAGTGCTTCCAACAACTGTCAAGCCTTCTTTGCCTAAGGTTGAAATTCACAAACCACAGGATGATAAATGGTTAAACAGTATCTCCATTTCAAGAAAGAGCAGAGTGATCAAAAAGGACTATGCAGTTCATTTTAATAGATCAGAAACGTGGGGGTTTTTTTAATAAAGAACCAGATGGATGTACCAGATGGATTCTAGAAGTCTGAAGGCATCTGAAGTTTGCGCTCACTAGATAACGATGTGTACAACAGTTTTGTACCTAGTAAGCCAGAAATACATGCAGTCTGGTTAACCAGTCACCTCTCCTAATTGGTTTTGCTTCAGTTAAAAAGTATTTTGTTTAAAAACAAAACAAATTGGTCACTGTCATTAACTGCAAAAGAAACAGCCTAAATCTTTCAATCATAGCTCTGATTGTCACAGTCAAGGGAGTCACACGCTCCCATCCTGAGAAAGATGATGACCAAAGAGGCAGCTCTCTGAAAGGGCTTAGCAACGCGGCCAGTAACTTTCATAATTCTGATTCAGCAAAGGATGACTGCATGTGTTTATGTAAAATCCATTAACAGCTAATCAGATGCTTCTATATAAAGACCAGCGCTCGCTGAATCAGGGCCTCGATAACGTTAATGAGGCAGCTTTTATTCTTAAACACATACACAATGGTGTACAGGTACACAAGATGACACTTATCAGGATGAAGACAGAAGATAAAATATCTGCGTGAGTAAAAGTTTGCAGGTTTGGAACATGAAGTAGCACTCCCACCAGCAAACTGAAAAGGAGCTCTTCTGCACAAGGAGAGTGGTTAAAAACCAAGCAACACATGGAAAGAAGCCTGTAGGGGAACACGAGATTGCAGTAAGCAATTTACCAACAGCACAGCTGAATCTGTCATCGCTGCTCTAACCAAAGCTGTGTCACTTCTAACTTTCACTTCATATTAAACCAAATTAATTTAGAAATACTGAGTACCTTCCAATTTAGCTATTTTTTTCAGAGAGCGCAAGTATATGTGGCTGCTGTGGGAGAAGTATTATCACAAGTTCCATCTGGAACGTATACTAGAAGAAGATGCAGGACAACAGGACCTGAAAGCCACACACGCAGAACACAGTATTATGTCAGATAAATGTTGACTGGCTGCTAGAGCTACAAAGTAAAAAAAAAAAAGTGGTTTGGAGATTCTGCTAGATCACCAAAAGTAGGTGATTAAGTGTAATAGAGAAGACAAGTCTTTCTCCAGGAGGAAGGCCAGCGTGTTCTGCCTTGCGCCTCTCGAATTCTCTCCATTTTCTTCTCTATCAGCCCTTTCAGCTTTCATGGCCCTGTCTTCCTGCAAAATTTAACACTTGTGTTTCACTCATCTCTTTCTCTGCTGGGAAAAAAGGTTGGTCTAAGACATCGTCTTTCTTCTCCTTTATCCTGAATGGGAAAAGAGGGCAGGGAGGAAGGTACAACTTATTCCACCAGAGCAGCAGAGCGAGTTAAGGAGTAGGAAGTCATGTTGGGGATGAGTTTTGGTTCGTGTGTCAATCATACAACACTCACTCAGGAGCAGTTGTCGCAGTGGCTCTTGCGGCTGAAAGCGCAGTATGCTTATGCCAGCATAAAACGGATTTAAAAGCAGATACCCTTTGCAAGAGGTTCTGCTGGAAATCATCTCATACAACATGGTCCATGGCATATGTGCTGGAGTCTATTTCCTTACGCATTTCCTTACCTTCTTGTTGGAGGAAATAGCACATAATATTTTTCCTCATGACTGATAACAATCAAAACATACTATTTTTCTTAAATTTGACTGCATATGGTTGAGTGTAGACATGCATCCAGTTAGTATTGGCTATGTTTTGTGTTTGTTTTCTTTAAATTTCACCCATTAAATATCTTTTTAGGATTAAGTAGAGAACATTACTTATAGACATTTTCAAATGTACTTTTGATTCATTAAAAAGAGAAGCCAGAAGTTCACTCTTACTTCTGCCACTTTAGCTGGTATGATGTTTCCTTCATACGGACATCCCAAAGCACATGACACATACCTACAATAAAAAGAACACACAGAGATACTTCTGGTTTATATATGCATATCTGTATCCATCCATGTTACATTAAAAAAAAAGGTTAAACATAATTCTGAATATTTAAGGCATTCAATGTAGACTAAATAGTTGAATGAAAGGTTAAAATTACATCAGATGAAAACAGCAGGTTTATCAATTTTATTTTTAAATCACAGAACAGGTATTTATAGCTTTACTTACGCTCAATGTATTTCACAAGTTGTAAAGGAGTGGCAACGCAGCCAAGCTAACGTTGCTGCAGTAGATTTCAATTTTTCTTGGTATCTCCTTCTGAAGTCACAATAGCCAGCTCAAGTTTTGCCCTGCCTGGCCCACACAAGGTATTCAGAGGAAGATACCATTTCCTTCCTTGTGCCAGCTACCTAGATCATAGAGAGCAACACATGGACATAGGCAACTTCTAACACCCCCCCCAACCCTACATCTCATAAGTGATTAAAATTGTGGTGAATGGAGCAGCTTTCACCCTCTGTGCCTGTACTGGCATTTCTGTCCCTGTGCCTCAGAAGAATTATAGTTCCATTGCAAGCTGTAGTTTAGGTGTGTCTTGGGACAAGAAGAAACTGAGAAGCCAGACTGTGTCTCTCAGCAGCTATTGGCTTCACAAAGCACAAAAACTGAAAGCCACAACCGAGCCTCCATTGTTCAGTCTTAATGCTGTGCTAGCATAGAATTTGGTTTAAATTTCTTTTTTCTAATGATGATTAAGAGCCATGAAATTCCAATTAAACTTCTAATTGTTTATCTTAAATTGATTAGGAATAGGATTAAACTAACCAGAAACAGCCATTCAAAATCAAAGTAAGTGTGGCTGTAGAGGGATTTACAATAGATTCAGTGGCATGCAGAGCCCCAGTCCCAGTGGGAGGTTGCTCAACTGCTTAATAGGAGAACAAGAGCCTTCCTCGATCCCCCATCATTCCCCTTCCCTCAACACTGAAGGACATAATGTAAAATTATACACTGTATAATGCAAACAGGATTGAACAGATGCCAGTGTGTATGTAGTCAAGGTCCGTAGGGTACAGGATGTATTGTTTCTTTGCAGTTGAAGGGGAAACTGATTGATAGAATGTGAAATCGGGATGCGAAAACAAATCGTGAAAAAAATGTCAACATTTTAATGCATAGAACAAATTCCATCCCTTACATGAAGGTACAGTGTTGGCACACTGGAAGTAGCAGTAAGAATGAAGCAAACATTGAACCTAAAAGGAACTTGATTAACCCTGACAAAGAAATGGAAATGAATTTTGTTTCCACAAAAGTGCTTGGGTCCATTACATCCTGCTCATAATTTTAGTCCAGATGCCTACTAGGCATGATTTCAATTATCTGTATGTCATTATGAAAACCAGGTTTTTGAAACTTGGCCATAGACTTCATTAAATATCACCTCCAATTTAGATGTCACTGTTTAAGTTTCAAAATTCTAAACTTCCTTATCTACATTAAAGATAAAAAAAGAGTAGCTACTGTTAACAGTTAAACACTGCTCTGCTTTTCAATGACGCATAACTCAGAAACAATTCAGGACAGTGTCCTTAATTTTTTTTATGTGTACACATTTTTTCAAATGAAACCAAGCATGAAAAATCTGAGACTCAAACGACTGCTTTTTACAAAATACTTCAGTGTCTAGAGCTAGTGAATATACAGACTTTTGCTGAAACTATTTTGCAACATCAGCCACAGCACTTGTTATGACACGAGCAAGAACAATACTAAATACAAAGTAAATCAAAACATACAGTAGTATGTGCACACGCTCCCTTTAATTATATATATCTTTACATGTTCCTCACGGCAACATATATTTGATCCAGAGACGTGCATTTGGTAGCGATAATGTGGCATGAATTACATCTGGAATTAAGTAGGGCAAACAAAAGTGAAAGCAGGCCAAAAGGTACTGAGAGAACAAGGGAATACTCCCTGTGGTTCACACCAGCAAGCAGAAACTCGCCTGGGCTCACATAATTCAGCTGGGCCTGCTGGGGTATGAAAGTATGTGGTGACCTGAGGAATCTGCCTACTACAATGTACAAATCTGTTTGAGATTATGAACTCTCTGCCTGCTTACACCACTGCAACTAGACTGACATTTTAAACAGGAAAATATGATAGAAATAATCTATCTGTGCATCTGATACTCTGTATTAAACTGGAGAAAATAGAGATTACTGAAAGAATTTGACAGCTAAAGAACTTCCTACCAGAGACAGAACAAATTCCTGTGGAGAATGAAAGAACCTTTTTTCAGTAGAGTTCATCAAGTATGAGCATGGCATATATCTATATATAAACATATATAGATATATAATATTTTCATTTAATGAATTAGCATAAAAAGTAGAGATGTGGTGAAAATGTTAAATTTCTTGGCACTGTCAATAAAAAAAAAAAAAAGGACTGGGATTCCATGCAAAAAGGATAGGAACAATAGAAATGGGACTAAGTTGACAAATAAAATGAAATGCAATGACAAAGAAAGTGAAATGCTTAATATGAGGCTGTAAAAGAGTAAAACACACTCCAAATGTATCAGGATAAGCATATTAAACAGAGGACATAAAATATGAATTCTCTTTGACAAGGTCTTGCTATATTCCTATTGGAAATAAGAGAAACAATTTGAGTCACCTGTAGAAAAAGCAATGCAAGCTGGAACAGATGCAGGCAAGGGCTGGGCACAGCTAGCAGGCACAGAGAACCTAGCACATGAAAGGAGAAAATACACATGTCTATGTGAAAGAGGGAAGATAATTGTGTGTCTGGTCTGAGCATTTGCCAAGACATCTAGACTTAAGGCAGCGCTGGGTGGGATGCTTTGTAATTGCATTTGTGTGGTTCCAAATTAGTAAGCTAAGGTGAGAGGAAATAGGTTTCAACAGGAATGTAGATCTGTTATCTACAGATACCTTTGGCTTTTATGTTTTCTTTTTTGTGCATGAAATAGCCCACAAGGCAATGAAAGCACAAGAGAATCCAGCCAAAGCAGAGGCCCAAGACCTCCATCCACACCCTTCCAAAATGGGAGACAATTTTGAAGAACATGCTGAAGAACTGCTTAGAAAAAAGAAAATTAACAAGACAGAGCCACAGAAAGCAATGGAAGACACAAGTTTAAAGAAGAGTCTGGTCAACTGCAGCAAACACTACTGACAAGTCAAGAAGAATGAGGATAGACTACTGTTTCTGAGATCTTGTCATCAGGGAGTTTGGTGAGAGCTGTTGCAGTTGCAAACAAGGAACAGAAGCCAAAGTGTAGGAGTTCTAGGAGGGAATCACAGAAGAGGGTCTCCAGACAGTAATTATAAACAGCGCCTTCAATGAGCTTAGGAATGAAGAAGAGATAGGCGATGAGATATGATATGGAGAACCAAGTGGGGTCAAAGGCGCAATTTTTAAGAGGCAAATGCTTGCTTATATTGCAGTGGAAATGAGCCAGAGGACAGTGAGAGGTTAAGAAAGAGAGTAAGGGAGGGAAGAAACAAGAGGAAGAGCAGAATATGGTTCACTGGGGCAAGTGGAAGGAGTACAGATGGAAAGTAGACAAGAAACTGCTGCTTCTCTGACAGTGGAGGAGAAAGAAAGGATTAGGAGAGGGGAGGAAGAAGACAGTGACAGAAGGAAGAGCACACCGTATCTATTTTTCCTTAGGAGAAAAAGCAATGAGTTACAGAGGCAACTGGGATTTAATTTGGGGATTCAATTAAGTTGGACAACACAGCTGTTTCCAAAAAAGATGGCAGGACTGGAAGAAAAAAAGACTGTAATGAAAAAGACTGTCTCGGTCTCAGGATATGCACCAGAGACAGTCCACAGTATGAGAGCAGAAGGAAGCGTCTGGGAGTTCACAAAGCAGACCCTGCAATAGAAGTGTTTAATTCTAAGAATGTGCTTAAATCTTTGCTGAATCAAGGCCAGACATTTTAGTAGCTTGAATACATCTTTAGCATGCAATCAAGAAAAGAGCTCATGCAACCAGAGGTGGAAAGAAGGACCTGCAATAAGTCAATGTATCTATACAGCTGCGTTAGGAACACACAGGTAGATGCTGTTTTGCTTACTCAGGTTCTGTGAAATCAGAATTCTTCCCTTTAATAAAAAGTGATAAAAAGAAGTTCTCTACTTGCTTCACCTGGCAGTTTACCCAGTCTCTTGTCTGTTCTACAGATTTCGCTGCAGGTATCATTTTGTCTTCTCCTAAATTGTTTTCTATGCATATAGGAACAATTTAAAAAAATAAACTCCAACAACTTTACTGTGTAATATTTTGGACAAAAATGCTGAACAGCCTCTGGGGATGGGGAGGGAGAAGGAAGAGGAAGAGAGTTTTCAATTTCTTCCAGTAAGCCAAAACCAAAAAGCAATGTTCCACAAATGGTATAGACAGTATAAGGTCCTCGCAATCGAGGTCACCAGGAATGGTGATAATCACCACGCCACTCCAATGACAGTGAAGTGCAAGATATGAAACCACAAACAGGGTAAGTGAGCAAACTTTTCACAACCAAAGTGTTTTAAAAGGAAAATGAATCCAAGCAGAAACTGAACTCCATGTTGTAATCAGCCCTTTGTCAGCTTGTTTCAGCAAGAGTTCCAGAGCCAGATCCACAGCTGCTACCACAGCTGGAAGCACAGAGCCTCCTGAGAAGCCAGTTGCAGACTCAGATGCTGCTGTTTCCTGTTTATTATTATAGTGTAAGTTCACATATAATTTACCATGTTTGCTGCAGATGTATTTATTTTTACTGGATGTTCGTGCTAAAATGTATATATGCCTATCATTTGGTGAATTCGTAATATTAAGGTTGATATATTCTGTCTCTTTGCAGAGGAAGCCATTTGTTAAAAACATGCAATCTTTACTGTAAGGAGAGGGGAAATACAAAGAAGAGGAGAGGGAAAAGAGATTCTTCCAGAAACAGAATCTCCAAGCCAAGCTCAAAATGTGTAAATAAGGCCAGGAATTTTTTTTCCACATTTGATTTAAAAAGAAAAAGAAACAACCTCTCCATGTATTTAGTGCCCAGTTGCAAGTAATACATATGCTATTCAAAGTGAACCCTCTAGTAATAATATTTGTAATTATCTTCAGAATGCCCAGAAAACACATTTAAATTGTGAACTATGTTCTAGAAAATAAATCCTTCTCTAAAAACAGAACAAAACTGTTACTATAATGAGGGGCCACTTAACCACCTAACTCTTAATAACTATATAAAATCATCCATGGAACAATCAGTAACACACCAGCAAACCAGTTGCATTGTTACCTTATAATTTCACGCTAACATTTCAAGTTTGATTTTACACTACCCTTTAAGAAACAGGGATTATTTTTACTTCCCACCAGTATGCCTTTTTTTAAAACAACAACAACAACAACAACAAAACAATCAACCAAACAACAACACAGCTCTTCTGGCCTAGTAATAATATTTTCTGTCTGCAGGCACAAAAAAAAAATAGGTAAAAGTTAGCATAAAGTTATTCCTAAGGAAAATGTCTCCTCTTACTTAGTGCAATCATCCAGTATGATAGTTAGTACAATAGCTCCTACATCCTTTTCTTAACCAGTCCCCAGTACAGAGAAATGGACTAAGTCCCCACATCCCAGCAATCTCCGGCTTCTCGAACTTCTCCAGGGGACTGTGACCAGCTGGCTTAATACTGTGTAACTCTGTAGATTTATTTACCATTCACATACTAAAATGTGTTGCTTCCAGGTCTATTAAATGTTCATCCACATTTTGTTGTTCCCATAATCTCAAATATAGGCTCGTGTATAGTACCATGAAGGTGTTAAATTGGTTTTACTATTTAAAAATAGTGATAATGGTAGAAATCACCTCATTATCAATATAATTGTAACTATGCTAAACTTCACAGACTAGTCTAAAACTGAGTGTTTAAAGCAATGCAAAAAACCATGTGTACTCCAGCCTTAAGTATTCCAGAATACCAGAAAATATGAGTTCAAAGTTTCTGTCTGTATTTGTAAAACATACGCAGCTTTAAACTACATTGATTTGTGCAAAATTGAATTGTTGGAGTTTATCTCCTGGTAATTCTAATCAGTTATATAAAATACAGTTTTGTAAGTCCAGCCAAAGATCTTGAATTAAGGTATTTAAGATGACTTTAATAAAAGAAAAAGAGCAATATTGAACTAAATTGTAAAGATCAGATTGTCTTGATAATCAGAAGTTTCAGATAATCAGGATGTTTCTTTATAAACAAAGCAGACTTCATTACTAGTTTCCGTAATTACTTGTTACAAAGTATATTAAAATAAAACTGATGTGTTCCTCCACATGTATTTTTTTTCCAAAATAAATCCAAATATCATTAGCACAAGATAAAGATAACTAAAGGCAATTCTTTCTCTTTAAGTTTCCACTCTTTTGTGTCCTACATGTGTAATAGCATCAAAGTAAAACAATAATTATTTCCTGTAATCAACAAGGAATTATATATGCTGTAACCTGTAACCTTTATTGTAACATACTATAAAAGGTAATAATAATAATAATATTGCATACAAGTGTTTGGTATCTATTTGTCATAGCAAAAATTATTGCTACATTTCAAGTATATCAACCAGTATTTGAATTCTATACAAACACAAATGTAAGCTAAATATTGATACATTTCAAGATGCTTTTATGTATTGTGAACTTCACCATACTGCTCATTCTTAAAAGACACAGGACTATAAACAAAGGAATTGCATACACCAGTTTAGATTTACTGTGTGATTACATGTGCTTTAATTTATGAAGCAGCAGCTTTGTAAATAAATGCTTCTAGAGTCATCCTACAGCAAACATTTGCCTCTGTTTTTCTAACACTGAGCCTCTAAACATTTGCATACACATTCACATTTGCACATGCAAATAGTCCAAATGGCCTCAAAAGGGCTATTCATATGAAAATTTTTCAGGACTGGAACATAAATACAGCTTTTAATTGCTGGTCATGGAGAACTGGATTTTAGTCGAGAAAAAAAAATTACAACCTTTCAGCTCTTATATTCCCAGTTAATTTTTATTAGGACTAAGATAGTCCTATACAAAACTGAATGTTTCAGAGGGAGGTAGTCTGACTATTTCACTGTCACAGGACACAAAGTAGGTAGTGAAGTACCCTTTGTGGAAAAGGGGGAAATGCAAGTCCTTTCTTCCTTACTGTGCTATTGTACTAATTGCAATTTATTGTCTTTTTAAATTTTGGAATACATTAACTTGGAAGAATCTAGCTTAATCAGAATTTACTTAATATTTTCTTCATGTGTACATTAAAAATACATTTAAATTGAAACACAATCCAAGTCACTACTTGCAATTACCATTTTTTGTCAGTCCTGGCTGTTAGGCTTCATTTTTAATCACTGAAAAAGATGTGATATTTTTAATAGTACCTGAATTATGCATTAGAAGATGCAATTCTAAAACCAGCAGTATTTTGTGTCATTTCACATGTAAAATACACATAGTAGTAATTAGCTGACCACACAGTTTATAACTGATTTGGCTCAGTGTCTTCACCGAATGTGTCCCAGATGTTATTGCAAAGTTTTAATACATGGATAAAAAAATAAAAATAAAAACAAAAACCCCTTTATGACGCTAATAAATAGTCTAACTTCCAAGACCATACGCAAGATTTCAATTCTTCATAAATATTTGAACTAATTTAGTAAACATTTAGAAAACTATGTACTGTGCTACAGATTTTAAATGTGACAGCTGACAACATAAATTTTCTGGATGATGATCGAGTCAATGTTAGTGCAGCTGTAGCAACAGTAAGACTTGCAAAAGCTTAAAGTTTAGTTTCAACTGTTTAAGTGCATTTTTCATAAGATTCAAAGATTGCCAATGATTTATGCTCACTACCTAAATTCTGAATTGCCAGTGAAAATAGGAAATAAAATTTGAACCCCTTAAAATTATTTTTGGAAGTAGTTTTCAACTGCATAAATTAGGAGTTAAGGTAAGGCACTATATTATCAATTTCCTGCAAATAAATAACACTTTAAACAATAACAGTTCTTTACAAAGGAAACAATCTCTGTATTGAAATGAATATAAATACAATTTACACATATTAATATTTTTACTACTTAAGTAATTCAAGCAAAATATTCAGCCTGAAAATTTATATTAGAAGCAAAATTGTGTAGTCCTGGGAGCTTGATTGTGCAAAGGCTGCAGGTTTTGGCCATAGTTCTTTAAAAACAGCCAATCCCTAAAAGAATGATTAAAAAAAAAAACGTTGATTCTCAGCGCAGAGTACAAATCTTTGTCCATATAGTCCACAGCTTCATTTTGTATTACCTTGCAGCACAAAGCTTTTTAACACATTTCTTGCATTTACTGTAATTTACATAAATTACAAGGTGCTAATCCTTAGCCTATGCATAGTCAAGATGGGATTCATCTGTTCTAACTTCTGATATAAAAGACAATCATCTACAGCCTATGCCTTAGATAGGCCATCTACAGGATACCTAACACAGGATAGGATCCAAGCTCCTTTGCAGTCAAAAGGATGGATCATCTGGAGCGTGGTACACCTCCTAAGGCAGGTACTTCAAAAAGCACACATGATAAATCCAAGCTTGAAGGCTGCCTGTTTCCCTCTAGTAACTACAAGCAGATCTAGGATGACAAGCTCAGACTTGTCGTGTGGTCATGCTCAGATTTGTCTCATGTTACAACAACAGTTGTAAACAATATATAATTATTTTCAGCAAATAAAAGCCACACAACAAAATAAAACCTGAAACTAATGGTCTCCTTGAAACTAAATAACAACCAGTCAAACCATGAGCACCAGTTCTCAATACTGAGTGTCAACTGATGAATTATGTAACATCCCACCCTTTTGTTTCCAGAATGCTGGGTTTGACGTCATCAACAGAAACTCCCAAATTCCAGTTTCTGAAACTGTCAGTTTCTGCCTGTGTTTGACTAGTCTATGTGATACTACAGATCAGGATATAACGCATAAAGAACATGGCATAAAAACTTGCCACAAAGCCTTGACTGTCTCCACACTTAGAGAGCTTTGCATGGAATTGGGATACAAAAATATGCTAAATAAGCTAAATATAGGATCATAAATCACAACCATAAATCACAGGCTTTGATAGCTAATTCTTTTTTGATTGTTTTATCTCCAGGAAAAAAGTTATGTTGATTGCACTGAATATTTCTATGAGATCTCTGTTTAAGTTTTACTTTCTGGTTATCTTTTCCACACGTTTTCCATTGAGGAAGAGAAGCTTTGTGTTTTATATCATTCAATACAATGTAAAACTCCACAAGTCTCCTAAATGTACTGCAATATTTGGGAACTAATGGACTTCTTCCACTCAAGTCCTAATAAATTCCCTGTAGCAGTGCAGGCTTTTGTAGGGTGTTGGTACCCGAGAAAATGATGATTTAGTCTTCTAGAATTAACGTGGAAATTACGGTCTGCTTCCATAACCTGCCCCGTCACGAGCAGCTGAAATGCTTTAAACAGATATATTTACTTCCCGGATTTGGTATTCAAAATGGATGCTGCTTCTTTATAGGTATTTTTCAACTAATTAAAAGTTTTAAGTCCACCTTCTGGAGCTTTGTTCAACTGCTAAGAGAGCTACAATTTAAAAAAAGTCCTTCCAAAGTCTGCTTTTCTGTGTTCATGCTCCCGCTGTTATTTTTCTGGTCTTCATAATTCTACTCAACAAAAGACAGTACACTGGTGCTTAAAATAAAATACTTAAGTAGACGGACATTAAACAATCCTTTTTTTTATTAATTCTGAGCAATCATTCCATCTCAATGCTTCATACAGATTGCTGTAACTCTGCAACCCATGCAGAGTGCATCTGCATGAGCGTGAACATGAAGGAACAACACTCAATGTTATCACAATACTTGGTCCTTGTTCTCTTGAAAACACACTGTCTAGACTGATCCACAGCAACATTTTATTTCTCATTAATTACTATTCTCCCACCTCAAAATCTCCCTGAAAGGGATTTTTTAAAAATTCACTCAAAGTCCAAAGGGATTGTGTTAACCAGTTCTCTTTTATCTTCTAACTATCTATCTAGCATGCTCAAAACTTTCTTTTCAATATTTTTATATACTGAAATCCATGTTCAATGGATCTTTTAGATACTCAGAATTATTACTTCAGTTACGTTTTTTGTTATGAAATAAGGCTCCATATTCTGCAATTTAGATTCTCAACAGATTTTTAGCAGATTAGTTACTTTATTACTGAGTTATATTAGATTCCCCTGGACAAATACCAGACAGTCCTCTTCTAAAATATCTGATTTGTTGAAGCATAATGCTTATTCCAGCATGTTATCTCCTGATGCCTCAACCTCTAATTTTCACTGGAGAAGTTAGTTCCCAAGGTAATATCCTGTGATGAAGATAGCTGTAACATAAACATAAATGTAGTTTTTCTTCAATATACTTATCCTCTCTAATTGAATTCTTTACTTGGTTATAATCCCTCAAATAGAACGACTCTGTCAATGGCTTCCAACTTCTGAATGAGTCACTTTTGTTAGACCTGTAAGCCTAAGGAAGAAAGATATAGCTGGAGTAAACTTAAATCATTTTAATTTACAACTTCAAATCTGTTCACTTTGTAGCATATCTGATATTAAGCAGTCCACTGTTGAAGCATTGTGTATCACACTGCATCTGGCAAGACAGACTCAATAAAATTGTCCTGCATGTACTGTGTGAAGTTTGCCTAGGTTTGCATACTGAAGTGAAATTACAGAACTTTGTACTGGATGCACAAAGTAAGCACTTTTAAAACATAATCTGATTTTATCTTCCCTGAGTTCAATTATCTCATTTCTCCCCATCTCTGTACTGATGTTTTTTCTGTTGGCTTCATTACCTAGTTCTTGATACTCCTCTCTTTGTATCTCCTTGCTTTGTTTTCCTTCTTTTTATTCTTAATTATTATAATATTATGGTTTTTGTGTGTGTGTGTGTGCTCTGCTTCTGTTTGACCATTTTCTGCCTCTTACTTCTTCCTCTCTGTACATGTCTTCCCATCCTACTGCAGAAAAAAAAAACCTGTCGCACACAGTTCATCAGATAGTAGACAATAAATGTATGGGAATGTTGTAGAATCCTATAATGGGAACAGTTATTTCCATCACATCACTGTATCAGTGCCAGAATAACTGCTACTGGCATGTTATAAATGCCTTAGACATACAATCTCCGGAAAAAAAAGTAGAAGGTGCCACTTCCTTAAACATGTGAAAACTAGTGCACAGAAGATAAGTTAACATTTTAAGCTCCAACTTCAATCTAGAGCATACCACAGGGGCTTCTTCATTACCTGCAGTTTACATCTTCTGGACCAGTTTCAAAGTCCAGTTGTTGACACCCATAACTACCAAAAAACATATACAATGCATAAACTTTGAGGATTCCCTTGATGGCTGGTTGCCTCTATTGTGCCATTTGGTTGAATTTTGTTAGTGAAATACAGAAATATGAAACAGAAAATATTGCCTGACACGTCTAGATATCTGAGGAAAACCAGAAAACAAAAGTTTAGTGGAAAAACGTTCATCAGTGCCTAAGGTTTGTTGCCATAAACATGCTGTGTTTCCCGAATTGACTGCCTGTTCCCTTATCTACACCTATCTGGGTCCTAAAATTCAGGCATCCCTGAGCTTAATCCTCCTGGAGAACTCAAATTTCTAGTTATGTTCTCAACTCAGAATTTAGTTCCAGAAAAATGTGGCGAGCAGTGGTGGCAGAGACCTTTTAAACAAATGGACCTCTTATAAGAGAAGTTGCTCAGGAAGGCAAACCCTGACTCTACCTGACAGATTAGCAGCTAAGTAGAGTATTTAAACTCTGGTACAAGTTATTGTTTCTTAATACAGTGAAAGGTTTTACTTTTCTATTCAGTGATTTTCCACCTGAACCATATAACCAGGCTAGGCTATAAGGATACAAGCATTTATAAGCTATCCTTGGTTGGATGTGTGTGTGTTAAAATCCTTGGGTTGGACAAGACGACCTCCAGAGGTTCCTCTCAACTTAAACCATTCCATTATTTTGATCCTCTGAGGCCGAGGTGCAACTAGAAGTCAGATCTCCCTTTCTCAAGGTAAACGCTCAAACTGTCGCACTATTGTGCAAAAATTGAGCAGTAGCATTACCTCATTACTTTTTCCAGAGGAAAAGAGATGCCAGTACTTATTCCCACATAGGTTCTCAAGTACGTAGTCTCTGAGGCATCTACCTCTATCTGATTTCAAGACCAGGTATTTTCTGAGCATGATGTAGTTTGTATTACTCAATGAATCTCACTGTTGAGTTTCTCCTTGAACCTATGCAAGCCTTTTTGCATTCACAAGGACCTTCACAATCATCTTAGGTAAGTAGCTCTGTGTGCTGTAAAAAAAAATGGAAATTAAAAAGAAAGACTGTTCAAGGGTGAGTACCATTCAGGATTATTTCAAGTTTAAAAGGAGGCACTCTAGAGAAATATAAATACTGAATAATTCCAGAATTTCACATACTAGAGACTCCGAGCACTTACTTCAATGCCTGGAGTTTTCAGAATAACTTAAGTCGAGAATATTTTTTTTCTTAGGAGTAAATTTCTTCTATCACTTTTATACCTTGATTCTACAGTGTATGAAATGATATATTATCAGTACTATAATTAAAAAAAAAGTATGCAGGATATTTTTTAAGATGCAGGCAACAGTGTTATGAGTTCTCAACAACACAAAATACATTTTATTCTGTCATCTACGATGACACACCCTCCTTTGGCACACCTTCCTTTGGGCTAAAAACTGGCTGGATGGCCAGGCCCAAAGAGTGGTGGTAAATGGGGCTAAATCCGGCTGGAGGCCGGTCACCAGTGGGGTTCCCCAGGGCTCAGTGCTGGGTCCAGTTCTGTTTAACATCTTTATCAATGACCTGGATGAGGGGATTGAATGTACCCTCAGTAAATTTGCGGACGACACCAAGTTGGGAGGCTGTGTCGATCTGCTCGAGGGTAGGGAGGCCCTTCAGAGGGATTTGAACAGACTGGATCGTTGGGCTGAGGCCAATGGCATGAGCTTTAATAAGGCCAAGTGCAGAGTCCTTCACTTGGGGTATAAAAACCCCAAGCATCGCTATAGGCTCGGGGAAGAGTGGCTGGAGAGCTGTCTGGCAGAGAAGGACCTGGGGGTCTTGGTTGACTACCGGCTTGATATGAGCCAGCAGTGTGCCCAGGTGGCCAAAAAGGCCAATGGGATACTGGCGTGTATCAAGAATAGTGTAACCAGCAGGAACAGGGAAGTGATCCTGCCCCTGTACTCGGCACTGGTGAGGCCGCACCTGGAATATTGTGTCCAGTTTTGGGCCCCTCGCTTTAAGAGAGATATTGAGCTCCTGGAGCGAGTCCAAAGAAGGGCGACTAAACTGGTCAAGGGGCTGGAAAATAAAACTTATGAGGAGCAGCTGAGGGAGTTGGGGCTGTTTAGCCTGGAGAAGAGGAGGCTGAGGGGAGACCTGATTACAGCCTACAAATACTTGAGAAAAGATGGTGGGGAAGTGGGGGAAGGGCTCTTTACATTAGTGATGGATGATAGAACAAGAGGAAATGGGTATAAGCTTAGTCAGGGCAGGTTCAGGTTGGATGTTAGGAAGTATTTCTTCTCTGAAAGGGTTGTCAGCCACTGGAATAGGCTGCCCAGGGAGGTGGTTGAGTCCCCATCCCTGGATGTGTTTAAGAATAGGGTGGATGATCTACTTAGCGATATGGTTTAATGGGGATTAGGGACGGTTGGACTCGATGATCTCTGAGGTCTTTTCCAACCTAGAAATCTATGAATCTATGAATCTATGGATGATTAAAATAAATTTGTAAAATAGAACAGATGTTTATACATACAGCTTTTTTTTTCAGTTTCCAGAGAAAACTTCACAGTTACAAAACATAGAGCAAAATTAGTAAATATATTCAATCTTAAAAAAAAATCACAACGAAGACTATTACTTCAATTAATTTAAAATGTAAACATTTGGTAGTTTACTTTTCTGTTGGTCCAAAAAAAAGCCCTGTAACATCAACTCCAGTAACTTAAGAATCTTTATATTTACCCACGCACTGGAATATTCATATTCCTTGCAGATTTAGCAACTTCTTCAAATTTTTCTATGCTTTCTTCAATTGAACAATTAATATTCATTTTGCTGAAGGATTCAGACGCTGCACCAAATACTGAGACTTCTGTAGCCCCTGCTGCAATCTGAAAAATACATTTCAATAAAACAGAATCATAACACTATACTAAAAAATTAGATTAAGGACTTAATTCTGTAGTACATTCTAGAATTTTAAAGTACATTATAAGTATATCATCCATACCTAAAATATAAGTTTCATTCCAATTTTTTTATTATCTATTGCATAAAACCAGACTGAATCAAACTTTGAGTTCATTCACTATGGCATATATCCTTCCTCTTCTTAGTAATTAGGTAAACATATTTTTAAAATGATAAATAATAATGGCATTAAGATGTAGGAAATCGTATGAATCAGCTGTGAAAATAACGATGACTGATACCTATATTCATTTTGCAGAAAAGGAAAAGATCATGTAACAACTCTGAAATATCCATCCTCTGTACAAAGCCTGTTCCTGACGAATGCCAGGAAGTCATTCTCATGCTTAGGAAAGTTCTTTGCCTTGCATGTGCCTAGAGCAGCAACAATAACCAACAGGGATTTCCTTGTTAGAGCCAACTCTAGGATCAAGGGCTCCATTGGTCTTGGTGTCATCGTCGATATGGATAATATGGAAAATGTGTATGTGAGAGTCTGCTGAGAAAAAGTCTCAGAGTAAATACCAGCCTAGAAAACGTGTAAATGTGGTGACTTCACTGAAGGGGTAATTAGCCTGGGCTTGTACTCAGTACCTCAGTACTCAGTAAATCAACCAACCTGAGGCAAACTAGAATGCTGAAAGCCAAATGACAGGAGAAGAAAATATTTAATCTTAGGAGATTAGCTAATTAATTAATTCTCACTCTCCAGTGAAAATAATACTCTTGTTCTATGAAAAAGAACAGAGCTTTTCCCTTTTCTCTTTACTCCTGCAGGATAATGTCTAAGTTTCAGCAACCCTACCAGGAACGGAAGAAAAAAAATAGCAGAAGAAGGAACTCAGAGATAACCTACAACTATCTTTGTGTTGTTTTCCTTTCATTATATCACTAAATATAATATAGAGATATAGCAGATTTAATTCGACTCATACAAGCTGTCATTGCAAAGTTGTGGCACTATAAATCTGACTATTGGTAGTTAACATGCCTACATACAGGGTTCTACTTTAACAGAGATCTCATATGCAGTATAGAAACTGAACAATAGACTACACCACAAATGGCCATCAAGCAGTATGCTTTCCAAATCCAGCTTGTCCTATATCAAGACAAAATCATAGAAGCATGAAAAATTTTCAGAAAGTGTAAAGATTTGACTATCAATGTATATGTTTTAAGAAGACCGAACCACTCCATTGAGTCTATAATTTTGGATATTTATTTTATATGAACTGAAACAATTTAAACTTTCAAGCTCTACCAAAATGAAATGCAGAATTTAAGAAATGTAATACATTCCTATAAGGTCTTTTCATTTAATTGACTCCTTTCTCATTCTTCTTCACTGCTTTCCAATATGAAGACATTGTTCAGAAACTTTTCTAGGGCCAACAAGTCAAAGAAGAAGGAACTGTCTTTCTCTTTATACACAAGCATCATCTATAGGAACTTGCAAAGACTGTTTGATCAATACTTCCATTAAAATATGAATATATAGAACTTAACATCACTCTGAATTTGCCCATTTTTCACAATGAAAATAGTTTTCAATTAAAAAAAAATGCAGCTTATTTCTAACAGGACAGGTTATATGAAATTAATTCGCAAGTTTATGGTACTGAACTGAAAGTGTCTGAAACATGAAAAAGGTAATTGTGGACATCTTCTAGGAAGACACTCACAGCAGAATGAAAACCTTGAAGATTAGGCGTGAGAACAGGATACTGGACTCCAGGATGCCGCTCAATGCCCCTCATTACTTCTTTGTGATCTGCCATCTAAAATATATAAATTATTTGCATCGATCAGCGGTTATTTTCTGGTTTTATATAGCTAAGCAGAAATTGGCTTAGACTATGTTTTTGCCTTCATTAGGTATACAGTTTGTATAAAAAGTAGAACAACAAAGGGGTTAAATTGATGTTGTACAAGCGCTCTTTTTTTTGATTTCTTAACTTTTGAACATTTGAGTTGCAAGCTTTCCAGTTCTCTATGAATACAAAACTGGGGCTAAGATTTCTACGATGTTTCTTTTTGTGTGTATCTGTAAAAACATAATTTGCATCATAAATTGACAGACTTGTGATCATGCTGATCAACTGTTACTGCAACTTTAAACTTATCGCAATGGACACAATAGGTCGAATTAACAGAATAACGGTTAATATAAATTTTAAAACCATCCAAATCTTGAAAACTTCAGCACTGATAAATGCAACTTCACAGTCTTAAGAATAAGTGAAGTTGAATTACTTAACCCTATAATCAGCATATTTGAAAAGACTAATCATAAGTCTATCCTTAAAAATACAGCAAAATCCAGTTCTCTGCATAGTATAACATTTTAATACACTTAGAATTTCTTTCAAAAGAGAATGAAACAACAACAAACTCCTTCTTTATCACTGCAAATGTCAAAGACCATTACTTTATTCAAGCATTTGCTTTCCTTAGTCTCCTCTCACAAAAGAAACTCTGCCTTTTTAAGATATTCTTACACTTTTCTCACTCAAGATTAAACACACTCCACGTACTAATCAAGAAGATGAATCAAAGACTTATTCATGTAATAAACTGTAGATCATTTAAACAAATGCATTTTCTTGAAAGAAGTAGAGGAAAAATGAGTTTATCTTTTAATTGTGTGCATTCCTGAAAACAATACAGTTAATAAAACATATCCCTCATTTTCCATGTCTTATAGATTTAGAATTTTTAAAAAAAAGAATGGCGTATTTTAAATGCTTTTTAAGCTAGCTCTCATAAAACTTCCAAAGTAAACAATATTAAATTGGATTTCTGATTCTTTGCACACTGACGAAAAGTCATTTGCGGAGTACCATATGAAAAGATATATGAACTACAAAGCTCTCTTTACTCCTTATTTTCAATGGATACTTCATTGATGACTTTGCAGTACCACAATTCTAAATATGTGATATTAAATTCTACCAGATTATTAAGTGACAATACTACTGGCAACCTCAAATCTTCTTGTCACTGGTTTGTTACTATAAAAATGAATGGATTAAAAATATCAGAAAAATGCATGTAAACCCAACATGTAACTATAAGGAAGTGGATATATCGTATGAAAAATGTTTTATAGCCAGACACAATTGACTTCTTATCAGGAAACAACTGATGGCACAAAGCAACTTTTTGTAATTGCTTCTACAGAAACTAAATCAGTGTGACCACCTAACATATCTGATAACCTCATAAAAAACATTTGGTAATGCTTTAGTTTTTTAAGAACAATTTTTCATTCCTTAATTTAATATAAATAGTATCTGCATTTCTCAGGCCAAGGAAGAATGTTTGAAACCTAATGATTAATTAAATGGCAAATGCTGGAACTAATTCCACACTTCAAAATTATAGCCTGACTTAAAATATACTAGAAAACCAAAATGACACTTTTTCAATCAGTATAAAGCTGCCAGGTCCAAATAATATTATATGTATTACATTTGTCCCACTGCTATTTTTCCTGTAAGTAAAATCCCATTTTAACACATATTGCATGTTATAAGATTTTAAATTGTAATAAAATATTTCTTTCCAAATTTCTTTAAAAATAAGCTTTCTAATGGTAGGTATTTATAATTTTTGGCCATTTAGTTATAGGTGTGGGATCCTGTTTTATATGGCACCTCACTACTGTGGAACTTTTTCTTTTAGCTTTTTTCAGTAAAAAAAAAATCTGCCAAAAAAAACAGTGGATGGGAAGCCATAAAA
The DNA here is from genome assembly GCF_009769465.1 of Tauraco erythrolophus. NCBI lineage: Eukaryota > Metazoa > Chordata > Aves > Musophagiformes > Musophagidae > Tauraco > Tauraco erythrolophus. The sequence continues at coordinate 44,994,614 of NC_141466.1, read as the reverse complement.
GAGCTTTAAAATACTAAAAAAAGAAATAAATGAATGAGTGATCTAAACATAACCGTGAATTCTATTCCCATGACCTATGTAAAGAAAAAAGAAAGGAGCAAAGACAAAGTCAAGACTGCACTCCCTATCAAAGCAACACAATCTTATCTGGTAAATAAAAAACATTTTAAACACAAATTAAGTCATTAAAATAAAGTATTCAGACATGAATTTAAGATAAGAAAGGATTGTTCATTTTTTCGAAAACTCACAAACCTGTGCTAAATTTGGTACTCCTAATAGCTCACAGGAAAAGGAAATAATTAAACAAGAAAGTAAGAAATCCACCTTTCCTTTAGACTTTTCCTTGTAACGTTTAAAAATCCCTACATTATTTTCTGCTGCCCTAACTGCCAAAGTTTGATGGCACTTGGAAAAACTTAGCCTAGTGGCTTTTAATGGACACAATCTGAAAACTCATTGCCCCTGCATTCCCACCAAAGAAATTCTGCATTGTCACTGTTCTCTTCCCCTTTCCTATTATCCTTCCCTTAGGCCCTCCCCTGGTGATCCCAGGAACTCTGAAATAGATCGGGAGTCCCTTAGAGAGTGCTGTACAGCTAGTTTGCTCTGCTAACTCATGAATAAGAAAAAGTACGATCATACCATGTTTGTCTCAGAGGAAAGCCTGGAATACAGTCCAGGTCCAGGATGCATTCTCAGTTTAAAAAGGACAAACTTTATACACATTTTGACCAAAGATGTACAACAGACAATGTTAAAATTTGAAGTATTTTCTCAAAATGATTAATTTCATGTTTTACTTTGTAAATAACTTGCATGGTCCTTACTAAACACCTAAGTACTCAAATGCTTCTGTGCAAACACGTGCTCAATTTCTTGAAAATGAGTTTAACTGCTATAGACAAGTTCCGACCAATTTCCTTCCTTGCAGGGAATGATTAAGTTTGCACAAACAGGAGCTACGCTGTATACTTCAGGAATAAGTCTGGATTTTCAGTGTTAAATCTCTAATGAAAACTGGGCACTCCTAATGCCCATGTAGTTTTGCTGCTGACTTCAGAAAGGATGGGATTTCTGCTGAATTGTACCAACTGTAAAAATTAATTTTGGAAAAATAATACGCAAATTCTTACTATTTATCAAAACTCAGGCTGCTGAAAGAGTGCTAGATCTGCAAAATAACTAATGTGCCTAAGTACTACTTCATACACAAAAGTCCCAAATTTAGATCTTCCAAACACACTTTCAAATGTGGAAAATGAAATTTTGAAATTTCATTTAGGGGAAAAGAAAAAAAGGTATGCTACCTTTCTTTTTTACATCGATGACTATTAGAGTAGAAAAGAGGTAGGAACAATATTAAATTATATTAATTATGTGTTGCCACTCAAATTCTTTAGTTACAACTGAATATTTACATAAATAAAGGGCAAAACCAAATGCACAAGTACTTTCTTTATCTCCATTCCACAGTACAATGTCAACATCGATTGTAAAGAATTTTCTCTATATTATTAAATGCAGAAAGTCACTGTCCCTTTGTAACAAATTCAAAACCAGGATAGAATCTGCAACATCTCTCCTTAACTAGAATCCTTAATAAGTAAGTGCACACGTGTTCGTATGCATGTGTATGTTCCTAACGTTAATGCTCAGAAAAGGAGGACTGTATGGTTGATAAATACATAGAAACGTAACAAGTGCAGCAGACAAAAAATGGCTTTGGGGAAGAGTCAAGTTTCCATGACAGTCCACACAACCACTAGGCCTGAGGAGTCTACGCCTTCGGTTTGGTGCTAGGGAGCTTTGTAGAGAAGTTTCCCCAGTTTGCACAAGCCCTGTGCACCTAAGTTTTCCTTCTCCAATCCTAGGTTTCTGAACTGATGTTACTGCCACAGGAACTCCCCTCTACCATGACTGTTCCCCAGAGATCAGCCCCACTGCTGTTCGTCTGGATACTCAAAATCAGTACTCAGCATCCCAACAGCTTCATATTCTCAAATCTTTATTGCTATGTCTACACTCAGCATCCTATATCCCAGCTGCCCTTTACACAGAGGATTGATACACTGCCCGCACACATCTTATCCCCACTCAGCATCCTTTGACCCAGTTCTCTTACTCATTTACTGCTGACCCTTGCACATACACACTCATACAAATTCCCATCCTCATGCTGCAAGCAGGAAACAGGGAATCACCTGCTAAATTATTTATGTTTGGAGAGCAATGAAAATATTCATAGAATCACAGAATCATAGAATGGTTAGAGTTGGAAGGGACCTCAAAGATCACCTAGTTCCAACTCCCCCGCCATGGGCAGGGAAACCCTCCACTACACCAGGTTGCCCAAAGCCTCATCTAACCTGGCCTTGAACACTGCCAGGGATGGGGCATCCACAACTTCTCTGGGCAACCTGTTCCAGTGCCTCACCACCCTCAGAGTGAAAAATTTCTTCCTTATATTTAATCGAAATCTCCCCTCTTTCAGTTTAAAGCCACTGCCCCTTGTCTTATCACTACATGTCCTTGTAAAAAGTCCCTCTCCAGCTTTCCTGTAGGCCCCCTTTTAAGTACTGGAAGGCTGCAATAAGATCACCCTGGAGCCTTCTCTTCTCCAGGCTGAACAGCCCCAACTCTCTCAGCCTGTCTTCATAGCAGAGGTGTTCCAGCCCTCGGATCATCTTCGTGGCCCTCCTCTAGACCCGCTCCAGCAGCTCCATGTCCTTCTTGTGTTGGGGACTCCAGAGCTGAATGTAGTATTCCAAGTGGGGTCTCACGAGAGCAGAGTAGAGGGGCAAGATTTCTCCCACCTTATGTAGTAATCACAGCAAACTGAACTCCTAGCATTTTGGTTGATGAGGGCCTGAGTGCTCCCCTTCTTAAGCGTTTAGCTGCCTGGACTCAAGGACAACTCATTGATGAGAAGACAGCAACTAGAGAGAAGCCTCAATCAGCCTCGAAGCTCATCAATAAAAGCTGGAAAGCAGATCAGCAGAGGCTCCCTCAAACAGCTGTTAAGAAGTCTTAACATGGCCTACCATCCTTTTTCACTCAGAAGACTTTCAAGCTGAGACACTCTCGTGCTTCCTTTCTCCCTGAGAAACAGTACAGCTGCACAGCAGCAGCAGCCAAGCTCATTCTTGGCCATGTACCTTACTGAATGGATCCTGACTACATCTCACAGAGTTGACTTCCTGGCTTGACCCTGGACTTGGTGCACCACCGCAGACTCACCTGAGTATGTGTTCTCTTGGCTGCCCTGGTTACCCTCTCCAGATTCGCTCTGCTCTCCTGGACTGTTGGACTGCCCTTTGGTCAACAAGGCTACAATCTCTGCTCCCGTTGTTATTGTGCTTGGCTTTCAGTTCCCCTTCCCTTCTGGAGCAACCAGCTCCCTAGCTCTGCTGAGTTAGAATTTAACCAGCTTTCTGCACAGCTTGCTGGTTTTTCTTCAATTTTGACTACTTTTTAATAATTAGTCCAACTTCAGCTGACCTGAACAAAAGTATAAAACTTGAAAACTGAGTAAATGGTGTCTGACAACAGGATCTGATTTTACAAATAAACAACGTATTATTTCTATTCCGTTTTCTTGTATAATTATACAGGTTATACTACTGAAAAACTCCACTGCATGGAATGGCATTTAAATTCATTAAAATGGCACTAATGGCATTAAATTCAACCAGTTCTGAAAGGTGATGACTAAACATACCTGAGGCACCCATTTGGATGAAACAAAGCTGGTTACTTCTATTGCAGGCAGGCCTGTTCTGGAAAGCCGGTTGATTAACTCAATTTTGATATCAGTTGGGACTATCACCTACGGACATGGAGATGTACGATAGTAAAGTATTTAATGCAGAAAGAAACTTTTGTAAGTGAAATGTTCTTGGCACATAATCAGCACTTTTTTTAAAAATAATGAACTATATTCATACATTACACCATAACTATACAGTTTCATGACTGTAGGAAGCCACTGCATAAAGTACTAGGCAGTATGAATGATCCTACTCCATTTTTCATCCACCGCAAAAGAATGAGGAAGCACTTCCACGTACTTTAGCCACACTAATTATTAATAAACAAACACCAATCTAGCAAAGAAGCAACAAAGAAAATAGTAACACAGACTAGTCCAACCAGAGAAAAAAGAAAAAAACAGTTCTACAGCTCAGGCAGAGTAATTCTCCTATTCTGTTTATATTGTTAACACAATTAGCAAGATATATGTATTTTACACAATGAAAATACTGATATCCATGTCAAAATACACCCCCAAAAAAGAGAAAAATTACCTTTTCATTTTGTAATCCATCTCTTGGCCCAACTTCTACAATCTTGATGTACTTGGGCAGTCCAGATGCTTGAAACTCCTGAAATACAAATCAATACCGAAACATAAAACAACAACGGTCACTAAGATCAAAGGTACACCTTGTACTTGTCCTCTCATACGATTCGGGTATAAAGTCCTATTGTCAACAGTAACTTTGCTCATGGCCTTTAAACATCTGTGAGAACATGTTCCACACCTTGAGTCAGGGAATAAAAGTTAAAAGCAGAAGTTAACATGTATGCATGTAACGCCACAAATGTTTATTATAAAAATGTACATAAAACCATAAATGAACATTGTGTTTTACAGAGTGAAAAATATTTCCATTTTGAAAAGCCTCCCAACGAGCAATCCAGTCCTCCAAACTTCTAACTGAATGTTCTCAATTTAACTGAACAGTTACTTCTCTGTAAACATTTGCAAGACCAGGCTATAAATCTGAAAAGAATAGAGCAGTCAAGAAATGTTGAAGAGATTATTAATGAAAGATGAAAGCAATTCCTCCACCTGAAGACGAAGGTTTTAAAGAAGGATTTAAAGGAGAACAAGGAGAGCCCCTAGTAGACAAGAAGAGGAATTTTCCAGGTGTAAGGGAAGATCTGGAAAGGCAGGAAGCTGACAGTGACAGGAGGGAAGGCAGGCAGCAGCAAGGTCAAAGGGCTAAGGAGAGCACGGGGAGTTGGAGGGGGAGGAAAGAGAAGAGCAGAAAAGCAGGTGAAGGGAAATGAAACTTCCTTTTTTATTATTTAACTGCACTGTTATTGAATCAAGTTGACAGGTGTGGCACTTCACATAACCTGGGCCTTTATGTCCTCAAACAGTTCAGAGCAGTTGCTCAGACTGACCCCCAAAAAGCTCTGTGTCTTCAAAAAACAAATCAAATGGCCAGCTCAGGGCACGCTGCCAGCACCTCTATGAGCAGACTGGAGGGATGCAGGCAGCCTCACCAGAAGCTCTGGAGATGCCCTGCTTTCCGTATTGCACTGAATACAGAATCCGACCGGTCTCCATTCCAGTTCTGAAAGCCTGGGCTGGGACTAGCGTGAGCTAATATGGCCATAATCTCACCTCACCCACACCCAGACGAAAAACCCAGTTTTCACCCTTCCCTAGCTAGTACCCTCAGGGTTTTTTCAACCAAACAGTCACTAATTTCTCCTAACAGTAACGGAAAATGAGCATTCCTAAAGTACCTTTGGTTTCTCCCCGCATTCTTGGTGCTCATGGATAAAAGTAAGTTCTCTGCAGCAACAGCCGCAACACTAGCCAAAATACAATAAATGTATTTCAGAGCATTTACTGTATATTTACCTGAGCCCAGTAAAAAGAATGGGAACCAGCTGTATAGTATCTATTTGATCACGTGGAACATCTGGTAAGTTAAAACTCTGTCAGGCTGCGCTAAGCCCACACTCACTGACAGTATAAACCTACTTCAATGTGAAGGTAAAACCTTCACATCTGCTGCACATTGTTTCTCTTTTTTAAAGTTATTTTCACAAATATGGCACCACTTCAGCACTACGGGCATAAATCCGGGTTATTTCACTATTATCAGATCCTTCTTGTTACAAGACAATATGCCACAGCTGTGCTATGAGTAAAGCTGTGACTGGAAAAAAATAAAGGAGCTAAAATAGATTATGTGAATCAAAGCTTAATTTAGAGCACGAAAAATGTCCATAACACTTCGGTGGCAAAAATGTTCAATTTCTAGGCCAAATCCTGTAAATCCTATTGAGTTCCGGCCGTGGTAAAACTTTTGCTAAAATCAAAGAGCTGTACCTGTCTTTACAGAGCAGGTCACACAGCCACAGCACGTGCAGTAGCCATTCACATGGCCGTTCGGGGGATGTCTGTCTGGATTTCGTAGGGGACAGAAGTTTGGAATAAGCATTTGAAAAGGCATTCAAGTATTGATTTTTATGCTCCATCTGTGATATAGCAGGCATATAATCCCTTTGAGCCATGGTCCAGGTCTCTCACTCCCTGTTTTTGTCTATAGCCTTCCTGTCCACTAGTCAATCTCAACTTGAATTCATTGTTCTTGAACACAACACTGAGAACTACATACAGGATTCTCACAAGGGTCACATAGTGGAAACTCAAGGCAGTACTACAGACAAATTCTTCCACTCTTCGAGCTGATGGACTAACAGCTTAAGGTAAACATCTTGGCTCTGTGTCCAGAAGAGTCTTGCTTTGCACTGAATTTCATCTAGCTTCATCTACAGTACGTTTATTGCTCCTGTCTTCAAGGTCACTCAGTTCCTCCTGTGTGGCATCCAGTGTGGTAGTGATATGCATCTTGTCTTTCTGTCATCAGCAGATCTTACCACCTTGATATTTTCTGGTGAAAACATTTGGACTAACATGATTACCTTATTTTAACACAAACATACATTATCTCAAGAAATGTGAGTTAGTGCTATAGAAGAAACACATTTTAAAAAAAGACCTGAGGAACTCCACCAGCCATATCTCTTTGGTCTAACAAATCTGCTTTCAACATTCTCTCTTATTTCCTTCTCAGCCAGTTTCTTACTCATCTCACAAATGCTGTTCTGATCATACCTTTCCCCAACATAACTAATAATTTCTCTTCTACTGCACTGCTGAAGCTTAGATAAAAAGCAAGTAAAAAGGAGAGAGAATACTCAGGTTCAGGCACCAGTGTACTATTTTTGCATTTTACAGGGTGTAATCACTGGAAAAAATTCAGAAACAAATCAGAGACTATAAAGGTACATGTACCATCTTCTGCTAAGATGACTCTAGCATTTTTCTATTCTGTGGCCCAAGTTGAATCAGAGGAGGAAAGGAGTACCTCCTCACCCTAATGTCACTTGTCCTATGAATGAATATGCAGTAACTAGCCATTAGGACATTCTTCCAAGAAGCTGGAGATACGTACTTGACAATGTTGTCAGGAAGAAAAAAGAGACTCCCTGTTTTCTTGGGAAGTCTTCTGATCACAGTGTCACACTTGCAGAACATTGGGACATCACTCAAAAGACAGCTGAAGAAGTCACCTGAGCCACCAGTCACAACACCATCTGCATTCACTGGGCAAGCTTCAAATCCACAGAACAGACTGAAGTCTTTAAGAACTTACACAGAGTTTAAACACTTCTATGGATGGCATTAGACCTTAACCAGGACTCGGGCTTCCTGAATTGAGGGATCGAGTTCCCCGAAATCTAACTCAAGGATTCCAAATGCGCACCATCCCCTTGGGTAAAAGGAAGGATTTTCAGAAAGAACAAGACAAAATTAGAGAATTTTGACACCTTCAAGCATGGCATTAAAAGTCTACAGATATAATAAATAGAAAATAGAAATGAATAGAAAAATTGAAAACAATCTTTCTACTTCAAGAGACTCCAAAAAGGGTGAACCTTACAGAAATACAAAAGTACTTACATTAAACACTAAATATGTCAGGTAAATCATTTTGTTTCAGAAAAAAAATGTCTACTAAACTGTATCATATTAAGTATTTTTTTGTAACAAAGTATAAAAAGTAGTTACGGTAGATACTTAGAGGTGACTGCTTATTGAATTATATAGTGGCTCTGTTAAAAAGTAATGACTACCAAAGTGCAATGTTTGAAATATCAAAAAGGAAATAGTTGACATAAAAGACTAAGAGCCTGGAAAATTTGTTTTTTCCATGTATCAAGCCTTGCCAAGGGAGAACAAAAAGCATACAAAACCACAAAAAATTGCTTCCCTCAAAACAGAATGCAGCCAAAGAGTCTTTTTAAAAAAAGTGAAAAGGAGAACCATACCATTCAGCTTGAGACACCAAATGTCAAATTTCTGTATGGAAACATTTTGCCTCAGTTATAAATAGCTGAAAATCCAAGTTTATTACAGAAAACCCTTAATTAGAGCTGTATAATCTTCTTAACATAACCATAAATGTAATCAAATTAAATAAACACACTTTTTTAAGCTCTGTCACTGCTTTAGTACTTTTAGTAAAGGGGCTGAGTTTCAGTCAGCCTTCTGATTTTTATTCCATGCAGCTCATTCATATAGGCACCAACAGCACTGGCAAATATTACCCAGAGTCGCTCAAAAATAACTGAAAGGACACAAAAGTAAGGAAGAAGAAGAATCCAGAGGTTCAGGTCTTTTCTATCTTTCTAACCAAGCAAAGATGAAGCTCTGCTTTCCTTTCCCACAAGGTGGTGTTCTGGCACAGAGAACAACTGAACAAAGGTAGGTCCATCTTGTACGAGGAAGAATTATCAAGGAGAGCAGTTTTAAACAAGGATCAGCAGGGAGGTAGCATCGTAACTCCACAAGTATATATGCAGTGACATGGACAAATGCCCAAAGACTGGGAGAAGGCTCTGAAATAAACAATACGATTGCTGGAAGGAGAACAAAGGAAGCAGTGGTCAAAATTCTGAACGCATAGATGTCTCTAAATTTTACAAGACATGGAGGAAATAAACAGGAAGAAATTAAAATCCTAGTACATAATCAAATAATGATGGAAGTGGTACTGCAGAGACTTGTTTATATAGTTCGCACTACTGGAAGGCAGATACAAAAGATATTAACTTCCAAGTTAAGTAGGGGGGAAATGGAGAAGATTCACATGTGAGATATAAACAATACATACAGATACTCAGAAAACAGTGGGACACACTTGGTGAATATTCCTTAGTAAAGATAAGCTGAGCATTCATCCTAGAATTTCTGCCATATGCTGCTGACATCACCACTGGGAGAACAGTGGTCAGGAACAGGCCACGACTAGCAAAAAAACTCATCAGCCCTTGAGAACCTTTCACTAAGTAAATTTTTCTTACAGTATCGTTGCATATTGATGACTTGAATGATAACAGAAATACCACAAAGCAGCTGCAAGTGCTTCAGACAATAAGACTGGAATTCAAAATTCCATTGACATACTAGAGAAATAAAGATGATGCATTTCAATAAAAATAATACATAACACAACATTTAGGACTATCCTTATTGCATCTGATGCTGACTGACTAATTCAAAGAATTTTTAGTATGTTTGTCCTTTACAAATTGTCATACTTAATTCTCCATTTTAACAATTTTGACCCTCAAAAAAAGATTTTTGTAAAATAGAAGACAGAGTATCTGATTAAACAGTTTTATAGAAAAGGACTGGGATATTAAAACGAATAACAACTGAATATGAGTCAATAACATCATGCTCTCAGGAAAAAAAAAAAAGAAAAGAAAATCATAGAATCATAGAATCATAGAATGGTTAGAGTTGGAAGGGACCTCAAAGATCACCTAGTTCCAACCACACTGCCATGGGCAGGGAAACCCTCCACTACACCACGTTGCCCAAAGCCTCATCCAACCTGGCCTTGAACACTTCCAGAGATGGGGAATCCACAACTTCTCTGGGCAACCTGTTCCAGTGCCTCACCACCCTCAGAGTGAAAAACTTCTTCCTTATATCTAATCTAAATCTCCCCTCTTTCAGTTAAAAGCCATTGCCTCTTGTCTTATCACTACACGCCATTGTAAAAGGTTTTTCTCCAGTTTTCCTGTAGGCCCCCTTTAGGTACTGCAAGGCTGCAATAAGATCACCCCGGATCCTTCTCTTCTCCAGGCTAAACAGCCCCAACTCTCTCAGCCTGTCTTCATAGCAGAGGTGTTCCAGCCCTCGGATCATCTTCGTGGCCCTCCTCTGGACCTGCTCCAGTAGCTCCATGTCCTTCTTGCTGGGGACTCCAGAGCTGAACACAGTATTCCAGGTGAGGTCTCACGAGAGCAGAGTAGAGGGACAGAATCACCTCTCGACCTGCTGGCCACGCTCCTTTTGATGCAGCCCAGGATACAGTTGGCTTTCTGGGCTGCCAGCGCACATTGCCGGCTCAATGAAATGGCAAATCTAATCCTAGGCTATGAACAGGGATGTCATAGATAAAGCAGTAGCCTGTCACTTAATGAGTAGAAATACTGTCTCTAGTTTTGGACTTCTTACTTTAAAAAAGTATTAAATCAACTGGAAATTGTCCATAGGAGGGCAAAATATAAAATGCAATGAATGATATTAGTTAAATGCAGAGGTAACTTATCTGCAATAAAGCAAATAATCGTTGAGGTCAGAAAGCATCTCTGGAAATCATCTACTCCAACCACCCCTGCTCAGAGCAGGGTCAACTAAAGCAGGTCGTCCAGCACCATGTCCAGTCAGGTCTTGAGTATCTCCAACGATGGAGACTCCTGGGCAACCTTGTCCTAGTGTTGACCACCCTCACATTAGAAAAGACTTTTCTGATCTTTAAACAGAATTTATTGTACTTCAAGTTTGTGCCCATTGCCTCTTGTCCTGTCAATGACTTTGTCTTCTTTATTCACCCCATCAGGTATTTTTACACATTGATAAGATCCCCCTGAGCACTCTCTTTTCCAGGCTAAACACTCTCTGCTTTCTCAGACTCTTCTCATGTGACAGATGCTCCAATCCATGAATCATCTTCGTGGTCCATTGCTGGACACAATCCAGTATGTCTACGTCTCTCTTATACAAGGGATTAAAATGCAGATATTACTTTAGTTCACTTCAAATTTAATTTGAAAGTGCTTGCAACTTTTATTAGAGGGCTTATGTGAGCTCATGAAAGAGTAGTGATTTAAATATATCAGGAGATTATCTGAACTGACTGAGAATTCACTGTAGGGATTTCTATTGCAAAGTCATAACTCTAACATTTCTACTGTCCTTTCCATTAATTATTAAATTCTAATATAATCTGCTAGTACACTTATTAAATCGTTGCAGGGCTATTTACAATAAAATACAAGTCATTCATAAGGAAACAGAAGAAATACGATTTTAATCACACAGGAATTCAACCAAACTATAAAGGCTTATGCTGCTGGAGTGGCCAGTTGTTCAATCTAATCCTGTTTACAAAGAGAACTTTAATAGTAGAGACAAAAGTCATAAAGTGCAAATAATATTAACAAACGAATAATAAGAAAAAACTATTACTTTTATTTAGAAATTAGAAATTAATATTTCATAAAAATAATTCTATCAAGTGAACAGAATTTTGATGAACTGACAGTTCAAAAGGTAACAAATGACATAACAAAGACTGCTCCAGAGATTGTAAAAAATGTTACTGTGTTAATCCTACATAAAACTACAAAATTTAAGTCATACTCCTAACTACACTACTCATGGACATACAGTTATAAATTTAAAAAAGCAAAATACCATCTATATATCACTATACCTTTTGGAAATAGGTCTTCCAAAGCTACAGAAGATGAGATTTAAGAGTGGTATTCAGCTCAAGGTTAAGAAACCTCAGCTCAAGGTTAAGAAACCTTAGCTCATGCTTGCTATCTAAACAGATGTACCTGGAGCCATTCTGGATGATTTAAGAGTTCTGGCCTCCAAATGCTGTTCAGGAAGGGCATGAGTCCTACTTTGCACATTTACTGTAGGTCTCATTTCAAATCTAACAAGATGTCTATACACTGCAGGACATCTTAAATGGCACTAGACACATCTGTTAGGCAACTGAACTGAGCTTCTAAATGGTTCCCCCCGTGCAGGTGTCTAAAGGCATGCTAGATGTCTAAATTTCCACTGCAGCTGAAGGAGCTTTATTTAATATGGCTGATGGAGACAAAAAATAATTCAGGTCATCCTAAGGTTCACATCTAGTGGTTGATGATCTTAATTGCCAAGTTTGCTCAGGGACTGAATGCCACTCCAGAACGAAATCAGCCTCTCATGCATTTTCTAATGTGTAAGATATGCCTACCCCATACAGACGTCTCATATATCCCAGACACTTCAAATGGCACTAGGCAACTACGTTTAGGCAACTGAGTCTTAGGTCTGCACTGGCTATCACAGGAACTTTAGTTGCTGTAGACACCCAGTTATGTCTTAATTCAAATGTCTTAATCCCAAGCAAACATCTAAACATCTGTCTCAAATGAACTGTATATCATCTAATAAGTTATCAAGAGAAACTGGAGGAACTTCTTTTGATTTCCTCCAAGAGCTCAGTAGGCAGTGTATTCTCTCCATTATTCTAAATTAAATTTTCACTCTTCCTTGCTGACATGATTCCAAATCCATCCTGCTGCCGCATTTCATCTTTGTCTCTGAGCTCTTCCTCACTGAAAAACTCAAACACAGACAAATACATAGGATAGAGGAAGTAACATTACTCCTTGTAGCAGATCATTTCAATTCAAAATATACCCTCAGCACCTGATATCTTACACATCAATAATTTTCCAGGTATATGAAAGACAAAATGTAATACATGGATATTTAAGCAGTATCAGTCCAATGAATAGGATTCTAACTCCTGTTTCAGAGCATCTCTTTGGAGCAACAGGTGTGATTACTATTCTTCCGCCCAAGATCTGCATTAGAAGCAATTAAGATCAACTGAATTCTTGCCTCCTTGTTTTCCTGTAAATCCTTTGTAAACAGAGCACTCACACTGATCCAGACATGGGACTATGGACCTTGCCTGATGCTCACTGGGCAGTGCGGCCAACCCTGATTACCATCGCTGGACTGAATCCTGACCCTGACTCACACACCCTAACCTTGGACCTCACTTATCACTGCAAACATGCCCAACGACATCTTGCTCGAACCCAGCTATCGCCTCTAGGTCTGCCCTGCTCACCTCGCTATAGCTTCTGTGGGACTGGGCCCTGACTGGTGACCTGCCAGCACTGTTACCACCCACAGTTCCCCTCCCTTAGGGAGCCACTGGCCCTCGCCGCTCCCTGACAATCAAACTGCGAGAAATTTCTTACTGTAGAGTTCATTGCAATATCTGATCCTTGCTCTCTGACATCCAGTTGAGATATATACTCTGTAAACATTTCTTTATCCCAAGTCATACATGCTTGGAGTAGAATGCAGGCTATTTCTCTCTCTCTTTGCCCCTTTCTATCAGCTGCACCTAAAAAGAAAGTGCAGTAGCTAAAAAGAAAGGGCCAGCACTCTTAAGTAGAAGCTTTGTTGATGGAGGCCAATAATATCACATGCTCCAGATTAGAGCAGCAGCAGTCATAAGCTATGTCTGAAAGTTAGTGCTTTGTACATTAACTCTCTCTGATCCTGCTGCACCATCTCCTTACCCAGTGGAGGCTAGAGCTATCAGACGCTGTGAGAGTAATCCCAAAGGATAATGTCTTGTACAAGCAACAAACAAGGGTTTGACACGAAAAAATACACCAAAATCCAACTAATAATAAAAGAGCTCTGTCTGATACACAAATACAACTCTGCTCATAAAAGAGAAAACTGAGGCATTATACGCAGTTGTGCTAAATCACTTACTGCACAGAGAATCACCAGAGGGGTACTAAGTGTGCAAACACATTTCACAGCACAGTATCTCCCAGGTCTTAGCAAAATCTAACAAGATGGAGCAAATCAAACAAGTGACTCCTTTTTATACGGAAGGACGTTTCTTTCAGGCCAAATACAAAACAGCACATTTTCCAAAAGAGCTACAGAGTTAATAAATCAATATAATCTCTGTCTGCAGGAGTCTAACAGAGGGAATAAGAGAAGGAATTTCTCACTTCTCAGACTATTTTCCTTTATATTAAATCAGAAGAGGTCAATTCTCACATACTTTGTGTGAAACACCTGCTGAATATTGTTTTCTATGATCTGGAGTTTACCCTTTCGCTTACAGTGGATGTGCTTAGCCGCTCAGAGATGCAAACAAAACCTGCAGCTCCCTCCAACATATAATTTGCCTTGAATCAACAATTCAAGCAAACTCAGCTTGAGCTATGAATACATATAGACTGAAACCCTGGCTCTTGGAGGTGTCTACTTTCACTTTTATTTTAAAAGCATAAGAATAAACTCTAATAATGCATTAATACATTTTTAAATACACAAAAGGATGAAAGTTGCTTTCTGTTGTACTTTTCATACCACATCAAAGACTAAACTGACATGCATTCTTAGACACTCATCTTCCCCTTTCATGAGGAAGTGCCAAGTTCAGAAGTAATAAACAGGCTTAAAGAGTTCTCATTGTTTTTTTATCACGCTGCAGGTTTGGAATGCATTCTGAAACTGCTACTCTTAAGTCAAACCAATTGCATGGGTTACCATACTGATCTTGCAACAATTTTATCCTGTATTTCTTTAGGACCTTCTCAGTTTCTTCATAAACTAGATTTTCTTCTTGATCTCTCTGCTATTGGAAGAGAACACTGAATGTAACAGTATTTCTTCCAAGATTGCAGAGCTACACTGAACTACTACATTGGGAACGTGTTTTTCCCAGTGGCAGTATATGAACCCAAAAATTGCTAGCCTATAGCCTTTAGCTGATTAAGTCCTTGTTTTGCAACTTCTCATACATTGCTTTTGACTCAAAAAAATGTGCAAAGCACAGATACAGTGAAACGATAGAACACAGCTTAACCGGTGGTTTTATCTCAGGTACACAGTAATGGCTATGCTGGACAGAAAACGAATACAAGCTGTATTTCTCACCTTACATAATGATGAAGAGTAAAAATTATAGTAAGACCACCTATTCAAAATATAAACGTTCATGAAGAAACACACATAGTGTCATTATTACCTAAAGTACAATTGCTAGTATTATTTCAAATGTAAGAAAGTGAAAGTAAGAAATGTGAACACTTTAATTGCATAAAGTCACTAATTTTAAATTGGGATCATCAAAATCATGACAGTCCATGCACATTCTAACTATACTGCCAGGGACAACAACTTATTACTTGTCAGTAAAGAGTCATACAAACATTTCTGGTGGTCATGGCTTAGAATTTGATGAATGCGAGCTGCAGTGGATCAGAAAATTCCACAGGCAGATGCAGGCTATCGAAACTGTTGTGCTCACAGCCCTGCAAAAAGGAAATCTCAGGAACTGGGGACTGAATGTCTAACATAAGGAGCAGCTAGTCTAAGAGCAACTGCAAACCATGTTCAATTCCCTGCCATGATGTTGGATGCTCTGAAAAAAAGCAGTAGTGTTACAGGACAAATACTCAGAAGGGTAAAATCAAGCCCAAAGACTGTTCACAATCTTTGAAAATAAAGCAAGCCCTTCTTTAATATTCATGTCTGTACTCTACATAAAATCATTCACGTGACAGAACAAAAAAATAGACCAAATCTGTCAAACAACAGTCTCCTGAACGAGCCTGAACTTTCTGAATTATCACTGACGACTTGCCATCTTCTAAAAAACATTTGTTGCTATTCTCAACAAATGTAGAACATGTGGAATGACAGGGGTTTGAATACAAGTGCCAATTACAGCTAACAGTTCATGCAACCTAAAAGCAGACAGATGTACTGTAGTCACAGATAATTTTGGCTAACTTGCAAAATAATGACGAAGGGAATGTATCACTACGGTCAGATGGTAGCAGAGGCATAGACAAACACAGACTTGTGTTACAATGGAATCATTAATAATAAATGGTACTAGAGGCCTCTGTTGTTAGTAAGAGGCCAACACAGTCAGTCACTTCAGCAAAAATTAAAAATATATTTTCAGGACATGGTGTATACATTACCTTTTTCTATTTCCCTAAATGCTTCCCTTGGCTAACAAGCAGCGTTTCTCCATTAACCAAGTTGATTTGCAGCCAATTCACTTTCATCCATATCCCTATCTTGGTCAAAGCCTGGAAAAGCAATTACATTCTGCCATCTGGGCTGGATGAAAAGGATACAGAGAACTGAGATCAACAGCATACTGATGACACTGGAGCCAAAACCTCCCACACTTTCCTTTACTATTATTTATGGTAATAGTATTATGGTGTGTATGGCGTTTTACAGGCAAGACTGAAGACAGAATTCTAGAAGACAGAAAGAGTGGTGTTTTTCCACACACATTGAAAAAGCAGAGGCATGATCATCCTTACAAGACCAACATGTGAAAGTAATTTGCCCTTTGTAATGCTTTGGGATATCAATGAGGGAAAAAAAACGAATACATTGACAAGCCAGCACATCCACCCTATCAGATAAGTCTCTTTAAATACCTCTTTGTCAATAAAAGTGAGTTATGCATAGATCTTTAAGAATTCAAGTAAAAAGTTGGAAGTAAATCAACTATTCTCAACTATTCTCAATTATTATTGTCATCAAAATCACCTACCATGTCCAAGAAGTGCCTAAAAGATCAAGGAAATCTTTAATTCAAGTACAGCTGGCCCACCACTATGTTTTCCATAGCTCTCTTCCCAAAAGACACTGATAAAAATGACAGTAGTTTAATGGTTATTTATTTAGCCAGGGTTGGCAACTCATCCTTCAGGATAATTTAAAATTTATAAAGCTCTTTAGAAAAATAACATCTGCAAAGTGTTACCATAATAATTTCCCAATAGTAGGAAGGAAATTATGGTATCTTGAATGCTACACCATTCTTGATGTTATAAAAATGTTTCATTTTCACAATGGAATCAGTCAAATGTGAGCATATTTAGATAATATAATTTTATGCCCACTTAACAGATAATAATTAAAGCTACTGAAAATTTTCCTTATATGAAATTTAGAAAAAAGACAGGACATGATGCGTTATTTTTAAAATAAATATTTAAAATGTTTTTACCAGTTTTTATGAGCTTATTAAAAAGTATTTATATTATAATGATGTCACAGCTTCTGCTGATCTAGTTAATTTTCCAATTACATTAAATAGTAATGTAATAAGATTTTAACATGTTCTAATCACACAAACCTGAAAACACTGGAGTGGAACAAGCAGAAGAAAATGGACCAGTACTGGACAAACTGTGACAAAGACAAAACCAAAATGGGATCATATCACTTCAGATTATTTGAGAAAATTAAGCATTGTCATGGCAAAACGAATCATGAGATTTCCTAATTTTTTATTGCTTCCATTTCTAGACTTAACAAATTTAGGAAGACTTTTTTCAGCCTTCATATTCTGGATAATAAGTTGCACAACAGATGAGAAAGAAATCTGCATTGGTGTAAAACCAGTAATAAGATCAGTGGGTTAATGCTAACGAAGCATAAAATAAATAAAAGACATGTAGCAGTATCAGCTGTACTTTCATTTTACTGTGACACATAATCTTGACCAAAGGATTGTTCTAAACTCTGATGATAGATAATAATAAAAAAGGACTAAATGGAAATCCAGCCATAACACTCACTAAGCTCAAAACGTCCTGAGATGTCCTTAAAGGAAGGATTCAATTTGTCTTTAAGACACCTGAACTTAGGTGTCTCCACACTGATGTCTCCAGGCGTGCTAGGTATCCACGTACAGTCCATGTATATATTCATATATAACGTCTTAGGGTTTCCTAAACACAGCACGTAGGACACAGGACCTACGCCTTTTTTGGCAGCTGGACGTAAAGTAGGATATTACAGGGCATCTTAAATGGCATCAGCAATGAGGCATGGCCAGCTGAATCAAGCCACTTCTCAATGCTGTCAACAATGGCCAAAGGCATATGAAACAACTCAGCTGAGTAGTATGGACACAAGTCAGACAGCTAATTACAGGCACAATTTGAGATGCATCCCACTTGACTCCCAGCTACCGTACCAGAGGGCACAGGTCTCCCATAAATCCTGTTTGATATCTGCCAACCCTGTAAGCCATCTCAGCTACCCTAGGGTATCTCATACGGCACCAGACAACCGTGCTTAGGTAATGGAATCAAGTCCTAAATATCAGAAAGTGACAGGGAGACAAGACAATTCTCAATCACCAATTGATTCCTCTCTGTACAGCCAACAGACAGCTGGCTTAGTAGCTTAGCCTTCCGTCTTCTTCATACCATTCAGGCAAAAGTGAGACACGGCAGGGACAAGGAACTTGCCTGTCCTCTCTCTTCTCTTTCCCAATAAATTCTTCATGTAAGCTGTTTTGCTTTATACGAAGCCAACATATAGTTCAATTTAAATTATGTTTCCAGGCTTTTAAACATTCAGCTGTGATCAGCTGCGGATTCTGTTCAATCTTTTTCCTAATCCCAGTGTTCCACGATATACCTTCATCACTTACCTTGCTCCTCCATTTCTCACATACTAACACCTATATTTAATCTCATCTTAACTACTTGCATTATAAGTAAACCCTAAAGCCACATATAGTTCCTTTCCAGATGCTGCTGTTGAATTATTTCCCTATGGGTTTCACCTAACATTCCACCGATGTCCTCTGGCGCTTCAGTCCACACATCTCATGCATTCAAAGCCTTTAAACTTTTTTTTTTCAAGAAACTCATAAACTAACACCTTTATTCCCATACAAAACAGCTAACAGCTGCAGACAAAAAAAAACAGCCAAACAAAGAAGAAATGTCTACCCAGCACAGTTTTATACCAACGCACCTTTTTGCATGTAATAAATCTATTTTTTTTCCGTAAGAGCCGTTGAGAAACACTCTCATAAGCATATTTAATCCAAATAACAAATTCAAATGTAATATAACAACTGGAGTAACTTTCATCCATTTACACTAAACCATAATTCCCTTTTAACATTCCCTTTTAACAAGGGCATTATCTAAAAATAATATCAGCTACAACAACATTCTGATAGCAAGTATAATTTCCTTCTTATCACCTGCAGCATCTTTTTCATCTTTTGCCACATTAGAATTTTGTCCCAAACTATGATCGAAATCTTCACCATCAATTACTATGTCTAACACAGCAAAAGCCTGAAAAGTCATAAGCTGATGACTTTCAACTCAAATACCCTAAGATTAAAAAGCAACCCTAAAACTATCCCTGAAAGTATCTTCCTGAAATGTAAATCATGCATTTATCAGTTTTCTGATTCCTTTGGAGTGAGAGATGGGTTAAAGGGACAGATAGTCAGAAAAATAAAGTCTGTATCTGATTCATAACCTTATATTTAATAAACTCGTTATTATTAATTACAATTTATGTCACTATCAATATATTAAAAAATAGAAAAAACTTTTATCTCCACTGCACTACTTAGTTTGCACACCATTTTGGCATTTCTGCCCCAAGAGGCCTATATAAGTGTACATTAATACAGCAGCAATAAAGCATTTCCCTTTTGCTGAAAAGCAAAATTGTGGAATTAGCTTTACTGGTATTTAGCACAGTATGAAAGCCTGATTTTGATCATGGAGCTACAGGCCTCATATTACATGCTCTTATCTCAGAAATACCACATCAGCCAATAAAGCAACTTTTCTCAGAGTTTCAATATTCTGATGAGTTTTCCTACGTGACAGAAGATGGATGGATTAGATAGCCAGAGAGAACCTTTTCCTATAAATTTGTGCCTGATAGCTTCTTTTTCCCCATTCTTAAAATTAATATTCTTCTGTTCCAATATTTTCTGAGGTTCAGTTAATTGATGAGCCTTACTTGAGTGCACGGCCCTTCACTACGCTGTACGTCAAGCTCCACGTATGCGTGATGATGTGCACTGGCACACACTGTAAGGTGGTGCACATTCCCCAGCAAGTTCACAATATCACACAGCATCTTTAATACACAGTTCTCTTTCATACTTCATCTATCTTTTTAAATACACGTTTGGGGGAAAAGAAGAATGCTAAAGAAAATATTTCATCTTTGTTAAATGAACGAGAGCGCTAAACAATAGAAGAGAATTCAACAAAGTCTGAAGTACTAAATAACTACTTTTCTTAAGCTCCCCCCAGTTTTTTTAAACACAACTCATTGCACATTTGACGCATCAAAGGATCTCAATAACCTTCAACTCCTAAAATTTCAGAGAACTATCACCTTAGTTAAACATTTCAAATATTTATGTGGGGAAAGAGCAGAAGATGACAAGAACTCACTTCAGCTTTATCTCTGCACTGCACCTACACTGCACCAGTTTCTCACTGTGTGATATTCACACAGAAACTGAAATTCAAACACACACTTTCATAAACAAGTGAATCTTCCAACCTAGATGCTGCAAGAATTGGAGCTACCTTTTTCCTCTGAAACACCGAAACAAGGTTCTAGCATTAAAACTGAGAGAGAGTAAGTGTAACTTCATTCTAGGTACCCAGCATCCCATCTTTAAGCCAAGCCTAGGTGAAAAAAACTTAACTTGTGATACAAGCCACTACAGACACAACTGTTACTATTACGTATTAGTCACGTCATCAGACAGTTCAAAGATACAAAATTTGATTAATTAGGAGCAGTAAATATTTTGTTTTATGAAAACTTCTGTGTCTGACCAACTGGTAGGTCTTACAGTAGCCTTATAAGGCACTTGTGGGATTTCCTCACCCATACTAGAATCTAGAAGATCCAAAAACTGTAAACAAAATCCTTATTATAACCTGAGACAAAGATAATACTCCCATTTATTTCAGTAGGAATTAAATTTCGATCTAGTTGTTCTTAGTCAAGTCACTTATCTTCACTCTCAGCCAAGGCAATGAGAAAATGAATTAAGAATGATCTCAAGATGTATGAATTTTAAAATGATGATTTGACACATGGGGTGTCTGAAATTAATCTTCTTCCTTGAGCTGGCAACAGAGGAAATGAACATCACTGTGCCCATATGTAGTCTTTGAAGGAGGTGGATGCGAGACAAGTCAAAAATGGGATCTCACCAAAAAACAGATGTTGGGTCTGAGTAGAAATTTCCTGTGTGTTTTTTTAATTCCCAAATTTGCAGAGCAAGATCTGTAAAATCCTTTACAACATTTCCAGCTGTATTATAAAGTTCTAAACCCACATAATAATGCCAATATAGCATAAATCTGTATCAACCAAAAACCTCCTGTTATCTTTCCACTATTTACAAACCAATGGCATAAAAGAACTAGAAGTCAGTGACTCCATTTAGGTCCAGCTTACACTTTATCATCAGCCTCTTAACTTCTAACATCCTGTTTGGCACCTTCAGCAAACCCACTACTTATCCTTTTCAGACTTTCTCTCTTCAACATTTTATCCACCGATGTTCTTGAGCTCTTATTCTGCAGCATAAAGAATACCTGGCTGAAAAAATCTGGCATGAGTCTATTGACGGGATCTTCTAAAGGGGAAACTCCTCCTGACTTCAAAGAAAATTCTGGAAAGAGATCAGCATTGAACTCTCTCTACTCCACTAAAATTCAGCGGGAGTGTGTTTTTGTGTTTTATTTACTACCTTCAGTGTCAGCATGTATCAAATGTCATTTATCATCTCCAAAGTCAACAAGAAAAGATACAGCATGCTGATATGAACTTAACAGGTTACATTTTAATTCTAAATTATAGTTATAGTAAGCCTTTCTACTTTATTCTTCTATTTATTTTACCTTTTTAATAACATTCTACACTTTATATCTTATGAACATTAAGAAAATAAATGTTGCTTGGAAACCTGCAACAAAACAAAAAAAGTCCCATTCTTGTGATGTAGTTGTCAATAAAAAGATCCATCTTCTGAGTTTTGTATCGACAAGGCCTCTACATGTAGAGGAATATGAAGGGCTGAAAATCAGGAATTTTAAAATCTCCTAGTGATTAGTTATTTAGTTTTGTACAAGAAAGACAGTGTAAAATCCAAATCCCTTGGAAGTTCAGGATGAAAACACAAAATGAGGTAACAACAGTGGGTAAAGGAGAGAGGGAAAAAAAAGGATACAAGATCTTTGCCTCATGAAATTAATATACTTTCGCTATACTGATTTCATTAAGTATCTTTAAATAACATCATCCTTTTAAAAAGCCAAGAAGCAAGAAATCTGCAGTATAATGTTCAGGACATCTAGCTTCTTTTTTCTTTATTAAAAATAGAATTTATATGCAATTTTTCAGGAGATTAAAAAACAATTTAAATTATGATGTATTTCTTGCATATTGTAATTGTCATAATAAATTAATACATGTGCAATACTGTTGACAGCAAATTTTTATAGTAGTTTTTAAACAAAATAAATTCAATAAAAAATGAAAATAACCTTAATAGTTATTTAAGGAGAGCCTGCAAATGTGAATTTGTTCCTGGAATATATAATTACATGGAGATAAAAAGAACATTAAATATAGTATGTCTCAAATCAGTTGCTCTGAGGTGTAGCTAAAAGATTAAAATAAAACAGACATGCCTTCTCCTCCAGGTAGCATAATACCATATGCTTCATTTTTTAAACTGTAATTTGAATCAAGAATCAACCATCGAATACAAGAAGAGGCTAAGACGAATATACGTAATTGTCTTACAGACTGTGGGTTTTTTTGTTATTCCTGAGTTACTTTAAAAATAAATTTGAGAGGTTTCTAGCATATGGGTAAAACACGGCAGTATGTTGCAAAATCTAAACTACCAAATCAAAACTGCAAAAGTAAGACACTTCTTGTATCTCTCGATCCAAGAGTGTCATGCGGTGATGAGATGAGGGAACTTTAGGCTGCATGGTTTAGGTCTGGATATTTAGGCATGTAGCATATAAATCACTGCAACCTAGGCACTGAAACAGAAGTTAGCAGCCTAAATTAGAGGACCCAAGCTTTTGTTCATTATTATACATATTTAGCATGTAGAATTTGTGTTCCTCACCAGTTATAAAACTGACAATAATGTACGCTGCGCTTTCCAATGATAACACACTGAACAACTGTTAATAATTCTGGGTATTGCATCCCACATGACAGCCTAAATCAGAAAATTTAGAAATCCTACCAGATAACATAGCACACATTAGCATTATTTACATAGATTTACACCTTCTAGAGTCACTGCTACATCCAGCAGAGCAAAAAATTGAGTTTTACTTTTTACCCATTTTCGCTTTGCTTGTGGTAGATGTAGGCAGCCCTCACCAAATCAGTAACTCCTAATATACTCCTAATATACTATACCTCTTAGTACAGCTAGCTAGTGGTACATTAAAATACAACAGTCTCAGAGGAAGATGCGTATTACTCAGCTACGTTTAGCTACAACCCTCTTGTCAGAGTAGAATAGGATGCAGTGATTTAAAGTGGCAGAAGATGAATAGCCACACTGAAGTTGACACTCTGACCTTAACTAATCCTACTTTTTCCGAAGTGTTGTAAGCCATGCAACTTAATTAAAAACTGGACTTGGAATTGTCTCTATTTTACATCATTTAAATATCTAATCTTCTATATAAACTTTCAAAATCTATTCAGAATCCAATCATTTTCACTACTACGGAAACCACATCTTGTAATCCTTTTTCTAAACCTTTTCATACAGGTTATTCACCCTCATTATTTTGATTAGAAAGATATTAAAGAATGTCACCACTTGATACTTAACTTTTAAATTTCTACTCTGTATTTAGCATATAGACAGATTATAAGTGTGTGTTTGTGTGTGGCAACATATTCCTTTATTTTAAGCAGCTCTTTCCTCTTCTCTCCCTGCCTGTCTATCCTCCAGGTCTTAACACTAGTTACCAAACGAACCAAAGTAATTTTACATTTTATCTCCATTTTCCTGACCATTCTAGTGGTGCAAGACCTAACCTGTTCCAGCTGGAATTCAACTTCTTGAACATGACTAACCAAAACTGAACAAGCCTCAGGTACAGCTTTTTGCAATGGCACTAACATTTCCCTGTTTGACTGAAAATATCTTATCTGATATATATGAGGATTTAATCTGATTTTTCTAACAGCTGTACTGTATTGGCAGCTCACAGCCCTCCTATGATTTTTAAGTGTTCCAAGTTCTTCTCTTCTTCAATCGCTTCTAACTGATAATGTCACAGTTTCTAGTTTGGGTTATTAGTCTTGAAGTACAGAATCATTCTGTATCCTTGAACTTCATCCCAGTCTTTTACACCCTTTCTTCAGCCATCCAGCTCTTCCCTGCTGTGTCCTTAGCATATTCCTAAGGCACTAAAATTCCATTTTAACCCACATGAAAACATAACATTCAGTCGGATGTAGGATGAGACCAATGTCAGTTGCTCTCCGAGCATCTCTCCTTCCAGCCAGAAAATTCCTGCTAAGCCAGAGGACAACCATCAGCAGCTGATGAACAGCCAGCCTTCCTCCTTGCTGCCCAGCCTGAGCTTTTGCAAAACAGAACACAAAGTACATTACAAATTCCAGATAAGTGCTATAAGTCACCAACAGTATCAATTTCGATCACTGCAGAAATCTCCCTAATACTGCAACATCTACTACCACCTCCTTTCTAGGTAGATCCTAGCACATTTTACAGTTCTAATATAAACCCATGTCTTTAAAAAATTCTCATGTAGCTATATCTTCTATTTAGTAAGATTAATTAGTCTTTTAATATTAAATTAGTCCTATCTATTAATAACAAAAGCATACACTGGGGTAATGCTAAGAGAATGAAGTGGAACTAGGATCTCCTTGAATAAAACATAAGACAGTATTTCTGAGGCAAACAAGATTAAGAAATTAAGAAAACTGAGTAAGATGAAGATACTTCAACAGGAATGTGGTGTCGCATTGACTAGTGAGGTGTTCAATAGTTTTTTTAGGTAATACAGACTAGTCTAAATAAGAGCAAAATAGATATTAGTAAATTCTACTACTAGAGAGTAGAAAATTCTATTTACTTTCTATCTAGTCATTAGCTCAATTTTCACCTCACACTTTCAATAACTTCGGTCCTCAAGCAACTCTATGTTTTGAAATCAAATATAGTTGTAAAAATACTGCAAAATGAAAACAGGACAATTAAGAGAAAACAAAGACCAAGACATCCCACTACTCACTCTAGGACCTATTATTTTGCCTCCAATACAGCTCCAAGTGGTTAAACCTGGACCATTACAAATAGTCAGCCCAGTATATAACAACATTTTCGTATATTTGGGATTTTTTAGACAAAAATGAATTATTTTCATTTTACAAGAGCCCTGGTAGCAACACTCCAATAACACATTTTACTTTGTGTTTAAAGATAAATCCTGAAAAACTCTTGAAAAGATTCAGGAGGAAAATCAACTCCTTATTTTCAACAGCCATGAAAGCACTAAATTATTCTCAGGAATCTGTTCTTGCACTGTATACCCCTTCCCCTGTTTTGTTTCTTGGTACACTCACATAAATGCGATTACAGTGGTGCCCCCATAACTGTCTTGCATACACCAGTCGAAGCAAAAAAACCCACTTTTTACAACCATCACTTGAGCTAGTATAGTTTCTAGATCACATAACACATCTCTTTTTTGAACAGGATTAGTACAGAACACACTCAAGCATAAGGAAAATATTAACAGCATGTTTAAGCATCCACGTGAGAAAAACGGAAATTTGAAAAGATTCATGTAAAGTAAAGAAACTTATTAAAATAATCTAATCAAAATCACAGAGAGGTAATGCAGAAGCAAATGTTAAAACATTAACAGTGACCAACAGCTAATTAGTGTCGATGGGCTCAGGAGGCTGTGCCGCTCACGATCCCATCAATGTGCACAGGGAGGATAAGCAGCAAATTCTCATGTTTGCTGTTTACTGAGGAAGACATTTTCCTGTATCTTTGGAGGAAGAAAAATTGTGATGAAAACGAAAGAAGAGCACTGCAAAAATGAAGCAAAAGTTACAGGCATCCATTACAATAAAGAAACTTTTTTTTTTAAATCTACAATTTTCTGGGAAGATATTATTGCTTATCTTTGACTTCAAACACTCTGTTGCTAAACCCCTTGAACCTTTCAGATGCTTTGTCTGATAGGGGGCTGAGACTGATGCAATCAAGTGGCATATCAAGATATTTTGAAAGAATTTTTAAAAAACATTCACAGCTTTCAAAAGAAAATGACACACCAAAACGTAGCAAGGGCACCTGAAAAGGATTATAGACCTTCACTTCATGCCTAATACATAAAAGTCCTTTCATTCTATTTTGTTTCTCTTTACTGTACAAAAACATTTTTCCACTTTTACGGAAACAACTGAAAGAATTATGTTTGATTTTTTCCCCAAAATTCAGTGCTGGATAGACACCGTTCTCAGGGAGTTGTGATAGCTGGAAGTTGTATGGAGCTTACCTATACACAGCTCGGTGCTCACAACAGTATTTTTTATGACTTGGCAAAGTTTGTGTCTACATCTCCCTTAAGCATTGCCTTAGGTATTCCATACCCAGATCATATGAAGCAAAATTACAATGCTGCCACAGAATCACAGAATGTTAGGGACTGAAAGGAACCTCAAAGGATCATCTGGTCCAAAGGATCTAGTCAAAGGATCATCTAGTGCCAGCTTTCATGGTGCTCAGAACATCCCATTTTTCATGATCTCCCCACCTCTGAAGTTACATTGCTACCTAGTAATTAAACTTCTTTTCCAGAGGGTAGAGAAAAATGGAAGATTTACCTCCAGTAGCTCTGAAAGCTGTAGAAAACAGAAGAAAGATGCAATGAGCAATAAATGCATTTTTTTTAAGACATGATTTTTACACCAATTTTGTTCTAAGCTTGGTTTATGTTTTTTAATGTCTGGAGCACCAAGTAATTACTGGAGTTAGACTCAGAATGAATGATGGTTCAGACACAATGTGCCTCAACAATAAGTGTGTTGTTAAAGTGAAGATAATGTCATGCTCAAAATTACTTCCTTCTTCACACTGACATCTTCCTCCAATGTCATTCCAGATTTATGCAGCCTCTCCCTAAAAGGCACTGGTAGCTTTCCCTTTCCTTCATTTCTTTCCTTCCAAAGCCATGACGAGGACAGTCACGGCCTGTGGTCTTCATGTGGTCACCTACCCACGTGCCTCCTCATCTAACTTCCCAGTTTCTCCACCCACACCCCACACCTGTTCACAGGTGACGGACATGAGGGTGAGCAACCACCTTGGCTCGTTCCTCCATGACAATCCTATGGGTACTCAGCGCACCCCAGGCCAGAAGGAGGGCACAGCTGTCGCGGGCTCTGCCTCTACATCCTTGCAGCTGCGCTGACTCCCCACCCGACAGCAGCCGGGCCCACCGCGCTCCAGTTTGAGAAACACAAACTCCCGGGAGCGAGGGCGATCCTGCGGCTCGCCAACGGATGTGCCACCCTACAATTTTATGACTTTTCACACCGTGGATTATAGCAGGTGGAGGACGCCACAGACGAGCAGATTTCTTTAACGCTGCCCTCGGCGCCTCCAGAGCTGCCCACCTGTGCGTGCGCACCACCAGTCACATCGTGTCAAACCAACCGGCTTCGGAAATACCGACCAGGAAAGGCCCAACGGCGTGCGGGGGGATGAGAGGGAGACTCCCGCTCCCCCGTGCGCGCCGTTACACCCGCCGGAGGCCGGCAGGAGGGCGGGCCGCAGGCACAGGCAGGGGGCAGCAGGGACACGGGCGACGTGCGTGAGGGGCGAAGGGGCGGCGGCGGAGAGGAGGCGGCGGCGAGGGGGCGGTAGCGGCGGCGGCCCCCCGCGCCCCGGCCTCCCCCTGGCAGCGGCCGCGCCTGGCGGGGCCGGCACCATCCCATCCCTTCACCCCCGCCCGGCGATACCTGCCCGGGGTGCGGAGCCGCAGGCGGCGGCGCGGCCGGCTCGCCGATCCACAGCTGCTCCTTGAGGAGGTGCTGGTAGCTGAGGCAGTGCTTCAGCGCCGACGGCACCGTGCCCATGGCGGGGCGCTCGCCGGGCGCCCGGCAGCCCGCCGCAAGGTCGGCGCAGGGCCCCGCCGCAACCCCCGCCGCAGCCCTCGCCGCCGCCGGCTGTGGCCCGGCCCCGAGCAGCGCCTGTGATTGGCGGAGCGCAGAGTCGGCAGCCCCGGCGCGCCCCTTCCTGCGGCCGCGGCCGCTGCCGCCACCGCCGCCTCGACCCGCTGCTGCAGCCGCCAACCAGCCTCGGCGGCGGGGGGGCGGCCCGCCCGGAGACGGCCGCGGGGCTGCCGCCGCTCCTCACCTCCCGCTCCTCACCTTCCCGGGCGCTGAGGAGCGGAAGAGGGAGCTGAGCCCGGCAGAGGAGCCTGGGCGGTGGCTTGGCCGCGTGCGGTGCGGGCCCGGCCAGCGCCACAGCAGCCCGACATTGCTGGGGGATGCGGGGGGAGAAACTCCTGAGGAGACCCGGGGACCCGGCGGGCCCAGCGCTCCGCGGTGTGGGGGGTACAAGCAATGGGGACAGCCAGCCGTCCTGCCCACATCCCTCCTGACGCTCCGCATGCCCGAGGGAAACGGCCCAGCGTGGGGTTGCAGTGCTTTCGGCAGAAGGCTGGAGGGGAAAGAGGGGAGTGCGGAGAAGGGCCAGGGCCGGCTGGAGGCCAAGCCCGCCTGCCCGCTTTGGGATCCTGGGGCTGCGCAAACGGTGCGGGATGAAATCTGTCCCGCTCGCTCAGCCGTTCAGGTGGCAGCAGGTCTTTGACGAGAGGCTTTATGCACACGCTCGCGTTTGTGCTTTTCGTTTGTGTAGCAGAAACTTAGAACGTAGCAAATGGAACACTTCTCAGGTTTTAACAGCTCGCTCAGAAGCAGCAGGTTATATTTTGTCATATCCTTCAGCGTTCGCTGTGTCAGCCAACTTTCCAAACTGCTCTCAAGCGAAATACCGTATGCATTGGAAATTGTTTCTGGATCATTCCTTTTCCGGGGTATCAGGGATTTTTTGTTAAATCCACTAACTTTTCCCTCAGTCATTTTCTGCAGAAGATTATCAGGTTTACAGCCAAGTCTCTGTTTCAGTCGTTCTCTGACAGACGTGATGCTCTAAAAGCACTGTCTTTTGCTGGTTTGCATTTCAAGCTTGCTGTTCTGTGTATTGAAAACCCTCCCTGTTTCTGAGTGCCATCGTAAAACAAAACTGGATGCTGATTGATTGGCTGGGAATTTTTTGGTGTTCAAGGATGATGACAGCTTTTCAGAAATAAAATACTTAAAATACAATTTTTAAAATTGTTTTTGAAATATCGCTGGTGGGCATCTCTGCAATATCAAATCTGGCCACAGAAAAGTGCCAGGTGGTTTCTCTACTGACTTCGATCTGCGACATTTAGTATCTTTTCTTCTTTCTTCCAGTAAAATATTTGTGAATTCAAAATTCTCATATTTTCACAGTTCAAAATTCCACTAAGTTTCTATTAAACACTGACTCTGGGTCCTTGCTTTGGTCTTGTTACCTGTAAAGCTAGGGGTAAAATGTACAAAGGCTGGCCATGAAATCAAGCCTTTTTCTGTTGTCTCCTAGTGAGAAGCGGTTTATCTAGGATGTGGTACCTGTGAAGAGAAAAGCAGTTTATTAAGGTAAATAATTTAAATAATTTCATTTAGCACTTCTCTATACATTTCATAGCGAGTTGGAAATAGGGCGAAAAATGCAATCGCGAGGAAGGTAGAGTATGTCTGTGTATAAAGTATACCTCTCCTGCCTGCCTGACCTGTTTCTAAAGTTACTCCGGCACTGAAGTAAAACTTCATGTTGCCTTTAATCATCTTTCTTACAAATACCTCTGAAATTAGCTTCATTGTAACCCTCTGCAGGTAGCTTAGCCATCAAGCTGCTATCTGCTCCGCATTAAATCCTTTTTAATGGCGTTGCTTCTTTGGCTGTCACAGTTATTATAAACATAACTATAAAACATGCTGCCAGAATTGAATGCCATTTTTGTAGGGCTTGAGGTTTTCATGTGCTCTTTCAGCCTAAGTCCACTGTGAACGTTTTCTGACACCAACCTGCTTTAAGACTGAGAGTGAATCTGAATCTGTTGAAAAGGAGCATCTTTATGTGAAGTCCCAGTGTTGTTGGGCAGAGAAGGAAAATACAGCAGTGATACATTATAAAGTAATCTCACATAAACAGGGTTCTCATGGCGACAGCTTCTCATTGTTTTTTACTGTTGTGCTTCTCATTCTCCCAGAAATCAGTTTGTTTTTCACCCTTGCCGATTTAGCACTGAATTTTTCAACTAGCGCTTCTAGTTCCATGTAAGCAGTTGTTTCAAAATCAAGGAAGGTAGAAATAAAACACATTCCTCTGAAACTCCTGTGTTTCTTGGGAGAAGGACGTGATAATTTCTCTGTCAAAAAAGCACTGTGCATTAAAAGCTTTAGCGCCAAACCAAACTGTTTTTCCTAAGCAAGAGTCACTTGGGACAGCACAGTGAGAAAGTAGCTCTAAGAAAAGGGGGCGTCTCTAAGAAAAGGGCAGGCGTAATCATGCTGATGATATTGTTCTTTGCTTCCAGGGGCTACAAAACTTACTCCACCTCACTCTGTGAGTTAACGTGGAGGTGGATACAGTACAATATGCTGTTTAACCTTGTCTACTTTCAGTGGTAGTACCAGTATATTTACTGATGGAAGCGTTTGCAAAATCATGTAAAGAATAATGGAGACTTCTGGCAGATCTTTCTGTGACGGCACATGGGCCTCTCGTGGTCTGGACCTTTATATACCCTGTGCTGTTCCTTATTTTGATTCTGCATATTTTTTCTCAACAATGGCTTTTTGGAACAACTTCAGTTTACTAGAACACATGGAAGGACTCAGATGTGTTTAGTGCTACATCAGGATAGCGAATAGAAATTGAACGTGACTGGCTTTTGGCTTTCCATCTGTCTCTTAAAACTATTTATCATTCTGATACTCCTCTGAATTTATCATTGTCATTGGCTCACACTGTATTCTGGTCAAAGGTTTTAAAACGTTTATTAAAAGGAATGCTTTTCACTAAAATAAATAATCTCTCATAGAAGTCATGCCACCAAGCCTACCAGATGGGGAGAACAGGCAAGTTTCTGTAATATACAGAGAAACTTCAAATATTACCATGAGAGATGTTTCTGTACTCCTTATTGTTCCCATGCGATTACACAGGTAGTTGGCAGTCAGAACATTAGGAGTGGAAACATCAAGCTAGTGGATTTCCTGCAGTGTGACACAAAACCTTGGCCAAGAAAGGCATGGTAAAAATAGGTTGATCGTTTACAAGCATCTAAAAGAAAATAAGAAAGTTGTTTAAAGAGTGATTTGATGACAGCAAGAAGGACAGAATCAGAAGCAAGGGAGCTATTCATACTGCTGATAATTGTAAGTGCCAAACTGGCGAGCAGCCAAGGTGCCTACTAGGCAAGGATCAAAGACACATATGGTGAGTCTCAAACAACAAATAAGCCATAGAATTCTGGCAAGCATTGCAGGAATAATATGCTCCAGCCCTGACCAAGAAGATGAGGGCTAAAAGAAAAAACGATGAGGCTACCAATAGTGGATGATACCTCAGGGAAAGCAAAGCTTTCATCATTTCAGTTTTATTGGAGAAAAATGCAGATAACTTCTCACATATGGTAGGTCTGGTTGATCTAAATTGATGGGAAGTGTAACACAATGTTAAAAAAGATTCTTTACAGTTGTGGCAGTAAATCAGTGTTCCATTAGCAGCGGCATCATTCAGAGACGGCATTCTTCAGAGAGTTAGTAATAGATTTACTTTGCCAAAGTAAGACTACACTCCAGGTGATAGACACCTGGCATTTGAAGCAGACACAATCAAGAGGAAAGTTCCAAGTTACGTCTTGCCAGATGTTGGATACTGTTCTTTTCTATTCTTTCACTAATTCAGTCAGATGGCAGTTTTTTTGCCGACTAGATCACAATGTAAAGCACACACACAAAAAAATGGAAACATTTTGATTTTATACTCTTACTACTAGACAGGATTAAATAGGAAAAGAAGGAAATTCTGAAAGCTTGGTCCTAGTTTCATAATCACAGCAGTTACACACTAATACACAGAGTCATAAAAGAAAGGGATGTACAGTAAGTGATGTTATTTTATATTTATAAAGGGCGGTGCCCTTTCCGCTGGTAAGAGTACTACTTGGCAGCCCTTTGGGTGATCTCCAAAGTGCCAGCGCTACATAGCTATGTACAATTGTGATGAGGCATATCAAAGACAAGAGTGAATTGTAGCAAAAAGTGCTTTATTTATGGGCAACATTTTCCTTTTGAGATACTTCCATAACTGACAGAAATGCTGATGAACCAAATGTGTCCCCTGTCTGACTCCATCTTTTAGATTGTAAGTTCTTCATCTCAATGACCTGACCTACCACTCGGCATTATCAGGAGAAACTATGAGCCAATTCCTGAATGGATTTTCAAGGTGCTATTATATTTAAGAAAATATTTCCTTTTCAGAGCAAGTATTTTGCCTACTGTTACACAGACTATGTTTCCATCTCTGTTTTCCACATAAATGCAGTTAGTATCTCCCTCTCCACCCCATCTTTTCTGCCAATAAATACTGTTATGATTTCTTATATAGATTTTAAGGTGCAATATGCAGTAACCTCCGATTTCCTTCCTCCTTTTAAGTTACTAAGAGCCAGTAAAACTGTATTGGTTGTCAGTGGGGCCAGTTTTCTCGCTCTTCCAACAAGTGACCCCTTTACAAGTGACCCTTTTACAGAGAGAAACTATAAATCATCCTTAGGAAATATTTACTGAATAAGGAGATGCTGAGACAACCTTTATGTGATATCCATTTCTTCTCAAGTGCACAGCATTTATCAGAATTTAGCCAAAACAGCGCAAAATAACCACCTGGCAAGTGTACCTGCACTGCATTTTGGGGATAGTGCTTTCCAAACAGGAAAAAAGAGTTGAAGACCTGCACCTTTTCTGTATTCTCTTAGGGAGCAATTCTTCTGATTTATTTTAAACATGTATTTATGATCAAATGAACCATATTCTAATGTATGCATTTGGCTCCCTGCTGGCTTTAGAGAGCATAGGGTATCTACTCAGATGTAACTAGCTGCATTAGGTACATGTACTGGAATGAGTCCCACACCAGCTAACATTATTAAGTCCATGACATTCGAATCTATACCTGATTTCTACCTGTGCAGACGAGGAAAGTCTCAAACCAGTATACCTAGCAAACATTGCTGTCTTCCAAGAAAAAGTCACCAAGGAAGCTGGAAGTAGACTTAAAGGGAAAGTACCAATGAAGTGCAATATACAAATATCAATGTATAATCTCATTGTATACTGCAGAAAATTTTTTATCTGTGGAAGGTTACGTGGCAATAGCTTTGAGGCAGGTAAAGAGATGAGTAGAGAGTGTGTCCCTCCGGCAGGCTGTCAGAGCCGGATGCAGTTTCAGCATTAAGGGGAGGGAAGAAGATGGAGTAGAACTGGAGTGTTTCTGAGAAGCTCAGATAGTCCAAGGAACTGTGTATTTAGGCAATGAAATCACAAGAAAAACAGAGATTGATTAGTTGCTAGCTTGCTTCTTGGTGATTTTATTGCAAACCCTAGGATCTAATATAGTAATGTCTAATATACTAATATCTAATATGCAATTTCTCTATTTCAATCTTTTCCAGCAAGTGAAAATGAATTAGACATTATCTAAAAAAGCACGAATATATGTAGATTATATTAATCCAAAAATTTAATTTCTCTGTTCTTTTGGGGTTTATTCTTCTAATTAGTAAGTTAATGTACAAAAAATATTTTGTGGGCGTACCAGGAATAACTGTTTGAATTTTGGTTTTAGCCATTTGCCATATAACTGTCCTTTAAAAATGACTTGGGGTACTCAAGTGCCATGTCCCTGGCATTAAGTTGTTCCAGAACTATACCAACAGTTTCATTTCTGGTACAGAAATAGTCTGTCACTATAATTTTTCTGTTTCTTCTGCCACCAACATTACTTAACCTAGGACCAAAAATAAATGGAGAAGTTGTCTTCTGGTGCAGTATAAACTTGCCTAATTTGGCAACCAAACAGTAAAAAAAGCAGAAGTATTACTGAACAGACAAAGCAAAGTTAGTGTCTGCACATAAAGAACGTGCTTGCCAAGGTAGTCTGCTCATGTTTAAGATGGCAGTTTGATGTTTTTCAATCCATATCGTTTTGCCTAAACACTGCATAATTAAAATTCGTATCCACAATAACTGAATGCAGTTGTTCAATTGTCAGCATAGAAAAAACTTTCAGAAAAATACTAGTAAATAATGAAAAATAAATTGAAATAGTGTGTAATGTGGAATAAAACCAAATATCACATGCACCGTAATACAAAGTAATCCGAGATCATCAAGTAAATGTGTGCATCGTTTATTTCTTCCATTTCTGTTTGTATTTAACTTCAGAGTCAGATTGCAGTTTTCAGCTGTGTCCTGTGATCTAAAATCCTCTTTGGTAGCATGCATAAGTTAGGACAGAGGATTGTGTTTTTTGGCTTCAATAGCAAAGACTGAACCAAGCAAATAAATACTGTAACTCTAGAGGAAAGGCTGACATAGGAAATACTGGAATGGTATTGACATTCAGAGATTGCGTTTTCAGCATAATGGTAGCAGCACCACGATAAAGTAAAACACTTGGAAAAAACTCTAGGTTTTTTACATCCACTTTCTCTGTCTTCATTGCTAATACAAGATGTAATCACGTAAAAATTAATGTGCAGTACGTCATGTTACAGTTGCAATAATAAACACTTTCTTGAGTCCACAGCATCTCAAACAAAATTACATCTTTAAGCTTTATCTGGGAGAAAAACTCAATAATATCTTTAAATGAAAATACTGATGCCATAATATGAAGCAGAACACGTTATTGCTGTGATCTTTAGGGACCCACAGTGTTGCCTAAACAAAATTCTGTGAAAGAGAAGAATATTCTTCTTTTTCGTAACAAGAATGTAATTTGCAGTATCAATAATCCACTCTACCCTTAATGATTTCTTTCATCGATTTGAAGCATAATTCACCTCCAAAGCAGATGTTTGTATACCAGGACAAGAAGGGATCTTTTTCACATATTAGATCTGGGGCTTTAAAGGTCTATGTGTCACGTCATAGAATTATAGTGCAACACAAGAATTAAAAATTTTCTTACAAAAATTAGCATTTTCTCATCTTTCTGATCACAAAGAATGGCTCTGAAATTCGACAGTGTGGTCCTACTACAACAGCATACTGATTTTGACTGGGATGGGGTTAATTTTTTTCATAGCAGCTTATATGGTGCTGTGTTTTGCATTTGTGATGTTGATAACACACCAATGTGTTAGTATCACTGAACAGCATCAAAGCTTTCTCTGTTTCTCACTGTGTCCTCCCAGCAAGTAGGCTGGGGTGGGCAAGAAGCTGGGAGGGGACACAGCCAGACAGGTGACCCCAACTGACCAAAGGGATATCCCATGCCATATGACATCACAGTCAGCAAATAAAATTGGGGGAAGGAGGAGGAAAGTGGGTGACGTTCAGGGTCATAGCATCTGTCTTCCCAAGTAACAGTTATGCATGATGAAGCCTTATTTTCCTGGAAATAGGGCTTCATGGGAAGTAGTAAGTGAACTATTTATTTTGCCTTTCTTGAGTACACAGCTTGCCTTTACGTACTAAACTGCCTTTATCTCAACCCACGACTTTTCTCCCTTTTACCCTTGTGATTCTCTCCCCCATCCCACTGCGGGGTGAGTGAGCAAACGGCTGAATGGGGCTGAGCTGCCTACCAGGGTTAACCCACAACAAACCAATACAACAGTCTATCTGCACGAGAATGCAGAGAATTAAAACAGATATGGAGAGCATTAGTCAAACCTCCTATTTTAGGCATTTAAATTAGGCTGTGCAGCATTTATGAGCCTTTTAGAGAGATTTAGGCTGCCTAAGCTGCATTTTTCTGCAGTCAGTGGAGAGAGCTAAGTGTCTGCGTCACTCTCAGGGAGTTATTTGGAGCAGCTTAGTTACAGACTTGCTTCTCCACTGCAATGGAGGAAGCTTAGGTGTTTCTTCTAGGCGGTGCAATATGCCCACATGTTGAACAGGTCAGTAGGAAACATCAAGTACAAATGAATAGCCGTGAAGTTTCTGGCTTAGATTTTGAGAAGCCTTCAGAGTATGGAACCCACACTTCCCATTTCCTAGGAGAGAATCCTAAATGCCAAACCAAATATTGACACTGGATCACTGTACAGCCAGGAATTTGAGTAATAAGGAATTAAAAACAATGCGTAGAGTATTTCTTCAATTTCTACAGTAATACGTTAGTGTTACAGTTCTGCCTTCTCTTTGACCTTTAAGTATTGCTGGTCCTAGTGCAGAGAGATGCTTAAAGATCCATAGTTTCCCTTGAGGACAACAGGTAAATAGATTTTTGGACTTCAAACTCTCCTTTATTATTTTTGTAAAAGGTTTTTTTTCCTCTCCCATGCATACAGAACTTCCATGACAATTTTTGAGGTGTTTCGTACCATGTTAAGGAATATAATTTGACTCAGTGACTTGATTATTATAAATCGGATTTGTAACTCAGAGCTCAAGGAGAGAGCTCTGAAGATGTGCAATACCATAGTGTTAATGGAGATAATTTGAGTTCTTACACTCCTCTTTTAGTGGGCCTTTTAACAGAAGAGAAGGGGGATAGGTCACGATGAGGAACCAGAAGACCCAACACCGACAGGAGAGGCAGCATTGCAGTCTCAGAGGCAGTAGGGCTGCTCCAGTGCGTGACAGCCAGGAAGGGAAGCTTTAACTTTCTTTTGCAATTGGTCCCAGAGAGACTTCGGCTCTTCCAGCCTCATTAACATCCGTTTCCAGCTCCTTGCTCTAGTGTTGTCACCACACGTGTTCTTGAGACAATGAGCTTGTGTTTCCATTGTAAACACAGTGGCGTTTACCCATGGCACATCTGTGCCTGAAGCAGTGACCACTATATTTAAGTTGCTAAAGCTTTTCCATTACAAAAGTATGTCCAAATATTTCTGAAAGCGCAGACATCTCCATGTCTTGTTGCAAGAATCTGGAGTTAGGCAGCTGGATAGCCTGGAGTCAGGAACATGCCCTCTGTTGTCCCGGTGAATATCGATTTAATTTCTAAAATGTTGAGAAATGTAATTTTCTAGCTATGTTTTGCTTCTTTATGTCTGCCAGCGGCTAACAGCTAAGCAGTTTAAAATTCGAGTTGCTCTGAGCGGATTTCGCTCTTGCATGTTGCTCCACCATGGGAAACAACACTGAACCTACATCTGGAGCCCACACAGCTCAATTCCTGCCACTGCTCCACAACAAACACTCTCAAAGAGCAAAACTTAGAGAGACACTAAAGAAGAGTTCTGGAATGAAAATAATACTTCGTCCTCTAGGGCTTCAGACAATCTCTAAGTGTTAGAGCTTAGGATGAGACCTCCTTAATAGAGAAATAATCCAACATCTGCCTACTGTGAGGGTTTTTTGCACCTTTGTGTAAAACATCGGGTCCTGGCTACCATCTCGGACAGGATGCTGTGCTTCGTAGATTGCACATCTGATTCATATGTTTTTTGTAGTACGGATAGAGAGTTTGCAGAATGCCAATTCACAGAATGATGGTTCTTAGGGAATGCAGTTGTACCTATGGACTATTTTGTTTATAGTAAAATAATGATCTCCAGCAAGAGATTATTCAGCTATCGCATATAAGATGCTAATTATGAACATACAAAAAGATAACAGTACTTACATGTTTGTCTTCAGCTTGACTGTATCGAGACTTAAAATAAAACACGATTCCTATCCCAATTTATCAAAATGACAAAAGAGAACAGATATATGGGAAGGGAAAAGTAATCAGAAAACAATCAGCTTTTAAAAGCCTTTTATTGACAAAAATCATGCAAAATAGCCAGCCCTGTTTCTTTTAGACAGAAAGTCAGGAAAATGCAGTAGCAGAGTGTAGAATTTCTTGCTGTTCTCTCTTTATCTGTGTCGTGACTAGATTTTATCAATTTTACGTATTAACTGTAAAGAATCAGATGCATTACTGAAAACCTTTTAAGAAAACCAAGAAATTATTTTTCTTTGCCGTGGTTAAGTATGTGAGTGAATCACTACTATGTCATTTGAACGGTGATATGGTATGAAGGGAATAAGATGAGCCTTTCTTAAGTGGAAGGGAGATCAAAATCAGACTCTAGGAGCAGAAGAATAGGTGGGGTCTCCAAAGTTGGAGGTAAAATTCTAACCAGAAGGAACAACATTTTAAAAATGATTAAGGCTCCACCCAGAAGATATTTGTATGGAAAAGGCAAAAACAGTTGAAGTGTCTTTTCTGCTGGAAAATGTGAAGCAATCAGCTAAATTAAGGAGCAGATTCACTGCATGATGAATAATTCACCACCCTGATTCTTATAATCCTCTAGTCTGCCCAAGCAGATTTGAGATCCTTCTGTGGAAGCATAAATGGTCTGTTAAGGGTGGTAATTACTGTATTATATTCAAAATGTGGTTTATCTGGAATGTACTGTTATGAATTATTGTGCAGCTGGTACTGTATACAGACATGGAATACAAAAATTATTTGAAGTAATTTGAAATTTTTACTACCAATGGATCTTTACTGTCTTTCTAAATAGCACCAATTATTTGGGCTTTTCAAAGCACAAATCAAAGTGAGAGTGAATGAAGTCAACAATCAATGAGATAAACATTCAAGATTAACTGGACATCATTAAGATAAGTGGTCTATTATTCCACATATTATGTAAGCAATTCCAACAAAAATGGAGGCTTAGAAAAGAAGGTGTTTCAGAGATATCTTTATGAAAAAAAAATATATCTTCCTTAAATAGATTGTGTAGTTAGTCTGTAAGAAAAAGGGGAGTGGGGTATAATCGAAAACGTATTTTCTGAGGAATGATATCTGAAAACAGTGATTCAGCTTTTAAAAACAAACTGCAAATTATATTCCCATACCATTAAGAAAGCAAATGATTCCTTTGATTCTTAACACATGTCATCATGACAAATCAGGAAAGTATGACTTGTTAACCAAGGTTAAAATTGAATATGTCACATTTTTCCCTTATAGCATAAAAACAAGGATGAATTTCATGGCAGGCGGAACATTTCAAACTGATTAAAATATTCTTATTTCAGTACCTATTTAGGCAATTCTTAACTAGCAGGAATTATTATCTTTGCATAAGATATCATAGAAGCTAAGAGCTTAGCAAAATTCTAAGGACTAGTGTCCATATGCATGAAAAGATAGTAATAAAAGAAAGGTTAAAAAATATTAACAAGTATTTACCCAGTTGACACTAGGTGGAATTAGAGAGTTTTAATTAGAAGCAGATTTAATTATTGGTCACTGTCTGATTTCTTATAGCAACCGATGGGTTGCAGATCCTGAGACAGGCTAGTTACTAGCTAGACCTTACACCTAGTGTAGTTGTATCTTAATATGCGAATAAAAAGGTATCTTAATACATACCTCTGATGTAAACAAAACACATCCTATGCACCAATGTGCGATGTTATGTTTTTAATAGGAATACTAATCAGGTCATAATTTTAAAGTAAGACTTAATTGCTCCTTTTATAGTGCCATAACTAAGCCCTTCCATTGTTCCCACTACAGAAGGTAAGGCCATATGCAATACCTGAAAAGACAGTAACAATGATATCTTGAACAACGCTTACTCAGCTGTGATTTCACAATAGTTAGCATGTCACCTAGCAACAGCAATATAGGGGCATGAGGCATGATGTTAGAAGACAATAAAGTTGATGGATACATGACTGTAATGAAATCAACTTTCTCCTAAAAAGGCTGCCCTAGCAGTAATTATAGAAAGAACATCTGGGCGACAAGGGACAACTGACTTCCTACAAGATATGACCCAAGACTTTGACAGCAGTTAATCTTTTGCGGGGGGGGCTGTGGGATAAGTAAGCAGAACATCCTATTCCTGATGTCACTCAGTACTCTGCGGAAGGAAGAGAGCTGGCTAGCAGCTGGTCGCTGGCCTGGCTCCCATTCTTAGCCATTACTGGTGCACTGGTCTGTACAGAGATGTACCATCAACGTCTGTTGTCCTGACTTGAGCTGCCAAAACACAATTGCAATGCAGAAGGAGTTATCTCAGCATCAGAAGCAGAGTTAGGATTTGCCCCAAGGGAGAAAAAGCACTTTATTTTCCTTGTACAATAAGAAATCCTGAAATCCTATGTAATGACAAAGGATTTGGCCTTTGTGCAGGTGTTGTGTGTAGGGTCTGGAGGAAGATAAGTTGCCAGATGTTCACTTTTGCTCTTGACCTGGCCTACCCCAATATGTCCTCACTGATATATTCGTAGTAGATGCAAAGCTCACCTTTCTATGGAACCCACTACACTGTCACCCATACTTCGTCACTTATCACTGTCTTAAGAGCCAGTCATAGCATTTAACACAGGAATTTCCTACCTGAAACTTCTTGTGCAACAGAAAGCTCAAATGTATCTTAACAATGATATCACTGAACCCCACCTGTATCTACCCTGGGATTTTATACTGCTGCTCGCTACTGCAGTGTTTGAATGCTTTCTATATAGAATCAGTAACAACAGCAATGTTTCTACTCTGGGAAAAAATAAACTCCCTTTGGATTGGAGTTTGTTCTTGAGATGCAAGATTTGAGTCATTACTTTTTGTTTCTATGGATATATTCTCAAATACTGATACTAGAAGCTCTGCTGTGGTTGTGATGGTCTAAGGATACACACGAGAAGTTTGTAGGCAGATGCAATATCTTTAGTGAGATTAATCAGTATATTTGGAAAAAAAAAACAGATAATCCCTTGGGCATATTAATCCTTCTTTTTTTTTGCATCTTTTTTTTTTTTTTGCTACAGGGACAAGGAAGTTGACTAGTTAAGAGATTTGATGTTTTTACAAGAGAAGGACAAGTCAGGGTTATGAATATTGTTCTGCAGCAGTGAAGTTGCTTCAAAGAAGGATTTTGTTAGTGGAATGAGAAGTTTAGTGTTAGAAAAAAAAAGAAATCTGTTTTGTCTACTCTTACCAGATTATCTGGTAAGACAAACACAAAACTTAGTTCCTCTGGAATATGATCCTGTACATTTCCATGTGTTCCTGTTAATTTAATGCCTTGTGTGTACTTTTACAGCTGGATTCATGAGCTGAAGCTGTTAAATTTAATTTCTAGCAAGCTAAATAGCTTATGGTCTAGTTTTATTATTCATATTTCTGAACCTTGAGCAATAAGGCATTGCCTATAGGGATGTGTTAAACCAACACATGACTAATCCGCCCCACGAGAGCATGAGTAAAGGAGGGGCCATATATCCACAGCTGATCCCCAATGACTTTTTCTCATTATTCCTGCAGACAAAATAGTATCATTTCAAAATTAGTACAATAATAGAGAATAAAGCTTGATGACTAACCTGATGAACTGTTTAAAAAATTTAATAAAGCAAAACAAGACAGAAAGATAAAGTGGGCTGGAAGGAGTCTTCTTGGTATCATTCTTCACCTTTGACAGACTCATCTGCTGTGAAAGAAAATAAAGGACATTTCCCACTGGGAAGTAAACTTTTTAGACCCTGATCCACAAGTCGCAGAGTGTGGAAAACAGTCTGAGGTGGGCCTTGCTCTCCAACTGGAATTTATTTTAAATCATTCTGGAATTTTGCAGACACATACTGGCTTGGATACCTATACTAATCTTAATGATAAAGTATATTTTCTCAAATGAAGCACGAGGCTTCCTTTAAAGCAAGTGTTCCCTTTTATATTTAAACTCTACTTATGTATTTCTCAGCAAAATAGCAGTTGTGCATATTTTCCTCATGAAAAACGACAGGCAAACTGCAGTTCTGTTATTCGAAGTACGATTTATGCACCGAATTACAACTGCTTTCAACTTGATCCATTTTATTTAGGCAAAAGCCTCCGTATGGGTGAAACCTCCCTCACATCAGATGAGTGCTTCAGAGACTCGCCGCTCAAGTTTGTGCACTCACAGCACATTTGGCAAGCTTTGCTCCGGAGAGGCTCATGCCTGCAATAACCCTGGTGTGGCAGATCAGAAACAAAGTGCAATGGGAAAGCAATACCAGAGATGGTTGCTTAGCACATGTCTGCAATATATTTCTTTTTACCAAGGTGCAGCCAGTTGTGCAATATTGTAAACTGGCCTCTTACTGTGAAGCAAAAGCGACAAACCTGAAAACAGCAAACCGCCGTAACATGTGAACAGTATAAAATTGATACCAAGTCTGAAAAGTGTGTGTTTAATGTTAGCGTAATGAAATGCAACTGTATGACTGTGCTGCTTAAGGACTCTGTTTTGTGAGGTGCTGAGCACTCTTAACTTAAGACACATAATATTTTAAAATGAGGAGCTGTACAAGGCAAAAAGAAAGGCATTTCGTTATGTCATCAGGTCTGATTACCCAGAGTAACAGTGCTTGAGTGAGCACCCCGATATCCTGTATGTCAACTTTATATGGAAGCTATTGAAAGCCTTGAGCCCATAGGTCCCTCAACGCCTCCAGTGTCTGAGCAGATTCAGTGTTAGTACCATTTTATCCTACAGAACAATGCTATGTTACATTTAAAAAGCATTAGCTACCTTGTTTAATGTAAATTTAGCAATCTAAATAAATACAACAGTTCCTACACAGAAAGGATACCTATTGATCCCAATTGGATTTTAAGAGCATATGAGTCGAAGGCTGATGCGTACCGCATACTAATAATGTGTGTTAAGTTGGAAGAAATAGTTCCTTCTCTATATGTGTGAAAATGTACTAGATTGGGATTCCAATAATATATTTTCTGGGGAGAAAATCTGCACACACACACACACACACACACATAGAATCATAGAATGGTTTGAGTTGGAAGGGACCTTACACATCATCTAGTTCCAACCTCCCTGCCATGGGCAGGGACACCCTCCACTACATCACATTACTCAAAGGCTCATCCAACCTGGCCTTGAACACCTCCAGGGATGGGGCACCCACAACTTCTCTGGGCAACCTGTTCTAGTGCCTCACCACCCTCAGAGTGAAAAATTTCTTCCTTATATCTAATCAAA
Source organism: Tauraco erythrolophus (assembly GCF_009769465.1). Taxonomy (NCBI): domain Eukaryota; kingdom Metazoa; phylum Chordata; class Aves; order Musophagiformes; family Musophagidae; genus Tauraco; species Tauraco erythrolophus. The sequence goes on along the minus strand of NC_141466.1, from coordinate 44,951,480 downwards.
ATCTCCGCTCTTTCAGTTTAAAGCCATTGCCCCTTGTTCTATCACTACACGCCCTTGTAAAAAGTCCCTCTCCAGCTTTCCTGTAGGCCCCTTTTAGGTACTGGAAAGCTGCTATAAGATCACCCCGGAGCCTTCTCTTCTCCAGGCTGAACAGCCCCAACTCTCTCAGCCTGTCTTCATAGCAGAGGTGCTCCAGCCCTCGGATCATCTTCGTGGCCCTCCTCTGGACCCGCTCCAGCAGCTCCATGTCCTTCTTGTGTTGGAGGCCCCAGAGGTGAACGCAGTACTCTGGGTGGAGTCTCACCACAGCAGATTACAGGGAGTGATGTTGAAATGTATTTTTTATTATTAGCAGAGACATGAACTTGCACAAGATTCACATATATTTCTACCAGTATTTAAATACTGATGTATCTACATCTACTGTAATTAAACAGTAATTAAACTATCTAAATTAAACACAGGGTACTTGTGCACTTGTGAAAGCAAACATAACCAGTGAACCATCCCTTACAAATATTTTTTGCCTTATGGCTTCTTCACAACTAGTTTATCTGGGCCATGACTCAGGTTCTCAATCAATCATGGATGCCTAATATCTTTAAGCATTGTAGTTAACGAGACATTTGTATGAGGCTAACGTGAAGAGAGGATACATGTTTTGTATGTGATTGGCAGACATGTGGGACTGTGACCTGTGCCTTTCTAGAACGTCTGCACATCTGCTATAATGGCCTACCAAGTGATTTAAGGTTAACATAAAGATAAGCAGTTCCAGGCCCTCTGAATTTTAAGCTCTGTCTCATGCTCGGTCACAACAGCTTCTGTTTTTGTTTTCTAACGAGCAAACCAGAAAGGAAAGAAAGAGCATCCATGTATATCACCCAATCTTACTTATTCAGCTATGTATTTTTCATAAGGCAGCAAGGTGAAACAGCTTTTCTTTCTTGATTTCATGTCTTCCATGTCACAGTGGGGAGTGTTGAAATCTATAAGCTCATAAAGATTCAATCTTCTTGTTCTGAGAATCATCCCCAGTGTTTTTGTTTACCCAAAAGTAACGATGTTGTTCTTTTGCAATGATATATTCAGGGCCTGACGACTCCCTTATTGCTACAGTGAGATTTTGGTGGCTCCCAGTAGTGCCAAAAAGAAACAAAAATTTAATGTTCAAAATTTAAAAAGATAAACCATAAAATCATTGAAACTATTTTTTAATATTTTTCCTGTATTATTTATATTTTGGAGGGGTATTTTATATTTTATTAGTATTTTCACAACAAAGTACATCTAAAATATTGAATTTATCCATACCTTCAAAAGCCAAAATTTGAATTACGGTACATACGACAGCAGGCAGTTCAGAAAACTGGCCTTTTTAAACGTTTCAGAATGGCTGGAAATATCATCTGCCAAAAGCACATGGAACACCTCTTAAACAGACGCAGAACAGTATGCTACAAAGGACACTGAATTCAAGTGCCCTTTAAAACAGTTATCCAGCTTTAAATACAAGCTGAAGTGAAAGCCAAAAGACATTCATGAGACTGAAACTCCACGGCTTGGACTTCCTCAGACTGTGCGCTGGAGAAAAAGCTGGATTGTAAAAAGTCATGAGCTGAGCTTCCATTGACCTTTGCTCTGCCTTCTTAACTCTGAAGAGCGCAGTGCTTCAGGACTGTAGATAACCATAATCATGCTTCAAGAAGAGATATTCCAGATTCAGGGTACCTGCTAATGTGCATATAAGTAGCAGAGGGGGGAAAAAAAATCAAATCCTCAAAGGTAACATAATTCTACTGGGTAATTAACCACAATAAAGTGGTTTAGGAATAATATTTCTTTCTGATAACAGAATTTTGAAGTCTTTTTTTCAAACTCAGTAGTGGTTGCTTTTTTCAGTGGGTGTTCTTCCTATGTTGATTTCACTGAAAAATTACAGGAGACTTAAAGGTGGAAAACGATCCTCATTTTGGCAGTCCAGGCACTTTACTGTAGGTTGAGAGGACAATCTTGAGAGCACTTGTTTTTCCAGAGCTCATTTTGAAAGGAAAAGGAATAGCATGCTTAATTTCTAACCCTTTCTCCTTTTTCTTCCTTCTTTGCCCTTTTCCAGTCACCAGTTGCAAGAAACTTGGGTACGGCCTCCCCAGACTGTACTCACTGTTGAATTATTGTATTTCCTACTGGTTCTCACCAGCAACTGCAGAAACAAACCTGTCACCGTGATCTCAAGTGAACTACCTAAGCAATGTCTTGAACTGTCTTCTGATGTGACTTAAGATTTGCAGAAAATCAGGAAAAAAGTAAAAAATAGTACTTTTTTCTAGCTTTGTTGTTGATATCATCTTACCAGTTCCAAGATGTACCTACCAGACTTACCACATGCAAGGGGACCTACAAAAAAACTGGAGGGGGACTTTTTAACAGGGCATGTTGTGATAATGGCTTTAAACTGAAACAGGGCAGATTTAGACTAGATCTAAAGAAGAAATTCTTCACTTTCAGGGTGATGAGGCACTGGAATAGGTTGTCCAGGGAAGTTGGGGATGCCCCATACCTGGAGGTATTCAAGGCCAGGTTGAATGAGGCTTTGAGCAACCTGGTATAGTGGAAGGTGTCCCTGCCCATGGAAGGGGGTTTGGAACTAGATGATCTTTAAGGTCCCTTCTAACTCAAACCATTCTATGATTCTATAGAGCCTTGTATATGCATATAAATGTGTGTCGTGTATGTGAAAGACTGCAACTTGAATGCATGCAACTTAAAATTCACCAACTAATGTGATCACTGCAAATAAGAAGGCAATCACCTAGTGTCTTTTTTATTCAAAAACATAATCTACTATTTTTTTAACATCTGTCTTTCACAGCTCAGGAAGTTAAGAGCTGGACCTAACTTCTTCCTGTAACAATCGATTTCCAGCTGTTGAGATTTGCACTGTGCCTGCACCAGTGAATCTCTGAAAAGCACTAGTGAGTGAGGTGTGGGAGCAGGAGACCATCTTTTCTGTTGAAGGAAGACAGCAGTAAGGGTAGTTGGTAAAATGATTAAGTCAGGAGAGAAGAACTTTCTTGCCTTCTTGCCTTGGTAAGAAATACAAGTCAGAGAACCAGGGAAATGATTGCTTCACAGAAGGAGCGAGTCACAGAAGACTTCGGTCTCTCCCAGTGGCATGAAATGAAGGTAGGAGAGCAGGTCAGAGAGCTGAAAATGGGTGACGAGTATTTCAGAAGAGTTAGGAAACACGAGTCCCACTGGAGTAAATGTGAGCCACAAATATGATCATTATATTTATTTTTCAAGGATACAGAAGAAATGTCAGATACTTGAGAGAATACACTGAAGAGAAAGGGAGACATTTTCTCTGCATGGGACAAGTGCCCAAGTAGCACTCAGTCCCATGAATTCTCATCACATTTGAGTAGCTCTGTTGAAACTAATGCCCCAGAAGCCTCATTCCAGGTCCAGGGAAGCCATAGACTTCAGTAGGCTTTCAGTTACCACTGGGGTGTGGGTTTAGAGGGGGAAGGGGATGTTGTCAAGGTTGGGGCCAGTTCTTTATTTTGTAAGCATGAAGATCCTGAGATTTTAGTATTTTGAGTCATAGAAAGATACAAAGAGGTTTTTTCTCAAAACCAATCCATTCATGATATGTATCTCATGTCAGAACATCAGTGAAACTGGGATTGATCCCCTACAAAGTTAGCAGGGGGAGAAGTTGTCAACACACATCAGTCAAGAATTACAAGTGTATTTTCAAGAACATGCATGAAACTATCCTGACTTTTTCCTAGGGTTGGAGAGAGTTAAGTAGAGAGGGAGTGGGGTTTGTTTCTTTTTGTTTTAAAATTGTTACCAAGAAGGCAGATCTTTTAAAATGTTCATGGAATCCAGAGGGCTGCCTGTATATTTTCTGTGAAAATACTATGAAGAGAAGTTGTGGATGTTCCCTTTTCTGTCCTCCCCCAGTGCTGCACCATCCTTAAATTACGTGACTATACTTGTGAAAGGCTTTCTTCAAGGTTAGAGAGGGAGGATCCGAAGCAACTATAGGTGAAAATAAACTCGATACTCAAAGGGAGTGATAACAGTGTCTGCTTTTAACATTCCTCAGCATCTTCTCTTTCCTTGAACTGAGGCCCCCCAGTACTTATTATAGCAAAGTCGTTCTCTTCCTGTAAGCTAAGCCTAAGTGTTTGATTGCTTCACCATATTGAAGGCAAAATACGTACTTTGAAGAAAGCACAGTTCATATTTTAAGGTATTTCATCACTCAAGGCCACAGCTGGCCAATACCAAACAAGCAATCAAGAGACTAAGGACTGTCAACAAAGAACGGTTCCTTACATCACAGAATCAGACACATTTGCACTCAATTAACACTTTGCTTAAAAATAGACAAAGATAAGCCCTAAAGAGTGTGGTGCCCCACAACCCCATCATTATATATACAATAGCAATGCATAGTGGTAGTTATCATCATGCCTTACCACTCCATTTGCTATAACAACAAAAACATCACTATCAATTCCTTATCGTGTTTTGGATATATTTAGAGATATTATCGTAAAACTGTCTCCATGATGTGGTCAAAGGGATGATAATCTAGTTTGTTTTAAAAGTGAAATTTATATAATCTTATTCTCTTTTGCTTAAATTCCTTACTTAGTGCTGATTAAACATAAGCCTCTGTCGTGTAGGGGTGGCAAAGATGATTTTATGTCACTTTTAGTGTTCTTGAGGTTCAGCAGAAACTATTTTGACTGTGGTAAGAAGTTAGCACTGCTTCAAAATTACACAAACCTGTGCATGGACTCAAAGATACAGGGACTGGTGGAGTCCAGGAATGCTCTGGACTACCACCTCTTCAGGGAAAGCCGACTTCTTTTTCATGCCTAGAAGTCAGGTGGTACACAGCTTTTCAGTCTTTTTCCATCACCATGACTTGGGGATTCACTCACGCAGGAGAATTTAAATCTGCGTAGATCAGCTAGTCCAACAGCTGTTTTGTAGCACCTGAGCAGTGCAAAGCAGAGACGATTAGGCTGAGAAGAAAACTCATGTTATAGCAGGTCACAATTCAGTAAAGCATTCAGCCTCATCTCAAACATTTCCATCTGCGACGCTGTATCTGGAGAAGGCATACAGCATTTACAGAGCACTCAACAAAAGAGTAAACTCTTTGTCATTTTCCATAGCAGCTTTCTAGTGAAGGAAAACACTTGTAGAACAACAGTAATAACTTTCCTTTTTCCTTGAAGTATAGTTCACTAGAGATGGTTCCCACATGGAGAAGAAATGCCTCAGATTTTTTTTAGCATTTACTTGGCACTTGGGACCTATTTATTACTTCATATACTTGGATGTAATGGCAGTTAACACACAGTTATGATGGGGAAGTGATGTAGAATTCTAAAAGATACAAATTGCAGTACATATTAAACTTTAATTTGCTGCCAGTCTGAAGTCCTCCAGCTTTTTTAGGACTGCAGGGCCTCTCCAGAAGAAGCGTGGTGGACATGAGCTATGTTAGCTCTTAGTTAAAACCCGTGCTGCAAGCCATCTCACTGGGGGAATAATACCAGTATCTCCGTTCTCTTTCTGCGATTCTCTGATGTTATGGAGAAGATATGCATAAATAATTGCAGGTTTCACAGAATTCCAAGGGTATTCCAAGAATACCCAGCTTCCGTGGTCACCTTACAAATAAGTGGTTTACAACATTTGCGTTTGTTGCAATATATTCTCTAAATCCGTATTAATGTAGATTGATTATAGTGGAAGTACAGGAAAATATCACAATTAATTATAAGGTTCAGTGCATGATTAAGACACTTGAATTTATGTGTCTACATGTAATTGTCACCATGTATGTCAGAAACATGAGCTCCTGTGGCAGCCAGTGAAGGCAGCGCCAGCGCAGTCCGTGGAGCTGGAAAAGCCATTCCCAGCTCCAGGCACAAAGTTAATTCAATCATTCTCTAGACTTCTAGACTGTGGTGATTAGATAACCACTATCAGAGGAGCTTAAACACCCTTATGGGGATTCAATTACCTAAGCTTAACATGCCTGCTTACAAAAAACGATGCCAACTGAGGTGCCGTCATCCCCTGCCTGCCAGTCTAGAGGAGTATAGGTCTCCCAGAGGCCCTGTAGCATCTGTCGAACCTGCTGCAGATGTCTTGGACACCCCAAAGCACCTCAAATTAAAATGGTGTAAATGGAGGATTATTTTCAGCTTCACCCTTTTTAAGGTTTAGGATGCTTAATTACAGATTGAAGAGATACTTCTCTCTGATGGTGTTTCACAATCTGGAAACTGGGGACAATTTTTTCTTGCAAGAAAACAAAACCAACCAAGTACCATAGTCCAGTGGTATTGGCTCACATCGTTCCTGAGCAGAGCTGAGCCTTTGTATTTCACTGCAGAAGTTCCCTGGCCATCATTGTAGTTTTTCCAGGGGTCATACCAGCCAACAAGCCATGGAGTTACTGACTTTCTTCATCACAGCCACCGACTGGAAAACATTTAATCAGTCAATGAAAAACTTTAATGAATGGGAAGAAACTGACAGCTCCTATTCCCTGAAACCTCTGGATTTTGGTAGTTTAGAAACTCTGATAGATTCAGACCCTTTCAGCCACAGTTCTCAGCAGTGCTAGGGGCACTTCTTCTTCTGGAATTCAAAATGAAATCTCTGCTCTCTCTGAGCATTAAGACTGAGTCGTCTGTGGATATGCTGAGAAATGAAATTTGTCATACATAAGCAACTTTGAAATCATAATCTTAAATACATAGGAATTTCGTATGCTACAGTTAGCTGAGTGAGGAGTTAGAAAATCTGTGCTTTAGAGTTAGGCTTATAAGGAGGCATTTAGGTATATAAATTCTGCTTTAATCTCAGTTATCCCAGTTCTTAAGTAACTAAATAATTTGGCAAAAAGGTTGTTGTCTGGTTAGGGCAAAAAGTTGATTTAAAATGTTCAACATTTTAAAGATCTTTTAACATCAAATTAGAAGTGGAATATCACACACATTGTATATAAATCTGTTGTGCATTAGTGTTTTATTTTTCTGTCTTGTACCTTAAATTATCATACTGCATAATGAAAAAGATACATCAAACACAAAAGCAAGCATATTTTTCAGTGGTCTGCTGAAACTTAAAGTAACTGTTAGCTTTTGCTTCTAGAACTTAAATAAATGAACGTATCTTCTATCACACCCTAACACAACACATTTTTATGTCTGCTAAATACATTATTTAACAGCGAAGTATAAAACTGCAAGGAAGTGTCAGTGAGAGCTTGCTGGGATGAAGTCAACTCATCACTGCAAAAATAAATATAGATTGCAAACACAAAGCAATGTGGAAAATAACTGTGACTATTTTTAGATGATAGCATCCTTCTGCTCCTTGAGTGATGATACAATAACCTTCAAGTTGGAAGCATGTAAGTAACTTTCACTTAGTCTTGTGCAGCAAGTATAATCTCAAGAGACGACTATACGGAAACAAAGGCCTGAAATTTTTCTTTTGTCTTTCAATATTACCTACTGGAAAATCCTATAATGATTTCTTTTTCCTTTTGATTCTATTTTTCTTGCTTCTCACTTTAAAATATTTACAGTTTTTAAGAAAGATGACAGAAATCAGGACTGCACTAGCAGTCTAATAGTTATAAAGCACATGCAGTCAAATAGTTGCATTTGTGTTCACGAATACATTTATGCTACTGAAGGGATTGTCAGTGTTCAAACAGTTCATGTATTTAGTAAATTATTTAAATTTCATGTATTTACACTGTAAATTTTCTGTTCTCAAGTGGAAAGACAAGGATACCACTTACTTATACTCTGAACTGTATTGTACTCAGATTTAAATTATGAGCATTATCTTTCAGAAAGAAAAAAAAAAATGGTCTGTTAGTACTCTCGGGCAAGACTGGATTAATTTTTATCTTAATCCGGTTTATAGAAAAGCATTTCCTCCTCTTTGATGTGGTATATGCTAAGTGAAAACATCATACTCTACCCATCAGAACCATGCAAGTGGTCATTCTTTCTTTCGCACTGATGTTACAAAAGGAGATAGCCTGCATGGCTGGAAGGTATCCATGATATTAAACAGTGCATGGGGCTGTGAAGTGCTGAGAGCAATCATGCAGAGCAACAGGCCACAGGAATGCAAATCATCCACAAAGCCAAAAGTGGAGCTAGCAGGTGGCCTCTCCTATTCATCTGATGTCAACACACTGTTCAGATCAAGCCCTTTTAACATCTGGGTAGGCCCACTATTGCTTTTAATTAAATATAGTACAGCCATTCAATGTTCTCGCATACAAGAAAACCACACAGTAAAAAGCCTATCTTCTGCACACTGAGGGTCACTATAGTTAGATAAATAAATAGTGCCGTTTAACTTAGATTGTAAGGTAGTTTAAATTTCATATACTTTCCATATACCGTTCAGTGTTCTGCAGTTAGGGCCTCTTTGACATTTCAATGACCATATTTCCATGGAAAATGTTCTTGCTCCTTCAGAGGATTTAGAAGGGGAAAAAAGCCTTATAATTAACTTTTTCTACCTTTGAAACATTTCCACTGTAAAAGGTTTTGAACAGAAACATTTGTTCTCAAAATTAGTTTACGGGGAGAATTTAACTGTGTTAACCTATAAGCCATGGAAACTGTCATAATATCTAATTAAATTATTACTGATGTTCCAATCAGTAGCAAAAAAACATCTGTAACTGTAATTGTACTACAGAGAAAGTATAATTAAATCTATTCAGTAATGGGTAACAAGCTGTTGCAAAAGTATACTGCGATGCTTTATAAAGCTGGAATGCTTCAAATACATTTTCAAGTATAATAAATGGGGTTCTTTTTAAGTGGGAACATGAATATATACATTCTTCTGAAGACCCTTTATTAGGTTTTGATTTCAATGCCTTTACGACCACATTAGATCTTCTGTTTGAAAGAGACTGGAAAAAATAACTGCTGTTATTCAGAGCCCAGAACAGAGTAGCACATAAGTATGTTTTCAGTCTATCTCTATGGAGAGCAAATGGTAACGACATGCTTTATTTTAATTTCAGGAGATAAGTAAAATAAAGAACACAGTGGAGTATTTTCTTGAATGGAAACACTTTCCAGAATTTGAGCCAGAAACATATGACAATGCTGAAGTGCATTGTTTTAAAATATTAGGAAAGTAGATGACTCAGGAGGAAAGTAATGGTTTGTGAAGCATTTAAAGTAAGGTCTCAAGGTCAACTGTTGGTAATGGACTGAGAATTTTAATGTACGTAATGGCTGCTCAGTAGCTCTGTGTAAAGAGAGATAGATGTCCAGCCCCTCATGAGCAGATGTGATTATCCCAGAACTCCATCGCAGTTGCCTTTTTTTCTGCCTCCAGTCAGAAGAGACTGCATCTGACTGGAATCTCTGTCTACGGTGCCCTTTCCCGTCCATGCTGAGGTAGGCTGATGTTTGGCAAGCAGCTTTGCCTCCATTTGTCTACATTGTAATTATACACATAACATGGATATTTGCTCTTCCTCCTCCAAAATTGAAATTGTTACTGAAACATGTAAGAGACAACAAAACCAGCAATTCATCAAACATCCACCTCAGCCACTTCTAAATATCAGTGTCAAAGATTTAATTCTAAGTAGTAACGTTTTTCTACTTCCCTGCACATGCCATCCCTCCACAAATTCTGTTTCATTAATTCAGATGCTCGATAGCATATATTACAAATAAACAATGTCTATTTTTCATTCGTTATTCTGGTATAAAAACCCATACGTCTATTAACAGTCATGCCATGTACAGGAAAATGGTACCTCAATAGCACTTCCAGAGCGAACATCAGGTTGCAGCTGCGTAACATCTGCTGATTTGCAGGGGGTTACATGCCTAAAAGCCCTATTCAAAATTTATGGCTATGTAACTTTTCCCAGTGTTAAGTTAGTCTAACTGTAGGAGAAAATATGTGGTACAAATATGTGGCAGTCATTGTGCAGATAAGAAGTTTATTGGCCTCCTAGAAGAAAGGAAGTATAGAGTGTTGCTCCTACTGAGGTCATTGGCAAAACTTCCATTGACTCCACTGGCCACAGAGTGGGCCCGAGGGTGAAAGAGATTTTCCTTCTTTTATGTAATTTCTACCATGGGTTTAGTTTGAGTTGGGAGTGGTTGTCTGTTTTGAGGAGAGGGGAGAAGGAAACAAACTGCAGCTTTACTGCTGGCAAAGGGCTTGAGATTTCTGAAAATCTTCAGGACAGGAGACATCACATTAGGTAGAGATCAGCCTTTTCAGCTGATGGCTATTGAAGAAGAAGACTATAATAATCATGCAAATTAGTCTATTCTGATCACCTGGCAGCTGTTATTAAGTAGTAAGAGCCAACAGATTTGCAAACTGCATAGTTAAGAAACAGCTATCAGTGGTTATGCAGATCAGACACCTAGTATTGAAGCATGTTGATGTTGTATAAGCAGAAAAAGGACAATAAACCATTGAATTTTGGTAATTGTATAAAATCTCATTCTGAAAACATCTGTTTCATATATTATTAAATGTTTCTTTTTAGACATAGGGAATATATGCATATACCTAATGAGACATCTTATCAGGTGCCTGTCTTTTTAGTATATTGGGTTTTTTTGTGTCTGAATATGCTTTCCATAGCTTACAAACTCTTCAGTAAAGAAGACAGAAACACCATCTGAAGTGATCAAATGGAAATATGTGTCTCTGTAAGTACTGCTTTCCAAAATTTTGAAATCTCAGAGACAGTAGAAGTTCCAAAAATTCCCAATTTACTTTAGTTCTTAAACCAATTTGGCAATTGAAAACCTATTCCAAATTTTTCTGTTACGTCTTGTAATAAGGTGTGGTGTTTTTGAAAATAAATCATTAGAATAATTTTCATAGACATTAGGAATTCATTTTAAAACCCAACTAAAATACTCCTCCTACCAATCTATATCTTAAAAGTCCTACAGTCACATTAAAATAATTGGTATTTTGGAAGCCATGTCCTGAGTGCAGATATTCACCTCTCCTTTGCAATAAGGTTCAGCTCTTTTCTTGGAACGGTTGGTCTCTCTTAAGTGCTTCAATAAAATGTGTAGCATTTCAGACTTCTTTTATTGAAGCCTCTACACCTTTCTTTTATTCATTTCATTGTGGAAGTAATTATGTTTTGGAGGTGTTATCTCTGTTAAATACTTCATGACCTATTGTACATCTGTCAAATCTATTTTTGCAAACATGATACTCTTTGGGGGAATTCTGAGGCACTCATACAGATTTCAGCTGGATTAAGTGCTGTAATGAAAATGCTGCCCAAGTGTATTTTATACTACAGTAAGTACTTATTTCAGAATTCAATTATACCTACAGGAATATATTCTGTGTCTGATTATCTGGGAATGCCAAAGATACACAGTGTTTTGGCAGAATGACTTCAACTCTGCTAACTAAGTTAATGCTTTTGAAGAGGAGATTGGGTGAAAATGTTACATGCAGTCTGAATTTCCTCCTCTGGTCTACCAAACAATGGCATTTATTTGACGGAAGTGAGAACAAGAAGCCTGGACTCTTTATTCCCTTTCTCATATGCTCTTCTTAGCTTTTCCACTACAGCTTCATGACTGGAAATGTAGCTGTTAGACCTTTTTAAATCATAGCTTAATAAAAAAAAGGAATAAAAGCATTGTGGTCTGGGCTAGTACAGCATTTAGTAAGAGCTAGGCTAAGATCCTCCTGTAGACCCAACAAGAAAGAAGAAAAAAAGGAAGAAATTGTTAGGCAGAAGGGTGGGTTGCCTAATATTTCATTCTGAATATATTTTGAGAAACAGCAATCTTAAATTCTTACTCTGTATTTGATTAACACTGATTAAGAAAAATAACACCTCTGTTTGGAATTCTTGCTACTTAAATCATTCGCTCCTAAGCAGAATTCATTGATCATCTCTTCCATTTTCAGTCCTAGCGAGATCTTTTGATGACGTACATTCAATAGCTGGTATCTATTTTACTGGTTCATTGGGCTGCTTGAAGACCTCACATACAAACAACTTCAATTTTACCATCTGTTTGAACTGAAGTTTGTTATTTTGTTTAGATGTTGATTTTATGAGCCATTTAGGACAGATCCTATTGGTACTTATCTTTCTTACTATCTCTAAATGTTGCATGATTCTTAAATTATAATTTTGTGAAATAATTTTAATCAAAATAGCATTACTTTTAGTATTAAATATATTGCTGTTGTGCACACAAAGAACATAAAATAGACAAAATCATTAAGACTGAGGATGTAATTACTGTTAAATATTATTATCATTTTATTTATAATTTTGCACCTTCTAATCCTTTAGTAGCTTTAGTATGCATTACTTACTGGCCCTTCCTTTTGTCTTTATTAAAAGCAAACTAACACATTCCTTTCCCCAAATCTCCTATCTTTTTGACCTTTTGATACAGTGAAACGTTTTAAACTCTAAAAGGTTTTACAATGTGTTATATGACAGTTCCCACATAGAATTGCCCATGCCTTATCTTAAAAAGAATTTAGAAAACTCTGTACTTAGCAGATATCCAAAAAGAACTTACAGACATGCTGAGAAGAATAGATCTCCAACAGATTTGTTTAGGCTGTGATTTTTCAGTAACACAGGGCAAGGATTTTAAGGGAACTGTATATATTTATTAGATCAATGGTGTTAGAAATAACAGATACATTTTTAGGAACACAGGACTAGGCTGATCTGAAATGGAGGCAGCAAACTTCAAGCTAAGTACAGACTGATTATAGCTCTTCTCAATTGACTATATTGCTCAGACCGTCTGAATAAAGGAGGATGTTAGCATCAGGAAAACTGATTAAGTTCCTAGTCCTTAAAGAGCCAAGAGACACATTTTAGGGAAGCATGTTCTCCAAAGGATGGCAATTCAGAGAGATATATATCTTTTCACATTTTCAGCTCTCGTGCTTACACTGGAAACACCGGTTTACAAGGTAATCCTCTAAACTGGGATATCTTGGGTTTAAACATTCTATTTTACGTATTACAGTCAACAGCTACTCTCCTAAGTTTCCTCTAATGCTTCCTTGCCCAAAGCAAGCCAATGGTTGTGTCAGGCAGGTAGTTAAAGAAACATTTCTAATGTATTCAGGATACCAAAATGTCAAGTATAAGGAAAACAAATAGTGTAGGAAGCTGTGTAGCCGTGGCTAAGTGCACACAGAGATGAGCTATTCTCCAGTTGACCCTCTGCACCCAGCAAGTCATGCAGTTCAAACTTCAGTATAACGTACCATGTGCTTAGTGTGAGTGATGTCCTCTTGCCTGGGCACAGTCTGACAAGAGCATGTTGATGTGGCTTGACTACACCTGACTTGCAGGTGCCAGTGTTAGGAAATGGAATTCATTACACTGAGTCAAGGCTCTGCATTCCCTATACAATAAATTGAGAAAGCTAGCTGCCTTAGGAGGATGTGGATAACATCAGCCTACATGAGGGACACAGCCAAAGGAGAGTGATCAGACTTCTGACTCTCTCACATTCTTCGCTTGCTCTTTAAGATGGACTCAGATGCCGAAACTACTGTCAGCACCTAAAGCATCACATTTACTCTTTGGATACAAATGGTAGGCCTGTTCTTCAGATAAGGAGTGATGGTAGTACCACCACCATTCACACAGTATTCTGCCACCTAGGGTATGTGGCCAAGGTCACACCTTAACCTCAGGTGGTCTGAGCCCTTATCTTCCAGAAGATGAAACCTTTTATTGACTGTCCTGCTGAAAGTGCACCACTGGGCTGTCAACACAAATTGTGGAACCAAAAGGAGATCGAGTTCTTACGATAAGGGTTGTGAGACATTGGAACAGGTTGCCCAGTGAAGTTGTAGACAGAATAAAGAACATAACCTTGATAGTAAAGACTGAAATGGATAGTTTATTATTAGATTATGCTGATGGATTTGGCTAGAGAAATATTTCTTAAATCAGTGTTCTGATGCTAATTAGTTCTTCCATGTGACTATGCAGTGAACTTGACAAGTATAACTGTCATTTTCACTTCATGAAGATTTGCATTATAACACAGATTACAGGAATCACTGACTACACTCCAGTTAATTCTGTTGACATGACTAAAAACATAAAATGTGAGATCATGCCAGATAAAGTTCTATTCATTTTCAAATTACTATTACCTTTTGGTTTGTGACTATTTATGCTAATTCTATGGAAAACAGTTTTGTTTAATTAAAGTTCTATAAAGATTTGAGTAAAAATTAATACCTACATCAATTGTAATGTAGTACATCAGGATAAAATATCTGGTGTTCAGAAATGAATCTGTAAATAAAGTATTATCCTTTGACTAAAGAATTCGGTGTTTGGCTTCATGATCTTCTTAGCACTTCTCTCATCCAGGCTCCTACGAAGTCCTCAAAATATGCAGAATGATATATTGTGTTCTGTTTAATCACTGAGCATGTGAATAAATGCAAGGTTTTTAGATTGGAAAAAGTACTCTGAACTATATTTTTATGGCCTACGTTTCCTTACTCATGTCTGAGCAAACACAGACGAGTCTGACATTATATATTTTCTTAGTGAAAGAGTATTATGATCAAGCTGATATTCTTCTCATTTATATAAGCATGGGTGTTTTTTTCCTGTTTTGGAATCTTCTTAACTAACATAACCCATCTGTGACAGCTGCTGTTGATAAAAGCTCTCTAAAAGCTGCTCTGCTTGAAAACATCATGCACTATTTTTTTCTCTTTCATAACACTAAATATTATTAGAAACAATTGATTGGCTTTTCAGTCTGGTATTACTTTGTATTATGTAATTTTCTTCTTTTATGCAATTGCATTTCTTGTAATTATGATTGAAAGAATTCTTAATTTATGGGATTAAAATTCAAGACACTTACGTAAAGAAAATGTCAAATAAAGTGGGAGAATACCTAAGTGATTAGATTAATTATTCATGAAAGGCAATTCTAGAAAGAAAGAAGGATCAAACTGAGAATTTTTTTTTAGCAATTGATTGGAAAATAGTATTAGGCAAAAAGCAGAGAACTAATTATAAAAAAAAAATACAGTTCAAGAAAATTTTGTAAAGCAGACACAGTAATAAAAGATTACATGTTAGGAAACAGAAAATAATGCACATTGTGATTAAGATTTTTTTTTTTTAAATCTGCTTGTGTTTTATACTGATGCAAACTATGTAGTATTTTCTATATTTATGTTTTATAAAATCACATTTTTAATATAAGCATTAACAGTAAATGCCTTTTATTGTGACATTTCCTAAATTCTGAATATCTGAATATGCTGTTGGATTACAATTCTTTTATGTGTGAAGAAACTCTGCAATTTTTCTTTCAAAGGAAATTAAAAAAAAAAAAAAAAAAAAAACCACAGAAAAGAGAACAGAAACCTTATGTAACTGCCTTTTGATCTCCTAGTACACCAGGCAAAAATTCTTCCACTTGAACAAATGAAGTAACTTGATAACACACTTAGAGTGGTGGTGATCTTTGTTCATTATCACCATAAGGGGTGGGGCGCATCAGTGTTTGCTGCTGATAGCAGGATGATGGCAGGGAGGAGTGTTGGATTCTGGATGGAAAAGAGTAGTCTTTGGTAAGTAAGGACTTTTCTGCCTGCTGTGATGGACCCCTTCTGGTCCTTCTAAGGTTCCTTGATTTTGGCTCCTTCACCAATCTGACTGAATATATGGTTACTGAACATCTGAATTTTGCTACAAATACCCTTTTTTTTTTGCCTCCACACGGAGTCTTTGTCCTACAGGTATTTGTGTACTCCATCTATCTGCTGTTCTGGTCAGATAAGTAGCTCTGAATGGGCCACTGAACACTGAGAAATATCAAAGAAATGGCTACTACGTGTGCACACATCAGGAGGTGCAGTGAATTCAGTACACCGGAGGGAGCCGGCTCAATGCAGTAATTTTGGTATACCACAAACAAAATCTTTTACATTAAGTGTATGTATATATTGCACATACTTTGAGACCCAAGGCCAGGTGTTATGTAGGATGGATGCAGCCAAGTCACCAGGTCTCAGAGCTAGAGGATGGAGCCTGGCTGGTTTAGATCATTGAAAGAGGATCATCAGAATAATCTGCAGTTACTGGGTATATCCGGTGAATGCATGATGCCCTGTAAGGCATGTCGTAAGGACTTGTAGGACAGGTGTCAGACATGAGTTTTGACAGCAATACAGTCTGGAGGAGGCCAGTCAATCAAGAGACACTAGAGAGCAGCCTACAACCAGTTCTTTCATGCGGCTGCAGCAACACCAAAGTTACAGTTACATGGCAAGCTGCAATTTCTGAGGTGATGGCTTAAACCTCAGTCAGATTTGGGCACATTATCACTGAAAGTGTTCCTCCAGACTAGCAGCCATCAATATGCCATCTGAGCTGGCAGTCATCCCTACTACTGCAAAGGCATGACTTCTCACCAGGAAACTGCTTTTTTTAATGTGGGAAAAGAAATGCACTGCTTGTAAAACAATGTATTGGTGTCCTTAACTTTCAGAAGACTACTGAAGGGGCGTGCCTAATAACTTCAAATAAATAAGCACATGCCCCTTACAATCTTTTGAATCTGAGGTGGGCTATTGACTTGAAACATTTCAGATCGAATAGTTAAATTTCAACAACTGGAAATAAGATTTTGTAGTGGAAAGTGGCAGGCAACTTCAAATAAACAGAGCTTCCAGCGTTGCTTGTAATAAAAAATTGTACATATGCATGCATTTCCCCTAAAACCACATTTTTGTGCCCATGTGTCTGCTCCTGGACAGACCTAACAGAGCTGGCCAGATGAAGATGGGAAGAATAGAGAGTTACAAGAGCAAGCATGAACTCTCTGGAGTCAGCCAGAAAACGAGGCTCCCACTGCTGCAGACATTGCTCACAGGTCACGGTTGTGCAGCACGTGTGAGCGATAAACTAGAGAGCTGTGAGTAATTAGAGCAGCTTAAATGTCATACGTACGCAGACGTGAGCAAAGGGCAACAGCACAGGCTGGACACCAGTTCTGCTGATGACGATATAGTGGGTGGCATCCTTCCTCTCTCATCAGTACTAAATCAACTCCGCTGTACTATTCCTTGGCTGCCTGAATAGCTGTCAAACACAAAAAGATCCTCCCTAAGATAGAAGTCAAGAGAGGCAGAGTGTTTCATTGCACCCCTTGACACCGTTCCCATTAGGCTAGCTGCCATACAGAGTGGATAGAAATGTGGACTGTACTTCTTGGAGGGTGGGTGGCCTATTTAATGCTTATAGTAGTATGTGGTTATTAATGTACCCTCTCAAAACAGAGGAAAACCGCTAAAGCTGCATGTTGAGGGAGTTTAGGGGAGCTCCCATAGACTGACAACTTCAAGGAACGCTTTATAATAAACACAGGTCCCTAAGAAACAAACCAAATAGTAATATATTATTAAAATTAAAAACACATTATTAAAAGAAGGACTTTATGATAGCATTTGGACTATTTTTCAGGTTTCTTGGCTGACACTTTCCTCCCTGCTGTTCCAGACTTTCCCACAAGCATTGTCACAGCTATAGGCTTCAACAGCCCTTCATCTGCTCTTGAGGTTCTTACAACTTTTTTTCACCATTAAAAACTGTACATAGAGCTCTTCAGAAGTGCCAGTTTTGTTTTCTTTTAATATAAAAAAGTTAGTTACTCTGGGCAAACTTCTTTCTTGAAATGAGGAGTGGCAGTAACAAATGCTGACATAGAATGAGAAAATACCAAAAATATTCTTCTATTTTGCAGACTTTTTTTTTTTCTGGCTTCCACTTATATTGCTTATTGTGTTTCTCTTTTTACAGTGGTGGGCTCACCTTTCTCACAATGCTGGTTTTCATTGCTGTCACTGCTAGCTACATAGTGGAAGTCTGCTATAAGAGAAAAAAAAAGGAAAAAAATCTGGACATGGCAAAAAAAATCGACTCCACGGCTCAGAAAACAATCATTCTCTGCTTTGGGTAGTGGGGAATTAAGGAGTGAATAAGAACTTGTTTGGCTGTCTGAGGAATGTGTATGTTCTATATGATGGAATTAATCTATTTACTAGTACTTAACTTTGACTAGACCACGGTTGCTCTCCAAATAGCTAAGCGATAAATAGGGTGGAGATATTGTTTTGAACTTGTTCTTACAATTCATAAATAGTGCTGGAGACTGTTCTAATACTCTGGCACTTTGATAAATGGATAAAGAAGGAAAAAGATTGACATATTAATAATAATAAGATCTGTTGCAATTGCTACTGCATTTTAATATCAGTTGAAAAGAGAGATTTGCACTTATTGTGCCCTAAATATAAACCAGGATGCTTTAACAAGGAAGAGGAGCCCAAGAAAGCTGGTTGATATTCAAAGATCACCTCCTCCAAGCTCAGGAGCAGTGCATCCCAACAAAGAGGAACTCAGGCAAAAACACCAGGAGGCCTGCATGGATGAACAAGTCACTCCTGGACAAACTCAAACACAAAAAGGAAGCCTACAGAAGGTGGAAGCAATGGCAGGTAGCCTGGGAGGAATACAGAGAATTTGTCTGAGCAGCCAGGGATCAGGCTAGGAAAGGTGAAGTCCTGACAGAATTAAATCTGGCCAAGGACATCAAGGGCAACAAGAAAAGCTTCTATAGGTACGTCAGGGATAAAAGGAGGACTAGGGAAAATGTGGGCCCTCTCCAGAAGGAAATGGGAGACCTGGTTACCTGGGATATGGAGATGCGGAGGTACTCAACTTTTTTGCCTCAGTCTTCACTGGCAGGTGCTCCAGCCGCACTGCCCAAGTCGCAGAAGGCAAAGATAGGGACTGGGAGAATGAAGAACCACCCACTGAAGGAGAAGAGCCTTCTAAGATCCTTCTAAGGAACCTGAAGGTGGACAAGTCCATGGGACCTGATGAGATGCATCTGCGGGTTCTGAAGGAACTGGTGGATGAAGTTACCAAGCCACTATCCATCATATTTGAGAAGTCGTGGCAGTCCAGTGGGGTTCCCGCTGACTGGAAAAGGAGAAACATAGCCCCATTTTTAAAAAGGCTAAAAAGGAAGACCAAGGGAACTACAGACCAGTCGATCTCACCTATGTGCCTGGCAAGATGATGGAGCAGATCTTCCTGGCGACTATGCTAAGGCACATGGAAAAAAAGGAGGTGATTGGTGACAGCCAACATGGCTTCACTAGGGGCAAATCCTGCCTGACAAATTTGGTGGCCTTCTATGATAGGATTACAAAATTGATGGATAAGGGAAGAGCAACTGACATCATCTACCTGGACTTGTTCAAATCATTTGACACTGTCCCGCATGACATCCTTGTCTCTAAATTGGAAAGACATGGTTTTGATGGATGGACCACTCAGTGGATAGGAATTGGCTGGATGGTTGCACTCAAAGGCTTACAGTCAATGGCTCAATGTCCAAGTGGAGACCAGTGAGAGTGGTGTTCCTCAGGGGTCAGTACTGGGGCCGGCGCTGTTTAACATCTTTGTCAGCATCATGGACAGTGGGATTGAGTGCACTCTCAGCAAGTTTACTGACAACACCAAGCTGTGTGGTTTGGTCGACAGACTGGAGGGAAGGGATGCCATCCAGAGGGACCTTGACAGGCTTGAGATGAGGGCCCATGCAAACCGCATGAAGTTCAACAAGGCCAAGTGCAAGGTCCTGCACATGTATCGAGGCAATCCCGAGCACAAGTACAGGCTGAGTGAAGAATGGATTGAGAGCAGCTCTGAGGAGAAGGACTTGGGGGTCCTGGTGGATGAGAAGCTCAACATGAGCCGGCAATGTGCAGTTCCAGCCCAGAAAGCCAATCGTATCCTGGGCTACATCAAAAGAAGCATGGCCAGCAGGTTGAGGGAGGTGATTCTGCCCCTCTACTCTGCTCTCGTGAGACCCCCCCTAGAGTACTACATTCAGCTCTGGGGTCTCCAGCATAGGAAGGACATGGAGCTATTGGACCAGATCCAGAGGGCCACAAAGATGATCCGAGGGCTGGAGCTCTTCTCCTATGAAGACAGGCTGAGAGAGTTGGGGTTGTTCAGACTGGAGAAGAGAAGGCTCCGGGGACACCTTCTAGCAGCCTTCCAGTAACTAAAGGAGGCCTACAGGAAAGCTGGAGAGGACTTTTTACCAGAGTATGTAGTGATAGGACCAGAGAAGTGGCTTTAAACTGAAATATGGTAGATTTAGATTAGACTTAAGGAAGAAAGTCGTCACTCTGAGGGTGGTGAAGCACTGGAACAGGTTACCCAGAGAAGTTGTGGATGCTCCATTCCTAGAAGTGTTCAAGGCCAGGTTGGATGAGGCTTTGAGCAACCTGATCTAGTGGAACATGTCCCTGCCTGTAGCAGGGGGGTGGGAACTCGATGATCTTTAAGGTCCCTTCCAATCCAAACCATGCTATGTTTCTATGATTCTATGATTCTACATTTCCATGATTCTATGTCTTTTTTTGATTTTGTTCTTGATTTTCTAAGACCATGACACAGTTAACTTTTTGGTCTCTTTGTAAAAGAAGCTGCAAAGAAGCACTGTCCACTCGTTTTCTGAAACCATTTAAAACAGCCGCAAATATCTAAACAATCCTTACGACATTATTCTCATAAGGGTAACAACTGCTGTCAAGTCATAGCTTTCCAGACAATAATGAAGACAGTACATGCACAGAGATTATGTCCAAGTATTAAATTTAACCTTGTATGCCTAAATATATTAACACTATAATAGAATCAAAAGTGCCAGAATAACATCTTAGCAATAGTTTAGAGTGGTAAGAAGGTCTTTTGTTAAAAAAAACCCAGAAAACAAAACAAAAAACAAAGCAGTTCATTTTCAGTCACCTTAAAACTGTGTATAAGTTCTACTCAATTCATACAATAGTTTAATTTGGTTTTCTTCAAGCTAAATTTTTCACAGAACTTCTGGTGTGTGGAGCCTTCCTCTACTCTTCTTTTATCCAGTAGCTTAGGGGTTAAAGTACTAATCCAGATGGTAGCTAATGAATTCTCTGGATTAAAAGATTTTAACCCTTATCTTTAAAGAAGGTCTTAAAAATTAGAAAGTCTTCTGGTAGCAAGTGGGCAGACTTAGCTCCTTCTGTTGAACCTATACTATTTTATGTGAATCAGGGACCGAAACACAAGCATCTACTAGTTGGGTGATTAAATTAACTAGACCCAGTATTTATATTACTGAGTATCAGGAACATAAATCAGCCCTGTCCCGTGCATTACTGGGTCTGGCTCTTCAGCCTCCTTTCTTCGCTAGACGAGTCACAAGACCAGTATTGATAGTGTCCTGCAGAAATAGAGCTCAGTAGTTGGGGCTTGGTAGCTCACATTCATTGTGATCATACCTTATCTACCAATTTGGAAACTGCTGGTCTAAGGTTTACAGCATTCATCTGGAGGAGGATGACCAAAACTTATACTTCCCTGATTCAGAGCACAAATGGTGAAAAATAGGGTAGTGTTGGAGGCTCAACCCTAGCTTGCTTTGAGATGTGTCTCTCGAGTCACTGATAGGAATACAGGAACATGTTCTTCACTTCGTAATCACTGGAAAGTTTTCCTGTTGGTAACTTGTACCTTCCATGCTGTGCATACTGTGGTTTCAGCCTATTATGACTTGACCAGTCCTTTACTGACCAAGAAATTAGACCTTTTTCTTCCTCTTTGTTTATTTCAAGTCCTCCCACCATTTACACTTCTTTAAGCTTAACACAATTCATTCATTCATTCTTTCTGGATAGACCATGTCTTCAAGTTTTCAGACTACTCACTCCACTGACCTTTTTTATGTAAACTACATTTTTTCCTGAAGTGTGAGGCCCAAAACTGGGCACCACAAGGCTTGATCAGAATGGAAGGTTTATTTAATGCACCCTGCAGTCTGTCAGTCTCATACTAGAAAAGTCCTCTCTTGATACTTCAGAAACTCCTGAAAGCTTCTTGCCCTACCATGAATTGAGTCCAGCTTATAGAAGCCTCAGAACCTTCTCCTCGCTCCTGCCACAGCTTCCTGCAAACTATGAAGGTATGAATGATTAATTGAACCCGGATGCTTTGGCTTTTTCCTACATCTGATAATTCATTCTGTCACAATAACCATGGAATTAAAATAAAATAAAGCAGTCATTAAGAAACCAGGTTTTCCAATGGAATGGTCACTAAGAAGCAGTCCTTAGGCCAATGACTAACCCAGTCAGCTTTTTAGACCTTCCCCTACCCAAAACATGGCATCAATTTTCTTTATTATCTCAACATAATATATCCAGGAAATCATCACCCAAAAATTTAGCATGTGAGTCGTGGGCTGTACAAATAATTGCTTTTTCTATATGACTGCAGAACCAGAGTATACAATACAATTCTTATTTCCTCTTTCACTAATTGAAGTAACATTAATTAATTATTTCTTAGATGTTTTAGGAGTTTAAACAGGAATTCTCAAAGAGTGGCAGAGAGAATCATCACACTATATTCTACAGGGACAGGATGGAAACACTCCGAAAAAGAAGCAGGTAGAGGACTTGAGTAGGACATCTTTTAAGCAAATATCCAAACTACCACGTTACATCCTAACTATGGATGCACTCTTAGTGGCAAAACAGGATTGTGAAGGACACCTTAGACATGCTGTGAATCAAACCCTAGGATTTAAAGCATTTGGAAATTTCTCATTTCCAAAATTTGACAATTAAAGAAAATTCAAGTCAAATTTGCAACTGTTTCTGGATGAATTCAAATTGTGTTTTAGGAAAGGATAGGAAAGGGTAAAGATATGTGTTATTAGAAGAAAAAAAAGTCATCCAACTTTGGTAGTTAGATAGTGTAAGCAAAGCACACATCTGAGTCTCTATTCAAAGCAAATCACTGGAAAAAAGCCTGTAAATTCATCATGACAGTATAATAAAAATTTAGACAATATAAACCACTTAAAATTACTATAAATAGTAACTTTTACTTAAACTCACATGCAGATGAATTTTTCTTTGTATGGAGGACAGGAGATTAAAGATGTTCTGCCAAAAAAACAGGATTAAAACATAGAATTCAAATGTATATTTAGGGCTGGGAAAGATGAGGGATGGTAGTGATTATTTTAGAGCTCCACCAAGCACCTTTGTCCAATTAGCCAAATGCTTTCCTTTTCAAAACAGCTTGGAGGAGTCCAGAGTTGCTGGCTGTCCTATGGAGCAGACGTAAGTACTGCTGCTGGAGATTGTTAATCCTTATTGTCTTGAATTTTGTATTCTGTAGAGTGAGAGACAAACACTACCACTTATTCCAAAAAGCAGAGTGCAGGTACAAGAGCTGCATAAGCACAAAGTGACTTTGCTTCACAAGAATTTGAAAATCCTTTCTTTTATTTCACAGTTTTTCCTTCTTTCACCTAGACCTCGAGCTTGAGATTCCTCATTCAGATAAAAAGGTTTGGTCATCTCCCTGAGGGATCCATTTCCCTGATTGCCTCAATAATCTCACCCTGGATATCTATTTTTCTCGCATTTCCTACAACTTTGTACATGAGAGTTTAAATGAACTAAAATGTTTTGATTATTTCACAGAGATATTCAGAATAATTATTTTAGCAAATACTTTTTATATAGCTGAGCCTCTTCAAATCAAAAAGCTACAGATTAGAAGGTGTGAAAATACTCCATCTGAAGGTCCTTGCTAACATCAGAAGATTCTGATAGGAAAGCTTTGAATCATTACTAAGGCTGAAAAACAATAATAATAATAATAATAGGTTAAATTTTCCCACTCCTTCTCAACATATGTGAGACAAACCATCAGATTAAAACATGGGTAGGCCATTCTCTAACTTTCCCATTGGTACAAGACAGTGGTTATTTGTATATACAAAAATGCTCAAATGGTTCCAGAGTCTTGTTGCTTTTTTTTAATTACATCAACTTCAGAGTACAAAAGCCACAACAGGGGATATATCTTCAGCACTAGAATAATTAACACAGAGATCGCTCGACTGCTAGAACAGTTATGGTAAACATGATGAGTCAGCCCAGTATTTACCTTAAGTAACAAACAAAAGGATTAGGTAAATACGAAATGATTAGGTGGGCCCTTATATTTAACCTCTTTTCACTTAGCTACATTTTTAAATTAAATTCTTTTCGAATGCAGGAATAAGCTTTAGCTTTGAAAGTGCCAAAACAAAAAGATTTTCCACTTCTAGCTGAAACTATATTGTGAATTCATTGACATTTTCTAGTTGTTTCAGTCCTCATGAAACTGCTGTTATGGATGAGTTTACAATGTCAAAACGTTTCACCAGATGTACTTAAACACGGTAAACACTTTGTCTTCTTTTTGATAAACTAAGCAGATCGAGGGGGCTTAGACATTTTCTCTGGCTCTCAAACCACCTTGCAGACTCTCCAATTTTTCAACATCTTATGCAAAATGCAAACACCAGAGATGTCTATGATGTCTTTTAATAGCCATCTATCTCATGGATGGATTTGGAGGGAAAATATCAGCTCCCTAGTGTATCAGCAGACCAGAATAAGAAAAATATTTGAAGAGAAATACAAAGAGAGAAAAAATACCATGATCACAGTGAAACTACTCTTCCTTTTAAACTGAAGATGAGTATAGGTGGTTGGAAGACAATGGCTATGTCTGTGGACAATGAAGCAGCTTGCCTGTGAACAAGTTCAGAGTGCCCTGCACATCTCCTTGGAAGAAGTGTGAAGGCTTGTAGAAGTTTAACCATTTTTATAGCACTGATTCAGAGAGGTGGTGCTGATACCAAGTAAGGAAGAAGCATTTTCTCCCCAGATCATGATGGTGCGCATCTTGGGTCTCACTGAGGAAGGATGTGACATGTGAAGATACAGACACGTGAAGCTGCCCATTCTATTTCATGAAACGTATCTACTCCAATCTCTACATCCATGTGGATTTGATTCAATACAAAGCATGTGCTGCCTTGAGGGCTTAGTGTTTGCTCAGTGGGATTACTTAATGGAAATTAAGGAGATGGCCAGGAAATCAGCACAGTCTGAAGCTACTAGCAAAGGAAGGGGGAAGGGTTTAGTCTTCAGGCACACACTCTTTTGACAAGCCTGCCATCAATCCCATCTCCTGTGGCTCCTTCAGAGAACAGCTGTGTCACAGGCCTGAAAACAAAAGCACAGTCTACCAGGAGAAGCACTCCAGCATTAACCTCTCAACTTCTCTGTCCCTGTAACCCCGCTACATTGATCTTGCAGACAGATACCTTTCTCCGCCCTGGTCAGCTTGGTGGCCAAGATCTCCACCACTGTTGTCCACTTTATCTTGGTAATTTTTGTTTTAAGTTCTTTTTGACTGTCTTTCCTTATTCCTACTCTCCTTTCTTATCTTTTGTAGCATCAATCAGTCTGCCTGGCATGCTCAGGCAGATGAAAAAAGGCTGGTAGAGAAGAAGAAATACAAATACAAATATAAAAAGAAATACTTGTTTTCTTTAGCTTCAGTCTTTTGGAGTCGCATTAGGAATTGCATGTATGTTAGGAGTGGGGTACCTAAATTCTTAGACCATGACCCCAGTACAGTGTCAAGTGCCAGTGTCAAGGCCAGTTAAATCACCCAAACTTGTGGCACTCTGTTCACTGTAGCAGACCATCTACGCCAGAAATTTGCACGGGAGCACTTCCATTCCAGGAGGGGAAAAATATCTCAGGCAGGACTAAAAGGAGCAACTCAAAAAGCAGCAGCCACTAGAGTGGAAACCTAACCCTATTAAAGTCCATTAAGCATAGTGGGGCCAGGATTTCACCCCAGCCTCTTTTTTCCTGCCTTAAGTGTGTGATTTGGTAGGGGAAAAGTTCAATTGAAGGCACACAGTTATCCTATACATACAACAAAGAGGCAGGGAGGGGGAAAAAAAGCAGCACAAAGGATTACTTTAAAGTTAGACCTCAGCTCCTTTGGCTTTACACAATGAAGGAAAGCACATAGGTTTCAACAAGATAAAAGCAGACTTTATTTTGTAAGGAGATCTCAGGATGAAACAAAGGACTGTAATTGTACCTCCTATCTGCAAATCTGAGGTGGTGAAGGAAAAGAAAGTGGGTGGATGGTTAACAAGAATAGCTTGAAACCGTGCTTTGTTAAAAGAGTAAAATTAGCTTGCTGAGAACCTTTATTTTCCACATAACTTTTAACAGGAGCATTATTTTACATATCTCTACGGTAGAGAGCCCATTTACAAATTTGCAACAAGTAACCACTGAACTCGAGCTAATTTTTCTCTCTGTTTTCTGTTTCATCTGCTTAATTAATGACAATACATTTGAGTTGGGTTGCTAGCACATCTATAGCTAAAAGCCTGTCAGCGTTTCCATTCTGCACACCTAGGGCACTTTCACACTGGCTTAATTTCACTCTGTGAAATACACCCGATCAAGCCTGGAAAAGGTTTAGAGGTAAAAGCATGGTTTGTTTTTCAAAAAAAACCCTATTCATGTAGCTCTGTTTGAAATGCGGGATGAACCAACTAAAATTAAAACGTAGGAGTACTCAATGCACATGTCCGGTTTGTTTACTCGTTTTTGAAAATATGATAAGCCATGAGTGGGTCAGACCAGAGGTCCATCCAGCTCAGCACTTGCCTGCAGCAGAAGTTACAGCAGATAAGGAAAAGTGACACCCCTGCCCTCTCCTGCCATACCTCCCAGCTCCTACCATAGGATTGTCCCACACGTTCATCGTATAAACGAGTTGAGATCTGTGATTTGTGCTTTTCTTTTTTACAGTTACATTTCAGCAGATGTATACCGTACTTGGCATCACAAAACCTGTTTCTAAGTACAGTTATATTATTAAGCGTCAGTTCATTCTGCCATTTCTACAAACCATCTGTGGTGGGGCGCGCAGGAGCGTACTTTTACTCTTGAATGTTTGCGTTTGCGTGGTACTTAACACCGAGGCACTTGTGAGGCCTGCCAGTGCTGCCATCCGAAACCAGAACTCACCAGCCTGTTTTAAAAAGCTGGCAAGTCTTTTCTTTTTCTTTTCTAACCTCTTCCACGATCTTGCAAATGCAAGATACAGATTGTCCCCGTCATTCGTTTCAAAACCTGATCATTTTTTGGCTGGAAGTGCCCTCTACGACTCCACTCTCAAATTCAGAAATAAGAGATTTTCCACTCATTTTTTAGGACTTTTCTACCTTGCAGAGTGAATTTCATTACGAGTTATGTCATGGCAGGTGTTCATCTCCCCTCACCTTCTTAATGCAGGAAGCATATGGGGCATTACCCACAATAATAACCCCACTGAATGTCTCTACCAGCAAAGATGACGGGAAAGCCAACTGGCCAGTCTGGAGTTCCCTTTCGTAAGGGAAATTCTGTAGGAGTTATGGGGCTTGTATAATAATAGCCTTATTCTAGAATATTTTCCTATATGAACTTCATGTTCAGGTTATGGGCTTGGGGAAACGTTTTTTAAAGAAAGGAGGTAATGTTTCCGAATAACTTATGAAGAATACATCGATTCAGATTTAATTTCTAATTGTCATGTTTTGGGGATTATGGATTCAGACTCTTGATCTTATCAGACTATATTTTTCACGGGTTTCATTCTTTTTGTAAGTGTCTGATTTCATTCAAATTTATTTGGCAGATCCATCTTCGGAGGAGGAAATCCCAACATTATTAAATTCAAGGACTCAAAGAAAGGAAGGTAGAAAAAATATGTATTACTTGGAAAAATCTGTTGATTAGTGCTGAAGGGCTCTCTAACCAATTTAAAATTAAGATTAATCTGAATCCATATAATATATGGAAAACCATTCTAAAATTGCAACTTGAGAAACTATTTTAGCCCTGAAAAGTTTGATTTCTTCTGCTACACCAAAGTGAATGTGTATTTGTACTCTGAATTATACACATATTTAACTCTTGTCCCCCAAATAAGCTCTTTTTAGAGTATTCGTTAAGTCTGCAATAATACTTTTTTGACATTATATACTAGCATTTTTTGCAATATAAGAGTTGCAATATACAAAATACAACCCAAACCAAATCAAATAATCATTTAGCTACAGAATGGATACATTTGAGGGATTTTATAGTGCTTCTTTTATTCTTGGAATATTTCTAAAGGATTTTTTGCACCTAATTTCCCTTTTTGTCTATTTAAAAGATCAGTCTTTCTTTTCTTCTTCTATGGTTTTAGCCAAACCGTGCTGCCCAGTTCAGACTGTGTGGTGTCATTTATAATGTTATAACTCTCATGTTTTATATGTGTTTATAATTATAACTCTCAGACTGGGACACAGCAATCAGTTTCCCTGTTAGTGGGAAACACAGAATTTTCAGGACTTAATGGAAGTGTTATTCTAAAGCAAGTTTCTTGCTTTAGACAAGACACTATGCTGCACAGCATTGGATGAATATTGGCCCAAATGCATAGATTTTGCAATGTTTCCATAAACTTTACCGTAAACTCCATCTAGCTATTCTCCTCCTCTACTTCTAGCATAAAAAGTAAATGATTAAATTGAAAGGAAGTATTGATATCTACACAAAGATGGTATCTGTTAACACAACTGAGAGTCTTACAGTGAGAGACTGGGAGTTGGGGTAAATACACTGCAGCAGAAAAGGAGACTGTGACACCCTGCTGGTACCATGTTCGCGTGCTGGGGAAGGCTGCACCACCAGACAACCCTCTGCAATGGCATTGAAGTTACAGCCAATAAACTTGTGCATAGGTTTACTTACATAAGGCTGCCTAAAACTCTTGCTAGTGCTGGATCTTGTGTTTTAAATCATGTATATGTTTTCCCCCATTATACATGCTCAGGTATTATAAGTGCTATACTGCGGAAGGCTGAAAATACTTTTTTTCCTTAAATCTTTGGAAAACTAACTTAAACCTCTGTGACCCAGACTGATCATTTGGAGACAGAATCCTTTACAAATGAAAAATTAAAGGACCTTTGTATATGGGGAGAAAGAAGTAAAGAAATGAATATTGGAATATACTGCAACCAGCTCTGGAGTCTGCAACACAAGGACATGGAGCTGCTGGAGCTGCTCCAGAGGAGGGCCATGAAGATGATTCGAGGGCTGGAGCACCTCTGCTATGAAGACAGGTTGAGAGAGTTGGGGCTGTTCAGCCTGGAGAAAAGAAGGCTCCGGGGTGATCTTATAGCAGCCTTCCAGTACTTAAAGGGGGCCTACAGGAAAGCTGGAGAGGGACTTTTTACAAGGGCCTGTAGTGATAGGACAAGGGGCAATGGCTTTAAACTGAAAGAAGGGAGATTTCGATTAGATCTAAGGAAGAAATTTTTTACAATGAGGGTATTGAAGCACTGGAACAGGTTGCCCAGAGAAGTTGTGGGTGCCCCATCCCTGGAGGTGTTCAAGGCCAGTCTGGATGAGGCTTTGGGCAACCTAGTGTAGTGGAAGGTGTCCCTGCCCACGGCAGTGGGGTTGGAACTAGATGATCTTTAAGGTCCCTTCCAACTCTAACTATTCTATGATTCTATGATTCTATGAAACAGAGGAACCTCGACTGTGCTTCTATATAAGACACATTCTGCTCGACGGTGCAGGCAAGCAGGGCTCTGCTCTGGAGCAGTCTGTCTTGTCCCAGTATGAAGAGTTCACAATGACGAGACTATGAGACCAGGACAGGAGAAGACTCCCAATGTTATACTTTCATGTAGTGAGTAGTTACACCCACAAAGACTGAATGGTATCTCAATGCTGAACCTTAAGCTTTCTTCAGATTTCAAATTTTACTTCTACTAATGATTTAACTGTTGCTTCATTGTGATGGTTCAGTAATGCACATCAAATATCTACAGGCCAGATGCAATAGAAATCTGCTTAGTCTGCTTTTAACACCAAACAGTTATGGATGCAATAAATTGCTACAATTATAAGGGCCAGTAGATTTTGGAAAGCAGCATCAATAGTGCGTTGTGACTATAACGATTC
Source organism: Tauraco erythrolophus (assembly GCF_009769465.1). Taxonomy (NCBI): domain Eukaryota; kingdom Metazoa; phylum Chordata; class Aves; order Musophagiformes; family Musophagidae; genus Tauraco; species Tauraco erythrolophus. Next base: position 44,921,399 of record NC_141466.1, on the reverse strand, counting down.
CTCCTGACAGACTCTGCTTTCACACAGATCAATACCTCTATATGAATTATTCTCACTGCATTGCATTTTAAACAGAGATATTTTTATCCCTTTGAATTTCCTGGATCTTCTTCATGCAATATGAAGCAGGATACAAGTTCGTCACATGAATTTCTCCGTTTCAAACATTCAGTAGTCTTATTCCAGGCATGCGGAACAGACAAAACCAGGTTATCATCAGAATCAAAAGTTCTGTGACAACAAGGAATAAAATACTGATTGTTCACAGAAGCTGGAAGCTAAGATGGTTTGCTAGCTGAACACCATAGCATTAAAACTAATGTCAGGACTCAAAAATGATGGGATACGTACATGACAATACCAACTCACTTTTTATATAAACTGCTGCAGAAGTTTTTTGTAAGGTCCAAAATGTACTTCAAATTGTAAACAGCTTTCAAATTGTCACACTGTCAGTCATCTAATGTGGTTGGTCCAATCACTGTTTCTCAGCCAATTGCTGATACTGGTGAAATAAATAGGTAGTATGTCAGAAGAGTCTCCTGCAAGCCATCTATTAGAATGTTAAGCTGACTTATTTCCTGAAATGTGTCATGTTTTATGCCTCCTAGCAATCTCATCTGTATGTTTAGGATTTACTAGTCTAGTTCTTGGGGTTTAGAAATATACTGGTAGATGTCCAGCCTCCCTCGTATCCCGTCTCAACAAACTCTTGCAGCAATGAGTTCCACCAGCTAACCATGACTGATATGAAGAAACATTTCCGTATGTCGTCACTTTTACATCTGCTGCCAGGAAATCACTCTGTTTTTCCTCCTTTCTTTCAGCCAGTTGATCTTTCTACTGAACAAGGTGATCCACCCAAATCTAGCAGCTGCGGCTTGCTGTGATTCACACTGTGAGGAATGTGGTGTTACATGGAATTTTGGACCGAGGCAGAAGCAGACCCATGGTTTTGGAGGGATGATCTGCAACACACAGGATGACTTTCTTTGCAGTCAGATTCTGCAATAGACCTGTAGAACTAGTTTACGGTTTGAAAGTGGATGAGTTAAGTGCCATTGAGGTATTTTTTATGTGCCAAAGGTATTTTTAAAGTAATTGTCTGTATTCCTTTGATGAACTTTGCCTGAAGGCTAATGACTGTAGACATTCCTACATAATAGGAGTCTTCATTAACAGATCTTCAGCGATCGTCTTTGCAAAGAAAAAAAAAACCATAAGAGCTGCATGGCTTGGAGGAAACACCGGCTTTTTTCTTTTCTCTCTTTTTTTTTTTTTTTTTCGGTGAACTCAATGTGATGATGCAGTGGCTGCTGAATTTTTCTGTTTAATAACACTATGTGTTTAATATGCTGTCCTCAGTGACATTACCAAACAACTGAGTTTCTGTGACACTAGGAAGTTACTAGATTTGCAGGAAAAAAATAAGAAAAAAAAAGTTTTTCAAAATCTGTTGGATGCTTATATTGCCACGGTCTTTTTTACTTTTTTTTTTTCTTTTCTTTTTTATTTTTTTAGGATCAAATTGTCCTCTAAGGAGTATATTCACATTCTACAGATTTGCTGTAAGTTATTGTGAAATCTGACTTAGTCAGTAGCATGGACTGTTTCAGTTGCTTTCCCCAGCCCCGGCCAACTAATGTTACTAGTCTTTATTAAGTGACTAACAACGTTGTGGACTTTTATGAGCTTCTACCACAAGATATATAACATAGGTAAAATCATAGAGAATAGATTCATCCTGGAAAACATGACATACATGGCAAATGTCCACCTTGTACTTGAGAGGTTAATTGTACATACATTAATTCAACATGCTTTTCTACAGAAAGTGTTCATTGTGTGATGTTTTGAAAGGTGAAGATTAGATATTTTTTTTCCAAAATATCTTTCGAAAGTTTTACTCTTTTGTCATTATGGAACATTTGAAGGAGAGAAGTGTGGAGTTTCTTTTTTTTTAATTGTCCTTTTTTTTCCCCTAGAAATAAATCTCTGTGGAATAGACATTGATACAAAACAGTTTTTCTTCAGTCTTATTCAGGGGAAATTTTAAAAACAGTGTTAACTGAGTAATAAATGTAAAATGGAGAAAATATATTAAAAATAATTGCATTAGAACCTTCTGAAAAAAAAAAAAGATGTGAAAAAGAGAATAGGAAAGATTTGAGCTTCATTTCTTTCTACACAAAAGTCTTAGTTACAGGCAATATAAGATATATCAGAAGGTTTTTAAAAATGAATTGTTGATAGTTATGTAGACAAACCTTTTTCTATATCTACTAATCAGTGGGAGTACAGATAACCCTTTTCCAATCTTTATTACCTTTATAGTAGCTCAGACACGATATCACAACAGCTGTCAGCAAAGCCAGAGAGCACATATAGCCGTTTTCTCCTGGTGATACTGCAGCGGTTACTCCACCTGATACGACTTGGCTTCGCTCGATAGAAACGATCTCTGCGTGCCCACAAACTACTGCTATTGATTTCACCACGCTCCTTTCTTAGCAATTTGACACTAAGGAACACTGGCACCCAAATCTTTCAACATGAAAGCTCTTTATCACCAAGGTAAATAAGGAAGCTACAGTTTCAGTAGCTGAAGCTCCTGGCAGGTCAGCTTTTAATTATCTTGGTCCTGTAATGGCTGGTAATCTCGTCACGTTGAGCCTTACTGTACCTGCTGGTCTCTGCTTACTCTACCTGAAAAAGAGTAGTGATGGAGTCTCCTCTTCCAAGCTGTGCTGCTCCTTACTTTACATTGTTGACCCATTAGGCCCACTGGTTTAACTACACAGAAGTGCTACATTTATCTACATTCTTGAAAGATGCCAAAATATATGTTCTATTAAGGCGTTGTATGTTTAGAGTAACCCATAGGAAGACTTGGTAGCCTGTCTTTTATTGGTTGGAGCTGATTTTCCCTCAATGAATTCGAAGTTCATTTGCTGTGTTAAGGGAATCCAGTAAGATTTTGTTCTGTGGGAGGGCGGTACAGTGGGGAAGCAGTGAGGTTTGGCTTGCAGCCGGAATTAGCTGTAGAATTTCTGGGTTTTGGCTGCACTTGCTGTAATAGCAGATTAGTCTATGCTGAGAGATTTACTGGGACCTGCACAAAATTAGAAAACCAAATCTTCTTATGGTGAAAACTTCTCTACCATGTCAAAGCCTGCTTAGGTATTCTCTGTTCAATCCAACACTACCTTCCTTCCTCAGACATCTGATGCCTGGATCATAGCAAAGCCATCTGAGAAGAACATGTATTTTGATCCCTTGGATGTGCTTTCTGGCACATATTAAAATGAAAACAAAGACAGACAAAGAAGGGAAAAAAAATCCAGAACTTCATTCTCTTCATTGTTTCTCCATAGCCTAGAAATTGTTCAGGAGATAAATACCTGAATTTTAATATATGTGGAAAAATATGTTTCCATGAATATTTGCGAATGAGCTACAACTATGAAATGATTTTGCTGCGTCTGATTTTTTTGGCCAAACGTCCTCCAGACAGGCTATTGTTTGTCATAGTAATCTGTGATGAACATATCATGCTGAAGCATAAATTTAAGCTCTTTTTTTTTGGTTTCATATCAATATAGCTCATTTAGCTCATGACATTTCTTCTTATTTAAAATAGTACAAATCTGAGCAGAAACTGACTTAGTAAAGAGAACTAAGGTACTATAGATAGTGAAATTCATAGTTTTTCAACAGAAAAGCTTTTATGCACATAGTGATATTATTGAAAAATGTTTTATGTCACAATACTTAGTGCATAAATCTTAATTAAATTTTGACTTGCTCTAAGAGATCCCAATGTTTTCTTCCACATCATTTCTGTAGCTTTTTTTTCTGTTTGCTCACGCAATTAGTATATTTGTGTTTTATACTGAGTAACTTCTAACAGAGAAAAACTATTTGCATATGTATGTCAAATTTAGGAACGAGAAACATGAGAAAGCTATTTCATGGATTTCTGGCCTTGTATCAGGAAACTGTGGAGAAGTAAACATTACATCTCATCTACTGACCATGAGGTCATGGTACACTCAGTTATGAAAAGTCATTTATAAACTACCACCTCTGTGTTTTTTGGGGGGGTATTCTTTGTTTGCACCTTGAAAATCATAAACCCAAAGGATTCACTCCTATGGGAAGAAATCTGTGAGTTAGATTAGTCTAGGACTGGATGCTGTTGTTAAAAGCAGAAGTTTAATTATTGGGGAAAAAAAATAGAAAAAATAAAGCCACGCTGGGACAGGAGGAACAAGTTACTTGCACTGTAGCAAGAAATCCTCAGATCAAGCAGCCTCTTTTCAAAGTGTGATTGTGGAATGTAACAGCTGCTCAAGATTCTGCTAACTTGTGGGAGATTCATGACCAGTAGATTAATTTGCTTTTCACCAATTATAATTTATCTTACATCAAGACTGTTTACATTTTCTCTGTCATCTACATGCATTAGCACCAGGTTAATGTGCAAACCATGTACTAAATTATATCCTGTATAAATCTTTCCTGCTAAATACCACAGTCCTTGTCCTTACTTCCTGAGAATAACCTTTGATCTTCACATCAACAAAAAAAATAATTACCATCTCTGCCCAACCCAGGACAAGTCATTTCACTCCTAAATAGCTGCACAGCTGGAGACAGATGTGTTCTTCTCCCTGGGTAGACCCTACAGGGTCTTCCACGAGGCTTTATATCATACTTGTCATTCGTTTATCAGTGTCCAAATGTTGTACACTGGAAATGTGTGTAAAACATTCTCAGAATTTCAAACAATAACAAATCAGAATGGGGGAGGGGGGTGAAAAGGCTGCAGGAAAAAATAGAAGTCTCCCAGCTGTGCAAACTTAAGTAGCTGTATTAGCAGAAAATGCGCTTCAAAAGTTTCATTATTGTCATCTTCACATCTTCAGCAAAAGTTGATTTGAGGTATGCATTGTCAATTTTCAAGTCCAGTGTCAGGCTAATGAAAAAGTGTTAAAAATCTTTCTGTAGCATGTACGAAGACATCCAGACTACGGTATTCTCTTCAGAAGAACCGTGTAATTTCTATTTTCTTTTTCAGAAACCTGGTATTTTCTGACTGTATTGTGGAACACAAAGGGCTTCTAATATCTTTCTTTTTTTTTTTCGGTTAGAGAATATTTTTCTGTCAAGCATGTGTCTCAAGTGTTTGATTCCTTAATTTTACCTTCATGTATTTTTTAGACATTGAGATTTTTGTTCCTTAATCATATGAAAGATTGTATCATTTCTGCTACATTGAAAAAAAGGATACTAAATAAGCAATATGAATAAGGGAAATTATGTATTTCAAATAATTTTTTATGATACAATAAAGAGAAATAATTTAAAGGAGGATAAAAAGAGAAAGGATAAATAAAATAAATATTTTTAATATTAACTGGTGAAATTCAATATCACAAGCTTATCATAATCAATTATATGGCTACTGATAAACAGTTTATTAGAGTTAAGATTATTAAATGAAGTTATATATGCTAGGAGGAATATAAAACCCTTCAAAGCCAATTTAATGAGTCAACTTATATTAAAGAAAATTTTAAAAACCCTCTGAGATCAAACGTCATATGAATTTGATCCAATATGACATGTGCAACTCAACGTGAAAAAGGAATATCATGCTAAGAAATCTGAATAATTAATGTTTTAAATACATATTTTTCTTTCAATTCAGAAATCAGTAAGATACAATTGAAAAATGTCAGTCATCTCTAAATGAGGCAAGAGTTGCCAAATTAGGTTGATTTTTTTCCTCTCCTTTACAGGTATTTACTTTGTCATCAGTCTCCCTTGGTCTCTGCAGGAAGCATGGACAGTCCTGGATCGCTGCTCCTTTGTTTGCCACCACAACCCTTTCCACCTGACAGTGTCAACTCTCCCAGCTTTCTTTGTTATAAACATTAGAGTGAAATCAAGTGGGAAACCAATCTGGAGGGAAAAAAAAATTAAATGACCTATTGACAAATGACCATGTTCACTTGGGTACTCTTTCTATGCTCTGCTATTTGAGAAATCTGGAAAGACCACTCTTCTCTGGCTGAAACAAAGATCTCATCCTTGCTGAATGCTCTTTTTCATCCTGAAGGTGGGTCTATCTCCTCCTGTCCATAGCAACTACATCCATGCTAATGAATAAAATGACCCAGGGCTCACCCTGTGGCTCAAAGGGCAAATGATTTAGCAGGGTGCATGTCCATACCAGTCCCTCTATGCGAGATGGCCTCACCCACACTGCCTGTTGGGAACAGTCTCTAGCCCATATCATCCTTGCACTGAGCCTGGATATGAGACGGTGCTAATTAACATGAGCCAAAATTATGTCCAGAGAGAATATTGGCAAGTATTAACCACTAGTTTGGAGATGGACCACAGGATGGACACAGAAACAAGACAAACTCGTGCCCTGTCTTTATTTAAGTTAGAGTAGACATAGTTAGAGTGAGTAAAATTGCCATCCTACTTCGTGAGATATATTTCAAATATATAGATGAAGCAAATGGACAAAGTTTTTGTGAGTATTTGCATATCTGTTGTGCGTGGTCTCACTATTTTTCAGTCATGGACAATTCTCAAGCTGCAGTCACAAAAATATTCCTTCAGACACATGGAAAACACGATTTTAACTGGGAATCATAGAAGAGAACTAAAGCTAACAATGCAAGACAAGGAGAAAAAGCTACTGTACTTTAAACTGTTTGCTGAAATAGTTAGTTGTATAAGCGATTCCTTTCTTTTCTGCAGTGAGATCCTCCAAAATAGTGAGCTGAGTCTGATGAAAATTAGATCAGCTACTATGTGAGGGTCTCACATTACATTCACCAGAGAAATGCTGTAAGCTTTCTTGGTCTACATCTCTTTAACATGCCTGTGAATGGGAAGCTTCACAGTGACCACAGGGTTCAGAGTCCAGATTACATATCCAGAAGCAACCAGGGAATATCACATTCTGTATAAAACATTTTTCAGCTAATACGGCAAACAATGATACCTTCAAAAGCTTCTAAGGGACTTGAAACTGTATGTCCCCTTTCCAGCCAGGACCTTGGTCTGTATAGGGTACAGTCATCAAAAAGCTGCACACCACAACCCCAACGGTTTACACATCTCACCATCCCCAAGAGCGCTCAGCAAGAGAGAAGTTGCTGTCCCTGGGGTCCAAAAGCTGAATGGAGACCAGACTAAGCTAATGAGCAGACACTGCTAAAGCAGTTTTGGAAGATTTGCCAGAGAAGAAGGCACCATGTAACTGGAATTCGTGCCACAAATTCCTTTGTGAACTGATATTTTTGCAGTCTTAGGTGCAAAATGTGGCATTGGTGGTCAAAGGTAATCATGTCAGTGTTCCCTTTTACCTAAAAAGCTGATTGTTAGAGACCGAGATGTGGTAATGTGGGGTTCAGAGCAGCTTGAAGGGATTACAGCCCACATTTCCCATGTGAGTTCTTCAGCCATTAAGGAAATGACTCTCATAATCATAAGCATATTTTCTCTCCTACACAAAGATTTAAGTATGCTACTGAAAGAAGAACAATTCTGTCCGACAATATTCAGACCACTTCATCCTAAAATATCCTTCAGAACTGAAAGCCACCTTGGAGGACCTACTTAAGGCATATATGGCTGAGAATGACAGGTTGCATGCCATGTACCTGGGAAAGCAGAGAGGACAAGGAGGAGCTGCAGCAACAGTCCATGGGTGGAAGACGACAGCAGCTGCCCAGACTCTCATAGGATAGAGTAGGCTGGGCTGGATGCTTAGCAAAGTCCCAGGAAGGTCTGACAGTGTCCACTTCAGTTCTTGAGTCACCTGCTACCACAGAGACAATTCTGGATGTGCAGGAGCTCATGTGGTATGGTCAGCTGACTTGAATTCCAAGTAGGAACCCAACTTAAACTGCTTATAAGCAAATAGGGACAGATGAAAAAAATAAAAGTGCAAATCTTCCACAGTTCAAGTGACTGCAAACTGAACCTTCACAACCACTGGGGTGGAGAAAACATCTTCATTCCCGTGTTTTTTGTGTGGTCTAATCCAGCATGCTCTGATGTTGGGTTTCCACAGCAGTGTGAGCCAGCTGACAGTCCTGCCCATCCTTTGCTCCCACTCTTTCTACTACACTAACTAACTCAAGCATTTGACCAGCATTGTGTTGAGCTCGGTCAGCATGCTGAGGAAACAACTGCCTTGTTTCACATCCATTTTCTGTTGAATTTGCATGCTGAAATGACTCAATATGGAGAGGGCCAAACAAACCCTGAAAGGGAGAGGTCAGGACTCTGGCAAAGGGTGGGACCTTGATACCCAATGGTTAGATCAGGTTATGCTTGCACACCAGCCCGTTGAACCAGTCAAGGAAACAGGTAGGGATTGCCTGGGTTTTGCTGTAAGCGTAAGGCGACTAGCTACTAAGAGAGTATAACCAGTTCTAGAGCTCTCAAGGGAAAGTATTTAAGCACTTTTGGGGAATTTCACCAGAAAAAATTAGACTATAGGCATCTTGAGGATTCAATGATGCCTAAGTCAACATTCTTCTGAATTTATGTTTGGATTAAGATGATTTTTTTAACAGTTAAATATCATTCGGTTTCCTAGATCAATTTTAGATTTCGAACTCCTGATATCAAAGCTACTTTTGAAAATGTGATGGAAGTCGCTAATTTGCCTAGGTTTCTTTGAGAATTTTAGCCATTATATTTCTAAACCCTGCAAGGATAATTGTAAATGCTGTAGTAACTTCTGTGTTTTACAAGTGACTACTGACTCCAGCTGCAGTGTAGTACTGAATACCATATTATGTAGTACAGTTGTGGTTTAGCCCAACCTGCAACTAAATGCCATGCAGTCACTCACTCACCCTCTCCCATTTGCTAGGAATGGGGGAGAGAATTAAAGGGGAAAAGAGAAGGAGACTCAGGTTGAGATAAGGACACTTTAATAATAACAATAATATAAAAATAAAAAATAATAATGATGAAACAATCTTATTACTATATGAAGTGATACAAGTGATGCACAATATAGCCACTACCTGGTGACCAACACCTGTCCTGTTCCAGCAAACAATCCCAAAACAGTTAAGTCCCAAAACCGCAATCCTGGACAAGCAAGAGGCCTGAAAAGAGGAAGAGACAGAGAGAGAACTCTGAGTGACCGAGAGAGCCCTCTGAAGAAAAAGAGTTTCTTTCCAGTCAGCCTTCATCTATATACCAGCATGGCGTTGCATGATGTGGAATACTCCATTGGCCAGTTTGGCCCTCCATCTTAAATCTAAGTTCAAATCTTAAGGAGAGTTGTGGGTCGTCTGTCCCGGCTATGCTCTCACCCAGCTAATTGTGTTCTTGCACACTGACAAAAACAGGGCAAGCTGAAAAGTCCTCAAGGTCTCAGTTCCAACTGTAAACATCAGTGCGCTGTCAACATTCTTCTCATAATGAATCTAAGACTAAAACCAAAACACAGAGCTCTTGTAGCTGTTAAAAAAAAAAAAAACTAACTGTCCCAGTCAAAACCAGGACAAGTACTCAGCTAGAGCTTTCTTGGAAGACTGATTACCATTATGATTGTCACAAGTTCTCTCAGAGCAGTTTTTTTCTCCTATTATTACTATAGTGCTAGAGGAAGTGACTGAAAAAGATCTTTCTCTGTATTATTTGGATTATATAAGCTATACTTTCATCTAATTCTTGATTTCTGTCTTTGAGGTCCTTCTTAGGCAATAGCCTCAGGGACCATCCAGGAAAGCCAGCAGATTCTGCTGTTCTCATACTTTTAACTATTCTTCAGATCTTCATGGAGAAGTTTAAAATTCAAGTACAGCAGTCACAGCACAAATGTGGTAAGCAAAAGGACAATAGAAGATCATATCTTTAAGTGTTTTCACGCACTGTAATTTATTATTAATTATGTCTTCTTGTGGGTGTCTGAGTCCTGAAAAGTTAGAAAAATTCTATATATCAGGTAAAAAACATAAGAGGATGGATTCTGCCTACTCAAAGCCTGTTTCAACAGCAGTAAACCAGAAAATTTCATGGGAGTAAGAGAGGGAAAAGGGTTTATACCGGGATTCTAATCAGATTTCCATCACTTAGTAAAATTGTTAACTTATAACATACATAACTTTTTATCAGTTAACAAGAGTAAGTTTAGAAATCACAGAAATTCAAGACTTTTCAATCGCCAGTACAACCCGTGGGATTAAAATCTGGGCTTTTTGCATCTTTCTGCTATTTGTCATTGAGATATAGACTGGCTGTTGGATAAATTCCAGATCCAGGTTTCCTTCCTATGTGCACAGCACTATCATAGCATGCCGTGACATGGGAAAGCTTCATTTTTCACTGCTGCAATGAAGCTTTGAGTCTTATGCATGACATCTCAAAGCAAAGTAATACATGGCAGTAAAAAAATATAGCCCAAGCGTCATTAATTTCATGCAAAGACTCTGCTGCCTTTTGACAATGTACATTGGAACTGATACATGTGAACTGAACACTTGTGCTCAACAATCCCAAAATAAGAGCAAAACTTGTCTGAAGGAGGACGGGGGAGGCCTCAGCCGTGCACTATTTTCTATGCAGTCCTTCAGGGAAAAGTCTTGTACGCTGGAGCACACTGTGTTGCATACACTATGTGGAAGAAGCCACAAATCAGCCAAGCACAGGTGCATTATCCAAAGATACTTGACTTTTTACATCTTGAATTTTACCTGTCTTTCAGGGAATTCAGAAAACTGAAAGCAAAATATAAAGCTTGAGACCATCACTTTGTGTTCTGGCTTTTCCAGTGGTATACTGAGTCCATAAACCAATTTGTTGCATTCAACAGTGTGTTGCTTGTTTGAAATAGAGTGAAAAAAAGGGCTCACATGCTGTTCAAAGCAATCCCAACAGGAGACATCTTCTTTATTTATACATGCAAATAAAGCACAAGAACAACAAACATCACACATATGCAAGTAATGAGAACAGATGTCTGAAACCATTTTGCAACAACAGCGTATGAAGAGGAAAGTGAAAGATGGCAGAGCAATGATACTGGGAAGGGTAAAATCAGTAAAGAGAGAACTATAATGAATTAGAACTTGTACCACATCTCATGGTTTAAAGTAATACAAATACAGAAATAAGTTTTCATAAACATTCTGTGATATTTTATGACACACTGATCTAAAAGAATAGGTGATATTGCAGTGAAATGAATGTCTGCGTTGTCACTCTGCATATGACAAAAAGATGATGTTTTATTTCCTCAATTTCATCTTCTCTTGAACTTTGTACTGCCCAAAACCCACTGGTTTTGCCTCACCTTTTCTCTCTACAAAGCTTAGCTTGAAGTACAATTTGAAGGAAGAGGGAGACAGATTCGTGGATCAGGTCACAGAGAACGGTGATTAGAAAAGGTGTAGAGATACTCATATGACAAGCAGACAGTCAAACAAGGTTGCCTGTGAGGTATGGATATATCACCCAGCTGGCTTGGATTGGTAATTATCTAATTAAGGTTTAGGCCCTGCCTACAAAAGGTGGGCCATTTCCTCCTGGTTGTGGGAGGTGTAATGATATCCTTGGAGCTGCAGCTCAGGCTGGTGAGCAACATCTGGTGACCTCGACGTGATGCCTTCATGAGAGACCCTGAAGACCTTTACCCTGACTCCCTTGCCAGAGCTGGAGTGAGAAGTCCTTTGATAAAGAAGGTAAAGCTGCTACCCCAAAAGAGGGAAGTGTGCTGGAGTTGGAATGAATGAACTGGGTCTCTGCTCACTGTAAAGCCTTCCTGAAAAACAACAACAACAACAAAAAAAACACCTGTAAAACAAAAAGGGGGAATTATAGATATATCACCCAGCTGGCTTGAATTGGTAATTATCTAATTAAGGTTTAGGCCCTGCCTAGAAAAGGTGGTCCATTTCCTCCTGTCTGTGGGAGATCTTTGGAGCTGCAGCCTAGGCTGGTGAGCAACAGCGAGGTTGGCATCTTAACAGCTAGCATGAGGAGAGATGTGCTAAGAAATAAGAAGAGACAGGTTCAAACAGACCTTAGTATGGAAGGTGGTGATTTTTGATCACCAGTTCAACAAGAAAATGACCTGATGTGTGCTGGTGCAACAGATAGAGGTGCAGATTGGAGACCTTGATGGAGGATGTAGGGGGTGAGGGATGTTGCACTTCAAGTGTGTAGATATTGAGGGGATATGCATGACAGAATCCCTATTATAGATGTATTGAACATACATTACGGTTCATCAGTGTAAACAGAGTTAGAGGCTGGAAAGTTAAGAAAACTATGACAAAAATATTTGTTGGGGCATCTATGCTCTTCCTTAAGGGCTTTTGGTCCCTTAGGATGTTCTGAGTCTACTATTTGTTGTGCAAGAGATGAAACAAATACGGATAGCCAGAAATCAAAACAAGAACTAAACCCATCTGGGGATATCACCTCACCAGTATTTTAATTGAATGCACAGTCTTCTTGCTCCAAGCTATTTTAAGATAGTTCTCCTCTTTCTCATGACCTTTGAGATGATGTCTATAGTTACATTTACCTTTTTTTGATCTGAAAATAAATGGAGGAATGATAGCAGTGAGTATTCTGATCCAGCAAGTTCACCATGATTTTGGGGATATGCTTCCAAAGTGAAAAATTGTACATGACACTGAGTGTGCATAAACCCCAAACACTTCAGCTTCTAGTGACACTCAATAAATATCTTAATGAAGCTATACAGTAAAGAACATTACTGTAACCACCTGTACTTCTCTCTGGCTTAATCACTCATAGATCAATGTCATCAGGGAAATAAAGATCAACACAACTGTAATGTATATTTAGGCATTTATTTTAGTTCTCTGCTGCCCTGCACCTTGGGTTAGCATGTACACCTCTGTAAAGAGTTCTGCAATACGATGAATCATCCACATATGTCACTAGTTAGAGAAAATTCCTCTCAGTTCCAGTGAGCCATCAGCTCTGCACACCATGTTTTTTAGACTTTTTTACAATATGTAGAAATTTCAGGGAACAAGAACATTAGCATTTCAGACTGGGTAAAGTCACAAAGACTTTGGAGCCCAAATGAGTAACAGGCACAATTTTCTAATGAGGAAATAGAGCAGATAGTGTATATATGCAAATAACATAAACACTTACATGACCACTGAAGTATTTGAGTTCCTTATTATTATTAAAATATTTATCTGTTAATTCTCTTGTGATATTGATGAATGCTGTTGCTACTGTACTACAAATGAGAATTGAACAAGGTAAACATATCTTTGAAAATTTTGGCCTATCACAAAAAGATGCATATGGTAGACTAGAATTAGGAAACAAGCCAACAACATCTTATGCCAAAAATAACACTGTTTCTGCTCTGCCCAACAGATTTACAAACAAATATGTCTCACAAAACCTAACTCATTTCACCTGTCCTTTATAAATACATTACAAACACACATAGATATGGAATATTTGTTTTCCAAAGTTTCATAGTGAATCAGTGACAGAAGCAGGGAAACAATCCAGAACTTCCAAGTCCTCTCTTTCTCTCATACAAATGAAGCACACGACTCCGGGTTTATGCCCTTGAAACTGTACTCTAAGTTTTAATAATTTATATGAAATGATCTGGATATGTGTCTTCAAACATCAATCCACAGCCTTTCCAAAATGAATTGACTACATAGGTTTGATAGTCAGCTGCCAGTCACTACTGTTTTTGCTTTACTGTCCAAACAAAAATGGGAAGAAAGGATCCATCTGTATTAGAACATAGCCAAGAGTTAAAGTAGGTAAGATATGAAAACTATACAAATGAAGGGACTGCTCTAGGAAAATAGCTCCAACCATTTTTATTTATTTGAAGATTTACATCTTTGTGCATAACAAAGCAAAGGTTAAATAAGGTCAAAACTTTATTAGCTAGACTGTATTTATACTGCAGTAGGTTCCTGAAAATATCTACCGCACGATCCTGATCTTGGAAAAGATTGAGAAGACAAGCGCTGTTAGTGGCTGTTACTCATGCAAAACTGAGCCAGCATCAAAAATGTCAGTGGAACATTTTCTATTTTCATTTAATTCTCTTAGCATTTTCAATGGAAATGTGCTTATATTTCAATATCACATTGCCCAAGTTCTCAGCTCTGCACAGATGTTTGTACTGCTCCATACCGAGCACAGTTAACTGCTTCACTATGTCTTCAGAGCTATGCATGAAGCAGGGGAGCAATCACCTTTTCACAAAAGCAGGGCCCTCAGAGATGCAACCAACTAAAGATAAAAATACTCAGAAGTACTCCTGACAGGATGTTAGTCAGAAGATGGTGCTATTATAACAAAACTTCTAAGGCATTTGGAGCTCTACGTGAAACCAAAGCATACAAGACAAGCTCAAGAGAAGGGAAAACCCAAGTGTAAATTGAAAGTTGATTTCAACGCGAGTGGATACTCAGCATCTCACTGAATACACCTTTCAGAAATGTACTCACTGAAATACCCTTCGGTTCTACACCTTGGCTTGCTTGCACTGTTCACATCAAAGGGGAAACACATAGAAAAACATACCCTTTAGTTTGACATTCACAAACTTTGAACATTCAAAACCCTCTGGAGCAGGGTTAGCTCAAGTGTCTGCATAGAGCTGCTGCTCTGTGTCACACAGAAGTAGCCTTAGAAACACTTCCTTTTCTCTTTCTAAGGGAAAAAATTGAGGTTGCCCAACATTTCATAAACAGAATACTAAATTTTCTGCAATGTAAAAAGATTAAAGTGTGGCTGTGACTGTGAAGGAGAAAAAGCTGATGTTGGTGGGAAAATGAGAAAACAAGAATATAATTGCCAAAACATCTGTTTGCATGTAAATGAGGATGGTAATTACCCACATAGCAAATGAGTGATTAGAGATGCGTGAAATTAGAATATTCCACAGGAAAGCTAATTTCAGTAATTGATATGATGAGTAAGATGAATTCTGCAGGCTTTGGGCAATCATGGAAACTAGATTGTAGAGAAAAAGACAGAACCATTAAGCAGAAAACCCACAGATGGGTTTTAGGAAAGCCATAGTGTCATTTTTAATATCTAGAATATAAAGAATGTGCATTTACATAATGAAATTCCAACTGGGAACAGGTGTCCTCATCATGATCCATGTATGTTAACAGAAGAGTTTACCATTCCTGGTTGCACTTAGGTACCTTTCTGAAGGAAGTTACTCTGTTGAGTAAACTTCTAGAGGAGCAATCTGTTTAAAAAATTGCAGAAAACACATTTGTGAGCTGAAAGAGCTTGTTCAGCCTGATGTTGCTCGAACTCTCAAGCAGACTACTCTCCTGGAAGACTGATGGGCCACAGTGCTTAGAGTCAAGGCAATGCCTTGTAATTAATGACTATGAGGAGAGGGATATAATAGCTGTATTACACTGAGTTACCTAATTAAAAAAGTGCAAATACATGCATGTCACCTGATTTCTGCATTGACAATTATTATTTGGCTTATTTCTTACAGCTTTTTCAACAGCAGAGGTCAGTTAAGGGGAAAGATTCAGAGGAGTGAGAGGAAAACGTTGTAGGAAGCATTTTGTAATGCTACTTAGTTATTCTAGAATAAATCCAGAGGAACACTACTGCTTCTACTGCAGTGTGTATTTACATCATGGGAAAAACTAAGCGAACGGTAAAAGACTTCGAGACAGTCAGTGGAAATGGAGTGTAACATGATTGAAGAGAGGGGTCAAATTCTTTCCTGCCAAAAATGAGCAAATCTCTGTGAAAATGTCAGTGAAGCTTCACTCAGAAATGTCCGGAGAAAATTTAGCCAATGTGGGAATTTCACAATGAATACTTCTCTGTCGTTGAAATAGAGACATATCTTTAAGCACTTTTCTGATTAAACACAGGCATTTTCGGTGGGCTCTACCATGCACCCTTCTGCAAGACACCTCTCCTCTTTGCCTGCCTTGGATACAAAGACGCAGAGCTCCTGGACAGCCCTCATGTCTGGACTGTGCTGGAGAAGGGAACCCTGCAGCTTCCAGGCTCCTTTCCACGAATGTGGGAACTCGCAGTCCCCAGGGCTGCTGGCTTCTCGTCAGGGTATGTCGGCGTCCCGCAGCAGCACCCCCTGCCAGGCTGATGGGGCTCCTGCGAGGTGTGGGCACAGCCTGGGCACCCGTGACCCACTGGCCATTTCCATGGAACTGGTGTTAGCTCTGCATATCAGCAATGATATTTTTAAAAACTTTTTAAAAACTGCTTTCGTTATCTTTTTTAAAACTTCTAATCGATGTTTGAGAATTTCTACATTCAGTTCAATTTTGAAGCGTGAAATTGTTTCCCCAGAATTTTAAGTCACGACCTTGAGCCATTTGTTGTTGTAGACAGGTGAGAGGAAAGAGTACAAGCATAAGGGCTTGGTTATAAGGAGAAGAAATTTGAGAATTAAGCAGTTAATTGTATTCTGGCATGAATACCATTCTCATTACCTCACTGTCCAATTCGGATAAACAGAAAGAATCAGAAATATGTTTACACGTATTTCAAGGGCACCATTAATTTTCATAGATTTTGTATTTCTATCAATGTATCTCAGAACAAAAATCTGATCCTTGGATATACGTCCTGAGGTACACAGTGTAGGTCCTGCTAATTAGCAACTCTTTAATTTTGACTAAATTAATAGATTTCAAAACATCAAATATAACCAGGGTCATTTTTTTTCTTAATGGGAATCCAAGGTTTTTACTAGCTATATCAATCCCATTTTTAAAGAGGAAATCAATTATGATGTTTTGCTTTTTGCTAAATGCACGAATACGTTTCACAGGAAGGTTTTGTGGAACTCTGTGCACTTACCTACATATCCACAAGAATTTATCCACAAGAATTCGTACCAAGACAGCAAACCAAGAAAAATCCCAAATGCGTGTGAAAAAGAAAGAAAAAGTGAGCAAAAAGATTTCTCAAAGATTCACATCCCAATTAAACAAGTAATTTGGCAGGTCTTGTCTTTGTTCCATCCTTGCAGCATAGTCTAGGAAAGAGCATTCCCTGTGGGAGCTGTTAGTCTTGAATAATAAAACAGATAACATGCAGAGAAGGCTGAAAAAAGCCATTGCAGAGGTTAAGGGAGAAGCTCTAATTTTGTAAAGGAATCCCAGTGGTAGACGTATGACTGGAGAGATTAAAAGGGAGCACGCTTTCTTGTGGCAAGTTAATACAAGACAGCTCAGCAACCAAGAAGATAATAGGGCATGAAAAGCTTTCTCATCCAAGTAGATCAGTTTAGGGAGTTTGATATACATGCCATGTTTCTTATCACGTCTTCCCCAACCTTTCATCTCTGTGCAGTTGAGTAGCTCCAGGTTTGAGCCTCAATTTCTCCTTTGTGGAAGGACTTACGAGGGCAGAGGTGCATAAAGAGTCCCTCCAAGTTTTGTCCTCACATTTTAATTAAAGAGCTTTCTCATTTTTGCAAATGTTTCTGCTCACAAGGCAGAAGAGACCAGGACAAGTTATACAGAGAAGATCCTGCTCCCACATCTCTGCTTCAATATTATTATCTGAGAGCGCCATTCCCTAGAAAATAAGTTGTTCTCATATCTTCAGCCAACATCTACCCTGAGATCCGCTGCTACATAGATATTAACAGTCTCAGTCTTAACGCATTACTAAACTTCCCACTGAGCAGGAGGAAAATGTAAGGAAGAAAAGGGAGGGATACATCACTGCCTTCAACTCTACTTGTGCAAATTTACGATGCTGTTGAAACGGTGCTCCAAGATCTGCTTCAAGGAGATCTTGGTTGGTTCCCTAGTAGTGGCTTTAAAATTTAACCACTCCCACACAGGAAAGGTGTGGTCTGCACGCTGCACATGCCCCAGTTTTATCAGTCACTGTCCAGATTTCCACAAACAATCAGGAAACTAAAAAAGTATTTGGTAAATGCAAAGTATAGGTCCAGGTAACCCCCAAGATTGCCTATCATTCATTAAAGTTATGAGCTGCAGGGAGAGGAGTGTCAAGCGTGTGCATCACTCCACTAAGACTGTGGGATAGGGGGTAAAGCACTGGGACACTGGAGATCTGGTTGTCTCCCCTATACTGCCTCTCATCTGCTCTTGTTTTAGGCAAGTCTCTCCACTTTTCTGTACCTGTAAAGTAGCAATACTGATAACAAATGCTTCTTTTGTAAAGCAGTAACATCTGCTAAAGCAATGAAAATATCTTCATTCATATTAATAATAATAATTGATGGCGCCCATCTGGAAGCAAAAAAGTGCAGGAACAGAACAGAAAGTATTTTGCTGGAAATATAGCAGTCAGGAGAAGTGTCTGTGTCATGTGTTGTAAATATGGAAAACAGAATACAAAGGCCCATTTAATTCACATGAGATTCCCGATCCCTCATGTACCACGTTTGGTGCTGATTTATTTGAATTAAGATGGCAAGAAAGTCCCCTCTCGCTGTTTTTTGTTGGATTTTAGTTTAGTTCTCTTTTGTTTTTAATCAAGCTCTTGCTCAAGCCATATGAGTAAGAATTCAGTAACACATTGTAAATCACAGTTTGCAAGTTCTGTGACTGCAGATGAGATAGTAAAAGATAATGCTGTATAATTCACATGTGGCTTGTTCGTCATTCAGGCACCACATGTCAGAGTCTCCCTACACACAGCTGAGTGTGAGCAGAAAGGTTGGTAGAGATTGTGAAGAACATGATTTTAAAGTCCTGGTTATTAAAATCCTTTAGTTATTGCTGAAACAATTCAGAATCTTATGAGTACAACCTATAAACCCTTTTTTTTTAACCATCTTTGAGTCAAAGTCAATTCACTATGAAACTGCTCCAAAAGAGGAGCTGACAAAAAAACAGAACAGAAGAAATATGCAGTCACCAGTACAACCTTTTCCAAGTAAACTGTAGATAAAATTATATTCCAAAATAGAAATGTGACATCCTATCATGATAACAAAAGATTTCCCAAAGCTCTGCATCCCAATTAAACATTCCAGTTAAACTTTTTCAGCAATGTAACAGGTGTCAGAGACTGTAATTTGCTACGGTTGCTCGGACGAGGTTTATAGCAGAGCCATTGCCCTAAACCCACTTTGTAGGCTTTAGAGAGAAATAGGTGAATTGTAATCCAAAAGTGCAATTCCTCTATGTTCTCCCTAAAGAAAGTCTCAGTTCTGGTGTCTACCATACAGATGTAACTCACAGCACTGGTGTATATAGTGTTTAATGAAATTAGGCCCCAAATTGTCTGACAATTGACTCCTATCATAATATAAAGACTGACTACTGTTCTGTAGTCCTGTAGGTGCCAGCGTGCAGAATAAACAGCTGTACAGTTCTGCTCAGCTATAACTGACTGGTTTCTTATTTCTGAGGATACCTGAGCTCCTCATATGGCTCCATTTGTATTACCTACCTCATCACCCAACAGAAATGCCTATTTATCTAAAAGCCTAAACAGGCTGCTGCAGGAGGAAGTCATGGGGTTGTAAAGGACATGTCAGTCAGGACAGCCCTTCAGACAGATACACAACGGAACAAGGAATGATCATCCTTTTTGTTGGAAGACATCCACAGCGACACCTGTCTGAGATATCTCTAGGTAAGTTTTGTACTGATTGGATGTCATCAGCTACCAGCCAGCTTTACATGAATTTAATTTTTAGCTTGATCTCAAGCTAAAAAAAGGGCCAATGCAGTCTAAACAAGCACAGTTTTGACTATCAGCAAGTGTCTCACACCCCTGTTCCCTAATTAATGTATTTGAAACCTTTGGCCAAAATCAGGAAAACATGACCTTGTAAATACTTTGCAAAAATGAGCATCCAGATAAAGGAGAGATGCTCATCAAGTGGTCTAACTGAAGGAAGACTGTTATGTGGGTTGACAGCTTAGTGCATCAGAGAACTTGAAAATGCTTCACACTTCAGTCAGTCAGAGCTCACCTTGTCTTGGACATCAAAATCACACTTGGAAAACTACGTGCTTTTAAAGGGAGATGAAATCACTGCTGGAATACCATTCACCTCTCAACACTGACTTCCACTGGGTGAATACTCGTAAGCCATAGATGTGATCACTAGTAACGTCTTGTAAACATGTGATTTTGGCCCAGAATATGTAGCAATGGTGTTAACATTATGAATAAGCTAAAAACTAAGAACCTCTGACCCACACATAACATTAATTCTGTACAGAGCTGCTTCTGTTTTTTCTGGGGTTTAGCCCTTTAGATTCTTTCTAAATGTTAAGGATGCAGAAAGCTTAAATAACTTTAAAAAGAACAAACTCTAATGGACTAAATTATAATGAAATGGTCTTTATACCTATATAAATAGATATATCTATAGATATAGGTACATATTTAATATAATTTAGTATATTACATTCATATTATATTATATGCATTATATGTGTGTATATATTACGTATATATAAAATAACAGATATTTGAGAGGACCTAGCAAAAGAACGAAAGGCTTTATATTAGGTACTACATGAGAAGGGCTTACCTGAAGTTTACATGAAAATGCACGTTTAGACACTTATACAGAGCATGCAGAAGGTATGGCACCAGTATTCTTCCTTTCAAACAGAGGAATGACCAGTTAGGGGTTTATGGAGTTTTTTAAGAACTATTTCTAATTTCTAGTATATTTTGAGTGGAATATTAGCATTTGAAGGCATGATGTTTATTAATAGCGTAGATTGTTCACCAGCTGCAGTTTAAGAAGTAATAAAATAAAAGTAATTTTACAAATATCCGTATTAAAAAATGAACTGCAACAAAATCTATCCATAACTATTAGTGAAGTCTTACTTTTACCTGTAAAACAATATGTAAGGGAGTGTTGTTTTGTCATGTGTCTCAGAAGAAAAATCACAGCAGAAGAAAATAGTATTTAGGTTTATTATGTCTCAAAATATAGAAATATATTCCAACAGCATATTTTAAAGAATAATATAACAATAATCTTCAGTTTCTTATTCTCAAAATGGTACACCATTATTTAAAAATATATTACTTAATGTACCCAAAATTTAGTTACCATCAAATTCCATTTAGAATAAGTTGAGCTCAAAAAAACATACCCACCTACTCAATTTATACAGAAATCTGTATCGGTAAATTTTTTGAAGACAACCCAGGAATTTAGCTGTTCCGAAATAGTAATTCGGTTGGAGACATTATATTTTGCTATACACCCTTGTGCGTGAACTGCAACTAAACGTAGATATTTAGGTAATCTCAGTGTAAAATAGAGATAGAAGTGTAAGATAGAACTGTTGTTAAGTGGAAAAAGCTCCCAAGACTGAAGTTAGAATTGTCGATTTTTTTAAAACACTGAGTGTATACATAAAAAGGATTTATGTATTACTCCAATAGCAAGATAAAATAAATTAGTTTCTGCAAAAAAGACAGTTGAGCATTCATGTGCGTACACACAGTCACATGCACACGCTGATTTTATCAGCCTGTAATAATCTGAGTTTTCTGAAATATGCTTTAAATAACCAGACAAGTCAAAGATTACTTGAATATACTGTCTATGGAGAAACTGATATGTTCTATTTGTTTTTTTTTAGCAACACTCTGAGAACTGTTTAAATGAAGTATTTTTAATCAAGGCCAGTCATGATAAAAGCATATATTATAGTTAGCTATGCAATAAAGAGAAAACAGAGCTTCTATTTTCCCATTTTCATAGCATTAAAACAAAGAGATGTCCAAAGACGTTAAATGTGGTAAATTCAAAATAAGCATATGGATACTGCTGGTGAGAATGAAAATCTGTAATTAGTTGTGCAATTCACAACCACAGGATTTCATCTGAGGCCAAAACTTTAGGGATATTAGAAACTATTTATATGCATTTAAGAATTTTCAAAGTTACTGTAGTTAATGATAAAAGAAAAAGAAAGATATCCCATCTTACATCTCATGATTTAAACCACCTGAAAGAAAAGAATATGGGACCGAAAGTAGACTGTAAATTACCCAACAGGTTCTTAGGAAAGGTTTTTTTTTATCTTTCCTTGAGAACAGCCACCATCAGGGACAAGATTTTCGATTAAACAGGCGATGACTGCTGCACACAACTGCTGCGTCCTCGGTGCCTTCCCTCATACACTCAGAAAGCGTGTCCAGAAGTGCCAGCTAAATGGAGCAAAGTCCATCCATACCCTGTCTTCTGCATATTTTAGTGTATATAGTAACTTGCCTATGGAAAGGGAAGGCTTATGTGGGTTTTTTTGTGGTGTTTATTATTTTTTTTGGTAATTTTTCCTTATGCTGTTACTATAAAAATATTTGCTGGAACAGTGTAATAGATAATAGACTGATGTGATTTGAGGTAAGAATGTTGTAGTTCAATTTTTAGTGTTAACTTGAAAAGTCGTAGATAGAGGTGAGAGTCTGTCTCCACAGAATTCCCAAAGCTTGGAGCCTTTTGCAAACTCTGCAGCCCACAAAGCCAAGAAGTAACATACTCTTCCAGTTACACTCATCTTGTTAAAGAAAATAGTTACAACAATTATGTGCAATCTTTTCACTTCTATTTTCTATCTACTATTTATTTACTTAAGCACTGTTCAACATTTCACTTTTTCTAATGGAGCAGAACTTCTAAAAGAAAAAAATATGTTTAGCCAAGCAGTTTTGTTTAGTTTTTTTCCTGTGCCTTTCTCTAAATAAATATCCCACCACAGTTTTCATTGGCACAATATGACCAAATGTATTTTAGTTCCTTTAACAATATGAAGCAGTTACAGAAGTTCTGGAGATTTTAGCTTGAAAAAAAAATCTATACAAAGGCTTTACTTTAAAATATTGAAATGGAATGAAATATATTCCAGTATGGTCAACTGAAAAATTAGTTTGTGAAGTTCTACTGCATAGTGAGGTGACCCATAAAATAAATGATTTTGAAATTTTGCTCATACAAAAGAAACTATATACTTTAAAATAAATAAAAGCTACTATATACATTATACTGTACATTTAAATGAGAGATGACATGAAAAGGAATAAATTTAGGACTGCCTTTGCATCAGCAGGGCTCATATCTTGACTTTATTACAGTTCTGAACAAAACCCTCTGCTTTAGATTACTACTTTTTATTCTAGTGGCAGCCACATGAACGCACCACCATATTCCTGTATTTTTTTAAAATAACATTGGAACTGTCATCAAAGTAGAGCACAGAGATTGCATTCAGTTTTGTTGGTGCACAGCACGGCTTTGGTACGTGGTCAGGGAACATCAAGTGAACCTGAAAGACAGATAAATACATGGCTCATATATCAAACAGAGAGGTACAAGGACAACGTCAGCGCAAAACACGTCTTTGCAATCCCGAGGTTGCTGTGGTGGCAGATTTCCCTCGCTTAGCAACTTTAAAGGACAGCTTACCTCCAGAACGTTGCTCTGATTTCAATCTCGTGGGCAAAGTTATACAATAACAGCAGATGGAGAGAGAAATGAGGAGGAGCAGCCAGGACAGACAGTTGGTTTTCAGATGAAGTTTAGCAAAGAGTTGGAGTTAAGAGGCTGCTCAGGAAAACGCTTAAACATATTCTCAGTGCCGTCTCTGCTGAGGACGGTGCTTAACGTGAAGCACACACTGAAGTCCCGGGTCTCTCCGGGACACCGGCATGTGCTAAAATGCTCTGCTGTGTCAGGGTCTCAGCGTGGAGGAAAGTCTGCTGCAGGCAGCAAAGGCTGTGCAGACAAGGGCTCCTACTGAAACTGTTTTCAGCCTGTGAAATGGTAAGAAGCGGGTTCTCAGACAGCGTGAGTGTATTTTGAGGTCTTATCTAGGTATCCGTGCACCCAATTCTGCTTCCGCTGAAGTGAAAATCAATTCATAAGGTGGGTGCCAGCTGGACAGCAGGTTTGGGGAAAAGGCTGAGGCAGAGGCGGCTTTATGCACACTAGGCTGAAATATATCAATGAAAGGTTACAGAGAAGGAAGAGAGTTTTGAACAGCATCCCAGAATGAACAAGATCTAGTGGAAATATCTGAAAATGGGGGAAATACAAGTTGTTTGTACTTGAAAGAAGGTTGGATGTAATATTCTGCACATGCTGAAGACTTGGAAACTGGGAGGCCAGAAAAGAGGGAGTTGTAATAGAGAGGGCAACAGATTATTAAGGCATGGATGAAGACTTCAGCAGTAATAGGTTTCGTTTGTATGTTAAGTCTTTGTAAATCTGTTAGAGCCATCTGTCTTGCAGTGATATAAGCCCAGAGCCTTTGCCAGACATCAGAGATCAGTCTATCAGGAAACGATTTTTACATAACTGTTACCATGAGAAGGCCTTTTGAAAAGAGCAATAATAAATCCTGAAGTAGCACTTTGGTAAGGGTTTAGACACACATTTAAAAACATTAACATTGCTATTCATTAACAAACGCACTGAAGAAAAGAATGATCCTGCCTAGCCTAGGCAGACGTTTCCCCTGCCATAAGTCCTGGTCCTACCAGCCCCCATCACCACCCAGCGGGGAGCTCCGTGGCCCTGCTAGCCCTGCGTGGCAGTGATGGTCACAGCCTTTTCAAGAGCGAGCCTGGAAGTCAGGGCTAGTCTGCTGGCTAATCCACTGACTTGCATGCCCATGAGGTCAATTCTACTCCAACGCCTGTTCAGAGAGCGGCGGGAAGCAAGAGAAAAGGCTCATCTAGTTCATTAAATGCAGTCTGTCCTGTATTTATGTATGTCTGTATTGTCTGTCTGCCTAGGTTCAGTCTCACAAAAAGAAGAGAGAGAGGTATTGGCCCAGCATTTCTCCTATTCTTGTTACAAAAGAAAAAAAAAATGAGTCAGTAAAGTTTGGAGGGGTACCAAGGAACAGTCACTTCCCAACCCAAAGAGTGGGCTTTTTCAGAATGGTGTAATCAGCATGGCTGGGAGATGATTACACTTGGATTAGGGTGGGGTGTATGAATAATTGTTTCCCAAGCCATCCCCATGTGCACACCTTGTGTAAATCTGAATTTTGTATAATTTAAACCAGAAAGCATTCAACTACTGTTATCTCATCTAATTTATGTGCAGTTAAAATTTAATTAGCCTCACGATTTTTTGGCTGCACCACTGAATGCATGTACTGTACATGCAGAGGGAGACACATAATTCCAAAAAGGCCATAAAAAGGAGGGAAAATTTAAGTAGCCAATTTAAAATATAGGACAAATTGCACAAATTTCTCAACAATGGGAAATTAAGCATTTTTGGAAAGGACAGACACACAAGACAAAGTAGCACTGGGCCCCTTATTATTTAACATTCCCTAATTGCAGGAGGGAACTCTAACTTGGGGATCTCACCGATATTGGCAACTTTTCTGGACAATGTTTGCATAATGCTACACTATTGCTTTGCTGACTTCTTTCTTTTCAGCTCAGGACTGCATATATGCTGTTCTTCATCATCTCCTAGGGACAATAAGATATTCCTTGCCAACTAGTATTTGCTGCTCCCCTTCATCTGGACCCCTTACCTCAATTTTTCTGTTTATTTCCAGCCTCTGACTTTTTCCCTTCTTTTTGTGAATCTTGCTGACTTGATTCTGGTATAGAGGAATAATGTTGCATTGGCGGCTGGACTTGTAGAAGGTGCGTAAATGAAAAGTTGAATGGAAAGGAAAAGATCTCAGCATATGCTGAGGTGTTAAAAATGTAGAAATACCTGGCAGTTTTCACAAGTAGATTTTGTTTTCTGTGAGAAGGATACTAAACTTTCTTTGTTTGCTTGATTTCTTTTTACTTTTTTTTTTTATTATTATTTTTTTGGATGGAGGCTGTTTGTTTTTTTTTTTTTTCCTAGGAGGGTAATAATAGCTGCACTCATTTCTGAAGGAGGTTTTTCAGGCCCAGGGTTTTTATGTCAAAATCAAAGAAAAAAGTCACCATCTATGGACAGACTTATCAGCATAGTCTGGTGGTCAGGATACTTTCCTATCATCAATTTAAATCAGAGGGAGACTTAAACTCATGTTTCTCTAATTGCAGTCGAGTGCCTTGACCTTTTCAGAAACTAATTAGGGATGGCAACTCTTTCCTGTTCTGATTTCGTACTCCCACTCTCTCTTCATGTATTATCTCTCATTCCTCTGCTTCTTAATCATTCTGTTAATACTGATGCTGTTCAGAGCCAGTTCTTTAGCTGGCACAGGTGAAAAATCATGACCAGGCATCAGACTCAGAATTACATTTAAGCATAGTCTGAAGGTCTTGATTTCTGTAGATACTGTGTTTTCTGAATTGTAGCTGAATGCTGCTGGGGTAGAGGAGGCCTAGCCAGCTGCTTCAGCTAAGATCATGTTTTTGGCTGCTCCAGTTGATGCACAGGACTAACATAAGAACTAGCAGAGGCAGAAAGCTGGCTGCAAATCCCTTTTCACATGTACCAGGCAGAGCAACAGATCCAAACACACTTATTTATAAATTACGTTTGTTAGCCAGCCATGACTGAACACCATTTCTTAGATGCAAATGCATCTGCTTGCAAAGCTTCACATTAAATTACGGTTTAAGTATCTCTGCCAATGGTTGACAACAGAGGTCCACAGGGTGGCCAAGTGTCCACATTTCTGGAAGGTATAGCATGTAGATCTTAACATGGAGCTTCAATAAGCTGCAAAAAACTCTTGGAAGTGGGACCAGGGGGCCCCTTTGGTTCCTGTCTACACAATTCTCCAGTAATATGACACAGCCTTCTCATGCGTTATTGCATTTGAAATGGAAGGGAAACATACCACACAGGCCACTCTGGACAGTTCATCCTCTCTCCAGCGTAATCATCAAAGCACGTCTTTGACATGGCTTATCGTTTACACAGAAATAATCAAAACTCAGTAGTAGCAAACAGAGAGGAAGAGACAGCACTTGTCCCAAGACGCTTACAACTGCAAAATAGGCAACTACAACATAGGCAGAGGCATACCAGAGTCTGAACAATGGCGTGGTTTGTTGCGTTCATGTGGGCATTGAGGGGGAAAGAGCACTCTCCATCACAGTAAAACGCAGCATAGCCCTCCGGTGCAATAATCCAATCCTAAAACAAGAACAAATAAAATCACTCGATTTTTTTTTTCTCTCACCCAGAGAATTTAAAACTATATCAAACTAACTGGGACTTGTCCAAGGACAAAATGAACTTCAGAATGTGGCATGTTAAATTACTTTTTTTGCCAAAAAATTAATTGTATTATTGCATGAGACTCAGGGTTGTTGGAGTTTACCCATCAGAATGTCACTGAATCATGCATTTTCAATATTTCTAGCAACACAGCATGAGGAAAAGACCATGAGAGGGAAAATATTTGAAAATGCTAATGAAAGCTATGTGTTTAGTTTACTGAATTCCTCCTTTTCCAGGCAAAGGTAATGGAAGTGCTGTGGGAAGGGCAAGTACCTACTTGCTGGGTTTTGATTCTTTTTATCTCATTTCACCCTGAGTTTCACTGATCAAATATTGTACAGTGCAGCTTTGGCTTTCCAACTGAAATTTTCAGTTCTTCAAGTATTTTTTTTGTGGAAAAAAATACGTTCTCTTTTCTCTATGGTCACCTTAAATGACTGATCTGAGAGCCTTGCACATCTTGGGGCATATAGGAATTTACTATTTCAAAAAATGAAAAAATACCTGGAAAAATCTGTGATTTACAGACAGACAATGGCTCGCTTGTTCAGTAGCCTGAGTTCAAGTCAATGCCACAAGCCTACTCTGTGGCCATGGACAGGGTGATTATGCTCTGCAGGCTTGGGAAAACAGTCTCTGCCTACTTCTTAAAGCTGCTGCTAAGTTAAACATACTAGAAAAAGTCTAGCAGAGTAATGAGGCTAGATGAGAATCTGAGCTAGATATGTAAAGGATGAGCTGTCACTAAAGAGATAGCACACTTTTTCTCCTTGTAGACTTGTTCTGCTCACAGAGAATTGTTTTAAAATAATTCAGAGAAATGTGAAATGCACAGCCAGCCATCTCTGAGTTCTTACCTACATATGCAATATGTCTAGGTTATAGGTTGCTGATGGACTTCTTGTTCTTTCTTTATAGAGAGCTCCTGGCTTTCTGGAAAAAAAACCTAGATTGATCTCTATTTTCATTTCTCAAATGCCCTGCCTCTGTCTTTATGACCTTTTACTACAAGTACCTTCTTTTTTTGTTACTGTATGGCAGGATGGATTTTTCCTAGAAATCATATAAGTTTAGCTATGGTGTTATAAAGATCACTGAGTGTTGATCCAAGCTCTAGCTCTCTATAGACCCTACCCTGATGAAATCTCTCTGACCTTCAGCAGACAACATTGAATTAGGGAGAAATCAGGCACAAATTTCAAAAGTTCCATTGCTTACTGTTGGGGATTTTGGTTTCATTTACTAAAGATCTATTTATAGCTTGAATAATAGTTCAGATTTATCTTTATGTGAATGAATCCAGATCTCAAAGACATTACTGTTTGCAAAATCTTTGAGAGAATAGCAGCCAAAAAAAGTGAAGTGATAGTGATAGGGATTCATTACAAAATGTATTTAAAGAATACATCTCTCATCAGTGAGACAAATCAATTATCTCTTCATCAATTATCATGAAGAAAACAGACTGTAAATAATGGAGGACTGTAAAATAGATTTTCCCAATTTGAATTGATAGGAAAGAGCATTCATAAACATACCTGCCATCCTAGGTCTCGGAAACTCACGTAAAGTTCATGTTTCTTACATGCTTGCTTTTGCTCACTTGTATTATAATCTGCAGGAAGAAAAAAATAGTAATAAATTATTTAGAAGCCTTGCTAGTGTTGACAAGATTTAGCTGGTTTTGAGCCCCTGACCAAACTGTATAGAGGAAAAGAACAGGCATACTGTCATTTATATTCCTAGGGTTAGTCATACAGGTAGGATAAACTTGGAAATACAGAATCAGCAGTGCCAGCCTGATACGATTTGTGTACACAGGCAAAACAATGCATTCAGCATTAGGGGAAACAGGTTCACAAGATGTCTGCGGGCTAGCTAGGTAACAAGTTTGGTAATATGTGCACAGGTAATTAAAGGAGGACAAGTGAGAGCCTGATTCAAGATAATGGGGAAGTCATCCATAAAAAAGTAGCCTCATTCAAAAGATAAATTAACAATGATAAAAATTGTCCTGAAACAACAGAATTTCCAAAAGTCTGTTATTTAAACATTAGCACATTTTGTATGCCTTCATTTTTTACCATATTTTCTGGAAATAGTCACCACTTGAGGATTTTTAATTGGTAATACTAATGTAAATAAGTAGACTAACGGATGCTATTTAGAGGCCTGAATGTTTCTGCACTGTCAGAGGTGTGTCAGGACAGAAGGGCACACAGAACCTTCCATACATGCTTCTCCAGGACAATCTTAATCCTGGAGAAAATCCAGTACTTGTTCCTTACTGCCCCTGAGTAACAGGAAAGGAAGGGAATAGGGTCATGCCTTCACCACATTAACTGCCCAGAGTTGGTTTATAGTGCTATTCGAATGATGCCATCAGTGAGGCATGCGATGGAGAAGGGAAGACAGACTGTCTCCTCTGGTTCCATTTCGAGAATACTTCAAGTGGCTTTTTTGGACCAAAATAACCATTCTGGCAGAAAAAAAAAAAACAAACTATTGGCTGAGATTCACAACAACAAAAAAAACCAACCCAAACAGACAAGGAAGACACTGAAAAAGAAACAAAATGTTAATTTTCAGGAACA
Organism: Tauraco erythrolophus; assembly: GCF_009769465.1. Classification (NCBI taxonomy): domain Eukaryota; kingdom Metazoa; phylum Chordata; class Aves; order Musophagiformes; family Musophagidae; genus Tauraco; species Tauraco erythrolophus. The sequence continues at coordinate 44,891,606 of NC_141466.1, read as the reverse complement.
GAGAGTGTCTCTGTTGAAAAATTCCTGGAAAATTGAGAGAGGCTTTTTTCACATCAAGTGAAAGGAAGGGAGTTCTACAGTCTGTGAGATAACGCATTGTAGCGCTTTACTATCCTTGCAGAAAACTCTTCCAAATATCTGGCCTAAAATTGCTCTTCTGCATATTTACCAACTGCTTCTTGTCAACTGTCTCGATCTGTGCTACTGTTGCTTCTCTGAGTTCTCTTCAGTTTCTCTATGTCTTTCTGAAGATGTGATGGCCAAAACTGAACACAGTGCCAAATAAAGTAAAATAATTATTTCTTACAATTTCTGGATTATTTTCTAGCAGCATATCCCAGAACAGGAGTTTTGCAGCAAAACCATACTGTCAAATTATCAGCTTCAAATCCCCTTTTTGTATACTTTTTTTTTTTTTTGTAACAGGCTATGTACCTATTGTTAATTGAATATACCTGGACCCCAATATATCTCCTGAAACTGTGTCAAAAGCTCTGCACAAGTCAAGATATATCCATTTGCAGTACTAAATAACTTGTTCTGGTACCACCAGAGATGTTGTCATGTTTTCTACGCTATAGTACCTCAAATCCTCATTCCTTTTTAAAGACAAATACTACTTTCTTTCCTATGGTATTTTCCTAGCCCTTCGTGGGCTGATTCTCAGTGACAGTCATTAAAGGTTCTCCACAGGTAGTTAGTTACCTGCTGCCATCTCAGATACTCTCAGTTGCCCCAAGACATGTAGTGTTAAAATATATACTCACATACTATGGGAGTCTTGTGTCTTTCTGGAGTAGCCACTGGAAGCAAGGAAAATACATGTCCCTAGGACATCATGAGTTTTCAAAAATTTGTATGCCTTTAATATAACCAAGAACCCTTAGTCATCTTTTGTACTGAGTTGTCTGTAATAACCTATTATGTTCTGCACACACATTAGAAGTAAGGTGACGGTAATAGAGAGTAAAGAAATTTAACTAAAAAAATGAACAGCATTTTACTGATCGCTCTTTACAACGATCTGTATACTGATTTTGACTAATATCAGTGCTCACAAAATGTAAATATTGAGCTTTTCTCTTTCAGTTATTAGCGGGAATTTAAAATTCAGTCATATAGAATGCAGGTTAGTTTGAAAAAAAAAACTGAATGAAAAATGTGGGAAAGAAATGCATATGAGAAAGTCAGGAAAGTCACAATCTGGTTTGAGATAACACCCAAGCAGGCAAACAAATGAAAGCTGAAAATTGTGCTTTTGCCAGTTTCCTGTCAGTCATGGAATTTTCATATTTAAGAATGTGTACAGAAGTTTTAGCACCAGAATGTAGCAGAAGTCTCTACAGTTAAAGGGTAAAGGCTGAATAATAAATATGTAAGTCATTGCATAGATATCTTCATTGTCTCGATATGTTGAATTATTTGAATATAGGTTAACCAGTGGTGGATGAGGTGTCACACCAGAACACCTGGTAAGTCTGCGTTTTGTATGCAGACATATATCTGCAAACCATTTAGCCCATACACCTATGAAGAAAGTGAGATTCGGGCTGTGTTCCTTGAATTCTATCTTTCATATACGATAAATGTTGTGTGTAATGTAACATTTCATATAACTATCAAATGTGACATTTATAATAAGATCTGGTGCCAAGGATCCAATTTCACATACTGTAGCTTCAAGACCCATGTGCTTATTCTGTGAAGAATCAAAACTGCAGGCTATTGTGACTAAGAAAACATTGTTCCTCAGCTATTCAGGGACCACAGTTGGGGTCCAAACCCCTATGTAGCAGAAAGAGCTGTGAGAGGAGGGCAAGAAAATATGAGATTGGTTTGTTTTTTTTTTTCCCAAGGAAAATAAAGACATATAGTCATGTTTATGTATACTATCACAAAGTACTGTGTTTTCAATTAATTAGTGTGACACCAACCAATAAAATACAGGAACTACAGAGTTAGGTATTGTTTTCTGGTTTTATCTCACTGCGTTACGAACAAAAATTATCTATCTTTGGTTTTGAGTTTCCTCGTGTAAGTCACTATTCAGTATTTAAATGTGAATATCCTCTAGTGCCCAATTACACTGTAATTCTTTTTAGATGATGTTTAAATAAAATTAAGCCAGACTTTTTTTTAAGGAAGTGTTATATAGTGTGCTTTGGGAATAAGTTGTCTTGCTTTGACTTGTTTTTCCTTTTATCTACAGTTTGACAAAAATACAACTGGGTAAATAATAAACAGTTCAGTCCTCTGTGATCAGCAGGCAGGTGGAGTCTGAATGCTAAGTTTAATTCTGTCTGTCTTTCCACTGCATTGAGGTCGTCTTCTCTTGAAGTTCTTAGCAACACAGAGATGCTGACCTCAAATCTGTCAACATTTGCCCAGCTGTTATAATAACTGACACATATAGATTTTATTTTCTTCATGTTGTTTTTGTGTATATCTTCATGACTAATTCAAAAAATGTATTGTCCGGTGGGAGGGAAGGACTGAATTGCCCAGTGGGGCTTTGCTTTTTGATATGTGGAGAATACAGTAAAGCCACAGACAGAGGTCCAAGAATTTAGAAAAGAAAGTGGCAAAAGAAAAAAAGCAAAAGACAAAAGACAAGGGGCAAAAGGAAGATGATGAAAGGTAAGGGCAAAGGGAAGGAGAAAAAGAAAAAAGAAAAAAGAAAAAAAGAGGGAAAAAAAAACAGAAAAGGAAGAAGAAAAAAGTAAGGAGAAAAGCAAGACATGACTAGGAAATTTGGGATTGATGTGCGGAGAGACGTATAACAAAAGCCTCTGACATATAAATGACAGCATACCTAGCTGGGTCTGGCTACATAACCTTTGGCCATGTAGATGAACATTTTTCACTGTCAGTATCTGACTTAGATGCTGTAGATATATGATTATGGAACAAGCTTAGAAACAAGGACGTACACCACACAATTACGTTTGCCCATCACTGTGTCATTTACATCAACAGTGTCACGCGTCAGAGAGTATTGCCATAAGGAAGATGATGGACAGAATTCTTTGGGTTTTTCATTGGTTTAAATATGAAGAGATGAATAATAATTTTAAAGTGTCACTCATTACTGGAAGCTGTAGAGAACTAGGAGAATCAGCCTCCTCCCAAAGCCTGCAGGGATGCACCATAACCACTCTGCTTGTGCGGTTCCTGGAGCTGGTGAGTAGAAGGGTTTAGCTTTTCCCTGATGACAGGCTCTCCCCATGGAAGGACTGCCTGTATTCTGCAAAGAAACGAAGATCTGGGAATAAACACTTGTTCTCTCCTTCATGTCTTTTTTGTGCGCTGGAGCATCTGGATAGAATCTGTGCTTTATCTTTGTAGCCATCAGTATGCTCTTCTGCAACTTTTAACGAGCATTGTTGCAATAGTTATTAAAAGAAAAAGTGTTTTGAATCACTTTCAGAATGAAAAGTCCCATCACTGATCATTAATGGCACCCAAATAAATAAAGTGGCAAATTGCAAGACAAGAGCATGGAAACTGATTTGCCATGGTGCAGAAGCTACTCTAAGTGGTTTTGCTATGGAGGACATTGCTGTGTGACACTGTTGTTATTTATCTGCCTTCAGTTTTGACACCTATTCCAGCCTGCTCATATCTTGCTGCCTTTAGTTCCAGTCAGAGGTCGCTGCCCCTGCCTTTGATAGAACTGCATATGCAGGTGCTTCTTAACCTAATTTTGTTTTACAAGTGTGGTTTTCTTGAACTGCAGCATTTTTTGACAGAGGTCTGGCATGGATGAACATACATAGTGATGTTTCTCTACACTTATGCAGACTGGGGGCCTAAAGAGGTTAGGAGAAAATTTGTTTCATAATGCTTATTTCACTAGAGATGTTCTGAATTTTCTTGCTTTAAAACAGCTCTGGAGCATGACTGGGTGCATAGATGAAGTTGACCGGTGTTTTGAGACATACAGACAGCTCTTCCTGAGGCGATTCTCATGCCAATGCAACTTGCTGGCATGTGTTAAGGTTGACTTTTTCCCAGGTTAAACCAGCAGGGAGCTAGTGTTCAGCTTTCCTGCTGTAATCAAGGAGGCTTAACAAATCTGTTCAATTCTCATTTCCTCACAGAATAGAAAAATGGGATTCAATCCGAAAGTATTATACTTATTTTTAGATACCTTGTGTGTACTTTGTGCTTTGATGATTTTCCTCTCTCTCAAAATAATGTAATTGTCAAAATTAGTAGACATTTTCCAGGAAATATGAATTTTATTTTTTTTTTTTTTGTGCAGAGAGAATTTTACTTACCGTTGAGGTAGGAGATGGTATTTTGGATTTAATTCAGTTGCACAGATCATGTTTGACTGTATTTAAAAACAAACCAACCAACCAACAAAACCAAAAACACCACCCTCATGTTGTGTCCTTAAGTCCACAGCCCTTTTATGAGAATAGGGAAGTGCATCATATGATAGTAGTAGAACAGAAGGAACAGTTTCTGCAGAAGAAAATGCAAATTCAGTTCCGCTGCTGAAGTGAAAGAATTTAGAGTGAGCATCAGCTGGCAAGCTTAACTGATGTGCATGCTTAAACCACATCTGAATTACAAGATACTCGGTCAATTTTTAACCTGCATCGCTTAAAAAAATCTGAAGACATCTAAGCCGTTAATGAAGAGAGAATGTTAAGTCAATATCACTTTATAAATAATGAATAATTTGAAAAATGCCTTTCTGCTATAGAGCATGTAATTTATTTTTTTTACTAGTAAAAAGATAAAATTGTCTAGTTTGGGACTTTTTTCATTATTTATTTATAACTGCTCCCCTGCAATATTAACTAATAGGGGTTAGAATTTAATTGTGCAGATGAGCCATTTGTGGTACAGTTATACAGAATATCGGAAAACTTGACAATACTAAAAAAAAAAAAAACAAAACAAATAAAAAACAGTTGTAAATAGAGATCCCTGCTGCCTTAACAAATGTCAGGGGCTTTTTAAAAGCTAGGGTTCTCAGAGGGAATATGTGCATCTAAGTCATCAATCTCAGAAAAAACTATGCTCCAGGTCCTCAGCAGAAACTACAGAAAGGGCACAGTATTTTTTCTACTGACACATCATACACAAAATTGATCCCACTACTGAAGCAGTAGATTAAAAACATTTTTTTTCAAAGAATGTTCTAATACTAATTTTTAACCTTAAAATTAGGGTTTTATTCCAGCAGATCACCAGGTAAACTTTAAATAAGTTTAGAAAAATAAGCTATTCAAATAATTTCTATGACTCCTTTAGCAACTCAATAGCAGTTTGTGCTTGATAAGGCAAAATTCATCCACGTGCAGAAGATCAGGGAAAGGCTTATATGTTATCTTAGAGGGGTCTCTGAAAGTCTACCACTTTCAAGGTTCTGAGATGGATTTAAGTAATACATAATGCTAATTACGGTTCTCCTCAAACAGATGTGTTCCACTCCAGGGATGAATTTTTTCCACTGAATACTAATTTGCTTACTTGTAAGCATCCACAGGGCTTACGAATAACATCTATACTGAGGTTTCAATGTGCTCGTACTAGATCTGCCATGCTTTTAGAAAAATACATTTTCACATCCTGTCCCTGAAAAGCAGAAATGTTTGTTCAAAAATGAGAATATTTGGCAAGCGATTTTGTGTTTCCACCTGAAAGAGCATATCAGGAAAGAACTGGAGCAAAACTTACTCTAGACTCTAATGGGACTAACAATGTTTTCACGTGCATTATTGTCAGTCCCTTTCAGGTAAGTAAGGGATCGAATTCACTCCGCTTCGTGGATACTCCGTGTATTTACATCAGCATGTGTCAGCTGGTCTGAACTCATGGACAGTTTACACTTTCAGATTGTTTAAGCTTCCTTATTTCCAGTATTCAGATTTTTGTGTTACATCTTGGCTTCTTCAGCTGAGAGGCAGTGAAAATGTCTTTTGCTGAGGCTTCCTAGACAAGCAGTTGGGTTTTTCTCATGAGTAGCAAAGATCTCATTCTGTTGCCTACTACGTGGAACTAGTTTCAAGCTCAGATACAGCCTTTCCCAAACTACATTGTCATTTCACCCTCCAGGACCCCTGATACATGTAAGTGACCTGACTCACAAAAGGTAGATCATGCTCAGGGCCAACATAAAAAAAGAAATTTAAGTAAAACTAGAGGGGCAGGTAGAAATGGAGTAGGAACACAGTTTCTGACAGTTCAGCCAATGAGCAATATCTTGTTGAGCTGCTGTGACTCCGCTGCATTTGAGCAAGTGCCCATAACTCCTATAAACAGGCTAGTAAATCATAGCTTCATCTTACCCCCAACACTTGGCATCCTAGAAGACTCCTGATGACTACTGGATTTGTTGCGGTTCTGATTCTTCCTTTTATTGTTGGCTGCACGGACAGAACGGAAAAGCACTTCACTTGCCTTGAAGAAGGCAACCATGAATGGTTGTTTTGACTGAGGTCCATGTCTTCCAACCAGACCAGCAGATTTAACGTTGATACTTCGACCTATAGACGAATGGAGATAGTAAGGTAAAAGGTGAACTTCTGCCCCTCCTGAAGCCACAGTGGGAGTTCAACTGCTGACTGAAGCGTGACAAGGGTTATTTTACCCATAATCCTGAAGTCATGTGACTAAAATTCCTAACTGCGTTTTGTTAAATGGAATATTAAAGACAAAAAAAAATATCACCAATTTACAAAAATTTCAACAGCTTTACTGGTAGCTTGCTGTTGCATAAAACTGTGGCCTCTATGCTATATATCTTATTCATTACTCAAATATTCTCCTTCAGTCTCACATATACACCTATAGAACTGAGAAATAAATGAGCCCCATTAAAGTCTGTAGGCTATTGAAAGGCTAATGAGGTGCAGTCATCTAATTTTTGCATCACTTGAGTGTGAGATGTGGAACCTTATAGACTCAAAGCAAATCAGTAGCAAAGAGAAGTGTAGATAATAAATATACTTCTGCTTTAAAAATAAATATTGTGCAGTGTTACTCAAACCGATGTTCATTCACTAGTAAAGGTAGGAAGGCATCCAGTGGTTCAAGAGAACGGACTTTGAAATATGTACGTTATTGACTCTGGTTCTGTTCCCAGGGGATGTGCATATTTCTTTAAAATATTTGTTCAGTCAGGACTGTGTGGTAAGCTCACTATATTACAGGATCTAAACCTCAGTAAAAGAAAAGAAAGCAAAACAAGTCACTGAAACTGCATCAGTGACATTTTAGCAAATAAACCCTTGCTCTTAACAGAATTTATTTTGGCAGCATAAACACTTTTGTGCGTACGTGTACTATGCAGAACCCTTCAACCGTCAGAAAATGAGACAGTGTCATGTGAAGCTGTGCAGCTGTGCTGGGTGGGGGACACAGAGCTCCTTTAAACGGGAAGGTACGGGCACAGGCACCGCATCAGGGAGCCTGGGGATTCCTCCGAACTGACTGGAAAAGTTTGCTATGTGGGCAACGAAGGAGCATCTGCCTCACAAACGTATAATACCGTTAACTCAATCATCCTGAAAAAGAACTTGGAAATAAGCATAGGAGTAAACCTTATAGAAATAAGCATACAGGTTTCCTTTTCAAACACAAACTTACAGTGGCTGTACGCCAGAGTCTATATTTCTTAGAAAAACTCTATCACTGGTGTAAATGAAAGAGGCAGTTTGATTTGTGGTTAAAGTAGTTTCCATTCTACTTCCACTGTAACAAATGTATTAATTCAGCTCAGACTTCCTCCTTCTGGCAGCCCTTTTGCAGTAAAAAGAGAAATTAGAAGTTCCAGCCAAATACCATACCTTGAACTGACCCACTTCAATACATAAACACTTTTACAACATGTTTATTCAGGTGTAGCACTTTAAATTGGTTTAAGATGTTTCCAGTGACAGAGAGACCAGCAAAGGCAGGAGAAGAACTGAGAAAGTTAGCAGTTATGGAGCAGAGTAATTGGCAACATATTCTGAACAATTTTGATAATTACTTTTTGACTGCAAGGGAAAACTATATTTGTTGAAGCTTCTGATTTCATTTTAAATGACTTTTTAGTCTTGTGTTTCTTTAATTCCTCTTTTCATGTGTTTGAGTTACTATTAAATAATTCAGTAACATTAATTTCTATATGTTCCAATCTTCTCTTGCAAGTCAGATATGAAAAACTGTACAGACTATTCTCTATTCATTGCAACATGGACAAACTAGCCTCTTACCACAAAGTTCCAAGTTTCCCCTCATTTCTAGAGGGAATATTTTTACTATTTTTCTTTATTTTTTGTTCCAATGACTTTCAGAATTTTAATTTTATCTGTAAAAGATTAATACCTTACTGGTGGACACTTTAAGAATACTATTAGATTTATATACTGAGGGCTGTAAAGATGTGTGGAGGTTTTCTGAATTTAAATCTAGGTTCTCTGAATTTACAATGGTGGATATTGTGTGCGAAGCAAAATATCCTTCAAACCAATGTGAACTCCCTTTAAAATAACTTTTAATATTATTAAGTTTCCTCTGGGTTTCCTTTAGACTCCAGCAATGAGATGGCTATTAAGATTCCACAAGTTAAGGCTTACTTGGTTATTTAGGGTGTAGAGATATACTATAAAAAATTAATCCTGTAACCCACAGCCTTTTTACACACAGAAACAGCTTATGTGTCTTTATTCCTTTATTTGCTTGATCTTTTAAGCAGCCAGCCTGAGTTTTTAGAAGCCATTTGTTCAATCCGTGAATGGTATATGCACTGAGTCTGCTTCTAGTGCAGTCAACAGGAAAACCTTTATTGACTTCTGTGGGTCCATCATGAAACTTTTCTCTCTCGGTTTATCATATACCTTAGCCTAACTGCAACTTTCAGAAGATGAAGCAATTAAAATATACGCTGCCCCTGAGACGCTATATTTCTTCTTCTCAGGATCTCTGAACTGTTTGGTTTGGGAATTCAAACCACATATGTTGTCTCCATTTTAGGTTGCTTCTGTGCAGAAGAAAGTTTGCATTTACAGAACTTCTATTATCCTTTATTAAAAAAAAAAAAAAGAATTAAAAAAAAAAGAATGTGTGCACGTGGGAGATTTCCTTCAGTCTACGAATACAAAGCTTTGCCCCTTCCCAAACAGGAGGTATTTCAAATGCATCAAGCTTTCTGCCACAGCAGTAGCTCCATCTGTGTGCTCTGGCCTCGTTAGGCAGTCCTCGCCTTTGTCCGTAGTGTGGACTTCAGAATACAGTAAGAAAAATCTTACCCTAACCTGAACTGGCCTTTGTAACAAGAACCAGGTTCCGCTGCCTGTTCTAGATGGCTCCGCTGAGCCCGGCTGCTGCAATTGCCCCTACATGCAGAAAAAACAAATAGGCATAACAGATGGACTTCCTGTATGCGAGGACAGTCCAGAGCCTTTGTATTCCTTGCATTCTGGCATGTGCTTCTTAATCCTGCTATGACAATTTATTCTCTCTTCTCCATATTGACAGGTATATTTGGAGACTAAGACTTATTTAAAGCATTATGTTCCAAACCTGCTGAACTCCTTAGTCCTTATTCATGTGATTTTGAGTCTTTGGCAAAATACATTTGTTTGACTTGGCATTTAAACCGATTTTTGGCTTTTATTCTATTTGATAGTAAAGTGCCCTTAGCAGTCTGCATAGAAGGTTGTATGGAAGTGCCAGTTTGACTGACTGAACTGAATGAATATTATTTACCTTTTCACATCCTGCCCCCTTATAATAAAGGAATCGCTGCTGCAAAAATAACTATGAAGTTCAGCTTATTAAAAGGTGCTACCTCAACAGTTTTGATTTTTTGTTCTTTTTTTTTTTTTTTTTAACCCACAGAATAGGAATAGCACTCAGGATCATAACTATGGAGCTATTTACTGTGCCACTACGTCCATTTTTCTGCCATGACATGCAGTCGTATCATACAATTTTTTCATGAACTCATCAAGTTCCATCTTAAAAGTTCATTTCTACCCCCCATCCCCTCAAAATGGAAATGCAAGAGCCCTTCAAGCTTTCAATAACAATCTGTCTCACAGTCCTGACCTGAAGGCATCGCCTCGTTTTTCATGACATTCAGAAAGCTGACTTCTGGGATCGCCAGTGTGGATGCCAATGACAGTGGTAAGATTTGTAACTTGGCTGTCTCTCCTCAGGCACTATATATTTTATGTAAGGCATTGAGCAGACGCTAATTTTGCAAGAGCTTTCAGCCATTATGTGTCTTGGCCAGATTTACACTGGCAACACAGGACAACGAGTGATTCCAAGATCCATTATTTTGTCCTGAGTCATCGAACTGTAGCAAACCACTCGTTTTGTTATGAAAAACAAGAACTTATTTACTTTCAAAAGTGTTCAGCAAGCCACAAAACACATTTTACAGATTAACCACTACTGCTAGGTCACAGTAGTTATTTTGGTAATAATTTTATATATTTGTAGATAGAAATAAAAGCTTTAGTGATGTTGAGAATTCATTTCTGGTTCACTGAAAAAAGAAATTACCAATGCCACACCTGTGATTTCCTCCTCATGTGGAGTGATATCTGAAATTAGGATTGGGAAAGGGGTTTTGGAGAAAGACCCTGAGTATACAAGGTCCCATACCATCTAATATTTGTACAAAAATCATCCTGAGGCTCTGAGTCTGAAAGCTCGCAAAGTAGTTTTCAAAATTAGATAGAAACTTGTGTGGTTTCTCATGCCTGAACAATGCTCTTGAGAGCAATGGGACTTCAGAGAAACGAAATAATTAAGACAGAGTTTGGCTACCAAAGCTTAAACGAAGGCTTATTAAAAAAAGAAGAGAAAACCTAACAACACAAATGTGATGGTCCATATATAGGACATCCTCACCACTCCAAAGTATTTTATACCATCTCTATTGTATCATCTACAGAAGCTGTAATGCAAAATTTTCCTTTGGTGGATACATTTATCTATATCAAGATAAAATAAGCTTTTGAAACAAGCTTCATGTGTTTTATTAACTCTTCTGCTCCCTAGAGGCTTTAAGGAATTCCTAAAAATGGGTGGTTTTGCATGGTCTGTTCTGCATTTCCTCGGCTTCACAGCTTTAGTCAAAACCAAAGATTCCACTTTTGTTTTTAAAATTTTACATATTGTTATTTTTATTCAGTTCAGTTGAATGAATTTTGCGTCTCTTTTTGTATTGATTTTGGTATTCATAAAGCTCTTAAAGAAAGCACTTGGGAACATGTTAGGAACCATGGTATGCTGTATAAAGTGGCAGTACCGTGTATCCTTACACAAAAAATCGGATGTAATCATACACAAATATGCTTGCTAAGTACTTGATTTATCCTCTCAGTTTAGTGTACTTAAACTGTGAATGGTTTATAGGAGTCCTAGAGCTTTTCTGCACTGTTAAAAACATTGTCAGGAAGACCATAAAACCAGGAGAGACTAAATTAATTAGTCATCCACCAAATAATAAAATGGATAAAAACCTTCTGAATTAAAAAAAAGCACAAACGCCATTATCTCTGAAATACTGTTGCTGAGAAGCAGATGTGTCCTTCATCTGTCTGGGGAGCAGAGTGGAGGAGAAGTTCCACAGCTGTACAGCCAGGACCAGTATGCACCAGGACGCAGTGGTGGCAGGAAAAGGAGCTGGAGCCCATCTCACCTCCCTGACTCTCCTGCTTAAAGTAAGTGCGCTCTTACTAACAGACAAGCAGACAAAAGAAAATGCTGGCTGTATTTCTGACCCAGCTGGAAACAGGGGTTACACCTATCTGAGTAAATTAAAGAGTGCCCAGGAGCACTCCAAGGCACCAGAGCTGGATCATTCGCTCTGCTCAGGGTGGGAGAGTGCTTCTGCTGCACTTATGTCCTATCCCAGCTACACCACAAAGTCCCCAGCACCCCAAGGACCTCTCCCAGAGGGCAGCTGCCATGGGATCACCCTGTTTCGGAGACTGAGAGAATATCCCTCTGGCTTGTTTCACACCATGGTGTTCCTGAGCATGTTTAATTTACTAGTGTGACTTTGGCCAAAGTCAGCTCTGAACCAGAACTCGTGTAGCTGTACTTAGGCAGTGCTTGAGCCCAAGCTAATAAAACCTGCTGAGGGGCAGCATATATTAGCTCAGGTTCATTGCTGTGCTAACATGGCTATATGGCTTCCAGATGGCTCACAATTTAGGCAGAGCTATCGCCTGCCAAAGTCCATATATACATCAATATAAATATATATATCCTAAATTCCCCCACTGTAAGGACACTAATGAAGGTGAACTCACTCCTGATACTTTGACTTGTAAGTACCAGATCAACCAAGAGACTTAAATGTAACAACCCAGCAGCATCCTCCAGAGAACCTGATGGCTACCATGGTCATGTAAGTCAGGTGCCAAGGTTGACTAGGGGCAACCTTGGGATGAGAATGATAACATCCAGTGTTGTAAAGGTGATACCAAGGCCAATGTAAAGTATGCAATCGACTACCTAGAGAAGCGAGGGTGCTGCCACAGGTTGCTATGGGTTGAAAGCAAGCCAGCCACCCTCTGCAACATAAAGAATGTGGCATGTGGCCATGCTGCCACTCTGAAGTCTTCATGGGAGAAAGGGACCTAGGAAGGCCCAGGCTAAAAAAGAGAAAGTGTGTCTCTTAATGTCTCCCATCATCACTGGAGAAGGACCTCATCAGTCCTTCCTGCAACATGTAGGATTAGGAGCCAAAACCCCTTCCAGGGGACACGTGGAAGTGTACCCAAATGTGTGCTGGAGAGAGAATTGGCCTTCCCCAGGATTTGCTCGAATCAAGGAACCTGTGTTTTTCAAGTTTCCCTTTGCTCTGAGAAAAAAAATAAATACCTGAAGTAAGAGTCAGAGTCAGGGAGCTGAGGATTGCTGCTGCCTGCCCACCTCAAAGAGCAAGAAAGCCCAAAGAAACCTTCCATAGGACTATGTGGTAACAGAAATCACCTTAATCAGCTTGGGCTTTTCAAAGTTACTATCAGTTTCTTCCTCCTTGACGTGCAGGCAGATGGAAAACAGACTGAGAGCTTTAGTAATCTAAGAAAACGCCCAGAACTTCATGGCTGTGGGGGCTATTCAGGATGCTGTATTGAGAGCTGTGTATTTAGAAGCTGTTTTATTCTGTGGATCATCAATAGCCATCACTACACATTAACTCTCTCTCCCATGTTCTGTAGACAGCACTAGGTTCTCTTCAGCAATGGATGTAAATGGCCAAAGGAATATTCTTGCAGCTATTTATACGCCTCCAGTAAAAGGGATGTTCAAATCATTGCTAACTTCCAATTACAAAAATGTTAAGTGTTGGTACAAAGGTGCTGATTCACTGGAACATATTTTAAGTCTTAGGAGACATATGGTATATATACAGGAAAAGCATCACGTGGAGCTTTTCGAACTGTTTCTGCATCTGCAGTGCTTTTAGGCTGCAATTCATCCAACACCCGCACTTCCATCAGTGTGAAAATGATCACCTCTCATTTTAAACACCGTGGAGAATTTTGGTGTCAAAAGGAGGGAGTCGGCCAAAAGGGGATGCTGCAGAATGTTGAGGAGACATTAAAAAAGAGAATAAAAACCCCCTGATCCTTAATTTACCACAGCCCCAGGGAAACAGTGCATTATATGTTGACAGCTTCCATATGTGTCATGCAAACCTTTATTCTTACTGTTCAAAATAAAACGTCCCATTAAGAGAAAAAGTCTACATTTCATGCTAAAATGAGGCATATGATACCAAATACTGTCTTAAAGAAAAAAGAAAACACATTCCAATGGCATGTGGCTTTTTCGTACTTTTTCAACGTTTCCAAAGGGCGAAAAAATATGAATTACGACAACCAGACATTCTTCCAAAGTTGTTTTTATCACACTGTTATATTAAATAGTTACAATTTTTTTTTATTTCTCACGTAGACATTATTATTATTTATGCACCATCTTCAGGGATCACCAAAGAAATACAGCTACACAAGTAATTGCCTAAAAAATCACTGAAAAATAACTGTAAGAAATATTATTGTTAATGGTAATGACAACAACATAGTAGCATCCTGGAGTCTCAGTAATTATTGGCACCCCATTTTAAAAGTGCTGTGTAAGTAAATGTAAAAATTAGTATTTGTTTATGGACTTGATTATCCAAGGCCTCAATGCAGCACCTGAATGCCTCAAACAGGGATCCTCTAACTTAATAGAATCCCATTTAGTTTAATATCTGTGGCAATAGAAAGGTTAATGGATCAGTTCTTATCATAAAGATCTCTCCAGAACTCTTCTGCCTCCTGTAAACTCAATGAACAGCTGGAGGAGTGAAGAAATGTACTTCACACCTGCACAGCCTAAAGTTCACTTGAGCCAAGGGAAGGTTTTTCGGTTGATTTGAACCAGTCTCTGAGCTTTCATAGAAAACTGGTTGGAGGGAAGGTGAGTGGGGTTCTCTGAGTTACAAACTGAGTCCACTACGTACTGAGTCATGTATAAAAATTCATGTTCCATCTGTACACAAACATGTCATTCAACTGCTGGTGTTTCTAATAGCTTCCAGAAGTAACAGCAACCCAATAAAAATAATCAAAGCCTTAAGAGCAAAATTGTAAGAGCATGAAAGGATGATTTGCCTGATGCTAAGCTGAAGCGGTATAGCACAGGTCTTCCCTTTGAAAACTTTAGTCCCTAGAAGGGCACTCTTGAACGAATAAACAGAAAAGGGAACGGAAAGTGAGGGAAGAGGGGAATTCCCTCCTCACTCAAGCAGCTGTGTTGAGAAATTCAAATAAGTGAGATGCAGAAGGTAAAGCAGCCTGTGGCTTTGGAATTTAAAATAGAAAATTATCTATCACCTTCCTGATCTTGGGAGTAGGACAGGGGAAATATTTACATAAACTGTTCTTTTACAATTTCTTCATTGTGTTAACCTAAAGGTTTCCTTTTACCCATACAAACTCTCCTGCTGTTTACTGAACGGATATAATTTTGAGGCTAGAACCAACAAATTGCTGGTTCCAGGGTTTCTTAATGAATGCCTTTCATGGACATGTAATTTTCAAGAATCTCTGTATTTGAATCTCCTGGAAAAAAAGTCAAGGACGGAGTTTATTCTGGAGCAGGAAAGCTGGCCAGAAGCCAGCCCACCTAATTTGGATGCCTGACGGAGGTGTCACCTCTCCAGAATTTTAAGGCTTTAAAAATGGCCTCGCCAAAGCAGAGCCGCTCCCTGTACAGCCTGAGCTCAGGTGCGGTGCCTTTGAAGGCTGGTTGAACGCAGCAGCGACGTGGTCTGCTTTGCACTGCTGACTCCCTTTTCCACTGACTGTATCCTGACCATGTAGGCAATATTAGGGGTAGTGGTCGTCCGCTCTGGTTCAAGCCTGACAACTCCCTCTTTAAGCATCGTGCCTAAAGGAGGACAGTTTTTGCATAACTCTCCCGCAGCCGGAGCACTTGCTGAAAAAGTATGAGAGGCTTTGTTCACAGCCCAGCTGAGCCTGAGGGAGAATTCAGATCAAAAACAATGAGAAAATGTAGCCAGAACAAAGAAAGAAGAAAATAATATTAATCCTTACACCAGAGTTTCTTCTGCTACTCATTAACATTATGTCAGCTAAGGTTTAGATTAACAGGCATCATAGATCCCTTGACCTCTGACAGAAAAAGCTTTTTGACAAGAAAGAGCTAAATCTGAAAGTTTGCTTGTAAAGTAGTATGGATTAGGTGAACCATCACAGAAAAAACAGTATATAAGTCTCTTTTTATTAGTTTCTAGAGAAGTCTAAGTAAAGAACATTTCTTTTAAAAATATTATTTTGCATTGAGATGCATTTTCACTTTTTAATGAAGAGCGTAACTGTGAACAATGTAGTAGCCTACCAAATTTGTACTAAAAACCCTACAGCTCTGGTTTCGGTTTTGATAGTGTTCTTTATGAGTTCCAGCTAATTAAAATTTTCAAGATTTCAAATTTCTAACTTATTTCAAGATAAAAAAGTTTTGAAATTAATTTTTTCAAATGATAGAAAACCGATCTCGCGTTATCCTATTGTTAACCTTTCTCCAACATCAGTCTCAGCGACTATGAGGTATACCCTGAATGGTCCTGAGGTTTTTTTTATACTCCATGTTTCAGCCCAGAAAGATCTCTAGAAACTTTCTAAAACAAAAATTCCACAAATCTGCTTGAGTTTCCTGAATGTAATAATCAGTGGAAGAAGATTAAAACAAAACTTTATTTTGTATGTCGGAGTTTTTATCCCAAACTTCATTTAATTTTACTTGATTTGGTTAGCTTTATGATTGTCGTATTCTACAGAATTAAGACTAATAGAAAGCTTATCCTGCAGCTATGGCAGGATAAGTCTTGTGTTCTTCACTTACAAGCTTTCAGTGAGTTGTCACCCAGTCAACTTAAAAATCACCCATGCAGAAAAGGTTCCCAACAAGAGACGACAAGAGCATACACGGCATTATGATCTACGGTTATAATCTTACCGTCCACAGTTTCAGCGCAGAGTTGCAAGCCCAGATTGTTCTGTGGATTAATCACCCAGTGATTGCTGGTCACAGTAATGTCAAACACAAACCAGCCCACATCAGAAGCTTGAGCCTTTCTTGTGTCTAACAGGAACAAGTCTGCATCCCTAAGTTAAAGAAAATAGAGAGTTAAGGCATTCAAATATTATTATTTTTTGTCCTTAATTTCCTTGCTGACAATAACTTCCTGGAGTCCAAATAAATAATCCTTTGACATATCCTCATCACGACACAGTACAGCATGTGCTGTAGCTAAAATGTAATTGTTAAGTATAATACAGGTATTTCCCCTGAGAGGCCTTTCTGAAATGAGTCTCAGCATGTGAAAACTACAGCTCTGGAAAACGTGAAAAATCCAGCTTCCTGATATAAATATACAAAATATGTAATTGAGGCTGTGCATAAAGGATTCATCTTTCAGCATGAGAATGTCTCAGGAAGATTTACTTTTACAAACCGTTCAGTGTAAAAGACAAAAAATGTCAAAATCACGTTCCAATTTCAACTAAACCTCAAAGGCGTAGCATTGCTAAAAAAAACTGTTATTATTAACATATGACAGCAAATATATCATATGACAAAACATGAATAGATGACAGTTCAGACAGTCTCATATTAGTACAGATGTTTAGGAAATAAGTCCCTATATCAAAGTGGAGATTATGTATCTATTCAATAATGCAATTATTACATTTTAACCCTCAGTTGCCTTATATATTCTCAGATTTGTTCCCATGAAATCTTCCAGTAATTCAGAAGGGCTGTTCAGAAGGGCCACTCAGAAGGGCTGCTCAGGGGAGTTAGTGTAATCGTGTTACTAAATGTTTAGCATGGATTGTTTATTTGTTCTCTTTTCACATATCTCTTGACACAATTGGTTCCAGAACCACATCTGTATTACAAATAATTTACTACAATATTTAACTCTGATCAGTTTCATTTTACATGCTTCTACAAAGCAACATGCATTATTAAAAACTGTTTTCACCATTTAGCCTTTTAAATCTAAATCTATAGTTATAGAAACCTATTTCTTTTCTGACATAAATACTAATCAAAACAATAATTTACAAGAAAAAAGATTTTATTCTAAATTTTGACTGTCCAAGTAAACTAAAGACAGACTTGACTTACACAGACCATGGAAAGGTATTGTTACCTTACAGACAGCATGAACATATGTTTAAAGAGGTAAGAGAGACAGAAATAACAGGCTTTGTGTATAAAAGGTGGATTTAAAATTACAATGTCCTGTCACTCTGTTCTCATGTTGCTTAATTGCAATGACATCGTAGGAAGTTACTGTCTTTTCTAGACTTAACACTGTAAGTATGCCTAGAAAGTCTGATAGTAAAAAAAACATCTCATGTAGCTCTTGAAACTGCGAATGTTCAATACTCTGGAAAACAAGATCAAATGAGCTGTTACAAGCATATGTTTACTTACATGTGAGAAACATCTGCAGAATCAGGTTAAAGAGCTCAGAAATTATAAAGGAGGGTTGTTTTTTTTAAAAAAAAAATAAGAAAATTTAAAGGGTTTTCTTTCAAGCCACCTTCTTTTCTTCTGCTAAAGGATAATCTTTTGCTGGGCTCTTATCACTTACATTCTAGTAGAAATGTGTTAATGACCACACAAGGAGAAAACATACTTTCTCCCTCTGGAGCTAACATGAAAACACTCTTACAATTCAGAAGAGCCTGAGCTGCTATGCTAGCACTAAACAAATTAACAACGTACCGCAAGCTCATAAATAGTACTTGCTGGAGCCTTAAATGCCAACTTTTTTCTCTAATAAGCAATTTTATCAGAACTTTAAAGCTGAAAAGTTTAATTCTGAATGTGACAGTCTTTAAGATGTTTATTTATAAATATCTCTTTTATCATTCAGTAGATTTAGTAGAAAACTGTAAAATTGTTTGAATATAAAATGTTACAATATCACAGTGCTGTAGTTTCACATTTGTCTTGTCTCCTAGAATACGTAATTGTTTTCCCATATAGATTCTTTCAGCTCCAAACTTTGCAGGGATTGATACAAAATGTTCTCAAAAGTCAGGATGTACAATGTCTCATATGCCAAATCGGAATAGGGCACTGCTAATGGTACAGTCCAGAAATCCCTATAAAGGACAAATTTTCCCTGTGAATCTCTCTTCAATATGACTTCATTTTTTTGTAGTGCAGCAGAAACTCATACCAAAGCGTCTTTAGCATTGATACGTCAATCTTCTTGCCTGCCTTCCTACAAGTATAGTGATCTGGCTAAGGTAATAAACTCAAAGAGAAAGATTGTTCTTGCCCTTTAACTAAGCAAACGAACCAAAAATTAGTTGTGGGTACCTAGAGAAAACTAAAACGGATTCTCAAGAACACGTAGTAGAATAGAGAAAAATGTCTCCAGATCAATGCTAATGATTCAGCCCACATAACAGTAATTTACTACAGACATTCAAAGTATTTGTCAGGAAAAAAGCCAATTCTTTTTATAATTGATACTAACATAGGGTGAAAACCTGACCCCTGAGAAGGCAGTGAGAGCTCCAGGATCAGGATTCCCCCATTAGCTGATGTCATTCACTTAAACCTCTCACCATATTTTATGACATTTTTAATTTCAAAATTCTCCTTCATTCTGTGAAAAGAAAAAAACAATCACACTTAAAATGAAAAACAGCTGTAAATTTTGGCTCTAATTTAAAAAAAATATTTCTATTTAAAAAATAGCCCACAACACATAATAAAAAAGTAAGGCATTATGTCGTAAATAGCCTGAAATGCAACAGTGAACACATTCGGGCAGAATACAGCTGATTGGCTTTACCTTTATGGAGACTGTTTAAGTTTAGTGATCTCAGCCTGGTCCCAAACGACCAGTTGTCTACAGCAGAAATGCTACCACAGTCAAGAATTTCAGCAAAGAAGCTGTGGGCAGAACGTCTAAGAAGCTCTAGATCTCCTGGGCCACTTAAGGAGTAAAGGTGGAATAAAGCAACTATATGTTCCTTGAAACCCAGCAAAGTTTTGAACAGATCAAATCACGATTACTATGTAATAGGCCATCCCCATAATGCTACTTCACCTCTTGCCTCATTCCAGAAAGCTGCATTAGTATCTTAATGCCACTTGAGGATTCCCTAATGCGGGAAGAATCCTTGGGGTTTAGTTAAATTAGTGGCTAGCTGCCACCAGATCATGAACAAGGATTTGGCATGTTGGACTACATTATTTTTGTCATGAGAAAAGATTTGGGTAGGAGTACATTGGCAGGGCTGCATAGGAAAGTTCGCCTTGCCACGGGCTGTGCTTTACACGCTCCCTTAGAACAAACAGAAAACTTCAATCCCAAAGACTGTAATTCCAGTAAACTCCGAGCGAATTGAATACAAGCACACTTCAGTGACCACGCTGCCGCTGAGACAGAAAAATGTCCGAGACTACAACATAATCCTTAGTCTGCAACTCAGAAACCCTACACCTTGACCACTCCTTGCCTGAAAGCATCACAGGACTGTGTCTGGGATTGCAGAGCCCTGTTAGACACTCATGTTTCCTGTTCACAGTAAAGAAGGGTGGGGGAGAAGGGTTTTACCCACCAGTTTTACTGTGATATGGCACTAATAAGGAGTGTGGGATATTATAGAATCCTAGAATAGTAGAATGGTTTGCGTTGGAAGGTACCTTAAAGACCATCTCGTTCCAACCCCACTGCCATGAGCAGAGATACCTTCCAGTAGACCAGGTTGCTCAAAGCCTCATCTAACCTGATCTTGAATGCCTCCAGGGATGGGGCATACAAAACTTCTCTGGGCAACGTGTTGCCACATCTCACCACCCTCATAGCTCTCTCATCCTCACATTCTGCAATCGTAGCTTCTGAAAATTTTACGCTTAAAATCTCATATATGTATGTAGGACAAAGCTGAGGTGACAAAGTCAAGAATAGCACTAATGAAGTCTGGGACCCAAAGCAAAAGCTGTGGCTTTATTAGAAAAAAATAAATAAATGAGAATTCTTGGGAGCTTTTCTGTCTGGAGGTATCAAGGATCTTGTGGGAAAAGTTCCTTGTTTCCAATTCGAACAGTGGAGAGGTTGTGGTCTTCTTTCATCCTGTCCCGCTGAAGCATTTTCTTCTATATACTCCATGTATGAGTAGAAACTGGCAAAATCAACAATAGGAGGGAAACAGTCTACTTCTGAAGTTTCTGTAGTTATACTGGTGAAATCAAATGTGTGGTATATTTTTTTATTTATTTTTTTATGTTTTATTATTATTTATCCTTTCTAGGATCACGCTTCCATTAAAGGACATGGGGCTTTTGTGTTCATAAATGGAAATAGAAAATGTTGATAAATTTTATATTGAAATAAATCAAGAGCTTTCTTTAGTGGCTTCACAGAGACAGTTGTCATTTTAACAAGTCAGATAATATTAAATTGTGATCTTGCTTCAGAGTAGTAAACGGTTTTGCTTTCTCTAATACAGAATAGAAACCACCTATCGGAAAAATATTTTAAAAAAACAAACCCAAAAAAGAAAACATCAAATAGATTAAAAAACTAACTTTTCCCATTAGTTTCCCCAATCTGTTTTCAGGTGAAGAGCTTTCATCATGCTAGCTTTGACCTGTGCTCTTAAAAAAGATATCTTTCGTTCCTTCTTGTTTCATTCCTTTCTCCAATAAGTTTCTTTTAGAACCAACATCAAAAGAATTTTTGCAAGCTGAAGACAGAGGTGAAGAAAAAATTCCACACTGTTTTGTTCATCCCCAAATTTACTAAGAAAGCAGAAGGTACTCTGGAAGTATGAGTGTTCTCCCTCTTGTTGATTCTACTTCATTGATATAAAATGACTCCCTATTTATAGCCATAAACATTTTATAACTTAACGTTCAGAGATCTCACTTGGAAGGTAAAAGCTCAAGCTTCTGTGGGCAGAAAAGAGATTTGAACTCTGGCCCAACCTTTGAGCTAACTAGTGATGAGTCATTTTTTTTCCTCCAGAATACTCCATAAGTTTAGGCTGCCATTTTCTTTTCTTTTGCTAAACATGCCCAGAGTGTTTTATCTGTTCCAGGATGAAGGAAGTTTTTGTTTATGGCAAAACAAAACTTTTTTTCCCTCCCTTTTCTGAGAAAAGACATAAACTAATTTAATTTCAAAATCCGAATTTTGGGTTTATGTTGTTTTTTTCAGAAGAAGCTTGGAATTGCTAGTAGTTTTCAGTGGGATTTTTCAGGTATTTAGCTACTTTGCCTGGTGAAATCTGGTCATTTTTTCAGGTCTGGTAGAGTCCTAGAAACATGTCACACACAGAGCTCTGCAAAATCAGATGAGAAATTTGTTCATGTGTAATGTCGTATGTGACAATTAGGGACATGGTTTAGTGGTGGACTTGGCAGCGTTAGGTTTATGACTGGACTCAATGATCTTAAAGGTCTTTTCCAACCTAAATGATTCTATGATTCTACGATTGTTTTAATTTTCAGTTATGGTGAGCAGAATGTGTTAAGTGTTCATATGTCATCTTGAAGTTAGTGCATGACTTTATATTTTAATTACATTCTGCAGGATATTAAAACACATGTAAAAAAGTCATGCTTCTTCAAAAGTAAACAGAGTTGAACTGTCTATCTGCCTTTAAGGAGCTAAGTGAATCTTGGCTTGTAGTACCTCAGTGTCAGCAAATGGTGCATTTCCCAAATCCAGATGCTTAGACTGTGCATACGACTCCACCATTTGCTCACTGAGAACACTAACTCTCATCCTCTTTGTGCATGGGCAGAGTACTTGGTGAGATTGGACGCGTAACTCTCCACAAACCTGGAATAAATTACATTGAAGATAAGTTTCATTCTTGCTCAGTATTTGTTGTCGTTGCCTAGGAATTAATACTGCTCAAGCCACAGCGGTAGCAATGGTGCCTTGCCCAGGGTACGTTTATGATCAGTTATTGTCTCCCTACTTAGACAGAAACACGAGATGTTCTTCAACACATGATACGTTCACGCCAACAGGTTACCTGTTTGGATACTCCTTGATGATCTGATATACGCTAATCTGAATGGTTTCATTCCCAAAGCGGCTGTTGCTTCGATCTTTGTATATCCGGAATTCGGCTGCTGTCACTGCCTCTCCGTGCGGGATTTGCGTAAGGTCAAAGCGAAACTCTTTGTAGTGCCTTCGCTGGTGGGAGAAGTCCTTGTCTCTTTCAACTGTAAGAAAAAGAGTTGAATGTAAATTAAAGAGGTGAAATGAATGTCCATTTCCCACGATTAATGGAGTGTTCCCTGTCCTTGGGAGTAAACAAACAGGACAATATGAAACTGTGCAAATAATAAAACCACAAGCCCAGACATACTTCCAGTTAAAGGAAATTCCACCAGCCCAGTTTCTTCAGTTCAAAAGGAAAAAATCTCAGTGGCTTTTACACAAATTCCAGAAGCTGGAGTGGAAAGAATATCAAAAAAAGCTGAAAAAAGGCATGCTGTAAAGTAGCTAGAAATATGGACAAACTAAAAGCTGTGAAAGGATTTAGGACTTCAGTGTAGTCATAAGCAAAGCCGCAGTAATGTCGGAGCCATAGATGACTTTGGAAAACACTAATTGCCACTAATAACCAGGCAGATGAGAGGAATGCTGCTCATTTCCACTTAACGTAATAAATTCTGAAGAGTTACTGAAGTGCACTGTGACAGCTATATTTTTAAGAAGCAGTTACATCCTATAAATTAACACATGTTGTAGTCTAGTGGCATAAGCGTCATCTTGCCGGTGGTCAGAAGAAGGAGCCATGAATCAGGGCTGAGTGGTTCTGGCACCCCCCGTGGCAAAGGGAGCCCCGCTCCAGGAATGAGAAGTCCCCTCAAATGCACTGTGGGTGGGCAGGTGCAGGTCTCTCTGCTTCTGACACTGCCACAATTTAAAATTAAAATTAACCTCGTCATTGCTTAATTCAGGATTGTACAGAATTTTAAAGGGGATTAAACAGAGGATTTTAGTTTATTTGAATTTACAACTGATTTGAAGCTATTTCCACTGTCTGCTGCAGTTCTGACCCTAAGTTAAGAGTGACATTTGCAATGGAATACGTGTTTTGATGTGGCAAGGGAACCTACAGGCCACAGTACTGGCTGATGACCATCTTATGGGATTAATACTTTGGGCTTTATGGATGTGGAAAGGAAAATGATCCATGGTTTCCGCTGCCACAGAGTGCAATGCATCATTGACCTGTGAAGCCGCAGTGCTCTGTGAGAAGAGAGGGCTTCTCACTTCTGGAGAAGTTCCACCTGCCTCATGAGATAGGTGCTTTGCTTTACTCATGGTGGACAAAGCCTAAAACAGTCAGAGCTGGGATTTGGTTTTGGTAACCAGCTAAACGTTTATGACCGCACCCAGCTCCCCAAATGCTCCCTCCTATAATCCCTGCTCTTTTCTTGCATTTTACTATTAACAGTCCTCAGATCTAAGGAAGGAACTATGTCAGTTCTGAAAAAGCACATATTTAGATTACTATTACATGTATAAATAATAAAATGTGTATGTTACTACAGTATATGTATATTTATACTTATGTGCTCATGTATGTGTGTACACCTACATAAACAATGCACATGCGTTTCTATGTGTGTATAAACATGTATAAACCTGCACATGTGTATTATTATAATGTATATGTGGTCTTACAAAATAGAAATGCACTAAAAAAAACCAAACAGTTATTGGCTTGCCCTATAAGATTACAGTTATGGACATATTAAAGTGAAAGCTATTGAAGGAAAAGTATTTACATTCTTTTCAGAGGAGTAGTTACTAGTTAAGTCACCTGTGGCCGTGTAGCTAGTGCCTTACAGTATGCTTCCTTTTCACTCTTTCAAAAATGTAAACTATCCTTGTTTTCATTAGCATATTTTTTTTAAAAAAATGTACAAATCTGTATTGCCATAAGAATCACCAAAAATAAAATATATAGGCCATAAGAACACTTTCTCTTCTGTAAGAATGAACTTTCTCCTGGCTGACAAAAGGAAAATTGTCTGCTAACTTGTGAGCCATGGGTTTGCCATCGTACACTACGTAGAAAATGTAAAGCAAAAAAGAGGCAGAAGCATGTAAACTGGCTGCTCTGTACCTGAAGATGAATGGACTGCTACTGAAGAGAAACAGGATACAGGTTATTTAGCAGCTCCACTGCCCAGTTCTGAACTGTGAGATATATACGGAGACCTGACTTGAGGTTTGGGGGTTGTTTGCTTTTTTTTTTTTCTTTAATG
Source organism: Tauraco erythrolophus (assembly GCF_009769465.1). Taxonomy (NCBI): domain Eukaryota; kingdom Metazoa; phylum Chordata; class Aves; order Musophagiformes; family Musophagidae; genus Tauraco; species Tauraco erythrolophus. The sequence continues at coordinate 44,866,787 of NC_141466.1, read as the reverse complement.
TCCATGTAAACTCTTTAATTTCAGAGGGAACTTGACAGAGATTAGCATATGCAAATGCACTGAACTGATGAGGATTTTTTTCTAGTGCAGAGTCGGCTGTAAGTTTCTAAGGTTGTGACTGAGTGTTTCGAAGCAGACGTAGAACAGATCTGTCAATAACCTCCAAAGGAAAAATATATTAAAGTCAAATGTATCTCTGATATCTCTGGTTAGTGTTTATTCAACAAGTATTTACCAGCATGCGTGGGTAACTAAGCATTATTCACTATGAGTGATATTAGTGATATGAATGACAATTAGATGTGGAACAAAAGGTTTGAATGCCAGTACTCCTGGCCTGTTTCATTTGTGTTTGGGTTTGAGGTTTCCTTTTGTCTAGTTTCTTACAAGTACCTTCTAATTAGTAACGTTAGTTTGGAAACAGCAGTTCTCTCCTTATGTGCTCTAGTTTGGACAGAAACATCTACAATACCTTGCGATACTATCGGTGGGTTCTCTCAGGACCACTCACAACAGCTGAAAGAACACTGATAGCCGCTTCCTGATGGGCCCAAAATTAAATATTACAGCTCATACAGATAGTACTTGTCTGTCTTTCCATGTATACCCATGGAAGAGACAACACTGTCATCTGAAAGGGACACAAATTCAAAATTTCCTTGGGTCCAGGCAGCATTTATAGGCAGGCCAGGACTCGGGAGTAGCAATAGCCTGCAGAAATGAAGGGTTGTAGGAAACAGGCACTGAACACTGTGGAAAACACTGAGTTCAGGGAGGTCCCACTCTCCACAATGAAGCCAAAATTTCAAACCGCAAATTTCTGTTGGCCAATGTACAAAACATATAAACAATTTTTACAAATTTAGGCAATTTAAGATCTTGCATTATATAGCAGACTGTAAAAAAATTAGTGATGTTGATGTTGTAATAATAACTAAAGGCTAGAATGATAAACAGGTTATAAAAGTGAAATGTTATTTAATGATATTAAGTATTTTAATATTGAAAATAATATACAAGTCTTGATCCCTTCTACATCTAATAAATGCCTTGTCAGGGAAGACCATGAATGCTCAGTATCAATATAGAGTATTTCCCAAGTCCTTTGACCTGCTGAAATGGCACGAAGTGCAGGGGGGCATCATATCTCAAATATTTTTTTTTCACATGCAAGAGCTTTTCAATACTGGCAGTCTAAAAAATACAGGTTAAGACTTTTAAGTATTCAGCTCTTCCAGAATATTCTCATGTCATTCCAGCTCTGCTCAGCTCATCCGCCAAAATGCATCTCTGTGAGACCGATCACAGCATCTAAAAAACTGTTCACCAGAAAATCAGGAAGTCTTTTTTTAACCATTGGAGGAATATATTTTTTCTAAGTAAAAATAACTGGAATATTAGGGTCAATGCTGATCACAACAAACTTCTTCATTTGCTCTCATTATTCAGGATTCTTAGCATCAACTTTTTAAAATGTTATTTTTGTACCACCTGAAACAAATATATTCAGCACTATGATTACATCAGGCAAATCACAGCTCAGGGGAATATCACAAACACCTGTGTGTAAGATGGGAAAGAATGATATTTTCCACCCGTGTGGCAAACCGATGAAATATTCATACTGTATTAATACTAAGCCCAACTCTAAGAAGAATGAAGACAACTTCACATCAAAAAGATATTTTAGAAAAGAGGTCATCTTTTACACCAAGAGAAAATACCATGCACTAATTTTGATTAACAAAATTGTTTGTCTTCTGGAAAAAAGTACAAGGCCACATGTATGGATGGACAGTATAATAAGTAATCGGTAATTTACCAATTCAGCTATAAATATCTGATTAACCATCGACTGAGCTTAAAAAATGTAAAAAGTGCTAGCAGTGGCTTTAGGTCATAGCACATGAGGGTCTATTAGATGTGTTCTTTCATTAGTGATTAGCTTCCCACTGACATGTTCTTTGCTTTTCCTGAAGAGGTTGGTACCTGGTGACACACAGGGAAAGTGAAAGCTTCTTTGGCGAACTGGGGGACAAACCAAAGATATGTTGTAATAAACCAGCTTTACAATGTAAGATCCCAGGATCCCAACTGGATTCACAAATAGCGAAGCCTCATTAATCAACTCAGTGTCACTGTTTAACTACTAAATATAAATGTCACGGCAAAACGGAGGGTTTTACAGACCGGGTGCAACTCTGAAGGGGCTATTTACACTAATCTCACTGAATTTCACTGTTTGACTCTGTATTCTCTGTATAAACACTAAGTAAACCAGTCAGTTTTAATCACTTCAAGGTGATAAAGGTTACAGTAAGCTGATACACTACAAACGACAGTCGTTTACATCTTGAATATAATGAAATGATAGTTTATCTACAGTGAACACTTGTGGTTATCTGACAAAACAGGTCAAAGGTTCCAGGCGTTTTCTCCTGAAATTACTCAGTGGTGCCTCTAATGACTGATAATTGAAAGCAGAGGCTGGAAATATCAAATGTGGTAGGTGACAGATAAGCAACAGATTAATGCAAGTACTCTGTTGCAGGACACTAAAAGGTCAGAGGCCCAAGGAATTAGCTATTGTGCTACTGTGAAAAGACAGACATCAAATAGCTGTTTACCTCATTCTTATTGTTCTCTCCAACATTCGAATTCTAGAAGTACTTTCTGTCTTCCACTATCAGACTATTTGAAGTGATTCACTTTTTACAAAATAAGGAAGAATGAAGGATTTTCATATTTTTTTTTTAGAAAGCTATGCTAGGTGTAAATATTTTAATGAAATGCATCAGAGAGAAGCTAAGTCAGAACGTCATTCTGAGTTGAGGAGATCTGATAACAGATTTTGAAAAATATATTTTAAAGCTTTGTAATTCTTTTTAGGCTTTTACACTGTAGAAAATGAACATTAACTTTAGAAACTTAGATAAGCTTATCTCAGCAAGTATATCTTTCATCTTTTTACTCTGAAAGTCCTAAAAATGCAAAATCTAATTCAGTTTGTTGAAGTAAATGGCAGCTTTTTCAGTCTGCTCATTGGCCTTTGAATGAGGAATACAGTCTTCTAAAAAATGTTTAAATCAAGTAGATTTTTGAAGTCCTAGTGTGATGAAAAAGACTTTCCCAAAGTGATCATAAAAAAAAAAAAAAGAAAAAATGTAATTATTTGTCTAAACACTACTGCTTTAATAGGTTTAATCTGTTTTATAAAATGGAAAAAATCTTGATCTGGACTCAGGAAATCTATTTGGAGTTAGACCTTGAAATTTATAAAAATAGTCACCTGTCCTTAAGGGGTTGTTTTGGACACCAGAGATCGCTGCCCGATACAGTCAGTGGAGAGACACTTCTGTTTGTCAAGGACCAACTGTCCTGCAGCAGCCGCTAAGAAGAACAGAGGAGTTTATCTACGTTTCCCCTTTAGTCATCTGCAGCTCCAGAGAATAGGTCTAAGAGATAGCCCTTGCTCAGTCAAAGGACGTTTCAGTCCCTATCAGCTGCTTTAGACTGTATCCTAACTGCCAGGATACTGAGTAGCCCAGCAGTGGGACATCCTGGGCTACTGCGCAGAAGAAATGCAGGGAGATTGGGGGTCAAAACAAGAATGAAATTAGGTTTTGTTCCCACATCAGATTTTTTTATTCATTTGACATTAGGCATTTATTAGATAATGATTCAAGTGAGTGTTTTAACTGCAAAGCTTCAGTCATACAACCATTCAGTTTTTCTCCTTTCAGTACCAAACCTTCTGCAATTCTTTTTATCCATTTTCATCAGCAGAGTGAGGGAAGATTGGTGCCCTCATGCATATTCTGTAGCCAGTAGTAAGGGAAAGTGGGTGATTTAGGCTTAATAACCCTTAATTTCCCTCCCATCTTCCTCTCCAGGCAGAGGTGGGAAAGCACAGACTGGTTGCACAGACTTCAGTCATGTCTGTCCACATGTCTTAGGGATGTTCAGAAATTACCTTCTGAACTGAGATCATTTGGGAACTTGTCTCTGATTAGAATGGATCAGCCCATACTCAAAGCCCAAGAGCAGACACATAAGGATCCAATAAGTCGAAAATGTAGGCAGGGGTTGAAAATAGGTGTCCCTAGAATTGCATTCCACATATATCCTATCTTAAACACGAAACTCACTGTCAGAAACTTAATCCAAGTTCTGATCCCCTTCCAAATAAGGCAAAACTATTTCCGTAATCAGTGAGAATTTTGCTTAATTACGGAGGGTAAATCTGCAGAAATTTTACTTTTTTTTTCCATTGCAACAGTTCTGTTTCTTAAGAACTGCTTTATTGAAGTACCGTATATTTGAGTTTCTCTGTATTTATTATTATTAGACTGGTTGTATTTAAAGTAATTATAGATTTACAGATGTGGTTTTGAAAGAATGATGTAAATTGCTTTTACATAAAATATACTTTCTTATTAAAACACAAAGCAGAAAGCTTGGTAGGTCATATTCTGAAGCAAGTTACACTGTTTCACTAAATTCTTTTTAGGTCAGCTACTGACATCAATGAGCAACATTTGGCTATTTTGCTTAACTAAACTAGGGATAGTTTGAAAATTGTTTGATGAAATACTGTGCAGTTAGTGGTAGTTTCAATAAATGAAAAATCATCTATTGTTTATTGAACCCAGAATTTAAGGATAGAACATTCTTTCCACAATTGCACAGAATTACTGAACTGTATGAGTTGCAAAGTAATTCAAGTCAAGATAAATTCAACAAAAAATCACATCAAAGACTGCAACAGAATCCAGAGCAAGAATGAAAATGAAAACCGTAATTAAAAAAAAAAAAAAAAAGACAAAAAAAGAATAACACATTGCCTGGACTTTTTTCAAGCACTTATTGGTTTTCTTTCTTTATCCCTCATAGAAACAATGTATTTCAATATCCCATATTTTATAAAAAAATAAGTTAAAATATTCATTTATCTTACCCAAGCACTTAGTATTACATCTTTTGAGAATGACAAGGAAAGTACTGTTCTATTATTAATTTTTTAAGTTCTTAATTTTGTTGTTGTAGTCAATACAATCTGATAGAGTCTTGCCAACTAACAAAACACACATTTGAAAAAGTCAAAATACTCCGAAATACTAAATAATTAAGGCAGACATTGAAATTATGTGATTTCGGCTTTCTAATCCCCTCAAAACACACGTGCAATATATTCAGTTTCAGTAAGTGGTAGGCAGCAACTAGGCAAATAATGGAAGTTAAAAAAACATGGTAGAATACAAGTGAATATGTAAAAGGATAAATTTCTGTCTTTTCATTAATTATTTTAAGAACTAGAGCTCAGTAATTTAAAGTTTTCAGCATTTACCCTGAGCAGGAAAAAGTTCCCAGGAACAGTGCCTGCCAGCAACTTTTATAGGCACAGACCTAAAGAAATGCCTCCACCAAAGAGGCATAACTCTGCTTGGCTTTCTAACGCATAATCTCCCAGGTGTTCTGTACATTGTGAGATTATCTGTGAGGCATCATATGCCTCCTTGTTACTTCACACTAAAATACGGCATAAAACAGATGCCTTTAATGAAATTGCTGGTCTTCATTCAATTGTGAATGTTTTGTTGGAAATTTCATTGGTAAAGATGTGTTACTCATTCAATTTACTCTTCAAATACACTTGCTCAACAAGTCAAAACATGCTACGCTGCAGCTTCTCCAATAATAATTAAATGCTGGAAGGGTTTCAGTTTTTGATACAAAGTGGAAAAGCAACACCCTGCTTTCTTTATGCTGGCTTGGTTTTGGCCAATGTAAGATTAGGACTAAGTAACCAGAATAAAGAGATTGAGTTTTGGAAGTGAACAGAATTATGAGAGTCTAAGTCTGGGTATTATCACAATCCTAATATAAAAGATACTTGACAAAATGCTTCCTCAAAATCTAGTTTTTCTTCTGGTTTCAACAGCATAATGCACTGTATCCTTCAACCTTCCGAATGCAAAGCTTTCACTCCAGTTATTCAGCTGTAGCATGAAGCACAACAAAAGTTGCACTCCATATATGTGCTTTTTAGTTCTGCTAACAATGGTAGAATGAATCTCAGCTGAATCTTCTTCCACAAATTTTGAAGTTGAATATGAGGCTGGTTGCAGCTTCTAAGATTAACAGTGGCAGGTCATTTTTGGACCTATTCTGTGCTGTCAGTAGTAATGTGTGACAAAAGATGGAGGCATCACAACAAAAGGCCTGGGGAGAGGCAATGAAGAAAATATCACATGCCGTTTGCTATTTTGAATGTAGTAAGTAAGGAACCTATGATTTCTTCATTGTTTTAAGTCACAATGTATATTACAAAGGCCCTCCAACCACAAATACCTATGTTAAAAATACATATCCACTAGATTTCTGATTGTGTTCGGTTTCATCAGGGATAAACAAAACTTTACTTGATAAAATAGAACAGATTAAAGATCACTCTATCATGCAGTTCTGAGCTAATGCACAGATAAATTAGCTGATCCTTACACCACCATGCCTGAGGTTGTTAATTTTGTCTGCATTTTCAAAGATGGCTGTTTCACTTGGCCTTTGACAAAGCCAGTGGGTTTTGGTACTGTCTGTCAATAGACTTCCATTTTTTCTCATATTTAGTTTTGTTTTTCTCTAACCACAGATCATCACAAGGAAAACTAACAATTATTCCCAGGTTTCTGACTGTGTGTGAAAGTCAGGATGTCAGATCAACACAACCTCAAGGTTAACAAAGGACAGAAAAAAAGATCCCTCTTGTGTTCAGCTGCAACTGAATAGGAACAAAAGTTATACCTCTGGGATCCGGCGGTCAGAAAATAGGCGTAAGTTATAACTGTTTTGACACTGTAGAAGTATACAGACGGATCGTAACATCTGAGAAGGGTGAAAGGGCATATATCATCATAGGGCAACTGGCAGGGGAGTAAAAGCTAAACATTAAAGCCCATTCTATCTTCCCACATCTCCTTAGTTCCTGCTCATGTTAACCCTCTGCTCGCTTCCACCCGGAGGTGGACAGTCACTCTACCATTCACTGTTCACATATGTCATCTAACAAACTCCATCCATTTCCTGCTGTGGAATTTGTCAGAAGAGCTTCCATGGAAATTGTGTCTGCGTGACAAACTGGATATGACTGTATAGGCACTATTTTCTGCTTACCCTATGGTCATATTTGAGTATTTCAATACTATCCATACCCATTATCGCTAGCCAAACATTACATAAAAAGTAGTCCAGCTATAATAACAATGAAGAAGGATACCCTGAAGAACATCTTATTTAAAGAGTAGAAAAATGTTTATTACAAATAATAAATTAAAAAATATTTTGATATGCTATATTATAGATAGGCTATGAAATTATTTTGAAAAAAACAGCCGATCACAAGCCATGTGTTTAGCTAGTATGTCAGCATGGCTCCAATGAACTCAAGAGTTCCTCAGACTTGTATTTTGTGTACACAAGGGTGTACTGAACTAATTGCTGTACTAACTGAGTCATCACCTTAAAAATTCAACATGTAAAGAGACTGGAATTTCATCGTATATAAACTGTTAGCCCTCATTTTGAAGGTTTACCCTGTGCTTACTTGCTATCAGCCAACAGCGAGGACCCACCCAGGAGAGCCTAAACAATGATTCTGAGAAACAGAGTTATAGGGCCAGAAGCACAGCAGGGTCAAGCCTTCCCAGACATTACACCTGGGGGAAAAGAGAAGAACGATGAGGAGGAAGAGCAGCCAGGAGACTGGGCAGCGGTGGTGAGGAGTGGCACTTTCAGACAGCAGGTTTTAACAGCCAGTTTGGGAGCTGGCTGTGATTTTAAAAGCTTGTTATACTGATTCAGACCGCAACCTCTCCTCTGCAGCTCTGGTAGTCAAATCTGATCATGATTTATTCTCGCAAAGAGAGAGTATTTTACCCACATACAACCCCCTGCATGGAATAAGTTCCTTCAACATGAAGGAAAAAACACCTGGCCTTTTTTTTTTTTTCCTGAAATAAACTTAGATTTTTACCAAAGTTAATGAACATTTCAACCCTCTTTCAGAGCTGAAACTCACTGGCCCTTAGTGAGTTAAAAGATCTCTGGATTGGCCATCCAGTATTACACCTGCATCGCCAGAGGAAAGGAAAAGTAGTCTTCACAAAACATCTTTGTGCCATGAAAAAGCTCACATTAGCTCCAGGTAACATGACAGTAGGTGTTGATCCCTCACAGTAGGTTAGTTTGGAAAGACTTGGGGAGAGACACAGGAGTCTCCAAATGACATAAAAAGCAAGAAAATACTTTCCAAAGCAGAAAGAAAAGGCATGACACTTTGAGCATACAGAGCTGTTCATCCAACAATTGTCTGAGTAATACTATCACTCCAGTACGAAAAAAAAACAGGAATGATTGATGTCAATATATAAGACATGAGTAACAGCCCCCTTCTCTGTAACCACTCTATCATAGAGTCACAGAACAACTGAGGTTGGAAGGGACCTCAGGAGGTCATCTGCCCCAACCCCACTGCTCAGGCAGGGCCTCCTATAGCTGGTTGCCCAGGACTGCGGACATGCTTGTATCATTCTCACATTCTCACTGTCATTCCACCTGGGACTGCATTTCTCACATTCCCTGCCAAGCTACTTACCAATGCAATACCCAGGCTGATTATAGAAGTATCTATAAGTGTAACACACCTCTGGAACAGCAAAGATGATCTCCTGAAGCTTGTGTCATGTGTTATAATACTGGCTTCTCTCCACTTCTAGTAGCTGATGCGTCTCAGACAAAATTTGAGTGTTTTTCTGAGAAGAGGGTAAGAATGAGAAGGGAGTGGAAACCTGACCACTAACATAGTGCTTTTATTTCCAGTGCAATCTTTTTGGTATAATAACTTTGAGAATATTTGGCATGCATTTTACAGCATCTGATCAGTCTCTGCCTTGGCAGATGTTTGCGCTAAACCTTTGTTTCTACCAGGATTAGAAGTGACTACTGCCCTAATCTTTGGTGATAGGCCTGGTTTTCTTTTTCAAGAAATTTAGAACCGTCTGTTGTCCATCCCCCAAACTGGAAGTATCACAAACGCTTCTTCTGGGGGCTTGTTTTCATCCCCCTTTTGATGAGAGCACACTCCTTGACTGAGGACAAGCTGAAGAAGCATGATTTAATTGAGTCTCATTGATCCAAGGTAATACAATGTTAGTAAAAGAAGCTTCATTCCTGTACAGCAGCAGATGGCAAAGTAAACACAGGATGAACAGGTCATAATTTACTCGGGAGCTGTGCCCAGGGCACCAAGTCCTCTGTTCATGTGTGTGCCTGTTTCATTGATTTGAGTCCTGCGATTAGCTCCTTTTACATTAGGTCTCTCCTGTACACACACATGCTAGTAAAAAAATCCTTTGTATTTTTCATTTTCTAAGGAATGCATACAAACATGGAGAAAGCAAAACACAACTGCTGGCAAACCAAAACAGGGGCAATATATTGTTAACCATAATGACATTACTCCCTCCATTCTAACCCAGTGAAACGCAACACGGACTCATTCTACTTGGTATTCACTCCATGGCATAAACTGTCTCTGGATTTTCCATTACCATACATACATATAAATATAAATATTTTAAAAGTACATCCATTTTATAGAGTATTATTTTAAATATGCCTACTTTAAATTTTATATATATATAAAAATTCATATCCTTGTAAATGTGATCTCGCTATGATATACAGCCTCAGTAAACATGATCATCAATTAAATAGTTTAAGAAGTGATGAAAAAAATCCTACTTTTTGAAGACTCATAATCAATAGCTATAAGATGACATTAATAAAGGAACACAGCAAGGAATCAAAGACAAGAAAGAAATTTATTCACAAAAATATCTAATTTTAAACTACTTTGATAAACAATATTATATTGTGTCACATTACACATACCTCTCAAAATTCTGAAAAATAAATCAGCCCTCCCTGAAAGTCATCATATTAAATTGTATGATTTCACTTACATTTACTACTGCTTAAGGCTGAAGAGATTTTAAACATTATGATCTTTTCAATACCTTATTATGATCTTTTCAATACCTTATTATGATATTCAGCAAATTCTGTGTTTTATTTTTAATCATATGAGTTTGTAACTTAAATCAACGTGTAAAAAACATTTAACTATGTAAATGCAATTGTTTTTAGCTGAACTGTAGGTTTAGCCTTTGCTGCCTGAAAGACTTAGCGCAGACTTTTAGCTTTCACAGCAGCACTGTTCAGTTCACAGTGTAACCATGGGCAGTACTGTCAGTCTAGAGTCTCGCAGCACAGCACCAAGTAACTTGTCTTTTTTATCTAGAATATGACTCATGATGGATGATAAATCTTTTACAATAATGCCATAATTATGTGTAGTTTACTACTACAGACACAATTGATTCTTCATGGCACTTCATTCTCCAATAAATCTAATTATCTGTAATGGAAGGTGTATTATTTTGCCTTGTGATCCTTAAAGTCTTAGGACTAGACTTTCACCTGGTATTAACCGTTTTATAGCTTCTCTTCCTTTTGATCTTAATTCATTGTAGGAAATCAAGTTTACTATAATTTTATAAATCAAGCTTTTGGAAAGTGAGCTATGGAATAACAATAATAGAGGAAGCATCTCTCTCATCTTCAGTGAGGAAAGAAGCAATATGGTCAACCCCATGTGTTTTAAAAGCCATATGAAAAACATTGTAAAATAAGAAGTGTTTAAAGTTGCTTTCTGAACCTTTAGAGCGTCCATTTTCAAGAACTGCATGTTTCTGGATGTTGATTTGTTTTCATTTTTGTTTTTCTGCAACTACAGGGGATAATTGCTGCTCTCTAATGAAAACTTAGCTGTGCCCATAAATCATCAACGCACAGAAAATCTCATAGCGAATATTATACAACTCTCAAAAAGCTCATGGGAACTGACAATTCTAGGGAAGCATAAGGAACTCTGAAGTTTTGGAAAACCACAGAGAGATCACTCATGGCAACGCAGGTTTGTCTCTGTCATATCATCATCCTATGTGAACTCCAGCCTTTGCAATGCTGTTGATAGGCCTCTCACCCCTTCCTCAATCTCTTTGGAGAAAACTCCAAGCTGAGGAATCAGAGAGGAGAAGCCCTTCTCAGAACAAACAAAATTGTGTGATTTTATTCTCAGAAGTACCGAGGATCCTAAATGGAAAAGGAGCGGTTTAAGGATCCAGTTTTGCAATCGACTGGACAAGGCACAGCTCTTACTGACTTAACTACGAGATTACTCAGCACCTCATACCACTGAATTCTGCTGCCATTTTAGTCTTCAGCTCTTTGGAGCAGATCCATAAACTCTCCTCCTTATTTCAAAATGTTACAACAGGATGTAATTAAGTACAATTAACAAGGAGGTCAAACGGTCATCTGATAAACACTGGCCCAAACAGGCAGCTTGAAAGGTCAGGGCTGCTAAAGCCACATAGTATTGATGGGAAAGAATATTATGATTTCAGGGGGAAAAAATCCCAGTGACTAAAACTGAAGACATTTACGTGCTTTCTATATTACATACACATAGCCATGCACACAGGCTGATACGCATGCACTCATGCCTCAGAGAGGCACAAATCTATATTCTGAGAACAAGAACTAAAGTAGCCTCGCGTCCTCTCTCCATTGCACCAGATCTCAAATCTCAGTTTTGCTGCTTTAATTCCAGCGTTTCTTTTTATTTTTCATTATTTTGTAAAACTGCCTTTTTTAAGAACAGTAAATAGACTTGTTGCCCTCCTGTAAGGGCTTCTTTTAGACCTTTCTAAAATAACGCTTGAGATCACCATGAGGAGACCCAAGGTGTTGCAAGGCTCTTAGGAGTGATGTAATTTACTGAGCACACAGCCAGAGTAAAAAGAGGTTTCACAAGAAGAAAGCTATTCCAGTACTCTGCAAGGTCAAAAAATGAGAGCGCACACAAGTGAAAATGAATACAGAAGTATTTGCACATCCTCATTTTATGGACTGGAAAACAGAGGCACACTGTTATCGTTCTCTATCTGAGGCTCTTCAGGTTTTTATATTTGGCTGCTCAGACATTTCACTCTTCGACTTTCAGGTTTAGGCTAGACTGGGGCCAGGACAGACTCACTGCAAAACATTTGCACACATTTCATGTGCAAGGCAATGAGTTAACCTAGTCAGGAGTAGCAGATTAACCTTCAGGATCACTAGCATGTTATGACTTGTAGTTATTGACAGGCACCCCAGCTGAGGTAACCTTGGGAACAACCTTCTCAAAGCTATGTTCCTGCTGGATCTCAGCCATCATAAATCACCACAAAGACTATAGCTGTCATGGAGTTGTACGCTGGGCTTGCTCTCGCTCCCACGGCTTTATCATCCCCACTACTGTTGGCTCACTCTTCTGATTTCTCAGCTAACATTTTTGCAAACCATACCACTGAAATACCATGGCTCCTGGCACAAGGTGCCATCAGGTGCCATCTGCCCACTGCTCAAAAATCAGACTTACAAATCATTTAGTGTCCCTGCTCTTTCCTCTTCTGTAGTCCAGGTTTGCCAGGGCAGAATTTAACACCTCTACCTCCAAAACTGATGCTATCCTTATTGTAAAAGTCCAACACAATATATTTTTGAAATTATTTTGCAGTATGTTATAGTTGAAAATCCCACCTATATTTCCCCCTCACTTTTTAAAAAGGGAGGTTTTAAATGGATATGCTTAGATAAATTGTTGTTAATTTACGATGATTACTCTAGACTATGGGTACACTTTTCAGATAATACGAATATAGCTTCATTAATTTGACTACAGTCAAATACATGAGAGTTAAACCAAAAATAATTTCATGTGATATACACAGTCTACAAAGGGATAAATTCACAGAATCATTGAGGTTGGAAAAGACCTTTAGGTTTTCATGGGGTCTGAATGGGTAACATTGCTAAGCCAGATAAAGAGAAGCCGAACAGAAATTTCAAATTCCTGTCTCCTGATTCTCCTCCAAAAAGAGTTAGGTGGAATTTTGCTTCTGCAAAGCCACTGGTTGCCAGCCCTAGCTGTCCTGATTGATTACTTTTCTAGGCTCTGACTCATTGCTAATCGTTGTCTCAGTTTTCCCTGAACTATAGTGGGAAATAAAGTAAAGTGATGTTCTAGCAAGGTATCACACATGCCATTGATTTGTATAATAGTGGTCAATAAAGCCAAGTTCTCAATCTATTGTACCAGAGCAGTTGCTTAAAAAGAGTTAGGAACTAAACATTTAGATTCACCTTTTGGAGCATCTCTCAATAATAGCGGGAAGTTTCTGAGTGGAGAGCTGTGCTGTAAAGCCTCTCCTTTTCTACTTGTTTTTTAATCATTTTTTGTATAGGAACAAATTCATAACTCAGTACAAAACACAAACCAGCTCCTGCTTGGCGTACCCCACCCACAAACTTAAATAATGTAGTTGTCAGGTTTGACAAGTTGTTTTGCCTGCTGTAGCATTTCTGTGTTTTATAGGAAATTTTAACCAGGGGTGTTATTTTAAGAGATGAGCAAATGGGGAAACCCCATGGCCTAGCCAATAAAATATGAACTTTAGGTGCAATGAAGCACTCATAAATATGACTCAGAACAAGGGGATTCATTGTTTCTCCCGACCCCTTTTAGCTGCTCCTCTGATCTCAACCTCTCTGTGTGCGTCATGGCAACCCTCATCCTTTAACCTGCGGTTTTTAAAAGCTAGCTTCTACGTTATTTATGGCCACAAACGTTAGTAGTCCGTCTGTGTACTCCCTGCACACACATACTGAAGGGTGGGAGGAGCTGCATTTCATTTTGCAAGGACAAGAAGTTTTGCCCGGGAGCCAAGTGCCTGGGGAGGTTGAGGCAGTTGCTCTGCCACGAGGGTCTAAGAAGAAAACTGCTCCCTTCACCTGCAAAGCTCACAAGGAGAAGAAATCCATACCTGGCCTCATTTTCTCTTGCATTTACACATTTTTATCATGTTCTTTGCCCTTTTTCTGTCTGCAATCACCTTCTTCTCCCTACCACGACAAACTTTCCTCCACTTTGGTAACTCTACAGGCGTGGGAAATGCTCTCGGCACTACGACATCACTCTCCACGTGAAGTACAGAGGAGCGGGACTAACTCTCCCAGTAATACCGGTTCCTGCAGAGGCTATTTCTCCGTTGTGAACCTTTCCCATGCCCAGCAGGTCTGTGTCTATTCCCGCATGACGGCTGTTGCCTACAGAGAAGAGGGCTGTCCTCCCCATAAGGCTTGGTCTGTGCTTTGCCATTTTTCTCTCATGCCTCTTTTCATTCCTTCCATCTCCACCTCCCGCGTTGGTGCCTAGTCTCACCGCTTCCTGTCCTTTAATCCCTTCTGCAGCCAAATGCCACTGACATAAAACTAAAGTTCGGTGACCCTGCCTAGACGGCGGGAGTTAGAGACAAGGGAAAAGACACGAAGGAGAGGATGGGGAAAAGTGTGGGAAATAATTATTAAGTCTGGTAGCAGCCAGAGCTCTCCTGAAGCCCTGGGGAGCCTTTCTTTAGCTGGAGGCTGCAATCGGCACTTCATAAACTGTTCATTCTCAGCTATGTGGAAACACCAGATGACACCCAGAATGATCAGAATGCAATCAATCAATTATCTGCAAAACTCTTATTAGTTTGTGGGCCTATGAAAGCAAGCTGAAAGGAATCGCTGTGGCTAAAAAGAGAAGAAAAAGGAACTGCTCATGTTGTAATTACCTCCATAACTCAGGCAGTAAGTAGGCAGGTAGCCATGGTAAAATTCTTTGCATAATTTAACATTCAGAGAAAACAATAACAGGAGCAATAAGTGTGGGAGATCACATGTGTGCCAAAGTTGTCCTGTTATTTAAGCAAATAACCTAGGGTTTAGGAAGAGAACCAAGAGGCTCTCCATCCACTCCATGGCATGCAGATTATTCCCCTAATATCCTCCACACAGAGGCGTCTCCAAAAGTCTTCCTTTTTCTCTTTCATGGCTAGCCAGAGTCACTCCGAGATTGTGTTTTCCTGGGAAAATATGTACTGTACAACACACACAATCCCCACAACCCCACCCAAAGTCTGTGTTTAGTCTGGAAAGGAGCACTTTCTAAAGAAGAAGTGGAACTGGGTCAGTCATTCTTCCCAATGGGAAAAATATTAATAATAATATATATTTTTATATATTTATACATATATATAGCTTTTCACCATGCACGTCTAGCCATCTGCTAAATCAGTTTCTCTTCAGTTATCTGCAATTTCTTTCAAATCTGTCGGCAAGGAAAGTCAGACAGTTTTATACCCCAGTTAATGGAGAGCTTGACATTTTTTTGGCTGGGTAGATACAATAATTTACTTGGATTTAAAGTGTTAACTTTGGCAAAAAAATTAATTGACAGTTATAAAAACATTATTTTGTTAGATGATATTTATGAATCACAGACAAACCTATTTTGAGGTAGAGCTGTATAGTTCATAAGGTTCATGTAATGTGAGAGATTTCAAAGGAAATATAAAATATTTCAATACAAAACAACAAATGTAGTGTAATTCCAAAAAGGAATATGGAGACTATTTCTTATTCAAAATCAAAAACAACCCCTAACAACCTGCTCTGTCATTGCAGAAAAATTGGTTAAAACTGCCTAATGAATTGTAAGGACTGGGCAAAGATTTTTAGGGAATACCATCCCATGGGTAAATTCCCTTTGTTCTAGAAATAAACAAACTTCTTTTTCAAAAAGCTTTCTTAATATTTAATTTGACCGTAGAATATTATTTCATCGTTAATAGTTATTTCTAATGCTTGATTGCGTACTTAGGTCATAACAGATTAGTTCAGCTCACTGATTGGGTGACTAAAATTTTATTATGAGAAAAAAAATCTTAGGACTTCAAGATGACGGTGAGGTCTACTTTAGGATAAGATAAATAAGACCCACATGATCTAATTTGTTTTAAGTTGTATGTAAAAGAGTGAAAAATACCATCTTATTGTCTTTGGGTTGCCATTCAAAAAAACTTCATAAATGTTTTCTCATTTTTTCTCAGCATTGATCCATCTCCACAAATAAAGACATGGGGTCTATTTGTTATTTAACAAGTTTTATCTCTGTAATAGCATCCCTCTGTCCTAGGCAAGATAATAGCATTATTTCCGTCACTTCAGTTAAGGCTATGTCAATATTTTCATTAGAAGCCTGCATTTTACAGACTAAAACTGTACCACAGCCAAGGAAATTCATGTAAGGTTAAAATTAAGACAGCAACATCTGAAGTCCGGTGGAAAGGAAAGAAAGAAAGTGTGCTCATTTCTAAGTTTCAAGTAGAGACGTTAATGATCCTGAGGCCTTTTTGCATGTATCCTTCAAACTCAGCTCCCCTTCCACAGCTCCTGGCATTTTGTAGCTTAGCACACCATATCCCTCACTGCTGATATGTTAGCTGTGAGTGGAAGGTTATAGAAACTGAATTAGTTTAATGTAAGAAACTAGCCACTATATACACTCAAGAAATCCTTTCTTTTTCATGTGTAACGAAAATATATTTGTACAGGTATTCCATGTGAACTGATGTACTGTAGGTTTCTCAAAGTAGGTGCATAAAAGTTGTCTTCTGTCACATCAGCATTCTCCGGTGAATAAAATGGGATGTAAATCTTTTGAATTTATGTATTTGCTTAGTGATTCAGTTTAAAGAAGAATATAATCTTCAGGACAGTGTAGAAAATTGGGGTAGAGAAGCTGGAGAAATATGAACAGTCTTCTGTGCCTCAAAAAGGCAAAATTTCCTTTGATTTCAGTGTCTGATTTAAGAATCACGGCATGTGTGGTTTGAGGGTTGTTGTAACTTTGATTGTAGAATCACATTGTGTGTGAAGAAGAAAAGGTGTCTTTCTGGAGTGCGTCAGTTACTTTAAAAATCCCTGTAATATTATATCCTTTAAATTAGCATATGTAGGTCAGGATCACAAACCTTATAAGAGATCTTCACATTTGAGTTTTTGAAATTAATTTTATATGCTAAGAAAGAAAACATAACAATACCCTACAAAACTTGTATATATTTATCCCCTATCTAATCAATTCATAGCAAAATATGGAGAAAGAAAACAGTTGCTTAGCAAATGCAGCAATCTGTTTAGAGAAAAATTTACAGATGTGTTGTAAACAAAAGAAAATACCGACCATTTGAATTGCATGAGAAGGAACAGTTAAATACAGTGGATTTGATGATCACTTTGATGCTAATGGAAAATTCAGTCCTTGAAATGTTTAAATGTAGTTTTCAAAAGTGCTGCTGTTTCACCAAGCCTCAGTCATGTACATAATTTTTTATTCAATCCCCCTCTTTTGGTGAGAGGTGAAGAGTGGGAACACTAACATTTATCTTAAAAGAGTCCTTCCCTAACTAAATTTTGAGCAAGCAGAAAAGTGAGTAGAACTACATAAGTATTATTTGCCTGTTCTCTGAGGAACAGGGTATCCTACGTATGTCATTTTGGGAGACGGGCCAAAAAGAAGATGCCAGAACTCTAAACAGTCAGGGCTTTGCAACAATATAATAAAATATAACAACAGGGTAAAAAAATACCCAGTGAGGAAAACAAAGTCTTGAACTTGTAGGTGATATAATCAGATCTTTGAAAACCCCAGTGAATTTAGTAGAGGATTTATTCTTTGACTGCTGGACCAACCCCAGTTAACTCTTCTGTTACAATCATCAATATTTATGGAGAGCTGCCAACACACACAGTCTTATATAGAACACAGGACAAGGCACAGTCTCTGTCTTGTCATATCTTTCAAGAAACAAAGAGATGGAAATTCTGGTATGAATTCCAGTATAAAGAGCAGGTGTTTACAATTTTAACTTCAGGACAAGTAAATACAGTCATGTTTTCCTCCCTAGTCGCTTGACAGAATTATAATTGCAGTTCCCTTGATGATTATTTTTTAAATTTGTTTTTGAAAGTGAGGCATTTGCAACTCTGACAGGTTGATTTTTGTCAAAACAAGCATATCAGTTTCAATTTTCATTCTTTAATATAGAATTATTTTTCCTTGTCAATTTTTTTACTTTACTTTTAATCTTATTCAGCCTTTTCAATCTTATGCTTAATAATTCCTAGCAAATGTCTCAGCTACTTATTTCTTGTTTAATATATATGTCTTAAATTATTATAGTAGCTACTGCTATATAGGGAGGTTTCAATTTAAAGTATCAAGATGATTAATAAAGCTTTATAATTACACCTTATGTAATTAATGGTGTGCAAGTATGAACATGGTGAATGCTATTTCCAGAGCAGATTAATTTGATGCAAGTTGACTGAGGCTTCAAATCTAAAACCAGTTGAGTTATTACTGTGCTGCATCAGCATTTATTGATTTTAAGGTATAGTGTTAACATTCACTTATCACTGCGTATTTTTCCCCATTGTACCTTAAAAGAGCTTGCCCTCATCTGTCACAATCTTATACTGCATAAATCGTATAAAATGGTTACCTGTTCCTATGATTTATTTCATTTTTATGTTAATTATACTGAAACATAGGATTGTTTAATAAAAACATTGAAGCTAATCTATAGTGGTCATCAATATTCCTTATGTACATTACACGGTGGAATGCGTGATAAACAGCAGTATTCAACATGTATGGAAGGGCATTTGAAGTGAATTAGGATTTAGCCTCCCTAAGTGCTGAGATACATTTTAATTTTACAGAAACCAAACAAAACCTGGTATTTACATGGTACTTTTCTACAAGTTAATGGCTTCTACTAATCATATTCACTAGCAAAATAAAGCATCTCACCCCAGCTTTCATAGTTTAGAAACGTAAGTTAAAATAGATGCTTTAACATCTCAAAAGTATTTTCTCAAGGCAACACTGGCTTCCCAACAAAATGAGACAAATATTGGAAACTTCTCAGTCAAGGTAAGACACCCAGTGAAAACTTGTGTTCCTCCAGAGAGGTTTTTTTGTCTGGGGAATCGCAGCAGGATCAGGCTAGGACATATGTGACACTGAATATTACTATTATGACAACTAAACTCTAGGGTGTCATTTTCCTAGAAATTTGAGTTGTTGAGGATTTTAGTGTTTGGAAACATTTTTAATCCTGCAGCAAGGATTAAAGACCTGGTAGACATAAAAGCTACAGAATGTGTGTGGTAATCTGAAGGCATTTCGGAACATGTGCCATTGTTTAAAAAGTTTCTGTAGAAAGTATTATCCTGGAAAGCAAGAGTTTATCAGATTTTGTACTAGCTTATTGAGGAACTTAAAGTTTTCAATTAAATTTCTTGCTATTCAGATCAAACGAGAAGTTTTTTTTTTAGCCAGCTTTATGAGTCCTGCAGCATTTAAACTACTTATAAAAATAGTAAATACATTTCATGAATTATTTGCAGCTTTCTCAATCAGATTTAAGTTGCCTTCTATTAAAGAAATATGTAACTGCTTTTTCAACCACAATGTAACTGGTAAGCATGTGTATTCTACTCAGAAGCCAATATAATTTAGTTTTATCAGGTTTTGTGTCTGAATTGATAAAATTTTCTAAAGCATTCTTTGCTTGCGTGTTTCTAGTGTTGAATACTCTACTTGTTATTTAATTTATTTGTGACATAGAAAATAGGAACCATTGCAGACTGAGCACCATGGCAGTATAATAAAACACAGTCTGTGGTTATTAAATAGAAATAACAAAGAAACAGCAACAGATTATTTAAAATCCAGCCATCCAGCTGAAAAGATAATAAAACTCTGACTCTTACCAACAGAAAAAAAAAAACCTAAATAACCTAAGATTTTTTTTTTTTTCGGAAATGGCTTAACTTTTCCCTTTTCATAACATTCTAGGCTTTAAAATATTAACAACTGATGTTTGTTCATGTCTGAGCTTTAAGCAAAACAGTGAGGGAAATAACCGAGCAATAGGCATAAGTGTTTGATTTTTTGAGATTTAAAAAGAAAAAGGAGTTAGTTGGCCTAAGGCTAGAATTTTCATTACATCAATGAAAGAAAGAAAACAGAAGCCAGCAGAGGGGAGTTATAGAAACTGACTTTATATAAACAGTGAGAAAAATCTTTTTCCATGGCCACCTACAACGTAGCTACTTTACCATCAGTACAACTTTTCTTTTACCAGTGGCACAGCAGCCCGGGCCTGATCCTGCCGTTTTAGAACAGGTTACGGTCCAGCCGAGAGGTTTGCCCCTGGCAAGATCAGGCTAACAGTTTGTGAAAGAGAGCATAAACAAAAAAATTTCCACCTACCTAAATTGACAAAGCTCATGACCATGTCAGCATCATTCAGAAAGTTGGTGTCGTGCAGGCTGGCTAAGGGAGGATTCTGTGTGGTCAGGGGGGTCATGCGAGATAATTGTATTCTCCGCGAATATCCATTTGGAGAGGCAGGGTATCCTTTCCGTATCCCTCTGCTCTCCCCTGCCATTGATCCCTTTAGTGAATACTCCAGCTCCTCCGTATCCTCTTCATTTGTCATGGCATTATACAGGTCCAGCATGAAGAGGGGTGCAGAAGAAGCCTGCTTTCCTGGTGAAAATGGTCTGGGTCTGTGAGGTAAACCCAGGATAGAGAGAATCTCTCTCTGAATCTCCCTTCTCTCATGGTTCCGCAGCCTCCTGTAAATAAAACTTGAATGGACATGATTGTCTCCTATACCTCCCTGTGCGTGACCCACCAGAACCCAGCAATTCCAGAGCAAGCCCACAAAAGCTTTGAGCGCAGTTAGGTTCATCTTTGAAAAGAAAAAGAACAAGGAAAAAAAAAAATTAAAAAAAATCTTTTCTCCTACTTGTTCTGAGTTCCTATGAGGTCTGCTTTCCAGTGGCTGAAAAACAAAATTTACCTATTCTTCAATGTCATCTCTAAACGTAACATCTTTGGTGATTTCTCTCCCCCCACCCTGTTTAAATACCATGGAATGTGTCAGGTTGCAGTTATTTCTAAGAAAGCTGAAATTCAGACTTCCAATTTTCCACTGTTGTTATCGTTTTTTCTGCATTTATGGAGCAGAAGACCAGTATTTTGTCAGCTGACCTAGGCATTCCTATATAAACCTTAGATAACCAGGTCTTTGGTGGGGAGCTGTATTAGCAAGAGCTGTTCTTCTGACACATTGTAGTTCCCAGAGTTATCTTCCCTCGTTATTCTGAGTTCTTCGTACACCTTGCACTCTTCCCAAGATAAAATCCTGAGTCACAGATTTGTCTTGATCTGTACCTTGGTGGTGTAACACATATTTGTCCAGCAGCCTGGTGATAACTTTAACATCTTTTGAATCGCTTGAGTGTAAAGTAATTCTAAAGCATGTACTAATCAAATTAATGTGTTGCCATGAATTTACTCGCAAAAAAAACCTTCTGTAAATCCATTCAACCCTTTTCAGCTTCTGAACTGTTATTTCCAAATCTAGCAGGCACAAATATAACAGCTCTCTTCAAGAGAGATCTAAAGACTAATGTAAGCACAACCCTGCTGGGAAAGAAGAGGCTTCTCATTGTAATTTGAAACGGGTATAGCAAAAAAGTCCTTAACCCTTCTCTTGCCAGGCAGAGCTTTCAACCTCTCCCCTCCTCAATTTACAGTAATATACCTAATTTTGGCTAGCGGCTGTTTTTTCCCTAACGGCTCAAAGAATCAATTTTAACTTTAACAATTTTAGGATATATAGATAGCTGAAGGCATGGCGTAATGTGGAGCTCTTGAGTCTCCTTATGAGTCTCTAGTTTAGTAAACTTGAATAGGAAACATAACAGACTAAAATAGCATCTCATTAATTAGAGAAATGTTTATATTTTAGGTAAGTTTAGCAAACAAAGGTGACCTTTTTAATAAACTCTGTAGGAAATTTTGTCGGTTAGGTTTGTTTCACTCTTTTCTGAAAATGTTGGGAATGCAACCTGAATGAAAACAAATTTATTCAGCAAGTGAGATTTCAAGTTGTGCAAAGCCTATGGTGTAATTACGTTTATAGTCACAACTTTCATAAACCGTAATTTGCAATGATAATTTATTCAAAGTACATTTTGACTCATAAATCACTGTACTACATTTCCCAGTAAATATCAAAAGCTAAGATTTAACCCCACAGCCTATTATTAGCTGGAGAAAGGAATAGCTTAAGTGAAGAAATAAGAAATATGAAATAGATTTTAAAGCTGCTGCCCACAAAGTTAAGGTTCAGCTTAGAATTTTATGACAGCCGGCAGCTGGTGTTTTCCTCTTGCTAAAACAAACTCACAGTGTTAAATTTCGTATTGCTCTGATTATTGGTGGTCATTTTCCTCACTCCTATAATTTGCCTTCAGTCTTGAGAAGGCTTTTCTTTGATGGAGGGGAGAAAAAAAGGACAAAAAAGGTTAATACATGACATTGAGGAAAAAAAAAAGGTATATAAAATGTATCCCGCCGGGTTTTCCCTTACATGACTCGCACCTACCCAGCAATTCACACAGTTCTTGAGTAAACCAGGAGTGCGACAGCAAGTATAGTTACATCCTAAGAAGCCAGGAACAATTTATCCAGTATATTAAGCACAAACCAGCTTTTCTCATATATTGTAAGCCCTAGTCTCTATTTACAGTCTAGTCCAGCTATCATTAAAATACAGCTGATTCTCTCTCATAAATCAGCACACATAATAGACAATACTTCTCCCAAGGAAGGATTTATCTCATACTGGACCTGCTGAATTAACTCTAAAAGTAATTATGAAGCTATTTAGCAAAAGTCATGTTCTCAGCAGAGGAGCAGTCAGAATCAGAATATGCTTTCTTTCCTCATTGAGATTTTCCCTCAAAATCCATTTGTTATAAGAAAAGTATTATTTCCTGGGTTTGTTTTGCTTTCACTTGTCCTGCTCAGTCAGACAGTTGCAATGATACATGAGACTTTACCACACATATGTCTTTTTTTAATTTGGCCATCACATATCCTGCAACAAGGTTTATTTCTCTTTTCCAGCAATATATTTCTTTTTTTTCCCTAAGCATTCATAAAAGCCAGTGGATTGATTGCTCAGAGGATTTAACTCCTCAGCCCATCAGTACATCCAGCAACAGAAACTTCCTATATTATCCCACCAGAGTGTCTGGAGTCTTTTCCCACTTAAAAAGCCAAAAATGCCCTCAAGCTTGAGGATGCTTTTATGTTGTAAACATTTTTTCCAGACAGAAACCGAGTAAGAAAACATGTAAACTAGTAATCATACATTTGACAAAAACAGCTCCTGTTATTTTCAGACGGAACCACAACCAAACGTAACCTAAATACAAAGGATTTATTTCACATTAACTTGCCCTACGTTGAGGCACCAAACATTCTTAACTAGAAAATGACAATAAAAATAAAAATTGGTTTTATTACTGTAAACACTATGTCATTTTGTAATAAACCTGTGTCCCATAAACAATCATTGTTAACATGAATATCCCATATATGGAAGATATAACCAGCTCTAAAAGTGAAAATCTTTGCTAAGAAATGCAAGGGATCTGTAATAACTGATATGTCCCATTTATTATTTCCAATATGAATCAATTTACTACTAAAGAAAAAGTGCTACATACATTTTCAGCATATCAAGATATTTTATTTGATAATATATAAAAATAGATTGGCACAGATACATGCATGCAGTTTAGGTTAGAGTTCAGTTTCAAAGTCACCTTAGATTTAGGTTTCAAGTTTTACAACAAAAATTATTCCAAACTTTTACATAATATTGAAACTTAAAAGAAATGCTATGTTCACGCCATTTTTAGATGCACTCAAACCTAAATAACAGTTGAGGTCAATGTAAAGTATTAACTCAAAACCAAAACTAGAGATTTGAACACGATGCCCAGAGATTCCAGTTTTACCCTGCATCTAAAACTGAAACTTTGAATTATAAAACCTACACATAGATAGACCTTCTTTCTTCCCTAGATGCTCAACCTAGAAGCAACATAAATCACCTGACCAGTCCTTATCCAGTCCTTTCAAAAAAAAAAAAAAAGAGAAACTAAAATGACTGCAGAAGTGATCTCTCGTTACGGATGGACATCTGACAGAGGAGCATGGTACCAGCACAGCACCTGGCAAGCAGGGTCTCAGAGGCAGGAGAGCAACAGAGCATCATGCAGGCACCCCTGGCAGCCTGAGATAGGAAGCAGTTGCATGAATTTCTTAAACAATGTGTCATCTACATGCATCATGAGTGAATTCAGAGCTCATCACGTTTGTACTAACCTAAACAGTGTTAGAGCAAATATCCTAAGGGAAGTAATGAAACCCAGGAATCTGGCTCTCACTAATCTCAGATTCCAATGGATCGTAACACTGCAATGGTGAAAAGATATATAACTACTCAGCAGGCCACTGCAATCGTTGAGGGTGCAATTGTTTTTGTGGGCAATGACCACTACTCAAAATATATCAAATCAGTGGATAGCTACTGAATGCACAACCCTATGGGTTCTCAGTATCACATCAACTGAGATTCATTTCCCACAGCAACGGGTCTCAGCAACTGTCTGACAAAGTAGACTAAAATGCAAACCCTCTCCAAGATATTTGCAGTCTAAATCTGAAACCTATGTGTGTGCACTGAATGATTCTGCTGGCTCTTTTCCTCTTAATGACCAGTTAAGTTTGGCATTCAGATCAATATTAGGCATAAACAGATGATCCAGCCTTAAAAACATGTAAGCCTGTTGTTACCTCTCTGCAAGGCAGCTGCTGCGAAAGGTACATGAAGAAAGACTTTTATGAAAAGGTTTCATGAAAGTAGGAAAATTATTAGAGGTTAAAGTTACGGATTCCCCAACAGAAAGAAAGCAAGTCCTCTGGACTCTTCCCAGGACAGAAACCTTACACAGACACTGTCATTAGGCATACCTGATAAACTACCTGTATCTAAGTTGGGTTTACAATGGTATGGACTGAATGAGGTGTACATATGAGCCTTTGCATATACATATGCATATATTCATATGTTCCAAATGCAAAGGGAATTCCGTTTGTAGTGGAAGAAGTGTGAAGATTGGCAGAATTATCTGAAGAAATTGTCAATTGAGATATAATTTGAGTATGATATTTGTAAATGTTACATATCTATATAAACCTCTTTTACTCCAGATAATCTCAGAGGATTTGCTTATTGATAGAAAGGAATTATTTCAGATGCAGAAATACTACCATTTTTGGAACAGAAAATTTGTTCAATAGTATTACATTATTTAACTTCATATCAGGATGGAAAGACAGTTGTCTTGAACCACAGACAACTGTGCTCCGCAACTACAGGGGAATTTTAGAATAACCACTGCGGTTTTACCCGACATCTATACTCTTTAAATGTATTCCTGGGGATCATCAAGCATTATTTAGAGAGAGTACTTCTATTTTATGCTGCAGACAGAGGAAAGCATTGCAAAACAATACTTGCTATGTAGAAGTGTTCAATACTCTAGATTATAGTGCAATTTATTCGGTTACCAATCTGTTTCCTGTAGCGAAAGAGTTTTCTGTCCGGGATTTCAAAAGCTCAGGCAAAATCACAAATCAGCCTAGGAGGTAAGTCATCAAGCATTTTATAGATGGCATTTAATAGAACACTTTGTTTAAAATTTACAGAAAGACCTCCAGCTTTAAGTATAATCATCTGTGAAGTTCGTTCTATTCATAGTACATGCACAATGTTGTAAAGCTATCAGCACAGAACAGTCTGTAGTATTAAAAATGTACTCTTCTTTAACACTAAGAAAATGGAGAAAAATAATTTAGTAATCTGCCTGAAGACTTTTTTTTTAACTTACTCTGTTCAAGGACTGGGGAAAAAAAGAAAGACTTGTTTCACACATACTCTTCAGAATACGTGAACCGCAAAATATACAATTAAAAATATGATCCAACATCAGAGTGCTGTCATTTGCATAATTTACAAACCCAAAGAGCTTCCAGAAATCCCCTTTGGTTTACAATGAGCCACCAATTAGTTAAAAAAAAAAAAAAGAAAAAAAAAAGAAGAAAAAACAAAAAAGAACTGCACTGAGGCAAAACACTTGGACAAGAGCAACATTTGTTAAGTAGCAAAGCATAGCACTTTTAAAGAAGATTATTCTTGGCTCAGCTTGTAGAAGGGTTTCATTGTGTCCCAGCTGCAGACTGGTACCTGCTAGTCTCATCGTTCTCTGGCTGCAGCATGGCCATAAGCATTTTGTGGTGATCCCAGGCTGGCCCCCGTGCTTTTTCAGGGAACCTCTTCTGCCTCTTGCTAACTGTCTTTCTGTTTTTTAGCTACAGACACGTATAGAAATTCATTCCTAAACACATGTCTTCTAGGTAGCTGCATTGCACTATTGTTCATTTCACGAAATACTCAACCTATCTAAATATAGGATTTATTTCTTCCCTTGAGCATTTTGCTACTAAGTTCTATAGCCTTGGTTTTAGCACCTCTACTGGCAACTGAATGCTGCAGCAGTCTCTCAATCTGTGAATTAGTTTTGAGGGTTTTAAACCTTTTTCCTGTGCTTTCTTTTATACGCATTCTCCCTCTCTTTCCTATACTTCCTCTCATTACGTTTCTCTGTGTTTGGTCTACGATTTGGATGTGCTGTCTCTGATCCCACATGGCCTTTATTTTTCAGCTTTTTAAGCCTTTTTCACCCACCATCTCTATTTTCACATTTCTTCTTTCCCCACATATCTGAAGACAGATGTTATTTTCTTCTTTTAAAATGACTTCCTCTGTTTAGCAATGTTTTCTCTTTTGTAAGAGATCAGCTGGCCTCTCCGGCTGTAAAAGAGGAGCTGCTGCTCCAGCACTTTGAATCAAGTGAATAGTACCATGAATCATGCAGTCCTTGAGAGACCAGTCATCTCTTGCTGTTGGAGAAGGATTGCAAAAGAAAAAGATGTGCACGGGACCACTGGAAGACTACGTGCACCCTAAAATCTTCGGGGTGTGCTTACTGATCTTTCTACATGGACTTTTTCAGGCATGGTGATCCATCAGGAAGGCAGCCCAGACCCAGCTGAGGAACTGGCAACAACCCAGCTACAAACTGCTGTAAGGTCTTCACCACAACTGCTTTTTTGGGAAAACAGACAATGTCAGGGTCAACTAAGAAGCAGCAGAATCATACCTGGGATTTTGCGAACTGTCCAGTAATATTGGCAAATGATGTTCTGCTGGCACTGTTTCCATACTAGCTCCGTCAGAAAGGACATTATTGGTATCCTGTGTGTTTGTACTAAATTATCATCATAAGAACCCAAAAGAAAATAGCAACCGAGCTGCAGAGACAGGCAAGTGTGTGAACACATCATGGAAACCATCTAAATTCTCCAGGATTGGGTCTATTCAATTAGCCAACGTGCAGTAGCAGAGTGGTGACAATGGCCATAAGGGAAGTCAACAAAAAGTCTTCCTCTTATTAGGCCATACTCCCTTCTAGCACACAATGCCTTTATCTTACAAAATCATTACAATTGGTCGCAGCTGATGAAATTTATTTAATCAACAATGGGTAATCGTTGCCAAAATTTACTACAGCAGTTGTTCAAGCCAGAATTTGTTAAGCTGACAAAGCAAAGGAATAAAGCAAAAAGCCAGTTTATGCTGTTAGGCCAGAAAATCTATTTTTTTTCCTTTAGAATTTGGTTACAGTGGTTGAGAAAAACTGAAATATTGCAGAAGATATTTCCCTACTTTGCACTAAGATATGTACATCGAAGTTGAAAGATCACTTTAGCTGCTAAACTTTCCTTTATGTAGCTGGAGGTCTGACAAAAGGATCTGCATGATGCTAAAATGAGTAATCCATGTCCCTCATGAAACTAGCTTAGGCAGGAGGAGCATGATTCACATCGCAACCTTTGCATCTGAAACTGCGCTGTAACCTAAACATGGCAGAAACACACAAACAGTCCTTTTCTGCTTCTTTAGCTTTACTACCTTCAGTGCTCTTTCCTTAGCATTCAGACCTTTAATTTGGAACAAATGGTATTTCCTGGAGGAATTTTAGTTAAGCTACGTAAATTATAAGACAGTTACAGATGCAGACTGGGACTGCAGAGCAGTCTTTTCCTTTGGGAAGTGGATTCACAATGGTATTTTTATAGGTTTTTCTATTTGTTGTTCAGTGCTGCTCATCAAAAAGTGTGTCTGCCTTTCTAGAAACTCAGCATTGGATCATGAAAATAAACTGTATTTTGTTCATTCATAGCTTAGATTGGGGTGATACATAATGAACTTTTATTTACTCAATCAGTACATCAACAGTGCTCTACAGGTATAGCTTACTTCTATATAGTCCAAGTACACGTGTACCTTCTCATTGTGATTTTTCAGAGCAGATGCCCACTATTTCTTATGCTCATTTTCTCCTCTCTATATCACCCATTGGTGATAAAATGTGCACTGGGACAAAGGAATGAGAATTTTCTAATATATTTTCCTTATCCTGCTGTGAGAATTGCTAGAAGAAGCAGATGCGATGGGCTGTTGGGAAAGCTTCAGCCTCATCCTTGCTGTCCACCTTTGAGATGCTATTGCCTCTGGCTCTAGCCACATCTTCCCCTGGCATGAGAAGCAGATTGGAAAGTCGAGGTCAGTCTCATGGCAGACACATTTTGCAATTATTTATTCTGAAGCCCAAGGTTAACTAATTTCTATTTGTTCTCATTTCTTCATTGTAATTCAAAGTTAATCAGTCTTCACGATTTGTGTAAGGAACCGTGACATTTGTTTTCATGTATTTATGGACCTTCAAAGAACTAAAATCCTCTGCTTCCAAGCAATGAAGGATCCTCTTGATGCAGATGAAAAAAGAAAGTATGTTTATACTACAGGATGGCCAGAAGCCTTCAACACCATAAAACTTCTGGCTTGTTTAGTGCTTTCCTAAAAAACATAAAGATGACCAAACAGATTATTTGTGTTAAAAAAAAAAAAAAAAAGAAAAGAAACAAAACTTTTCAGTCTAAGAATTTCTTTGCCAAGTTTCAATCTAAAATTATTTTTTATGGCTACGTTATAAATTGCTTAAAAATGGGGTTTATAATGGAAATGGTGACAGACTTAACTATGGCGGCACTAGCAGGCGCCAGCATAATTACAGTCTTCTCAAGACATAACTTATTACAGGCTACGCAGCAGAGCCAGTATTTTGTATTTTAATTAAGAAACCTGGATTTTGTTTGTAATAATTGACTGTTATGCCGCCCCTCTTGCCAGGACACCCTTGTAAAAGAGATTCTTGCCTCTAGTAGTCTTTCTTTGTTAAATATTTTAAATAAATTTTATATTGTTGACTGGAAGATTGCATGTGTTTTATAGGTCATTATTAACTGTCTTTTGGTGACTTCAGTTCTACTATATTTTTAAACAGAGATTATTGTTCCTGTCCTCTGTGACCAGGAAAGGTTTACAGTTTAGGTCTCTGAGTTTAGCTTCTATAATACCTGTGTTAATCCATTTTCATCTGTACCACACAGGCCTTCCATAAGAAAACAGATTCTTTTGCTATGTTGCCTTAACACCCTAGACAGCTACTACAGACTCTTACCCAGTGACACCGAAACACTTTGACCTTCTCTTTGCTGCCCTGACCAAGGGCATCACTCCTGTCATGTGTCATCTCTACTGTGACACTACAAGGGAATTTCAGGTCCCGGACACCTGACTGTATTTACTACTACTTGTACACAAACTCCTTTCGTTATATGTCACTGGAGTAAAAAACATGGCACGCCAGTAGCCCAAGAAACATTAGCTGTTTGATGGTGGTGGGGACAAGGGCCAGGTGGGCAGCAGGGCCCTGCCACCCGCCCAGCCCTCGCCTCGCCCTCACTGCTGTTGCCCACCACGCTCCCCTTGCCCTTTTCCTGCTCAGCAGTTGCCATTACAAACAGCCTCCATCACTTTTTGGGCTCTGCGTTTGTTTCTTGAGTTCTTTACAGTTGTTCTTCACATTGCTGGGGTCGTGTCCTCCTGTAACCAAGAGTGAGAAACAGCATCATATCTTTGCATGTACGGTGCAGAAGCGCTGGGTGTCTTAATTTTGACAGGAAAACTGCGGTGGTAATTAGCTATTTGGAGAAGGACCTTGAGATGCACAAAATTATGTAGGGCACACCAGCACATGTGTAATTTAACATGCCATAATAGTAGTACCACACAGATACATACATAAACAAGACAGAAGTGTTTAACATTTTTAAGTGAAAAACAAGATACGAATTGAAGTAGTCCAGCACTAAAGAATATGTTTCTCAAATTATTAATGTTTTTTTTTCTATGCTTGGCTTGCACTGGGTACAGCAAAGACTCAGCTGAAAGCGTTGCTTACATCCCCTTTCTCTCTCTCTGCTTGGCCTCGGAACGATGCTGCTCTGACGATGCTGCTCTGAAAAACATTATTAAGTCATTTTCCCCCAGGACTATCCACCAACCAGAGAGATTACCGAAGTTAATTATGTCACTTCCTTTCTTTTCTCCAACACACTCCCAGGCTAAGAAAAGAGATAAAGGAGTCAGCCTTACCAGCACATCTCTCCTTCCTCCTACAGAAGTTTGCCTCCTGCCAAGAGGACCTTCAACAAGTCTTTGCTGCTGTTGAATCTTCCCAGTGGAACACAGGGAAAAGAACACAGGAGGTAATGTACCGTGCAAGACAAATAATGGCATTGTCTTGTGATTTTCTTTTGGGTCCTGAAACAGGTATCGATATTACATTACCGAAGAGTTATAATTATGGCCAAACAGCTGAATGAAAATGGAAACACAGTTTTTGTTTTATTTTGTGTCCTTGGGAAGCAAATGCCAAGTGAAGAGAAATTTAAGAGAAGTACACAGCAAGAAAATTGATAGAAAACGCACAGAAATTATATCACAAGCCTTTCTCAAATATCTATATTTGAGGTTTCAAATACCTTAAATATCACTCTTCACCAGCTATTTATTAGATGACATTGATTTCAACAGTGTGAGGAAAAGTCTGGAAAATATGGTTCAGTGATAACACTTAGGCAGAAAAACTTGTGAATAAGCAATGATCTGTGGGTGAATAATTTTCTGAATGCTGACTTGCACTCTGCTTTTAATCATGAGAAAGAGGGAAGCTTTTAAGGTGAGATATCAAGAAAGTTCCAATCAGCTGATGCTATGAGAGGGAAGGAGCACCCTCGGCCGGGTTGTCCAGGGGGAGAGGCATCCAGCACAGCCCAAGCAGAGAGCGGAGGTGAAAGCAAGGAAGCAGGGTAGGGTGTAACCACTAGGATTTAGGAAAGCCAGTAGATTTGAGGACTGAAAATGGAGAATTATTGCAGTAAGTGCTTCTGTAGGTTCAGTTCCATAATTTTTTCACTGCTTGGCTATATGTTGAAATACTTCTTTATCTAATCCCCCAAATACAGCTCAAGCAATATTTCATCACACAGGAAATGAGAAGGACCAACAAACAGACTATGTGTGACAATGAAAAAGAAAGAAAACACCAGCCGCATCATCTGATTCCTTTATCCAAACTGACTAAACTGATTGCCTTGACATCATGTTTATCAGTTCCACATGTTTTTTGGAGTTTGAGGCCTTTTTCTAATTCCCAGAAAAGGATGTCTACAAAGATGAAAGCAGAAACCAGTAGAGTCCATCTCCTAGGAGTATGTATTTGACTATAGCACTTTGTTATTTTGTGCAATAGAAGGGAAGTTAATAAGACCTTTTAAAAACAGCAACAAATGTTGAAAGGAAGATGTATTTCAGAAATAAAATTTACAAAAATGAAGTTGTGGGAGAAAAAACAAATAGAAGAGGGTAATTCTGTCTTCTACGGTCAAGAGGAGGACAGCTACAGACACAGAAGTCCATGAAAAACAAGAGCTTTTCCTCTTGCAACATCTGGTAACGTGAACTTGAACTATTGTCAAGATTTAGGCTGTTCAAGAAGAAAAGAGAGATAACCAAAAATACTATGGCGAGTGATTGCTAGAAACCAGAATTAACTATCAGTCTCACATGAATGATATGCAAATAGGAAACAAATGATACTAAATCTCTGCTACCAAATATCAATGACAGAAAAAATATAAATGGAATAAAAGATTAAGACTAGATTTAAGGAAGAAGATTTGGGCAATCTTGTGTAGTGGAGGGTTTCCCTGCCCATGGCAGGGAGGTTGGAACTAGATGATCTTTGAGGTCCCTTCCAACCCAAACCATTCTATGATACTATGATTCTAAGAAATTCTTCATGCTGAGGGTGGTGAGACACTGGAACAGGTTGCCCAGAGAGGTTGTGGATACCCCATCCCTGGAAGTGTTTGAGGCCAGATTGGATGAGGTGTTGAGCAACCTGGTGTAGTGGAGGGTGTCTCTACCCATGGCAGGGAGTTGGAACTAGATGATCTTTGATATCCATATCCCGATGATAACCATTCTATGATTCTATGATTCTATGATTAAGGATTTCTATTGGAAATTAAATACTATTTCTACAGGATTTGTCAAAACAGAACTTCCTATACAAAATGAACAAGAGCTAAGAGCAAAAGTTTCATTTTGTTTACCTGACAGGAAACTTTTGCTGTCTCATGTCATTGTGTAAATAGAAGGGTCATTAACTGTGAAAGCTCAACAGAAGCTAAGCAACAGGATTATGTGGGATCATTAGCTATTGTCAATCCATGTGCAGGTTCTGCAGTTACCCTCCATTTGTTCTCTAGAGGAAGTGTGGAGCATGACTACTTTTCAGCTGGAATTGTTCTAGTGACTTCTGTCATAACACTGGAATGACAGGAAATGTTGGCCAAATCATGCAGACTTTTGTCAGGCAGTGCACCTAATTAAGTCAGTGGGAGATTTTCCCTTCATGCGAACTGTGGAAATTGGCCTGGTTTCTTTATCCACTCACAGATGATGATTCCTATCTCTTTTTTTGTTGTGAGCATGGCACTGGAGAATGGTTTGAACGCTGTCTGGCTGTTTCATGCGATAACAATCCAGTACTCGATGTACCAGCTCCATCCTGCGTAGGGAAGGCTTGTCCTGAGTCAGATTTAAAGGAGTGTGTGCTACCGTGCGTGAGCAAACTCATTTTAGCTATCAGTAACAGGTACTCTGGCCTCATTCCAAGCAGAGCATTTAATCACATGCTTATCAGTTAAAAGGACGACTCAAATACTTCAAATTATGAACACGCTGTTATGCCGTGTTTCATCACACCCAGATTGT
The DNA here is from genome assembly GCF_009769465.1 of Tauraco erythrolophus. Classification (NCBI taxonomy): domain Eukaryota; kingdom Metazoa; phylum Chordata; class Aves; order Musophagiformes; family Musophagidae; genus Tauraco; species Tauraco erythrolophus. The sequence goes on along the minus strand of NC_141466.1, from coordinate 44,833,488 downwards.
TTGCACTATTAGCCTGGATTAATGTTAGTCAGAGACTAAAAGAGATTAAATGAGAGAGAGAGGTTTAGAGGCAACTGACATTCCAAGCACAGCAACACACAACTGTGATATTTTGATCCTGCCAATACATTTCAAACAGTTTGTACAACCACCTGCTTAACAGATGACTTTCTGATTAGAAACTTTAGTCTCTGATCTACAGCAGTATTAATTTTAAAAAAAAAACCTTTGTTTTTAAGCCATCCCAAAGCATCCCATTTGCACTTAAATTGATGTCATCAGTATTTCAGCTTGCTGAGCCGCATACTGAGCATGTTCTAAGGTCTTTCCTTTTTCTAAAACTATTTCTCGTACTTGCTGTGGATGACACAGTATCCAAAAAATCAGAAACTCTTGCAGCTGCAGACCAAAGTTCCAGCTGCCTGTGGGTGATGTCCGAGGGAGGTTACCGACAGTGCTACCGATCAGGCTCCAGTCTGGAACAGCTGCTTTTTCGCAGCCACACACACCTTTTGCCTTCTGAACCATGGGCATGCCCTGCTTCTACAATTTGACCTGCTTCTAATGAAATAATGCAAGAAGTCTGAGAAAGATCTCTATGATAAAGAAATGAGTGCTTTGTATGGATGATATAAAATAAGTTGATTATTAGGTCCTATGTTGTTTGATGAAAAGTAATAAAAGAGATGTTATCAAACCAGATAACTTCAGGCATTAAGACTCAAAAGACAATGGCTACAGACAGTTCCAGTTGCACAAATGCATACACAACCAAGGAATAATGATAAATACTTGGAAAATTATTTCAGATGGGAGAGAATTACAAGTCTGATAAAAGAAATAGTAGGAGAGCAGAAAAATGGAAGGCCTCCAAGGACTCCTAAATCAGAAGATGATATTGTATAGAAAATGTTTTGTTGTAACTCAGCAAAGACACAGAATGTCTGACCGTGTAAATAGTTGTTCAGTATAAGTTTCTCAAGAAAAAAAAAAATCACAGTTGACATTTTTGCCCAAAGCTTGGCAGCTGTTATCACTCTGTAGGTACATCATCTTTAGATTACCAACTGATTTTATTTGTACACCCTTGGAAAAAAAAGTTAGCAATAACCTGTAAAAGCAAGTCCCCACCACGACTTTTGATAATTGTATGAGGCAGATACTACCAAGAGTGCATTCACTCCCATGCTCAGTAGACATATTTATCAAAGGAACCAAGCAAGAGTAAAAGCAAAGACATCCATGTACAATCTCAATTAACTGAATTTATGAGAAGTGAAAAATAGCAGTTGGCTTTTACATGACATTTAGGCTTGTGAACGAAGTTTACAAATACACCATTGTCTACACTTCTTATTTCACCTCCCTTTTACAGCAATATGAAATATCTGCTGGTTTATTTAGATTATTACTAGCAAAATAAATCATCTACAAACAATACCCATTGCTTACATCTCCTCTTATTTCCCATAAAGGTGGCTTAAATAACTGGAAACTGATGTTCTATTTTTCCTCTTCACCATTACAGTGCCTGATTTGGTTTGACAGAAACAACCCAGCTCCCTCTTGATGACTATTAGGGAGCTTTGTAGGACAGACAGCAGTGCCCACTGCTCGATCACTTGATCCAGTCATTTCCATCATTGGACCACGGTCTGTCTGGATGTGGCCTGAGATTGTATCCATCCTGCCTAAAGGCAAGCACTGCATGAGGCTCCAAATTATGATCCTCAAAAGGCTAACCTCTTCATAGCCAAAAGAGAGAAACGGGTCTAGCCAGGATACATTTCATGCTTTGGCATCCTCATCTTTGTCAAGGAGTTACAGGTCACTAGGATTCTGTGCTCTGTAATTCTCCCAAAAGGACTGCACTACTCCCTAAACACTCTTCAGCTTTTCTGTTTCACAGGTTGTAGGTATGTGAATGATTACGTAAAGTTGTGCATGGATTTCTATCACCTCCTTCTTCCATAAATACAGAGAAAAGGGAACTAATGAAATTTACCATGTCAAAAATCTGCAGTAGCAGAAAGCATCCGTCTATCTGACTTTATCCAATACATCTAGAGGTCATTTCCAACACACATGTCATTTATTGCTCACAGTACTAATGTCTATGTATATGCAGTGCATCGTTCTTAGTTAAAATAACTGTGGTACGCTTACAAACCGGATATGTCTAGAAGACAGGATAACACTGAAAATTAACAATCTCTCATAAAAGTCACTGACGTTTTGATTAAATTCACTGAAGAAACTATTTACAAAATATCCCAGTGAATTATTAAACCAAATACATCAAATATCTAAAATCTATAAATAATGATTTTTAAATCTGTCAGAGCACAGGTTAAATATATTATATGATAAATATTATTCAGCCCCACTAATAAATTTTCTTAAACAACCTTAATCCTACTTGCTAGTTTATGCTAGAGTAATATATGGCAAGCACTTCGGTTTCCCTTAGAGCTTGGTTTTGTATAATAACAGGACTCACCTTTTTGGAGAAACACAGATTTACTATCAAGGAGACAGCTATATGACAATCTTGATAGAGAAGCTGGTCATACTGTGGGCAAATTTAATAAATAAATAAATCAAACATTAAAATAATTCTCTGAGGAAACTTACTTCATTTGAGGGGAGAAATAAAGGTTCACCAGTAACCATAGTGAGTTCATATTATTGCCATTGTTTTCATAAGTTGTTGCCATGACTTTTTTGACTTTTGGGCTAGATTGGACTTAAAACACAACAGATGGCTACAATTATGTGTCTGTAACTTTTTTTTTAGAATAACTAAACAGAGTACAATAAAATAAACAGGGTTATATTCCAAAGAGACTCTCACAGTTTAAGAGAGCTATACATGGTTATTAAAAAAAAACCTCAAACTCTCTAGACTCTCTATACGATTGGAATAAAGCATAAATGAGAAATAAGTTTCACAAATGTGCTATATTCAGGAAGCACATGATTCATTCCTATAATCCAATTTATTCGATTAGCAATTTCAGGAGCACTGAATAAACTGAAATCATATAATAATTTTGTGATTATTTGAGGCCCAAGTGCGCGTTTCTTTCAACAGCACAGCTTCCACTGGATTTTGTCTCAACAAGAACTGCTAGCTTGTACTCTTTATAAGGGGGGGTTTTAAATGAGTAAAACTGAATTGTAGTATTTATTATCTAGAATGAGTGTTGAAGAAGACTTTGGATCAGCTGCTTTTTAGAAAAAGAAATGGATTTAATTATCTCATAGTACTTCAATTTGTATATCAGTGGACTTTTAAAGGACAAAAATAAAGTTTAATAAGGAAAAAGGTACGGAAAAGAAGAGTGTATTGGCTAAACACCCCACCAAATCAACAAACCAGTGTGAGGTGAGCATCATTTTGTCTCTGAGGCTGTGTTATGTAACATAGATTACTTTAACACACAGTACTTTGAAGAACATAAATTACCTCAATTATTGCACAAAATAGGGTACATCTGACTTGGAATATCAGTATAACCTTTGAACTTCCTAGCATTGTTTTTTGTGATTTTATTTTTAAACAAGGCTGCTTATTTAATATATTTTTTTCCTCTACAACTTTTTGAGCTATTAAGGCATTTATAATAGTATATTTTAGATATAAGTGTAGTTTACTCAGGATTTTAGGTATTGTTAGCAATGTCTTGGTCATGGACTGCCTGGGTAGGTCAGCAAGGAAACATCCATGGCATGGGAATGAGTCTTTTTGGTCCTGCCACACCCCAGGCTGCCAAGTTCAACCTGTATAGCACAATCTCACAGTTCAGTTGCCTATCTATGACCAAGGAAGAATCTTTATTTTTCCGAAATCACTGTAATCCATCCAGTGACTACTTGACCAGTAACTGCAAGATTGACCTGTCAAGCTGAAGTTTTGAAATCTGAAGTCAACAGCTTTTCCCTCACTAACAAGACAGTCCAGCTAAACTTCATGGCTTATGGATCCTGTGTACAAGTGCTGCGTAGCAGAAACTTGGACAGATCAATCTGAAGCATCTATGCTATAGGTATGTCATCTTTTATTTCTTCTATGAAAAGCAGCCTTGACTTGCTCAAGAATAGTCCTGTAGAGGTCTGGATCCCTAAAGGTGCAATGTCTTCATTTCTGCATGTTTGTGGAACTATATCCTCATCTATGGGCATGTTTAGTACATTTCCAAAATAAACCTCAAATGGACCACACCGAAGGGTTTTTGACATGATGGTGACAGCACACTGAAGGAAGGAGCCAGTTTATGGTAAAATGCCTCTTTTGCTTCAGAAGGCAAGAAAGAAGTTTCTTGGTTTTGGTCATGTTGACTCAACAGTTCTGATTGATCTTCTTATCTTTTGTTTCTTGTCCCTGCTGTACACAGCTTCCATGAGACTCTTTTTAAATTGGGACACAGCTAAATTTTACACAACTTGCTAGAAGCAAAAAGAATTTTAGAAGTAAGACATTATCTAAGCTCTGAAAGCAAAGGTGACAAGCAGGAGAAACTTAGAAAGCATAATAAAAGCATGATAAATCACAAGACACAAGCAAGAAGTCCAGTTCAGCAAGGCCCTCCAGCGTACACTGGCTTTTAAACACATGCTGAAATTCACTGAGGTCAATTCCTCTTAAGTACTTTATTGGATCCAGGATAAATTGTAGAATACAGTAAGGAACAAAACAGGCCAACAGATGTAGTATTTTTCAAGATTTATTTGCATGCATTTACTAAAACTCTTAATACAAAACAAGCTAATTTTGCTTTTGTGGTGTCCACAACTTTCGATTTATTATGATGTCAAAGCTCACGTCTGTTGTAGAACTCTAATTTTAGTTAGAGTAAAATTCTTGGCAAGTCTAAACATAGACAATTTATTCAGTCAGGCTATATATATTTTTTCAAAATGCCGGCGAAACTTGGAAAACAAATTTGCTGTACCACTGACATTTGTTCCAGAAGTGTCGTGGAAAACTACAAAGGGTGAGAGGTAATAGTACTGTTTAAGGCTGGCTAGACCAAGTCTGAGGTGGACACTGATTAAGTTTAATGACCAATATACACTGGAATTTATAATTTGACTTACGTGTTTTCAGCATGGGTATTCACATATACTGTACAGAGTCATTTTCTGTATTCGGTATTCCTTGAATTATGAAGAAGTGCAGCTTTTGCTTAGTTTGGTTCATTTTCAGTTTAATACTGATTTCTAATGTATGGAACATGTTTTGTTCCTTACTTCAACAGCCCCTTTAAAGCCATCTCTTCATTTTAACTCTAGCTAGTTAAATGTTTCCTAAGAATCTTTATAAGCGGTTGAGGACTACATGAAAAAACACTGAGGACGCCACATGAAAAGGAAAACTCTACTTCAATTCCTTCAAACCAAATTCCATCAGCTTCTGTTGAAATCATGAACTCACCACTTTCTTTACGAGAGTAAAGCTGACACTCATGAACCCAAACACTCTCCAGAAGTTTGATTTTATAAGATCTGATGAAGGATGAAACAGTGAGGTCTTAGATTTGTTTAATAGGTGAAGAGATATGACCACACCAAAGCATAAATGGGAATTACCAGGTTGGTGTGAAGAGTTTGAGTTCAGTCTTGCAGTGCTATTTATATGAGACTTCTCTCTCCTACAAGAAAACTGATGGGAGGGTTTTCTACAACTCGCTCAAACACTTCATGGAAAGGAGATTAGTTTGGCTTTAATTTAACCAACTAAATTGAGTGTTATTACTGGAAACAGCTCTAAGCTTTTCAATTCCCCTAATGAGGTCCAAACTTCTATGGATGCTATCACCTGAGACTACTGTAATATTTTATTTGGATTTAAATCTTTAACTTGGCAGCACTGCTGCGTCTCCGTGGACACCTCTCATTTTAGTTTTATATTCTCCCAGGTGGTTGATTACTTATCCCCGTAACAGGATTCCTTTTCATATCGAGGAAGCTCTGACCTCCATTCCATTACCATACTGAAATTTTAACAGATATGGGATGTTGTTTTTGTTTGGTTTGTTTTGCTATCAAGACCAAACAATCCATTATATTGGATTTATCTGACAGATTTTTCAAGGCATCTTAATTTGCTGAGTTTCTTTGATTCTTAATGTCATTTGGAACTAATCTCTTCTGCTAACATGAAAGCAAACTAAGAGCCAAGATTTTTATGGGAGACAGGAAACATATACTTAAAGGAGTGCTGTGTTGTCTTTTACAGCAACAACAAAGGGAATATAGACCCAAATATACCCCAAATGATATAGCTGATTTTTTAACTGGTTTCAAGCTGAAGTCTTCTTGGAATATTTATATGGTATCAGCAAGAGCATTAAAACTTGCTTAGAACCACAATCACAAAGCAGCATTACTGGCTACCCTAACATGCCCAGAACTCTAGCAGGTCCCAGGCCAGTTGGAAATGTAATCAGAAGAGGCCATTTCACAGAAGGAACTATTAACACTTCCTTTTGTTTAACATTTTCCCTCTGTTTTATGTTTAGTGATAGGAAAGTAGAAAAAAAAAACACCCAGGCAATCATTTCAACAAAATTATTTTTTTTATATATATTAAACAACTCATATATATATATATATTAATATATATATTAATATATCTACATTAAAACAACTCCTACACAAGAAAAGGTCATCTCAGACCATGATGCCATTCTATTCCCTAAAGCAGTGTAGAGAAGCATCATACTGTCCAGAGAATCTTATTCTGATTTTCGAATAAAACACATTTATTTAGCCTAATTGGTCTCTATGAACTGTTGAAGACAAGTTGATTTCTACAGTGCTGTTAAGATATTGATATAATAATTATTTGTTGTTGAGATACATGGCTTGTGAAATAGTAGATCTGAAAATGCTACCTGAGAAGGCAAGGCTGAGCTCAGTTAAGAAATATAGCTAATAAACAGCATATTGCTTCTACAAAAGAAAAGAGACATCAGTTAAAACAAGGGAAACAAGTTTGACAATGTTTATATTTTCTGCCTAATAAAAGGATGAAGAAAGGAGAGCATAAAAAACCCCAAACATCCAAAATAAAGGGCGAACTCTAATAAGTTAAATTATAATTTACTTATATCAACACATCATTTCAGTATTTTCAAGTAATATAATGGACTTCCTCAAACTGCACAATAGAGGGAAGGGTGTCTTTTGAAAAAACATTTGTATTCTGTTTTTCCTTATGCAAGGTAAGAATTTAGAAGCAAGGTAAGAATTTAGAAGTTTTGGGATAGCATTAGAGTTGTTTTCTCAGGCTTCATTCTGCATGAGACCATCCTTGCAAGAACACATTCTCCTTCCTAAGGCTCATGACAATCTGGAGAAAAAAACAGCTTAGTTCAATTCCAGCAGCGTATCATTGTCCTGTCTTTTGGTAACTGTTTCCTTTCATCCAAATGAATCTTTAACCCTTTATCTTAACAGAATAAAAGAGACTTCTTCCATTCTTAAACATTTGTGGTAGTTCAGGAGTTCTTAACGAACGGCGAATTCTTATTCAGGGTGGACCAGCATATTCCAAGCATGTCAAGCAAACTGCTTTTTTTCAAGAACTGGGAGACAGGATTGTGACTAAGCTGCAGGAGCTACTCAGGAGACAGGGTCCGATGCCAAAGGTACAGAGGTGCCTTTGGGTACTCCTAGAAAGTCTCCTCTGTCAAGCAAAACAAGGTACCTGAAATCAATTTATGCTGAGAACATGTACCCTCTTTATGCTCAGCCAGCCCCAGTTTCCTTCTCCAGAACTGCATATCCTGTTCTCTCACTGTAGTCGTCAGAATAGATTCACCCAGATTAGAAACATATATATCTGAGCCAGGTTACACACCCACTGGCAGCAGCTCATCTTAAGAGTTTAAAAGAAGTGATATGTACTGTGCCAAAGAAAACCTATACAGAGAGCAGCACGCGGTGGCTGACATAGATGCAGACATCTGAAATGGGGAGTGATGAATCCAGCCTCCTCCTTTCCCATCTCTAGCCGCAGTCCCATGGACTGGCGTGTGATCAGTGGCCTGTGAAACGTTACATGGGCCAAGGTGACACATGTGGGAGCAGTGACGGAGGGCGGTGTTCTCATTCATGCTGCGGAGATGCTGCGTGCCCTCCCTGGCAGACCTGCAATGCGTAAGTATGTTCTCTGGAGATGCTTACCACAAAACCCAAGGGAGATTATACCCTCTATGTGCAAGAAGGAATTTTGCAAAGCCATGTAACAGATTTTCCCATGAGAAGCAAAGGTCATATTCTGACTCTAAATTGCCTTTTCTTACCCATTCCTCCCCAGAGTAATTTCAAATTCTATCTTCAGAGCACCAGACAGCAAGAATCATTCAAACAAAAGATCCCAGATTTTTTATTTTTTTTTTAAACATGGAATAAAGAACTCATTTTCTCTAGGTTTTCTTGGAAATGGCTGAATCTACTCAGCCAAAAATTTCCAAAAAGTTCAGCCTGAAGCACAGCCAGGATATGAAATACTACCCTGAAGAAGTGCTACAGTTCAGAAAATTAGAAGATACTGAACATTTGGGGTTAGAGCTAGCAACATTAAAAGTAGGGATGATTCTATTAGTCTCAACATAGAATTTCCATAATATCTAGGAAATATTTTAAGTCACAAGGACAAGTTAACTAAATAAAAGCTAATTAAGGCAAAAAACCAAATAAAATGTTTTTTTGTTTGAAAACTTTCTACTGATACTCAGCAGTTCATCTGTTCTATGGATTTAAAACAATAGGGTAAATTTTGCTGGAGTTAAGGTCTTTGACACCCTTGTAATTTCCACTGAATGTTTCAGAATATATTCTATCGCCCTCAACCTGAGAGGTAACCAAGTTTTTCGATGTTTCCTGCCTGCAGATGTTGTTGAAGTCAAACTTGTATGAAAAACATTCACAATAAACAACAGCATTAGCAATTGGAGAGTTTGTCTGATGGTCAGAGAAGCACTTACGGAAAAATAAGTCAAAGCATAGATACACATATTTGCATACATGCATGTATGCTAGAGAGAGGGGAATTTCTATGTATATGTGCTGTGCATCCTTGCTGTGTTATTCAGCGAAGATTCCAGCTGCTGGAACTGCAAATGCTCTAGGAAAAATTGGCAAAAAAAGGATTATTGCTTTGTCACAGTATTGTACCAAAACCACATTAAATTCAACATCCACTAAAATGTTAGTGAAAACTATTACTGGGTAAAAAGCTTGCCATACAGCAACTCAATATGCTACCTAATATAGAGCAATAAAAATACATATACTATGTTATATATACAGTCTCAAAACATCATACACATTATAATGGAAACGTAACGATAGCATTTGGATGTTTCATTGCACATTTGCAGCTTCTTTTGGATCAGTAGGCTTTTCTATGTATTTATGTAATACAGAAATTTCTGTAATTCATGTATGATTTCAATGCCACAAAAGTACAAGAGAATTTTGTAATCAAACCTTTGTGATTTAATTCTAACATTTATTTGTAGAGAGAGTGGGCCTACATAGTCACAAGAATCTGGATAATGTATGACCAGATATATTTTTAATAAATAAAATCTCTGTAGTGGTAGGCAAAACCCAGTATTTCAATCCCGCAATCGTATTTTTTGTGTAAAAAGCTGAATATTCTGGTCCAAAGGATCTTCTGCCATCTAGTGGGCAAAATGTCTCCCACGCTGCCTTCAGGACAGGTTCTGCCACGCTGCTCTGAGCAGCAGAAGAGAAAAGATACTTGAACTGAATGAAAAAACATTTGTAATTGTTATGTAGTTCACAACAGAGCAGGTTCACTTCTGAAATCTTCTTTAATAGAAGTATTTCTCTAGGAAATTTAATTAGATTTGACAAATGAAGACTTTAAACATTGAATATGTTTAATACCATAACTTTATGTCTTGAAGTACTACAGGGTATCCCTAAAGTTGAGCGTATCAGGTACATACCAAAGACCAAAATGCCATAATATTAGGCAATCTGAAGGAGGAATCCAAAGTAATAGTTTCAACTTAAAGCAAAAGCCTGAGATGGTTTGCTGTCAAAATGCAAAGTACTAAAAGACAGTGTACCTATGTACTAGTTAAAACCTCTTCCAAAGAATCATAGATTCATAGAATCCTACAGTGCTTTCAAAAATCCTTCCAGTTGCTTGTAGATTATTACACTCAGGACGCCCAGCTTAAAAAATATTTACTCCAGCGTATAATGAGATGAGAATTTCACAACATTTAGTCCAAATAAAACCAGAACACATCATAAGAGTACCATAGCTGAACATTAGTTTTCCTCTTAGCTGAGCTTCAAAGGAGTTTAATACCTCCCATAAACAAATCAGAACTGTCAGTCCTAAGATGTAATGTTATATTGTATTTACAGACACAGTCACAACCCAGACCTTGAAATGTACCTTGGAAAGCTGTGCTGGGCACTTTTGTTGGAGTAAAGTGACAGGAATCCAGGGCAGCTCCTGCAACATTCCTCCTCATTCCCACAGTCAAGAAATAAAGGAAATTACAGCTTAAACCCACAAAGGCTGTGCACAGAGAAGGGCCAAAGCTTGATTCAGAAGCTGCGAATTCAGCAGAGAAGAGGTCTTTGTGTTCCACATCCAAATATGCAAAACCACAGTTCAGATCCATCCAAACTGGGCATTTTATCCTCATTATGCCACTGACTAGTAGATGTTATTCCTCTGAAATCCCTCACTGACATCAGAATTGGGTCAAATTATGGCCATAAGGCCTCACGTTCAGGATCAAGGTGTAAGAGACCCTACTGTCACTGTAACAGCCACCAGGAAGGGGCTTGGCCCTGGTCATCAGCTAAGTTGCCACACAGCCGCTTACTCACCCCTCTCTACCAGTGGTACCAGGGGGAAAATAGGACAAACAGACTGAGAAAGCTCGTGGGTTGAGATGAAGACAGGGAGATGAATTGCCAAGCACTGCCATGGGCAAAACAGACGCAATCTTAATTTATTGTCAATTTTTGGGGAACCTAATTTATTTTCAATTAAAGTAAACAGTTAATTACTGATCCAGGTATTGGGAAACTAAAAAGACAAACATCAAAGCTCTTAGGGAAAAAACAACCCTTCTCCTTTCCCAGGCTCAGCTTCACATCAGGCATGTGTCCTCCCCCACATCTGGTCTCCACTTCACTCCTTCCCTCCAGTCATTTCTCCTCCCTCCTTGTTCTTGCCACAGGTCACATTCAGTCCCTTTGGTGAGGTGCCGGGTGGCACAGGGGATGGGGATCAGTTCACAGTGGTTCCTCTATGCTGCTTCTTCCTTCTCTCACTTTTCCTGCGCTCTAGCGTGTGTACTCCATGGGCTGCAGTCCCTCTGGGAGTGTGCCTGCTCTGCCATGGAGCACTTCCTACCCCTCTGACCTTGCTGTTCCCTCTGTTGTTCCTTCCTCAGCTCCCTCCTTCTCTCTCCCTCTCTCTCTCTCTTTCCCTGCGTGTCCTTCAGAGTTTTTGCCCTTTCTTAAATATGTTTAGTTAGTCTAGGTTTTAATTAGTTATTTTTGATAGTATTGAAAGTAACAGTAACGGAAATCATACATCCTACACTGGAATATTATTTATTACAGTAAAAAAAAAGAAATTAGTACTATAGTAAGGTTAACCATGCATGTGTTTGTTGCATTATCTGTTTTCCCTCCATGGGGTCCCTAGTAACTGAAAGCATCAGGAAAATATTTATTTACTGTTCCCGTCTGGCTCAAATCCACCTTTTTTCAAGTGACACAATGGTCTAAGCATTTACACTAAATCTAGTAAACAAATGTAGAAAAAACAACAACAAAATCAAATACGCTCGCTGAACTAATTCCTACTGGGTGATAAAATATCTTGGTCTCGGGCATGAAAACAGCATCCAGCCTTCTCCTCCATTTCCAACTTGTGAACTCTCTCTAATTCCGAAACAGAGACAAGAAAAACACCTGAAACTCTCCTTTCTGAACTTTTGTCTTTATGTCTCTGTATATGGTACAGCTGTTCCTCCCGGGAGCAATCCTATTTCAGGTGGCCAGGTAGGGCTGGGCAGAAGTGGGTTTACTGGAGACACCAGAAGATGGCTTTGGTTAGTATCAAAAGCAAACATCTAACGTGCAGATGAGGATTAGCCAACTGCCCTGCATGCCAAACGGAAAAAAAAGAGGTCAACAAACTGTTCTACATTCACATCTGAATTCACATCCTATATTTCTCCTAAGAGAAAACGAGCAGGAGAGAAAGGAAGGGACAGCCAAAGTTGCATTAGCTTGGGTCTTAAAGCTGCCGTCCTCTTGAGTCACACAGTAAGGTACGTTTTCCACTAAAGAGCTTCTCCAGCGATATACAGTTACTGTCATTTGCAGATGTAACATTATAGAAAACACCCAATTTGTTAGTGGAGCTCAAATCTACAGGCTTGTTCGGAGCATACTTACAGCCAAAGGTCAGCACAGAAATATTTGGGAGATTCATCTGGCATGTGAATACCTGCTACAGCTGGTACAGCTCATGCTTGATTTAGAGCAGAGACTCAACTGCCCATCTTCCACATCCACAGTGAGTGTTTACTACTATTTGCTATTTTTCACTGGCTGAAAAAACCTAGACATTAGCTACCTAAGCAGCCGGCCTGAATTAGGATTTTAACTCCAGAAGAAGAAATATAGATGAGGAGAGATCTGGATCTGGCACAAACATAGCAGATTAGGAACAGCGCTGCAATATTAAAGTTCTTTAAAAATATAGACTAAGATGAATTTACAGCTAACTCTACTAGCAAAACACAAAAGAGAACCCAAGTTTAGCATTAAGCCTGCAGAAAAATTACTATTCTTCTCTTTATAATGTCATCAGACTCACTAAGACTTTTATTTGGTTGAAAATCCAAACATGAATGAACTGAACTGCCTTGCCATTCATGGCTGATTACCAGTCTTTGACAGAGAAGCACAAATATCCACTATTCAGAGATAACAAAATGAAGTGAGTGGATTAAAAACATTTTTCCCAAAAATAATAATAATAATAACCCCCCCCAAAAAAAGACTGAAAATACTAAAACCAACTCGTTTATTCCAAGATCTGGATTTTTTTTTTTTTCAATTTATGCAATGAGACTCTGGATGGACATGTCAGCTCAATTTTCTGTGTCTCTGAGATCACTGTTAAATGTAAGTGTTGCAATCATGTCTGATATGTTGCAAAGCTTCATAAGACTTTTAAAATGTATTTAAATTGACCAACAAGACAGGGGTGGAAACAGAAACAAAGACATCACAGCTTCCAGCCTCAACCTCTGTCCCAGACAAAAAGGCAGGTCAGTGAGAAAAAAAAATGCATCAGTTTATCCCTTGATTAAGTTGTTATGATTGTATGGGTATATTCAAAAAACATAGATTGCTGTCTTATTTAAAAATTATAATGTCATCACAGAATTAGAAATAACTTTGCAAATCATCCTGATGAGGAAGTAGAAATAAAAGTCTATACTTGATTTAAAAACTGACATTTTCTCTTGATTCTTTTGCCTAATCAGATAGTGTTAGCTTTTTCTTACTTACATTTATAATTAAGCAACTCTATAATTTGTAGCACTTTTTTTTCCCTTATTTTCCTGACTCATGAGCAATCAGGTGCAAAGCATAGTTTAATGCAGATAAGATAAAGCTGTTATAATGACATGAGGATTTAGAGAGTCTTCTTTCATCAGGAGACTCAAACATTCACTGTCTTCCACACTTATGCAACCATATCTTTATATCCTCATACACAGCAGGGATTAGCTTCCCTTGAAGTATTAATAATCCCAAAACAGAAAGTAAAAAAATGAAAGCAACTCTAACTCTCTTGCAGCATGTACAAAAAACATTTATCTGTGTGGAAAATCACTGTCTTTTTAAGGGTCAGCTTTCTACTGTGAGTTTCAACCTGAATGCAGCTATCAACTTCAGGATGAAAAATGGGAAGAGTTTTTTAAAAAGCAGTTTACTAGAAGTCTACTTTAGACAATAATTTTTTTGTAAAGTGACTGCAAGAACTATTTTGTAGTTTTTTACCTGTTCAGTGCTTATTCTAGCACACGTGTAATAAATAGTAATAACTACTCTAAGCAATGGCATAGACTGACCTTAAGCTCTGCAAGAGTCACACTAAACAAGAGCTGGTCATAATTGTATTTTTAATTACATTCTCTTTCTAATCACCATTTAATCAAACAAACGTCTTTTATAATACTGCCCACATCCTCTTAAGCAATCAATGCTTTTTTTTTCATATACAACCTTAGCAAAAAGGTCACAACAAAAGTAAGCCATTAAGTTATCTCAGATAAGCCTGGAAGTAATTATGTAAAGCCAAACAAATCCTGACAGAGGAATTAAACAAATCAAAGTTCATTGTTAGAAGGACTAGCGCCTGACCCAGTAACCTCGTGTGTTTGTTCCTCAGATTCCATGAGAAGAGAAGAAGAGGTCCTCAGAAACCCAAGATAAGAAAGATTAGTATTAAACATGTTTATTAGCATGGCAGTCCTTCGTGACCAAGAAGAGTTGGACCCCATTGTGCTAGACAATGTAGAGGCACAAGCAGCAACTATACTGCCATCGTCAGAAACTAACTCTGTTAGTTTACCTAAAATTTACCCAAACTAGAAATCATTTCTTAAAAAAAAAGCCAACTTTTTAAAACTTCATTAGAATAATTAAAGAAATTCTTTACACAGAAATTCAGAATCAATCCCAAAATTAAGTTTGAAATAGGGACTCTTCCATTTGTCATCAGATTGGATGTAACGGGGTGAGGTGTAGACTGGGTTGCAGGGGGTGGTGTGTTTTTTTTGTTCGTTTTTAAGACACTTTAGATTTTTATTTACACTTCAGAAAAAATAATTATGCAAGCTATCTTATTATTGTTATTATTTTTTAAGATTGCCTGTATTTTTAGCAAGAAAATCATTGTATGATGCCTACCATATGACAATTTAGTACGTGAGGAGCTGGTTTTACTAGCTTTCGTAATACCGTGATTACCCTTGATCAGCCCTTATGGAAGAGCCAAAGATATACTCTAAAGAGCTAACAAACTCAGAGTTGCTTGTTATGAGACCAAATGAAAGTAACTACTAAAAATCTGCTGTTAACCACAATTTTTTGGACATGGAAGCAATTTAATCAAACCAGGCATTAGGAATCAAACCTTTACTTAGTTTAAACTGGTGAAACATTCCCTATAATCCATTTTTTAATTTCCCTTTGCACAAAGTACAGCTAGTAAGGACACCACACCTCTGTGCAGTCCCTCCCCTGAGATATATTTCAGTCACACAGGGAAACAATAGCTCCTAAATGTACCTAGTCTCTGTAACAATTTAAATGTATTATTTCCATTGCATAAACTCACAAAGGTTCATAAAACCTTTACAACAGACTTGCACTGAAAGGTACAATAGATTATAGTTCATTGAGGTCAGTAGGTTGATTCCAGAAAGTTAGTTTCAAATGATGGAAGATTTTTTGCTCAAGGACATTAGATTTTAAATAGTAAAGACAAAGAAATTCAAAATTTTGTACAGCAGATGGCAATGTATTCTTAAAAATGGCTGAGTGAACTGTTTCATGGAGATCATTAGATCATTGCTGCTTATTTCCAAGTAATGTGTCTATAGGACTGTACTGATTAACCCGTCACTGGAAATGAAACCAACCTAGAAGATATTCATCCAATTGCTCTGATGAGCAGATCTGACTCTCCACCTGAAACTCTCAACTGAGACCTTCTTCTCAACAGAGTAGAATTTCAAATTCTTTTTTTAAAGAGTAATTTTTAGTGTTATATACTCCAATTGCTTACGTGAAAATTTCTGATTTATATGAGCAGTTGTATTGTAGGCACTTTTTTATTTGAGGATTTCTAAAACAGTCTAATGAAAAAGGATGCTCAAAACAAAAAGCTATAGTGAAACAGCATCAGTGTTCAGCTGCAAGTCAGCAAGTCTACATGAATGACAACATTCAATCTTGTACTACCTTGTCATCCCTAAAATGTTGTCAAAGAAAGGCGCCTAGCAACATTCAACAGAAGAGGTCAAGGCAATGTGAAACACTAAAAATCTTCTACGCAAAAAAAAGAAAAAATCTTGAGTGTATTTCTTAGATTTTTCTTCTCCGCAGTAGCATAGCTAACAGCTAACCCACACCGGCACAAGCTTTGCATGCTACTTGTGTGTTTTACAATCCTAGAAATAGAGGCTTAAGCCTAAAAACCATGTAAGTATTTAGCATGCCACCATAATAATTAAAACTGTTTCTCACAGAAATTCCTTTATTCATCTCTATGCAGTGAATTGTTTTTAACCTTGTTCTTCCAGTGGGGAAGAAAATCAAAATGAGTCTTCAAGCACAGTAATGAGAACTACACCATTCCCCATAGAGAGAAATCCAAACAAATGCTTGTTCCAGCCACTGAAGTTTCACCATCTCCAGGCACAAACACTCCTTTAGAGTTCATGTGATGTCTCCCAGTAGCAGGGAGTTATGCGTCATCAGATATTCAGTGTGGATCCAAGCTCTCTTCTAGGGTCTTGGTCAGATTTCAGCTTTCTGCAGTGATGGCTGGGAAACTTCCTGATCATCTCTTCCAAAGGTCCCATCTTAGTCACCCAGCTGGAAGCCAGTATTAATCCTGCTTATCACAACAGCTCTGTTTCAGTGCAATCTCAGGTTCCTGTCTGTCATAGAATCATGGAATCACAGAATGGTTTTATCAGCTCCACCCAGCTAGACCATCACCCTGCTTGCTACAGATCCATAGTTTGTTCTGACATCTAAGAGTATATAATTACCTTTTTTCCAAAACCCCTGAGAAATATGTATAACCTGAAAATAGGTAGTCATGGCTGGAGGGGGTGTGGAAGCGGGGAATTTTCTGTAGTTAAATCCTCAACAAAGAACAACAAATGTTTCAGTCGCTTGGAAGATCATACAGTGAACAATCCCCCAAAACAAGTTCAGAAAATTAAAATCTCACCAGCAACTGATGTGTTCGGCTATTAGCACTTAGTTTGAAAATGTCTAAACACATAAAAGACAACCTATATGAGGAACTGCTGTTTTTCAGCAGCTGATCTCCTCCCCACAGCTGTACCTAGAGAGATGTGTACACCTTCTGTTTTGGGTCACTCCCCATTTTGTTGCAGGGTTTTGTTCTCCAGATTGCCCACACTGTTTATAAGATATGTTGCTCCTGACATGACTTTACGTGCTGGTAGAGTACCAGCCAGCCTAGGGATGCTGCAACAGACTGCATGGGTGGGACCTCAGCATTTCTTTCTATCTCTGCATGAAATGATTCTAGGTCGTGTGAAACTTACCCTTCAATAAATAGTCAAAAAATCTGCTAAGAATGACAAGGTACCTTTCAGAATATATTAGGTACCCTTCAAATGTACTAATTTTGAGACTAACCTAAGCGAGGATTGATTATGTCTTTAAACTCATCTTCCTTTCAGAAGTAGTTCATTCTAGGAGTAAGATACCAGGAACTATTGTTAAGGTCATGATGTACCTCTCTCAAGTCATGACATATTTGCAGGAGCAACAGGTTACAAAAGAAATAACACATACCCTTAAAGTGGAAAGCTATGCATAGGGATATCCACTGTTCAAAATCAAACCAAACCAAAACCCAAAAACCTCAAGCCCTCAAGAAAACTTTGTATGTTCATTTTCCTCCATTTTTAGCGTATATTAACAAACATGATTTTTTTTGTTACTGTTTCTCCCTTAAAATATCACTCTCAGTTATTAAAAAATAGGGCTCAGAAAGCGCGTCGTATGGGATGCTATCTCAGCTTTGCTAATGCATGTGCTGGTTCATCCTGCTTACTTTGGTCCACAAACAAATTAACTTCAGATTTCATTGACATGAGGAATTATGTCCTACAATTATTGGCCTAAAAATGCATTTCTGAAATAAATTCTATGTGCCTGGACAGTGGAAACTGCATACTGTTTTCAGCTAATGTATACATATGTTGTCCATATGGCTAGAAGTTTTAAGCCTGTCCTGAACACTTACAAATATTTTCCAATAAATCCTCCATGTTATTCACCCTCCTTAGTATTCCTAATACAAGGACTTTTTTATTTTTATTTAAAAGCTAAATGTTTTTAAAGTGTCAGTTATACACACCATGCCCTCTATGCTAAAGGATTTTGGATACATTTTTGTGTTTAGATGTACAATCAGAATTCTATCAAGCCTCGAAGGGAGTACAGCTTCTGTTTTCACAGAATAACAAGTTCAATTGTTCATAGATTTTATTTTAATGCGATAATATGCATTGCAATATTTATTTATCACCTAGGTTATTTTCTAAACAAGGAAATAAATATCTATTAACAGAAACTGAAAAAATAAGGTACATGCATTGAGCATTGTGTGCAAATTCAATGCAATTTCACTGCTTGTGAAGGACATATGAAGAGTCTAGGTCAAACAAATAAAAGCTATGACTATTTTTAACCTAGCTCCAACTCCTTTGTCCTTATACACTCGTAGCAGTCCAAAATAAAATTTGACCACTTATGTAAAAGAAGCAGAGTCCAAACCAATGAAATTTTCCTCCCATCTTACAACATTTCTGGCCTGGTAACTTTTCTCATCTAGCCCTAACAAGCATAGCTAATGCTACGGGTATATTGAGATGAAAATATTGCATGACGCAGTATATTTGGATTACATCTAACTTTGTAGCTATAGGTGGGACATTCCTGAGTCTTAACCTCACTTACTCAGGTACTCATTAGAGTCCAACCACTAAGAGAGCTTAACTTAGACAGCAAAACCTGGCTAGGAACCTGCTTAAAAATGTTGGAAGCTGATTCATACTGCCATTGCTGCTGTGGCTAAGGCTGTTACTGGTACGCAAGCCAATTAGTCTAAGCAAGCCTAGCTGTGCCTGCACAGATAGGGCCATGTTTTAATTGCGTGAGGATTTTTTAATAGTTTGACCATCCATTTTAAAAGTACTAAGGAATAACTGAAGAACTTGCTGAAGGGAATTCAGAAAGCTAAGGTTGACAGGTTTATACTTGCTATAGTGTTTCTCCTTTTTGAATTTCACTCTTCATTCTCAGGCCTCTTCCATTTACTTCTTCTTTGTGAGTAGGCTTTGCCAAAAATAGCAAAATACTCTGGCAAATAAGCTTGTGGGTCATGGCTCATTGACATCATAACGTCAATTCGTGAATAACCAATGCAGAGTGCCATAACGTAACCCAATTTTCAGAAATTTTGTGCTGTTACCCACTCCTCCCACTGCAAGTCAATCTAAGGACCTGAAATTGCTTATGAAAGGTTATTAGTTACTCCTGAGAATAAGGGCCCTTTGTACAAGATCCTCCCAAACAGAGACTGTGTAGAAGAGGTAGAACCTGCCCCTTTAGAACTTGACTATATATATTCATATAGTAGGTGGTAATTGGGTAATTGGCTTGTACCAAAGAAATTACCATCATCTGCAATTTACTTCAGCTTATGGTGATCAGATACAGTCTGCAAAAAGACAAAACGTTGTATTATTAAAACACATTATTTTAATAGCACGGTGAAATTTCTTACCAGGAGGTAAATGAATAGACCTCTGTGTGCAGTGCCACTTCTGGAAAACGGTACTCAGCAATTTCCATTTAGATCAAACAATCTAACATTTCCTAACTAAGCAACAAGGTTTTATTTATTTCAGAAATCAGATATTCAAGAGAGATGATGTAATATATTTAACACTAAAATAGCCTGTTACTTTCCTAATAAATTTCATGAAATTATTTCAGAACTATATTGTACCACACTGGGAGTTGCAGTTCACCTATCCTGATTCCCCTGATCACTGCATTTTAAAGGAAAAAATTTGTAAGCACAGTTCTAGAGCCTCTGGTGCAAGCTAGTTTATAAACAACTGACTTAATTGCTGAATATTTTACCAACAAGAAAATTACTAGTCATCTTTGAAGCAAAAGAAGAAAATATTTCACTGGAAATTATTTTGCATGTGAAATTTAAGTTAAATGTTATTGACTGAAGCTATTCCACTCTGACCTCCTAAGTTTGCATAAAACATAGCAGTAGGTTCAAGTGCTTGAAAAACATCTAAAATGAAGTGAAATTCCTTATTAACTGAATCCCACAATCCATATGAATGCTGTAATTTCCTTCCATTTCACTTCTACAATATTCTGAATTCCCTTAGCACCTGCAAAAGAGTTCATAACGCTTTCCTGAAGTGAGACCTGCAGGGAGAAAACTCGCATCACCAAGCTTCAAGCTAATAGGTTTGTTTTGTTCATATCTGTATACAGCTAATAGAGAGAAACAGGCCCCTCCAAAGGGTAATTCCGAATAGGAGTAATGGATTGCCTCTCATAATATTATCTCTCTTTGGCATAGGAGTCAAATTTAATTTAAGCTTCCCTTTGAATACCTTTCTTTCTCTTTTGGTTTCCTATACATGGAAACACAGAGAGACTGTCCTCTAACTTTGGTATTTGAGTTAGATGCCTACAATTTGTCAACACAGAATGAGCCATATGTCCCTCCCCAAAAGAAATTCTAGTAATATAGATTAATCTGTTGCATTTTTGTGGCTTTATAGAATCATAGAATGGTTAGGGTTGGAAGGGACCTCAAAGATCATCTAGTTCCAAACCCCTGCCATGGGCAGGGAAACCCTCCACCACACCAGGTTGCCCAAAGCCTCATCCAACTTGGCCTTGAACACTTCCAGGGATGGGGCACCTGCAACTTCTCTGGGCAACCTGTTCCAGTGCCTCACCACCCTCGGAGCGAAAAATTTCTTCCTTATATCTAATATAAATCTCCCCTCTTTCAGTTTAAATCCATTGCCTCTTGTCCTATCACTACACGCCCTTGTAAAAAGTCCCTCTCCAGCTTTCCTGTAGGCCCCCTTTAAGTACTGAAAAGCTGCTATAAGATCACCCCGGAGCCTTCTCTTCTCCAGGCTGAACAGCCCCAACTCTCTCAGCCTGTCTTCATAGGAGAGGTGCTCCAGCCCTTGGATCATCTTCATGGCCCTCCTCTGAACCCGCTCCAGTAGCTCCATGTCCTTCATGTGTTGGGGACTCCAGAGATTCAGCTCAAGACGCTTTCACTGGTTAGTGATAATATGACATTCTTTGTCACCATCAAGTAAAGCAGTATCTCATTTTCTTTTACAAGTAAAATAAAGAGTTCCTTTGGTCACCTTTTGTCTTTACTAATTGTTAAATAAATGTTCAATTTAATGAAAAGTGAAAGAGGAGTTCACATTACATTGCAGTCAGGTATGTCCCTATAACAATTTCATTATAGTCTTCAAAACCCAGGTGAAAAGAGTGACCTTCATCTACTTCTACAATAACATTAGATCTTGAATCTTGCACTTAAAAGCGTTTAGGATTGCTCTCCAAATGTAATCTCAAACAATGAACAACTTGATATCATTCAAAATTAACTCACTGTGGTACAGGAAAAGAAAAAAGACAAATCCCTCTATTTGTCCTCATCTTCCTTTAAGACATTGCTGACATGAGTAAGAGGATCTAGCTGATCAAAATTTTTCCTATTTTTCAGGCACTGATTTCTTTATTAATGTCGCATTACAGTTCCCTATATCCTTATTTTGCTGCATAAGTAAAAAGCCTAGATTCTAAGCAATTAGCAATTCCAATTCAATCAACATATCTAGCAAAGAATTTATTACCAAATAAAACGTCTTTAGTAATGAAAGTATTAATCCTGATGCTCAGGGGCATAATTTGATAACGACATCATGTGACACAGCTGTTATTTCTGAGCTCTTGGCCAGAAAAAAAATGACCCTGAAGTCTGTGACATGTTAAGTACATCACATGGGTCAGACAACAATGTTTCTATGTTGCAAACACAAGTGTTTAGTGCATAATGTATTAACTGTGCGTTGTTAAACACAGAGCAATGGAAACTTATATCTAACCACGTATGGTAAATCAGAGTTTATATGTCAGTTCATTTGCAAAGTAAGGGAAGAGGAAGAGCCTGCAATAAACACTTGTCCACTTTGTTAAACATCATCAATAAATGAACCAGCAGTGCGGTTCCTATTTAAGAGTATAATATTCTTACATATAGTCTCATGACAGAACAAAGCCAAATAAATTAGGGGCCACTACACACCTCTCTTGTCTCCTGTCACTCTTCTCACTGATGGCCACATACAACCACATTGGCCCATTGGCCTACTACTGGGAACACCTATTGTCCAGGGTGCGAGTGCTTCCCAGTGCAGTACTGAAATCAGTGTTATCACTCAGCAGAGAACGCACTTTGCCCATAACAAGCATTTAAGAACCAACGAAAGGAAGTACTTTTTCACACAACACGTAATTACATTTTGGAAGTCATTGCCACAGGATGTTGTTAAGCCCAAAAGCATAAACGAAGTTAAAGAAGAGACTAGACAAATTCATGGAGTAAGGGTCCACCAGTGGCTATTAAAATATGATGATCCAGATGCTGCCTCGAGCTCAGGAAATCCCTAAGCCATTGATTGCCAAAAGCTGAGGAGAGAGGAAGGAACATATAGCAGAAAGATAAAGCTCACTATTGATGTGTTATTCTTTTGTCTGGATGCTTATGAAAAAAATTTAAACACAATCTTATACGGTATACTGTCAGTCCTACCCACAAACTTCTGATCTCAAGGTAACCAAAAGTTAACTAAACTTGGCAAAAAGCTCATAAGGTTGGTGGAAATAAGCAGACCAACAGAAGACAGATTTTTTTAATGCCTCAAAGCGGCAGCATTTAAATATCTACCCAAGACACAAATATGTAGGAGATCCAACTGCACTGAAACTGTTCACAGAGCTATGTGCTATTATAGTTTATAAATACTGCATAACCTATTAAAATAATTGCAACTGAGTGCATGCTGTACTGAAGCATATAATGAATACTTAACACTCAATGAAGATTTAAGGTCACATAAAAAAACTAAATAATCCAAATCCCAGAGTCAATCCAGCTGCTGAAATGCAAGGAGAAAAACCACCCAGAAAACCAATAAGAAACAAAGTTGTTTATATTTGATCATCAAAATGTACATTTTGCATTACCATTCATTTCCAGTCTCATGCCATAAAGTCACATCTGCACCAAATGTTCTACTCCCTCACTTTGAACTCCTTTGAAAAGTTTCCTTGGTTTTTTAAAGGAGTGTAAAAATGGACTCAGACAACTAATTCAAGATCTGTTTTGTTTCTTGCCAAGATTTCCTTCCAGTATTAAGAGAGCCTCAAAATTCAGCTAAATAAAATAATAGTGTTGGAAAAAAATTAGTGATTCATTTGAAAGAAACACGCTTCTTGGCAAAAAGGAAAGGAAACTAACAGGAGACAAAGGCAATAGCTGAAGTACTTCCTTATAGAAATAGGCATGCATAAATGTCAACACCGATTCCTTATAGTCAGCACACATGATATGAATATGTATTAACTCTTTGTGTGCTGTACAGTATATATGGCAGACCACTACAGACAAAACCATTTGAAAGAGTCAATGCTGGTTCATGACTTAACCTTTTATGCAGCAAAACATCTTCCTGACATTTCTTGGAGGGCTAGAGACTCTATAAAAGATAGAAATAAAAATCTGTCTTGTTAGAAGTTATTGCCCATTGGGGAAACTCTAAACCTGAACACAAAGCATGAGTACAGAAAGACTACAATGCTTGGCTGGAAAACAAACATGCCTATGGGATTGCTTTTTGGATTGACTCTGCCTTCAGTATATTTGAATCTGAAAATTTCTAGCCAGTAATAGTTCAAAACCACAATCTCATCTTTTAATATTACATCAGAAGCATTTTATATACTGCCCAACTTACAGTACATTATAAACAGAAATAAATCAATGAGAAAGCCCTGAAGACCAAACTTATTACAAATGGCTCAATCCTAAAGCTTTTGCTCGTAGCCTCACTGAGTTCAATAAGGCAGCTGGTTAAGTGTGAAGTTTCCGAACACCCTGGGGAGAATGAAGAGTGGGTAATTGTTTCCAACTTATCATTTACATGTTGTGAGCTATTCCTAACTGGCCACAGGGAATTCATGGCTTCAGACGCAGAGAGGTAAGGAGTCTGGATACTAACTTGGTATTCAGGTAATACGGAATGCTAAGTCTTCCGTGAGATAGTAAATTTTTAAATTCTTTTTACGAAGTAATGAAAATTACATCTGCAATTGTCTGTGTCAGACAATCAAGTTGTCAATAAAAAGGAAACTCTCTTAGTGGAAATGCAATACTGAAACTATTTTAGGAAAATAACCATTCCGGTGCCTGGAGGGGTCAGTGAGTGTATCATTGCATGTGCACGAGGCAGATGGCTATGGTCTCATGCCAGTACCAGCTCCCTCACAC
The DNA here is from genome assembly GCF_009769465.1 of Tauraco erythrolophus. Lineage (NCBI taxonomy): Eukaryota > Metazoa > Chordata > Aves > Musophagiformes > Musophagidae > Tauraco > Tauraco erythrolophus. The sequence goes on along the minus strand of NC_141466.1, from coordinate 44,808,992 downwards.
TTCTCCACTGCAAAGCTTACATCCCCGCCTGACTCAGAAGGAAATATTTGATTAAATGTCGAGTTCATTCACTCCATAATATTCAGCAACGGCAGTACTTACAGGAAACCACACATATGTCACCAAGATGAATATGTGCTAAGATACTCCTGTATCATTTTATATTTTCTTTCAAAAGAACTTCTACTTAAAGCAAAAGCCCATCAATTTCCAGCCCTCCAACAATCATATAATTGCCTGATGTAAGCCTATTGCATTACTGGAGTCTTTCCAACTGCTTTAATATGTCTGGGAATGAAATATATCAGCTGAAGTGACTAGGTAGTAACACTAGGGCAGATTGCCTAGGACTCCAGATGAGCTTCCCGTCAGTTTCCCACAGCTCTTCTCCCCGAACAGCTCTCTGATTAGGAAATAGAACAGCTATACTCCGCTGACTTTGAATAAGGCAATAAAGCTGTGACTACTGTGTGTACACTGTGAGTTGAAGGCTGCCTTTGGTAAGTGTTTGAAGGATAGCAGCTTGATTATTTTCCAGGGGCTTATGTTAAGAGGATAGATGAAGACATGGGAATAAAATATATAAGTCTGAAAGTAAACATGTTTTATGGGATTCTGTTTCTCAAATAAGACATCTCTCTAAAATAAAGGAAAACATTTTCATTCTTTTCACTAATACGAGTGGTTCAATTCACTTGTCCTCACATAGGCATCTAATGACATTTGGGATATGCAGAAGTCATTGCGTGGTCTTGGATGCAGAGGAGTATTCTTCCTTTTGGAATAAACAATATATTTAAGAGAATCAAATTCTGAATTACAAAGAACAAACGTCAGAGTAAATTTTAAGTAAGTCACATTATCATAAATAGGTAATCTCATCATAAGTATTATTAATTTAATATCGACATTCCTGAGACATACTCTGGAGAAAAACTGAAGTACAGCCACCTGTACTTTCCAGTGTATTAGTGCTGAACTTGAAAGATAATTTCATCAGAGGTGATTTTGTAAACTATGTTCTAGAGAACAGAAAATTTCTCTCATTGCTGGGCTTACCTGGCTGAGAATTAAATTTTATCCAAGTAGTCTCTGCATTCACATAAAACAGTAGATCAGGTAATACTTTCAACCATTACAATATGTTTTAATTGCACCCTCAAGAAATCTTGTTAGTTACTGAGGGCACAGTTGAGGCAAAGTCATCTAAAGTAGAGTTTGGACGTGAATATGTGAATAACAAGGTAAAGTCATCTCCACTAATGCGGAAAAAATGTAAATTATGAAATTCTTCAACTTCATGGGACACTATACAATTATTCAAGCTTATATATACCCCTGTATGCAACTGTAAACCTCTTTCAAAATTTGCCCCATTAGGATTAAATGTCATTGAACTTTAGGCTTCTAAAAGTTTATGTCTCTTTGGTAAGGAAACGGTTACTTTAAAATATTGTAATAGTTAATTTCAACTGTGCTTGCATTCTTTTTTTTTTTCAGTTTGCAAAAAGATTGACTTCAAATAAATATTATAGAATATTGATTGAAAGCACATATTAATTACAATCCCAAAGCCTCCAAATCCAATTATATAAGATATTTATATTAATAGTTTTACAAAGTTACTAAATAAATATTGCATCTACACCTGAGAAAACAATTTTTTGCAGGCAATTTACAAAGCAAAATGAGAGATATAGTTTGCATTAAAAGAAACTCTTGAGAAATTTCTGTTATCTTAAGTCTGTTTCCGAATTAAACTGTGCTAAGTCAAAGAAGCCTGATCTTGCAAACTGACTTAAACTGGCAGACAAGAATTAAATTATCGCTTACATCTATACTACCTTCATGATCTAGTGGAAGATGTCCCTGCCAGTAACAGTGGGGTTGGAACTAGATGATCTTTAAGGTCCCTTCCAATGCAAACCATTCTATGATTCTGTGATTCTATGATCCTTTATGGGTTCTTTGGACCAGCTGATGTCTTCCCTCTAGGCTAGCAGCACCCTCTAGTGTCTATTGGCCCCAGCTCTACAGGCCTTTGTGCCTGCTCACATCTAAGCCTCTCCATCTCACTTCTTACACTAGACATGTCATAAACTTTTACACAGACTACATTTTAGACTTCTGGATTCTAGTTGCTATTTCAGGAACTGTTTTCAGAATGAGCTGAAAAACTCGAGTGAGGAGTCACCCAGTAACATACCCATGCTCGACAATACAGTAGACTTCTGCAATTGCACACCCTCCCTCAGATGGAGGCCTTCAGTCAAATTGTCTTCTGCTGGTCTATGTGACCTCTTTCTAAGCGAGAAACATTTTAACATGCAAGAGGTAAATCATTCCAAATGCTGTGTGTGAGAGAACTACATGTTCCACTCCAAAATAGATATCAGATGTTTTCTAGCATGTGTGCTACATTATTTCTAGATAGTGTAGGAGGATCACGGAGAGATTTATACTGACAGGGTAGGTGTACAATACACATGTTTACCCCTACAGCACAGAACAATTAAAGATCACAGTGTGATCCTATTAGAACTTCATCTCAGTTTGCCAGAAAACTATTATATTGCAATGGATCACTGAACCTTGTTGATTTTACAATGCAGAATGGAAGAAAACTACTCATCTCACTCCTTGCTTCACGGAAACGCGCAAAACAAGCTAGCACTTTTAGTTAAACTAAGCGGGTTTTAATTTTTTTTTTCCCATAAGCATATGCATTCATCAGCTTCAGATTCCAGTGACATAGATCCATTCAAATAGAATATAAAAGTAGAAATAAAACTCATACAAATCCACCAAATTCTGGCTGAATCAAAGTAATTTTTATATAAATATTGTCCTGAACTATAAATTATTCTAAGTTTTGAACCAAGTCCAGTTTCCAGAGTACTTAAAACTTGGCCTCAACTTGATGGAACGTGACCAAGAATCACCAAAATATTGGCAAAATCTAGGGAAACTGGCCTGAGAATATAACAAAAGCCAAAGCCCAGAGACGTTCACTTTGACAAGGTGTCAGTGCATTTTAATGTCACCAAGAGTGACTGCCACCCCACATACATGCTTTCTTTAACAGATTGTAACTTGTATACACCTGAAAAATGTTAGTGGAAAAGGTTCACTGAAGGTTATCATAAAATATAATGTTTAACCAAAACAGGGTAAAAGCATTCATATGATAAAAATAGGTTTTGTTGCAGTTATGAATATTTTGGTTACAAAAGAAAGTGCCATATTTGGAAACAGAAGAAAACACAGCACATCTGGGATCTGAGTTACTTCTCTGTGCACAGCACTTTTAATAGAAGTTCAGGTTCCATTGGTTCCCACAACTCCTTCTGCACACAGCTCTGACTGACAGCGATGCCCAAAGCAGCTGCCAGCTGCAAATCAGGTGGCTCAGACATCTTTGCTGTGTGACACACAGCGGCTGGAGGCGGAAATCTCATTTTCTGTAGCTGTGAATTCTGTTAATAAGGTACTTGTATTATTAACCTATTAATATCTAAGCAGGTCATGAAGACATAGTGTAGTTTTAGTAGTCACTGGGCCAGACAATGGCTAGAATATCTAGCAATTAAATGTCACTTTATAGTTCTTAGATTAGGAAAAAATCATAGATAAGTACACTGATTTTAGACTGAAGAGAGGAAAGTAAAGGTGACAGAGTAATTACAGAGTGGAAATTTAACCAGAATCTCTGAAGTTGAAGTCATGCACTAGTCATGGAAATTGCCTGGTTAGGAATATGTTGAGGAAAATACACATACAAGCAGAGACTCACTTTAAAATAACTCAGAAGTCAGAAGGACTGGCTGGCCAGAAGTCCCACTAACTTGGAAAAGGAATAGAGTCACAGTCAAATTAATGTGAGTTATTATCATAAAGAGCATCATCTTCACCAGTCCATCATTATGTATCCTTGCACATCTTTGAAAAAAGATATGGAATCATTTTAATACAAGAAGATATGACATAGTCTCTTCAGTTTCGACAGAGATAATGTAAGGGAGATGTGCTAGCGGTCTATGAAAACATGAAATATGTGGAGAAATTGAATAGAGAAGTACTATTCACTGCTTCTCTTAGTATAATAATCAGGGAATACCCAATTTATTTACCAGGCAGAAAGTTTAAAACAAACAAAGGAAGTAATTTTTCACACATAATTAAATCTCATGCAAAATTAAATTGTGGAACTCATTATCACAGGATGTTGTGGAGGTCAAAAGTCCAAAAGGTTCCAAAAGAATTAAAAAATTGTCATGGAGAACCGATCCATCAGAGGCTACATAGCATGATAGCCCAGATGAGACCCACGGTTCAGGAAATGCTTACGACTGCTGATTGTCATAAACAAAGAATTCATTCCAGGGAAGTGAGCAGGTTAAGCCTACTCAATTTCTATAAAATTCATATTAAGTGTCTGCTATGATCACTACAAGGCACAAAATAACAGGCAGGTTGGAGAGATGATCTGATTCAATACGGCATTACTTTTCTTCTTTTCTGCTTGTTTTTTATATGAATGAAAAGTAAATACTGAGTCATTGCCATTTTTACTTGGTAGAATCTTAAAAATAAATTGAACTGGATAAAAGGCAATACAAAGTGTACAGTAAAGATCAGATGCTCCCTGGATCACCATGACTAGAAGAATGAAGAGTTTCAGTTTTCCTCTTGGTTACCGTTTTCCTGTTGGTTAACAACTCAAGAGGAAAATACTATGCTCCTTTTACGCTCTTCAAAAGCAGCACATTTTGAATGACCTATATATTTCCCTATTTAATTCCACATAATCAGCTTCCAAAAGTATTGTATGTATTTTTCACTCCAGTAGTAAGGATTTGACAAGTTATCTATATCATTATGAATTGCCACATCCAAATAATATTCTTTAAAAGCAATTTTTCCTCGAAGATCCTGATGACATTTCTGAAATACTGATGCATGGAAACATAGGATCATAGAATTTCTAGGTTGGAGAAGACCTTAGAGATCATCCAGTCCAACCGTCCCTAATCCCCCATTAAACCATATCCCTAAGCAGTTCATCCACCCTTTTCTTAAACACATCCAGGGATGGGGACTCAGCCACCTATTCCAGTGGCTGACAACCCTTTCAGAGAAGAAATACTTTCTAATATCCAACCTGAACCTCCCCTGACTAAGCTTATACCCATTTCCTCTTGTCCTATCACCCATCACTAATATAAAGAGCCCTTCCCCCACCTCCCCACCATCCCTTCTCAAGTATTTGTAGGCCGTAATCAGGTCTCCCCTCAGCTTCCTCTTTTGCAGGCTAAACAGCCCCAACTCCCTCAGCTGCTCCTCATAAGTTTTATTTTCCAGCCCCTTCACCAGTTTAGTCGCCCTTCTTTGGGCATGTTGAAGAGCACCAAAAATTTGAAGAAATAGACTGCAAATTGACAGTATTGTGGGGGGTGTTTCAACCGCAAACCAGTATATTTATAATTACATGTTTAAAAAAGACAGTACACGTGAACTTAGAGCACACAATGTTAAAATACAGCTCAAGGCTATAATAATGTGTCTTAGCAAGGAAATTTCCAGTTGTCCTTACCATGTTTACAGAAAGAAGTGCTATGTTTTAACGTTAGGCAGAAAAGTATGTTTCCATAGGCAATGACCGTAGCAACAAGTAACAAGATGCATTTTGGTAGCCAACACATGTGGTAGTTCTATTAGCTCAAAGTTCTCAAGTAAGAATCCCCGAAGATCAGCTGCACACAGGAGCTGCTTAATTTTGTGTCAACTACATGTACTTTTTTCCAACTCAGCAAACTGTGCAAATAATTTGGCTAGAAATTAGATGGTTCCTGGCAATTTTAAGTGCTTGGAAGAACATATGTTAAGTAACTTACTAGTTTGTTTTGCCCTCAATGTATTTGAACAACTAAGAAAAAAATTTTAAAAAAAGAAAAATAAAGAGGAAAAGTAGCAAAGATTAGAACATATTACAATAAAATAATCTTCAGTGTAAAAGCTAATAACCAATTCTGATGAGTAAGGTTATTTACAAATTCTAAGGACTTGGATGGTTGTAATGGTGTTCTGAGATCACCTTTTGATTTCGATAGACATGACATTGACTCATTCCTTCTTGGTTAATTTGGAATATTCTGTGATGGAACTACACTATGATGTAAATTCTTGCAAATTAGGTAGGATTCACTTCAGTTAATAATTGGAGGTATCAAAAGAAAACCAAAGCTTTCTTCTGCCATGTCACCAGCAAATAGTTTCGCTATTAGGATACTAGCTATTGCTTTGGACAACAGTAGCTATTAGTTTCAGAAGTAGATCTGAGCATCCACTATATTTTCATTTGATGTCCTAATCTGACAACAGCAAAGCTTAAGCAGAAGGGAACTAACTGTATAGAATTCAATGCAACCAAAAAAAATAACTGGTTCAACTAGCATCAAACATGCACATGCTCCAGATAAGTTTGTAGAAGACCACAAAATACAGATGTTTGTAGCAGATCACATATCCCAAGGCTGTTTCAATGCACATTTTGTACAGGAATGTGTGGTGTGTATGGAACCCTTCTAGTTTATTTATTACTTGCCCAGGGCTAGGCTCAGACTTCCCAGTCCTCTTTTCCTCTCCCTCAAGAATACCACAGATAGGAAATTACATTTATGTGAAGAAACTGCACCTTCCAAAGCTTTCCCAATCTGTCATCTCCATTACTTCTGCCTTGATTGGTGCACTGTTGATGAATGGTTTTATAAAAATAACTCAGCTTTTCTGTTCCTACCCTTGTCTGTTGCTCCTGGGCAACTTTTCTCCTTTGGTTTCTAGTCCCTTCTACATCATGCCTTTAACATACCCAGTATTGCAGCCTCTTCATCAAATGACAGGAATCTATAAAACACCTATGTATACTTTTTGGGTACAGAAGATTAATAGAAAATAATAGCTTCTGCCATCACATGAAATAGGAAGCATTGTCCATAACTAAAGAGCCCTAATAAAACTGCTGATCTTATGGACAAGCAACTTGATCTAACTTCAGAGTTGGATTTAACATCAAAGTTGGCACTTCTTTGAGTGGAGAGACCAGATGACTTCCAGGGGTCCTTTCTAATCTAAATTATTTTGTGTTTCTCTGTCCTGCAAAGAGATTCTGGGTACTAACATTCACTAAAACTCCCAAAGGAGAGATCCATTTATAATAACCACTTATTTGTATGTATTGTCATAATCACTATCTTTTAGGAACACACTCTTGGCTACAATAAGCATTTTCCTTTCTCTAACCACCTAAAGAAAACCATAGAGAAAAAGAAAATGAAGAAGTAGCTACAGAGGAGTTTCCTGTCAGAGTTACAGAACAGGAAAATGAAGATCACAATTATATGCAAGGACAAAAATGATACACCTTCAAAGTTTCATTGCAGGCATCTCCTTGGCAAATCTTCCACTGCTTCTGTGAAAGCTGTGTGCAAACAAGGATTCCAATAAATATAAGCATATTTAATGATCAGGATTTTTTAAAGACTGGGTCTTTCATCCACTGAAAGTCAGGAAGGGAAAAAAAAATTTAAAAGTCCATTACAAGACTTGTTAGTAGACCCTCTCAAGAACAGCAGGAAAGCTTGAGAAGGAAATGAGCAGACTGAAACATGAGAAATATATATTCACATGAAGCAGAAGAAGATCTGGAAGTGTGAAGGCTCTAAGTTATCTAGGGAATCTGAAGCAACTCCACAAGGAGAGAAGGAATGTTGCTGCTCCTTGGGCAGGAAACACTGCTTGCTTAGTCCCAGCAGCCGAGGCCAATAACCAATTGTTATCTTGGTGATCAGCAAGGAACCTTACTGATTTTAAAAAAAAAATAATGCCCTAAGGACTCCTTCTTCTACGTATTGGCGCTTATATATTTCAAAGAGCAGTGCTTCTGGGACTCGGCACTGAGGAAGCTGGAAGAATGGGTCTGCTGACTTGTGAAGTATCAGAAGTTGCCACTGCAAAGGGCCCCAAAATGCACTACAGGAAAGCTGCCAGGGCTCATCCGAGTCACAGACTGCTCCACTACATTACTAACCCACATATGTGCTGATGGTTCCTCTGGGACTAGAAGTGAGCAGATCAGAAATTACTAGAGCCAGAGACTGATTATATTCTCCTTAACTCTTTCATATGTATGAAACAGACAATGACTGACCACTTTTGCAAACATAATGTATACACATGCTTTCAGGGATAGAAGGACAAAATAAAAGCAGCCAGCAGGGAAGAGAAAATAGACCCTGTTTATATGCATACCTATTCCGGTGGCACTTTGGTTTCCTTCTCTATGCTGCAAAGAGACTGCTGCATAGACATGGTGTGACACCCAGAAAGAAGGGAAAGAAACTTTTTGGATACAGCCATCTGAAACTCTTGAAGAAATTCCAGTTATTGAGGATTATTGATTAAGGTGATGTGAGAATCAGAAAAAAAAAGGTCACTTGTCAAGTTGCTGAATACCTTACATGCCTTCATCTTAAAACACAGAGGGCAAGCAAAATCTAGAAACCTTCATATTGTCAAAAATTATTACTTGATTAGAATAACAGAGATTTATTGGATACAGCTTTTGCAAAGATTTCACTTGTTCAGAACTAAAATACAGTAGGAAGATGATTTAGGTGTTACCTGGAAATCATGTCTATATATATTCATGTAGGATTTAGGGTAGAGGGAAATAGTGACCACACTCCTGGTAAGGACAACAGTGGTTGTCCTTAGATATCTAAACCAGTAAAACAGTAACAAGTGAAAAAAAGCTTTTGTGGGGGCAGCCAGTGTAATTAGCCAAAGCACAAGAGCTGGTACTAATGGGAGAACAAAAATAGAAAGGGGAAGTTAACACTTCTATGCTAGTAAACTAATGATTATTAACTTTCCCAGGAAAGTGAATTAGTTACTTCCCCAGACAGCAAGGTCAACTGGTACAGAGTTGATTATGTCTAATCTGATGAACTCTCTTGGTGTCTAAAAGATGATGCCTACATGCGGATGGCTTAGTGAGACGGTCTCTGGAGTGATTTCACTTCTGAACTGTACCTGGCAATTACTTGGGAGAACATCAATCAGGGAGTTTCCCAGCAATTCACTGACACAAACACATTCACTGGCAGTGCTTCACTTTCTAGCACAGATTCAGCCGGAGAGGATTCATCTTGCCTGTTTTTAATATACCTCCAACACAGATGCTACTCCCAACATGGTAATCCCTAGCATTCAGTAAATGCAAACAGGCGCTTTCAGAAAGGATTTAATCTAGCCTAATTCTCTTAAAATAAGAAAAAATCACAGCCTATTTCTCTGTCCTGACTGTCGATTACAAGTTCACATACAAATGTCTGAAAGGTTTATGTCTACATACGGTCAGAGGAATTTCATACGAAGGAGAAATGATCAAAGTGTAACGAGCAATTCTTGGATACAAAAGAGAATAACCGGTCTCTTATACTGGATTCCTAAAACAGGCAGGAGTGAGTAAAGGATGAGAAGCTAGAAAGCAATTCATGTTAGTGGGACCATAAAGTTAGCAAGTCATCACTCATTGTATTGATTTCAGACTATTCCTGCAATTTAGCAATGCCATTTTGAATTGCAGTCATGTTTTCTCTAACCTCTGCCAGTTTTCTACCCAAGCCACTCCAGCTGCAATAACCTCTTTTTCAGGGCCCAGTTGGCTGTCTTCTGCAAACATCTTGTTTTTCTCCAGTGCCAAATACAGGTCGCACATGAAAATTTAGAAGGGCACTAGCCCCAGCGGAGTCTGGTTTCACCTCACGGATATGCCACCATAAGAGCCAGCTACCAGAAACACTTTTGGGACTATAGTTCTCCATACAGTTTTGTATCCACCTCACAGTCAACCATACTTCCTAGTTTGTTCATGACAGTCCCATGTGGGGCAGACCAAAACTCTACATAAGACAAGTTGTATCATAAATGCTGTTTCCCTTTAGACTACTTGCCTTATCAAGAAATGATATTAAATTTGTTTGAGAAGATGTTTTATTGACAAGCAATGATTTGCATTTTTATCAATTTACTATTTTCGCAGCAAATAGGCCCACCTCAAAACTACTTTTCCTTGCATGTTAAATGTAATTTCTCTGCCTTTTGCCAGTTTTCTAGGATCTCCTAGCTCTCCATGAGTTCCTCAAGAAGAGAACAATGATTCAGAAATTCCTTCTTGTTCCCTAAGTAAACTCTACAGTCTTATATCATGCTACATTAATTTATCTAAATATTCACTAACTGATCTTTCTCCTTTTGTGTCCCATATTCTTATTAACATTAGAGAAAATGAGTTGTAATAAAACATTAAGTTTTAGTCAAACTTTCGATGAATCTAAGTTTTCTTTTGTATGTCTTGATAATTACTTTATTTGAACCTTAACCATTCTGATTTTACATCTGCACACTTATGCCTCACACTTATGCCCCTTTTTGGGGCATAGAAATACTCCTGTTCTTCCTTTCAGCGGGATTTTCTACACATTGAAATACAGAAGAAATATGAAGGGTTTATTGTTTAAAGATGTTCTCTGAGACACTCACAATGCATTTGACTTGGATGATAACAATACTTTATAGTACATGTGGACTGTGTAACACAGAAGTCTCAAAGTACTCCATGGAGAAAATCTTGTTTACTATTCTCATGCTTTCAACAAGCTTATGTAACTTAAAGCACTTTTTTTGAGAGGAAATAGAAAAATATGAAATTTCAAGCAAAACAAGATATGACTACGTGACCGTCAAAGTCTAGGCAGAAAATCGATAAAAAGTAACTAGGGAGTTTCTTGAGTAATTCATAGGATAAAAATCAAAATGCAGCTACAGAAAAATGTAACAAGCACAGTGTGTATTCAGCATCCTTGTAGGATGAAAAAATCCCTCTCCTCTTCCCCTAGATCTCCTTCTACTTCAACTTTATTGAGGAGACCAATTAAACAGAAGGACTAATTAAAAAAAAAAAAAAAATGGCTAAAGATGTTTGCAGGCATGATGGAGACATTTTAAACATCAAGTTAGGATCTTAGCAAAAGAAAGAAAGAAAAAAGTATGGATGAATAGCAGAAAAGGAGAAAATAAAATATTTAAAGTAAGAAATCAGTTTCAATAACTAAATCAACATCCAATCGGAGGGAAAAATATTAAAATTTTTAGTGTAAAACCAGAGTAAGACAACCAAAAACCATTAATAAGAATGCAGATAAGGATGATCATTGGAATGTAGCATGCCCGATTTTTCAAAGCTTCTCAGTGAAATCCCTTGCTAATTTGAAGAAAAAGTACTATCCTGCACTAAGAGAAAAAGTCTTCTAGGAGATTAGTAATTGGTTAAAGAAAGAAAGCTAGGCAGAAATAAATAAATACACTGAGATGGGAAGAATCAGTTCTCAGGCCTTTTTTGCTGCTCCACATTTTCAGAAGTTATGTGGAAAATTGAATAAATAATGAGTTCATAAATTTTGCCAAGTTCACAGATGACACAGATGTACTCAGCATCATCAAATCTAAAACTGGCTGAATAGAGCAATAAAAAGTTTTCACTAGAAAGAGTTACCAGGCAATTAAATTGCCTGAAGATGAAAGCCTGATCCAGTAAGTGAAAAACTGTATGTAGGGGGAAAAACATTCCTAAGCACAGATACAAAAAGGTGTGTCCGAATTTCTTATTGCTTCCCAAAGACTTCAGAGTTATTCTGAATACATTAGAGAAAACATTAACTCAAAGGTCGGTCACAGTCAAAAGTCAAATATGATTTGGAATTACTAAAATAAAAGAAGAAAACACATGGGAAAACAGCAAACATAAAATAGAAAACATAAAGCACTGCAACATGCCATGACATCACTCCTTCCAGGATATCATATAACTAGGAAAAGCTCAGGGAAGAAGGCAATGAGGACGATATGGAAAGACTCCTGTACAAAGACCATTAAATAGACTAAGACCTGAAAAAGAGATATTTGAGGAGGGATGTGATAGTGATCTACAAAATTATGAAGAATATGCAAAAGTTGAGTAGTTTAACTCACAGTTTTAGAAAGGAGAAGTTCAGTGAGGAATCCATATCAGGTTTGGAGGCAATATGGAAGCTGGATGAGGGAATGAAACTGCTGAAGGAGAAATCAGACACAAGTAAAACACTCTTTACAGTTTCCATCACAGAAATTATGTGTTTCATTGTCATATATCTCTTGTTTTGCCAAAAAAAAGATGAAAAAAAGAGGGGGAAGAAAATAGCAGCCCCCTCCAACTACTAAGCCCAACTGTTTTACATTTCATGTAGATTGTGTCTCATAATTAAATTATAAATTATAATTAAGTATTTATCTATGTAATTTCTCAGCTAGATTTTTGTACTAAGTTATTTAACAAAAGTTTTGGCTGAAAAAGTCTTTGGGCCTTCTGACCGCCTTTTTTAATATGTCCCATTTGTATACACATATGCATTTTATTTGTTTAATTGTAATGGGTTTATCTGCTGTGTTGGCTTTTTTCCCCTGTCTTTTCTTTCATATCTTATTTCTCCAAAAGCTTTGTTTGATTTTTAAGAAATGAAAAAACACACCAGGTTGCGAACCAAAGGAAACATAACATTTTAATAGACCTTCAGGATGGAATTGTCGGAGGACTTTTATAGGAGGATAATTATAAACCTGACAGTGGGTGGAGGTTTTTGTCTTTTACGTATACAGTAACCTAGCTCATTTGGGACCAGGACAAGGACTGGAACTGGCCAAACCTATGAAACAACTAATTGAATGCTTCTGTCAAAACCCACGACCCTGAAATCCCCCCTCCCCGGCCAACCACTGCTCAAAGCAGAGAGAAGCCCAGCCTCAGCACTGCCACACCTTCTCCTTTGAAGTTACTCAAGCGTTTCGACAGCAGTGATACTGCTGCTTAAAAGCAGATGTGAAGTCGATCTGGTGCCCAAATTCAAGCCCTGTCTTCACCGCCCATGCATGGACATAATAATAATAAGATTTTGGCACCAAACATCTTCGCAGCCCTGCAGCGGGGTCTGTGCCTGGCTCAGTTACCTCCAAACATCTCAGATTCTCCTGGGGTAAGTATCATGCTGTCAGAGTTCCCCACTCTGTCTCAGGAGGGGGACAGAAAATCTCCCTCTTGACTGCATGTGCTGTCAGTTTCAATTCTGATTGTCTGGGAGAGGTATGAAGGTAGCAGGCTCAGCTTGAAGAACTCAGCAGGTTCCAGGATGCAGAGGACATGCCAGGAGCCCTCTGACATCAGCAAAGGGGAGAATCATAGAATCATAGAATGATTTGGGTTGGAAGGGACCTTAAAGATCATCTAGTTCCAAACCCCCTGCCATGGGCAGGGAAACCCTCCACCACACCAGGTGGCTCAACAACTCATCCAACGTGGCCTTGAACACTTCCAGGGATGGGGCATCCACAACTTCTCTGGGCAACCTGTTCCAGTGCCTCACCACTGTCTGAGTGAAAAATTTCTTCCTTCTATCTGAATCTACTCTCTTTCAGTTTAAAGGCATTGCCCCTTGTTCTATCACTACATACCCTTGTAAAAAGTCCCTCTCCAGCTCTCCTGTAGGCCTCCTTTAAGTACTGGAAGGATGCAATAGCATCACCCCGGAGCCTTCTCTTCTCCAGGCTGAACAGCCCCAACTCTCTCAGCCTATCTTCATAGCAGAGGTGCTCCAGCCCTCGGATCATCTTCGTGGCCCTCCTTTGTACTCACTCCAGCAGCTCCATGTCCTTCTTGTGTTGGGGACTCCAGAGCTGAACACAGTACTCCGGGTGGGGTCTCACGAGAGCTGAGTAGAGGGGCAGAATCACCTCCCTTGACCTGCTGGCCATGCTTCTTTGGATGCAGCCCAGGATACGGTTGGCTTTCTGGGCTGCAAGCGCACATTGTCGGCTCATGTACATGGCTTATTTCTCAGCCAGGCAGGATTCCTGGGCTAGGTTGTCCTCTGCAGAAATCCTGCCTGACCACCAGTCCAGGATCCCCACTGCAGCCAGGTCTGCCACTCACAATCACCTTCAAAGTACGTCAGCCCATCTGCAGGTGATCTGCAGCAGCATCCATCGTGGCCCAGACACTAGGGGAAACACCTAGAAATCAGGAAGGCATTGCAACCCTCTTGGCTTGAAGACACTCAAGTTCCCAGCCAAAACACCAGCTTAAAGACTATCCAGGAGTGCTGTCACTGCTTAACGCATGCCAGTCTTTGCACCAGGGTGGGGGCACAACACAGTGGTCTGACTTTTAAGACATTTAACTGCAAGTACTGCAGTAAGGTCTCTTTTCAAAACCTGTTTCTGTAGGCAATGGGCATTCAAACACGTGTAAACCTCTCTGGGAGCAGAAGCAGGATTTCCACTTTCCCACACACAACTTCTGGGTAGGTGTCCCATAGCCTCAGTTGTACAGTAGTTCTCTCCTGCTCTTTCCTGCAGCCCAACTGAACCTTTCAGTCTCATGCTGGAATCAAATGCTCTCACCTAAATTTTGGACGAGTGCTTTCAAAACTACCCCACTTCATAGGAAAAGAAAATTACAATCATATTGGTATGTATCAAGAGAAGATAATCACATGTCTTACTTCAAATGTGGCTAATGGAATGGCTGCTTTGCTCCCCTCCTCAGCACCAAGAGTGATGCCTCCAGGGCAGAATCCAAGGCCGATCCCTTCCTAAACCCTTCCCTCTCATCTCACTCTCAACAGCATTTTGCTAATTCAGGAAGCCAGGTACATCACCCAGGGCTCTGGAGCCAGCTCTAGAGGCCACTGGCTATCCTGGATCTGGCTCAATTCCCCTCCACCCCTTAAAATTCTTCACGTCAGCTCCCTGAGCCATTATACGCACTCTCAGAGTGGCACGGTGAGTGAGTCCAGAGAATTTTCACTTCTTGGATGAGCTGTTTTCCTGAGTGCTCAGTGTCATGATGAGGGGAATTTCAAGCCTTGCCTTCAGTCAGTCTGGAAGAAATATCTTTTCTAAATTAAAGCCAACCCCTGCTTTATTTTAGTTGTAGCATCTGATTCATTAGAGGCTGAGGCTTACATATTTACTCATAGCATGAAAAGATTAATTCTTATTCTGAAGAATTAGGAAATACTTGGTTGTTGATTTGTATCCTCCTCTAATTTGAAGAAAAAATCTGTCAGAAAATCAGCATAATAGCTTCATCTAGAAAGGCAAGTATCCCTTCAGACCTGGAATTTGCCCTTTCCTTATTGGACAGACACCTGTTCTAATGAGGAACAGGGGAACTACGCCTGCAGTATTCCTTCAGCTGTAACTCTGGGATCACTGGAAGCTCTGCTGTTTCTGAACAGCTTTTAGCATATGCTTTTCCTCTCCAAGTTCTGGGTTATTTTTTCATATGAAAGAATACGCTCAGTCCTAAACAACATGGAATGGTAAGTTGCCACTGTCTTTCAGCCAACATGACTTTGCCTACATTGATTTGGATGCCATCTTGTGTTGTGAGAGCTTTCAAATGAGAAAGATATTGCAGAGAGAACTTGATCATGCATATTACCAATGAATATATACTTTTTGGAGCTGAACAAACATTGCTGAACTGCTCAGAAATGTTTGCACTTTAAATAATAGAGCTGCATCTGTTTTCTCTTCTGAATGAAATGAACACTTAGATAAGACACTGTCTTTGACTTCTGTGCAGGACCGAGCTTCAATTATCTTAAACTGTTTGTGAAATGAATTTCTCAATACTTGGCAAAGTATGTAATTCACTGAGTATTCACAAAAAGTTGAACATCTAATAGAGTTGAAGCTGAGCTATTCATTCACTACCTTGAGCACAGTAAAGAGGAGACAGAGATGAGGTCGATGTCATCAAATAACATCTTCAGGCAATGTGTACGAGTGCTCCTCGTGGCATCAAAGTCTCTGGAATTATAAGTATATTTGGTCTGAACATATTTTTAGACAGAATATCAAGTTTTAAATCACAAAGGAATTTATCCCACAATCAGATAAGTCGTGACCACTGCTGGGAGAAGGAGAAAGAATTCGCCTCTCTCTATTGCATGGAAAATTGCTCACTAGAAAGTCATTCCTAGCTTTATCTAGGAATGTCATCAAACAACATTGCAGCTTCTTCAGACATCTAAATCATTAATGACACTTGCTCATCTATCCCTTTTTTTTTTTCTGTGACTACTGGCCTGCAACATTAAGTCAAAAGCAGAGTGAGAAAGCAAAAAAGATGGCATTAAAATACTGTACTAACAGCTGCATTGGGATATTTTCCTTTGTTTTAGAAGTGTTGTAGTAAAGCAAATTCACTTCTTTAGTTTTAGTAACTTGTCAAAGGCAAATGTCAGTAATTTATGAACAAAATTCTCAACAAAACTCCAAAACCAGTGCTTCCAGGCAGACAATGTATTTCCAACCTGCTGTTTATAACTTTTATGTTTCTTAGTTCTATCATACTGGGAGTTTGTTTTCTCTAAAAATTAGTACTTAAATATGTTAAGAAGTAAAAGGTGGTTAAAAGTGGAGTCATTCCTAAAATTAATTGTTTCTTTGGTATTCTTCAATTTCAATACTTCTTTCAGAAACCTTATCTGGAGCCCACTGAAGTCTGATGAATTTGTAGCTGTTTTCTTCACCACTGAAATCCTGTTACTGAGCATCACGTGATTTGGTTCACTAGGAATATGAGAGTGACTGCTCTTTCCTCAGAAAATTTTTAATAACTTTGTCCTAATTGTTGTTTCAAAGCAAAATTTGAAAAAAAAAAAAAAAAAGAAAGACAAAAACAACAGTAAAAGTTTATATTAACAGTTAACATACGAGTGTATGAGATCAGCTCCTCATGTTTTAGGTCACAATGGTTATCTCTGCCAAAGACGGAAACATTTGAAAATGTTTCTTTCAGTTCCAGAATTATTTATTTTTCTGTTACTGATCTGAGTAATGTCTATATTGACAAGAAGTTCAAGCGTTTATGTTGGTTGGGTTGTTTTGTGGTTGTTTTTTTTTTTTTCTATAGAACAGGACCTGGGATTTAGTTGCACTGTCTAAATTGATATTTGGAAAGAAAAATATCTTTTCATACAAAATGTGATGTCTCAGCTATATTTATAATTAAACATTTTCACATAAAGAAAGGCTTATACATGGGAAGAATATAATTTGTTAGTGAAGATCACATCATAATTTATCCAAGCACAAAAGTTGGTAAGTTTGACAAAGCTGTTATTAAACACTGCTTCCTATGTACAGCTCTTGGTAATATTTATTCCACTATTTGAAAGACCACAAATAAGTAAAGTGCTTACACATGTCTAATTTGAAGCCCACAAGTACTTCTAGGTCTAATAGCACCAACGAGTTTACTCATCTACTTGCATGTATACACGTGGTTCACCGATTCAGTGATCTGATGGATGAGCAACAACAAAAATAAGGACACGAAGTAATTTCTGAGGGCTCACATATTTGATAGCTCAGTGACAGAAGACCTTGTTCCAGCCTTTCGCACAAGCTGCACACTGGCCAAGATTCACGTATCTGCAAGGCAACCATATACCACATACACATAGACATTGTATGCAGGCAAGTGAACTAAGCCTCAAGTGGGTCATGAACTGCACGGCCTTCTGAATGTAATCAGATGTGAAAGATGACCTCCTGGAGCCAGAGTGGTGCACTCCACATACCCAAGAATCACAAAACAGAAGTTAAGACAGAGAAGACAGATCAACTGACCCCACTTGTAATGCAGATATGAAGGTAGAGAAATTCTTCATTTAACTTGGAATTTCTCCCACAGTCTTAAGGCAAGTGACTTCAGAAAGACACTGAAGAACTAGGGCAGGAGGAAGTGGAGAAAACATCCCCTTGCTAGTACATATACAAGGAAAATGAGCAGACAAGGTTCTCTGAAATCTGTGTTAAAGTGCTCATATATGAATCTTTCTTCCAAAGATCCAGCATGGCAAGCGAGATCGCTGACCATCAGGGATATACTGGAACACTTCCCATAACCATAAAAGAATTCCCATTAGCATACTTGCTATAAAAATGAATTTCCATTTGTCAACACCCAGTACCCAGAGCTCTCAGGGCATTTTAACAGATGACAATTTGTTCAAACATTTGTTTTAAGCATTTAGATGGAGGAACATTTTGTTACGTATGTATACAAGTTCTGCAGAATCCAAATATTTTTACTGGAAATTGAAATTTCACTTCTTCCAAACATAGTATTTCTTTACTTGGCATATGGGCACAACAGATGGAGTAAATATGAGAAATTGCTACAATGCTGAGAAAAGGTTCTCAACTTTGAAGACTTTGGAACCAATGTTAAGATTTTCCTGCTTGACTTCCTTGAAGTAAATGGTACCTAATACCACTAACGCATACATTGCATAGTCTTGCAAGGAATAAATGTTCATATTATCTTCACTGATGTGTAACAGCCCTCTCCAGACATAATGAAAGTTTTCTTCCCAGGCATTTCAGTGTTAGAATTAACTGCTGAGCTCTACGTGTAGAGTTCTCTAACCTAGGATCTCCACTCAGGTTATCTATCATTACCATGGTAATAACCTCTCTTTTTGAGCAGCTTGATAGAGACTTTTTAATTTAAGAATGAGAAAAGGAACAACCACCCCACTATCTCTCAGATAATCCACGTTATATGGAAGGCATATGCATTGCCAGAAATGACAGCATTTTAGGACTACATTCCTAAAGATTTGTTTAAAAGCAGTAGAACTGAAGTATAGAATTGCATGGGAAATATTTTTAATTTCACAGAGATGTAGTATGTCAAAAATAAATCGTTTCATTTTCAGGTTGAAGTTAAGAGTTTACAAATTGAAAGCACCAGCTTTTGCCTACTGCAAGCCTCATCAGTAGTCCAGCAAATGCAGGAACTGGCATGGAGCAGAGAAGACTTTTCACCAACTGGATATCATCAGTGATTTGAACAACCCACATGAGAACTCAGCTCCCACACAGCTGGGATTTGCTGTCTCTCTCTCTCTCTCTCACACACACACAGGAAAAATACCATTCTTCATTCAACTGGTGAAGACCTTCCCGTTCAGTTTCCATTTTGACAAGTGATCCTTGAGCAAACAAAGAAAAACCTTTAATTTGAAAATATCTCTGCTCAGGAGGATATTTTGGTGCAGCTCAGTTAACAAATACTAGCAGAAGAAATCCTACACATATGAAAAAAACTGTACAAGTTCTGCAGAATACCAGAAGTATTTGTATACATAACTACAGGACTTACTCAAAGAGCTACAAGGAGTTAGTAAGAGCATGACATACACTCCTGGGTTTGTCCCAGGCATTTGTGGATCCATAGGCAGTGATTATCACAAGAACAGTTACACACGAGGAGCTGGCAGCTGCCATAGGTTCTTCTGCCTAAGAGGCAAAGCTATTGCCATTCTCCACTTGCTTTCCATTGCCGTTCACCTGTGGTCATATTATACTCATCTGCTTGTATAGTAACATTGTCTTTTGACATAAGTATTTCTTTTTCCTCCCTACTGTTTACTTGATCATATTCATGGAGGGCAACTACAGCCCTTTGCATGGTCTGTTTTGTTACACTACATAGGCAAGCCAAAGTCTTTAGACTTGAAGGGAGAAAGAGACTGTTGGAGGTCTTCTATATTGCAAACCATTAAGTTGCACCTAGTTACATCTCCAGCCAACTCTTAACTTTAATAAAAGAAACACGGCCTCGATTTTTAAGCTGTACAGGAAGGGATACATAGTAAGGGTTTTGAGCTGTACTTGCTCTATGAACAATGTAGGAAACTGAGTTCAAACAGGCAAGAAGTTTATTCCTGAGAGTAACCATTTTTACTACCAGATTCTTCCAGCTCCAGTAACAGCTGCAAAGAACTAAAGAGCAGTGCTCCCAAAAAGATGAAGATTTTCGCTGTTGATATCTTAGAGCTCCTTCCCACCACACAGCTAAATATCCCCTATGGCATTGGATATGTGAGTCCTTCCGCTAGCAGGTCTGTTCAGCATCTGCCACCTCTTCCAAGCAGTCCTCTCCCTCTCACAGAACTCAGCAATCAGATGAGTCAGCTCTCAACAACCAGGCTACAGGCTGTGTGCCTTCCAGTAACTCACTTTACACCGCAAGACCCAAGGAAACATTTGGCTTTTGCACCTCTTATTTACAGGAGCATTGCAAGCACAGCAGGAGAGACTGAAGTAGAAGGAAGATGTGGATAAAGACACACACAGATAGTACAGTGTGACAGCTTAAAGAAAGTAGAAATGTAATTAAAAAAAAAGAAAAAAATGAAAGTGAGATTAAAAAAAAAGTCATTTGCAGACAGACAAAAAAAACCCAGAACAAATAAAGTATCTATCACATAAAAGAAATGAAAGAATATATGGTAGGGACCTTGTGAATGGGTAAGTTACAGATGTGTGCCAAAGTAGATAGGCCATAGGTGTGACCTGGGGGAGGAGAGCAGAAGGAAAGAGATAGAAAGCCAATAAAAATAATGAAACTTCCACAGATTACACTTTGCAGGAGATCACCATACAGATACAATCTGGCCTTTAAATTGTAAAAAGCAAAAAAATCTCAACCCAAAATGCAAACTGTATCTCCATTTTCTTAGACATCACACTGTAACAGTATTAACTATATAAAATTTGCCATTTCAGTGGAATTTGCCTCTTATTTTAACATTGTCCCTACTTCTTTCTACCCTGCTTAAAAGCTGAGTTAATCTCTGAAACAGATGATCTAGGTAGCAGGTTTTTTCTCTTTTATCACATCAATGCTTCTTCTCTAATCATATCCTATGCCACATGTGACTAGGAGAGGACATGAGGTGTCTTCAGTTATTTTTTCTCCAGTTGACTCTGGTCAGCAGGACCTACATTTCTACAAAGGTATTTTGTTCCTGGCTAGACGGCTGCACAGCACTCCCACAGACATAGAGCCTATACTGTTCCAGCTACATATATATAAAAAATATACAAAGTCCACAGACAGAAAGATAGCCACCATTTATTAGCTGTTATCCATTTTTTCAATTGGTCTATAAGGTCAACTAGTTCGCTAACTCAGGTGAAATCTAACTCTTTCAAAAAAAGAACACTTGTTGAAGGCAAACCTGTTGTAAGGCAAATATGCATCAAAATTCTACACATGTAGTCTTGCCATAGAGCCATTCTTTGCTGTCGAAAACTTTTAACATCCAAAAATGTTTAGTTCTGATACCTATTTTCCAGTTTACTGCTTTCTCCCTTTTTCCATTACAGCTGTAAACTGAGTTCAGCAGCATTACATTCAGCAGCAACACCTCTCAGCCTGCTGGGAGTTAGTCTCTCATGATTCTTACCATGTGCAGGCTCAGTGCGGGCTCCAGCTTGTGACAGACAGGAGCTACGGCCTCCCTCCTAGGAGTCTCCAAGACATTCACAGACATTATCAGACACCCATATCAAGTGTAGCTCCAAGTTACTTCTTGTCAGCTGATCACCAACTATACATTAAATATTGTCTTACTCAGTCTTCATCCAGTTTTTAATAAATGATGTTACAGTGGTCAGGGCTATGCTATCAAATTCTCAATCAGTAAAACTTATCATAATGATTCACTAGTGAGTTACTATCAAAGTATTATTCCAAGGTATCTCAAGCTTTTGCCAGTATGCACGTAACACAAAGGCATCCTTAAGGCAATGATGTAATTGTGAGGATATATGATCTTAATCTACTTCTAAGTCAATCTTTATAATATTTACCTTCTCATGCATGAGTTTATCCATCAAACAAGTGAGTTTTCCTACTTATTATCTACTACACTTACCTGTTAAAGGAGCATTGATAGTAACTTTTAATAGTTATTTACTTTTGCCAGTTGATGCTTTGCAGATACCACCAGTAACTGCCTGCGTATCAGCCCAGAGGTATATCTGCCTGTTGGCATATGGCAGCCACCTCCAACAAACACTAGAGTGCACAAAAAGTTTGATTCTTCATTTAGCAGCAATCTGTTTACAGTGAATACTGTAAATGAATACTGAACTCCGTGTTTCTGTTAGCTTGAGTAAGAACAAACTGCCCTGGATGAAGCGGCTGGCTGCTGAATTCCTGGGTGTGACAGATGCTCTGGTGAAAGGGCAAAAAAGAAAGTATGGGAGGTTTTATGATTGTCAGTCCGACCCCTTCCTCATGAAGGCAAACTAACCCAGCTCCCCAGCACAGATGGCTTTGGATATTCAGTACAAGATTTATGTGACCACAACACACAAAACCAGATTCTTTTTCCTAAGTTCTAGGTTTGGTTTTGTTTTTTCTTTTCCTAAGAAGCATTGTAAAAGGACTTACTGTGTATATAAAAAAAAAATCTCTTTAAACTTTCATAACACAAACACTGTTAAGTGATAGCATTTGCTTGCCAATTTCCAGAGCAGGAGTTAGATAATATAAGGGTGGGACAGTTGTTATGATCTCCTGAATTCTCATCCAGAACTTTGGTCCTGGCTGCCAGAGATTCCTGGTGCTCAGCACTGACACATTCATCTTGAGCTTTCACATCTG
Organism: Tauraco erythrolophus; assembly: GCF_009769465.1. NCBI lineage: Eukaryota > Metazoa > Chordata > Aves > Musophagiformes > Musophagidae > Tauraco > Tauraco erythrolophus. The sequence continues at coordinate 44,786,362 of NC_141466.1, read as the reverse complement.
GGAGGTCTGTCACTTCGTATCAAGGGGGGTGTTCTACCCATGGCGTATTTCTCATAATTTTTTTTTAAGGAGGACAAGGAGAAGCACATTTCATTCAAAAACTTATTATATTAGAATGGAGGAGTAAAGCGAATGACCTTTTCCTTCTCCTTTGTTTGCTAGCCAGGCTACTGCATTGCTTAAGCCAGTTTTTTCTTCAGGCTCTCTACTCTCAAAGGTAGCATTCACTCCCACATCAATAAGAGCTTCACATACCTGGAGGAATCATGCCCCAGTCAGAAGAGAGCTTTTCTTTTTCCCCCTTCATCTCTCAGGTAGCATTATATTTTTCAACAGTTCAAGAAAGTTATTTCTTCAAAACACAGTTTCTAGGCATTATCTCCTTTTTTTTTCATGTAATTTAATACGCGATTTCAAGGTGTCACAGAGATACCATGAATTTTTTTCATGCTTTAAAAAAGGAAAAACTGAAAACAACAAATGGAATACTCTCTGGAGTTTACGAGGTTCCAACATGAGAAAGATGTTTTTTGCAGGCAGTATGGACATATGATGCCGTAACAGTCACATGGCTAAATCTTCTGATGAGTTCTCACCTACCTTTTCTTTAAGTGGAAGAATACTATGTATTTTTATCAGTGACAAGAGGGAACTTGTCAAAGTGTGTCAGAAAATCAATACAGGACACTTAAATAGTTTTTTAAGCTTATGGCAGACAACCAAGGAGCCTCCAACCCGCCAATATACCTTCTGGAGAGCAAGCTGAGTGCTGGAGACACCACTTCTGGAAAAACATCTTCTAATGCTTGCATCTTTTGCCAAGAAAAGAAAGAATAACACAGAATAATACGATATACTGGAACATCACCAGCATATTTCTTTGTTACCAAAAAGCACTTTAAGCGAATATAGTACATACTGGGAGGGGGAAGATGCTTGTAAATAAAAACTCAGGAATCACATAGTAATGATTTTCCCTTTGTATTTTCCATGATACATAGATGATGAGAAAATCTTGCTTATCAACAGAAGAAAATAACCCAGAAATAGTTTTTATATTAATTCCAGTTTTAAACATTTCAACAGCATCCCAGAAGGCAATAGTTCCTAAAATGGTTTACTGTCTCTGCTGAATATGGATTAATAAGATGTATTTTGATTTATCATCTCTGTTTTTCCCCTACAGGAAATATTATATTCTCTTTTCTCAAGGGTTTGAATCAATCTGTGTGAACTATAATGAGAGAGCCCAACAGCGTTCACTGTCAGGACAGTCAGATGGACTGGTAAGAAATTTCATTTTAATGCACCTTGAGTTTTCTAAGAAATCAGATTCTCTGGTTCTGAAAGATGCACAGACAGCTAACAATTCTCAGCTTCTCCTCTAAGAGGCCAACCAACCTTGAAATATATTGGCCACACCTGAAGCTGACAATGACATCTTGGCTCTGAAGCAGTAGCAGGATTGTGATAGTTCAGTTCTTATGAGAAGACTAGATTTTATTCTTTACTTTTTCATTTTTAATTGCAAGACCATGATATCTTTCAGTTAAACAAATGGCAGAGAACCATACATAGACATATAGCATAGACGCACTAACCATAAATACTTTTTTTTTTTTTTTCACCAAACCAATCTGCACATGTGGAAGCCATCTGTGACATCTGGTCTTTTGCTAAATTATATGTATGTATATATAGACACAACACTCCACATGTATTTAGTCCAAACTTCCCTAAGAAGTTTGTGATTCTCAGAGGTGCAAATTGCTGAGCCCCATACACTACTAAGCTTTCATTAAGAAATCCAGTTCCCACAGAAATACTTGGCAATTCTGAATCTTTATGCCCAAGTACATGCCTCAGTATCTAAGAGACAATAGCAACCAATGATCACATTAAAGTGGTAAATTTTAAATCCATTTTACACACAGAGAGATATTATGAGTTGAAGCCATATTCAAACTTTAGTGTAGTGAATTTTAGTTCCTCTACTGATACCAACAGGCACTAGACCAACCAGGGACTATATTTTTTAACTCAAGATCACCAGCAGTACATTACTAAAAAAAGCCCAGAAATTCTTTTTGTATCTTACTCCCTGCTTAAAAATTAGCCCAAGGTCCAGTTTTGAAGACTATCATCAGGAGAGTAAGTAAATGTCAGCTAATAGAGTTTCATGTAACTGTTTCCAGACAATATCTGGTAGTTAGATGGTGACATGTTTCCAGTGATTTTTTTTAATTCACAGCTTCTGATCACAGATGAACACCCACAAGAATCTCACATAATTTGCATGAATAGTAAATAAGAGTCTCTCTCTTGTAGATCATTAATCTGATAATACTTAAGTTTATACCATTAGCTTAACTTCTTACTTTAGAAATAGTTGAAGATCTGAGAAAAATATTCATATTCTCTGTTAAAGGAACCAATCAAGATATGTTCTTGAACACACATTTACTGTATAATCCCAATATCAAACAAAGTCAGAAAATTAAATGATTGTGAAGTCAGCTTCTGGCTTGATAAAATCTTACAAGGAGCAATAATCTAAATCACAGGTTCCTAGGCTGTAATATATGTATTTCAATGGGATGCAACACACTTGCTAATAGTTTCTGGCTATTTAATCATATAGAACTAGGTTTTCAAAGTGTTCGTCTTCATTTAAATAAGCTATGTTGCTATTAGCTTTCAAAGAGGCACCTGCATGAGTTAGGTGGTTGGCATTTCCTCTGGAAAATTCCAACTTATCAAAACCAAATCCTTTTAGTAGATATGTGACAGGTTCACAGATTCAAATTCAGAGCAAAATACCAAAGATATCTCAGTACTGAAGCTCAAGGCATCCAAACAGCTCAGCAATTAAGACAATCAGATTCAGTCTCAGATCTCCTCCTTTTGCAAATCAAGGCTTTGAAGTTTGTTTTACATTCAGTGAAGTCTCTCAACTACTTAGTTTTCAAAGTCAGTCTTTCTTACTATCTTATTATACAAAGCGAAATAGCTCCAACATGAGATTTTGTTTTAAAGCTGTAGATCTTGGGTCAAGATTGGAGGGGTCATCTCCAAGGGAGCTCTTACAGTAGGCATCTGCTACCGACTGCCAAACCAAGATGGTAAGGCCAATGAAGAAATATTTGGCTCACTTAAGCAAGCTTTGGGTCAACAGAACCTGGTTCTTATGGGTGACTTCAACTGCTCAGACGTCTGTTGGAAGAACAATACTGCAGCTCACATCCATCAAGTTCCTGGAATGCACAGAGCACTGCTTCCTCATACGCATGTTAGATGTGCCAAACAGGGATGAGGCACTGCTGGACTTGCTACTCACAAACCAAGAAAACCTGCTCTGTAATTCTCGGTTAGAGATAGCCTTGGCTGCAGTGATAACAATATTATCGATTCTGGGATCCTGCTGAGTATGCTGAATATTAGTACTAGGAGAGAGGTTTCAGATTTTAGAAGAGTAAACTTCAGCTCACTCAGAGCTGGAGAATAAAAACAGTTCATCCCCTTTACAGGTACAGGAAGTAGGTGGAGCAAGAGACTCCCTTGGCTTAACTGCAAGCTTCTGAGTGTGCTCAAAACCAAAAGAGAAGCATAACAGAGATGGAAAAGCAGACAAATAACTGTTGAGAACGATGAGGGCAGTGCCAGGGCATGCAGAGATGCAGTTAGAAAAGTAAAAGCTCTGCTCGAATAGAAATTAGCCTGAGATGACAAAAACTACAAGAAAGGGTACGTCAACAAGTAGAAGGGTATGTAAACAAGTAGAAACAGAAGGAAAATACTGGCTCGCTGTTAAGCAGGAGAGGTGAATTAGTCATCAACAACACTGAAAAGGCAGAGGTTCTCAACGCTTTCTTCACCTCTGTCTCTACCAGCAGCATTATGCCCCAGGCCTTAGGAACAAAAACCCAAGGTGATGCAAACACAGACCCACCATCAGTGAAGGAAGAGTTGATATATGAACTACTACAGGAGCTTGACCCCCCCAAATCAATGGGCTCCGACAATATCCACCCAAGGATGTTAAGAGAGCTGGCTGATATCATTGCAAGGCTGCTCTCCATAATCTTTCAGAAGTTGTGGAGACTGGGGGACATCTCAGAAGACTGGAAGAATGGTTAATGTCACCCTCATCTACAAGAAGGAAATTATAGGTCCATCAGTCTTCAATCCCTGGGAAAGTTATGGAACGAATCCTCCTGGGGGATATCACAAGTCAAATGAAGCACATGACTGGGAAAAGCCAGCACGGATTCACCAAGGGTAAAGAGTGCTTGACAAATCTGATCACCTTCTGTGACAAAGTAACCTGCTTGGTTGATGCGGGGTTAGCGGTGGACACTGTCTACCTGGATTTCTCCAAGGCTTTCAATAGTTTCCCACAGCCTCCTCCTAGAGAAACTGAATGGTCTAGACAAGTGGTCTATCTGGTGGGTGGGGACCTGGCTGACAGGCAGCACCCAGAGAGTGGTGGGAAATACCTCCATTTCAAACAGGCAACCTACCACAAGTGGGGTCCCCCAGGGATCAATATTGGGCCCAACATGGTTTAATATATTTGTAAGTGATCTGGATGATGGTATCAAATGTATCCTGATGAAGTTTGCTGATGATACCAAACTGACTGGAGAAGTGGATGCTTCAGAAGGGAGAGCCAACCTGCAAGAAGACCTGGATAAGCTGGAAGAGGGGGCTAACAAGAACCTTATGAAGTTCTACACGGACAAGTGTAAGGTCTTGCACCTGGGAAAACATAATCCAGGAGTGCAGCACAGGTCGGGATCTACCCAACTGGGGAGCAGCTCTGTGGAAAGGAATCTGGGGGTCCTGGTGGACAACAAGCTCAACAGGAGTGAACAGTGTGCTGCTGCTGCTGCTGCAAAGCGAGCCAACAGGATGCTGGGTTGCATCAACAAGGACAACACCAACAGAGATTAAGATGTCATTCCACTCTACTCAGCACTTCTCAGGCTACACCTGGAATACTGTATTCCACTATACCAAAAAGATGTGGACAGGCTAGAGAGAATCCAGAGAAGGCCACAAAGATGATCAAAGGACTGGGAAGCCTGCCATATGAGGAAAGGCTGAGAGAACTTGGTTTGTTCAGCCTTGAGAAAAGAAGGCTTAGAGGAGACCTTATCACCATGTTCCAGTAATTTAAAGGTGGCTACAAATAAGAGAGAGACTCACTCCCTACAAGAACTTTTGAGTTTTCCTCTCAAAAAAATGAACCAAAGAACTACAAGGGTGAACAGGGAGCAAAGAGCCTTTCTAACAGGTGGAAAATAAAAGGTTTGCTTGCCTAACCTAGCAGAAAAAAGGCTGTCAGGGAACACTGCTTTTCTAAAAGATGTTGAAATAAAAGCAGGAACACAAGCCAAAGACAATGTTAGCCTAAGAATGAAGGTATATAAAAGGGCAATTAATAGATGCAGACTGGAAATTATATATAATCCTTAGATTAATCCAGAAACAACTCTCCAATAGGACCAATTGGGTGAAAAAAACACCACTACTTTTAAAAGTGAAGCTTGATATATGTGTGAATTTGATGAAATGAAATCATAACCTAAGCTACCAATCAGACTGGCTGATAAATCAAGACTTTTTTCCTGTCGAATGCACTACATAAAAATTCTTCCTCTTGATAAAACTGAAATGTTTGGATATAGGAGGAAACATTTTGCCTAAATGAACGCAAAAAGAAAAAGTGAAACATTCAAAAATTTCCAACTTTTCCACCATGTTTCTGATGTGGAAGAATGTGTGTTATTTTAAATTATAATAAAACCAAATACTGGGATTTTCTACAAGTAAGGAATTCTGGGTTTCTGTTTGGACTCACTGCAGTCAGAGGTCCTTCTGACTCGCTCTTTTTGCTTTTGCTTCCTCCCAGGCTCACCACCATACATCTTATTGGAAAAGGTGTCTTAAATGTGGATTTAAATTAGCATGCAGCGTGGACAGCTCAGAAGGGTTCTACAAATATGCTGGCATCCTGATTCTTTCCTGACCTGCGACACGTTTCCCTCCCAGGGACAGTGCTCTCCTCACAGGAAATGGAAGGACACTGGGAAAAAAAGCACAGCTGCAAGGTGGAACTATCCCTCCATGTACTACAAGCATAACTTTTTTTTTGAAACACAGGTGACTCTTGCAATCGCTCATCAAACTACCACTGGTTCTTTACAAAATTTTATTTTACCTTGAATGTCAAGCGTATTACCAATCTCTGATAGTAGGACAACAGAAAAACAACACATTACAACAAGCCATTTGTAAAGCGTTGGTTAAGTTCAATACAAGACACTGCCTTAATTTAAGAAACGGATTGTAAATTCTCATGGGAACTGTGCCTTTGCTCTTTATGTAAAAGCAAGCAATACACCTCATTAGCAAAGCATACAATGAAAATTACACATAGCCTGCTTAAAGTGAAAAAGGAAACAGCATAACAAACATTGCAGCTAGGCAGCCAGCAGTTAGACCTTTCTCCTTGTAAACCTGTTTCTTCAATTTGGCAACTGCAGTCCTTGAGGAGAAACAGCAAAGGCTATATAACTTCATACTTAATTACGCAGAACTGTTACATTGGGGTTGGCAAACATTTTTTAATTTTTATTTTTGTCAAATCACAACTACAAATCAGCTATACTAGGTTTTGGGTTTGTTTTTTTCAATGTTTTAATGCTATTTTCATATAAATTGAATCACCTACATGGAACCTTTTGACCTTTGCAGCTGACAGTTCCATCTTCAACAAAACCGTGGCCAGTAGTTCTTGAACCAGTAGTTCTGCCCTTCCCTTTCACCTTGGTTTTAAGCAAAGAGTTGCATGGCAAAATAGGTAATATTACTTCTGTAATAAGCCCAGATATTTCTCTTAATTTATAAAAATCTGATATATGCTTTTGCTCACAGAACACTTGGAGCTATGACATATGAAATATACACAAGCCAATGAGATTCACACACATATGAAGTCAAAGCCAGCCACATTCTTTCAAAATCAAATACTGTATATGTCAGTCGCATGTGAAAAATTTCACAGTAATTTATACCCGACCAATACCATTTAAGGCCTAATCCTGCTCCCAGTGGTGTCTCCAGCAATTTTGCAAAGGACTTCAGTGGTAACAGGAGTATGATAGGACACTTAAATACTAAATATCAAATACTATAGTTAATTTTATTCCTATTAAAATTGATGATCTCTTTAAAAAACACTTGAGGTTCAATTGATGCAAGTTATAAAAAAATTATTAGAGTTTCTTTTCTAAAGGAACGTATAACCTTTGGGTTTATAACATCAGAGGTACTTTAGTTCCTGCTTATTGGATTATTGCTGGTCACCTTCCTGAGACTTGAAAGACCATAAAAGACAAGCACCATACCTATTCCTCTAAATTATTGCATCACAAATTAATAATTTGGTCCCTTTCTAAATGGATCTCTCCCCACAATTACACTAAAACATAGTGATGGGTCACAAATTCCAGGGGGTCCAACTGGTCCTGGCATTCCCGGACTGCCACGATCTCCATCTTTACCAGGCTGCCCACGCTCTCCGGGACGTCCTTCCTTACTCATACCCGGTGGACCTTCAGGACCTTAATGACACACATGCAATAAACAAATATATTACAGACTTTTTTTATTAAAATGAAAACAAAAGCACGTATGGACCCACAAACCCTCCACTCTGGTGAAGTATGCAGATAAAGAAAACTTCATTTTCTGAAAAAGATAATTCTTGTTACAACTGCTTATTTGTTTATATACACAACACGATACCTTATTAAAATTTTTTTTAAATGCACATGGAAAACACTTTAAATAAAAATAGTTTTTAAAAGGAAATATAAAAATCTACTTTAGTACGCTGTTATACTTTTATCATATAATTTGGAACCACCATGGTATGAATCAGAGTCCTCCTGTTTCTATTTGTTTCTCTGGCTTTGGATCAGGCTCAGACCTCTTCCAAATGCTCGACTTCACATTTTGCGTGAATACACTACTGTTCAGAAGAACATTTTCCTGCACTAAGCAACGTTTACAAGTCACATGATTATATCAGGGCTCAGTTTTCAGATAATGGTTGACTTCAAGATCCATCTACCAAGAAACAGCAAGCTCAGGTACCAATCTGCAAGACCTGTCTTATATTAAATAATGTATTATATGATCATTTAAAAGGCATGTGAGAGACAGGCATTAGCCATAGAACATACACGGTAATTAAGATATGCAAAAACTATCTAAGTTTTTCTAAATCATATAAATGTTTTTTCTAAACCACACTTTTCCGAAATTATTAGCACACACTGAATCTGCACAGTTGAACCAACCCTCACCTGGAGGTCCTGGAGGGCCTTGGATCCCAGGAACCCCGATTCCTTGATTGCCTTTTGCACCGTTTTTCCCTGGCAGTCCTGTGGAAGAGCAAACACATGTATATCTCTGCACATGAAGAGTATTTTCATCCAACGGCTTAGGAAATCAGCATTTGATAATACTTATTGAATAAAAAACGTAATAGTCCAAAAGCAAATAATGGGATGTAAAATAAGCATTTCCTTGTAACCTGCACAGTATAACTGGGTTCTAAATTATCCTAATTTCTACTGAATTAAGAGTTGATGTAGCACCTGTTAAGCAGACAGCCACTAAGCGTTAAGGGAATAGATGATGGGCAAATACGAAATTTGTTGTCATTGCCTTTCCATTGGCAAAGTTTTTAAGAAGCTTTATGAAGGAAGTGTAAGACATTCATCACAGTCCCTGTGGAATACAGAATATATAGATAATAACATATGGCAGAATCAAATCTTCACCAAAGAAATACTGACAGGGGCAAAATATGTGCTTTCTTGCAGTAGTACAACCCAATAAATTGAGTTTCTTCATAGAAACAGATATCTATTTTTCCGACTCTTATGGAATGGCCAGAACTGTTAATGTCAGCTCCAGAGGAAAACTGCACATTCTCCTATTGGAGATGAAATCATAAAAAGTACTACAGACAAACTATCGTTACATCCAAAATGAATTTGATGTGCTAGGTCACAGTTAATAAGTCACAAAGAAATTAAATATTTACCAATCGTTTGCCTATCTACCCTTGGCACACTACTAGTCAGCTCAATTTCATACAGCTTTCCTGATTATTTTGATACTATCGGAAAGGCAGGCGCTGCTGGGACCAGTTACCAAATTATGGACTTCATCCAGTCTCTTGGTCTAGTTCCAGACTATGTATGCATACTTTACTTAAAGTTTTCAAATACATCACAGAAATCAGCTGGAATACTCAGATGGATGAATTACCTGAAAGCATAAACCTTAGCTTATCTAAAAAGAAACTGGAATGTTTAAGAAAAGCATAAAGAAAGGAGTAAAAATCCTTATGAGAGAAAAAGAAAAAGGGTATCAGAGAGAATACTAAGGTTGTCACATGCCAAAAATCAGCCTACAGAGTAGCAGTTAGTAAATAGCCAGTGAATAAATACTGTTCTTTAAAATAGCATAAACAAAGAAGTTTGGAAGAAAAGAAACCAGAATACACAGAGAAACATTGAAATCCATGTCTAAGCATATTTGATCAATAAAAAAAATCTAAATGCAGTTTCAAACATTTACATGAGACTAAGAACTCTCTAAAAAGATCAAACCAAAGTTTAACAATAGTAGAACTGAACACTAGCTATCTTGTTGCCTTCTTGCATTTTGTCTTCTTCAGACCTATGTTCCTCGTAAGCGCTGAGACATTCACAGAGCAACATGTCTCCAACTACACTTTGTGAGACAAACCCAGCTATTCCCTTACTCCACCCTGCTCTAATCCCATTTGAAACTGGAAGATGAAAACAAAGTCATAAAGGACATCAACACCATGACACATGCACACAGTACCTCTTGTTCCACGAGCCCCAGGGCGACCTGGGATGCCTGTCAGCCCCGGAACGCCATCGTTTCCTGGTAAACCAGGAAACCCTCTTGGGCCTTCAGGGCCTCTTGGACCTGGTGGTCCTGGAAGTCCTGGTGAAGCGCTTTGGGATTGACAATGGTTACAGTTTTGTAGCCTTCCACTCTGGAGGATGGCAGGCAACTGGGCTGGGAGAATTCAAATAAAAAATTGCTTAGAGTGTTGTAACAATAAAATATAAAAATATTGTCCCCTCATCACTAATACAAAAACAGTTCCCTCTCTTTAGAAAATATGATATCTTTAGGAAACAAGATCATAAAGTATGGAAATCTACTTCCACACCTGTAGAAACTCAAGTGATAAATCAGCAATATTGATCTTGCTTTCAAGAAAGCATCTTTATAGCTACCAGGAAACAACTTTAGCACTTTAAACAAGGAAAGAACAGTAAAGAGGCTTTCAAACTTACTTCTCAGTACATCTGAACACACCTGTCGAATAAATTCTTCTGAAAATTCTCGTGCCTGAATTCAACAGAGAACAGTTAAAAAACCAGAAAGTATGCACTTGTTTGGGGTTTATAAGGTATTCAAAATGTCAAGTTTGAGGTCCTATACATACAGGTTTTCCATCTGATCCAGGTGGTCCTGGGGGTCCTCTATCTCCTGGCTGACCTCTGAGACCAGGAAGTCCAACCAAACCCTGGATACCGGATTCTCCTTTTTGTCCATTGATGCCTCGAATGCCTGGATCTCCTTTCTCACCTTTCTGGAATGAAAACCAACAAAAAGTCAATTATATCTTCACAGACCATTTGGAAGCTTGGTAGCACCAAGCAAACATTCTGAGAAAATATTAATTTATTATACTCATAAAATGAATATAAGTTGTCACTGAAAATTAACTTGATACTGATGAGATCTATTTTATTAAAAGATACTGAAGTTTTCAGATTCTTTAGTAACTGTTTCAGATACAATTATTTACCAAATATAGCTAGAAATAAATTACCATTAACATGTATTAACATATGGAAGGAAAGGCTTTATTCACTTTTTCATGAGAATTAGGTAATTTGTTACAGTACATTAAAATCCTTAGAAAGCTAGAAAAATTAGAAGTGGAATTCTGGGCTCACTGGAGGTCTTGACAAACTTAGTATAACAATAAATACTTTTACCCTATGTCTATAGTGTATAAGACAAAGGAAAAAAAAAATAGTTTGATTTCAGTTACGGTTTTTATGTTGTTTTTTCTGACTTCATTTATTCTCCATATGATTGATAACAACCGTAGTCCATTTGCTTCACTGGAAAAGTGGAAATAATACCGGAAAATATTTTGATATACCTTCATCAAAGCAATGTATCTTCTATGTATGGAATTACCGACTGCACTAGTTCAAGTGGAACTCTTTCCCTTTGCTGGAGCCAATAAAACATCAGTACAATGTAATTTGGTACGTGCCCAAGATTAAAGTTAATATACTATGTTTGCTCCCTGATGAGTTTTTTCCTTCCATTTTTGCACAGCTTCTGCATAATGTTATCAGTTGCTTCAGGATTTTCTTTTGCCATTTCCAACTGGTTTAGATGGAATTACGGAAACAAGGCAGCAGGATTACTATATATGACAATATTTATTGGAGTAAATAATGCAAGTTTAAGAAGCACTCAGGCACACAGTCTTCATAGACTTACCCTGAATTTTAATTTATGGTATTTATCTTACTTGGTAACATTCTATATAGTACTTATCAAAATTCTTTACATCAGAAAAATTCAAAGCTTTCTGGCTTGGTCTGAGTTAGTAACAATGCCCAGAGTTCTCCACATGAATTATTACAGGATAGTATGCTTCAAATTAAGTATCCAATTACTCAGTTTTATGCAGAGAGCTAGCCACTAAAATAAGGCAGGTAGTTTTTCCTCTTAAAAAAAAAACAGATAAATGAGACAAAATGTGACAGATGTCAGTCAGGTGCCTGAGTACTGGAAAGATGGTCCACCAATAAGATGCCATGCATGAACTGAAGAGCAGTCCATACCCTCTTCTCACTACAGAAGTTATACACTAATTCAGAACTGCCTTTTTCCACGGTTGTATTTTATTTTCTTGATACTGACAACTTGAATCTTGCAGTCATAGAGAATTGATACTTAGTTATACCAAGTAGATTTGTACTTGTTCATTTCTATTACATAATTACAGATGTTTTTTTCATTTAACAGAGTCAGCAAGGCTCCGAGATAAACATATGGAGCATATGTAGCTGACTGTGGCTATACTAGAAGCTATATGTGCTGGGCTCTGAAAAGCATGCTGTTCTTGTAGCTAGAAGTTATTTATTTTAATTTTAATTACTTTTACAGCTATGGACTATGTTTATATAAAAGACATCTGACTTGTAAGTTGATTTATTTGGACTAAATGTTAAAGGGGCTAGAAAGCATTAAGAACCAGTGAAATACCGGGAAAATGGCATCTATTGTAGAAAAACATTACAGGCAAGAAGCCAGTATAAAAACACCAGGACAAAACGTTGGAAGCATCAGCACAACCACCTGCAGAACTTGCCAAAAAGCAAATAAAACTGCTGAGGGAACATTTTCTGCAGTATATCTTGGTCTGGTAATTCTCAGCCACATCCCATGTGTGGCCTTGTTTGTTGACCCTTGCTATTGGCAAAGAAAACAGAAAAAAGGAAAAGAGCTCAGTAAGTGCTGAGAATTTCAGACTGAAGAAAGTTTTTACTGAGGAGTCAGAGTCTAACAAAAGAAAACATATTTTATAAAAATAGAAAATAAATTAAATTTATAGGCTGTATAAGTAAACACAATGATATCATTATATCTGAGTGTATAGTAAGAGTATTATTAAAATGATTATTCAGAAGAAATATATTATTACCAGGATTTACAATATTTAAAGAGGCTAGTTAATAGTATACAAGGAATCTTTTACCAATTTTGGCAATCACTTAGCAAAACACCTATAAGCCAAACTGTAATTTTAAGTATTTCAAAGAACCACAGCATCCTATAGAGCAATTTATATGTTTATACGCATAAAATTATTTAATTATCAGAATTGAGCTGTCAATGAATATGTCCAGTCATTGATAAGGGCAATAATGTTTTAATGAAAAAGGGCTGAACACAGCAATCTTTAACTAAAGTTAAAGGAGAACGATATTAATGGGACAGTGCGTACCCTGATTTCACTAAATATTGGAATAAATTTATTCTTTTAAATATCAACTTCTAAACAACATGCAACACAAAGATTAAAAAGTCTGGCCATAAATATATACACAGGAGTCAAAAACAAGAGGAAAAAAAAAAAGATGGGACTTCTAAAAATATCCTGGGGAGCAACAAACGCAGTTTCTGACAGACCAAGAGCAGTCCAAGCAGGCTTCCCCTTATGCCCCTCAAGTTTCAGGCTGAGTTGAATTATTCCTGTAAAAACTTAGTAGCAGAGAGAAAGAATGCTGCCCCACGCTTTCTGAGTCAGTCTCAGAGACAGAATCCTCTAAAACAAAACAAAAAATCTTTCTAAAGGCTTCACTAGATTCCTTTTCATTAGCTTTGAAATAAAGGCACACAAAGCGTGCCTCACTAGTGAGGCAAAACACACAAGACAAATAGCTCAGCCGTGGAAATCCTTACCACAGACTTCCATGGAAGCTGAAAGTACAGTGTATCCGCATAGTACAAAAGGAATTAGGCAAATTCTAGACTGACATTAAATTAAATGGTCTTGATATCCAGCTTAAATGCCCCTAATTTGTTGATTGCTAAAAAGAGTGAAGGTATACAAAAAGATGGATCTTCTTCGTGTCCTGCCCTGCTATTATCAGCTGCTGCTGCACAATATGGATCGTTTTGATGAAGTATTCTGCATTCTTTTGTCAATATATTTTTACCTTTCAAATAACTTAGAATCTCTAGATTTTTTCTTTAATTATTTGCTTTCTTCAACCAGCTCCTTCTCCTTTTGTTTGTTTGGTTGGTTCTTTAATTCTCTTAAAAGTATATACTTGGCTTTAATTTTTTCTTTAATCTTTCATTTAACGAAATGTATATTTCGCTATGTCTCTTCTTAACTAATACTTCTTGCTCTTTTCCAATATTTCTCAATTCATTTATCTTCTATTGCTTATAGACATGTGAATACAGAAATAAGACTATAAATATGCATTTTACAGATCACATACTGTGCAGAAAAAAATGGAACAATTTTGTAATGCTATATTTGTCACTACAAAATACTTACCTCTCCTCGTTCTCCAATCAATCCTTCTACCCCCTTTAGGAATTAATGTAAAAAAAAAAAAAAAAAAAAGTTGAGTCAAATTACTTGTAATCAAAAAATATTTTTTTTGTCCTTTTTTTTCAATAATCAATCACAAATGTCCATTTTTAAAGATTCTATGATTCCTATTTGTACAAAAAAAAAATCAAACTGCATATAAGGATGAAAAATGTGTATCATGGTGAACTAACACTTTAGTACTTTTACTACCATATACCTAAAAGGAAGTTGGAAATACATCATACATATTATAAACAAATAAGACATAATATAGACATATAGACAAAACTTTATTCACCCTACAAATTTTGTGTTCTAGCAAAAGGAAACTCCTGATCCTACTTGTTTAATACTGTCTTACTAGACAGAACTCAAGTTCAGAGCCTTTGCTATACAAACTCAGTTTGTAAGCCAGATTTTGCATGTTGGCAAATGGTTTCAGTGTAATTTCTGCCACATGGTTCAATGGTCCTATTGATAATTAAGTTCCAGGGCAAGACGGCAGTTCAGTGCAGGCTTTTTCACTTTTCTGGTACACTCTTATGAAGAACGGAATCTGTATTGTATCTTTGAGATGTCTTGGAGTCTTGAGAAATCTTGGAAGGACCTAGCGATATCTACCAGAAATATTTGAATGACTGATTTGTTGGTTGCTGACCAAACTAGATTAGCATGGGAAACAATTTTAGACCAAGCCTGTATTATTTTTTCAGCTTTCTCCAAAACCAAAAAGCAAGTAACAGCAATTCAGTTGCATCATTCTACCTTAAAAAAAAAAAAAGTTTTCTTTCACTATCACTTTGTTTTACCTTATGATTAAAATAATAAATAGATGAAAAATTTGTCCGTTATTTCCGAAAGGGAAAATCAGAAAGTTTAATTTGTAAAATGTTAGAATACGACATTACATTTGGTTAAAAACAATGATGGGCCTTTTAGTTTAAATTATTTCTTTTCAAAAATATCTGCTCAGCTTTACTACCGAACTCCTGTCAACGTACGTACCCCTGAGAGTGATAAAACTAGGCTAACATTCCATCTAGATCTCCTGCCCATGCTCTGCTGGAATCAGCTCCTTCTGGCTAGACAGACAGCTGTATCGATGTCGTAATTCTGAAAAAAGCAACTTGCGACTTCCTTCCAAGTCTAGTTTTAGATATGTACCTCTAACAAATACTTCTCTGTTTAGACAGGACATAGACTATGTAGTTAACGAGTATTTATAAATACTAACAGTTATTTTCTGTGACATAACAAGATAGCCAACTATGACACAATCAGAATACATTGGCCCAGAGTTAAGGAGAAACAACTGGATCTCACTGATTTGCAGCTGAAACAGGAAACATCTGTAATTTACGAGTACAGAAGATGTCAATAATTACTCCCAGTATAGTCTAGGAGGTAATGACCTACATGAAAGTGTAGCACAGTACATGCAAAATCTTAACATCTCAAGCATCACTCTTCAAATCTTTACACAAAAGCCACTATGTGCTGTTATCTGTATTTTTATATTGTTTACAATTGTTTCATGAAAATTTTCCGTAATTAAGGAGTTAATAAAATAATCCAGAAAAATGTACTTCTTGTCTGTTTCTCAAGATCTAATATCCCAGAATCACAGAAACATGTAGGTTGGAAGGGATCTCCATGGGTTCATCTGCCTTTTCAGAACTGATCCAGCTACAGTAGGTTGCTCAATGCCCTGTCCAGACAGGTTTGCCACTATCTCTGTGAGCAGCCCACTCCAGTGTCTGACCACCCTCAAAGCAAAATGCTTTTCCCATATATCAAGTTGGGATTTCCTGCGCTCCAACACATATCTATTTCCTCTCATCCTTCCACTGTACAGAGAAAAGTGTGGCTCTATCTTCTCTATATTTGTTGTATTTGTTATTTTAAAAATACTAAGGTTGTTTAAGAGGTAATTAATATAACCATGTAATCATGTTATACACAAACATATCTCACCTGATGAAAAGAACTATCCATATGATGGAAGTAATCTTAAGAAACAAATAGGAATCATGGCTCTCTTGAACTAGGGCCACTATTTTAACAGTACCTGTAAGCCTGGATTTCCTTGTCTTCCTTTTTCTCCTTTCAGTCCCTTCAGAAAAGAAGCACATTTTCTTAAAATATACATTTATATGGGAGGTGTAATTAAACTATCAAAAATAACACAAAGATGTAAACCCAAAAATCGCATCCTAAACCAGGCCAAATCAATCTGTAAAGTTACTCTTCAAGAGTTCAGAGCAGAAACTGTGCAGAAGGATACGATTTCTACTCTGAACACAGAGGAGTCAAGTTAGGATCTGAGTAGTGATACGACACTTTCTTCTAGGTATTTCCATGACTTTTAGATAACAAGGAGGAAAATCCCACTTGTTATAATACAGTAGGTAGGCAGAGGCCAGATGGCGTTACTTTGACTATGATCACTTTATGTGATCCCACAGTGCCTGGGGCAGGCAGGGACAGAATCCATCCTGGGACAGTGCTGGGTCATATCCCAGCCCTTTGGGGCAGCAGCATAATCAACATTCCTGAGCCCACACCATTTCCAAGCCCACACCATTCCCAGGACCACACAGCTCTGCACCAAATGTCAATAGTCTGCTCAGCCCCAGAAACAGAGCTGGAAATTCATACTGGGCAGTCTTCCTTGAAGAAGAGTTAGGGCTCACTGCTGCTACTCTTCAAGTAAACCTTCTGTGGATCTTAATCTTAAAAAACAGCTCCTGAATTAACACCTAAGACTTGTATTAATAGTGATGCCAGATGATTTCATTAGAAACAAAGTTGATATACCTGGGTACCACTTTCACCTTGGTTTCCTTTGTCCCCCTGTAAAATATTAGAAGAAAATTCTCCATCGTAACATGACTCATCTCAAAGACGTATAGTCTGTGTTTTAAATGAACACAGTAAATACAAGAGAAGCATCTAATAGCTTTTATTTACACTGAATGAAAATAAATCACTTTATCCCCATGTCTGCTAACACTGAGAAAAGTACAGAAGGTTATACTAAGAAGGGAATCTATCATAGAAAAAGCTATCAAAAAGAAAAGTGGATACTCATATAACAAGATAACATTAAGAAATACAGCATAATGAGGTGGCAAATCCAGCAGGATTTTATCCACCTAGTGCATGGGAGTGGAAAGGATGTAGGTAGGTGAGGGTGCAGTATTTCTGATGGATTAAATGCCAATCACTAATTACACTTGCCTTCACCCACAGAGAATAGAGCATAAATAATTCTGTTAACACTTAGCTATAAACCCATTGAAGGCAGAAGCTACACATGACACAAAGAAAAAATATTTTTTTAAATCAGAAGGAAAAAAAGTAATTAAATTTAATCAAAACTGTGTAAGGACTAAGTTCCACTTCCACTCACTCCTTTTGACTTTCATTGAAATGTTTATAGTAAAGAAACATCAGTGGGGTGATTGGCAATCAGATGGTGCAAATGGTACTTGCAAGGTTTAACAAGTTGTCTGAACATCATCTAACTGACACTGGAGAGAAACAGGCAGCTCTTGAAAACTATGCATGTCAATTAACAAAAGAGGTATAAAATATACACTCCCAGAACATGCATAACTCTCTTCACTGACTGAAAAGGAAACTCAAAGTTATGGGAGATGGCTCCTGCCTTAAGTCTTACCTCTCACCTCTTAAATCTGTGTGACTCTGCTGAAATAGGCACGAATCAAAGTGTTGGGCTGAGAACATAGCAACTCATGAAACAAAACACAGATCTGTGAGGGGTATGTAAAACTGCATTTAATAAAGAATTAGGATGGAGTTCTTTCGATCTGTTTTGCTAGTTTTCTTGTAAGAGCCAAGCGTGTGGTGTTAGGTTGTTTTTTGAAAAGAGAATGGTTAATTAAATGCTGAACAGTAGTAAAGAGGAAATTTTGGCCATGGCAAACATTTTCCTGATCAAAAATCCCAGAACATAAGAGGGTATTTATGCCAGCTGCATTTGGTTGTATGGTACTTGAATGTAAAATATTTGGTTCCGTTTCAAGTTTTAAAATAAGCTATAGCTGAAAGACTTCACTTTTACTGTCAGATGCCCAAACTGCACTTTTTTTTCCTGAATAATTCAAGAATTTGCTATACTTATGATTTGTAACTCCAGTGAACCGACATCTGGTTATATTCTGACATCATATTCTGACGTGCATCTTCATATAAAATGAACAGTGACATTTGCAAAAGCTTCTTCAGTTTAAAATTTAGAGCAGTTCCATAAATGTTAACAAAATCTCCCTTCTTAAAATCAGTATTACTGTCTTGGTACATGTACCTTACTTGAATCTTAGATACAAAAACTGAATATATAGTGATAATGAAACTAATCAAACTATTTTAACTATCAAGTCAAGTCACTCTTCCATTGGGCTTCAGTACATTTTGAAAGACTTAAGCCAGGAAATCTTTGTCCTTATGTTCTCTGAAAATCACCACTTTGAAACTGGTCAGAAGACTATGTTTTCTACATCTTGTCTCAGAAAACGGAACTCAGGTTCTATTATTTAATTTAGCTGAGATACTATCATCTAAATTTGGATCATTCTACAGCCTCCATTGACCAGGGGCTTGCTTCATTTGTCTAAACATAGATATTTAAGATGCTCTAGGAAACCCAAGGCATCCCTATATGTGTTTACTAACATCTGAAATACTCTAGCACACCTAAGACATGCACATATGGCTGGTATATATGACAGTGAACATACAGGAAACCTGTGCCCCTCTGGAGCAGAAGCTGAAGTCTAGTGGAATATTTCTGCATAGAATTTTCATAAAACTTTAAATATAACACCACACTCCTAACTTACTGCTTCTTTACACTTCCATCTTTTTTTCCACAGTGAAGTACTTGATTCAACTCTATTTCTCTAATGTCTTTATATGAAGGGCTTCGTCCTTCAAAAGGTAGTCCTCTACATTTCTGGTAATACTACACAGATGCATTATCATTTTTTTCTAACTGCTTATTTCTATCTGACACCTTGCCTGAGCTTCCCTTGCTTTTACAGGATTTCGTGTTTATTCTGAAATCTATAATTTGAACATGTAATGGAGGAATTTTTGCCCTAGTGGAGACTCCGATATTTCCCAGGAAACATTGCTACAATTCCAACATAAGTGTCAGATACATTACCTAAACACACTTCATTTATTTTTATGGGTTTTTTTCCTATATATTTGAATTTGAAGTTATTATTAAACCAGTTTACATATAATTTAAAATTTAAAATTAATTTGTGTTTATTTAATGTAAAAGTAATATTAAAATTTAAAATTTACATTTAATTATTAAATTTGTGCTGATAGCAAATCTAGCAACATTTTTAGCCTCAACAACTTGTTGTTTGAATACATATTTAGTTTGAATAGCTGCAGGTAAAGCTTGTTAGTTATAGTTATATCCTAAGGAAATAAGTCTATATGTTACATGACATCAGATCACTTATATTGCTCCAAAGAAATAGTATAACAATAAAATAAGCTTTATACTCATATATGCTAATTAAGAAACTCGCTGTAAAAAAAATTAAAAATCATCATGCTTTTCCATAAAAATAGGGCATAATAATGAAAGTTACAGCAGTATTCATTATCTGGAAAAGCAATGAAAAATTTAATTTTCAAGATGCACATATTACTGCTTTAAAAGTGTCCAGAATAAAGAAATCTTAATTAAAATTTAGACTAAAAATGTAATGGATGCAACTCAGAGCTTCAGTTACAATTAACTAATTCACAGCAATGGAACTAATTTGACTTCAATCACTTTCGAACCATGAGAGCTGACAGGTGTTCAACCCTGAACTTCTCAAATCACGCTATTGAAGATTACAGTGAATATTTTTTCCCCAGCTGTTTCAAATAAACATGTAGTGTTTCCTTCACATAAATTTGCCAAATAGCATATGTAAACTATAAATTCCTGGTCTTTCTCTGTTTCTTGGTGAAGTTATACAGAAGAAAGGTATCATCCTGAAAAAACATCATCTAGAACACACAACTCTGTTCTTTGTAGTTTCCCACAGAGCACAAAGAGCAATGATTTGCAATTACTTCTAATTTTCAGTTTCTTAACTCCCATTCTATAGACAAGGTATAGCTGATTTTTCCTCAAGAGAATCAGTTCACACTCCAGTGAGTTCTTTAAGTCATAGTAAGATAAAAATAAGTCAGTATTTTAAAAAAGAAATATTCTAGGGGCTTTCCAGCTTCCATCAAACAAAAAATTCTGCCTTGTTGGCTGAGACAAAATGAAGAAGTTTCAACCACACAGATTTTTAGTAGAACGCTGTCATCTTACTGAAGAAAATCTCTTATGAAGGCATTTAATGTAATATTAATTACAGCTTTAAGACCTGTAAAAAGCTATGTGCTTGAATTTCAAAACATACCAAAGAACAATATTGCCTATGATCTTTTGAACCTGGGACTCCTTAAAGACATGCGACTGTCAGAAAATCCTACATACCTACACTTTAAATATAAGGATGACTATTCAGGTAACTCAAATATTAATACGAAATTTTACAACGTGTTCACAAAACAGTTCTTCAGCAATGAAGAACTTCAGCACAACAACATCTATAGTAGTGTTTGATAGATGTAAGGCTGCAGCAAGGGACGGTGAGATCCTTGAAGGCATGATCTTTATGAGAACTCTAGTATGCAACAGGAATAAATAGGTTTGACTGAAAAGAAGAAATAATTTTCAATCTGTACAGTGGAAGTACAATCCATCTAACCTAACTTTTGCCATCTAAAATTTCAACATTTAGTTTACCTAACTGTCTAGGCTTCAGCTATAGTCAAAGAAAGGTATAGAGATGTGAAATAATGACTCCTAAATTTGCTCAGACTCTCTCAGCTAACTATGGAGTGAACCCGGACAGCTTGGTTAGATCAGATAACTCTCAATGGCTAAGGCTAACTGAGCTGAATCTGGCCCCGCTGCCCAGAGTTAATTGCTCCAGTTCTTATGGGAGCTCCACAAAAGACTTTGTACAATACACTTTATAGATGTAGCACTTGCTATAAGATATAAGACTAAGTAAATACAGAATCATGGATCATACCATCATGTACTATAATTCATAATAGCAATTTCATTAATGCCTATGTCATAGCATTTTATGTTAACAGTTTCTCCATTTTGGCCATTCACTCCTCTCTAAGAAAAATGATTGTTTTTCTAAAGAATGGCCTTCTAAAATATACCTATTATTCTCTAATACTAATGACGTATTTAGAAAAGGGACTTCCTTTAATAATGAACACTTATAAGAAAAGCACTTCCAGTAAAAGATACAATTAATGTAAAACTGGAAAAAATACTTACCTTTATACCCTGGGTACCGGGTATGCCTGGGTAGCCTGGTTCACCTGGAGCACCTGGTACTCCTAGTTCCCCCTGAGTAATACAATAGTTCTGTGTCAGTGATGCGCGGTGTGTAAAAAATATTGCATGTTTTCTCAAGGTCACATGATATGCTTTGGCTATGATATTTTTAAATTTTATAACTGAGGATGATTGAAATGTCTGGAGAATTTGTGAAGGTATGTTGAATACAGAGAAGCCACAAAAGGGACTCCTAATTCTGAACCTCACTTTTCCAATATCTATCTTTTTTAGTTGTCTTTTAATACAGATTTTTGAAAATTACTCAAATAAAATTGTCTGAAGTAATGGCAAAGTTTGCAGGTTTGAACTTCATGAACAGATAACTTACATTGCCTAAAATCTAGTACAATATTAGTACGAATAAGCCATCAAATGGATTCTGATGCAATTTTATGTTAACTGTTGTATTTTGAAACAAACTGCCTTGCAAATAGTCATGGAAAGTCATGGAAAATCAGTAAATTGTGGAAAAGTAAATCAGTCCCTTCTTTAACTAGAATACTTCCAGATTCATATTTACCTTGGCTCCTGATGATCCTGGTTTCCCCTGTATTCCAGGTTCGCCTTTATCACCCTATATAACAATTGAAGAGTGTGGCTGATAAATCAACATGTTTGTCACATGTAGTATGACTGGCAAACATAAACAGACACTACTGGGAAGTTGGATCTTAAAATTAGGCGCAGGTAGGCAATGAAAGGCTAAAGTTCTGGTTCCTTACAGGAAACTTGAAGTTTCAACTTACTCTCAGGAAAGATAAGATACTGACGACAAAACACGATCTGCCAGCCT
This sequence comes from Tauraco erythrolophus, assembly GCF_009769465.1. Classification (NCBI taxonomy): domain Eukaryota; kingdom Metazoa; phylum Chordata; class Aves; order Musophagiformes; family Musophagidae; genus Tauraco; species Tauraco erythrolophus. The sequence continues at coordinate 44,763,847 of NC_141466.1, read as the reverse complement.
CTGCTCACCTGTCCCTTCCCTTGCCCAGTCATACCATGTTTGTGTGTACTGACTTCAGGTTTTCACCATCTTATTTAGTAAAACTCTGAGAATCCTCTTACTTGTTTGAGTCAAAATACTTCTTTGTGTGTTTATATTGTAGCCTATGAAATTAGGCCTATATTCAGCATGTGGATTATCATTAAAATCTAAGAATTATTGATGACTTCATGACATTCTTCTGTAAGAATGAGCTTATTAAGAATGGTTCTGAAAGAATCAGCTTATATTCTGAATGAGAGATATAAACAAAATAAAAGCATTTTTCACAAATTAAAATACAGGTCATTAATTTTCAGTCATTTCATAGGTATTCAATCTTCTTGACCATAGCAAACATTGACCACTTTAAGAAATGTTACCTTCAGTATACAATTTTAAATAAATACAAAGGTACTTTTGGATATAAAATAATGTACGAGTGGAAATGGAGCTAAATGTAAGTACAAAGTTCAGGAAATGGATTGTATATTCCTACATATTCTCTAGGACATACCATTCAGTGCTCACCGCCCAAAAATCATCTTGGATTAAATTAAAAGGTTATACTAATGGATCTGGATCTAGAGTATCTATTTTAGTTTCTGAGTGCATGGGTCAAATTAATTCTTGCTGTAGCTGCAGTGCAATCAAAGTTACATCTGAAATAAATTTGGCTCCTTGGGTGGAAAAAGCAGCACGTAACACTATTTAATACAATTAAAATATAAATAAATGTAACATGGGCAGAAAGTTCTGATGTATACTGAGAATTATCTGGCTCCCAGCATTGCAGAACATTTTCCAGGACTGTGAAGCTGAAACAAAGTCTCACGACTATTTCTGCAATTGTTCCAAACCTCATGGGATGACAGGCACCATTTACTGAGCTATATTAAGCTCTCTTGAGACTGAACTATCATATAAGGTAATATAGGAAAAATCATATAGCTACTCACCAATATTCAATATACAAAAAAATTAGCTGCAAAATCCTGGCATTTTGTCATCTATAAAGCAGTCATTTATCAAAGTCATAAATAAATTAACACACTTACCTTAGGCCCAGGAGCTCCAGGTAGACCAAACGAGCCTTCTGGTCCCATCAAACCCTATTTATTTGTGAAAAAGGCAGAGACATTTCTGTACTAAGCTAGAGGAATAATTGCTTCATTATAGTGTATTAGTATTATTAGCATTATTATTCTATTTCTATAGTGAAATAAATAGGATGGGAAATATAATGTCTTTCATCATATTACTCTACAGGCTGTAGCGCTGATACAGAACAGTGAATTATTTAGACCTTCTATGGCCTAAGGAAGGGCTACCGTCAATGGAAAAAAAAAATGCACAGCACTGTCATGAAATACTCCTGAGATAAAAACTTCTGCAACTCAAAACCCTGTCTGTGTGATCTAATCTTTAACATATCTTTCACATGTCCTTAGCTATAATCGAAAGTGACACACGAGTTCCTTAGTTTCCATTTAGGATTCCCAAAACCAAGGGGGCCTACAGGAAAGATGGGGAGAGGCTGTTCAGGAGGGCCAGTTATGATAGGACAAGGGGTAATGGTTTTAAAATAGAGGGAGGTAGGTTCAGGTTGGATATTAGGAAAAAATTTTTTACTATGAGAGTGGTAGAACACTGGAACAGGTTGCCCAGAGAGGTGGTGGATGCTCCATCCCTGGAGACGTTCAAGGCCAGGTTGGACAAGGCCCTGAGCAACCTGATCTAGTTGGAGATATCCCTGTTCCTTGCAGGGGGGTTGGACTAGATGACCTTTGAAGGTCCCTTCCAGCCCTAACCATTCTATGATTCTATGATTCTATGAAAAGTATATGTGGCATTTCATAACTCTTTTCCTTCTTTCTGACTGTGCATCCCTCAAAGGTTGCCTTCTTTTGTAAACTTTGTGGAGATTTATTGGGAGCAGTTAGGCCACACCTTTGCACCTTCTGCAGAATCTTCAGGATTGAACTGTTCATTCAAGAACCCAACAGCTTCTGTCATTTCAGATTACGACACTTGAGCACATTTACAAAGCCAGAGCATTGCCAAAACAGTTCCTTGGACTCCTTTCATGGAAATGTGTTGATAAAGACATGTTTAGTTGTCTTTGTTCTACACATAAAAAAAGAGCTAAAGGGTGTTAAATCATTAAATGGCTGGCTGGCTTAATTTCTGTTTAAAGCTACTCTCAAGTACACATTAGAAAAGAAATCTTTCTTTAAAATCATACTTTCCAGGAAGGAATTCCCATTCATAGTATTTTCCACATCTGGTGTTAATATATGTCTTTCTCACCACCTCATCTCAGTTCTCTTTCACTCTAAAACTGCATGCATCAATAAAAACAATATATTATTATTGTTTTATTTGGACTTGCATATATACTCTGAAATATGATCTACTATAAGAGTGTACTTGAGACACAGCATAAAATAAAAGCGTAATACAGAAAGTCAAATAATTAAATAACGCCTGCAAATTTAACTTGTCAGAGATTAAGTTTTATCAATTATTTTAATTGATAGCATTTTTAGTAACTACTGTTATTATTGTTATTAAATTTTTGCTTTCATCTAGATAAAAATAACCACCTTCCATTTAGTACCGTATGTTAGAAACTCTTCATTTCTATGACATTACCTCAGACCTTTGTATCACAAAGTTACACGTGATCAAAAATTTGTTACACAAATTGTAACTCAGTTTTGCCAAAAAAATTATTAACTTTCTTGCTAAAACTAAAAGGATGGCTTTGTTTTTTCAAATACAAGAGAAAATTTAGAATGTTTGGAACATTAAGTAATTCTTTGTAGCCAGTTTTTTCCACATTTCATCAATTATCTGGTATTTCACCTGTACTTTACTGTTAACTGGGGCAGCACAGATTAACTCAGGTTTCTTGCCTGAAGTATTATTAAAGTATTAATAAAGTATTAATAAAGTATTATTATCAAAGTATATTATAAAGTAGTATTATTATTACTTATTAAAGTACCAGTCACCAAAACTTTCCATCAATAAATGTAACAACTTGCTCTTTAGGGGCGGATACAGGTCTGTGAATACAAATAAACAGTATCAATCACAAGACTAAAATGTGAGGAACTTTGCTGCCTATTTCCTCAGTCTCAGATTTTTTCTGTTCAGTCAATCATACATGAAAATTTTTCTATTAAACTTCAATTTCTCTAAAATAACTAATAATATCATACATCAAGTAATTTCCAACACTTTCCTGAACTTTGGAAATTAAAACTCCTTGTTCTTACTTACATAGAGAATCAGTCATTTTATTAAAGATGAAGTAGTTAAACTACTGTAATCTTATTATTCAGTAAATAAAGGTTCACCATAGTTTATATCACTTCCTTCATAATTTTGGAATAGAAATCACCAATTCCTCTCCAGCTGGAGAGAAGTTTCTGAGGTCTGCTTCCACTCATAAGACACCGTGTGTTCTCATTAACCATTTGCTTATGGCCTATGTTCAGCACCAGCTTTGTTACAGCAAGCGTAAGAAAATACTAGTTTGGTTTTGGAGCCTAACCTTGATGATATTAAGACTGTCTTAATTTACTTGCACATTGGGCCTGTTTCTTCACTTTTTCTCTTTATTTACATAGCAAAATAAGGTTTTATTAATTCTCATTTCACTTGTCCTGGTTTCAGCTGGGATAGAGTCAATTATCTTCCTAGTAGCTGGCATAATGCTGTGTTTTGGATCTAGGATGAGAATAATGCTGATAACATACTGACGTTTTAGTTGTTGCTGAGCAGTGCTTACACTGTCATGGACTTCTCAGCTTCTCATACTGCCCTGCCAGCAAGGAGGCTGGGGTGCACAAAAAGCTGGGAGGGGACACAGCCAGGACAGCTGACCCAAACCGGCCAAAGGGATATTCCATACCATATGATGTCATGCTGAAGAATAACACTTGGCTGGAGGTGGCTGGAGGGTGGCAGCTGCTGCTGGAGGACTGGCTTTGCATCAGTCAGGGGGTGATGAGCAATTGCATTGTGCATCACTTGCTCTGTACATTCTTTTATCACTATTATTATTATTTTCCTTTCCTTTTCTGTCCTATTACACTGTCTTTATCTCAAATAATGAGTTTTACCTTTTCTTCCGATTCTTTCCCCCGTTCCATCAGGAAGAGTGAGCAAATGGCTTTGTGGTGTTTACCTGCCTGCCATGTTAAACCACAACATCACTGTAAGGCTTAATTCAACGTGGCTGGTTTAAATCAAATTTCATGTTATCTATTTATCACCCGACTTCTGAAATACAGCTCTCTTCATCGTGTGATCTTCTTTGCATTCCTTGAAGGCTACCTTCCTTTTCCAAAAAACATTGTGAAATTATTTTTTTCTTCTCCTCAGATTCCTGGTCTGTGCTCATTACCAGCATGCTAACCAGCAGAGAAAAGCAAGCACAAGTTTGGGGAGGGATAGTAGGGGATTTCTGGCTCCTTTCATATTTCCACTTCAGCACAACCCTGTGTAACACGCCAAGAGCCTACCCTCTACCAACTCCACACTAGATCACTTCTAGTTTATGCCCACACCAGTCCCCAGGTTACAGAAGTGGTAAACGTTCATCACAAATGTCCCTCATTCATTTTATCTTATACAAAGTGGAAATACTATGTGTACAGAATATATATATATATATTTATATCAGATATGTGTATATATCCACATAGACCTACAAACGTATACTAGAGAAGGTTAATCAGAAAACACATTTAGTATAACTAAAGGTCAGGCATACATCTGCAAGAAAGGGAGAAATAAACCCAGTTGTCCTCATTTCCTTTCTTGTGCTTTCATTACTAGCCCATATTTAACACATTTCATTTAAAAAATTACAGGAAGACAACTACATGCAATCAGTACGCTGCAAGAAGTAAACTTTCAGATGCAATATAGGAAAAGCTTGAGAACATAATCTGAAAACTATGGCATGTAAAATTAAAAGAGAAGAGCATGTCTTGAACAAAAACAAAGAACAATTCAAGGACATAAAATGTAGCATTACTCTCCCACTTTCCAGAGCTGACACTATTTATGTGGCAGATAAATTAATAAATTACTGACGTTGGCAATGTAAGAGGGATAGTTATTACTGAAGAAGAACTTGTTACTGAAGAATTTTCCCAAGATATTAACAGAGCATCCACAAGCTTTCCATCTGTTTTTTCTGGAACAAACATATTCAGTGTGACTAATACAAGGAAAATCCCATTATCTTTTCTGGTTGAAATTCCCTAATGCTGTATAACATATTCAAATATTCCATGCATCAATTTCCTACTTATTTTATCAGGTGACAAAAGACACATTAAATTAGTTGACAGGAAACATGAACAAATTATTTTCAAGTGTATCAAGAACCAGATGTTATTTATCTAAATAAAATTTCAAGAAAATATGGCAGGTGAGTTACTTGAATAAATACGTACACTTTGAGATCCCACAAGACTATTATAGCTGATGATACAGCCTTCCCTCCAGCATTTTGTTCTACTTTGCTCAGAAAGAAACGGAGTAAAAAATTCCAGCAGTAGACAATAAAAATGATTAGAGGCACAGGTGAGAGACCAAATGTGCATGTGTTAACTAGGAGGAAGGACATTTGAACTTCCAGTTCAGGCAATGTTTCATCTAAATTTCATCTAAATAACTGCAATAACTGGTTGTCAAGGAAATTTATTCTTTCCAGAGAAGATCTTTAGGTGGCTGAAAAAGTCCTTTAAGTTCATGAAAAGAAAATTAACCAGTGTACTCACTTTATACAAAAGGGCTTCTGACAGCTGTAATGCAGTGGTCATGCCTGTGGTAGAGTCAGGAATGGAAGAGCTGCTGGGTAGATGCAGGGTAGCTGTATATTGTGCAGGAAATTGAGTGCCAGAGTAGTCAGGAATTTGTAAAACCCAGAGCTAGTTTCAATCTTTCTCTCCAACCAGGACTGCATTGGTTTTAATTGATCATACATTTTATTAAGGAACTGTGAGCACAGAAAAAGTGAGCTCTTCCATACATTTATAGACATTCATATGCCTACACATATCTTTGTTACCTGGAAACCAGAGCCAAATTTTTTTAAACCTAGCAGTATTCAGAGTGCAAGTTCAGGGCTCTCTCCTTTATCTGCACTTATCTTCAGAGATATAGGAGGAAGTACAAACCACACTCTTAGTTCTTCTGAATTTTCTTTGATGAAAAACAATAAAACAAAGTGAAAAGTTAAGAAAAGAAATAGGAAAGAAGCTGATATCTGTGGACTGTATAACTTTGAAAAGTCTACTTACAGTTTAATAACCTTCTCAGCTTCTTCAAGTTATAATCCACATTTCCACGACTAAACAGTACTCAGCACAATCAGAGCATGCCAAAGTATAGATTTAAGAGTCCTTTGTGGAATCAATTATCTCAGCATCATTCTGACGAATGCACAATGGAAACGAAAAGATGTCCTCAAAAATGTTGAGGTTTACTTATAATGGGATAGACATACATTACTGGACAGACACACAGCAAGCCTTGACTTACTGGGTGTATGATCACTCCTCCCTTGGGAGGGCTGAACAATCTAACTGATTACAAATGAAGTCTAGCACCTCAATTAAATGTCTTTCAGACGCAAGATCAAATAGAAACTTGGGAGAGGCCTGCAAATATATTCTCTCTGAAAAGTAAAGTTAGACTACTATTCAGTCTTAAGCATCTGAAGTTCATCCACCTTCTGACCAAAGAGAAAAGGCAACCTTCACAGAAAAATAGAGAACAAATGGCCAGTGAAAAACAAGTCTTCCCACAATGGACGTAACATTCTATTACATCAAAGACCCTCTCACCAAACAATCAACCAAATAATCTCATACAAAATTGTGGAAGGATACCTGAGACATGTGAACAATCCAGCCTTTCCTGGGAGCATGTGCCTGGATGCAGAAAGGGAATTCGACACCATGATGATGTTGCTTCCGGGATGCAACCAATCATACTCAGGGGTGGGCTATTGTTTGTATTGTAACCAATCATAGATTGCCAAGTCTTGTTTAGAAAGCTATAAAGCACGCTGAGTGTATGCAAATAAAGGTTCACTGTTTGATCACATTGATCGTGTCAGGTGTCCTCGCTCATCTCCCGCAATTGGCGCCCGAACAGGGACCCTCAGAATCCTCACAGCAAAGTTGCAAGACTTGGCGAGGAAGAGGGTGGAAGGCCGACCGAATGATCCACTGCCCCGGCGGAATGAGCAGTGACCTGCCCAGTCACTAAGTGGAAAAAGGTGCACCTGTTTAGTCGCTGGATCGACGCTGGAATCTCGCCTAGAAGAGGTGAGCGGTCGGGGAGACAGATGGGGTTGGATAAGCAACAAGAGGCTGTCCTAAATCTGCTCCAACACATGTTCTCTGTGAGAGGACTTAAATATGAATCCTCGGCTCTTAAAGGGCTGTTAATGTGGGCATGGAACAAAGAATTAATCCCCTCAGTAGGAGTCGTTTTTGAACTCGCTACGTGGGAAGCCATAGGCAGAGAGCTATGGGATGATATCAGTTCGGGGGGAGCGAGTGCAAAGGAGGCGAATCTCTATCTTTTTTACGTGAATTTCTGTGCCTATCAAAGTAGAAACTGCGAATTCAGGGACCACGTGCTTAGAACCGCGCCGAAATGGCGGCAGCCAAAATGGCGACAGCATGCGCCAAGATGGCGGCAGCACGTGGGCAGAAAAAGGGGACTCGGAAGAGAAGGCGGAAGAACTACAAAGGGGCGGGGGAACAGGCGGACGGTCCTGCCGGCCTAAGTCCCGCCTCTACCCTGACCTCCCACCACCCCGCCGAGAGCTCCACCCAGTGGAGGAACCTTTGTCCACACCGATTTCTTTGGGAGAACAACAGAAAAAGGAACTATCTGAAGAAGTCTTGCAGCAAGTTATGGACAAATTATCGGAATTAAAAATGACAGATGCCAACGAGAGGAAAAATCTCCATAATACACCTAATCCTTTTGCTACGTCGTTATCACCGCCAGTGCCGACTGCTCCACCACCCTTTGCGCCACTGGATGAAGAAGAAAGAAGCAGAAGATGGAAGGGAGTTATTCGTGAAGCCTTAATTGAAGGAAATTTTCTACCGTCTGCCTTTCCCATTATCACAGACCATGGGGGAAATAGAAAATGGGAACCTTTTGACTGGAAAATTTTAGAAAAGGCGCGTTCTGCGGTATCGCAATATGGGCTTCAATCCAGTTATACTCAACAACAGTTGCAATTTATTTTCACAGCAGATGTGCTGATACCACATGATTCTCAACAAGTTGCTAATATTCTTTTGTCCCCTTCTCAGCAGCTTTTGTTTTCCAGGGCCTGGCAACAACTATGTGAACGTGAAGCTGCACGACCTCGGCAGCAGGGAGATCCTCTATATGGCGTTCAAGCACAAATGCTGATGGGTCAAGGTCCTTTTTCAAATACGGCATTACAGCAGGGGTTTCTGGGAGAAGTATTGCAGTTGTCACAACAATTAGCTTATCAAGCAATGCTTTCAATTAGAGAACCGGGAAAAGTATATTCTTTTGCAAATACTAAACAAGGCCCCCAGGAAAGTTTTCCTTCCTTTATTGATCGTTTACATCAGGCTGTTCGAAGTCATCCTGATTTGGATGAGACAATGAAGGAACAAGTCTTTAAAATGTTTGCCTTTGAGAATGCTAATGATAAAGCAAAAAGGGTCTTGAGCACATTGCCTAGAGATGCCCAAGTGGCAGATATGTTAGAAGTTATGGAACGCACCACCGGTCCTGCATCTTTAGTTGCTGCTGCGGTATATAGTGCTGTTCGTCCTCTATTAGAGCAAAAAGGGGGAGGAGCTAAGCAAAAGAAATGCTTTAATTGTGGGAAATCAGGCCATTACAGAACTCAATGTAAACAGCCACAACAACAGCAGCAATATAGTAGCAAGAAATGGTGCAAAAATTGCAAAAGGGATAATCATAATACCAATGAGTGCCGGAAGCAGGGAAACTGGAAACCGAGCGTGCCAGCCCCGCGCGCGATGATAGTAAATCAGGGAGCAACACCATTATCAAGTCAGGAATTTGTTCCCTCCGTGCCGCCACCACAGGAAGTGCCGGAGTGGATGTGGAAACCACAGTAGATTCAACGCTCGTATCTGACAAAGTAGTAGTAATAGATACAAATGTAAAAGGACCATTAGGTGAAGGGTTATCAGCCTTATTAATTGGTCGCTCATCTACATCACATCAAGGTATTTTTGTATTACCAGGAATTATTGATGCAGATTACACAGGGATTATTAAGGTCATGGTATATACGTTAACTCCACCTGTTTTTATTCCAAAGGGCAGTAAAATTGCTCAACTAGTGCCTTTCCGTGCCTGTGTGCCTTCATCTGATGATGTTGAACGAGGAGAAGGAGGATTTGGCTCCACTGGTCAACCAGAAGTATACTTTGCTTTGGATCTAAAAAGGACGAAACCTGAAATGATGGTAACAATGTTGGGGCCAGATGGTGTTAGAACCATCCCAAAAAATAGCTTTGCAAACAATTTCAGCAAAATTAACTTCTCAATATGGATCGAGGTTCGTCAAAGATGAACCGATATCATTAATGATTGTCAATTCTAATCAAAACAGGAAGTATCCATTTGCTCTTTTTATGCAATGGGACAAATCAAAAAGAGATCCTTTATCAATTCTAGAATGGGTTTTCCTACCCATGCAGACACAAAAAACTGTCACAACAAGAATAGAATTGCTTGTCTTTCTGATAATGAAAGGACGGACACGTCTATTAGAAATAGCAGGGAAAGATCCCGAAATAATAGTATTACCAATTGCATCTGTCTGGCTTGAATGGAGTTTACGACACTCATTAGAATTACAAACAGCACTATGTGGATTTTCGGGTCAATTAAGTAATCAGTTCCCAGCTCATAAGACGTTAACATTTTTAACTGACCAAGATTTTGTTTCAACTCCACAACTGTCAGAGGTTCCGGTGGAAGGACTTACAATATTCACTGATGCCGGACGGAAATCAAAAAAGGCTGTGAGTACGTGGCAATCTTCAACAGGTACCTGGGAGGAACATGTCATCAAAGGAGGCCCAAAGGACTCGTTACAGACTCTTGAACTGCAAGCAGTGGTACGGACATTTTCAAACTGGACTCAGCAACCTATACATTTCAATTGGCAATAACCGTGCTGATAAAGTCCTGTGCTTCCTGTCAGAAACTAGGACCCGCTTATGCTTCGCTTCGCTTTGCTCGTTTTTGCAATCTTTGGGGTATCACTCACCGCACTGGGATACCGCATTCTCCCACTGGTCAAGCCATCATTGAGCGCTCCCACCACACGTTAAAAAACATGTTGTTAAAACAAAAAGGGGGAACTCAGGGTTGGCTGCCCAGTGATCGATTAATGAAAATGTTGTGTGTCCTGAACTTTTTACGGCTGGCAGGAAACAGTGAAGAGCCGCCTATGATAGTACACAGTAAAGGAATGGGCTCGTTCTGGAAAGAAAAAACACAAGGCCTAGTACTCTATAAAGATTTAAAAACAGGGAAGTGGGAAGGACCAGTAGAATTAAAAGTAACAGGCAGAGGATATATGTGTTTACTTACAGAAAACGGACCACTGTGGGTTCTGGCGAAGTGGGTAAAACCATATATACCCGAAGCAAACTAGAATGTGGCTTCTTCCCACAGATACATACTGGTTATTGACAAGAAATGGTTCAAAAGACTCAGAAGAATATGTAAACTGTTTTTATGTTTCTTGTTGTTTGGTGTATTGCAGGTGTGGGGGTTGCTTGTATGCTTAATAATTTGTCTGTTACACTTGCTCACGAAAATGATTGAACGGGTTGTAAAACAAGTCTGGATTGTTCAAAAACAAGAAGGGGGATGTGTGGAAGGATACCTGAGACATGTGAACAATCCAGCCTTTCCTGGGAGCACGTGCCTGGATGCAGAAAGGGAATTCGACACCATGATGACGTTGCTTCCGGGATGCAACCAATCATACTCAGGGGTGGGCTATTGTTTGTATTGTAACCAATCATAGATTGCCAAGTCTCGTTTAGAAAGCTATAAAGCACGCTGAGTGTATGCAAATAAAGGTTCACTTGTTTGATCACATTGATCGTGTCAGGTGTCCTCGCTCATCTCCCGCACAAAATGACAAAATCCCAATAAATTTGGGGCAGATAAAAATACAGACATGCTTTCAGAGAGAGGGCAGTGGGATTTACAGATGCTGAAAGGACTTTAACTGAACTGATGCACATAATCAAAACTTCAACACTAAGATATAATAGAAAATAGTAAGGATAGAGAGGACTGAGATTTAGATCAGCCTTAGGCCAAGCACATGCTCCATTTATCCAGGTAGGTATATATTGTTCTTACTACCAGGAGTAACTGGAAAAGAACAGGCTCTTTCTAGAAATAAAGAACCATCCAGCATCCACATGTGTTTTAACTGGAGCATATAGTTTTCTCTAAATCCTTTATTGTCAGGTCTGCTGGGTGTAAGAGCATGGGACTCCTTATCACCACGCTCAGAAAATCCACAAACCGAAACTGTTTTAGCTGGCCAGATGTAGGCAAAATCTGGTAAACTGCATCAACCTTCATCTTTTGGTGATCTTTAGACAGTCTTAGACAGGCATAAAGCATTAGCTCTCTCTATGTGGAACTCTAAAGCAAAGCAGACTGTATTTCCAGTTGAAAGCAAAAGACAAATTTGGGAAAACTCTATTCATTAAAATGGCATTGAGAACAAATTTCCCACTCCTGATTCAATATTCTAAAATGAAGGAAAATGTCTGGCATCATGTTCAAGACTGACATGTGACTCATATCTGACAAAATAATTGCAGTATCTTCCCAGAAAAGAAGAAAAACCTTTCATTACTTTGCCTGGGGATGGAAACTATCATGTTTTCAGTCATTATTTGCTTATAGTGAGCCCTTAATCGGGGATCCCCATAAACAAACTCCTCTGAATTCCAATACGTCTATGTGTATTTTCTTTTTTCTCTGGAGAAAAAAGACTCCTGGTTTTGGATACCCTTTCTGTCTTAGGAGGGAAATACGTACCAGTAACAATCTGGACAGTGAAGTGCCATACCCTGAGGAACATTCCAGCACTAGTATACAAGTGACCCTTATGCTAGTAGTTACCTTCATACTTAGATGGTAAATTTGGCGTGCAGCAATATGTAGTTATGCAAGACTACACGTACCAAGACAGTCAGACATATCTGTTGCTAACCTCCATCCAAACAAGGATTCTCTTTAGAACGGGGAATGATGCAGCCCAGTGTAAGCCCCAAATAATTTTGATATCAGGTCTGTGCTTATGTACTGTAGAAGATGGTAATCTTCACTAGGATTTGAGAGAGATTCAGCAAGAAAGACAAAGGATCAAAAGGTCCACACTGAGATCCTTGGCATCCTCTTTCTTCAAGGTTCCTGTCACCAAAATGAGGCATAAGCTACCACAACCTGGGTAAACACCACTGGAGTCACAGAGAGCAGAAGAGAAAGGTCCCTGGAAAGATTATTATGCCTGTCCTGCAATGAAAGGTAGATACTGACAGTAAGATGGCCTTACCAGTGCGACAGTAGGTGTTCTGATGACTGAGGAATGAACATCAAGCCCCTTTTAGAGAGTCACTGACTATCTTGTATGTGACCTTGCAGATATAAGTATGGATTTCTTTAAGTTCAGAATAAGTCCTTTCCTTTTTGTTCACTTTTAACATTACAAAGTGGCATCTGAAACCCCTTTGTCTTTTGGATTGGATGAAATCCAGCTTGAAGGCTGGATGTCAAGATGAAGTTCATTACTGATGAAGCATTTTCATAGGGAAAAATGCTGAAAAGAGATGGGGTAGATAAACTGAGAGACAGACAAGTTATGAAACTGAACAATACAATGTTAACAATCGCCAAAATCCAAGAACCTGTAGCAATGTTCTCTCAGCTATTGCCAAAATATCAAGAGGCTTAACGTAACATCAAGGGCAGCAGAGAGAGCAGTTCACAGCTTTCACCCACAATTTCCACACTTCAAACATGCTGCTGGGCTAAAAACTTACATTTGCCATAGCTTCATCTTTTGCTGTTTTTTAAAGTCTATACATACTTGCACCAACTTTCAGAACACTTATTTAACTACTGTGATTTCTACAGGATTATAAACTACTCAGATAGTAACAAAGACGTGGTAAGCTGGACTGTCCAAAAAGAATGGATTCTTTTCAGTCTCCTACATTCAAAAATAAAAATCTCTCTTTAAGCAGTTTGAGAATTCAGTGATCTCAGCTATTCTCACAGTCTTTGTCAAAAAAGCACTATCAGAAAAGCATTCTAAAATTCATCTTCAGAAATCCATTGCACACTGTGACGATATTTAAGTCAGTCTTAACTTTCAAAATAAATTTACTTGATTACTTTCAAAGTTAATCAACTCAGAGAGTAAACTCAGACCAATGTGTTTGCTGGATTTGTTTATCAAATGTGCAGTCAGGATATCACCAATTTAAAAAGAAAGGTGAGTATAAAATATTTTGGAGGGAAATCAGATATTAGACTTAGTCTGATCATATTTGCCAACCTGAAAATGCTAGGTTGCTACTGGTTTTGCCATTGCTTATTTGCTTATTACAAGTAGAGAATGACAGCATCAGAATTATTTGTTCATAATAACACCATTTTGCAAACTTACAGTATCCCCTGGTGTCCCTTTTGCTCCTGGTTGACCCGGTGGTCCAATTTCACCCTATATTTTTTACACATAAAAAGAAGAATTCTGTGATTAATGTATCTAGAGTTAACAAATTTGCTACATATTCTTTAATTATGCAGATTTATTTAGTTAGGATTATTTCTCAAAGTATTATAAAATTAACTTTGTTACGTATAAATTATTCATTCTTTCTGGAATAGTTGAAATAAAACCTAATGAGAGACTTTCAAACAGGCCACACAAATTGGAGCATGTCTCCATTTATTTGCAGCATGATTTGATGTCTTAAAGCTTCGCTATAAAAACTCTCCTCTTAGCACAGACTGAACCCTTACTTTGGAATGGGTATATACATGCACAGGTTTTAACTGTGTTTTGAACTATTAATAATACCTTTTGTCCTTTTGCTCCTTGATTTCCAGGGATTCCAGGAATTCCCTGAGAGAGAAAAAGAGAACCTTTTTAATATATGGAATAGTTTCTCCAGAAAATAATATATAATCGCCCCCTTCAGAACTTCAGAAATTCTACATTTGCCATATGATTTGAGTTCAAAATATGGGCAGGAAAATAGAAAATTAAAAATCCACAGAAGCGAAAAGAGCTTCAGCTGGAAACACCTGAACTATTTAATCTGCAGATACAGTGAAATACTAATGTTCAGTCGCTCTCCAGTGCCTTCGTGCCAGGAGTCCGTGTCTGCCGCTGGGCAGGCTCACATGTTCCCAGTTGCCCACCAAGGGCTGCAATGCTTTACTGAAAACCCTGAAGGACACAGGGAAAGAAATCATTTTTCATTCCTCACAAGATTTCCCACATAATATAGAGCAAAAGTCCTGGTCAATAAGACCATGAGTATGACAAATTCTATTTTCCTATCTAAAATGCAGTGATTGTAACAGAACACAAGAGACAGCTATAATTATAGTTGATGTATGCTAGCTTCCACCTCCATAAACACTTGAAGTTCTTCGTCATTTCCTCAGCATCATTGCTTATTTAGCTCTACAGTATAGCTAATAGCTTTTTCTTACAGTGATCACTTAATTGAACATAATTCAGTTTTAAACCAAAACTCAATATATACTTAAAACTGTAGTCTACATTCAGTTAATCTATTTTTTTCTCTCAAGTGAGATAATTCAGATTTATTGGACAGATAATGTTCTTACTTGTACCGTCATTAATCTGAAGCAAGAATTTGGTTTACAGACTTTACATTTTAATCTAATATCGAAATTAATATGCTGCAGTGAAAACAAGTTCTTCACACCACCAAAATAAATGCCTTTTAAAAAAAAAAATAACACGAATGTAACAACCAGGAATAACCTGATAGTTTCCATATGGATTACATCTGTGCAATGTTGGCTTGGAAAAGATAGTTCCATTGTTTTGCAGTTTACACCCGTTTTTTAGTTAATAATGACCCCATCAAGCAGAAACAGTTCATTGGTCAATGGCACATGAGTTAACAATGACATCCTGAGCATTTTACAGGTCATCAAAATTCCAATGTACCTATCATTAAAAGAAGAGATCACAGAATGTAATAAATAGAACTGGAAAATAATGCCTCATTCTGAGACTTCCATTCACATTGTGTAACATAACTCTTCTTGCTAAACTTTCGTCCAAAACCATCTTGGATCTTTTGCACAAATAAAGAGAAGGGAAATAGGGCATATTTATCACCACATTTAGGAACTTCCAGAGCTGTCCATGAGTTCTCAGTGTAATTATTTAACAGTTAATTTCTGTAGCTGTAAACTATAAAACTAAATTATAAATATCTGTACCTGTAACACAAAACAGAATTTCATATATGCTGAAAATACCTCCCACTAGGCAGCAACCTTGTACTGAAAGGATGCACCAAAGGTTTCCATGGTTACCTTTCTACGCTATTCGCAGGGCTGAGAGAAGACAGTTCTACATACTTATCCAACACAGCAAACGATTTACCATTATATAAGTATGTCTAAAAGAAGAAATACAATGTCCAACTGAGCTGTGTTCAACTTTCTTGGCTGAAAAGATATTGCAGACACAAGACATTTAACTTTATATCAGTGGCAAAGAAGGATAAAACTCAAAGAACAACAACGGTAAAACTTAGTCATATTTCCTTTTTTTTTTTTTTCCCTTTTTTCCTTCAGATTGACTCTGCACCACTGAAGTACATGGAACTTAGGCTCTTATTTCAGTGGGAGCTCGTCCAGACCCTTAAAATTCTCTTATGGCTCATTGACATTCACTCAGCTAAGAATCAATCTATCACTTATGCTAATGTGAGTGATTCCCAGAGTACATGGGGTGGAGATTTTCAGTTACTCTCCACATGTCAGTTGGCACAAAAGAAGGAAAATGAGGTGGCTAATTTGGTCATAAAGAATTTTTCCCATGAGAGTTATTTTTCTGTATAGCTTCCACAGTTCAGTAATTACAAAGACTAATTTCTGTAGGATCAGCTCCAAGATCCCTAAAAAATTAAATATGGTTTCCTTCTCATTATCTATCCCCAATCCATTATTTCCTTTTACATGGATAATCTCTGGTTATGCCAATTAGAATTATTTGCACTTTCCCAGAAGGCAAGGTTAAAAAGTAGTTTAGATATCTTGAGTTTTTTCCCTAACTTCTAGGTCAAAAGCAAAACCAAACTTTGGAAATGTGTCTTGTTCCTAAGCAGAGACTTCACATGCAGTACCAGTCCTCAGAATCTGAGCATTTTTTTTGTCCACCATGAGTAATAAGGCACTGTAAATAGGAAGTTATGTTCAATAGGGTGACATATCACTAACTAAACTATCAAAGAAACCTTACTCTGATTATCAAAAAATGTATTTCTACTTTAAAGCATGAGGCGAAGCAACTAGTTTTACTCCATTTGTAAGATAAAAATGCAATTTTTGTGAGGAGTGTATTGTAACTAAAATTATCACAAATGCCTGTGTTTAATCAAAACTTAATATGAAACAGATTCATCATGCAATTTTTCTGCCACTAAGGGAAACACAATGTTTGGAACTGCTACAAATGGGAAAACTGCCACCCACTGGGAATAAGAGAATCAATGCTATGGAATAATTCATGATTCACTGGCCTAAGGAAAAAGACTGCCTTTGGGGATGTCCTTAGCAAAGCTATCGAGCAATATTTTGTTCATATAAAATAAGAAAAAGAGGTTGTAATTCTAGATTTTATTTTAATTTATTTTATTTTATTTTATTTGTCTTTCCAGAAAATTTATTTTAAATGGTTTGTATTTATCATATATGCAGTTATAATAGCATTCTATTTCTAGCCGGCTAAAAATCAAAGCATCTACTATGCTTTAGTGATTTCTGTCCTTACATGAGTTGAATCATCTTACACTTCTGAATCAGTTAATTTGTTCCCCTTCTTCATTTACATCAAATTTCATGTAAGATTTATTTCAGTGTTTCTTCATTTTTAAAAATGAAGTTTATTGCAAGCCTTGCCACTGCCTTAGTTCTTTCAGCATCATCAATCTGACTTTCTCAATTACCTTCATTGCATCCAAATGCCTTCCTTTCCTTTTCTGAAATTTTCGCTTAAATAGGAAGGCTTCCCTTACCCCATAAAAGCCTATAATATTATTATTTTAGCCTTAATTAGCAAGTGCTACAATCACATGAAATTTAAAGCCAGTAAGATAGCCTAGTAAACCTAATACCTTGGTTTAAAAATGTGTCTATTCTAAAGGTTCTCAACTGCAGTTTTATCACACGCTGCTGAGTTTGTGCCTAAAAACTAATGGGATCATGTATCAGTCTGGCAGCTAACCAAAATGTTTTATTTATTGAGACACTGCTGTCTCTACCCTTTATTCAGCCTCTTTTGCCTGTTTAATCATTTCTCTTCCACCCTGTGCTACCTATGCGTACCTAGAAGCCTGGCAGCTTTCTAAGCTCTTATTACAGACCTGGGGAGGCTTTGCAGGGTATCCCCAGGACCTAAAATGACACTTGAATGCCACGTAGGTAACTGAAATTGTCTCTGGTGTCACTGAAGGCGCTGTGAGATAGCTGAATTACCCTTTGAAAAAGATGCTGGTCTGCTCTAAGAACTGTGTCCTACATGCCAGATGTTGCAGTTGCCCTCAGACATCTCAAACGGCGCTCAGTGCCAGTGTCCGGGCGACCAAATCCCACACACCTTGATGTCTTGTTCTCAGGAGCAAAACTTATCTCTTTTTTTGTTTGTTTGTTTTCTTTGCTTGTTTGTATATGCCTGGTGTGATAGGTCTCTATAAGCTCAGATAGCAAAAGCTGACAAAGTCTTCACATTGCCTAGGAATCACAAGACACGTAAGTGTAAACTAGGATATCCAAAGGTAACAGGAGCTATGGGTATGCTTTGCTTGCATGAAATAGCAACGCTTAGCCACGAGTCTCAGTTTCATCACAGAATGAAGCTCACCTGGGTACGCAGCTAAATGTCCTAATGCAGCCTTCCTCAGCTGCAACCCTCACAGCTGGGGCTTCAGAACATCCAAAAGCATGAATTTGTTTCTGTTGTGATGATAAGCTTCAATGATGACACTTAGAGAATTCTGTATAAATATCGCATCCTCCTAGTTTTAGCAATTTAAATAGATCTTCCATTCTTTGATAATATCTGGCAGATATAATGGATTTATCTGTAAAAGGAATATAGTTTCACAATCCCTGGAAAATGTTTCTTGTAGCTTTCATTAATCACAAAGTGTCTATTTTTTTTTTGGATGATATTAAACAGATGCATTTTTTTCCAGGCAGCCCCACAAAAAATCCATTAAATAAATTGCCTGAGGCCTTATATACAGATCAACCAGGTGTAAGCATTTTTACTTAAGCCATAAGCTACATTTCTCAAAATATTTTTACCACTTCTTCTAGCTAGTATGATGAATGATTTGTATCTCCCTCATGCTTAATTTTACGCTTGTGAACAGCAGAAGAAACCATGCATTAAAACTTTTTCCATAAGAAAACAAAAAACCCCACTATTTTACTCCTAAAACTAATATTTTTATTAGCCTGTTCTATTCTTTATTTTCTGCTACTGTCTTCAATATTCCCCATTTCTTCAGTGCCTGGTAGGACTTCACTCTTTGATACTGGCTGATAGCCCTAGTATGGAAAGCAGGAGTTTCTAGACTACAGATAACATATCCATTATTATAAAATTCTAACTCTGGAAGCTGCAAAATCATAGAATATTTCTGAAAGCTTCTTTGCTATAAGCAAAGTGTTTTGCAGTCAATTCCCCAAAAAGATGGAGAGAACATTAGTATAATTATCTTATTATTATCTTATTTTTTTAGGGTAGGTATACAAAACTACCTTTTCAGCATACTGCTTTAAAAAGGCTCCTTACTGAATACAGTGCATCTGGACTTACTTTGTAATGTGTCAAACATTTGATAAATAGTCTACAACAAATCATTATGGAACAGTTTTTCAAACTATCCATTCTTCTTTCAACATCAAGATAAAAATACCTGACATAATATATTTTTTCTTTATTAAAAATGATCATGATTTTAAAAGTTATGATAAAACAATACCTCCCGTTTAAACAGTGAGACCTTCTGAAAAAATGAAAAAGCAGTAAAATGTAAGGTAAGCATAGACCCTTTGTTTCAGAGGTCATTATTTGGGGGAAAAGAATCTACCAGCTTCTCTACTACTATTGTTGAATATTAGTAAATATTCTGGTTTATTTTAGGCTTTAAGATAGTATCTGCTTGCTTTCTTTTTTTTTTCTTATGGTCAGTGAGGTTATTTTGCTATGACTATACCTTGTTTAAATAATATTAGTTTTAAAAAATGGATCAATTGAGTAACATTTGGAAACTTTTGTTAAAAGATGGTCACATTCTAGGCTGTTGTCCATTTACACAACAAAAATTCAAACCATATCCCTAACAACCATTCATAATTAAGGCAGTAACACAAGCCTTACACTAAATCTCCCAGGAAGGCACTGAGAAACTGTAATCAGAGTTTCAGTCTTAAAAAGTCCATAGGCTTTTTAAGAAGACTGCCAGAATGGTGCTGAAGGATCAGGTTTAAAATAGATAAAAATGATTATCGTGTTTACTGATAAAAAGATGTTTTTTCCAGAGTATATGAGTTCTCTGAACTAAGTTTCAATCAAATGGCTCCTTGCACACTGAAAAATCTGCAATTCTGATTCTGGGAAGACACTAAAGGACATTATGTGAATTACAGCAATAGAACAAGATTCACAAAAGATATCTATCTACCCAGATGTTCCCATGATCCCTTTAAACACCTGAAAAATACGACTGCTTATGTATTACTCATCCTTACTTGAAAAACCACACTTAATGATACATGAGAGATTTAATGGAGTTATATAAAAAAGTACAAGTCAAGCCATAATTTGGAGTACAACGGTCCAGATACTTTTTAAAAGATTACAGCAAATCCTTGGTAATCCTTGATAATAATAACAGAATGAAAGACACAAACCCAATTTGGATAACGGATAAAGTTTTCTACTGCGGAACGCAGCAAAATATATGAAAAAGAAATTCAATGAAGCTGCATCCATTACTACTGAGTAGTTGGAATTGATGACAAATTAAAATGGGCTAAATACAAAGAAGCATTGCCACAGACATAATGAGCATCCACTGAACTAGCATAGCAGCTTTAAATTAAATGCAGGAAAGGAAAAAGCATTACTAAGATCTTTGTAGTTATAAGATCAGAGCTTGCAAACACTTTTTTTGGCAAATCAGTTATCAAAAATAAAACACACACATGTTAAATGTGGAACACAGTGACCCTTGTTGCATTGCCAACAACACAGATCTTGGAAAACTGTAATTTGAAAGCTGGAAATACTAATAGAAAATTAAAATTGTGTATGTCTGTCACAGGCTGAAACAGCGTCACTGTTTCTTGTAAATACCCTTCAAAATAATACGAGTATCAGACTTGTCAAATCTTTGTGAATCGAAAGGTGGCCAGACAAAACCCGAGCCCCCGGCCCTGCACGGGACATCACGATGCCCTCCCTCTGCCTGCCATGCTAGGCACCAGCCTTACGCACTGTGCAAACCAACATCCAATCTGCCTAAACAGTTTACAGTGACTTCTGACAGCTGACAAACTGACTCATGTTTGACACTTACATGTAAACACTCTGATATTCAAGCAGTTACATGCCTTCCAAATGTTTTAAAATTTCTCCACTACTTAAATTATGGAGAAAATTATGGATGGGTCTCAAAATTTGAGGACCTCGCACATGTAAGAGAGGGCAGGCTGAGGATGGCAGAGCCTCCTTGAAGGGCACCGACTGCTGCTCTGCTCCTTGGACCCAACGTGCCCAGCTGTGACACTACGAGAACCGCAGTTCATAGAATCATAGAATGGTTAGGGCTGGAAGGGACCTTCAAAGGTCATCTAGTCCAACCCCCCTGCAAGGAACAGGGATATCTCCAACTAGATCAGGTTGCTCAGGGCCTTGTCCAACCTGGCCTTGAACGTCTCCAGGGATGGAGCATCCACCACCTCTCTGGGCAAGCTGTTCCAGTGTTCTACCACTCTCATAGTAAAAAATTTTTTCCTAATATCCAATCTGAATCTACCTCCCTCTATTTTAAAACCATTACCCCTTGTCCTATCATAACTGGCCCTCCTGAACAGCCTCTCCCCATCTTTCCTGTAGGCCCCCTTGAGGTACTGGAAGACCGCTATAAGGTCACCCCGGAGCCTCCTCTTCTCCAGGCTGAACAGCCCCAACTCTTTCAGCCTGTCCTCATAGGAAAGGTGCTCCAGCCCTCTTATCATCTTCGTGGCCCTCCTCTGGACCCTCTCCAACTGGTCCATGTCCTTCTGCTCACACAGGTCACGCTGATGCGGATGAACGTGATTTTCAGCCATCTCCCTTTCCTGTAGTAAGGAGCCACTCCGTTAAATTAGCTTTGAGTAGGTTTAACAACAAATCATGCATGTTTTCCATATGGTGCACACTGTGAAACTTGTCACAGGATGTAGCAAATGAAAACAGTAAAACTGTGTTCCAAAAAGGACTGTAAAATTACTAGAAAATTGGTCCATTGCTGGCTATTAAGTAGGATGGGCCAGAGTGCATTTTTGGCTAAGGAAGTTCCAAAAGCTCTGACATACAGAATCTGGCAGTAAATAATAGGAAAAAAAAAAAAAAAAAAAACACAAAACCAATCATTTTCTACATACTCTTATCCATTGTCAGAGAAAAAGTTCCCTGATAATTCCTTTACTCTAAGCCTGCTTGGAGTTCTTATGTGTGTTTAAGGAATAGCTAATAAAATTTGGTGCAGAGAAAGGGCTCAAAGCCTTCCAGAGCACAAAAATGGAAAATCACACCTTGACTCATGTAGCAATCACTAAGACTAATTTTAATTAAAGCTAAATACTAAAGCAAAAATCAATGTGCACAGTAAGGTTAAAGATTCTTTCTTAAATGGATTAATACTTCTGTAGTACATTTCTTCATTCTTGGTCTTAGTGGATGAAATAACCTTGGTTTTGCTGGTCCTGTAGTAATTTCTTCCATATTGGTCCAATAAAAGTAAAATGTGTTAAAACACTAAAGTCAATTCTTTTTAAGCTTGACCTAACAACAGGATCATAACCACTGCCTGCCTTGTGCTTCATTAGCCCAGAGTACTATTTGATTTGTGATATTTAACCTTTTTAGAACAATGTCTAAACACAAATATATGATATTTTAAATGATCTATCTGAAGAGAAATAAATGTTGATCATAACATACGTAATAATGAAAATTTCGACACAATGTGGTACAAATGAAAAATTATGTATTTTTATAATTTTTTTTTTTTTCAGTTTGGGAATGAGAGATCTTGCACCATTATGGTATTTCGACCTTAGCAGAAACATTAATTAAACATTACAAATGAATTTAAATTCACTCTGAATAAAGATTGTTTAGTTTTTTGTTTCATTAGGGATGGGAAGCCAACCTGTATTTAGAAAAGAATTCCCATAGCTTCAATTCACTGTAATTTTAAAAAGTAAAGATAACAAAAATGAACACACTAACTGCATCAAATTTCCCCAAATTTGCTAGCACTGAATCTAATTCAGTGCCTGAGACTTGAGTATCAACTTCTCAATTTCAGGCTTAAAGCTCTTTGTGGATGGCGACTGTCTTCATTGCTTCCTGAACGGAGGTGAACCAACTGATCTCGGTTACAAAACTATTAGTTGATCACCTTCTTTATAGCAAGAGTATTCAGTGTAAGCGAGACTAACGTGGTCTCTGTGATCAAAGGATTCTTAAGGCTCACAAATACTGCAGACCTCCCTTATTTAACTTCACTGTATCTCTTCCTATTTCTACACTAAAAAGTATGTGACAATCTAGCTTGAACATTTCACATATGACCCTAACCGAGCATACTGCACAAGAATAATGCAATGAAGGACACGTGGAACGAGGATAACAAGAAACTTGATACGTTGTCAGCCCAGCTGCAACTTGAACACAAAAATAACAAAGAAGCCCTGCCTTTTGGTTTTTTCTTCCACATTTTCTGGAAGAGTTCAATTCAACTAACTTTAACTAATCTAAAAATCTATAAACTGTCTAAGCCACTTAAAAGAAACAGGCAACTTCAGAAAAAAGATCACCCCTTCTATTTGAGACAAGTATTTCATAATGGGATGAATAATCCTATGCAGACATTAGTTTCATATCAGAGAAGAACCATAACAGAGATGGTCTAAATATGTCTACTTGACTATATGAGGTGAAATGAAAACCGTTATGGGTCATTATCAGAGTATAGACCGTAGACCAGATGCCCAGATGCCCTGACACAGCTAGATTGCTTCAAACCACCACCCTGACCACAGTTCTGAAGAAGGCTGTAACTGTAACTCAGACCTCCTGAGGATATAGCTACAGTAAATCTTTTCTCTGGCTTGTCTCATGTGTTGAAGAACCATGATTAGCAAGAAAACTGGCTACTTTGTTACTACCCTGCTGAAGTTGGATCAGAAGAAGGAAAGCCAAACATCTTATTGGTAATCTTCTCTCTGCTTGTCATTAAATAACTCACCGTAAATATGTTGAGAAGCACAGAATAGAAGAGTAATGTGTAAATGAAATTAACTGAAATAATAAATATTTATGGCTACTACATTCTAACAGAATATCTTCTTCACTCATAGCCTACTGCCTATGTTTCGTTTCTAAGTATAGCAATCAGCTGAGGGGAGTTTCTGTTTCATCTCCAGAGCCACTGGAAACTCCAGTAGATATTTACCTAAGCTGTAAATCAAAATGCTAATTCCTAGTGTTCAAAATGTATTAAGAAAAGAAGATAAAAATATTTAGGGGATACGAAAGGCATTCAGACATCTCTTCTTTTGATTATTCCCTAGCATGAACATTAACAGAGACACAATTCATATCAAGAAGAGGATGCTTTCCCTGGAAACCTGAAACACCACGTCCCTGTGTTCTGTGGAGCAACATTTGAATACATCTAGGAATTTGTCCTCGAGCAACACTACTAAGACTCAAATCACCCTTTATATTACTGTTATGTCAAAATGCAATGATACAGCCCAGTGACAATTGATCATATGTGTGGCCTAAAAATGAAATATGAAATTGCACACACAAACAGAAATTGCATTTGTGAAGCATTAGCTCCTATAGCATTGCCAGTGACTATATGGAATTACCAACGTACAGTTTAAAAAGTTTGGTCTCAATTTTGCATTTATACACCATAAAGGGGGGGGGGGGGGGAGATCTACATATGCTTTGCTTTTATTTACCACAAATTATTCTCTTAGAGCTAAAACTTTATTGTCTGACAATTATTTAAATATTCAAAACATTTCCATTTTGAGCATATGTTAAAACAATGCCAAAAAATCCAGATCCATCTTGATTTTCCATAGCATGCTTCTGAGACCCAACAAAATGAAAGACCACAGTAAGCACAGTGTCTAGTGACCTGCCACTTAGGACAGGCACATATTAATTGCACATTCATGAATTTTGCAGTCTAACACAGTCAAACATACATGACACTTTTCTGTGTGATTGAACACAGTGGGTGAGCAATAATCTTGAACACGATTGTTGTGAATTATAGATGAAAGCGATGCAAGAATGACATTCTTATTTATAATCTGGTAGACTATTATGTTCTATGCCTTGGTTTTTTGCATAAAGTCTACTATCTAAATGACCAATTATTGTTACTAAATATATTTTAATTGTATTAGTACGATACTATAAACTGAGGTATTTTTTATATCCTACCTCTGTAATATGTGTGGGAGTGAAAAATTAGTATAGACAAATACATAAATAATAAAGCTGGCATTGCTGAGAAATATTTAAACACAAAGAGAAAAAAATATCTTGCATACTACTTACTTGTAACTCCTCTGCCACAATCCACAAATGAGATATTTACTCCACTGGTTGTCAATTATTTTCTCCTTTAAAAATAAGTTTTATTCATTTTTTGCTCTTTCTTCCCAATAAACTGCAAAAATGTTACTTCAATAATTTCAAATACTTAGTCATATCATATTTTGGTTAAAAGGTGATGCATACATGACTAAATCAGGCCAAAATCATGTGATGATACTGCCACCCAATAGGGACTGTTGAATACTTTGGCTGTCCAAAGTTCATTCAAATTCATAAGTATTTCACTATTCTTTTTTTTTTTTTTTCTGATCCTAGGCATAATGTTTCTGTTGAGGAATACACAAAATCCATTTTTCTAAAGATGTAATTTCCAATGTGTTATCTGTCTTACTGAAGGATTTGACAGTGTCTTGAAGTGTTCCTTGAAAACTGTGGGTGTTAAGAAGAAAACTGTAAGGCAGGAGTAATGGAGAGATGTTGCTGTTTCAAGATTAATCAGCACATCTGTGAAACACTGTTTACCAGAAGTATAAACACCAACTTTCCTGGCACTAAAATGGCAGACGTCAGCCCAACACCCAACATATACCAGTCCAAACATTCTCTTCAACCATCTCCTACTTCAAGAAAAGCCTTTCTTGGGTGTATGAAATTAGCACATAAGTTCAGGAATGCCTTAAGTATTGACATCAGATGGATCCAAAAGAATGCAAATGAGTCCTTTTTCACTTCCTTAGTGGGGTGAATTAACCCATTTTGCCTGGAAAGTATGAGATCAGATCAAATTAGATCAAAAAAATACATAAATTTACAGGGAAAGTAAAGAATGATTCAAGAACTTAAAACTATATAATCTCTGTGTGTGTAGGGGTGTGTGTGAATCTAGTCTGGTTTGCTCTGGGTAGCTTATCTGAGTTAGAAAGTTTTTAATTCTTTAATCTGAGTCAATTCAGCAACCAAACACATTTTTAACTGAGATTTAGGAGTAAAGAAAATTCTGATAAAGAATACAAGATCAATTTACAGTTGTGTGTATTTGTCTATTTAACTCCTCAAAAATCTCCACTTGATCAAGTCCAATAATTTTTTAGAATTTCTTTTCTTCAGTCTAAGCAGTAGTATGTTAGCTAATATAGTTGGAATGCATCTGTACATCATTTATTCAAAATAACATAAAACGACTCATGGGAAATGCTTTTGAATGATAACCAGTTATAGTAAACTAACTTTTTCCCACTTAAAAATATATTGGAAGTCAAATTGTACAGCTAAAATGTTAAAATACTGATAAATCATCTCTATAGAAAGGCCCACTGCAATCTTAATACTAAGAAAATCTAGTTTCTGGTACTCAGAAAAGAAGTAGTGATGTTTGTAAGCATGTGCATATTGCGGTCTCTGCAACCAATGGGAAGGTCTCCAGCCTCCTAAATACACAAGTATTTGAATGAGCAAACTTTTTTGAGTAGGATTACCACAAGAAAGGATATTTGATGTGTACTGTATACATCCTTACAGCCAAAGTGATTCACTTTTATTTTCATACCAGAACTCTAGACTCCATCTTAGCCAAGCTGAGAACTTGACAGCTGAAGCTGCAGTATGAGGTGAACGTGACCATTCTCTCAGAGGGAAAAAACACAGTTGGAACACTGTGTGTCACAGCTCTTACTTTACAGGCAGTATAAGCTTATGCCAAAGCACTTCATCTGGGAACTAAAGCTCACTTTCTACTATAGATAACTAATAAGTATAATATCAAGTTTAAAGTCTCTACATGAAAATTTCCAATAAATACCCAAAATAATTTTGATGCATAGAAGAAATTCCACTTTTCAGAAGAGTTTGCGGTTTTATGTATTAACAGGACTAGTTCACTGGAATCACTCATGGAATACAAATAAGTACTATCACTAATTTTGTGCTTAGAAGATAATTGCTGCACTCTTTAACAATGTTGCACCTTCAACTGTTTGCTGTAGGACAATTCTTTCAGAATCATGCTGTTTTAAGAGATTTTTTAATTTACGCAAGATTAACAAATTATTAAGAGACGTATTAACAAATGACAAGCATCTGTTTATTGTAATACGACTCAGTAAGTCAGTAGGGAGATTCTAAATTAGTACCACATATTGATCAGAGGTACTTCTATCTCTATGTTTACAAACCAGCTGCAATGGAGGTGAACGCTGGTATGTAACTTCTGTCAGCACATGAATTACTACGAAAAGTGCCAGCGTCACCATAAAAAGGTCACTAGAGCATGCAAGCATAAAACAGACTACTCTGAGTACTGTTTATAACTATTTATAGCAAACACCATTCGTGTCCATAATAGGCTTACAACGGCAGCTCCTTTTGTATTTCCTTACATCTTTTAAGAACTTGCATTTCTTACCATTGCATCTAGAAAATAGTTTTAAAGAAATGGCAGCAAGGTATGACATCTTTTCTCCACTTGATTTTCCAAAGTTATCAAATTTGAAGTAGTACTAACTGAAAAAATCCAAAAATAATACTTTCCTAAGTCTCTGTAGACAAAATAAAAATTAAAAAGATAGTATATAATTACAGAAAATTAATATAATTAATGTAATTACATAGTGTGTGAAGATAGAAATTTTAAAATTAGAAATCACGAGGAACACACAGAAAGTGAGAATTACATGAGAGAGAACTGTTAGATCTACACGTTAGAAAAGCAGGCATTATTTTCCAAGTTGCATTAGGTCAGTGGGTCCAAGTTTATTACAGCATTTATTGTGGCCTCAGTCCAGATTCAGTTCAATGGGAACCTTTGCATTGACTTCAATACGCTTTGGATCAGCAACTGTGCTGTCATGTCCTGTATTATTTTTGTCAACTGGGAATAATAGAGTAGTTCAGACCAGTCTGCCTGAAGTTTCAGAAGTCTTTAATTACCTGTTTCATTACAGCACCATTCTCATATTTACGTTCTTAATAGCAATTAACTCTGCTGAAAACGTAATATGGAACAAATTTAGTTAAAATAACTTGTCAGTGAGAATGAAGAAGATAACCTAGGTTGCAAATAAAGGCTGTTAAAAATATATACACCTAAAGTGGGCCTAAAAGTTGTAAATGACAAGAAAACTTGCATTCAGTATAAAAAATGTGGTTGAACTTACAGCAAGCACTGTGTAATTAAAGAGTGATTATTGGAAGTATTGCCCTGTTAAAGCTGTCATCTCCCCCTTCCTCAAGTGAGAAAAAGACTAACATCATCTGTTACAGTAGCTTCAGCAATCAGAAAGTCATCAGCAAGACTCTGCCCTGTCTACTCCAACAATTCAGAAATTAGAAGAAATAAAGAAGCAATCACTAAAACATTAATTCAACTAACCAAACCTACATGTAATCAAACAATAATGTATGGCATAAGCCTAGCAAAGTCTTACTGTATCAGCTGTTTATGTAAAAATAACCACCCCATCTGAATAACCATTTCACTTTATGCATGAATGTATTTACAGGTCAAAGTCAGAATTTTCAACAAAAATAAGGTATTCTTTTGAGACCCACAAGAAATCATTTACAGAGCAAATACTAGTCCTTACTTTCCTTATGACTGTAATGCTGGCATCTTTGAAAAGCAGGCCATCAGTGTTCAGAGCTCAGCTGCTACTATCGAGGTATCTCAGACTAGTGGGAAAGCACGAATATTAGATTTGAAGCTAAGAATTTTGACAGACTCACACCAATCAGTTTGCTGAGACTCCTGATCACTTTTCTCTTAAAGACTGACAAGAAATAATTTCTTCTAAATATATTACTTATAAAGAGAGCACTATTTTATAGCAGTGCCTACTTTAAGGCAAGATAAAACTTGAATGAGTATTTAATACATGCTAAAATTACTTTATGATTCTGTTGTAGACTTGAAGCGTGACCTGAACACCTTGAAATTTGCACATCTCATCTAACTATATTAGATAATCTTTTAAAAGGTGTTTCTCTTTACACATCATTCACTCATTTCGCATTTTTCACTCAAATACGGTGGCTGTGGTGTCAATATTTCTCTCCTCGGTGATTCTCATGAGAATGTACACATGGCTATATGCATAAAAGGGTGAAAGAATTTTTTTTTGCAGCAGGTAAATATATGCAAAATATAATATTTCAGAATTTCCTCCATTCTCAAAATATTTGTTCATTTACATCTTTCAGTTTATGAAATGACAGTGATATAATATGTGTAAAGCTGTACTGAAGAAGAAAAAAGTTCATTAGAATCAGCTACTTTTACATTTTAAGAAGTAAATGTGGGTAAAATAAGTAAAAAATCATTATCTCCTATATTATTATTATGATTGGCTGCCAGGCATTTGTTCCGAGAACAGGATCTCTAAGGAATATTGTCAGTATGCAGATAACACAGTGGCTCATAGTTCTATGTTTTGTGTCTGTTTTGCAAACAAAGAGAAGAGACACTGAACATAAGACTATTTAACAAGTCACCTTGCCTCAAGGTAGATATCAGGAAGATACCAGGAAGAATTTCTTTAGATATCAGGAAGAATTTCTTTACAGAGTTGTGAAGTATTGGAACAGGCTGCCCAGGGAGGTGGTGGAGTCCCCATCCCTGGAGGTGTTTAAAAACTGTTTAGATTCGGTGTTGAGGAACATGGTTTAGGGACCCTGACAGTGCAGGGTGAATGGTTGGACTCGATGATCTTGAAGGTCTCTTCCAACCAGACGATTCTATGATTCTATGAAGGTGTTGCACTCAAAGGGTTCCACTAAAGCAAATATGTTCGTAGTGAAGAGATCTGGAACACCGTATAATAACGGAGACAGGGAACTATTTTATGGCACACAGAAGAAAAAAAAAACACCAAAAAAATATTTTGTTCTGCATACTACCATATAACTAAGTCAGGAGTTTTCTTTCGTTGGTTCCTGTCTCTATAGATCTCAGCACGGCTATAGATGCAGTAGAACTACATTAACTTCAGGTTTGCATTACAAATATACAGGCTACCTGGCTATACCAGTTTCTATTCATAGATTCATAGATTCATAGATTTCTAGGTTGGAAAAGACCTTAGAGATCATCGAGTCCAACCATCCCTAATCCCCTTTAAACCATATCCTCAAGTAGTTCATCCACCCTATTCTTAAACACATCCAGGGATGGGGACTCAACCACCTCCCTGGGCAGCCTATTCCAGTGGCTGACAACCCTTTCAGAGAAGAAATACTTCCTAACATCCAACCTGAATCTCCCCTGACTAAGCTTATGCCCATTTCCTCTTGTTCTATCACCCGTCACTAATGTAAAGAGCCCTTCCCCTACCTCCCCACCATCTTTTCTCAAGTATTTATAGGCCGCAATCAGGTCTCCCCTCAGCCTCCTCTTCTCCAGGCTAAACAGCCCCAACTCCCTCAGCCGCTCCTCATAAGTTTTATTTTCCAGCCCTTTGACCAGTTTGGTCGCCCTTTGGACTTGCTCCAGGAGCTCAATATCTCTCTTAAAGCGAGGGGCCCAAAACTGGACACAATATTCCAGGTGCGGCCTCACCAGTGCCGAGTACAGGGGCAGGATCACTTCCCTGCTCCTGCTGGTCACACTATTCTTGATACACGCCGGTATCCCATTGGCCTTTTTGGCCACCTGGGCACACTGTTGGCTCATATCAAGCCGATAGTCAACCAACACCCCCAGGTCCTTCTCCTCCAGGCAGCTCTCCAGCCACTCCTCCCCGAGCCTATAGCGATGCTTGGGGTTTTTATACCCCAAGTGAAGGACTCTGCACTTGGCCTTATTAAAGCTCATGCCGTTGGCCTCAGCCCAACGATCCAGTCTGTTCAAATCCCTCTGAAGGGCCTCCCTACCCTCGAGCAGATCGACACAGCCTCCCAGCTTGGTGTCATCCGCAAATTTACTGAGGGTACATTCAATCCCCTCATCCAGGTCATTGATAAAGATGTTAAACAGAACTGGACCCAGTACTGAGCCCTGGGGAACCCCACTGGTGACCGGCCTCCAGCCGGATTTAGCCCCATTTACCACCACTCTTTGGGCCCGGCCATCCAGCCAGTTTTTAACCCAAAAATGCATTTTATGTTGCATTTTAAAGACTTCTGCTTTATGAAGGAAAATACAGCAACTTCTGTTGGAGATTTCTATATCCTTAGCGCATCTTGAACACGTTTCAAAAAGAATTCTGTTACCATACCCTAGAATAAACCACACATTTTTCAGAGAATGCATTGATCTAGATCTGGCATTCCTGATGCAGTTATTGGAGATCAACAGACAAACCAGGAGCACAGGTATAACAGTGGGAGTCGGGTCAGAAGCTGAAAGCCATGTTATGCTGCTAGTGCTGGCACAAATGAGGCCACATCTGAGGTCTTGTGACGTGACCTAAATATTAAGGGCAACCTCTACCACTTTAAGTGTTTACAGCTGTACTTCTGAAAAATGATTTCTGGAGACTAAATATGAGCAGTTGCAAATATTCAGACATATTACTTGTGCAGGACAGTATATGCTCAGCCTAGAAGAGTGCTATAAACGTCCTGTCAGCTTCACCCAAAAGCACTCACTTCAGAGTTCCCGTCTGCACGATTGTAAACACAAAAAGAAGTCTAACACTGAAACCAAACTCTGACAAAACTCTACCTGTGTTAAAAAGGACAGCCAGGCTGAAACTAAGCTCAAATAAAGCTTGATTTATTCTATCCTTTAGACAGTTGGCCCCTCAAAGAATCATATTTATCAAAACAGTCTATCATCAGTAAGATAGATGACTAGCCAGTAAACTACTCAAGTGACAGCATGGCTTATTTTTGTCATCAGTAAAATGAGCTTGAGTACTAGCTTTACTAAATGCTATCTAAATTATTCTGTCTCTGCTGTCAAATGTTATTCTTACACAAAGTGGGTAGGCTTGAGATAGCCTGGCTAACTTAAGTTCCAAATAGTACTACTGAGGGAAAACAACCCCGTCACTTGGAATTATTCACTTAGCTTTACAACCTACTTTTTCCTGTTCATAAATCTAGAGATTAATAAGAGTAATACTATACCAGAAAGTATGTTGTTCAGAAAATAACCACACCTCTTAAGAGTCTGGAGGCAATGTGAGTTCAGCTCAGCTGTGCTTTCCATCCTAGACAGTTGCCTCTTAGGTGTCATCTCAGGATGCATTCATTTTGCAACTATGCTCTTTTTATCTGCTAAAGCAAGCGGGATCATAAGATGGCTGTTTTTAAAATGACCAACTTAACAAATTAGGCCATGTCTAACACTAATGTGGCTGAATGGAAGAAACAAAAACTGTTTGCATGTATGTTTGTGTGGGTGGGGTATCCATGCAACCCGCTGAGCTGTCCCAGGGCCACAGTTGCATCTCGCTGGTTAACGATATGGAGTCCTACAGTTTCAACAGTACCATCCAAGGCCTGTCTTGAGCTTAGGCAAACTATTTGGCTATCACAGGGAGGGCACAGCAAAGGTCAGTCCCTCTCTTCCACACCAGTACCTTCACTACTAGGGTATCCCGCCAGAGAAGATCACACTGAATTGCACAGAAGACGACCAGAGAGGAGGCCTTTACATGTTATACATCAAATACACATTGGAAGAACAACAGAAACAACAGAAGCACTAAGTTGCACAAGACATCCCTCACAGCCCCCACAATCCAGCTCACTTTCCATCAGATGAAAGTCAACTACCCTCTACTTAAATAGGGGAGCCCACATATCCCATGGCTGAGGACAGCTTTCATTTTGCACAGCCCAAGCACACACTTTTACCACAAAGTTGCTGTACAGAAATGCCCTTTGCCTCTTCTCCAGGCTCTGAATAGATGGGAGGACCATATCTGCACACGCAGTCTGGTGCTACTCCAGCAATAGAGGCAGATGAGCAGGTATGAGGAGGTGTCTTACATCTCCTACTGGTTACCTTGAGCCAATTTCCTGGTCAGCATGTAGACTTTCTGCTCTTCAGAAGAACCTCCATTGATTATAAATAAAGCATATAGTGCAATCTGGCCTGCCCTGTAAAGATTATGTAAATCTTTTGTAGTTGTTCATATATTGGAAGTCTTCCTCTGTATTATTTTATGGTGATTTTAAAAGATTTTGTAGTGATTTTAATGTCTTTACTCTGCCACTTCATTCTTCTTTAAAGTATGGGACTTAAATAAGGAGTTTATATTGCTGTTTAAAATGTTATATTGTGAAGCATTTATATTAATTTTTAAGCAGAATGTATTTCTTTAGTAGATTTAGGTCAGACTATCCGATTAGAAATAGAGCCATTAAAGTATCAAATACCTAGTTTTCCCTAGGTCAGAAATGCCTTCTCCTTATTTTTTAAATTAATTTTCTTAAAAAATCACAACGATTAACTAACATTTTTTTCTAAAAATAAAAAGAGACAAAACAAGGCTAGGAAAAATAACAGAAGCCTTGCTATTATCTCAACACATTTGTTACAGTGTACTAACTAAAAATATACCAAAACCTCTTCACTTGTATTTTACGGTTTTGAATTAACATTCACTTTCAGTCTTTCTTACATCTGAAGATACCACACACTGTAAAAGGTTAATACATCTCACAGTTATTTGGGGCAGAAAAACAAAAAATAAAGCCAAGCGAGGAATTATGTGTGTTTTTCACTTAAGCCAGCCAAGCGGGAAGAAAGTCTCCTGGGAATGATTGCCCAGTGTTTTGCAGTCTACACAGTGTTTTTGTAAGTTTTTGGTGAATATATAAAAAATCTAAAGGAAAGAGCTTGAGAATTTTTCAACTGGGAGCAATATTTCCATGTCCTCCTTACCAAAACTCTCTACCGGATTTCAGTACTATATAACACATATTGCCTATTGGTGTTACATTCAATACGACAAAAAACTTCTGAATGCATAAAGCTGTATCAATTTATCTTACAATTCAAAATGTAATTCAGAATGTAATTCATATGGAAGGCAGCGTTCCACCAACTGAGCTCTATTTATGGCTCCTGGCCTACAGAATTACTGATGGTTTGAAGACAGCTGGCTCTCTCTTGGCACTCAAAGCTTTCAGTTATTTCTACAGATATCTTGGCTCCTCTGCTTCAAGCAAAGTCTGGTGGCCTTAAGGAGCCAAACAAGGAAACAAGGAGGACAAAGCCTTGCTATCACATAAAAAGAGGAGGAAAAATGAGCTGCCCTGAGGAGGTGCCCAAACATCAACAGAGGAACTAAGTCTTTGGAAACAAGCAGAACAAAAATGCAGTATCCTGTTCCCCAGCTAAGTAAGGAGAACACGGATACAGATGAAACGGACATTGTAGCAAGATGCAAGGAAGTAAGGAAGTAACAGACCAATCAAATGGAACAAAGGGGAGGGGGACGTAAATAGTGAGAAAATAAACTTTAAAACTGCAATTAACAAGTATATGAAAGAACATACACCATGTTGCAGAAATAAGAGTTAAAAACACCCAGAATCTTTCCTCGTGTAACTATCAATATCTAGCCATACCATTCTATCCATAGGAAAGAAGTCAATAATGACATAATTTTATAACATACACACAAATTGGAATATAACAGCAATATAGTTAAGAATCTTTTCTTTTAAGACATCTTTGACTTCAAAGGCCTGTTTATTTCTTTTACTAAATTCAAATTTAAAGATGAACACCAGAAAATAAATAAGCACTTTTACAAAAATGGAAGTATCAACCAATTGAAATCAACACGGATGCAACATGAAGTATAACATCCATTAACTAAAAAAAAAAATTAAATAACGAACAAATCAGTACATAAGGATATGTCAGCAATTTAATCACTTACAGGCTCTCCCCGATGTCCTTCCAGGCCTGGAGATCCAGGCTGTCCAACTTCTCCCTTTAAA
Source organism: Tauraco erythrolophus (assembly GCF_009769465.1). Taxonomy (NCBI): domain Eukaryota; kingdom Metazoa; phylum Chordata; class Aves; order Musophagiformes; family Musophagidae; genus Tauraco; species Tauraco erythrolophus. Next base: position 44,728,686 of record NC_141466.1, on the reverse strand, counting down.
GTAAAAAAGACCATTAAATACAATCTTCAAAAAAAACCCTTCCTTTGCATAACAAAAAATATTTTAAATAGTAAATTATTACTTTTAATATAAGTAAAATGTAAAACCAATACACATGACCAAGGCTTCAAACAAACATCTTTCAAAAACAGTTTCAAACATAGTAAGGAATGTTGTCAATCTTACATTCCCTCATGCTGTGTCCAAGAGACAGCTGTCAAACAGTTTGCAGAAAGAGTTGAGAGACAGACAACTGTTTTTTGAATCAGAATAGCAATCACTGGTTGAAGAAGCACATAAAATAGTAATAAATGGCTTTCGTCTAATTGTTAGTACAACTAATAGTCTGAAAACTATTTCAAAGCACTCCAGAATACAGTAGCATCAGATATGATCAAATGTTTATGTCTTTACTCAAAATATGTGTGATACCAAAAATATTCTGAAAATTTGAAGAATAATTCCAGAAATAAAAGCACATAAAACAAATGCAAAGATCAATCTCTCTATGTAAAAGAAACTGGTAATAATTAACTTAAAATTACAAAAACTGGACTTGAAGTAACAATGAGTAGCATCTGGGTTTCAAGCCATGCTTTTTTCCACATTCTTTCCCACAATGAATATTGTAAGACAACAGAAAGCTTCAGCTGAAATTTCCTTCAAAGACAGCCTGTTTGTTACTGCTCTGAATTTGATTATAGACCTAGAATGAAGCAATGTTTTATAGCAAGCAGATGTTGAAGTCAAGCTGACAAAATGTTTGAATGAAGAATATGGCTTCTGTTAACTATTATATTATAAAATGAATAAAAACTAATGAGTATGTCACATATTTGTACTACAATAATTAAATTAAGAAAATAGTCAAGAAAATGTCTTTCAGTTTAAATGTACACAGATTCACACAACTAATATACTGAATTATCTGCATATTGTTTACAAGCATAAAAACAGATCAAAATACTCTCCAAATTCATGCTTTATCAACATAATACTTCACTCTAAAGGGCCACCAGTGACAGTTAAAATTTTATGTTAAACAACTGTGACTATTATCTATCTATATTATCAAATTCCAGAGAGCAAAAAATCTAATATCTAATTTAGAAGGAATTTCTCCACCAACTTAGCAGAGACATCTGTGTGTGTAAATACATGTGGAAGGAGAGAGAAAATAAGGCAGGATTCATTTGAAATAAATTCATGTAGGTAACTAAGCTCTTATCACAGCCAACACAATTCTAGTCAAGACAGTTGATGGACGCTTGATTCAGCTGACCAGCCACCAAAAGCTCAATTTCATTGCCCATACACAGACATTTGGTCATATTTGAGACCCCCAAAGGCGTCTTGTCCGGGTTCTTACTCCCGCTCCAGAAAGGCACTGGCTTTCCATAGGACTTATGTCATATTTGTCAGCTCCCTTAGGATGCTTTGGACAGTAATGCATCTTAAATGCACCAGATGTTTTTATGTAGGCAATTAAACCAGTACCTACAAGTCTGCCTTCTTTGAGCTGAATTGCTCTCCAGGCTCCACTGGCATTACTGGTTAGACCTCTGTCTACTTTAATGGCACCACAGGTAGCTACTACATACATAGATACAAACTTAGTTGAATGTTTTAAGAATATCTCTTAAATTGTGTTTGCCTGACGTATTTGCAAGTATCAGAGATACATCCCTTTGTAGATATATATTAATAATAACAATTTGTAGGCAGGTATCAATGGGATTTGGACATTAAAATGAAATTAATGTAGGAGTATGTAAAACTAAATCAAGTAACAAATAAAGAAAAAAGTCCTTCAGTATCGTAGAAATAATCTGCTGCTGGTTGCTGAAGTTAACTTCAGAAAAATAAGCAATAAGAAAATATTGTTTTCCATAATTAAGATTCACAACTTTTTTTACTAACGCATTTTAAGAGTGCAAACTCACGGGCAGTAAAAAAAAAAGCAGTACACCAATATGACATAAAATAAAGTTATTCCGTTACCTTTTAGTAAAGTCTCATTAGGCTTTCCAAGGAGAACAAATAAAATAGGAAATATTGAGTTTACCTACTGTAAAAGTTAAATTTTAAACATAGTTTTTAAAGGCTGTTATTTTAGATGTGTTCTCCTAATAAATTTTTGAATTGCAGGATACTTAGTTATACATTGAAGTTGGGTGATTTTTAGAATAACAGTGTTCTAGTGCTCTACGTGATAACTCCTTACTTTAAGTTCAAATTAAGGTGCCTACATGTGTTTTTCTACCTGAAGTTGTCTAGAGACATGTTATGGATCTAAGATCCCATTATAGTGAACAGGGGCTCGATTCAGTTACCTAATCACAAATGCCTGGTGCTATCTGAGGTGCTCTGGGGTAGCCAACATTGGGCTGGCAGGTACCACCTACAGGAGACCTGTGTCCTTCTGAAATGGCACTCACAGGTCATCTGGGGTACCCAAAACCAGCAAATAGGACTGCGATCTCACAAAAGTTATAGCAGTTGAAAGTCAGCAGCTGAATTACTTTAGAGGCTCCATTTCTTACATTTACTGTAAGAGTTTGATTCAGTTGTCAACCCATAGTCATGTAGAGCCATTTCCTGCTGCAAATAAGGGTGAAAAACTTTTCCCCATGAAGACACTCAAGGATGGAACAAGCTACACAGTTGTGCAGTCTCCATCCTCAGAGGTTATCAAGACCCAGCTGAGCAATCTCGTATGGATATAGTGCTGTCCCATTTATAAGCCAGAGGCTAGTCCAGAAGATGCCCCAAACAAAGCCCCCTTCAGCCTGAGCGAGCCTGGGATCCTGTCAGATTCACTTTGTTGGCAGCTGCTGCCTGGGATTGTTTAGGTCTCACAGGTCTTGTGTCATATCTCCATGCTGCAGCGGATGTCACACATGGTATCCTCAACTGCTCTAGACAAGCATGGTCACGAAATGGAAGAAAGAACCAGATCCCCCACTACAGTAATAGGAATTTAGACAAATGCACTTAAAAGTACACTGGCATTTTTGGACTCTGAAGGAACATTAATCTTGAGCAGTCCTAGGTCACCTTATTATTGTGAAGAAAAATCTTATAGGAACAAAGCTGCTGCTAAAAAGCTTCTTTAGATCAACTGAACATCTACATTGCATATTAATAAAAACTTTTCCTGTGAACTTAAAATTGATAATGCTAAAGTTCATCTTTTCACAAATTAGAACAGTGCAAACAAAAACTAGGTAAACAAAACATCCAGTGAGCTCACAGACTGCAATATGTTATAGAAATATAAGATCTTGTAGTCTTTTATAGTAGACAGATAGTTAGTCCACTTGAAAAACTGTTCTAACTAAATACAAAAAGCACTGCATAGTGAAGAGAATAGAACATAAACATGAATCCAATACTGAAGGTGTTTTCCCTTAACTTTCAGCCAGCTCCCTTCAAAAGAAATAATAATAATAATATTACTTCCTTCTCAACAGTACACAAGTATGTTTTGCAGCACGTGCTTATACATAAAACTCATTAACAGATTTGCAGAGTTAGAGAAGCACAAACAGGGTAACAGAGACGAAGCATAAACAATCTCTGATGATCACTAATAAACTCTTGATAAAAGCTTTGTCCCTGCTCACAAACCAACTGAAATCAATGAAGTCTGCCCGTTGACTGCAGTAAACTTTGGCATTTCCCAGTAACGCACATTATTTTAATTTCTAGTAATTCTCCACAGAATAAACTGGGTATATTTAGGCTAATAGCAATGCTATTGAAGACTGGCAAAATATGAACATACATCTATGAAGACAGGCTGAGAGAGTTGGGGCTGTTCAGCCTGGAGAAGAGAAGGCTCCAGGGTGATCTTATAGCAGCTTTCCAGTACCTAAAGGCGGCCTACAGGAAAGCTGAAGAGGGACCTTTTACAAGGGCAGGGAGTGATAGGATAAGGGGCAATGGCTTTAAACTGAAAGAGAGCAGATTTAGATTAGATCTAAGGAAGAAATTTTTCCCTCTGAGGGTGGTGAGGCAGTGGAATAGGTTGCCCAGAGAAGTTGTGGATGCCCCATCCCTGAAAGTGTTCAAGGCCAGGTTGGATGAGGCTTTGGGCAACCTGGTGTAGTGGAGGGTCTCCCTGCCCATGGTAGGGGGCTTGGAACTAGATGATCTTTGAGGTCCCTTCCAACTCTAACCATTCTATGATTCTGTGATTCTATGATTTGTACATACCTTGAAACCAGGACTTCCCGGTAATCCATCTTTCCCACTTCTGCCAGGGTCTCCCTGTGGCAATGGTTAACAGTCATCAGTAAGTCAATTAACAAGCAGAAGTTAAAGGCAAACTGTCTTCATAAAACTTACGGATCGCCCAGGCATTCCTGGAAACCCCGCATCACCTTTCTCTCCTTTTGAACCCTGAGAAATACGGCAAACGAAAAGTAAGTAGTGCTCAATGTTTATGCTGAAAATTCAGTATATTTAATCTATAATTCATATCTGTTACTTCTTATTTTGAAGACATATGAAAGATCTGTTCTTTTCTTAACACAGGCAGTGATTAATAACTATCAGTAATTAATAACTGTTCCCTGTTACAGAAACACAAATATGCTCTAAAATACAGAAATGTGAATGCAGACCCTCTTTCAAATTGCTTAAAACTCTAGACCAATAAATACAGGAAGAAAATATACGGACAGGTGAAAATGTAACTGTTACTTTGGATGACCAAAATATGGTCTCTGAAATATAAATATTTATATACAAGCACATCCTGCTTTATATAAATAGAGGATTAAAACAACATCTCCCTTCCAGGCAGCTATCAGCCTCACTCCATACATGTGCAAAAAATATAAGCATCTTGTGTTATGTTAAAATGAATTACATCGATCCATTAACAGAAGGATTAAGGAGTTGTCAAAATATCCAAATAAGCAGAGTATGAGTTCAATATTACTAGACATAAGCGTATCCAGTAACTCTGGTGGAAATTTTTCTCAGTTAGGACTGAAGAATTAAATTCCCTGTGAATACATCTAATATAAAAATAGAAATGATACTGTATTGGGTGCAGGTGCTCTGATGCTGGCAGCAGGGGCTGCAGGGTGGCCTCTGTGAGAAGAGGACACAGTTCCAGCCAACTCCAACTGACCCACCACAGCGCACAGATAAGCCCAGCAGCCAAGATGGCGATGCCTTGGGGGAAATCTATTTAAGAAAGGGCAAAAACATGACACAGGCAAAGTAAGGAGTGAGGGGAAAAATGAGAGAAACAACTCTGCAGACACCAGGGTCAGTGAAGAAGTAGGGGAGGAGGTGCTCCAGCCATTAGAGCAAAGAATCTCATGGAGAGGACCATGGTGGAGCTGTGGTAGTCAATCTGCAGTCCATGGAAACCCTATGCAGAAGCAGGTTTATCCTGAAGGATTGCAGCCCATGGGAAGGACCCACGCTGGAGCAGGGCAGAAGTGTGAGGAGGGAAGAGAACAGAGAAGAATTGTTATGGACTGACCACTCCACCCTCCTCCCAATTCCCCATCTCATGAAGGAGTGAAGTTGAGCCTGGGAAAATGCAGGGTAGGGGGAAGGTGTTTTAGTTTTTGTCTTTGTTTCTTACTATGCAAACCTATTTTAACTGGCAATAAATTAAATTAATTTTCCCCGAGTTGAGCCTGTTTTGCCCATGACAGTAATTGGTAGGTGATCTCCCTGTCCTTACCTGGACCCAGAAGCTTTTTTATCTTTTCTCTCCTGCACTGCTGAGGGGGAATGAGAAAGTGGCTGGGGGGCATCAGGCAGCCAGACAAGGTCACCCCACCACAGATACCAGTAAGATTTTGCTTTATGATTATAAATTTACTCACCTTTTTTCCATATATTCCTGGCACTCCTTGATCTCCTTTAGGGCCTCTTTCTCCCTAGATAAAATGTGTACAAGTAAGTTAATTTTTAAAATAGAAGTAGTTATATACAGACACATGTATAGCACACATAAAATGAAGCAGGCAAAGAGCTCCATCTGACATTAAAAGAAGACAGTAAATGCAAATATTGAATTTTCCAATACCCCTCTCCTGGGGTAGAAGCCTAGAATGTCCAATGCTGGTGGTGAGACAATCCACAACTTGCAGGCTTAATGCTTCTATTTTGAATTGAAGCACTTTGAGTTTCTGGTTGCTTCAATACAGGCAGGTACCTAAGTGAAAATTCAGCTCTTTGAAAAGGGCTGCACTCTTCAGAAGACTTTATTTGTAAAGTTTAAAACACAAATTTGGAAAAACTAAGAAGTAAATTCAGTTGAGTACTAACACAGAAGATCAAAACATACAGTTGATAATGTTTTGGGGTACACACAGATGAAACAAACTCATTGGGTTAGATCAGAACTATCCTTCAAAATGCTGTCACTCAAACAACTACAAGAAAATTGTATATGTATTTTTTGACACATTATTTATGATGAAGAAGGTTCTAAGTCATAATAAAATCAAAGTTCTAATTAATATAGAATCTATATATTAATATAATATAGCAGAACAAAAACAAAAAAACAGGTCGTTTTCATTGCTTCATATACATGTAATGAAGTCTCATGGCATGTATCTTCCTTCAATTTCAGCATCATACCTATTTATTTTATGTAGTTTTTATTTATTTTAGTTTTTATTTATTTTATGTAGTTCATCAAATGCCTTGACATAATATTGTAAATAAACTTATTCTTCCTTTAAATGAGACTATAACATAAGCTGAAACATATGAATACTGTAACAAGAAATATTTAATTTCGACCTTCGGCGCTGGCATCCCATGTAATCCAGGAAAACCAGGTAGTCCACGGTCACCCTAAAAGAACAAACATTTTAAATGCTTATATCTAAAATAGTAGTAATATACTACAACACCACATATTCTCAATGATCAACAAATAGTGGAGAGATGTTATATATCTCCATATCAACTACATAACATAGGTACACTGACTGACGAGAGTTTGTTGAACTTTAAATGAGATTCAATACATAAAAGAAAAAAATTAAACAATCACTAAATATTTTAGAATAAATTTTACTGTAATCTCTCAATAAGGCTTATGGAGAATCAAAAGTAGCAATTTAGCTTTGACAAGAGGGAAAAAAGCTTTGAAAAGAGTTTTTAAAATCTCTGTAGGAGCTGTGATACTTCTACCATCCACTTCTAATTCCTGGAGAATAAGGAAACTCCCTCATTCTGGGATGGCTTTGCTCCTAGCTCTTACTGGCAAAATCAAAGAGCTACTGACCTGATTAAATGTCTCACCAGCTTACTCTGGATGAGGAAAGTATTAAAAAATAAGGTATTAACTATTTTCTCTAAAAAATAATAAAAAAAAAATACACTGATAAAACAACTTGGGCACTTTGACAACTGAGTTCTCATTTCAGTGGAAGAAAGAATCCACTTTGGTAAAAGCAGTTGGCAATTGAAAACACAAGCCACAACATCAGTTCTTTTTATTGCCCTCACAGGTGTCAGATATCAGGAATTCGAAAACTTTCACTATTGGTACTGAAGATATTTATCCAACAATTTGTCTGCACGCTCCCTTAAGCAATCACACCAAAAGGCCAAATTTTAACTTAGCACTATGTGACTTGAAACAATAAAAACAAGCTTAGTTGCTTGTTTCAGTAAATAGGATCTACTTCACTCAGGACAAAGAGCCAATCACCAAATCATTTTTGAACAATCACAATGTTTTCTCTCTGTTAAGATCTAACTTTATATAGAGCAATATATTTCAATTTGGTTACTATATTTCAATCACAGAGGAATAGTAAATTATGCTCAGGAAGTTTTTTTCTGTATTATTTCTAGTTCTAAGACAAAGGTTAAAAGAAAACACGCCTCAGTGGTATTTATCAAAACCATTCATGTCTAAGCACATTGGAGAGGTCTGTCACACATTCACAGAAGATAGGAACACGACCACAGGAACGATAGTTTGTGAGTTAATGCTATCAAAATATTTAAAAAAAAAGAAAAAGTATTGAAAACAGGCAATGGGATAGAGCTTAAAAAATCAGCAACGCTTCTAAAATAAACACTTCATGCATCCATTGCGTCTTAATGAAAAAGAATGGAGCCTCAATTTCTGCTCAGAAGTGGTGATTCAATTATTGAATAAACTAAAACACTTGGCAATGGAAATAGTTTTAAATTAGTTGCTACAGAAACTTTACAAGTAACGGGATGAAATTAAGGGATGAAAATTTGGGCTGAATCATGAGGAAAAAAATTCTAATGGCAAAACCTATTTTACAATGGAAGAAGTTTCCTAAAGCTGTGGTGGAAGCCCTACTTCTTGGCACATTTCAAACAAGGCTGGACTGAGCATTAGGAAATATTCTATCTGTCACAACCCTGCACTGCCAGGAGAATAGAGTTTTTCATCATCAGTATGTTACTTTCTGCATGGCCCAATACTTACTGATCAATTAGATTAAGATGCCTAAAGCACAGAACACATAAGTATGTTTTTTAGCTCTAATCATGCATTTGAGAATTCTGCTGAATAGTGATGAATTTAAGGACCTGCTTTTAATACTGAGAACCTTAGAAGAAGGAAAATCTACATTAAAATCTGTTTGGAAAACAAATGTTTGTTTTGCAAAAAATACTTCGAAGTTTTAGTAAAGGAAAAACAAAACACATTTTTATCACAATGAACTTAGAACTTTTCTAAACATAGGGCAAAAGTGTGAGAGGAGGAGATCCAGATTCAAGTTTATCCTGATTACCAGAAGGGAGTGATATATAAGCTTCCACATCTGTCTGCAGCTCCAAGCTACTGGTTACACCTCAGCTAGAATTTTTCCACAAAAAGCTTTAGTTTCAATTAGTCAGTGATTTCTGATATAAAGTGCCATCCAGAACATCCTACCTAGCTCATCTGGATGCTCACTTAAAGAGAAAAATAGTGAAAAGAGATAGAAAGAAACCATTCTGACAGATGTCTGTATTGTGCTTCCAGGTACTCATATTTAGGTATGCTTTCTAAATATAAATTATTCATTGCAATAAAGGTGTTACTGGCAGAGGCTAAAGCCCATATAAACTTTATTAAATAAAGCAGACGTGATTTAGAATTGAAGTAACATTCTAAATTTAGGATTCTTATTCCTTCTTTATTAATAATTCTCACAGAAGCCTCAAGTGAAAACGTGAAAATATTGATACTATTAACTGTACAACCAAAAATGATAAATGGTAAGAGTAAAATCTTTTAATCTATTACTCTTTTTTTTTTTTTGGTTACCTTAGTCCCATCTTTCCCTGGCTCTCCCTTGATGCCTGGTAAGCCACGTGGTCCCTAAGAGAGAAAAAATGAAAACCAGCTCAGATACTAACACAATCTGCTACAGAATGAGACACAGAAATGTAATACAACATGACCTGGGGACTGATGTGTCAGCTGGTTGATCACAATATTTTGGTAACTGGATACAAAAGCAGATTCAAGCATCCAGCGTGTATGAATATGGCACACTATCATAACCCATGACTGGGGGACACCAAAACAATTTTTTGCTCTAACCAAGGACCATCCAGGAAAAAAGGACATCACGTGGCCTGTACTAGTCTAGAGATGTTCTCCTCCTTTCAGTTGTCAGTCTTTGCATATGCCATGTTGCAGGCTTGCTCTTGGCCCCACCATGATCTCAGATAGTTAATTCAACAAATTAGTAAATCCTTGACTATCCAGCCAGACTGGATTATGCCACAAGTAAAATACAGCACTGGTTTCCCATAACTGCCCCACTAAGGGCTACTAAATTAATACAATGAAGAAAGAAAAAGATTTCTCCTCCATCAGTCTGAGCTTTATCTGAAACCTTTTGGACATGTGAATTGTGGGTAATCAATCACCACAACGAGGCTTCAGATCACTGGTACTGATTCAGAGTAAAACAGAAGGAACTATTTGGCTTCTGGATCAGGATGAAAATTTCTAAGCTCCAGCTGAGTCCTGCTCCTGCAGGCCTTACCTAGCAACGATAACATTTACAGCCTAATTGTCAGCGTACTTACAAACCCCAAAGCCATGTGAGAACCAAAGCAATTCACCCAAGGATGGCCCCTGACTTCATGCCATCTTTTGAGCCCTTTTCATTCCCCTCACCTCAACTCTCAATTATAAACAACAGATATTGGGAGACAGTTGGCGGGATTCATCTCGGATTTTCAAATTCTAAGAGTGAAACAGAAACTTACTTGAACCCCTGGAGTTCCTGGGATACCCGGAGTTCCTGCTGTTCCCTGATATCCCTAAGGAAAAGAAACTAAGACTTGTGACTATTCATAAGTTATATTTACAAATTTCCAAAGACTTATTTAAGGAAAAAACAATCCTCTTGGTTACTAGAGAACTGTTGTCACAACCTCATCAATTAGGTCACAAATTTCAGTAACTGCTATCACAATCATACATTTGAGATTCAGATTTCAGCTTTCAGAAGCTTTCATCTCTGTATTTGAAGATTGCAGCCTCCAGACTTTATGCTAAAATCTGTTCTTCTAGAATTGTTACATGAAAATGTAGCAAATATATTGTTTTATTCCCCATTGCAGAGGTAGACACTTTTTTTCTCTTTCTCAAGAAAAATAGCTGAAAAATTCCAAGACTTTTAAAGGTTTATTTCCAGTTACAGCAATAAACTTTAAAAAACAAGGCATGTTCTAATACATTTTGCAGCTAGTTTTATAATATCTCTAAATAATAAAAATTCCGTTCTCCATACTAAGTACTTAGCTATGAACTTGAAAGTATATAACAGGCTATGTAAATAAAAGAATAATTTGAATGATTTGGACTATGAAAAGTAATACTAAATAATTCATGAGCTGAACAGAGAATTTCAGGAATGCTTTACTAGAAATCAACATTTGCAGGACAAAATAACCTTTACAGAACCCAAAAAATATGCCTGAGGTGTTCTGGTAGATTGGACTCAATGAGTACAGCAAAGATAGACAGTCTTTATACAAAATTAACAAGTACTTTAGAAGAATCATTTAACAGAGGCAAGTGACTGAAAAATGGGAATTTTACCTAATTCCACTAAGAACATATCATTCTAAGGGACAAAATGAGCTACAAGGAGTTTTTTTGACAAAACATACTAAACAAGAAGAGAAATTATCCTATAAAACTCTGAGACTATTTGGCTCAGACCTTTCAAAGCCCAAACTAAATTTGATAAATCCCATAAAATGGACTATCCAATTTCACATATGCAGAATTTTATCTTGATTTGAACTGAAAGAACTAATAATCCTGTTTCCAAATGAGCTTCAGTCTTAAAAACTTAGCACAAAATTTAATGGGGGGATTTCCACACTGGTAAAAAGGAGCTAATAGAACCTTTTCAAAACAAAGAAGGCAATGTGTATATCTGATTTCTTCTTTAAATCAGTCAGAGCTTCCTAAGAATAATAAACAGAGCTAAAATTATTCGCCGGGTTAGATACAAGAGAGTAATTGCTGTGCCCTCTTGCCAAAAGACATTTGAGCAGATGCCCAATGAGCCAGCTGGTAATGTTTAGTATAGAAGTAAACAGAATTCTAGGTCTCTGTCATACATGGATCCTTTATCAAGCATTTGACTTTTAGTGCTCAAGGCAGTTCTAGCAAAATCAGCTTTTGGTAAATGGTGTAGCATTCCCAGATTGCTTATAAGCTTCCTGGGTAGCTGAAACAATTCACCAAGCTAAAAAATGTCTTTAAAAGTTTATCCTTTTATTTCTTCTCTAAAAAAAAGCAAAAAGTTTGTATGACTTCCTGTTGTACATAATTCTATGTAAATAAGACTTTATTTCACATTTTAGATCTCTGAAATGCAATTTCCCTTCCTTCTCCTTCTAACTGAGTAGGAGAAGTACAGGAGGATAATTTCCTGGCTGAACTGAATTTCAAAATTCACAAGATGAATGGAGAATGGCAGATGAGTTTTCAGCTTACAAAACTGCATATTTAGCTCAGAGCTAGATCTTGTAATGTGATTTCAGAGCAAAGTGAACACATTGTCTGTGTGTTTGTTTAATGGAAAGCTGGAACGAAGCAGATTCAAAGGGACATTCACAGAAACATGAGAATCACTGGTACAAATAAAGTAGAAATTGTTTGTTCAAGTTAAAAAACACCTTCTATAAATTATAAATCCAGCTTTCATAAAAACTGAGAGTCTTTGTATCACTATTCCTTTTGCACTATAGATCATTAATCTATATGCAAAAGCCTACAATTTTTTTCCACTAAAGTCAAGTCAAGTCTTCTTTCCCTAACCTCAAAGCCCTCAGTAGGAACACGTATGTGATATACATACATATGCTCCAAGAACAGCTGTGCCAGCTGTGACATTTTACATAAAAGAGATAGAAGTGAAAATTCCGTTTTCAATTGACACAGACGAGTTCAGGACTGAAGGTTCATTTTCAAATAAGGTGAAAGCATTAAACTTGCCACCAAAAAGAATCCTGTTTATTTGGACTTGGTCTTCTCTCAGTAACTTTTCAGAAGACATAAAAATGGTGTCAAAAGTATTATAGATATTATAGCTAACCCTGAATTTGATACGCAGTTGCCTAAACACAAGCAGCTCCTGCCTTTTGAGATTCCCTAGACACCAAACCAGTGCTAGAAGATAGTGGCACAAAATATTTGGGACACATTCATTCTTTTGAAGCAGCAGCTTGGGCACAACAAAATACCGTACAGTGTAAGAATCCAACACCTCTTGGGGCATATTAGTCAAATACCTGTTGACTAACATGGGCATTTAGACACCCGTGTGTGTCTCTGTACATTCATTATCTTACATCAGTGTAACTGAAATCAGCATTATACAAAATCTCCCTCTCAATTTGTTGTGGGTGGGAACAGTACTGATAAATTTCTAGTGCCTGAAAAATCTGTAAAGGCAAAGCAACAAACGGCACAATACTGAGATGCTTAGTTTTGTACCAGATGGCTGGTACAAAAAAAAAAAAAAAAAAAAAATCACAGACAAAATATAACTTTGGAATTTAAAGAAAATAGCAATAATTTACAAATAATTCTAAGGGAAAAAGTTGAATAGACTTCTTAGGCCAAAGAGCTTACACAAGGGACACAGACAAATTAGCAATACTGTCAGCAGTGAATTAAGAGCCTTGCTGGAAAATGAAAGTTAGTTTAGCTGTAGGGAAAAAATTAAGCAAGAAGGACATATGACAAGTATTAATTCCAAATAACTTGTAGATGCAATAGCAGAGTAAACCTCATAATTGAATCTTCAATGCATTTGCATGCCCAAAGGACAAAAGTTAAGTAGCACTCCTAGTTGTTAACATCAGACAAATATAAAATAAAAATAGAGGACGTACTGATAAGGCAATGATGACTGCACTGCACGCTTCCTTATTGAAAAGCTTTTGGAGTCATTGAACAACGTAAATGACAAAGGCATGACAACAGGACTACTTGGGAAAGAAAAGGGAGAATAAACAAGCTCTATTTGGCTAGGAAATAACCAAGGATCAACAGTAATGGTCTAAAGATATTTAAGGACTGTAAACACTAAGTAAACAGAACTATTTAGGGTGATGTAACTAAGCATAATGGAATTCAACTGCAAAAGTAAAATTTAACTTGGTGTTAGGAAAACATCCTGGCAGAGAGGTCTGTGGACCTCTTGTGGAAGTCTCTTGCACAAAAATTTTTAGTACGTTTAAGGTACAACTATCTAAAGCATTAAAAGAGAAGTTTTCAAACCCTTTTCATAAAATTCATTACATCTTAAAGGACAGAAATTCTTAGAGCTATTCAGAAACGTATCCACGCCTACACTCAAACTTGCAGTCATGCTATGACCTTCTCCCTCACTGGCAATATCAGTAACTAAAATCCTGCGAGGCAACAGAAATGTTAGAAAGTACTTGATATATTTGAATCAAGTGTTTTAGCCTTTCTCTGAGAAGTTGTTTATCATCTAATGTTTCTGCCTCAGGGCCTTTCTCCTCCTTTTCTCAAGGAGCTTTTTTCCCATCCTGGCCCCAAACAACCTTCTCTAACACCTCACTATGCCTGTACTCATCTGCTTACTGCTTGTCTTTTTCCCAGCCCTTTGGACATGTGGATCAGTCAGGTGGTCCTCTCCAGAAGGTCTGTTTGGGGCCTGTGCCTTACTCCTTTCTCTGGGGCTTTCTTAAGCAGTGGGGTAACTCAGAGGGAGTTCAGAACAAGTGTTGTCTCCTCTCTCCTCCCTCTGTTAAATAGCATGGCATTATAGAAGGATTTCTCGTGGCATCTGCTTCTGCACGCTACCAGAGCCACTCTGAAGCCACTCTGTCTACACATACCAAAACATAAAAATGAAGAGTAGATCCAGCATTAGATCACAAAGGTAACTAAATGCAGCTTTTACCCTCCAACATAAATTTGGGGGTGACTCCTGATCAAAGATTTTTAATCACATGAACATTAATATGTGAAAAGTACAGAAAAGACTTTCCATTGCCTTGTCTGCTGCCTTTTTTTGCTTTGTTTTGTGCAGGCCTATTTAACTTTTTCTCCATTTGATTACACTTCCTTCCATTGCCTACTATATCATCTGCCAAGGCTTTCATAGTTCAGATCCGTTAGCAGTACATTTTATCTGAGCATGATGTTCTGGGCTCAAATATCAAATATAAAAAAATGCATCAAGATTATTAAATAAAAGGTCATAAATACAGCTTAAAAAGTTCCCAAGTTTCAGACTTCCAGGAGATGGGATGACGTACCAAGGGAATACAACTTCCTGCTCACTGCTTAGACATTCATCCTTATCATCTGCCCTTGGCCACTGCTGAAGATAGTCATACGGTCTTTTGTCCAAAATGTATAGCTGTATGCAACACAAGCCAGAAGCAGGCATTGCCCTGATTTCAAAGCAGTATGTCTCAGTGAAGCCACTACATGACTGTATTGGTCAGAATGGAGCAAACACATTTCCTTTAAGAATAACAAGGTCACAGTGTTACTGAGGAATATGTATTTTTCTGGAATTGAGAGCAGCATTTCACAGATGAACTATCAACTATGTCTGTGAAAGTTTCTTGAGAAAAGTAGCTGCAGAGTTTATATCAGCTTAAATCCCTAGGCAAACCATCCAACAGAACAGGCAATCCTATGTATACATGAAACTATTACCCATTTTTATTCCAAAAGTACTGCTGAAATAGTTGGCCATTGCCATTATACTACGTTCATCATAAAAGATTCAGCCTTCAGTTGATCACCAAATATTATTAAACTCTGGGTAGCACAGCTGTAATAATGTTCTATAGTTTTTTTAAAAACAAATATTGGAATGATCAGAAATTTCTTATTATGTGAGGCTTTTGATACCTTATGAACTCTCTATCTGGGTGTATCAGTAACGTCAGTCTCACCAGATTATTTTTAAACTGCTTATTGCTTGTGAAGACTGTAAAGACAAGGCAAACAGTTCCAAACTTTCATGAATGAAACTAGACGTAATACTGGAAAATTGTCTAGATTTGCCAGCCGCATGGTTCAAAGTTCAAAACTAACAAATAAGTATATTTTTTTATTTCTTTCAGCAGACAGATAACCTATCACCTCTATTAACCACAAGTGATCACTGCATAGACTCAGTTAATTTATTTTTCCCTTTAACTTGCGTTTTTCCCCAGTACATATAAAGTATCTTTTGGAATAAAAAAAATGGGTTTGTGCATTCTCAGGGCCAGCAACCACTCCAGCTGCTTCTTTCTGATGAATAATGCTCATTAAAATGAGTTCCAGTTGAGATCCAAACACTATTTTTACCCTTGTGCGTATTTACCAGTGCTATTTCTCCTGACAAGACAACTTAATAATTTCAGGTCCTGAATGACATTTTTGATTGAAAAAAATGTATTTAAATTACTTATTATGCTGCTCATTTTTGTGCTTTTCTCCAGTTACTTTACTTGTATGTATTGGAGCACGCAAAATGAACAAATGTGGCAATTAAAAGGAAAAAAAACAAAGAACTTATAAACAAAACTTTTAAAAAACAATTAAAGAATGATTGAAAATGAGTGATGTTTATGTTCACTTCCTCAAATATTACAGCAAACAATTTTACTGGATAATACCAGTTTTCATTTTCTGGTAATATCGAAAATATTCATGAGAATTGTTTTGAATTTTCCTGGACTAAAACTAACTTGAAGTATTACAACAATCTAGCCAGCCCATAAACAATAAACTAAATTTTCTTTGATGCTTTACTTTTAAAAAATCAGTTACATATAGTAATATAAATGCACGCTTAAAACCTTTCTCAGAGGAAGAAACATTTTGTTGATCAGTTATACTGTTTCAAGTAAATGAATACCAGATAGGCAAACTGGAATAACTTTAGAGAGGAACATAAAAATGTGTTCGGGAACAGAAAAGACTGACTTTCCAGGAAAAGCTTTTCATGCAAAAGCCATTTGATTAAACGACACTGACTACACAACTACCTGTAAGCTTATTGTGCTGTCTGAATTAAGAACTTACTTTTCAGAGTTCCCCAGGGGATATAGCTAAAAAGATTCATATGGGAAAAGTTATCTCAAACAAGGAAAATCACTGACAGCACAGAAAACGTGCAAGTCATATTAACAAACAAATAAGTAAAACAGAAAGAAAAAGACAGAGGGAGGAATCTGTTTTCCTACACAGTGTATCTAAATGCTCTCCTGTCGTTCACGGCTAAAAGCTAGCCTGGAAAGCACTCAAGAATCTACTGTAAGGAACAATAATGTACTGGCCAGAGCTGCAGATGATCTAATAGGTTTGCAATTATGTCCTTACAAAGAACAAGTGCAAAAAGCTACAGCTGATTTTACAAAAAAAATTAGTCAGGTAATAAAGCTATAGGATTTAACTGTAGGCAATTCAAATAACACATGAGCTTCGATTATAGCAAAATAGTAAAATTCCTCCCTTAGCGAGGCTTTTTGATTCTCTTCTAATTGTCTGAGATACTTTTGTTAATCTTTTTTTATGTTCAGAGAATGCCCATCTATGCACATTATGACTCACTCGAAGGAAAAAAACATAACTGCCAGACTGCAAAGTTACAGAAAGACTCTAGTATCAATTTATTTCTCCTTCAAGATTCACACTGTTACAAATTTCATTGCTTATGGGAAGATATATAGCATTGAAGTGGAAATCTGTTAACAAAAGTATGAAAAAGTAATAAATTGTTTCTATAACAATACTGTTGCAATTGACTGGGCACTTCAGAAATAAAGTCTTATCCTATTTTTTAAAAGAGTGAATGGAAATTGACAGTGTCCTACCAATATCCAGTCCGTTCTGGCTTCACTAAAGCTTACACAGTATTACTTTATTTTTCAAAATACCAGAGTTAGCTGGATTAAAGACAGCTCTGCTGTGCTTATCCATATTGCAAGTCTACTTCTAGCAATCGGCATGGTCAAACTGTGACGGACGCCTTCTCCCTTGCAACTCTCGGTTGAGACAGTTTGTATACCTGTCTTTCTACAGAACAGGACTGCTCTTCAGAAGCTTAAGCACCATCAATAATCAGTTGAAAAGTTATTCTGATTAGATCACACTTCTCTAGTTCAGATTCCACCCATTCCTATTTTAAAAACTACTTTCATGATTGTCTAGAACCAAAACATTGTATTTTATAGGACTGACAATTTCAATTCAGATTGATTTCTCTATTTCAAGTTCCAAAAACCATTGAAGATAACAGCTATCAAAAGCTGTTTGAGATAAAAGCAAAAATATAAAAACGTTTTTATATCACAGGAAAAATGAGGACATTTGCTTGTGAAACTACAATAAAAATCATGTACTCACAGCTCTCCTGGGCCATCATGTCTCACATTTTCAAACAGAGTAATTTTCAATTTTCAGGAACAATTGCATTTCTTGTTTTCAGTGCCTATTTTTTTCCTTTCAAACTAACTTTGCTTCCAAAAGGAATCACCACAAATAAATGAACTAGCTGCTATCCCTAAGAAAAGGCCAATGTGTAGCTAAGCAATAAAACACAAAGTGTTCACCTTTCTCCTAACATGTAGCATGGATCCTTCACTTTGTAACTGGTAATATTTATTACCCTTACAGCATATACACTTTCAAGTAAGTATCAATCTCACTTTTTCCATCTTTAGCTGACATAGAAATGAAATTTACTACTAGTATTAAAAATTCTTAACAAAAATAGAATTTATAATGTAGGTGTTTCTATGAAGCCATCAAAGTTGGTGGGTAGCGCCTATTTAGTAAGAATAACATGCTAGAAGTACTAAAATCAATTTTTCTGCAAGGGCAGATTTGGGAAAGACTTCTGATTAGTTGCAATATCCTCATGAATCTTTCCATAGGAGAGAAAAATTACTATAAGAGTGAAGTTGAAAGGTCTAAGTCAGCCCTTTGTTGCCTTTCTCTGAAGTCTCTCCAATTAGTCAAGTGTCGACCAAAATGGCCCAAAATAACAATATCCCTCCTAAGTCTCTACCAAACTCATAGAATATTAGTTCCCCAGTCTATAATCCAATGTTTCTTTCATAAATTATTTCATCTTCAACGCACTCATTCACTTATATTTTCTAATATTTGGGGACATCTTCTTGTGTTTTTATTCTCAGTAGTAATTGCATTCTCTGTGGATGTCAAGATATGATGCTTACCTTCTCCTCTACTTCACCATGGAGATTTCAAAATAACACTACAACCTAAGAACTCAACCATAAAATTTAGTCCTCACAATAAGAATGAAAAGCCACAATGAATTAACAATTCCTAGTACATGCATGCACTTTTCTTTTCCTACTTTTGGTATCCAAGTAAAGAAATTATCCTCTTTTCAGAAGCAAATTATTTTTAATACTCCCAACTGCCTTTTACCTTCCTCTCTTTCTTCTTTTTATTAAAAAATATAAATAATATAGCTTCTAATGAATAGGAAGCAACATCAGAGGCCACATTCTTAGAAAACAAACATGGGTGGTCAAGTCTCACAGCTTTTGGCTTGCCTTCTCTTAACACACCAGGGGCACATGCACATCACCACTTTGGTGATCAGAGACTTCAGGCTGCTAACAAAACCTTACTCAACAGAGAAGCTTGGCTGTCAATATCTTAGAGGCCTCCAATTAGATTCAGAGATCTAATATATTTTTTAATGAAACCTTAGGCTATTTTTATATATTTATTTGTTTTTACTACAGTTTTACTACAATAAAAAATGTTAACCATGAAGACCAGACGAGCCATTGCCCAATCTGTTGTTTTTATTTTAGGGACATATGTTATTCATCTACTTTCTTCTAGTCTTTACCATCCATACTAATGGAATGTCAGCTTAGAAAGTAAAATCTAGAGTAAAAGAAAAATATAGGTATTTTTATGATGTATGTTTTAACACATAATATTTAGAATGGAAAATATCTACATTTTTAACATTGTACATGCATATCTATGCATTTTGACGGACTACTTGAGGCAGCTAAAAAGAAATTAAATGAACCAAGCTTAAAACCATGAAGAGCAATCCCTAAAACAAAATAGATATGATTTAGCTGCCCTAAAGTGCTTTCTAATGCAGAAATTCTTAAGCAGTAAAGATTGAAAGTCAGATGGTGATAACTGCTACAAACTGATGCAAAGACCAACAGGGCCACTCATAGTCTGTTCTCTGCTTTACAACAGTGCCTAACTCATGCTATCATATTTACAATATTTTATCTTGAAACAAAAATACTATGATTAACATATTCATAGAATTGTTAGATTCACAGAGCGTTTAAGTGACATTCACGGTTTCAAAGAATGGAGATGAAATCATCTAAATTAGAAAATCTGATATCAGTGGTACATGCTTTTTCTTCTGTTAGTTTTGCATTTCTAATATATGACTAAGTTTTTAGTACTCACAGGCTTACCATCTGGACCAGGCTGACCAGGATAACCATGATTTCCGGGCTGCCCAGGGTCACCCTATGGAGAAGCAACACGTTAACACACCAAAGATACGAAAGAGCATTTTAAAATTAGCACCGAGCAACCTTAACCTTAATAAATGCCACAGAATAACGGCTGCAAGCCCAGATACCTGCTATTGAGCAATAATTCTCACAGCAAAAAGGAACTGATCTTATAACCCCTCCCTGGGAAAATTCTCCCTAACTTCTTGTGCAGGACTTGGAGACGTGAGTCCACGCTCAGTTAGAGCACAAGTTTGGCCTGTCATCTCAAATGTTTTAAGCTTTTTAACATCTTAATCAACAGAAATCAAAACACTTGTCATCAAATAGATGAAAAAGTCTTTATTAAAACCTTGTTATTCTAGTTATTCTACTAAGAAGAAAACTTTCACCTGCTTTGACTGAGTCTAGTTCTTAAAGCAAAAGCACTGGAAATGCAGGAGCCAGGATTAAAATCTGCTAAATACTAAACTCCTTTCCACACACTTATTGCTGTCTAAAAAAGATAATTCTTTTAGATTTTTTCTTATAAGGCCTTAGTAATTATTTTGATAACCTCTGTTATGACTATGTTAAAGGAAAATAAAAGTTGGTTCCCCAGGCTCCATGTCTATGGTAAGAAAGCAGGAACTTAACTTCCTACTCAATATATCCTCTTAGTGTATTAAAGTTCTGTTTATTTTACTAATGGACTTGATTTAAGAACAGCAAAATCCAATAAGACTTGACCTATAAAAACATTTTACTTCTACAGGAACGTCAAGCAGGTACTGCTTTCTTCAGCCTGAACCATCATCAGACCTGTGGGTCAGTTAAAACTGCAGAGTTGTTATAAACAGGGAGGACATTAGGAGGGATATATGAAACTAGCTTTCAATGTGACTGAAAAAATATCTTTTCACATATAAACCACAGAAATGTAATGCTGAGCTAAATAGGAAAGGATACAGAATAATGTCTCTTCAGAAAAGTATAACAGTTATAATTTGCTAAATTTATATCAGGTTATCCAGAATTATTACTGCCCAAATTAAGAAGTCCAGGCTTGAGATTTAAGCAAAAATAAATTTGACTTCAAATATACTATCTAAACTATGAAACTTTACGCCTTTAACTTGAACAGGTTAAAATATCAGTTACTTGTATTTTAAATTGGTTTAATTTAATTCATTTTATTTTACTCCATTAATATGACAACACAAAAATTGAGTTCAAATTTATACTGTTCTGAAGTCCAGTAATCAAAAGTTAAGAAATACCGTAACTAAAATAACCTATTGTCCTAGTTTTAGCTGGGACAGAGGTTTTTTTTTAACAGCTAGAAAAGCTCTATGTTTTGGTTTTACTCAGAGGATCACTCTGAGAAGAACGCTGATAACAAGCTGCCAAGGACTTTTCAGTGTGCTGGAGTGCAGAAGCACGGCGGGATAAGGGGGGAGCACAGATGGGACAAGGGGGACACGATTCCCCTTGTGATTTGTGTGGAACTTAAGACTGAGGGCCAAACTGGCCAATTAGTATTCCATATCGTGCAGCGTCATGCCCAGTATAAAAGTGAGGGTCAGCCGGGAAGAAGGGCTTTTGCGCTTTGGCTTTTGCCGCTTTTGCTCTTTTGCGCTTGCTGTGTTTTTCGCTCTATTGCTTTTCTTATTTTTTTTTTTCTCTTTCTCTCTCTCTCTCCCAGTACTCCCACTCTCAGAGTACTATCTCTCCCTCTCTGCCCCTCTCTATTTCGGGGCCTCGCGTTCGTCCGGGATTTGCAGTTTTTCGGGACGAGACGGGCTTCGCATACGAGGGGGTGGTGAGCACCTACATTGTATTAAATCATCTGTATTAAATCACTCTTATCTCAACCCACGGGTTTCACGTTTATCCTTTAATTCTCTCCCTCATTCCTGGGGGTGGGGGAGGGGGAGTCACCGGCTGTGGGGGGGGGGGGGCAGTTCAACCTAACCCACGACACCTATACAATCTTAAATTAGCTTCCTTTTCACTCTTTCTGCAGTCTTGCGTGTTAGGCAGCATCTTGTCACCTGTGTTATTCAGTTACCCCCAAACAAATATATTGCTATGCAACCAAAAGATTGCACATGAAGCAGGGATCTAAACAAAACTGTATAAGTCATCCTAATTCTGACATTTCATACTCCTTCATACTTTACAGGATGCGGCTTTCAATATTTTTTAATACTTTCTTCCCTCTCTCTTTTTTCTCTAATATGCTAATATAAGAGGAAAGGAAAAAGGTAAAATACTACAAAAAACCTGTTACATGAAATAATAATTATTTCCATCTTGTGGATTCCAGTTCCCTTATTAGAAACCCTTACCATTGTAGCAAAATGACCTTTGACCTGAGGCAGCTGCAACAGACTGTGAACCCCTTACATAATGAGAGTAGAGGGTTTTTTAATCATTTGCTTAATGAAAGACAAGAGGTTTGGGGGTTTCTTGTCTACCCTTATAAGGCAAGCTAGTAACTCTGGAAGCAGTGCTTAGCACAGTTATTGAGAAAGGTTCTGCAGTAAAATACTAGGGATTTGAGTTTGCCATGTTAAACATCTGAGACTCAAGTCTCGTTCTCATTTTAATCCTTCACCAACACTGAAGGGAGGTCATCAGAACAGCTAAGGTGGAACTCTCTCAGTAAGCACCTAGTCCTTTCTTTAACAAAGAAGGCAAAAAAAATCTCCAGTAAAAGACTTCTATTAGCAAACCATTTCATTCTCAGACAATTAGCAGTGCAAGATCATTTGCTGAAGATTAGTAAGGAAATACAATTTTACATCCATAAGCATTTTCCTTAAAAAATAAAAGATACATTTGTGTTATTAGGAGTTACGGCATCAAAACCTGGCCTTGAGGATCCTAGTCACTGTATTCATGCACTGGAAACCAGAACTAGGAGAACTTGTCCCCTACTTTTCTAATCTGCCTGACTATAACTAGTCAACATAAGATTTTTGGGGAAAAAAAAAAAGTAAAAAAAAAGTCATATACGCTCAATAAGACAGAATGGAAACTTACTTTGGGGCCTGGAGGTCCTTGTTTTCCTGGTGGGCATATGCAGGGGGCGGGTGTTGAGCCTACGTCACTAGGACCATTCATGCACTACCAAGAGTGAAACCAGTCATAAATACACATGCCAAAAGCATTCAACAAACATATCACAACATTACACGAAGCTGCTTTTCCTTAGGTTGCATAGGTCCTGGCTTTCACTCTTTTGTTCAGCTGGAATTTCTGCTTACCTGAATATTGCCTTCCAACTACTTTGCATGAATTCGTCATTTTACCCAGAAGAAAAATAAATAAAAAATTAAGTACCGATACTGGGCTGATATCTGCAACTCTATTTGCTTTTCCACAAACATTTTTTTATTTAGTTTGATAATTTTAAACCTGGCAACATGCAAAACTCTTCTCCTAAACTACTTGATATTGATCATTTGAAGTCTGATCAATTATCAAATATAACTATTTAATTGAAAGTTTCTAAAAAGAATCTAATTAATATTACGTATAGCATAATGACCACAACCAATGGGCATGCTATCATGTGTAGCAAGCCTGAAAAGAACATAAAGACCAAGTCTCCTACCTTCTGGGCATGTGTCCCAACTATGAAGCTACTTAAGGAAAGGTGGAGCATACCACCAACTCCTACCAGCCACCGGTCCTGACTCTCAGGGTTCCTATCCTCCAAAGACCATTAGGTGACCTTCTCCAAACTCTACTCCCTATACAAACAGCAATAAACACTAAACCTTGGCAGACCACATCATCCTCTAGAGGTTTGTTTTTTTTCTTTAAGGTATTTACTTCTCACCATTGAAACCACATGAAACCTCAGTGTTTTACCAAGGCAGGCAAGAGGAGAGCTACTAAATCAAATCCATTTGGCCAAGGTCAGGCACCCAAAATTTAGGTGCATCTGTACTAAACCTATATGCTGAATTTATATTCATTGAATTCTTTTTCACCCAGCAAGTTCATAAAGCTACGGAAAGGCTAAAATTTAAGAATCCAAGACACAAAAAAGTAGATTTTGTATTTATTACCTGAAACACTTTTTATAACATTTTACTCATATTTTCTAAAATAATGCAGAATTTTGCAACATTCTCTGAATGGAATTTTTTCTCAATGTCAAGTGATTGATCAAAACACAAATCCACGTGTCCTTTGCAATGGTACCAAGTGGAGTTATGGTGATGGTTAGGGAAGTTAACATATCAAGCCTTCAAACGAGCTCCCATTCAGAGAGCTCCCATTAGCATGATGCAGGTAACAGCTATCTGACTCTGCATATCCCCATTCACTTAGCAACAGCATCCAGCCCGGGAAATAAGAGCAATTGAATTCAAACAAAGAAAAAAATCAGGCCATTTTTTCTAAACAATGTGAGTTTCTTCAGAAAATCGACTTTTAATTTGCCTATTGACTAGAGTACAATTAATGGAAATCCAGCACTTTTAAGCTTAGCAAACCTCTGTCCACTTTTCAAAACAACGTGTATATTCCCTAGAATAGTAAGAAGTGTACATAAAGTCAAATACTACCTTAAACTGAGTTTGAGCAGTTTAGGATTGAGCCTACCTCTCCATTCTGAAACAAGAAGAAACATAGTTTAAGAGTACGGCAATATTTGTAATAAGCAAAATCCATTCATTTGTAAACACTACCAAAACCAATCACAAATTTAGGGCTGTTAACTGTCAAGGAATTATAATTCAAAATTTTAGGCTTTCTCAGAATTATGTGCAGCTACTATCAATGCATATGAATTTTTAGTCCATTTTATTTAAGGATCTTTCAACAGGAGCTACCAGTAGTAATTTTTAAAAAGTAATGACAAAACTTGAATTAATACTGAACCATGTAAATATTTACACACTAAATGTTTAGATTTGAGGCAAACCTTTTGCCACAAGTAACATAAAAAAATTCTCTGCTTTCTCATTCATGTCAGAGAAGGTACCAAAATATTTCTAAAATGTCTGATGTCTTCCTGAATCCAGCATCTGGGAAAACACGGCAGTACAGAGGAAAGGATAGCTTTTTCTTGCTTTCCTGTGTGACTGCATTAGACTCTTCTATCCACTGAATTGAGTTTTCCAATATTTGCAACACCACAGAACAATCCGTCCCCAAATATTTCAGCATACCCATCATGAAATTGTCTGTCCTAACAGTTTAGTAGTCACCATTAGCTGCACCACGTACAGTTTCCTAATGCACACAGTCATTATAGACTTCATACATAGTCTGTGGAGAGAGACAGCTTCCTCTGCATTCGTTTTTCATCTTAGGCAGCCTCTAGTTATCTTTCTCCACAGATCATACAGGGAGCTTAAATTTACTATGCAGCTAGGTATCTCAGGGAAAGGGGATTAATTAAGGCTGTAATTAGTACATACAACCCCTGCTTAGTTCAGGAGCTCTGACACAACCACACCCTGACAGAATACAACCACAAACCACATACTCCTCCTTGGAGATCATCCAACATTTGTATTTTCTGAAGGAGTCCAGAATTTCATGGGTAAAGTCCAAATTTAATTTACAACAACAGCAAGTGAAACTAAACTTGCCAAAAGTAATCTTTTTTTGCTTAGACTTCTTGCCAAATCGCAGAGAACATAAGATATGAGTGACTTTCTAGTGTTTGCTTTCTCTATGCAAAAACTTTTTTCATTTGTTTACTTTCCGTATCCTACTTCTATTTTATAAAGAGCAAAAAGCTATGTGGTGTAGTTAAAGAGCCAAATATTAAATTTACTTCAGGATTTAAAGCTAACTTCACAAAAGTCTTCTTGAACCCTTTAGTTCTTGAAAAACACACAGTCAGATTTCAGAACAGCTAATAATCCAGCCACCTACCCATTGCCTAAATGAAAGCTGTGAGTTTTGAAAAAGCCTGAACAAGGGTGCTGATTGCAACAGACACACTGGCCCCAAATAAATAGAAGAAAAACAGACTAGCTGGAGGTCTGTGCAAGTCTGACGAAAAATAAAATAGCTGAATGCTGAAGATTCACAGGTTCTATTGTCAAACTGGCAAAATGGTCCTAATACTAAACCAAATCACAACATGAAGAATATGGGTTTACATAGTAAGACGCTGGTGTCTGGTTATCTTTAGCTTAGTTTGTTCTAGACACCAAACAAAGGAGGACATTTTGAAAGAAACTGTATATATAAAACAATCTCTTGCTTGTATTTTGAGATGAGAGCTGAATGCTTTTGAAAATCTGGCTCTAACAGTGTGTCACGAATGGATTCCGAATCTGTTTGCATATGTTTTACATTTCATTGCATAATTAATTGTAAGTAGTCAGGCAAAAAAGAGGGTCAAAGGATCCCCATAAGATTCCTAATTGTGTACATGAATCATAAAATCCTGAATAGGATTTTATTTTTGTCTTATCCATAACATACTTCATGAAATCTTGGCAACATTTCAGTTACTGGGATATTTAACACAGGCATCCACATAGATACTTCTGATAGGAAAAGGTGATTTAAAAATATAGGTTTGTCGCTTATGTAGAAAAATTTCAGAGATTAAATTACCTGACAAGTAGCAAGAAATATATCAGGTAAGTTAAAAAGTAAAATCTAGAGTATTTTATACTGCTGTAAGACAGTCTGAGATTCTCCTATACTTCTGTAAAATTTCCACCATCAAATATCTAAACTAAAAAAACTTTTAAAGTATGTTCCTGCAAAAATAAGGCTGAAAACAGACAAGTTCTTGATATTGCACAAGTAACAAGCATTTGTTTGCACCAGCAGAATCAATGTAGTATTCATTGAGTCAGCTTTAAACAGTGATTGTAAAACATGCCAAGTAGTCCTCAAAAGTTCATCAATCATACTCACAAATCCCGGGATCTCACAGACTGTTTCTCGATTATTTTGCTCTGGGTCACAGTAGATTCGCAGTTTCTGTATATCAAACTATAATTCAAAACATAAAATACTTTTTTTAGAGAAAGTGTTAATAATCTGTCATTAAGTTAGTTTAAACTATACTCTTCTTAAATTTTATCATCCACACGTTTAAAAAATTGAATGAAAGTCCTAAAATGTAAGAGAAACTGGAAGCTCTGTGTGTCCACTATGGATAAAAATCAATTAAAGATGTAGAAACATTTTTAGTCAGGATATTCACAACGATTACGACCTTATTGGCATCATGGAGACGTGGTGGGACGACTCCTATGACTGGAGTGTCAACATGGAGGGGAATAAGCTTTTTAGAAAGGACAGGAAGGGGAGACGAGGAGGGGGTGTTGCTCTCTACGTCAGCAACCGGCTGGAGTGCGTGGAGCTTCGCCTGGGGTTGGAGGAGGAGCTGACAGAGAGCTTATGGGTCAAGATTAGAGGACGGGGACGGATAGGCGATGTTACAGTAGGGGTCTGTTACAGGCCACCTGGCCAGGAGGACAGAGCAGATGAGGCGCTTTATAGCCAGATAGAAGCAGCCTCGCAGTCACAAGCCCTGGTCCTCATGGGGGACTTCAACCACCCTGACATCTGTTGGAGAGACAATACGGCAGGGCACAGGCAGTCTAGGAGGTTCCTGGAATGCGTGGATGACAACTTCCTCCTGCAGGTGATAGAGGAGCCGACAAGGAGGGGTGCCATGCTCGACCTTGTGCTCACCAACAGAGAGGGACTGGTGGGCAATGTGACACTTAAGGATAGCCTTGGCTGCAGTGACCACGACACGGTGGAGTTCCAAGATCCATGGGGCAGCAAGGAAACTATACAGCAAGCTCTGTGCCCTAGACTTCAGGAAGGCGGACTTCGGCCTCTTCAAGGACATGATGGGCAAAGTGCCGTGGGAGGCGGCCCTGGAGGGACGAGGGGCCCAGGAAAGTTGGTCCACATTCAAGGAGCACCTCCTCCAAGCTCAGCAGAGGTGCATCCCGATGAAGAACAAGTCGGGCCAAAAGACCAGGAAGCCCGCGTGGATGAGCAAGGAGCTCCTGGACCAACTGAAAATGAAGAGGTTAGCCTATAGAGGGTGGAAGCGGAGACAGATAGCCTGGGAGGAATACAGAGAAGCTGTACGAGTGACCAGGGATCAAGTGAGGAAGGCTAAAGCCCTGAAGGAATTAAATTCGGCAAGGGATATAAAAAGCAATAAGAAAAGCTTCTATAGGTATGTAGGGGACAAAAGGAAGTCCAAGGAGAACGTAGGCCCCCTCCGGAAGAATACTGGTGCTCTGGTTACCCGGGACATAGAGAAGGCTGAGGTACTCAATGACTTTTTCGCCTCAGTTTTCACTGCTAAAGCCTCTGGTCTTACTGCCCAAGCTGTGGAAAGAACTAGCAGGGACTGTGAGGATGAACCACCGCCCACTGTACTTGAAGAGCAGGTTCGGGAACATCTGAGGAACTTGAAGGTGCACAAGTCCATGGGACCTGATGAGATCCATCCGCGGGTCCTGAAGGAACTGGCGGATGAAGTTGCCAAGCCACTGGCTATTGTATTTGAGAAGTCGTGGCGGTCTGGCGAGGTCCCCAATGACTGGAAGAGAGGGAACATAACCCCCATTTTTAAAAAGGGGAACAAGGAGGACCCGGGCAACTACAGGCCGGTCAGCCTCACCTCTGTGCCTGGCAAGGTCATGGAGCAGATTCTCCTGGGAACCATGCTAAGGCACATGGAGACCAAGGAGGTGGTGGGTGACAGCCAACATGGCTTCACCAAAGGCAGATCGTGCCTGACCAACTTGGTGGCCTTTTATGATGGGGTGACAGCATCGGTGGACAAGGGTCGACCAATGGATATCATCTACCTGGACTTGTGCAAAGCTTTTGACACTGTCCCGCACGAAATTCTTCTCTCTAAACTAGAGAGGCATGGGTTTGATGGATGGACCACTCGGTGGATAAGGAATTGGCTCAATGGCTGCACTCAGAGAGTAGTGGTCAACGGCTCGATGTCCAAGTGGAGACCGGTCACGAGTGGTGTCCCTCAGGGGTCCATGTTGGGCCCGGCCCTCTTCAACATCTTGTTGGTGACGTGGACAGTGGCATGGAGTGCACCCTCAGCAAGTTTGCCGATGACACCAAGCTGTGTGGTGCTGTCGACACGCTGGAAGGGAGGGATGCCATCCAGAGGGACCTCGACAGGCTGGAGACGTGGGCCCGTGTCAACCTCATGAAGTTCACCCAGGCCAAATGCAAGGTCCTACATCTGGGTCATGGCAATCCCAGGCACAAATACAGACTGGGCGGAGAATGGATCGAGAGCAGCCCTGAGGAGAAGGACTTGGGAGTACTGGTGGACGAGAAGCTCAATATGAGCCGGCAATGTGCTCTTGCGGCCCAGAAGGCCAACCGCGTCCTGGGCTGCATCAAGAGGAGCGTGGCCAGCAGGTCGAGGGAGGTGATTCTTCCCCTCTACTCTGCCCTCGTGAGACCTCACCTGGAGTACTGCGTCCAGTTCTGGAGCCCCCAACACAAGAAGGACATGGACCAGCTGGAGAGGGTCCAGAGGAGGGCCACGAAGATGATAAGAGGGCTGGAGCACCTTTCCTATGAGGACAGGCTGAAAGAGTTGGGGCTGTTCAGCCTGGAGAAGAGGAGGCTCCGGGGTGACCTTATAGCGGTCTTCCAGTACCTCAAGGGGGCCTACAGGAAAGATGGGGAGAGGCTGTTCAGGAGGGCCAGTTGTGATAGGACAAGGGGTAATGGTTTTAAAATAGAGGGAGGTAGATTCAGATTGGATATTAGGAAAAAATTTTTTACCATGAGAGTTGTAGAACACTGGAACAGGTTGCCCAGAGAGGTGGTGGATGCTCCATCCCTGGAGACGTTCAAGGCCAGGTTGGACGAGGCCCTGAGCAACCTGATCTAGTTGGAGATATCCCTGTTCCTTGCAGGGGGGTTGGACTAGATGACCTTTGAAGGTCCCTTCCAGCCCTAACCATTCTATGATTCTATGATTCTATGATTCTATGATTCTATGATTAATACATGCAACCAATTAAACATTCTGTAACAGAATTATTTAAAGAAAAATAATCAATCCAAGATTTTGTTTTCTAAAATAATAGAAATCATCGCCTCTAATCCTTGGCTACAAATCCAAACACGCACAACACGAATTACACTGCCTGTTAATACCATTGGGAAACAAGTTACAACAGCACAAGCAAAAGCAGTCTTTTCCTTTTTAACTTAACAGTCCTGGGAAGATGTTTTACACCGACCTGTAAGATGTAGGATTAGTAAATTTTGGTGATGCATCAGAAGGCATCCCTGATGCTTGAAAAAAATTTGGTTTACAGTTTAGCTGTATAACGTAAAACTTTAAAGAGCAGCCAATAAAAACACTGGCACCAGGTAGGCAAAAGTTTGTGTCATTCGCACTGTCACTGTGCTGCAGGAAAAAGAAACTGATTAAGTCAGTTTTTCTAGCATAAGGTACCACGACTGCAAAGAGAAAAAAAACCCTGTTACACTTCTCTGAAATCGTAGGCCGTAAGTTGGACTAGCAGGAGAAGAAAGCACAGAAAACAGAGTCTGCTAATACCATGCCTACTAATACATGTTTTCAAATTAAAATGTCTACAATTCACAACACACAAGTTTATCACCGCTACACTGGAAAGCACTTCAGCCAGTAAGACCCTAATTAAATTGAGAAAAATTGCAAAACATCACTAGAAAACAGCTGAATCAGAGAACAGAAAGAATGAAAATTCACCAAAGAATCTCTGAAGAAGATTCTTGCATCATACTTTGTATCCAACTCCAACTGATTTCTTTTTTAAAGGATTTCAAAATACCTTTTCACTGAAAGGCGGTATGCAGATTCATTAAACTATTTCTGTGTAATCATAGTTTAAATAGAAATATCCTGGCAAATTTTGACTGTTAATGCTTTGCAGGATGCGTCACAGTCTGAGAAAGTAGAGAAAGGAAATACCTCTTTAGATTATAGAAATCATCTGGAAATATAAAATTGCAACCTGAGGCAGATTTTCTACTTTTCTTCTAGTCCACTATTGGAAGAGGATCTTATACAATGTGACATTCCTAAAATGTTTTCATTTTTTTTATTTTAGATAACATGTCTTGCTACTAAGATTCTTTAACTCAGAAACTGTATTACTGGGAATCTATAAAACTCCCATTTCTGCAGCGACTTGCGAGAAAAACAAGACACAACAACAACAAGCAAACAACCCTATAATCCTAGAATGCACAAAACTATAAAAATGGGATAATCCTGCACTGACAGAAAAAACACAAGAGACGATTGATTACAATTCTGAAATCTCTACTTTCCTTGCAATATGTGCCTGGAGTCCTATCAGAAATCTGCGGACAAACATTCCATCATTTTCGCAAAGGGGTACTTTAGTATACGGACAACGTTACCGCCAGCAATGCTGAGTCACACGCACAGTGCGCCATCCAAGTTTCCATGTACGGTTTTAGAATATGATAATAATAGAACTGAAGCCTGGCTACAAATACACAAAATTCAGGAGTAACTGAGTAAAGACATCTGAGTTAATGAAGATGATGCAAAACACATTAGTATCTTTTATCAGGAGCAGTAAGGACCATGAGAGGACAGAAAAAGCCTATAGCTTTCAAAACAACTAAAATAATGTCATAATAAATAATAATTAATAAATATATAATTAGTAATGTCATTACTACATTGCTATAAATATAATGAAGCCAACATCTGGAACACTGTCAACACACAAGTCTTCGCTACCAGTCTATACAGCCTTTACCTTCACAATCTGAAGTTTTAACCATTTTTTTGGTGTCTGCATACAACTGAAGCCAAAAGGAGTTTAACCTTCCTCAGAACAGAAGAGAATCTTAGTACAGGATTTTCAGGGTTTTTCTTCCAGCACAGCAGAGTCAAACAGTGCCAGTTTGCATACCAAATATTTGCAGTATAGAATCATAGAATGGTTAGGGTTGGAAGGGACCTCAAAGATCGTGTAGTTCCAACCCCCCTGCCATGGGCAGGGACACCCTCCTACACCAGGTTCATCTGACCTTCCTTTTCCTGGCAAGTGATTGTCTTGCCCCAAGTACAAATACATTCTTTAG
Source organism: Tauraco erythrolophus (assembly GCF_009769465.1). NCBI lineage: Eukaryota > Metazoa > Chordata > Aves > Musophagiformes > Musophagidae > Tauraco > Tauraco erythrolophus. The sequence goes on along the minus strand of NC_141466.1, from coordinate 44,696,565 downwards.
AAATAGATGCATGCATAACTTAAAACCTGGTTTGACACAGGCAGGACTCACAAGGAAAGAAAACCACATTGTGTATGTATGACAGAAACGGAGTTGATACGCTTTATTCTTTCTTGACAGTTAGTGATAAGAAAGCAGCTTCCTCAAAATTTTGCTCTCTCCCTCTTGTGCCAGCAGACTCCATACACTTACGTAAGCAAATTATATGCAAGCGTCAAGCACAGAGGAAATTCCCTGCTTCGAGACACTGTTTCCCAAATTCAGGCAACAACATTGCATCAAATTTGTGTTTCAGCAAACTTGTCCTTGAAGTCAGTGAGACCAATTAAGGACCCACAGCATGGGGATATATCAGTTGTGCTGAATCCTCCTGACGCTTAATTTTCTCACTTAACGATTAAAATCTTGTATATTAAATTTCATCCTAGTAATTAGAAGAGTAAGTTCGAGTAAACAGAAGGCATCAATGTAATGTTAACCTATAGTAAAATTTCTGAATTATTGTGAGTTTAGCATATGCTTACCTGTACAGTTTCCTCCTTTCCAGAATACTTTCCTATTTGGGTCAGGCCACTGATGTAAATACCTAAAACAGGATGTAATGGCTTCCTTTCAATTTCTTGGTCATCTATATACAAAGTTACAAAGTCTTCTGTTACTAAGAGACGAATTTGATGCCAGCCTTCATCAAACAACGTCTAAGAAAAGTGAAGAAAACAGAATCATTTAAACCAAAATGTCTTCAGTTTAAATAACAATAAAACCTAATTTCAACATTTAAACAAGTGTTAATGGTTGAGATGATCAATGTTCCAGGATTTGTCATCCAAAAAGTTGTAAACTGTATAGGCAAAATTATTTGCCAAGTAATATTATAATTGAGAATACAGTTCTTGGTAATAATCTCTGTTTCAGAATTATTTTATAACTCTCAGAATTTTTCGGTCTGTGATCTTGAACATGCTCAAACCTATATTTGTTAAAAATAAGAAGCCAGAGGCCTTTTTTTCAGCAGTAATACAATGTCTCAAACATTTCAGATTTAAAAACATGGTGAAAACAAACTGGTACTTGAAAGTCTTTCTATTTAATCTCTTATGAAAAAAATCTTAAAGACAACATGATACTGGTGGAAAGAATCACAATATTGCAATGAATAAACCAAATATTACGTTCATCATCCCACAAAACCTCAGGTTTCTAAAGCTTAAGATTTGTTTTAAACAAATAGCATAGTTCTGTAAGTAACAAAAATGACAGATACCTTAGAAGTATTTATCTCACCTATCTTAGAAATGAAACTCAACACGGGAAGAAATGCTGCCTTCTTGAGCCCATCCATTAATTTCAAAAACAATCCAGCTCTTTAGCCCAGCCTAGCCTAGATGCTCTACCTTTTATATAGCTAAATCTAATAATAGAGATTAATCCCACACTAAATTGGCATACATGAACTGAAACATACATCTTTCAGTATGTTATATATCCTTGCTACTTTTGTAGACATAAACAGAAATTAATTTTACTTCGCTTAACAGTATACACCCTTTGATAGCAACTCTGTTTCTATTTCATTTTCTTCTGTAGACTGGATTTTTATTTATTTACAATGGCTCTCATTACAACACAAAACAAACAACAACGATCAGAACATATAATATTTTCATTTTCCTGAGTAAAAGTGATAAATTATCATAACGGTTTATTAAATAAAAGGGTGTATTAAAAGCATAGTTACATTTATAGCGTGTTTAGAGACATACAGCTCTAAAAAGGGTATAAAATTATTGCTCTCCACAATAGCAATACAAGCATGGAGAAACACAAAGAAAAAAAAAAGGAAAGACTGATTTTTCACTGTAGCTGCCAAAAATAAATAAATACAATTTTTCAGACTGACTTGAAACTGAATTTTCTAACAATTTCCAATAAATCTAGTTTAACACTGTGTCTTTAAAAAAATAAATATTTGACCTACAATAATTATTAAAAGGCAGAGGAAATTTGGAAAAAAATAGTAAAATTCTTCATCCAATAACAGAAGAATAAAATATTTCTCCCTAACAAAAGCTTAGTAGTTAAGACCTTCTCTTGGATAAGAGTCCTTCCTTCTCTAAAGATTTATATTTCAAATTCCTTCAGCCTGATTTGGAACAGGGACTCAAACGCAGGCCACCGCTTCCCAGAAAATTTGAACCCTCTTGGTCATGAAGTGCTCCAGCAGTAAATCTTTCCCACTCTTTGTCTGCTGAAGCATCCCTTTTTGTTCACTCTATTAATACTCCCTGAGGTAGGAACGCAAATATCCAAGCTGTGTATTCCTGCTACAAATGCAAGAGTGGAGACATTCAATCTCCTTCCCTCTGTCTCACCTGCAACTGAGATAATCTTTCTTACAGAATCGAATACTTCACTGGAAATTACTGAAAAAAGATGGAAAGGGAACCTTCAGGTTATACTAGGAGACAATAAAATTGGTTTGCACAGAGGAGAATCCCTTCTTCAGTGAGAAGAATAAGCAGCTGAAAGGAATTTTTATTCAACAGAGAACCAGACAAATCCAGATTGAACTCTCATTTTGTAAGCTGCTATTAAGAAAGGAACTTCTGTCATTATGTATTTTCAAGGAACTTAGACCCTTAACAAAAACTTTCTCTAAAAAAGGACTCTCTTCATTCACATTTTCTAGTCTCCATATCAAAGCCAGAAAACACTGGCTTTGATATGGAGAAAACACAAAAAAAAAGATTCTCTGGGATCTTCACAATTACCTGCTGGAAACTACTGAGTAGAAAGCACCCACAAAGCATTTACAGTGATTATCAATGTGGACAGTCTGGAAACACGGGTGAAGTACCCCATCTATTTTTAAAATGCCTAAGCAGCCAAAAATAAGACTATGCATTTTTAAAAAAACATAAAGGGCAAAGGAATAACATGTACTTAAATGAGTATTCCAGCATGATGACAACTTACTCCTCACCTTTACACGAGGTGCAGCAAAAGTAATAACTTGTGTGCCATTTATTAAACTTGTTGTAGTGAATGATAATGTTTTCTCTTCCCCATTAATAGTGACTGCTATCTGTGGTCTCTTATCCAGACTTAGAATTCTCCACAAATCCCACGTCTTCTTAACTTTAAATCTTTGAGTGGAAACAAACACATAGGACGGAGGCAGACCTTCTGGAAACACATTCCTAAATAAGGGGGATGGAGTGGAAAAAAGACAGTACTTGAACATTCATATAAATCTTAAAATAACTCTCACTTCAAGTAAACAAACAAAAAAATCTTACTAAATTTAGAAGGGTTTTTTGTAAATTTAAATACCTTGTCAATTCTGACAGGTCAACACGTGAGGTTACTTCATAAGCTTTTGCATTAGTGGTTGGTATTTGAATTCTCTTTTTAACCTTCTTCTTCACACCTAATCCTACAAGAATGTCAAATCCTTTTTCATCTCGAGCTGCCACTGGAATTCTTGTTGGACAAACAGATTCTGCAAAGTAATAAATGCAAGTATAGTTCAAAATACGACTTAAAACTTTCAGAAAGTAACCCTCCACCTACCTAATTTTTTGTAACTGCCTTTCAAGAAACAAGAGAATTGAAAACCACCAGTTAAGTATAACATGAGAGACATGACGTGCAGAATCCTCAGAGACATGAAGCGAGAATACTCAGATGTCATATTTTAGCGCAATTAGGTTCACGTACTATTTTGAATTGTCATTGATTGTAGTTAAAAGGTATTAAAATATCTGACTAATAAGAATTTTTAATTTCTAAAACTGGTTTCAAACTGCTACAAAATTATAGACATTAATTTCCATGATGTACTAACAATTGGCTTAATCCAGCATCCCTCCCAACTATAAAATCAGATTGAAAATGGACAAAGGTAGAATTATCTGCAACTATTTTTTCCATCTTCTGTCATTGTTTAACACCAGCTGAAACTAAGCACCACACAGTCGCTTGCTCTCTCCCCACTCTGCAATGGGATGGTGAAAAGAATCTGAAAAAAAACTCTTGTAGGTTAAGATAAAGATAGTTTAATAGGACAAAAAAAAATAGTAATAACAATGATAATAAAAGAATATATAAAACAAGTGATGCACAATACAATTGCTCACCACTCGCTGACCAATGTCCAGCCCATTCCTGAGCAGCGACTGCCCGCCCCCAGCCAACACCCCCAGTTTATATACTGAGTATGGTATCATATGGTATGGAATATCCCATTTGCCAGTTTGGGCAGTCTGTCCTGGCTGTGCTTCCTCCCATCTTCTGGGACACCTAGTAGAGCATGGGAAGCTGAAAGTCCTTGACTGCTTAGGACAACTGAAAACATCACTGTAGCATAAGTATTGTTCTCATACTAAATTCAAAAACATAGCACTCTACCAGCTACTAAGAAGAGAATCAGCTCTATCTCAGCCTGAACCAGGACATCTTCTTTTGCTCAAAATGGACTCTGATTTTTTTGTCTGTTACACTGAAATCTGCTTGAAGCTATTCTCACTGGACAAAATATTGTGTGATATATTTTCTGTGGAAAATAAAGTTAGCTGAATGCTATCTCTGTTTAATCCTCTTTACACAAAACCAATACTAGGGAGTGGACCTAAGTTGTTTTTTAAAAAAAAAAAAGTGAGATAGCAGAGTGAAATTTAATGCTAAAGCCAGGATTGTATTAGAGTGATAACTTAATGAAAAGAAAGCAAACAACTTGTTGTTTTATCAAAATTATGCTAAACTCTTCACAATGAATACATTTTCATCATTCATTTCCTATTGTTTCTTCAGAAAAGCATCAATTCATAGAAAGGGAAGAGGTTAGGGATACATTCCAGAGGAGTGGAGAGTTCTCTCATCTCCATCTGGACCACTCATGAACTGGAAAATTCATGTTTCAGTGCCAGGGAATTATCAGCATAAAGGTCTAGGTTGGCTTCTCTTCATAATATGAGCAACGCTGGACGGCTTCTTTTTCCAACCAACCCAAGGGCAGCCAGAAGCTACCCCATTCTGGTGGGGCAGGCAGGAGATACAAACTCTAAGAGAATTCAGTTGCACTACTGAATGGTGGGAAAGGTCAATCCCTCCTAAGGGGACATACCACAGGTAGTTGGGGCAGCAACAAGAAGCCATGTACTTTCCCCTTAGTTTTCTTTTCTTCCCTCAGCAAAATGTCACCTGACTCCTAAATTAAAAATATATTAAAAATTATATATCAACTGGTTGATCACAGCCAAAATCATTGCTGCTTTGCCCTCATGGAACTTCCTCTCCCAGAGTCAAAGTGAATCTTAACAACAGTAAAAAAGTAATCCACCACTCAGATATAAAATTTCCAGTTTACTAGTCTTTCAGTTCACCTGCTAAAGACATTAGGGTTAGAAATGAAGCTGCCAACTGGCTCTGATCACTCTTTGAGAGAGGCAGCTCAATGCTACCACTAGGGAAGAGCGCGACATCGGAGAGTGAACACAAGGAATCACTTAAAGTAAAACAGTAAGTACACTTTTGTATACGTAGTTAATACTTGCAGATTGCTGCTGTAAGAGTCGTGTCAAATATCACAGCTGAATTTTAAAGGATACTAGTTAACTTAATTCTGAAATTAGAAAATCCACCTTGATGAAATATAATGTCACTTCTTCTAAACTTTCTTTACTGCAAGTATTGTGTTTATTTTGGGGAACTTCTCCCTGCATGAAGTTTTATTAAAGAATTTAGCTGCACTTAGCTGACTTAATTTTTGGACTGACCACCTTAATACATCAGCCACAAGGAATTATTATGATTTTCATAAGTGTATCGAGAAATAAACACTATTATCCTCAACATCAGTATCACCATATTTTTTCAATGAAGTCCATACTCAAAGTGAGAGCAAATGAAAACTATTTTTCATTCTTACTAAGTGCAGAAATATGGTAAAACTGAAATATGACTTGCATCAATTCTTGGTAATAAAACACATACAAAATAGCAGTGATAAATTTTCACTGTGTAACAGAGTCCTTCTGAGTGATATATTTTAGGAGCAATTTGCTATCTTTTTTATATATACGGGAAAGTCATTGTTTTACAAAGTTATCAGAAAACTCAACGTAGCACTGCTGCTAGCATTCTAAAGCTAAGAAGTCATTTCACAATGTTGGTATTGGCTAATTCCTCTATAAAATCCTTCTAAAAAACATCATAACAGCTTGTTACAATTCCAGGCGCTTTTGCCAAGAGTCTTTCTTCTGGGGTTTTCAACACGTACTAGCGGAAGAACTCCTGTTTGTAATGATAGGCTATCGTCTCAACTGTCAAGAAGAAATGCTAGATTGTGGATGAGTATCAGCCGCACCTACGAAAAGGATTAAAGTAAGTTCTATATTCTCAGCACTTTGAGAATTGCTCAACTATTTTAGGCTTTCTAAATGTTACCAGTGCAAAAAATTTGGAGCCTAGGGCAAAATGCTACATATTGAAATCAAACACACACTGTGTTGAAGCACCGTAGTTTCCCAAACTTATCTGTTTATCGAATGGAGAAAATAACATTTTCAGAATGATTTTTGCAAACAAAATCAAAATGAAAGAAGATCATAGTAAAGATTATCAGTTGCCTTAGGTTATATTAATCTTGCACTCTGCTTGTGAAATAAAGAAATATGGGTACAGAACTATATTCTGCACACCTAAAATATATTATAATCAATTACTCACCTTCACAGAGTTTCTGCTTTATAACTTCTTTAATTCTTGATATTGCAATATAATCTTCAACGTAAAATACATAAGTTGATGAAGGCTTGTTGGCAATAGCTTTAAGTTCATCCTCCTCAATTTCTGAGCCAACACCAATAGCAAACAAAGTGATTTTATTTTTTCTTGCTTCTGCTGCTACATCTTTGACTTCATCTTGGGACTTTCCATCAGTGAGAACAACTGCTATTTTTGTTAAAAATCTTGAAGATTTTGCAAAAAGGTGGTCAAAGGCAAACTGAATAGCTCTTCCTGTTCTTGTATTTCCTCCCAAGTAGTGTATGGATTCCATTTCCCTGATGAGATTCTCAGTGGATTCATGAGTTCCAAGAGGAATTTCAAGCACAGGGTAATCGCTGTACTGGACAACTCCAACTTGAATAAACTTTGGCCCTATGTCAAAATTTCTTGTAATATTGACAAGCCAGCTTTTGATTATCTCAAAGTTTTCTGGGCCAACACTGTAAGAGCCATCTAAGATAAAAACTAAATCCGCCGGAGCAGTTCTGCAACCTAAAAAAACCCAGACAAAAATCAAACATTTCAATGAACTCTTCCACTTCCTTCTTTCAAAGGAAATATTTTTTCATATCAATTACCAATTGCATTAGAATTTATATTGACAAATACATTCAATCAAAAAAAAAATCAGCTTAGTTTATCAGAGAAAATCACATTGTTTTTGTAAGCCACACAGATCCAGCTTGGTATCTGAAAATCATACCATTTTCTGGTTTTTACATTATCACCAGAAACAACTACGAAAAATTCTGAAATTCCGTTCCTTAGCTGGCAATTGCATTTCATGCAATCAGCAGAGAGGAACACATCTTGGTTTTTGCCATGTCTCTTTGTCTGCAGAGATTATAAACATGAAAACTCATTTTTGGTAGCAAACCAAGCACATTGCGGAGGAAGGCTATAGTCTGAATACTCCAGAATTCAGCAGTAGTATCCAATCCTTTTACAAACACATTTTAATTGACTTCTGACACTGCTACATGGCATTTACAGAACTAGTTATTATAAAATCCAGAGTCTTGATTGAATGTTGCTGGTAGCATATTCTGATTTTAGTAGAAGAAAAGTGCTCAGAGAACAAGCTCGACCTCCAGCATAAGATCACATAAGCATTTAACAAATATAATGTAACTGCATGATGACTTAGGCATGGATTCAGCTCTCGTAGCTGTAGTCACTTATAAATGGACCTTTTAGACTAAATTGCCAATTATGAACATGGATTGACACAAGCATTTCTATAGGATGGTCCTATCCCTCTTACATGCACACCCTCAGATGGAGGGAATAACTCTCCAGAGGAGAGAATCATCTTCCATCCACTGCGAAAGGAGCTTAGATAACTGACACACAAGGTGCCAAGGAGATGGCCAAAACCAGGAGCGATTATTTTGATCCCATGGCACGCGGGGTTATGGGGACTGCTGTGTATTATTGTGCTTTTTGCTTTGTGAAGACTGCAGGTCCACAACAGGAAGGAGAGCCTTGCCTTGTCCTGACATCTGCCTGCAAACACTTCTGGTCAGGTCAAAACTTCACCTTCCTTGAAAGCAAGTGACCACAGTCTACTGGAGAGATACTTCTGCAATGCAGGTGGTGGTGAAGAGAAAAGACACTGGGAAAAGGAGCAAGGGATGAGCAGAGTGTGTTACTCTGTGGTCCGGGAACATGAATCACAGAGTAATTTCAGTTGGAAGGGACTTTGGACATCACTGGACTCTGCCAAAAGCAGGTCCAGCTTACAGCAGGTAGACTGAAAAAAAAAAAAGTCCTTCTAGAGACCAAAAGGAATTTTACCGAGTTTGTTGTAAAATACCAAAAATTGCTGCATTGAGAGCAAAACTGGAGGAAAAAGACCTACCCTGAAAGTACCATTGTAGCCACAGGAAAATTTTCCACGCTCTTTTTATTCAGCCACTTTGTCTTTCAGAAAGGTACCTTGCTTTAACATTTTCTTTTTCATAAACCAGATTTAGAAAATAAAACTTGGTTTCATGGGATTTGAGATGCTAATTTTAAAGAATATGCAAGAAGGTCTGTCCCAGAGCCAGAGTTATCTTAGCTTCCTCTCATACAACCTTTATTTTTCTTATTTAGCTTCTCACATAACATTAAGATATTCAAAACATGACTCCTGGAGAAATGAAAATATAAATACTCAAGACACAAGCTTCAATCAAGATTGGAGCTTTACAGTTCCATCTGCCCCTTTGGGCATTTCCAAGACACCAAAAGAAGTAAAGATATTCTCTTCCTAAAGGAGAAATAAGATATCCAAGTAACTTATCATATATTACAGGATTTTCACCAGGAAAATTATACTGGAAAAAAAATCACCACCAACAGAAGAGTACATGTGGACCTGAAAAATGGATACTATATATTCAAGGTATGCTTTGAAGTTGCCCTCATCTGAAATATAAAATTAATAAGACTTACTTGCTCTTGTTTCCCCATCTTCAGCCGAGATATAATCATGAAGTAGGAGAATTAATAGCATCTGGAAAAATGTTATGATCTGTGCCATGTGTATTGTCTTTTCAAAGTCTTGAGATAAAACTAGGTCGGGAAGAAACAAACAAAAAAATACAGTGTTACTATACTACAAAACAAATTCAAACATCTGTGTTTTAAATCCTGCGCATGAGGAACAACTTTGAATTGAATCTGCAAGCCCAGATGTACAGCCAGTCTGCAATGGAGCACAGACCCAAAAACTGTCAGTCAGGCATGTAAGGCCAAAATTGAGATTTGAAACTCAGCAATGCTCACCAGCCTTTCTGTGGAAGCTCAGTTTTCACCAAGGCACATTTATACACTTCTCCTGCTAGGTACATACATGAGTAGATTGTATTCCCAGGCCTGGTCACGCTTGTCCAACTGCTATCCCACTCTGCAGCCATTATGCAAAGCCTTGACAGCTATCGCTCCAAAGTACGGCAAGTGTTTACGTATCAGATACTGATGGGGAGATGTTACTTCAGTCTCAACCCACACATCTGGCTACTTCAGGGAGTCTGGGACACTTCCCACTCTTCCACCCCAGGGATGAGATTGCCACCAGGAGTCAGGGTCTCAGTGAGCCCCAGCCCTCTCTCAGCACAGCCAAGTCCCGCAGAGTGTATATCGTAACACCCAACGTTACATAAATTATATAGATCTACTTTTGATTTTTTCTTTTGTTTATGTCTCCTTTGTTATCATGGTCTCTGAATTATATCCCCAAAAGGGTCCTGAAGCAAACATGCAATTTTGGTCTCATGTTGCTGTCATAAATATTATTTGACAAAATTATTACTTATTTTTATTGAAAAAAAAAAACAGAATCATAATGGGGAAAGATATCTTTTTGGAGTATTGTATTAGAGATCCATTCATTTCAATACTCTGAAAAAAAAAAAAAGTATATTGAATCTCTTTTGTATTCTATCTTCTCATCTTCCAATGTAAAATGCAATTTTCCTAACTACATTTTATCCTCCAATACAAAACATGAACACCCTGACAGAAAAAGGAAGGATCAACTGCTGCTATGAGTAAGTGCACATGCTGGTGTAAGAGAACTGGCACAGGTTGCCCAGAAAGGCTGTGGAGTCTCCATTCTTGGAGATACTCAAAGCCATCTGGACATTGTTCTGAGCAACCAGCTGAAGGGTTTGGACAAGATGAACTCCAGAGGTCCCTTTCACTTTCAACCTCAATCATTCTGTGATTCTTCGATTTCTACTAAACTACGTTCATATAAGCAGAGATTTGGTCAATTAAATGTCATTAATATAACAGAGGACAGAATTTTACAATAACTTAAAAAATCTATGTGTATTTTAACAGAAACTTTTTTCCCCATTGAGTTATTCGGTGTTTATTCAGAACAACATCTTTGGGCTGCTCAGTAATTGGCCAACCCATCTACTGCTTTTAAATTTTCCCACGTTTATGGGAAAATCTCTAACCCATGAAAAATAAAGCTAAATTCAGGACAAATTTTCAGTAGCTGTTCAGGGACAATTCATTGCACTACCCTTCAGTGTCACTGATTTAAGTATCACTAATTTAAGTATTTTACATCTAGCCAGAAGACTAAACATTCCTCTTCTCTCTACAGCCTTTGCCCATCACATTACCAGTGATTAGGTACTAGCAGATGTTCTGAAACTTCTGTAGTACTGGAAAATAATATTCTCCAAAAATACACCAAAACACAATTCAGTACACCTACTGCAAGTGTCTCTTAGGACAAGAAATAGGTAAATGGAAATAAGCAACCATTTTCTTTTCCAAGACTAGTTAAGGGAGTAAACTGATAAACTGAAGAGAATGCCACTTAATCACTATAATATGCTGAGCAGCCATCAAGCAGCCAGTAAGCTGTTATCTGCAACAAAATTCTACAGCAAATAAATGTAGACCTTTCTCTCTAAAGATGTATATACTCGACACAACGTTTTTAAGAAAATGATATGGGAAGAAGGGATTATAGAGTTACGGAGCCAAGATAATAACAAATAGAGACACAGTAATTTTAATGTCAGGTTCATTTCTGGTAGATTCATGATCTGTATTTGCCAAACAGCAGATGTGCCACAAAATCAGTAAGTTGATTACTCTGGCTTTTCAGTCAGCTGCTTTGCTTCTTCCACTGCTTATAAAGCACTCATTCCATCAAGACAAAAAAAAAAAATTATCTCCACAAACAATCTCAAGAAATGCACAAAAATCAATTTCCGGGAAATGCTACTCCTCCCTAATATAATCCCCTGAAGTTAATAATATAAAAACATAATTATTACGTTATTTAATATCACCTTCAGATTGCAAATAATTGCAAGGCAACATCATACTTTGTTATTCGTATTACCTTGCATCAGCATGGGTGAGAAACCAGATGAAGCACTTTGAGGTCTATGGGACAGGACATAAGATGCACTGTTCCAATGACACTACACAAATCCTGGGATGTCAACTTCATTTAAATAGATGAAGTGGCAGTTTCTTGTCCCAGTTATTTGAAAAAGGATCTGTTTAAACTATGAAATCAAGTGTATAAGTAATAGCCATGTAATACATGAGAAAATTGTACCCTAGTAGAAGTGGACAATTTACATTGATTATTTCAGACTTGATGGTTTGCAAGATTCATCATTTTAATATCACTTTCAGCCTTTTCTGTGGCAAGTGTTTACTGAAGGGTAAAACACATCTCTCAAGAGGCCAAACTGAGCAATACCAAAGAATATATGAAATTAAATCTATGTGGGAATTTGACTAGCAGGTAACCAAAGAAGGACAACTACATTCTTTGAGAATATCAGTAAAATGTCAGCCTATAACTGAAAAAAACCCAGACAGACTACTGTACAGTGAGCTGGTGTATATCAAAAAATCACAACACTGGCCTACAACAAACTATAAAATCCTATAGATTACTCCCACCACAATCCCAAAAGAAAAAGGTTACAAAAAATTGGTAAGGAATAGTTGTGGAAAAGGCAACTGAGGAAAATACCACAAGAGTACATTAGCTAATTTTCGGTGTTTGCCATCCCTGTGGTTGTCTAAATGGTTATTTATGTAAAATCCATAGAATTTATACAAAAGGAAAATAAAAAACAAGCAACTTGGTGACTGCACTGCCACTGCATCAGTCTTCACTAAAAAGAATACAGGGACTGCTACCATTAACATTGCACCTTTTTTTAAAAATAAAACAGTACACTAAATCTACAAAATTGTTTTAAGAACACACTCCCTGCAGCACAAAACTGGTATGTGCTCCGTGCCACAAGCGCAGGCGCTGTGGGTCAGGTGGTGACATTGGGATCCGGCTCGCTGGCGCAGCTCCCCTGTCACCAACTCCTGCAGAAGCCATTAATGCCCTCCTTAAACCGCACCATCCCCTTTCATCTTGCTCATCCTTCCACAAACACTCACCCACCGGTACCTTCAGGGATGAATCCTGCAGATTGGCAGGAACAAGAGAAGCTACAGGGAAGAGGAAGATGCTCAGAGCTGACTGAGTGGGAAGGGAAGAGCAGAGGGCTGGAAGGAACTCCAAGGAAGGAGGTGCTCCACAGAAACACTAACACTTCACCGTGGGAGAGGCATTTGTGAAAGCAGCATTTACTGGCTGCCCTGGAGTACAGAGAGCCTGGTTTAGGAGCAGAAGGGAAAGGTCATGTCAAAACCACTGCAAATTAGGGATGCTATAGGGGAACTAGAAGTAAGGAAAAGAAAATTCACGGGGATAGGCTGTGGTGCATTCCACACACACACACAGCAGAAATGTGCTGCCCTCTGAATTTTTCAGTTCTGTACTATTCATTTTCATTCATCTCATTCATGCATACGTTTTAAACACAGGCAAAAATTAATGGCACACCCCTCCTTACAACCCCACTGGTCAGCTCTCATCAAATTGTCTTAAAACTCTGCAAAACAGGAGGCCCCAAAGAAAAAAGGTAGAATAACAACGAAGAAAAGATTTTAAGTTCCTCCTGGCCCCAGCCCCACCTACCCAGAGAGAACTGCTGCTCACTGTGCAACCCTGGCCTTGCATGAGGGGCATATCCAAACTCGCTCTTGTTCTATCAGTTAAAGAAATAATACTGGGAATTCCTTCACAAGCCAACAGGCATCAATGTGAGGGAGTGCAGGAGGGAATTACAGGGCAGGTATCATACATGTCTCACTTCTCACAGTGAAGAACTTCCATTCCTCACTAGTGAATGCTACAGCAGCCTTCAGTGTACATCTTTTAACTCGGAAACACTCAAATAATAAAACTATCACATCACAGTAAGATTTCTTTTGGTGAAAATCATACTCCAACTTATATTTCTCAAAAAGAATCAGTAAAATAATTGGCAAAACAGGCTTATCTGATTAGTGGAATTGAATTGTATTCCCTCAACAGATCAATTTTTCCACCTATTTGTGAGAGTCTTTCTGTATTTCATTTACAATAAAGCCTGAAAAATATGAGATACTGAACTTGAGAACTTCATTATAAGTATAAAGGCAAATAACTATTTAGTAGTCCAAAATGAACTTAGTAATAGAAACCAAAATTAAAAGGATAAACCCAAGACTTTAGCAACCAGCCAATGAGGATTCCAAGAATTATTCAGTGTTCAATTTGAAATAAAATAATAATATAGCACTGCACTTTTAACAGTCAAAAGAGATGCCAAACCAACAACTCCAGAGATCAAACTTCTGTGTCTTGTCGACACAGTAATTACAGCACAGGCAATAGTTGTGTACTCGAAATTACTTACAGAAAATACTTGCTCAAGTGCCTTATTGCTACCATGGAGAGGCCACCATTAACATCAGCCCAAGACCTCTTCATTGACATTGCCATAAGACAAAATTCCTTGCTGCTGATGATCATGTCCTTTCTATCCCCAGGTTTTTAAGATAAACAGAGAAAGTTGTCTCTATGGTGGTCCGTGGAAGCACTTACTGCTTTCTTCTCTGCCCCTGAGAGCTCTGCTGCCTGCTACGAGAAGTCAGGGTGTTCGTGCCAAACTTCTGCCTCTGGAGCTGTAGGAGCTGGGTCAGATTGTGCAGGGAAGTGCCAAGGGATGGTAAATCTGTCCCAGCACTGCACAGGCAGAGGGATACAGGATTTGCGCCTGCTCCTTATTTCCTCTGCATCTGCAAACAGTAGCCAGGACTCAAAGATTGACAGGCTGAAAGAGTTGGGGCTGTTCAGCCTGGAGAAGAGGAGGCTCCGGGGTGACCTTATAGCGGTCTTCCAGTACCTCAAGGGGGCCTACAGGAAAGATGGGGAGAGGCTGTTCAGGAGGGCCAGTTATGATAGGACAAGGGGTAATGGTTTTAAAATAGAGGGAGGTAGGTTCAGGTTGGATATTAGGAAAAAATTTTTTACTATGAGAGTGGTAGAACACTGGAACAGGTTGCCCAGAGAGGTGGTGGATGCTCCATCCCTGGAGACGTTCAAGGCCAGGTTGGACAAGGCCCTGAGCAACCTGATCTAGTTGGAGATATCCCTGTTCCTTGCAGGGGGGTTGGACTAGATGACCTTTGAAGGTCCCTTCCAGCCCTAACCATTCTATGATTCTATGATTCTATAAGATCCTTATGGGTTCCTTCCAACTCGAGATATTATGTGATTCTATGATACTATGACACTATGCTAAGCTATGTGAAAAATAAAAAAAACAGAGAAGCATATTTTAAATAAAACTTTTAGCCTCTGTCTTTTTCCAAATTATCTGCTGTGATTAGTTTGTGGTTTTACCAAACGTAACCAGAAAAACACATTTATCAAACCACTTTCCCACCTCTCAGTTGTACCAAACCACTTTTAGTATATGGAAGCTCATGGAAGAGAAACTCATATAGGTTTACCAAATAAACACACAGACATTGCATCCAGCTCAAGTCAAGGGTTGCAGACTGAGACAGTATTAGTAGAGAACTGCATTTTCAAAGGCATCCCCCATGGTTCTTTCATTTTTCTCCCTTAAATGCAACAGTGCACTGCACCCAGAGGCTTTGTAATTTTGGTGATGTGCAGAATGGTGGGACTAATCTATCTCCCAACTCCACAAAACTGTTTAAATTAAAGCCACATGGGCCTATCAGACATTAACTGATACAGGATACTGGGCTGGGTGGACCTACAGTGTGACTCGTTATGGCCATTCTTCTGTTCTTCATTGAATGTTTATCTTGGTTTTTTACATGCCACTTTGATAGCAAAAGGGATGTTTAGAGTGAGTGTAACAGTCTAACAGCTAAAATGGTCTCTCTTGCACAGAGGGATCCCAAACAGTTTATGTAAAGGCCTCTGCTCTGAGTCCCGGAAATGAGGGGTTGTAGAGTACACCAGATGTTTATTAGTGTATTTGAGAATTGCATCAAAACTCCAGCAAGTTTCTGTAAATCTCAGAGTAAATGAAAGGTAAAACAACAGCAGTGCTACTAAGCATCAGGCCCTTGAACCACAATCCACAGGGCAGTAGTATAAGACCCTGCTCTCCACCAAAGTCAAGTTAGCAGAGTACCATGCCTAGTTTTACCAAAGAAAGGAGAGAAAGAGGGTACAACAAAGTCTGGCTGCATCAGTCCATGTCTGGTGAGCACACGGTCAGAGACAGGCAGATGACAGTGTCTCCAATGCCTATTCAGTATTTGTCACGTACAGGAGGAAAACTCAATGAAGTTTGGAAATTGATGACATATTGACTCACGTACAAGCTGTGTCATTTTTGTCAGCTTAAATCAATTGGACAGTTCCTGCAACACCTTCCTTGCTGCATTTTCTGGGCGCTGCAGTTTTGCTCTGCAGCAGTGCCTGCACAAACAGGGTCACTGAGCACCTCCAACTGAGAACGAAATTGAACTCAGGTTACCTACATAGTGGACATCTGGTACAGGCACTACTGAAACCAATAAACTCTACTCAATTTTTGACTGAAATCAAAGGCATGCAACTCCCAAAACCAGCTTTGCTACACAGAAGTGCACAGAGGTTCAAACGACAGCTTCTCCTGTATACATGCACAGGAGAAGAATTTCAGATCCAAACTAAGATTTCAGTAGGAAATCCAGGTGCCTATGCAGGTTAGGCAGTATTTCCACTTTGCATTTAAGATGCTTAAAAGCAGCTCCTTCTGTATCTCAAAAGGCAGTTTATGGATGCAGTCTTTCCATACCCAGCTTTCCCGCACCCACATAAGTATATCATTTTACTCTTCCCAGGAGTACTCTCTGAAGAAACTTTCCATTTAGAATAATTTGGAATCTTCTAGAATCAAAAATATTTACTCTTCAGTGCAGCTTTATCACTGTTCAAACTGGAGAATGGAGACAGAGAGAGAGAGATTTCCTTTCTCTGAAAACCCTGGCTTCTCTGCTGCACGCAGATTACTTGCTGAAGAACTACACTGAAAAAATATACTGAAAGGAGGAGTTTCTTCCTTCACTTTTTCCCATTGCTAGTTACTGCCTCAGAAGGGAGCTGGGAAGGGTATGATTTTAACCTTTTCCAGCATTCCAAGAAAATAACCGGACTAAAGGTTATATATATTATCTCGCCTTCCAAGTATAAATTAACACTTCTCTCATATTACATCACTGTAGAAACATCTCTTAATTCAACCAGAGATCGTTAGGTTTGGCCTACAAAGGAACAAATATTAAAACATTACAACAATGATTGAAAGGACATACAGGAGATTCTTTGCATTTCCAAATGTTACGCAATACTACAGAAACTGTACAGCAAAATAATCCTGATTTATACACATTAAATCATGTGGAAAAATAATGCAATACTGCATCACCTTCTTTTTATATTTGTTTTCTCCATTTTCAAAACTAAAGAGTTTTACAAATAAATGTTAGGACAGTTTACATTTAATTATTTATTCTTAATTCTACCTTATACTACCGGTCCTAAGCATTCAAAAAGTCTATGAGGTTGCTCCAAGTCAGTTACTTTTAACAAGTAATACATCTGAATCTGTGTTTATTTCCAGTTGGATTTCACTCCCATTCGGCATTCATGTTTTCCACATATTGTTCCTCTTCATTTATTTTTTTTGGTGGGCACAACTGATGAGGTTATTATACTTGCAAACATTTAAAAGAATAACAGCATTTCCTAGGAAGGGTGAGGCTGTGAACACATCATTAATTCAGGCTCGGTTGACACATACATATATGTACATAAATGTAAGATTGTATATAAATAGACAAAACGAGTGATGAGTACATTAGTATTCCCCACACCATTTCTTTCTATTTCTATGTTGGAATGATTTTGGCATAATCACACGAGTATAATCATATCCATACCAGGAGTGTTCTACAACATTAAATATATGATGACAGAGTAGTTCAGATGAGTTTTTATTAGGAGCAGTCAAGAAAGAAAATTATGTGTTTAAGTTACACATATTGGGAGTTTTCTTTACTTGTTAGTATTTTTAATAGTTAGTACTAGTGCAACAAGAATGAAAAGTAGTTGTAAAACGGTTCCATTCTGGCTAGGCAATATCAGTACTTAGTCTATACAAGAATACATGGCTATACAAAGCACACAGTTACAGTACATAATGGAGATATTTTATTTCCTAACCCTGAAATCAAGCAGAAAGCATTGCCCGGGCTCCTTTCAAAAGGTCACTTGATGGCAAAGTGACCTGGGCAAGCTGAAGGTGAATATCCAAGCACCTGCACGAAGTCAATGATGACCTCAGAGAAACAGCAGTAGACTGTTCAGAAGGTCAGTGAAATGGAGGTGCACTCACATCGGCAGGGATTCTGCAAGCTTTCAGGTGAGTAGTACTCCCAAGGCTAACAAATAAACGCGCAAGCTCCACACCATAAAATTCATTCCAGTTAGTTCCCCACATAGGATAGTTCCTGAAATACCAAATGTCTCACTCATGCCTCAGTAGTATCACATCTCATCTGCATTTTCAGAAATCAATCTCACCTGTCTCTCCATATACACTTGTGGTCCCTCAATATGCACTAGCGTGGTCTGTTCCCACAGCTCAAACCTTATTTTGGATTTCTCCCCCAAAGCTCGGTGAGGCACTAACAACTACTTCATGTTTATGTTTGATATTTCATTCATTTGCGCCACGGCCATAATTTAAATCTCTAACTAAAAATGCTTGATTTCACAGTCAAAAGAGCATTGCCCAAACCACTGACAAAATATACCACTTCAATCTTCGCTCCAAAAGATATTTTAGGGATAGGTAAGAAAAAAAAACCACAATGGACTGGTAGTTTAAATGAAACCATTCTGCAACAAGTTCCACTATTAGAGGTATTCAATATACATAATATGAACCCATAGCAGTTATTGCTATAATCCACATTTATAGCTTTGATATATAGACTCCATAAAGTATTATGCAGATTACATAAAGGAGCAGAGAGGACTAAAGCAGAGAGGATTTGTTGAGCAATATGGTTTAGAGACCCTGACAGTGCAAGGTGAATTGTTGGACTCAATGATCTTGAAGGTCTCTTCCAACCAGACGATTCTATGAAAGAAATGGTCATATTTTCGGCAGATTTCAGAAGAAGGCTTTATATCAACTCTACAAAGGCTTTATACCAAGTTTGATGCTGTAAGCAGTTGATAAATATTTTGACCGAAGCAAGAAGATACATATTTCTGAAAGCAAAGAATTCTCTTAAGTAGGATGGGCTGACTATTTACTTTTCATATGATTCAGCAAAGCACAGCAAACCCACAGACTCCTCCAGTCTACAGCAGAGAAAGTTTGTATTCTTTCTCTAACATCTGAAGTCAAAGAAGGCTTGTATTTTTAAATCCAATTTATTCTGGCACTTTGCACTTTGTTGGATTTATTCCCACTCCAAGAGCACGCTGTGCCAGGTGCCAGCAATTAGTTATTACAGGTTAAAGAAAAAGGAGGTTTACCACAGCATTTGAGCTTCTGGACTGATACACGACTCATTGGAAAACAGTATAGGATGGGCAACTTATGTAAACAACCACGGTTGGCAGCTCAGCATCCTGGCTGCAACAAACGAATTTGAGGTCTCCCTGGAAACCATGATTTCATCCTGTCTGTGAAAAGCCTGTGCTGTTATTTCTCTCTTTATCAAGCAACTCGAGATTCCACGGAATTTTCCCTCCTTGGACGGACCCAAGGAAAACACAACAGCTAATCAATAGGATAAAATCTGCCACTCAAATTATACAGTTGAAATTAACCTAGCATACAATAATAGGATTCTGCCTAAGAAACATTTGTACCTACTCCTACAGGAAATTTAAAAGGTCAACTTTTGAGTGTGCACATGCATATGTATCTATGTTACCAAACAGGAAAACAGAAAACTATTCAATACAAATGACTACCTGGAGCAATAGTTTGGGAGACCATTTTGTCTGAGTTAAGGAACGTAGAGTTCAATTGGGCCAGTGACAATTGTTGGTAAATAGAAGAAAAACAGTCATTAGGGCACATAAGGCAACAACTGGAAATTATGTATAATAATTATATATAATTACATATCATTATATATAATTTAGTAATGAAACCACTGTAGAAATTGGCTCAAGTCTGAGAGAAGGGTACAACAAACTCTAACAACAAATATTGATAGAAAGAGTCATAAAGACAACAGAAAACCAGAACCAATCCAAGTAAGAACTTCTAATGCAATTTAAAGACTATGTTATGATCATGCCTAGTTGACAAGAGATACACAGAATCGCTCATCCATTACTGCTGCAGTCTCAAAGTCCTCCGAAAAGCAAGCCAGCCAAGGATTCAGAAATGTGGCCAGTGCTATCAAGTTCAGCTAGGTCCTGATATGTCAGATACACATTTCTGCCAAGAGCTCCTCAACTGACTTCTTTGTTTTCCCGTAACATTTATTTTCTTTCCATCTTTTCATTTTTGTTCTCCACTTTTAAAAAAGGGAGGGCAGGGCTGGTTCACGTAAGATGTTATTTGCAATGTGATAACTGCAACGTTTGCTGTGAAAATGAGAGAAGCAGTAAGAAATATACAACAGGTGATTTAAAATAAGTTTTCTATGTGAAGGAAAGAATAAGCCTATGGGCTCTGTGTGCCTCCTGCAAGTAAGGGCCAGCATCAGAAAAAGAAGATATATTTTCTGTCTTCCTATCTTTTCTTCTATTCATTTATCTTGTTTATCGTAACCTCAGACAGATTTGGATTCCAGCATCAAGCCCAACGGATCATGCCCATTAAAGTTATTCATCGTCTTTTTTCACAAATTATACTTAAAGCTATTCTCAGTGTTAATTTAAGTACTGACAAATGCTGGAGGGGATAAGAATGATAACACAAACCCCTGCTATCTGAAGGTTTCAAAACTGAATTTGAAAGCTCAGTTCTTTCCAATTCTTTAACCATCCTCCCTCTTCTCCCTCTCATTTCCAGAAACATTCAATGAAAGGCAAAACAGACTCAACTTCTTTTTTTTTTAAAAAAATAGCTATCAGTAGCCACAGGAAAAGCTGGTTGAAGTCTCTGTTCAAGCTTCAAAACTTGATTTGTTTTAGGCTACAGAATGAATGGATGTTTATTCCATTTAACTTAGTACAACAGCCTTTAGACTACATATAAACATTTCGTGAAGTAGACTGGCCTTTAAAACTTTTGATGATATGTTAGCATTTTGTCAATGATATATAAACTCACTGACATCAAACCAAGAAGAACTATACGAGGTAAACAGGCAAAAAAGAATTTTACGTTTTCCAGTTCTACGTTTTTGAAATGATACAGTTCATTTACTTACTCTTGTTTTTACTGAAAATCGTGACAAGTCATTCAAAGAAGGCTGTGATTGATGAAGGAATGGAAATAGTAGAAATTCTAGAGAAATTTAGGACCTAAAGTATTGAAAACTTTGAAAAAACTCCAGTTGTCTTCAGTGGAGCTAAATCAGACCTTTAATATCTTAAACAGTTTTTTGAGGGAAGAAAACAGCAATTTAGCACATTCATGCTCAAAGGGGAAAGCATAAACATTTGCTGTTTCAAGTATATCCAAAATTTGGTACTTTGAGAAACACTCGCAGTTCCAGATACAGTACAATCCCAAGCAAAAATTAAAACCATGCAAAACTTCCACACTTAGCTGCTTTCCACCTGGAAGAAGACTAAAGATATTCCAGCAAGTATTCGAGCTCACTTTCTTTACAATGTGATGACTCTTACAGCCTGTTATATGAAGACAATTACTTTTATTACATTCATGAAGTATAAAACTCCTTCCTGGTCCCTACCATATGCTTTTCATTGAGTCCACCAAGCAACTAAGGACACAGTAGGTACAGGCTTGAGTAACTAATGAACGGACAAGTCACACCAAGAAGGTTTTGCAAAGATGCAGGAACAGCCAGGGCTGTTTGGCACTACAGTCTGTGTCTCTGGGTATTCTCTCCCCAGAAAATATCTGTGTATTCCTCTGCTTTCAGCTTTGTTTCATACAGATAAATAGCATCAAGAAAAAATATGAAATAAGTCAGCAGATACCATAAAAATCTCACCCTGGATGTTGCAAATCTCTTTCTGACATTGGAAAAACTTCAGTATTTCCCAGTCCCCAAGATGGGCATCTGAACATGGAGCTTTTAAGTTGTACATGAAAGTACACACATTTAGAAGAAAAATACCATTTCAGCATCCATAGTTAAGTGAAAGTTCATCTTCTTTGCCAAAGCCATTATGTGTGATCCTTGGACAAGAAATTATCATCAAGGATATTTTTGTCCTCTAGTTTGACCCCTGTATGCATAAGCTATGGGTTGTTTACATAAACTGCATGTTTAAGAGAAATACCTGATCTTGTTTTAATGACTCGAGTGCATTTCTGCTCTCCCCAACCTCCTTAATCTTCTCCATCGTTTAATCACCCTCACTTTTAAGAAACTGCATTTTATTTCGAAGATGAATGTGAATTTCCAGCCACTAGTTCTGCCTATGACTTTCTCAGCAAAACTGGAAGGTGTCCCCTCACTCCTTTCTATCTATATGCATATACAGTCCAAGTCACCACTCAGTCCTGTCCTTCATATACTAAACAACTTGACCCTCGTAAGATTCATGTTGCTGTACTTGTTTTCCAAATTCCTTCTCCTTTTTGTTACTTTCCTTTGAACTCTACTTTTGACACAACGTTTTTGAGATGTGGACCTAGAACAGGGCACAATATTTTAGCAGGCTTGTTATTTCAAGATACCAGATTAATTCCCTGTTTCTATACATCCAAACATCCTGGTCTATTTTGTCCCAGCCCTAGAGCAACAGCACATACTGAGGTGATTATCTACTGAATAGTGACACCAAAAAAACCCAACACCTCTGAAGTGACCTACAATGAATAAACTGGTGACAATGATTATTCAGGATGATCTCAGAAGCACTGCTGTTCATAGGTATCCCTCCGTGTCTGCTAATGAACATGTTTCTAATTATTTAAAGAATGGCCTTCCTTTGCTGAAGCAATTTAGCTCCTTGGGGTGGGGTGGGGGGATGTAGCATTGCTACGAGTCACTAAAAGAGGACTGAGAGGAAGGTCAGATGTCTGGGAGGACTCTGTAGGATGCCTGGACATGGGGAATGGGGATGGGGAAGCTGCATGCAGTCCTGGTCAATATTGTTCTGAGGCTACAGGAGTCCAAATAGGAGACAGGAATAAAATAAGGGTCTCTTCCTCTCTCCCCCATCCCCAACCTCCCTACCTAGATGCAGAGGAAGCTGCGGGGAGATCTCAGTGTAGTCTGCAACCACCTAGAGGGAATGTGTAGAGGAGATGGAGGCAGACTCTTCCCACAGCTGTACAGCAAAAGGATAGGAGAAAACGGCAGAGGTGAGAACAAAGGAAACACCAACTCAATGTAAGGGAAACATTTTCTACCAGAAAGGCAGCCAGACACTAGAAGAAGTGGCAAAATCTCCATCTTTGGTGTTATTCAAACCTGGACCGAACAAGGCTCTACGCAGCCTACACTGAGTCTGCTTCAATCAAACACTGGACCAGATGATCCCAGGAGGTCCCTTCCAATCTTCAGGTTTCTGTATCTCTGCAGCCCCTTTCCACTGTCCCTGCTCCTCACTCTTTAGAGTACAATTTCCAGGGCACTTGTCCTTGAAGTGCACAGCCCTCGTCCCCTGTCCCATCATCCTTCTCCATGCTGCTTGCTTTTCAGAGCTATTCTGTCACAGAACAAGGACAATGAAGATAAGAGGGTGGCAGAAGGGGGCTTCAGTGGCAGTCACTGTCACTCCTCATATCTTGACCTCTCCTCTTGGCAGACAGCCGAGTAACCATGAAACAAAGTTTGAGTATTCGGAGTACACCCCACACTACAGCAGCCTCTCCATATCTCCCCCGTCACATGCACAGAACATGCAGCCATATTCCCGCACGTGAGATGTCTACCAAACATCTTCCAGTTTGAAGTCAGCAATCACAAAATAGTATTTTATTTTTTTTTATTATGACACCTCAGAGGTGTTTAAGAAGGAATTCACTTTGTGGTCAGAGGCAATAAGACCAGCTTTTCAGCTTTTAAAGCAGCCTTTTATTGCCTGTGATACTTTAACAAGTAGTGGTGGCTTTCCCCCTTTCGTAACTCCAACTCTTCTCTTTCGTTGTTTAGGGGTCAGTGTTTGTACTAACATATTAAAAATATTCCCGACATGTTTTTGTGTGCTTGAACTTTCACACATGACACTTTGTAGTTGGATACATAGCTCCGTATTTGTATCATAACTGTCTAGCTATCCCATTCTTGTTTTACGATGAGCCATACCCTTGGGGATGCTGGGGAGTGATTCTCCCATTACTAAGCTAGCAGAACCGTAAGTACCATCTCATCTCTCCCTTGGAAAAAAGTTCCTGAGCCCTGTAATACTGCTATAAGCATTTACCTCCAATATCTTTGCTTTTTCTTTTCTCTCACTCCAGACAATCTGTGCTATTTGCCACTTGGTTAATCTTCAGACATTCACAAATCGGGATTTAATAGTACAATAGGAGCACAACTGCAAATCTCCAGGATACTGTGACAAGAACTACCCTCAAGTCTGAGAGCTGTCTGTTTTTACAACAATTACAACAGTCAGGGCCATGCAAGTTTGTTATGCACTTGGAAATTTTCAGAAATCTCAATGTTCAAAACTGCGGAAAACTACTCCTCAACCATCCCAGACAATTCCCCGCAAGCTGCAAGGATGAAGTGGGGCTGGAGGGCAGCATCCTGTTCCATCTTGCCAGGTTACAGTACATGGGAGGAAGGTAAATTCTTTCCTCCCACTCTATGTCTATGAAGAAATCTTCCACATACGGGTCAGAGAGTCATCTGGGCCCCAGGGATGAGATTTTCTGCTACGCACCCTTGTAAAAAGTCCCTCTCCAGCTTTCCTGTAGGCCCCCTTTAAGTACTGGAAAGCTGCTATAAGATCACCCCGGAGCCTTCTCTTCTCCAGGCTGAACAGCCCCAACTCTCTCAGCCTGTCTTCATAGCAGAGGTGCTCCAGCCTTCAAATCATCTTCGTGGCCCTCCTCTGGACTCGCTCCAGTAGCTCCATGTCTACTGTCACCAATGTAGGTTGCAAAAAACAGCATAAACCAACACGGGACACTTGCTAGGACCTATGACAACTTGCTTACACTGTATATTGATGCTTCTGGATAGGCCTGAACGAAGTACATATCATGCTTTCTTGCATAAACAGGTATATAACTTATCTTTGAGAGAAATTCCACAAATTAAAAAGGCAGATTTTATATTGCCATAAATTCTAATACATGGCTTTCAAAAAAAAAAAAAATAGTGAAAGAAATACAATGTTATTATTTGTGCCAAAAATTTGACATTTCTAAAGACACCAGATGCATCTTCAGACATATTCCAGAGTTATTCAAGTTGAGAAGGGCTTTTTTTTAAATGTCAAACTGGTGCTCTTAGAAAAATGGGTAGATTTGGGGTTGGTTTGTTTGTTTGCTTGTTTTAAAAAGCTGAATTTACATAAAAGAGAGAATTCTAATACATTCTGTGTTCCCAAGATCATAAAATCCTGAGCATCACTTACAGTTTTGTTTCAGAGCAAACACTTACAGTGTTTCCAAGGTTTATTCTGGCACTTGAAGCTACGGATTACACAGCTGGACAAAAGCACCATGCATGCAGTCTTAGTGACTTCATATAAAGAATGCTTGTGAAGATACATTCATCTGTTACATGTCAGTTCCAATTTGAATTTCTTACAGTAAATGAAATGCCATGGTTTAAAAGCATTAGTAGCACAGATTCTTCAGACCATGGGGTTCCACAGCCTCCCTTTTGGGAGTGATCCTTTTTAATTATATCCCATCCTTAGCATTCTGCAAGCACTTCTAAGAGTTTGACCATTTATCACTAGAACACTAAAGGTGCTGGAGGCAATAATACCATTTTTTTACATTTTTTTGCTCCAGATAGTTTTTAAATACTTGGTGCAAAGTAGTTACTTACAAAATGAGGCGCTGCTAGTCCCTATCATGGTACAAACCAAAACCTCCAGATTCATCAAAATTCAGTGCCTGCATTTATGCTAGGAAGCATCAACACAAAACCATTTGGTTTATGTTTGGTCTCCATGATGCACAAGATTCATGTTCATTTCTATAGTGTTATTAGAAAATATCTACTAGCTTTTAAATTGCCGGATTCATAAACTGTCAAAAATATAGTAAGCCAGCAACATGAACAACCATTAAACGAACATGAAACAAGAAAAGAAAAAAAAAAGTTCTATACCAAACTTATCCAACATATAGCAACAAATAATTTCTTACAGAACATACACAAAAAGAGATCAAAATGGATCCAGATAAAGAGTTTCTGAACATATTTCCTTTTATATGATGTTCCCTATCTATGAAGTTTACTTCATAGACAAAGTTTTAGTAGACTTAATTAACATGAATTAAAAAAGACAGGATCAAAAATGCATAAAGGTTTATTTCCATATTTCAGTCCTCTACTAAGCTAAGAGGCAAGAACCTGATATGACTAATAGGTGTTGAAACCTCTGCACCAGAAGGCAACCTCCTGGTGCGGAAGGGTAGTCCAGAGTCAGGCACAGCCTTTGCTGGGCAAGTCTTGTCTGTCAGTGCTTCAGAGCATCACCGAGCGAGTGTCAGAGAGACAGTTCTTCAGTTCTGCTCAGAGACATCTCAAATAGGAAAATCCTAAAGAAGCTGTTGAGTGTGCTACTGCTCGAAGCCCTATGAACAATGCATTTTTGTGCTTCAATTTTGCAGCTTTGTTCCTAAATACAGCAACACACACACAATGTTTGCCATTATCCTTGACTGAACAAGTCAGACTTTTCACATAGCTTTCCTCTTCATCTAGTAAGAAGCATAATCTCTACCATAGTTGACATGTGCACATCTCACTTGGGTCCGGTGTAAACAATAAGTGGTTCCTGAGTGATGCAGCTTGCTTTCGGAGGCCTAACATCCAAAACAAATCAGAGATCTCTAGCGTTGCTGCACATCAGTTATGCCACAAGGATCACTTCAGAAACTGAAAATACTGTACCTATATTTATGGCCCTCTGCAGTGCTGGCAAAAAAAGGTTTGAAACAAGCGATGCTACACCATACCTCATACTTCTCCTTTCCCGTTCAACCTCTATGCAGAAGCTCATCATTTAAATACTTAACAGAAATGTAAAGGTAAATGGTCCAAACTGCTTCAGATTGAGGAAAGAATTAAACTTCGGTCGTCTTTCTGACTAATGCTCTAACCACATGACATCAAGAGTAAAAAATATTGCTTTTCATGGAGCTTGTTCCAAAAACATGCCTAAAAATTCCTGCTGCGTCAGGACCCACTGGTGAGACAGAGGAATTTCTACCCTGTAAATCTTTCTAGGAATCGGGCTTGTGCTAGGTAGCCACTGTGCAACACAGTTCTAGGCATGACTAGCATCAGACGCGTAGGTGTGTAGGAATTTTTCTTGACAGAAATGCAGGCATAACGCCTGCAGTCACTGCTGGGGCTGAGTAGAAGCAAGAGTCACTATTGCATTTAAACGTTGGACCTAGGCATCTAAAGTAGAAGCTACATACCAAAGTCCTTAGGCCTTTGAGGATTTATATGCTCAAAACTCATTTCTGGACCTGAGAGCAGCCTTTTCTAAGTAAGCCAGAACACATTAGTTACGGACAACATAGACGCTCTGCCATAGATGCTGTGCTTTGAAACAGAGACACAAAATTTAATTTAGATGCTGTAATGCTGAAGCTGCATTCCCAGAAATCCTGATTTCACTTGTCTCTTCGCAGGTTCATTCTTCCAATTTTTTTCTGTGTTTCCATGTGTCCCACGGAAACCTGAAAATCAAGTTTCTTTACTGTGACTTGGCAAATATCACTCATTTAGCTTCAACTGCATTATGGTCCTCACTATCTGCCCACAAGTAAGACCAGTTTTTAGAAATCTGTAACCACTCACTTAAAGCACTTTCAATTTTGATGGTCCATTCATTAATAGTTTATTCATTAGCACAAGCCAATAGTAATATTACCTGACCTGCACCAAAGTATATAGAAAATTTTGTACAGAATTTAATGCTAAGGGAGAGACAAATTCCTTTTCAGTAAATTTCAATGCATTTTCATATGGTAAAGTATATTATAGTATACATTCTATGCTGAAGTATAAAAAATATGTAAACTATAAAATAAAAATGTAAAATAAATATAGCATTTACCTGCAAGTTGTAAAACTATCACCTGTGGGCTTAGACAAAAACCAATCATTGTACAGACACAGTGTCACTCCATCAACTTAAAATGACTGGGTGGACTGCTGCTTCCCCTCAAAAAAAGGCCAAAATAAATTAACGGTGAGCTCAATGGAACATAAAATCTGCACCTGGACTGTAATTTGTTGCATTCAGGCCTAAATAAACACAGCACTGTCTACAGGACTGGGCCTCCAAACAAAAGAAGTCAGGAAGTAATTGAAATAAATAAGCATAGACATTACATTGTATAACTTGAAACTTTAAATAATGGCTACTCTATTTCCGGTTACAGAACGACATACCTTGGTCTAACCTCCCCCTAACATTGCTTTTCATGTGAAAGAAACAACGACAATTCCAGAAGTATTCTTCTAAATTCTATTCCTCCAATTTTGATACTATACTTACAAAATACAAAACTACTGAAATATTGAATCCTATGAAAATATTAACTTAATACATTCAAGCACATTTTATAGAAGCTATATTTGCCAGTGCAACAATGATGGTATTTGCATGTACTTTAATTCCACAATAGTTATATAAGTGGTTTGAGAATTCTAGACACTCCACACAATAAGCTGATTAATTTCATATGTTTATTTGCCTCTTCAGAATGATTTAGTATAAAAATGTCATCTCCTTCAAAAAAAAGTCACATCAGAGGAATCTCTGGTGTATAGTATCAATATCCAAAGCTGATGTGTGTAATACCATTTATTGTTCTCTTACATCAACTATAAGAAATTGATCCACTGTTTGACTAAAACAGATTTTCTTGCTTCTAAGCCTTATTCCAAGTGATTATATTCTCTGTTCTTATATTGATTGTATAATTCATCAAGATTCACAATCCATTTGCAAGTAATAGAATTTAGCTATAATTTAACCAAAATAACTAGCAGCTATATCATAATCCATAAGCATTGCTTTATATTTTAGATCTTTAAGATCAAATGCTGTCAAGTGTATTTTGGAATGAACTTGTTAAAGATGAACTCTAAGCACATGGTTATTGGTTTTCATATAGTATTAAAAGTGAAAAAAAGCACATACATCAATACAGAAAGTCTATTCCCTTTCGATCATATTGTAAAATATGCTTCCATGACAATGAAAATAGATTTAAAATACCAACCAATGAAAATGTATAAGCAAACAAGACTAGAAAATAACCATTTCAGGAAAAAGATGGCAAAATGCCTATGTCACAAAAGATAACGGGATTATTTCATAATAATTATAATAATAATAATGAATATTTTCCATGGTATCAAAATATTCTTTACATCTTGGCCTATTCATTTTCAGGAGACAAAAGCTGTCTCCTGTTTATTCAAAGAAGAAAATAAGTGAATTATTTCAGATGATTATGTATTTATTTCAGGTGTCAATTATCCTTGCTTGAGTTCTATTTTGTTGCTAGCGTAACCAAGTTTTAGGATGAAATCACCATACAACAGAACCTTCACATCACTTCAATTTGTGCAAGATTTCATCGCCTGCAGCTACCCAGCTTTCCAAAGGCATCCTATAAATACTTTTGCAGGAGCGAGGACCTACATTATCACAGCTCTATTTAAAAATCAGGTAGAGTGAACCAGGAAACGAATCCAAAACTGCATGTGGTCAACTGTTGAGGAGTAGCAAGAATCAGGTCTTCTGCAAAGCACCAAAACCTTTCTAAGGGAAATGCTCTGTACTGGACAGCTCCAGGACGGTTTTGTTGAATGCCTTTTTCTTGCTACTACTGTCAGATACCATCAAAGCATGGACTACTCATTACTTATAGAGATTACTTAGCATAAGTAGGAATATACATATGCACACACAAAGAAGAAATTCTCCTTTGCTAGAAAAATGTCTTCTGAGGGCAGATATTTAAATCCAGATCAGAAAAGAAAATAAGAGATAAAATAAATGGAATGCCTTTACTCTTTAAGAAATAAAAATTAAGGTTTTTTTCTTGGTACTGCTTGGCTTCCTCGAAGACAACTATGTGCTTCTGAAAATTAGGTGCAGCTGTCCTCTCTTTTGAGCTCCTTAAATGAAATCCTCTGCATCCTGGCTTCCCTCCCCTTTTTGGCAAAAGTTGTCAATGTTCGTTTCAGCTGAGTCATGAGCACACCATGACCATGTGGGTCTCTTTGCACAGCAAATGGACTTAATCACAGGGGCATACAATTACATTCCTTCTCCTCATTGCAAATTCATCAGGGAATAACAAACACAAAACTCCATTGTCTAGGACCTTAAAAAAATCACTGTTATTCCTATTCAGCAAATCTTCCTCCCCTTCCCCACCCCTCATTCTTTTCCATGGCAGTAAAAAAGCAAAAAAATTCCATTATCACTTTATCTTCTATTATACCACAAGAGTATATCTTTCACAGCTGAACATATTGCCAGTATTTAGATACATTTTCTCATCAGTGATTTTTCATGATTTGTGCAACTTTACATAGGACCTGAGGATTCTCAATTTTACTTTTCAGGCATAGGAAGGATCTCCTCCAGGTCTCTTTAATTGCCATTATTTCCCCATTCTTCTTTTTCTCTTAGCTTCCAGCCAGAGCTATTCAAAAAACCATTTAATTTATTTGGTTGGTTTGCTTAGGGTTGCCGGTTTTGGTCCTCACTTTCTCTGCAAGTGACAAAATTTCTAAAGGACAAAGAGGATTTTTTTTCAGTAGGTGAGAGTTTTTGTTTCCTCTAATTAAGTAAGATAAATAGGGCTTTTGTCTCTGAAAATTCCCCTCAACATAATAACCTCTTTTATTTTTGCATTTCCACCTAAACTTCCCCCTGTTTTAAGTTGCTGCAAGGTAAGGGGCTCCACTCTTTACATAGCTCCGCTTTTCTTGGCTGGACTTCTCCACGTTTTTCATGAACACTCATGAGTTCACAGTGAATCTTATGGTGTATTTCGAAAGTTCTCTCCCTTTCGCCCTCCCAGTTCTGTGCCATTCTACTGGAAATGCTTTAAATAAAATCCTCTAACTATGCAGACAGTGTTCCACTTCATAAGGAACTGTGTGCCCTCCCTTCCCGAGACACTGACACTGACTTCAGCTTGTATTCTGCCAGCAATGATCTGCTTTATCTTCCAGTCCTGTGCTATCAAGGCCAAGATTTTAAGAGCTGGAACCTCCTGTGTCCACCTCCTGAAAGCAATCAATCCTCCAATTAATTGGAAGTCCAGCGTAACATAACTTTCCCCTGGGTTTTCCACTTGGGCACAAAGTCTAACCTCAGAGAGTCACTTCCCACAGAGTGCTTTTTTCATTTTGAAACATTTCCTACAGCTGAGAAAGGAATAAATCCACAACCCTAACAGTCCAGCAATGGTCCACTCCCACTTCTTCCAACTTCAAGTCATATTCTGCATAATTCACCCACCATTTAAGTTTATTGCATAGGTGTGCCTGCCTTCTCTTCTCCACATAGGACACTGTAGCTACATTTAACATTGTTTATTTTCTCCCCTACCCTTTTATTTAGCTGGGAACATTATTCTATCTTCTCTACTTGCAATGAGGAAAGGGGAAACAGTAGAAAACCAGGGTCAGATCCCAAATGCAAGCAAGCAGGAACACGCTGATCTGGTCAAAGAGAGCTGCAATTAAAGGAAGAGACACTTAATTGAACAACCTTGCTTAGATACCTGTCTAATGGAGTCTGCCTGGGCCAGAGCTCCAAGAGAGCCACCGAAGAGATCCCAGGTGGTTAAAAGACTAAGAAAAAGAAATTATTCCATTTGAGGACACTGAAGGCAGTAGGTACTTTTGTCATTGCACCTAGAATTTGAACGTTTTAAGAGTCTGATATCTGGAAAGGAATTGAAGTACCACTTTGTACATCTTCCCTGAAATGTACGCATTACACCAATAGTCCAGAAAGCCCATCATGGGACCATGTGGTCCCTCCCTGGCAGCTCCCCTACTAGTTTGGCAAAAGTTCACACAGTTTTGCATACTTTAGTGAAGAAAGGGTTATACCACAAGATTTAAAACTGAGCTCAATAATCTGGTATTTTAATAAACTGTAGTTGATACCACTATGTAATGTTATCTTGACCTCTCCACATAAAATACTGCAAGCTGTTGTGGAATTAGGGAACTAATACTCATATGGGGGTGAGAAGTGCAATTACTTATTGAGACCAAAAGAAGAACAAGGTACTCTTGACAACTAAGACTTCCCAAACCCCTGGTAAAGGCAGAGTCTAGATGTATTCCTGCTGTTATACCAACTGCTCTTATATTCTGTGTCTTCAAATCACCTTAATTGGGCTCTTTTTTATATGCTGCAACAGTTTTGACTAAAAAGAAAACTTTTGGAAATCATTAACTCTACTTAATGAAGAAAGTACAGATTGTTATAAAATATTTTGGAAAATACAAGCTGGTATGCTTTAAAAATTGTTGGCTTAATCTCAAACTAGAATTCAGTGGAGTATTTTCCACTTTCTGTTGATGTAGAATATAAATGAGTGCAGGCAAGTTAGAACATGTTTTATCATCACCATGGCTCTGCAGATTTACACAAAAGAAAGGGGAAAAGAATTGACAGTTTGAATAATGCAAATCAACATTGTACAATCAGTAAGTTGGACAAAATACAAAAAAATACAGAGCTTTGGGTATAGCAAATGGTCTTTAAAATACACAAAAATGTTCTGAGCTAACCAAGTATCAGTGCTAATGTACACTCCAACCACAGAAGTTGGGACACTCTTCATTCCAACAACTCAACTTCTCCCTTTCAAAGACAGCTTGGATAAAGATGCTTTTCTGCCATGTTCCACAGATAAAGTCTTTTAAAAAATCCTACAAGTTTTTGTCACACCAACAAATGCATAGCATGCTACAGCCACTTCAGCTGTGGACATGCCATGTCCAGATGGACCCATTTAGAGCCCTCCCAGCTAATCTTAACTTCTCAATTAAAACATACAAAATCCCAACGATCATTTCTTTGTTCAGAAGTGCAGAACTGTAAGCAAGTAGTCCACTTCTACCAGCAGATTTTACCTATGCCAAAGAAAATGGAGACGGCAGAGCTACATCCCACACTGTTGATTAGCACCTCCTATTTATACAGTACTTCTGCCACCACCTCTAAGGACAGAGATGAGTGTACATGAGGCAGCAGCAGGACCTCCCATACCCCTCTGCCGTCCATCACTCTCACGTCACACAGGACTGCAAGAGAAGCAAACCTTGCTCTTCAAGGTCACCAAAGTACTGTCTTCACCTCTGCACAGTCTCTTTATTTCTCTTCATACCTCCCTTTATCACCTTCCCAAAGCCAGAACAAGTGATGCTGAGACCTCTTTTCCCAAAGCCTGGGAGGAGGAGGAGAGTTCGCAGGGGCCAGTGAAGAGGGAAAGGAAAACTCTTAGCTTGAGAAAAAAAATGGATGGCTGCACAGGAGACAAGAGGCACCCACCACATGAGACAGTGGAGAAGATAATGATGAGAGCTGGTCTGGATGAAAAGTGTGAGGGAATAAGATAGATCCTGCTGTCACAAAGCTCCCCCAAACCCTCCCTGTCCTAAACAATGCCCTGAGCCCTCCTCATACCTCTGTCCTCGTGTCAGTTCCCAGAAGACTCCTGCCTCTCGTCCCACAGCAAAAGGCAGGTGGCCCTTACAGCCACTTCGCAACCCCTCCTGCCCCAGAAAAGCTGCGACTCCTCCCAGCCCCTCCTTGTCCTCCCACCGTGTCCAGAACCAGCTCATTTTGCCACATCAGTATTCATTTCTGTCTGCGCTGCTAAGATGCCTCCAGCTTCTCTTTGGTATTAGTACAGCGTCTCATGGCTCAAAACAGAGCTTGGACTATGAAAGTCTGAATTGTGAAGAGGCTTTGAATTACTAATATACAAGGAGGAAATTTAGATTTCCTATGTGCTAATGCAGTACTCTTAACAGGCTTACTTTGAACTGACAGAGAATTCAAGGAAAAATGTAAATCTCTCACTGGCATGATTCATAGTTTCATTTTTCACCATATCAAGTTCAAACAAACTTCTCTGTAACTTTCTGCATGTTCTTAGTTACAGAGAACGTGTCTCATTCCACTGCCTGCATATTCCACTTAGAGCAGCTATTAAATTCTCACTATTCAAATCCTGTTTTATTACAGCGTAAAACACACTGATAAAAAGATCAATTACTCAATCCAACATTGAAATTACATAAATCACACAAAATTCCAAAAGGTTGACATGTATTTACTTTGTACTCTTATTTCCATCCATAACATTATTCAATATGATCAACACTGTGCATCTCCCTGGTTTCTATCTGCTGTTAATCACGAAGAGTGTGCCTGACATCTACCCTGGAAGGCTACATCAATCAGCACTGCTTTAAAACAATGTCTGTGTAGATTAATGGTAACTTAGAAAAGTTTCTTTTGTAAGTCTCACAGTATCCCAGTACCATAGAAACTAGAGAGAAGAAAAAAGCCTCTCAAGTCATTTTGTCTATACCCCCACAGGTCTAAGTTTTTTTCTACCAAGCAACACAAAAGCCTTGCAGGGCTCAGCCTATTTTCATGGGCAAAAGCAGGGAAGAAATGCCAAGCCTCAATTATTATGGTTTTTTATTTAAAAAAGCAATATGCATTGCCATGGTGTAGCAAACTCCTTAACAATTTTCTGCGTACTAGAATTTTCTACTCCAGACTAGTAGAGTTGGCTAAGTAGAAGAACTCTGGCTGATGGAGCCAGGTCCAACGCAAAGCACTCGTGCTCAAGGAGGTGCACTGGATTCTCCTGGCACAGGATGTACGGGGGGCATCAAACCCTATGCTCCTACACATTCCAGCCCAGGCAAGCCAAGGACATGGTGCAAAAGGATGGGGTGCTCAACCACACACCTCTCTTGCAAAAAACACTTCTAAAAACCTTGCTGTTTTGTGTAATTGGGGTAGGTAAAACTCTCCGGCAATCTCCTTGTGACCGTCACTCTGGGACAGATGGCAAAGTTCACCTTCCAGTCTCCACAGGCTCATCTTTCCAAAAGGCCACATCTTTGGATGCTTCATATACTCACTAGTGTGCTCATGGGTAGATCTTACACATTTTTAACACAAAATTTGGACCAGTGAAGCTTTAAAATTTGTCAGGGCCCCCATGGCACTAACAGGCTTTTACTGGCCCCTTCACACAGCCCAGGACACCATGTCAGCCCCACAGGGCCATCAGCCCCTGCCCCAGCCACACCACAGCAAGGCCGGTCTCCAGCTCCCCGCAGCCATCCCTGTCTGGCCGTCCCTGCCCAGCCAGGCCCACAGACCAGCCTGGCCTCAGCCTGTCTCCAGGGAGGTGCCTGACACACAGGGCGGCAGCTGCCCTGGTGCCCCCAGCCACTCTGCTCTGGCTGGGGCAATGGAACGGGCTGCCAGGCGGTGCCCTGACACCCCTCCATGGGGAGCCCCCACTGCTGCATCCTGACAAAGTCACAGAATCATAGAATGGTTAGGGTTGGAAGGGACCTCAAAAGTCATCCAGTTCCAACCTCCACTACACCAGGTTGCTGAAAGCCCCATCCAACCTGGCCTTGAACACTTCCAGGGATGGGGCACCCACAACTTCTCTGGGCAACCTGTTCCAGTGCCTCACCACCCTCAGAGGGAAGATTTTCTTCCTTATATCTAATCGAAATCTCCCCTCTTTCAGTTTAAATCCCTTGCCTCTTGTCCTATCACTACATGCCCTTGTAAAAAGTCCTCTCCAGCTTTCCTGTAGATCCCCTTTAAGTACTGGAAGGCTGCAATAAGATCACCCTGGAGCCATCTCTTCTCCAGGCTGAACAATCGTAACTCTCTCAGCCTGTCTTCATAGGTGGGGTGCTCCAGCCCTCGGATCATCTTTAAGGCACTCCTCTGGACTCTCTCCAGCAGCTCCATGTCCTTCTTGTGCTGGGGACTCCAGAGCTGAACACAGTCCGTTCAGATGATTCAGAGAAACTCTGACAGAGTATAGGGCAAGAAACTGACAACAGAAAACCTATATGCAAGACAATGCCTTTTATAAGCTGCATTTTGGTCCCTTCAAGCACTCTAGACTTCTGAGGCACCACGGATGGGATGGGAACCAAGGGAAGCAGCTGTGGAGGAAGAAGCAGAAGACGCTGCGTGAACAGCGCGTCTTTGGCGTGGTTACTGGCCTCAGGTCTGGTCATGCCAGCTCAAAGAA
Source organism: Tauraco erythrolophus (assembly GCF_009769465.1). Classification (NCBI taxonomy): domain Eukaryota; kingdom Metazoa; phylum Chordata; class Aves; order Musophagiformes; family Musophagidae; genus Tauraco; species Tauraco erythrolophus. The sequence goes on along the minus strand of NC_141466.1, from coordinate 44,660,257 downwards.
GAGAAAAAAAGGCAGAAACAAAGACATCTATAATGATATATATGACCAAGAGCATTAAAAAAGGCCTGTCTTATAAAGCGACATTGGAAAGATTGAATCAGCTTTCTTTACTCAATGCCTCTCTAAAATAGCAAGGGTAGAACACAGGTACACGAAATAACAAATAACCTCAAAAGAGAAGTTAAGCCTTGTCTGTTCCCACTCTTATAGAACTTAAGTCATCCTTTTTTGGACTGTGAAGCTAATTTCACAAGCGGTTGCTGGAAGCAAAGAATGTCGTTGAATTTTTAAAATAATTTATACGTAAATTGATAACAACACAGAGAGTAACACGATAAAAGAATAAAACTTGAGCAAAGCAGCAAAAACCTCTAGATAATGGAGGTAAGGGAAGAAAAACACCAAGTCTCATTCCAGCCAGCTATTCCTGTAAATAGTTGGGCTAACAATTGAACTGGGAAAAAAAAACTTGTTTAATGCAGTAGGACAAACCACACTTTTCAAATTATGTTTAAAAACTGAATTATAATCCAAGTAATTTCAAAGATGATGGTGATAGCCAACACAGAGATAAATTAAACCAAAGTAGTTTTGCCTTATGGACTGCCTGAGACACACCTGTACTACTGAGGACCTGAAGGCAGCAGTGAGATACAATTTACAGAACCGTACCTTGAAACGAGCTCAAATCTCCTACTGTTTACCAATAAGCCAATTTACTGGTCGTGATGGTGCCAAACTAAGATGTGATGTTCTTCAGCAGATCATCCACCACTGCTCTTAGACTTCAACCATAAATGCAGTTTGAGCAGAAGGAAGAACCATCACAAAATCTAGTATAAAAGTTAGGCATGTGAGTGAAATGTTATAAATGGATTACTGAGCTGAGATTACTGTACAAAGGTGCCTCTGAGATGCATGATCATCACCCAGTGTGTCAGTTCACAGGCTCACCCCCTGGTAGGCTCTACCACTCTATGAGCCTGTAAGGGACCTGGAGAGGTCATGTAGTGTCTCTTAGAATCAGAAGGTATGGTCACCCTTGCCTTAAGCATTTCTGGTAAATGTTTGTCAGATCTGATCTTAAAAAGCTCCACTGAAGGAGATTCCACACCTTATCCAGACAATCTAATGCCCAATTACCTGTACAATTAGACAGGACTTTCTCTACCATTTAAGCTAACCTCTCTGGCTGCAGTTTAGCATGCTGGTTTTTGCCACACCTCCACTGGATGTGAAGAACAGCTTATTTCCCACCACTCTGCAGCAACCAATTACACATTTGAAGATTGTTATCATATCTCTCATCAGTCTTTGCTTCCCTAGACTAAAAATTCCAGTTCTTCCACTATTTTCTCATAGGTTATGTTTTCTAGATCTCTGATCACCTTGGCTACTCATCTGCTGCCTACCTGGTGGAACTACCTGGTGGTGTTCAAATCCCTGTACAGTACTTATATCAGAAAGTCCCTGAAGTCACAACTACCACAAGATGCCATCACACATCTGCAACATTCCTGTTATGCATCCCAGAATGACATTTGTCTTGATTTTTTTTTTTTAATATACACACAGACACACAAACAATGTGTGGGTTTCTTACTGACTCCTGTTCAGTTTCTGATGGGCTGTAACTCCCCTCAATTCTTCTTTTGCAAAACCTCTGTTTTACCAGTTCACCTGACCTTGTACTTACATCACATTTTGCACATACCATTAATGCACTGTATCCTATCAGAGTCTTCATGCTGAAAACTGAATTTCCTAAGGGAAATACCCTGTACAGTTTTCACAGTTCTTCAGATAAGTATTTTGTGCCCACTGTTTAGCTCGGTATTATGTATTAGAATAAATATTTGAGAAACATATAATAAGCACTCCCACAATCAATAAGGTTTGGAGAAAACTTCCAAGTAAGTCTACCAAGTAAATCTAATAAACCCACAAGTCTTCCTCAGGTGCCCGAAAGCTGGAACATCCTCAGAATCAACCAGTGGACTGGTTTTCCAGCCTGTGAAATCCTTGAATCAGAGACCAGACCCTATCAGCACAGTAAGCACCACGTACACCTAGGCATTACACAGCTGAAGAGTGGTAATCAGAAGTAACCCACGGAGCTGACTTTTCTCTCCAGGTACGGAAACAAGTCTAATTGCCGTTATTACCAACGCTTCGAGTCTACTCACAGAACGTCCCAACTCCCACGCCACGAGCTATCCAAGAAGTTAAAGCGCACGTACACCAAGTCAGTAACTCATTTTGCCCGTGCTGCGAGAGACTACAGCGGACTTCTGCATGGCACAGAAGGACGGAGAGCGAAACAAACAAATGATTTCGCCTCATGCCAAGGAACCGAGCGAGGATTTCAAGCCAGTACCATCTGCCTGCGATCACGTTGCAAAATCACCTCTGTGACACGGCCCACTCTCAGCCCCCCCGGGAAAAAGCAGGCACGCATTTCCTCGTCTCAGACCCACGGCTTTCCGGCGCCCACCGTCCCGCAGGGGCAGACCGGCTGCGGGGCGGGGGCCGAGGCCGCCCCGACGGCTGCACCTGCCCGTGCCCCCCGCCGCCGGCTGCCCCTCCAGCCGCTCCCCCCGAGCGAGCTGAGCCGCGCCGGGGCGAAGCATCCCCGGGAGCTCGCCTCTCCCCCCGCTCCCCGCCCCCGCTGACCTGCCGGCAGCCGCCCGCCTGCCTCCGCCAGCCGCGGTGCCCCACCTGCCGCAGGGTTCTGCTCGCTGAGGCGCGGCTCTGCCCCACGCCTGCTCGGCGGCGGCCGCCCCGGCCCCGCGCCGCCCGCCGGAGCCCGCCCCGCCGGCAGCGCCGCCCCTCGCCCGCCCGCCCGCCTCCCGCCCCGGCCCTGCCCGGGACCCGAGGCGAGCCAGCCGCTTTGCTGCTCTCCCCTTTGCACCTCCTGTTCCACATCCGCTCGCTAAAATGCAGCCATCGCAGCCGGTAAAGGGGCGGATAGGCTTTCCTCGCTCTGGAAGAGCATCCCGGCATCTGGGATTAGCAAATCGTTTGACAGAAGAGGGGCAGACCGGAACTTTGAAGTAACTTGGTGGTGACGGACCTTTTGTTTCAAAAATACTTGGTTTGGGGAGCTTACTGCAAGATGAGATGCTATTTGGCCATGCACCTCAGGACTCCTGTTGTGCACGTGGTTTCACACTTTCTGATGTAAAGCTGTCCCATAAACCTCCAGTAATGCCTGCACAATCCTTTCACCCGCGTCCATGGTACCACCACTTGTACCAGAACTCAGATGTAGAAGCTCTTTTTCTGTTCATGCAAAACTACTGGTGCTTGTTACCCGAACACCTCCCTCCTCCTCGCCCCTTTGGACAAGACACTCTGCAAGGTGTTGGAACAGGGGAATAGATCTAATCCTGCAGCCGCCAAGGCAATGGCCAGATGGACACTCTTAATAAAAGCCCTGCCCATCCTCTTGCGCGTGCCACGTGGCACATCCACTGTGCCACGTGGGCCCTGTCCTATGAAGGTGTGCATGTGAAGAAAACAATTAGTTAAATAACATGGAAGCATCAGTTTTCCTCAGACTGGATACCTGCATGACAAGGGTCTGAGACTGGCAGGTAGGAAGGGCAATGCAGCTTCACTAGTTCTCTGTGAACAAGTATGTGTTCTCCCAAGGTGTAACAAACACCTACATTAGGAAGTGGTATGGGTTATGGATGCCAGCAGTCCCAAACAGAGGCTCCTTGCTCTCATACTGTGGGTCCTCAATCCCTCTGCCACTGCAGTTTTCAGGATCTGAGGCCAGCTCATCTTCTTGATGCCAAATGTGCTTTTCCAAGATATCATGGGCTCTTTGTTCTATGGGCACAGCAGTACTCATGACCAGTTCATCTATTTTGTAGTCATAGTGCACATTAAAACATCAGCTTCTCTCCTCGTACAGGTCCTTCAGGCTTGCCTTATACCCATGCCTGTGTACAAGCTTGTGTTCATGTCATTCAGCCAGGAGACAAGTCTGAGTTCAAACATGACCTCAGTATGCTTTAACATCTTTTGAGGATCACTGAACATCAGCAGGTTTTTGTGAATAAACAAGGCAGCAAGTGTCTGTGTTGCATGCTCACACACAGAGATGAAGTTCAGGCAAACATCTCCGCACTTGTGTATCTCAGTTTGCGATGATGCAGTTTGATTGCTGTCAGTGAATTTGTTCATATATATGTGTATATATACCCAAAGACATGCACAGATGTGTATTTTGCGTTTTTTTTTTTTTTTTACTATTTAAAAGAAGAGCCTCTGGAAAAGAGATGTTTAAGGGACTCTGCGTGTGAACTGTGGTAGAATAGACAATACCTGTTCTAGGTAAAAAAGTTCAAGAAGAAAAAAAAATCCTAGCTTTTAACTATTCCATGGACAGAGAACATGATAGCAAATGCCAGCTCTAAGAGGGCTTAAATCTAACAGAATCAGTATTTTTCAATATGTAGCACCTCTGGGCCATTGTTCATATGAAGAGAATATTTCTATTAACATTATGAACAATTTCGTACTGTTCAAGGCCAATGTATTGTGACGTCTTAAACATGAATCATTTGCAAGTTTTCATGATGCTCTGTTTAACAAATCTGCTTCCTGGGAATCAATGTAGAAACATTCTATTGCTATATGCATAAACTTTGCCTTTAACAGAACCTACAGTGAAGTCTGAGAAATTAGAGTAATAAAGCAGCAGTCTCAGTCACAATTAGCTATCATATGACTTAAATTCACCAGTGATCACCCAGGTTTCACTAATGATTTTTTTGTTTAACATACGTAAAAAAGTAAGTCTTGTTAGCCTTTAGGCTGGTCATGTTAGAGGAAATTATGCGCAAATACGGATGTGCACACAGCCCTCATAGATAATTTTTTTACCATTATGATGTTTATTCATCCATTAAGACACTCCTACTATTAAATTATGAAAATGGTGACATTTTGGCTGACTATTTGTTAATAATATTTGATATTATTTCCTAGATGCTGAGTATGAAGAGGAAAAAAACCCCACCTTCTTCCGTAAAGCATAAAAAAAGGTATGGTGCCCAGCAGGGCCATGCAAAAGATAAATAAAATGAAAATACAGACTGAAATCTCAGCATGAATTGTGTCCGAATTAGTCATTTTGAGGTCTCTGCTACATTCCCATTTTGCTTCAGGCAATCAGAAATTGTGTCATCCTCCTCCCACACTGTGAAAGCTCTCGATGTCTTTCTTTGTGTCAGGATTCTGTGGTTTCAAATGAAGTTTCTGATTATTCTACAAACAAGTTACATTAGCCAAGTCTGTGTGGACAGAAAACCGTTTCCTTTTGAAAACTCTCAGGAGTAACACTGAGCTGAATCCATATTACCTAAACATATTGAAGATTCAAGCTTTACTGACTTTTAAGAAAAGTACCTTTCAAAACCTATTCTTCTATGTCTATTTTTCTCCTCCTGAAATAGAAATCACATTCTGCAGCTATAATTCTTCCTCGCTCAAGAAAAATTTTAATTTTCCCATTTTTTCCTCAGAGAAGTTTTAAAGGATAGAATAAACAGGAACATAGTTTTGCTGTCTTAACTGAAGAGAAATGTTTGACAAAGATAAAATGTATATTAATAAACAGCTCTTTATGACATAGGTCTGCTTCTGTAATGACTTGCCCCCTAGTAGCTGTACTGAGAAGAATGACGTGACGTGCGTATTTATGTGTGCGTTTCAGTGTTTGCAGGACATGGTGTCCTGAGGATGTGAGTCACGGAGGTACCATGACTCGTTATTGTAGAAATCCTACGAAGGTCAATTCTCCCAAGACCCATTTCACCAGCCACAAATTCCTCTTCCCCTTCCCTCGCAGAAGCAACGCAGGGCCCTCTCCCATGCCCTTTGGTGTGGGACAAACTGAGCACATGAAGTGATGGGGCATGAAAGACTGGTCATGAAACAGCATCCATTAAATTCATAAACTATTGCACATAATGGTTAAAAAACAATATATCTTTTGGTTATTTCTAATGTAATACAGTGTTCAGGTCATTTAATTTGAGAGATTTACATCAGTTTCTGTATTTGTTACTAGTGACCACATGTAAAATAGTGACATTTCAACGTATTGTAGAAGGCTGGGCTGATATTACTTACACATTCAAGCTGAAGAATATTTTCTGCTAACTTCAAACCTGATTTCTGGTTTTCAGCTTTGGCTGGCCTGAAGTTTCAGTGAAATTCTGTGCCTATGATTTCTCTACTTTTAGCCATCCCTACAATCAGCCAATAGGAAGCCAGCCAGGAACCGGTAAGCTCAGAGATAAGTGTTGATGCTGAACCAGCTCAATTTACACCTGTGTATGATAGATCATTTTCATGGGACCAAACCCACTCCTGGTAAATAGCAATACTTCTTTTCACGTCAGCAGATGCCTAATAAATAAAGTGTGCTTACATTTCTGATAAACAGAGGCTTGCCTGTGAATGGCAATATTTAGTAAGAGTTTAGGCTGTGTTTAGGACACCACACCTAATGAGGGTGCATTCTAGACAACTTTAAGCTGTATATGAAATCCTAATAAATACAGGAGCTGTAGTAATCACACCACTTAGAATTTACGCTATAGAAAGCTAGCAGTGCAAGACATTTACTTAATTCTACTGTCAGCAACCACATCACATTCTTAAACCATCTCTGCAAGATCAGATTGTTTTTTAAGGGACAGAAGTTTGACAACCTTATTGCATACCAATGGTTTTGTATTTTGCATCTCTTCTCCAATAAATATACTTTGGTTTACCGTATTGACATAGCCAAGATTCTGAAACGAATTCTGCATTATCATGATGACAGCAGGCACTGGGGCTGGGAAAAGAGAAACTAGAGCTAATGCATGAGAAATAAACAACTGGAAAATAGTAGTTGGAGCCCAGGATTTGCAAAACAGAAGTTTCCACAATCCTCGTCATTTAAGCCATTGCTTAAAAAAGCTTGATGTTTGGAAAGTTGTATTTCCATAGTTAAAGTGATAGCTCTTCATAGTTTAATGAGGATAATGTAGGCACTCTGGGCGATAGATACAAACACCTAAGCTCAGTGTCCACTTTAGGAGCCCTGCCTCTCTACACAAACACTGAAGAGAGAGGCTTCTCCAAGATATGTGTAAGAACATTTGACTAGGTCTTTATCCTTCATTAATAATACAAATCTGAAACGAAGTTACACAATGTGAATAGCCCTCATGGATGAGGTAGATCTTTCAAAAATGGGCTAGTATGTTTGATTTTCAGTAACTGTAGCTGTTAACACAGAATACAAGAGTATTTAAAATGCATAGATACTTTGGAACTTGGAAAAAAAAAACTCCTTGGACTTGCAAGATTTTACAGAAAATCTTACAGATTTCTGTTCACAATAAAAAGGAAATGGGAGCTAGGCTCTCCTGTTCTCATTCCATAGTGTTATATTGGTTCAGTAGGCTCATCTACACCTTTAGACCTTCTCAGAGTACTACACTCAGCATGACACAGGATACAGAACCTGGTCCCACATATATAATTTTCATATAATTGGGTCATATAGAAAGTTATCCCAGTTAAAATCATTCTGATTTGCCATTTAAAAAAAAAAAAAAAGAAAGAAAGTAGTATAGTTTATCACAGATAGAAAACTGCACACACCAGACTCCAGAACTCTACTGCATGGTAGTCTGTGGGGTGGGGAATTTCCAAATTCAATAGCTGTCCTGTAACTCAGGCATCCTGCAAACTGCACCATGAGCTATTTTATTCTCTTATGAATTAATATAATCCATAATGATCAGGTGAAGCTCAGGACTGAATTTAGACCTCCTGTAGGCAAGAATTGTTTCCACTATATTTGCACTGACTAACACCCAAGATTTTACCTGTGATGTGATCATTAATTTACAACAATTTGATAACATGCAGGTCCCAAAATCTGAGTTTAACCTCATAAGCTATATAAGAATCATTCCAGGAAGAACCCTCATGGCGAAGTACTTCATTTTAGTAGTGGCTTCACTGTTGTTGCTTTAGATATAAGAGGAGCAAGAAGAAGGTTCAGTCCTGCCTCAAAATGTTGCCCTGCCATTCACAACAATCATGGCTGGTGACTTCTGCACAAAAAAGAAACAATCACCAGCAAGTCAGGTAAGCCTAGGATTTCTGACCTAGCACGTTCAAGAAGAACTGAAGCAACAAGCAGCATCTAGAAAGTACTGTATATAAGGAGTGTGTTTAAATATTAGTCCTTTTTAAGCTTTATAGATAATTCTCAATAAAGAAAGGCTGTAACTTTAATAATTGCCTAGCTTGCCATTGTTACTGCAAGCAGAAGACAGGATGCACATACATGTGCATCTGGTTGGATGGGCAGGCAACTGGTTGATTGGGCAATTCCTGTAACAGTCTGCTCCAGAGGTGGACTCTGAAGCCTGAGTGAAAAGTCATTTTATAAATGGCTTGGAAGGAATTTCATGATTTTCTGGTGAAGAAGGAGAATCTAGTGTGTAAAACAATGATCAAGAGTTGCAAGCAATGAGCAGAAATGGTCATGGAAACTTCATGGAAGCAATTTATTTTTTTTTCCCCAGAGGCAAAACACAAGTGATTGTCAATGCAATAGGAAAATACTGAAGGACTTCAAAGTGCAGAAATCTCACAAAAATGTCACTGGCCAGATGAGTGAGAAAATTTGTTTCCTAGCTGGCTCCAAGCCAAATGGTATTTACATATGAAGTAGACTTCAGAGGTATTGGGTGATAGAACAGCCTATGCTGAGGAGTGCCATCTTTCAGGAGAAGAAAATCTGATGTTACTGGAGGGCTGGAAGCAGTTTCTGGAAGTACCTGGGCAACCCAGAGCTTCTAGGTTTCCTGTAGCACTTCTCTACAGCCAGCCATGGCTGGGAAGTGGCTGAGCTCTTGGACTAGTTACCGACCTGCACAATAGAAGCAATGCTCAGATGGCTGACCTGAAGAAATTGTGCTTAATACTAATCCTCTGCCACTGCAGAGAAGACAAATGTGGCTTACTTCATGTGTTTCCTTTTGGAGTAAATTGTTTTGTACTGTTATGGTATTACTCTTCTAATCAAGATGTTTTTGTAAGGGATTTGATTCAAGTCTTGAGACTCCCCAGGGCACTACTAGAATAGGGTGGTTTCTGGATAATATTTAGGTGTTTAATGCCAGCAGGAAGAAGCGTGACCTCCTGAAGCAGCAGCCTTGCCTGCAGGGAGGCAAGGAGGACATTCTCTCATTACTTTCATTCTAAGCAAGGACTCGGAATAGAGTCAGAAAGATAATAAATCATCCTTCAATGACATCTGTAAGGTTAAGAACCACTGTTTGAAACTGGGACTGCTGTTTTGCAGAACTTTGATTCAAGCTAGATGAAAGATTGAGCTCTGAGAGAAAGGAATGATTAGGAGAAAGTGCAGCTAAAGAAAAATCCAGCCATGGGCAGAGTGTACAATGGGGCTGGTGGTTCAGAGCTTCTTAGAAAGACAGAACTCAAAAGCAGTGGAGCAACTCAAGAACCAAAAAATCTAGGAAGAGACCCAACAGAAACGTCCATAGAAAGCAACGAAAGGAAGCGGACAGAGCAATTATTTTGTACCTTGTGTTCTCCAAGTATAAAGAGGAGCTGGGTACACATGATGAGGAACAGCAGAGAAGCATAATTCATGGAATGGCAGCCCAGCTGCCCCATTGGATTCTCTAGAATATCATATACTAGTTAAAAAGAAATTACATTTCATGCTAGAGGATGGCTTGAAGCAGCAATCACTATGATCTTCCACAGTTGTAGTTGTATTAAACATCTGATAGAGCCATGAAGGGACATAAAGATTTCTGGTTACAGAAGTCTTCATGCACAGAAGGGCCAAGATCATCCACCCTATTATACAAGAGACACTTTGGAAAAAAGATAAGGAGTAGAATATATTCAGAGTTTTAATTCATCCAATACGTGGATATCCTTTAAGTTGAATTATCATTCAGGGATGGAGGGGGAAATAAAGCAGCTGTTATGATAACCTGTGGATTGCTTCAGTGGTGCAGAATTCCTTTTAGACTCTTGAATGCACCAGAGACGTTTCAGATGTTTGTGAAGAGTATAACTCAAGTTCTGAGGATCAAAAAACATCCTCACATCCTTAAATGACTTCATCTGTTCCCATAAAACATGGGTGGAACATCTGGTAGAAGTGGAAAGTACTCCAAAACTTTTTAAGAGCCAGGGTTTAAATTTGTAAGAAATAATGCTCATTTATAAAGGATCACACAATTTTCCTGGGACAAAAAGTCAGTGATGGTGGGCTGGAGCCTTGGGTCCAAACACATGGGAGAGTAAAATAATGGAAAGTTCCTACATATGTGAGAAGGGCGCAGTGACTTCTACCAGCAGCTTTGTATGCAATTTTTACAGAGCAGAAAATACAAGCTACTCTTCTGGACTGAGAAATAGTCAACAGATTAATCCTGAAGGAGAGAGTGACTTCTAAATTATGCTGTGCCAAAATCATGCCAACTACTTGCCATAGACCTGTGATAAGTCAGAGTTTTCTGTTAAGTTTGTACTTTGAAAAAAATTAAAAAGGTCAAGTTCAACAGGCATAGAACAAAAATTGTTGAAGGCCAAAAATTGGAGAACCTGAAAAGTTCATTTATTTGATTACTACAGAGATCCTCCATTTTTGTCATAAACTTACTTACTGGATACAGAACTCACAGGTCCATAGACCGCAGTCTCTGGAGTGACTCCAAGGATGTTTGTGAATTCACAAGCTGCCTAAACATACATTCAAATAACATCACAATGCTGGAAAGTGAAAAATGGTTATTTTATTTATTCAGCTACAGACAGAATCATAGAATCATAGAATCATAGAATGGTTAGGGCTGGAAGGGACCTTCAAAGGTCATCTAGTCCAACCCCCCTGCAAGGAACAGGGATATCTCCGACTAGATCAGGTTGCTCAGGGCCTCGTCCAACCTGGCCTTGAACGTCTCCAGGGATGGAGCATCCACCACCTCTCTGGGCAACCTGTTCCAGTGTTCTACAACTCTCATGGTAAAAAATTTTTTCCTAATATCCAATCTGAATCTACCTCCCTCTATTTTAAAACCATTACCCCTTGTCCTATCACAACTGGCCCTCCTGAACAGCCTCTCCCCATCTTTCCTGTAGGCCCCCTTGAGGTACTGGAAGACAGCTATAAGGTCACCCCGGAGCCTCCTTCCTCAACTTGGGAACAACAGTTAATTTACAAAGTGGCTTTTCAGCAGCACCAGAGAAGGCTTTCAGCTGACCAAGTCAGATGTGCTACCTGAGCAGCTGCACTCTGTCTCCTCTATAGAAAAGTCCACAAAACAAATGGAAACATTCAAAGAGTATCAAGGTAGATCACATCAGCCTCAGTCCAATGGCAGGCAAAACCTATAAACAAATGCTGAGCCTGACTAGGTAGATGAACATGGCTGCATGTGCCAGATGGCAGACTATGTAGATTCCTAAAGGTTACAGAAAAGAAAAAAAAGATCATTTTGAAAAAAAAAGTTCTGCCAATTATTAAAATGGTTAGTGAAAGTCAATGAAAAAGTCATCTATTACTGTTATTTCCTAAAAACGATAGCTTAAGGCAAGCTGAGGGCATGGAAGTCAATGAATCATAAACGGGGGGCGGAGGGGAAGAGGCTCTCAGGAGCCTCAAGAAATCATAGTTCCTGTCCTAAATAATTTCCATGAGGTGTTTGTCAAATTTACACTTAAAAATGTCCAAAAATAAAGAATTCCCACTTTGCGCAGGCAATCTCTTATCAACTTTATTTACCAGTAATGTTAAAAGCTTTTCTTCTTATCTAACCTGATGTTTTTTTCGTATTGCATGTTGTGCCCACTGCTACTATTTTATCTATTTTTGACTTAAAGAGCAGATTATCTTTATTTTTTTGTTTTGGTTTCCCAATCAATAAAATAGATTCATTTGCTATATGCCTTTGCAAATATCAAGTAATAATCGTTTTTCTCATGTTCATTAAGAATTAATAACATCTAAGTTCTTATCATAATCTATGTGCCACTGTCATTAAAGCTAAAGAAGCCAAAGTGAAGAAAGACAAAGTCAGACATTGAAAAATACCACATCTGTGCAATAGCCTGGTCAATACTAGAAATTGATTCTTGATGTAGAGAAAGAATTTGTAAGGATGAAATCTGGTCCTGTTGAAAATCAGTGACAGAACTGCCATAAGTTTCCCTAGGGCTAGGATTTCAGGCAGGGGGATGTATTTCGCTGTCAAGGGCTTGATTTAAACATAGGGTCATCTTCCTCTTTCTTTCCTCTCTCCCTGTTGTTTGTTTGTTTGTTTGTTTTTTAAGGACATTCCTCTTCTGTTTGTATTACTTTTCTGCTTTTGCCTTTGTTAAGGTTTTTTAAATATCTGTAAGTTGTAAGCGAGTGAGAAAACAATGTTAAGCAGCGTTACATTGCTACCTAACTAAACTGCCTAGTTCATGTTCTAGCCTTCCATATAAAAGTTTTATAATTAATAAAGCATAATAGAAGTGTATGAAAAGTACACCCATCATATGGTGCAATCTATGAGATTAAGATATTATATATTTACGTTCTACAGGAAATTCATATATATAAGTTTATATCAAATAAAGTACAGCTCGTTATTTCCAGTACTTGAGATAATAGTGCTGGGAATTAGTCAAGGTTTGCACTGTTTTGCAGTAGGATATTTTATATCTGAAACCTAGGCTTATTATTCTTATTGCATTATGCTAATACTACATATTTAAGCACCCAGTTTTTATTGTGCTCTCCTTGCCAGCTCCAAGAAGTAGCCACTGTAAGTTAATTTTATACCAAACACCTCTATTCCTAACAATTTGTCATCCATTCACTTACAGTAATTTAATGAACATAAAGACAGCTGTCAAAGCGCGACAAACGGGAATAACTATTACAAAAGTTAGATAATGAGACATTTTTGTTTAAGAATGTTATAAATTTAAGTTAATCAGAAACATTCAGTGTGAGTCTGAGATTCAGTGGTCCTTTTTAACATAGATACCTGCAACAACTCCATGGTATCAGACTTGTGGCATCTCCAGATACGGCAATTTTTCCCTCTCAGTCTGCCTAACACACACAAATTCCCACTAAGTAAATGGTTATTCCCCCTTCTCTTTCAAGAGCTAAAATGTGAACACCGAGCCCTGAAAACATGGAAAGCATGGAGGGAAGGTAGGGAAAAAAAAATCAGGAAAGAGTACATAAAATTGAATTGCATTTGAGGAAACACAGACTCCTGAAATGACACATTGACTCAGTGCCGCCAGGCTTGCCTGGCTCCCCAGTGGCTTGCTGCAATGCCTCGATGATTTTCTGACTCCTCTTCAAGTCTGCTGGACCCTGGGCAGTCCAGAGAACAGGCATGAGTTTTCTTTCCAGTTTCGAGTGCTACTGCTCTAAATAGGATTGAGTCCATCCTGTTATTACTCAAGGTTCAGCAATAAACTGGTGCAATAAAATTGTGATTCTAGTGTAAAATCTGATCTGGGAACTTGATTTCTGGAAACTTAGGAAGTGGAGCAACAATAATACTTTCCTTCACGATCAATAGATATTAATATTCTTGTCATCATCACTGGTTACTGCCCTTTGGCACATGAGAAAAAGATGACAGATTATGCTTTGTGTAACGCTGAGCTGTTTGGCAGTACGTGCATCACGGTAAACTGGCATTGAATAATTAAAAGGATGGTTGTTGAGAAGTCAAAACTCAGTTGAGGAAACTTCAAAAAAATGTGTGAAGATGAACCTTGGAGAAGAACAGAAGTGAGAATGAGCTTCTTTTTGAAATGGTGTGATTTTATATCGCAGTACTCTGAATTCCACCTTAACCCAAGGAAAGGGAAGGGATGGTTTTGCATAGGAGCTGAAAGAAAAGCCCCAAACACCGAAATGCTGTTATGAATGAGCCAAGTGAAGGTGACTGCCATTGTAACCTCTCAGCAGCCCCAAAGGGAGGGAGGGCAGTTAAGGTGCAGAGGTTGGACTGCAGAGTGAGTCATCTCAGCATTCATTTACTGAAAGGTCAGTGGGGAATGGGACAGGGACCAACCAGCATTACTCAATTGTTCTGTGAGTTAACATTTCCCACACCCCGGCTTTTTTCTCTGATTCCAGCATGTCCTTCCACTCAACGTTTTTTTATTTGGAAAATTTGGACTATTTCCTTGGAAAATGTATATGCTCAAGTTACTAGAAGCAGTTTTGTAAACCACTGCACATCCAAAGCCCATGTCAGCATCATACAATATCATTAAGACCGTAACTTCTCCAGGGCTAATAGCATTAGCCCGTAAGTACTCTGTACAACTTCTGTATAAATTCATTACATTCCATTTTGGCTAAACTTTGTCTTAAGTTTCTGCTGTTACTTTAAATAGTGAAGGGAACAAAAACAAAAACAGCACAGAGGAGAAGAAAGATAATTATGTGTGTTCCATGAAAGAAAAATATTTCCTTCCTAATAACTGAGAGTAGTGTGTCTTAACTTTAATTTTCCTTACTGCAGAAAGGGTGAAAAATAAACATGTTTGACCATGTGATATTTAAATACAATACAGCACTACAAGTATCCCCAGCTATATGTTTAGAATTAAAAAAAAAAATACATCCAAACCACAATACCAGAGCTCTCTTCTTGTATATTTAATGTTTTCAAGGTGTTTTTTTTTATTTTTAAGCCTGTTAAGTTGGCATGCTCCTTTTACTTCAAAGAAATTGTGTGCTGAGCATTTTACACATCATCAAAATTAAATATTGACAGGTTGTGCTTGGAGTAAATTCTCTGGGGAGTTTTAATACTATTTCAATCTCCATTCAAATTATGGTGACCTGATAAATGAATCTAGCATTGATGTATAGACATAAAACATTAAAGTTATATCTAAAACTATTCAATAAATCTAGTAAGATATGTATGAATATTTATATCTTTTGAACAGTGCTTTGGTCTCACCGTGCCACAACTCCCAGAACTCAGAAAGGCTGGGAGAAGTTACTCCTTCCAGTAAATTTGGATCTGATAAATGTGCAAGTCTTCAGTGAGCGTGGCCAGCAAACTACCTTTCTTGTTTTACATCTGGCATAAAAATTGGAAAACATCTTTCTTTTCCCCACTGCTCTTGTCTACTTCTACCAGGAATATTACTATTCAGTAAAAAACCAAATCATAACAAACACATTATTTGCACATATCACATCTACTTGCAGAGTGCTTACTTTTATTTATCAACTTCTACTAATCTTTAAATATGGATAACCTTTAAATATACATATAAAATTTGTATAGAATACAGAATTTTGTGTATTTCACCATGCACGTTCAGTGGTATCATATCTCTAGATTTTAACTCCAAGCTATAAGCAGGTTTTTAGAAAAAAATCTATACCATGCAAGTCAGAAAAAAAAAACACGTAAACTTTCATAGTGTTGTGTACATCTAGCAGTGGCATTCAAAGTGGAATAATACTACCATGATTAGTTAAAAAAAGGGAGTAAGAGCCATGCCAGAACAAGATTCTACAGTTTGTTTCTTTCATCCAATTCATTGCAGAGATTTCAAAGTGTGCTGTCGAATAGCTTGGGCCTGATATAGCTGACCTCATTTTAGTTATTACGACTTGGCATTCATTGTCTTCTAAAGAAAGAATGCTCGAAATACACTACTGGGAACTACCCTTGTAAATTAGAAGCATTCCAGATCAATCACCCTACACACAGTTAGACATAATCCTCCAGATGCTGAGCTCAACCCGTTCCACCACATGCTTTGCCCACCTGCTAGGCAGTACGTCTTTCAAAGAGCCGCAGTCCTCATAGCCTCAGAATAATAAAACACATAATAAAGACGTTCTTGGACATGAAGTTTAACAGGACAAAAATATTCATGGGGACTAGCTGTACTGGTTATTGCATCTTTTCCCTGCCCAGGCAGTAGAAGAAGCCAGGAGCACTAGAAAAAGGAGAGGAGAGGAATAGAGTTTTGAAGCAGGGCTGTTTGGAGGGCAGAGGAACAGGTGGGTGTAAAAAACAAATTTTGGCAACAAGGCCAAATACTCTGTGAAAAAATCCTAAGCAATGACAACACTAGTTATATTTCTTTCTCACGCATATTGTAGAGAAGACATTTTAAAAAACAACCAAACAAAAAAGAGGAGGTGAACCAAAATAGTGTATTCTTGTAAACCCTCAGGATTTCTTGGGTGAGTTTTAGGATTGGGGGGCTTTACAGTGGATAGATTATTTATTTCAAATTATTTTCCAAAGAGGAATGATGTTCAGTTGTCTCAACAAGATGTGCACACATATGAGGAATCATACTGGATCACAGTTTTAACTCAAGTTGATCTGCTTCTGACAGAATTACACATACGAAAAGAATCATATGGACTGTTTTAAGTATTTTTAGTGGAGTGATAGGACAAAGGGCAATGGCTTTAAACTGAAAGAGGGTAGATTTCAATTAGATATAAGGAAGACATTTTTTACAATGAGGGCGGTGAGGCACTGGAACAGGTTGCCCAGAGAAGTTGTGGATGCCCCATCCCTGGAAGTGTTCAAGGCCAGGTTGGATGAGGCTTTGAGCAACATTATCAAGTGGAAGGTGTCCCTGCCCATGGCAGGGGTGTTGGAACTAGATGATTTTTGAGGTCCCTTTCAACCCAAACCATTCTATGATTCTATGAGTTACAACCCAGGCAAGACAAAGGGAGAGCTACTGGTAAGAGCAATCAACTTACGGACCTGGATCACCTGGGAATGGATACCTTGGGAATAGATCTTGACATCCTCAATACTGACCATTTATTTTAGCTGTGGCAACACTGGAGTCGGAGAAGGTTTTAGACACATGCTCATGTTATTTTTCCAAGGCAGTGAGTTCCTTATAAAAGAGGGAGTGGGAAAACAGCAGCTGGGGCAGAGGGCCCAGCAAAGCCTCCAGCTTTGGCAGCAGCATCCTCCACCAAAATGGGTGGGAAGAAAAGGACAAGTTGGCACAGCAGCCCAGGCCCTCTTTCCCTATGAAAATGCTCTATTACAGTTGGTAAGGAGAGGGAAAAAAAAAAAAAAAAAAAAAAAAAAAAAAAAAAAGAAGGGCATGTAGAAGTTTATTTCTGCTTACATATGAAAAGGGAAGAGAGTAAAAAAGGCCTTTCCAATTTATTATTATTTTCAAATGCATCCAGCTCAGGAAGAAGATTAATATAGTGCTGTTACGAAAGAGTTTACATAGTGACTAGATTTATACATCCCTCTTACATTTTTGAGTAAGATTTTTTTGATCCACTTCTGCCACCCAGTGGATATAGCTCGTATGAAAACTTCCCGTAGGGCTTATTTTAAAAAATGCCCTATGAAACACATCCTTGTCTGTGTGATTCTGAGCAGGTAGCTACCACCAAGGTGCCAGTGAGCAGCCACCAAGCTTCCTAGGGTGAGCCTCAGATCAAAGGTCTGATCAGCAGAACAGGGAGAATGGGTTGTATAAAGTGAAGTACTCTAGAATGTAAATTTCAGGAGTTTGGTGTGTTTTTTGATAAAATAGTAGTGGTGCTTTCCCCCCACCCCATCACGGTCCTTTTATTTCTCAGTTTCACATCTACAAAGGAGAGGTGAAAATATTCCTTTGCCATAAAATGTAATGGCAGATAAAACTAACTCATCTTTGTGAAACCGAGAAGGCACCCCAGCGACAGCTGCCTGGTAAAGACCCTTCTGAAGCTAAATGATATTTTTTTTTCTACCAGAAGCTCAAATATCATCACATAAGAACACCTAGAGCCACATACTGACATCAACAAAAGATCTAAAAGCTATTCCTAAGGCAGCATTATCTATTCCATGCTTTGAGCAATTAACTGAGGCAAAGCTGTACTGTAATAGATACAATCAGGCTTGAATTGGGCTTTTCTTAATGATTGGAAAATTTTACTTTCCAACATGGAAAATATTACTATGAAGGACATTTTGTGTTAAGATAGCAATTAACTTCATCTTCCATCTAAAAGGCTTCTTAAAACTTACTAAAACCCATATAAATTAATGGAACAATCCTAGCTGTTACTTATCTTCCACCACAAATATCAGATGTAAAAAGCGAAATTATTACAAAAGACTCTGAACAAAGTCAGGCTCTGAAATCATCACCTAGCTCAGCAAGTCTTTGTGTGACTAGCCATAACAGTTGTTGTGCAAGCAATTTAGTATTTACAGGACTAGGACTCACAAGAAAGCTTAGTGTTAAAGTCTCTCGTGTATCCACCCATTACACATTCAGACAGAGGTCAGTCTATGGGCTGATCTTCTCTTCACTAAGACGGGGAAAACAGAGATGCTAAGACTACTACTAAACTGGCATATCAATCTTACTCTCATTCTCCCAAATGGATAATTAGAGACAGCCCATTTAGGAGAAATCATTGATAAAGCTCTGATCACATCGTATGTCCTTCATTTTGTTTATATGCATATATATTCTTACAAAAGCTGAATCGCTTAATGCAGCTTTATTTTCACTAGCTGTTTATCATCAGTCAGTTGAACACATTGTGACAGTCTTGCAGAAGACTATGGTTATACTGCACACCTTTGAGGTTTGTGCTGCATCCATGTTAATACATATTTTTCATCTTATTTTCTTCAGCCAACCATCACATCAGTCAGTTTGACTCATTTGTAACTTTTGCCTCCAAAGTGGAAGGAATTGCTCCTGCAGCATTGCTGAGGTGAGGTTAAGATAATGAAATACATGATTCCCGGAATAAACGGCATTCAGTCCTGGGCAGTGCTAGCACACACGCAGCAGCTCAGAGCAGACTGTGTTTTTATTAGTTGCTTCTCTGACTTCTGCTTCACTCAGAAATAAAAATCTCCAAAACATTCAAGATAACTTTGGAAAAACACTGAAATATCCTCACCTGTCCTGTTAAAGCAGCTTTAAAACCCCTGTGCTCACCAACGGCCCATCCCCTTCTGTACCTTCCCGAACCAGCTGATCCTTCCTGCCTGGTTGCCCCTAATGCTCGTAACTCAGTCTCATGTCACTCTCAGACATGTGTCTCCAGTTTGCCTTGCGTCCTCGAGGGGAAAATTTGGGACTGGTTGTTATTCCCAGCTTCCTCTCTCCCTTGATAGTCTTGCTGCAGAGAGGGATGCTAATAAGACCCGAACAGAGGGATGTCTGCTAGTGACTTAAAAGGATTAAACCTCCATTTCCTTTTGTCCAGTAGCTTCAAGTTTATGGTTCATCAGGGAAAACCTTAACTCAAGCTGGAAGATAGATCTAAAAAATGCAGTATCTCAGCTATCATTTCCACAGCAACAGGTCTGGCAGCCAAAACAGTGAATGAAGAAGCCTCTCAGCTGTATGAACTTAACCCTTTTGAACCCCGTGGTTCTGTTTCTCCATACAACCATGTTACATTAACAAGTGTGAACTGTGCCTTGTCCTGCTGTTATGTAGCGGGACATGTTGGGGAGAGTGATGCACCTTGCAACCAAGGAATGACCTTTTTTTTTTATGTTTGCTGTTTTGTTCCACACCAGTATCACAGCAATCAGGCTGTGCAGGTTTTCAAAGACCAAGAGGAAGAGCAGCTTTGATATTCTGTATATGATAAACAGTAAGGAAAAGAAAGAGAAATTCAAATAAGAGCAAACTCCAACCGAGGAACATAAAGTGGAGACAAAGGTAGATTGGTCCTTCTGGAGATACAAGAATATTACATTGAATATGTACATATTCTCCTGTACGCAAGTACTTTTCTTATGGCTGTAATTGAGAGTGAAAAGATTACTTTAAAGAAGAGCTGGGGGAAAAGCCATCATTCTGCACTTTTATATTTTACCTCCTGTGAAGATCCGTAGGAACGTATCATACAAACTTCATCTTACAGATAAGGAAAAGGAGGCCAAGAATTGGTAATAACTTACCTAAAGCCATAATTTGCTGGATTGTATCTGGTACATGATAATCAGGAATTTTAACAGATTTTCTGTTTTCCAGTCCCTTGTTCCGGACTGTAAAGCTTCCATACATACTGTGTTCCTTTCCCAGCTACCCACCCTCAGGAGGGGCTGCTGGGGTCAGGGTCCTGTGAACAGCTTTGCAGACATGACCTTTCCAAGGGCTTGCAGGAGGAGCTAGTGGCTCACAGCTGCTACAGAGAACTGAAAAATGAACAGGACTGAAAGCACTAAACCACTTTCTTTGAGGATGCACGGGTACAAAAGCTACATTACATAAGCAGTGAAATTAACTGTTTATATATGCACATTCATTCAAAACGCTCCAACTTAGTGCACAAGCTGTTTATTTTGCTGTTACTGGAACACATCACAGAGAAAACGTATACTTATAGAAAACATATGATCCAGCAGACAAACACAACCAGCCTTGTGCAATGACATTGCTGTAAATGTTAGGGTATGCCTGTTGCAGAGCTGTCTCCCAGAGTGCTCTCTGGGCCATGTGTAAAGCATTGCAAGCAGTGTAAGTGATATAATCCCATATAAGTAAACATTACAAGCAAGAAAGATCTCTGTCCTAGGGTTTCATGAAGTAACTAGTGCAAACGGTCACCCGAATAGTCAATTTTGCTGTTGATTCCTCCCCAGTATCCCAGGAAAAGAAACACGAAGGGTAATGTAGGAGACTCAGAACAAAGAATGCCAAAGTAAATACACTTATCATGGTCTCTTCACATTTATTATTCTTAATGGCTAAGACTTCAGCTTAAAGGCTAAAAGTCCTGTGCTAGGACTTCACCAGGAACAAAAAGTATCTTTTTTTTTTTTGTTTAAGGAAGCAGGCTTTGTTAAAAAAAAAAAAAAATCATCTTTCCTGCAAAAGAGGAGGGAAAGGAGACAAAAATTTTAACCAAAAAATACATGAGAAAAATAGGGCTATGTTTGAGGTGGATGTGGGAAAACCTCAATTTCCATGTAAGTGGAATGTATCTAGTGTCTTTGCTAACGGATCATCATACAAGGCTCATACTACATGCATGTATCCTAAGAATACATATATGTATGTATTCTGATGTTATTTCTACATCTATCATCTTAGACATCGTTTTGCAGAGCAAACAAAATTTCTTGTACAAATCTGTTTATTCCCTCAACCATCAAAATTTCAAGAACAAAACTTACCTCTTGGGCCTTGGTCGCTTTCAAAGCCAACTAGTCCAAAACCTTCTAGCCCCTTTATCTCCATTTTCACCACGCTTACCTAGAATTTAATGAATACAATAATTTTGATGTTTACATTCAAGTGGAAAACAGTCCATTGTTTATAAACTTTGAACTTGAAATTCACTGAGCAAACACAATATAAAAAAAAAAATATCATTCAAAGATATTTCACTTTTCAGTCTCTTTTCCAGGATCACCAAAATCACTGTAAAATCCTTCTGCCCCATACTCCCCATCAATTCCTTTCTACCCAGGTTTGCCCTGTAAAATTCTTGTTGTTGCTACAAATCCTCGATTTTGATTTCAGTTTATATTAATTTTTCCTTGTTTAATTCCAATCTGAAATATCATACAAAATAAATTATGAACAAAAGTGGAAACAAGCCCAAATTTTCAATATAGGAAAAACAAACGAGCAACCTGATTTGAAGAGAGGTACAGCTTGTCTTTGTTTATGTACCAGACTCTCTGAAAATGCTCTTTTCTTTACACAGAAGGCATAACAAAAAAAAAAAAAAAAACAAAAAAAAACAAAAACCTGAAGAACAACCTCAGAGACCTGTAGAACTTTATAGGGGAACTTCCTACTGTGATTAGTTATAGCTGTGAGAGCCAAAGGTGTTTGTTCTAGATAGTGATCATAGAATCATAGAATGGTTAGGGTTGGAGGGGACCTTAAAGATCATCTAGTTCCAACCCCTCTGCCACAGGCAGAGAAATCCTCCACTACACCAGGTTGCCCAAAGCCTCATCTAACCTGGCCTTGAACACTTCCAGGGATGGGGCATCCACAACTTCTCTGGGCAACCTGTTCCACTGCCTCACCACCCTCAATGTAAAAAATTTCTTCCTTATATCTAATCGAAATCTACCTTTTTTCAGTTTAAATCCATTGCCCCTTGTCCTATCACTACACACCCTTGTAAAAAGTCCCTCTCCAGCTTTCCTGTAGGCCACCTTTAGGTACAGGAAAGCTGCTATAAGATCACCCCAGAGCCTTCTCTTCTCCAGGCTGAACAGCCCCAACTCTCTCAGCCTGTCTTCATAGCAGAGGTGCTCCAGCCCTCAAATCATCTTCGTGGCCCTCCTCTGGACTCGTTTCAGTAGCTCCATGTCCTTCTTGTGTTGGGGACTCCGGAGCCGAACACAATATTCTAGGTAGGGTCTCACGAGAGCTGAGTAGAGGGGCAGAATCACCTCCCTTGACCTGCTGGCCATGCTCCTTTTGATGCAGCCCAGGATACAATTTGCTCTCTGGGCTGCCAGCGCACATTGCCGGCTCATGTTGAGCTTCTCATCCACCAGCACTCTCAAGTGCTTTTCCTCAGGGCTGCTCTCAATCCGTTCTCCCCCCAGCCTGTACTTGTGCTTGGGATTGCCCCGCCCCACGTGCATGACCTTGCACTTGCATGACCTTGCATCATGTGAGAGTGAGCGCTAAAGTGTCTACAGGTGCCTGCTTTATTAGGAATGGTGCTTAAACTGTGACAGCTGAGAGCTAGTGGCATGGACCTGACCATGGCTTGTTCTGTTGTGGACATGGAGGAGTTTCCCAGTCAGCAATGCTGTGCTCTGCATCACCTTCCATCATGATTCTGTGTTAGGATGACTACTATCTTTTATATCTGGGCAGAGATGATGTGAAGATACCAGGGAGGTTGGGAGAGGAACGATTATTCTGCTCACAGAGCAAATTTGATAAGTGAGGCTTGGAAGGAGTGGAGATACAGGGAGAGACATCTCCCTGTGGGAGAATAAAGCAGAGAGGCCACAGGAGCAGCAGGTGGAGAGGGAATACGAAAACCAGCTCAGGAAAAACAAAGGGATTAGGAAGGCAGAGACTGTTTAGAGCAAAGAAATAAGATAAAATAAAGTAATTCAAAGTTTGTTTAAAAGGGCAAAACCAATAACATCCAACAAAACATAACAAAACTTCAGACATTTAACCGCTTGGCAAGAAAACTGAGATAACTTACACTTTCAGTTTGGCACTGTGGTCTACACATACTGAAATGTGCGTTGGGGGAGTCAGAACAAGGAGAGAAGAAGAGTTAAAAGTAGAGGGGTCCTTTCAGTCTTATTGAATTACTTGTAATGCAGTTAGGTTATTAACATTATGTCTCTATGAGGTCGTAACCTAAAATTTGAGAAGTGAAACAAGGTTATTTTGCCTCTTTTCCAAACCTGGCATGCACTCTTACCATTTCACTCCTCTCTCAAAAGAGTATTTTGACTATCTTTGGAAAGCATCACTAAAAATATCTCATTACCATGGTATTTAACTCTAGATTTGGAAAATAAATCTTACTTATTTAGAGTTCATGACACTGTAGGCAGTGGTCAGAAACATAGTAACAAAACTATATGAAGATATACGAAGGCAAAAAAAAATAGCCCAGATAAGTTTGCTGATGACTTTTTACACCCTCCCTCCTCTTTTAGATCACGCAAGAAGCTTTTGGCTGCAGCACAGTGTCATTGCATAACAACTCCAGTAAAAGATTCACTTTGGAGTTTACTCTTCTGTGATGTTCTTTGCTATAGGTGCTAGAAAATACTAATCAATTGTATATAATAAAATTCTGATCACTCAAAGGTCCCTCAAGAAAGGGAAAGGTAAATTATGGTTCCTCAAGATCTTTTAGATCAGTGAGAGGTGAATACCCTGGTTATGAGTCACAGTGTGCTTTCAGAGTTGTTGAAAACACAGATACAAATAAAGTTTTAAAACTGTTGCGTATCATTTGAGGGTAGGTTTTTTTAGGAAAAGTTTATTAGATTATTGCTCAGCTTGTAATGTCATTAAAATGGATTTATCTAATCTTTCACCATAACTTCACTGCCTTTTTCTCTAGGCTAAAGTTAACATAATAATGATGTCAAGTACTTGCTTTGGGCATTTTATTTTGTTTTGCAGGCTTCTAATTTCTTCCATAGCTATTCTGTGTTTGTTTTCCCTGCAGGAAAACAAATTCCCCTGGTTCCTATTGAAGGAAATGGAAAACTCACTTTGGCTTTAGTTCAGTGAGAACAAAATCAAGTATAACATTACACAAAAGAAAGTCTTTTGTGTTTCTTATATTTCATGTTCCTTGTCACTCAGTGCTTCAGCTACATTTAGATTTGTGAAATGGGCCCATTTTTCTCTCCCACTGCGCTTACCTCTTGCCCAGGGTATCCAGGAATATCCCTAAGTCCTGGAGAACTCATCAGCATGTTTCTGTAGAGAGAGCAGCTGTTGGCACATTTCTTCCTCATGCTGTCTGCAAAAGTTGAAGTTTGCTCTAAGAACATTCTTTCACACACCTTAGTTACATGAGTTTCTAGAAAAGGTAGTCCTTGTAGTTAAAGAGCTTTAGAAACATTAGGAACAGAAACAGTTCCATCAGAAAATCCCACCGAAATGTCTCCTAAATTTCCTGTAATTATCTGGTTAACAATGTTTGGCTGTACTGCCCTCTTCTAGTATCCAGCTAAGGCTAAAATGACGTTTATAGTCCAAATATTCAAGTGTGATTATTTTTAAACATGGCTCTTACAAAAACAAGGAAAAATTTTACAAGAAGATGTCTGTGATCTTATCGATTTGAATTAATTTCCTTGTAAAGTTAAATTCAGATTCAGTGGGCCAGAAATCTTCCCTAATGCATTTTCACTGGCCTGAGGAATAACTTTTTGCCAGTTTTGTTCCCATTCTGCTCCTTCTGACGTGTTTGCTATAATGATTTCCTGCTGTGTCGGCTCAATATCATATAACTGCTCCTCACTCTAACTATTTGGTACCTTTTATGATATTTTAGCTCAAGAAGAACAGCAAGTCCCACAAGTGGTCCCATGGATGGAGGAGCGCCAAGCAGACCTCTGTCTCCATGAGCACCTATCTCCCTGGGGTAGCCTTGGCATCCAGTCTTCCCTATTCTGCTTTGCCTATGGCATCTTCAAGCTCATGCAGTCCTTTGTCTCCTTTCCTCAATAACTCACTTCTAGCAGCACTTTGTAAATTATGCCTTGCTGTAACAACATCAGAACAGTTATTTAGCTCTTCCTGGCTTTATTCAATTGTTTTCATAAATAGTTCAGGTTAGATGAATGCAACACGAGTAGGGAGAAAGGAACAAATGGATCCAAAACATTTCTTTACTTACACTTCCTTCAACACCTTTTTCTGCCTTTAAAATAAAATATAAATGTTGATATTGCATCTAATTTCAAACCCCAATTACTCCCCACTGGTTTACATACCAGCTTTCGGGACGTGTAATTAGTTCTTAGAATCACAGATTCATAGAATTATTTAGGAATCATATGATTATCATAAGATCATCTAGTCCAACCGTTAACACTGCCAAGTCCACCACTAAACCATGTCCGTAAGCACCACATCTACGTCTTTTATACACCTCCAGGGATGGTGACTCAACCACTTCTCTGCGCAGCCTGTTCCAGTGCTTGACAACCCTTTTGGTGAAGAAATTTTTCCTAATATCCAATCCAAACCTCCTCTGGTGCAACCTGACGCCATTTCCTCTTGCCTTATCACCTGTTACTTGGGAGAAGAGATGGACGCCCACCTTGCTACAACCTCCCTTCAGGTAGTTGCAGAGAGCAATAAGGTATCTTCTCAGCCTTCTTTTCTCCAGGTTAAGACCCAGTTCCCTCGACCGCACCTCATAAGACTCACGCTCTAGACCCTTCACCAGCTTTGCTGCCCTTCTTTGCACACACTCCAGCACCTCAATGTCTTTCTTGTAGTGACACGCCCAAAACTGAGCACAGTATTCGAGGTGGGACAATCATTCTCTAGTCCTGCTGGCCACAGTTTTTACAGTTTATTAGTATCTTCATTGAGATTCAAGCAACCTGCGAATTATCCATCATGATGATGAAGGTAGTGGAGGATCACTGATATTTTATTCAGAACTACTGGATGTACAAGATGAAAACCATAATAAATATATGTGGTTGATGGGAGAACAAGTGTGAAAAGCTAGTAAAAATTACAAACACAAAACCAGATAAAACAATATTTTGAGTTTAATTTCACTGTAAGCATGCATAGCAAACTATCTTTTCATCTCTTTTAGCATATATACCTAGAAGATCAAACTCTCCCTAAAGCTAGAAGAAGACTTCTTGTATAGAAAACAATTAGAAGTCTCAGTAAAAGCTCATTTTTTAATTCTTTAAAAAATCTTGATTATTTCAATCATTTCCACTTCAAATGATATGTGCTCCTCTGTCATATTTATTATGATAATGATTCTGATGGCTTTTATTCACTAAGATTTTTTAAAAAAATACATCTTAATAAAGTATCTAGCTTTTAATTGTCAAGTTTGATTTGTAAATGTCATAGCATTTTAACATGTACTAAATTTATATATTTGTTCTTATGATTTCATATATCCTCTTATATTCGATGTATTTATTCCTATTACACATATGGGAAAATCAAATCATAAAATGTATCGTGACGTACCCAAATTCATTCTTAATTCACAGTTGAGTGGCAGAGATGAAGAATTCATGAGTTCTTGTCCATAGTTGTTAGGCTACGGCATTTCAAAGAACAGAAGCGGAGGATGGGCACTAGTGGACCACAAATTGAATTAAATAGACTGTTATATATTCAGGACTGTATTGTTTAAAACCAAGAGGTATCATTTAGTCTCAGGCAAAAGATTTGCACTCTAAATGAGGGTGTTACAGGTGTTTCCACTTCACCAATTCAAGCAAAATAATCCTGTCCGCAACTATTTTGACCCCAGTTTTCAGCTTAAGCTTTGAGCCTTGCCCTCGTGCACTGACAAAAATGCCAGAAGCCCACTGCCTATATGTGTGTGCATACTGACAGCATGGCACAGGCAGTACTGACAGTGCCGACAGTGTGTTACTCATGCAATTACCAGGTTTTCTGGAGGG
Source organism: Tauraco erythrolophus (assembly GCF_009769465.1). Lineage (NCBI taxonomy): Eukaryota > Metazoa > Chordata > Aves > Musophagiformes > Musophagidae > Tauraco > Tauraco erythrolophus. The sequence goes on along the minus strand of NC_141466.1, from coordinate 44,633,036 downwards.
GAAAAAAAAAAAAAAAAAGACATTTTCAAAGTGCAGAGACTGAATTGCTCTGAACCTCTGTTGACTTCTCATCATTGGAAGGCAAATAATGAAAGAACTTCTCCAGTGATTCATAGCCAGGTTCTGCTGGGTTCCTATGATTATCTGTCCAGCAGTGAGAGAAGTCAGAAGGTTTCCCGTCGACTGCAAGGAGGATAGAAGAGCCAGGAACAAATCACAGCCCTGGTGTGTGCATACCATTTCTGCTCCACAGAAGCATTTAACACCCTAACAGAGGTGGGTGTAGGAGCTCTGTAGGACCTCAGACACGGCCAGCAGCACTGACCTGCTTTTTGCCAGACACCACTAAGAGCAGTGGCAGTGAGCACATCCAGCTTCTCCATGGGAGCTCTGTGTTTACAGCAGAATATATGCCAGAGCACACGCATTGTGGCACAGGTTCTTCATCAACGGTACAAACCAATCACAGCGGCACTGAAAGATTTCTCCCTAGAGAAGGGAGAATTAAAGAAAAAAAATCTTCAATATTGTCTTCTCTATTTTATGGGTGGGGTTTTTTTTTCCTACAGCCACACGCATTTACACTTAGACATGTTTCCAACTAGCTGGCAATTTGTTTTCCATATCTGTTTACCTCTGAAATATATTTCCTCTCCGCTTTAACCCTAATTACCCTGTGCTGACTGCACTGTAATAAAAAATCAGAGATGTCTAATCCTCAATTTAAAGCAAAGCCTCATGAGAAACCATCTCTCTCGGTGCCTTCTGTCCATGGTGTTCTGGATAACCCTGCAGAAGGCAGGAAATGAAAATTATGATAGTTATATTTCTTAGCTGCTTGATGGCTAGCCATGTAAAGCTAAATCCCAAGTCTCACATCCATTCATGATGATTGCAAAAATGGACTGACTTGATTGCACATAATTAGTAACAATTTAAACTCACAACTGCCCCAGGGAGACTTTTAAGTCCTGGACTTGCAGGAATTGCTGCCATTCCTTTTGGACCAGATGCTCCCTGTTCAGGTTCATATTAGAGAATCTGTCTCACTTCTGTGACCACTGTCTACCAAAGGGAGAAAGTGAGAAAGTTCCACTTAAGCGTCTTTTGTTACATGTATTTTTCAGTGTCTTTGGTTGTCCATCTCACAGTGTCAGCCACCATGCAAACAAGAGTTACCATTTGCTTCTCTCCACTCATCTCTCCACTTTTCCTGGAGCATGTTCAGCTCTAAGAAGAGCCATCCCCAAGAGCTCTTCAGAAGCCAGTGGCCACCTCCCCACCTCGAGTATGCTATTAGCCAGGTCGACAAAGATCCCATGCAGACAACTAGTTATTTTGTATCTATTAGCACATATACACATATGCTAAGGTTCACTGAAAATTCAAATCTAGATTAAAAGAAAAAAAGCATACACCAACATGTCTTCTGACAAAATAAACCAGACTATTTCAAAACAGACAATCCTGAACAGATCACAGAATGAAACATCTCCAAGTCATGTCTGTCACTTTTGTTATGTTTAAAAACCCTAAAGAAATGTGACCATCTGTTCCAAGAAAAATGAGCAACAAACAGATGACAAGTGCAAATTAGTTCTTCCTCAAGCTGCCAGAGGAGCTGAATCTATCCAGAGCATTTGCAGATCTGCAACCCTCTTCCATGAGCAACAAGCAAGGGCTCCTCAGTGCAATGTACAGTGGCAAATTTCAGCTTTTAAAGACTAGGGTAAAAGTAATCAAAACTTACTTGCTAATAAGAAGGATGTATAGCTTGTTTACGTTCTTATTTATGATCTTGAAAAGCTGGGTGAAGTAAAGATGCAGTTACTCCCGGATTTTCCATCAGTAAGAATCAGAGCTTCACTGGGAAGAACTGTTGGTCTTGTGTCACAGAGTTTGTAGACTCAAGGATAAAATGACAGACATGTTCTGAATCACTTTCCAATTTATATTAACGACAGAGAACGATTTCACTTCTTTTCCTCCTCTTTCACAAGCTGTCAAAATCAGTTTTATTTAAGAGAACTATTTAATTCACAATCAAATAAGATATTGTCTCTGAGAGAAAAGCCTCAAAGACTGCACAAAGCTAGGCTTAGCCATTGAAATAAGCTGTTTTCAGGCTTCCTTAGCAATTCTATTTATATAGAATACAAAAATTTAAATCAAAATTAAAAATTCAGATTTTGAGTCTAAAAACTATCCTTAAGGAAGTGAAGATGCAACAACGGTAAGCAGGTGCGGGACCATGCAATACATTACTTAATCTTAACGGCTGAATTATTTTTTAGGAGCTACTAACAGCAAGTTTTGAACAGCGAGCTATTCCTAACTCTGTAAAATTTGTGAAATACACGCAGATCTGAAAAGGAGAGGGAGAATATGCTGCAATACCAAAAGGAAGCTTTGAGATCATCCATTGAGACTTTATGCCGCTGACCGCTCAAGTTTATGCGACAAGTTCTGACCAACTTCCTGCGCCTCATTTGGTAAACACAATCAGTGTCATTTTAAAAACTTTTGAAAGTGAAGGAAGGACTATTACATACTTTTTGAATATTTTTCTTAGCATCAAAGTTAACTAATAGTCGGGAAAATGAAACAAAGTAATGTTAATCTGCTTTAATCATCATTACTGTAAGTACTTCTTAAGATGGTAAACCTCCAGACCCATTCAAACCTTCATCAGATGTCACACTTTCATCAACTACAGTAATTAAAATTGCAATTAGATACGCAGCATGTGAGACTATGCCAGAAGTAGAAAACAGTCATCAGTAGTTCACATGTGCTGCATACAGGAGCACACAGGAGCAATGTCTCAGAGAAGATAAGTGCTCGTGCCCTGGTCTTTAACTCCTTATCCCACTGAGAGTATCACAGCCCATTGCAATGGAAAACCACACCATTTTGAGGCAGAAACTCTTGAACAAGCATAGATGCAAGGTGGTCAATCCACTTGGCACAGTGTTGCACTGTACAGGATTAACAACTCAGGTTCACAGCAGGAAACCAGAGTCATATAATGCTGCCTCGATACTAACAGATGCTTTTCCCTACAAAACAATCAATCAGCTTGCATGTGGCCAATTCACCTGTCACTCTCAATTTCAGAATTAACATGAATGAACTTCAGACATCTCTATCTTGCTCTGTAGCTGCATCCGCATTCTGCATTCCTCAAGTGCTGTAATTATTATATTTTGCTTCCACTGTTATAAACAGTTGTCTTATGCTGTCAGCTAGAATTAGTTTGGTTGATAGCACACTGGATTTTGAGCTGCCCTATTTCTAGCAGGGATTTTCCTGACAGAAACGCACTGGCATATGTATATATATATGTGTATGTATGTATGTGTACATATATGCATATATATATGCATACCTGTGCAGAATCTATTCATGCAGTCCAAATCGGATGCTTTTCACATCTGACATGTGCACAATGCAAAGCGATCCGAGCTCACAGCAGCAGAGATACAGTGACTTTGCAGAAGTTTTGACTGAGTTGCAGGTGTCAAAAAGTACCAGCAAAAATGTTTAAAAAGTCTTTTAGTTCTGACTGCACTAAATGTGGTGTTGAAAAAGGAGGCTATTTCTGGATAAACTTGAATATTATTTGCTCTGATTAGGAGTTATTCTTTGTGTATGGATTTAGTGATACCTATGTTATCCATTAAAATAGAGTCTTGCCAGAAAAATGTAATCCAATTTTTGGTATATGTTATTGCTTTGTAATGAACACTATAAATTTTGCTATAAAGCTTTACACTTTATAGCTTGGAATCCTCAAAATCCCATAAACTCAATTTCTCCTTGATCTCCTTAATAGATAGAGTAACAGCTATCAATATTAGACACGGATGTGCTAATTTTCCCCAGGAATCTACATCACTAATGTAGCACATTGCTGTAGAGACTTCAGTGCAATTTACGAATCTTTGCGTTCCTTTAAAGCTTTATATATGCTCCTCTGGAATTTTCAAATTCACACATACAGAAAATACAGCCATGGTTGGAGTGAACCAGCAATACACTAAAGCAGTTTTGGGGAAGAAAAAAAAATGCTTCTACAACTAAATCATAGAATCATAGAATGGTTAGGGTTGGAAGGGACCTCAAAGATCATCTAGTTCCAACCCCCCTGCCATGGGCAGGGAAATCCTCCACTACACCAGGTTGCCCAAAGCCTCATCCAACCTGGCCTTGAACACTTCCAGGGATGGGGCATCCACAACTTCTCTGGGCAACCTGTTCCAGTACCTCACCACCCTCAATGTAAAGAATTTCTTTCTTATATCTAACCTAAATCTGCCCTCTTTCAGTTTAAATCCATTGCCCCCTGTCCTATCACTACACACCCTTGTAAAAAGTCCCTCTCCAGCTTTCCTGTAGGCCCCCTTTAGGTACTGGAAAGCTGCTATAAGATCACCCCGGAGCCTTCTCTTCTCCAGGCTGAACAGCCCCAACTCTCTCAGCCAACAGAGAAAGTTTTAGTCTCTCTTTTTCTGGGACAAAAAAGCAGAAGATAATTCAAAACCCATGAGTAACCAGAAACAGGTTAAAAAAGGGCAACTCCAGAAAGGTGTCATTCTATAAAATCCTGCAACACCACCAATTCAGTATTAACTCAGCGAGAGGAGAGCTGTCTTTTGGGTCATTAGAACCACCATTTGTGTACCAAGGCTTTTCCTACCATAGGACGAGTATGTTCAAATTTGTTTCTTGGTTTTGAAACCATAATTAGTGATCCCTGCGGCAGCAGGGAGACATGCTGCAAAATGAATGGAGGGAGGGTTATTATGTTTTGTGACCTCGGATCCTTACATATCCCTTCCTTAATAAACTATTCAGCCCTTACTTTCCCTCCATGTCTTCTACCAACATTCACATAGTTTGACATGTGGGGAAAAATGGCATAAGCTGCAGCTGGTCCAGACCTCGGATGGGGTGTAGCGGGCATTAGCTGCCTGACCAGGCTGCCACTGCTGGGAAGAAAAGAGGTTGAGTTCTGTTAGTCTTGCCCAAAACAGGGAGCACTAAGTCCAGTCCCTCTCAGTATTTAGTCATCCCATTTCACTAAGCTTGTGAAACTTTGTGCTGGGTTTGTGGGGTAAGGATTTCGGAGCAGGGGAGGGGCTGCAGAGAGGGCAGCTGCTCCTAACTGGGGAGCAGCAAACAAGCTTGTCGCCATGGTCAGGTTTTTCCCTCCCTCAGAATGACATCTGACGTAGTGGTGGTAAGATGTACATTACAAAAAGCAGCCTGATAGCTAGGAAAAACAAAATGAAGCCCCAAAACTGCTACTGAAATATAAAACTGTCATGAATCCTCAATATTAAAGAAAGAAAAAAAAAAAAAAAGAAGAGTAGCCCCTACCTCTGCAAAGCCAGCACTAGACACACATACATAGGCACAAGGAGGCCCAAGCTTCATTTTTTAGGGTTTGTCTTACCTCGCCTTGGGAGCGATCAACTGGGCAGAAATTCTTTGTCAGATTATTTATAGGGCACTGATCTTCTGGTTTTTGCCTAGGTATGCATCAGCTACCTTTTTGCATGATGTTACGAATTTCTTCCCCAAAAGGGTTGTCAGGCGTTGCAACAAGCTGCCCAGGGAAGTGGTGGGGTCACCATCCCTGGAAGCATTTAAAAGACGCTTAAATTTGGTGCTTTGGGACATGGTTAAGTGGTTGACTTGTCAGTGTTAGGTTAACAGTTGGACTCAGTGATCTTAAGTGTCTTTTCCAACCTAAAATATTCTATGCCCCCTGTAAGGAGATAAGAGACACTTCTCTGGTTCCAGAACCAGTCAAGCCAGTCTCTGGCCAGGTCGGACACCCCTTCTCTCTGGCCAGGCCAGAGCCAATCGGTGCCTCTGCAAATGCCCTATTTAAGAACGGCACAAAGGACCCCGAACCAGGCGGGACCTGCAGTGAAGAGAGGGGGAAGGTGGGGGTGGCCCATTCCGCCTCCCGGGCAGGCTGCTGCCCGTGCTGGGCCACCGCCACTCGACTGGAGATGGCCACAGAGAGCTCCAAAGTGCCCACTGGGCAGAGTCCATCCTGCCAGGGCTGCCAAGGGTCATCAGGCTGGTCAGGTCCGGCACAGCTGCAGCAGAGAGAGGAGTGAGATCTGAGAGAAACAGCTACACACACACCAGGTCAGTGAAGATGGACTGGGAGGAGGTGTGCCAGAGCTGAGATCCCACTGCTGCCAGTGGCAATTAATGGTGGGGCAGAGATTCACCCGCAGCCTGTGGAGAACCCCATTCTGGAGCAGAGATGCCTGCACCCGAAGGAGTTCATAGAGGACTGTCTCCATGGGAAGGAGACTGACGATGAAGCAGAGATGCCTTTGCAGTTTGTGGGAAGGGATTCCACACCACAGCGGGTGGCTGCATCCTAAGAAGCTGTGACTCCATGGGGAAAGCCCACACTGGAGCCATCTGATGGGTAAGGATTGCCTCCTGCAGGAAGGACTCATATTGGAGAAGTTTGTGGACTCTTTCCCTTGAGGAGGAGCCCCACGTTGGAGCAGGGGAAGAGTGGAAGGGGTCCTTCTCCTTTAAGGAAGGAGTGGCAGAAACAGCTTCTGAGGAGCTGACCTACAACCCGCCCTGTTTCTTGTCCCCCTGCACTGCTGTGGGGAGAAGGCAGAGCTGGAAGAAGGGAGGAGTGGAGGGAAAGCTTAAGATCTGGCTTTGTTATCCTCTCTGAAGTAACTGTTAAGGAATTGAATTTATTTGTCCTCAAGCCAAGTCTGTTTTGCCCAGTGCCATGGTGGGTGGGTGATCCCTCCCTGTTCCTATCTGGACCCTCAGGACTCTTGTTACATTTTTCTCCTCTACACCCCAGGAGGTGGAGGGGAATGAGGAGGAGAGAGTGAGAGCTGCATGGTAGCTCAGCTGGCGAGTGAACTAAACCACGACAGACCTTGCTCACCCTGAGATGAGTCACATTTTGTTGGAATCAGCCCATGGGACATTGAAAGATGACAGTAAGAGTGATGCAAAAGCTTAATATAGGAGACAAGCCATAAAATTAACCTTCTCTTCTTTTACTTTGGGTTATCCTCTGTTTCCAAGTCTTCCAGATATTCCCTAAAGAGGAAAAAAGTCATTCACTCCAAGAGCTGCTTTCAGTGATAACAACTTTACGCTCTGTTGTAACTGAAGACGATGACATTATGTTACACCCATCTCAACTCTAGACTCTAATGATACTCCTAAACTACAGGAGACACACAAAGGTATTGCTGGGAGATGACAGTCAGAGTTGTCCCCCTTTGAAAGAGAAACTCATTCATAACACAGAAAATACTGCAGCATTAGTCAGCCTGTCAACCAAATTAGTGGGTTTTATTTTTTCTGATTTCATACAGTTTTCCAACCAATTATGTAACTTCAAGCTTCAGTCAGAGTTTCTTACACTAAGGTATATTTTATAGTTCTGTGGATTTTCAAGGAGCTATGCAAGGGAACCATCTAAGGATGTAACTTTATGTTATTGGTAAAATACGTTCATTCTCCTCCCTCATGCTTTTATCGTTACCATTTATAAAATGATCAGATAAAGATTTTGATTAAAGATTGACATAGCTCATTGTCAAAGTATTTATTTTCTCTTTAAAAGCTGCCATAAAAATGTACCAAAAGAACATTTAGCTTCCTTGTTTTTTCTATGTATCAGACCTTTGAAAGCACATAGAATAGAAAGCAAAAGGTATTCCATCCAACACACAAACTTTTCAGACCTTTTTAACCTTAAACAACCACTGCTGCCTGAAGAAAAAAAAATGTTCTCTTTATGAAGGAAATCAATACACATGAACGTAAAAATCAACTAAAGTTGTATAATTTTGCCAGAACTCTGAGATTTCCATATTCTTCTGGGTCAGCCAGAACTCTGCGAACAAGAAATAATGCATTGTTTCATGTTAAGCGTATTTATCATTGTTGAATATTTTTAAATGACTGCCCTGGAATGCAGCACTTTCTGTTCAACTTCTAGTTATGCCCTGAGTCAGAAGGTGTTGCAATTTCACCCTGTTCCTGAGTGCAATCCTGGAGGACATGGAGGTATGTGAAAAGAGAAGATGCTGCCGTTACTAACCCCGGCAGTGATTCCTGCAATAGCTTATGGCCAAGATAACGCCCAGGGCTGAGAAACCAGCGTTTCTAGTGCAGGCTACAGCATCTGGCAAGTGTGAGCTAAACATCAGAAATCTTCACATCACATGTGTGCAAATTGTAATGGCACAGCACAGATGAGGTCACATAACGGGGCAGAGCCTACGATGACAGTGATGATTAAAACTCCTCAGCTTCCTCCATGTACTTTTAGGTTTGGCTGCTAGGATGACAGCTTGCTCAGAGCGACACCAGAAAGCTTGGGAATTTGTTTTTTTTTCCCCCAGAGGATCGTAAGTGTATGTCGATGTCTTAATGAATGGTTAAAATCTCAAATCCCACAGCAGCAGTCCTCGATGGGCCGAGTCCCTGGCTTCCTCCCCACTGAGGAGAGCCAAACAAGTCCTACACAAGGCCAAGTTTCTAGAGCCCAGGTGCTTTTCTGCAGCTGGAGGGGAGAGGTGTGAGAAGCTGTAGTGTAATGTGGGCTCACAGTGTGCAGTCAATCCAAAAATAGTGCTGATCAACCGGCTTTCGCTCTTAAAGGGACCAGCAAAACCGCATCATTACTGGAGGAAAGGACCTGAGCCCTGGCATTGCTGATCTGCTTCCCACCCTACTAGCTTCAAAGCTGGACTATAGCTTGTTTTAATATCACAACTGAAGCATATGCCAACTATATTTATAACTCTATCAGACTGTCCTTTTTGCGTCTGGTAGTCATATATTAAAAGAAAAACAGGATTTGGAGGGGAATCATTAACACTTCCATGGGAGGATGTAAAGCTCCTCATGGACAGCAAATTGTGTTTAAAGGTTACCTGGTGGCCCAGTGCTTCACGTCTTTGCAGCCTGCTGCCGGCACGACAGGTTTCCAGTGACACCGAGTTCAGCACTTCCTCCATGCTGGCAATGAAGAGGCATCATTTATTTTCCCAGTCCTGATTTCCGTCCAAAGGCAAATCTACTGGCAAACGAGATTCAGTGACTCTGCAGGCAGAGGAGGGACAAGCGGTGGAGATCTGGCAGGGCTTTTCTTCCCCTGCATCTGGGAAGAAGATTTCCAGGATGAAGCCTTGGTCAGGCAGGGAGGAGGCAGAGGGAGGTGGAGAGAAAAGCAGCCCCCGGCTGTGCCGAGTGCAGGCAGCCAGCTGGGATTTCAACAAGCAGCTCTCGGGAACGGGACTCAGTCCTGGCTTTGGTTTTGATTTCGCTGTGTGTGGAACTGCAAAGCTGCTTCTTCTCAGAGCGCGTTAGAAAGGCTGTAAAGTCCTATGGCAGAGCTGCCTCTTGCCAGACGCTGTGGGCGCAATCACATAAATCTTACGGGGCTCCTGTAGTTTCCACATCAACCAAGCAGGAGCTCCTCAGTTACTGCTGGCTGGGCACCCCACGCACCCCTCAGGAGGTGACCTATGCAGCACCAGGCTGGCTGGCGGGCGCAGCAGCTCTGGTCCATTCGCAGCTAACGATTCCCTTCTGAACCCCCTCCACGGGCAGCACACACCGTGAACATCTGCCTCTTCATTTTGGCAAAAACCATCTTAGTTTCCAAATGCTCTCACTTTGTGTGTCGGGTGAGCGGAGCCTAAAGCCCGCTCTTTCTCTCTATAATGTCATTTCAGCTCTGCAGCCAATAAAGAAGCTGTGTGTTCTTAGGCAATATGGAGAATTAGGGGGAACTGACAAGCTAATATTAAGTAATCATCAGCGAAAGCAATCACAAGAGGAAGCCCACAGTGCTGGGAAGAGAGCACAGCCTGACTATATCGGGAAGCTCTCGGCAGTCTTCCAAGCAGGCTTTATCTGCGTTACGGTGTATTTCAAGTTGCTTTAAGACTACCTGAGAAACACAGAAAATAATTACTTTTAACTACGCACAGTATGACATTAGTTGGTAAACAAACACACAAGTCAAGCAAACCAACAAAACAAACCCCTAACCCTGTTCTGCTCCTGGACACGGCTCGTCACCACGCAAGCACGGCAGCCGCCGTGTCCATCAGCCCAGTGACAGCTCTCTTTCCACACCGTCTCAGACACTGCCCCACTGGTTTGCCTCGTCCCTCCGTTTTATCCAGCACCGGTTGGTCCCTCCACATAGAGAAATTCAGGTCCTGTGGAGAAGCTGCAGAGTCTTCTAATCAAATACTGACTAGGAGGTAATTACATCTCTCTTGATTTTTTTTTTCACCAATAAATTAGTCTTCTTTTGCAATGGAAATTTTTAGGTCAAATATTCACTGTCTGCAGCTTTGTCAGGAGTAACACTCTTTGTATTAAAAGAATACCACCTAATTTTTGTCTAACAGGTTTCTCTCTCAATTTCTTCCATTTAGCATCTACGAAAAAACTAAAATGAATACAGTAAACTCTTTGACAAATGCCAGGCTTGGTTAGTAACCACAACACTGCATTACCTACAGAAAGGATGTCACCACTACATAGAATTGCGTGGCCTGTCAGTGTAAAGCATACAAGGATGGAAGCTTCCCTCCTTTTTGGGTCCTGTGGCCACCACTGGAGGGAGGTGTTGGTTAAATAGTCCTGTTCTCGTCCGTTAGCAAGAAAAATACTGACTCGTAAATAGCTCTTAAGACAGAAAGAGAGATAATTACACAATGAGAAGAAAAATAAGTTTGCCACAACGAAAATCTCGATTCTTTTGCTTCTAAAAATCAGGGTTTTTTTTTTCTGATTTCTGTAAGATCAGTAAAGGGGGGCAGGGAGAATCTGCCTGAAGAGTGTTAAAAATTCTCAGTAAAAGGGAAAAGCATCAATGTAAAGACTGCTTTTGGCAGACTTAAAAAAAAAAAAAAACAAACACACAAAAACAAAACAAAACAAAACAAAAAAAAAAAAAAAAAAAAAAAAAAAAAGAAAAACCAACCCAAAAAAAAGAGATACTGGCTGTAAGGAAAAGGAAAGCATGCCTTAAGAGATTACAAAAGGAGCAGTTCACATCAGGGATAATGGAAAAATGTGCACTTGTAGAAAGCTTATATAGTAAAAAAAGGTTGATAAACTCTCAGAAGAATAACCTACTTGTGAGTACCATCAGTGAAGCTCACTGGTCAGGCCAGTCAACACTATGCACCGTTGGGCACCATGAGGATGCAGAGTGACCCACCCGGCTGAGCCGCTTACTGAACCAGAAGACTCGTCAGCTGATGGTTTCAGTGGCAAAATATATTCATTTCTGCAAGAGCTCCTCTCCTCGCTTATCGTGACAGAATGGACCTTCTAATACTCAAGCAATAATTTTGCATTATTTTTTTTCATGCTCAGTGCTGTCTTGTGCCAAGAACCATCTGAAGCTTTGCTTGCATTCTTGACTGTCCTGAGCACGAACGTTTTATCTGGCGTGGTATAGAAGAGACCCAGAGCTTGCCTGTCTGTCAGAGCACAAATGCTGACATGGTCTTTGCCATTGGAACCGCTGACTTGCCATAAATCCCACCTAAGCCATAGAGTGCCTTTCACAACCTCAAAGGCTGCAATGACGGAGTACTGGGATGGGAAGCCATGTGGATAAGCCACACTGTAAGAAAAATACACGTAAGGCCTGTTATGGTCTGCCAGGAAATCACATTTCTAATGTTTTCACATAGCTATTTTAATGGCCCTGTGATGCAGCAGAGATACCCACATCAAGAGATGTTGAGGAATACATTTTCAGATCAGTATTTAAAGGATTTGACTGCATGAGGCTTCCTGATACTAATTAACCATGTGCCTGGGACTTCAAAGAAGAAAAGGTCACTATCTGCATTTTTATCTTGGGCAAACTTCTGCAGAAGACACCAGAGCCGCTCTTCCTGTGGGTCTGTGCAGCATTCAGCGCTGCTCTGCCAGCTGTGCAGTGGAGCAGGCTGAGACTACCAAGAGCAGATTGTCCATTTACCTGATCCTTTGAGGTGGGTTGCCTTCCAGCACACCCAGAGGGAGTGATCTCGAGGTGCTTTTATGTGCATTGATTGCAATTAACACAATGATTTGTTTCTTCAGTAGTGTCTAGTCTCCTAAAAAAAAACCACAGAGAGCTTAATTTATAGCTTACACAGGGCTTTTCTTGTGCTGCATGGTAGGATTTCTGTGGTGGGCTACAGTTCATGAGCTGGATTCTTCATCTATGCTTATCTCACTTACTTCAGACAATCTGAATCCTTCAAGAAGCTCAACCACTGCAATTTGGAAATATTTTTATTACTTTTCATTTGTTTGACATGGATTCACACAAGTTCACACTTGGTAGAATTTTCTACCCATCTGTTTGACTTCAGTGGTAGAGTTGCTTTTAGAGGCAGTTGCTTATCTAGAAATGTCGCCCTTGTCAATGCTGCCAATGGAGAATGTAATTGTGGTTATTTCCTGGCCTATATTTTTAAATCGTCAGGTTTGGCAACTCAAAGGAGTGAAGATACTGCTCTCCTTTCAAAGAAGGTCTGTATGCCCAGGGCATGCAGAGCCCTGGTGCCGGTGATCCCCAAAGGGGTGTTGCCTGCCCCGGAGGAAGTCAAACAATGACAAAATTATGGACCTACTTCCTTATCGCCTACTAAAACTGGAAGTTTACGATGTTCTGAACTGGAGAACACACAATCCCAGCTCCCCACAGCTTCTGAATCTGCACCTAAATCGATCACTTGATTCCTCCTTCAAGAAAGCTCAATGTGATTTTTATTAATTTCCTTGTTTTGGCTACCTGGTGCATTCTACAGTAAATGCACTTTCAAAACGAAAGACTAGTTGGAAGGTATGAGACATTTCCTTCCTCTGCTCTAACAATGATTTCTTGCCCTGGGAAAAAAATATCTGCTCTTCACAATTGCTTATTTCATAGGTAATCAGAAATGAAAAGGGAGTGTTTTGTCAGGAAATGTGTTTCTTATCCAGCTGCATGAAACACAATTGAATCCACTTGCTTAATTTACGTGTAAGCTTCAGTTTTGTAAGCTGGTAGCTTTCAGACTATGGACTGTGACAGTACTGGATTGGCTGTAGAAATCTTGAAGCCAAGAAACAGTGCTCCACATGAGTGTTTTGATACTGATATCCAACATGTTGTACCAACTAAAGGAGATTTTCAATTTCAGAACACGTTGAAAGACCCAATCATAGATGTAAAAACAATTGTGGTGGGTGACTTTATAAAATAGCATAATCTTGGGATGCAGAGCACGTTTTTTCTGTTCATTTTCACGAGACAGAAAACCATTTTAAGCTTAATGTTAAATTGCAACCCAAATGAAGGTGCAGTTTAGGTGGTCTTCTAATTCTGCGTATACACAAATGAAATAAATACACATAAATATGTGTGTATCAAAAAAAAAAAAGGGAGCGAGACATATTCTAACAAAAGAGTTATTAATTCCATGAGCTATAAGGTCTTTCCTCTCAAAAAAAAGAAAACTCGACCACCAAATGTGTTGTACTTTAATACTATTAACAGAATTTTTTTGACTATTTCCATGTTAAAATATCGTGGATAAATTATGAACAAAAAGCATAGTTACTTCTCTTTTTTCTTCATCGTAGCATGTTTGTGTAACAAAGAAGAGTGTTTTCAACCAACTCCAAATCAGAATTTATCAGCTAGGAGGAGAAAAGGGTAAGTACTTTGATGTTTGCATACTTGCAGCATTGGCTAAATAATACAGGCACAGTGAAGTACTGAAGAGTATCACCAGGAGAACTGGAACGACCTGAAGTTACATTGTATGATACATTATATATGCATCTGTGGATGAAAAATTTCATAGTTAATTCTGATCACTACTAATGATAGTCCACTACAGTCTCTTAAGCGTTAGGCTTGCAGTGATTTTTATACAAATACACATGTATGAATATTAAAAAAAAAGTTGATAACCTTATAAGTGTTCTTATTTAATGTGCTCTGTATTTCTCCCTGAAGGTGCTCTACCTCTTCACTTGAACAAAAAATGTAGAAGTGCTTGGAATTTAAATATCCCTTCACTATATAAATTCATGGCTTAGAAATATGCACTGCAATTCTTTCGAAAATTAGATTGAAGAATCATCCACAATCAGAAAGAAGCAAGTAGCATCTTCCTTAGCTGGATTATTAATATAGCAACTGCTGACATTTGTTGGAAAAATAATAGAATTTCAGCTAACATATATTAACAACATTGTAGATGTAGTGCACAGAAACAGTACAATTTAACCCTCTTTTGCCGAGAAGTGAAGTTAAATATTGAATGTTCTACTTAGAGTTTACCATAAAAGTCTGCTCTAAGAACTCATCTTTTGGCTTTTCTACAGACTCTCACTAGATGATTAATGTAGCTTTTTTTTTTCCCCACATACTTTTGATGTTTTTCTCTTTCCTGTTTCCTGAATTTAATTAGCCAGACATGGATTGCTTTTTCTACATGGAAAGGTATGGCATTAAATGGATTTACTTCTTATCATTCTCACCATAAGATCCAGCCCTAAAGCTAGTGATGCCAGGAAGAGAAAATTATTATCCTTATTTTAAAAAGATAAGGTTCAAAATTACTCATGGCAAAACAAGTCTCAGTTCAGTTGCTACCTGCAAAGCAAACTTCTGCTTCCTTTAGGACTGCAGGGGGGTAGGGAGCAGAGCCCTGGTGAGAACATGTAAAGGTCAACAACTTTCCACAGATTAACCACTCCTATTCCTTCTAGTTCTGATCGCTGTGAGCGATTATCTGCGTCTATCCAGCAACAGACTCGCAGTGTTGTGTTTGCAGCAGCGAGATCCTCACCACAGAGGGATATACGTATGTATATACGTACATAACTTTTGTATATGCACCTCTTGGAGAGACAAAGAATGACTGATCAATCAGTTCCAGGTATACCCTCCAAAGCCTCCCTGGAGATGACACAAAGACAGATCCTTCTGCTAACACTGAGGCATTTGGGAATGCTTCCAGCTGGGTAATGCAAACTCTGCATTTGAGCCCAGCCATACCCTGCACAGCATCAAGCCTGCAATTGCTGGGTTTTGCAGCAGACAATCTGCATTGTCGTCTTCCCCATCAGCCTGTCCCTGGCCATAAACAGAAAAAACACAGAAGGGTAAAGAGATATGCATGTACTGACAAATACAAATGCTCATCAAAACAAGGATAGCAGCATTAATATGCTATTAATCTGTTGCAGCAACAGTAACAATACGCATTTGTAGCGTACTGCTTTAAATACCGATATTCAAATAAATACCAACACATAAAAATCATTTCCTAAAATAAAGATCAAAGGACTTCTCAAAGCCAGCTTTCAAAACCTTGCTTAAAATGTTCTATTAGTATCCCCAGTTACTTTTATATCGCTGTGCATTTAATATAGGGAAATGTTTATTTTTTCACTTCATTGCCATCTTTGTTAAATTATGTGTATATTTACCTTAAAAGACAGCCTGCACGTTTCATACTTGATACCTTGGGGAAAAAAATGCTTTTAACATTCCTATAATACAACATTAACAAAATTCTTACATGAATTGCAGTTTAACCAGTTGATCCTTTTTGTATTCCAATTATTCTGAATAAAACCAGACATTGTTATAAAGAAAAAGGAGGGAAATCAAATGTAAAAATTCCTCTAACACAGTTAACCATATGCTGTGCTTTCATGGAAGCCAGGAAGAACAGCCGTCTGGGATGGATACCCTATTATGGGTGAAACTCTTGCAATACAGGAAAGCATCACTACAAATATGAGCAACTAAAGCAGATCTTTAACCGCAAGAGGCAAAGCTGCTGTGGGAGTGAAAAAGTCTAAGAGCCCACATGGCACAGACAGGTAAGCAGAAGGAAATACTTAAAAGCTACAGGTGAAAACAGACTCCCAAGGATACCTCCCATCAAATGCCTTTTTGAGACACCCATATTACCTTTGGGCACCTTATTCCTTCTCATTGCAGTGCCTACAAACTCTGTTTTCTTGCACTAGAGTGGGATTACTAGGTCTTTGCTGCTATTGGAAGGTCTCCTGCCTTGGAGGAGTTGTCTGGAAAGTCTCACCATGGCTGAAAGATATTTCTGGATTGCTCTTCTCTCATCTGTCCAAGAACCTTCAAATATGTGACATCTTACTGGCAGGGCAGTGTAAGTCAGCTGTAATTAACAGGTAAGCGGTGCTCAATCATCCTTGAGGTTCTAGAGTTCTCAGTTACTGAGCCTTCCTTGTAAGATTTTCTTTTCCTTGTTTTACTTGAGGGTGAGTTTGTAATATTTTAGCACATCACTTACAGCCCAGCAGCAAGGGACATCTGTTGAACTAAAATCTAACAAAACTTTCCTTGCTGCTACTCTTATGCTATGGAATTTTTGGCTGCCCATTCATTACAGAACATAAGAGTTAATAAAAATCTTAATTCACTATAGTGGAAGAGATTGTTGCTGATAATTAGAAGCCATAAGGAAATACTTCTTAATTATTATCCTCATTTGAGGTAGTTCTATTCATACACGTAAGATTCTGCTGAACACTGTGAGACATTGTGTAGTAACAAGGTGTAACCAAGGACTTGGTAGATCCAAGAGAATACATGAGCTGTGGATAGAATAGATTTTGGAGGTTTTCTCCAAATGATGCTGCTTGACTCCTAGGGATATCATACAGAAGAAAAGAAACAATCAATGTTATAGCAGACCAGTCTATCAGTAACCGTTTATTTATTTTTGTCTCTCACATCACTTTAAGGAATCCAGGGTGATGTCCTCCTTAGGCTACCCTGGGGCATCAGGACAGAGGAATGGGAGACTCAATGGCTGACAATGGAATAAACCCAAAATAAGCCATTTGTGTCCTTTTATGGAGTCACAGCCACCCTACCAAATTATCCTTGAAAAAACACATGAGAACTGGATAGTTGCCCGTAATCCAAATCACTGAGTTTGAGTGGTCCCTGGGGTATGTTTTGTCTGGCTGTGTAACTAGCAGCAGCACTCAAGGACCAGGTAACTCTCACTGGTACCTGGGTATATCCCCCTCACTCAACACTATAATAAGTTCCAGGGAATACATGTGGTAGCAATTACTGTCGTCTTCCATCAAGACAAAATGCTGAAAAAATTCCTTTTAATCCATACTTCTTCTTCCTGATAGACAAGATATTTCAGTGTGTGACATCCCAGCCTATTCTTTCTGTGATAGTTCACACTCCCCTCATAAGAAGCAATAGCATTTGACCATATAATCCATAAGAAGCTACTTCCTCTCATCCAGAGCAAAAATTTCCCTCCAACTCTAAGCAAATCTAGAGTTAATAAACTTTTATTACGTACTACCTACACCAAACCATAAAATCACGAGAGGAAACAGAGAATTATTATGTTTATAAAAATTTATGCCACATTGAGACTCCTGATTTACAAGCTTCCATGAGGTCCTTGCCTGCATATTGTAACCTCCGTATTTGCACAATTGCAATGCAACTTTCATTCACTTCTCGACTTAAAACACTACAACATTTTATTGTTTTTTCCAGAGTGGTATATTCATCCATAGTTTTGAGGACTCTTATGTCATCTCCTGTCGCTCTTCAATGACAAAATAGAGATCTATTCTAGTCCTCTTAAAATTATCAGAAAAGAGTTCAGCTTCAGTCTGCATTTCTAAGCTTGCTTTAGATTTCATTAAACCTTTATTGCAGGAGTGAGTACAGCACATTTTCAATAGAATTCTTGGTATCTCAAGGGCAACTCCTTACAAAAACTTAGCAATAGTGAAATAGCTTTTGGAGAAGTAGTGAAGTAAAACTTCAATTAGCAGAGTAGCAGCATGCCCGTCAACTGGGATAAGATAAATTCAGCATGTTAGCCATGAAGTAGCATTCAAACTAAGGCTTCATCTGAAACATGTTCTGTAGTAATCCTTGCAGCTCTAATACCCAGAGAGCAACTGGAAATTACATGAACGTCTGAAAAAATCATGGGCCATCCACACACAAATAGCTACCACCAAGTTTCAGGATCTTCAGGCTTTGATTATCATGTGGTTAATTTTTATTATCTGATAAGAATCGTGCCTAGTTTCTTGGACTGAAAACAAACATATTAATGATTCTCATTCTTGCTGCCACTTCCTCTGTTTCATACTAAAATGTCAAAATTAAATCAGTGGTGAAAAAATTCATAGCCAAACCCCTGCAGCAGTGGTTCAGCTATGCTCTGTGTTATAAGGATGGAAACCTAATGAGCTCCTAAGGAAGTCCTCTGCACCATCATGAGTCAGCCCTATGATCATCAAGTCTCTTTTACACAGGAAAATTCCTAGCTGTAGGTACACAGCAAGTATCTCTTCCAGCCATTTCAGCAATCCTCAAATTCTGATCCTGGTGTCAATGCCAGTCTGTTGCTTCTTTCATTTGTTTGCAAACACCTATCCCTTCGACAGCTGTCCTTTCTCCACTTTCACATGAAATTTTTCCCCTTCAGCTCCAGTGATTGCCTCAGTCTCCTATTTTGATAAGGCAGTTCTTCAAGGGCATCCTCACAAACGTTATTCAAAATAGAAAATATTTTAATAGTAAATACATCTAGATAAAATATGGATATCAGTCCTCTGCCAAGGACTACAGCTGGTACAAAGTTGCTATTGAATGAAGGCAAGGTCAGCATGTCGTCATTGGTATAAAACACCAATGTTCTATTCAGTAAATAAGCACAAAATTCACCCACCAGCATAGATTCTTGCAGGATCCTCATATTCGTAGATTAGATATATTACAGGAATAGAGAAAGGAGAAAATCTTTCCTATTTCCAGATATCTAGTTATAAAACCCCACTTCGGAATTGTTCTTGTGTTTGTGGCAGAATGACTACAAACGCCTCTATATCCTGAACAGGTAACAGCTATAGGTCTGCACATTCCCAGGTCCCTGTTCTACCAGGCAGAGATTTACATTTTGAAGTTTAAAACTGAACCTATCTCATTGTCACTTCAGGTAGAACACAGAGGAACTAGACGATCTTTGAGGTCCTTCCAACCCTAAACATTCTATGATTCTGTACACTTGGAGTAGTAAAAGGATCTCGGCGGCACAAGTGTCAGCAGGGGATTTTCTCTTGCTAGTCCAGTGGAGGGCAGCAAAATATTTACTAAAGATATTCCTTATTTCATATCCTCATCACTCAGTTGTCTCAGCAAACAGCTTCATAAAAACCTTGGAAGAGTTCCATACTTCTTTGTTTGGCTTACAAGACCTTACATATTTGTTTATTTTAGTTAGAAGTAAGTTTTTAGAATATTTGAGACTATTTTTCACATCAGAGATTGTGCCTTAAAACAACACTGCTTCCTGTGTAATTAACTCTGCTATGGTCCCATTCTTTCCAGAGCTAATGGCATCCGAATCAGGAGGAGGAGGGTAATAATGCTCTACCTCGAAGCCAGCTAGTCCGTTCTCTGGAAAGCTTGCATAAATTTACCAGTGGTTTAAATCCAACTGCATATCTTCAGCACAGCTGTATTGGCATACTGATCATCTTGCATCATTCATTTGCTATGAGCACACATTATCTCAGCTTTCAGTTTAATACAAAGGAGAGTGAGCAGTACTAAAGGAATAGTTTGGAGATTGTGTCCTAAGCTGGAAGCCAAATTAAAAAAAAAAAAAAAAAAAAGAAAATATTTTAATGCATCTGCTAATGGATTTTGTACAATTCTCTTTAGTAGAATTTGAATGTCAAACATATTAATTTTGTATTGATTTTTCATTAAAAGCTACTGATAACCTTCCTTGTAGGGACAGAGTGACTGCAGAAAGACTGCTGAGAATAAAACACAGCATGTCTAAAAGTCTACAGTCTAAATCACAGGAGCTGTAAAAGATCTTTAACTAAGGAGTATGGATGTGTTTTGTAGTCTGTAAAAAACTCACTCTCTTCATCAAATGTTTATAGAATCATAGAATGGTTTGGGTTGGAAGAGACCTCAAAGATGATCTAGTTCCAAACCCCCATGCCACGGACACCTTCCACTAGATAAGGTTGCTTAAAGCCTCATCCAACCTGGCCTTAAACACTTCCAGGGATGGGGCATCCACAACTTCTCTGGGCAACCTGTTCCACTGCCTCACCACCCTCAGAGGGAAGAATTTCTTCCTTAGATCTGATCTAAATCTGCCCTCTTTTAGTTTAAAGCCATTTCCCCTTGTCTTATCACTACATATCCTTGTAAAAAGTCCCTCTCCAGCTTTCCTGCAGGCCTCCTTTATGTACTGGAAAGCTGTTAGAAGTTCTCCCTGGAGCCTTCTCTTCTCCAGGCTGAACCGCCCCAACTCTCTCAGCCTGTCTTCATAGCAGAGGTGCTCCAGCCCTTGGATCATCTTCATGGCCCTCCTCCAGACTCGCTCCAACAGCTCCATAACCTTCTCAAGTTGGGGACTTCAGATCTGAAGGCAGTATTCCAGGTGAGATCTCACAAGAGCAGAGTAGAGGGGCAGAATCACCTCCCTCGACCTGCTGGCCACACTTCTTTTGATACAGCCCAGGATATGATTTGCTTTCTGGGCTGCCAGCACACATTGCTGGCTCATGTTGAGCTTTTCATCCACCAGCACTCTCAAGTCCTTTTCCTCAGGGCTGCTCTCAATCCATTCTCCACCCAGCCTGTACTTGTGCATGGGATTGCCCTGACCCATGTGCAGGATCTTGCACTTGGCCTTGTTGAACTTTCTGAGGTTCACAAGGGCCCACCTCTCCAGCCTGTCAAGGTCCCTCTGGATGGCATCCCTTCCCTCCAGTGTGTTCACAACACCACACAGCTTGGTGTCATCTGCAAACTTGCTGAGAGTGCACTCGATCCCACTGACCATGTCACCAGCAAAGATGTTAAATAGCACCGGCCCCAGTACTGACCCCTGAGGAACACCACTCATCACTGGTTTGGAGCAACCTCCTAGAAATGAGCTTTCCTGATGACTTTTATAATGCCATCAAGGCAGAAAGCAGAACAAAGAGGCACCATAGAATGGTTTGGAGTCAGGAAGGGAGCAGAGGTGGCTGCATGATGCCTCCAGCATCTGTTCACGCTTTACACCAAACTGGCAATACCTGTGCTGCAGAGAGGCTCCAGCACTGGCAGGAGAGGGGAGCAGGTGCTAGAGTCCCAGAGATGGCAACTGTAGTGCTTCTGGTGTTGCCTTTAAGCAGCCAGTTCAGGATCTCAGGCTGAAATATTGAGGAGCACACACTGGAAGCGATACACACATTATGGTCAGAAATTCGAATCATGCAGCTGATTTTTCCTGGTAAATACTGGCAAAATCCAGTGTTTTAAATTGTAACTGAAGCAAAGAGCTATCAGGTAGCTGGATGCAGGTATATGTCAACAAGTGCTTAGTTAATGCAGTAGAGAACCCTTCCTATGCCACAAAAAGAGCTGTAGGGAAAACACAATGAAATAATTCCCAACTATACTCCTGGAAATTCAGGACAGAGTAGCCTATGCGAACCTAGCAATTCTCAGAAACAGAAAAAGTTGTATGTTTCTCACAAAGATATTGGCAGCTGCTGGTACTGTAAATACTTGACTGCAGATAGTGAAAGTGAATAAAATCATGTAACAGAACTGCTGAACTGCAAAGAGCAAGGACTGCAGCTGGGGGATGGAGCAGGCTACCGGGGCTTTCATGTGGGACTGCCATACAGCCAACTCCAGATGATCTGCAGCTGATTCTTTAGAGAAGGTAAAACTCTGGATAGCTCAGTGAAAATGAGAGACAGGACATCTCTTAGTGAGAGGTGGACTTTCAACCAGGAAAGGGGAAAGCACTGGGCGGTTAGGGGGGAGAGAGAATTTTATGCAGCATTATTCATAGAATCATAGAATCATAGAATGGTTAGGGTTGGAAGGAAGCTTCAAGATCATCTAGTTCCAACCCCTCTGCCATGGGCAGAGAAATCCTCCACTACACCAGGTTGCCCAAAGCCTCATCCAACCTGGCCTTGAACACTTCCAGGGATGGGGCATCCACAACTTCTCTGGGCAACCTGTTCCACTGCCTCACCACCCTCAGAGGGAAGAATTTCTTCCTTATATCTAATTGAAATCTCCCCTCTTTCAGTTTAAAGCCATTGCCCCTTGTCCTATCACTACACGCCCTTGTAAAAAGTCCCTCTCCAGCTTTCCTGTAGGCCCCCTTTAGGTACTGGAAAGCTGCTATAAGATCACCCCAGAGCCTTCTCTTCTCCAGGCTGAACAGCCCCAACTCTCTCAGCCTGTCTTCATAGGTAGGGTGCTCCAGCCCTCAGATCATCTTTGTGGCCCTACTCTGGACCCGCTCCAGCAGCTCCATGTCCTTCTTGTGTTGGGACTCCAGATCTGAAGGCAGTATTCCAGGTGGGGTCTCACGAGAGCTGAGTAGAGGGGCAGAATCACTTCCCTCGACCTGCTGGCCACATTTCTTTGGATGCAGCCCAGGATACCGTTGGCTTTCTGGGCTGCCAGTGCACATTGCCGGCTCATGTTGAGCTTCTCATCCACCAGCACTCCCAAGTGCTTTTCCTCAGGGCTGCTCTCAATTCATTCTCCGCCCAGCTTGTACTTGTGCTTGGGATTGCCCCAACTCATGTGCAGGACCTAAATTACTGAACTCCTAAACTACTGAATTCCTAAATTACTGAACTCCTAAAGTAGGATATTTCAACATAAAACAAATTACCAACTTCCTCTTGGAGCCTTATGAACTATCTATAAGAAATGCTTACCTAGCTAGAATGTAATGGTATGTAATACATCTTGATCTTGACAATGCACAAAGTACCTGTACATACATTTAAATTCTATTTTATGCTTTCACTGGGCTCTGGCAAATTATTTTCACTGACACATGCTGTAGTAAATGTAGTTACAGAAAACATAGTGCTCATAGAGCAAGCACCAGCACCAGAAGGGAAATCTTGCAAAAGAAGACTGCTCTGCTTTGTAGTATGCAAGGATTGATTGAATATCTACCCCGGATCGTGCACCATTTAGGAGGTCATGAGGTCCTGCTGAAGAGCAAGAGGACAATCCATGCAAGTTTTATCCCATGTAGTTGTTCTCAACTGGAAAACATCGATATTATTTCTAAAGCATATGGAGCTGTCTTAAGTGGTTGTTTACAGTGGTATTAATTGCTATGGAGCCTGATCAGGTGGAGATGTTGAAAGGAACAAAGCCGGAAAAGTGAAACAATAGCAAAGAGAAGGAGTGGCCCAGTGCACACAATAACCAGGTTCACAGCTGCTAAAAAACATCTCACGGACCCTGCTCCCTGGGACTGAACTGTCTCGCCAAGGCTGTCCGAGAGACACCCATGCAAACACTTGAGCTGCTCTTTCCGTTCCAGGTCTGCTGGCTTCCCGTCCGGCCTGGGAGAAACGCCTTGTCCTACTCACAGCCTGTTCCCTCGGGCTTTTGCTGCGAGGTTCCTCTTAGCTTCCCCTGGCCCATCTCTGCCTGCTTACCTCCCACCCTTTTGTAGCACCAAGCATCGATGAAGGGTCAGTAGCTCCCTCTCAGCCTTGACAAAGCAAAAATCATTTATACTACCAGGATGAGAGTCAACACAAAGTTTCTTCACAGCTGGAAGCCTGGCTATTGCATATTGTGGTGTCCCTTCTCTTGGCCTGGCCTGGTTCTCTAATATCTTCCCTGCCTTAAACCCCTAGATTACCTTCACCTTATGCAAAAATATGGGCAAACGAGGTAATGCCTTTTACTCTTCTCCCAACTTCCTTCCCCCACCTCTGCAACCAACTCATTGCTTTCCTCTTATGTGTCTCAGTTTTAGTCCAGTATTTTTGCCAGGGCAGCACGCAGCTCACTTGGAGCGACAGCTCTGACCTGGGATATTGCAAATTGACAGTGTATGTGGATTTAAAGTTCACCTGGGAGCATGCAGCAGGTCTAGTAGGCCTTGTACACATAAAGTAAAGCCTAAATGCATTAGCTATTGTATATGATTGTCTGGCATCACCGACTTACCTGTATTTCTACCTGGGATTTTCCAGCACAAACACAGAATATCTGCTAAGAGTCTCTCAGACTTTACGATCCCTGTAACTGTGGCTGTAGAAAACAAAACAAGAGATATTATCAAAGGTAGCACAAGGGTAGTTTATACTCTTTTGCTGCAGGGAGAAGTTAAGCCCAATGGAAAAAAATACACTAGGTACAACTATGTCTTAGTAAACAGCTCATGGAGAGCCCAGAGACAAGCAGTAAATATGGCAAAACCAAGATACATCTTGCACTTGTTGGACTCTTGCGCAACATAACATGGCTCTGTTCCGAAAAATAGAGTTTGCCTGTATGGCAAGAGAGGGTCCAGCAGAGCCAAGGACAGGGGGTCTGGGAGGCAACCAGAGCTCCTGCCCTGGCGGAGCAGCACCTTCCTGCCCTGGGCTCCAGTTCCTGACTCACAGGCAGCAGTGGCAAAAGCTGCAGCTGGGGAACAGAAAAGCAGCTTGCCAAGCAAGGGGGTGAATGACAGCTGGGAGGGAGGCACCTTGCAGCTGAGACAAATAACGTGGGTATGGGCAGGAAACCAAGAAGCCAGAGGCCCCGCGGAATAGTGAGCGGAGAAACAGGACACAAACCCAGCTCCGCAGGGGGCTCGTATGCTGAACCATGGCCTGGGTCTCCAGGAGGGAGGCAGATAGAGATGCCTATCTAACCGCTTTTGTAGGGGCTCAAAGGAAGTCTGAACTGCAGAATGGCTCCTTTGTCTTGGCCCCTCGCTGGGGCTAAGAGCCATGAGGCATGCGGCCAGATGGCCAGGGTGGGCTCCGAGGACCTGGAGGGGAAAAAGAAGGAAAATTTCATTCCTTAAATTTGTACTGATCCCTGAGACTTAGAGAACAAAACTCCAGGGAGCATGCACAACTGCAGGGGGTGATTTAGAGACAGGTTCTCAGACAGCTAGAAGGCACTTGTGAGGAAGGCAGGCTGCTGTGGATGCATCTACCTTATGAGACAGATAGTCTTAGCAGCTTAGACCTGCTTTATGAGACCTGTGTGACTTCAACGTGCAGCTGGTGAACAGGATCTCTGCTTACCATGCCATGAGCATGCCAGGAACAAACCTAGTTTTAAAAGAAAGACCCATAACCTTACGGTCCCCTGAGAGCAGTCACTCAGGGAGCTTCCCAAAATAGAAACTGCATCACGGGTGCCAGAGGCAGTGAGGCAGCGTAACTAAGAAAATGGATGAAAAACAAGTGCTGAGCAACGGAGAGGTATTTTTGTATCAACCCTGCCAAATGGATTATTTATACATTAATCCTCTGCTGTTGGTATGACTGAGCTTTTTGAAGGAAAGTTGCAGCCAGCTTCTCCTGGTTATTTAATGAGACAGATAAGCTTACACCTTAAAGCTCTGGCTGCCCTCCTGTGCACATGGATTTCAGGATAATTCTTAAGAAGGCAGAAAGGGGCAGTTTACAAGGACATATTCTGGGGACGATGGGACATCAGGACTGCCCAGACTGTAAACGGATCTTAAGCACCAAAACTACATCAAGCACTGAAAGTGTGCGGCTTCAAGAGAAACACTCACAGCATGAAATGTCGATTAGAGATCCTGGAGCTTGGAAAGAGGTGGAGATGACCCCAGTGGTCTTTGCTGCCCAAGCAATGTCAATGAAAGCTGAAAGGCAGGCAAATACACATAAGTAGAGCAGGGTGCTCCGTCCAGATCCTGGGATACCAGCCTGGTATGAGCACACAGAAGCACTTGGAGAATAGAAGAAAAGAAGCTGGACTCCAGAAACCACCTTGAAAGCTTCAAGGCAAGGTCATGGCTATCGTGAACAGCAGCACCCACAGAGCTGACACCTACCTGTGGCCCAAGTGTCTGCCTTCAAGTGCTTCCTTTTGCAAAGCCCTCTTCTGCATTACTGAAAGCCAGGTGTCACTCCCTGAGTGACTGAAACCACCTGCGTGGGACAAGCAACAGCTTCTGCCTATTCCTCATTAGCTCCGTTCACGTCACAGTGGAAGAATGGTCATCTTCGAGTGTCTATAAGAGACTAAGCAGCTCATCACAGCTCATCACTGAACTAAACCCTTCCAGCCAAACTTTGGATATTTGTATATTTATATACCTAGCATATATGTATAGACATTTATTTTACAGAATTCTAATAATGGGCTCCTACTACCTCCCACTTCTTTCAAGAACCTCCAGTGCTTGGCTATCTTTACTATTAGGACTGTTTATTTTTCGTTAAAGTTTAACAGAAATCTCCCTTACTGCTATTTAAGACTATTACTTCTTGCACTTTCCCCACTGGAACAAATCATTTATTCCCTTCCTTCTTGGAGCATCCTTTAAAATATTTTAAAAAACACTGTTATCACGCCTCCCCTCTGTCTTCTTTTCTCTAGACTAAACAACTCCACTGCCTTCATCTCCTAGGGCATGGGTTTTTTTAAACCTCTGTCATTCTTCTTGTTTGCTTCTGGACTCTATCCAACCGGTCCCCATCTTTCTTGAAAGTGCAGTGTCCACAGAATTACATCCGAAACTTCACCAATATGTTAAATACTAAAATAGTTACTTCAAAGGCCTCATTATACAGTACTCCTGACATTAAATCTCAGTGCTGGACTACTTGTGGTTTTTAACTTCTCTCTTTTTTTTCTTCGGGCTTTCACCAGGGAAAAATACAACTTGGGATGTTGTCAAGACAGTTGGGGAGTATAGCACAGACTCCCAAGGCAGGAATCTGATGGCTCTGTATAGGAAATGAGGCCAGATGCCAGAGTAGACTTGAGAGAAGAAGTGTTACCTCTTACTAGGTGATACAGACTTGATAGTGAATTAAAGCTGACTCATAATGATGCGCTCAATGCTCTAGCAGAACTATTCCAATACATCATGAATGGCAAATGAGAGTATTTCTGTTGCCATTACAGCACTTTTTGGGTTATGGGTTTTTTTTTTTAAAACCAAAATTGCTTCTTGACCATTAACTTACTTCTTGATCCATTGTTAAAAAGTGTACCAATAGAAAAACTAAGGAGAAAGAAGTAAGAATAAAATTACTTATACACACAAAAGTGTATGCTGGGACAGATGTCTTAAGTTTCCTAACTTTGTAAGGAAAAACTTAAGATTATGAAATTACTGTCACCATAACTGTAACAGAGAGGAAAATAGTATAATGCATGGTTTAGAATTGATGTTTAATTATTTGCTCTGCCTAATTATCTACTGGACTCTGTGGCGGGATCAACAAAAAGTCTTCACTGACTGACATTTTAGTTACCTTTCTTCAATACTGAGATCTGCAAAAATTCCTCCACAGCTTGCAGTTCTTCTATTTCTTCCTGTTTGGCATGAAATTTAGCATCTAATTGTACTTGCTAAGTTTGGATTACGATTGCCTACCAAACTTTTTCTCAGAGCAGTATCTGACTTGTACAATCTGGCATCATCATCGCCCCAGGACTGCGTGTTTGTCTCAACCAGCCCAGCTCTATAATAAAAGCTTTCAAGGTTTCTCCCTTTCTTGGTTCCTCTCCTTCTCCTGACCCATCTCCAAAATATCCCTCTTTCTGGGGCTATGCGTGCAGAATCTGCATAGCAATACCTAATAACCAGCCTGCTCTTCCTCACAATATATAGGCCATCAAACTTATCTTCTGCCATTAATTCTGCAGCACTCAGTAAAATTGCCTATATTTCACTTCCTAAAGTATCTTCATTTGCCCTTATGAGAACGCAGCTCTCTCACTTGAACTGCTTCCACCTGCCAGACTTTAGACCAAAACTGTAAGGTTCTCCATTGTCTTATTCAGCATGTGTCTTTTTTCTTCTTGGTTTCTTCAATATCTGTGCTACTTTCTTTCTGGTCCTGTCCCCATTTATCATCTTTCTGGTCTTGGTCACATTTCTAAGCAGAGATTAATAAGGAGTCTGAGTCAGTGTTTAGAATCAGCAAGCAGGTGGGTTAAGGAACGCTGAAGAAAGATCCTTGTGGGAGGGAGATGCATGTACCTGTGCATTAGTCACATCGTTAATATCAACACTCTTTAACAACTGGTTTGTACCAGACCACTCCAGGAGCGGGTTAGATTTCTGCTTTTAAACAGTTGCATGCCTTCACGCTCTAGATTTAGAAACTGGCTCAGTTACAAGCTTTACAATCTTTTCTTCTAATATTAGCCACTTCTTCCACGTCATAGAGAAATAAGGTGAAGTTCATGCAGAACATGACAAGATCTTTCGAAATTAGAAGCTCGGGGGAAGCGCTGTGGCAGGGAACCCACCCGCATCTTGCCCCTAACTCAGGAGATTTGCGATCATCTGGAGGCTGAGACAAAGTTTAGTGTTTCAAATCCTCAACTGGACCTAACAGAATTTAATGAGCAACAAAATTAAGAAAAGAAAACAAAATCGAGCAAGCAAAGGAAAAAAGAAAGAAAATGTTTTTCCTTCAAATTGAAGTCGGGGTGCTTACCACACACAGAGGCAAGTATCTATGTTGAACAGGCTGGAGATTAAACTCCCTGTAGTCAGCACGTAGCATCAAGTCTCCTCTGAGCTTTTATATAATCAAAATAAATTTCATCCAAGGAAACGAGGGGCCGCTCAGAAGAATGAAAAGCGTAGATAGTGTATGTCTGGGTAGAAGGAAGAGGGAAAAGGAATGTGTTGCGTAGAGACCGAAATGACTTGTGGAGCTGGCAGGGCAGCACGGCCAGCGCCGAGCTGGAGCTGTCTCCTGCAGCAGAGCGGACGCACGTGTGTGGCCTCCTCAAGTCTGGCAGTGCCCCCGGGCTAACACACCCAGAGTGCTAAAAATGTGTCACTGGAAGAAGCCCTGGCTTTGCAGGCAGCAGCCGAGGTGCAGACAGGGTGACTGGCGCTGCCTGCAGAGGAGAGGGTCTGGTGCACACCTTGGCAGGGATGGGAAGTGGTACCTGGGAAGCTCTGGCCCGCAGCCCACTTAGGGGTTGTTATCTCGTGCGGGCACAACACACAGATAGCTGATCCGCTTCTGGGCCAAAAGAGATCCTGAAAGCTGCTGGGGGTGCCTCCGCACCTGCACTAACAAGCTCCTTCAAAAGCATCAACTGCTAAAATTGAAACCACCCATGAACACAGAACTGCCTAGATAACCAAGGATGCCAACAGCACCATAGGATGCACAGTCAGGCCATTCCCCAACCTGTAATTTAACATTTCTACCTGGCTCCAAGATGGTAGGGCAGCCAGCATAAGCACTGCTTCCCCGGAGCATTCCGTGGTTTCGCACAGAGCACTATTGCACTCAACTCTGCGGTAGCACAGAGCAGAGTTGCACTCAACTCTGTCATCCAAATTCTTCGTTGTTCTTGGAAAACACACCAGCATACCATGGGAGCAGCTGGTCTAATTGCTTCCTTTCATTACCATCTATGGGTGCTTCTGTCAAGCTAACCTCCTTTACTGACTGAGCTTCTTTACAGCTCTTGACCTTCAGCCTCGGGAGAGGGTTTGAGACACCAGCTACATTGTCCACTTCCCTATAGTCTATTTTTTAACTGCTCTCTGCCCTTCATGATCATTCATAGCAGTTACTCTTTTCCACAACTTACCCTGCTGCACAGACTAAATTGCAGTTTTTCTGAAAAACAGTCCAGACCGTGTATTTTCTGCTTCAAATAGGCCAGTGGCCATAATTTTTAATATTTTTTTTAAGCTAGTTTCATGTTACTTACTTTTAAATTCCTACAAGGAAGAATTCTTCCTTGATGTGAGGTAGATACGGCAAAGTCCTGTGAGCATCCCACCTTATTCCCAGTACTTTGCATTGTTTTTATCAGTAATCAGTATCTAAATAATGTTTAGCAGAATATCTGTGACACCTGTGGTAGAAAATCACTCCCCATGCAATATCATCAGAAGCAGCGGCAGAATTACTGCAGAAATAGCACATCATTAGGTCTTTTACTGGATATAGAGCGGAGTAAAACAGATAACTGTTCTTCTAGACTTTGTAGTGGCCAATAATTAGTAATCAGCCATTGAAATTTGTCTAGTGCAAATTTTATTTCCCTTGAGCTCTACTTTTCTTTTTTAAACCCAAGAGCAGACTTGTTTAAGATCCTTGGTCCATGATCTGATTCCAGCAGAGGGAATATAGGTCCCATCAGCCAGTAGTGGTTACTCATCACCATCACAAGTCTGTCTTCTTGGTAGAGTCCCTTGGCAATTTTATCACAGTCCTTTGGATGCCAAGAAAAAACTGGGAGTCTATCAAGGATGCAGATTTCTCAGGTTCGTCTGCATGAACAGTGAATTTGTGCTTAGAAGATGCTTCTGACAGGAAGGTTGGATTGCTCACTAGCTGTGACACCCACATGGACAAGCCAGCACTGCTGGAAACTTCATGGAACAGCTATAGCATACCCAGGCAGGACAGGATTATCTTTAGCATCTTTGAATGAAGCCAAAATAAATAACAGAAGACACGACAACCACAACCATTTTGAACTGCTCGAGGACTACTTTGAGGTCTTGCATCTGCACTTAGGATCTGAAATCTATAGCAATTACTGGACCTTTTTCCTCTTTGACAGGAAGCACACCAGAACAAGGCAAGTTGATACAGAACGAAGGTATGAACTTAAAAAAAATAGGTCTAAGGAAAAAAATAAAGAAATTAAATCTACATTTCTGAAGAAAAGCCTCGATCAGAAAAAGTGTGTTAGTGATCCCATAAAACTCTCCATCTTCACATTTTTCACTTATTCAGCTATACAGCAGGTTACAAACAAAGGCAGAATTCCTCTCATGAGGCAAACCAGAAAAATTAACCAAATGGTAGAAGTTGAATTTGAATTAAAAGCCAATAAGCCCCAAAAGCAAAAACGTAAGTTTCCTTCAGACAAGTATTTCCATTACTTAGCTTGTGGAAAACCGCTCCATAATTAGAAAAAGAATGAACTGTTTTTTTACTATTTATGTAGTAATACTTATTTTGTTCTGATAAGAATACTTGAGAGACCTAAAAAGTTGTTGTCTTTATTTCTAGATTTGCAGAGTAAAGTAGCTTGACCAACAAAAAAGTATAATAAAACTAAGGGATTTTAAAACACTAAATACATGCACAAAGCTGCAAAGTCAGTCTTTCCTGCAGAGTTTACATTCCAGCCAACAGCTTGAGGTGAGAGACAAATCAAGAGATCCATGAAGAGGACTCTAAGGGCACGGTGCAAACTATTATTCGGTGAAAAAAAAAATGAAAACAGATGATTTGAGATAAATGTCAGCTTGAAGTAATTTGTATTATAGCACTGTCTGTTGTGTAATACCCTAAGTAGTGGTATTTTTCCCTGGATCTTCAGTTTAAGGTCATATATGTATCCCACAGTAGATGATTGTCATTTTCGCAATACCAAGGGCTACTCTTAGCAAGATGGTCTGAGCATGAACATCATTAGCCAAAGCATCTGCTGTTGGCTGGTGCCAGAGACAGGGTATGAAAACAGAGAAGCTTTTGATTTCATATTGTAAGGCTGACGGGCTGCACAGAGATATTAGTTTGGGTCTCAGCAGCGGCTTAATGCTGCCAGCTCCACTCAATCAATCTTCCGTTTGGGCTGTAGAAGCTGGCCAGGCACAGCCAGAGCCACAGTGCTGCTCTGCTGGGATACCTCCCTGGAGTTTAGATCTCACTAGCTTTAGGGAAATAGGCTAGGTGGAAAGGACCAGCCTGGGGAGACCTGTGAAGGTGGCTGCTGCTTTCTGTTGCATGAATGTTGTCAGAGACCCCCTTGTAGGAAGGCCACCGTCAGCAGGTGAGCTCACTTGCTGGGTGACTGTGCCAAGAGCACTGCAGGGAAAACATCGAGGGGGAAGAGCAAGAGGAAGTAGCAGCATATCTCCAAAGACTTCTGTCTTCTTTAAAGACGTGAAAATCAGGTGAAACGAAGGATTCTTACCATGAAATAAAGGCTCCTTAAAAGATTACAGGAGATTTAAATCAGTGGGTGCCATGAAATAATAACACCATGAATGTGAGCAGCAGTCACTGTCAGAAAAATGAATGACATCCAAAAGATGGAAGCACGACTGAAGGACTCTGTATCCGCTGTGCCCAAGCACTGCGTGAGGATGGGATCATCCATCTCAGTGCTGCGGGGCAGAACCAAGAGCTCTGTGATGAGACCAAACAAAGGGGAAAAAAAAAATATCAGGCTGAAGAGACCAAAACATGTGTGGTCCCCAACTGAAAAGGGTGTACATGCAGCCAATGCTGACAGGGGAGCATGGGGCACCTCATCTGGGGCAAGGGAAACTGTGCCGGTGAGCCATGGGAGCCATGACGCAAGCAAACAGGCACTACCTCGTGGTAGGTTTTCAGGAGAAATTAGCACATGGAGATGAAGAAAATCACGGCAGGTCTCAAAATGGAATATAAATAAGGCTGTGAAAATCAGCTACAGCTCACTCAGCGGTTCACAGGAGATGTTCTGAGCTGGTGTTCTGAAGGATAATGCTCTCATGAGGCTCCACCTGGAGTACTGCATTCAGTTCTGGGGACCCCAACACAAGAAGGACATGAAGCTGTTGAAGAAGGTCCAGAGGAGGGCCACCAAGATGGTCCAAGGGCTGGAGCACCTCTCTTATGAAGACAGGCTGAGAGAGTTGGGGCTGTTCAGCCTGGAGAAGAGAAGGCTCCAGGGACATCTTCTAGCAGCTTTCCAGTACTTAAAGGGGGTCTACAAGGAAGATGGAGAGGGACTTTTTACTGGGGCATGTAGTGACAGGACAAGGGGTAATTCTTTAAATTGGAAGAGAGTAGATTTCAATTAGATCTAAGGAAAAAATTCTTCCCTCTGAAGGTGGTGAGGCACTGGAATAGGTTGCCCAGAGAAGTGGATGCCCCATCCCTGGAAGTGTTCAAGGCCAGGTTGGATGAGGCTTCAAGCAACCTGATATAGTGGAAGGTGTCCCTGCCCATGTCAGGGGGGTTGGAACTAGATGATCTTTGAGGTCCCTTCCAACCCAAACCATTCTATGATTCTATGAAAACTAATAAACAGATAAAACCCTTCACCCAAGAGCAGTTGTAGGCTGGTACCCAGTAGAGTCCGTGGCACGCTAAGCATCGAGGTTACAGCTACACGCTGATCAGAACTGGAACAGCTCCCCAGCACTCAGGCCAGATGCCATGGAGCGACTTGCATCCCTACTACTAAATCCTCTCTCCAAAATAGGGAAGCTGCATCCAAAACAGCTATTAGCATGGGATGAGGACTGCTCCCAACTTCCAAACTGTGCCCAGGAATTGCTTACAAGGGGGAAAATTGGTTCAGGTCGAAACCATGCCAGAGATCTTTCCAACAGCTCACCACTGTGGATGGGACTGGGTACCAGTGCTCAGGCACCGTGTAATTCACTGCCATAAGCACAGATAGTGACTGTCAGCACAAGACTAAATCCTGCCATGCACGCTGTGTGTGCATGTGTACACTGCAGTTCATCTATGTACTAAGCTGTATGCAAAGACCATATAAATCTTTACTGGGAGAGCTATATGGAGACTAAAACTGTTCCTTGCGAGTAACGCCTGACTTCAGCTACTGTTACAAAGCAGTGACAGCAGCAGAAAAATGTGAAGTGGCAAATTCAAGTTGGGTATTTTTGGGAGGTGGGTGGGTTTGGGGAAAGGGTTGTTTCTTTTAAAAGAGGTCTGTACGATCTGAAGAGTTACTCACCAATAAATTTGACCTCTGGACTTGAGAAATTGGTACAAACTGTAGCAAGAAACGGAAGCAGCGGACACTGCCCGACATGGTAGCCTGCAGAGAAGCATTCATGGAAAGAGGGAAGTCACGTCTCAGCAAACTACCGGAGTTACTGCAAGGGTGAGACACCTGAAGTGGTTTTCTGGGATTTCCAGAAAGCTTTGAACAAGATCCTTCCCAAAGACCCCTAATAAACTATGGCTGATGCTAAGGGAAATGGGATATCCTTTATAAAATGATGGGTTTAGGGTAGGGAGGAGAAAAGGTAGAAATAAAAACAGCTTTCACAATGGAGATTATGTTCCTGTAAGGAACTGCACCTCTCAATGTACTCATAATTGGCATAGAAAAAGAGGCAGCTTACGACAAATAAAAGCAAAGAGTTGTGAGGATATCACATAACTCAGTGATGGGGCCGTACAATGAAAGATGAGGTTCAATGCTGAACAGCCAGAGGATGTCAGGCAGACAGTTTTCCATGAGGCAAAAACCTTACAATTAGCAAGTAGTGTTTAGCAGCATAATGAGGTTGGTAAAAGGCCCAGATACGTTCTCTTCTTCTTTCTATCATTCCTGAGGGTACAGCAGAAGAAGGCAACAGCAGCAGAGCCGATCATAGCCATGCTCTCAAATCAATGACACTTTTCTGGGTAACCCTAAGAAGACAGCTGGAAAAAAATAAACCAGTTATAAATCTGGCAACATAACTGATTTTATTTTTAGACTGTTGTCAAAACATAATGCTTAAAAACATCAGTGGTAATGGAAATTTCTTTATGAGACCCACCTCTGCCCTTATTCATTAGCTGTGTCAGCAGCTAGAATAAAATAATTTTTCATGGTTTTATTGCATTAAATTAGCCTAGGATACTGTGATTTTAATCTCTACTCTTCCTTGGTAACATCTACAACACATCACATGGTCTTATCTCCTTATCTCCCATTATGCTTTTGATTCTACTTTTCCAAACATCACTTTCGTTTCCCCAGTCTCTGTTCCCTGCAGCAGCCAACATAACTCTTCCTTCTGTAACATCTCTACAAGAAGGGAAGGATTTTGTATTCACAGGGAACACAGCTTCCTAGTGGAAAATGGTTTTCCCAGCCACGCTTAGGTAACTGAGATGCAGCAACCCAATAGGTACAATATCTTCAGGCTAAGCAGATACACAAAGTACTAAAAACAGGATTCAAACAGAGAACTTCGGTTCCTCTATTAGTTCTGAACTCTGTTGAAATTCAGAACTTCATTGCCAGAAATTACCACTGCTCACATTTTAACAGCAGAATGGGAGCAGCCCAAGTCTTGGATGATTTGCAGCTGGAGTCTATTGTTTTTACAAACAGCTGGATCCTTGTACCCCTTGAACTTTGCAGGCTTAAACCACATCTAAGGAACACGCTTAATGTAAAGACTGCAGAACCTGGCAGAGATGTTAAATGCCACCTGCAGCATTTACCCAATTTATTTGCATTAATCCCATATTACTCGGTGTGAAGAGAGATGGGTTAGTTATCCAAGATTTGTTCTGGTATCAGAAAACATAGGAGTGTACACGAGTCACACTAGAGTGAAAAAAAAGAACATTTTTGCATTAGCAAGTCTGAAAACAAGTGCATCTTTTTTTTTTTCTGTTGGAACAGGATCCAGATTGGGCTAGTTTATGTTACATTCCTGAAGGGAGCACGCTGCTGCAGCATGTCATATATCAGATCTAGGCATGAACCCTTGAAGACTAACACTTGCCACAGGTGTTATAAATTCTTTGTTTTCTGTGTTCCAAGGAATTTTTTTTTTTCTAGTCTGCCGATAAATATTATCTGACAATGCCTGAAATCTAAAATTCTCTGCTTACAGAGGAACAACACCAAGGGCGGCTACATGAGCCCTCAGCAAGGTGAAGACCTCCTCCGCTCCAGAACTGAGGGCTATGCCTGGCTGGCTCCTGTCCTGGCAGCTGACCTGGCTGCCGAGCAGCACTAATTGGCATTTTGGGTTTTGCCCTGCAAGAACTCGGTGCTCAAGACCGTTCAGCACAGCAGCACTGTCCCAGTAACCGCCCTATCTAGTCTGCATCGAAACCATTCCACGCAAGCTGAAGGGCACTTTAATCAGGATTTACTTCCTGAGCAATCGAGTTAGCTCAGTTAAGTCTTCAGCATTCCAAGGAAAACAAACTGTCAGAAGGAAAGCAATCCTGCAAGCTGGGGAAAGAACCATCTGCCCCTCCAAACGAACCGATCCAGGATTACAAAATGCCTCTGGGCGTAGCAGCAAGACATGAGATGTGTGTCAAGCATGAGAAAAACCATCATCGAAATTTGACATGACAGATGAACATGGGAGGCATTAACAACAGCCGTTTTTTTTGTAGCCTGCTTAGATCCCTTGGATAACAGCAGGCACACAATTAACCAAAAATTCTAGCCAATAGCTGATGTTATTTCAGCATTTTTCAAATGCTTCAACTAGAACCTTGTCAAAATAAACGGATTTGTGCTGTATGTGCTTATATGGCAAGGTTGATCCATGCTGATACTCTTACAGTGTTGTAAAGCATAAAATCTAGTTAATGGTTTCTGCCAAACCATGAATCAGTTGCAAAATAACGACCTGAAGTATGTTCTTTTTTCCATTCTCTAATATTTCTTCACAGCACAACCCAAACAATTGCTCATAATTAAACTGATTGTAGGAGCAGACACTGGCAGGAAATACACTGCTGGCACGGGTCCGATAGCACTTCATTGTACTGAATTTAGAACAATTACATCAGTTCCTTTCATTTTGCAGAAAATGAAGAGAGGGGCTGCTTTTCTATCTTTTACTCTCTACGAGCAAAATCAATGTTTATCAAATCCCCTGAAGCAGATTCGTATTTTTTTAATGAACAGCGTAAGTGCTTCCCTGGGTACCCTGATGCCTTTGCCCATCCTGCTTCACCTGCTTTATGGATGCTTCATGTTGTTAATCATGATCCATCAGGGTTTTTTTTGAGGAAAGCATGAATAAATCAGCTTTTGATAATGGAAGAACAGAAAATGAAACATATTATACAACAAGCAAGCAAAGGCACAGAGTGAAACTGGAGTCCACATTTGAAAGTACATGACTTGTGACTGCTTCCACATTTATGGAGCAAGAGTCAAGCATACGTATTATAGAGCAGAATTACATTCCCCAGCACTGTAGGGAAGCTAAAGCCAAATTTTGCTCTTGAGTGGATGTGCTGAATTCAAACAAAATTCGAAGAAAGACCAAAGAGTATACTGGTACCTACAGAGACAAATAGTCAAAAGAACACTGCATAGAACAATGAAACTGTCCCTTCCATCTCACCGTAGGTGGGTAGCCTAGACTAGTTGTAAATCCCAGGACTCCACAAAATTTCTGACACAAATCTAAAAGCATTACACTCCAAGTACCTACTGCTCACAGCTCTGTACATAGATAGAAGCCACGTTTACGAGTTCCTTTAGCCGAATGAATGATCTGTATTGCATGGAGCCTTGTTTTCAGATCCCATGGCTGCCTTGACAGAGCAGGCAAGGATTTGTCTTCATTCTGCAGTGCACTGTCTATTGGGCAGCTCATTGAGAGAAAGAGGATGGGGTGGCCCAGCAGCAGTTTCTTGCTCCCAGTGGAACATGTGTAACTTTGGGCTTGAGCAGAGGCCAGTCACAATCTGGCCGTCAGTTAGTTACTCATGCATTCAATTAAAGTGCTTTTTCTCTCACACATGCCCAGAGATGTAGCACTTCCCATGAGTGGCTGTGAATAGATCTTTGAAGAGGTTCTCACAGAATGAATGTACCTCTGTTTCCCCAAAGTGCTGAACAGAGGGCAAACTTGGTTCAGAAATATAATCTATATTAGTATATTTATAAAAAGTCAGATCTGTGCATTCATATCCCATTCGTTACCCATGTGGAGTTTGAAACAAAATCCAGAGTATTTTGGGGGGAAGGGGGAAAAAAAAAGAGACTTGTGAATAGAGCACTGTGCAAGGAATGAGGGACATACAGGACTTGCAGCTTGCCTTCAGCAAATGACTCTGTTTCTTTGCCCTTCTCTTTCATGGTCCTAAGTCTTGTCTACCTGTATTGACAGCTCGTTGGGAGCCATAGATGTGGTTGATGCTTCTAGATTCAGTAGCACTATAAGTATCAAATATCATTAAGAATAGGATTTTGTATGTTCTAAAGATGAGGATATAAGTCACAGAATCAGAGAATTGTTGAGGTTCGAAGTGACCTCTGAAGATCATTTAGTCCAACTCCTGCTCAGAGGATGGCCGGCTAGGTCATGCCACTCAGGACTATGTCCAGTCAGGTTTTTAATGTCTCCAAGGATGGCAATCTACAGCTTCTCTAGGCAACCTGTTTCAGCATTCAATTACCTTCACAGCAAAAAGTCTCTTGTAAGCATTCCTGTACTTCAACTTGTGCTCATTGCCTTTTGTCCTTTCACAGGATACCACTGGGAAAAGTCTACCTCCATCTTCTTTACTCCCGTCTCTACCCAATCAGATAAACAGCCCCCTCTCATTCAGGGTCTCTTTTTACATAAAATGCTCCAGTGCCTTCACCATTGTGGGTCTTTGCTGGGCTCCCTCCAGTATGTCCATGTCTTGTACTGGAGAGCCCAGAACTCAGCACAGCACCCGAGATGTGGCCTCACCAGGGCTGAGCAGAGAAGGATCCCCTCTCTCAACCTTCTGGCAATGCTTTTGCTAATACAGCCCGGAATGCTGTTGGCTGTCTTTGACACAAGGGCACGCTGATGGCTCATGACCAACTTCGTGTCCACCAGTAGCCCCAGGGCCTTTTCTGCAAAGCTGCTTCCCAGCTGGTCGGCCCCCAGTTTGTCCTGGTGCTCAAGGTTATTCCTCTCCAGGTGCAGGACTTTTGAATTTCCCTTTGGTGAACATCATGAGGTTCCTGCTTGCCATTGCTCCAGCCTCTCAAGATCCCTCTGAATGGCAGCACAACCCTCTGCTGTATCATCAGCCAGTCCTCCCAGTTTTGCGTCATCTACAGAGCAAGTTCCAGACCCAAATAAACATGACATGGATTATCACAGGAGCAGAAGCACATTTTGGCCCATCTTCCTCATGGATTCTGGTCGCACGGTCTGCACAACCCCAAAGCTGCAGAGGTCGCCTAGACTTTAAGATCACCACCAGCTCACCTGTTGGAGGCACGGTGGGGCCACTGTGCAGAAAAGGCCATTTGTCTTGTTCGTGCTGCATCATGCCATTCGCAGTCATGAGAATAAATCGATTACATGGGAAAGCGAAGGAGAAATAACAGCTGCTTATTACAGAAGTGCAGCAGCTCTGAGATACAAGTAAAACATCAGCGGTTTTTACTGGATTTTTTCCATTTTGTGAACAATCTCCTTTTGCAGTTTATCTTTCTGTATAAGAAGGAGGGTGCCTACTTTCTATTTATAACTTTGCTGGGAAAGATTCAATGTTTTGATTTTATTAGAACACTATTAAACCAGAAACATTCCAGAGCCCCAAACTGAAATACAAATTCATATTCATGTTTGTGTTTCCCTTGAGCTTGTGTTCCCCGAGCAGGAACACTCGATGAGCAGTGTAGTGTAACCACTTGACTCGTACGTTTGTACCTAGCACATCCGATGTCTTCTCTACCAGATAATCCTCTATGAGTAGACACTGACATTTAACTATTTTTAAAATTAATCATAATTTAAATTCCCAGGTAACTCAGGATGTCTTTTCAGACAAGAAGGATTAAATTCAGGTTCCTAAACAGACATAATTAAATAAGGATGTGCTTGAAACAGAGGGATGTTCTTTTCAGGTTGAGGACTTGATGAGGTTTAGAGTGTGCCAAACCGGTTTCCCTGATTTTCCAGCAAATTTCCTGAATATTCCCAGCCAAATTGCTTGATCTGCTTCTCTGTTTCCTATCTGTGAAGGTGGCATATTCCCACTTCCCTTCTTTCTGCTTCTTTGCTAACTCTGTTGTAAAACGGTACCAGCAGAGCAGTACCCTGCAGAGGTTACAGTTACTAGAATCAGGAATCAGCACTGCCACAGTTTTTCCAGCTTTGTATTTAGGACATTTCCTATAAGGGCTGAACGTGTCTACCCTGTAGATGATTTAGGTACATGCTACTTTTAGCAAATGCGTCTTGTTTCTCTTTGGGCTACATTGTTCAAACCAATTCTGACTTCACCAGGAGGTGTTTTTCTGCTCTCCCATCTCGTCTGCTTTTTAATTTTAAACATCTCTTTGGAGCAGAACTTAGATAACATGTTATCTCTAACATAAGAGAAAGTTTGGAATTACACAGAATACTTATCCCTTTCTCAATCAACCACCTATTGGCTTCAGAAAAAAAGAAGGGGAAAAAAAAAAAAGTGCTTCAGTACATTTTGAATTCCATTCTCCAGGTGAATTTCGTTTGTGATATGCTAGGAAAGAGATATGTATGAACAGGAAAAAAATACCTTAGGGCAAGTCATTGAAGATTAAAGTTAGACCTGCATTTATTTGGGATTTTTCAAAGTACTCACGTATATTGGCTTTTGCATTCTCACATTGCGCTTCATTTCATGGTTTCATTCAGCATAGGGAAGAGAAGTGCCAAACAGTCATTAGAATTTTTCCACCCAGAACTATGAAATCCAAGAACAAGAAAACCAACCCCCTGTGAGCAAGAAATGCCATCTCTGTTTTTCCAACTCTGCTAGTCATCGCTGTCGATACAGCCTTCAGTTTAGTGAGAAAAATGCTGGCAGAGCGCCCTAACCACTTCAGCAGACCAGACAACAAAGAGTTAGAGATTTGAGAGGAGAGTCACCGTCAGAAGTGCTGAAAACAGAATATGTTTTGTTACATTCATGTTTATTGGAATCATAGCATCACTGGAGCATTTCTGAGGCAAACCAAGACTAGCCAGGAAACTATCACATATGGTATTTTTCATATTTCCAGTAATCTGACTTTTTTTTTTTTTTTAAACTATAGAACCACCACCAACACAAGCGCTTTATACTGGTGCCTTACAGAACTTCGTCAAGAAACACCAGCTCAAGAAATGCCCTGATAGCATCCAGCCTGACACCATAGCTTGCCTCTTTACACCATTTCGCAACGTCCCTCTGTACAAAGACTCTCCCGATGTTGTATCGGCTCGAAGAAGCACTGTTCATCTTCTGCTTTACTGCCAGAACAGAGCACTGCCAAAGAATAGCTATCGCAAGATATGACATTAAGTCTGAGACTCCTTGTATTCTTTTGGCCAGTCTTCCCTCTTGAAAGACCAACTGAAGAAAAACCTTGACAGAAAACACAACTAAACACTGATTTAAAAAAAAACATATAAATTTGACTTTATTTTTGGCTGTCTTTCTCCAGACTCGGTCAAGTCAATGCCAAGCTCACCCCCCACCCACTTGAATGCTCAGAGCCAGGAAAACAGCTCTGTGCTACAGGACTTGCTGCTCACGCTTCGACTGGCAAGTCCCGTCAGTTATTTCTGCTTGAATCACACACTTATTTCAGACTGTAATTAGGAACTACGCTTTAATATGTTTTTTTCTTTGTCACTCATTGCAATGGCATTTTATCACTGTGATACAGCATCCTTAGGCAGGATAGGAACTAGGAGAAAACCTTTGGCCTACACATGGATTTCAGCCTTATTTCTGCTGTTCTAAGAGGTATGAATAAATTACGCTATAATTTTCTCTGACGTGCATTGTTAAAACTAGATCTCTTCAGTGATAGACACAGCTGGTGCTCCAGTCTGAGACTCCACATGTGAGTTTACATAGTACAATTTACGGCACAAATTTTCCTTGCAAGTTAAGAGCACAACAACAAAATGATGTCTTCTCCTCTTGGATTTTAAACCAACTGATTTTATCTCTAACTCTACCTTCCAAATCATGTATACATCCTTGTGTTGGACTGCAAATGACCTGAGTCTGGTAAGCTCACACACAGGCACTTAATCACAAAAAGCCACCATGAACCCCCAAATCAGAACTCTCCAAATCATCACTTGATTATGACGCAGCTGCCTAAAATATTGCCCATCCAACAGGTGCTTTTAAATGTTTTCAGTACTTTAACAATCATACCCTACATAATTATTGCACAATTATGTATTTTTTTTCAGAGGTTTTACTTTTTTTTTTTATTTAATGGTCGAATGACATCACTGTGCCTGAACACAAACTCCCTCAACATCATTTGAGTACTCAGTTGAAAATATTTGCTTTTATTTATGTAGAGTTGGAGACTACATTTTATACCCAAGAGTTTAAAAACATAGTATTTGGGGTCAGAGTCTGACTACTAATATATAAAGACATAATATTCCTGTATACAGCAGGCCATGTATCTCAGACAACGAAAAGATTCCTTAATCTCTGCCATTTTGATTGCAAAACTCAACTCCAGCTGGTAATTGCCCTTTTTAGTTTGCATTGCTATTTAGAAAATTGCTGACTAATTGTCTACTTCTACTAGTGTTTCACTAGATAAGAATAACATATACCAGAGAAAAAGTTAACAAAACAAAGGAATGGGTCTGCATGATCTACCTGTCTTTTCTGCCAAAACTAGTTTAACTCAAATGATGGTTAATAAAAGCCACAGGAGGCCATTCTGCCCCTTCCAACACAATGGCATTTTCTACAAAAAGAGAAGCTTTTGTCTTTTTCAAAGACAGTTTTTAGAGACATTAATTCTAAATTCCAGCCATATTCTAAGAGAAAAGCAAAAACTTACTACCTTCCATCAGGAGGAAAAATGAATACATTTTCAACAGCCCTTCCAACACAAAAATCATGGAGCTGTGTGAATAAAGAAACATGACCAAACTGGAATCTCCACCACACACAAAGTCCTGCCTTTGATGGAAGGCTCGAAAAGAACGAAGCGTATCTTACAGGTCTGAGTCTCACTACTCAGTTACTCCTATGAGGTACTCGCTTGCTGCAGCAAGCAGCATAAATCCTAGTCCACCTCTATGGACCAGCAGGACACAGCAGGTGATGGCATGGTCCCACTTTAACCTCCCATGCAAGTACTTCGAGCTACAGATTCAATACACAGTTACACACGCTCATATTCAGAAAAGGAGATGAGGTTTCCCAAATTCCCACCTGTCACGCTCTTTCAGAAAGCCCCCGTAGAGGACACGAAGAGAAGATGCTCAGATTCCTGCCAAAGAGGAAACGCAAGAGCAGCTAACAGGCAACATTGTTATTGATAACCATTCCTGACTATGTAAAGAGCCCAGAGGAGTTGTGGATGCCCCATTTCTGGAGGTGTTCAAGGCCAGGTTGGATGAGGCTTTGAGCAACCTGATCTAGTGGAAGGTGGCCCTTCCCATAGCAGGGGGGATGGAACTAGGTGATCTTAAAGGTCCCTTCCAACCAAAACCATTCTATGATTCTATTCAGTTGCAGACTTTGGAAATCCCTGGGGTAATTCTTGCTGCATACGTGGCCATCGCTTTGTGATACAGCAACTCATCGAAGGAAGCGGCCAGCCCTGAGTCCAGTGAAGTCTGATGGCATCAGAAAGAGGACAGGTCCAACACGTGCAGAACCTTCCCAGCACCAGCATGGTCTGGCCGGGGAAAATAAGGCCTCTCGCTGCTGGGAGTGAGCTTGCCCAGCTATTGCAGAAATCTTGTTCTTGTGAAACTGGACCACCAAGCAGCTGCCTGCCACCCACCAACTCTGCCCATAGACTGACCACTGCCGCACTTCGTTACTCTTTGTCACTGAGAGGACAATTTCTCCCTGTGCTGACCTCAAGGCATTTGCTCCTGCAATGGGGAGAGGGGGTGGTGGTGGCAGCCTGATGGCCCTGTAGCCTCTACAGCCTGAAGGAGGATTTGGGCTAGTAATGACCATGGCTGTTTTACTGGATGAGATCACGGCAAGGTTTTTGGAGGGCCATACACACATCACTGGAAACAAAGTGGGAGCTTGGAGGGGAGGAGGAGCTCTCTTGCATGGAAAGCTGCGTGGAAAGCTTTAAAGCTACCAAACACTAAGTGCTCATTCAGGGCTGAAGTTTCCATCGGTAATTAAGAAGAGTTTTTCCATTAGTGAGAGCCACACTAAAA
The DNA here is from genome assembly GCF_009769465.1 of Tauraco erythrolophus. Taxonomy (NCBI): domain Eukaryota; kingdom Metazoa; phylum Chordata; class Aves; order Musophagiformes; family Musophagidae; genus Tauraco; species Tauraco erythrolophus. The sequence goes on along the minus strand of NC_141466.1, from coordinate 44,589,042 downwards.
TTCTTTTGCATCATTAAGAACAAAACCCTCCTCAAAAATCTGGAAAGATTTAATAAGTCCTCATAAGCTGGGAAAAAAAGAGGAAAAAAATCCCCAGAAGTGTGTGGGGGTAACAGACTAAAGACTATTTCTTCACTAATTCATCTCCCAGGTAAACACAGCATGTGCATATAAAATAGAAATCACACGGAGAAGGCTGCGCTGGCTAAGTGACCACATCAGCGGACTTACAAAGCCTTTCCAGCGCCTGAAAACGCTGTGGTCAGGCTAACGAGCTTCCCGAGCATCGGCAGAAATAACGAGCCACGGCCTCCCGACGGGCCACTTCTCTCCAGCCGCTGCCAGGCCTTCCGGGCAAGGAGGCAGCTGTGCCGGCGCGGGGACCGTAACCCCGTCCGCCTGAGCTGGGAGGTTCAGCCTGAGTTCAGGAGCCGCGGCTCACGCAGCCTCCTGGCCGTCCGGCCGCGGGAAGCATCGCCTCCGCTTTTGTTGCAGAGCCGTGCGTGCCGGCTGCAAAATCCAGTTTGCTCATTTTAGTAGGAAACGCTGCGGAGCTGCTGTACAGTTCAGAACAACCGTGTTTGCAAACGTACTCCGCGAGGAAAAAACAACAGCAGTGCCTGCTAGCGTTTTGCCTTCCTTTAGAAAAAGGCGTTAGACTTGCCTAGTTTATTCGTGGGTTTTTCACTGTGTCTCATTGTATTTTTACAGAACAAATCGAATTTGCTTTAAACTGAATGTCCCTTGAGTTTCCCTCGAGTTCCAATATGATAAACTATCCTCTGGGTTCATTTCTGACTAAATGGAGAGCTACTCAAAGAAATAGTTTTCAGTAAATATTAATAGCACTCAGAACTTAATGCTTACTTACTTATTTTTATTTTTCTTCATTCCAAAAAGAGCTATTTATGCATGGCCACACTCAATTGGGCTTATTTAGAATGCAAATAGAGAAAAAAAACGAAAGCAACCACACCAAAGTAATGAATAGCTCATGTCTTTTGGGAAACTCTGTTATCTTCCTCTGATCCACAGGACACTTGAAAGGAACTGAAACACGTCAATGTGGTACCTTTTCAATGACTTAAGTTTTCAAATGGTTTGGGTCTTGAGGATGAGCATGGCCTGCCAGAGTGTCCATGAAAGATGCATTCATTTACACTGATGCCAGCGGATCCCAGTAGGATGGATGATTGGAGAACCCAAAGGAAACAGGATTTGCAGGTGCCTTACAGAGGTATATGTGACTGGGAGCAACACAGTGGGGAACACAATTGCTCAAACCTGGATTTGCTGCTGAAGGATCTCAGGAATGCTCAAAAGTTCCTAAAGTATCAGAGAACGATAACGTGACTGGATTCTCCACCCATCTTACCTGTTTTGCGTTCTCTGAACGTGACCAGAAACGTTGCTAAGTTATACGATGGTCCACGCTTCTCATATCTCTAAAATACATTTAGTGCACCAAAAGGGTGTGTAAGTGATAAAAGCTGCCAGCAGCAGAACTTCCAAATCATTCGTGAAAATCCCATCCCATGTTACCCTTAGCTAGAAATAAACTCATTAACTTGGGGTGGGATTCGTTCTGCTGAAATTAGCCATCTAAAGGATAGCTGGCTAGGGCTGAGCTAGTCACTGCGGGATCCTCGGCGTCAGTGGAAAGCAATGCACACCTCCCAAGAGGCGCGATGAATCACAGAAACACGGCGATGTTTTTTTCCAGAGCACCCTTCCAACAGCGTGCGCTTCAGGAACTTCTGAGCCAGTGTTTGCAGCTTTGTGTTAAAATCTGTCAAGGGCTTCGCTGCAGACCTCTCTCTTCTGTTAAAACTGACCACTCTCCTACACAGTCTTTCCTGGGTTTTGATGTGCTATTTAACCTCGTGAAGACCTTTCTTTTGGTCCCCTAAGTGCTGACTTTGAGAATTTGTGGTGAAAGACCTTGCTGAATTTTTTGGAAAGCCCTGTGGTCTGTCTCAACCTTTGTCCACACTAACTGATCCTTTCAAGGGCTTCCAGGCAACTTGTAGGGCATGATTTCCCTCCAGAACTAAGCCAACTCTTCCATAGTATGTTTATTTAGGTTTCCACCAATATATCATTTATTATTGCTTCTATCATTTTTTGAAGTCCAAACCGATCGGCAGTTTCCCAGAGTTACCAGTACCTTTTAAGAAAAAGCTTGCATACATGTTAGACACTTTTCAATCCTCTCACATTCACGAGATGAGAGAACTCCAAGTAGCAGCTCAGCTACTTCACCCTTCAGTTCCTGTAGCATTCTTTGGTGAACGCTACCCACTCCCAATTACCTTTTGTTGATTTGGTCTATAAAGCTTCAAACCTGTCTTGCTAGAAGCAAAGCAAAACCCCTCTTCTGATCAGCAAATGTGGAGTTGCTCAGTATTTGCAGTATTTACAAGCCTACTTTTTTCATCCTCATTTTGAACTGACTTGTTTCCAGTTTTATACTTTGATCACAGGTTTTTAAATATAGAGATATTTCTTTATCATATGAACTCATTGCCTTTAAAAATAGCCCAGACAGTGCAAACTCCTCCCTAGGTCCCTGTTACTCTGCCAATAAAAGAGGACTTGGAAGAACTACGATCAAGCCATAAAAAAGGGGGGGGGGGAACAAAAAAAAAGGTGTTGGATATTTTTCTAAAATGTTGGAAAGACCATCGTGACCCACACGAAAAGCTCCAAGTCAGCTTTTCCTGTCAGGACAGAGTTATCATCACTCTGGCTGTCTCCTCCCGGAGGAACAAAAAACATTGTAGATGTTGACAGGGCCTGATTTATGGTCTGGGGTTCTTACTCATATCCAATCATCCAAGTGCTAACACCACATCTACTCACTTTCTGGTACGTACTCATCCAGGATGCCAGCTAAGTTATGCAATTCACCTTCATCACTCTTTCCTTCAACCTTCAAACGCAGAAATGCAGTTTGAGCACCTCAAGCTGCAATTCAGACTATTTGAACAATTTCAGTTCAGAAGAAGTACTTAATTATGAAATAACAACCCCCAAGACTGTTTTAGCTTCAGGTCAGATACCACTTCATTTGCAACAGTCAAATTCTGAACAAGTCTTAACAGAAGGACTTCAACCTGCGTAAAAAATACCTCAAAAATATCAACCACCAAGCATTTTCATGCAATTTACGTAAAATATAAGCTGCTGCCTCATCCATTATTTCTGAAAAGCTCCTTTTTCCTCTGCAATGATCCTGTTTTTAACAACAACTTTTTCTAAAGGGATAAGTAACCTACCTGCATTTAACCTGACAACATTACTGAAAAAAAAGCAAGCAACCAAGCCAACCACGGCTCCCATCTCCATGTCTCCAAATGAGTTATTCAAATTCAGCAGAGAGAACAATTTTCATTAGAAAAGCACCTTTTCTTTGTTCTACAAAATTCCCCTCACCTTGCACAAAGACATAAACCTCCTAACATCACCACTCCCCACTATGGCTCGCAGTTAGAGCAAACATCTAGTTAAATTCCACTGGCCTAGGACAAGCTCAGATGCTACCACAGAGCCCAAGAACTGGGAACACCTGGAAGCTGTTAGGACAGCTGTACTGAGATGCAACAAACCAGGTAATGCTTATTCTCCATCCCTGTGGTTATTTACAGAACAGAACAGCAAGTGCTCAGTGATGTGTCCTCTTGCCACATACTGTGACCAACACATGTAAGCACTGTGGCCCCTCTCTCATATGCAAGCTATGGGGCGCAGATAGTCTTGCCTGTCCCATGGCAGTAGTCAGCAGAGGCAAGCTACAGGTTCAAACATTGCTGCTGACTATGGTATGGCATTGCTGCTTGCATCAGAGTTTATTTTTCTGAAATGCACTGATTTTTAAATTAAGATTGCATATAACCTCATCCCTACACTTTCGTGAAGAGATGTGCCTCAGGCAAAGCCTGTGTTACCGTCATCTATTGTATTAGCATGCAATTAAGAGGCTCACAATGTACCTAAACTGAAGCAGCTGAGGATGCCTGGGGCACCAGGCATCACTAGCTCTTCAGCTGCAGCATTTTTCAAATACAAGTTTCACCTGCAGATTTCAGAAAATTCTGAGGACACTTCCTCACTTTGTAGACAGGAAAACAGAAATGCCGAATGCTGAAAAATGACTGAAAAAGTAAACGAGCCTAGAACTGAGCCAGCTTTTCCAAGTGCTAAACAGACATTATTCACTAAACAATGTGGTTCTCACAGCCATAGGCTTTCCAGCCCTTCTTCCCTCCCCATCACCTCTGCTCCTCCACTGCACAGGAGAATCACAGAATATACAGGAAGAGTTGCAGCCAGACGAAAAGGTTGACTCTACTTACGGTCATCGAGCAGGCTGGGTGAATTTGGGATCGACTCGTATTGTTAGGAAGAGGATAATAAAAGGGAGAAAATGCATCTCTGCTGAAGAAGCGATGTGAAAACTCATGACTGAACAAGGCCAGGAATTGGTTATAGGGCGGATCCTTCCACTCTTTTATGCTGGTACTAAAGAAGAAGTATTTTTTAATTACAGAAAAACAAAAACTGAATACCACTTCTTTCTTTACAAAAACAGCTCACTAAAACTGAGCTACCTGTCACTTACCGGTAAGTCCACAATATGCCGCCTTCATCAAATTCTGCAGATTTGTCCTTGGGTCACAGAAGTGCAGAGGATCCGATGTTTGTTTTCAGACTTTTGTCAGTATGATGCTTGTAACACAGGGAACAGAACTTTGGAAAGTCTCTTGTTTTGAGAGTTCTTAGTATCATTCTAAAGCAGTTAAATCAGTTTTGGAAGAAGGTAATTAAGTAAGGCGTAACATCTTGAGACAAGATTTGGACTTTTCAACAGAATTCCTAGTCTCATCTAATTTACTATTACTAATTTCCAATACTGGATGATTCTCTCGAGCCTGAAGAGAGGTTCCCCACTTTGCCAGTCCCAGCCTCCCTGCTTTGCAGTAGCCAACAAGCCACAGAAATCCACTTAGTCCTCGGGTTCTTTTAGCCGATATTGGGTTTCTCAGAAGCTGGTCACAGCTCTAATTAATTTCTGTAAAGTTACAACGTAGCAATGTGAAAATTCCCTACAGTTGCATAATTAATGAGGTATTATGAACACATTTAAAGCTAAGACCACAATACACACACAAGGTGCTTCAGGCATGTGCCAGCTCTGCCTCATGCAGAATGAGCTGCTCCATCCATTTCGGACATAAAGAACTGAATTATGCACCTATGGGCATGGGAGCGATTTAGATTTGCCACCCCTACCCCTTCTCCACCAGTCCTGTAGTTAGAAAAGGCATTGAGAACGGTACGTGGGGCATCATCTCCTCCTACAGCCAAGTTACCTGGGCAAGTACCTAAATTCTACCCTTTTTCTTTCACCTGCTGACAAGCAGAGATGCTTCAGTGACCATGTGTAAACGTCGACTACTTCTCTTTATCCAAGGGTTCTGAAAAGCTCTGAAGTCTTTCTGATATATTTCTATGTTGTAGGGGTGCAATCACTGGACAAACAGCAGCAACAGGAGAGGTGAAATACAGAAATACAAAGCATTGCAGCAGAAATTGATGCTGTAGTATTCAACAAATGCGTGTGCCGATTCCCAAACCAGCCGCAGTAGGGCTGGTTAGGGCAAACACTCATACAACTCTGCGTTAAGAGGAAATGCTGGCACAATTGTTTTTGATTGATAGAATTATTTTTTGAGTAGTATTCTGTTCTTCTGTTTCTTATAAAGTGACCTGGGGGTCCTGGTGGACAGCAGGATGACCATGAGCCAGCAATGTGCCCTTGTAGCCAAGAAGGCCAATGGCATCCTGGGGTGTATTAGAAGGGGTGTGGTTAGTAGGTCGAGAGAGGTTCTCCTCCCCCTCTACTCTGCCCTGGTGAGGCCCCATCTGGAATATTGTGTCCAGTTCTGGGCCCCTCAGTTCAAGAAGGACAAGGAACTGCTTGAGAGAATCCAGCGCAGGGCCACAAAGATGATTAAGGGAGTGGAGCATCTCCCTTATGAGGAAAGGCTGAGGGAGCTGGGTCTCTTTAGCCTGGAGAAGAGGAGACTGAGGGGGGACCTCATTAATGTTTATAAATATGGAAAGGGTGACTGTCATGAGGATGGAGCCAGGCTCTTCTCAGTGGCATCCAATGATAGGACACCCAAGCTGTGGAAAGAACTAGCAGGGACTGTGAGGATGAACCACCGCCCACTGTACTTGAAGAGCAGGTTCGGGAACATCTGAGGAACTTGAAAGTGCACAAGTCCATGGGACCTGATGAGATCCATCCGCAGGTCCTGAAGGAACTGGCGGATGAAGTTGCCAAGCCACTGGCCATTGTATTTGAGAAGTCGTGGCGGTCTGGTGAGGTCCCCGATGACTGGAAGAGAGGGAACATAACCCCCATCTTTAAAAAAGGGAACAAGGAGGACCCGGGCAACTACAGGCCGGTCAGCCTCACCTCTGTGCCTGGCAAGGTCATGGAGCAGATTCTCCTGGGAACCATGCTAAGGCACATGGAGAGCAAGGAGGTGGTGGGTGACAGCCAGCATGGCTTCACCAAAGGCAGATCATGCCTGACCAACTTGGTGTTTTATGATGGGGTGACAGCATCGGTGGACAAGGGTCGACCAATGGATATCATCTACCTGGACTTGTGCAAAGCTTTTGACACTGTCCTGCACGACATTCTTCTCTCTAAACTAGAGAAGCATGGGTTTGATGGCTGGACCACTCGGTGGATAAGGAATTGGCTCAATGGCCGCACTCAGAGAGTAGTGGTCAACGGCTCGATGTCCAAGTGGAGACCGGTCACGAGTGGCGTCCCTCAGGGGTCCGTGTTGGGCCCGGCCCTCTTCAACATCTTTGTCGGTGACGTGGACAGTGGCATGGAGTGCACCCTCAGCAAGTTCGCTGATGACACCAAGCTGTGTGGTGCCGTCGACACGCTGGAAGGGAGGGATGCCATCCAGAGGGACCTCGACAGGCTGGAGAGGTGGGCCCGTGTCAACCTCATGAAGTTCAACCAGGCCAAGTGCAAGGTCCTACATCTGGGTCATGGCAATCCCAGGCACAAATACAGACTGGGCGGAGAATGGATCGAGAGCAGCCCTGAGGAGAAGGACTTGGGAGTACTGGTGGACGAGAAGCTCAATATGAGCCGGCAATGTGCTCTTGCAGCCCAGAAGGCCAACCGCATCTTGGGCTGCATCAAGAGGAGCGTGGCCAGCAGGTCGAGAGAGGTGATTCTCCCCCTCTACTCTGCCCTTGTGAGACCTCACTTGGAGTATTGTGTCCAGTTCTGGAGTCCCCAACACAAGAAGGACATGGACCAGTTGGAGAGGGTCCAGAGGAGGGCCACGAAGATGATAAGAGGGCTGGAGCACCTCTCCTATGACGACAGGCTGAAAGAGTTGGGGCTGTTCAGCCTGGAGAAGAGGAGGCTCCGGGGTGACCTGATAGCGGTCTTCCAGTACCTCAAGGGGGCCTACAAGAAAGATGGGGAGAGGCTGTTCAGGAGGGCCTGTTGTGATAGGACAAGGGGTAATGGTTTTAAAATAGAGGGAGGTAGATTCAGGTTGGATATTAGGAAAAAATTTTTTAGCATGAGAGTGGTAGAACACTGGAACAGGTTGCCCAGAGAGGTGGTGGATGCTCCATCCCTGGAGACATTCAAGGCCAGGTTGGACGAGGCCCTGCGCAACCTGATCTAGTTGGAGATATTCCTGTTTGTTGCAGGGCGGTTGGACTAGATGACCTTTGAAGGTCCCTTCCAGCCCTAACCATTCTATGATTCTATGACAAGGGGAAATGGATATAAGCTGGAACACAGGAGGTTCCGCTTAAACATGAGAAAGAACTTCTTCCCAGTAAGGGTAACAGAACACTGGAACAGGCTGCCCAGAGAGGTTGTGGAGTCTCCTTCTCTGGAGATGTTCAAAACCCGCCTGGACACATTCTGGTGTGATCTGATCTAGGTAGTCCTGCTCTGGCAGGGGGATTGGACTAGATGATCCTTTGAGGTCCGTTCCAATCCCTAACATTCTGTGATTCTGTGATTATAAACTGACTGCATCAGTCAACTTGAGAGTCCGCAGGAAGCTCTTGGAATGACCTACAAAATATCATCGTAGAAATACTGCCAATGAGAGTGTTAGCAGAGAATGCAGATGCCACCGTTACCTGCATGTAATCCACTGAACTTCTGCTTCCTTTTCAGCATGCTAACAGACCAACCACAAAGCAGTCTTCCCCTAAAATTCCTCCACTAAAGGTACTGCATTTTTTGATATATGAAGAGTCAGGTTTAGACTACTTGGTCTGACATGTTTCCAAATCCTACCTGAGTCTTTCTGATATTATCAAAGAGCATTTTGAATTTCTAGGGATTCTGTCACTACTTACCACCTACCCAGCCATTCTGCAGCACTCCCATTTGAATTTGCATCCTTTTTCCACTGAAAATAAACTATTATGAATCCTTTCAAAGAATCTATGAACGGCAAAAGAATATTTCACTGACAAAAAGAGCAAGTCAATTACTCTTTATGCCTTTCATACATGGTATATAAATGTGAGTTTAACATGGAGAAAATAACTGCTGACACACAAAACTTTATATATAATTTAATATGATCTAGTATGTGCAATTTAGTGTTTTATTAAACAAATACAGTAGCTAATCAAAATCTGTTTGCTGATAATAGGAAATTACATTAAAGCCTATGTTCCTATGGTAATTATTGGTCATCTGAAATGATATATGCCCTAAAACATAATGCAGAAAATCATCTCCCTGTGAAGTAAGAAATACAATAGAAATAAAGTTAAGGGACACGTTTATTTCGGAGCTTTCTGCAAGCAAAATTGCTTTGATACAAAATGAGTTCAATGATACAGTGCTACCATCCACTCAAGCAAAAGAAAACCTCACATTTACATGAATGCACTTTATATTGATATTCTTACAGAATAATAGTTCAAATATCCAGAATGTGTCTGGCCTCATTGAAAGCAATGGCACAGAAACGCTGCAAGGTATTGGAGTATCATATTACTGGCGAGTGCTTAATTAACTCGGTGAGTTCTCTGAGAGATGCTGTATAAATAAGGGTACTGTGAACGTGGGTTGGTATTCCTTAGTAGTTTCGACGTACGTCCTTTAGTGTTTGTTTAGTTGGCTCAAAATGTGTAATTGTGTCTTTTGGCTTTTTAGTATTCTCTTTTTCTTTTTTAAAGAAAAATCATGAGGTATCCTTTACCGTTAACTAATGACATAGTGATAGGCCTATTTTATTCAGGTTGCAGAGACTTACTGTACATTCAGTACACTGTACATTCGGCAATTATTTTTAGTGTACTTTCTACACTTTACTGTGTACAACTGTTAGTTTACATTAAAACCCTTCCCCCTTCTCACAGGATATGGCATAAACAAAAACAAATCTGACAAAAATTATACACATAAAATAAGAAGACAAATACACAAATAAGGCCATCTGCAGAATTAAAAATCCACCTCTTGCGATATTTCACAATAATTTCTACATAATATTTTACATCTTACCAACTTAAATACTTAACGTAAAAGGAAAAGACCTTTATGGAGCCAATCATATTATCTCTTCGAGGACTTGTCCAATTTGCTGGCTAGTGGCCTTCTCTGGGGAGTTGGAATTTTAGAAGGCTTGGCTGATCCTGGCCGAGAACCTGCTCGGGGTGTCGGTCTGCTTGTAGCAGGAACAGTCTCTGACATATCTGAGCATACTGACTGGATTTCTGAAATGTCAAAGTCAGATGCATCACTGCCTCGGCGGCTACTTGACCTGCTGCCAGCCTTGCTGCCTGCTCGGCTTCCAGGTCTGCTTGGAGTTGTTCTCGTTTCTAGAAAGAGAAAAGATATCCATCAGTATTAGAGGTAAGGATGGAAAAGGTGTGCAGGTCTCTCCTAGATCTTTGGCAACCCCCAAAATTCCTCATTGCACAAACTAAACTTTAGACCTCTGCCAGGCAAGCTAGACGATGATCAAAGTTCCTCTTGGTATTAAATAAAAGCATAAAACAGTGGCATACATCTCACTAAAGAGAAAGAAACGTGAGATCAAATGCTGAGACATAGTTAATTTGTCACTAGCACATCTCCTTAAAAACGTATTATTATCATGGCATGCATTGTATATTCACTCAACAGCCAGACTCTTTCTTTCTCCTGCCATTTCCTCAGCTATGAATTGGAAGAATTCAGCATCTGGCCTCTTCATGCATTCAGGATTTCTCAATATATGTACCTTGGAGATGCAAATATCCCAAGTGTGTACCCCTCTTTTTTTAATAATCAAACTCATATAGTTGAAAGCTGCAAGTAAACAAGGGCAGTGTAAACATTCTCCCAAACAAAGGGCTGAGTAAATGAGCTCTCAGCAAGCCTGCTTAAGTGAAAGCCTGCCCAGACAATGTGCCATGAAGAAAAACCACAATGAAGAATCTTAAACAGAAAAACATTAATGTGGTTTTTCATAATTTTCCAATTACTTATTGAATCTTTTTGATCTTGACAAAGCTGGTTCCCTGTACATGTGAAGAACATCAAGTTGAAACTGAAATCTTAGGTGGCTCATTTTTCAAATCACCTATAACTTAAAGACATATACTCTTTGAACAGGATTTTCCAGTACTGCTGCTCAGTGTGCTCTGCACGGCTTAAGATGTGAGGGAAAGCCAGTGGAGCTATCTCCTGTTCCAACTACCTAGCCCTCTCCCTTATACAGAGCTGCTCTGAGGATCCAAGAAGAGCATAGCTTCACCGCTTTCTATTGTCATATACTGTTTTAAAAATCTCTATGATATTCCATTAATAAGGTCACCTACAGCGACTCCCTGCAGTTGTTCTTTCAAAAGAAACAGACAAGTCATGGTTCAGTGACCCCTTTACTCCATCACAGTTGAGCATAACTTGAAGACTGTGGAGAACTGAACCCTTTCTGTTGAAGTAGATGCTTCTTCTCTAGTTCCTTAGGCAGATACATTGGAGATACCATTGTCAAGAAGGTTGCAGTCATGAGTTTGCGCATCCAGAGCCGAACACACCTGCTGTGCAATCATGTGAATGGAGGACCATTACCCTGATTCTGTGCACCCTTCGCAATACTAACGTAGAGACAGTAGGAGTTTCACTCCTTCCCACTCTTCTATCATCTCTCTCACACCCTAACGTGACCCAAAATATTCAGGTGGAAAAAAAAGCAAGCAGCAGATCAAGCTCCAAAGTCAGGATACTCACCTGCAAACTGAGCTCTAACTCTGGTAGCTGCTGTTGACAGGATGCCACTGCCTTCTCCAGAGTGGAAACCCTTCCCTGACAGATATCCTGGCAGTCTCAGTTTACTTCCTTGAATTGGTGTTCCCTATGCAAACAAACAAAAAGATACTTTTGTTTTGATTGTCACTACTGAAGATAAGGTCTGGTATTAGGTAGTACACAGCTTAGAATACCATTATCATAACAACATTCACTGTGAATCTGAAATACTGGTTTGAGTCACTATGGACATTTTTCATGACCTGAAGTTTTGAACATTCCTTTAGCAGTTAGTATTTGAAGTAGTCCAAGTGTGAAACAACAAAATATCACTACAACAGTCTGCTTAACATTTTAGCATTCTTTGTGTGTATTTCAATGCATATAAAGAAAGAAAGGTGCTACCTTTTTATAATTAGTCAAGCACATAAGAGTAGTTGATGGCACATGATTTAAACAGAGACAAGTTGTTAAGGTTTTATGTCTGCATAGTTTGACTTCCCACCATTTTGACTGTGGTTATAGGTGGTGAATACATTTGTTTCAATTTTATAAATATTTTGATGGAAAACCAAAACTATCCAATTTCATAACCTTTTGCTAGAAAAAAAGCAGAAAAAAAGACATAGAACTAATTAAAAAAGTTCTTGTTGTCAATATATGGTCTGAAATGTCTCTACTCCATAGTCTTACCCTGCCTGCTTTCTCATTTCTGAAATGAAACGATTTTTGATTTCCAATCTGCCCCAAAGGGAATATTTCTTTCAAAGCCACAAGAATTAAATCCTCAAATCTCAAAATGCGTGTAACATACTAGATAGGAGGTGTATGCAAATAAGAGGAAAACTACACTATGACTATTTATTTAATCGACACAAAAATACTAGGTAAATATCCAAAAAGAAGAACAAACATTTCAGTGATGAATGCAGCACACTGAGTGGCCTGAATCCCAGGATCCTGTCCCTTTGATTCCCAAACAGTGGTGGGGTAGCACTAAGTACAGAAAACTAAGATCCAGAGGAGTGTGTTGGGAGCTGCCTAGAGCTTAGGACGGAGCAGAGGCCCAGCAGGAGCCTGCCTGGCAGCGGCCAGCTCGGATCGCTTCTGGCACTTCTGAACAAAAGAGCATCAAAGGTGCTACAGAGCAGACAACCTGCTGGCTCTGACAGGGATGGTCACGATTAGTTAAACTCTCTTTAAAGCCAAGCATAAGTGCTTAACGTCCAGCCAGCCACACTTTGGAAATCTCTGCTATACAGAGACTGCTCGGGAGGATAAGGAGAAAGGGAACGCTCTCCATTGCCCCTCCTGAAGCTGCTGTGCTTTGGGCAAGGCATTGGGATAGAATCACTGGTGCAAGAATAAAAAGACTTCAAGCTTGTTCTTCAGTTTAGCCCTAAACCCAAACGCAGTCTACACATAAAACACGTGACTGCTCTCTTGGGCAGAAAACGCTGCAGAACGCCTCAGAAATTCATTGCAACCTGCCTCACCCCAGTCGTTCCATTTATAATCTTAAACCATGGTGGCTGACATAAAAGAAACTCCCTGAAAGTACTGGCGGTTGTAAGAACAGGTGAGAAATACAGTGCCTCCATTTGAAATCAATGCCAAGTGTTTTCACTTCATTGTAATTAAACGAAAACCACAGCTTTCCATGTCTATAAACCCTTTAAAGTACCATCAATTAATCTTACAATCCGGTTACCAGCTATGAGATGAAAGAAAACACAGGAATATATTAGGAACTGACAACTGACTCGACTTTGTCCTACTGTTAATCGCTCTAAGCAACAGCCCCCCGTGCTCAGAGCACCACACCCCCCCACACCCACGCCCGCAGCGTGCGCAAGTAACGCGCCCACTCGCACGGGAGGAGGGAGAGAAAAGTTCATTATGCAGCTTCGAGCAAAGCCACGCCAAGGTCACCTAAGCTTAGGTGACACAGGAATAGCAACAGGCACCAAAGCGCAGGTACGTGAAAAGCAGATAGAAGAGAGGTGATGGCAGCACAAGCTTCCCCTCACCGAGCCCTCCATCTAACCCAGGGCAAAAGCAACTCCTGCAAGTGACAAGTCAGTCTGCAGTCTGATCCAGCTGCAACCTTTTCACTGACTGCAATGACATTAGAGGAGACACTTTGGCTCCAAGCCCATTCAAATTCTGGACATACAGCTTGATTGCCAGCACGATCCTAATTGCTATACTAGCAGTTTCTACATAAGTCATGAGCTGGAACTAAGAACAAAGCTCGTTTCCTGTTAAATCACCAAATAGCTATCTTATTAGAGCAACGATTGGTCACTACCGCCCTAAATTAAGCTTTCAGTTATTGGAAAGATTTCTGTATCACAGTCAGTCTTTTGTGCCATCTTCCTCACAGTGGTAGGGTATTTCTTCATTTAATGGTTTTGTGCTGGAGATCATAATTTATTAACCTCATTCCTGCAGTTCATGAATATTACAGTACTTTATGAACTCAAAGTAAACAATTTTAGGAAAGAAACTTGCAAAGTATACAAACCGCTTCATTAAAACAAACAGTTCTTTTTCACATTTGCTCATCCAGTTCATTGCATACTATTACAACTTAATAACCATTTGCACTTCAACAGAAATTCACTGAGGCTCGGTTTTCCTAAAAGTCAAAAACTGTAACAAATAGAACATCAAAAAAAAGACTTAGAAGAAAAAAAAAAGAAAGAAATAATTTGACAAAGGTCTAAAGTAAAGACAGTGCATTAATACGCAACGGATGCTGCAGCTTTGAAGCACTGAAACTCTAGTGGCTGTTAGTGAAGTGACAGTTTTAGTGAAGAAAGGTCATTAGACTAGAATCTCTGTCCTTACTGTACCTCTGCAGATGACCCTTGATAGTCTGAGGATTCTGGTGGCTTAGAAGGAGTTGACGTTTTGCTGTTTGTCAACCATGGTTTACCATAGTTGCGTGTTAAATGATGGGGTGTCTGTATGAAACAATGGTAAATCAAAATATGAAGGACAGTAGGATGGAAAACAATGTCATGGCGAAGGATACCCAGGCTTTCACAGGAAGATCAAATCTCATAGAAGAAATAAAAACTAAGTAGAAAGAGTTGATAGCAAATGTTCTGAAATGAAGAGATGGCAGAGCTTATTTTTTAAATGAAACTGAGAGGTTCATTGCTCTTTCAGAGTTTATTCCCAAATTGCTGGTTAGCTCGTTCAGCACCTTAAAGAATTCTTCTATTTCTCTGTTGCAACCACGCAGTAGAGGAAATATACTGAAAAGACTTGTCAGATTCTCCCCAGATTATGAAATAAAATTGAGATACTTCTCCTCTATCAGCTAAGGAAAGCATCAATACTGTTGGAGCAAGAAAAAAAAAATCTATACCCCATTTGTTAAACAGTGCAGTTTTGTACATTTTTCCTTACCTTCGGCGTACTTGTAGCAACCGCTTGTGGGGCAGCTGCCTGGCCAGCTTGACTTGACAGAGAAGCAGATCTGTTGGGAGAAGCACCCCTTGAAGAGGGTCGTGACCTACGGCCCCTTGGTCGGAAAGCTGTCATGCTCTGACTGGCACCATCTGCCAAAATGAACTTTTCACGCAGCTCCACATTTGTCCTCCCTTTAGCTGCAGCAAAGAAAGGTGTTGCTTTAGTCAGATATGAAAATTGTCACAAGGCTGTTTTATTGTCATTTTTGCCATGCCAACTCCAACACGTTTTAACAATAAATAAAATGCATTATTGTGTAATGCATTTATTTTGGACACAGAATAGTTATGCGCAGAACTCGCTTATTCTAATACTTTATGCCAGCAGGAATGAACCACTGTCAAAGGAAGTCAGCGTGATAATGGAATGCTCAACGTGCTAAATCATTGTTAATCAATCAACTATTAATACATAGACACAACCTGATGAGCAGTTTTGCTAACTCTACAGCTACTCATAATAAATAATACTTGCTTGGATGTTCCAGAAGAAATTGCTAAGTAAAAATTACACGAAAGCAGCAAATATATTTATTCAAAACTATGAAGTTATGTAGTTTGGCAACATGCAGTGATGAACATAAAATCCAAACTATAATGAGGTGATTGGTGGCTAAGCACTCACACACATATACAAACACACACAGGAGAGAATGTTCTGCAAGAACAGATGCAAGACATGTTAGCATTTAACTGTGTCAATGTGAACGAACAATTCTTTTTGAAACACTCGTCAAGCGCGTCAAAAAAAAAAAACTAGCTCGCAAAGCACCAGCCCATGTAGGAGGAACACATTAAGCTAAATGTGATGGGTGAAGCATATTGTTAAAAGTATATATATTTAAGAAGTGGGAAGGAAATGAAGAGAGAGGAGAAGAGGAGGAGGAGACAAAGAGAGGGGTTTGCCAACCTATAGTAGGCTGAGTGGTAATTGAAGAGTTTGATTCCGAACGTAACATTTTACTCCCGTGATGATGAACTAGAAAAAATGACACAGGACATGGGTCACATTAAAGAAAATCGTTAGCAAGAGAAGAAATCAAGTACAGCAGCTGCATATGCAAGAGACTTGGAGCACCAGGCCAAAAGACAGGACTCAGAGCAAAAGCTGTCTCTAAGTGCTCTGAGGTGAGTTCTCAAAGATCTCCTAGGCAAAAAGGAAATAGTGCCTGTATAGACTCAGCTGCAGTCCCAAGTACACTTGTGTAACAACGGTCTTTATCTGCTGACATGAAGAAGTAATATAAGCTAAAATGATTTTATATATCTACATCCAATACTTTCAAACCTGTTTATGACAACAGTTCTTTGAAATGTGATTTATCTGAACACGCGAGAAGCCCTTGGGGGAAATGCAGATTTGCTAGGCAAAGTGCTTCAAGTAATGTCTGAACCTGCACCACTGACATTCATGACTACTCTGCATCACTGACGTCAACAAGACTGGGACTTTAGGTACCAACGCACAACGTCCAGCGTCTGGATGATTTTACAGAGATCGGCTTTCCTTTAGACCCACTTATCTGCTTGTGTATTTCCATGAAAAAGGGATAAAGTACTATAGAAAATACTATAGAGGTACATGGACTATAAGGTTTATTAAAGAAGACGGGATAAAGTTTCAAAGGACTCTTAATCTGAGGACAGTAATAAGGAATTCCAATAAATTAATTAGATAGCTATTAAGAATTGTATCTTTCAGTGTCAACCCAAGTAGGAATTGCAACAGTCTACCTGTCAATAGGCCTGAGAAAAAACGTTTGGGATACATCAAAACTAACCAAGTCAACCCTTCAGTGAAGTCAGATAACTTTGAGGCACATTTCATTTTCCATTTCCTTGCACTTTTGAGGAATATGAGTAGAAAGCTACAAAGTAAGGATGGCTCTGCAGGCATAAATGACTCTCCTACAGTACAGGTTCAGAATCAGGTGCTAAATTTCAGTTAGACCTCTGGTCCAACACCAATAAATGTAATATTACTATTACATTTCTTTAATAAACAATACATGCAATATGTTCGTAAGCAAAAGGACTATTTTTAATACTGCTGAAAAACTCACAGATGTCATCACAAGATTATGACAGCTCTTTTATGATACTTTGATAATAAGTTTTATGGGTACCTTTTCAGCCTGTAGACAAAGGTTTCTAAGCCTTAGCGGCACGCTGTCAGCCCTTAAGGGGTTTTGTGGTAGCTTCTTTTTGGATTTAACAGGGTTTTGTGGTAAGTTCTTTTTGGATTTAACATCCTTGACTTAGCATGACGCTTGCAACAAATACCTCCCCGCCCTCTCAAGGCCTGTATCAAACTGCTTAAAAACCTTGGTCCCAAAGTAGAAGCTGTGTGAGATAGCTGATCCTGGAGTAAGGTCTACAGGACAGTTGATGTCTCTGTCTCTACTAGTGCACTTGCCTCTCCTGAACTCCTCCGTGCTTTCTCGCACTATTATAATATTGACTGTGATTCTACAGAAGCCCTGAGAGGTAAAAATGTAGTAAATTTAATGCTGCTAGTGAAAAGGCTGGAATTACCTAGTTACAGAATGTCAGCTCACTTGGAACACAGTCATTGTTACACCGTGCAATTTTACTGCTCTGGCTAGTATTTAACTTGTATCTCTCCCAGTCCCTTCACAAATGGCTTCTTTCCTATCTCCAACTGCTCCTCCAAGAACGGTGCCAGACAAAGCCCACTTTCCCAATACAGAAGCAGGCTTTCCGACAAGCTCAGATGTCACTACATTGCTGGGTACTGATAAAACAATGCATTTGATACAACGCCCTGGAGGACACGGTGACAGAGCGCTCCCCGCTTCCTCAGAGCACAAAGTCCTGACCAGAGCATTTTCCACTGGCTTTGCACAAGGCTCAGGGCTCTGCAAAGTGGTTCAGGGGAGGATGCCAATGAGAAGACAAGGCTACAAAGGCAGAGCCTGAGAGCCTGGGCACAGCCACCAGCCAGAGAAGTTTTTTGTCTTCTTGTTGTTAACTCTTCAATTCTATCGCCTGATTTTGATTTACTGTCTTAAAACTCCTCTCTTGCTGAGAAGGTTTCATTGGACATTTGTGTGTGCTATTTCTGCCAAGTCATACAAGCAGCTGACATGCCACAAAATGTATCTGGGCTAAGTTCAGTTCTTAATTACACCACTCTAACGCTGGAGGAACTGCGCAGAAGACATCACAGTTACTCTAGACATACATCAGTGCAACTGAAGAGGATCTTAACCATGGGATTTGTAGTTTACAAAAACAGATCATTATGTGACATTGAGTGAGATGAAATTTACAGAACTAGCATTTTATACAACTCAATCTCCACCTTGAGACAATGAACAGTGACTGTATCCAAATAATTATCTGCATGTCCATTTTAACAGTTGTGTTACATACCCCTGCAAGGATCATTTTTCACTAAGAACTCGTCGAGCGCCATCCAGCCACCTCCGACACGAACCATGACTGTACTTCTTAGGATGCGAACAAGGCGCAGTTGTTGAGAGTCACCAAACTGCAATAAAAATCAAACAACAGTCTGAGTTTCTCAGTCATTCAGATGCAGTTCAACGCTGACAGGTTAAAAATCAGACACTTTAAAAAGTTTATTTTGCTATTTAATTATTATTAAGTGCTAGACAATCAGATTTATTTATGCAGATTATTAAAGCTGTTAAGACTTCAAATCAGATGCCGCTGCATTAATCCAAAGGAGATGGCAGGACAGTAAGAAAGAATCTCAGGTTTAATTTTATGCTTGATTCTCAAATGTCTGAGCTCGTAAAGGAAGCAAAATTAGTAATACATTATTTAATTGGTTATGATCTGCATTTGTGCAAATTAATGAAGACGTATTTGCATTATTTCACTGTTAAAATCTTAAGCAAACTCTCTTTTGCAACAGTCTAGATTTCAATGACGTCAGCTGAACAGAAGGCAGCATCGCTTAAGGCAATCAGTATATGAGCTGGAAATTCAATGCATTACGAGTATTGCACACTTCTATCAATAGATTCATTTATAGGTCTATTTTCAGGTATAGCGTTGACACTGCTCACTTACACGGAGGATGGGTTTGGGGAAGGGAACGTTAAAGCAGCAATGAATGATCAATAGCCATCAGTGCTGGCCTTTGTTATAAACTATCGGTCACTCCTCTGTCTACGTATCGAGGCTCTTCACAACTCAGAGACGTGCAACAAGCTGTTTCGCTCTAACTCATGTACCAGCCCATTCTTCCTTTGGGCTGATGGCCAGGCCTAAGGTATGTTTTGTTCTTGAAATCTGTATAATGAAACCTGTATGCAGTATCTTCATTCAAATCCGGATCAAAGAAAACATGACCAAACAGTTGACTCCACAAATCTCATGAAAACTAACCAGAAGAATCCAGTACGTTTTAGGCAATGCCACTAAAATACTTATTTTGATATCAGATCCTCAGGCCAGGTGCAGTGCACTCTCACACAAACATGCAGAGCACTCGCTGAAACCAATGGGAGTCAAATATAGATCTTTGGGACAATCTTTGACCCTTGGAGAAGGCTGGCCACAGTTCAACTGTACCTACTTGCTCCAGTGAGGGGACTGAAATGCTTTAAATGCAAACCACACAAACGCGCTCCCTACTTGCTAAATGACTTTACTTGTTTGGTACTACTTAAGCCAAGAAGAGAGAGTAAGTTTAAAGGAATATTACTTTTAGGAACCAAACAAAAGCAAAGTTTGCTACTTAATTCAATAATATTTTTTTTTGTTATAATAAGAACGTTCACATGAGCATTATTTGCAAGGGCTTTTTAATAATGCATTCAATATGTGCCAAAGAAAGAATTGTTTTATATATGTAGATCAAAGTTAAAAAAAAAGAATGGCATCCAAATTGATGCCATTTATTTTAATTGGCTTGTTTACACAGAGTATTTTTCCTAGAGGTTCTAAAGATCCTATCTTTTCTTTATTTCTTCCCCATCCCAGATTAATTCTTCTGTTAGACCCCATCAGGCAATTATACCAAGGCTCAGGTATAGCATCCTTTGGAAACTGCCTACCTAGGCTGTGGTTAATTCAGACAGTGGGGCTTCTGGATAATAACACAGATATCTATCAAAGCATTTCTCGTAACCGTAATTTCTGTTTCCTTCTTAAAATAGCCTGGATAAACTTTCCTTGAACAGTATTTACCATTGTTTCAAATAATCAGAGGTAAAAATACCGGGATAAAAATGTAAAGGAAGTCTAGCTTAAACTACAAAAAGGCCCCTTCTTGACTACAGCCAAATAATATCACTGTCACCAGAGAAGCCTCAGCTAACTTGCTGTAGGTGCTTTTTACTATGATGCTGTTCTGCACCAGTAAGAGTTAGATGCTCTCAAAAAACGTTGCATTTTCCCAGATCTGAGAGTATAGATGGCAGATAAGATTAACATAATTTCAAATAGTCTTTTCAAACAGAGGCTTGTTCTATATGTGGAAAACATTTTAAATTATTTTACTTAGATATATTGCTTGAGGCATGTGGTTACATTATCCACTCCTCATCGTGCTTTCCTCTACACTTCAACAGGCTTTGCCAGTAAATAGGAATGCAACTACATTGTCAATATCTCTAGATTTAAAATGGCTAATGCTGTTAACGCCAGCATACTCAGAATGGATTATACACATTATTGCCTTTATAAAAGCATGAATAAGATACTAATGGTATCTGGTTTGCGTAAGGTATTTCCATTCTTACCAGGCAAGCATGATTTAATGCTTTGAGAAGCTGTGTATCAGTACATACCACAGGAGTAAGTAAGCACTGGTTAGCGTTTCCTCCCCATACCACTCAACAGTGCCACAGCAGTATAACTCCCTGATGACCCAAGTGACACCAAGTATTCTTAAACACAGCTCCAACACATTAGAGACTTGCCATAGCTCTTTGAAAACACATTCGGAGAAGGAGTAGTCTGAACTGGAACAGTAAGTTTATTTTGCCTATTTCCAAAATATGTATTTAATGATTCACTGTGTTAGAACATAAAATACCAACAATCAGCTAGGTTCTTAATCAGTCTCTTTGACTGCATACAGATTTTTTTTTTTTCCCCAAAAAGAAGCATTTTTCGCCTAATTTGCAATAAATAAGTGATACGACACTGCCTATTTACCGTGATTAGCCTTTAATCTGATAGCCTAAAAAATACAACACAGAATTTTGAAGTATTCCACTATAAAACTGAAAACTGATAAAAAAAAAGTAGTTCTAAAATTGCAGTTTAAATGCTCAAGATTTTTTACTATGGGATTTGCTGCTGACTTATCCGGTTCCTTTAAAAGTAATCTCCTTAATGAGGAAAATGGCCAAAGAAAGCAGGTGAGGGATTGAAGAGGAGGGATCCTGAGACAAGGATTTAAAGAAATACCACAGCTGATCAGCAATGAATTAGCTGACGATGCAAGGATGGCAAGAAGACTGACCATTGCAAGCTTGAATCACTATGTGTTAGAAAAAAAAAATATAAAAAAATAAATTAAAAAAAAGAAACTTCATAACACATTCCACTGGTTTATACCTGATTTCCCAGGAAGAACTGATAAGAAATGAAAAATGGAAGAAAGACACGATTAGTTTACAGGAAATTCTCTATATGACTCTAGAACACATGCAAACTAACACATTAGACTTTCTAAATAAAGTATCTACATCAGAGATGAGCAGGTAGCTAGCCATTCCGGGACTGAATATTAGACAATATTCAAGGCCTTTGTTTCCTTCCCATCGCTGTTCCTGTGGTCTTTCAAAATAACCTACAAGTGTGTATTTCTTAGCCAAATATTGCATATTTTATCTGAAATTGTTCTGGTTATTGAATCTAAGGGTAGCAGATCTTTCTCTACAGTGCGATATTTATTTTTCTGGGATCTAAAAACGTTCTGCGGATATCTGACACATTTCTTATACTTCAGAGGGAACAGTGTGCTCCAATAAAATGACAAGGGAGGATAAAAGTGATTGAATACACTTTGGTGAAAGATTTTTGAAGTACAACACAATACCCCAGGAAAATATCAGTCACTGTTTTTATGAAACTAATAGAAAAATCAGCTGCAGTTTAAAAACTTTGGGCATCCAGGCAAAAAGATTAGCTTTTAAGGAGCTGTTGTATGTATACATGTATGTATGTATGTATGTATGTATGCATGCAGTTAGCTTTTAAAAATCCCCATACATTGAAAACCGTTTCTGTAGTTTCAGTGAAAATAAATGCAAGCAGCAGATTTTTTAGCCTATATATTCTAGCAAGAAAAAACCATAAAATTTAGACAAGATTAAAGCAAGAAAACATACAATTGTCACACAAAATTCCTGTAAATTAATACAGCCTAATTCCCTGCATAAACCATGTCATATGAAGAATCTTTAAGCTGAAAGAACTAAGAAGGTCCTGAGAAGACTTACCCTGTACTTGTTATCTCCAATCTGTTCCACTTGAAACCGTTTTGCACATTTACATTTAGCTACCTGCCTTGTAACCTGCAAAAAACCACAACTGGTTAATTACTTTACAGATAATATCACATTTCTAAAGATCTGTGGAACTGTAAACTTCAAATTACATAGGAGTGAAAATAAAAATATTTATTAAAGAATGTGACCTCAGTAGACTGCAGTAGAATCTAAGAAAGCAGAGAATGTACCTCATCTTCAATTTTATCAGCATCTGTGAGAGGCTTGTATGCATCCTTGTTTGGATGAAGAGCTGCTACAAATTCATAATAGTCAATATATCCATCACCATCTCTATCAAAAATGTCTGCAACAGCACTCATTTCAAGTCGACTTGTTGGGAATTCTGTAAGACAAAGACAAAAACCAAAAGCTAAGTTTTTTGGCTCTTCAATCTTACAATGAAAGGCTTTATCAGAAATACTAAAAGGTTTTTAGGCACTAGGTGACAGATAATGCTTATCAAAAAAACAAGGACATTCAAAAGAGCGAAGGAATCTTTCTGAAAAAACCCCAATCTGGATCTCCAGTGTTACCTAGATATTGGACTAAAATGAATACCATAGCGTGGCTTTAAAAGAGACACAGAAGCGAGGGCACAGATTAAACTGTAAGATACATGGGGGTTTTTTAACATTTTGACCTTCAAAGTGCATAAAATACCACAGATTAACAAGATAAATTGTTAGTGAGGAAAGGTCAAGCGAGAATTTCACTGCTAATCAAATTTGGAATGTGAGGCCTTCCCACTGCAGAAACATGCATGGTGTTTCATGAAATCCTTCTTCGGATCCAGTTCACAGCAGCAGAATATGAACCCACACAGAGATTCCCTATGAAATGGTCAAAGAAAACATCAAGATGGTGAAAATGGATTAGATCGTGAGTATTTAGCAGTTGTAACAAGTTGATACCAATTGAATTAAATGAGTAAGCTGTTTAACCTCTTGGTAGTATCAGGGTTTTTTCATGAACTTCTGCCAATTTACACAAAACAGCAATGTCCACGTACAGTGACAATATAGTTGCATTTCCTAAAGCAGGGGAAAAATATATACACTACAGTATTCTCCTCCTGAATAACTTTTAACATGATATGCTAAAAGCAGCCCAATTCTCAGTCTTCACTGCTCAAAGTAAAAAGTCTCCATGATCTGAAGATAAAGGATTGTTTTAAGTAGTAGGCCCTTATTATGAGTCAGTTGCCAAAGGGAAACGTGATCACACACAGACATGATGTGGAAGGCTTACGTTAACACCAACAGAGCATACCTAAGGAATACCAATCCATAAAAAAAGCTAGGAAAACTCCTTTCCTAGTCTGACTGCTTGACATTTTGATCCTCATTATATAGGTATATGAACATGGTCGTGGTTCATGGAAACATAGTTTTCAAAAGTTACATGGTTTCCTTCAATAATTGAAACTATTTCATGTAAATTCTTTAATAAAAATCATACAATCATATGGGCTGATTTTGAAAATTATCTATAGGTTTTACAAGGTACATTTTACTATTCTGACTAATCAATGAAAAGTAATTGCTGAGTGGCTAGTGTGCTATAGAAATGACAATCCAACTCCAGTAAACCAGTAAACTATTAATTAGTGAATAATATAAATTCACTGATCTGATTCAAAATGTAAAAGAACTAGAAGCAGTTTATAGAATCTAAAAATATTTTCAAGTAAAATAATTAAATTTTAAATTAATCACAATTAATGGCATCAAAAGGGAAATCCGTGACCTTCTAACACAATAAACCGTATAAGGTACACTACATAGACAATAAGACTTCATGAGATGTTTGTTGCAAGTTAAACATAAAGTTTATTTTAAAACTTACTTGAAGAAAGAATTCCATCGATAAATTCCTGCCTTGTTATCTTTCCATCCTGATCTTTATCAATCCTCCTAAAGAAGTCCATCACACGAGACTTCTTATGGTTCATCCATCGCATGTATTTTTTCCTCCAAATATCAAAATCAAAGTTGGCAAATTCTCTCAGCTTAATAAAAAAGAGAAAGAACTTTTTTGTTGAAATCACTCACTCTAGAAAAATCAAGGAGAGACACCATCTGCGTTCTTTTCAATAATTGGTTCTTTGAGGACCTATATAAACATTTAAACCATCTTAAGCCTCCTCACATTTAAAATGAGAGTGACAGCTTTTAAAGCACATGTACCACTGTGTTTTCAGTTAGCTGTATCATACAATATAATACAACAAATACGTAAATTGTTTATAGTATTTACAATTTAACCTAGGGTAAATGAAATCATGCAAAAAGTATGTATATTCTGTACAGTTCTGTTCTGACCTCTTCGAGTCTGTCCAAAGCATCATTAAGTTTTCTCCTTCTTTCCAAGGCCAGCAGCCAGACTTGTTGCCATTTGCTGACTAAAAGGTTTACTCGTGGATTCTTGGTTTCAATTTGCGCCTGGGCTGCTGACGGATATATGCCTGGTGTTGGGGAACGCTTTCCTGTTAAAACATGACAAAACATGTTAAGTCTCACCCAGTTCAAACAAACAAACAAACATTCACATGAAGGGTACTTGACCTTCCTAAAACTACTCCTTCCTGTCCCAAATAACGAGCTCATACCCTCCTACGATTCTAATGGGATTTATTTTTTTTTTTTTACCATTGCTGGGGAATGACCACATGGTGGTTAAAGTACTTTTTGTCTAGTCAGAAGCAGCTAGTCGTGGGTACGCTAGTGAAGCTGCACGGGTTAAATAAAATCTTTGCAAATCTCTCTGAGAGTTGCAAAGTAAACAACCTGATTTTAGAAGCAGGTTCCATGGATGGGTAAGTATAAAATACAATGGGTAAGTATATCTAAAAATACAAAAAGCAATTTCCACAATTGATGATTCACTTTCTATTCAACTTCACTGAACACACTTTGTAATTAGAGTCATATAATTTCATAGACAAAGTAAGGGCAAAATTTTGTCTCTACATCTTTATGTGAAAGAAGCTGTTTGCACTTTCAGATAATGGTAGATGTGCAAGTACTCAGCGTGTGCACATTCTTGGAAATTTAATAGCACGTGAAAGTCTGTACACTTTAAAAATATGTATTTAAGAAGAATAGAACAAAATTTAAAAATACAAGTCTGGTATGAGATATTTCCTCACAATGAAAAATGAGAGAGGATTAGAAAAATCAGCCAGGGGAATTTCAACCTGTTTCCCTAGAAGCTAATCAAATAGATTTGATTATTAGTAACTTCTTATAGACAGAGTGATGGTGTGTGTGACCTGCCTCAAAATACTTTATTACTTACTTCCTGCTCTCCCCTTATCAAGGACAGGAATATGAGACTGTACTGGAGTGGGTTCAAGTGCCTTTCTTTTATAGGTCTTTGTAACTTTATCCACATCAGGTTGTTTTCTGGTCATTTCCTCCATGAATGTCTGCAATCAGATAGAGGTGGTTTTAATTAACAATACACAAAAGTGACCACAGGAATGAAAAACACATACAACAGCAAAACACCAAAGTTACATGAATGGCACAGAAAGACCCTTTTACAAGAATGGCGCAGCAAGACTCTTACAATGCCAGCTTCAAAAAAAGACACAGATAAAGGTTTTGCAGGCAAAAAAGAACAGCAGTATAAGCTTTTAAGACCGTTATGGCCTGGCTGTTAAAGGAAGGCTAAATCTAAAAACCAGTCTGTCGAACTGCTTTATTAATTGTGTATGGTGAGTAAATACACAACAGAATTTTGACTCTGAGTACTCAGGTGTTCCTTGCTGTCCACACTGCAGTTAACAGAAATAAGACAGCTCTGGTGTGTAAGCTGCAGTAAGATTATGAGCATTCTCTGCACCAGCAGCTCCCTCTGGCACTTCATAAACATATTTTTGAAATCCAATCAGTAAAGCCACACTGCAACACTGGTTCTAAGGCAGCAGCACGATCATATATTTAATGTGGTTGGTTTTTTTTATTATTATTATTATCCTTGTTCCTACAGGGACTTGTAGGTTTGCTTTTAGAAGAAGGTGGCAGTGAATTTTTGTTTGGTTGGTTTTTTACCTCTGTGTTGAATAAACTACAAGCACATCCTACACATACAAAACACACAACCGAATATCTGAAAAAGGATTCAATTATTAGGAGAGGAAATAGCTCAGGAGGTTCACGCTTGCTTACAAAGCCTAGCTGAGATGCAAGCATCGTTTGTGGAACGTGCAGGACACATGTCACTTAACATGCCTTACCTGATGTTCAGCTATAAGTGCTTTGACTTCCTCAATCTCCTGAGGGATAACCTCTTTATCTTTTTCTGTAAGTGTAGTCTCTGCCCACTGCAACCAGGAAAGCAAGGCTTCCAGCAATTCCTGGTTAGCAATAAGTCCAGCTAGAGCTCCTGCCAGTCTCTGTTGATGTTGTTTAGCCCATGCTAAGACCTTGATAAAAGAAACAATGCATGAGTATGTGCACATCTGAAATTGTTTTAAATGTATTTAAAATTGCTCTACTAACTGTAAACCCAGAGCTTCCTCCCTGGCCTATTGATGTTTGACTATAAAAGGTGCTAGATGTAGTGGATGATCACTAAAGGTGCTAGGTAACTAGAATTCCCAGTTCAGCACATTTTTTTTCCACATATATTCAGGATTAGGTGCTGTTAAATGCAGTAAATAGCACATTCAAGCAACATATTAAGAATCTAATCAAACTATATGTCTAAGTTAGTGAATCATGCAGGATTTGGTGTCTGTCTTCTTCCTGGGCACTCCTGAAGCCATACTTTGCTATCACCAGCACTTTGTTTTTCTTTAAACTTCATATACACAGAAAATACCACCTTAGTAGCTGAGAGTGGGACATACCTCCTGAGACCTACTTGTAGCCACTTAAGAAATCTTCTAGATAAAGAATACGTTGGACTGAAATCCTCCCTAACACAATTAGAAAACGCTTCAAGTTTGCCCTGTATTTTCATTCCTTTGTAACTTTTAAGCTTCTCCCTAGAAACTACTGGCTTTCTTCACATAGGAAGCGTCAGGCAGTATTTCCTTTAACACACAGAAGAACGAAGTTGACCATCTGCTTTAGTTCTTAAAGCCCTACAAGTTTTAAAATAAAACCTAGGGAAGCATGGTATTCACATCTATCACTGCGAGTATTTAAAATGTTTAGCTCTCAACAGCTGGATCATTTCCTCCCAGCGTAACTACCACGTTAGTTGTCAGTTATGTTCCAATTAAAGATGGACTGTTGCAACGAAGATGGCTTGACATATACTGACCTCTTCAAACCTGGCTCTGATGATTGTTATCCAGTGCTTAATGGTGGTGACGGAGTCTGGGTGGCAGATTGCTAGGATAGCTTCTCCCATACCTGTTGCTTTATTCAGTTCTGCCTTCTTCTCTTCCAGTTTCTTCATAAACTCCTAAACCAGAGGTAACAATTTCAATTAGTTGTTGACAAAATTTGCAAGAGAAATCTGAATGCATAGTCTGGAAGGTCACAAGCCTCTCAATCGTGCAAACAGACTCAACTTGCAAGACGCAAGATTAACTTGGCTGAGAAAAGTTAAAAATGTTTAAAAAGCCTATTCTGCATGAAGTACTAAATGAAGCTCTAAAACTTTGCCCCGACTTGTCACTCCTTAAAAGCTCACCATACTGTAAATACTTGAAAGACACATGCCCTTATTAAAAAAAAAAAAAAAAAGAAAAAAAAGAAAAAAAAAGAAAAAAAAAGAAAAAAAAAAGAAAAAAAAAAAGAAAAAAAAAAAGAAGCGCTGTAAATCAACTATGTGATGGTTAGAATCATTATTGGCAATATTTCAGATGGCTTAGTTTGTCTGTCAGTTACAGTAATCCTTCATAATAAACTATGAAGCTCCTAGCAGAGGCTGGAAATGTCCAACTATAATTACATGCTCAGACAAGATGATAGAGGACTTCAGGAGCAGCTATACTGAACTAACACAAATGTGAAAACTCAGCAGTTGAACGGTAGAGACACAGTAAGAACAGGGACAGAGACAGCTAATTAACCAGCTGTTTTCAGAGGTGCTGCCATGTGGGAAAAATCTTGTAAAGGCAAAAGGATGTTTACAACTTTAGACATCCTTTAGCTCATAGCCACTGATGTTCCTTGGGAGTCTCACAGAGGAAAGGGTGGCAGGACCAGAATTGGGTGTGGGGTGGGAAAAAAAAAAAAATTAAGGACTTTTCCCATCCTTTTTATAGTTTGCATTTAATTTTTAATTATTATTACTACAATGGTTTTACTATTCTGCCTATTTTGTTATGTCTAACAATGTGTGTAAGTCTGCGTGTGTCTTTGTGAGCACCCTTAACTGGAAATGCCAACATCTTTCAGTGCTTAGTGGAATTTTTTGTTATATTTTAACATCTTTAATTACACTACAAAATGGAAACATGTCTCTGAAAGTTTAACTCTTCCTCTCTCCATCCACGAAGGGCTATTTTGAATTCCCAAAATTAAAGATCAGCCAAGTCAGATCCTAGACTATTCAAAATCATCTAAACATTGTAAAAACAGACTGTATAACAACTCATAAGGACATTATCCTGTGCCTTTACAAAGTAAATATGAAGCTATTATGAAATCACAGAATCACAGAAAGCGTAAAAGAAATAATCTCTTCTACCTTGTTCTAAAAGCCTGGAACAGATAGGCTGTATATTTAAAGAGATTCATTACTAACCAACTGATTCTGACTTAAGCTTAAATTAACATCAAGAGTTTAAGATCCAACCACAATAGCCATTCTTCTCTCATAAAAACGCATCAGTTCTTACAGTATTCCAGTTCAAAATGGTTTTGGAAAAGTCAAGGTGGGTTGTAGTGAGAGATTACCAAAATGAGCCAGGGCCAGGAGCAAAACAGGTAACAGCAGTGTTGTTTTCCCTGCACAACTATACTAAAATATCTCAAAATCTAAATCTATGACACCCTACATACAACTCTCAACTCTCTGAGAGTTGTAGAACACTGGAACAGGTTGCCCAGAGAGGTGGTGGATGCTCCATCCCTGGAGACGTTCAAGGCCCGGTTGGATGAGGCCCTGAGCAACCTGATCTAGTTGGAGATATCCCTGTTCCTTGCAGGGGGGTTGGACTAGATGACCTTTGAAGGTCCCTTCCAGCCCTAACCATTCTATGATTCTATGATTCTACATACAGTGTATTAAGCTTTCCCTTGGTAAAGGGTACTAATTGTACTGAACTCTGTGGCAGCCCAGTGATACAGACACATTTACAAGAGAGGAGATGGGATGGTTCTCATTAACCAATGCAGTGCATTAACCTACTACACCTCTCAGTCCCAAGAGAGAATGGTGAGTGACAGAAACCTCTCTGTCTGAGATAGCAGAATTCATTAAGTCATGTGCAGTATTCAAGAAAAGAAAATCAGTAATAGGCATACAGAAGGATCATTTGGATAAAATACCATCCTGAAGAAACCTTTCAACATGTAGCTGGATACAAACGCATTAAAACTATTTTACAAGAATCACGGTGACGAAAGGAAGATACGTTTCATATTTATGTAAAAAACGTCATAGTCATACATTTTTGATATTAATATTGTAGCATTATAATCAGCCACGGTGTTTAAAGCTAAAATAATGTATCATATTTTCCCTCTTCCTCCCCGCCTCTTGAAAGCTCATATTATAAGCTTAAAGAGGAGAGATCACTCACGTAAGGATAATTTTGCTGTGTGAGCTTATTGAGTGGCAAAGCATCAGTGCCACAATCTTCCTTAGCTTGACAATTTCTGTATTTCTATTATTTGGCCTTTAAGAAGAAAATGTGGTTGGAAGAACAACTTCTAAAGCCTACTAAAAAAAATTAAGTACAGGATGACCACATTTAACACTGAGGTTGGTTGTGTTCTGCTAGTGATTATTCTCCCCAGCTGGACAGGGTTTCTCAGAGACAAACTTTGCTTCGGTTGAGGTTCCAAGTTATGCTTCAGCTTTGGCAGAACAATTTTGAGCTTTTGTACAGAAATATTTGTTAATCAATCTACATTGCAGAGGGATAAATCTAAGATGCGTTTTTCTAATGAATTCAGTGGATCTAAGATTTAATTCACACAGTTCTTTCCTCTGTATTCAGAAGATAAAAAAATCAAAAGGGAACTGATGAAGCACATGTGGAGGAAAGGCAGCTAAAAGACAAATTTCATTGTACTGGAGACGGCAGGTTGCTACTGCCAACATTAGTCGGTGTATGCTGACGCATACATACGTTCGCCTGCTAAAGAACAGCACCCAGTTTCCAGGGCCCTAAATTAAATCTGAAAACTTCCTCAAAACATTGCAGCCAGAATACCCTGAAAACCCCTTAGAACCATTAGATAGTCATACCCTGCACGCACTCTTATGTAATAACATTCGCAAACTCAATTTAAGCAGGACGCTTTTCAACTCTCCATTCCATGAGTTTCATTACAACCTTCTTCAGAGCAATGATGAACAAATTTATTCCTCTTATCATTTGTTCTAGAACATTGTGGGCACTACATTCTTAGTACTACTACTATTGCACTTACAAGAAGAGTTTTGCATGGGCTTAGATGTGCATGCTTGTAGTCTCCTGTTTGGAGAGTGAAAACATGACCTCTATGCTCCTTGCCTAGCCATTTACCCATTTCGTTACTGCAAAGTTAGTTTGATCTTCCATAATCTAGTATCTGTAGTACCTATGGCACTGCAATATTTCAGTACCTAATGCATGTGAAGTATGACAGCATGCTGTTTCACCATGGCAGAAGGTTAACGAATGATAACGTCATTCTGCTGAATTTACAAACGACCTTGACAGAAGAGAATATGCTGTTTTGCTCAATGGTGCTAAGGAGACAGATACACTTTTGCTATCGTAGCAGTCTGTGTTATAATTGTCAGGCAGCATATATTCCACAGAGGGGTTTGCATCTGTCTCTAAGTGTTTACAGGAACTTTCTGAAGGCCCATTATTTTCTTAGTAAGCCAAGATGATTCAAACAACAGCTCAAGACCAGTATGGGCACTGAACTGTCAACTCCATTAAACTTGTAGCTTCTCTATAGGAAACAGTTGTAAAAACAAACATTAGATGCTGGATATGAATACATGGACTAGACTGCCTCCTTTCCTTTATTCTACCCTTTAACAGACCTGTTAGAATGAAGAGGACCCTCTTCATTTTATTGCTTACCCTGTGCTGGTCTATCAGTGTACGCAAGGCCTCTTCATCATCTGGAAGGACTCCGTGGAAACGAAGAGCCTGCTCCGCCTCTGCCAGCCACTCCAAAAGGACATGGACAACAGAGTGGAATTCTTCTGCCTGTTAAAAATACAAGTAGCAGTCATGGTCACTCCTGAGGGGATCCAACAGACACACTGCAGCTTACACAGGAGACTGAGCCCACATTTGGAGTCATTAATCACGCAGCAGTACCGGCACATTAACTTTCCATTAAAAAGTCTATGATATACAGTATTACATTTTCATAACTGTAAAAATATCTCACGCTTCCCAAAAAATTATAGAAAGCCTAAAAGCCTGTTCATGCTTTTAGCCATCTGATTTATAGCTTATTTGCAGCTCAGTTGAGAATGTCATGCCTTTATGCTGACAAATTACACGGGAGGTGCTTTCATGGACCAGCTGGAGAGATGAGAACTATATTTTCTGCATAGCTTAAATCACCGGTTAAGCAAAATTAATTGACAGTCTGTTGGTGACTGACCCTTTTATCTCTGGAGAAAACAAAAAAGTTCCACCTTTGAGCACAGCCATATTCAGACACAGTTAGTGTTTGAGGTAGCTCAGGATTGCACCTGCTGAGCCACCGGAGAGCTGGATGAACACAGTACGCTGGGAAAAGCAGGGCAGGAATTCTGTACACAGTGGATACATCGCTATTGCAGGAGTCCCGTCCTAGCATCAGCCCAAGCTAGTGTATCTTCAGAGAGCTGTACATCCATATTATCTCAGGTTTGGAAACAGTACAGATGGACTTATTTGACTGGGATGGGTACTAGCCAGTACTGACATACATATGGTATTGTAGCTCCTGAGTACACTTGGCACAACTCCTGCAAAACACAGTTTTTTCCTGCAACATACTTCACCATGCACTGTAATTGTGCCAATGTAAACAAGTTTTCAGTACACAAATTTACGGCTTTCCAATAAGGCACGAAGGGCATAAATATGATTGCAATCTCCAGCTTCCTGTGAAGGGGGCATAGTTCTTAATCACCCTTCACGCTTGACTGTAACTTCGGTGATTTCCTTAGATGGTAAGGTCTTTGAAACATTTGCTTTGCATTTATGGTATAGACTAATAATAACAGCAATAATAAATGCTAAAAGGCATTGTTCATGTGCTGTGGTAAACGGATGCAGACAAGGTAAGCAATGTATAAGCAAGAAAACGAGTATTTTCAAATGCGATGAAACTGAATGATATGAAGTGAAAACTAAATTAATTTTTGGCAACTAGGCTGTAAGATCTTTTCTCTGCTTCTCATAAAGTACACGTAGCTTTATTAGTACTTCTCTACCTGCCGAAGAGCCTGCTCCAGTCGTGTTTGCTTGGATACTGACAGGGCACAAACTGTCTCCCAGCGAGTGCTTAGCTCCTGCATTTGGACTTTGACCCAGGAAGAGTCATCACGACTGCCTTCTATCAGCTCTCTGGCAGAGCGCTTCAGAGCCTGGACACTGCTTGTTCTTTTTCCCAGCTCCTTCTGGAAGACCTAGGCACCACCAAATACATTTGATATGTTTAATTTATTAAAGCATAATTATGTAAAGAGAAACAAAAAAATCTATTGGTTATGAGAAGAAATTGAAATACGGATTTAGTTCAATCAAGAGTAGCTCCACCAAAGTGACTCGAAACGCACAAGTTCTGCTCATTAGATTCCATACAAAGATATTTAAACTCTATTCTATCCTAATAAAACTGGAATATGGTAGGAAAATGTCAGGCAGGTACTGAGAACCCATCCTGATGCAACGCATGGGAAATCTAGCCTCCTTACCACGCTGGCTTTACACTCTTTATCAGAGCAATTGATCTGACACACTTGATTAATGCACAAGACTGCTGCAGCAGGGAAAGATCAGATAAAACGCTAACAATCAAGGACAAGGTTTAAAATCATAAAAACGGAACTAAAACCCCATCTGAGAGTCTGATTATAAGGCTGTAGATCTTGCCACATATTCATGTATTTATGTGAGAGTATGTTTGCATTTGCAGATGGAACAAGCTCCAGTTACACAAAGGAAGCCCTTAAAGGAAGATAATTACAGTATACAACGGCACTGACTATGACTTTGTTGTGATATACAATGGGATTTCAAAAGCAATTCCAGCATATTTCAGGGTAATTTTTATAGACAACCCATGTTTCCAAACACTTATTTTCACAAGGGACAAAATCTCCTCCTCACTGAACAGTCTTTGGATACTGGAAGTCACTAGTGGATGAACAGAGGGACCTCCACCTCGCAATCTTCCCAGGCTCCAGAGCTCTGACTGTGTGTAGCATTTGCAATACCAATAACTTCAACAGCCATTTCTTCTGACATACTGAACTGCAAAACTGGGGTTCAGAGGCACAGTCCTACATCTCCTACCTGCTCCCATCTGCAAAAACACTTGAGTAACAAAATACTGCAGATTGCCAATGTAGGCTTCCTGGGCCGTAATCTAGTTGTACACTTCCATGCTTAACTTAAGCATTGCAACTACTCTTCTCCATGAACATGAAGCCCTGCAGATTTGAAAGGCTGCTGCAGTCATGACAAGTTCACTGTTCACTGGACATTCAGTTAGCAGATGTACCAAATAAAAAGCCCTGTCTCCCTCAAAGATTTATAGTAAAATAATTTTTGCCACCTCTTGCCCCCACAGACATTTTCATCAATGCACACTTGTGATTTTTGACATGATATTCATAAACACCCAGGATAGCAACATTAAATGGAATATCTCAGTGCTAACTGGCGTCTATGAGTCACTAACAATCGTCTTCTTTCATGTATGTTTTATAGCATTTTCCACTGTTGATGACGTGTTCTTCTAACAAAACTATCCCATGTTCTTAAAAACTACAGAATAGCCAAGTAAAGATAGCATTAAAGTGCTACACTTATGAGCAGTGTACTAATTAAAAAAAACAACAGTATTTTCGTAATTACCTTGTGATTGTCAATCAGGTTCATCACTAAATCAATGTCTCCGTGTACTGGCTGATCTTCTGCTAGCTGAGGTTCGATTTTGTATAACCAGTCAATGAGAGCTTGCAGAGCATCAGTAAATTGTCCCGAAAATAACAGGGCTTCCTCCAGTTTATTTTGTCTGGAGGGGGTTGGAAACAAACACACATACACAAAATAATAACTCATACACTTTAAGAAAATATTTTCAGCATAAAACGTTAACAACTAAGAGCTTTAAATCAGTGTTTCCCTTTTTATATAAAGGGACCATCCCCTTCCCCACCAGTCCTGTTCCATATCATCAGGAAAGTATGCATTTCTAGGATTTCACTGCTTTGGCACTCTTAATTATCAAATAAGCTAGCCACTCTGGTTTTACTTCTACACAACAGAAGCCAAAAGAATTCTCCTAAGCCTTTTTCTTATCTGCTGAATAATTAGATTGGTTTTCATTTACCTTTCCACTGATTTTCCACAAATTGTATCCCACTTATCCCGTAGTTCACTCAGCATATCATCAAGTTTCAAATTGTCATCAGCCAAGGTGGTTTTCTCTTTCAAGGAGCGTCCAGTCCTATTTGTGGCATCATACACAGAATGTTTGGCACCAAGAGATTTCTGGAATTCCTATACGTATGAAAGAAAAAGGAAACACCCATATAGCATTAACTGCTTACAGGTCACAGTTAATTAATCTTTGACATATCATTTGCAATGGAAAATTGTAAACGTTGCTGCAAGAAAATTTTAAACTTACTGCAAAAATTTTTAATCTGCTAGTGCTACAGTGCACCTGAAATTATATGCGGCTTGATCCTAGCAGAGTCCTTGCCTTTTGTCCCTCTCTAGGAACGTAGCTCTACGCCTGCTGGAACAACTTCTGGAAAATCCCTCTATCAGTGAGAGCAATGATTCCTGTCTTACCATAATACTCCTAAATCTCAGCAAGGGGCTGCCTGTAGTCAGAAGAATGTGAAAGAACTGCTACTTTGGGAGCCATGAAGTGAGTAGTCTTCACACTACATTTTTACATACTAAGATTTCAAGCCAGCGTAGAGCTGGTTTAGCTCAGCATGGTCAAGCTGGGAAACCTCTAACCACAAGAATTTAACCCTCCTAAGATTGAAGCATACTATAATTGGGAAGAATTGTATGCCAACAGCATACA
Organism: Tauraco erythrolophus; assembly: GCF_009769465.1. Classification (NCBI taxonomy): domain Eukaryota; kingdom Metazoa; phylum Chordata; class Aves; order Musophagiformes; family Musophagidae; genus Tauraco; species Tauraco erythrolophus. Next base: position 44,553,338 of record NC_141466.1, on the reverse strand, counting down.
GATCCAGGCACAAGAAGCAGCCAGGTGACATCCCAATAACTCAATTTGGGCTGGAAGCCATGATCACAAGTGGGCTTCCACGATTCAGGGATTTTGGAAGATGACGATGACACAGCAGTTACATTGATCTGACAGCTCCTTCTGCCCAGAGCCTCTGAAAGCTTTTCACAGGCACAGAGGAGGACAGAAACACAGCTCATCTGATACTGCAGAGGAGTTAACCAACTGACAGAGTAAATAATTCAATAAAGGTACACTGCCAAAAGACAAAACTAGAGCTACACAGCAGCTTTTAAATGGCAGCAATGCTTAAAAGTGTTTTATTTCACACCTTCATGAACTGCTAGCAGGAAATCAGTTTGGAAAAAAAAAAAAAATCACAAGGTAGCTTTAGGAAACTCATATATATAGAATCAGATAAATACTCTTTTTTTTTTTTTTTTTTGGTCACAAAAAACACTAGGCCAAAAGAGTTTTTGCTCAGTGTTTGCCGAAACAGATTTTTATCTGGTTCTCAGAGCAACGTTCAGTATCATCACACCCAGCAAGGAAATTATTACCCCTTACAACTTATAGCAATTCCTCAGGCCATGTAAAGATTGCAAGGACTCCTCATGGCCACTGTCAGCACACACATGCCTGCGCACTTCCAACTGGTAAGCTGTTCCCAGCTGGTCTGCACCAACCTGTGCCATGGTAGCTCACAACTCTTCCACTGATTTTCCCATGTGCCCATGTACTCATCTGTTGGTTTTAGATGCGAGTGTGTGCCAGGGAAAGCTCAGATGGAATAGAGGTGTCCTAAGCAGGAGGCAGGCACTGGGCTATGCCCCGCAGACAGTATCACAACTTCACCTAGGGTGATTCAAAGTTCCTTTTTTAAACCTTGCTTAGTATTTTGCACTGTACTGTCCTTACTTTAGGGTTATTTCAGGATCCAGAGGGAACTGAGGATCACAATTTATCGGGGGGAGGGGGGTAGGGAGCAGCATTTGTTTTGTAATTTTTGTAATTCAGTATTTCCTTACTGTCCTTTCACTTTCCTCATATAAAACAACAAGGAAACACACTTCAAGAAAAAATACAAACACCACTGTCAAGCTAGAACTACAATAAAAAAAATACTTTTCAAAATGAAAATAACCAGGCTTTTATAAAAAGTTCCTTCGATACAAGCAGTATGTCTGTGCTCCTTTTATTTGACGGGGTTTATTAACTACTTAACACTACATGCACAGTGTTACTCAATTTGCACAAGGAAACATAATGAAATTGCCACCAGAGGAGGTTCAAACAGGAAAAACAGATTTAAAGGTGAACAAAGGGTTGCAGTCAATTCATTCTTTGAGAGACTACACACTCTACACTGTAGCTGCTTTCAGTTGATTTCACAGAAGTGTAACTGAGAGTAGATTTTGGTTTAAGGTACCAGGAGCAGACAGGTAAGATGAACAAAAGCTCAGTAATTGTGTACCTTCCTTCTAAGGAAGATGGGAACATACAGATAAAATTAGCCAGGTTCATATAAAATGTACTGTAGGGAACACTCAGCATTAGCACAGGAACAGATTGAGTGACCTAGTAAGGGTTTTTCCATTCCTGGCTTCTAAAAATGAGAAAAAATTGCTGATAAACAGACCATGAATAATCCCCAAAAGTCCCTGGCAACACACTAGATATGAGTGAGAGAGAAAACATACTATCTTGGCTTTTCTCTTTCAGGGCCTTTTTATTTTTGGCAGTGACAACTGGCAAAGAGCGAGTCCAAATTATTGCTTACAGCACACACAGAGCACACATTCAGTCCAGATAGCAAAATCGTTAACTAAATGGAGCAAGGAAACCTTCAAGGCTGGGCACAAAAGACAAAGACAGACACAGGGGGTCTATGTAGGAGTGGAAGGAAAAGACTTAAAATACACGGAAGGACATTGCAGTGTTGGGAGGTTTGACAGCTCCTTAAAAAACAATTGAGTTGATTTCTTGGGGGGTTGTTTGAAGTTTAAAGTCACAAAGTTCACAAAACTCACTCACTCACACACATTCATCTTTTTCCTCCAAATCACCAATTTCAATCGTAATGTTCCTGTGCCACACTCCTTAATGAGAAATGAGATTCAAGAAACTCAAGTAGCTGTTCTCTGAAGGCATTTTATACAAAAAGAACTTGGAGAAAACATATCATTGAGCAAAGCAATGAGTCTGGCAATCCATGTGAGGAAGCTTGGGCTCATAAAACGAATGGCTGTAGGTATAAGGGACAAGTGGGATTATCAAATTTAACATTTCAGAAGAGGAGAGGAGAATAAAGGTAGTCTCAAACCTCAGGACCTGAAAGGACCTCAAAGCGAAGTCCCAATGTGATGACCGTACTCGTGAGGAGTTTGAACTTTATATAAAGAAGAGAGGAGTGGAAGGATTAAAAGACCGATAGAGTCAGAGAAGACAAGAAAGACAATATTATCTTGACAGAAAGGTATTTTTTTTTCCTAAATTCCCATTGCCGACTTCAAATTCTGGCAACAGCAGCAATCCCAGAATAAACTGGAATTGCAGAGTTAGCGTAACAGAACGTTAACGTAGGTTTTATCTAAAAGTTTTAACAGCAAACATAGGTAAAATTATTTTTGCTTGACCAACAGCCAACTTTCCCATATTAAAGGAGAATATTTTCCTGGTTCATAAACAATACTTAAATCATCATGTAAACTGAGAGATGATAAAAATATAAAGCAGACTGATGCAGTAACCAATCATTAGTATACTTGGCAAAACTTGTCGGAGGTAAAAGCAATCATCAGAAGCTACACAGAGAGGGAAAAATTAGATATGTAAACCCTTGGGGATATTGTACAGAATGAAAAAATAGGAGTAAATGGAGAACAATAAAGCTGACGTGAAAAGCGTAAGTAAATGTATGCCAAAATGCAGAAAAATGAATGATCTTTCAATACTCGGTCTCTGATGAAACCGCTCCAAGATAAATCTTGAGGTACAGTTTGTCTCTGAACATTCTACCACTCACCCACTTGATCCTCAGTAATACATTATTCTAGGCTCTTTACAAAAGTAAAAATGAAGTAAAGAACTCTTCCATTCTTCCTTTTGCTCTGTGTTTGATGGAACTATAGAGCTTTTACATTATCATTATGTGTTCGTCAATCAGGGAGATTTTTACATTTTCACCTACAGTAGCTGGGTTTGTGGAAAGCTGGTCCTGGAATTTTGAATTCCATGAAGATAAACAACCTTTGCTACTAATGCTGTCATTGTACTTTCTAGAGGATTTCATTAACATTCCACTTGATAGAAAAAGCAACTGCCAATCAAAATCCAAGATTATTTTTCAGTTTTGAGGTAGTCCTGTAGTATTGAAAGGAAAAATCCCATCCCAAATAACCAGATGGTAAATTTATGGTTTGAAGACTGAAAAAAGCCTACAATAAAACCTCTTCAGAGATTCCTATTCTAAGATAGCATTACTTTGTTTTTAAAGTTTCCATGGTGCTGTACTATTATGTTTTTCCTCTTCATAGTTAACCGTTCTTCCACAGATCAGGTACTGTGAACAGTTTTTTTTTTCCCTCCCCACCTTTAACACACCATTATTTAATTTGATGTGAATAAACACTCCATTGTAGAGAGACCACAAATCTACTTCCTTTGCTGACTGAACAGTACGAGGCTGACAGACTTACCCACATATCACTGGGCACTTGGCATTTCATCGCTCGTGACTCACCTTATGCTGTGCGAGCTGCATCTTTATTTTGTCAGGGTCATTTGCAATTTCAAGATCCGAGTTCAAAGATTTCTCTGACTCTTCCAGCCACTCCATAAGTTTGTGCCAGGCTTCATGGAACTGCAGGAAAGTGAGATTTGCATGGATTTAAAAATTCAGTGGTTCATAAAATACTCCAAAAACATTAAACCCCAATCAGTTCTCTGCAGGCCAAACGTACTCTGCAGTCTTCGGAAAGATTTGGTGTGCTTTTTCTCCCTGGTCTCTCAAACAGGACTAGTGCAACCATGTGCCCATTAGACCCAGCTTCCCTTCTCCCAGGTGAATTAGCAACCTTTTATGTACATGATCTGCACACATAGTATGTATCTTTTGAACACATATCGGTAGCTTCTGTTGCTGCATTGGTCATTTAGATTTCTACATTTTTAGTAATGAATAGTAAATACAGCAAGAATGGGGCTTAGTTATTGCCTATATGAGACAACAGCAGTACATCACTGGGGAAAACTGTCTGGATGACTGCCCAAGATTTTGCCTGGGATGCACATAACTGCTCTCATTATATCAAATGCTATCTCGATGGGCAAGGAACAGATTCTTGATCTTCCTTCCTGTCTCAACAAAAAGAGTGCTTCAGGAAAGGAAGCAGGGAAAGACTAAAGATTCAACCAGCTTTCACAAAGTAGTGTCCCTTTGGGATTCAATTTTTCCTAAGCTGGTCACTTCTCTCTCCGCATCTCGTTTGAAAATTCTTGCCAGGGCTGCCTGCACATGAAAGCACAAGAAACTAGTTCAGAAATGTCTTAAAGCTCTTAGATCCTGTTGTTCAGGGCTGTGGATCAGGCCTTGACACCAGCACCTTTTAGTATTCCTTCCCTGCTCTGATAAGACAGTTGTCTTAAATTAGTAACTTACTGTATTCAGCTCTGTTAATGTACACAGAGATGAAATTCATCTCATTGCAGAACTGCTGTGTGTGAACGCGCAAGAGAAACTGCTGGAAAACAAACAACATTTGATTGGCTTATGGGCTAATTTATTGCTCAGAGAAATTCTTACTCTATGAGCTGAGTGGCAGTAGCAGTGAACATGGGAATGTGGTTTAGCTGTGAACATGACCAAATCCTGAATGGTCATGTTCACTTGAATAAAAAGAAGCTGGAACTTCCTATTGACGTTTCAACAGATTACCTTCCTCTCAACACATTTTGCGTCTTATCATTTATGTTCCTCAGTGACGGGAACATGAATCTAAGGAAAAAAACGTGAACGCTCCCTAGTGAGAAAAACACTGTAAAAAACCTCCAGGTTCTTAAGGAAATAAACTGAGATATCTTACCACGCAGAGGATATTGGTCCAGTAATTAACACAAGAGATTGAGAAAGTGATGAGTATTAATCAGGGCACAACACAAACCCAAGAAGAAAACACTAAGGAATACTCCCACAGATTAGTGAAAGGGGTTGATCAGATTCTTTAAAATGTAAGGGGTTGATTGTGAAACTTTGTTTCGAGGACAAATGGCTCTAATATACATCTGGAAGCCACACTGTAACTTTCTTCTTTCAGACTATCCTGTACTGCAGACAGAAGTCACTGCTCGGGTTGAAAATGACGCTTTCACCTCCCAAATGAAGTGCTCTATGATTGAATCTCAGAAATTACTCTGCTAACTCAACAGTGTCTGTTACACTAAACCCAGACTTACTTGAAAGTGCTTTAAAGCACCATATTCTTCAAGAGTCTGGATGTAATTACAGCTAAGTTCAAAGAGTTGTCCAACAGCTGTTGTCCGATTACCTGTTTGGCTCTTTTCCTTGCATCATCCAAAGCTCTTCCTCTTTCAACTAAGCGTTGAACTACTTTTTCCCATCGACTCTGTACACTAATCAGCAGATTTTTAATAAGGACAACATCCTGTTTCTGGCTGAAATATTTCAAATGGGTTCCAGTTTTGTCCAGCTCTATGATCTGATCTCGATGAGAATTCACTTCTGTGGCAAAAACCTTGGAAAAAAGGGAGACAATTACTCTGAATACTACGTTGCTCAAGCATTGGGTAAACACTGAAAAAAAAAAAAAAAAGTCTGATAAGGAATGATGTAGCGAGAAAAAGACTATAAAAATGCAATTTTAAAACAAATTAAATGTTTCTCCAAGTGCCAGCGTTACAGGGTTCATTTGGACATTGCTAAAGTATCTTCACAGAGTGGGAGAAAAACATTACACATCTGTTTCTTTACATACCTTGTGCTCATCAATTTGAAACAAGACAGTGTCCAAGATAAGACTTGGCCGAGAAGCTGCAGTTAGAGTTTGCTCAGCCTGAGTAAGCCAATTGATGAAATCTTGAAGTGAGTTGTGGAACTCCATTGCTAAATTGAGGGCTTCTTCCAGTTTGGTCTGTAAAGATAGGTCATATTTTAATAGCAGTTGATATTGTGCAGGGGCTTCAGCCAAGTAAACCATTTTAGTTCAGCATTTTGGAGAAAACCATTTTAGTTTAGCATTTTAAAACATTTTTCCAACTCAAAATTTCCAAGTCTTAAAATAACAGCCTACATTTGAGCATATTAAAAGAGATGGATAGAAGAGTAACAGTAAAACTATACACAACAGATGAGTAGAAAATACAGCACCTAGTATCAAGGTAAAATTTTCCACATTAGAACATTACATCTTCTACTACTTAATCCTAATGGGACATGCAGATTTATCAATTTCAATACAAAATCAGTAGAATCTCAAAAATCTGAAGTGGCAAGTGCACCAGGAAGAGCCTCAAGGAGGTCATGTAATTTATTCTGTTGTACTAAGTGAAGAACAAATTTGCCTAGGCCACTTCCTTTTAATAAAGCCCAATTGTCATTTTGGTTGCCTAAACTGAGACTGATTTTGGATACAGAATTTTTGTTGATCATGAGACAGCAGTCGATGATTTTCAAACAATCACACTGCTGTCCTAGATGAACACTCCAACCTCACAGCTTCCTGCAAGAAGGTGCTCGTGTTGGGTATTAATTAGTTTGACATTCTTACATTACACAGTTACCTTAAGAGACACTAGTATTCTTACTTTAAAATATAACTAAACTGTGAGTTAAATATTTCTGCTTTATACACATCAGGGCTGCACAGAGTTCCTCTGTTTGTAATTACAGATATTCTTCATTGTTTGAGGTAGAACAAATGGACTATACTTCGTGAAGGAATGAAAGGAAAATGAAATTAATAATAAGAAAATGTATGTTGCATATCAGTGAAATCATGCTATTGATCTATGTTAGAACAGAAGGTAGTCACTTGAAGTAAGTGGCACAAGGCCAAGTGTTTGGGAATTTTAAGAAAAAAGAAATGGATAAAAGCTAGGAAAATTAATGCAGCAATTCTGTACTGCGAAGGAGATAAACTTGAATGATCAAACAATTTTATTAACTCTCTGATGTCTATAATTAGTGTAATAAAACCCAGAAAAGCCCTCGCCCTACCAAATGAGCATTATTAGTATCAGTTAACGTATTTCTACAGAACAGACTTGTGCCACTCTCACCCATCCTCTCCATCCATTATGGATAATAAACTTCTTCATTCCCATTTTTCCCCCAGTGCTTCCTAAATATCCTGATGAATTCTGCATAACTGTCCCTACAGTCCATCTTAAATTTAAAAGATCAAGCAAGTATGCATACATAAAAAGACTGAAGGTTAACACCCTTAAATACATGATTTACATTTCTATTTTTATGTAAAAACACATACTTTTCTTTCACTAAGCTTTGTTTGTACTGATTCCCATTTTTCTTTTAAGTTATTTATGTCCTGTTCAACGTTTGTTTCAGCAGACTCTGGGCATCTTGCAAGCATCTGCTGGCCTTTCTCCATTAGACACTTGTATGTCTCTTCTTTGGCTTCAAAGGCAGCACAAAGTTCCTAAAGAAAGAAAGTACAAAAAGCAAGTCAGGTGGAAATTCAATAGTCTTTACAAATGCTAGTATAATATTTATTCCTCCCCCAACATTTAGCAGGTATGATTAAGACTAATAAAGGAAACATATGTAATTCATAAAAAGCCAAACGAGCAAAGAAAGGGCCCAATTCTTCAGGAAATGAGAACCTGTATTGCCTGTCAGATGTTTTCTTCGAGATCCAAAGCTTGGCAAAGAAAGTACTACGCACTTATCTCACTGCACAACATTTGCTACAACTTGGTTGGTTTAAAGTCCATCTGTAGCTGAACCACAGAAAGTGTCAGCATTACAGAGTGCGCTGAAAGCCCAGACCTATCCAAGACACCTTCGAAAGTGGCCGAACAACCTGGGAGGGCTGCTTTATTGTACGTTGTGTCTTTTGTTTCATCTGTATTTTCCCTCACTTGCTAGGCAAGAGCACTGAAGACATTTTACACATACAAAGAAAGCTGGAAGAATAATGGTGACAACTGTTTTACCTGCTAACTAGTCTACTAACTATCCTCTTTTAACCATGTTAAAGACGAGGTGGCAAGAGACTGGAGGCTCCCATGCATCCCTCTGACTCAAAAGGCCATGTTCAATATTTGTAACAGACCATCCAAAATGTACCAACAAAGTTGCTGCAGACCCCCGGATGAGGAACATCTTCCAAGAGATGAGCAATAAGTGTCTTGTAAATAGGAGGAAAAGAACTTTTTCCTCTGATTCCCAGGACAAGCGCCCAAACCCAACATTTTCTTTGGGTTAAGAGGTACTGTACACATCACAGATGATGGCAAAGCAGGAAGCAGGTTCACCCAGCCTGCTTCCTCCTACGTTCCCAACCTCCCTACAGTAGTTCTGGTTTCCATAACTCCCCAGATCATCTTATTTTTCTGCAGCACAAGAATCCCTCAGAAGAAAACACAAAGAGCGCAGCACAGGTGAAACGCGGCATGGCAGGAGCGGCCCTGAACACTGGGGCTGGGCTCAGTCTAAGACAGGGGCTCATCACAGTGGTTACTTCTGCAGTACACTCACACTCTTAAGAGGGCAGGGGCAACTAAAGTTATTTTAAAGGATGAACTGAGAAAAATTATTGTTTTAAGAAAAGGAGAGGCACGATCTGAGCAGCAGTGGGACAGCCAAAGAGGCCTCTTTTTAAGACCCTTGCCTGCTGGTGTCCTGTAATGTCTCTTCATATATGTTGTTTTCCTGGAGCTGCCTTAGCTGGAAATGCTGCCCAATCTCAACTCCATTTGGGAACTGATTATGACTGAGGACTCTTTTATTTATATCTGTAGAAGCAGACCTTACACTCAAGAAGATGGTTCATAACATTATTTCCAATGAGAAATTATTTCCAAATCATAATACAGTGCAACACTTTCTTCTTCAGCTTCACATCACAGATTAACATGTTTTTTATCACTTAGGGGCAAGTTTGAATTTGGAACTTATGATAAATTGTACTCAACATTTCAGCTGCCAAAAAAAGAAAAAAGAGAGAATTTACACATATCTACCCAGATGCACTGAGTTTTAACCAAACTGAAATCAAGTCCTATTTTTTTAAGGGTGATATAGATTAAAATACAAGTTGTCAATGTCTGCAGTTATATGATGGCCCACAGATTAGTAACAATCTGTTAAAATGTACGTGTACAGTTAGGAAATGATTGTACATATAGAGTACGTATTATTGGGGACACATTCAGATTGCTTCCAACTGTAATACTACATTCAGTTTAAAGATTCTTTAACTATCAATCTGCAAGTGCAGTAAGTATGAATATGGCTTGTTGATTTGCATAGTAAAGTAATGTACCAAAGAAAACTCAAAATTTTCCAGGGAAAGTTTGAATCCAGGATGAAAATTGGAAAGAGTTCCACTGACTCCCGTGGAATCGTGATTATGCTCAATCCTCATGGCAGGGGCAGGGAAGGGGAGGCTTTTTTTGCCTTTTTAAAGACAAAAAGAGAAGGACTAAGGAGGTTCAAAACCACAAGGTTATTTCTGTATTTTCTCCTACTTTCCTGCTGTAACTGATTTTAAAACTGTAAATTATTTTTCTTCACAAAAATAGTTACTGGTAAATTTTAGAGGAAAAAAAGAAAAAAAAAAGTGCCTCACATTAGTGGGCAATGACCTTTAGCATCATTCCAAAATAAAATCTGATTTTTAAAGCTATGACAATGCAGCGTTTTAATGGAAACTGTGTCAGGCACATTCGAGTTCATGAACAGTTCAGTAAATATCACTTACGCCTGAGCCAGGAGGTCAGGAGTTCAGATCGCTGGGCTTGGGCTTATATCCTGGCCTAACAACACAGTATGGTTTTATAAAAATGCAGCACTATGCACCACCTTCCTTTGAGGTAAGAGATCAAGTTAAGTGTCTTTTTTTAACCTGTACAGTCCTACAGGGTTGAAGAAATCCACAGAATGTTTCTTAAAGAGAAAGGAAGGGAAGGAAGGGAAATATTCAGGCATCCTGATCAGCTTGCCATTTCTAATTAAAGGAGAGTCTCTATATGAGCCAGTAGTCCTTCTTACATCTGTGCTAATGATGATTTTAATGTCAGCTTTGGTTAGATAAAGAGTCAAGGATCGAGTCTCTTAATTCAAAGACTAATGAATGTGGATCACTTTTAGATTCATCTTCGTATCTTAGAAAAAGCATAAATGTAGTTATGGGAACCGAAGGGAGAAGAATAATAGGAATCGCTGAAAAATCTGTGAAGACTTCCTGCTTTTCTTTCGGAGAATATGGATGCAAAAGTTCTTTTATTTCTATCTCAACACTACTAACAGTTCAGCTTTGGGCATCTCCCAAATGACTACTTTTCCAACGCTGAAAATAACAAGTGTTGTTTAGAAGGCTATTAAATTTTTTTAAGATACTGTACAGACACTGTGATATATAGAACATGTTCTGTATTTACCATAAACACTCTTGAAAGATAGTTAGTCCTGAAACGCAATTTGAAAAGCATTCTAATACTGATACTTACCATATGGGTATTAAGCTGCTCTCTTGCTGTTTCTGGTAAGCCTCCAACAGGTTTTGATGCCAACAGCTGACGTTCGGTGTCTGTCAGCCATTGCTGCATATCTTCAACTTCACCATGGAAACCTTGGGCCTAAATTATACCATAACATTTCAGAGCTTACTTAAATGTACTCCATTCTACTACTAGCTGAGATGCAGATGTATACTGACAACAGATTTAATCAGATATTTGCAATAATCAAAGGAAATGAAAGAGAAAAAAAATCAAAGGAAAAAAACCCCAAACTTTAAACTAGCTCAAACTAGTCTAAATGATAAAAACAGAAAAAAAAAAAACAAACACACACCACGGAAATCTTGAAAGCAGGCTAAACAAGCAACTGTGAGACCAATGTTTTCCCTGAATAATAGACCTGTACAGAAATTCCACCCTTTTAAAACATGTAGGCCAAAAGCTGAAGTCTTAATTCAGCACTATAAAAGACAAGAGGCCAGCTGTGGACAATACAGCTGGATTCAAACTTTCTCCAAATTCAGGAGTGTCTGAGTTATGGTTTTGATTTAGGCCAACTTCTAAAACATGTATCTATGTATTTCATGTAAAAACCCCACTTTTTCTGAGTTATCTCTTTATTTGATCATTTCCTGTTCACCTGGATCAAGGCACTGTCCAGCTGCTGTTTCCTTTGTTTACTTTTTTCCAACACATTTTGCCAGCGCTGATTCAGAAGTTCCAATTTGCTCCGTAAATTACTTGCTTCTTCAACAGCACTTGATTCAATCAGGTCATTTCCTGCTTTCTTAACTGCTTCCACCGTAGACTGATGAGCTAAAACATCATTTTGTAGCACCTACAATTGTAACACAGCATATATGACTGGCCATGTTGGTAAGTTATTGAAAGAAGGTAATCACAGTGACTAAGTTAGTTTTAATTCAGTGACAAGGCAATGGTTTAACATCCGCAGAGGTATTAGCAATTAAAGATGATAATTAAGGTCTCCAACTAAAAGCAGTAACAGACCATTCTGCCAAAACGCTGTACTTTATTTTTATATCTTGAAAAAATAGTATTTTCCATCTGAATACGTGTATTTCTGAAATTATGAAAGGTTTCTGGTACTGCTAGTGACAAATCATTTCTTCACTTTCCTTAATCTACTACATGCTTTTCTTTAATAGGATTTTTCTCTGGTTTCGAGAGTAAGGTGTGGAAACAGTGTTATATATAGCAGAGCCAATTGCTTGTGGGGCAGTACTCTTAGAGAGGAGAGAGAGAAACAAAAATACTATGTGCCTGCTGTGCCATTCAACAACCCAACTGCCACGATGTCTTTCCACGCATTTCAGGTCTACAACTCATTTTGCATTATGTCAGGCTGCCAAGACACTTCAGCTGTGCTAAAAGCTGGGGAATTATTGTAATACTAACACCACAAGACCTCTTCCATCTGGTTGAAAACCTGTTATCACCAACTACAGTAAAACCATAAAATGCAAAAAGTACATTTGGGTAAAGGATGCTGTTTTCGGAAAGGTTTAAAAAAATTAAAAAAAAAAAAGAAAAAAAGATAATGCTTTAAAATGCCAGAAATAAAGAACAGAGAAAGAGAATATGCAAAATGGCTGGGAAAGGAATAGTAAACCCCATCTAAGAAATTCAAGTTTATGACTACTGTCTTCCATGGAGTCTGGTTCAAACTCACCTCCCTCAAAATGCTAGCGTATGGAAAAAATATAAAGCTAAATACAAAGAAACTTTTAAATAAACTATACAGAGCACTTTATGAAATAGCAAGTCACAAGCAGCCCTTGAATACAAAACATGCATCGCATTTGTTTCATTCTTCTAAGCTACGCACTGGAAGATATTTGTTACTTTGTTTTCCTAAAAGGGTGAAAAAAAAAAAGGATACTCACAGAAGCAAATGCATCTTATTCCCTTCCTTCCTGCTGAGGCTGAATAAGAACAAGGTCTATTCTTTCTTAAGTTATTCAAGAGATGGATGTTTTTCCAGGTTACCACAGGATGCACTACTGAGTGAACTTTCTAACCTACAAACTCCGTTTTATGAAAAGGAAGCAGATTCGTTCATGTGTTTGCTGAACTCCTTCAACACTGAAGGTAGATGAAGTCATAAATGGTATCTGGATGCTTCTTCAGCAGTAAACCACTTCTGTTCACTAAGAATATAAAAGGTTCGTGGAGCGGAAGCTGGATTTGTAATTTGTTGGGTTTTTGTTTGTTTGTTTGTTTTTGTTTTTAAAGGGCCTGTTTCTAACAGTAGTCACACAGGGCATGTAGGTATTTTACTCTGCTCAAATTCCAACGGACCACACAAATGTTTTCAGAAGCTGCATTACCACAACCCGTGAAAATGCCTTAATTATGTTTGTACCGTCAATTTCAATCCATTTTCTCTAAATCCAAAGGGACTCTGAATACTTTTCACATCATATGCAGGACAAAAATTAAATGGCAGATTTAAAGGAAAGGGGAGGATTTACAAGGTTAGTTTGAAATCTTCAGGCCTAAAAAGAACACTTCATATGAACAGCACCAAGTCACACAAAGAAGTAGAGAAGATCTCTTGCTCCTGGGATATGCTCTTCAATACAAAGACACAACAGAAGCCTTCTTCCATGGGCTCTAAAGTCACAATAATGAGTGAAAATACAAAAAAAAACACCCAAAACTCTACATTGTATGTAACAAAGAGAAAAAGATGAGGGCGTGGACACCCCTAAAATTTGCTGACATTTTCAGAGAAGCATTCTTTGTGTTAGTTGGACCCTACTGAGACACAATTTTGCAGAACTCAAAACAACAAATCATTATATTCTGAGAAGGAAGAACAAGAAGAAAAGATGTGTAATGGCCACATGCATTTTGTGAGACCTGGCCATTGCTTTAGGGAGGGGAGCATGTTCAATAACTTTTGAGTTCCCTGGATCAAATTGAGGTGAATGAAGGTGGAGACCAGGGTGAGCTGCTCTTTTTGGCTAAAACCTATGCCACTGGCCTGGCATATGCAAGGAAGGAAGGAATATGGAGGAGCAAGAGGAAAGATATTAGTTATTCCAAGCCTGCATTTCAGCTATAATCTGCATCTTGAAAATCTCTCTAGAGAATTATTTATCAAATGCTAAGTTTTACTACAAGACTCATCACTAAGATAAACATCAAAAGAACATTCCAGTTAATATTCATTATAATTACATACATGATGTTTGGCAAGTTCAATTTCAATAGCCTTGGGGTCTCCACCCACAGGTTTCTGTTCATTCAGCAAGTCTTCTGTATGCGTCAGCCATGTCAGTAACTCATCCAGGGCATGCTGGAACTGTCCCAAGGCTAACAAGGCACCTTCCAGCTTGTGCTATAGTAAAAATAAAATTAACAACAAAATGGTTTCACAATGCTATTGAATTGGCTTATATTACCATTAGTCACCATAATCCAGAGCGGAGTCCATGCATATGATAGCATAAAAACCAGGGAGAAACAGTTATCCAACACAAGCAACTGCTTTATAGTTGGAGCTGAGTTAGCAATTCCCCTGTAAAGCCTTACATTCCAGGCTTACATTCCTGACCTTCAAAGACCCCATGGAACCAAAGCAGAGTTAAGTTTGAAGGTTCTCTCATCAGAGATATGACAGTAGTTTTTGATCACTTCAAATGTTATTTCAATAGAAATATAATTTCGTGCATGATCTTTTTAAAACCTTTTCTTTGTCGTGAAATGATTCAATTTAGAAAAAAAACAAACCACTTTGAAGCACTGCTTGTTTAAATGTCTCTTTCACTTAGATAATTTACAGAAAGAGCACTGAAACAGTTTAATATTACGGTTTTGTGGGTTTTTTTTGAAGTGCTCAGTTCAGCAGCTAGTATTACTTTTGCACATATAAACATGTTTTCGACTGATACTTAAGATGTCATCAAATAACCAAAATGAAATAATGATTCAACATGGCATTGCTGACAGAGGAAGTGACAAAAAATACCGCTAAGGGTTTAAAAACCATAAAAATAACTCAGTAAATTGTAAAATTCAAAATCTATTATATATAGTTCCATAATTTAAAAAAAAAAAGTGATACAAACATCATACACAATAAGAAGCTTTTCTCAAAAATCCAAAGTCATGAATAAAGCCCCCACCTTCAAGTTTATTTACCTGTCTATTTATAATTTTTTCTTCTAGGCTGTCCCACATTAGTTTGAGCTCTGAGAGAGGGTCTTGAACAGCGTGCTTGTCACTCTCCTCCGTTACCTTCTTCATCAATAGTTCTGCCTGATGGTTCAGTCTTTCCATTTCTATCTGTTGCTGATAAGCTTCTGTCTTAAATTGCTACGGTAAATAGAAAAAGAATACAAATAACCATATCATAAGTAATGATCATCTTGAATATAGCATAGCACAGCAGTATTTATAACACTAATGCATCACTGTCAACTTTCATAAATTTCGAGGTTTGTTTCCCAGGATCAAAATGTTTGTAAGACACTGATAATCCAGACAGTCCCAGCTAACTGAAAATATGCAACAATGTCTTACTACTCTAGCAGATACTGCTAACTGTGACCAGAGGATGATAAAGATGTCCAATAGGAAAGTATTCTCCAATGATCTCCCTGGTCTGTAAAAAAGGCAGAATATATCTTGAGTAAATTCTAGCTCTTGTGGTTGTGATAATGTAATACTTTAAACTTCAAACAGAATTATGCTTCAAAGGAGCTGAAAGTAAATTTTCTTTAGTAGAGCACCCTCTCTTGTACATGCAACTTGGGCAGCAGTCTGAATACAACTCACGTGTGTTGTTCTAAACTATGTAAGTTTATGGTTCATTTGAAGTTACATCATAAAACCAATGGATTCAACGACCTGCCCACAGCCAAAAAACACACAAATGAGCAACAAAATCAAGGACGTTCCCTGATCATTATACATTCCTGGTTTTTACATATAGCGTAACAGTCTGCCAACATCAGGAGCATATAGATATAGATATATAGATTTTAAAAGGTATCACATTTTAAAATGAAAAGTTTGCAATGAAATTTTATCTGAAATTTTCATAACAGATTCTTTTTTATTAGAAATTGAAAATGAAAATTGCTTTTGACTCTTGAAAAATACTAAACAACACAGAAAAATGCAAACAGATGAAACTATAAATGAAATAAATTGCTAGTTCATACCTTAAGTTCCTCAGTTTGCTGCTTCACTGTCTCCAGATCTGTTCCCACTGGGGACATAGATGCTAACTTGCTGCCAGCAATGTCTACCCAGTCAAATATTGCCTGAAAATCATAGCATGAAATTGAAGCATGAGCAGAGAAACAGCACCATATTTGAAAGTTGTATTAAGCAAAATATCAGGGTTTTTTTCACTCCAGAGAACAATACTGCTGTGCTTTTTGAAAGAGAATAGCTTTCTTCAGTGAAACCTAGGTTTTCTTGCAATACAAGGGATTAAATATTAACTAAAGTATTCCATGTAATGGTTATGAGAATGTACATGCTGCAAGACTGAGCTTGTATTAGCAGCAATATTCTGCCAGTACTATACATGCAGAGTAGCACTCTACTTCTTGAGTAAAATCAGGAATTTTTAAGAATACCCTGAAAGGTAAATACAAGACAAGCACTGTTCTGCCATCCTTTGCAGCAAAGATGGAAGGTGGTAGCTGAATAGTAACACACTTTAAATGATGATTACAAACAAACTTCTTTTGAAGGATAATGTTATCTGTGTAAGGAACATGGAGCACGACCCATTCAGCACATATTAGACAGGGAAGGCTGTAACTGAGCTTGACTGAATCTCTGCAGGATAACGCAGTTACAACTTTAAGAAACAAATGAAGTCACCCAGTTCTGAGGCTTTGTGGGTACTTCTTTTGCTCCTGATGTAACACAGAAACAACCTCAAGAATACTCCACTTACATATTAAGAACAGCTTTATCAATCTGGGTAATTGCATAGGGGAAAAAACATCCCTGCTAGGACCTTTTCCTCCTGCCCGTTATCTGTGATTCATTAAGGAGAAGGGATTAGGATGGCTTGTCAGAGCTGCCCACTGCTACATAGCTCCTTGAGAAAAGGAGCACTACCCTCAACAAGCTCAACAGGATGAGGCAGCTGCCACTAACAATTTGCCTACAATGCCTGTCATATTTTCTATTGAAATAAGCATAAGGCAGTATTTAAATACAGTTCTTTCAAAAAGTACAAAGCTTGTAGGATATCCAATGCACAGCCACAGGAAATACAAAGCACCTAAATCAATGGCAGTGTTCCTAATGTAACCCTACGAGTAAACCTCTGTGCAGTATGAACATAAGAGAACTTGGAGAAAAATACATAGTGCGGGTGCACTGGAAAACAAGCACGTTGCATTACTATTAAGGAGTGTTCTTGCTGCTTGATCTGCACTGAACGCACAAGAAATTGTCCTCAGTGCCATGTGAAAATCTAATTTTGAAGATTTGATGTACCAAGAAAGACAGTAATTCCACTGAGCAAAAAAAGTTTTGCAAAATCTGAACATGTTTGGAATATTTTCAAATGTTTCAATCTCCTTTAGTCATTAACTGACAAAAGATATGAGGCTTGCCACTCAGCCAAAATGTGCAAAGAATACGCAAAAATCACCCAAACCACAGCACATATAGAGAAAAGATATCTTAAAAAAACTGCTGGAAAATTTACCTACAGATTTAGAAAGTGAATCACCTTCTATCCAGTTCTGGTGTCCCCACCATAAGACAGACATAGATCTGTTGAAGCGTGTTCAGAGGAGGGCCACAAAGATGATCCAGGGGCTGGAGCACCTCTGCTATGAGGACAGGTTGCGGGAGCTGGGATTGTTCAGCCTTGAAAAGAGAACACTTCGGGGGGACCTAATAGCTGCCTTCCAATAGCTGAAGGGAACCTACAGGAAGGCTGGGGAGGGACTTTTTACAAGAGTGTCCACTGATAGGACAAGGGAAATAGGTTTAAGTTGAAGGAGAACAGATTTAGATTAGATTTTAGGAAGAAATTCTTCAGTACGAGGGTGGTAAGACTTTGGAATAAATTGCCCAGAGAAGTTGTGGATGCCCCCTCCCTGGAGGTGTTCAAGGCCAGGTTGGACGGAGCCTTGAGTAGCCTGATCTAGTTGAGAGGCATCCCTGCCCATGACAGGGAGGTTGGATTAGATGATCTCTAAGATCCTTTCTATGATTCTGAAGTATTGTGATTAGCTAAATTATACTACGAATGACTATAATGGTCCAGCAACATTATGTCAATAGTATTTTTTGCTTAAATTCAAACTTAAACATTTGGCTTTTAAAAGAGGTGGAATAAAATTGAAGTTCTTTCACTGTCCTCCACTCGAAACAGCAGCAAGTGAGTATATGGACCTGTATTATATTCCTTTCAGATCATGTAAACGTGTCACAACTTCCACCCGTCTAGTATATGAAGTATTATCTATTGCAAGAAAACGTGAGCAGGATTACTGTGAATTTGTGTGGTGTGAAAAAACCTCTGCTCTTACCAATAAACCAGGGGACATTCACTTTGAATCTAAACATAGTGCAATGTATTAACAACTACATGAAGAAAACAACTCATATGGATTTATTATTTAACGCAAAGAAATCCCCAACCCAACCAACCCTGAGTAAAAGTATCTGTCTACTGAAGAAAATAGTCACTATAATCAGAGTGATACATTACTTGTCACTTACCCAATCACGTGACATTTTTTACTACAATCACATTAAATCCTGTTGACTCCAGATTGAGTCATATGTATCACATCATCTTACCTGCAGTCCATCCTGGTATTGAACTGCTGCCTGCATAGCTTCAACAAGCTTATCCACCCGTTCTTTCCATGTTTTGTTTAAGGCATCCCAGGCAGAATTCAGCTGCAAGTAAGTGCAATTTAGTGGACAAAAGAATTTTACTGCTGTATAATGTACATTCACTAATTATTCACTGATCAATAACACCAATAAACTAAGCATGAATATTTCATATTCATTCCATGTTAACACTCTTGTTCTCCCTATCACTGCATAATTAGTTTCCTTCAGAATACACTTGAGGTTCTAGATTACAAAAGCTGTAACCTTCAATACTGATTGTTGAATATTTTTATTAACATAGGGATTACGGTTAATATGGGAAATACTATTATTAATTTATTTGGAGTTGCATCATTATAAAAAAAGGTAGCTTAAAAGAAATGTACATTGCTGAACATTAGAGAAATTGCAAGTACTCTGTAGTTCTCCAAACAGGATTTTCTCAATTAAGATGTCTCACTTGGCATAAGACATTTATTTTAAATTTATTTTATCTTAATTTTATTCTAGCACTACTTTTGTAAAAACTAGTCATCTATTGTATTAATCAGTAAGTATTTTTACAAAAAAATCTTTCTGCCTTTTACAAAAATTTTAACCCATAAATAAATAAAATAAAATTGTCTGTACATTCTAATCTAATCTGAGTAAAGATTAATTTACCCAAAAAGCAAACATTACTTTAACACACTTCTGGGGTATCGTACTTTTGCCACAAAATTTTTGTTTTCAAGATTTGTTGAGGGCGGAGGGGATGTACCAATTTCAGCTGAACAAGCACCTAACAGATTTAAGCAGCTGCATTTCCCATACCTCATCTATACTCTTGTTGACAATAGGTTTATCAGGCTCTCCACAAGCAGCTCTAAGTTCAGAGCCAAGGTTCACAACTGTTTCTAGTTCTTCTTGCAGTCCATCAATTTCTTCTTTAGCAGCCTACAAAGAGAAAAGAATCCAACACTACTAATACTAAATTTAATAATCTATGTACAGCTTGCTTTCAAGATAGAACACAGCAGGATTCCACCTTTGTTTTCTTTCAAGTCACCTGGACTTACAATTGGATGCTTAAAATATAAGCATCCCTTTGCAGTGTCAGAGTGAAATCAACTGACATCAGTCTAAATTATAACAATGGCTTATGATGTCATTTTGCGTGAGATGGAAAAAATGAGCAGGAAGTTTTAAATTAGATTTCTTTAATCAGAGTGTTTTCTTTTTCAGAGGTGATCATTCAACCTTCAGATCTTTAACTATCAGCATAAGTAATTACAGGCTTAGAGCATAATACACAGAGCATAATACAGCTGTACACCTTTCATTTAGATGTTACGTATTACTCAGGGAATCTAAAGTATGTATAACTTTTAAAAGTCTCAGTCACATGCTTATTATATACATTTTTATAAAGAGATATGTAAATATAATGACAGAGACATGTTGCATGCTCAATGTAATTAAGCACTGATATATGTTATTTACCACGGATTCTTAAGATATCATTAGAGTACATTTCTATTCAATTAGGCCTCTTAGTCTCTTAAAAAAAATACATTCTCCTGTAGTATTTCATAGTAATTCTGTCTTTTCTCTGCATACTGTAAATAAAATACTTTAAGTCAACGAAATACTTTCTACTGACCTCAGCAGCTTCTTGCTGTTCCTTGACTACAGATGGGTCAACTCCAGGTCCCTCCAGTTCTCGAATGAAGTCCTGAGTATCTTTAATAGTAGCTACAAGAGCCATATGATCACACCAAAACTTTTCAGCTAGTTCCATTACATCCAACAATTTGACCTCCCTTTCCTCAGTCAAGGTCTGGATGTCATCCCAAATGAGGACCATTTGGTCTAGTTTATCTTGAACAGCTAAACAACAAAGGAACTAGATTACTACCTTGGCAAAAGATTCTTGGCCATAAATCTCTCCACAGTTCTACAGCAGAAACATATGTGTACGTTTTAAAATTCAGATTCTAAAATCGTTTCTTTACAGGACTCCTTATACAGTTAAGTGGAAGCAACCAACATGGCCTTTAAAATTAAAACAAAGGTCATATCCACGACGAATTATTTCAAATGAATGCTTTGCTTTTATGAATCTTTAGCAGCTTCTCCAGGAGAATACAATCCCCAGATTAGTGGTCACCAGAAATGAAGGTTTTTATATGCTGCAGCTTGCAGCATTTCCACTATATGAAACTTTCCTCAATCTAGTACCTTTAGCAGATATATCCTTATCAGCTCCTTCTGAGCGAGCAATCATTTCCTCTCCTCTCTGTTTAAGTGTCTCATACACCGGCTGAAGTTTTTCCAGATCCACTGACACATTTTTATTTTCACTGATTTGCTCTTTAATCTTCTCAACCTCTGCTGAGATTGAAGGTGGTTGCCTCAGACGTTCAACTATGCGTTTCAGACTCTCAAGAGTTGGATCTATCTTGTCATGAAACTAGGAGGGCAGTAAAGGACAGAAAGAAGTAGCAGAGAAATGAGAAAAAAAGACAACTGAAAAACAGCATCTGAAATTCTTGTGGAAAACGGTACTTTAGAATTAACATATTTAACATCTCTACCCAACAAATGTATGTGCAACTTGCAATACCCCTCTTTGTGGTTCTTCCCCTCTTTTAATACCTAAATTACAAAAGTGACCTTGCAAAATGGTACTTCCTCTCAGATGTAAGAGTTTTACTATGAAGTCTGGGTTCAGTCCTGAGACAGTCCATCTGAAGATACCACACATATGGCACAATCTATTTTCATTAAGTCCTGCATAATTCATACGACAGTTTGTCCCTTATTTTGGAGAGCCATGGCTTTCTGATTTCATCATTTTAGAAAGATATTTACCTTAATATTAAATACATGCCTTTTCATATCAGGACCAACATACTGGCATATGACCACCAATGAGGATTTGATATGTAAGGTCATTCAAAAAGACAGCTGTTAGTGCCCAGGTGATGCTTGTTAGTGCAGTAAAAGGATGTTACTTGCTGCAACTAAAACCACACAACAGCGTGTATTATGTTCACCGATGTCTGACTGAGCCCAGGTAGATGCCCAGAAACTCAACTACAGCTACGGTAACATGGTTCATCCTTTGGTACGGGTCCAAAGTCCGCCTTTACTATATGCTTTTGGATCTATTGAGATTCCTAAAAGTAGCTCACCACCATGTCCCTTTCAAATTACAGAAATTAATAAACTGTGGGTGCATTTAATGATCTTCCAGGATCTACAATAAGCACTCTTGACTACACTCGGGAAAGCTGCTAGAAAGAGCAAAACAGGGTTACCTTATGCGAACAAACAGATACATGCTTTCTATTCAAAGGAATACAGGCTATACAAATGTAATTACTTTTTCTCACCATACAACCCACTTCAAATCAGACTCTGTAACCAATGTTATGGACTCAGTGTTTTTGTTAGAAGTGTGAATATCATACAAGCCAGCAAAATGTGTTATGAAAGATAAGTAGCCTTCCCACCTTCGAGACTTCTGAAAAACTGACTGTGGCAACAAAATCTTACAAAAGGGATAAAACCTGAAGTTAAATTGGCAATATTCAGGTCTAACCTTAGGACACATATATAACATTTTAAAATTGTCAGGGCATTCAGTGGGACTCCTTATACTCATGCTTCAATGAATGAGACAAGGTGTTTTAGAACTTAAAAGGAGAAAAATGCAAGTCGTTATAACCTCTCATTCTGGCTCCATAGGTTATGTCCTGCCTTTGATACATAATGCAATTTAATATAATTTAAAACCTGAAGGGTTAAATAATTATTCTTCTAGGACTGTCTAGACAAACATTGACATAGTCATCATAGTACAGAGCCCTGATAATTTATATTTACATATCTTAATAAAAAAAGGACATTATATAAAATTACTTTCTGGGCGTTAAAATGTTTTGCTTTGCCATTTGCATACACATTTATGTACATAAGATGAACGTTAAAGTATTGCATAAATAATACAGCATTTTCTCAACATCTGATTATATTCTAGCTGTTACCAAAGAATGCATTTTTATTCTTGCTTTCAGTATTTAGCCAGTACAACGTATTAATGTCTGCCACATACAAAGCAAGAACTTGAACGCTAAGTAAATATCTTGATTTTCAAACGTGCAGCTCCAAACAGGGGGAGGACTAAGTGTTTACGATAGAGAAAAACACTGAATTTAAATAATCAGGCATCTTTCAGAGGTGTGAATAAGGAAGGTGTTTAGAATGACTTAAAGCATAATATGATGTCTATAACCAGTTCAAAAGCAGGATGATATCTGATGTCACTTTTTTTCCTTAGTTTCTTAAACTCAGTCTGCAGGGGCTAAGAATATGACATTAAGTACAATGACCTATGACAAAAATTATTTAGAATGTAGACTTGAGAACTTTAAGGTGTATTTCTTTATTTAGTATTTTAGACCTGAGCAATTAATTTCCAGCAAACAGAGAAAAAAGGGAATTTCCTATAAAAATATCAGTATAGAACAAAATATTTTAATTCCGGTTTTTGTATGGGTTCATGTACACAGTTTTACTAAGTTATTTTCTGAATTTGGGGTGGAGTAAAAGAATTTCAGTTTGGGCTTCATGACAATTAATGCTATATTTAAAAATCTCTAGAATGTGATGATACCTAACAATACTCCGTCGAGGTTCGTTGCACAGGCTGAGGCACCTCAGATACACAGCTTTTATGGACTTGATCTGAATTTTATGCTTATGATAACACTTTGCTTGCAATACTTTTACGTAACAGTTCAAGCATATGTTACGTCAAGTTCTTATGGGTCTGCAACGCAGACCAAATGGTATTACCACTGCCAAGCTACCCTCTAGTTCCATAAGTGATAGACTGTAACTAAAGCTGCCAAGTTTGAGATATAACTGCACCCAAGTTAACTGATCAACAGTGACATCCATACACAAATGAAGCATGAGCTAGTAACAGACCAGTAAGAGAAAATGGAATAAAGTGAAAATAAAATCCCACATTTTTAGACCAAATTTTCCTTTTTTAACTTCAAAATTAAGAAGTAATAACATTTTTCAACTGCAGCAGTCGTAACGCTGACCAATATATAAAATTATAACCCCTCGAGAAATAGAAAAATCAATGCCATAAGCAGTGATATGAACGTTCACAGGCCATTAGGCTGAAAAATACAGATAAAACAGCAGCTTAGCCTTGATATATACATGTAAGACGACAACGTCTGTGTATCTTTCCATTTGAATGAATCCAATTATACTTTAAACTTAAATTGATACCTGGGTACACTGAGAAATGGCTTCATCCAGTGCCAGAGCTCGCTTTTTGACATCTTCCTTAATTTGACTGTAAAGGGTGTCAGCTGCCACATATTTCTCTTGGATAGAAAAACCTTCTCCTGGGCTCAGCTCCAGCAACTGAGGCCCGGTTTTGTTCATCTTATCTATATGAGGCTTGTGTTCAGCGATCAGCTCACGCAGTTGCTATAACAAACGAAAGAACTTATCAGTTTCTCATGCTTGCACCACCACATTACAGCTGTCCGCACTTCTAACACATCCAGCTGGCAAGAAATTCCAAACAAATACCCTTCGTCCTAATGTAAAGCACAAATAACATCAAATAAAGTTAGCGACTGCTCTGCCAGTGATGTCTTCTCCCATTCCAACACAAAGCTATCCAGGCATGAAACATCACAATTAGAGGCATGCTGGAAAGGTCCGTGCAATACCCTTGTAGGACATGGGTTATGTCCTACATACATAGGACATATGATTACAGGTAAAATATAAGATGCTAACTATGCATATGATGCTGGCAACAGAACACTCCCCATCATTTTTAGTACCTATAATGACAGAAATGGCAACAATATTCCAGACATGTGCGTAACACCACCACGTATATACTCTCCATGTTGATATTTGTCACTTGACGCAAAGCCTTCCTTTGAAGAACATCACAAAAAGAGGTACTGGCACTGCAAGAATATTAATTCAAATTATCCTTGATTTAAGAAGAAGAAACTAGCACAAGGAACGGTCAAAGAAATCAGTGAAAAGAACGAAAGGAAGACTGTCAGTAGAGACCTATCAACTTAGTTTGGCAGTCTTCCCTCTGCCCACAAGAACCCTCTGTCTTCGCAACAGTGCTATTACTTAACTGACACAAAGTTTAACCAGTAATTAATAAGTAAATTAAATTTTATCTCAGCTCTCTACTTCCTCTCATCATCCACCCCAAAGAAAGTCAAAACTGTACAGAAGACTGTGCAGAGGCTTGTGGAAGTGAAAGGTCACAAGGTGTCTTCCAACTTGCCTAAGGTTTTTGATTTTGCTTACTTGCACTCATAGATCTGACAAAAGGGAAAGGTTTCTTTTGGGAGCAGCCCGATCCTTCCCTCCAGTTTTATTTATTTGCCCAGCTCATTCCTCCCATTTCAGAAAAATCTGACTGTCCCTCTCGGTGCTGTGACCGCTTGTTTCTATCCTAAAGCCCCTGTGCAGGAACATGAAAGGCACATGCTCTGTTCCTCCCAGCTCAGAGTTTGTTTAAATCAATGAAGACACAGAAAAAGGCTTCTATCAGCCTCAGTGTAAATAAATCCTCTTTTCTTCAACTAAGGTCCTTCCCTTAAAAAGAAATCCTAATACTGGCTTGCTTACTTGCTCCTCCCCAAGAGGAGAGGTTGAGAAGACTGAAAAGACAGTGACCATGACACTCCACGGTCCCCTGATGACAAAACACCAATGAAAATGCAAAACCCCCAGACTCTAGCTACTCACTGAGAATGTAACTATTTGTGTATCTCACTAAAAGAAAAATGTTGATTAGCAGAGAAGAGGAAAAGGTGGAACTAAGAACAGTTTGAAAGTTTTTAGAAAATAATTCTGTGTGTTCCATTTTTGTGCACAAATAAATGATATGACACAAGGCCACAAGAGTGCACATTTCTGGGTCCAGACCTTATGCTAGCAATCTGCCCACAGCTCAGTTCAAACCAAATTGACCGCATGTTGCTCACACAGAAACAACTCTATGAATTCTATGACTTGGAACAAAGATAGTCATCAGTAAATACTTCAGAACAGAAATGTAAGTGAACATAGAAAACTGTTTTCAATTCATATTCAGAACTGTCGTCTTTTTTTTTTTTTGATAGAACAATAAATGATTTAGTCTTCTGCATGATCTACTATTAGGTAAACAATTCCAGTAAGCAAGTATTTCAGATCAGATTACGTGTTAAAATTGCTTGACATTAATCTTCTACTTAACAAACAAATCTCAACTAATGGCATAGCCCAGGGAAAATGCAAAAATAGAGGCTCATCTGAAGGGCCTCTCATGCAAGCAGAATGATTAAAGTAGATGAGGAACAATCCTGTAAGTAAAGCAAGCATGATTTGGATCACAGTGACTAATCAAGATAGTTTGTAAAGCTCATGTTATATAGCTAGTCTTAAAAGACCATGTTTGTTCATTGTGGACATAATAGGAAGACAAATGAGCGAACCCAGTGTTTACCAGTACATGAGTGGCACATCATCATTAACTGGTCTCAGAGTAAACAAGACTTTGAAGCCAGGGTTCATCCTATCTAACTTGAGTCACTTAATTGAGGCAGCTAAAATAAAAAAAAAAATCTAGTTACTCTATGCTCAGCATGGAGAGACAGGTATCTCCAGTAGCCACATGGGATTTGCATGTGCCAAAACATGCAGGTTATTAACCTCAGCGGGATACATCTGATTCCATGGGATACCAGTGGCCATATATGAAACATACTCATTTTTATCCCAGCTGATTATTCCTCTATGTAAGAAAGTACATATGGTGGTGAGCCTACAACATTGTTGCCTCTATTTTGTGATGTGATGGTAAACAATTATTTCTTTTAATTATTACATAACAAACATACTTGACACGAGAAATGATAATGAGATTGGCTGGAACCCAAGCAATCAATTCTTGGCCCTCTAATTGCCCATCCTCCTGGCTCAGCTAAGTTAAGTTCCAATGATACCAACAAAACAAAAGCCAAATTTTTTTACATGTACATAGGATCAACATATGTGCATATTTCTATATAGACTGTATACAAAGGCAGCATTTCACTTTCATCATGCTGAGAGCAGGTACTCCAGTTCTTCAGATGTTTAGATGTTTTACCTCCTTTTGTTTCTTGCTACAACATTCCACATCTATTTCTGTTTATGGGTTTGGTTTGTTCTAATATTGACATTAATGTGTACTTTTAAATATACTTCTGAACTACCAGCTTTTGTCTGCTCAGTTCTCTCACTACATTGGCAATTTTTTTCCCCTTTAGCCTCTTTTATGCTTATACATTGTTTGCTGCCTTCCCCAGTGAATCTTGTTTGCATGCACAGCTCGAGAAACAGTAGAGGCACGATTGAAAATGTATTTATTTTGTATACTATTCTAAGTAATTCTTTTTTCAAAAGAAGTAAAACTGTCTTGGTTTTCAGAACTTAGCAGAGTATTCCACAGTTCTAAGCAGAATACTACTTGGCTTTTGACACTTTGTTTTTCAAAACTGGCAAAATGCTTACCCTATCCTCTTCTTGTTGTTGCTTTAAAGTTTCATATTCAAGTGCTGGCGCAGGAAGCTGAGAGATGATCATTTCTGTTTCAATTAACCATGGCCAAAGTTCTTCATAGGTCTCCCAGAACTGGTTAACCAGAGACTGTGCCCGTTCCAGCTGGAGGTTTCTCTCAGAGTTCATCTGACAGACTGCATCGTATTTCCGTAAAAGGCTTTCCATTTTTTTCTGTAAATTAATATTAACAAAAAATAGCAATGTATGTTTTTCCATATGTCTATTACCTTCATTTCCAAATAATCTTTCATAATTATGGCACCAAACCACAGTGAACCAAATTTTAGTTTTGATATTTCTACAGTATCAGTGTTTAAGGTGGACAGAATCAATATTCTGGGAGATTAGAATTTGGCAGAGTACTTTCAAAGTAATTAAACATATTTAACGATATTGATACTTACAAATAACAGTGTATTCATAGGGCTTCCAGTCAAGCTGCAAATGATTTGAATGCAGGTCTTAGCCCCACTTCCTTACTAAAGACACTTATCCTTAGTGACACTTGGCAGAAACAAAGTTTTCCACAGCATTTCGAATCAAATTATGAATAATACACAGAAATCTAGTGGGTTTTTTAAAATCTAAAAGATAGCAGGGTATACCGCTGTGCTTGCAGCTTACAAACTTGCAACAGAAACCACAAAACATTTTCCACGTTAGATACATTAATTAAGAAGGATGTGTTACCATCAATAATACGATAGAACTACAAGGTTTAAATATCACAAATCTACTGTATTTGGGCATGTGATAATAAAAGAAAGTATCAACTAGCTATACATTTTTCCATGGAAGACTGTCCATGCTATCATTTTTATGAAATATTGTATGTGACAATGCCCATAAATGCTAGCCTTGGCAAAACTAGACATAGAAGCAAGCCATTGAATGTGAAGTAAAGAATCTTTTTTGGCAGAACAAGCTATCCTTTCATTTGTTATGTCTTGCATGTAAATTAAGTATAGAGATGCTATCCAAAGGACAAAACATGGCCTAACACACAGATATACAGCATTTTTGACAAATACAAATATTTAATAGAGACTCACATAAAACTGTTCTGTATGACCACAGTTTCATATACAGAATCTCCCATCTATTTTAAATTCACTTAAGACCAAATCAAATTTATCCAGAGATCCTGCAGCAGAGCACAATTAGCAAAGTATTGTTGTCCAACAAGGGTGGTCATTGGAAGGACTATATTTACACAACATACCCAGCCTCAATGTAATTTAGTAAAAAAACCAAACCTCACAACTAACCCATTCTTAAATGCCAGCACAAAAAAAATTGTCTGTCTCTATATATAGCCCAAACATCAGGTGCTCTGTGTGTGTAAAAAAAAAAAAAAAAGGCATAAGAATGCTTTTGATGGGCTGTGTTAGTCAACAGGATGGAATAATCTTGACACATAAGGTCCACACTGAAATTGGCAGAAACGAAAGTAAAGATTCACACTGAGGTGCACAGCTATTGAAATCAGCACAGAAATACACACACCCAGAGAGTCACTGACCCAAGAGAACTGGGCAAGATAAACAGTCAGATTCCACACACAACATCCCAGATGACTAATACCTACTCACTCCATCATCCATTGGCTAAAATACTATTTACCATGGATGAAGATGATAAATGGGGCTCCAAATTAGTGCTGGGCAATGAAGCAAGTAGACAGTTGTTTGCTCTTTGAACATCCTGAAGGAAGGTCAGTGATACACAACAGCATTTCTTCTAGTATTACAATCCTCAGACTAGAAGCGGTTGTAATTAATGCTTTTTCATTAGTATTTAAAAAAAGACGCTATAGGAATCCTTCTACTTATATATTGTCTGTCTACCACTGTAGCTGCGATTTAAGGAACTTTACCTTCATGATCTGTTTTTCTTCTTCGGTGCACGTGTTCATAATCTTATCCCCAGATTTAACAAGCTCATCTATAGTATCTTTGTGCCTCAAAATCTCCATGGTAAAAGCCTTTAAACACAATAAAAAATGGTCATTAAAATAAAAATAATAAATAGAGTACGTGGAGCAAAATCTTATTTTTGAAATGCATTATGATGGACTAAAAATTGAATCTTGCCAGTACATTTTCTAGATGGAGAGTGTGCCGGCCAATAATTAACATGACAGTTGGAAATGCATTTCTTTTACCTTTTGAACTTGTAGCTGAGCCGTGGTCTGGTCTTGCTCAAGCCTAATATCACCCAGAGACATCAGTTTCTTTTCTGTTTCTGCAATCCAGGCAAATTCAGCATCAGCTGCTTGATCAAACTAAATGAAGGAGACATTAATTAGTTTAGTGGTTCTACAGACATGAAATTAGAATCACTGTTTCGAAAATTTTAAAGAACATTGAAAAGCATACTTTTCAATTGTTAGAAAGAGAGCAGCTCACTTTCCATACGAGGTTTTTATATAAATGAAATACAAAGCCCAAAATGGTTCTGAGGGATTGTAATACAAGCAGTTTAATTCATAAGCGTGACAAAGCAACAGAAGCAAATGCAGTTCTCCAAAGCCTACAGGTCTCTAACAGACCTAAGAAAATAAAAAGTTACAATTTCAGAATTTTAACGAGACTGTTTATTTTCATTTTATTCTATTTCACATGTCTTTTCCATCTCAATGTTTATTACTACTGCTAGTATTGCAATTATCCTAAAAAAATAGCTGTTTGATGTTATCCTTTTAATCTTAAGAGCTGCTTTGATATTAAATGATAAAGGCAAAACAGTCACAGTTCAACTAAGTCAGTGGAAAAACCTCACTGAATTCAGAGAAGACCAGATTTCATACAAAACCAGACCTTGGATTATTTGTGAAAATTCTTTCGGGCATTTGGGTGCAGCCAGTCCTTTTCCTAAAAGATTAACTTTTGACTACCATTACTCAACACTTGTATGTTTCAGAAATTACCTCAAAGCACTAAAGTAATGAGAAGATTTAAAGGATCTGTTTCTTACTAATTTGCGAAGCAGAGCATGAGATCCTGAAAAGAAGTACATAGGGATCTAATTCTTCTGAAAAGACCAAATTTTAAAAAAATCATACATTCTCTTTTCAGCTCAAGTTTATAGGCATGTATCTTAGCAGACACACTTTGCAGTACTCAATGGGTCAGCTCTGAGCTTAAGCCATAGAGAAATATGACATGGGATGACCAGATGCACACAACAGTCATCACAGAAACTACTAGGAACTAATTTATTTATTTATTTATTTAAAACTATGACCCTCACTGCAATTAGCTGAACATTAATATGGCTCTGAGTTATTGTGAAACTCTATCAGGACGTTTTAGGTCAGAATCTCCTACTTGTGTTGTTGATATCCACGCTTTCCTCAGAAGTCTCTTTCTGACTACTCTGAGTCTCTCTTGTTTTACTAAATCTGCTGGTCTGCGCCTCTGCGGCTGCGGACCATGATAGCCCTGCTCCTGTAACGTAGCTGGAGTTCACTTTAGCCACTAAATCAGTCTTGTCTTAGTGGTTAATCATGAGTCACACAAAAACAAAAGAAGCAGTTCTGAGATTTCATCCTCAGAGAAATGAGTCAATCTTTTTCAGCTTTTAGAATCCATTTGTTACATGAAAGAGTACAAATGTTCTTTTTCACTATATGTCGTTTCCCATTTAAAGTAAGAGAAAGTAAGTTTTGTCCTAAATACTGTGACTTACTAATAGAAAGGCATATCCTGAAACAATCAGTACAGTAAACACTAGCATGAAAGCACATGCACCAGTGGTAGTTAAATCCTGGCTTTAGAAACTGCAGTTCACAACCAAGCTTTTCAGAAGTCGATCTATGATCCAAATGAATGAAATAAAGAAGGTGATTTCAAAGGGGTTAAATGCACAAATTAGCTGCAGTGTGACTTCCTGATACCAAATATCCACAGGTATGTAAGTAACATTGAGGAAATGTTTAATGGAAATGATAAAATCAAGGCATGGCAGTGAAACTTCGAGGTTACATAGCATCAAAGAAGGACAGGACTCTAAACTCCATTTGCTGAGGGTATAGGATTTCCAATCTGTGATGTTCAAATATAATATTAAGGAATAAAAAGCAGAAAATTGGTATTCTCTGCATCCAAAACTTGAAGTGTTTTCTTTCCATTATGCACGACAGTTATTTATGAGCCCTGAACTTTACTTGAGTCACTATAAAATCATCTATTTCATCCCCACTCAGTTTAACCAAGCACAGTTTATTGTGGTACTTTCTCTTCTACCCAGGAATGAATGACCTCTAAATATGATGACATTGTGATTTGCTCCATGAATGCTTTCTAAAGCGCTCTCTATGGCTGCTTCAAGGTGAAGAACAGCAAGTAAGCCAAATGTAGAATATGGCCTTCTGTTTCTACGTAGCACTCCTTGCGCTAGGGTAAGATGCCAAGCAATGCCTTAAGTATTGAGAAATTAAGATTAAAACACTAGTTGAATTTATCTCTTAAGATAATTCTATCCACCTGAGAGCATTTTGGGCAGGTAGTTAAAAAACAGGACGTTGCATTAGTCTACTAAGCCTTCCAGTTCCTGTTAACAAAATGAAACAACATGCTCATCTGTTCACATAGCTTACTGCCTCTGTCACCTTGGCCCAGTAACGTCCAGCACAAACCCCACATTACTTCCATTGAACCCTCATGTTCTTGGTGGCTTTGTCCTCCACCCAAAGCTTTTTAATAGTACAGGCACTTGAACAGGTTGCCACAGGGTAAGCTTACAGAGCACTAGCTTCTCCAAAAACATTTATTTTACATGGTCTTTCTCTGAGCTAAATGGAAAGTAGCTTAACCTTGACTGGAAGCGTGTTAAGCCACTTGACATTTATCACAAGATATGGCATATAAGAGTATATTGTGGTGATGTGAGTTGGACTGAAGTGGAGGTTAGGGTTATGCAGGACTAGGGTACAACGTGCCCTCTTAATGTTAACTAGTCGAGCAGCAGCTCTAGACCTTTCATGCCTGGACATGAATCTGCTAAATTTGTGCTAGGGGACGCAACATATGTAATTCAGAAAAGTTGAAGGAGAGCCAGCATACACTCTCCTATCTCAGCTTATCACTCGCTGAAAAGAAAAATATCACCCTTTGTTTTTGAGGATTTCGTTAGTGAGACAAGATAATATTCATAGCAAACCCCTTAAAAAGTTAAACATGAAGTTATTTTTAACGTTAGTTATAAGGAGCTCTGAGTTACTGCCACAGCCTCTTTCAGTCAGCTTTCAACAAACTTTGAAACTGTCACAGATGCTTTCTCCTTGTCCACTTACAACTGTTTATGGGAACTATTAGCAGAAACAGAAATCTCCACCAATATTTTTATGTCTGAACCGTAGGCAGACACTGGAAAATTGCGTCTCCATGATGCATTTATAAGCAAAGAGTTTAAATATGGGACTATTTAGTGATGAAATTAGAATGCCAGTTCTCAAAGTGTGCCCAGATACATATGTGTGTGCATAGAAACCTCCACACGTTAAATAACTAAAATTTTGAGCCCCAAGAAGAAAAGCACTGTGGATATGAATAAAAGCAATTGTTATTTAAATCCTCCACTACAGCCTGAACAAGATGATCCAGCTTTTAATTGTGGAAAGTACAGAGGAGCTAGACAATCAGCTGATGCTAACAGGTGTGGCAACACTAATGATTTCAGTGTTGCGTCCAGTGAAATTGGCAGGGGATCTGGACCATATTTTACTTAACACAACGCGATCTGTGAAAGACAGGGGCCATTCGGTTCTTACTTAAGTTAAGCAAACTCCCGCTTCAGGAGTCACAAGATAGTTACAGCATTTTAAGCTACAAGACTGGTGTTTGTGTCAACAAAAAAGCTGAGTTCTGGCATTCATATCTGAACAGTGGAGTCCCATTCCATTCAAACAGGCTTTCTGTTGCCCAAGCACAACACATGTTTGGCAACATTATTAAAGGACATCTTTTGTTCAGTGACACATTGCCAGAGATTATCTGCTTCTACCCAAAGAACAGTTTTCAGTACCTGCTGAGATCTCAGGATGGCAGCATCAATCTCATCCACCTTCTGAGAGATCGTGTCACTCACTAATCTGTACCGTTCGTTGTCCTCCGTTATCATCTTGTCAAGCCCCTCTCTGGCCCTCCACGGCACCAGCTCCAGAAAGGCACTGCCAACTTCATTCAAAGTGTCCAGTAAGCCTTTGTTGTTCTTTACTTCTATTTTCAACTCCTGAAAAAGGCCGTTTAAAGTAAACATGTCAGCGTATGAGGGGAACACACACAGCTTGCACATGTTTTTTTATTCTTTCAACTACTCCATGAGTTGAGAACTGAAATGTTCTCCACACAAACCAAAGGGAAAAATTTGCATACTTATTTTCAGCTCAGTTGTATTAGTTTTCTGATACTGCAAGTTGTTTGACAGAGAAGTGGGTGATTCTTGAAGATGATTTTCTACAGAATATATCTGACGGTCTGAAATTCTTTACAATTTTGTAAGAGTTGTTAGTACTTAATGAAGCAACCAAAGAAAATAAAACAGATATTCTTTGCAACCTGTGACTCCATAAGGACCTAAATCACCAGCAAATGAAATCAAGCATGTAATAAAGCAAAATATGATGAATTCAAGTGATTTCTTAAACAAGCAATGACTGGATTAAATCCCAATCAAATCACCACACAATGATTCAGGAATGAGTTTTTACCTGTACAGAAACCCCCATCGCTGTTTCATTTCTTTTCTTTTTATACATATATAAGCAATTTAATGGAAAGGTATTTTTTTTAGCTTTGCCTCACAACACTGTCTGCACATCCTGTTCATACTACAATTTTTCTTTTGAAATAAATATTGTTAAACAAAATCAGTAATATGTATTTTAAATGCTGACTCTTTTTATACTTTACAGGATTTTATCCATGCCACAAATAAAGAACCAAAACAACTTTGTTTGACAACTTAAAGAGTTTTCCCAGAATTAGGTAGCTGCTTGAATAAAAAGGAAATGTTGTGCTTCTCTTGTGCTAAAAATAAACCTCAGCCCAATTTTGTAAGTGATTATAACAGATGACTCTGGAAAGTGAGTTTGATTCTTAACTACCGTTACATTCAGTCAAATGATCCGACGCCAAAATTAGTTACTCACAAAACAACTTCATGCCAAACAGAAGTAAAGACAAAACTAGCTGAATCATACAGTAACAAATAATTCACCAGTTCTAAAACCTACTTTTTGTCTTTCTTGTACTTGGCTTAATTCTTCACCCTTCAGTATTTGAGTTTCATATGAAAGTAACTCCAACTCCACTTCATCAAGCCATTTGCAGAGCTCCTCGTGAGTTGAGTGCAGTTGACCTGCAAGCTGCAGAGCCTGCTCCAAGGTCTTGGATACATCAGAACTCAATTTTGTAATGTCTTTGTATCTCGCTTTAAGGCCTCCCAGTTTATCTTGAATTATTACAACTTCATCACCTAAAATATCAGAGCTATGTTATCTCCTGTGATCACAAATATTTAAAGGCAAAAAAAACCCAACACTCAAATCCCAAACTCCACCTATTACAGAAATCTCAGTATTTTATTTATAAAGTAACCCAAGCAAGATGATAGGGTCAATCCTCAGCTGTTGTAAATTATCCTTCCATCACTAAAGTCCACAGAGTTACGAACTTTACCTCAGCTCAGGATCTGTCCTTCTGTCTTTTTTCTGCTTTACTAAACTATTAGAAAGTAAGAACTTAGATTCAATATTTAACACAAGTGCTCTTTAAAAAAAACCCCACCCTTAAATTCACAATACTTTTAAAGGCCAAAGAAAAAAGATTATAAAAGGGTTATTGAAAACAGAAAGGAAAAAATCCAACAAAATACTAACTAGATTTTCAATTACAGTAATATTTGCCACTACTGTGCACCCTCTTTACTATCCATTTGAAACACAATTCAAAAGGCTAAAATAAAAACAATCTACTGAAATTTATTAGCATATATTCAGATTTCATTATAGACTATGCATAATGTCTAAGTTTGGAAGAGAAAAGGACACTCCCCACCCCCAACCATATGTGTGTCTTAAAGAGTTCAAGAACTTTAGAAGCACTGGAAAATCTGGACAGATGTTGATCTACAGAACAGACACGTTGTGTACAACTGGAATGCAACTTTTCCCACAGTATTAGCTCCAATGGACGAAGCTTTCCTCTTACAGTAAAAGGTAGTCTAATATCTTGTTCATCCGTGGATGCCTGCAGGGAATTGACTGCATCCACTGCCAAACAGCTCTCCATTATGAGTAATGTCCATAACTTGCTATTAGGAATGGAATGTAGGTTGACTAAAATAATTTTCCACTAAAAATAATAAAGAATTCAAGGGCCAAATCCTCTATAGGCAAAAAAAAAAGACTTTTGCTCACTTACATTAAAATTCACTCACAGTAAAATTGGCCCAAAAACATAACCTACCTTGACCTCAAAACTTTAATAAAATAAACAAGTACAACTGCTTTAACCCGCAAATATGGACTAACATCTACAAGTTCCACTTTACTTTTCTCGTAAACATGTACAAGTAGAAGAAAAGAAGCCTGATGAATTACAGTTTCACATAAGCTCTCACCTGTTGTTTGTTTGAGAAGTTCTAAGCCATTTTGTAGAGCCAAATCAACGTTTTGCTTTCTAAGAAGAATCTCTTCCTGAAGATCCTAACAGAAAGGGCCATTTGTGTTAGCACAGACATAAAAAACAATATTATTTTTATTTGGAATAAGCATGTTGCCATTTTAAACAAAACATATTGATGAAAAATAAATGAAGTATGGAAATATAAATCAAATCTTAAAAAATAATTAAATAATAAATGAACAGAAATTAAAATACAAGTAGTTCAGAGTGCTGTTCCTCAAGCAATTCTGTGTTGCAATCTTGGGCTGACAGTTTGCTCAGTGGACTTCATTCAGCCAATTCAACTTTGTCCTCCCCAAAAACCTGAGCATTGCTGTAAGCTTGCTGGAGAAGTTCAGACCTGCTGTTGCTCTTCTCTTCAATCTCAATGTATCGGGCCTGAGAAGAATCTAGCTTTTCCTGCACCATATCTTTATCTTCGCTGGAGCTCATAGTCTTTAGAGACTGACTAACACTAATGGCCTGATGTAAACCCTTATGATGAGCTAGGACATCATCTTCTAGGACCTGTATTTTTTCAAATAATTAAGAATAATGGAAAAGAAAATCAGAAAAACATAAAAGAACTGTTAAGTGGAACTCAGTAAAAACTGAATGAAAAAGGACAGAATGAAAAAGAATCGCCCACTGTAGGAGAAGATCAGGTTCGAGACCATCTAAAGAACATGAAGGTGCATAAGTCCATGGTACCCGATGAGGCGCATCTGCGGGTCCTGAGGGAACTGGCAGATGAAGTTGCTAAGCCACTATCCATCATATTTCAGAAGTCGTGGCAATCTGGTGAAGTTCCCACTGACTGGAAAAGGGGAAACATAGCCCCCATCTTTAAAAAGGGAAAAAAAAGAAGACCCAGGGAACTACAGGCCAGTCAGTCTCACCTCTGTGCCTGGCAAGATCATGGAGCAGATCCTCCTGGCGACTATGCTAAGGCACAGGGAAAATAGAGGCGATTGGTGACAGCCAACATGGCTTCACTAAGGGCAAATCCTGCCTGACTAATTTGGTGGCCTTTTACGATGAGGTTACAGCATTGATGGATAGGGGAAGAGCAACTGACATTGTCTACCTGGACTTATCCAAAGCATTTGATACTGTCCCATACAACATCCTTGTCTCTAAACTGGAGAGACATGGTTTTGATGAATGGACCACTCGGTGGATAAGGAATTGGCTGGACGGTCGCTCTCAAAGAGTTGTGGTCAACGGTTCAATGTCCAAGCGGAGGCCAGAGACAAGTGGTGTTCCTCCAGAGTCAGTGCTGGAGACAGTGCTATTTAACATCTTTGTTGGTGACATGGACAGTGGGATCGAGTGCACCCTCAACAAGTTTGCAGATGACACCAAGTTGTGTGGTGTTGTGGACATGCTGGAGGGAAGGGATGCCATCCAGAGGGACCTTGACAGGCTGGAGAGGTGGGCCTGTGAGAACCTCATGAAGTTCAACAAGGCCAAGTGCAAGGTCCTGCACATTGGTTGGGCAATCCCAAGCACAAGTACAGGCTGGGCGGAGAATGGATTGAGAGCAGCCTGGAGGAAAAGGACTTGGGAGTGCTGGTGGATGAGAAGCTCAACATGAGCCGGCAATGTGTGCTGGCAGCCCAGAAAGCCAACCATAGCCTGAGCTGCATCCAAAGAAGCGTGGTCAGCAGGTGGAGGGAGGTGATTCTGTCCCTCTAGTCTGCTCTCGTGAGACCCCATCTGGAATACGGCCCTCAGCTCTGGAGTGTCCAACACAAGAAGGACATGGAGCTACTGGACCGAGTCCAGAAGAAGGCCACAAAGATGATGAGAGGGCTGGAGCACCTCTGCTATGAAGACAGGCTGAGAGAGTTGGGGCTGTTCAGCCTGGAGAAGAGAAGGCTCCGGGCTGATCTTACTGCAGCCTTCCAGTACTTAAACGGGGCCTACAGGAAAGCTGGAGAGGAACTATTTACAAGGGCGTGTAGTGATAGGACAAGGGGCAATGGATTTAAACTGAAAAAAGGTAGATTTAGATTAGATCTAAGGAAGGAATTTTTCCCTCTGAGGGTGGTGAGGCACTGGAACAGGTTGCCCAGAGAAGTTGTGGCTGCCTCATCCCTGGAAGTGTTCAAGGCCAGGTTGGATGAGGCTTTGGGCAACCTGGTGTAGTGGAGGATGTCCCTGCGCGTGGCAGAGGGTTTGGAACTAGATGATCTTTGAGGTCCCTTCCAAACCAAACCATTCTATGATTCTGTGAAATATTGCCAAGGTAAACATATACAACTCTAACAGAAAAAAAAACAACAACAAACCAAACAGCATGGTAAAATAGAAGTACACTGCAACAGCTTTGCCAGTTGTGTTATACTTTACAGAAGCAGCTAAAAAGAATGGCACAAGCACGTGTGTGGTTTGTATCTTACTTTATGCTGAGAAATTTGCTGCTGCAGTTTGGAGGCCTGCGTTCCAATGGGTTCTGCATTTGCAAGCCTCTTCTCTGTGGCGGTCAGCCACTCCACCAGTGGCTCCAGAGCTTCATGGAACTGCTGTGCTACCACCGAGATGCCTTCCAACTGACGGTTCCTAACAACACACCAAGAGAAAGGTTATTTTTTGTAATGAAGCAAGTGTGAAATAGGACAATAAGAGCGGGGAGGCGGGGAAGCCCCTTGAATACTTTGCAAAAAAAGAGAAATAATTCTGTCTTATTGTAGGTATCAGTCACCAAATGAAAGAGAAATATATTCATGACATTAAATGAAAAATAATACAGAGTAAAAATCAAATAAAAAATTTACGAAAACCCTTCCGAAGCTGTTTGAAACTCTTTTACCTAATACACAAACTTTGGAAATAAAGAGAATATGACTTTATTCATATACTTTTTGCTAAGCATTATCTATTGAGCAAAACTTTGGTTTATACTCGATTAGGATAGTTCTCAAGTTTCTAGCCGTCTTTAAGCACAAAGTTACATTCCCGTGACTATTACACGTTTTAAAGTGAGGCAAAGTCTTTATTGAACCAGAATATATTGTCATGCTTCCTCAGCATTGTAAAATATCTTTAAACATTTGTTCAACGATGTGAATAGAACTATTTGGCTCTACTTTTGCATCTCTTGTTGCAGATAAAAGCTCTCAATGAAGTTAATGAGACAATGTTAATAAAGCACAGAGACTTGACCTCCAAAATAAAAAAGCTGCATCTAAAACATTTCTGTTTCAGATTATTACATTTCAGAGAAGGCTCTTGATTACAGGAAGAGTCTTCTCTACAAACACTGCTGAGCAAATTTTATTCAAGCAGACTTTTGAGAGAGATTTACCTTATGTGAAAAACGTCACAATATTGTCTTTCAAACAGGGATCTCATTCCACACAACAGCTATGTTTATATGTGCTTCCCAAGGCTTATGAACAAGGTAGACCTGACACGCTTAGCCACAAAACACTCAGTGAAGTGCTTTACGTGGTTTTCAGAATAATCCTGAAATATCCTGTTCATTTCTAGAGATCAGCCAAAAAAAAAATGGAGACCAGCTTGTGGCTAATACATAGCTTGGAAAAAGTTGCAATTTGATTGGTAATTAAGTATCAGCAGGCTAGGAGAAAATATTAACTTAAATATGACATTAACATTTAACCCAGCTAATGAGTCAGATTCCTTCAATTAAAAAAAAAAAAAAGAAAGAAGGAAATAATGGTCTATTAGTGGTTGACTCTACTAATTAAAAAATCATATTATTAGTATGAGGTAACAAAAGAGGTTCAGAGTAAAAGAACTATAGAGAGGCTACCAGAACGAGCGGGCAACAACAGAGGTGAGTTCAAGGCTATTCTAAGTGCCCAAATCCCAACACTTTGTTCTTCCCAACAATTTGTTCTTCACTGTAAAGCTTCACCATTCACTGAAATTCCTTTTCTTCAACTTTCCAAGTCCTTTCTTGTTCTCAATTATATACCTTTCTCAGGCCGCCGCTTATGCACACTCTTATTCTCTCTACACTGAACAATGCTGTCCTTTTGAAATCCCCACCCAGAAAACACGTTCAGCAACCCTTTCAACAGTGATTTCTTCAAAGACACTTTACAGTTCAAAACTTCCCAAATATTTTGTATGTTGACAACGACTCATAAATCTACATATGTGCATACACAGATTCCGTGTATGTGTGTTTCATTTTTAATTTGAAATTGAATTGGACTGCAATGTCTTTAAGAGACAAGTGTTTTCTGTGTTGCTAGAATATATCTACATACTTTGATGGTTCTTTTTCTTCTTGGGAACTAAGGGAGCTCAGCACCTTGCATAAGTACATCAGCAACTGACAGTATAAGGACCTCTAAGTTATAGGAACTAATTATATGGATGACATCAAACAGAAAAAGAGAAGAAGAGTTGAGTGTCCCCTCTCTATAGCAGCATCTCAGGATTTTGAAGTTCCAAGGGAACATCATTACCATTAAAGTGTAAAATTTGCACTTGATTCTATGCAAAACGTGTTCTTGCATCAAGAAACTTGCATTATAATGAACTAATAGAGATAAAACATTCAGAAGATATATATGCTGTTAAACTTAGCGAATTCTGGCATCTTAGACTAAACTTTTTTTAAAAGATTTTGGTCTGTTCAAGTCATGTCTCTTCACTTTTCCTTCAGAGGACCTTTTATACCAACATCAAGACACAATAACTTAATGTAATAACTAAAATGATAGTACTTACAAGATTTCACACTATAGAGTTCCACATGCTGCTTCTCATCATCTATTACATGCTATGTCTATGTTTTTCAAATCTATGAAATAATTTCAAATACCTTGTTTCAGCTTTACTGAGCAATGCATCCCATCGACTATCCAGGAAACTCAACTGTTTCAAGATTTTCACTCTGTCAGCGGGTTCTGCTGACTCTGCAATTTTCTCTCCTTCACGCTTGATTGCCTCAACAGTAGGTTTGCGGTCATCCAGCAGCCTCTGAAGAAGCTACAGAGAAAGCAATCAGGCACCAGGTTATTAAGAAATATTGTAATAACACAAGTGTAAAAACAGAAGGAGCTAGACTTTTTGAAAACGTGTTAAAGCAAAAAAAAAGCAGCAGCAATGCCTGTATTGTGATGAAAGCGTGAATAGTGCTAACCAAAAAAAGAGATCACACCACGCACCCCCAACACATGCTCATTTCAGTTTCTCAACTGCTTTGCTACAAGCAGCAGTTTCACCAAGCCCAAACAACCTCCTTGATTTCTATTGGTAAAGATGTGTGGTAGCCCAAAGAGTGAACATCGGAAGAAAAAGTTCTATTTAATACCATCAAGGGAAACAAGCTATTTAGAGTATCTGATATGTTTTATAGGAATATTTTTGAGAAAGCTGCATGCCCTTCGACATTTGGCAACCCACAGATAATTCTGATATATAGAGAGGGAGGAAAACAGGTATTAAAAATATTGAATAATTGACTCATCACTTGTTTGAGATACAATTGAGTTCTCTGATCTAGTCCAGTAAATTAACTTCTCCCTCAAGAATAAAACACACCTCTGTCTAAAATCCTCCCTTCCTCCACATTCTCTAGTTGCCTTTGGTAACATCAACATTTTGCCTCTGCAGATATGCCAATATGACCACGTGTATTGACCATAACTTGATAATAAATCTCTGGGTGGCAGTGGGCCACACAGTCTAACTGCATGGACTGTACATTTCATGAGCTACATTATGCTTCTTTTTTTTAATAATCATTATTAAAATTTGCAAAAGTTGACAACACTGATAGTGCTTCTAGATTAGCATAGGTAATTTCCCCAGCAGCATTCCAGCTAATTACCAACAACAATCAGATCACAATCAGGATCAAGAGCCAAATATTTAAGTCCATAATCTGCAAAATTACCTTGGAATTATTACAATGAAAATTTACTAGTTTTTATTTCCTACTTTCAAAATGGCCAAACACTGGATTTTATGTTTTCTCTTTTTCCAATAGACCTTTAACAATCCTTTCCAGAGTGTTAAT
This sequence comes from Tauraco erythrolophus, assembly GCF_009769465.1. NCBI lineage: Eukaryota > Metazoa > Chordata > Aves > Musophagiformes > Musophagidae > Tauraco > Tauraco erythrolophus. The sequence continues at coordinate 44,511,446 of NC_141466.1, read as the reverse complement.
AATTCTAACCAGAGCTCAGATGGCACAGTGTCACCTTTTGTCTTACATCCCAGAAGATGAGTACTTCTCCCAGCCCTGGATAGATTCTTGAGTATTGAACAGATGGCAGCTTTAAACACCTCAGCACACGTCAATGTAATATAATACACCCGAACAGATTTTATGCTTTGCCAAAGACTGGGAATTTATTCTCATTGATCAAGTGGAAGGAGTGATATTCTGAATGCATTTCACTTACTTTCTGTTCTTGTATTTGGGCCTTCACAACTTTGAATTCAGCAGATGGTGGTTTCTGATTAGCCACAAGATCTTCTGTATCAATAAGCCAGCTAAGCAGAGATTCAAGGGCATCCTGGAACCTCCCACAGTGAAGGAGGGCTTCCTGCAATTGCGCAGCACGCTGGGCAACCTGAAAGAAAAAAAGAAGAGGATCAGACCCTACTCACCTTTTCTTTTTATTTCTGTGCAATAAGGAGCCAAAATCTGTAGAACATCTGGCAATATCACTAACATACACTCTCATTTTCAGAGCTATTCATAGCATCACTATGGTACAATTTAGCATGAATATCTTGGGGCTACAGACATCCAATGAAAAGAAGAGGTTGATTCCCAGTAAATCAGATTGCTCTTGTACAGTCCTTTACAAGGGATACCCCTGTTTTATATAGCTACAGTATTATAAAGTATACTGACAGGATGTTTGTGTTTCAGACAGTCTTTATTTTCCTTAGAGAAAGACCGAGCCAGGAACCCAAAGCAGCAACTCTTAATAAGGGGCAATAATCTCTCCAAAGGGAAGAATGGGAAAGAAGAAGGCAAACTGGCAAACTACAGGTGTCTGTGGTTCTGCTTCATCACTCCTTCAGGAAGACAGAGGTGAGGAAAATGGGCACTGTTTATACTTCCCACCCTTTCCATTTTCATCAACAGCTGTTGCTGGAAGAGGACTCTTCAGAAGCATAGAAAAACATTTACAGCCAGTTTTCCCAAGCAGCGATACCTTCCGATGTCTCAAGCAATACAATCCTTAAGGTGTCATAAAGGAAATCTGCCACTAGCCACACAAAGCTGGCTGTATCACTGCTCCGTACACTGCGCAGGTACGACAGCGTGCATGAATACAGAGTGAAAAAATGCAAGAACAAAGACTGAAGAGGTAATACTTAGAAGCAGCTGGCTACAAATGACAAGTGACCTTTCCCATAAATGTGTCACAACTCCAACCTCTTTTTCATTGGGTTGTCAAACCTCCCTGCTCTGTTTAAGCAGGAAGGAACACATGGTCCTAAAGGAGTCTTTCCTGAATGAAAATCCAGGACAGACCTACAGAAAGTTTGACAAAACCTTATAAATGATAATAATACCTCTGGCTACTAGTGATATAAATCTTATCCTCAGAGTTACCAACACAGTGATTGTGTAAAGTAATATAATTCATATTCTTAGTGAATATTTAATTTCCGGTATTTTGAAAGACATCAGTAAGCAAATAATAAAAAAGCAGAACACAACAAAAGCAAATTAGTATACAAAATAATAACCTTCTTAATAAGAGTCTTCCATCGGGTGTTGAAATCTTCAAGGTCATGTTCAAGGTTTTCTGTGTTGGTACTTTTAGCAGCACTTTGAATAAGGCCTTGACCCAACCAATTTACCTCCTGTTGTTTTACTTGGAGGGGTTCAATCTCTTCTTTCTGGAATACCTGTAGTTGAAATCCAAGACACATATGAAACATTGTCTCTTCTGATGTAAACACCAGATGCATTTTATATCACGGTACGCAACTGAAAATTGGTGTCTGGAAGAAAGAAAACAACTTGTTATCAGCACTTTCCAAAAAAAAAAAAAAAAAAAAAAATCTAACCAGAATAGTTTCAATCTAAACAGAGTAGATGCTATACACCACAGAGGGAAAATGATGTACATTTCTATGGTTAGTTTCAGATAGAAAGAAAAGAGGGAGAGAGAAAAATGGAGCGGGATGGGGGGGGAAGGAACTTCTACTAGAGGAAAAAATTAAAGACTGGAGGAACTTACCTGTTTAATTATCTGTCTACAAAATCTAGCAAAAAATGGCACAGAGGATTGTCAAATTGTCCTCAAACACACACACATGCTCCCCGAGAGAGGCAATTCGTCATTTTTTTTCCAAATTAGGACAAAAGCAAAAGTTTTAAGTTAAAGAAGCAGGGAAGGAAGAGACATTTTAACGTAGTTTTTAAGAGAGTATAACAGTAACAAGGGAGGAGGCACCACAGATGCTGCTGAAACAGTATCCCAGCTGACGCCCAGGAGAATGGGTCTTCATTCAGAGGGATATTCTTGCAAATTGCCAAGGCTTTGACCTTACCCAAACAGCAGTTTGAGCAGTTTTCTGTTTGCTTTATTTTACTCTTTCAGGTATTTAAGCTTTTACAGAGCCAGATTATTACCATTAGCAACAGCAATGCAAATCTCCATTTGTATTCAGCTGCATCAGGCTGCACTGACACCAGTGTCAATGAGATCAGAAAATGGCCTGAAGCCCCTGAATTAATTACACAGGCCAGTGAAAAATAAGCAATGAATAAACAATGCTAAAGAATGCTCAACTTTTGACCCTAAATCCCTCTATTTCTATAGCAGCATTCAGTAACAGTTTTGGTGTACACTTAGTGCATTGAAAGCAACCTTTCTCGGCGTCCTGAAAAGCAGGGATCACTTCGAACAGACCAGTGACTCTCCTCTTTTGCACCAAACACAGGGTGGCAAGTGGGTACTTTTAAAGCAGCAGACCTCAGGTGGCTGAGCACGCTCCCACCAGCTTGACAAGTCAATCCAGAAGCTGGAGCAACTACACTAAACACGAGGGGTAAAATAAACTAAAAACCCCTAAGAGCTGTGTTCCTGCAGACAAAAAAAACCCTGAAAACTGTTAAGACTGTGGTTACATGAAAACGGAGAGAGTGCAACCAGCTGGCTGCTCATGAAAAAGGAAAATGCTTGTGTTTTTCTTGACTGTAGGGTAGGGAGGAGGCAGAATAATATTTCCACACAGAATCAATAACAAATTCTTCTTTTATGTGCCATAAAGCCTCATCTTTTGAGAGCAATGTCCTACCACAGAGAGGACTGATCTCCATAATCTGCCCTTTAAAAACGCATGCATTCTTTGCAGAGAGAGAAGCTTAAAATAAATTACAATTATTGCTGAGGCCAAAGTTTACCAGAACAACTTAGCAACAAAGCTTGAAGTATCTCAGATTTCAACCAGAGTGGGAAGAAAAAAATTACAGACCCGACAAACACCCTTTCCTTATTACAAAGCTCCACTTCTTCCTCTCTTACCTCATCCACCACTCGCAAAGCGCTGCGAGATCCCGCGCTTGTAAAATACTACCGTAACGTCAGATCTGCTTTCTGGCAGGCAAAGGCAAAAGGCGGCTTTCAGGAGAGGCGCTGAGCCTTTAATCTGCCTTCTTGGGAAACCACAAGGATCTGATCCTGTTGCTTATACCTTGATGAGTAAGGCTGCTGGGGCTGTGGCTGCCCTGGAATGGCGCTGCCCGTAACCACGCTCTGCACGCAGGCCGAGCGCCAACATGGGCGCACGGAGGAGGCACTCCACCTCGGGAGGAACGGGCACCAGCTGGGCAATAAATAACTCGGCCCCACACAGCTGGAAGTAATCATCCCTCTCAGAATTCGCCCCAAATTCACTTTCTGAACTGACCCTCTCACCTATTTCGGACATCCCGTGTGTGCTAAGCAAATGATACTGATTACTGCATCTGCCGAATCAATAAAAAACCCTACATTTTTGCAACGACAATAACACTGAAAGAAAGCTTTAAACAAGTATCTTTAAGGCGGCATTACAACTGTTTTACAAATATGTGGATTTTTATTCTTTTTAATTACCTTGTTAGACAACAGGCCATTGCAGACTGTATCCAAGGTTTCTTGGATGCCAGTAGTCCAGATATTGCCTCTACTTCTCTCTGGGATAGCTTTTGGACGGTTTACAGTACTATCTACTTCAAGCTGTTGAACAGAAAATACTATTTCATCTGAGCCTGTACATGCTATATTGGATTCCTCTGTATCAGATAAAATCTCGTATTTTTCTAAATCCAAGTCACTAGTATTTACAGCAACATTTGCATAATAAGCATCCACATGATGATGTGCATCATCCACATAATCCTCATCTACTGTTGTGACTTGTGTTTTAATTTTTTCATGAACTTCGTATGCATTTTCCACTTCATTTTTGTCGAGGGAAACACTTCTTCCATCACTTTGAAAACCATCTTCATGTGGCAGAGTTTCCTCTTTGAAACCTTGTAAGTGAGAGTATTTCCCCCCCATCTCTTCCTGATCACTCTCACATGTCTGTGCATTGCTTTGTTTTACCTTTCCAGAGGGTAAATCGTCATGCAAAGTCGATTTGCAGCTTTCTTTGACAGGGACACCACTGCTTGCAAGCAGTGGGGTTTGCTGCTCTTTGCAAACTGCTGGGAAATACGGTCTGAACTGACCTACTGCATGGATATCTTCTGCAGAAGATAAACTTCGTCTCTGAGTTTGCTCCCTTGCTAACAGTGTATCTTGTTTTTCTTCCCTTTCTGTCGGAGGGCTGCATAAACCAGAATCATCCTCTTCTGAGGTAAGAGAATTCGTACCCCATTTGCATTTGTCTGACCTAGCTGTGTCTGACATATCAGCAGTTTCATTAAAGGAACATTCACTCTTATTCGTGTAATCTGAAAAGTTTGGTGGAACAAGCATTCTCCATGATCGCCTGTGCTCCTTCTTTTCTGTGTGAGACTTTGCCTTGGGTAATCCGGCCGTCCGAATTATATCGCTGTTCAGTTTGAGAGCGTCAAAGATCATTTTTTCATCTAACTTGTTACCTTCACGGCTTCGGAGCTCAAAAACACTGGAGGAAGTAATGGCACCATTGGAGCACAAAGTGCTGATGTCCAGTGTTCTGTGACTGTAGGGTAAGGTCCGGTCCGTGAAATGTCTCGAGGAGAGGCTGCCCTTGGAGCCCGAATCGATCTGTTCATTCAGCCGCACAGTGTCATAGATGGACCTCTGGGGAACGTAGCAGTCCTCAATGTTTAGATCTTCATCTTCTTCCCCTTTGCCAACACATGGAGGATTCTGACGTAGACAGTCCGGCCTGCTAAGTGGCTTCCCCATCCTGAAAGTATTTGCACAAGTCCACCACTATACCTTCGTTTTCATGGATACACGGGAAAAATTTAAAAATCACTAGCACTCTGAAGAATTATGCTAAACTTGCCCGTAGCATAAGATGCATAGATACAAAATACACATCATAACTTATGAGGTGGTTGAGGTCACTCGTAATCAGTGCATTGGTTTAAATGCAGCTTTACCTGGAAGTGAGGTGTCGTCCCGCCCCCTAAAATATAAAGTGCTTCAGTAAGAAAGTCACAGAAATCTTCCAATGTCACAGAAAACCAAAGTATAGCAAAAACCAGCAGTGGCTCAAATATTTCAAACAGTCCATGGAAGGCTTCATTTATTTTTCCAGGTCAGAATCTATATCTGAAATCTCCCGAATAAGCCTTCCAAAGGAACGAGCATTACAGAAGGCAGCACATTATCTTCTGTAGGTGATGGCTTAACTGTAATCCATTTAACCGGTTTGCAGAGTCCTATCTATCTCCTTTATAAATAAAACATGGTGCGGTAGCTTAAAAAGACAGAATCCACAGTGGCTGTGTACGGTCCAGACCAAGGCACGGAGAAAATCTTGGGGTGGGGGGGAAATAAGTTAAATCCAGAACAGTAAGAACAATAAACCAGCCCTTTACTTTTTTGGCAGTAGCTATAAATAACCTTGATCCGAAAGGCAGCTTATCCTCTTCTTGTACCAGGCTTGTCCATGGTGCCTCCCCAAGTCCCACGGGAAAACATCACTTTCTAGCAGCCAAACGAACCCGTCCTCTGAGCAGGCAGTCGGAAACCAAAACGTTTTAGACCGATTCTCCCAGTACCATCCTGGAGAGCTGTTTAAGGCAACTGCGGAGCAGAGGAAGCGCGGCGCGTCCTCCTGAAGGCACGGCAGGTTTACATTCGGCAGGTCCCGGCTACCAGCTGCAGCTAGCGGGCTGCCCGCGCTCCTTCCTCCTCATTTCTGAAGCGCCGCTGCGAAAAACGAGGCGAGGGCGGCGAAGCTCCCCTCAGCGATCGCCGGCGCGCACCGCCCGGCGACGCCGTCCAGCCCTCCAGCTCGCCCCGCGTTCCCGCGGCGCCCGCCCAGCGCCGCGCTTTAAGAAACGCCCCGTTTCCCTCCTCAGGCAACATCTGCTACCGGCCCACCCGCTCCCGGAGCGCCGCTCGGGGGGCTCCCCGCCTCCCCGCCGCCTCCTTATCTCCTCGGCCCCCCGCGCCTCGGCTGCTCGCCCATCGTTCCGCCGGTGCCGGGCGGCGGGAAGCGCCGCCGCCCGCCCGGCGGTGACATCACGCGCGCCTCAGCCCGCTCGTTAGCGCGGGAGGCGGCGGCGGAGGCGGGAGCGCGGCGCACGCTGCTCGGGAGCCGGGATTGCCCCGACCGAGAGGGCAGAGGCAGGGCGCGGCTCGGCAAGGGGAGCCGACACCGCTCCAGCCGGCTCCATCTCCTGGGAGGAATTCTGGTAACGACACGCATTGCTTTCAACCGCCTTCCGCACCTGATCACCCCCGTGTGATAAAGCCGTCGTTTAAATGGATGCTCCCACACGGAAGTTAAATCGGAAGTTTATCTGTGTATTATTTAAAAAAAAAAAAAAAAATCCCCCAAGCTCGTCTTTAGTGATTAGGTCTTTGAATAGTTACATACGACTCCATCTGATGTGCCAAGAGAGGTGTTCCATCTAGTTTTGACTCTCTCCGGTCTGGTTTCTGGCTCTGAGGCAACAGCACAGGGTGGCAATGCCAGACCAGCACCGCAGCAGCGCCAGGCCACCCCGCTCCCACCCAGGGAAACACGAAAGCATTGGGGAAAAATATCAATATTTGGAAGACTTCTTTTTATGGGACTTAGAGCGGCGCAAAACCAGCCTAACAGGTCAAAGATTCAGATTTTGGACATTTACATCTTTGAAATAGTGTTCAGCGCTTTGCACCTACCCTTCTAGCTCATAATCGTGCAGGTGAAGGGCTCGGAGACTCACAGGTCACTCGCCAACAGGACAGGAGAAACTGTCATGACCAAGCTGCTCTGCACCAGGAGAAACCATACTCCAAACAACCAGAGACCTGCGCCGCTGGTGTGGCAGCAGCCGTCGGTTACAGGGCCACAGTGACAATTCAGACCTCAGCTGAAGGACAGCATACGGCACTTAGGGCTAAAACTTAACACAGGGCATGAACGACCATCAGCCGGAGCTTGCTGAGCTCAGCAGCAAGCAGGATACACTGTATGCAAAAAGCACAAACACACCACGCTTCTTGTTTGTTGACTTACTTGATATACAGTCAGCTACATATCAAAATAGTCATGTAAGAAATTCTCTCCTCCTCCTCTCTGGTGAGCAGCCCTAACATTAAAATTATGCCAAACAGATACTCACCTCTGGATTCCCTAGCTGAGAATATATACTATAATGGTAAAGACGAGAAAAGCATTTTTTGAGGTCCTATCATCTGTGGTTATTCTCACCCAAAACACCCACAAACAGATCCTTACTGCATTCAGAGAGTGCTGCACCATTTTATAGGGGAAGCATATAACTGAAATTGGTCCATATTTGTTCAACAGCAAAATGATTTTGTTAACATTTTAAAAATATTTCACCATTTTTCACTGTATCGACTGAAGTCTTTCATATGGCGCATCAGTCACTTTCAAATGTAATACTTCAAAAAGTTTAAACGGTTGCTTATTTTACCTTTTCTTTTCAACACAGACTGTAGCTGTGTAGTAAATCCCAAGGAAGGTTGGTACCTTGTTCCAGGGTTTGTAAACCAGTGCATGGGAAATAAAACACTTTTAGTTTCTGATGAGCATAAAGAGAAACCTCTGACCATTCTTCCAACATTATCTGCTTTCTGAGTGAAAATCAGAGGACAGTCACCCTCTACACAACTAACATAAGCCCATTAAAATCTTAGTTCAAGCTCATTGGCAGGAATACCCAGGCTAGCCAAAAATTCCCATAAAGTCCAATTAGAAGGCAACCTCTAATGACTACAACTACTTTTGTTCCAAAAATAAAAGCAAAAATCAAATGAACCATATACTGATGAAAGCTGTAACAGTGCCATATTAGTTTTACTAAGAAGAACGCCTTTTAATGGCAGTACAAAGAATTGTGCAAAGGTATCAACAAGTAAAATAATTCAGGATCTGGGTTTTTTCTTTCTCTATTCCAGAGAGAAGCCAGCCAGCTGCAAATACTGCTCCTACCGCAAACATCCTAGCACTGTGTGGCTACTCAAACCCAGGGCGTTCGCTTCAGCCCATCTGCACAGTTCTTTTGTGTTTTGCTCTCCAAGAATGGTGGCAGAGTCAGTGTACCTCAGCAGACCTCATTTACTGAAATTTCCTTTTAGTACCCACCTGTGCATTGCATACAGACTTTGGGGGAAAAATGTCTAACAAAGCTGAGTTAATTAGTAATTAATTTTGTATGTTTTATATTAATTGAGACAAATTCTTCATTTGATTATACTCTTCCTGGAGTACTTTGTGAAGTAAGAGTCATGGTTCTACTTTCAAATGAACTCCATTGGAGATTTTCATTTACAGAAAGCAAATTTTATATCTGCATTGTAAATAAAAAGAGTTTAACACTGACAATAAGTACTTTCAATTTAACAATCTATACTGACTGGAATAAGTAGCTTACAAAGAAGGACCATAAATAAAACAAGTATGTGTATGTATGTATACAGAATCATAGAATGGTTAGGGTTGGAAGGGACCTCAAAGATCATCTAGTTCCAACCCCCCTGCCACGGGCAGGGAAACCCTCCACTACACCAGGTTGCCCAAAGCTTCATCCAACCTGGCCTTGAATATATTTTACATATTTTAAAAACGCAATTCAAAGCCTGTTTATGTTTTTAAAATAACTATGCATTTTAATGTCATGCCAAGAAGACGCACAGAGCTCTAACTCTTTGTACATAAAAATTGGTCAAACCACAAAACCCACCTCTAGCCCATACACGAGATCCTTCCCTCAAGAGAGTGAAGATTTAACGTGAATAAATCTATCTGCAGAAGAACAACTCTTTTGCTGTACTCTTGAGGAACAGGAGTTGATTGCACTTGACCACAGAAGCTAAAGACACAAGGAGCTAGACTGTGGTTTTATGGCCACAGACACATTTTCAGGTTGTGTGTGTTTGCGTACGTGCACAAACATGTGAGCAAATACACCACGAGTGGAGCAGGATTTGTGGAGCCAGTCTCCCTACAGTTTGCTGCCTCAGGTAATATTGCTCTCTGCAAGGGGTAAAGAGTATGAAGAGGTACATTACCTACTATAATTTTGCTGTGCCCCAGTAGCACTTGCACAGAGTATTAGTAATCGTTGATCCTGATCCTCCTGCTATCAGTATCCCTGTGCTACCTACCACCTTCATCTAATTAAAATTTCCCATTCTGGTCTTCCTATTCCCTTTCTTCAAAGGCTCCCTACTCTGCTGCTTTATTCTTGCATTTGCTCTTCACTTGTTTAAACATCGCCTTCACCTTTTCATCGTTTTTCACTTCCTGTTTAATGGCATTGTGTTTTCACTCATAAGCAAAAGCATGGCCTAAAATAGCTGCTTTGAGCAAAACACATTTCTAAGCTTATAAATACCTAATATAAATATAATCCTGGAGCAGACTTCTGGATATAAACACACTACTGTCACTGTTCTCCTTTACGCCTCTCCAGGTTTTTTGGTCTTTTTCCCATACAAGCTCTTTGGCTGCAGGGACACTGTCTCCCCACAGGTCTGCAGAGACCAGAGAAACCTCACACTTCTGAACGGGACCATTGCTGTGTCTTGTCCAAAGCCCTGACGAAGTACAACACTGAGACAACACACAGGGAACTGGATTCTTCTGCTGTTTTCTCATCAGGCTGCTCCCCCCTAAAAGCGTTGTTCTTTGCAACCAAAAAAAGATATATAGAGGGAGAGTAACAGAGACCTGAAGCTGCACCTAATGTTTGAAAATGCAAGAAATGTGGTAAAATTGGAGGTCGCAAATTGGCTACAAATGAAATCCTGTACAGTCAGCATAAGCAAGAGCAATTACAGCAGGAGCTTTTGCTATTTTCCAATATCCAAAGTGTTTTGCTAACCGTATACAAAGAAAAGCCATTTGTTTCTCTTTTAAATTTAGATAGACTTGTTAGGACAGACTGGCATGCAATTTTAATCCTCCTGGTCAAATGGAGTCTCTCATAATGTAACTATTTGTTCAACATTTTTGTCTCTATTTATGCATTCTGAAAGATCATCAAAACTCGCAGTAACTTGCATCTGAAACTCCCAGAGTAAAGTTTCCAGTTCTAGTTTTCCTTCCTAATACGGTTTAAACAAGCAAAACGCACCCTCTGTTGGGCCAAGCACGTAATGACTTTTTTCCAAGGTCATCTTTCTAACAGCATGGTTTATCAAATCCTGTTATGAAGGTTTGTTTTGATGATTAACTGAACTAATGTACAAGTCATACAAACATTTCAATCAGTATTAGATTGAAATGAAACCAAAACAGCACAGAATATTCAGTGCTACTATATAGCCATTAGGAGATTTATGATCTTTTTCAAACACTGCTTACATCTGTAGGATTTATAAATCTTTCCAGCGAGCACTGGCAATTTATTTATTGTAACCCGAACAAGCAAATATCTTGTCATTTCAGCACCAAAGCACCACACAATTTACACCCACTACCACTGCAATGCATTTTTTTGAGCTGGACAAGGATTGTTAACTGGCATATTAAAAAAGCTACGCACAGAAGTGCATTTTGGATAAGGATGCGACAGTAAACTCCGAATATAAGAGGGGGGTTATTTTACTTGATTTCTTCTTACTAATATGTTTCTAGGTAAGAGTGGGATTCAGCTGAGGTAAAACTGGCCAGTGTATGAAGATGGCAAAAGGTTAAGGTCTTAAACCTACATATCCTGATGCTTATACCCATGTGAAAAAACCTGAACTGCTCAGAAGAGCAAAGTGAGTATGGGCTGGTATGTGAACACTGGAGTCTAAAACTCACAGCACAGTGAAGAAGAAAGCTTCTGTAATACATGGACATCAGAATAGAGACGATATGCAGTTCTCAAAACCAGAAAACGTAGATGGATTGTGAAAGGAAACAAGATAGTGAAGAGAGAACTGAGGTGCAGGAACTGTGCGCTGGGATGCAAAGTTATCAATGTCTGTCAAGCTGTAGCAAGGGCAAGCCTCTCTGGAGCACAAGAAGATGTCCCATTTAAAACAGATAAAAAGATAGGTAGAACTGACTGCTGTGAAACAAGGTTCCTCCAAAGTCTGCACTTAACCAACCCCTTTCACAATGACATTTAATAAAATTGCATAGTGGTAAAATACTTTGTAGTAGTAAGAAAGAAATCTTCCTACCTTGAATGTATTCAGCTGCTGATTAATGGTCTCTGTTTCCATTCCAACAGGACCTTGTGACTCTTCATGTTCTTCGGCTCTCCCAAGCAGACTGGAAAATTCTTTTAGCTTACTGTAAAACTCCTCAACACGGCTAATGGTACCCTCCACTTGATCTTCCCTGGCTTTCGCTCTGTCTAGTAGCTTGTTGCACTGTTTATTTAAAGCTTCCAAGTCTCTCTTTATACCAACAAGATCAGGAGAAGCTTCAGCTTCTGTGGCTAGCATCATTTTACAGTTTTTATTAGCATTTTCATTATTTATTATAAGATCCTCTAGCTTTTTCAGGAAACATTTTATGTCCTCTCTCTGTGAGTGCAGCACCTCGAGATCTCTCCCCACAGGAGCCATGCTATCAAGTTCATCATCAAACTCTGCAAACTGAGAGAACATTTCTCGGATGCTGTTTTGGAAATGGCCGATACCCTGAAGTTTTGTCTCTAAGAACGAGCACCTGTCTTCAACCTGCTGGTTCACTGCAGTGTATTCTCGCTCCAAAGATTCAGCTTGGAGCAAAAGGTCTGAAACGCCTGCTGAATCAGAAGCTTCTACCACCAAGTCTTGGGCAAGCTTTTTTGCTAAATCAACATGAGGCTTTAAAGCCTGCAAGGCTTTCTGCTGGGCCTGCATCATTGTCAGGTGTTTGTTACTGAATGACTGAGGTCCAAGTGAGTCGTGAGCTTCCAGATGCTCTTTGGCACTTTGCAGTTGTTTTTCAGTTTCCCTGGATGATTCCTGAAACTCCTTCAGCCTTTGTGCCGTATTTTCCAAGCACTCTCTCTTCTTATGTAATTGTTCTGTCACCAAATTCACTTTCTGATTCAACACTTTAGTTTCTTCTTGAACAATTTCTTTATCTATTTGACTTGCACTGAGCAAACTTTCAGCAGTATTATTTAATAATTCCACCATCCCATGGTGTTTATCCAGGTCCTTCTGCCAGGCCTTCACCTGAGCAATAGAATTCTCTATTTCAACAGGGTTTATACCAACTTTTAATTGACACAGGTTGCTTTGGCATTTCTCTATCCATGGCTGCAGAGTTTCTACATGCTGCTTGTATTTGAGGGCTTTCTCCAGACAGTCTGTTAATTTATCTTGCCTTTCTTTTACCTGCTTATTTGTTTCATCCCAGTTACTTCTGAGTGTGGCAATTTGGGTTTGTAATGCTGCTTTGTCAGCTCCTTGAGTCTTCTGTAAGATGCTTTCTCCTTCTGCAACAATTTTTTCGTATGAACTAATCTGATCGGTTATGGTCTTCTTAAAATCCTTCTGTTCTTCAATTAGTGATTGCAAGGCATCAAGTTTGGCTGATACAGGACGAGCCTGGTTCAGCTCTTCTTTCTTTTTGCCTAACCAGGCCTGAAAGTCCTTAGACATTTGCTGGAACTGATGAGAAGCAGCATATGCTGACTGAAGCTGCTGAACATGGTTACCTACAAAAGAGAAGACAACACAGAGGTTCATTACCAGAACCTGCTAGAATTCAGTGAAGAAATAATAATTAATGTTGATTCTATTATGGATGATCATTAACGTAAGGAAAGGTGGTCCTTAGCATGAGGTGTTCGACTAGAAGACAACCAAGTCAACCAAGTTTCTTGGAAGGGACAGACTTGTGCCTACACTACAGCAGAGCAGTGAAGGCATTTGGACGTGAATCAAATGAGCTGAGCTTAGCCAGTCTGTGTCTACATGAATCCCATTCAGCCAGATTTCGGAAGTAAAAAACACACAGTCGTGTTTCATAGTATTATGAAGTGTAAGCACAGGGAATATTAAGTAATCTAGCCTAGCAGCGTTTAACTCATGGCCTGCAGGCAATATGTGTTCCTTGGGAGATCCTTTGAAGTTCCTCATGACCAGAGGAAATTAAAAAGCTAAAACTGAGGCTGTTAAGGAGAACAAAGTATGATATTGCTTGCAGTGTATTACTTGCTCAGTTCTGTTGTTCACAATGTAAGGGAAGGCTGCAGACTACTGGCCCTATTCTGTCCCAAGCAGTACTATACAATAATCACTGCATTTCACCAAGCCATTAACTGGTGCTTGCCTGAAAACTACAATTTTGGCTTACACTCTGCACCTAAGTTAGGTAGCTCAATGAGCAGCATACTCTTTTGGTATTCTAATTCAGTGGAGACGCACCTGAAGGAAGAGATGAGAAAAGCAGCCCTGCTATTGTGCTTCAAATTCTCTCCCAGATTGTTCTCTAGATATCCCATGTATTGCTTTTACCTTTTCAAGGTATGGGGACTATCCTAAATTCTAATGTACAAATGCTTGGGGATTGGACTGGATAGAAAGCTGGCATTAGGCTCAGCTCACTCAACATCTCCATAAAGACAAGTGAGAGCATATGCTTTACTCTATGCCTTAGTTACTTTAAATAAATTAAAATTATTAATATTAATTATTAATATTAAAATTATTAATAATTAATATTAATAATTTAAATATTTTACTTTAAATAAATACTAACCTGATTTTTGCTCAATGTCCTTAAACGATTTTAAGATGCCATCTAACTGTCTCGTAAGTTCTGCTTTCAAATACTCTTCTCCAACTAGTGTTGACAGCTCTTCACAGAGAGCTTGAGCTGCATTTATGTTCTTCATTTCCTGTTCTATTTCCTCCTTCATTTCTCTAGCAATTTCCAGTTGCTGTTTCACAGCATCGGGTTGTGTACTCACAGCCAGGCTGCTGCTTAGTTTGCTATCCAAGGCACTTAGCTTATCGGACAGATTTCTGAGTAGACTTTGATACTCTGTGCTTTTCACAATGGCTTGGTCAATTCGGTCACATCTGTTGCTCAGTTGGCCGGTTAGACTGTCCCATTTTTGTGCCACAGCTGCCAGTTGCTCTTTTACTATTTCATGGGAAGGTGGATGTTCACCAGGTCTCTTGAGAATCCCTTCACCAGCCACAGTTAACTGCTCGTATTGTGGCTTTCTGGTGTCAAACTCCTTGAGTAGAATCTGGGAAAGAATAAAATTTTCAAAAGCGTTTACCTCATGAAAGAAAGAAGCCAAGTGCTTCTGACAAAACTCATGTAGAATTTGTTGTAGCTAAGTTCTCTTATTGAGTAATCAATCTCTGAGTTTAAAAGCCAGTGAAATAATTGTGTCTTCTACACATAATCTGTGTTGTTTCCAAGTATTTACATCAAAGAACCAGAAAAAATGAGGTTAATTTACACATCATCTAATAGAAATGCAATCGGCAGATACAAGTAAACAATGACTTCAGTTAATACTACAGTAATTAAGTAACTGTACCAAGTAAAATAATTGCTGTTTAGTTTCAAGCAGTGTCTTCTTTCCTAGACAGTTTCGATATTTGTCTTAAGATAGAACTTCAAAGAAGGTGTATTCTGACATAATATTGCAATGTATTATTACAGCACAGGGAATATTTAGATGATTCGCAAAATCACTGAATGTGTACTGTAAGACCTTTAAAGTTTACATCACTGGTTCCCAGTGTTTGTTTTTTGGTGTTTTTTGTGTTTTTGTTTTTTTTTTTTACAGTAAGTCATAGTGCTTGCAGAAGAAAGGACAAATACAGAACATTCCGTATCCTTTCTTTTTAAGACAATTAGGTTTAACTTTTAAGGACTGTTAAGTGATACATCATAGTCTTATGCCAGCTGTCTAGATTTCTGAAGCACTTAAACTAATATTAAGCCATTTTCACATAGTATTAGAATGTAGATAAGTTTTAAACACTTCGTTTTAATCAATATTGATATGCCAGCTTTAAAAATATTTTTGCAAAATAAAAATGTTATTTCTGAAAGTTTAAAATAACTTGCAGGAACAGAAATGTTTGAAGTTAAAATTTCTAGTTTCTGCAACTTTGCCTGATTTAACTTTTGTTTCTTTTGTCTGCAGTTTGCTGTATTTCTGCAAGTAAACATTTTTCATTATACTTTTTCTTCTTTCACACTCTTGGCCCTATATTTATTCACAGTACTGCATTTCACTTGCCTTCATATTTTTATTAGCTACTGGCACAGTCAAGTGAATAAAATCTCAAAAAGCTTTTCAAATAAATTTTAAATTTATGCAAAATAAATATATTTTTTTCACATTCAAATAAATAAAACTTCAAAGGAACATTGTCATGCGACTACAGACAAACCACAGTATGGTCAAAACACAAAAATGTATCAGAGGATCAGTATCTTCTCAACATTTTTTTCCCTTAGCTGTTCTGATCTCTCTTCACTCTTACGACAGTTTTTTTTTCCCGCAATTACTGTAGTCAAGCAGCTGATATTTGCTGATAAACAAATGTAATAGCTCATACTAAATGCAAAATAGTACTTTGCTAATAGCAAAAAAGCAGAAGAAACTGAAATCAATAACACATGTTGGCATGACTCACCTGAACCTGTTGCTTTTGTGTATTCAGCATATTAGGATCAATTGACAGTGGTCCCAGCACGCTGACCATTAGCTCCTTTTCCACAAGCCAGTGCTTTAACTGAGCTTCTGCAGCCTGGAACTGGGTCAGGTAATTTGAAGACTCCTCCAGTTTTTGTTGTCTCTCAGATGTAACTTGATTGAGCTCTTTCCATTTGGAATCTAACAATGATAATGTTAACATATTGCATGCATGTTCTAGCAGATGGGTTGTCAGACAGCAGACTATATATGAAACATAAACAGAGCTCTCTAATAAGGCTTCTGGCTGATTAACTCCAGATGCCTTATTGCAGTGACTCGGCAAATACATCTTTTAACAGTCAGATCCATATACACTTGGATGAAGGTCTGCAGTTTAGCACAGCCACGTGTGGAATTTTTAGAGCAATGAATATACAACATGTAATAAAACTGGATTAGAATATTACTAAGTGAAATATCACCAAATTTAGGCTTCAGTCTCAAAGGACCTTGAAGCCAAAGGGCTGTTCTCCATTATAACTTAGGTGCCTGATTTAGATAGACAAATCTTCCTGCTGATTCAGTAAAAAGAAACAGATACCTTTCCAAGGGTAAGCAGAAGCTCTAATTTAGGCTTCTACCCTGAACAGCCCTCTAAAGAAGCACATCTCTTTCAAATGTCTGTGTTAGGAGCCTGTGGAGATTAAGTGCCTTATTTAAACATCTACACCAGGTACCTAATGACAGGCAATGAGAATACCACACAGGTATTTCAAAGTGCTGTGTGAGCTTAGGTTCACACCTGGGCCAATCTGTGGTCTCTTCTGCTTGTGGCAGGTGGCTTCCAGAGCAGCCATTGAGTCTTACAGTCTTGTAACTTCACCCTTCCCTCTGTGATACTGTCAGTGCTTACTCAGTCAGCTCTGGATATTTCACCAACTCTCCTTGTCCCTGAATTTCATCCGTGTCTTTTCAGTTTCTTTCGCCACTTCACTGTCTTTGACCTCTGCTCATTCTGTATTAATTCCCTTTCAATACTACTCAAAGTTCTCTTGGAGACCTTACCTGCTACTTAAACTTTTCAGAGTTTCACTTACAAATAGGACCGATCAGAAAAAAATCTCAGCTTTGAAATTATTATTGGTGTAGCTACAGAAATGCCCATCAGTATGAAACGAGATTGGCCAATGATTTATTTAAGATATGACAACAAACCTAAGAAGAATTTTAAAAAGGTCATGAAAATTATTCATTGCAGTATCTCAAAATTTATTGTCCAAACATGGTCATTTCCAATTTTTTTTTGAAAAATTTATGGAATCAGTTTTAGAAAATGGCAAAAAGCCACCAAAACCACAAAATTACAAAAGCCACTAGTGCATGGGAAAAAAGCATGCAGAAAAGCATTACCAACAACTCAAACTGTTCTTTCCATGAAATCAGTTTACTTATTTTGTTCGATTTTGTAAGAGGAATAGTAACTGACCAGCCAAGTTTTAGCCATATACTGTTTGAAAAAGATAAAGCCTTTTCAAATAGGGTGTCAAGCTGGAGTTTCTCTCAATTGCACTGACACGCAGTCAAAGCCCATTCTACTCCAGACCTACACTCTTATAAAGGGAGTTAGTTCCAAGGAATTTAAGGACCAGGAGGGAGCAAGATATTCAAAATATTACTGATTGTTAATACATTAAAAAAGCTTATAATAAAAGAACTTCCAAATCAGTCTGAGCTGTAATACAGCTTTACTGAAGTACCTATTTTATCCAACGTTTGTCTCCACTTGGCTGCCTGAGGGGAGTCAGGGTTCTTCTCCAACAGCTCTGTCACTTTGTCCTTTAGTTCCTGCACTTTATTTGCACTTTGCTTTAATTCAGTTTCAAAAAGCTGCAAATTCAAGTGATATAATAAATAAATAAGAGACTAAAGAAGAATGGTAAAGTGTAAAGTTTGAAGTCCATAATACTGAGATGCCAAGCATGAAATAAATACAAACAATAAATATCTAGTACTTCTATACCACTTTTCTGCTATGAGTCTCAAAACACTTTATAATGGCACATGTTGCTGGTCAATCTCTTTGGAAGAGACAACTAGATTTAAACTATATTAATACTAATAATTATTGCTTAATTTGAATAAGTGACAGAACTAGAAGAATTCAGATAAATAAGATCCATTAGGTCCCACCATATTCACATACACTTGGAATCTGTTCTTGTACAGAAGGCAAACTACTAACGCACAGTACAGTTCACAGCAGAAATAACCCAGCTTGCACCAACAGAGCAGAGTGTGGTGTAGCCTCATTTACCTCAGTGGAATTCCTGCTGTTACAGATATGACTGCTTCTTGTAGATCATCTAGAACTACAGTTTAAAGAGCACCGTAGCTTAAATTGTAGACCTAAGAGGAGACTGATGCCTCATCAACTCCTGATTCATGCCGGTTTTACAGACAGAAGTGAACAGCCCTTACGCCTGGCAAAGGGCTCTTACATGCGTATTCTGAAGTAACCAAGCTTGCCCCATGGAGCGGCGTTGTTATTAGCCAAAACCCACTAAAATAAACACTGAACAAACCTGTGCTTGATTTAGAACTTTTAGTAAAACGTCCAGCTGCATCAGAAGGATGACTCTTGCCTGAACACTCGCTCAGTTTTCCACCTATCTGTGAATTACTACACTGGGGTAGGATGGTCATGTTAGCTTTGCACATTCTCTGTTAAAAAATAAGGTGCTAGTTTTCTTCCACATTTAGTCCGAGTTTTAGGACTGAATGTTATATCCAATTCTGACAAAAGTTAGTAGCTATTCAGGTCAATTTTTAAGGGTGACCTGCCAAATATACAATAAGTACCTCAGCTGAATCAAATTCTGCCCTTGTTTATCCACAATCACAGGCAAGGAAAGAATTTTCCTTAGCCATTACATTTCCCCTTATAGATGAACATCTACATGTCTAAATATTATCCTTCATTGCTAGAGGAGCATATGTCTCCAATGCTGAAACAAGACAGAAGCTTACTACGGATTCAGTGGTTTTCTCGTATCAATTTAAAAGGGAGGAGGAGAGTGTTATGCAGCTATATAACTTGACAAGCATAACATGGCTGCTGAAGAGAAACACTGTCTTGGAATAGGCATAAGCCGCTGCAGCTGCAGAGACAGGGAGGTCTGTGGAGCGTCAGTGAACCAGCAGCTGCAGAAACAGCTTATGGATAGATAGAGCTCTTCAGATCTTACAAGCAATCCAGTATATATCTCTAAGCCACTAAGGAGATCAAACAAGTTTATTGCATAATCAATATAGCCTCACCTATTTAAACTGGCCACCAAAGTTATTATTTTCTGACCTGCAGAACTCCCTCTCTCTGACACAGTGCTCCTTTTACTCCACTGACGCAGTTGCCAGATTTGCTCTAAGCCTGACTGGCATGCTTACTAGGAACATTTAAATACTCTCTGAAACATGAAGCTAGGCTGAGATACCAGTTGTTCAAATAGAATTTGCCCAATAACCCCAAGAAAGAGTATTTTTTTTAAGGAACAAAGTACCTTATGTTGCTCAACTTGGGCTTTAACTGCTTCACTGTCAGTTGGAGCAGCTTCCCAATCTGATGCAGTTTTGTCCATTTTTTGCAACCACTGCATCATTGAGGTCGATTCTTCCTGAATATTCTGCATTTTTGAAAGCATACTTTCTAGTTCTGAAATCTTTTCCTTCAACAAAACTCCCAAATCTTCGTAACTATGATTCACATCAGACATGGCTTGTTGAACAGCTGTCAGTTCTGTAAAAAGAGAGATACACAAAGATTATGTTACTGGTTACAAGAACTTCAAACAATACTTAGACTTCAAGAACTTCAAAACAGTACTCTCAGTTACAGTAGCTAATAGTCCCCCAAATAAGAAGTTGCTGAATGTGTTAGGAGTTATATCCACTTCACTCTAAACGTGGTAATACTGCATCTGAATGGCCTAATGTAAAGCTCCTATTTGCAAGAGCTCATCTCACAGAAATCATTGCTTTAATACACACAGGTACACAAATACCTTACAATCTTTCTACCCGTTGTTATTTTAATATTTTAAGCAACCACTTCATGACAAAAAGTTGAACATACTGGACTACATACACTTCAGTTACATGACAGCCTAACATTACTGCAGTAGTATTTTGCTCACATTCAAGTACCACTATAAGTGTGTTTTATCACTGAGAAAGCACACCAGGCAGACTTTGTACTAAGTAGACTGGGAGTAGTTTGGGAGAACAGACACTGCAGATTCAGGACTTCATATATGGCTCTCCATACGCATGTATAAAGCGCCTATGTAAGTTCCTTTGTTTCTGTAAAGGGGCTGGCCACATACAGTGATGCAAATGTATGTAAAATGGGTGTCTTTGTACACGTATGTTTGTGGAGGCGTGTGCTGTGAAGGCTGGTGAGTGTTAAAACGTTTCGAACCACATACACGTGTTAGAATTTTCTCAAAAGCCATGCGTTATGTTAACATGGCTATTCCTGTATACGTTTATAGAAGTACATACTGATTCAGAAAACACTGCCAGATTTGATCTGTCTTCAAAGAAAATAATAAAGGTAAGTATTTTTACAATTAATTTTAATATCATGTCTTAGCCAATATAGTTTCCTTATGTAATGGTGATGTGAAATTTCAGTCTAGTAGTGACTGGTGCAAGCAGATTTATTTACAACATTTTAAAAATACTTACATGTTTAACAGTAATTGGCAAATGCATTTCTTTATCACATCCTGAAATTTTTACTGACCTTTATTTTTCAGGAAATCCTGAGTTCCTGGAGCTCCTCCTTCACCATTTAACATTGTGCTACCTGTGGATCAAGAGAGACCAAGTCCAATGCTTATCTGGGCCTTTTACCACCAAAACCCCAGCTACCTATGATACATAGGTTTCATTATAACATTAAAGAAGTATCTGAATGCTAACCTTGTAATAGCAAATCTTTCATTTAAACTGTTTTATATATTTTAAGATTATGTTTTAAGATGCTCCAGCCAGCTAGTACCGTAAGTGGTACCACATTGGCACAGCATGGATGCACATGTAATTGTGCACGTATGCATGATGTATAAGCAGTCCTACTGCTCACAATCTATGCTAAATAAATTACTACAGTGGACAGAGTTCTATGCCCTAGCTGTGAGGCCTAATCACATCCATATGCCTAACACAGAATCATAGAAACATAGAATGGTTTGGGTTGGAAGGGACCTCAAAGATCATCCAGTTCCAACCCACCTGACATGGGCAGGGACACCTTCCACTACACCAGGTTGCTCAAAGCCTCATCCAACCTGGCCTTGAACACTTCCAGGGATGGGGCACCCACAACTTCTCTGGGCAACCTGTTCCACTGCCTCACCACCCTCAGAGGGAAGAATTCCTTCCTTAGATCTGGTCTCAGTCTCCCCACTTTCAATTTAAAGCCATTGCCCTTTGTCCTATCACTACATGCCCTTGTAAAAAGTCCCTCTCCAGCTTTTCTGTAGGCCCCCTTTAAGTACTGGAAGGCTGCAATAAGATCACCCCGGAGCCTTCTCTTCTCCAGGCTGAACAGCCCCAACTCTCTCAGCCTGTCTTCATAGCAGAGGTGTTCCAGTCCTCTGATCATCTTTGTGGCCCTCTTCTGGACTCGGTCCAGCAGCTCCATGTCCTTCTTACGTTGGCGACTCCAGAGCTGAATGCAGTACTCCAGGTGGGGTCTCATGAGAGCAGAGTAGAGGGGCAGAATCACCTCTCGACCTGCTGGCCACGCTTCTTTGGATGCAGCCCAGGATACGGTTGGCTTTCTGGGCTGCAAGCGCACATTGCCGGCTCATGTTGAGCTTCTTATCAACCAACACCCTCAAGTCCTTCTCCTCAGGGCTGCTCTTGATCTGTTCTCCGCCCAGCCTGTACTTGTGCTTGTGCACCACTTCCTTCCTCTTCTCAAAAGCATACTGTTCCCTACTGCCTGCTGAGAACATGGTTTTACCCACCCATGCCTGGGTATGGCCTGGGAGAGGGCTAGCTGGCAAACGCTGAGACTCTGAGGAGAGCACTAAACACTGAACAGCAAAGAAGCCCACAGTGGTCAATGCATACACCAGAACATTTTAAAGGCACTGCTTACTCAGGACACCTTAACTGACCCGAGAAGTGGTTGAGTCACCATCCCTGGAGGTATTTAAAAGATATGTAGACGTGGCACTTAGGGACATGGTTTAGAGGTGGACTTGGCAGTGTTAGGTTGACTGGTGGACTCCAAGATCTTAAAGGTCTTTTCCAGTCTAAATGATTCTATGATTGAGCAGCGTCTACCTCTTGCATAAAAAGCACCTGATACCAATGGGACGAATCCCTCCCTATCTGTCATGAGCAAGACTTGAGCACATGCTCCATGACAGGGATTGCAATGTGGAGTCCTTACTGTCACTCAGAGGCAGCCACTTGCCCAGGCAGCCCTACTAATTAAACACAATTTCAAAGCCTCTGGAACCAGGGCTACATGGGCTTTGTGAAATGATGTCAGACCACAGAGCTCGGGCACACCGTCAAGCCACAGAGAACTGCAAGGAGAATCATCTCCTGCTCTCCTGCACATATGTATTCCCAGATGAGCAATTAACAGAGAAAGATTAACGATTGCCTTGGAAAAGGCTATGCATCCACCCCACAGTACCAGCTGGACAGTGAGGACCACATTAGTGGCAGCTGGAGAATGGCAGGAGAAAATAAACCAGATAAGAGAAGTCACAGGGTCCATCGAGAGCCGTGTAAATCTTCATAGTCTATTAGCTGGACTCTGGTATTTATAACTGTGATTAAGTGATACACAGTACCACTCTTGTCTAGGAGGGCGAATACTCTAGTCTGGAGGATTACAGCTGCTCTTATACATTACTTATTTAATTATTTTTCTATTTGGAGGCATAGAAGTAGAGAAAGGGGCAGAGAAAGGAGCTCAAATATCCCATGTAAGGTTCCAAAATGTTTACTGATTGCACAGAAAATTATGAAGAGAGATTCACTGTCTTTAAAATCAGATTATCGGTAAAAGGGATTTAGCTAAAGCTCCAAACTGGAAACATATTTTGGACCAGGAAAGTCCTGCTGGGGTATAGAGTTGATTCCCTCCCATGCTGTTGTTTCAACTAAAATATTGACTAGCATTAATTATGCTATCATAGTGGGATGAGAAACTTCATCCAGGCTCACTTTTTAAATGAACCATGTCCTCATCACCCTTCTAACAAAAACTTCATGACTCTGCAAACCTTAATGTGTGTGTTTGGTGTCACACAGAACAGCCTTGTGGCCATGAAAGAGGTGTCTCTGTGGCAGCAAAGGCACACAGGCACATCAGTGTTTGCAAAAGCAGAGTTTGTGTTTGTCCTACTTGCAGGCTTGGTGGATATGTGGAAGCACTGAACACTGATCAGAGTAAGTCAGTTTCTCATTACCAGAACTTTTCTGGGATGAGGTGAAAGCAACTGCGATACTGTTCATTTTGTTCATTATCTGGGAATTACATACTGAAATAGCAGCTTTAGGACCTGTTCATTATTTATATCAAAGCACTTTACGTAATTTTGGCAGTGTAAAGCAATCAGAACGTGTACTGAATTACTATGGCAGTTAAGACAGTATTAAATGATAGTCACAGCAAACAACAGTCAGAACAGACATGGCTAACCAACTTCTCACAAGCCATAATATTCAGAAAGCTAATCCAAGGGTGAAATATTTTAATTTTTGTCTTAAAGGTTTTAAAACCTCCTGAAACTTTAGTTTTACCTGATTATACAAATGCATACCTGATTTTGCAACTGCTCTCAGTTTGGCAGGAGAAGTCACAGCAGTAATTAGATTACACAGCAATGTTCCTCTGCTATTCATTTTCTGCAGTTCGGGTGCTTTTAATGTCCATTCATCTTTTAAATTCTGGTTAAGAAAAACAGTTGTTTGTTCATTACAAAACTGATTTCAGACTTAAAAGATTTAGTGCAGAGAAAAGAATAACCTTGCTGCTTGGGAATCCCCTGCAGTATATCCAAATGTGCAAAGGAAATGAGAATGTAAATGTAGACTGCAAGGTCCCAAGTCCCAATTTCTGTGACTGCTTACCCCTTGTCTGTACTTTTATGTTGCTAATAGATGACCTATTTCCTTCAGCCATACTTCCTTTCTCATCTACAATGCCTTACCAATGTGTCTTCCAAAGGTTTCTTTAACTCCTCTGTATTCAGAGAGGGTTGCACTGCTGGAATGTGTTCTCTTGTCTCTTTTATCCATTTCTTTAGTGATTCTATAAGAAGCTCAAAAGTATCCATTTCTTTCTGACAAGATGATACATCCTCTTCTCTAGACAATGAAAGACAACAAAAGAAATTGAGCACGGAATGTCAGTATCCTTCTGATAATTAAACAAACAGGTTTATCAATTTGATACTGCTATTACTAAAATCAGAGAGTCACGAAAACTAATTTTATGGATGTGAGAAGAATGTGGAAAATCTAGTCTTGCTGTACAGGTAACTTATATGGAAGCTCTAATAATTTATCCAGTTCTCCTTTGGAGCCTGATTTTAAACAGTCCTCTAAAGTGATTTGCACAAGCAGCAATTTATCAGAGAACGGGAGAAGTAGGTTTTTCTTAGAACAGGACTCCTGTGAATGTCACATAATTTAAGAGTTACTTGTCTTTAAAGCCAACATAAGAGCTCTCCAACCAGACAGGCTAACTAGAGGCATTTCCAATAGAATCTCTTTTTTTTTTTAAATACAAAAGCTCTCTACTCTGTGGTTAACTGTAATCCCGTGAGGTTGCATGCAAGAGGATAGCAGTCATCACAACATTCACACTGTATCATTAGCCAAGGCAGAAACACTTTATTCTACTTACTTTTCCTTTACAGTCTCCTCTATCTCTCTGAATTTCTTTGACAAAGCATTTACTTTTTCTAATACCAATGCTTTATCTCCAGGAAGAGCATGGAACGAAAGTTCTTCAAGTAGCTGCTGCAAAGCTTCCAGATCCTTCTTATACTGTGCCAATTCTACGCTAGCTTCCTGAAAAACAGGATTACATTCTTCATGTCAGACTTTACAATCACTTGTTCAAAATTAAATTCTTGATTTCGGCTAACCAACCAAAGTTAGGAAACAAGCATGCCTCATTTATTGTTCAATCACTTAGATGAGTTAGACTAGAAATGCACAATATATAACAAATGAAATTGCACAGTACCTGCATATATTGAGACACTTCACTGACATCCTTTCTTGGTGCCTCCGTCTCACTGAGTGCCTGGTTTTTCTCATCTAGAAATGACTGAAGTTTTTCTGACAGACCTTCAAATAACTCCACTTTAGTCTTCAACTCCTCCATTTTCATAAGCTTCTCTTTATGCTTGTTACTTGCTTTAGAAAACCGTCCTGCCAGTTCACTCATTTTAGCTTGCAGTGTGGATGCAGTGGATGGATCTGCTGTTTCCGTGAACTTCTTCACTTTTTCATTCATAGTGTTTATACTGCTTTGGCGACCCGCAATGTCTTGTTCTAGCATCTGAAACAAGCAAGAATGACTTTGTATTGCTTGTAACTAAATTATAACAAGTGAAACTCGGCCACCATATGAAGCAACAGATCAGTACAGCTAGACCATCAGCGTAGATCTATCTGTTTCAGCTACAAAAATCCTTATGTGCAGTTTCACTTCAGGCAACAGTCCTTGTTGCTAAGTATTTTGAATCCATTAAAGGTGCCAAACTAAGATTTTAATTCTTTCTTGACATCCGAATTACCAAACAAATGTTTCTTCTTTCAGAGAATGCTACTTACAATGCTTTTACTAATAATGTCCTGAATAGCAGCAGAATTCAAAGGCACTTGATCTCGCTCTTCAAGGCTCTTTTCAACTCCTTCCATCCAATCCAGCATTTCATCCAAACCATCCTGCACACTTAGGGATCGTGTCAGAGTTATTTGGAGCTTCTCATTCCTTTCATTCACAGACTTGGATAAATTGTCATACCTCTCCACAATATCATCTGATAAAGACAAAATATATTTCAATTTTTTCCTTTAGCTAAACTAAGCTTTCAACTCTTTTTACCAGTTTTCACCAGGTAAGCATGAGTCAAAAATTGCCTATATCAGAACGAAGGAAAACCATCAGCTTTATTCAGCAGAAACACGCAAGCAAAGATCAAAATCTTCAAACACAACCAAGAAGCCCATAGGACAAGGGAAATGAGGGAGCAGCTTTCAGCTGTGCTCCCCAGCTTTTAGAAGCTGGTTCCCATGCAGCTCTAGCTTATGACAGCTGTTGACTGTTCCCAATAAATAAAACTGCAGAGTATTAAGACAGCTCTTCTACAATTACATCTCTTATGTTATTGTTCGAGCTCAAGGGTTCTTCCAGATGGTTCCTCATTAGACCTTCAACACTTTCGGGATAAGCCAGTAAAAGTTACAAGTTCCATGTAACTCCTATGGAGTTTCATCACTGACTCCAAAGAGGCAAGCCCACAGTTGTGTTGTTTTGTTTTGTTGCTCCGCAAGTTACTTACGGACTCTAGCAAGAGATAGTTGTGTGATACACATAGAGAGTCTACAAATCTCAGACAGTGGTGAATGTCATGCTGTGCTACTTCTCACAACTGATAGGAAAGAGTATTGGGTGTACGTGGTAAGGTTTTGGTAGTGGCAAGGTTTTTGGCATCTACAAGAGGAGGCCAGGGGCTCTCCCATGGAAGACACAGATGATTCCAGCCAGATCCAACTGACCCACCACAGGGTACAGCTGAGCAACTCAGCCAAGACGATAGTGCCTCTGGGAAAATGTATTTAAGAAAGGGGAAAATGCTTCCTGGGACTGAGAAGTGGGGGAAAAGACAGTGTGAACAACAGCCCAGCAGACATCAAGGTCAGACAAGAAAGAGGGGGAAGAGGTGTTCCAGGCACTGGAGCACAGCTTCCCCTGAAGCCTATGGAGGATTATGCTAGAGTAGATGACAACACTGCAGCACATGGAGGACCCCATGCTGAAGGAGGTGGATATTTCCTGAAGGAACTGCAGCCCATAGCGAGCCCACAGTGGAGCATGATTATCCCAAAAGATTTCAGTCCATAGAATGGACTCACACTGGAGCAGGGGAAAAGCATGAGAAGGAAGCAGTAGCAGTAAGGAGCTCTTATGGACTGACCACAACCACCCATTCCCCATCCACTCTGCACTGTTCGGCGGGGAGGAGGTGCAAGTAGCTGAGAAGGAAGGAGGGATGGTGAGCCTGGAAAAAAGAGCAGGATGGGAGGAAGGTGTTGCTTTAATTTGGCTTTGTTTCTCACTATCAAAACCTGTTTTATTTGGCAATAAATGAAATTTATTTTCCCCAAGTCAAGTCTGGTTTGCCCATAACAGTAATTAGTAAGTGATTTCCCTGTCTTTATCTGACCCGTGGGCTTTTCCATCTTATTTTCTACCCCCATTCGGTTGGCCAAGGAGAGTGAGAGAGCAACTGGGTGGGCATCTTGCAGCCAGCCAAGGTCAACCCATCACAAACAGCTTCTTGAAGTCAGAAGGAAATAATTCCTTGACTAAGCAAACTTCAAATAATTGCTTAGAAACACGTAGTTAGAGTCATGTTCCCTGAACCTGAACATGTTCCTTTCCACTGGAGAATTCATGATCCTTAGCAAATCACTAACTCTGTTTGGTGTGCCCATCTGTAACATGGGAATTAAACATAATCTCTATTTCTGAAAAAAGGAGCCAAAATTAAAATGACAGCCTTTAAGTGAAAAGCATATGGATCAATGTAAGAGACAGACCAACAATGAAGTTACTGTGCTGTAATAGCTTATGACTCAACAAAACATGGACTTGAACAGTGACATAAGAATGTGGAAACTCTGTATTTCGTTTCTTCCAGTACCTGCATGCAGACACAAGTGATAAAAAGAGATATTAAGAGAAGTAAACATTTTTACCCAGTGTTTTCTGAATCTCATCTTTGTCTGATGTCAACTCTCCCCTTGTATCCAGTAACACTTCAGCAGCTTTTTTCAGTTTTTCTACAGCAATTTGGTGGTTAGACACTTGTCCCTGAAGAACCTGTAAAATTCCACACTTATCAGTTATGCTTTTCAATACAGCTAATAGTTACACATGCAAAGCCTGAGACATGCCACACAACCTAAATTTAGTGCTGGGAATCAACTAACTCAATTTGTGACCTCTCCTTAAGAAAAATCTTCACCAGTGGCTATGACTGCTGTTGACCTTCTGGCCCTTGTTTTAGCTTATTCACCATCTTTTTCTGTTCTGTTTTACAATACTTCTCTGACTCAACTGGTTTCTTGCATGTAATTTCAAAATGTGTCTTTTGATAAATTGTTTTTAAAAACCACTTGTACAGACTCGTACACTATCCAAACCCAAAATAAACGTATTTTTCAACTCAGCATCAGAGAACAATTCAGGGGGAAAAACATACAGTCATCAGCAGTAGTTACACATTCTCCATCAGTTGTATTAACAAAAGATCAGGCTGGTATCATAGTGTAAACAGGAACAGCTTGAAACAATTTGATCACCTTCACAGTTTAGGAAACTTCTGGAGCCAGTGTCACTGAATTTTGCCTAGATTTGTCCATCTAACCAAGGAAAACGGGCTTAGAGACTAACACAGCCATGACTCGCTCCAGAGTGCTGTATCAACTTCTGAAAGTAGCTTTCTCTCTCCAGAGTATAAAAGTACTTTAGGGTGAACAGTCTTTAAATTATTTCAGGCCTCTGTGCTAGTCTATATGATGTATCTTTGTTTTGATTCACTTGAACTTTACACAAGTCCAAAATGAAGGGATTTCTCATTTATCTTTTGATACATACTAACTCAATGAACATATGACTCAAAAGGTAATCCTGTCTGCCCTGCCAGGACAAACAAATCACGTCAATGAATTCAGCACTGGTATCCAGAGCACAACAGTATGCCAGAACATAGTATGTCTTCCTGATCCACTTGACATAATAAAACTCAGAGAGACCTGAAGAGGAATTTTCCTTGAACTAGAGAAATACACCACACTTGTGCAAAAAAAACCCAACCAAACCCCAAAACCAAAAAACCAACAAAACCACACTGTACCAGAAAACCTTGTATGCTGACAGAAAGCAAGCAAGCCAATGCCAGAGGCACTGAAGAATATTCTGAAGAACAGTTAATCCCCATAAAAAGATTAGACCCCACCATGCTGCCAGGGTCTCTGTCTAGCTGGATTATCAGCTGCACATGTTGGCTACAAGGGACAGCTTTAACTTGCAACACCTGACTTCTTCAGAAATACCCTTTGTTTTGCTTTCATTAATTGGCTTGCTTTCTTCAGCCTCCTGTTTTTTCTCTCCCTTTGAATCTTTTGACACGTTGTACCCTCTCTCTTCTTCCCAGCTTATATTCATTGAGTGCTCTTTTGTGTGGCAAGTAATCCATGTAGGAGTTTCATAAAAGAACCCTAGTACCAACTCCTTTTGTATTACTTGCATGAAAATTGGCATTATACAGGATATAATTCGTTTTGGCGTAAGGAACAAAAGTTTAAATGAAACTTCAAATTGTAATTGGTGTTATTCCTACTTTTCTAGCACTTGGAAGCACAAATGTACCTAAATTGTTCCACTGTTAGGAGTTCAAAATTTACACTTTTAATTTGTATGTCTCACAACATCGCTGTGATTTGTCTCCTCTGATGTGTCATGCACTAAAGTGCTGGGCAATTCCAGTGTCAGATTTGAAAGATACCATGTTGTAAATGTAACTACTGCTCAGGCTGATGTAAGGGAAATGGTTAAAGCACACACTTTCCAATAGCCACTGACTATAATTTGTCAGTAGAAACATATCAGACCTGCACAGACCACGTAGCACAGACAAAACAATGAGGAAATGCCCGACCAATAGCCTTGCTCACTGAAAAATAAATAATCTGACATTTATCAATTATAGTATAGATGATTTAATGTGTTTATGAAAATATAAGAGTCAGTTTAAAGATGACCGACTGTATGAAACTTTATATAATTCACCTTATACTTGGGTTCCTAAAGCCTTCTGTAAACCTACATTTTAGGCAACTACCAGCAGTCTTAACTTCACAAGCTCCATCACTAACCTGTCTTGCCTCTACTCTGATTTAAATCCAAGTTGTGAGTTACTCCCTTGGAGCAGGGGGGGATAAAAACAAAATACTGTTTTTCTGTGCAGTGCAAATTATGTTATATTCACTCTCTGCAGGGCATATAGTACTGGATACAACTGAAGCAGGCAAAAAGACTAGCCACATCCCACTGCTTATCCAGTATGATCCCCTTCTAATACAGTAACATACAAATATGAACAGAAAAAAAAAATCAAGAGTCACAGACAAGAAACATCAAATGGTCTTCTCTATCAGGAACTCAGTCCCAAGCCTGACTCGGATAGCAAACTGTAATCACTAAATCTTTTCTTAGTTTAAAAACTTTCCAGATTTCACCCTATCATTTGCTAAGTGATATGAAACACATCTTGCTTTCACCACTGCTAATGGCATCTTGGTCGCCCATTTTATTTCACCCTAGTGCTTTTCAGATAACACTCCGGACAGCTGAATTTCAGAACTATAAAAGTTGCATGCCCACGTGCAAGGCAAGAATTGGGCCTGCAGCCACTTGGATTATATTAGATTTTCCTGTTTTTCAGACAAAAAGCAGTTTTAGGACAAAAGTAATTCCGCGTTTTAAAGCTTTTCACCTTCGTTTCTTCTAGCTGTCTTTGGAGATTTTTGGGATCCACTGCAATTGGCTCTGATAGTTGTTTGTTCACAGCTATTTCAGAGGCCTGGAGACTTGACAAAAGCCCAGATGAAGCGTCTTCATAATGCTGGTATTTATCCACCAGGTCTTTAAGGTTATTTCCAAGGATGCTACACTAAAAGAGGAGAAAACAAACAAGCAAATGCTTCGGCATTAAACAGTGTGCTGCAATTTCATATGAATCTCAAGGTCATACCTTCCTTTCGGAAACACTGCATGATTTTTTCCTGTCATCATTCCACTGTCTAACTGATTTCTGAACTAAGGCACAGCAGCTGGACAGGCTACTCATGTCTTCCCAGTTTGCGCTCCTCAAGCATGACTTAGGAGCAATTCACTGATGCAGGTGAGAAACTGCAATCTAACCCATTGTATTGGAATAGGAGAGCTTTAGGAATACTTTTTGATCCACCAATGTAAAGATTTATCAGCAGTCTGACACCAAAAATGTAGCCAGTGGAAGCTAAAAATTTAAAAAAAAAATCACAAGATATATGTATGTTCATTAAAATACAGACAGCAGAGTACTGCCTTCATAAATAACCTTATCTGCATAGCAAATCCAAAGAGATACGGCTCGGTATTGCACACATGCTTTGTTTTGGTCACTTCAGAATCATATGACCAAGATCCTATTAGTCCTATATGTTTGCACATCCCAAATTCCATACAGTGAATCGTCATGTAAAAAGGTCAGTGGAACTCTTTCAGAGTTTTCTGAGATGGTTTCACAAGTAAAATCTAATCAAGTCATAATATTTATAAACAGTTACTTTAAACATTCATATGCTGAACCTTCCATACACTGTATTTTAGTATTTAATTTTGGTACTTGGTCTCCACCTGGTGGGCAAGCATAGAATGCACTCATTTACATAGTTAACTACGAATTGACTTTAAGATTCCTTCAACGTACAAGCCTACAAACTCATACGTGCGTGTGTGAATATATATATATATATATAAAGCAATATAGAATCACAGAATGGTTTGGGTTGGAAGGGACCTTAAAGATCATCTAGTTCCAACCCTCTGCCATATAAATATTTATTAAAAGCAAGAAGCTTTTACAAAAGCCAAAAAGGTTACTACAAACCCGTTTACAACTTGGAAGATCTCACTTGCAAATTGTGGAAGATCTTACTTTTAAAAAGTCTGTCCTTGAAGGCTCGATTTAGTAAGAAAAGTCCACTTTGTGTTGGGTTTGCTGTGCGTATTCATGGTCAAATATTTAAAGCATACCTATTATGTCTGTGCTCAATGTATATATGGGAAAGAGAGAATTTGACAAGTTGACAAATCTGAGACCACAAACCGAGCTGCTGGCATAGAATTTTTATGTGCACAAAAATAAGCTGAGAATTTTGCGATTAAATCTTTACATTCACACTCTATCTAATCTAATAAATCCACTGGAAGAAATCTAACATGTTAATACAAGCTTTTAGCTTCACTGTTGATGTAAGTTAAGTGGGAAAATGAAAATGAGCTTCTGGAAATGGAGAGCTTTCTTCACAAACTGTTTGAGAGAACTAGGTTTACACTGGTTTAGCAATCAGGTGATCAAATCCATGTCTTTACAGAATTTACATTTCTGAGTAAGAAAACATTAAAGAGATGAAAACTCCCAGGCAAATATGGTAACTGCTGCAGACCAACACTTATCAGTTGACACTGAAGCTCTACAAAGGAGTCTGAACATATGATCTTAGAAAATGAAATGGCACAATCAAAGGATACTGATGACAACTGCCTCTTAAATGGTTCAATTAATAATTATCTCAGAAGTTTACAATTCTAGAATATTATCAGTATTTAACAAAACTTTGTAGGTTTTTTTTGAAAACAGCTGGAGAGTCAAAATGTGAGACCAGTTGGTGATATTTGTCTCGTTCTACCAGAGAGATCCTATACGTGAACCTGGCACAGAGAGCTGGATTATCTTCCCTCTCTAAGGTACATGGAGGATTTTGCACTGCTATTTTCCCATTAGTTAGAGACTAATCTCAGATTGTTAAGGATAAAA
Source organism: Tauraco erythrolophus (assembly GCF_009769465.1). NCBI lineage: Eukaryota > Metazoa > Chordata > Aves > Musophagiformes > Musophagidae > Tauraco > Tauraco erythrolophus. The sequence continues at coordinate 44,478,507 of NC_141466.1, read as the reverse complement.
TGTTTATCTGGCAGAGTAGTGGAAAAGGATTGCTATCCTTAAATCAGTACGTTTTTGCATGCCTAGTGCTGACAATAAAGGTCATATCGGGACAAACTATTTCACGATACAAATCAAACTGAAATTTTGAATGTTAATCTTGGCATAGTCTCTCTCTTTCTATACTCATTTTATTAGTAGGAAGCCAAGTAAGTAAGCAGTTGTGGGAAATATCGCAAGCAACATAAAGAAATGTTGTCCACCTAAAAGTATTACAATTTCTTTCCATCCCAAAATGTTACTGAGGCATCCTGTACTGTCATAAACAGTCTGTTAAAGGCTGGAAAAAAAAATCTGGTCTGATTTCTCCCTTATAATACAAGGTAGAAAATTTCATTCATTCAGACCTTAAATACTCTGGCACTCAACTAAAGCAGATCTTCTAGAAAAGCATCTTGTCCTTTTATCTAACTTTAAGAAACAAAGAACTGACAACTTCCCACAGAATTTGTTTCATCAGCTAATCCCTTTTTATACAAACTGCCAAATCAATTATAGTAGGATTTCCTATTCAGTATAAATAAAACTTACCTTAGTATAGAGAGATTTGAAACGATCTGAAGCACTATCCAGTTTATTTTGCACTTCAGCATACGTAGCTGAAGTATCGATACCATCTTTGTCAATCTTCACGCCATCTTTTTTGCTACATGACCTTGCAGCATCTAAAACTCTTTGTCCAGAAATTGTAATATACCGTAAATCACCTTTGTGAGATATAACATCTTCTGAAAAACTCTTTTGCCTTTTCAGTTTGACCATAATACCACTGAAGTCAGAAGCACCTGCCTCCAAATTGTCAAGTTCTTGTTCTGCCTGCTGCAGCCATGTTTCAAATTCACTATAGTCTGCATCAAATTTCTCAAGTTCTTCTCGTAGAGAATGAGTCAACTTCATTCTCCGTTCTGATTCAGCTAAAGCAGTCTCGTACTGAGCCTTCAGATCTTTCATGTTCCTTTGCATCTTGTCTTTTTCTTCGGGGGAAAGGTAGTGCCCTTGTTTCTCAAGCAGTGCCTGAGCAGACTGAGTTGCTATTATGACAGCCTGCTGCTGTGAAATAATTTTCTCGTGTTGAGCCTACAAGAAAAAAAAAAAATATATGACCAGCACCTTCTTGGATGCTTCCATTAGACTGTTATTGTCCTGAAATCTCTGCTGAATTCTGCTTAGAAGTGACAATAAAATAAAGTCCATCAAAACGATAAAAAGCTTTTCTACTTTTAATATTATTTATTAAAAAACCATTTTGTGAGTAATTTAAGTGAAGGCATGACTCCTGGTCATATTTCTGTGCAGTCTCAAAATTTTACAAAACATACAATGGTAATTTTAACTAGAACTGTATGCCAAATAAAATCCAAATTTCAAACAGATTCTTTCAAAACATCATTCTTGAAGGTCCTCTGTTCCTATGTAAAATAGCTATGTAAAACAGACTGGTATGCTCTTCTTCCACGAGTACAGTGGGTAATTATCCTGTAGGCATTATGTGAAGAACTATCAAAAAAGTGGAAGTGAAAATATTATGTACACAAAACCAAATGAACTCATTTTCTTAGGTTGTTGGTTTGTTTTGTTGGTTTTTTTTTTAATAAGAAGTGAAATCGAAAACAGTATCAGCCACTAGCATTATAATTTTTATCAACACATCCATCAAACCACACCTAAAAGTTTTTGGTTCCTCAACTGTAAGTCAACAAAAGTCATAAAACTGAGCTCTTATTATTTTAAATGCTTCCAATTACCTTACCTGGAAAATCTATTTTTAACATGCTACACTGTGGTTTTATGTAACTCACCCTACTGAAGCCTTCAAATAGTGCTGTGCCCATGTGTTAAAGTTACAGGGAATTAAGATTATAATTTCAGCAAACTCTTATTTGCAGCTATTGATAATCAGTGTTCACAGGGAAATGCAGGGAGTTGAATCATTTGGCTATTACAGAGGTTTTTGAAAAAGTCACATAGAGGGTATGAATTTATGTTGCTGCTTTTTACATTTTATTTACCTGCATTAATTTCTCACTACAAGAATTAAGGAAAGACATCAGGATTCTCAACATTTACCTGTACAATATGTCCTTTTTCTTATTTTTCAGGAAACAACCACAGTAACAGCGAAAAAGTGACTAATTTGCAGTACAGTCTAACTACTGAAACTCCTACTGCTGTATATCACTAACTTCCTAATGTCTGTTCCAAAGTCTGTGACAGAAAGGATGAGATTGAATTCACTCATGTTGAAGGAGGACTGACACGCTCAGCAGCTAAATGTTGAATAAACCCAGTAACAGTACCTTGACTTTCTGATACTGCTGGTTCAGATTATCTTCTGTGCTTTTTATTAATCCATCCACCTGAGTTTCCATGTCTTGCTGAATTTCCAGCAGATTACCATTGACATCGTCCTCATCTCCTTCCAAAGCCTTCACATCTCCCTCTTCAAAGTGTGTTCCATTCTGTTCTATTGTCTGCTTAAACTTCCGGCCATGCTCTGCTTCTTTATCCACATTTGATAACCAATCCAAGAGATTTTCTATCGTATTTTTACTTTCTTCCAGCTGTTCTATTGCTGCAACCTACATTGAAATGTCACAGTTTCAGTTCAGAAATCTTCTTTAGGCATGACAAAACATCATATGCAAACCATCTAAAATATATTAACATTAAATAAGATTTTTGATTGACACATATATTGCTGTTTATTTTATAAAGAAAATAAACCAGCAGTTTAGTAGTCACCCAAACGAAATATGATTTTAATCTCTTCACAGTATATCAATAATAAGTTGCCAGACTAATCCGGTAAGAAATGTAAAAAGTTTGAATAAAGGTATGAAACGGTTGCCTAAAAACCTTTTCTGTTTCCTGCTTAATTGCTGTTGTCATAGCTTTATCCAGTTCTTTTTTGGACTCTTCTGCCTTCTGGCTAAGAAGCAAACACTTTGTCTTAGCTTCGTTCAGTTTCTGTTCAAGAATAGTCTTATCTTCTTGTGACAATTTTGCTCCATTCTCTTTCAAGAAGGTTTCAGTATTTTTCACAATCTCTGCCAGTGTCTGGGCACTCATTCTCATGTCTTTCTGTATCTCCTTTTGAGCAAAAAGAAAGCAAATAGGAGTAAGTAAATTATTCACCAGATCTTTCCAATTAACTTTATTGGAACTAACTCTGTTCTAGGGGTAAGCATCACACTGCTCCTTTTTAACTTGAGACATTACTAAATTGCAGATAGGATTATTAAAAAAAGAAAATCAATTCAACATCTGACAATGTTGCTGCAGCTCAGTCTTTTTTTTTTTTTAAAAAAAAATTGCAAGTCTGTTGGCTTACACTCCTATTCAGACTGAGGCCACTTTTTTCCTTCATTTAGCAGCTCAAATATTGTATTTCCATGTACACAGAAGAAAATAAATCTTTTATATATATATATATTATTTTTTAGATATCAAGAGCTAAAGTAAATCTGCAGTTAGTAAGGTGAGTCTCCTGACAAATTCTGTTCCATTACTATCCTAACAGAAAGCTGCAGAAAATAAGGGACTGAATAAAAGTCAGAAACTTGTAGTCATCTTTCACAGGTGGAAGCTTTCCCATATTTTTAGGTTTTGTTCAAGCCAGAAATGCCATATGAATATTTCTATTTAATTGTAATCAATCATAATATTTCAATCTCTACAGAATGCTTAAGTCCATTAAATTTCATAGAGGTCAGATGTTTAGTTTTAGTTTATCCAAAGCAGCTTGCCTAGTCCTATGACAGTCAGATAAAAAAATCTGTCTCTCAGTTATCTGAGGGAAGCTTTAATTAAAAGTATGCTGTTGAATACATTTACCCAGTTACTGAAATAATTAAGTTTTTTTTTCTTTATATGCAGCGTAACACTCTTGAAGCTGCAAGACAAAACATTTGATTCTCATTCTAGACTACAGATTTTTCAGCAACTATAGAATATAGTCTGGCAGCTAAAACTGCAGCTTGTTTTAAAACTTCAGCAACTATGTTAGAAAGATTTTCCTATTAAGACAAGACACTCCTTCCCTGATAAAGATCTCTGTGTTCCCTTTTCAACAGTCCACTGAGGATGAAAGCTCTGACTTGATCTATAATAAGATGCTTTTTTAAGCCCCCCATTCCCCTCCTACGACACACTGCTACAATGGTGTCTACAAGAAACCAGTCAGCAAATAGCAACTAGTCTGCTAGGCAGTCACAAACAGCTGATGGAAAAAAAAAAGGAAGCATATGCTGTATCAGTTCTTCACTCCCATCAGTACCCCATTAAGGCCATAAATCCGTAAGACAGGTAAGTGATATTAAGAGGTATTCCAGGAGTGTCTGTACCTTTCCACTGACTATAAGGAGAACTTTGACAAACTAGATGTGTTACTTTGAAGGTAAGTAAAACAAGGCAAGATGAATAAGGACATTTCTGCCTTTATAGATTACTAAACCTGATTCGGAGCTCTACAGGGTAGTAAACTACTACTAGGAGAAGGAGGAAGAAGAGTACCAAGTCCTTCAGTCCTTTAGCTATCATAAACCCAATCAGTATCAGTCAAGACAGAGTAAAAGCTTACAGATGACACAATACAGCTAAAAAGCAAGGTCCCCATAGGAAAGCAAGTAAACTGAAAGGGCTCTGTTACACAAGGATACCAAGGAGATTGCAAGTAACACTAGAAAAAACAGAATTCAAACCAAAACCGGAGTCATGCAATGGAAAGCCTCACGTAAAAGAAAATCTTGCAGCAAAATTCTTCAAAACACTGTGAACAGGAATAAGCACTCCCCAATACCAGTCAAAAAGCTGGTTAAAGTATTTTAGCATAATCAACAAGTATGATTTTATCACATCTGACAGGAACGATCCTAAGCTAATATATAACAAATTTCATGCCTACTCCAAGAGTGCTTCTTGAAACGTCTAGTGCATACTCCCTATTCTAATATCTCCCAGTTTGAAAGTTTCTTTCCTCCCACTGACACATACTAGAGTGTATTCATGGGCAGCAGTTTAAATGCACGCCATTAAGCCTTTATTTTTGGAAGGTCAAATAAATCTATTTTACTCTCCTCTCACATGACAGTCTTGTTATTCAACAAAAGAGTCTCGTCACTCTACTGTGCACTCAGTCTTCTTTAACTTATCTGACTAGAACTGTGCATACCTCCTGTTTGGTCTGATATTGTTCTAGCTCAGCCTTGCTGTCTCCAATAACAAGAGACTCTTGCTGTCCGATGAGTCGATTTTCAGTCTGTGTAAGCAAATCACAGATTTCCTGCAGTTTCTCTTTGCATTCCTGCTGCCGTTCAGCCACATCCTATATTAGAGCCAAATGCAATCAAACAATAAAACAAGAATGTCCTCACTTCAGGAACTAACAGACACTCTAATAGGAATTATCTTTGAACATCAATATTGCAAAGCAATCATTTTAGAAGTATGCTGTAAACATGATAGCAGTGGTACAAAGAGCAAGATGAACACACAGAAGTTACGGATAAAATTCCAATATATTGTAAGTAAAAGAGACCATGTTGGATGGAATTGCCCAATAGAAGTCTGGCCATGCACATGTATGAAAGATGAAATCTCCAAATAGGAGGAGTGAAAATCCAGTCTCTTGAAACCTGTGGTAAACACTATTAACTCTGAAAAAAGGACATCAAAACAGAGGTTAGTTGTGATTGCAAGTTAGCTTTTGTTGGTATGCATAATATGTTACCCAAACAGGAAATGTTGATTTTTTTTTAAGCAGTAGAAAAGAACAAAACACGCAAGCTCATTATTGTTACTAACTCCTAGAAAAGTTGTCTGTGCCTTTTCTTTACTCAGTTTCATATTTCTTTCACAATGTATGGTGAAACAAACGTTCTCAGAATGGCAAAATAATACAAAGTCTTCAGAATGCTAAAACACCTTTCATTATGCATAAACTGGAAGCTGACATGGTGATTCTGAGTCTTAACAGTGCTTCTACGAGAGAAGTGGAGATGCAGTTACACTGCAGCATTTCACCACCTTCCTTTGACTATACAAAGGCTGCTTATGCTTGCCAACTGCAGCCAGGCCAGCTGAAGAGGTAACTGTCCCAACTTGACTCACAGCTTTCCCAGTGCCCATGCCTAAAACTGCAAGTATCTTAGCTGATTTACTCATATATTTGTCCCTCTAACCTGTCTCAGTCAAAACAAGCCATGGTAGCAAGGATTTGAACAAATCTGGTTCTTTGACTTTAAAGACCTACAAAAAATTTCACATAAACAGATGACTTGGCAAATCAGGGAAAACACAGAAGTGATAAGCAGTGGTGGGATAGTAAATTTACTGATCAATAGTGGTGGGATAATAAATTCATTGATCAATACAGCTGGAGCCAGAAGATTTCATTGCTTTAATTATTGATATAGCTGCTAAACAAACGACACCTATGAGCAACCTCAAGGAAAATTTCTCTCCTTGCTAGAAAGAGCAGACCTGGTCACCTCAGGATGTACAGATCCTAACGCCCAATATTGTATCTGCTCATAATCATAGAATCATAGAATGGTTAGAGCTGGAAGGGACCTCAAAGATCATCTAGTTCCAACCCTCCTGCCATGGGCAGGGAAATCCTCCACTACACCAGGTTGCCCAAAGCCTCATCCAACCTGGCCTTGAACACGTCCAGGGATGGGGCATCCACAACTTCTCTGGGCAACCTGTTCCACTGCCTCACCATCCTCTGAGTGAAAAATTTCTTTCTTATATTTAACCTAAATCTCCCCTCTTACAGTTTAAATCCATTGCCCCTTGTCCTATCACTACACGCCCTTGTAAAAAGTCCCTCTCCAGCTTTCCTGCAGGCCCCCTTTAGGTATTGGAAAGCTGCTATAAGATCACCCCGGAGCCTTCTCTTCTCCAGGCTGAACAGCTCCAACTCTCTCAGCCTGTCTTCATAGCAGAGGTGCTCCAGCACTCATCTCATACCCTTTTTCTGTGACTGTACCTTTGTACAGCTACAATATCAGTATCACCTTTGTAGAGCTACGAATGTACCTGTAGTAAAACCTGAGAAGATAGGAATACACTTAATACTGCATGCTGGTATTAAATTCCTCATCCACAGACAGAACCACTCAGCGCACGTTTACACAGAAAAGCAAACCTTCTGATCACCCAGCGCTTGTGCTGCCTGTAACTGAGTCTCTAAACTTTCCACTTGAGATGTTATTGCTTCCTGTACTTCCTGAAAAGATTTCTGGGTGGTATTTAAGAGCCTCAGCAGCTGTTTGCTCTGATTAGGAGAAAGATCTTGGGCATGTTCAGAAATGAAGAACTGAACATCAAATGCAGTGGACTCCAGTTGTGTTTTTTTACAGCCGAGCTCTGCAGCACTGTTCTGTAAATGAAGAGAAAGAAACGACCAGCAGTGAAGATAAATTCAGTACAAATAAAACACAAGTATCACTACCCTCTGTTCATAGCCCCTGTTCCAAAATGCTTTTGGGAGACAATTTAGCTACAGTAAATCGAAACTCTGTGTCAGAACCATTCTGACACATTCGGATACGGCATGTGATCTGTACATGGTTTGCCTCTGGGACAGTTCATGCCTAAGTCATAAATAAGATGACCTTGAACATCTCTGTTTCTTTGCTTTCTCATGGATGTCTGAAAACTGATTGACCTTCAACTGTGGAAGATTTATGGTAGGTTAGCTTTAACATTTCTAGATTCTAGGTCTGAAAATCGAGAAATGTTAAAATATTTACTTGAAAGTATTCCTATTCTTAACTCCAAAGCAAGAAGCCCCATTTCCAGCAGCGTAGCAAATTGTGCCCACAGTTACACACTGTGCAGTCCCTATGACATTACCATGCATACTGGAACCCTAGAAAAGCACATAAAAATAATGTCATTTTTATCATTCATACATATAGGTATGTATGAACTTTGCTAAAAACTTGATCTGATTTGTTTTCCATGACTCATTTCACAGTGTGTGCAATGAAGAGGCTTTTTATCTTTCCCCACCTTCCATTCTCACATATAATTAATCTGGAAGGTAACTAAAGCTCAGTAAAGATTCTGGATCTTAGGCATAAATATCCAATTTTAATCACTGAAATATTTATATTATAAATTAATTTCCAAAAAGGCTCAGATTTATTGCCACAAATGTTAAGCACAACCAATAACTTTCTCAGTAAGCCAAAGTCTATCAAAATTTTTTTCAAGATAAAAAGTAAATCAATGTTTTATTATTGGAGCATCAAGTAGTTGTCTTCCTAAGTAACTAGTTCTAGCTGTCTGTTTAAGGGATAGAGGTTAATGAGCAGGAACACAAAACCTAGCTAATAATTCATAATAAGTAGTAACATTTGTCAGAAGCACCAACACCTGTCGTAAAGAATACTTACTTTAAGCAGCTGTAAACTTTTCTTCATCTCTTCTATATCATCAGCATTCACTATGAAGTCATTCACAATTTCACTGTTTTCTGTGATGTAGTCTGAAAATCTCTGCAGTTTGCTTAAAAGTTGCTGGTGTAATACTGCAAGCTTAGACTAGAAAGGGAAGTTGTATGTTTATTTATGCCCCTGGAGTCTAGTCACATTTTCTATCATATTAAATAGAATCATACATCTATTTTTATATTAAGATAAAACAAAATAAAGCAAAAACAAATCCCTTCTTTTTCAGTCGAATTACCTTGAAGAAAAACAAGACGAAAATGTACCCCAATAAAAACATACCATTTCCAAATCAACAGCACAGACTATTTGTTTTGCTCGTTTTGAAGATGTATCACAGACCACCAAAAATGCTTCCTGCAAATAGTCATAGCTTATCTTTAGCTCTTTAAGTTTCTCTTCAGGAATATCCCCGTGACAAAACTTTAAAAACTCTTCTGTCAACTTCATGTCCTTTTTTAGGATTATTGCAAAAGTAGCCAGTCCTGATTCAAATGACTACAAAGAAAATAAACATAAAATGTTACTAAATTGTTACTAAGCAAGAAAGATATTTAAATCTGAATTACTTTAATTATATTTTAAATCCCTCTTTTTCTAAGGGCGTCTCCTAGCAATCATCACTGAAGTACAAGCATGAAGAACATTTTACTTACCTCTAGTTGTTCCAATTCGTCTTTTAGTATTTCCAGGTCGTTACTAATAGGCTGCTGGTTATCTAGGTGGCTTTTCATATCTTGAAGCACTGACAAATGTCCTCGCATTTTCTCTGTTAACTTTAAACACTGCTGTACTCCATTGACCTGAAAATGAGTTTTAACAATAAGTTTTCCAAACTGACAGCAACTGAAAATAAGCCACAAAAGTCCTTGTTTTAATTATAATTTATGTTAAATTTATCATTTAATTTTTCAACCATTTTTTTCCAGTTTAATTATTCTCTTTGGCACTTGAAAAGATTCATGCAATTCCTTTAACATAGGACACATAGCACGTAGCAGCTGTTGCTACTTACCATGCTAGTGGGGGTGTCCGCCTCTTTTGTTTTGAAAACAGGCTCAGTGAAGCCTTTGGACAGGCTGTCTGTCTTCCCACACTCCTGGTCACTCTTCCAAGCAGTGACTGTGTCATCTGCCAGTGTTTTCTCTTCTGCAACTGCTGGTCCAAACTCCAATTGTTCTGTTGAGAAAAGAGTATATAGCCCATCTACTTTGCCTTCACCCTCACGTTCTGCGGTGATACTAGCAATCTGTGAGCTTGTAAGCAAACCACTTATCAGCTCCTCTAACTTCCTTGTACTTTCATCTCCAGGTGAGATTTGAAAAATCTCCAGAAGTTCAGAAGTAGTAAGTTTTGGAACAGGAGCTTTCATGTACGTTTCACTCTTCCTTTCACCTGGATCGTCCATCTTTTGTTTGCAGGATTCCTGCTTCAGAATATCACGAAGAAGATCGGGACTTCTGCAATCAGGCCAACGCGATGAAAGAGCATCCTTGTCCTTTGGCTCTGTACATGGTGTGGTAACCATTAATGCAGTTCTAACAGCATTGCTTATTTGCTTGAGATTTGACCCACTAGACACGTCACTCCCAAGCTGGGTGCTTCTAACCATTGCAAGTAAACTTTGCATTAAAATTTTGGTATCGGAGTAACTTAGGGGTTCACCCTCCTGCTTGCAGTAAACATGTCCCATTTTCAATTTCCTTTGTAATATATTCTTTAAGTCTTCCATTAGCGTGTCAGTCATTTCTGGCAATTGTGAAACACCTTCCTTTACCTGAAAATCTTTGCAGGGTCCCACTTCCTTTTGTGATGACTCCAGGGACATTTGTTTTTTGAAACCATTTCCAAGGGAAGAAGTCCCACTGGCGATCGAATTTTCTCCCTGTGTGTTTTTCAGTGTCTCGTGTTCCTTCTGGGCATCATAACATAAGTCATCCCCTATGTTGCTCAGAATTGCAGAAGAAACTCCAGTGGTATGGGTATGACTCCCAGAAGGTAGCACTTCACTCTCATTTCCTGATTCTTTGGCATCCTCAATACTTCGTAAAGCATCTGATTTTGTTGGGGAAAATTCACTATTATTGCTGCTCTTGTTTTCTGAAAAGTCTTTAAGAACACTGTCAGTATTTTGACAAATAACTCCCTCTGTTTCTTTAGCTATGCTAATTTCCTTTGGTTTCACTGTATCAGTGGGGGGAAAAGAGCAAGTGTTAAATTCACTTGAACGCATTTCTTCTGTATTTAGCAGAAGATCCTTTTCATTCTGTATGCCCTTTTCCCCTCTTTCCCTGTCTTCAGAGCAACAGGATTCGGTTTTATCCAATTCTGAATGGCCACCTCCTTTTATGTCTGTTTTATATTGTTTTAAAGAAGCGGAAATGTTAAAATCTCTCTTAAACTCATCTGATTTTGCACTACCTCCAATGTTAAGCAAGGCTAGATCAACATTTACTTGTTCTTTACTTGAAACAGGAGTTTCTCTATCAGCTTTAATTACTGATGCATCAAATATTTCCCCAAGGCTTTCCATCTGAATGGGACTTTTACTCAGCCCCACGATATCACACTCCTCCATAGCACTTACTCTATTTTTATTTTCTGAAGGAATTTCAAAACCTTTTCCTGTTTGACCATGCTTCCTACTGCTGACTGGATGCACTTGGTCACTAAGTGAACTATCACCATCACTCACATAAGGCATAGCCACAAGAAGTTTATTGCCCATTTGGGATGAGCTTTCCTTCAGTTGTTCCATACCAGCCTTATCAAGTAATACTTTCTCCTCTGCAAATACTGCTTCTGTCTGTCTTTCCCCGTGATTTGAATGTAACATTGGCATGGCACTATTGTTTTTATTCATACTATGAATAAAGCATTCTGAGAGAAGTAAATTTGTCCGAGTACTTTCATCATCGTCAGTGGCTTGCTTGGTAATTGGGAAGGCTGTTACACTAACGTCAGATGTCACAATATCATCAAGAAGCTGAGAACTTTGAACCCGAAGCTGTGTTTTATTCTTTTCTTCACTCTCACAGGACACCCATTTAGTGTCAAAGGTATTTGCAGACTGAATAGGCTCAGTAGTATCTTGTGACATGTGTTTACTTTTGACACAAGTTCCATATTCATCTTCTGTTTCCTGCTGTCTGTCTTCTTCACTTGTACATGTAAGACTAACACATCTTTCCTCAGAAACTTCTGATGTAGATTCACATTTTCCTGAGGACAGTTTTCCATTTTCACGGTTAGACTGAAATGGCAAAGTATACCCTCTCTTGTGGCCTAAAGAATAGGAACAGTCATCAATATTCTGATTATTTTCATCACTGTTTTCTATGTCTCGTAAGGAAATTAACAGCTGGTCACCTTTGTTTATACATTGATAGTGTGAGTAAAAAATATCCAATTCTTCATCACTGTCAGAATCAGTGTCAGAGTCATCATAGCTATCATCATCCTCCTCATAATCTTCCTCCTCCTGTGTACCTTCAGATTCGTCCTCATCGGAGTCACTTTCCATTTTCATTTCATCTTCACCACTTCCATCTTGCACTTCTGCTTCATACATTTTCCGTGAAGAACTAAGGCCTCCCTCCTTTATTCCTTCACTCTCTGGTAATTTTTGCTCTTTCTCTCCAAAGCATACTGTTCTTTCCCTTTCCTCATCAGGGATTCTTTCTGTAGTTTCACCATCTGCAGAAGCTGTATTTACTCTCTCAGGCAGACTTGTCTGATTTACACGGACACTCCCTTCAACATTAGTTGCAAGTTCTTGAAAAGCACTGGTTTCTTCTCTCAGGGTTATTAGACCACCTCTGCCATCTAGAAAACCTAATGGAACTGATGTTCCAGACAATTCTGTCTCTGGTGTATCATCATTCCCCAACTGCAAGGTATCAAAACCATCAACACCTTGAGAAGCATCATAGGAATCATCATCATCAATTTGTGGAGTATCATAGACATCACTATCATCATCATCAACCTGAGGTGTTTCATAGGCATCGTCATCATCATCATCATCAAACTGCGAGCTGTCATCTTCAGAGGCTATGTCACCACATTCATGCTGCAAACAGTTACTTTCAAACTGTGGGATGTTGTCATCACTCGCTTCTACTGATGAGTCAGAACTACTGTCACACAGCAGTAACTTGTTGAATGTAAGTTTGCTTTCTTCCACTGTTAGCCTTTGTGCTGCACTGTTACTCTCCCCCACAGATGGTCCATCATATATAACAGCATTGTCACCCAATGAAGGCCTGCAATGCATGTCTCCACTGTCTTCCAGACACAGTTTACTCTGCAAATCAGTACAATCCTCTAAGGATGGCCTGCCATGTTTACAAAGACAGTCCTCTAGGGATTGCCTGTTGCATACATCAGTGTAGTCCTGTAGAAGTTGCTCACTATATCCATTATCTTTAAATCGTAGTGTGTTACCACATTGACTAACCAATTCTTCTGGAAGTCTATATTCAGTATCTGCACTGATGGATGAACCAAGACTTCCCTGAAAATCATCTTTCTTGCCGCTATCCAGTACCATTCTGCTATTGTCAGCTTGCAATATGTGAGGCCTGTATTCTGTGCACCTTTCCAGCTCTCTCCAGGTTTCATTATCTGACAAATCATTCACACTCAAGGAATTTTGTAAGGTTTTATCATGCCTGCTTTCATTATCCAGACTGTCTGCCACATAAATCTCTTTCTCTGTTTCTGAAATAAGTTTTGGATTTGAGTCATTTGGAAGATATCCTTCAATGTTTCCTGAATTTGCCTTCCCATTGTTATGCTTACACAGTTCTGTCCACTCAGAAACCTCCAGAAGACCTCTGAGTCCATTTCTGTTCATGGAATTTCGAGTGCTACGTACTACATTGCTATGTTCTGTAGGGTTAGTTAACAACATCTCCTGTGTGTATTCTGATTGCTCAGTACCAATAGCGTTGCAAGCATCTGATCTACACACATGGAGATCTTCTCCCTGTGAAGATATATAATTCCCAAAATCTTCAAACTGATTTAATTTCCTATTATTAGAAGTATTCTCAGCACCTGAAAGATCACCATGAACACTGTCTGTGACATCGTTAGAGTGGACACTGCCAGCTGACTTTAGGTTAATTCCTTTCGAGCTTATGTATTTGTTATTAAACCCCATTTCTGACACATCAGCATTGTATGCAGCACCGCCACCCTCCAGCAACATATTGATGGCTTCTTGCAGTTGTCCATCATATAATAAAAGTCTTCCTCCAGTGTTTGCATCCATATAACTATTTATCATGAGATAAGATATGAATAATTTCTTAGCTTGATCTAAATTACGACATACAAGGTCTTCTGGGCCAGAATCTTCATGTTCCTCATCGCAGTCATGAAACACAGATGGCAGGAATTCATACGTCGACAACCATTTTGCAGCATTTTTACAAGGGGACTCTAATTCTTCTACATTGGGCATTTTATCTGGTAAAGTCACATTGGTCAAAACAGATAGAGTACTGACGTCTATTATCCCTGACTGTGCAGCCTTATCTAGACTGACTACTTCACAAGTTTCTGGAATGTAAAGCGCAGCTATTTTCTGTCTATCATTTAGTATTTTGAATGCCAGTTCATTCGTTATCATCTCTTGGTGCAAAGAAGTTGATATGGGGAATATTTCACCAGTGTGAGGCCAAATTAGTCCAACAAAGCCTTTCTGTGCTTCTAATACCAGCAGTGCACTGGTAGATGATATTAAGTTGCATTGTACAGCTTCATCAACAGTCAGGCGTTGTCCTGAATTTGGAGAAAGGATTCCACCAGTCTGAACCTGATGTGTGAGGATCCCACAAGCAGTGTCCTGATCTATCATCCCTTGTCTCATGGCCTCTTCCACAGTCATTTGCTTCCCTGACTCAGGGTCAATTATACCTCCAGATGTTAACTGAGCACCCAGCAGCCTGAACATTGTTTCCCGATCAATGAGTCCTTCATGGGCTGCCCTCAAAACAGTTATCTTCCTTCCACATTTGAACGTGATTCTACCTTTTTCTTGTGGTTTCACAGGAAAGAGTCTCAACCCTGTTTCTTCATGTATTATGCTTCTATGAACCATCTGTTCAAGGGAAATCTTCTCAGCCCAGTTGGGGTCTATGAGATCTTTGCATGTGTCTTGTCTTTCCAGAAGCTTTGCATATAATGATGGAGAAATCAGGTTTCTCTGGAAAGCATTCTGCAAAGTCAGGTTTTCTCCAGTAGATGGCAAAATCAAGTGCCCACTTGAAAGTTGATTCTCAAGAATTTTAACAGCCAAAGGTTCTGAAATTAGACCTTGTTCTAAAGCTGATACAACTGGAAGATTTGATAATGATGATTCTGAAATAAGCTTCTTTGCATTACTTAATTCTTGCAACTGCAACAGAGTCTGCTCATCAATTAAGGCATGAACTTTAGCTTCTTCTAAATCGTAACATACTCCTAATTCTGGAGAAATTATTCCAGAAAGGATCAGCTGATTCTCGAGCAATCTAATTCCAGTGTCATAGTCAATAAAACCTTTTAAAATAGACTGAAAGACTGAAAGGACTTCTCCAGTCGTTTGGTCAATGACACCAGCAATTACTTTATTGACCTAAAAAGAAATAAAATAAAAGCTATCACTATTTTCAGATTGTGCCTTTTACATTTTCTTTTGATTTTGAATGCATGATAAGCATAAAAACATGTACTTACCAGACCTGGAGGAATGCTGTGAATGTTAGCAGCTCAAATGCGCAAGTGATCTATGTCAGTCATTCAACAGCACACGATGTGATAAAAGATTTAAAATCAACATGCATCTGTGAATCGAAAACCTATGCTTCGCATACATAAACAGGGTTAGTGAAAGACAATAGAAGAAATGATTGCAGAGTGAGCAAATAGAACATATACCTGAAAGGCAAATTTTCATGCTTTAAATGTCTGTGAAAGGTTAGAATATTCAGAAACAGTATGTGATTCAAAACAACCATGCTATTCATGTTTACAGCATACAGCACTTCTGTATATACTCTCAACAATATGGAATCAGATACTCCAGCACCAAATATTGCATTTAGTTTGCATGGAAAGCATGAAGTCAGTTTGGCAACATTATTTGAACTAATTACACAGACACTGCCTCTATGTGTACATGAGAATACTCATTTGCAACGCAATTTTTGAGAATTCCATATTTAAGATTAAGATCCATTAACAAATGTATTTGTAGTGTCTCAGAGATAATCATGTTATGTGCTCCTATTTTCATAACCAGATAAATTTTAAGAAAAATGAAAGTAGATCTCTTCTAGGACATTTCTGAGTGATATATGGGAGAGATTAACATGTTATTTTATGGTGTCACTTTTGCAGCAGAAACACAGACTTATCTAGCAGTCAAAGAATGGCTTTTAAGAGAAGAGTTAAGAGATGAATGATTTGTTTATCTTTCTTCATGCAAGGCACACATTAATAAGACTCTTGACAAAAAAAAAATCTGATGAGCAGAATGTTCATATGCGCAGGTAAGGTCACACACAGTATTCCACAGCAAATACACAAACCTTCAGTCAATTAAATCTCAAATTCCTTTACACACTCTTAATTGCAGCCTCTTCTTTTACTGATCATGTGTGGTTCCAAAACCATGCAGTAAATTTCAAAACAGATTGAATTGTAAGTTTCAATCTTGTTACCTTTCCTTCCATCTTTCCATCATCCAGATACCGTGCTTCCTGCATCTGCTTCAAAGCTTCATTGGATAACAAGTTGTAGCTCTCCTGGAGGGATCTGACTTGCTTTTCCATTTCACTTCTCTCTTCATCTGTCATTCTATTAAGAAAAAAAGAAAAATGGAAGAAGATCTCTAAGTAATCTGTAACCTGCAAGGAGGGATCTGCTTACCTTTCTTAAAAAAGAAGGGGGTCGGGGGAGGTGGGTGGGAATTGGTAAAAGTAGTGCAAAAAAAAATATAGCCTAATTAGAAGGGTGTTCAAGAACTACTTGCAGTCATTCAGGAAAAGAAGCTACATTAATCTAGAATTTATTTTGAATTATCATTAAGCATTTAACATTTGCATGTGTCTTTGTCTAGTGATTACCAGTCAAGACAGGTAACACAGCTAGCGAGGAGTCATGAGATATTTCAGCAATTTAGTATCTTAAATCTGATTTCAGACACAGATGAAACAAACTTGTGACATACAGTTCAAGCACTAATTTACTACTAATTTGTTAATCATTTTGACTTCAAATGAAAATCACTATCTAAAGTTTTTTAAGCTGACCAGAGGTATATAAATCTAGCCAAATTCTTGAAATAAACAAAACTGCATCAAACTTCCCCAAATGGGAAGACAAAATTATAAAATCAAATAAAAAATCTGACATATTTGTATGTTAAATGTAATTGGAACTATAAGATAAGGATATGATTTTCTTTTTAAGCAAATAGTATGTATTGATTCAATTAATTTACATTATTTCAAAATAAAAAAAAATGGCATACTTGTCACTATGCTTAGCTAAAAATGACTGAGTAGTCTGCAGAGCTTCAGCTATTTGTTCTTTCTTGGTTGACATTTCATCCAAGGAAATCTGAAAAATAAAACACTTGGGTTCAAGATTTAACTATGCACATACATAAGAAAACAAACAACACAGTATTTCTATGTGGGACTAAACTCAATAGTATAAGAACTTGATTTTTTTTTTTTAAATATCGGCTAGTCTTAGCGTGACTATTTACTATGGAAATGTATCACATACAGATAAGTAATTGCCCTATGCCTTTTGGTTAAATAAGCTGCTTGTATTAGAAAACTACTGGGTGAGACAAACAGAATTTATTTTAAAATGTTATTTCTTTGACAATTAACCAATCATTTAAACCCACTTAACATAGTTGGCACAATTTAAAGCAACTTTACAAAGATACGTGCACAATGGTCAGGTTCAAGAAGTTGTTCACCAAGATGACAGATAACTTTTTTTAAAAAAAGGGTACCAGAAGGGCACAAACCTTCATGAAATTCAATGATGGAAACAAATGCAACACCAGACACTTGGAAAAAATCAATTACTTATTAATATTCTCCTTGTTAACATTTCTGTTATCCCCACTAAAGCACTTGTTTTAGCAGAGGAACTTGCAAGAACTGAATCTTTTAACTTTTCCGAGAAACTGCAGTCTCTTCAAAAAGCACTCATTTTGGATAAATGAAGGCCAAGGATCAAAGGGGAGACTAGGACTTCATTAGTAAGCCTAAAATATGTTCAGTGTCAGTGCTAAGAGAACTCTAGCAAGCTGCTTAGGCACTGAATTCACCCGGATCCGGACACAAACTATTCTATCCCTATGTGCATCACATGAAAGGGACTGAGTGCAGTCTTGAACAGAGCCTGCCTTTGCAACCACCGTCAGTGAACCACAATCCCACCACCTGTGCTGCCAGGACGGACACCAAGAGAGCAAGAGCTGCAGGCACTACACAAGAATCATAGAATCATAGAATGGCATAGGCTGGAAGGGGCCTTGGAGATCATCTAATCCAACCTCCCTGTCATGGGCAGGGACGCCTCTCAAGAAGGCGACTTGAGCAGGCAGAGGGAGCAGGTGGGGCCATGAGCTCCACTTTGCTCAGGGAACCAGCATTGCTGCAGCTGCTATGTGTGCCCTGTCACTGCTGGCACCAGCTTCTCCACTCACATCCCATAGTAACCCCAAATCACTGTGTGAAATGTATTTCAGCTAACATTAGCTACCAAATCACTAGACGATAAGTTCCTTCAAAACTTGCCAAGACACCTGTGCTGGTCAGTGGAGACAAAACCCAGGCACCTCTGGAAGGTGATGCTACCTTGCCAGGCCATTTCACAAGGGAAGAAAACACCCTTGGCAAACACCCATCTCCCACAGGCTGGAGGAAGCTGAGGTGCTCGCTGAGGGCTCAGGCTGGACAGGGAAGATGCCAGCCGTAGTGGCCATGGTAAGCTGAGATGCTTTAAGGAGTTGGGCGCTGGCCCAACAATAGCAAAGATTTGCACTGTTGTCATTAACAAGGGTAGAAAAAGACCAGTGTTGAGTGTTTTTGCAAATCCTGATCCTAACTGTTAGTGATTTACCAATCAATACGCTCAAATCAACACAAGCTTAGTTCCTTCTGGAGATACAGGGACCAACTCAGTAACAAAACCAGCACCAGTTGAACAAGCAGGTCGCTGGGACTGGTGGCCATCAGGACTGCAGGATAGCCTGACAGCAAGCTTGATTAATGCACATGCTGCTCCAGTGGCTCTAACCAGCATGAGCATGTGTGACTAGAATAAAAACACAGGAACAGGTTGCCAGGAGGGCCAAAATCATGTTTGCATGACCACACGTCCAGCCCTGTACTGAGGAATGTGGAAAAGGTTCTGCTCCGTCTCTCTGCTGCTCAGTGTGCAGGTAGATCTTCACCTACTGAAATTGCTTTGGGTGTCACTAAGCTATTTTATGGGACAAGCCTAGCAGGGGAGATGTTAGAAACGATAGGAAACTTCCCAGATGGAAAATTATGGTCAGAGTTACAACGGCACATAATGACAATGTACCTGTTACATACAAAGGCAGCAAGATGGGCCACTCCAGCAGCCTGGGGACTAGGGGGGTAACAGACAGGGCTCAGTCAACACCTGCTGTATTCTGCAAGACAGTAGTTATGACTATGCCATAAGAGGATCCCTCAAAATAACTTTTTAAAACCAAATGAAAAGAACCCTGGCCCTCAGGCCCCTCCTGCCAACTCTCTCCTGCTGCTGTCAGGGTAAAGTTACCCAGACTTACTCACGGTACTATTTCAGGACAACGGGGCAGACCTACAAAGTGCCATCCTGCCAGGATGCACTGTCCCTCTACAAAGGCTGAGCTATGGTACGCGGGGTTTAGTTTCTCTAAACTGGCATTTTGCAGTGTCAGAATACGTCACACACCAGGCTTGTAAAAAGCAGCTTGTGCTTCTTCCCGAGCAACATGTTTGTGTCTCTAAACATTGGTGTTCATTTACCCAACCCTCCACTCACAATCAAATGTGAAATTACATCTTTAGTAAAATGTGGATGGTGGTCTGGAGAAACAAAAAAGGTATTTATGGAATATTTTCTCATTTTAATCAACACAGAAAGCCAAAAAGAGGAAGCGGTATTTTACCAAAAGACATCTATGTACCTGCTGCTTAGGCAAATCTGTCTTTTCAGCCTTTTCTCCTTCTTCTTTGCTGAGTGTCTTGCTGAGGTTTGACACCCATTTCAGTAAATCCCCAGCTTTCTCAACATGTTCCTTCTTTTCTTCTTCCATTGACTTCTGATGAGCATCACGAATTATAAAAAACACGTAAATGTAAATTGTTGGAATATTTAACATAACCGTCGCTAGAAACACAATTCTACCACAGTGGCAGTATTATCACATAAACATAAAGTGATTTCTTTTTATTTATCACCACATGCATTACTATGACTCTTTGATGCAGGAACAAAAATGCCACATAATTATAGACATTAAAAAAGTAATTTCTGAAATGATTTGTAATTATGATTACGGTGCTTATTCATACACACATACATTCATTATAGAATGATTGATATTAAGAAAAAGCATAGCTTCCCAGCCATTACTCAGCAGATAAAAATCTAAACAATATTTGCATATAAAGTATCTTTGAACTGCTGCCTTTGCATTACCCTCGGGTGCGGATATGTACAGCCAGCCTAGCATAGTAGTATTTTGCAATCTATGCACATGGATTACTAAATTACAATTAGGAAGAATACATTGCTTTTATGTCTACAGAAACAACCATAATAAAAGTAAAATACTGAGACATTTTATCTTTTTTGCATAGGAAAATACATTTCTTTTTATAGTAGTACCACCTGTCAGTAGTTTGAAATTTATCAATACTTCGAAAACACAACTAAAAATTAAGATATTTTATTTCAATTGATTTTTTTTTAAATTTGATACGTAATTGTAATTCATTTACCTATTAGAGCAGGAAAACAATTTTAAAAAAAAAGTTACTTCAACTGAAAGAAAAAATTAGGCTATGAGTAGACCATT
Source organism: Tauraco erythrolophus (assembly GCF_009769465.1). Classification (NCBI taxonomy): domain Eukaryota; kingdom Metazoa; phylum Chordata; class Aves; order Musophagiformes; family Musophagidae; genus Tauraco; species Tauraco erythrolophus. The sequence goes on along the minus strand of NC_141466.1, from coordinate 44,457,894 downwards.
AAAATTAATGAAATACCAGTGTCAGAAAAATTACTTATGCATATGTGTTTACTGGACTGCAAATTTAACTCTTGCACACTTTATTGCCACTTTTTTAAAATAAATTGTATCTGCAAACTGATTTGTAATATTACATCATGTATCAAGTCACATGAAATACTGGAGTGTCTTCACATGCAAAATGGGCATACTCTTCCAGTCTTTAATATAAGAATCTGATTCTTATCTCACCTAAATCTACTCATTTTGCATGGATGTTAACTTCACCAACCTCAGTATAACTTCCTATTTACACTACCTACATGCAGATCATGTCAGACAAGGCCTTCAGGTAAAGACTGAGCACAGTCTGCATTTTGAAATTATGAATCTGCCTAAGTTTTTCTATAAATTTCAACTTTGTAGCAAGCAATATCTAATTCCAGTTTTAGTGGTCCATACTAATTAGTGGTTTGTACTAATTAGTTTTACAGCCACTCATGACATTGAAAACTCTAACTCATTATGCTAGAAAACACCATTTATGATTTTCCATAAAGGCCATCATAGATCTTTTCTTTGATTTGAATAGGTTCAAAAGCAGGCCCCAAAATGAGTACTAATATCTTTGCTCAATTATGAATTATAGTAAAGACTGGAAATCCCGGTTTTCATGGGCTGAGCTGCTTCTAACAATCGCAGCCCAGTGTGGCAATCAAAAACAGCTGCCTCTAACACTTCTTTGTAGGTTAGCTTCTTCTTTGTTTTGGGGCATGTTAAAACTTTAGCGTACAATTTTTCATCTTTCATCCTGGTAGCTGTGACAGCATCAATAATACCATTCTTAATTGCATCTTCCATTGTTAATCTGGAATGAGACTTCGGATCTATCAACCCACCGGTCAAGTACTGATACTCCAGGCAGCGCATACCCATTTCTTTGTCTACGGCATTTACGTGCATAGCTTCAACCGCTGACACAACTGTGTTCCTTATAGGGTGAATGATGCCAGTAAATACCAGTTCACACTGCTGGATTTGCTTGGCACAACCATCATCGATTAACTCCCTTTGCAAAGCTTCTGAAACACTGTACTTTTTCCCAGTAAATGGATCAATTATGCCTCCTGTACTAACCTGAGCTTCAAGACACCTGAGGGCAGTAACTCTATCTACCAAGTTTTTGCGTGAGGCTTTTAAAACTGGAAATCTTTCATTGGTTTCAGAAAGCCAGAGTCCTGCAATAGGACTGTTTAAATCTTTATTTGGCTGTGAATTGCTAACTAAAATATCACCAAACTCATTAGCTGTGATTAAACCCTCCTTATATTTATTGACTAATGCTCTGCCTATTCTACCCTGATTTAGGATCTCCTCAATATTAAACTGTATACCAGTTTTAAGATCTGTAAGCAAAAGAAAAGAATTCCCATCAGAGTCAAAACATGTAGACTCCTTCCAATCAAATTCCTGTTTGGAAAGCTCAAGATATGTAGCTTTATCGATACAATTTTTTTGATAAGCCTCATATGAAGTCATTTCAGCTCCTATTGTAACGTCTACTACAGAAATTTTATGACTTTTCTCTGCTGATGGGCTGCTTATTTTCCTTTCACCAACTGGGAGAAGAAAGCATTTACTGCTTACACTGAACAAACACATTTTCAGCAAATCACAGTAGTACATAGCTTTTCTGTTATTTGGATTGTGAAAACATTTTGTGTTACTAGAAGGTTCATGCAAAAATTTTAAAATTGTGTTATTAAGCAAGCCAAGCTGCACAGCGGTTTCTGGAGGTACACGAACACTTCTTACAGGATCAATGACCCCTCCACTTGCAATTTGAGCCTCAAGGATATTTTTACCTTTCTGTCTTTCTAAGAGTCGAGCTTCCATAGCCTGATACACAGAGATCACTTTCCCAGAAAAGCAATAGCCCAAAACAGCTTTCTCTGCCTCCAGCAGTCTGCTCTTGAATTCACTATCTGCAAGCCCTCTAACAACTGCATCATCAACAGGGAATTTCTGACCTGTTGTGGGATCAATGATGAAACCAGTAGCTGCTTGGGCCTCTAAAAATGCTAATGCCAATGCTTTTCCTATGATTCTTCTCTTTGCTGCTAAAGCAAAAGAGAGTATCTCTTTGCTGGATTCAAGGTACAGCCCAGCTATAGCTGTAGGTTTAGTTAAAAATTTTTCAAGACTTTTCTGAACCTCATCCATGGTTTTCTGCCCCGAACAGAGCTGCTCAACCGTAAGCCTGTCTAAAAGTTTAACTTCAGTCAACTGTCTGGCAGTTACATCACGTCGGAGACCTTGAAATTTAATATCATCATATTCCTTTGTAAAATATTCCAACTGAGTAGCATCATCAACAGTTTCCAAAATCTCCTCCCCTAAGAAAGAGTTCGTCTTTGCAAAGTCTTCTCTCCTAAACCCTTCGGATGTTTTGTATCCCTCAAACATTCTCTCTTCATTACCAAAAGTCTTGTCATTTTCTTGCTTTAATGTTGTGACTTCAACATGCATGTCATACTGCTTGCTCTTCACTATCTGCAAATAGGAATTTTTTGACACAGTGAGAAATACATCTGCAGAACTCTGCTGCACATAATCCACTCCTAAATCCACCACCAAAGAAACAAAAGGGAGAACTTTAATGTAAGTTAGAGAGGAGAACTGCTACTAGCATTGAAGAGCAGAGAAATACAGATAGCAAGAGTTTTAAAATGTATTTGCCATTTCAAATATTTATTCAATAAAAGGAATATAACTAGACTAAGCAACAAAAACTCTTGTTTGTTACTGTATGAACTTGGCACCATTAATCAAAGCTTACTTTGACCAGTTATGACACAATAGTGTATGTGAATTCCTGTTTCCAATACAAACTTTTAAAATAATCTGCATGCTGTAAAGGTCTAATGAAAAGCTTTTTGTATCATGTAAGCATGAAGAGGTTCCCTTCACCAAGGTAAGAACACGAGAAACATTAGAGAGAACACAGAATAGTGATAGAGCATAACTAAAACCAAACAGACAAACAATAAAAATAGAACAGTAAAAACCAGCACTAGGGAGGTAAACCCTCACAAAATGTAGTGTGTACCTCCAAGGGATGCAGTTTTACCACTCCTAATTCATGTTTCATGTCTTCTCCATGTCTAACAGTTTGTCTGGAACTGTGTAGGTTCCTGTTTCTCAATCTGTCCCTTTCAGATGTTCCAGAGATTTGACTTGCTTTATCAAAAGTTATCTGGAACTGCGTACTCGTTTGAGAAACAAACTCTGTAAAAGATTGTGGGCTTGCATCTTCTTCTAGCGATTGGTTTATTCTTGACATCTGGAACTGCACCTCTCTTGGTATTGTATCATTGGCACTCACGTACAAAGTATTTTCTATTTGGTCAGACTTAAAACCTGATCTCTCCTGTTTCTGCCTTAATAAAGGTGAGCTAGGCTTTGCAAGTGGAGGAAGCTGTTCAAATTCTCTAGCTGTGGTGTCACTTAGGTAATTGAAATCATTCCCTCTTCTCTCACAGCTCAATTTAAATCCTGAGTCTTGGAGTTTACTATTTTGTTGAACTTCATTCTGAAACAAAAGAAACCTGTGTTCACCCTCTTTGACCTGCAGGTCCATTTTCTGTTTCAAGCTCTCAACCGTGCGCCTCTGCACTTCCAATTCTTCCTCAAGTTTCCTGCACTTCTGGTGATAGTCCATTTCAGCCTGCTTCCCTTGTTGTAGTTGTTCGTGACATTTTTTAAGCCTTTCTTGCAGATCTTCCATTTGTACCTTGTACAACATGATGTTTTCCTCAGCCATATGCTTTTCTTGCTGAAGAGCAATACATTCTAGTTTTATGCCAGAAATGTCCTTTTCTGTGATGCTATGGGATTCCAGTAATTTTTCGACTTTTTTCCTAAATTCCTCTGCAGAGTGTTTAAACTTAATGGATTCTTCCTGAAACAGGATCACCTTCTTGCGTGCCATTTGTTCATCCAGAGTCTTCTGATGGAGTTCATCCTGTAATTTTTTAAAATTATTACTTAACTCTTGTATATGAGCTTGTTGTAGTTGTATTTTCTGCTCGTTCATTCTCTTTTCCACAGTTAGAGCATTCACTTGGGCATTTAGATTTTTAACCTCCCGGTCAATGGTTAGGGTGGAAGCACTTTGTTTATCACATTTTTGTTTATATTCACTAGCTAAATCTTTTGTTTTTGCTAGATCAACTTCTAGGCTTTTGATTTTACATATGAATTCTTGCTCAATTATTGTTTGCTTGTGCAATTGTTCATTTGTCATACGTAGTTGCTCTTTGAAACCATCTGCTAGGGCTTTTAAAGCATCATTTTTCCTCTGAATGCTTTGTTTTTCCAAAGTCATCTTCTCTGATTCAGACTGAATTTGCTTCATCAGTAGTTTTGTTTCAGTATTGCCTTTATTAAGGTCCTCTATCTTTCGTTTCAATGTTTCTGATACGTGATTACTTTTGGCTAATTCATTCTTCAGCATCTGAATTTCCTGCTGGTTTTGTTTCTCTACTTTTGTTTTTTGAAGCAACTGTTCTTGAATTTTCTTATACTGGTCTTGAAGATTACTTGCTTCTCCTTTGTATGACTGTGTTCTCTGTTCAGCTGCCAGCTTCTCTTTTTGAAGAGAATTGATTTGTGAATTTAAATGTTTGATAGTGATTTCAGTTTTTGTCTGTGATCTAGTTAATTCCTCTACTTCTCTTTTTAGCTGTATCTTTTCTTGCTGAACAGATTTCAGCTCCTCCTCGTAGTTCATCTTAATTTTCTTAAGATCTATAGCTTCTTGCATAACCTCTTCAGCTTTACCTGTGGTTCTATGTAGCTCCTTGTCCAGTTCTTTCAACTGCTGCAAATATCCCTGTTCTACTTGGTCTTTTTCCTCCAACTTAATTTTTAGGCATTTAAGTTCACTATTGACTTTATCTAGTTTTTCTTTTAACAAACGAGACTTCTCTTCTGTTGATGATTTCTGAAGCTCAATTTCATTCAATTCATATTTCAGGTCTTTAATAGTTTTATCAGCTTTTTTGTTAGCAAGGGTTAGCTCATCTATCTTCTGGATCAGCTTTTCTACTTTTTTGGCTTCTTGTTTCTTCTGGAAACTCGTAATTTCGGAATCAGTCCTACACTGGCTGCCTTGCCCAGCTGTGAAAGTTGGCAGGGAAGTTTCTCTAGTTACAGAGTACCTGCCTTCAACAACCTTTCTTCTGGCTTCAGTTTTATCTTTTTGTTGCAGCTTTATTTCTGATAGATTCCCTTTAAATTCAAGATCTTGTTCCATTTGCTTTATCAGTTTCATAAGTTTCTCCTCTCCTTCTGTTTTTTTCTTCAGCTCCTGCATTAAGGTGTGTTTTTGTTGCTCTAAATCATGAAGATTAGTATCTTTTCTTCTTAGATGCTCTTCAAGGTTTCTTCTGGTAAAGGTGCTTTCTTCTATCTGATTTCGAAAAGCACGGAGGTTTTCTTCCACTATACTTCTTTGAGTTTCTGCCTGAGAAATGAGCTGCCTTACACACTCCAACTCCTGCTCTGCATTTGCTTTCTCTTTCTCAATGCTTTCTAGATCTATACGACACTGCTTTGCCTCTTGCTCAGCCTTGGTCTTCTGAAGACAGATCTCTTCCATGTCCTTTTGCTGCTTCTTCCGCTCTTTTTCTGCAGCTTCCCTCACTTTAGGGAGCTCCTGTTCCACTTGAAATTTTTGTTTCTTCATATCCTCTAACATCTCTTCAAGTGTTTTTAGTTTTCCCATGAGTTTTCTGTTCTCATCAATTGTGCTATTTTGCTGTGCCATTAGATCTGAATATGCCTCACGCACTGATGCTTCTTTATTCTTTAAAATCTGTAAAAGAACAAGATAAGCTGGAATGTACTTTCTGTAAAACAGCATATGAGACATGTTAGGCTCTTTGAAAAGCAGAGTGGAAAATACTTACTCATATATATATGGTACGTCCAGAAAGCAGAATGAGCAGTTCCCACCACCATCACCTTCTCTTGATACAGTAAGCTCCAGGAAGTTACCATTAGCCACATACGAAACCCTTCAGAGAGACATCCACAAAGCGAAGAAGTCCTGAAGTCTCTCACTTCAGTCAGATGCCTCTTAGTGGTAAGCAGTGTCAAACAGCAGCTTGCGTATGTTTTTTCTCCAAATAAACAGGTAGAGCAAACAGTGAGCCAAACGCTATGTGCAAGAATTCCCAAGGAGAAAGTGGCCTACCATTTCTGGACCAGCTCAGTAGGAACTGGAAGAAGGATTTCATGCTTGCAAGCGCAAATAGCACAAGAGAAGTTTGAAATCCCCTCTAAGAAAAGAAACAGTATCTAGAGCTAGAGCCAAGATGCATGAGCTCCAGAAAGACATGTATCTAAGCCCAAGTACATCTATGCTTCATGGTGTGCTCCACAGTCCCAGTGCCGCCACTGGCAGGGGGGACTGGTAAGAGCACAACTGCTCTGCAGTGTAGACACAGACGTATAAACATAGTATTTTGGAAAATCCTAGTGAAAACCAGTTGGTTAATGGTCTGCATACGTTGACAGATCAAAGGAAACTCTTACAAGCAAGATGTATATTTACCAGTAATAATATGATTGAAACCATACATACCTTGTCTTCATTAGCACTATTACGGCATTAGTTATCAAATGTGAGCTAATATGAGGTAAGAACACACCTATATTCCTATGATCTTACAAACATGGCATGAGGTAATTATAGCAACATTTTCAAATAAACAAAATGTTGGTTTAGTTCAAATTTACCAGACTTACTTGATTTTTCATGTGATATATGAAACTTATTTCCTAAAAGGCTAATGCAAAGGCAGCTGCTTCAGTTTCTCTCCATGTTTCCCAAGTCACAATTTTGAACAGACCCCAACCAATACAAAACATTTAAATTAATTTCTTATCAGATTGTCTTTTATGCTCCCATAGACAAAAAAATCTAATGTATTATGCTTGCTAAAGAAGAACTACAAACGTGGATACAGCCACAAACTCTATCTTGTTAGCTTTCATTATTTCTAATCGATGTGGCTGAGCATCAGTTGAGTGGAGAAAAGGATGGTAATTAGATAGTAATACAAAATAAACAAAAAGAAATTTATAAGAACTTAAAAACTTTAGCATCTCAAAACACAATGTAATTAATACCATTAGCATATTCATTGTTTAAATTATATTCAATCAACTTTTAATCACTTGACCTTGACATATTTTGAGATTCAAATGTTGATTTAGATTGGTTTAAAATCATTCTTAAATTAACTGTTTCATTTGCATTGCATAAAAACTCTGGTACCTTAATAATAGTTGTGCTCCTTTTCTCTTCATTATCATTGTCTCTCTTTTTATGCTTTTCTTTTTTTTCAAGTGAGGCTTTTTTCCCTGTTTTTTCACAGAATGTTTTCTGGAGTTCAGTGTTTTTTCCAGGTATCTTTGTGCTATGACCCTTATCTCTACCGTCCATTTCTGCAACTATCCATAAATCTTTACATTTCTGACCCTGTTCTAACTTGTCTTCTCCACTCTGCTTCTTCTCACTTATATTTATATTGTCCAAACCACAAATTTTACCCTGTGATGTTTTCTTCTCACTTACTTTCTCATCGTGACTCAAAAGCTTTTTTGCTAATCCATGTTCTGATAATGGAAAACAATCCCCTCCTCGAGAAATAACTTCTGAGAGGGTTATATTTGCATTTAAATCACCAGCATTTCCTAACAATTCCACACCTGAACTTGGATCATTCTCCACTGATGACACTTCAAAATCTAATGGATAAGATTCAGACACTTTTACTGCATACTGATGCTCTAAAATAGTTCCTGAAGAAACAGCCAAAATGCCTTGCATTGTATTCTTGGCTTCATTTGGATTTAAATTGTTTTTTTCTAGGATTTCGTTTTCTGTTACGAAGTAACTTTTACCCAGAGATGATCTGTGCATTTTGTTTGCATCCCTTTCAACACTACCAGAAATGCCTGGATTGCTCACAGATTGCAAATTCAACTTTGCTTTTTCAGTTCCATTGTGTGCTGCCAGCTCTCTGAAAGAGGACACAACTTTCTCTAAAGGTGTTGCATCCCTTACACCTGAAAGAGAATCACCTTTTTCATCACATACTTGAAACTCTCCATCTTCAGAGTTTGAAGTATTATGGCTATTACTTTCTGTAAAGCAACGTTCTTTACATTGACGTTCAAAATGAGTTCTTGGTGAAAAATGTTGCTGCTTGTAAGGGCTGATATCCAGGGCACGATTTCCAGTTCTCGGAGTAACTTCATCTTTCTTTGTTGTTAGCTCAAAATTAGTTTCTGATTGCATCTCACATTCTTCTTTTGTTGCAACATCACTTCCCACCGGCCTTGAACAATTTCTTCCTGTGGTTTTGTGTATCATTTCCACTTCAGGCAACTTCTTTGATACTCCCTCTGTTTTCTGTCTCCCTCCATTAACAGTTTGCTCATTTAATATTTCATCAGGATTGTTATTTACACTCACACAGATGCCAGCTGAAACAAAACAATCTTTCCTACCATTTTCACCTTCTTTACTCTGATTACTAAAACCTATTAAATTCTCTGGCTCTGTATGAAGCTTATTTTTTCTTTTGCCACTAATGCTACTTTCTTGACCACTGAAATGTAAAAATTGCTTTAATGTTCTATCAGTTTTGATTTTATCATATCTGTCTACATCTAATTTTCTTTTGTCATTTTCTAATTTATTTTCTGTGAGTTTAGGTTTACTGGAAGAGTTATCTTTTTGCAAATATTCCACATCCATCATGCTTTCACTGGGTGTGTTTTCCTCTCTGAATTCAACAGCTTCATTACATCCCAAACGTTGAAAGACTTCAGCTGACTTCACTGGCTGCTGGAGTTCGCTCTCATCTGGCAAGCTCTGAGCATGACAGCACATGGATTACACTGAGATATCATGGAAAATGATCTTATTTTTTCCCTATTCTGTGCATTCTTAATGCTGTTACTGAGAGTTAGGAAGCAAGACTGGCACAGAAGGAAATCTTGGAACAATCACAGACTTCAGAGATCTGATTCCTCCTTTGAAAAAGATTATTCATTTTCTGATTTGCTACCCTGATCACAAAGAAAAGACCCATCAAATCACTTTGAGACTGGAAACCTACTTAGGTTATCTTCAAAGAAGCTATCAAAGATTTAGAAGGCTGCCAGAAGGTGGAGGAGGATAGAAGATGAGAGGTGTTTGATTTTCAAAAAAGCAGTCCTGAGATTTAGAGCAGACTGAAACTCAAGAGAGTTTAAAAGATTCCATTTGCTCTTCAAGAACACGAAGCCTACTGGCAATTCACAGGTTTCTTGATCCTTGTTTCAATTCTTGTTCTTTGTTCCACTTTTTATCGTGATACCACTGGCATGACTAGTCATACTAAATCTCCAGTTATAATGGCTACTTATCAACAAACATTATCTATTTCCATCCGTAGGCTCCACCACTTCATGATGCACAAAGATACATGCTGTTAGCGTTACAGTTTGTCCAGAGGTATTCGATAGTGAGAAAAGCCAATAAAGACAAAGCCAGCACCAGAATTACATTAATGATCGTTTAAGAACTCTAAGCTTTTTTTTGTAATAATAACATTAAAATTTATACCCTTAGGAGAGTGAGCTCCAATTTTACGCAATTTATATAGGATTATATTTAATATGGGCATTATTTTAGAGATATGCACTGTACCGTTTATACTATAACACTGTAGTCCTTAAAGAATGACTATACAATCTCTCTCAGAGAGAAACACTTCCAAAGAAAGCAAAGAATTTAGAAGTATTTTTTTCTCAATTATTTGGAAAGTTGATTCAGCAACAAGCACGTATTTTGAGTAATTTGTCTGCTCAATTTCAGTAACCTACTCTTATTAATAAGATTCAATGCTAAGCATAAATAAAATGCTGTTTGACCCCAAGGAATCAATACAGTAGAAAGGTAGAAGAAAAAAAATCTAAACATGACAAGAGAACTTAAGAAATTAAGAGGGCATGGCATCTCCCTGTTTAAAGAACTCCCTTATATGTTGTTAAGTGGACCAGAATGCATACTATGGAATATTGAAGTCTACATAGGATACCAACGGTGCATGTATACTAAGTTTTCCCTCATCTTAACGTCTGCATTTATCCAAAAGATCAAGTCCTGAAGTACTAAGAGTATTCAAATGTACTGTATATAACTACATCTCATCAGAATTTAGTGAATCATATGATCCTTCTATCTGGAAGAATCGATAAATGTATGGATGGTACAGGACTTTGCTTATCTGAATTACAATAGTGCAATTTAACACTCCTACATTCCTGTATAAAGCGCAGTATATAAGGAATTTTAGTTTTTTGTGTCTGCTGCTAACTTTGTGAATAACTCCAACAGATACATTGCTCTTTGCTTAGCTGTTCTTTTTGCCTAATTGGCCACCAAGGGAAGACCTACCTCTTCCTCTTCCAGTCTTTTCAAAGAGTCACCTGCAAACTTAATGTATTGGGTCATCAAGGTCACTAAGGCAGTATAACGAGTCCGTAGATCCATGAACTGCAGAGAAATAAAGCAGGAAGGGAAGAGAGAGCAAAACATTCCCATTAACCTTCAAAGACGTGATAAACACTACTCTAGAACCTATCCCAATTTTGATGCCAAAATCCTAATTGTGGAATCCAAAGTTCTAATTTTGATTCCAAAGTTGAATGTCATCAGCGGGGTGCACTTGCACAAATAAATCCTAAGGATCTAGGAGGAGATCCGTAAGGAGAAGAAAAAAAGACAATGTTTTGACTTCACAATCACTTTATTCTTCCCCCTTGTAAGAACAGGTTATAAGAGAGACAAGCAGTGCTGGTCACTATTCATCTCTCTAACAGTTAGCAGGAAGACAGACTCCTCTTTCCCACCCAAATAAGGCTGATTTGCCTTCCAATCTGTCAAAGTGTCCAGATCCGGCAAGTTTTACCATAGCAAAGATGAGCTCCCCCTGTTTACTGTGATCAAGATCTAGCCCAGAAGTAGTTCTAAATAGTTTTACTGAGATACGTTTCTCATATATTTGTATAATTTGAGGGACTTTTGTTCATCAACAGCAATACATCGTCTCACTATCTAAATACTACGTAATGATCAAAAGGATATTTATCACATCATAAATCCATAGAGAAAAAAATAATTTTGCTTGCGTTACTTTATTTCATCATCAATAAATCTTAAATCTCATTCCTGTGTTTACTGCGTTTTAAGCAGACTTGAAAAAACACTTTTTCTATCATAAGAGATCTATTTACCTCTTGAATAATGAAGTCTGATGAGCTTTGCATTCTTCGGCGTTTCACCGGAGATTTTTGTTGGGAGTCAACCATAGCTCTGTAGGTCATTGTCTGCAACTCATAGTCCTGCAAAAAGAAAAAATACACAAAATGACCAGCATTCTACATGATACTGACACTAAAAAAAAAAGGATTCTAAGTAAAACGTTATTTATTACCTTTACAGCTGCTGAGTATTGTTCTGAATACTTCTGGCATTCATCTATTTTGCTTTGTTTCATTTCAATCTCAGAGACCAGCATCTGTAAAATATGAATCTATATCTTCATCTTGAAAGGTGCATTGTATTACTATTATTGTTAGCATTTCTACTTCATCTAAAATGATAAAATTTGTATAATATGCTCATTTTCCTGTGTGTACAACTAATTCGGCTGAAGCCCATGTCCTGGCTTTGTCAGGCTCATAGAAGTACTGAAAAAACTCTGCCAGGTTTAACAGATGGTGAGTGAATTTAAAAAGAAATCAGGAATATACCACTTAATGCATATAATTTGTTATTCTGTCTCTTGTTTAAGCTGCATTTCCTTCTTGAAGGAGAGAGCTGATGAGTTTAGTTCTGCCTCCATGAAAATATTTCTACGTACATAACTACCAAGAGCAGTACTGAATAAAAAATTATGTGATAAGAAGAGTCCAGAATTGTAGGCGTTCTCTAAGGTTTTGCTCTTCTTGCAGATTTGAAGGCCAAAACACCTGGTCTATAAAACAGCTACAACCAGTGAGAGAGATGTTAATGATGTTAGCTGCACTGTAAACATAGAAACATAAAAGCTGGTGATTATTTGGAATTTTACAGTAAGGGCTGAGGGATACAAGCATTTCCTACCAAGAAATAAGATTGACATGACTGGGCTCAGAAGATATCTCAATTCATTTTCAGTCATTAAAGCAGTGCTTCTCTACGATGAGATCACTTTCATACCTTATGCTGGTTCAGCTGTTTAGCCAATGCTTTGCTATTTTCAGGATGGATTTCTTGAATCTTTCGCTGAGTATCTTCCACTTGTTGAATCCACATGTCCAAAGAATTATAAGTATCTTTGTAATACTTCAGCGATTTATTAATACCTTCTAAGTCACGCAACCTGATTTTATTTTAGAAGATACAGCAAAGGAGAGAACATCAATATAAAAGATAAAAGGTGCCACACTAAGCCAAATACAGCTTTAAAGGCTTCAGATGCCTTAGCTCTGCTATAGCTCACGCTATAAACATACTAAAATAACACTAACTAAACAGTAAATTAACTTCTCAAACATCCAGATTCCCAGCTTAAAGAAACCTTTTCATTCGTCATAAATGACACCCAGGAGAGATCCTACTGCAGAAGAAATTCTGTGTATATCCCTCGTTAGTGAGCTAAACCGCTTGAAAGTCCATGAGCACAGGAATCCTGAAGCAAGAGGGGCATTGCAACAGCAATGAATTCTGTTGTAAGAAGTGAAAGTATTCCAGATGTGACCCATGTGAACCAAAAAGGGAAAGAGCTGTACTGGAGGTTAAGTCTCAGTTCCACCATACTCTGTGCCTCCCACAAAACAAAATGAGTAACACTAAAACCAAAGCTTTTAAATATTCTAATGTGCAAAAACAACTGATCCTGTCAGGCGAGCCCATTTTTAAATCATGGTTTTGACCTGAAAAAAGAGTGCTGTTTATTTCTTGAAAGTGGTTTCCCTACTGATGAGAATACTGACAATTCTTCTTTCATGATCCTTATACTTCAAAGATTTTATAAATACAACTAATCCAAAACACCGCATGATTATGGATAAATATACTTATTTAACAAGTATTTATAGCCTGATTTGGAATTAATAGTTTGAATCGCACTAGAGTTGCTCTCAAGATGCCAAAAGGAGACTGAAAAAGAGCAAGCAAAGGAAACGATATTGCTCAGGTTTCATACTTAAGCATGTTTTAAAGCTAATAACCATGCAAAAGAGAGAGGATCATGATAACTCCAGCCAATATTTGTACATACTTTTCGTATAATTATAGATCATCAGTGTCAAGCTGTTACGAAGCAGCAGAGTGAGCATTTGCAGAAAACAGCTTGTTTACAGCTACATGCTGCAACTGCCACAATCTGTCCTGTTTCCACTAGAAGCCACTCTATTAACAGTTATTTTTCAGCATATTCTCTTCAGGATATGGCCCTGTGAGGAGAGCATGTGGTTCATGTTTGCCCTCTGAAGAAATAAGGACACTTCAGTACCTCACAAAACTACTGTTTTATCATTTAAGTTCTGCCATGCTACCAGATATGAAAAACCTGAGCTGGATTTAAAGCTAGCTGTTCTGCAGGCAGCTTTAAACGAGCCAGCTTTTGCCCATCTCCCTTTTAACTCTGTAAACAGAGACAACTAAAAGAATTACAAGTAAATAACTTCAGTGTTACACCTGTAAGGATACTCGTCCCTTAAAAAAAGGAGGACAAAAATGTGAAAGGTTGTTGTGTGAAGTTTTACATGAAAAGCACTATCTTTGATGCTCTAGTTCAGGTTATCTGTAATGACAAACTAAAGTAGATTTTGAAGGAAATTCAGGCTGGGCTGTATAGCACAGGCTTCCTTAACTTGCCCATACTTTTTCCTTCAGTCTCTATAGTTCTGTTTCCTATATGGAAAGGAAACATCCTTTTATTTCCACGAATGTCATGTGCGGACATCTCCTTCAGAATTACGGGTAGGCGTGCTCTGCTGTATCTGTACATCTGTATAGCCATGTGCATTTGGGAAACATTTTCCAATATCATCTTGACAATGATACTGAAGGGCTGAATTTAGAGCAACATCTCAATTGGGTATCGAGGCTGCATGAAAACAGTTGCGCACAAAAAGAAAATACTGGCACTTCACCAAACGTTACTGCAACAAAATTATCACAGAAGTCAATGGAAGCTGAAGACTTCCAGACTTAGCACTTGAGTCATTAAAAGCAAGTTAACATGAATCCAATCATAACTGATGAATTAGCTCACCAGTTTAGCCTGTCAGAACTAATTATGTGGAGAAACAGATGGTATTTCCATAGGACAGCAAGCCATTTCTGCAGGCTGTTCTGAGAATGAAAAAAGACAATTTATCTCTAATGTGTTTTAGTAAGTTGTAAGTAAATAAAGTTTCTATATCTTGCTAATCTTCTGGTGCTTACAAGTCACAGACTCGTCCTCTGAAAAAGTAAGACGATGTCAACAGCACAGAAAAGGTAAGAATCCTTGATCTTAGCACTCCTCACAAATAGTTCAGAAAACTATTCTGACTGATTTTAACACTCATTTCTGATTACTTTTTCCTCAGAAACAACAAAACCAGCATAAAACATGAACAGATAATAATAAAAAGTTATACAAACCTATTTTCAATTTGAGAATGAATGTTTTGCCACCTCTCGGCTAACTGATCAACTTTTTCTTTATGCCAGTCAAAGTCAAGATCACGTTCCTTGTGCATTTTAAACATCTGATCACTGATCATCTTTGCCTTCTGCAATTCATCCTCTAAGGCATGGAACGCTTGTCTTTTCTCATCTACTTCAGATCTCCATTGCTAGTATATGACAAATGATAAATTGTAAATAACTCCTAAATTATGACACTATTTTATAAAAGAGTATTTTACAAAATGCATAAATGAATAAATGAAAATGTTTAAATGAACATTTTACTTCTGATTGCTTAAATGCTGGAACAGCACCAGAATGGGTCTGAAGCAACTAATTAGCTATGAACTACAGAATAATTACAGCATTCTCCACAACACATACATCAAAACACAGACAGCAAATTAACACGCTTATCTTATAAATTACAGCCTTCAAAAAAATCCTTAGGTCGATGTCAATCATTCTATCTAACAAAAATGCATTACCAATTGTTTGCACTATTAAAACAAGGTATATACAGCACACAAAATACCCTGAACTTCAATCTTACCCTTTCTCAAAGACAAAGAATCACAGAATCATAGAATGATTTGGGTTGGAAGGGACCTCAAAGATCATCTAGTTCCAATTACATCTCCCAAACCTTCTAGGAAACCCTGAGTAGTGTACCATAGCAGTAGCAGGAATGTTATTGTGGCCATGTTTATATAACAATATATTTACATTACCTTTTAAAGAGACAAAAAAAAAAAAGTAGTCTTACTGCAGCATTAACAAGTGCCACTCTTGGAAGTTTAGATACTGCAAGGCATTTCCTAACAGCAGGAATGCACATGCAAACTATCCAATTCCTAATGCTTCAAAGCTGTCATTTTTTTCTGAGATGTCACTCCTAATAAAAGTCTTTCCGCCAAATACACAAGTCAACTTCTGATACACCATACAGAACGGCATAACCAAAACAGGTGTCAAAAGACAGATAATTTTCTTATTATTTTTTGATTTTCCCATGAAAAGGCACCAGTCAACTCTTACCTTTAATGTACTCATCAGATTTTCAATATTGTTTTTATCAGCTGTTACTGCCTCTTCTTCACACAACTTAGTTTCATAGAGTTTTACTAACAATTCTGCTCCTTGGATGTTCTTCAGCACCAAATTCACAGTTTTTAATCTGAAAAACAGTAATCTCCTGTTAACTCAACCATCAATACCAACACTCAACACACTTGTGCTTTTCAGCCTTTTCATGTCACAGGGTACCCCTTTATACAATGTTAAAATTATGTTACCTCCCTTTCCTTGATCAGTATTATTCATACTAATATCTTTAATATATTTTTAAGAGAAAACTGTAAACTAAAAGATGTGTGATGGGAGAAGGTCTATTACATACTTATCTATGTAAATGGAAGACATGGAATAAACTTGGTTCATGTTCTGAATAACAACATTGAGTTCAGAGCGCAGAGTGGGGACAGAAGGTGAACCAGCAGCTTGACTGAAAAACTCTTCGCATTTATCTGTGATGACTGCCAGGTCATCCTTCAGTCGATCCAGTTCTTTCTTCAGTTTCTGTAAAACGACAGGTGATTGACAGTGCTTTTACCCTATATCAACCTCAAGTATACTCTATATATCATTATCAGTACAGGCCTACTCTCCTTTGCTTGTTTCATGTGGACACCATTAAAAATTTTATACAGGAATTTATTGCCTCTTTGCATAAGAGGCAAACTAACAGGGTCGCCATTTATTGGCATCTTTTTTCTCAGAAACACAAGCTTCATCTTTGACTCTTGTCTTTTCAAGGTGCACTGCAAACTTTCCCGACTACACTCAAAATGTCTGGATATATTTGTTTTAAAATAGAACTCTTAACTAGGTAAAACAGCCTTTCTCAAAGGCTCACCTCTTGCTCTGAAATCCTGGACACACTTTCATGTAGATCATCCCTTTCCATTGGGGTTCGGATCTGCCGTATTAACCGCTCCTCACAAGTCTCCAGCTGAAGTCTGATATTTCTGACTTCGGAGATATACAGATTGTAAATAGACTCTTCCTGCTCCTCTGTTGAAAGAAACAAGGCACACATTAGCAAACAAAGCCATCACATCATTTCCACCATGTCTTCTTCTGAAACACTTTATAAAGTCACCATTCTACAGGTCTCTTCATGACTGTCTGAAATCCCATCAGTTTCTACTGGAATTTTGGCTATAAGGCAAATTTTAGGAACCTTTACATTTTAGCTATTATTAGATCACCTTCTCACACATGAAAAATTAGCATACACCTTTGACTATTCATCCCAGGCAAAGGCATCACCCCTTACGCAGACCCTGCTAAACTCAGTGATGGATTCTTTCAGCCAGATGGTATCAGGCACAATACTACATTAAATCTCCCAGGGCTTCCTTTTTTTTTCCAAATCCTCTCTTTCAGATTCACAGGGCAACACATCTTTCCTTCAGTATAGTGAACTATGCTAATGCAGCTTAGCACTACTGTATTTCTTTAAGTCATTAGCTACTTGACTGGAGTAAATCAGAGCAGATATTTTAAGCTTTCTGTCCTTATTGTATTTAAAAACAGTTAAAAAAGAAGTAACTACAGGCATTTTGTGGAGCTACGAAAATATCTATGACACTTTTCTTGCCTTAACAGTGTGAAAAAAGTTCTAATTCTGTTATGACTTCAACAAAGTAATCAAGTTGCATTTCCGACATTCAACACAAGGAAGGTATGACTAAACAGTGAGCTGTAGCGCACAGAATAAATTATTCAGTGTAGAATTTTTTTATAGCACTCTGTATATTAAGTAACACATCAATATTTCTACATAGCTTAATATACAGAAAGTTAAAAAAAAAAATTAAGAGCTTCTGCACAATGTAATTGTGCGCATTGTTAAAATGATGACTCTATCTGTCCAGAAGAACTGGGGCATTAATATCAATATGATAAAATGGGTAATTCGCTAGAGCTTGTATTCAGAGAGGGAAGTTTTATCAAGAACTACAATCTCTCTTGTGAGAGAATCCTTCTGCTCTTCTCAGCAAAGCTTTACCTCTTTCTGCAGATTTCAGAAGCTCTTGATAATATTGCTTGCAAACATTAACTTCCCTTTCCAGCTGTGCTGTATCAGAGCTTGTGAAGATTTTAGACTCCTGGCTATCTTCCACAAAATCATCAAAGCGGGACTGCAAATTGCTTAGAATCTGCTGATGTTCACCTGGCAACATCGTCTTTATCTGAAACAGATTAAAAGCCCAAGGCATGGTCAGCAATGATGCATCACTCACACAGTTCTCTGCAACACTTTTTATCAAAAAGCAATATTGACCAATTACTAAGATGATAAAGTCAAAGAATTGAGGTTCTGAAAGGTTGCTGCTCCTGGGCTGGAGTCCACTTGACAGGTATCAGCATAACAGCTGACAGTTTACACTCACTATAAAACCCTTTTCCATCTTTAATCCAGTAATGGGCTATGTTAAGACAATCCTACATCAGACACCATTTCTCCATCTAATGCCATGCGGCAACAAACAGGAAGCCAGCAAGAGTCACAGAAGTAGGGACGCTTCAAGAATTATCTCAGATTCCTTCTTTTCAACAGCAACAGTGGGAAATTAGGAGTGAAAACGTCATTTTGAGTATTACAAGTATTACTGTAGCCACTCATAGACAGATATACATCAATGTTGTGTAATAAACTATTATATTAGTGTTATGCTACACTTCTGACATCATGTAATTCAGTGATCTCACACGCTGTTTTAGCCAGACAGAATAGTATTTTGATCTATATCACTATTTCACTTCTGACAAATTTATCCTAATTAGCTATCTAACATTTCAAGTTACAGACATGTATAAGGATGAAAAAAATGCATTACGGAGGAACGAGTGTTCAGCTGCCTTCGGCTTGGAACACTAAGTGTCACCTCACAGTTGTTCCATTGTCAGTAAGAAGTAGCAGCCATAAAGAAATAATGGGGGTTTTCATGAAGATTAACCTTGTCCTAATGAAGCAAATCTCCCCAGGTATGTTCAACATAAATGCAGAAAGGTAGACTCTTCCAGAACAAAATTTGGATTTAGTCACAGTTCAATTGCTTTTGAGAGATCCTGTCCCTCTGCTGACAACAGGAGACGAGAGAGATGAGCGCAGTAAGGCTACGGGTAGTTTTTGAAATACAACCTCTCTGCTCCTTCCCCAAATGCATCTGTGTAAAGGCTACTCAGATCAAGGCAGAACATTGCACAGTGGTGACCAGCATGGCCACTGCCAGCTACTCCCACAAGGAAGATGAGGACTGCTGCGAATTGTTGATTATACAAGATTTCTGGTAAGTGTAGCGAATGACTTTCCAGCAAATGGCTAAGAGGCCCTTGCTAAACACAGCACATACCGAGGCAACATTGCCAGCTCGAACAGCTTCAATTTCATTTGTCAGGTAATGCCAGGATACCACACTCTTCATGTTTACATGTGACTCGTGCCAAAGGGCCAAAACATTCTGAAATTGCTGTTCAATCCTGAAACATAAAGACTCCAACTTTAGATCAAAGTAACACATGAAAAGGGAAAAAAACTTAGATGTTACTTTAACCCAAGCTTCATATAAATGAATTTAAAAAAAAATGGGTGATTTTGTTTTGTCCCTACCTGTTGGCTGTATCTATTGCTTCTTTGTTTGGTGGAGGAACTGTAAAGCACACAGATGGAACCATGGCCTCATTACCACTTGGGCTAATGACTTTCCATTTAGCACGATGGGAGTTGTTTGCTAATACACACTCATCATCTTTGTAAATAGTTATCTAGTATTAACAGAAAAGCAGAATAATTTAATGAGCTAAGCATTACAAAATACTTTTACAAAGCGCTTCTGCAAATGGTGTCAACAAATAAGCAACAGAACAACAAAACCAATGTTCAACACAAAGATTTGCTCTTGTTTACTAGGGTGGAATAAATTTAGAGCCTAATGTTCTCCAGGAACATGGTAATTAATGAAACTTTAGCTGAATTCTCCCGTCTGTAATTGATTTGAGGAAATTCAAGTTTCTAACCTCAATTTGTCTATAGTCACAGATGGCTTTAATTGGGATGGATGTTTTGAGTATACAGTCAGGGTTCCTTGGCTTCAGCTGAACTATTGCCTTTGCTCTCCCCACAAGGCCTGCTACTGTGCTCTTATACTGCAAGAGTTGTTCTTTTTCTTCCTAAAACAGTAAAGAAAAGAACATGTCACAAGAGATGGCCAGAATACAGTGCTGTTTCTTTGATCCTATTAAGCTTTTATTTTCCTGACTTCTTTTACTGTGCTTCTTAAAAGTAACACATTTTACAAGAACAAAATATCTTTCTGAAGTCACTAGTTTCCCACAACATCTGGTTTTGTAAAGATAAAGAAATAAATAAAACTGTATTTTAAAGGCATGAAAAACAGTCATTATACATAGATAGACGCAATTATTTAATGATTAGTTCTAAAAAACAAATCTTATGTTTTGTATTGCTTCACTTCAAAGGAGTAATTTTAACACACGTATTTTGTATCTATAATCTAGACGTTTCTTGTTTAACTGTAACTCACATTAATAGGATCCTCAAATTCTTACCATAGACTCCTGGACAAGGTCTTCCAGCCTATGAAGGCTGCTTGATCTATCACAACTGTATTTTCGGTATATGGCATCTTTCAAATTCTTTAGATATTCCATGGCTTCTTTGGCATCACTAAAAAACTAGGATGAGATAGAATATCTGGGTTAAATACCCTAAGAAGTATACAAACAGGTACACTATGAAGTTTTAAGTGCTGTCTTTTTAAAAAAAATCTTTTCTAGTAGCTTGAAGCGACCACTGCACCACACAACACTATTCATGATCTCATGTCTAAATGTACAGTTCAAGAAGGTACGTGTTGTAACATCAGTTATTCTTGGTACTATCTACACACAAAATTAATTCAGCAGTTATTGAACCTTAGTTAATTACTGTTCCTGCAATGAAAAAATTTTCTGAAGTGATTCTTACTTCCCTTGGAACTACAATTATTTTCATATATAAAGACCAGAAAAAGCCTACAAACTGCAGGAAAATAGCTGCAAAATTCAGGAAGCACACTGGAGCGAATGTTTTGCAGAGAAAGGGAAGTGAGCTGCCACACTTGGCTGTTCTTTGTGGGCATCTGCACCTCCAAACTAGGGTCCTGGTTAAGCACGACTGGGAAGGGAAATGTCCTGTGACACTCCTCACCCTATTTTGTGCCTGAAACCTCATTTCTCAAATCCAGAGTTTTCATTTCTTCCTCCTACAACAAGGAGCCCAAATCACTCAACTTTTGTCTTCTCCAGCATCCATTTCTTAACTTTGGGCTCTCATCATTCTCAGTTCAAAGGCATCTCATCCTAACATCACACCCCTTCCTCTTGAACCACTCAACCCAGAAGAGACTAAGGACTAATGTTTATAATTTAAACATTAAAAAAGAGTAATTTTTTTTTTTAATCAAAACCTCTAAAATCTTTGATCCTCATGCATGTAACTGAGAAACTCTTAAATCTTGGATTCTCATGCATGTAACTGAGTGCTGCATCGTTTGCTGATTATATAAATGGGTGATAATTAGAAAAGTGTTTCGTTGGACGTGTCTGCTGTCAGGGTGTTCTCTGCTCCGTTTATTATTAATGCTGTACATTCCTTTCCTATTTGGGCAGTCCCAGAAAAAACACCTAGAATATGTTCTCCCTTGACCACCATTAAACACCCTCCACTCTACATCATCTGCAAAAGCTGCATTGATGGCAATTGTGTATGACAGGGAGAGAACATGGCTCCATTCTCAGTCTCTACTTCAGCTGTGGCACTCTGAAAAAATGTCACACCAGATTTTCATCTGCTGTGAACTGATACAACTGTAGTGAAGACAATGCAGGTGTGGTAACGCTGTGAGAGCATGGCTCATTATCCAATGATTGCACATGACAAATGTCAATGCTCCACTACTGGGAGAGAGCAACCAGCACTTTCAGTGTTAACTCTTTTACTATGGTCCCAACTTAAAACATTTCACATTCTTACCTCAAAATATGCAGCATTTTCTCTCAAATGTTGTTCAACGCAGTGACAGAGCTGAAGAATCCAGCTCCATTGTGTCTGCATTGCAGCTCTATAGGCCTTTAAAGAAGATAAAGTTATTTTTAAAAAGGAAATGAAAATTAAAATGTGCATACGTTTCCAGATTTTAGGAAACATAAAAGTAATGCAGCAAACACAAGCATCTAAACTTGACCTCCTCAACCAATGAAGAGCGAGGTGCAGCAAGGAAAATTCCAATTAGATGTAAGAAAAATCCTGTCGCTACAGCGTAGTCAAACATCAGAAAACTCTCCTAGAAAAGCTGCGAAATCGCCACATTCTTGGGCACCTTCAGAATTCAGCCAAAGCAAGTCTTTACACTGCTTTAAGGAGGGGCTGGACTACCTCTCCTGAGGTGCCCCCAGTCTAAGCTAGTTTATGATTCTGTGGCTCTATTTACTCATTTGAAACAGCTGGATTCTTCCTTGGATACAAATCAGACATTAAAGTAATGTTGAATGATATTAAAGTAATGTTACAATAAAAGTAATTAATTAGGACTCGCTGCAATGTATAATTTTGTGTAACAGCTGCACAGGAATTTAAAGAATGTCACCCTGCTGAAATGACACCTCCTATGCCACCTGCGGGGTGCTGGCACTGAAGATGCACCGCATGTGTGTTCACCAGCAGAGGGTACTCTCGACTTTGTGAAATGAGCCAAAAGTCTCAATTTTTCAATTCCGAGTGATTCTCAGGGAATTCAACAGAGTTTTTCCATTGGCTTCAATCAATTTCAAACTAATGCATTAATGCATAGATTCTTCCGTAGAAAAGGCATAATTTATTTTCGTTTTCTTTTTAAATGTTCCAATATAGCACTATTTCAGATATAACCTGCATAGTCATATTCACTCAACAGCTTGGTTTCATAATATGTATCTTTAATATATTCATATATTAAGTATATTACACTGATAAGAACCCATTAGAACAGTATAAACTTTTAAAGAACAGAATTCCCCACATTACACAAAAAGCATGTCATGAGAAGGAAGGGGGAAGCTTTCTTCATGTTTCCAATTTACGCAGATATAAACTCACTGAGCTGAAGAACCATAAAAATCCATTCTCTCTAGCTGTTTTTTCATTCTTATATAGTAAAACAGCTTTTTATTGTTTCAATTTTTACCACCCACTGTCTGTATTTACTCTTTTCTTGAAGATCTACAGGGAAAAGTGGTCTGTCTTCTTCAGAAACTTTTTAAGACCCTATAACAGCTACAATAAATTTTTTGTAAACCATTTACCTATAATATAGAGCTTGATTCAAGCCTAAAGCAAATTACATCACCTGGTCAGATTTTTAACATCCAAACAAGCTGCATAATTCACTCCCAAGTTAGTTATGAAACCAACCTTAAACCATACTAAGAACCAGTATATATAGTAAGTGACTAGAAAAGTTCTACTGAAATTTCTTTCAACCAACAGGAGAGATTCCATCTAAGGACAGTGCTGCGTCCTCAGTTTGCCAATGCAATTTGCATCAATAACTCTAGAAGCTGCCTGCATGACCAGAAATGTCTGTACAGACCAACTCTGGAAATTTTAATTTTAGACTTTAGATAGATTCCAAAAAGTAAAAAGAGGTAACCGTAACTTTACAGAAGTGGTTTTACTTTTTAGAAAGTGGAAGACAGATACAACAGAGACGCTGAAGACGAAAAAAAAAAGTCTCATTATTCAGAGTCTTGTTGTTTAATTTCCTGTAAGTTAGCACTTTCCTTCTTTTTCCCCAAAACCTAAGGTCTATTAAATCACAAAACTATTTTCTTGTTCATATGCCTTTTTTACTAACTTACCTCAATGGTTAGCCTGGCTGGGTGATTTTCAAGAAGCAATTGCTCAGCTATTTCTTGTACTGATTTAATAACTTCTTCTTTTTGATCAAGTTCTCTCATTAATTCCTTTTTTTCAGACAAAAAAAAAGAAATGTTTTAGAAATCTCTTAAATTCTTAAAGATTATTTCATTATTCCCTCTGTATTACACTAGCAATACATACTGCATGGTATTCCTTTTTTCTTGTTATATTTGGATTTCTTTCACTCCAGTCATATGCAACCTCTTCCTCTTCTTTTTCATTCAGCCATATCAGCTCTCTAGTAGCACGAGACACAAAATTGTGAAGAGTATCTAGATGTCTTTCCTGATTTCTTGATGTGTTCTTTATAGAAAAGAAAAAAAATTTACAAAAATGAGAATTTAAAGCTCATTCCTTATCAAAGATGATGTACACTGAAAAGCTGAACATCAAAGAGGTATGACAAACTTACCAAGAGTTTTGAATACTGACTCTCCAGTTTGTGCAACTTTTCTGCATAATTGAGTTTAAGAGGGGCAGTCATTTGGATCTGTATTTGGTATATGAAGTCAAAAGACAACAAAAAGATTAGATATGTTAAACTATCAGATTTTCTGATTTCATGATACGTCACCTAGAGATCAGAAGTAAAAGTAAGACTGTGAAACCCAAACACAGTTTTAAAATTCAACATTAGTTTATGGGTCACCCAGTAAGAAAGTAACCAAAGAAATAAAGAATACGGTGCTGTACCTCACTGATTTTAGCTTCTTTAAGGCTGGATTCAAATTCCTCAATAGCTTTGTGGACATTTTTGTGATTTTCTAAATGGCTTTCAACACTTGGTAAATCTGCACCCCATTCTGCTCGATCAAGTTGCACCTTACAAACAAGAAGAAAAAATTAGCCATGTTCTACAAGCAGTGAACGTAATAATTAGAAGTGGACTGTTTCTGTAAAGACCGCTACCTGCATTTCTTCCACCCAGCTCAACAGGTCCTGGACAAATTTCATGTTCACCTCCTGTTCTGTTAAATTCTGATCCATAAAAGCTGATTTCATAAGAGGCTTTCTGATTTGCATTAGTTTGAGTGTTTGCAGAGTCCCACTGTCTACTCCTGTCACATAGCTTTGAATTAACCGTGGTGGGATGCCTGGTGTGTAAGCGGGAGTGATGGTTGGTGTCAGTCTGGAAGTAAGACCTGATGAAAGGCCAGATGTCAAGCTGGAAGAAGTCAAAGTAGGTGTTAAACCTTGGGTCATTGCAGCATTTAATTCAGGGGTTAGACTTGTTGTAAATCCTGAGTTTAAGCTTTCGGTTATTCCTGATATCATCAGCTTTGTCTGCTCTGTTGTCAGTGCATGCCCCTTGTTGTACACAGAAGAACATTCGGTCCGTATGGCCACCAGTTCATCACGAAGTTTCGCAACTCTATTCAAATAAAATAAAATAAAGAAAGAAGTAAAAATAATTTCAATTAATGGTCATGATTAAGGTTTATCATGCTGAACTGAACAGTAAAATGAATTCACATGGTCTCTTATACTTTGGTTGTAAGAAATTATTTATAAATAAGCATTTATATCAGAAAGCATAGGGTATGTCATCTTACACTTCTGTAAATACAGATAATAGATGCGGAAATCAGGCAATGACCAGAAAAACAGCATGGTATGGGCACTAGCATGCACCATACGCAATTTCAGGGAACAATCAGCAAAGCAGTAATCTTACAAGATAGTACATGTTGCAGTAGATCAAACACTTGGAGCTCATTGCCAAGGAGCTGTTATATGCTTGATCTTAACCAGTCCAGGACAAACACTGAAAAACTTTGGAGTTAATTCTTCATAAAATTGAGTTATGCTGTTTAAATGCATCATTCTGCCAAGACTGTACACACTGCCACATATAAGCTAATGTTACCTCAATTATTACCTGTTAAGACATCTACAGCTATCACCAGAAATCTCACCTCCATTTTAAAAATCAAAGTGAATTCTAAAAGCATTTTAGGTGCAACAAAACAAGCTAACATCTTTACACTCAGATATCTCGTAAACATTATAAACACTTAAGTCACGTTCTGGTGAATGACTTCATTTTCACACACAAGTGCAAACAGCGTCTCTTGTCTTCGACAACGTTTGCGGGCAATATACCCACCAGAACACATGATAATCTTTACTTGAGTGCCCAGTGATAGATTGAGAAGTTTATCCATAGACAAAATAATTTGTAAATGTTGTCCATAATGGGTATCCATATTTGGGACATTTATTTATTCATTACACTGTAAAGTACCTTTGCACAAGCTGGTCTGCCTGATAGTATTTTCCATCAATAAGAATTTGGGCATCAATCACTTGCTGGCGGAGAAGGTTCTCAGATTCCAGAAGATATCCAGCTATCTCTGCTTCATGTTGGAACTGGAGCCCTGACTCTAACCGCTTGGTGTCCTGAATAAATAACAGAAAGTCATTATCCCTACAGCTAAACCAAAGAGAAATGAACCTTAAGAAGTCCTGATTTTTTTTTTGTAAGAAATTCTCTGATCTTGAAACAATTGTGAAGCGTTTTATCTAACTAACAACAAAAAAAATCTAACAGAACTCACTTTAGGCAACTTTTGGTATTTTCTTGAAGAAATGCTAAATTAAAAATAAAAATACAACGAAAATAAAAGTACCAGCTATTAAGCATGCACTCAAAAAATCTAAAGAAAAGTTTTTTGAAGTAGCCATTCCATTGCAGTAAGTTCACAAACACAGACAAACAAAATCACCAACTGACTTACAGATTGCAGAGCATTCCGGGCAAGTATTAGTTTGTCCTCACAGCTCCGGCTGTCCCGCTGAATTCGGTTTGCAATCTGCTGCAGCATTTCCAACCTAGGTGATGCCAGAGCATTTCAGAAAAATAAATAAGTATTAATGTCATTTATATTTAGCATACACATCGCATGACTTTAAAAATAAGCAAACAAACAAATAGCATCTAACAGAAAGCACAAATACATATGCCAAGTTACCTGGTTCCTTCTAAGGTGCCATTACCAAAGCTTATACAAGATTTAATCAGTGTGGGACCACAATTAACAGAAAGGAAATTCTCATTAGAGTCAACGCTGGTTCGAGCACTAGTACTGTTGCTAAACAGTGAATCACTGCTATGATAGCTGTAACTACTGCTATTCATTTTTACATCCAGAGCACAGTCCTTCTGGCTGTTTACATTTGCTGAAAAATGAAACGATAAAACCTCTCCAAAACACGCAGCTTCTAGGGATGAAATTTCACTACTGGCTTTTGAAATACCTAGCACTCCTCCTTTAAATACACTTCAGTATGCATATTCAAATCCCAGCAATTAATATTCTGCCAGCTCTTCAAAGGATTTCACCTGGGGCTATGTACGCTACCTTGCTTTTGGCTTCCCTACCTCGCACTAAAGCTTTGCAAGTACAGACGAGGCAGCAACATTAGGGCGTCTCTAGGAAATAGACGCGCCAAATATTTTATTTAAGTGTCACTAAATGTCTATAAGCCAAAAAAGAATTTAAAGAAGTCTCTGTAGTGTTTCTCAGGCTCTTCAATTAAAAGTTTCAAAAAAGAGTTAAGTGAGAATTCCATGCTCCACGATAGGGTAAAAAACACCTTCGGGTTGGGCTGACTCCTTTTTCTTCAAATGGAACTGCACAATAAAACTGGGGGAATATCATGGTTAATCAGCTCATAACAATTTAATTTGAGACACCTGTAACCATCCAACCCACCATCTTTACTCCACTGTCCAAGTATGCATGTGTACTAACTGTTCTGTCCCACTAATCTGTCCTGCAAATTTCCCTTCTACTTCTTCCACATTCACAGCTAATTGCTTCTTGCTGTTTTGACTGCAAAATAAGTAAGAAAAATCTGATCATTGCCCTTAAGTTTACGCTTTAACTCAGAATTTGGGTTAGGGGTGATTTTTTCAGTATTTCACCCCCTGCTTTTAGCACCTCCTGAAAACCACACCCACATCAGAAGATGCCTATGTTTACACAGAAAAGCACAGCAAAGCCACAGACACACCCCTGCAGTAATGCCAAACTGCGAGTTTTGCAAACTAAAGCTCAGTTTGGCACTCTCCTCACTGACATCATACTCATTTTGATCCCATACACCAATCTGGCCACACGTTGTTTATCTATGTTGATGCTTTCAGATGCACTCGCCAGACTCGCAGGCGAAGTTCTAGTATTTGCCAAATTTCAGTATTAGCTGAGGTCACGTTTTTGCTACAACCAAACCCCACCCCAGGAGCTGTATCAACACCTCAAATTAGTGAGATGCACTAGCAATACAACAAACGTGGATCAAGTTCTTGTGTACAGATCAACTGACAATTTTAACTTGATCACTAAGCCATAATCACTTAATCAACTTTTCTATCTCATTTTACAGTGACCACCACATGTAGTGACCATCACCATACCATCTGTCACTTCGCGTGCGTTTACCAACCTTGAAATATGGGAAGAAGTTTATGCTTATGTTTGTTTACCTGTGCTCAGTCCACTTAAATAAAAAATAAATAAACTGATGTCATTTATACTCATTCTCAAAGATAATCCAGCTTTCTGCAAGTATGAATAGAATTCCCTTTGGCGAAGGCAGGCACTAGTTTGCTTTTGGCAGGTCAGGACAGATTAACCTACAAGATCTAGCAGGCTGTGTTTCTTCCACTGCTTCCAGTGTTCAGCTCTACATGGTGGGGATAACTTTGTACTCGTCTACAGGAACTTCCTTCACAGCAGGATGCTGTGAATCAACACCTCCCATTGAATCTGCCTTTTCAGTCATGCTCTTGCTTTTGCAAGCATGACACATATTCAATCAACTCTGACTGTCTTTTGGGATCTTCTCTTGCTAAAATCTATCTTTCTGAGGACTTCCTACACAATGTAGAGGATTCTTCATGCCTAATTTCAGTTACCTAAACTAGAGAGAATGATCATCGCATTGTCACCAGAAAGTCAGCGCCAGGATTCTCTAGAAAGTGATTCAGATCATAGGTGCCTCCTTTGGATGCTTAAAGTTAAACAGAATGGATTCGGACCCAGGTG
Source organism: Tauraco erythrolophus (assembly GCF_009769465.1). Taxonomy (NCBI): domain Eukaryota; kingdom Metazoa; phylum Chordata; class Aves; order Musophagiformes; family Musophagidae; genus Tauraco; species Tauraco erythrolophus. The sequence goes on along the minus strand of NC_141466.1, from coordinate 44,429,051 downwards.
TCTATACCTACCTGCAGGTAGAAGCCCAAAGAATCATTTAAGAGTTAAATAAAAGGGGTTTTTTTTATTAATGAATGGATAGCACTTGTGTTTGCCACAGAACTCGAAAGAGGTACCATTAAAAAGCAGAAATGCTCAAAGATTGCATCGAGATTTTAAACGTGCTCAGTACGTTATCAGTGATGTACAAAACAGTGTCATATATTCTACTACCATGGAAGACCACTCTGCGCTTCACACATCTAAATGTTTTGCGTGCTCTTGAGTATAACCAACTTTTAAATAACCTCAGAACAGGATGGTAGCCCACAATGCTATGCATCAAGTGAAATATGCATTTCACATAAAGGATAAGGATGTTGCTTATATGAAATAGAGTCCAAGTGAGACAGTAAAGTGCTATGAACTTGGCTCTGACCAATTTGTACAGAGAAGGTGGTTATATTTGTGTTTAAGTGCTTTGATGATCTGAAGCACAGATACTATTCATTATGACCTTATGAGGCTATTCCATCTGGACCTGCTTCTATAAAGCAGATAAAGCCCTCAGGCCTGAACAAAGGCAGAACTGCTGGATCTATAAACATAATGTGGATGTTATCATGGAAGACACTTACAAATTTTCAATATGGGTTAAAACAACAGAAACTATATTAAGCAAGCCTCTCAAACATTCACTAGCATACCTCTCCACTTCAGGCCGAAGGGTCTTCTCTCTTTCCAGCATGGCAATAATAAGCCTTCCCCATTCTTTTTCTATATCATTTGGATGATAGCCTTGAGGAAGTTTGATGCGTCCAAATTCTATCCAGACCTTAATAATTCATGCATATTTGTTATTTTAAGCCACAGAAAGGGAACTTCTACAGATTACAATGCATATTAAAACTTACCTCTAGCAGTTTATATAGATGTTTAATTTTTGATTTATCTATCTCCTTTGGTGGAATTTCTGTTTCTTTAAACTGTAAATATTGATTATAAAGTGCCTACAGAAACATAAAAAGCATCATCAACTTTCACTCACAGTTAATATAACCTTACTCTCTAAACCCTCTCCTAATATTCTTCGTAAGGTTACGTCCTTATACTGTTCTACTTGAGTTCTACAAAAAACAATCAGTGACAAGCTACACGTTTTTCTTTCTATTGTTCAGATGATACTAATGTATTTATTGTACTTTGAAAAGGTTAAGGAGTAGTACTGTTCTGCAGTTGATTTGATTGTATAAATCAACAAGCACTTCATTTGTTCAAGCATGCTTTGAGTCAGTAAAATAAAGCGTCATTCCAACAAAAGTTTAAGACACCACACCTCACCTTCAATTCCACAGGATTGTTGGGAAATGTCCTGTCAGACATTATCGTGACATGGTGTCCGATCCACTGCATGAGGTAGTTCACCATATTCTGATATTCAACCCATTTAACTTCAACATCCTACCAAAGCAGAACTCAGATTACAGATCAGAAGAAATCATCTGAGAGCTAATTTTTGCTTTATCTTTGAAGTTTGAGGTCTTCACACACAGAGAAAAGAGATTTCTAAACCCTGCAATTCTGAAACAGTATTTGCTTGCTCACTACAGATCACTTAAAGCTTCCAAATATATGATTTCACTCTTCAGTTTTGGTCCCAAATAATTCCACCGAAAACACAGAATTTTCTAGTTTAATAAACTTCAAGCTGACATGAATCAGAGAGGCACAATTTATAGGTACAAGATTGAAAAGAACTTTTTGACTCTATCTTTCTCCAACTTCAGGTACATTGTTTTTAGGTAAGCTCTTTGCATGAATATTTTCATGTCCAGAGCACAAAATAGTTGCTAAGCCTCTAAAATCTCAACCTAGAAAATCACGTCAAAGAAAAGTGTGACAGCAGTCTACAGAAGATCCAGCTAACATTCTGGAGCTCAAATCAAGAATCATATTAATGAAACACACATGCCACACAAGTATTTTTCTCCTACTTACATTTGCACCAATGCCTTCACCACCTTCTGGTACTTTCGGAAATGCATCATAAAGTGATGACACATAAGTTATTACTGACTTCTCATCAGGTGAGGAAACATCAACATCTAAAAGAGCAAGACAGAGCAGCACTATATCACGTAGTTGTAAGCATGCCCACAAATATACTACAACCTGCAGGCAGATTGGATTTTATTTTAATGTTAAGGTTTTTGCAACAAAGCCCTTTGCAGCTACCTTACCTTCAGGATCCAGAAGCCTGGCAACACCAAGTTTTTCTGCTACACAAAAAGCACGTTCTAGATTTGCAAGGTTGCTTTGAACAGCAACGGTATTCATGTCTATCAGGTCCGGCCTGTCAAACGAAAACAGCAACACTTGATTACAACTCTTCACCAGTTTTAAATCACTTCCATATTAGTGAATCAAACCAAGAGCATGGATGGATACAGCACAGAGTTCTCATTAAAAAAGGATTTCATTAAAATTATGTGAACAGGCTGCGGTCAGTGGTACATGATAAACACAAGCAGCAGGTAACTACAACGCTGTCAGTTCTTCTTTATCTACAGCTAAAGTTTCTAGCCATCCCTTATATAGCTATCTGTTTTCTTACACACATTTATTCACATGCATTGCCATTGTATTATGGTGCCCTTCAGGAGGTTAAACTCACTTTTCTCTTAGGACTCATTTACGTGAGGAAGTTGATTTCTACTGCCTTTACAAGTTTTTAGTCATTCTGCATCACACTCTTCAGCACATGTCAGAACCCATACAGCAACAAGTTCAGTCACAAAAACATCACTTTCACCTGGAAGATAAGTATTCTTACTGGGCTTTAAAGAAGTCTTGTTCAAACTGCATTGAAGCTCTGCTTTCAGACAAACATTAACATTCAGATAAACATTAACAATGTGCTATTTAACATCTTTGTTGGTGACATGGACAGTGGGATCAAGTGCACCCTCAGCAAGTTTGCAGATGACACCAAGTTGTGTGGTGGTGTGGACACACTAGAGGGAAGCGATGCCATCCAGAGGGACCTTGACAGGCTGGAGAGGTGGGCCTGTGAGAACCTCATGAAGTTCAACAAGGCCAAGTGCAAGGTCCTGCACGTGGGTCGGGGCAATCCCAAGCACAAATACAGGCTGGGCAGAGAATGGATTGAGAGTAGCCCTTAGGAAAAGGACTTGGGAGTGCTGGTGGATGAGAACCATAAAACGGCATAGGCTGGAAGGGACCTTAGAGATCATCTAATCCAACCTCCCTGTCATGGGCAGGGATGCCTCTCAACTAGATCAGGCTACTCAAGGCTCTGTTCAACCTGGCCTTGAACACCTCCAGGGAGGGGACATCCACAACTTCTCTGGGCAATTTATTCCGAAGTCTTACCACCCTCATACTGAAGAATTTCTTCCTAAGATCTAATCTAAATCTGTTCTCCTTCAACTTAAACCCATTTCCCCTTGTCCTATCAGTAGACACTCTTGTAAAAAGTCCCTCCCCAGCCTTCCTGTAGGTTCCCTTCAGGTATTGGAAGGCAGCTATTAGGTCCCCTCGAAGTCTTCTCTTTTCAAGGCTGAACAATCCCAGCTCCCGCAACCTGTCCTCATAGCAGAGGTGCTCCAGCCCCTGAATCATCTTTGTGGCCCTCCTCTGAACACACTCCAACAGATCTATGTCTCTCTTATGGTGGGGACTCCAGAACTGGATGTAGTATTCGAGGAGTGGTCTCACGAGCAGAGTAAAGGGGGAGAATCACCTCTCTTGACCTGCTGACCACACTTCTCTTGATACATCCCAGGATGCGGTTGGCCTTCTAGGCCGCATGAGCACACTGCCGGCTCACGTTGAGCTTCTCATCTATAAACACCCCCAAATCCTTCTCTTCAGGGCTACTCTCAACCCACTCTGTGCCCAGTTTGTATTTGTGCCTAGGATTGGTCTGACCTAGGTGAAGGACCTTGCATTTTGACTTGTTGAAGCTCATGCAGTTTGCACTGGCCCATTTCTCAAGCCTGTCCAGGTCCCGATGAATGGCATCTCTTCCCTCAAGTGAGTCCACGGTGCCACACAACTTGGTGTCATTGGCAAACTTACTGAGGGTGCACTCAATGCCATCATCCATGTCGCTGACAAAGATGTTGAACAGCACTGGACCCAGAACAGACCCCTGAGGGACACCACTTGACATTGATCTACATAGACATTGCGCCATTGACCACAACTCTTTGAGTGCAACCATCCAGCCAGTTCTTTATCCACCGAGTGGTCCATCTGTCAAATCCGTGTCTCTCCATTTTAGAGACAAGAATGTCATGTGGGACAGTGTCAAACGCCTTGCACAAGTCCAGGAAAATGACAGCTCAACATGAACTGGCAATGCGCGCTGGCAGCCCAGAAAGCCAACCGTATCCTGGGCTGCATCCAAAGAAGCGTGGCCAGCAGGTCAAGGGAGGTGATTCTGCCCCTCTACTCTGCTCTCGTGAGACCCCACCTGGAACACTGCATTCAGCTCTGGAGTCCCCAACACAAGAAGGACATGGAGCTGCTGGACCCAGTCCAGAGGAGAGCCACAAAGATGATCCGAGGGCTGGAGCATCTCTCCTATGAAGACAGGCTGAGAGAGTTGGAGCTGTTCAGCCTGGAGAAGAGAAGGCTCCGGGGTGATCTTATTGCAGCCTTCCAGTACCTAAAGGGGGCCTACAGGAAAGCTGGAGAGGGACTTTTTACAAGGTCATGTAGTGATAGGACAAGGGGCAATGGCCTTAAACTGAAAGAGGGCAGATTTAGATTAGATATAAGGAAAAAATTTTTCACTCAGAGGGTGGTGAGGCACTGGAAGAGGTTGCCCAGAGAAGCCGCAGATGCCTCATCCCTGGAAATGTTCAAGGCCAAGTTGGATGAGGCTTTGGGCAACCTGGTGTAGTGGAGGGTTTCCCTGCCCATGGCAGGGGGGTTGGAACTAGATCTTCTTTGAGTTCCCTTCCAACCCTAACCATTCTGTGATTCTATGATTGCTGTCAGTTATCTTGTAGAAAACCCTCAGCTCCATGCCCTTACACTTCCACACATTCATCCTGCTAAACTCCATTGCTAGCCCAAACACTCTTGTTTTAATGGTATACTCGTCTTAAGCCAGTCTTACCTATTAATATTTTTAAGGCCCCGAAGTATTATCCTGTACCAACATCACTACTGGAATGTTTCAAATGAATGTAAAACTTCAAAATTAATATTGTCCTTTGGGTTTGCTCTGTGGTGCTTGACTTTTAGATCTTCCAGTTCTCAGAGCAGAGTGCATTACTGACTGCCTCCTTCACCACCAGGAATCCTCTTAGCCATAACAACTCAAAGGAAGAAGGGATTTTCAAAGATGCTGAGCAAAACCCCATCCCACTGAAGCCAACTAGAGTCACAAGGGTCTGAAACCTTTGCTACTGAAATCCTACACTACTGAAAACCAGACCCATATTGAAAAAAAAGCTAAAACAAAACCCCAAAAGAAAAAAATAAGACATATAAGCTTTAGTGAACAATTCAGTCCTTAAATTTTCTCCTTTTTATTTCTAGAGAAACTATTTTCTTAGTTTTACCTAGCAGAAGCTTTAAATAATTGCAACAAAGAGAAATAAAACTCTTAAATATCATGTTGTTCAAAACAAATGATACCGTTTCACTTGGCAACATCCCAAATTCCCTGGATCACAAGATGGTATTAACTTTGGGAAACTCAATACAAGCTTGTTTTTGAATTAACTACAAGGGACTGTAAACAAAAATGTTATTCTTTTCAGCCATTTAGAATCGCTGGTTTCCTTGTGCTCTTTAGAAGACAAGTCTACAAGACAGATAATAATACTGCAGCTATTATTTCTTGAAAGAACATTTAATTAATAACAAAACTTAAGTGATGTAAAAAGAAACATAATCCTCCTAAACCAGCAGGACTTTCCACTTCCAATATGCTTAGTGGGAGCATGATCAAGCTCATGCCATTCTTCTCTGAGTTTCAGTGCAATGAAAACAATGCAATGAAACCAATATCATCCGTTGCTCTTAGCAGCACAGAAAATCCATGAAAAATGAAAGACAATACTAGAAAAGGAAACAGAGCACTCTGGTCTCCTATTTCACCACAATAATGGAGATGGTATTAGTAATAAAGATTGCTTTCACAGCACAGTTTTGACAAGAGAAGCAGGTTTCTGTAAGAGTACACAGTTGGTTCGGTTATTCTTTTTTCACCAGGCTTCTTTACATTTGTTTCACACTTGATAAAAATGGCCCAAGAATCACTGACACTGCCTGTTCGATTGCCAACTCTCAGAACAAGAAAGGACAAGTTGTTGTAAAAGCCTTGACTATTCCCAGAAAATGAGCTGCAAGCTGCAGAGACACTGACACAATAATCTCCTTAGAATAAAGCTTTCCTTTAGATGAGAAGGAGGTGGGTGAGTTTTTTCTCACTGCGATACAGGTTAAAAAACAATTAAAACAATTGCTGCATCACTTTACTTGAACTACATACATCATTTTATATCAGTGCTGTGGCTTCACTCGTCCAGCTGATGAACAGCCCGCTCTGTGAGATGCCTCCCCTCCTTTCAAACATACTGTCCCATCCCTGCAGCTCCTACCAGCATGGAGTTATTCCAGTTCCCCTTTAAGGGTAAGGGACATTTGCAAGGAATATTATCAGTTAATTAGACACTTAACACATAGCATACCGACCTAGATTAACTGGTCTAGATTTATCTAAGGTCTTGATCTACCAGAAAATACTACAGAAGACAGCATTTGTTTCTGTCTTGATAGTGTTTGCCTTTGGTTTTTTGAAGCAGACAGAAGGCTCAACAGCTGACTGAGAACAAGCCCTCTGATGGCTTATAAAAGGGAAAAAAACCAGATATTACAACTCGAATGCAAGAGCACCTATTACTGGCTATGCGAAGGGCACACTGCTGGGGGCTTGGGGTCTCCACCCTCCACAGGTCACTCTCTCCCCTGCCTGAATAGTTGGGGGATATGTTGTCAAGCCACAGAAAAAGCAGTTTACCTCCCAAAGCTCAGTAAAAGACTTTTTTTAACCTCAGAAAAACACATCCAAAAAAACATGTTCAGGAAATCACTAATTGCCACATTGTTCCTTTTGTTTAAGAAGGTTTTCTCATGATTTTAAATAAAAAGAAAAGTCGATTTTATCTGCTGTAAGCTTGCAGAGATACCTGCCCACTAACTGGATACATGGGAATTCGCATTTGAGCATGTGCACCCGGATTTCAGTGCTGCGATCACTGATCACCATCCTCCTCTGAAGAATGAAGGAAATCCAGTATTAATGAGCACAGACTGCGCACAGCGAGTGTCCTGGGGCTGTATTATAAAGGCTCACAAATATTTTCCAATATCTTCAGTATTTAATTTCTCCTTTGAACTCTGAAACACTACTAACTACCTAAAATGCAGTTGTGATGAGTATCCTTCTAGTATGTATTTATTTAACTGTCGTAATTGAAGTAAACACGAGATTTAAAAGCATCACCCATCATGGCAAACGTTTTCATTTTTAAGGCTAAAGAGAAAACACACGAGTTTTGTAAAAGCTATTTGTCATGTACTATAAATATATTTTACATCAATTTGCATAGCACTATTAAGTGGTTTTATACATAGTCAAGAACAAATTAAATTAAATACACTAAGTAAAAGACGATGACTCTACACTCTGTCATAATACTGTGAGTCATCTTACGGCAGATTTTTCAGCGGGCTGGGCCCTTGCCATCAAAACATACACATAAACATCCCAAACACTGGTCGAGTTGGAACATTCCATGCAAAAGAGATGCTTTTGCTGCAGCCACACCTAAGTTAAGGGGTTTGGCTTCTACATTGTGAGTCATTAATCATTTCATTTATAAAAAGACGGCGTCTGCCATCTGAGATGTTAGTGTAGGTGCTAGAAATTAGACATAATTTGTATCAGAAGTGAGAAAAAAAAAACAGTTGTGATTAATACCACTTCAATTAGGAAGCTGACAAAATTATCAATTCAAGAAAACAAGTACCCAGCACCACAAAGAGAAGCAAGTGAACAGTATCTGCAGAACAGCATAAAAAAATGAAGGGGTTTATAATGCAAGTTACATGGATCAAATGCAAGATTTCTACCCTGCAAAGACCCTTTGAAATCAAAGAGCTGTGCATAATAAATAAAGTTAGGCACACATACATCTTCCTGTAGCCAGAACCTAACACTTAGTAAAACAGTTCAAGATCCAAAATAGCAGCTACAGTATTTGCCCATTAAAACAAAAAGTTAGATTTGAAAAGAATTTGATATTTCAAAGTGGAAACAGATACTAAACTGAACTTTTATTTTCCCAGTTAATGATGAAGAAACCACACTCTTCTCTTCACTGTTCCCAATGACAGTTGCCCAAGTTATAACAACATTTAACTTTATTAAAACATATATACATCAGAGTAATATTCCACAGGAAAATACCATTAATGGGTTCAGGATGTTAACTGACAAGCCTAAAGCTATTTACATGAACTATTTAAGCTGTTTAATCTACACAACTCTGTTTTAGTCAAAACTCTGGACACTGCCTGAATAATACCTGATATTTAAAAAGATATTTCTTTTTTGGCTTATATTGAGCAGAAATATTAACACAGTCAGTTTCAAGCAGAACTCTCAGGTAAAACATGACTGAGAATGCAGAGTGAAGTGTACACGTCACTACAGTCCAGTTAGCTTTTCCACTGCTGTAATTAGAAAATGCCTATAAAAATTAAACAAGTTCTTTGCTTGATTGTTCACAGACAATTGAAAAGGATGGGTGCCAGAAAGACTCATACATTTTTCAGGGATAGGAGGACTACTGAAACAAATTAAAGGCTATGCCAGAATACATACTCATAAAATAAATTTTTTAAAAAGACAAGAACAGAGAGACTTCTCAAACAGATAGGATTCAACACATATTTTAGAAGGGAGCACAAGAAATACATTATCATCTACTCTAGAGATTTTGGTTAATGGCAGAAAGATTGCAAAGAAAGGAAATAGAAAACAGGAAACATCCGTGTAAAACAGAAATTCTAGCTCTAACTCTTCTAACATATATCTCCTGTTACTTTCCCAGGAACTCAAGAAAGAAGATGATGAAGCAAAATCTATTTACTATTTAACCTACTATATAGTAACACCTACCATTTAACCTATCACTTAACAGAGTTTCAAAAGTACTAAAAATATTTATGCCAGCTTACATGCAAGAGTCAATGTTTAAGAACTTATTAAAGAATTTGTCTCCACATCAGGTACAAATCTAAGTCTTGTTCAAAAGAGCTTGACAAAGAGCCTGCTTCAGAAAGACTGAGGCCTCAACACAATGGGAATGACTCCTAGACTTCAACTAACACGTACTGTCCTTGTAGGCATTTCTGTTGATGTTCAATGTCTGCAGATGCAACGGTCTGTACATTGTCATGACCATGAGATCTAGTTATAGTGTTGGAGGTACCCTTTGCTAATGCATATGCCTACCACAGTTACTTTCCTGATCTTTTTTCCATTGTCAGATGAGAGCTTCAACATAAAGGATGCCATGTTTCCCATGTCTTAGGGAAAAAAAGGCCATATTGGACTAGTTGGGTTCAGTAACTCAGTTTCAGAGAACTCGGAAATGCAAGTTTCAGGGAGCAGAGTAATTCAGATTTCCTTCCCCATAGCCTGATCACTTACAGAGGAGGAAGTGGAGAGCTTCTGCTCAAAACCAGCAAGCAGACATGACTTTGTGGCATTAAGAAGGAACATATCTCCTCCATGATCAGAATCAAGGACCACAATACAGACAGACAGCACAAGGTTCTGTAGCAGGTTCCTTGGTGTCAAGAACCCCCTGCTGAGGAGAGGAGGTAGAATGTTGACTCCTGAGTCAATGTTATCTTCCACTATACTCTAGGCTACCCCCTTTTCAGCAGCATTGGATTCCTGACAAAATTGTGGATTTGTCTCAGAAGGATCTACTGACAACAATCACACATGAGGAGGTTTTCTAGCTTCATTGAGTTTCTTGCTCTACATTGGGAAAGAACCCTTCAGTCTCAGAATCTCAGTACAGAAATGTGAGCGCTAATTTCCATGCCAACATCTGCAACTGGTAAAAGTAACTTTTGAACCAGATGTCCAGATGTCTGAACCAGGTGACCTTTCTGGCCTGAAGCTCCTTGGCACTGGTCCTTGGGTTCGTGGGTCTGTGAGACGGATAGTTTTGCACACTACTCGCAAACATTTGAGTAGAAAAGCTAGAAAATTAACACAAAATATACATTATGGATATAAGTGTGATGGAGTATCTAAACAAAGAAGAACTGGCAGCAGTTCAGTCAAAGGAAAGAAGGTTTGCATGGAATACTCTGCAGCTAGGTGTGATTGCCAGTAATCAGCCTTGGGCATTCACAGGATACATAACTGTAGGCTGTAACTTTTATGAAGAATGGTTTTGATTCCTTTTAACACATTCACCCGGACGTGACAGGAAAGAACAGAGAAATATTTGAGAGCCTCCAGCTTCCCTGAGATCACAAGGTCTCTATTACATGTATATGAGGACGAGGAGAGTGACAAGGGGTGAGATTCAGCTGCAGATCCAGACATCCAAATTTAGATGTCCACATGCAAGTGTCTATATGTATTTCATTATAGCCAGCGGAAATCTGGCCAACACATCCAGTGCAAGCTGTCCAGAATCTAAGAATTACTTCAGAGCGAGCCAAAACCACTGACCATACTGAGCAGAAGTTTATGTAACTGCAAAGCTGTCACGAAATGTTCTGCCTCACTGAACATGCATGTTTTGAGACTGACACTCTCAGATGCATAAGGCAATGCTGCACGTTTTAAATGCAAAATTGCTAAACTGGCTCTCGCAGACTTGACAACAATGATTACTGCAGATTTGCTTAAGATTTCTGGAAGACTTTCTCATTCGATTAATATGAAACAAATTCAAGAAGGCTACCAAAATTTTACTACCGTAGTTAAGGAGATGCATGGTATGTCATGTCTGGTAGCTCATCATTCAGCACTTGACTGGAAGTTTAAAGGTAAAAGCAGTTGAAAAGCACTCCATGAAATCCTTCTATCTTGGCCAACTGACACAGACTATTTGATGTAATTTACATAAATACTTGACTATTTTTAAGAAAGAATTGGGGGGTGGTGGTGGAGACAGATGCAGGAAATACTTCGTGTAATCTCAAATGTAAGACTATTTAACCATAGACTTTACAAGAACATCTTCCACTAACACGTGACACGGTGACACAAAAATCACTCCAATGCACCAAACCATTGGGTGAAGCTGAGCAGTGTTGTCACTGAAGTTAGGCAACACTTACGAGTTCAGGGAAAATACAAGCAATTTCCTAATCGAAAACTGTCATTCTAGAAAAATGTTATCCTTACAACAAAAGCATGCTGCCGAGTACAGGTGTGCATATCATTTGCTCAAGTATATGGCTAATATTTTTCTCACACTCCACAGGTCCCCAGCCTCAACAACACTGTGCTAATGTATTTCACATGATTATTATGACTTGTACACTCTTTTTGGTTTTGTTTTCGCTTGTGTTGGTATGATGGGAATGCCTGTGCTATTCATTATTTTATGTGCCTCTATAGGTTTCACTCAATGCCTCTCTAAAGATGAACGATCATGCCTTTCTCTTCCCTGAAAAGCTGAAAAATTCTCACGTGATCTGAGCTCTTCAGCTCTCTTTTGTGTACCTTTTTCATAATTTTCCATACAAATTTTCGGATATCATGACTAATTCTGAAAAAACTATTGCAAGTGACAATGAGTTGGAAATACTGTAACAAGGGCACAATATTTACAGATACATTTCCTGTCTCTTCTTCAGACAACCCAACATGTTGTATCAAGATTTCCAATAGAAAAAGAATGAATGTTTCAGCTGCACTAAACATAAGGGGAAAAAAGCCCTCAGGTGCCCTAACCTATTTATTTAGCCCATAACAATACACACAGCTGATTCAGATAATTCCTTCTATCATGCATGTCCTTGATTTGACAAGCAATGAGTTTAATAAACCTACTGAAGCCTCCTGTCCCACCTTTGTTAGCACAGCAAAACTTTACCAGTAACTTGCCATACCAATTGATTTAGATAAAGAAACAACTGAGGCATTGTAACATGAAAAACCTTTTAGTTAAACATGGAGTTCAGCTTTAGCCATGCCTAACAAACCCTAATCACAACTTGGCAGTAAGTTTGCAATGTAGATTTCATCCCCAGTATACACACTAGAAAGGTTCTCAGTCAGTTCTTTCACCAGCTTTAAAACCAGATTTTACATTCTCTTTGTAACAGGAGATGTTTCTGTCATTACAAAACCAGTAATGTTATAGTCACTTTGCCAATTTTTTGCCTATGATAAAATTTCAACAGGAACAAGGCTCATAGCTGTTAACCTCAACCCACATTGTGCAATCTACAGAAATAATCATAAATAATGTGTCTTTACTCAAGAGTGTTTGAATACCAAAAAGACAATGAAAGCGACTTCCTGACCCACAAGCTTCCCAGTGGGATTAATACAGTTACCAACAGGGAAGAAGGGCGAGGTACCACAATGAGTTCAAAAGACTTCCCAAAGGCTCCTTGTGCTATTCTGCCTTGGAGGCAACCATTTCTCCACGTGCCACAAATTTGTGAAGGGCACTGCCAGAAGACCAAGACCTCTCCCTTTCTAATTTATCGTGGGCACATATGCTGCCACTGCTTAGACACCATACTCTTCTGGATAAAGACTTCTGACACCCTTAAGGGTCCTGGTCTTTACCGATCAAACAGTAAGAGACACACGAAACCTGAATAAAAAAACTGGCCTTTCAATCCAAAGCTTTATTTTTCACTTTACTCCCATTTGGCCTAAGCAAGAGAAAAGCTTTGATTTCATCCCAATATTTTTTTTCCTTCTCAGTTATTGCAAAAAGCAAACTGTTATCTTTCATTCAGCTGCTACTTAGCAGTAGGATCCAGCACAAGAAACACAGGGATCATTTTAAGTCCAGATCTGAAATTAATCAACCCAACTGCCTGGAAGTCTTCCATCTAATACCTACTAAGGCTAACTACACCACAACACAAGATGTTAAAATTGCAGGCTCGCTTCCAGTACTATTTTAATATGGCCTTTACCAAGAGCCATCACTGATTTTTTCTGAGTGCATTCAATTAAACTGCAGCTGAGGTTACTTGCTATTTCTAAACCCATTAGTTATATGTATACGCATACTCAGGCAAGAGAACATTAAAAGCAGTCCTGCTTGTCAATATTATTAATCATCCTAAATGCTGTTTATCTTTTCCCAAATTGCCAATTCTTAATGCCAAGTTTGTTTCTTCTACATAACAAAAACTGTTGAAAACAGTAACAGCCACGCTTCTGAGGTGGGTGGAAAGCGGGGGGCAACACAACCAAACTCATACTTTCTTTTTGTTAAAGCTGGGTAACAATAAATTACGAGTTACAAAACGGCAAGCCAAAACTAGCAGACCCAACTAATCTCTTTATTTAAAACATATCCCCTAGCATTTTAAGGCTTGACACTGTGTAATATTTAGTTTCTTTCTCATTCATTCCCCAAGGGTGTTCAACGTGTTACTGCAAATTGAGGCATCGCTATCCCTCCCCTTAAGGAATGTATTCATGCCAGTACCTGATCGGCTGAAACATGTTTTAACATCAGGGGGATGCCACATGCACTGCTGGCCAGGAACTTAGTGTTCAACTAACTATACATACGTGGTGAATTGTCCTGGGTAAGGCTGAAACAGCTTGTTCTAAACGAGAACAGTTATTTAGCAGGCAGAAATCTAGCTTGCTCCCTGCTATACCACACTCCAAAAAACATCCGTCTAGTAATTCTGAAAGTGTATGGATTTATTATCATAGAATGGTTTGGGTTGGAAGGGACCTTAAAGATCATCTAGTTCCAACCCCCCCTGCCACGGGCACGGACACCTTCCGCTAGACCAGGCTGCTCAAAGCCTTATCCAGCCTGGCCTTGAAAAGCGCTGCAACCCTGGCAAATTTGTCCCTCACTTTAACTAGCATTTATGGAGCTGTCACACTGCTGCTTTCTTTAGAGACACACTCTTTGCTGCAGCTTCTATTCCTCTTCCTCCCACATGAAGCACACAGTGTACCTACACTCTTCCTGGGCTGCATTCACTGTTAGCCTCTGCTCCTCTTTCATTTGGGGGTAATAGTCATTTTCTCCTCGCTCTCTCTCTCTGAACTATATATAAGTTAAAAGTACAGGCATCGTTAGGGTCTTGCACAAAGTCTACCAGTGCCAAAGGCCCTTTTGGATCACATACTCACATTTCATTAACAATACAGTAAAAAACATTTTCCTTCTTACCTTGTGCTCAAAATGCAACTCTTTGAACTCTACCACCACTTTCCCTCTCTGCAACATTTCTAATACTTATCATTCTTGTTAGGTGGTGCCAAAATTTGTAGACAACTGTCTGTATGTGGTACTGGCAAGCCTTGGTATAGCATTACACGAAATAGCCTCGCTTGTTTTCTTGTTTCAAACCCTTCATGTGTACACTACAGTCCTGATTGCTTGTCAGACTGCTGCCTGACCCAAACACAGTTTTTCCACCCTTTTTTCCTAACCAGTGTCTTTCTCATTTTGTATCATTGCTGAAATTCACTTAAAAGTCCAGGCATAACTGGACATGTCTATGCTGAAAGTGTACAGATCAAGGGCCAATGACTCTTTAATCACTAGTCCTTCCCATAGCATGACCATGGCCACTGCAGCTCACACCCTCCCGGGCAATACCTGGGCTCAGTTCAAGCCCAGGTATCAAGACAACGCTGACCCAGGACCGCGCTCTCAAGAGGCTGCAGCCTGTCTGGGGGACGGAGGGGAGAGTTCAGCCATGCAAACACAAGCCCTTTCCCACAGGACCAGAGAGCAGGGGCTGGATTCACTTCATTTACAAGAACAGATCTAACACCTGAGACTAGAACTTAAAAAAATATGGCCTTATCTGGCAACTGAGCTTGCAGTGCTTCCTGCACAGATGCTACTTTTCACCATACAGGTACCACTGGGGCCCCTCATTAAATGCTATTATCTAGTTACACAAGAACATACTGCTCTTGCTGGAATTTCTTTCGTAAATGTTAAGAGCAAAATTACCTCTTTATTACCAAAAATTTAAGAATACAAAAATAAAACATAGAAAGGAGTGCACACATTTTTACAAAAAGCATGCATGTCTGACATTAATCTTCTTTTCCTATCCTCCATACTTCACCTATTTTCCTTTAGAGAATAAGATGAGCTGGTCTGTAACCATGTCTATTTTCTGAGTTATCAGTAGCCACTGTCCTTAACGAAGCATCTATAGGTGCCATTTAACTGTAAATCTTGCTGCTATTAATTTTGTTATTTCTTAAATTCCATTTTCAGACATTCTTTGACTGAAATTGCCTGCAGTCCTTATGTAGTCCAAAGGCTCAGGGCAATATGAGGTCAAAAAAATCAAGTTTCTTACTTTGGCGTAACTTTTTATTTGAATTTGCTTTGCTTTAAAATAAATGCATCCGCAAAGTGCAATGTAGATCTATAATTTAGATTACTAGCTCCAATCTGGCATGCATCTCCTAATGAAAGAAGAGTAGCCTTCATTCTCTATAGACACCAACTGTTTTTATATATTTTAACAATGGGATACAGTTCTAAAAAACAAGTACTTCTTCGTGGGCAAAAGGCATGTACATAAGAAAATGAAAACACAAATCAAGAGCATTTACCTAAAACACAGTCTAGTGACTAGAAATACATGATAGAGCTGTAAGATGAAGACCCCAGTGTGTAGACATCAGTATCTCTGAGAAAATCTGGGCGTTATATGCTGATTATAGTCAGTCTCCAACTTTGAAGTCTGGCTCACGGGTTTTTGCTGCGTATGATACGATGGTATGAAAGAAACACCATGTACTTTTTAAACTGCCTGAAGTCAGATTCTTTCCAATACAACACACTGAAGCAAATAACACACATCTTCAATGAAAAATTAAGCTATAAAAGGCCAATTACATAATAGATGAGACGCACAATATTCTCGAATCTCCTGGGCATATCCTGTAGCTTTCACTAGTGGACTTGATCACACATCCAGAAAAAGGTGTGGAGGTTCAACAAAGAGTCTGGAAAATGATATATTTACATAAAATCATACTTTTAACAAACTTCAATATTCACTATTAAAACTGACTTTTTAATTTTATACTTTTATTTGGTCTTTCTGTGAAATAACAAACATTCACACAAGATAACAACATAGAAAGCAAAATCCAGGGCCTGCAATGGAGCCCCCTGAGGCAGTTCTTGAGGCCGATGTGGAGCCTCGTTCATTTCCCAGGGATTTAACAGGATGTTTTAAAACGGAAGCTTTATATACTCTTCAGAAGTTCAGTCAGTAATCTTCAATCTTACCCTATAAACACAGACTGCTGGAAACTGCTGAAAACATAAGCACCCTTCTCATGTGAAAACAAATTACATTTTCCTAAATTTGGAGGAAAAACTCGATTTGTATATGGAGCCAAGTACCTCATATTTTTTCCTCTCATTTCTGTCATTCATAAAATGACTTTCTTTTGACCTAGAGAACACTGCAAAATCACTGGAAACTCATTCACGCTCTTAGCAGAAGAAAGAGAGAAAGTGGCTGAAGGACCTTACGAAAAGCTCCGACAACCAAACCCTTGCTGTTTGAGAGGAAAGAAAACAAACATCCTGGGTTTGCTCAGGAGAGCAGGTGACTGACTCGAGTGCGCGTGATCCGGCGCCGGCACGCTGCCCGCGTCTCCAGGCTCGGCGCTGGAAGCGGAGCGCTGCCAGCACGGCCGCGGGTGCACGCGGGGCAGGGAGACGGGGCGGAAGGCAGCTCGCCCAGCTGCCACGCACCGGCCCGCTGATCGCCGCCCAGGTGCTGCAGCAGGGACCGCTGTTAGTCATGCCAGGGAAACGTCGACCTCATCCTGCTTCGCCCACGCACCTTGGGGAGACCAAGGAGCCATGGCAAATCCATGCACTGTTCCACGCACTGCTGGCTTGCACTAAAAGGTGCTGAGATCCTCTGCCAGGACAGAAAAAAAGTCAAGAGCACTACCAGCAGCCCAGATGAAACAGTTCTCACCTGCCATTCAGAGCAGGTGGGCTGTCGGCCCCACCAAAGGGAGAGGCTCCCTGCCCGCTGGCGACTCATTCCCAGCCAGGCTCCTCACCCAGCCCTCCCCAGCTTCAGCAGCTTCCTCAAGGCTTTAAGCTGGTGCGTACTTGTGATTTAAAAAAATCATTTATGTCTGGAAAGAAGGTAATTATAACCTGCCACTCCAGTCCCATCACCTAGAAGCGGACAGTGACATCTCCCTGTCTCATGGATGACCAACTGTAGGGATCATGCTGCACCCGTACTGCTTGTGTTCTTGATGGCGCATCCAGAGAAGGCCTCTCAGCCACGACGTCTGGGCTGTGAGCACAGGGTTTGCCTGTCTATGCTCGGGTTCGGCTCAGACAGCATGGCTCCTGTCCTCTGGAAGCTGCTGGTGCTCTCGCCTCTGGCCAAGCTGTAGCCCCTGCAGCAATTCTAGACACCAGTAACACACCTGGATATTTCTGAGCCTTCGATGGTTATTACTGTCATGGCACTAAATGTCATCCCCTTATAATTAGGTCTGGGCCCATTTAAATCCCTTCCAAGGCTGGTAGTCACGTTCCTGCTGAAGAGCCCCATCCCTCCTCGCAGAGAGCAGACACTCCTCCTGGTCCAGAGTGCACGATGCTTCTGTAAGGAGCGGTGTCTCCAGCAAGCACAGCACACCAGGCACAGGAGAGGCTGCCACACGGCACCACGACGGTCAGACGTGCACCCATGGGGTGCTCCCTGGTGGCAGCACCACAGTCCCACCCCACCACCCCAGCAGTCATGCCTGGCCATCTGTCCTGGTACAGCATGCCAGTTGGTGGCATCCGAAGGATGCTCAGCCTAGCTCCTGAGACCACCAGCGATCCACACACTGGGAGTTACTAAAACAGACGAAGAGAGCATATGGAGAATCACTGCCAGAAATGTGTGCATTTTGTTAGTGTTTAACCTACTTACTGCTCAGAACACAAACCAAAATTTAAAAGAGCTCTCTGGAGTAAAATACTGTAGTTAAAAATACCAGATGACTGTTTGGAAAGACCATTCCTATCTTGTGAGCAATAGCTGGAAATTATTATCTTTGTTTTAACGGTACAAAACAGCAAAGGAAACATAGAAGCTCATTGAAATCAGTGGAAGAATCTCACTGATTTCATCAGCAAGACGGAGTCCAAGAATCTGCAACCTCTCACAGCAAAAACACATCAGATAAGGACAATAAACATTCCTGGGAAGGACACGGGATCCTTAGGTGGAGAAGTTATGTTTACAGGAAGAGGATAAGCTAAATGGAAACTGGCACAGAACACACAAAATGGGGACTCCGCTCCTCAGCCCCTGCATCATCTGCTTTGTGCAATGCACTCGTGTCAAGGGTGCCTGTGCTTCCCACTGAAACGCTGCGAATGGAACTCACGGAGCGCTGCCAGAAACACTGCTCCAGCAAAGTAACTGCCGGCACTCAGTCGTATCTCAAGGCACTAACATTTGCACAGCTGGAGGACAGAATTTAATTTTTAAATTGTTTATTAACTGATCTGTACCACAGCTACTGGTTGCTGAGCTGTAAAGGCTACACTGCTCTATGTAAGTTGTGTAACGCTCTGAAGAAGTTTCCATTATTCCATCTCATTAAGCTCCTTCCTTTTTTCCCTCTCCTCTCTCTGTATCTTTCAAACCGTTTATTTTTTCAAATACTTGCCTGTGCTATGTTCATTCTTTTGGCTGCTCTATCCTGAAGTAAAAGCCTAGTCTTTTGCCAGCTATTTGCCTTTGTCTTGCCAATATTACTAAAAGACAACTTTCTTGCTGGCACGCGCCTCCTCCCTGACTGGCTACCCAGAACAGAAGCGTTAGTCGGAAAAAGACCTCATTGATTCAGATGCAGCTTCCTTTTACCGTGAAGCTATGCACTGCCACGGCTAACTTCTCTGGGACTCAGAGCACTATATGTTATGCTTATAGTCCCTCTACACAGCATGTGAGAAAAGGCTGCATCTGCTTGATTCATCTCCCATTTTACTTTAGTGTCCTAGTTCCCATACCGCATGCACGTTGGCTCTGCCTAGGCTTCCTTCTGCGGTGAGCCAAGTGGTCCCACCAGAGGAAATCCAAGAACAGAATAATCTGCTCCAAGGTCTGTTCCCTGGAGCTGCACATTCGTCTCTCTCTACTTGGGACACTCCTTTGCTATTATACCAAGGAAGCAATGTATCCTCAAACTTCGTTATGATATGCCCCAGGGTGTACAGCACAAACTCTTTCCACATGCTATAATAAAACCGAGGAGTTGCAAGCCTTGCACAATGAGGGACAAGTCAGTACACGCTAATTAGCCAGTGGCCAGAATACTCTCCCATGTAGTCCTCTAAGACACAAACCTCCTTATTCAGTTGCGGAACCAAAAAATGTACAAAAACAGAGAGATGCGATCAACCAAGAGGGAACGCTGAGCACAGCAAAGATCTTAAATCTTGTTCCTCTGCCAAGTTTTGATGCCAAAATCAGCTTTGTTGAGAGAGACCTGTTTCTACTTAGAATCTAGAATTAGAAATCCTCTCCTGTCATTAGACTTCTCCAACTGTATTTTAAGTAAGTTAACGTAGTGCATCCTTGAGCTTCTGGCTACACCCAGCAGTGATTCTACAGATGCCTGTTTATAAGATTGTGGTCACAAAAGCATAGAAAGGGGGAGAAATTAGCACAATTCCCTTCTCAGACTGGGAACGTTCAAGCTGACTGGTCTCATTTTTCATAAGGATATCCTGCCATTTTACAGAAGGCACATCTCAGAGTAGATCTGGGCTCCAAGCAGAAACACAAAGAAGCTCTAAGCTCCAGGCACATGGTAAAGTCATACAGGAAAAAATAAGAGGATCTTGGCAATATCTCCCACCATGCAGTAGCTGATAGATTTCACCAGCAGTGCAGTTTTGGACTGTGGTGATCATTTCTGACTCTACTCTGCCTATACTTAAAATGTCAGAATGACAAAAAGGGACTATGGAAAAGACTGAACCCTAGGGACAGTCTCAGCAGCTTGGAGGTGTCCCATGAGAGATGCGCAGGATTTGTGGAGATGCTCCTCTGCGGAGGGAATGACATGCAAGGGCTAATGAGGAAACCTTTGGCTGCAAAGAGCACGGAATTGCCCAGGAAAATTCAGCATCATCTCCACAGCTGCAGTGCTATTATAGGCACAAACTGCAGAGCCCTCTATGTACATTAAAATGCTGTAATTAACATTTTCCAAGAGAACAAGTGGAGTACTTACCTGTATTTATGAATGATGGCATTAAATAACCTTCCATCACGCCAGCAGGTAGTGAAATTTTCACAACGGATTCCAGCATAACCCTCAGTTGTCTGCTGTGACCACAGGAGCAGTCTCTCTTTAGCAGACATGTCCTCTGACTCTCCAGTAACATGGATATCAGATATCTAAAATATAGTTAATACAAATATTACGATTACATCTGACACATAATATTGTTTAAAATATTGCAGAAAAACCACTCTGCATTACTGCAGAATTTTCTCTTATATCTGCAAACATGAATATGTTGATTATTCATATACTATATTAATATTCTTTCATGTCTTATCCTTATGCACTCTTAGCATCTTCAATATGAAATACAAAATTCGTAGCTCCACAATTTTCTTCAGTTAGCTAGTTCTCAGCCTCTTAACTTCTGGGGACAATATAATACTATTACATCATGACAAATACTTAAATATTTCATGTTGATAAAGCGAATAATATTTAATGTATTATATCTATTATACATAAATGTTACATAATTACATATAAAATACAGCATACCTTATGTATATATTCACATTTATGTAATACTCATATTTATATTATACATACTTTATTTAGCTACAATGGTGCTCTCTTAAAACAGGTTAAATTTTAATATATGCTGTTCTGGAATTCAGTAATGAAACAGTTATTTACAGTGAAAACTGACAATACTGGTTTTAGGAGAAAATTTTTTGAGAAGCGTTTCAGGAATGACTGAAAGGTTGAAGGCTTATACATGAAAATTTTGCCTTGATACAGATGGTTTGGTTTTCTATTATCTAAACATTATCAACTTCATATCAGACAAAGCAGGAAAGCAAGAAGTGTTGGGAAGCTTACATACAAACACTAGTTTCTAGTTCCTTAAAATTTCCCCTAATGAAATTCAGTCTGATGCTTAGAAAACTATTGCTGTATAAACATTAAGCAGATGTGTTTCACTTGCACATTATGTGATAGCAACCGTATTCCATATAAATTCCTGAAATGCAAGACAGAACAAAAAGACGACATGCTTTGATAAATAAAGCGATGTCACAGGTTGTCTTTCTTCTAAGTGGCCACCTTTTACCACTTATTCAACCAACAGTAGAAAATATAACATGTTATTATGAAGAACACTAAGAACCCAGGTACCACCACAAGGCACCGTATCAGGACCCAAGTACCATAGCTCAGACATTACAAAGAGCAGGCTGAGGGGCTCGGGCAGAAACACCACCAAGATTTGTGGGTGGACACTAAGCACCCTCGTGAGCACACCTGGACGAGCTGCGCTTCACAAGCCTACACCCAGCACTGCAGGGAGAGACAGGTCTCTTCTGGCTCTGGAGCCAGCCTGAGGCCGGGGCTCAGGGGAGGTTTGCCCACAGACACCTTTGGAGGGGAGGCTGGTGCTCAAGTTAGCTGCAGAAGAGGCTTCACTTGAGCTGTGCCAATTCCAGCTGTCCTGTCCTACTGTAAAGCAGAGAGCTACGTTCCTGAGGTCAGATGGGACAGTCATAACGATGCCTCCTGGCCTTGAAATCTCTGCACACAAAGGTGTCTTCTGTTTGAGTTCTTCCTGGGGAAACTCAGACAGGCTGGGCTGGAAATTACGTGTTATTCTCACATTAGAGCCACACAAAACAGTGCCAGGAACAGAGAGATGTAGCTTTCCTACTGATGCTGCCACATTAATGCCTTCGAGGAGGTGGTGGGAAGCACTAGGAAGCAGGGGACTAAAGGAAGAGCCTTGGAACGTCAGGGCAACGTAGCTGCCGCAGAGCTTGCTCCAATTTCTGCTTAACCACCTTTCACACTTCCAGGGGACAAGGAGCATTTACAGCTATACAGTAAATTTTAAGTAAATTTAATGCAGGGAACAAATGAATTTACATTATTTTCTATCCAAGTATCCACAAAATCACAAGTCGTGAAAGCAGTTCTTCAGATACTTATCACAGGTCACCATATCTGCTGGCTCTAGGTAAGGGAAAAATACAGGCACTGATGCTAGAAAGCAAAATAGTTGTAACTGTTCAACTAGCCCATAAACAACCTCTGAAGATCTGACAACATTTTTTTGCATTCTATTGTCTCCAACTTCAACACTACATGTTTTTAAGAAAATTCGATGAGAAAAAAAAAAACTTTTTTTTTTTTAAAAACACTGAAGAGAAACACATACGGCTGTGATTGTTTCTAAATTTCTGGGTATCAAAATCCTGTATGGAGTATTTACTACATGAAATCACACAAAATACAGACGGTATGAGTCCTGTATGTGAAGACAACAGGGAATCCAATGTGGCAAAAGACCAACTAAAAAATCAATCTGAAAATTTTCTTGTAAGAATCTAGGGAACTGGTCTGTAGCATAACATTTCCTTTCTGTGAGTTACCTTTATTCTTTGGTATTTCAAAGCAAGAAAGCAAACTAAATATTTTTTCAGTAGCTTTAGCTTCTATTCATCACAGAACAACCAGACTACAATATAAATGAAGTCAACCATTTACCACTTATCCGGACAACGCTTCTGAAAGAGATGATGTCATCTGGAAGTGCCAGATGTCTAGCAAAGGAAAAAAAAATCCTTTTCTTTTTTTCTTGTCATTTTCATAAAGTCCTCTGTGTGTAATCATTAAGTATAATATTTTTTAATATATTCTAGCATAAGCAAGCTAGCAATGCAATTTGCTAATGGCCATTCCTTACTGCTAGGTTCAAACCCTTAGCCTCCTTCACGGTTAATTGACCGGCGATGGCTATGTACATTTCAGACTGCAGAGAGTGCAAATGCAGCATGTTTGAGTGCACATTACATTCCTCTGGCAACAAGTGATTTCAGACATCAAGGCAACTTCTGAAGGTCGTGCTTTTATCTGTTGTTACATACAAACAACATCTGCAGCTATGGACACAAACACATGGAGAACATTTCTTATTCTGAAAGTGACCACTAGGCAAGCTTGTGATTCAAATTTTGGATAGCTAGAACGTTAATTTAGTTCTTTATCCTAAGATCAACAGGATTAGATCCAGAATCTCTCAAGTGCCATTGGCCATTTGAAGAAAAAGGAAAAGACTAGACTGGGTTTTGAAATTGCTTTTCACTCACAGAGGTAGCCTGTTTCAGGACAGGTTAAGGAACACTAACATTAGCCTGAGACCTGAAACAGTCTGAGCACTTCTATTCTCAAAATAAAGTATTTCAGATTCCGAAGCTAAGATTTCAGACTTTTTCATAAACGCTGAACTCATATTTTAGAAGTATAAAAATACACTTAGGGAAATGGTGAGTTAAAGAGCTATATTTTATTATGTTTACAAATAAAAGTTCTACTTTGTAAGATGCCTTATTAACTTGGAACTAACAAGTAAAATACTACCCCCTCAAAATAAGGTGTCAGAGAGACAGAGCACACACATCTTTCCTTTGATAACCCAATAAAGACAGCACAGATAGTATAGATAGTCATCTACCAGCTATGCATTATCACCAATATTTACAACATCATTTACCACAGGAATGAAAAAGAAGGACTACTAAATTAGGAATACTGAAACAGAAAATAATTTAAGGCAATCAAATCTTTTACTGTTCAAACTTTGTCCTTCAAAGCAAACAGATTGTGTGAACCTTTCATTCTTATGTCCCACAAGCCTATCATTTACCTGCTATCATCTGTTACTAGAGGACATTTGTTCCTTGAGCATGGAACAAATTATTGAGTTTGCATGAGTTGGAACATTTGCTTGCTAGATATCCAGTTCTTCAAATTATCTCAAAGTCTGTGAATTACAAGTTCTAGAAGAAAAAGAGACAGAGGTGATTCTCTGCGCAGCCCTAGTATCTCGGGATCACAGTCTTAATTTGCATTAAATGCTCTATTTCTTGTTTCTAACTGGGAGAACTAGTTCACCTCTGCTACTGCAAGTGTTTTTCTCTGCCTGTAAGTTCTCTCTGCATCACACAGTATACAAAATCCGTACACCAAAAAGATACACGAAAACGCCTCAAGCTCTTTGCTTGCACTGATTTCAGTGATGCAGTTTTGAGTCCAAAGGGCAGAGCAGATCAGAGAACACCTTCCAAAAGAGATCAACAGTGGTGCTGGATTTTTGTGGCTCATTTTTCACAGTGCAAACAGAAGAAGAGCAGACTGGCGTAGATAGTAAAGAGTCTTCCCTCCAATTCTATCTTATCTCAATGTTTTAAAGCAAGTATAAACTTGACATAATGTAATTGAATGCACAAAAGTATACAACGGGCTCGAGAAGGATGATGTATAATGAAATGTATTCTGATGTTAGCTACCCCTAAACCAGAAAAGTCTGAAGAATATAAAGAAATAAGAGAAAAAATAATGCATGAATATGGAGAGATTTAGAAATACTATTTTGCACCTAAGCTACGTAGTTAGTTATGTGTTGTGTTCGAAAAGGATTGTTGACAGCATGTTGAGGGAAGTATAGTTATACAAATGGAATTTGAACTTGCATGTGATCACAAGAAGTCATCTCCCCTGACGTTACAGTTGGACTTTGTGAGTTTCCATTTGGCCATAAATTCAAACGCTCCTATTCAGCTCTCGCAAGGCTCTGCGGGGCTGCGAGTACAGCTTTGGGCAACACCCTTCAAAAAATATTCGATCAGCTGAAGCAGATCGAAAGAGAAAAACAAGAATGACAGAGATCTAAAAATACATGACCTGTTAGGAGAGACAGAAAAATTTGTTTTATTTATTCTAAAGCAGGGAAAACCAAAGGGAGATATGACAACAGTCTTCAAATATGCTGTTGCAAAAAAGGTAATAAATCAACTCTTCTGGGAATGGAAAAAGAACTAATGAATTTAAAATGAGCATATGTATTTTCAGCTCAAACCACTTTTTAATACAAAAGACAGATAAGCACTAGAATAATTACTCAGGAAGCACGTGAAACCATCAATAAGGCAGACACAGAAGAACGAGCATCAGTCGAGTGGTTTTCATTGAGTTATCTTGCCTTCAGGTACAGAGATGACCTAGATGACCTGTAAAGAACCTTTCTAGTGCTAGTTTTGGAGTTCCATCAATAATTATAGATCTCCTCAATTCACCAGCATTTAAAGTGGAATGTGCCTCCATCTTCTGAGTATGACAAAAAAGCAAACAATGCTATACCAATAAAGCAAAACTCCTGACTGTTTCACCTTTGCTCTGTCAATCACATTCCAGAAGATCAAATGGCATCTCTCCCTCCCTTAACTGTATTACACAAATAGGTAATAGGAGAATATATGACAGTAGACATAGCTGGAAAGTGTCTTGTTATCATACAACTATTTACAATAATAACTGACATAACACACAGATGACTACTTAGTCAGAAGTATTCTACTGAATACACTGATTACAAATAATCTACTTTTTTTAAAAGCAAGTGTATTGCTTTCAACCTGACTCAAATACATTTTTTTTCTTCTAGATTATTATTAGTACTGTAGATGAGATGAAATCCACTGTAACAGACACTATGTAAATACATGGTAAAAAAAAAAAAATCTGAGGAACCTGCAGCCAAGACAACTGTTGAGTACTAAAAGCAGATGATTGATTCTGTTTATATATCAGACATTTTTTTCTAGAAAACATTTACATCCATAAACCAGAACTGAAACTATCACAAATTAAACTGGAAGAATAATGATAACGATTGATAACGTGATACACATAAGTCATTGCTTTTGACACAAACCGTCAACCACCCAACACTGGTGGTAACATGAGCTGATAGCTCTCTTTCCCTGGTAGTGAATGAAAACCATGGCTTGTTTCAATACAGGAGGCAACAAATATCACAGTGGCAGTATCCCCTGTAGAGAAGCCAAAACTACAGCCTTGATTTTCTACTCTACCTGCATTGTGCTAAAACATGAGTAGGGGACTGCTGCAGGAAGCCTCTTTCAGTCTTGACTCACAACTTCTTGACCTTAATGCAAACTACCATCTGCTCTAGGACAGCCCTGAGTTAGAACAGTATCAGAGCACATCTTGCTCAAGGAAGTCATCTTCCTGTATTAGGAACAAGGGCTGTAGAAATGAGGCTTCAGCAGAGAATAAAAAACTTTTATCTCAAAGCTATTAGTGAACAGTCAGGAACGAAGCATTGGAACATTCCGCTTACCTGAATTTTGCAAACAGGAAAACAGAGGTAATGAGGTAGCACATATTTGAACACAAAATCATAATTGTTTTACATGCATAGGAAGATGTGCCACAGAAAGAAACTCAAATAATATATTCCAGAAGTGGTGATTACGCTGTTTCAGAGGGCAAAATGTCATCTCTGTTACAGCGCAAATTAGCCAGCTGTACCAATGCGTTTCCTCTGGTGTCTGTCTCTCAGTTTGAAAAGCCAACACACTTTCAAATATCAGCCACATCTGAGGCACTGTGTAAGCTGAGAGTACATTACAGTGTGGAAAAGATGACAAGGTGAGTGAAGGCTACTAATCTCCCTAATTACACCAAAGACAACGGTAAAAACTGAGACTGGTAACTGCAAACCTTGTTATCAGCCTGAGCTCATGCACAAGATCTTTGTGGATTTGTATAAATAACAGATTTACTGTTTTGTCCTGAAGCACAAAACATTCAAATACTTGTTTAGTTCTCAAATGCAATCAAAACAAAGGTGGTCATGACTTTATAAAATAAGCTAGAGTCTGAAATCTAGTCTTCTTCCTGGATTTGTTTTCAGGTCAAAGCTAGGTGGCTCTTAAAATTACTTACACTTGGAATCTTAGGTGGAGAAAGTGAACTGAACTGAAAACCAGACATGTCAGCAACTCAGGTGTTTAGCCTGATCTGTCAGTCGATTTCATATTCATATAATTACGCAGTGTTTTACCAATATCGCCAGCACAAGCCTCGGTATCGATGCAGGTGCTCAGCAAAAGCCTCTTCCTTCCCCCCCGCCCCCCCCCCCCCAACCCCCCACCCCTTCCCCCCTGTGGTAACAAGGGCTATATGCCCGGTTGGAGTAACACGTGCAGTGATAGCAGAGGTTGCATTGCCCTGATCCCATGGGAAAAAGCAGCCATGCTTGGCTGAACAGACAAGATCTCATAATTCTTAACTCAGTAATGAAGTTTTGTTCAAATCAAGGAACATTCCTAAGCGGTTCCTGAATTCCAGCTACGATTAAGAGGGCAAAGATCTCTGTATGTATTAGGAGGCTATCTGTACTAGTGTTTACTGTGTGTTGTAACTGGGTGTGTTATCTGTGCTTAAAAACTAAGCTCGGAAAAAGTATAATTCAATTCTTGTTACAAGGGTAAATTATATAAACAACAGAAGTGTAATTTAGTTACTCTTTGCTGGAAAGAGTACCTTTGCATACATCCATTCCCTCTGTTCACTCAACTCAAAGCTCAGATGTCCCTGTTGAGCAAGGGAAATCAGTTTTGGACCAGACTGTGGTATTGGCATTTGACCCACCCCTACAGATTTCAGTAGTGCTGAAGATAAGTGGGGCAGAACTGGATTGAACTGGTAAGCATGAATACCAACAGACAAAAATTTGCTTTCTTTCAGATACTCTGCAACTAATCTCGTACTTTGGTTTCTTTTACTGTAAAAAGAAAATAATCCTACCCTCAGAGGAAGATGAAATTTCAGTAATTAATATTAATAGGTCATACAGACAGTTTGGGAGGAAAGATCTTTTGAAAGTGTAGAGTATTATTAACATGATTAATGTTCACTTTTTCTGTTCCAGGCTGCCTACATATTTCTATCATTCTTCAGTTCCTAATGGCCATAACAAAAAAGAATTAGAAATATTGCTTTCCTCGATACAAGACCCAAAGAATTACAAGATCGTCAAGAGTTGATAAGAAAATTTACTGCCAATATTGAACGTGAACTTAAACAACTCTCTCAAAAACACTTCACCTTCTAGAACCATTTTAACATGAAAATCTTTTTCTTAAATTGGGAAACAAATCAAACTACAGACAGCAAAACAGCACAAGGATACATCAACACTCCTGAAGCACAGAAGTATTACCTAACCTGTGAAAGAGACGAAGTAGTATCTTCTGTCCTACCTGTAGTGTCATAGCATGTGTAAAAGGCTTACATACAGCAAAGTGAAGACTTTTTTGTAACAGTAAAAATACTGTTCCAATACTTACTCTGAGCTACCTTTCAAAGATAAAGTACTGTGCCAAAATATTTACCTTGCTCCTGTTTGGTGGAATGCTAAATAATGCCTTTTCTTTTGACAATCGGGAAAGCACAGCATCAGAAGAATAAAACCTCTTTTGTTCAAGCAGCAGACCACTTTTGCTTTCAGAAAGTGAGTGATGCAACTTTTCAGATTTATTGTTTCCTGGGACATCTTCAACGATTCTGCAAGAAGTTATGTTTAACCCAGTTTCTTCACGCTGTCTGCCTAAAATTTGGATAGCAGAATCCAAGCTGGCTGCTTTTCCATAACAAAGACCACTAGATTTCTTCAGGAATGCTAATTCTCTCCTGTTGCTATCCTCCGAGTATTTCCTCTTCCACGTACAGTGTTTCTCTGAACATTTCTTGTCTTGTTCCTTTAACCATGTCTCTGTTTCATTGTCACCATGAAAACTGTCCCCACAAAGAGAATCACTCTTTGTTTCACCCAGGAAAACTTTTGCTTTAACAAGATCAGTCGAAAGGTCTGTACTCACGGACAGAGTATTACCAGCCACTGTCACTCTCCGGGGGAAGGAATCAGCCAATCCCACACCCTTGGGACAATTCTCGGTGTTGTCTGAAATCTCCATTTCATACTGGCTTTTTTCTTCATTTTCTTTAACCTGGACTGAATCTGGTCCCTCCTCGGTTGATTTCTTTCTCCTTTTTCTTCTGAAATATTTTCTTCCAGGGGAATGTTTAGCTGGACTTAAGGGAGCTTTGGCAGGATCTAAACACTGTTCTTCCTTTTCAGCCCTCACACATCCACAGACATTCCCCATTTGGCTTTCGGTAACTCACAGTCGCACAGTCTCATTCATTCCAGTGTATTTACATACACTTAAATCCTCCTCAGAAAGTTAAGAACCGCCGTTTGCACCGTAATTTCTTCCAGACTTCACGTCCACCCTCCTCAGTACGTAGCCATTTTGCTTATGAGAAAAGCACACGCAATAAACGTTGTGGCACAGTGCCCAGGCAAGGCCTGTGTCTGATTAGACACTGTGGCTTATTTCTGGCCACCAATCCTCTTAAATAAACATCACCGCTTCAGCGCTGGGCTGTAAGGCTGATGGCCTTTCACAGAGATGACGTAGCGTTTATGAGCAACAGAAAAGTCTCGCCTGCATTTTAACTTCCCGTTTCATTTAGCAACTCGAGCAAGATAAAGTAGAAAAATATGCAGCAACCTTTGAAACTATTAGCTACACTCCAAAGCCAAAAGCAAGCAGCGCAGCAAATAGCAGGGATTTAGTTAGCAGATTTGGTTTGCACTTCATATGTTTTTATTACGTATCCAATGATCCACGGAAGAGAAGATTAAAGTAGAGGATCAGAGATGGCTCTGACAGCTTGTTGGGGGTCAAATTTTTATTTGCACATGGAGTTTTCATAGCAGCTGATGTGATTTTTCACTGATTTGTCAGCTATAAATAACCTGCTGCTTTGCTACTATCATATAAGCATAACAGCTTGCTCAGGGCAGTGGTGCTGTGTACTGGGGGCTGGAACTTTGCAGCAGATTTAAACCTTCTGGCAGATAAAGGTGAAACAAATCATGAGAGCCAGTCTGTCTAGAAAACTGTCCACAAAGTTACCGTTTATAAAAATGGAGCTTTTTGGCAGGATCTAAACACTGTTCTTCCTTTTCAGCCCTCACACATCCACAGACATTCCCAACTTGGATCCTCCTCCCATACTCCTGTTCTATAGGTATCTCTGTGTAGCTCTGAGTATAACAGCCAAGAAGTGTCTAACTGCATGTGAAAACTGGGTAGAAATGTAAACTATTAAAAAGCAAGCAAGTCTAATCACCAACACACTTGGTTTGAAAAACACCTGTCATTTCTGTTACCAATATACAAAACCTACTAAAACAAACACGCATCAGCAGGGGTAGATGTGTATGGTTTCTCAGGCTGAGAAAGAACTACCAAGTGACCTGCCAAGCTTATCAGGTGTTACCATTGAGTTTCTCTTGTTTATTTGAAAAGGAATTGCAATAATTCCGAGAGACTTTATCCCCAGGGGCCAGTTCCACTGAAGTATTCTATGACATTTTACTGACGGAATCTAGAACGAATAATACAGGAAAGAAGCAGGATCCACCTCCAAAGAATTTCCAAGAATACAGATGCTCATTGCTGACCACCCTCAGGGCAATGGGGTAAAATTTGACAGTAATGCTTAGAAAATTTTATACCGTAACACTAAGGGACTAGAAGGCTGTTACAGAATACCCTGACCGCTGATAGACAGGCAACTACAAACAGGCACAATGCTAACATGTTTCCACCCAAAGTAGACGTTTATGCCATGACCACACTCTCTTTCATGGTCTCAATTTGTATTTGCATTTGTAGTATGCTTAACATAGCGGTGTGGTTGTGCCACTTGCTCCCTTTGCTCAGAGCAAAAAGCTGTATCCCAGTCAGCTTAGAAAAACAACTTTCAGTCAAGACCCAGAGGACTCACTGATTTAAAACGCACATCCACAAGGGACTGAGTTGGGTCCTCACTTGCCCCCATTCCACCCAATTAAATAGGAAAGCACATAAAAAAATAAATATATAGCCTTTGTAAATGTCATCACTGTGTTTGTACAAACAAATGGCTTTTACACTTGAAAATATACCTCTCTTCTCTCTCATCAGAAAAAAAGATTCAGGACTTTGGAGTGCAATGGGCTGATATTCCTTTAATTTCACACAGATATAGCTTCTGGTTTAATAACAACACGTCTAAGAAAACCATATATAGTAAAATATATTATAGCATAATAATATTGAAATACTACATTATGTACTCTTATAAAAAAAGACTTATGACTCTCCTGATAAAGCAGAAATTAAATGAAAGGTTAAAGACAAGTGTCCAGCATTTGAAAAAAATTGCAAGATTCCATGTTATAATAACAGTCTAATCAAAAAATGTATTAAAGTAAACGTAGTCTAATATAAGTGCACTGCCATTGCAGTTCTTCATCCACAAACTTCAAAGGAGTTAACAATTCACTTAAAAATGTAAATTTTCCAATGCAAGTGCATATTTAAATTAAGACACACGAGCACTGGGGTTTCTAAACAATAATTATATTACACTAACTGAGTTTTAATGGAGAGTGATTCAGTATATACTTTTTTTAAACTGTTTACATGTTTAACAATCAGCAGGATACCATGTATCTAAAACATTCTCTGTTATTTCAAAGTCCTGTTAGAACTTGTGTAACTCTGACTGTCATAAAAATGTCAAATCCAATCTAATTCAAGATAGGTCAGAAGAAATAGACATTGTTATTTTACAGCTGACAATCTGTTTTGTAATGTAATCAGTAATTTATAAAGTCTCTGATTTTGCACATCCTCTTTCATATATAACTGACATCTGGGTTATTTTTTTTTCTTAAGAGTAAGTAATTCACTTTTTCAGAAAATCAGGTGCTTCTGAAGTGGAATTAAAAAACCAAGACAGCAAAAATACAAGAATCAGTTCTGAAAACTAGTTACAAGCTCAGTGCTCCCAGCAATCCTGGCTTACTGCTGCCTATTCCAGGTCAATCTAGTTAAACGCACAGGGCATATCTGCAACTATTCCTAGAATTTAACCATTTCTAAACATTAGCTATGAACAAATGCACTCCAAATACATCTCTACAGATTATTAGTGGTATTTGTGCCTTTCTATCTTCCTAGAAATAGGTAAGGATTATGTCGTAATAACCAATTTAGCAATACTTGCCAGATGTTCCTGAGTGAGAAGGCTATCACCTCTCTATTAACAATTCTTTCTGCTGTTCCTTGCTTTTCCATGAATCAAAACGTAACTTCATAGTCACTTTAACTTTATAAGTCACTTATGTTCTTGAACCAAAGAAAAGACCAAGGACAAAAGAACTGACAAATTGCATTTATATCAGTTGTGGGGTTTGTAATATTAAAAAACCTACGCAAAATCATATTCCACGTTAAGCGAAGATGATAAATGAAAATGTGAGTGACTAAAAAAACACACTCCTGGTACCTATTTCTGCTTGGAGCAGCTGCCCAGTGGCAGCTGGCTCTGAAGCTTGTCTCTGGGTTTTGCCCAAGCTGTGGATCTTGGAGACCAAGGCTTGAATTTTATTGTGCCTCTGCTTTAAAATAGCTACAACGGTTCAAGGTCTGATCTTCCCAAAGATTTAAAGATGGAGCTAGGTGGCCAATTGTCTAATCTCTAAGTGGTTGTAAGGTAAACTGTATTCCACCTGAGACCTGCAATTCCCAGTCATTAGCCATTGCAGCAGACCTGTCATGAAGCATATGATGTGTTATACTCTTCTTGTATTTTATTCCTCAGCTGAGCTTCTAGTTATCCCTTCCTGAATTCTTCAGCAATTTAAAAAAAACCAAAGCCACCTAACTTTCAGGTAAGAAAATCAGTGTGTAGTTCTTGGAATTTCTAGGACTCATCTGAATCACAGCAAGGACAAGAGGCATTAAGGCTCACTGCAGAGCCATATTCAGACTTTATCTCTAGAAACAGTGAGATATCTGTAGCAGGATAAGATTTACGAGCAGTTAGCTCATCTGTTTGATTCACTTCATCCTTAATCCCATAAAATCATAAAGAAGGAGCAAATTCCTCTTTTTGTAAGCCATCTCACCGGATATAAAACCTCTCTTCTTCAGGGTCGTGACTTTTAGTATCTCAGTGGTACCTGAAAGCCGAACAGCTCTTTCATACTTTGAGCAGTGGTTGCCAGGACAGCTCAAACAGTTCCAAATACAACCCTTGTTACATTGTGTGCTGGCAAGCCTTTATTTTTTGCCTTGTTGTCTGTCTTGTGCTGCTTTAATTTTCACTTTCTCTTTGGCTTATGTTTATCTCTGTCATTCTGCATGTGACCTTTGTGCTGTGTAACCAAACGCCTGCTGGTTATCTGCTATGCTGGTTTAGTACCATGAAATGACACATCTCATTTATGCTAAATGCTCCATTGCTTTTACTGTGTTGCATAAATGAAACAAAAAAAAAAAAGAGGAGGAAGGGATGGATCTTAGATCCAAAACTACCTGAAATGCACTCCTAACATGCTTTTGATGATGTTTGTCTAGGATAAAAGACACCAGGCACTGTTCGGCTGAAAAAGTAGAATAACCTTTCCTGTACTACATTTGCTAACTATCTGAAACCAATGATAAAGCATAAATGCGCAGTGTGCAAAGGATGAATGGTCTCAGCATTTTGCAGACTCACAAACGTTGCTGCTTTAATGTGTAATACACCCATCTCTTGTTAAGAGCATAATGCATTTCACAGTCACAGATGTGCTTGACAAGTTACAGAAATCTATGGTTAAATGCAAACTCATACTGTGCTTGAGCTATTTCATGTTTCAATGTTCATCTTCTGTTTGCCATGTCTTAATATTAACCTCTTGTTTGTGATTAAGCAGTCCCTGAGACAGATCAAACTGCAGACAAGTGTTGGTCTGATCCTTTATTCCTGTTATAATTATTAAGGGTTTATGTGCCAGAAAAAGTCTTTTGCTAATCTCCCTTTAAAACTTTCCAGCATTGGTGGGTATAAATCTGTATCTTCGGGGTTTTTTATCTTAAAAAAAAAGAAAAAAAAAAAAAGAAAAAAAGAAGTGAAGTGAAGGCCAGACCCAGCTCTCTCAACTCCACACTGCCAACTCAGGAAAGAGAGGAGGGAACCAGGTAGCATGCCTCTTGTATGGTGACCCCATCACAGATTTAACAGCAGAGCATCGTAAGCAGAAGAAGGTGCGCGGGTCCCAGAATATCCTGTTATTCCTCCGCCTTCTGCACATAATTTACTGGAACAGGCCACCATAGCTGAGCTGTCTCCTCCTCTGGCCACCCTGTATGAAGGCCACAGTCTCCACAACTAACACAAGAGTGCTTCAAAATTACTACCTGCACTGCAGGCTCTGAACACCTAACTGTGGTAAGGGGTATCAGGAACTCGTGAAACAGCTGAGCAGCTGTCCTTCATCCCAGCCAAGTCACAGAATCATAGAATGGTTTGGGGCGGAAAGGACCTTGAAGATCATCTAGTTCCAAGCTCCCCTGCCCCCGTGGGCAGGGACACCCCCCACTACACCAGGTTGCTCAAAGCCTCATTCAACCTGGCCTTGAACACTTCCAGGGATGGGGCATCCACAACTTCTCTGGGTAACCTGTTCCAGTGCCTCACCACCATCACAGTGAAGAATTTCTTTCTTACATTTAATCAAAATCTACCCTCTTTCAATTTAAAGCCATTGCCCCTTATCCTATCGCTCCACGCCCTTGTAAAAAGTCCCTCTCGAGCTTTCTTGTAGGCACTCTTTAGGTACTGGAAGGCTGTCATCTGCAAACAAATCGATCCTTCTTACCTTTTTGTCCAACACAAGGAAAGTTTAACTGCTGACCTGTTGGACCAAATGAACAGTCTATAGTCTGCTTAAGAATGAATTTTGCTTGAAGACTTACGGAAAGTCAGCAGAAAAAAAAAAAAAACAAAAAACAGTCTTTGCTGGCTGACAAGAGAAACATGAAGAGGTTACACATGCCCCAAGGAGGCCAGTACAGAAAGCGGCCACATGGCCAGAAAGGGCTGGACGCTACTGTAACACCTAGAGAAAAAAGTTACCGACTTCAGCCTTGAAAAGCAGCATCCTGCAAAGAGGCCTGACAGCAGGAGCTGGGGAGGGTAGAAGGAAAATGTGTTTCATGGCAGTTCCTGAGCTGAAAAATGATGATGAAACTGAAATAGAAAAGGTCTATTAAATCATGACTTAGGAGGTTCAGAAATTTTTTTAAGGCCTGAGTTCACGAAGGCCTAATTTTGGATGCCTGAAAGTTCAAAGTTTCAGATTTTGATTTGTTTTGGTGTGGTTTTTTTCAATCAACTGCAAATTATACTAAATATTTAACATTTGTTAAATTAAAGAATGTTTGCAGTGGTTTGAAAATAAACTATCACCAATTTTCACAGAAATTATCTTACTAAAATTGTGGTTACTTACTGAGGCCAAATTCAGCTTTCATTTACATTCTCTCATCTCCACTGTCATCAGGGAAAAAGTAGTCTGAGTGTTGAAGGAGCAGTCCATTCAAGTATTAATTTGGATATTTATACATATAGCCTATAATTACGCAAAATACTGTAATCTGATTTAACATGTTCTACAGGTGCCAGGAAAATAACTTACAGTAGTTATTGCATTATGAAACTGAATTTTTAAAAAGCCACATCTTATTAAAAGCATGTTAAAAGCTTGCCTAAATCCTAATAACATACATGTCTCAGGGATTTTCAATACCCACAGGACAAATTATTTTCTAAAATACTTCAACTTATAAAACCACCAGATTTCCCATTCCATCTTTTTCATATCTTATCTGTAATTACTTGGGACACAGAAGACTGTACAATTTCTGGACTTGTGCAGCTGCAAAAGTCAGTGGTATAACCCAGAACAGTTATATTTACCTAATTATGAGTACTAAGTTACAAAGCCATAACGATCTCCAGACATAAATCAGATGCAAGAGAAATACAATCCTGAAATGCGTATCATCTTTTATTTTTGTTCATCATATCTTTCCCCTAAATCATTCCTAAATTCATTCCAATATTCAGAAGGATTTTCTATTTTGAGGATAAATACCATGACTCAGAGAAACAAGAAGCCACAAACAACAGCCAAAAAAAAATAAATCTCTGGCATCTTGACTACCTCCCAGGTTGCTGCATTATTAGAATACACTTAAATGATGGAGCAGAATCAGTAACAGTCACACAGCAAACAGCTCCTTAGACTCATGGAGAAATTAACTACTTCCGCAAATGCTAGGAAAACTTAAGGGGCAGGTCAGATTAAGACGATCTCAGTGTAGGTGTCTACCTCTATGTGTTTACATGGTGGCTAGGTCTTGAAGCGCCCACTTTATCCAGCAGATGCAAGACTTAAGTTTCCTAAACACGGGCTTCCAGAGCTCTTTGAGATATCCTGCCATATGCCAACTGGCCTCCAGCTGTAGGTCTAGAAGAGCATGGGTCTCTCATAGATCTGGTGTCTCATCAGAGAACTCCACATGCACATCCTGGATACTCTAGCACAGCTCAGACGTCACTCAAACGTCACCTGTCTTTAAGAAACTGAATCAAAAGCCCTGGAGATTTAGTTAGTGCAATCAACGTATCCTGAACAGCAATGTTTCACACCCTGAAGTACAGACATAAGAAGAAAGTTGGCTGATCATCTAGAACATCTGAGACACTTAAAACTATTGGAGACATCTACATGAGGACAGCAGATACACCACAGGACTGGAGGAAACTTGCTTCCCACTGCGTATCCTACTGGATACGATGTGTCATCTCAGAGCACACTAAGCACCCATGCTGGACAACTGAATAGCTCAGTAGGTACTCTAGGCACCTACTGCGAGTGATCTGAATTTCTCCACCAACCTTACTCACTGCATTGACTAGCCCTCCAGGCGTCAAACCTACTGCTAAACATGTTTACCACCATTTAAGATGCCTCTCGTCAGAAGACAGTGGGTTTCCCATAAGAACTACATCATCTCTCATATTCAATGTGGGTGTCTCAAATCTCCAACAATGCTGATGTTTATGTTTAGTTAAATGGAGTGAGCGTCTAGTAGCTGGTTAGTTGACTCACCCTCTAGGCTATACTAGCTGTACACTCAAGATTATCAGATTATAGGGACAATTTAGATACTTAATGCGTATGAACATAGCTCCCTATAAGCACTTGGATTTAGCACCTTAACTTCAAACTGAATCTCATCATAACTTTCCCAATATCTATAGGATTACTCCACACATAATCACAGTTATTGACATGAAGCTTCTTCCCTTTGTGAGGATTCTGCTGTTAGACTTTTCTGTTCAGATTTTTCCTTCATTCAAAATCTACGTGAAGCCAAAAAAAATTTTGTGAGGTGTAAGTACATACACTCTTCTGAGCTTCCTTACACATTCTGAACCCAAATCAGTCATATATTTCAAAAGAAACAGTGTGCAGGGAAATGCCAGGGTAGCACAGATCAGCACAGAGGGTGTCTCTTACATCACCATTCAGTGCACGTCCTGTAGCCATTAATAGCAAAACACAGAAATTTTTTTTTTTAAATCCT
Source organism: Tauraco erythrolophus (assembly GCF_009769465.1). Lineage (NCBI taxonomy): Eukaryota > Metazoa > Chordata > Aves > Musophagiformes > Musophagidae > Tauraco > Tauraco erythrolophus. The sequence continues at coordinate 44,391,116 of NC_141466.1, read as the reverse complement.
GTTCTTCAGTTATTTCATATTACTAATGAAGCTTAATATTTAGTCCAAGAATAATTATTCATTCTTAAGATTATTTTAACACTGATATTTTTTTAAAGATGTTATTTTGAAAAAAATAAAAGCTGACAGATTTGCAAGATCTGAAATGTATTGGTAGAGATTTAGTTGTTAGTTACTGAGGTCAGGACAGAGGGAAGTGTTTCAGCTACAAATGAAAAGCTTCTACATATTTCATGTGGAGCTGGCTACCTTACAGGGTAAAATCCTTGTAACTTATTTAGGTGAGCTTGTGTGACTTTATAGAAACGTTTTTCCTTCTCATCACTTCTTACAGCTATAGCTAGTAACAATAACTTTCAACACTTTTCATAAGCACCCAAAATCGTGTCACAAGTCCTGCGCTTCAGCTAGTGAGAAAAACTAACAATTTCATCCTGCAAAAACTTGTTCATTAGGTTCAAAAAGATAAAACATATATCAAGTAAAGGTAAATTCCCACTAAGAGCTTCTACTAGTAAGATTTTTAATAAATCTTTTTTTCTTAAAACACTGCAACATTCAATCACTGCCTATTCTCTGGGTCGTGCTTAAATATACTTAAGCCCAAACTTCTTCCTCTGTATAACCATGTGGGAGCAAAGACTGACATGACCCAGGGGAGCTGAGGAACTTCAGGTCCTCACTAGTGGTGAGCAATTAGTGGTTTCTTCTTTACATTGTGCACTGGCCTGGACTAAGTCGTGCACCCTGTTTAGACCAGGACCACATTGGCCCTTTTTATTTCTTCAATTCCTCACGAGGATTTGCAGAAAGGCAAACTAGATCCTAGCAGCCTTTTTGTTTGGGTTTGTGATTTTTTTTTTAAGAAGCTTTTTTTCCAGTCATAAACCCAGTACAGGATATTCCTAAGTGAATCATGCTTTTTCTGGATGATCATGTAATTTTCTGATCATTTAAAATGCTTGCACAGCAGGGAGTTTATCGCTAACAATGCTGCAGTCACTAAACGGGAATTATCTGCCATCAGAATTACATCATCTACAGTCACAGCCATTGTGAAAGACTCATTTTGAGGAGCAATTTAACACCACACACTGTAAGGCTGCATTATACTGTACACAATCCCACCAGTGTATAACAACCAGAGTGCCACCTAGCGTGACCCGCACTACCATCACTGAGGCTAAAAACGCTGAAGCATTAGGGACTGCTGGAAAAGGCTGAGAGTAGTGCTTGTGAACATACTCAGATCAGTAGAGAAACTCAGATCCAGAATGAAAAAAGATTTTAAAAAGTTTTCCCTATATTTTAATACTCATCAAAAGAAGTCTGTAGAATAAAACAAGACCGGTTTGTCCAAACACTGGAAGGAATACATCAACTATTGTATTTAATAATGTTCAAAACAAATTATTTTTATCTCACTCCACAGACAGGAAATCAGCAAACAAATACCACCTTCAGATTCAGTTCACATCATGAAATAAGATACACCATCAAAACCTTCAAATACACTTTAGAAAAGAGATACAATCTATATTTTTGCACAGCATATATAGAGTCTTAAGTTGGCACATTCATCATAACTGTATGCAAGAACCTGATCCAAAACATACTGTCAAGCAAAACTAGACTTACCTGAAAGTGCAAAATTATGGTCCATATCAACCCCAAAGTCAATTTGGGATTTCCATCTGTTATGTCATCATTTCTGATGTTAACCAGTTTCACCTGCCGTTGTGGAAAGAAAATACAGACCAAATTGAAATAAATATGCCACAAATACACACTGCACTACAAAGGATGCATAATTCACTTCCTAAGACTACTCTTTTGGCTTTTTAATTCTCAGAAGCAGAAAGGAAATGCATTCTGGCTGTAAGCGGCCCACCAGGAATCACCCTCTCCCATCCACACCGAGCTGAGAAGATGCCTCAGCTGTCACTACACCGGCAGATCTGCTCCCCGTGCCAAATACCCTTCACCTTGGTCCATGTCAGATGGGGAAGGTACGATAGAGAGGGAAAGGATAACAAGAATACGATGATCTGTAACTGTGGTGTATCAGTCTCACAGGGCAATGCTGAAACCTGGAAGCCACCACTGCCTTTCTTCCTCCCCACACTCTCCTGCACCAAAGCAAGAATTCAGCAGCAGGAGAACTGGCCTGCTAAAACACTTTCTGGCTTGATAAAACCAGGAATTTAGTATCACATTTAAATAACCAATGGCTTAATAATGACAACAACTATTATTGCTTCTGCTGCTCTACTCGATCACAGAGCTAGACACATGAAATGGTTAACAGGATTAAAACAAAGGCTAAGATTTTAGTCACCCCAACAAACTCACATCTTGAGTGAGTTCAGTAATTCTATTTTCTTTGTCATATTTTATTATTATATTTCATTTCCATATACATATTATGTATCCATATAGCCTAGCAATTAAAGATGACTCAGCTAAAAGACATGCTTATGTTAGAGTTGCATGCACGTGCTTTTTAACATATACGCTGTTATTAACGCTGAACAAGCAAAGGCATGTCCTCCTCTTGATCTGCAGACACAATCTTAACTATTAGAATTAAAAAAAAAAAAAAAAACAAACCCAAAACAATCAAAAACACTCTCTCTGGAAGAAAGAGAATTATTCCACAGTTCAAAAAAGAAATTATAAACAAAACTAAATGTTTTCCTCCCACCACATTACAAAAACTGTTTGTGTTTGGCAAAACTCTACAAGACAGTCAAATAAGCCTTATCTTTTTTTTTTTCTTTGTTTTTTTCCCTTGTTTTTTTCCCAAGTCAGGCTTCAAAATTATCAATAAATAGGATCTCTCTGCCTTACAATCACAATAAAGCATTGTATTTGGAGGTTACACAGTCAACCTGAGCAAGTCACCTCCTCAATATAGTTCGGAAACACCTAACAGGGGGCTGAAACTAATCAAAGGCAAGTCCCACTGGCAACTTGCCAAGACGACCAAAGCCCATTTTGTACAGTAGAGTACAGCCATCTTCATGAAACGGTGAGGCTAAAGAGAGCACAAAGATCCTCAGATCGCAATCGACAGTTGCCGTTCCCAACAGCACGCACACGTTCATAAACATAAGGATGACCTGATGCTGCATCTCCTGCGCTTTAAGACGCACGGGCTGTCGTGCATAAATAAAGCATGGTGCAGCACATGTCCGGAGGTCTCGCTCCACAAAAACGCCACCATGACTGTCGTTTCCAGCAGCCATTCATTTACTTCATAGCGTACTTGTTCAATGGCTCACTTAGGTTAACAGGCAAAGTTGGCTTTGGACACAGCGAAGCGGGATTGAGCTCTCGGTACACACACATCACTCTGATCCGAAACATAGTTTGCACTTTCACTCACAATACAAAAAGCAATCTGTTTTTATAACCTAATTAAGTATCTGTCCATGGTTTGCTTCCTCCTATTTTTTCAAACCTTTTAAGTAGCAAATAAAACTAAGAAAAAAAAAACTTTAAAAAAAAACCAACCAATTGGAAAGCAGATTTCCAGTGCCAACTCATTTGGATAGGGTGGATAGGGAGACACAGTTTTTCCTTCCATCCATGTTTTGGACATTTTTTTAATATTGCCACTTTGCAAAGGGAGAAAGCAAGGATCCTGTAAGTGTTTAAAAGAAATTTAAAAGCAGAAAGAAACTCACAGCAGTGGAAAACTGTCAAGCAGTGTGGGTTTCAAGTGTTTGGCTTCAAGGAGATACAGGTGATATTAAGCCTGAATCTTCCCCAGCCTGGGTTACTGATGCCTTTCTAGGGCACCAGCTTTGCTGTCATCAGGATCAAAGCTTGAGAAAGCTTTCCCAAAACAAATATAGTCAAAACGAGGAACTCTCACAAAACGTTCTGATTTCTTTGAATCTCCACTTTGCACTAACTGTACCAATTAATGTCTGAGCAGCATGAAAGATAGTTAAATCCACTATAAGCAACTCCTGAGTCTCTCACTCATCATTTTCTCCTCTTTAACGTCATATATTACACAGAGTGTGTTGATATTATTGCTCAGACAAGGGTGGTGTAAAGTTACCTTTGCCATATCTCTCAACCATTTCAAGCATAAGATCAAGACAGGCCTAAACCAGCAGCTGTTATACAACATGCATAAAAGACCAAGCAGGAGATATTTTTTATTTATTGGCTACAGGTGACAAAATTTTCATTGACCTTTTTAATAAAATTTTCACCATACCTGGCGTTTTTTCAAATAGTCAAGTGCAATTTGGACGTTCTGGAGTCTGTGAAAACGCATCCGACCTTTTTCTCGGGGCTAAAATGGGAAAACAATAGTTGTGAGTTTTTTCTCCTCAGACAAAAGAACAAATAGTCTGATTTAAAAGATACCATGTAAAATATGTGAAACCCTACAGTTTTAATAAAGTCAATAACTTTAGTGGAAAAGTGTGCTTTAACAATTTCATTCTTTTTTTAAACTGCAGTTGAAATTTTTTAGCACAGTGGATGGCAAGAGAGATCAGTGGTCCCAAACTGCAACTTTGATTCATGCAGGCTGATAGCTGTTTCCCAGTAAAGTACTATTTAGGCCAAGAGGGCTCTCAAAAAGGCCCTACATCAATCTACCTACAGAAACCAAACTGTAATAAAGCAAAATATAAGTAATGTCATGGACCTTTATGTTGCTCTGGTAAACTCTATGATGGAAAATCTTAACTCTGTGTGCAACTTTATGATTTAACATTTTTTATTTATAGTATGCCTGCATAATCATTACGATATCAATACATATAAGTATATAACAAAGATAATACCTTCCTACAAACAGAATAATAAAACATATACAGCCCTAGGATGCAAGTTTAAACTCTTGACTTGGGTAGAACATTATAAAGCGTGGAAAAAACCTAACAAGTCACTCTTCTCAAAACAAAGTCAAAACTAGCAAGAAGAAACTGTAAAATAAGCATGAGTGGTGTGTTAATGGAAAAATGGCAAAATCGCATGCAGTTAGTGTAAAATCATCAAGAAGAAGAATCACACAGAAAAAGCATACTTTACTTAGCTGTCACAGATCAGCAATGGGAAAGCAGTTAAATTTCTATCGCCATCATAATATCCAAATCCTTCTATTCTTCTTATTTCAGATTTTTCACAAACTTTCACAGCAATAAACTGAAGCTGACTGTAATTGCTAGGCATCAGCCATGAACATGAGTACTTCCTCAGACAGTCACTGCGAAACACACAGATACAAGCCCAAGCCTTCCTCAACTGCCTTTCTTTTTTTTGCTTTTACCCCTGTGCAGTATCAGATGCTTGCAAAAAGGAAACATGGGAAAATGCAGTTGAATAAGAAGCATAAACCAAAACACAAAGAATTTTAATTTCCATTATAGAACCTTCAAATTAGCCCCTTGTTTTTCACACCAACAGCCCCGGATCAAGCTCTGCAGCCCTCGCTACTAAGTAGCTTTCCTGGAGGAACAAAGGACTGCAGACATGGAACTGGGTTTTCCACAACACACAGGGTAAAATAAATCCCCAACTATATGTTAAGGTACAGCATCTCAGAGGGGAAATATTTTTTAACACGTACAGCTAAAATGCAGCGGTTTGAGTTCTGTTACGCACCAGAAAAAAAGCACACAAATTCCACTGAAATCACAACTGCGGCGCTACACGCGGGGAGCCAAGAAGGCACTCGGGCCCTACGACAGCAAGTTGCTTTAGCAAACACTAATAATGCGAGGTCTACAAAGGCATGACACAGCTCACTTGGACTAACAAGCGCTCGGTATTTTATACTTTATAAGTAAATATTTCCCTTCTGAATAGTTCAGATAACAGTGAAACGATAATTCAGCATTTGTTGCCAATAAGATAAACCCTACAAACGACCTGTATACTTGGTACCCACGACACTACACAGAGCTGTCATGAACTTCTACTTTGCATATGTGCTTTGAAAAAAACAGTAACTATTACATTTGAAAAATTCTAAGAAATAGATCTGCACATCTAAATTACCTCATTTCAAAACATCCAATATTATGTCACATACACCGTGGGTGCAGTAGACTGATGCTTCTAATTAAGACAAATTAAGTTGTTCCATTGACTTTACTATGGAGAGCCTTCAAGCCTTTGTATAAATTACTTTTATATGGACAATATCGATTGCAAGTAAAAAAAACTTTGTTTAATGGAATTACGGTGTTTCCCTACTTGTTATTTTTAAAAGATAGTTCTGTAACATCTTGATAATGCTGTCCAGTACATATTTGCACCACGATTTTGTACAGTTTAATGAAGGAAAACAAATAGAATTCTTAAACCTTTGCCTTTTAGCTGTTCGCAAAAAGGCTGAATAAAAATTTGTTGTTTCCATACCTTCATTATAAACATAAGTATCCTGGTTTACCAATGTGAGTTCTTTTGTCCTTTCTACAGCACACTACTGCAGCACACCAAACTAAGAATTTACATTAGCAGACACCACACTTCAAACACTACATTAGTACAGTTATGGGGGTCGGCACCTACCCCCTTATCCTCATCCTCCACATCCTCATGCTGTTCATTTGCGCATGCTTCTGTTGAACTCACCAACCGTAAGGTCTTCAAAAAATCTCGCTCTCTTGGCTAATGAATATAACAGACAGGAGACAGGACAGCAAAGACACAAGACAGACCACAAATGAAAAGAAGAGCATGAAAAGAAGAACATAACGAAGAGAACAAATACCAAGCAAGGGAAGTAATGCTCACAAAGAAAGGAAATGACATCTGAGGAGTGTGTTAGACAATTTCAGGGACATTTTATCCTTGCTGTTTGTCAGTTACTCCCTTTAATGTGAGGGGTATTAAGCATCCAATACTTGTTAAACAAAAAACTGTAAAGAAAAGGGAAGAACAGAAGAAATAGCGCATTACTCTGGTAAGAAAAGAAGTCTCACTGACCACAAGAAATGAAGAGAACGGATTGCATTCCCCCACAGAATTCACGGTGGAGTATTTTCCCAACAGAAATACAACTTGTGTCTTTGGTATCAAGTCACAGATTACAGAAAATATCAAAGAAATCTCTAGCAGTCAATATGCAAAGAGTGAACAAACAGAGTAAATGTATATATAACAAACTGGAACCACTGCATTCTCATATAAAAGCTTACCAAGGTGTCTCCAGAAAGGACTTCTAGAAGTTCAATCAAGTTATGTCCATCTCTTAGGTCTTCATATAGGTCATTCACATGCTTTCGAACCTGCAAAGATAAATGCAAAAATAAAAATAAGATCCCCATTTATACCAGAGCATTCATGCTTCTATTAACACAGTTATATTTTAATATATACATGTACTTCAGATACACCTCAGTATAGCTTTTCAAACGTATTCACCTTCATGACAAATTTACAAATCCAACTTCCTTGTAACAAGCAAAATTCACATCTATGTCTGCACTCGCACAGTTCCACCGCATTTTATTTCGCAGTATGAAGTTACAGGTAGTGAATACATATAGCAATGCAAAATCAGTATCTGACAATTTAAACAATGTTAGATATCCACCTATTTTGACCTAAATAACAACCACTTACAGACAACACTATCTAGACCTAACGAATTGCAAAAAAAAACACGTACAGAGCAAAATCCTGTCTTGGCATACACATTATCCTCAGCACGCAAGTTCACTGGAGTCAGGCCAAAAGTTATCGCACTTTCTGGCCTTAATCTAATTACTAATTAAAGTATATTCCCCAACTAACAACATGTTTTTTCACCTCAGATCTCTCAATACCTAGAGAGCTTTCCCAATGGCTCACACATCCACCTTACACAACATACCAAAAAAATACATTAGGTTGATCTACTAAAGCCAAGGACGCGAACAACCCTTCCCACCAACCATGCCAGTGGCAGAGGTTACTGCAACCTACAGCTTAGCAACACTCTTACCACCAGCAGTCACCTATCCAGCCAATCTGCTCTTGTGGTGTCTCCTAATAGGTGGTCAAACTTTGCCAGCTGATCTCATTCAGCTAAACTGGGTTGAGGCCATTTGATAACCAGCAGACCATACAAGGCCAACCATGAGTAAGGGAGATGTAATGAGAAGAGAGAGAGCTGAAAACCCTAACTTTTCTGACAAGCACAACGAAGCTAGGAGATACCTGTTTGCAGACTAACTTCTTGTTTCTTAGCATTAGCTTACTTAGATAAAATATAATTTTATCTGAAATTTCTTTAACAACTGGAGAGAGATGGATTTGACAGATGGACCACTCAGTGGATAAGGAATTGGCTGGATGGTCACACTCAAAGAGTTGAAGTCAACAGCTCGATGTCCAAGTGGAGACCAGTGATGAGTGGTGTTCCTCAGGGGTCAGTACTGCAACAGGCACTGTTTAACATCTTTGTCAGTGACAGTGGGATCCAGTGCACTCTCAGCAAGTTTGCTGACAACACCAAGCTGTGTAGTGCAGTTGACATGCTGGAGGGAAGGGATGCCATTCAGAGGGACCTTGACAGGCTGGAGAGGTGGGCTTGTGAGAATCTAAGGAAGTTCAACATGGCCAAGTGTAAGGTCCTGCATACGGATCAGGGCAATCTCAAATATAGGCTGGGGGGAGAATGGATTGAGAGCAGTCCTGAGGAGACGGACTTGGAGGTGCTGGTTGATGAGAAGCTCAACATTGCAGCCCATAAAGTCAACCATATCCTGGGCTGCATCAAAAGAAGCACGGCAGCCAGAAGGTCGAGAGGAACAATCCTTCTCTTCTACTCTGCTCTCATGAGACCCCACCTGGAATACTGCGTTCAGCTCTGGGGCCCTCAACATAAGAAGGACATGGAGCTGTTGGAGCGAGTCCAGAGGAGGGCCACGAAGATGATTTGAGGGCTGGAGCGTCTCTCCTATGAAGACAGGCTGAGAGAGCTGGGGTTGTTCAACTTGGAGAAGAGAAGGCTCTGGGGAGACCTTCTAGCAGCCTTCGAGCACGAAAAGGAGGTCTTACAAGAAAGCTGGAGAGGGACTTTTTACAAGGGAGTGGAGTAAAGACCTTAAATTGAAAAAGAATGGATTTAGATTAGCTATAAGGAAGAAATTCTTCCCTCTGAGGGTGGTGAGGCACTGGAACAGGTTGCCCAGAGAAGTTGTAGATGTCCCATCCCCAGAAGTGTTCAAGGCCAGGTTGGATGAGGCTTTGAGCAATCTGGTGTAGTGGAGGGTGTCCCTGCCCATGGCAGGAGGGTTGGAACTAGATGATTTTAAAGTCCCTTCCAACTCAAACCATTCTATGATTTCAGCCAGCTGCTCTTTAAATGTGAAACAAAGGACTTCAATTCTCAGAAGCAGAGATTTTTTACATTGCCAGCCAGAGCAGAGGTTGAGGGCTTTCCACGTACAGTTTAACGTCAGTACCCTGGCGTTCCCATTGAGGCGCCAGATCAGAAACTTCCTAAGCTTCCAGAGGATAAAATATGACATCAGAAACTTCTTCTGAAGTTACCACCTCCACTGGAGACAAACTGTACTTCCAATATGAGGTCTATGAGACACTCCTCTGACTGCCAACATCTCTACGTGTCTGACAAGGACAGCAGGAACCGACCCAAATCTTCAACTGCATTCAAAGCTCTGTTTACCTGACCTTCAAGGGTCTTTCTAGATCCATCCTGTTGAATAAATAACTTTCTCCATACTGATGATTAGCTTCATAAATGCTTTTTAGTTCAGGTTTTCTTATTTCAACTTTTAAGCATGACATTACCATACAATCTGTTTTTACAGAGACCATCATCTTAATTGGAAAAAATATCTGAGCGTATTTATGCTTGTGCTGAAGGCGAGCCAGAACGAGACGTCTAGAAGACTGTTCCATAAGGAATTACAACTGATAATATTTTCCAAAACGTTTATACAGACTCACTCTACATACACAGTCAAGTTGTGCACATACCAGGGCTCTTGCACATATACATTCACAGCGCTCATTCACATACACAAAATAAAATAACTTTAATTCTAGTTTTGATTTAAAAGAACTCCTGTAAGATATTAATTTTATAAAATTCCAAGAGAAAAATTGTCTTGTAATATTGAAGTACTGTTGAGCTGAACAAAGAAACAAAACAGATGTTCTCCTACTGTATCTGTGGGGAAAAAAGAGGGAAGCCATGAAGATACCATTAAAATCCCTCATACAATATTTGATTATGCTAAATGCTTAAAAGATGAAAAGCACAAGGGCCTTTAATTTTTAACCCAAAACAACTGTTACTTTTTATTTTTCTGTTCAAAGAACTATGCCAAACTGAGTGCTAAGCTCTTTCCAACAAAAGAAGGCTTTTTTTTTTTTTTTTTACATTAAAACCCTGTGAGAAGGTTCCCCGTGCCTCCCTGCCCCTCTAGCCAGGACATGTCATGCTCCACTCAGGAGTGCAGAATCCCAAGCCGGGGCAGATCGACAGAGCAGGCTGGTGGCCAGAGTCATGGGAGGACGTCAGGTTAAGGACAGAGGAAAGGGGTGTACATCTAAAAGACACTGCACCAGCACATCTCAAGAACTGTCTGTGCAGCACCAAGTCAATGCCCACACTCTTTTCAGCATAGAACTCATGGGAGTTGCCCAACATGCACCTAATTGTGATGATGCAAAAACATACCGTTTCTAATATGTCTGCTTTTATTTTCCATTAGATGCAAGATAATTTTGTTCTCCTGGTGGTCCATCTCTCACAACACACATTTGTTGACCTTCTATTTGGTTCTTAAACTCTGAGGTTTCCAAAGTATTACAGAGACAACCATCTTCCCCAACTTATCTTTCTAGAAATCACAGATGCTTCAGAGATGAACTCATACTGTGTATGAAGAAAGTGGCATAGAGCTGTCAAAACAGGAAAACCAGCAGTACGCCTTAGATGTCTGTCTTAGTTCTGCCATTGGCTGACAATTACTGGGAGGATTAATTATTTAGGACATACTACATTGGGATGCTGGTACAGGACAACATAATAAGGAAATTCCAATATCCTGAGCAGCAGATGTACACCTAAAAAGGTGTATATGAGCAACTGATGTGCAGCAAGCACGTTCACTCAAAGCAGCAGATCACTTCTTATAAAAGGAGCACCCTGTGCTTATTATGAGATCCCACACTGCCACTTGAGAAAAGCTTGCAAAAATCATCTCTCTTAACTATCACTTGGGCAGGTCCCATCTCTCAACATACATAATGAATTCTTCGATCTTTAAACACACAAGAAACAAATATTACTACTTCATCGCTGTTTTGCGAACACATTCAGACTCCTTCAGAACATGCAGTACCACAAGTACTAGATGCAGATGGGGTTTCCTGGATGGATCTGTGTGATCTGCTGAGCCCCATGGCATTTCATTAAGAGTTCTTGTGGCTTTTCAATAAAATAATTGAACTGTCAGCGCTACATTTTGCAAGGTCCACATGCAAAGTAGGCTATGTGCTGCCTCAGGCAACTTTTTGCGATACACCCATGTGAGTGTGGCAGTTGATAATTTGGGCATGAGAAAAGATTCTTTAAGGAAGACATGGGAGATGCTGAGGGGCATCTAACAAAACTTTAAAAAGTGAAGCAAAATGGTTTCACCAGTCAAAAGGAGACAGGGAGAATTTAAGGCACTGTTTCAGAGGTGACTCATCTTCTGATCTTCATCTTCTGGTATGGATTCTATGAAGTTTGTGGCAAGGAAAGCTCCATCCCCCTTGTTATGAGCATGAGATGTTTCATATCATACTTTCCCAGTAAGTTTAAGCTTTGCAGTCTAGTGCCTGGGGGAATCTGCACCACCACTAGCAAAAAACAGCTTTTAAAACTGTAGTAGTCACAGAGTTGCAATCTCATCCCCAGAACCCAGCACGTTAGGCACTAGACAGATGAAGACTGTAAAGACGGCTGCTACCTCCAAAAGCCAGCAATCTAATACCCCGCATAACTGGCATAGCTTTACCATACTGTTCAGCTGACACATCTGGTTGTCCTTACAATCAAGTTATTATCAGTTCCAACCTCACGTACCATTTTGCTTCTGCAGTTAAAGACCCTGGCTCATCGGGCTTGGCTTCCTCCTCCGTGGGCTGCTGTCACAGAAAATCTGTCACCACTGCCTTCAGCCTGCCTGGTTCTCGTTTCCATCAACAGAAAACGAAGCCCGGATTCAGCTGCCTGGGCACACACCTATAGGGCTGGTTTATGTTTATGTTTAAGGAGTATGCCACTTGGCCTCCACCTGCTTTTCCAGAATGACTAAGGTTTGCCCAAGTCCTGCTAGCCAGCCCCCCGCTCCCAGGCATCTGTCCTTGAATACCCTTACGCATCTCCAACAGCCCTAGATGTCCATACTCAGGGAACTGAATCTGCACCTAGTGATCTCTATTTTTGCCATGGGTCAACAGCAAAGGACAAGCCACCTTCCATAGCAAGCCCGTTTCTTACAATTTTTCTTGATATTATTAGTTGCATTGTACTGATATAGGAACAAAAATCTATAGCTCTACACGATAAAACCACAAGCTGCTTATGCTCGTATGAATAAAAGGGGAAGGACTGTCTCTTCTGTTTCTGCAAGCAAAACTAGCTTGGTCTTGAAGAAGACACAAGATGCGTAGGCGGAGTACAGTAGGAAAGTCACTCTAACACTGCCACGCTGCCATGAAAACACAGAAGAATCACCCCCTTTTGCTTATCGACAAGTAAATCTGGCAGAAAAATAGGGTTGTGGTCCTTTCTGTGCACACCCAGCATACATGCAAGAAGGAGACCTCCCATTCGTGTCTTGGTACAACATATTCCAGACTAGCACCTGAAACACAAGGGATCATGTTCTTGACTGAGATAATGCAAGGAGTGGAAACAAACATTCAGGTGCTGCAGAATCCAGAGTCAAGGCCAAAGAGGCAGGAAAGAGTATATAATCAGATCAGGCAGGAATAACTAAAAGGAATTCCCATGTACCGGAGACCACCGGGAACTGCCTGAGGGAGGTGAGGCAACCGCTGCAGCCCTGGCAGGCTGCGGGGCTGGGAAACAAGGCAAGTTTTGTGCTCATATGCCTGCAAACTTATCCATTTTCACAGGATAAGGAAACTATTGTAATGGAGTAGCTTTCTTAAAACATCAGGATTCTCCTTATTTATGTTATAATTAACCTGAATCAACTGCTAAGAGAACATGTCAAACCAGACCTTTTCTTACAGTTTCCAGAACAGTCAAAAACTAGAATCAAATCTGAATCATGTTTATTTTGAAAAACTGATGTTCAGCTGACAAGTCTTTACAAAACCAGTGTCATCCCCAGGCACTATCAAGAATTATAATATTACAGATCCAACAGAGGCTTTTCAGACCACATATAGCCTGGGAAAGTCTTTTCAAGTGCCTTTCTCTTCGATTCTGGAAGCAAAGTTAATTAAATGCCCGGCACAGACATAAAGCATTATTGCTTTTCCAAAGGAAAATGGGATAAGACTCAGAAGTTAGAACTGTAACGGGTGTGTTTGGGAAAAAAGGGTCAGGCCTTAATTACCACTGAGGTCACCGATAACTCCAAACAACAGCTGGCACAAGGCCATCGTGAGCTTCACAATAAACTTCAAATTTATTCTTTACGAACCTGATTCAATGCCATGGAAAAAGATCCCTTAAGACTCCCATTCACTTCCGCTACAATAAAATGTTTTTATCCAAGATCATAGACACAGACAGTTAAGAGCTCCTATAATTACACTATTCCACAGAAAATATCATCAGCATTCGGTCCGCTGAAAAACTGCTGTGGCCACTGCATGAGATTCTGACATCCTGAGGAGTTTCTCTTGTGTTTTCAGCTTCCTAAAAATGTATTTAAGCTTGTTTTTAAAAGATAAATTGTATTAAATGCTGTAATCATGAGGAAGTAGTTTTCTGTAAGTTTTGAAAATTTGTGTGCTTTAGTATTTTCACCCTTGAAAATTAAGGAATCACACTGGCAGGTCTAACTGCATGAAAATAAATCAATCTATGCCATGAATAAAGTATAAAAAAACCCTCTCATGCGAAAAGTTTTATTTATGTACAAAAGCAAAGGTTTGCTATGCCAACACCCGCAGCATGATTTATGACACATTCGAAAATTCTGAACAAGTTGTAACAAGATCCTTGACAAATGCAGCACGTAACTGTCAAAATATCAGATTTGTAAAAATATTCCCACATGACTGACTTGTCAAGAAAGGCTGCTTCCTCAAACGTCTTCGAGACTACTTATTTTTGCTTTACAGGTCTCAGATTCCCCCACGTAAAGCAGACAGGGGTTGCTCCATACGCAGCAGAGTCGCTCCACCTTGGGTAATTTCCACCCCAACGGGCTGCGAGGCGCAGCAAGGTGCTGAGCATCATGGCCAACCTGATGTCAAGCCAAGACACCAGGGAGCTGAAGCGGTTACATGCAGATTGACATCCTCCCCCCTGAATCTCTTATGTTCTTTAATCTCCTTACTTTAAACTCAAAACTTATTTCTAGGAAAAAACAAACAAACAAACAAAACAAACCACACACAAAAAAACCACACAACAAAACCAAACTGTAAATACACACCCTGGTCATGATTTTTGTACTGAACCCTGTAATAAACTGCATCCATCCTGTTAAAGATAACCAGGCCCAGAAGTTCTGGTGGAATGCTGGGCTGCACATGGTGCTGCTCCTCTGCCCCCCAGCAGGCACTCGCACTCTGGCGCTGGACACCCACCACCCAGGATACCCCAACCTGCTCCCTCCAGCCCAACAGCAGAGGGCCTGAGCCAGGGCCAGTGGTGAGATGGCACAAGGAAAAAAAACTTGTGCCCAGTCTCTTCTGTGCACCCGTTCACTTGCAAGCAAAGCCTGGTGAATCCAGGTTTGGGTCCAGTGGTCCAAAACTCACTTTCACTCTTTTCTTTTGCTTGTCAGTCTGATAATCCCCTCCGCAGGAAACATTTCTTGCAGTTCACTGAAAATCAATCGTTCTTTGTGTCATACTCAGGAGTAATTTTCTAGCTGTTTGGCTTCGGATATTAATTTTCCCAAATGGCAGGCATGGCTCATGCTACTCCATTTCATAAAATCTCTTTGCCATTTCAAATACTTATTCCTAAGTCACCTTCGAACAAGTCTCCCATACAAAGCGAGTTCACCACCCCGATCTTTCTTTGTAACAGATATTTTCTAACTGAAGATTCATCCTTGACTGCATCCTTGGACTCATCCTTCACTTTCTCATCTGGCCAATGCTCTGCACTCTGTTAACGCAAGAACTTTGTGATTTGAACACCCTCTGCGTGTCCCACCCCTCTAAAGCCCTGTCCTTATATCTAAGCTTAGATCAGTCACTTATTTTTTTTTTTAAATTAACATTCACATTTCCAGAAAACTTGATTGTCCAGTTAATCCATTGGTTTTGCATACTCTATTTTGCACTTTGCCCCCAGCCTTCAATTATTTCACATGTCTCTGTATAACTCTTAATAGTCATAAAAAAGATACTTATATGGCTTTAAGGTAAATATATTGTTGCTCAATTTAAAAAAAAAATAAATTAGGCCATTGCTAAATCTTGTCCTTACATTTTTCTTCTTATCTTCCTACATTTGGTTTCATGAAATGCATTCTAATAGCCTCCTAATCCCCAAATCAGCTATTACGCACACAGGTTCATGATCTTGCATATACATCAAATAGTAGGACATAAATGTGCACATCCATTAATCCTCTTCTGAATTTCATTAGTTGAGTGATATCTGAAATACCATTATTGTATAGAACAAGTTTAAGCAAATGTCCTACATGTAAAAAAATCCTTCTTTCTGCCTCCTACAGAAAAATAAATCTTGTCTGCATTCCAGCTCACACATCTCAAATCTTTTTGAAGAATGAGCTGAAAGGTTCTCTCCAACCAACTCTGGTCCAGTCACTCAGAATAACCCCATGGGATCCATTCTGCTTATTCATCATCATTATCACAGCGCTACCCTCACTGTTTTTAACACATTCACAGTCTTGGTCAGCTGCTTGTAATTTTGCATATCATGACTAGCAAACCCATCTGAGAGGAGTCCATGTTATGTAGATTCATAAACTCAGCAGAAATGGGTATCTACTGACATAAAATGGACAGCTACTCCATCATTGCTACCATTTAAAGTCCTGAAATATTTAAGTTAGAGCTGTCCAGCCAGCTTTAATATCTGTTCTACCAAATTAACCTTCATTCTGCAGACAGCTCCCAGTGAGCACGAGGGACAGATGCCACATGTGGCATATGTCACGCGAGGTCCCATGCGACTCCACGCATGCTCCCAGCCCATTAATGCTTCTTGCGCCAGTTGTGATTTTAATGCACAGCATGTCTATCTCTCTTCCCTCTTTTGCACCTCAGTAACCTTTCATGATTTTTCCTCAATGCAATAATCTTTATTCAGATGCTTTTGTGTATAAGACTATATAAAGATATTTATAAATCATAGAAAAATCTAAAAAAACAAAGATAAAGAAAAGCATTATAAAACCCTGTCTACATCTCTATCACACTTTTTAGCTGTTAAGAGATAACAGCCTCAGCACATACTACTGATAATAGCTGAAGTATGACTGACGACCTGCTTGTGATGTTTATTCTGTCACCTTTTAAAAATATTTTATTTACAAAAGTATAAATACAGATTAACGAAGAATACAACGCAAACATCGCTAAGCTTCACTTTACACGGCAGCCCACTGAAAAAGAGCATTCTCACTGCAACTGTAGGATTGATGCAGATTGAAATCACGAATTAAATGAAAATACAAGCTTTGGTAAAGAACTTGGCGTTGATCAGCTCTAAGACTCAAAGCTGGGTATTATTTTGCCAGAGAAAGGCTGGGCCTTATGAAGTCTGTCGCTGTCACAGAATAATACAACTGTAAGGCTAAAAAAAAAAGGACTGAACAGATCACCTCACCCGACCCAGTGCAGTGAAGCAGACTGAGTTTGGCTAGAACATGTCAGAGATGCTTTTCTAATTTATTATTGAAAATAATTCAAAGGAAGGAAATTCTACAATGTAATACATACACTTCAGTGTTTTACTATGACACTTGCTTTCATTGGGGGAGATTTTGCCTTGCTAATCTTCAAACTAAATCTTCTGTAAACGAAGCTGAGGTTTTTTGTTGTCCCCTCTCCTTAGAGCCTGAAGTCAGAAAACACTTGTTCACCATCCTCTACATAACCACCTTTTACATACGGAGGACAAGTTATCACATTTCCCTTCAGTCTTCTCTGTTTCAGACTAAACAAACTCAATTATCACAACCTGTCCTTCATTTTCCAAGAAAACTTCTTTTCTTCTTATTGCTTTATTACAGATAGCTGCATACCTCTTGTCATCGTAAAGATCACAAGTTGTGCAGCCAGGGAGAGTTTCACAACCGTGTGCCCACAAGTGTACTAGTGTTTACAAAAAGGAAGAATTACAAGCCATGTCCTCGTCCCCTAAGCACTGTGTTGGCCCACAGGCATGTTGCAGAGCTCATCTGTAGTACCTGGAGCACCCCGAGCACAAGCCAACGTAGCCCGGTGTAGGAGATGGACCTTGTAAGAACTGTGGCAGGGCAAGTGAGACACGCTTGTTGCTGACAACATGACAAAAGGCCTGAGCCAGAGAGAAATACAGCCACAGCATCAGAGAAACAGGAGTATCACTACAAGGATGAAGTGACAGAGCTCGCATCCTCACTTGAGGATGCGGCACGGCAAAGGTCAGCGGGCACTTGGATGCCATCTCCGGGTGGAAGGGAGATGGATCCTTGCTCATGCCCAGAGCCAGGTGATGCTGCTGAGCACCTGATGGCAGCCACAACAGCAGCAGCAAGCGATGGCACTGGCTCTTCCTAGTGCCAGTTCTAGCTGCAGTTACTGATGGCAGTATCCAAGCAAACTGTATCTGGGATCCTTTCATTCAAATTTTGTGCCAGTAACCTGCTAATGAGACTACATGTGGTAGCGTGTCAAAAAATCAAGGTACACCATGTACACCGGTTCCCCTTTGTCCACTGGGCTTTCAAAGACCAGTTGTCCAGCCAAAGGTGGGATAAGTGACAGTAATTTGCTCCATAGTCTTCCCAGGGAGAGAAATGATCCTGCAAGGTTCTTTTCTTCGGCTCGGGAGACAGTTATTATACTTACTGTAACTGCACACTCCTAAGATTCCCCACCCTCTCTGAATTCCTAAATCGAATAACAAAACGTTATAAATTATGCCAATTAGTTCCTAACCATTGGGTGAATAAAGCTGTGCAATCAGAAAGCACACAACTTTTCTGTATATTCTTCAATCTGCTCTTTCCTTATCTGAATTTTACCCTCATCTTTTTAAAACGTATTTTGTCAAGTCAGTAATTTGTAGACTGAAAAGGGTGGAGTAATTCAGACTTTTCTGCACCATTTCTCATTTTCTTCCTTGGTAACACATTCATACACCTCCTTTCTTCTTCATATTCTGACATAACTACAGAACCCTTCTTCTGCGCACTTTTATGTCACAGTGCAGCTCCTTCTGGCCTTTTATTTGTCTGATTTTACTCCGTCATGCTTTACTAACTCCTTTGTACAAATCTTTACTCCTGCTGCCCTGATTTCCACTTCTTGTATGGCTCCTTTGTATTTCACACATCTCTTAAAAGCAGCAGTATACGCTATATGATGCCTCCTATCTGTCCTGCCTGTCTGCAGCCTGTCTTTGTGCCTCCAACACAAACGCCTTCAATGACTGCCAGATCTCCTGCACTCCTCTCTCTCCTGGTTTACTTCCCAGGAGACTCTATACCTATTGCTTTCCCCAGTTCTGCTGCTTAGAAGTTCATTGTCCTTTTTTTACTTCTCACTTCACTCTTTTCTTTGAAAGGTAATGGTTTTAAACTAAAAGAGGGTAGACTTGGACTACATAGAAGAAGAACTTTTTATAATGAAGGTGGTGAGGCACTGGAACGTTGCGCAGAGAGGTGGTAGATGTGTCATCCCTGGAAACACTCAAGGTCACATTGGATGAGACTCTGAGCAACCTCATCTAGTTGAAGATGTCCCTGCTTGTTGCAGAGGGATTGGACTAGATGACCTTTAAAGGTCCCTTCCAACCCAAACAATTCTATAATTCCACGATTCTAAAGCAAGTAAAGTGTAAGGTTGCCAGACAATATTCTGATTAAAGTGAAGGTACTGTACATCAGTAGGTAAATGAGGATTTTAAACATTACGTTACTATGTTTAAATTACCTTGTTCAAAGCACGATAAATGCCATCAGCAGACAATATCATTCTTTATAGGAAAAACGTGTATATTCTGATACCTGCTCATGTCCCCGTGTAGTCACACATCCACATTACCTTGGGGCAAGAGCTTTCCAAAGTATGGAAACTCAAACCATTCTATGATTCCTATCTATCCCTGGAGGTGTTCAAGGCCAGGCTGGATGAGGCTTTGGGCAACCTGGTGTAGTGGAGGATTTCCCTGCCCATGGCAGGGGGGTTGGAACTAGATGATCTTTGAGGTCCCTTCCAACTCTAACCATTCTATGATTCTATGATACGAAATACTGTTGTAGAATGAAATATTTTGGTAATGCTTGTTACTGTCTAGAGTCTACATATGTGGACAAATACTACTCTCACTGGAGCCAATGGTACAATTACACTGGCCTCATGGGAGGAAGATCAAGCCAGAGTATTTCTAAATTGATACAGAAATTATTATTAAACATTGATACATCAGAAGTATACAGATAAAATATATTTCTGTGCATAAGTTAACAATTAATTAAAAAGCCAACACTTAATTGCAAATGGTAGAATTTTATCTCTTGTGATCTCTAAGGAATAAACAATAAACAAAATCTATGCTGAGAGCTAATTGCAAACCATGAACCCACAAAAAGAGAATGAATTAATATATTAGCCTATCATAGGAAACATTATTGATTCTAGTGATTCTATTTCATCATACAGTAATCTCACGGTAGACTTAAGTCTCCTTATACTCACTCTTTCATGTATGAGCACCTATATAACACAATTTAAAAAAACTCAGACATCACAATAAAAAGGATCATAAAAACATGCACTCAACTGGTTCAATAGTACTGCATGCCATAAAATATCAATGCACTCAAGCTATCATCTATTTCATGCATATTTAATTTGGTGTTTTCAACTATTCTCTTTCCTGCTCCCAATTAGTCAAGAAGTCTGCATGTATTAAAAGGATCAAATAAACTTGAAATCTGTGGCACAGTTTCTATTGACTTGGACTTATTTATTATTTTTTTTATTTATTTGCTTGCAGAGAGATTTTGTGATGCAGTTTATCATTAGCCCTCAGAACTTTGTACAAATTTCCTCCTCTTTTTCAGCTTTAACTTCTGGCATTCTGTCACTACTTTTCCTCACCTTCCTCCCTCATCTAAACTTTGATTAAACACCAAAAAAGTCCTGAGTTTGCTTGCTGATCTGCTTTGCAAACAGCTACAGATTATACTAAGCAGATGAAAGATGCTGTGCGGTTTATCTCCAAGGGGAAGATTTTTGAAAAATCTGTACACAATGTAGCGTGAATAAACTATAATTGTGCATACTTCCAGGGATAATAACAAAATCAAATACTTCTTTACACCATTAACTGACGATGTTCTTTAAGAGCTATTTTTCTACAGTTTCTACAGAAGGAGCAGGTCTCAAAGAAAAAACATTTCAAGGTCTTTTAGAACAGTCCTGAACACATAATAGCAAAATTTTTAGAAGAAAAACTGAAATAGCCTTCTGTCTACTGAGAAGACAATAGCCCTTGCTGAACAATTGAAAAACAAAATAGAGGAGGAAACACTGACACTTCATCTGCACCCAATGCATAAAGCAAGCTGCGTGCCATGTTGGAAGTGGATTTTTTTAAAGGATTTTCTCCCAGCACAGTTTGCAGCAGCTGTCCGAATTAACTAGGAGGAATACATAGAAGAGTCATTTAGATGCATTAGCACAGCAAGCAATCTTCGTCTTCTTTTCCTTAACACAGGAAGAGAAACCCAAACCATGCTTTTTCCAAGCATGTTTCACAAATGATAGGTGGCAAATTGAAGCTTTTTTTTTCAAAACAGTCACTACCATTAGATTAACACCAGGTACCTTTTCCCTTAAAATAAATATCAATGTAGAGCTAAAAAGCATTCATTTCTAAAAGACGAGGTGGGGAATTGTAAACAACAGATTAAATGCATGGCTAAAAAGAAGATACTGCAGAGTAGTGTTACCTAAAATGACAGCCACTAGCGTCAGGGAAGTGCAACTTTCAGCAAGGAAACAACTGCACTATATCAGGAATGGTTCCTCTGCCATTAAGCGCACACCTGAACATTTCACAAAGCAATCGACCTAAGTGGCCATTTACCAACCCTGTGCTGCCTCAAGGATGCACAGGAATCAATAACTTCAGGTTTCTGTTCTGAATTATTCATTCAGTCTCTGCACAACAAAAAGCTGCTCACTCTCTAATGCGCTACTGATGCAACACAGTGCAGGATTTTCAATACAGACCTTTAAAACAGCAGTTTTAAAAGCATTTTGTCTAGCTGCATAAAAACCTTCTTGCTTATATGACCTTTAAAAGGGACTTTTGGAGCAACTAATGACTGTGCAGGGATGCTGCCTACTGCTCCCATCACCGGCAGGTTTCTCCCAAAGTCCAGCTAGTCGAGGGTCCCAAGCCAATGTGCACCACTGGGGGCTCCGGGGTGGTGGGGCTCCTGGCCAGTGCCATGGGCAGGACAGCCTCCCCTTTCCAGGGAGCTGCTCAGGCACCCCAGAGTCCAGCACTGCTGCCAAAAGTGCAGTTAAGAATCTCTACAACTTTTTCTTCCACGAAAAGGAAGGAAAGTTACCCTTGGAGGGAAAATTCCTGGGTGTGCCTTGTATTTTCACGTCAGAGCACTGATCTTTCACTAGCACAGTCTCTAGTTGCCTTGCCCTTAGTCCTATTTTCTGTACATCATAATTTCTGATAAAAGAAAACTTCAAGTACTTCAAAATATCCTGTATAATCTCTCAAGTGTAAGATCTGGCACTATAAAAAATATTTTTTAATTGGTTTGAAAAAGGAAATGAATGACAAAGAATTTGTCTGCTTTGACTCCCTTTTCATCAATTTTTTTATTTTCCCACTTTTATCTCATTCTCCTTCTCTATTTCACACTTATCGCATTCTTTCCTTAGGTTTCAGGGTCTGGGATTCAAAGGAATGTCAGGAAGAACTTCTGTGCTTTAGTGGAAGCTGGATTTCTCTTTGGGTGCTTTAGGACCATGCAAACACTACACCAGAATGAAATTCCTTTCTCCCACAAATTTACCTGTTCTTGTTACGTCAGGAGTTACTTACTGCTGTAACAAGTACTAGAATTTAATGTCTTATTCTAACGATAGCAAAGTGAAACACTTGCTGGAAGTTAGGGCAGGTTTAGAGTTGATAGGAGATCTCAACCCCACTGCCACACTACACATCTCCACCCCACCACCACACTACACTGGTATGTGAGTTACTCCCTGGAAGCTCATACCACAGCAGCAAGGAAGTCTGAAGTCCAGTATCTCACCTCTCCAGCCCATATGTCAACAAGAAGTAAAAGATAACATTTAAACTGGAGCCTCACCATCAGACATTAAACAGCAGCCTTAGCAACTGTAATGCTCTAATCAGTCCTCAGAAAACCTGTTATCAATGTAAAAGAAAAACTTCAACATTTCAAAAATGTAGTGACAGCCCACTTGATCTTAAACTGTGGCACTCAAAGAGCTTAACAGTTGAATTTAGCAAATAACCCTTTATGTACCCGTCTCTAAAACTACGTATCTCAAGATTATTTGCAGGAAATATTTCTGCAATTACTATGTTCCCAGTTTAGCAAAGCACACAAATAGATGCCTAACTAGTCAACTGAACTGACAAGGGACTAACCTTATGCACTGGATTTTATACACTATGCACTTACATGCTTTGAACCCAACGCATCTACAGATGATAGAATCATAGAATAGTTTGGGTTGGAAGAGACCTTTAAAGGTCACCTAGTCCAACACCTCTGCAATTAGCAGAGACATCTTCAACCAGATGAGGTTGCTCAGAGCCTCCGTCCAACATGATCTTGAATGTTCCAGGAATGAAGCATCTACCACCTCTCTGGACAAGCTGTTTCAGTGCTTCAACATACTCAGAGTGAAGGACTTCTTCCTTCTATCTAGTGTAAATCTACCTTCTTTTAGTTTAAATCCATTGCCCCTTGTCCTATTGCAACAGGTCCTGCTTAAATGTCTCTGCCCATCTTTCCTGTAGGCTCCCTTTAGATACTGGAAGGCTGCTAGAAAGTCTCCCTGAAGCCTTCTCTTCTCCAGGCTGAACAGCCCCAACTCTCTCAGCCTGTCTTCAGAGGAGAGGTGCTCCAGCCCTCGGATCATCTTCGTGACCCTCCTCTGGACTTGCTCCAACAGCTCCATGTCCTTCTCATGTTGGGGGCCCCAGAGTTGAACACAGTACTCCAGGTGGGGTCTCACAAAAGCAGAGCAGAAGGGCAGAATCATCTCCCTCAACCTACTGGCCATGGTTCTTTAGATGCAGCCCAGGATACGGTTGGCCTTCTGGGCTGCAAGCCCATATCAATGGTTCACACTGAGCTTCTCATCAACCAACACCCCCAAGTCCTTCTCAGGGCTGCTCTCAATCCATTTTGCACCCAGTCTGTACTTGTGCTTGGGATTGCCCCGACCCACATGCAGGACCTTGCACTTGGCCTTGTTGAACTTCATGAGGTTCTCACAGGCCCATCTCTCCCACCTGTCAAGGTCCCTCTGAATGGCATCCCTTCTCTCCAGCGTGTTGACCACACCGCACAGCTCGGTGTCGTAAGGAAACATGCTGAGGGTGCACTCGATCCCACTGTCCATGTCACCAATTAAGATGATAAACAGCACCCATCCCAATACTAACTCCTGAGGAACACCTCTCGTCACTGGTCTCCACAGTGAAAGACAGGCAACAGAGGGCAGAAAGGTAAATATTTCTCAGCCATTTTGGTGTTTGTGGTTACTCAATGAATCCCATAAATACATGAATTAATTAGAAGAATGACAGTAGGCTTCCAGGCCATACCCCAACAAATGATGGTAGCCTGGTAAAAGCATCGTCCTGCTGAGCTAGAAAACAACTCTTTTGAATATACTGCTATAAAGGGATAAAAGTCCAGTACTTTCCCAGGGACAGCAGGAGAATAGGAGATTAATTTAAATGAGCAAGGAAAGAACTCAACAAACAGGGAAAAAAATAGAGAAACAACAGGAGAAAAGAAAAAGAGATAAAAGAAAGCCAAAAAAGAAACAGGGGACAGAAAAAAAGAAATAAGGGAAAGAGAAAGTAAAGAACATAAGCAGGATGGAAAAAAGACAAAAGAAAAATGTAATCCATCCCTGTGCCTGTAGCAAGGGTCCTGTCCACATGCATGGACTGGTGCTTGCCATGATCTCTCATAACTCCTATGATCATCTTCATCCTTTCTACTTCTTGTAGAACCCTACACAGTGACAGATAAAGCACACTGACCTCCTGTGTGTGGAGGAGCAAAAGCACTGCTAGGACACAATTCATGTTCCCCTAAGGTAGTAGATGTCTGAGACACTTAGAAGGTCCTATTCTCTCTGCTACCTGCAAAAGAAGTCTGGATAACTAGCTCAAATAAAACTATGAAGATGCCTGAAATAAGCTAATTCCCACCTTTTTTTTTTGGTCTGCAATGAGCTATTGGCAGTGAGTGGGCAAATAGGAGTCGCATGTATTTAATATTATTATATAATAATAATTATTATTATATGTTATTACATAATAATAAAGCTGAAAACTAGGATTCAAATTCAACTTAATGCATAAACAAGGACAGGTCTACAGACTGCTAGAAATGCACTTATTTTTTTCTTCACTCCCTTCATTATATAGTATTTTCTAAATAGGTCTTTGTGTCTTAGGAGAAAGCATTTGAAGGATTTATTTTCATTTCTATGCCAGTCACTGTCCTAGAAACAATGCTGTAAGAACAGATATTTGACAACTGCATTACCAACCGCTTTCAAACTGAGTATTTCCAAAAGATGAGTTGCTACGTAAATTCCAAGAGAAGAGCTACAGTCAAACTGTATTTGTGTAAGTTATTGATCCTTAACTTGAATTCTAAAGTGGGCTATCTGAGATGAAAATCGAGGTCAGCAATACACACACACACACGTATCTGTATCTACCTCTACCATCACTCACCATGAGAACTATTTGAAGGTGAAGGCCTATGGCCCTTGACCTTGGCAATCAAGTCAAAAGGATTTAGTGTGAACTCTTTACCCCGACTTCCTTACAGGTTTAGAGCCTAAATCTTTTTTAAGCTACTCCCAAGAGATTGACAGCATGGCAACAATGACTGTGCATGTTTTAAAACTGTGTAAAATAATGGTGTATAGAAATATAATTTTCAATACACTACACTTCAATAAAAACAGCCATTGTTTTTAACTTGTATTAAAGGCTTGCTCTCCAAAAAGCTTCAGATAAGCTTTGCTGCATCCCACAGAAAATCAAAACTGCATCTTTAAAATGCATCTTTAATACATAAAAAGATTAGTAGTCTCTACAAACATGGTAACAATTACCCTCGATTAGAAGAAGAAATGCCTGATGGTTAATTTGAAGATTGCATTTTGCTGCCAGAGTACTGGCAATCTTGTAGGTTTTTTTCTTTAAATCTAATTTGTCTGAAGTACTGGACAATCTTACACTGTAAATATGTGGTAAAATCCATAAAAGGAAGGCTGCAGGTCTGCAGCCTCTTGTCTTTTCTCATTAGCAAGGAGACTTCTGCAAGGACATGGGGTCACTCGGGTATTTCAGGATTACGGTGAGGATGTGTCTGCACAGAAGGGGTCATTGGAGCAGCTGTTTCTATGCAGCATGATTCCTTTGGGTCTACCAAATCCACAAAGGAAAACCTATTGGTATGAACAATATTAAAAGCCATTCTGTGACTCCAGACTCACCCTGCCCACAGAAAGGTTGTGTGCTGCACAAAGGCTGATGTGAGGACTGCTCCTGATGGCTCCGTCATGGTGGGAAGGACCAAAGGTCCCCTCTGGAAGAGAGGTCTCTTGCTAAAGACAAAAATGGGACCAACTTCACATCTGGGCATTGTTAGCTCCCTATGTCACACTGTTTCTAAGAGCTACATGGGTTTCAAATTTTTAAGAGATGTGAAACCAGAATCCTGCATCTCCTAAAGGTTTGAAGAGTCAAAAAAAAAAAAAAAAAGTTATTTTAAACATCCCTGAAGAAATTCTCTTCTGCTTTAGTGCCCAATATTTCTCAAATACCCACAACAGCAGCCAGAAGTAGCAGAGAAATAATTGTCACCTCCTAAAAAAACCATATTTTTCTCTAAATATAAATACAAGCAGATCTTTCCAACAGTGTTTGAACATTAAACTCGTTAATTAAATCTCAACTCTGACAGTTTGCTGATACATTTTTATTTAACGTGACTTTTACAAGAATTCAACCTCAGGGTGGGGGGGGAATCAAAGCAAGTTATGTTAAGTAATTATACAATCTGTTTCTCCAGAGAAATGTCTAGGCTAGACAGTTGGCGTTGAAACAGCAGATTAAATTTAGAACTGAAGGGCCATGCAGTGAAGGTGAACTTGCGGCTTTTAGTTCTCTGTTGACTAAAAGCTGTACATGTTAAAATGACGTGCTCTGTCCCTGAGGCAAAGTTCACTGCTATTCAAAAGAAAGATACTGAAAAGTGACTTTCGTCCCAAGAAAGTCTCTATTTCTAATCCATGAGCAGCACGCTGATGCCACAGGATGATTTAGAGCTCTCCTTCTCAAGGTCAGCTCCCTGTCCTCAACATGGTACTCCAAAAAAAAAAAAAATTTTCTCATTTGCCTTTGCTGCGGTGCTACAGTCATGACACTCTACTGCCACAAAAGATTCAAGCTTTGTAGAAAGAAATCATATTCCTTAAACTTTGACTCATTTTAATTTCAAATTCAAGCATTCGAATACATCACCTCGGGATAACAGACAGCAGCACTTCAACCCCCACATGACTCCTCAAAGACAAAATACATGCATAATCTCACAATTTAAGATCTTCCTTATTATATGTAACACAGATGGATCCTAAAATCAAACATTTAGTAAAAGACACAATCACTGCTGTAGTAATCAATCATCCAGGCATGACAGAAATATCAACTGACCTTCATGAGATGCTGATTTATCCATTTTGTGAAGGTCTTCTTTTGAACTTTGTCCCGCTCATCTGGAGGTAAAAAGGAAAAAGAAAAGGGTTTAACAGCTCTACAAATGATGCAGAAGATTTTTTTTTTAGCCTGCAAAAGTTCTGAAACATCCAATCAAAATAGCAGCACACAAATGTTTTTGCTGTATATGACAGCATGTCATGAAAAAGTTTCTTGAGCAGAAGCTCTGGGTGAGTTCCTCCAGGGCAACGGCCCCACTGGTATGTTAGCAGCACTACTATCAAAAATATAACTTCCTAGAAGTCAACCATTCCTTAACCTGTACAAAAAGACGAACTTTTAAGAGCTATAAACAGTACTTATAGCCTCTAAAATCCAACTAGTTATCAAAGTATTTAGCAATAGAAACTGTCTTACTAAATGAAAGCCAGCTTTTTTAATCACTATGCTTTTCGACTGAATTATCATCCTTGTTCCAACATGCAAGGATGAGCTACAGCTTCAGTCAGAGAAAGGACTCTTTTTCCTTTAATCCTCTATAAAATAAACAGGGATGTCCACCAACCCAGATGTGGGATCCAGCCACTACCAGCAGTTTGCTCCCTGGTGTGGCAGTTAGCATGAGGAATTACTCACAAAACACTGAGAAGAAACAATAGAAGCAATAGACTCAGGGTAGGAAAGCATCCCTCTTATAGAGGGGAAGTACATACATGTATTCTAGCGAGACACGTTAGAGAAACACTAATGGCCGCTCCAGCACCACAGTTAAGTCATCTCTACAAACCTATGTATGGTCACTTGCCCATACAACTCCTACGGAGCCCCTTCACAGTCCCTGAGCTCCCCAGAGCAGGACTAGCGGTGCATTAGGACTGGGACCATCTGTGCAAGCCTAAAATAGCGAAATCCCTTAAGACCCTGCACAACAGAACTGCAGCTGTTTCATTGACTCAGGCTGTTTGCAGCGTGGCTGAGAATGAGCAGTGAGCTCAGGTAGCAAAACAAGACCCCTTGTGCAGCTACTGCCATCACTAGAAGATTGAATCAGATCCTGCATTTTACATTAAAAAAATACTGGTTTCAGATTGTTCAAAGGTAATATAAGATTAAAAAAAAAAGAAAAAAAAAACACATGGAAGGTCCATATGCACGGACTTTCAAGTCTCTGGTGTGATATCGAGGTCTTTCAAAACCGCATAAGATCATGTAAGAGCCCATCCTGGGCCAAACTGGGCATCTTAGGCTGTTCCTAACAGCAGTGAGAAATGAGTGTTCAGGAACAAATACAAAACAAGACAAGCAAAAGCCTGTGAAGCCTTTGTATACTCCTCCCTTATGTGACTCACAGACTTTCTACATGCTTATACATATCTTTGCATTTAAGAGTCATAGATTTTTTTCCTGTTATTTTTTTCAATTCTTTTTTAATACACCTATAACTTTTGCAGCCACAGTTCACTGTGGCAATGAGTTCTTCAGGTAGTATACATAGTGCACACACACACATTCATCTCTGTACAGAATAGCTGCTGTTCCCTAAATGCCTTTCCTATGCCACTCAAGATCTTCCAACCTTCTGGCATACGCTTTTTTTCTCCACACTCTCTTATTCTAGTTGAAGACACAAAAATCAGGATTGAGAGACAAACTAAAGAGCAAAGCAGCAGTATTAGAGACACAAAATCTGGCAGAGTAAGAAAATTTTTTGCTATATATACATACACATTTCTCTATAGCCTTCATCTAGTAAGACAGCATTTCCAACACCAGTAATTTACTCTAAGAAGGTAGAAGCTCTGGCTTGATAGATGTATAGAACAGAAAATGTCAGAAATAAAAGAAATTCAAAAATACTTTCACTTTTAACTGTTTCATTATGGGTAGCTGTTTTAAAAGGAACACAAGTTTTCGGAACTGAGAATCTAGTATTTTAGCCCACAACTGTACATCGTGTCTTTTGTCCTAAGGTAATCTCAGATAGTTTTGACTACCGCAGAAGTTTTACTCTTTGGAAAATGTTACCGTGACAACAGTAAAAGTTTCAGAAAATTCCACTTCATTGTACCTTGTTAGACCATGCAGCGACTATTAATTTCAACTCCATTTTCAATTAAACGGCCAACATAAGTAAAAGAAGTGATGCTTATCACCTGTATTCCCTTTAATATATGCATATATTATGCATACACTCGCAGAAAAACTCTGTACGTGACACACACAAATGTGCAACGAGGAGAACTGTCACCTGTCATGTTGCGAAAAACACCAAGGGAAAAAAAAAAAACAAACACAAACAACCCTCTAAACACCACAATAGTAATTTTTAAGCAAAAAATAAAACAATTCCAGAAAAGCAAATGCACACTAGGAGGAAAATGCAGTGCAAGAATATTCAATGCGCTCGAGCTCAGAGCAGAACACACCAAATCAAACCCCTCAGATGAAGTAACTAGAAAACAGGCATCTGACTACGAAAGAAACACCAAACCAAGACAGAAAACCCACTGAAAGCTTCTGAGAGAAGCTCTTTCCACAGTGAGCTCTGCTCTCTCCCGAAGGCAGCCCTGCCAGCCCGGCACCACGCGTTACTGACCCATGCAGCACATTACTTCCACCAGCTTTGCGCTCCAGTCCTTTTCATTTCCAGCAAACTGTCCCATTCTCCCCTTCAAAACTTCAGAGTTTCCTTCCCTTCCAGGAAAAAAAGAGAGCCAAGGAGCGACCAGGGCTTCTCCTGGCTGACAGAAAATAGCAACTCCCCTTTTTTTAAAAAAAAAAAAAAAACACAACAGGAGCAAACAGCCCATCTGCTGTTACAGCAAGCAAAATTGCAAACCCTCTGGATTTAACCCATAATAAAAAGTAAGCTAAGCATCTATGTTTCTTTCTTTTGAACTTTTAGGTGCACTAATATGCATTTGAGTACATATGTTGAGCTTTTCAAACCAGGAAGTCTATTTTTTTTTTTTCCTCCACCAGCAGTGAGTATCAAGCAAAGAGCGTCACTACGAAACGAGCTGCAGCAGTGCTGTTTATGCCAAGGTAATTTAAGAATACAGGTGAGGCAGAAGCTGTATAAAGAAAACATCTTCCTAGATCATCTCATCTGTGGATCATGACAATCAATCCTCAACGGTTAATTAATCAACTTGAGCTTCTCTGCTTTCACCTTTTATTGCAGACATTATTCTGATATATCAGACATACAAACTGAAAGTCTCTTGTCGTAACAGATAGACATCTACCTTGTGAACCTACACTACAACGTGGGAGCAAGGCACTATGCATCTAAAGAGGCTCCAGACTAGAGAAATATGTACCTAAAAAGCTGTTGCCACAACTAAGGTACCACATTGCGTGTTCTTGTAATTCCTCAATCCCAAAAACAAATTCAGGGGCCAGATCCTCCTAACAACAATGCCCCCTTCCATAAATCCCTATGACTTGTATGGATCGTGGTGCCTGCTAACTAGACCAGTTTCTCAGG
Organism: Tauraco erythrolophus; assembly: GCF_009769465.1. Taxonomy (NCBI): domain Eukaryota; kingdom Metazoa; phylum Chordata; class Aves; order Musophagiformes; family Musophagidae; genus Tauraco; species Tauraco erythrolophus. The sequence continues at coordinate 44,360,256 of NC_141466.1, read as the reverse complement.
AGGATGGGTTTCCATGGATCCCTATCACCTTGTATGGATTGTGGTCCCTGCTAACTAGACCAGTTTCTCAGGAGGACAGGTTTCCTACCAGAACTACATCAAAGGTGACACGTGGCATTGATGCCCCTTGAATGGTCTCCTGGGGAGAAGCTGCTGAGTGGTCCTCTCTGCCTGAAGACAACCTGACATCATCTCTGAGCAACAACGCCAGATGCCACCAACTTGAACGAGCAGAATATGGCGTTTGTCTCCACACTTGACATGAGGAACAACAAAAAGAGCACAGGAGTATAAAACCCTCGTTTTCTAGATGGGCTGCAAATTTCTGCACTACTTTTTTCATTCTAATGGGGAAAATATTCCAGTTCCTCCACCTAGTGACAGACTTGAAAAAATAATCTCCGTGTCTTAGGAAGCTTTTTGCATTGCTAAGTTAGGTTTGCTTCTCTGCCGGTATTTGTTTGCCTACATGAATGGCCAGATAGGCAACAGGTTTTTCTACATTCGTCCAGGTATTCACAAAAGCCCTGATAGGCATTAATCCTTACTCATGTATAAACGCACTAATTTTTCTGCACGTATTGTTGCTATTTCCAATACCTATTTATATTAAAGTCAAAAAGCTGTGTTAAAAGAACATTATTAAGGTTTCAAAGTGAAGCACTCAAAAGTAGAGTTAAAGAAATTAAAACTGGCTCTGAAACCTTAATACAATCCTCTTGGAAACATGCCCTATGATATTTAACTAAATGATCATTTATTATTTTTTATGAGACTACTGTCTACTGCACAGAAGACACGCCACTCATTTAAGGACTTGTTATTCAATAACGTATTTCATGTTGTTGTTGAACATAGAGCACCAAACCTATTCATTTATCATTTTTCAAGCTCCGAAAACAAAATTCATTTCAAGACTGGTTTTGCTCCCAGTATTCCTAACTATAGTGATCGAGTGCATAGTACGGATTAATCTCTTATTCAAAACTCCTAGGAAGGGAGGGAAGTATTATTCCCATTTTGAAGAGAAAGGAAGAACAGAAAAAAGACACTATCGAGCAGGTACTAAGACACTAAAATCCAATTTTTCAGCAAAGTCTTATGTTCAAAGGTTAGTTTTCATCAAGTTCTGTTGCTCAGCACTTCAGCAAACTAGACCCTGGTATCTCAAACGTCTCGCTCAGAGTGCAATTAATATACGATTTCTTGCAAAAACATTTAGTTTATGACACTTATCCAGAATCATAAAGCTATATAAGAAATAGGGGACAAATCCAATTCTCCAGTCAGTGCTGAAACATCTTCTCTAAGAGGCCTTCCGCTTTGTGCTTGCAAACTCAACCCTAACTTCTCACATGCCTTCCACATCTATACCAATTATTCATTCTCACTGATTAACTAAGAACCAGGGGACATTAAACAAATCTATCAGCATCTGAAACAGTCTCTAGGAAGGTAAAAATTGCAGTTCAAACAAGTTGAGTTTGGAAAGTTAAAACTACAGGATTTTCCATAGGGAAAGGTTGAATAACCTTATTAACAGGTAACCTACCAGCTTTCATATCATTAGTGAGTATTCTTAATTATAACTGAGTTTAAAGCACTCCTACCTGTAGGCCTTGTGCATCAGTGACGACTATTCAAAACAATGATTCTGTGAAACCTACCTCTGCTATGAAGAACTGGGATTATTCCTGATCTTGTATACTATTCCACAAACTTAAAAATTAATAAACTAAAACTCTAGCATATAATACAGTAAAGTGTATGAGTACAGACCAATGCTATGAACTGTGTGCTATTGCATCAAATTTTCATTAAGACATACAGCATACAAAATCCTACACACTTCGGTAATGACTTTCAATAATAATTAAAAAAAATATATCTTTCTTGCTATAAAAATATCAAGGTTGAATTAGCATTCACGTTTCTAACAAGATGATAATAGCTGTGGTGAGATCTTGTAAAATGCTAAAAAAAATCTGAAAAAATAAACTTAAGGACCTCATATGTGGATTTCTGTATCTCCAAACCCACGACCATAGTCGAGAGAGACACTGAGTCTGCAAGCGTTAACAGTTCCAGGACCTGCTTTTGTGGCATCAACATCTACTTCACGATAAGAACTACAGAAAAACTGGGAACTTCCGGGTTATTTTCAACAGTTTCAAACTTTACAAAAAAAAAAAAAAAAGATTACTTAATTTAGTCACCTGGAACTACAACAGCAATATACATTTAGTGTTTGTCATCAACAATTAGCTTCTAGAGGCTAAAGTATCTCTACTAAATTCTTGTTATTTTCACCCTCAAAAGTTCTCAGTGAACATGACAGTCTCCTCACAGTCACTAGCCCACCTGACAGCCCAACTTTTTCTTAGGTATTTGCTTTCTCTAACCGACTGTATTTTTCTACAGATAGTACTTTATGTTTTATATTTCAAAAGAATACTTCATGCATATAATGTTGCTATTCTTACATCAGTTGTTCTTGAAGAGCAGATGTTTGTCAAACTTAAAGTAACATTTCTATTTTACAACCTTTGTAATTCTCTTAACTTGATCAGCTTTCCCTTGGATTTATGAAATAGAAACTCATAACGTTTCTTGTTTATGTCTCTGTTGGTGCTCACATATCTGCACAGCCCAGGGAATAGCACTAGCAGTTTGCAGGAGCTTGCCTTGGAGACAGCATCACGTTACTTCTTTTTTCAGAAAGACTGAATGGAGGCCTTGTCAGCCAAATACAAGAGACAGACTGGTAAGGTACAGACTTTAGAATCAAGAGAGACAGTAAGGGCATGGAACAAGGGACAGACACAGTCCACAAGTGAGAAGTAAGAATTAAAAAAAAAATAACATATATATGACATTGTCTACCTGGACTTATCCAAAGCATTTGATACTGTCCCACACAACATCCTTGTCTCTAAACTGGAAAGACATGGTTTTGATGGATGGACCACTCGATGGATAAGGAATTGGCTGGATGGTCGCTCTCGAAGAGTTGTGGTCAACAGTTCAATGTCCACGTGGAGGCCAGTGACGAGTGGTGTTCCTCAGGGGTCAGTACTGGGACCAGTGCTATTTAACATCTTTGTTGGAGACATGGACAATGGGATCGAGTGCACCCTCAGCAAGTTTGCAGATGACACCAAGTTGTGTGGTGTTGTGGACACGCTGGAGGGAAGGGATGCCATCCAGAGGGACCTTGACAGGCTGGAGAGATGGGCCTGTGAGAACCTCATGAAGTTCAACAAGGCCAAGTGCAAGGTCCTGCACGTGGGTCGGTGCAATCCCAAGCACAAGTACAGGCTGGACAAGGAACGGATTGAGAGCAGCCCTGAGGAAAAGGACTTGGGAGTGCTGGTGGATGAGAAGCTCAACATGAGCCGGCAATGTGCACTGGCACCCCAGAAAGCCAACCGTATTCCTGGGCTGTATCAAAAGGAGCGTGGCCAGCAGGTCGAGGGAAGTGATTCTGCCCCTCTACTCTGCTCTCGTGAGACCCCACCTGGAATACTGTGTTCAGCTCTGGAGTCCCCAACACAAGAAGGACATGGAGCTACTGGAACGAGTCCAGAGGAGGGCCACAAAGATGATCCGAGGGCTGGAGCACCTCTGCTATGAAGACAGGCTGAGAGAGTTGGGGCTGTTCAGCCTGGAGAAGGCTCCGGGGTGATCTTATAGCAGCTTTCCAGTACCTAAAGGGGGCCTACAGGAAAGCTGGAGAGGGACTTTTTACAAGGGTGTGTAGTGATAGGACAAGGGGCAATGGATTTAAACCGAAAGAGGGCAGATTTAGGTTAGATATAAGAAAGAAATTCTTTACATTGAGGGTGGTGAGGTACTGGAACAGGTTGCCCAGAGAAGCTGTGGATGCCCCATCCCTGGAAGTGTTCAAGGCCAGGTTGGATGAGGCTTTGGGCAACCTGGTGTAGTGGAGGATTTCCCTGCCCATGGCAGGGGGTTGGAATTAGATGATCTTTGAGGTCCCTTCCAACCCTAACCATTCTATGATTCTATATACATATAAATAGTTAAGGAGTCTAGATAACTAAATTTGGATAAGAGAATTCAGGATAGACATAATGATGGGGTTTCATCTTGTTGGAAGAATTATCAGAAAAATCAAGAAGCAGCAGAATAGACAAGGATTCTCACACAAAGGATATATCCTACTATTTAAGAAATGCAAGCAAAAATGAATGCTGCTAGGCAATCATTAAGTAAGGGCACAAACTCTTGAAATGAATTGTCTAATCGAGGCTCACTTCTTAAAAATGGTGAAAACCTAAAACCCTGTTTTAAAGTCTTATTTCATTCAGTTAAAATTCCTACATTTCTCTTTCTCTCTTACTGCTCATTGCCATCACTTCCTCCTCTGTGACAAGCTTCAATTCCAACTCATCTGGCTCATGGATGTGAAGTTGCAACGACCACTGACATGTTCCATGAACACACAAAGGGGTATGAATGATGGTACCACTGCATACGTGTTTTTTTTTTTTTATATACGCTCTTGTATATATAAACACAGCTTGTCAGAGAGAAAGATAAGGCACATAGTGTTTCTTTCTCACTATGTTACTCTCAAATGTCTGAAATCTGGAACTGAGGCAGTGCCACCAAGGAAGTTAGGTTATGTAGGAAGAATATCCATCAGCAATCAGAAAAAATCCAAGGGAAAGTGCTGACGCCCAAAATATTTATGTTTAAACCCTTTAAGAAAAGCTTGTATTATGTGCTGGTGTTCCCATTACTGTTCGCAGTATTTTTAGCCACAAACTACCCAAGGATGGGAAAAGTACCACTAGATCCCCCTCCTACTTCTACCAAGGCATCCACAACCAGCTGCTGTCAGAGGAGAACACTGGTGAGGCAAAACTCTGGGCTTCCTCAGTATGCCTCACAATCAACTGCTACCCTTAACAAATAGAAATATTTGGCAATTGGCATCATCTGACCTGTATTTTTCCAGAAAATGTATCCTGCTCAATTACTGCCTCCTCTGACAAGGACTGCATTGATACAGCAAGGTTCTTTCAAAAGAGTGGCACCTCTTCTTCATCCTCCTATCAGGCAAGCCATCAGCTCTTACAAAACTCGATCTTGTATGTCATGTCAGATCATATATACACATAGCTATGGAAGTGACTCAAATGTACCCCTAACCTGAGCTTTGCATTGTTAATTTAAATAGCAATTAAATATGAACTTCAGTTCAGGTCTTAATTTTTCTGGTTGCTCCAATCATTCTGTAAAGAATTTAAGTCTCTCCACTTCAGTTTCCTCTCCTCTGAAAAACAACCAAACTTCTTACGCACTGCGGTGAAAGGTCACATGTACAGCTGGTCTGATTACGAGGATGAATCAGAATAAAAGTTTTGCCCATTTATTCTAAAATCTGATGCCTTCTTCATGCTCTATTGTTATTAAACTGTGGAGTAGATTCATGAAGAGCTGAGGATGAACCAGAAATTATGTTTTTTACCTGGAACTACAGTCAAATAAGACCAAACTCAAATAAGGCCTCACTGAAGTTAACAACTAACCTTTATTAAGCCCTATTGGCTTCCATGTCATTATGGTTCAGCCTTCATGACATAAAAACAATCAATATTTAGGATCTGACTCATTTTTCAAACAGGGTATTTTTATTTCTCTGTCTTTCACAAAATAGTACTGCAAATTTTACTTGCCAGATCATTTCTATGGGTATGCATTTAGCTATAAAAACGAAAACGTTCTCTGAAAAATGTTCTTTAAAGAAATGAGCAATGTAACTTGTAGTCACAATGTGAATGAAATTTGACAACAGACATAAATGCACCAAAGACTGAGAAGTGTTCAATTTTATAAAAGTTGCAGGAAAAACATACTAAAGATGACAAAGATTGAAAATAAACTGGGAAACTTCAGGATTTTATTTTGCATTACATTCAGTCATCCTTTAAGTGAGCCTCCCAATGAAGTTGTCTTGACTGCAACAGCTGCAAACGGAGCTCAAAGACATCATCCTTTCATCTGGGTTTTCCTTAATGCATGTTTGTTCACCCAACTCCACTGACCCACTTCAGCAGCTTCCCAGCCTTGCAAGTGAAGCAATGAAACAATACTGGAGATTAATTTGTGGAGAGAAGACTTCAAACACTACAAAAGTTTAAATGTTGTGTTCAGGAATGATACTCATCTTTGAAACTCTGCAACTCTTCATAACTAAGTATCAGGATCATCTGTTTGATTAATGTCTATTTATTGAAATGGATAGAACAGACCACAGAATCTGAAACTAAATTGCTTTGATATGTTAGCAGTATACTTGCAATTACACTAAAAGGCTTACAAAATAAAAAAGTCTTTAGTCACATGTAAACTGTTTTATTTGCTGTCACTGGCTCTTGTAAAATGCTTCACAAAACAGTGTCCTGTCTGAAATACATCGCTACCCGGCCGTAAAATGAAATGCCACATTTAGACTCATATCCCCAAAACAACACTAATTGATTAGATGGGTTCAAATACAGAGTCAACAATAAAATCTAACATGAGTTGCACCATCCCCTCCAGCTGTACACACACTAGATGTTCATGTATTGTTTCTTAAACAAAAGACCCAATTCTGTATGCAAACAAGTAAGCTATGCAAGATAAAGATCCAGCAGAACTCCATGAATCAACCAGGAGAAGACTTCTGTGGAGTCCAAGGAGCTCAAGTTGCCCACATGGCTGGGGTACACTTGCCTCCTGGTCCCAAGGGAGATCTCAGGCTCCTGCTGAGGAACACTGGACACTCTTTAACAAGTTACTTTGGCTAACAGTAGTAAAATAACTGTACCTGGGAGCAGGAATTAGTACTCTGGTCCTATGAAGACCTAGGCTGTTGCATCTAAACTCTTCCCAGTTTCCCAACTAGCTGCTTCCCAGGTAGATCAGATCCCATGTGACAGCATGAATGTCAGACATGTTTGAGTGTAGCATCAACATTCATAATTCAGACTGATATAGATTGATCTCAAAAGATACTTGCTGAAACAGAAAGACAGAAGACATAACAAAGAATATTGTTCTCTATTACCACCACAGTTTGCTAGAAAGAAAATAAAATTTTTTTATATTTTTGGAGGTCAGAGTTTAATCCTAATTGCAGATGAAGGAGTAATCATACTTTGAAAGAGCTATGACCACCTCAAAAAATCAAAATAAAAACCACATGCAGATAAAATCACCAAAAAAACTTAAACCATTAGATTGACTGGCTCATCATTTAGGCTTGTGATATTCTGTAGTGCACTGCACCTCAACTCTACAAACACACGAAAACATGAAACCACAACAGGCATTAAATAAATGCTTTGTGCCCCGAAAATATTCAAAAATTTGCTAACTGCACACCCATCTGGCTAAAAAAGAAACTGCACTCATCAAATTCTCACTTGAACCTTTTTCTGCCACTACTTTCCATCTATGCTTGAAGCAGGATGAAGAATTCAACTGGTCTGTGCCTGAAACACGTGGGAATACTCAGCTGCATAAAATCTCTGCAGGTTTGCCTAGGTTTACCATACTACATAGAAGATGCTATGTATATCTTCAAATGCTGGAACAAGAACTATACTTCTGATATGATTTGCAGGTACATGATTTAATGATACCCATACCTCTATGGAAGAAATATTGCTATTTGTGTGTGCACATACATCAAAATCAAGATGAACCCAAGGGAATCACTTTGTATTAATAGGATCTTGGTCAGCCAGCACTTTGTAACATTACTGTAGTAAGCAGCTAACTCACACCTAATCGGAAACGACAAATGAAATAAGCCCAAAAAGTATTTTTCTAGTGTCTTCCAGTCCCAGCAATAAGCACGCCGAAAGGTTTAGAAACACAAATCAAACGAGCACCAGCCTCTCAAAGTTTACAGCTGAAGTATAAAACAAAGAATCAACCACTGATAAAAAGGGAGGAGAAATACAATGAAATAATATCATTTTCCTATAGGGCTGTTCCAGTTAAGGAAAAAAAAAAAGTGATACGGCATTCAACTTTCTTATTGAGGCTAACCAAAGAAAAGTAATTAACCAATTCAGATTAACTAAAGTAATGTAGAAAATATGTCCTATGCAGCACTATAGATCTCTATGTCTGGTTCTTTTCTGACCAGAAAAATCACTCCTGGGTAAGTACAGCACTAGCACGATATCCTGTGAACAAAATTCCTCAAGCTCAGTGACCTTCTCACACATTTCCTTTTGTGCAGCCCTCTCCCTCAAGCCCAACAGCAGGACAGATGCTTAACATTATTACAAAGAGCCCAACAAAACAGAAATCCACAGATAGCAGTGAGCATCACTGAAAAATACTTTTTTTCCAATCTGATTCAGTATTTATTTGATTTATGCTTTTCACAGGAGAGAAAAGACCCATGTGAAAATGTCACATCCAGCTATCAAGACAGGGAAAACTTGCGCACAGTCCAAAAAACGATCTCAGCAGACATGACACTGCTGTGAGGCATATCATAGCACCTCTTGACTTGTGGCTGTATCACCTTTTTACATTATCACCTCAACCAGAATTTAAAGTTGTTTTTTTTTTTTTAATAAGAGATCACTAAGTTTTGATAAAAATGAAAAATGAGTTTCATTCATACAATGCCAGATGACAGCTTACATATTTTAAAGTGTTGAAGCAAATTTTAACACAAATCTGGTACTGGAAAGATGTGCCTAGCCAAAGAGCAAAAGGCTTATAACACTAAAGCCTTCTTCATCAATCCAGTGCAAACTCAGGTCACAGCAATAAGCAGCACTGCACTAAGAAAACTGCAGTCGTTTTCCCCAAGCCCCCCGCAGAAGTCAGTGGAGATTTGCACCGACTCTGTGTATTTCTATCCTCTGATCAAGTCCTGCTTCGCTTTTCACATTCTACCTTGGAGAAAAAGCAGACGGATATGTTCCAAGAAACCCACAGAAAGGTCCTGAGAGAAGAAAAGGAGACCCAGAACAGCGTTCCCTTTGCAAACTGTTCAGCCTTTGAAGTCTTGTGCTTGCAATGACTGTACTAACTCCAGACTGTTGCACGAAGAACGGGAGGGAGAGCCACAATGCTTCCCTGTGACACATGGCAGCCCCTGAACAGCATGGTTCACATTGCCATTTCCTCAATACAAGCTAAGACTATGAAACTTTAATGCAGTGTACAAAGTACACGAATATACTCACAAGCAGATCCAAGACAGCTTGAAAACGGGGGACAGAGGCAGAGATCTGTGACGCTAAGTTTGGCTCATTCAGTAGGTTCGGCACTCCCTCTCATCTTCACACACTTTAATACATTTGCATTAAAGAAGATTAATTCAGTTTACATGTGGTGTCAAGCTAACCGAATAAGAATCGGAATCACTGGGCGTTAAAAAAACAAGGATCTCACCAGCCGATGTTTACACCACAGCGTATATGATACTGCTCCTCATTCATCTCTATCAGCACACTCACCCATTGTTCTCCTTTCTATCACATGAACAATAAAAGATTCTCCCCCACAACAAAGAAACGTAAAAATAACTACTAGGATGTTTTCTGTGTCACAGGAAGACAAAGAACACACACACTCTGAAACTACTATCAGACATTCACAGATTTAATGCCAGCTCACATAAAAAAAGTGATTAAAATATTAAAATAAAAAGTATTCCAGCCTGTTTAATAATACAGTATTTAAAGTATTTCAGCCAATTTAATTTGAAGACTTGGCCTAAAGAACACATTTTATTTATAAAACAGGCCTACAGTAATTTGGAAATTTCATTGATCACTTTCCTTGATTACCACACAAACCCGGAGTCAGAGTTCAGGTGTTTCAATGATTTTTCAACACAATTTTGTGTTTCACCATAAACATCTACAGTCTTAATCCACTTCACAAAGGTATATTAACAAAGCAATTTTTTCATTCATGTAAAGAGAAAGCAGTTGATTGAACTGTCATGCTGAGATATGCAAAATGATGTTGAGTAGGAAAAAAGGAAGTTATTTACTTGAAGAATGAGATGTGACTGCTTTTCAAATATAGTGTGGCTATACAGAATATGCAGCTGTACAAACATCTGGAAAAGCAGCAGAAAGCAACTGGAAACTGCATGTGTGTTTAACAGCACGCTGGGGTGGAATCTACCTAGGCAGGCAGGTGACCCAAATCATCAAACCATCTTTTCCCATCTTAACTTCTTATTTGAGATGTCGGACTGCCTAAAGCACGCAAACTTGCCGAGCATCTAACCAGCTTCGGCATCAGCCCATTTAACGCAGACTTATCATACATATTCATGGTCTGTATCAAAACGTACCTCCGCCTTTAACTTTCACAGAGAGCTGTGAAAGCTTAGTATGAGCTTTGGAACGATCACAAAATTCCTGCTCTTTATGAAACAAACACTCTACCTACACAAATAAAGAGGTAAACCACATAATTTCTCTACGTGGCTACACTGATGCTATTAAGTAAAATGTAAGAGCTGTGAACTGAGGATATAGAGAAAGGAATAACAGTGCTAATTTAGTCACATAAAAATTATCTTGAAGTAATTATCATTCTTTTTTAATTTCCACATGTAAACAATGAATTAAAATTATACATTTCACTCAATGATCTGTTTCCTTCCCATATTCATGGCAGCATGTATTAAGAAAATACAGTATCATTCGAGTTCGAGCCACTCAACGATAACGATGCAAAAATGATTTATCAAGTCCTACGACAGTACTTATTCAAAAGGAGTCAGTGAGGATAATGTTAGAGTAGATACCTGTCTCCATTAAACTTACTAACCACCTAAATACCCCTTCCCATCTGATCTAACTGCACTGTCAGAGCCAGTCTGCCAAGAATTTTACTCAGCGGTGCAGGCACCAAGGCAGTGCCAAAGGAGCTAGGACGCCTTCGCTCTCCTGATCCTCCAGAGTTTGGGGCCTCTAAACTCAACCCAACACACACCCTGTCCTTCTTTACCCGTACTTAAAAGTCCATAGATCTCTGATGGCGCCACGTGCATAGCAGCTCCATGCTCCCACATAGATAAAAGAAGTGGCACCATGGAAGGAGGCTTTAAAGTCTCAAGGAGAAGAAAAGGTCACTTCTGAGAAGTCATTGCCATGCATAAAGAGCAATACAAGAATAACAGGCAAAGGGAGTTTTGAAAATGGCACTGTCAGAAGAACAGGAAAATTTAAGGAATGGGAAATGATAGGGCAGAGAGGGCTGTGAGTGGTACTGAAGATAAAGACAAGAAGCTTGTATATTTTATAGTGGAAGAATAGGATTCCAAGACAGCGATACAGAAAGATTATGATTTTAGTGAAAACACATGTTGAAATGACTGGTTAAGCTTGGCATCTGGAGTAGCATAAAGATAGATCCTATGGCAGTCAGTAAAAGACTCTGACCTCTCTACAGGACAGCTCATGCTGCACACACAGAAAGAAAGGCAAGGTTTCAGAAGGACTTTGTAGTCTGAAACTATGGAATACGAGTTTGAGAGAGGAGTCGTGTGTTTCAGCCTTAGTGACTGGTAAGCGCTCTCGACAGTGGCAAAATATAGGATAGATGGAGATTGAACTTGAGAAATTTTGTGGATCAATATGACAGGGAATTTAATTCTGGCCGTATTTCAGCCAAGAGGATGGCAAGGCAAATAGGAGATACCAAAGAGATCAGGGAAAAAACAACTGAATCAGCTTCTCTATAGGGACAGATGAAGTCATGAGGACAGACCGGACCACCCAGAAATATCGAGTGGGCAATAAGGCCAACAAGGGGCCATCACGATCTCAAAGGAGTAAGGAAAAGAAGGACAAGGAGGACTCCCCTTCAAGGAAAAGCCACTGGAACAAGCAAAGAGAGATAAAAAGCAGGGGAGGAAGGAGGGTTGCAGTTAATAGCTTCAAAGCAGTCACAGAGGTCAAACAAGGTGAGGAAGGATTTAAAAAAGGAAAGTGAATACAAAGCCCTGAACATGCCAAAACATTCCATCAGGGCATTAAACAAAACAGTCACATTTAAAATCACAGCTAAATGCTGTTTTTTTCATGTGTATTATTTAAATATAATATTTAAATACATTATTTAATTCTTTAAACAAATAGCTAATGAGCAGCAGCACATTGTGCAATTGTTCTTATTTTCTTGCGTTTAAAGATGAAAGGATTTCAAGCTCTAAAAATTATAACCAAACTAGGTCCATCAGCAGCAGAAAGCTGAACCGTGTTCCAGAGCAGAAGAGTTACAGGTGAAACATCTGCTAACAGCAATGCTCTGCTTCACAAGAGCTCCTCAACTGGAACAATTTCTACTGCCAGTGATCAAATCGAGGTGGCCCTTCCTTTACAGTTCAGTCTGCAGCTGGATACCTGTGGATGTCCCTGGTGTCACTTCAACTGACACTTCTGTACCAGCACTTCTCAACTTCCCTCCATAAAGAACTCTTGCTCAGTGACACTGCTCACAACTAACACTGCTGCAAGGGTTAAGGCACTATCTGGAAAACATTTTGGGTTTTTCAAACGAGAGGCAAGGGCTTCTAAGTGAGACAGAAAAGCACGGCAGCTTCCCTGCCCAGGCAGTCCAACTCGACTTTTAAAAATTGCACAAAGCTAATAGCTATGTACTTCTATGACCAGCGTAACCGAGGACAGCTGACTTCCTGTGAATTGATTGACTTTGGTCTGGGAAAGTGCAAGATTCACTTGACTCTTCTCCCACAGGCAGAGCAGAGAAAAGGGAGCAAGGAAGAGCCTTGCTCTTCTCATCACCTCACCTGGGTTTTCTCTGGCATCTTATAAAGGGGGCGATAAGAATTCTCTAACACCTACACAAGTGCTACTACTGAGATTAAACGCAAACAATTCAAAAAGGGTTTATGTGAGCCTAAGGAAGTGTATTTCTTCATGAAAGCTTTCTGCATACTTCAACAAAACTGTGGGAGCTCCTCTCCAAAAGAATCCAGCTACCACAGGAACCCTGGTGTGCCAGAGGTCTAGAGATATGGATTGAGCATCTGCACCTACTTTGCTCATGCTCTATTTTACTATGCCTGTCTACATAATTTTAAGAATTTCCTCCTTTTGACTATTTTATTACCCACGCTTTTTACAACATGAACATTTTTTGAGCTGTCTCATGAACAAGATCTTTTTCACACGTCCAGAAATAAAACCAGTGGCATCTCCCAGCAACTGAGCAAAAATGTACTCTCTGTTACAAAGTCTGTTGAAAAAATAATACAAAAAAAACCCCAAAACACCACCTTCATAAATCTCAGCCCCACTAGTTAGTGACAAAATTCATCTTCCTTACAGGGAGTTCACAATTTTCTTCTCTATTTAAGTAATTCTTTGCAAAGAGGAAGTTATTAAAGTAGTAGCCACATTTCTGCTGTAACAGAGAGAAAAGGTGGGGAGCTCTGTAACCTGAAGTAACCTACTTAACAGAAAACTGTCACTAAAAAAAGCCATAAAGTACATTTAAAATAACATTTCTGTATGAATAACAACTGCAGGGCTTTGCTGTTTTTCTGAAAGATCCAGAGAGTTTCCAACGAAGAGCACAAATGAAAAATCATTAGCAAAATGTACATTTGCATACTTAAGAGATATCATGCTACATGTGGCCATAATCTTCCTGCCACCTTAAATAGTCTCCTTGTGTGTGACCGTTTGAGTCTGCAAAAAGCAAATGCCCGGCTGATATTCTGCACTCTGAAATTCAGTAAGGGAATTCTGAATCTTTTGAAGCGCTCTGCCTTATGGCACTAAATTAAGTAAAATATCTAAAACCTTCTTTAAAATTACATTAATATCATCAGACATAATTAATCTCCAATCCCAGTAGGCAGAGTAAAAATCCCAAGATTTTTCCCTCCTAAGACTATTCCTTGATATCTCTGCTGTGGACAATTTTTAAAATGAAAATGATAGGAGCAAAATCCATCTCACCTAACTGCACAAGTCTACAGGGAAGATGCATTCATCTGAAGGAGTCACAACAGGACTTCTTTATAAGCAATGGAGAAAACTGAGCTCTTTCAAGCCTGTTTGTTTTTTTTTCCAGGACAAAACAGACCTACACAGCTATCTCATATTAAAATATCTCTATTTGTTGTCATGAACTCAACAAGAAATCCAAAGGACACTCCAGCTATTGAACTGGAAGTTAGTCTGGAAGAAAAACTCTTAAATCATTCAAATTTACAAACTTTTGGTTTGCGATTTGTACAATTAACATTTGTAATCCATTTCATATCATTCATTACTGTTAGTCTTAAATTACTAAGCCATTTGAGCATTTTCAGTAAATGGCAAAGCCAAAAATCAATCAAATTTGGTTTCCAGACACAATATGTACAGATACTGCTTTTTTTCAACTGCAGAGAAGCTTCAGTTATCTGAAGCACTTGTGCCCAGAAGCTGGGCACCGGTGAAGTCAAGAGTTTGAAGCAGCTTCCAGCATCCTTCAGAGCTGGAGAACTGGAAGTATATATAAGGTTTGTGTAACTTGTTATATCTTTACATCGTATTTTTACTCTGACAAATTCCAGCACAAACTGTACTGATACACCAGCTAACGCAAGTTTGCTTTTCAAAATCGTTGTACAAAAAAAACCCAAAAGGTCCTTCTTTTGGATTTAGCTACCTAGCCAGAAGTGTAACGGTACTCAGATTTCACACCAATTATAAAACCAAGTGAGTGCACTTGCACAATACTTCTCTTCTGGAAGTGACTGTACTCATTTAGGAGCTCCACCTCCCCTTGCTCCGAAATAATTAAGCCTCTGGAGCCTTTCATCCCCAAAGGCTTCAAAAGATTTCTGTAGCCAAATTTTCAGTTACAGTCTTACTCCTGTGTATTGAAAGCCATACTCTATATTCTCAACTCAGCAAAACATAAATTATTCACTAAAACCTTGGCAGCCAATTTCTGTTCTCACAAGACTAAAAATACGCATATGCTGACTTCAGTGGTAGTTGATTTTCTTCAGCACCATAATTCAAATTTGTGTTGTATTTCATTTCATCTTATGGGAGGAGGATGGAAAACAATATGGTAGAACACCAGGAATCTTGGTTTTCATAGAATCCTGGAATCGTTAGGGTCTGAAGGGACCTCAAAGATCATCTAGTTCCAACCCCCCTGACATGGGCAGGGAAATCCTCCACTACACCAGGTTGCTCAAAGCCTCATCCAACCCAGCCTCGAACACTTCCACGGATAGGGCATCTGCAACTTCTCTAGGCAACCTGTTCCAGTGCCTCACCACCCTCTGAGTGAAAAACTTCTTCCTTATATCCAAACTAAATCTCCCCTCTTTCAGTTTAAATCCATTGCCCCTTGTCCTATCACTACACAGCCTTGTAAAAAGTCCCTCTCCAGCTTTCCTGTAGGCCCCCGTTAAGTACTGGAAGGCTGCAATAAGATTAATTTTCTCTTGGAACTCTGAAATATATAATAATGTAACTTTATCTTACAGACAAAAATGACTTTGTAGGTAGAGAGAGATCATGAAAAATGTAACTAGAACACAAATATTTAAAAAAAAATCCGAGTCCTGGGAAAAACACTAGATCAGAATATAGACTGATCTGCAACTTGAGTACAAAAATCACTACTAACTTGGCCATGACTTTATTCCATGTCTCTGGCTCCCTCTAAATCTTTAAAGATCTATACTCAATAGGAGTTTTGTGCTATAAGAGGCGACGAAATACAACCTTAAGTAGTCTAACGTACTGTGAGACAGAGCAAAAGCGCAACAGAGACAGGATGACAGTAAGGGAGGCAGGCTGAGTGACATGCCACCTGCCTGTCCCAGGCACAGGGATTGATTACCACCATCAGGGTTGCCAGACCAAAACTTGCCTCTCCGTCCAAGTTAGGATGTATTTTTAGTCTTTGCAAATATTACTGGACTATAAATGGATTTTGTTCTAATAGCTTTTTATTATTACTGCAACATAGAATTAACAGCGCTTTTATATACAGAGATCTAACATTCTAGAAGCAGAGAACTTAGGGTAACTAAGAACAGTCCTGAAACCTCACGAGCCCTGGTTAGCCCATGACCTGGAGAACCTGCACATTGATATGTGCCAGCCCAGCACCAGGTCAAGGAGGGACCCTGGCGCACGAGGTTGTGTGACAGAACTGATGAAAGGAAACCAGGTGACAGGAAAGATCACGGAGGAGGAAAGGGGCTCCCAGAAGAACCCAAGGCAGGAATCATGCTAAAGGAAACTGACCCAAGCGTTCAGCTATGGAGCTGATTTGCCTTCTCAACTATACTGCTGTTATTCAAACGGGAAGGAAACACAGTCAGATGGACAAAGTCATCCACGGCGGCAGAGCCAGACCCACCTCCCTGAAACCAAGAGCAAACCTCAGTGAAGCTTAACAGCATGAGGACTGGCTTGAGCAGGTCTGCTTTAGCTTTGCTCTCCTGTATGTCACCACAGTATTTAGGGACAAATCAAAGTCTTGTCTTATACATGCAGCGATACATACAAGAAGCACCACGAACAGAGTTTGTTTGGCCAAAATGGCTGTTTTGCAGCTTGCAGACACAGTCAGGGTTGATCCAGCCAGAAGGATGCAAGGGAGGTTGGGTTATGGCACCCAGTCCCACAGGTCAACCACTGAGCACCAAGGCCCCTCGCTCACCTGTTGTATTATCCAAACTACCTTACTAAAAGCAAGCTCAGGTGCCACCAAAGAGAGTCTCTGCAAGTCTCCTGGTCCTTTAAAATGAGTGCCTTTTTTTTTAAGCAAAGAACCCAAAGCTTGGCTTGTAAGCCTCAAATAGTTACTGCCTGAGATAAAAGGATCAAATGAATTACTGTCTGAAATTACTGTACTGAAATAAGATACAGTCCACCCAGTCACAAGACTCTGACAAGATGTGAACTACTTGATTTTACAGTCCTGCAGTAGCAGTGCAACTACAGCTTAGGGTGGAGAGAAATTTATTTCCAATTGAGGGGGATTTTGTTAGCAACTGGCTTGTTCTACACATCATTCATTCTACGCTCACTGCAGCAAATCCAACCTCATGAAATTTGTGTTCTTTCACATAAGGTACAGCTGCAGAGAAATAATAGATCTGATTAAATGATCCCCTAGAAAAATCAACAAGATTTTCTGCTAATAAAAATGAAGAAGGTATGAACAAAACTCATCTTTGGCAAAGATGCTCCATGAATCACATACAGACACAATCCAGCAAAGCCCCAATGGAGCATTCTTCTGGAACTGTCTCCATGCCAGAATGGGACTACATATTTCTTCCATCTAGATTACCACAAGGAATATCAATTTCTCTGAGTCTCATGAGAGAATACTAGATCCACAGTTATGCAGAACGTAAACCTGAAACAAGGAGTAATTGGGGCAGACACTGTAACAGTGATCCGTGACTTACAAACCAGTGACCAGGACAAGATCTTTCAATCAAAAGTCCAGGACGTTTGTGCTAGAAGAGATTTTTGAAACACTACACTTTTATGACTAGAAAGTAAAGATTATTGAATATTAAGAATCAAAGGGTAAATAATGAAAAAGCTTTATAAACAGGCAGGCCTGGCACCACTATTTTTGCAGAGGCAAACATTTTATAGCCTACTGAGGTTGTACACTATCACCAAAAAAAACAAAACAAAACACCAACACCCCCCCTCAAAAAAAAACCATAAAACCCCCAAAAAATCCAATATTTAGTAACATTACAAAGTTTAACTACAGAGACAGTATCAGAGACTAGTCTCCCAGATAGATAAGTATTTTCTTGGACCAATTATACAGTGCTGAGGATTGCCTCTAAAATCCCCGAGGAATACATGATGCTGGCACTGAGGGAGAGAAAGTTTATTCAGAAAAATCTGGACTTTGTAAAGCATTATTTAGAATGGTAGTCACAGCAGAAGTTCTGGCTTCTGTGAAAATATCATTATTTATGAAGGAACAATTTTTTTAAAATTGGCTTTGACAATGTCCCTGGGAAGGTTAAAAAAAAAACAAAAAGGTGAACTCCAGTCTGTCTTTAATTCTTTGGATCAGTCAGTCCAGTGAAGATCTAAAGCAAATCAACAGGACTCTGGATGTGTTCACAAGCACAAGTCTGTCCACGAGTTTCAAGGATATGTCTTTTTTTAATCACATAGCCTACAGCAGAGACATTCCTCCTTTTCAGGGATGCATAGGCACTGTAGGTGTGACGGATCTTGTCTCCTCAAATCGCACCCAGAACAGCTGCACAAAGCCTACTGACTAATAAAGGGCAAGAATGTCACCCTACATTAACAACTCCAGTTACAACACAACACAACAATAGCAATTGTTAAAATATTCGATTCTAGGCAGCTTGCTGTGTTACAGATACATAACCTAGGTTTCTAGAGTTACGGTAAATAAAGTGAAAAACTTAACCGTAGGAAAAACAAATCAGAATCATTTGGGGAAAAATACATTCATGTTTGCCATGTTAAAAATAACACAGATGAGTCATGGTTAGCAACAGGAAACAGAAGCTCATGTTCAAAGTGGCTAGCTTAGACATCTTCAGAAAAAAAAATTATAAATATACAAACACACCCACATTCAAAATAATTCCCCAGGGAAATAAAAAAAAAATCTGAAACTTAAATCAGAAATAAAAGTGATGATAAATGAAAAGCAGTAGCACATCCATCGGTCTTAGCTGTACATGTTTAAGATACTACCAGCACGATGGAGTACTAGCTAGTAGCCACGTTAAATGTTTGCAAATACATTGGAAAATCTCTAACTTGCATTGAACACGGCTAAGTAAATAGGCAGTTAAAACTAAGAATTCTTAAATAAAACAGAGTAACAACAAAGACACCAAAGCTATTCAGATACTTCCCTACAGACAGGGCATCCTCTGTACATGCCTGGAGCAGTTTGTTACTGTACTCTGATGGCGAACTCGGCTGTGTCTGCCCCATCATCTCACTAGGCCCTGTGTTTGCACTACAGCACGAACTGTATTTCACTCTTCCATCTTCACACAACTAAGTGGGGCAAGGGACAGTTAGGAGATGAAGACAGGAAAAGAATAATAACATATTTTACTGTATTTCTTTGTTAGTTTCTTTATACTATGGTAGTCACTGATTGTCTTCCATTGTGCTAAATATTCAAAAAAAACAGGAAGAGACGGCTACTGCAAACATTTTTTTTCCTTTTTTATCTTTAGGCAACACTTCCGCAAGAACTGTTTTAAACTAAAGCCCTCACACAGAAAAAATTAAAGGAAGTAAATGAAAATAATCTTACAGCTCCATTTGTACTTCTTGTACCACTCAGTCCATCAGCGATGAATACAAAAAGCAAAGGAAGATGAAGCAACACAATGTCTGCCCAAGAGCACATACATACATGTATATAAAAAATGTGTATTTATATAACTTTATTTATATAGATTTAATATAGATTTATTATAAATTTAATAATTATATATATTTATTTTATAAAAATAAAATTCCAGGTTATTATGCAATGGGATCATAGGAGAGAAATATAATTCCAGAATGAAATAGCAAAGCCCGTTCTCCAGAAAAATTTCCCCAAAGAACCTCTCTCTCCAACACTAATTTTAACACAAGATTTTATTATCCTAGTAACTATGGTACAAGACCCATGAACAGGGAAAAAAAAAAAAAAACCACAACTGGTTTGGGAAAGAACTGAGACAGAAAGCTGCGGTTCAGTCATACGCCCATTCTTATTCATTCAGAAGGCACCTACAAAGTCCATGCTGCCTAGGAGTCAGGTACAATTCCCAGGAGCTAGTTCAGAGCACAAGTGTTGATTTCTATAATATTAATGGAAGCTTTGCTTTAACTTTCTGAAATTGCAAATTTAAAAAATGTTACTTTTTTATTTATTTTTTTAGTGATATGCCTCATTCTCACAGCTACAGAATAAACTTAAAAAAGGGAGCACCTTTTCCTGAAGTAGCCAAGAAACAAGACAAATTAAAAAAAAAAAGTTTAAACTAATCTCACCTAAATTGATAAATACCATCACCTTATGTTATTCCAGTTTAAACTGAATGGACAAACTAGACTACAGTGGATTAAGATCAGTGGGAATAAAACATTCTTCTGGAGGCAGCCCCTCCACCCAAGGAATCCTACAACTGCAAGCATAGACAAGCCCTTTAAATCTCACAGTTAAATTTTAATGAGTGCTATTAACACCTAGTTAGTCTATTTTAAAGGCTCACTCCTGTACTCTTTTGGTCACATCTAACTGTAAAGATTTGCTGAAATTCTTACCTTGGATTTGCAACTTTAATACTACCAATTCCTACTCCAAGTCAGAGGGTTTGATTTGTAATCTTCTAGCAAGAAGACTAGCAAGGACTTGTCTTCTAGCAAGGACTTTTAACTTAAAACTGAGAAAAAAATATATTAAACTATTCCAATAAGAGACTAGGGCCTGCTCTTTCTACCACGTGTCTGATGAAGCAAATGAGGACAATAAAAAGGTCTTTACCTTCTATACAGAACAGCCACAAAAGGAAGATGACACACACTGTCTGCAGTTTCAATGTATTTTTGGACAGAAAAATTTGTGCAGGCTAAGTACTCTTGGGCTCGGCTTTCAGGGTGTATTCTCCAAAGCCCTTTCTCCACCTTTTACTGCAGCTCTTCTCATTCCTCTTCTGCAACCATCTGGCCTTTTATGGCTCTCCTTCCTTTTTCACCCCATCTCCTTCTTAGCCTCCTGCTCCCCTCCACCCCATTGAGTTTTCTCCCTTCTGTTCTTTTTGCCAATTGCTATTCCTTCTTTGTGCCCCATTCCTTCCAATGCCCCTATGCCTACGCTTTCACTTTTGTCTTCCTCTTGTTCCTGTATTAAACTCTCCATTCACTGCACTCCTCATCCAAATAGGATGCACTCCTTTTCCTCCATGTTAGGCAACAGTCACCAGAAGGAACGGATACACAAGAGGCAACCTTGCTAACATAATGTAACTGAGATGCTCAGCATCTCAACATCACAGCTCGACCTGTAAAACACATTTAATCATGTCCTAGAGGTTTGTGTGAGAATAGCCTTGCTCTGATAAAGCCAACAGAGAAGCTCTTAAGACAGATGTCCAGAAGGCCAACCGCGTCCTGGGCTGCATCAAGAGGAGCGTGGCCAGCAGGTCGAGGGAGGTGATTCTCCCCCTCTACTCTGCCCTCGTGAGACCTCACTTGGAGTACTGCGTCCAGTTCTGGAGTCCCCAACATAAGAAGGACATGGACCAGCTGGAGAGGGTCCAGAGGAGGGCCACGAAGATGATAAGAGGGCTGGAGCACCTTTCCTATGAGGACAGGCTGAAAGAGTTGGGGCTGTTCAGCCTGGAGAAGAGAAGGCTCCGGGGTGACCTTATAGCGGTCTTCCAGTACCTCAAGGGGGCCTACAAGAAAGATGGGGAGAGGCTGTTCAGGAGGGCCAGTTGTGATAGGACAAGGGGTAATGGTTTTAAAATAGAGGGAGGTAGATTCAGGTTGGATATTAGGAAAAAATTTTTTACCATGAGAGTTGTAGAACACTGGAACAGGTTGCCCAGAGAGGTGGTGGATGCTCCATCCCTGGAGACGTTCAAGGCCCGGTTGGATGAGGCCCTGAGCAACCTGATCTAGTTGGAGATATCCCTGTTCCTTGCAGGGGGGTTGGACTAGATGGCCTTTGAAGGTCCCTTCCAGCCCTAACGATTCTATGATTCTATGTCACATCTTCGCCCCAAGTTTTATAGCCGTGAAGAAACTTAACTGTCTTAGAGTAATTCTTTAATTATTTGCAGCACTAAGTTCTTTTTTTCCTCATTCTGAGAGCTAGTGTTCTCCTATTTCTTACAAATGGTTTATGTGTTTATGGTAGGTTAACTTAACCTACCATTGCAACAGAACATCATCTGGCCGCACACATGCTGTTACTAAAGATTACAGCAGCAGCGTTTAATACTAGTAAACAAATCCATTTGTTTATATTCCTTCTTTGTCACGAAAGCTTAGCTAGTGTAACTTAATGATCAGTCAAGTCACTCCCTCTCCAAACCCAGCTCTCCTCCTTGCAGAATTGGATAACACCATTTTCTTTACAAAATGAAAGCTGTTGAAAAAGTTAAGTGCATCTGTAAACACAAGTTACCCTTCTCTTGCACTTTTCCAGCCATGAAAACAGCCTTGATTAAGGGAAGGCTTCTGCCATTGCTCCCCCTAGTTCTCACCGCCAAGAGAATTGGCATTGTACCGATACATGGTGTCTGTAGCACGGCTCAGGCAGTACTCTGTCAGCTCCGGTCTCCAGAGCAAGGCAGAAGAGAGGAGAAGCTAACGGCCCTACTCGCAGTACAGGACTGATGGTGTGAACAAGCCACCCAAGACAAGAGTGAAAGGTTCAAGCGACCTTGTCTCACTGCAGCTGGAAGGCAGATCATGCCTGGCAGAAGAAATTAATACAAATGAAAACTTGCTCTGGTTGAAGTAGTTCAAGAAGGAGAAATTACTTTATCTTAGTGCCAGGAAGGGGCATGAGAAAGGACAAGGACCGTTTGAATGATCGCATCCATCTTGAACAAAACAAAAAGGGGATCTGGGCAACTCTTGCAGCATTTCTGGATTTATCTTCAGCTGTCCAGCAATGCTGCAGCTGAACTGCCTGGCAAAGAAAAGAAATTTGCAGGAGGAAATCCTGATTTGCTTTTTTCTTCAATTTTTTCATGTCAGGGTACAGCTGGAGCCAGCAGCAACCTGGGTGCCTGGAACAGTGGGGTCTCCGACGGTGGGGGTGTCAGGGCAGGGCTGGGCAGCCAGGGGCCATTCCACCGCCCCAGCCAGGAGCCAAGCAGCTGGGGGGAACCAGGGCAGCCCCAGCCACAGGTCCCACCGCAGGTACCCCAGCAAGCGGCAGGTGAACAGCTGAACCACGTACACCCACCACCTCATATGAACAGTTTTGGCATGCCTAAGTAGACTATTCCACACGAGACAATACAGGGAACAACACAATTAATAGAGGCAGAATAAGATGAA
Source organism: Tauraco erythrolophus (assembly GCF_009769465.1). Classification (NCBI taxonomy): domain Eukaryota; kingdom Metazoa; phylum Chordata; class Aves; order Musophagiformes; family Musophagidae; genus Tauraco; species Tauraco erythrolophus. The sequence continues at coordinate 44,337,154 of NC_141466.1, read as the reverse complement.
ACCATAATCAGCTGTTTAGCAAAATGACTAACTAGACAAGCACCTAATGTGAAATTAGCTTCAGTTACGCCAACTGGAAGCGGGACATCTGGGAGCTGCAGAGAGAATGAGGCAGAGCTCAGCACAGGCTTTCTACGGCGGGGAAAACCAGACCAAGCCCTGCTGCAAAGCAGCCAACAGACACAACTAGGGTACACGGACCCTTCTTCCAACACAGCAACCACCAATACAAAGTAATCGGGATTTGTACTGGCAGGGAACCTACACTACCACCTGTACATACTCCAATAACCTCCTTGAACCTCAGTCTCCAAGAAATATTTAATTTCATCTCTGCATAAAATCTATTGAGGCTGAAAATTTAGTAAGCACAGTAAGAGTGATTTTAAGATACCATCGGGAAAAGGCATACGTTGTAAAAGATACCACTTTTACAAGGGCATGTAGTGATAGGACAAGGGGCAATGGCATTAAACTGAAAGAGGGGAGATTTAGATTAGATATAAGGAAGAAATTTTTTACAATGAGGGTGGTGAGGCACTGGAACAGGTTGCCCAGAAAAGCTGTGGATGCCCCGTCCCTGGAAGTGTTCAAGGCCAGGTTGGATGAGGCTTTGGGCAACCTGGTGTAGTGGAGGGTTTCCCTGCCCATGGCAGGGGGTTTGGAACTAGATGATCTTTGAGGTCCCTTCCAACCCTAACCATTCCATGATTCTACGAACATCAGCTGGGTGCAAAGGTCCAGGCAGAATTACTTTCAAAATTTTATGTGAAGAGTTAAGCATCAGCACATATGCTAACCTTCCCATTCATGACAATCCAGTGAACAAGGATAAAGGATTCATCTGCATTCTCCCAGAGACATTCAGAAAGTTGTTTTGCTAGAATTCAGGGAATCATAGCACTCACAAAAACAGTATTATACTACTGAATCTGGAAATCATTAAGAATTACAGCAGATGTCACTTTTCCTTAAAACTATGTACTGTTGACATGTTAGTAATTATTTTCTATTCTTTTTAAGCAAACCACATGGTGTTCAAGCAGGAACAGGGGGGAGCAGTATGACAACTACAGTAATTGAGAACATCAAACATTCAAACTAACTAAGATGAAACACACTTATTCAAGTAGGACATACACATGAAATAATTTAGTAACCAATAACCTATAACAAATTCATATTCTAGCAAATACTACTCGTAGGTTTACATCATTTTTACAGAACAGTCACACCATTTCTTTTTTTTTTTTTTCTTTTATGCCCTGTTCATGCTTATGGCTTATCTAGAAGTCAACTGTGTTGTTGACTTTCTTTTCCCAAGTGCAACAATACAGCCCTGAGGCAAATACAGTTATCTAAATAACATAAAACTAACTTTCAAGTTCTGTATGCACATTCATGAACAGTAGAAAATGAAGAAAAAAAGAAAGCAGGGAGAAAGAGAAGACAAACTGTGCATGTTCTGTAAAACAAAGGGCTGCCTTTACAGACAACATTATGTGTGGCACTGTGGACCTTTGGGTTCAATTCCTTCCCCCGAAACAGCATGATGACCTTTCTATGTTGCCTAGCAGGAGAACTGAAATTTCCTCAGCTGACTTTCAACGAGGCATGGCAGAATCTGAACGTACATCTCCCTCCTGGAGCTCTGCCAGGGAAAGGAGAAGGACCCCCATTGTACACAGATTGCCTTCCAACACTTGTGAAGGCTATGGTAAAGAAAAAAACAGTTTCCAGAAAAGCTACAGTGAGGAAAATTAACGCTCTCCCGATCCAGTTAATTTATTGCATTTCCTAAGGCTTTCTGCTAGAGTTCGACATGAGTGATATGGAAAACTGACATAATTGAGCAATAAGAAGGCAAGAATGCTATCTAAAAAGGCATGCTCACATTTTTCCTGTAGTTGACTTTGAAAGATTTTAGTACACACATTAGAAACAAAAAAACAAATATAACGTCACATAGCATGAATGAAAAAAAATCAAGGCAAATAATTAACATTTTCAAAGAAATAAAGACTATGAAAGGACAGTTATAAATTATTATATTCATATAAATTTTTTAATGTATATAATCTTCTAGTCAACCAACTTTTTAATACGGTGGTATCAGGCTAAACTCAGAACAGGCACTTAACATAAGAAATAGGCAGCATAACAACTACTAGTGCATGGCAGAATGATGTGGAAAGTTTTTGTGGGATTTATGTTTTGTGCTTGTTTTTTAAGAAGTTGTATATTGCAATTGTTACTCAATTTTAACTCTCCATTAAATATTCAGAATGAAGACGAAAAATGGTCAAAAAACCCACTTCTGAGTTACACTGCAAAGTTCATTTAACAATAACTGGAAAACAAAAACTGCCAACTGATTTTTAATTTTTTGCGTATTAACGTTAAACAGCTTTGAAAGCACAAAACCACTCCTTATTTGAATTTCACATTAATTTCCACATTACAAAGCTGTTGTGTGCGGCTTCTGAGCTTCATGGGTTTTAAACACAAAAGACAGGATTCCCCTGGTCTCAGAAACAGTGTAGCTAGTGTACAAACACATTAAAAAGGGCAGGGGGGGCGGAGAAGGAGCCAACTGCAATTTATAACATATGCAAGGGGAAGATATTGCTTGATGAGCTAGGTTGCCTTGACTAGCAACAAAACCTTTCATAAGAGACATTTTAAAGTTACAAATAAAGCATGTAATGACATTCCACATGGCATGTATCTGAATTTGGGTATTAATGCAACCTACTTATCTTCTGCAATGATTAGTCCCTGCGGTAAACAGTATCTATCAGCTTATAGAAAATAGACCATTTTCATGTTGAAATGTATAGAAATAGTAAAATCAGAGTTAAAATTTTACCATGTATCTACTTTTGTTTCCATTCAAGAAAGATGCTTTGGTTCAAAAACTGGATTTTCCTAAGTGTGATTTACATGGACAGCCTCTAAAACCTTCGTAGTTCTCTTTTCAAATTGAAAACTCCACACATTCCCACGCACTTTTGTTTCCCTCATACAGGACACAGATGCATCCTCACCTCCCACCTATCCAAATGGTACCGTGATATAAACATTTAAATAATAATGATGGGTGTACCTTGCGTTCAACACAACTCCTTTGACAGTTAGATCATCTTTGAAACTGAAGGACTTGCATCACTATTCAACAGACATAAAACAACAACAAACCAGGCCAAAAATCATGAAAAGAAATGGACTATCATGTTCCAGGCACAACTAAGCTTTTCTCCATGCTCTCACATAAAAGCATTGGGAAGATTCATACATTTTTTAAACTATTTTTTCCTTTGATAAGGTCAGCTCCTACATCAGCACAAGCTCTTACTCTCCATGTAGTACATCCAGTGCCGTGTAAGTAACACACTAAATAGAGTCAGCTGTGTTCTTCCTCTTCCGTGGCAGGTCCCAGCAAAAATTTCACATGATGCATACAACACATTTATCATGTAGAGTAAGATGAAGCCACGCTGTTACTGTTACTTTTGAACTGATCTTCCCTAACTTGTTTAGCACTGTGATTTGCCCAACACAAAGAAAAGATCTCTGTGGGTCATCACACTCAATGCATTTCTCAGGGAATGGTCTGAGATATGCAGAAGACCTGAACATATGTATCTTTGTAAAACATTAGAGATGTAAAGCACAACAGAAATTTCTTCAGGGTGGCAGCTGTCAATTCAGCCAACTGAGGTTTAAAAATTACCATTACTTCAGGGCAGGCTTAGTGTTGATTTTAGCCACAGTCTCTCATGAGCTGGTCACAAAGAATTTAGGAGTCTCTTCTGCTATTCTAGCAAGTAAACCAGAAGACTTCTTTTTAAGTGAAAAAACAAACCCATTATTTTTAATTTCCTTTCAGTTTTCAGCAGTGTCTTTAAAATACTGCACTACAGCTTAGATATTCAGAATTCAGGTCATAAGACTGACGCAGGGATCAGTGAGAGTTTCATCTCTCAACCTCTTTCCAATCATCTCTTGGAGGTGCTTTTCATATTTTTAATATAATCTTTTTTCCCCACCAAATGCTTAATAATAAATGTATTGAGTTTATCCTACAGTGCAGGCTATAAAGTCTCTATTAAAGGTTTTAAAAAGAAACCCTCTATTATAAACCTGAATGGTCTGCACAGTAAAGTCCTTATTTTAGATAAGATTAATAATAGAAAAAAAATCACTGTTTTCCTAATCTCTTCCAACATCATCAGTTTTAGTTATTTGTTACAAAAGGGAAATACAATCATTTTAGTCCCAAAGTTATTGAAATAACACCTGGCACTGCAAATACCTTTGGTCTTACCTGTCACCATCAATAAACATGCAGTATGCCAAGCCCTCCCTGTTCACCTAGGCTCAACTTTACACTGTCCTGTTACACAAATACCCCATAGATAAACCTGGGCTATGCCTCTTTTTGCTGTGTAACCTGAACCTACCTGTAGAAGCCACATTTGAGGGATATTTTTACCAGTAACTCTTTTTAAGCTATTCCAACTCCCTGTGATCTGGAGAGAATCTAGCTTTTGAATCTCAAAATCTTTCTACATTTTTAAGTTCTGCCTATTCCCAATACTAAAAAATAAGGAATGTTTTAAAATTCTTAAGGTTGGTTGTTTTCCTTTTTTTTAAATAACTTCTCCATTACTTTCAGCTCTTGAGTCTTTTTTGAATCTTTAGCATTCATATTATCAAAATTTCCTGTTACCACCCAAGCCAAATCCTACCTTTTCTAATACAGATAAGGATTCTTAAGAAATCATATAAAACCAAAAATGCAAGCTTTTGTAAGAACAGCTAGTATTGTAAGGCACAAAATGAGAAGAGCGGTGATAGCTCTTTATTTATTTTAGTGGAAGACATACTAAGAAAACCCAGAGAATTGATGCCAAAACTGACACTTCCTTGTTTCATCCCTTAATATTGGTGTGACAAATACAGTAGAAAGGTAAGATATTCATGACTCAATTCTATACTACAGCTCATCAATTTGATACTGGAATAACTCCTTAAACTTCAGTGACATGATAGTTACCCAAATGTGCTGCATCACTGTGAAGCATAAGCATTCTGTTACTTGACTCAATACTGAACACAGCAGAGTTCAAATCATCTCAGTTAATACCAATATGAACAATTAAATACTTATATGCTTCTACCTCCTTAAAAACCTATAGTCTGAAAGAAAGATCCTACAATGGAACAGAAATGCTTCTGTTAACCTCAGTGAGATCGAGATTAGGACTTTACCATACTATTTACAAAAATACTACTGCCTGGGAGCTGACGGTGATTCAAGAGAGGAAAGTACCATCATCCTTGCAAAAACAGCTGTGCAACCACCATGACTGAACTGCCCAGAGGCAAAAGCCCACTCCCATGGTCATGGTATGATGAGCATTCTAAAATGCTTCAGCATTTGCAAAAGGGCCACCAAAACCAAAGATATAAGCCTGATGAAATAAATGGAGTGACCAACAGGGGTAACATGAAAGTCCCAGCATCTGACTTCAGTTGCATAAAACTCCTGGGAAAACAGAAAGGTTTAGCTATGGCTTTCAGTTACAGTCACTGGAAATTTTTAGTGGTGCCCTTTTGAAGTAACTGAGAAATGGAGTGATGACTAAGACAATAAAAAGCAGTGACAAGTATAAATCCACAATGGATTTCAATACTATATTTAAATTATATTTTTATGTCAGTGGAATACTACAGATGGAAACACAAATTTTTTACATTGACAGCTGCGGAGCAAGGTAAGAAGATGTATCTCCCTGACGGCGAAAGTTAAGAGATTTAAGTTAGAAGCCTGAGAGTTTCGAGTCCTTCAGCTCCCACTTGTGTTACACACACATTTGGTATCTGAGGAGGCAAATGACAAGGAGGCAGCCAAAACACTTTCTGACAAAGAGTTTTCCCTGCTCAGGTACACATCTCCAGTAGCACCTGTAGGAGCTTTGCACTTGAAAACCAGAGACCTAGCAGAGAGAGATCTTCTATCATGAGTATTTTTCTGAAGTTCCTCTCTTTCTATTACATTTTTTGTGAATTATTTTTCACACTGTGATTCCAAAGGTGGACTTTTTCCATAAAAACAGACCGTTACCTTTGTATACCATTAAAACTGATAATTGTCTGAATAATCATCTATACAATCTTCATAGACATTTATCAAAACAGAACAGCAGTGGTGAAAATAAGAACAGTTTACATTACCACTGCTCTTTTTGGGGGGGCAAATGCTCTCCTCCATTACACGAAAAAAAGATTCAGATGTAAGGAACCACTGCGACCCCTTGATACCAAGTCAGTTAGCTCTATCCAAACTTAAAGACAGATATAATAAAGATGGGGGAGAAAAAGCTTGGGAATGCACTGCTCACGTATTGCTCAACTGCTAGCAAAATAAGTATCCCATTAGGCAAAGCCGACACATCCCAGTTAGAGAGCAGTACAGCACATCAGCAAGAGGATGTAAACTACAGAATTGCCCATCCTCTGAAGTGAAGCATACGAACTTTCTATAATCATCTGAAACAACAGATAAGCAACATAATTATATAGTCACCTACTCCAGATCAACTGCTAGTTCATATGAGCAGATGGCATTTGACGTGACTATTATTGACTGATGCCACGTTATCACAGAATTTGTAAATTCCTGTATGTTTTTGCACATAAACAGTTAATAGATGCACAGAGTGAATAAATGTAGAGAAGTCATGTTTGGAATCTGCTACAGCAGCCAAAAAGGAAACAGGATTTGCAAGCAATCTTGGAAGATTGAATCTTCAATATTTTTAAGCCTCACATTTGAATATCTAAAATTTGGGTGTCAAAGCAAGCAAGATTGATTCTGCTGTTTGATAAAAAAGAGCCAAGTAGCTACACTTCAATGCATATTTGTGTACCAATGTAATACTTGATCTTCAAAAAGAAGCCCTAAAATACTTCTGGGAAATACTGACAACACAGTTCAAATGAATAAATTCTCCTTCTCTTTTATCAATCTCAACACTGTTAATCTATTAAATATTTCAAACATCTAAACACTGATTAACAAAAACACTGTTCTGAAGTTTTACTATAAGGACAACTGCCAGTACACAGTGTGATTTCAGCAAGGAATTACTTTATGAAGAAAACAGATAACAGGAACTTAAATTTATTTTAAAAAAAATTATCCCTGAGCTCTCTAATAATCATTAACTATTACCATCTAATAACGTGTTATTCCACTCATTGTCTCTCATTTTCTAGCAGTGAAATCAAAAAAACATTGCTCCATGTCTTTAAAGTAGAAAGCTAGGAGGTAAGGTTAACATTATTAGACTCTTCTAAATTTTAATCCAGCGGAAACCTGGCATTGATCTGATACAGTTCAGAATGATGAAAGGGATGCAGAAATAGGCAGAGAATGAGACTAATTCCATGTTCAGGAACCTGATCTGAGCCTCTTTGAGCCATATGTGAAGTAGCAATGCCAGAATGCAATACGCGTTCCCACCAAGAAAATGAATTCAGCACATAAATAAATCAGAAAGAAGTTAAAATAGCCAACTTCAACCTCTCTCTTCCAGGAATGAGAAACTGGAAAGAGCTGAGGGATTTTGTCTTGTTACCTAACTACTTTCAAGAGGTATCCCATTACAGAGCTTCCAGAACCAGAACTGGCATTGGGAAGCACAGTTTTTTACAGAAGTCGCATTGGTAGCAGCAGAAATCTTACAGCTGTGCAGTATGAACAGCAGCAATATGTTTTCCCAGGCTGGCCAGGTTCTTGATTCAAATTCCCTCAAACTTCACCCCCAGACCTTGAAGACCACCCTCCCAAAAAGCAGGGCAGGTAAAAATGGGGACAAAACCTGAGAGTTTAAGCTTCTCTTTTGCTTTTATTAGTATTCAAATTCTAATCAAATGTTATTAGTATTGTAATTCAAATGGCCTAAAAGATCACCTTAGGGAAAGGGTGTAATTGTTAGCAATTTAATCCTTCTACTCCCTTCACTAAGCAGCAGGGTATCACAAAGAACACCTGCAATAGCTTTAGGCACTCTTCCAATGAAACTATGCTTCTAAGGCTAAAATAACAACACAAAAAGAAAAAATGCAGGCCTCCATGATCATCGCTGATGAAGACATGCTACAAAACAAATGAGTTTATTAAACCTTTAATTTTGTATTGTTTTCCCATTTAGTGTAAAGATGTCATTTTAGTTCTAAACTTATCTTTAACACAAGTTTATTCCTCCAGACAAAACGTGAAGTGAAAAAATGGACTATCACTAGAAGGTCAACTGATTCCAGATCTGTCAAAAGATGGAGGAAGCCAGCTCCACCATCCTACAACACACAGGCCCACCAGCAGCCCCCAGACATTCACTGTCAAGAACTGTTACCACAACTTGACCAGCTGAACTCATCTGTCATGTTGGATCATGAAGAAAAGGTAGCTGCCGAAGCACATGCTATCTGAATCACTTTGAGTTTTATTTTCTGCACTCTGTAACGTACCTGGAAGAGAACATCGCATCTATCCAACCTTTGTAGAATTAGGACGATGTTCTCTAAACAGCCAAGTTGACTGCTTAGTTATCCCTAAGTAAAGAACTAAATATTCCTCAGAATAGATAGAGAGGCTGGCAAAAGACCATTTCTTCACCATATTTGAACCACGAATTAAAACAAACAAACAAAACCACTACCTCCACAAATCCTTTCCCTTCTTTGAGGAACTAGATGATTTTTTTTTCTTTATTAATCAATTATATTTGTATGGTCAAAAAAAATTATATCACCTGGTAAAAATTACAGTCAATATCAAAAAGAAGCTCTGATGACAACCAATGCTCGTGCTCTGTACTAGCTTAGCAGACTACTGGCACTGTTTATTCAGATCTATGCACATACATTTAGTATGTGTAGTTAATCAATGTAGTTAAAGTACAGGTCAAATTATAAGTATGTAAAAGCGCCACAATGCTCTTTTTTTTTTCCTGTTTACTGCACTTCAACACTGGCTCACAGTGCTTTACTATCCTGCTTCAATCATTTTCATGGTGAGTTGATTTTTTTTTTTTTCCCCTTAACTTCCTATTCAGAATGACTTACAGGAGTAACTTACCTCATCCAGCCAATTTGGTCTCCCTGATTTTGCGCCCCTTCAAATAAACTGAAAAAATCTGACTGAAATAACAGAATTACTTCACCAGTCATAAGATCGCACTGGTCTTGCATTACAGCAATAGATCCTAGACACTGCAAAAAGATTAAAAAATGTAGTAATATTATGACATTAACAAGAGTAATTTATAAGCCTAAAATGAGAAAAACAGACCAAGCTTGTTTCGAAATTTTTGAAAGTATTACTCTGCAATTCAGTTTGTGTAGTTGTCACAAAGCCTAAGAAACGCTCTTTGCAAGGTGTTCATCCACAGTCCAACACATTGCGAGGAACCCAGGTTCATCTGGGACACGAACACGAAAGTACCAAGGAAATAGAAAGCAATAATTTAAAAAAGAGAAAAGGCTGAACTATAAAAAGACAAAATCCACTTTAAGTCTATGCAATCATCAGACTTAGAACAAAAAAGGATGACTATCACTGATTGCTTTCTATGTCAATCTTATTTTATTGCGCCTTGGCCCAGGATGTAAATCAGTTGCAGAGGCAGGAACATTCCGGTCTCCAGACTGATGGCAACAGGCTGCAAGCGATTTCGCAGATGCAACAAGAAAGAATTTTATATCACATCTAGTCATACAGAGTGCTTTTTCCAAAGGTATGAGATAGGTCAATTCTCCTTGCCAGGAAGCTCAGTCTGGCAGTCTCCGGTTTTTCCAGCTCTCCTTTAGCCAACAGCAAGGCCAAAATAAATTTGTCATCTTTACCTGCCAGATTCTGCCTTCCAATTTTCCTAGACTTTTCATTAGCATATTGAAAATTCATTACTGCAGACAGTAGAATGGGAAATTAGAACGTCAGTGTCGTCTTTACCCAAAAATGCTTAGTCTCAATGTGCAACAGCAGGAGGTAGCAATCTTTGCCATTCTGTACCAGCACAATAACAACAGGTCTAATATTTAACCAGTCAACTTCCAAAGCTACTCTCTCAATCACAAATTTTATAAAATGTACATATATATACACAAAATCAACCTTTTATTTTCCCCAAGCACAAGCTGGAAAGCACAGGGAACTGTTTCGAGAAATTATTTTTTTACATATAGACATGAGTCAATTTGAAAACATTTCAATTCAGTATTAAAGAAACAGCATGTTGCTATGAACAAAACCAAGAGTCTTTTCCTTATTGAGATGGAAAGGGAAAACAGTCATGGACAGGAAACAAACACCTCACACAGCAAAAGCCAGTTTACTCCAATATTGTCAAACCAATTGCAAGAAGAGGAGAGCTCTGATCTCACCTTCAAACCTAGTGCAAACAAACCGATTAACTAAAATTATATGCTGGCTGTGATTAGCTCATACTGGGCAAGGGGGCTATCATGGTTACAAGAGGTAAAGGTGTTTACTCCAGGAGGAAAGAACGCATTGGGGGAGGCCTGCAAGCCCTGATCCCTCCATCCAGCTGATACAACTATTTCACCTCAAGAGCATTTGACTCATTTCTTTCAGCTTTTTGAAAGTCAATTGTTTTGTCAGTTGTTACAGTTCTTGAAGTACGACTACTTTTCAAACTTCGACTATTCAACACCTTTAAAATAGTATCACTTTCAAACCACTTGAAAAAAAAAGTAAAAAAAGACCACAGCTTCTCGTAAATAGTCTTAGCAGAATTAGGGAGTATCATCCAGGATTATCACAACCCGATGAAATACAGACTAAATAGGCCAGTGTCATGCACGCGCTCTCTCTGCTTTACTGTACTCCTTATTTTTCACTATGAAGTTATCTTTCAAAAAAAAAAGCCAACACAAAATTTTCACATTTCTTTTTCACTACAAAAGAATAAAATCAAATTTTGCTCTTTGGGGACAGGTATCTGGTAAATCACTAGAAAAAAACTCAATCAATACTGTGTTGAACAATTCACCTTTTATAATGAAATCCAGGATCTACAAGGTCAAATTTCAACTTCAAGGAAGGAAAATCATAATCGATCTTTTTAGCACGGATTATGGTCCAATAATTGTTTTTCCTCAGTCCAAAGCAATTGCACTGTATCACAATTACCACAAAAACATGCAGGAGATGCATTACTCAGCAGGCCTCAGAAAATTCACCACTAGAAAATGACACTCCTCTTTTAATACAGTTTGAACTTGAGATGACATACTGTTCTTTCACTAAGAAGGTTTCTCTCCTTTTTTTTTGTTTATATCTGCTTTCCTCTCTGCTTGGGATATTTGAGATTTTTTTTTTTTTTTTAAAGTTTCTTTTAGGAAGATCAGACATAACTTTGCAGTGATATGACGAAGCTCTCATGAAACACAAATGAAAATATTTAAGTAAACAATAATGAGCATACATTGTCCAGAGTCTGTGTTACAGTGGGAAGAGGGCTTTAGCCACTGATTTACGTATCTGCAACATGTTGTCATGGGACCCCATTAGGAGGAGATTTTGTTAGTGAAGAACATTAAAGGTCCTGGTTATTTTTTGCTCTGACAGTTAATGAATATTTATTATCAGAAGTGAATGTAGCAAGTCTCTTAACTTGCTGAATCACACATCTCAGGAAGGTTAAGTGCTGTTCCTGGGCCCAGCAACCTCCAACTAGATGCTCAAATTCCCTGGACTGAAGATGCTCCAGGAAATTCATCTGCAACATCGCTTAACTTTTACCAACTCTTCGCATTTTATTGGTGCCTATTAGATTTACCTGAGTTAATTTTACATCTCAGATAAGTTTAAATGGAAACAACACATACTACGAAAGTGGATTTAAAAAAATCATATGGTAAACATTTGAGTGCAAAAATTGGAAACTTATAATAGGGATGACTAAAATAAGAAAGTACAATTCTAAATTGTAAATAGCAAGAACCACCCATCAGTATTCTGGAGAAGTTGAAACTTCCTTCAGCATTGGACCACCAGCCCTGAGGAGCTTGGAGAAATAATTCCTGTCTACTTGTCCTGTCCAGTGCCAAGCCTCCACTAAAACCATGTAAACATTTTTATATTTGGATGAGAAAATACATAAACTTTTAATGCAAAAGTATTTATACGCTCATGTGACCCATCAGATAAAAGTCAAAAAATTAGTCAAAGTCATTAAGTTTCCATATTTCCTTCCGGTAACCCATTTCAGACAGCCTGAACTTGCACACCTTTTTATTCCCAGAAAAGAACAGAACAGTACTTATCTGTGTTGATATATTTTGGAAATCAGTCAGAATAAAAGTGAACACAAGTCTCAGGAGAATATTCATCCCCTTTTTCCTCAGTATTCGTCACAGAGCTCAAGGAAAATTCAAGTAATGTGAAAAGTATAATAGTTAATGAAACTGATGCTGTTATTAGCAGCCTAATAAAAGGAGACTTCAGCATGGAAGCATAAGCATTCCATCATTAAGCAAAGAAAAATCTGGAAGCTCTTAGTGGTACTATAAATGTGCAAGTGGAAAACTCCAAACACACAACTCCTTCCTTTGGAAACAGATTTTCCCAAATTGCAAGAAAATTTTTGGTTGTTAAATTTCTTCTGAGTTTGGCTATAGAGTAACTTTTTCTTGCCTCAAGATAGAAAAAAATAGTATTTCTGGAGGTCAACTGATGTAAGAGTTTTCTTCACAAAGCACATCTCTCTTACTGCTAAGGCATAAACAATCATAAAAACTTAAAAATGTAAAGGTTTTTAATTACATGAAATGCAAACCTTATAAAGATCTTTAGAAAGACGATCCTCCTCATGTAAAAGGAAATGTGAATACACAAGAGCATATGTGCAAGTAAGAATGTTTGTCAGCCCATAGAGAGATGTCATTCATAAGGACCAAAGGCAAAATTAACAATTCTAGCTGTTCAGCTACTTTTCTCCCATGTATACGAGCCATGATTATTAAAACTATCACAGGAAAAATTTTAAAGAGTAGGTAGAAAAGAACAATTATGAGCAGATTCGTTTCTCAGGAAGGAAGCAAAAGCAAATCTGTTTAGGTTAGCAGAGAAATACCATCAGGTTTTCAGGGCTGGAGTCTTCCGTGTTGGAGACTTGTTTCTTCATATTATGTTTCTATAGTAAATACCCTGATGCTCTTTGAACATCAGATGCTTCCTGTGCTTAAATTCACCATCACCACCTACTTCTACAGTCCTCCTCAAAGTTCATCATCCTAATGAAATAAGCTTAGTAGACATCTGGCCTTGACCATCCTAACTGAAGCACAACCATATGCTTATGTTACCTCAAAAATAGCACATGAGATCACTGCCTCAAAATAAAGGTTTTACTCTCCCACAGTTACCAGCAGACTGAAATCAAGTGCTGTTCAGCAGCCATTTCAAGGCTGAATCCATTGTTCTAAAAAGGAAATGAACCCTAAAATTTAAGCACTACATAATCTGTGAGCGTGTGGCTTTGCAAAAAGGTAAAATAGAAGGTTATTGGTTTTCCCCTCTGCCAAAGACATTACATTTGCCTCCACTGTATTACACCATCTTAGTCATCACCATTCTTCCATTTTAAGTGAAGGAGGTCTTGACCCATCAAGATGGGTCATCTGGTCAGCAGATTTCACTGCTTTTTAGGCTACATCTACACTGCAGAGTATCCATGTGTTGCAATGGGTTGTAAGACTATTCAGACAGAGGACCTGATCTAAGCACACTACAGCTTTCTTCCACCTTCATGCCCGTGTTTGCTTTCCTTGGAAACGAAGATTCAAGTAGAAGGGAGAGGTAAAAGAGGAGGAAAAGAATTCTGTGTGCTCAGGGCTCACCCCAGTATTAAATCAGGACATGGACAGGCTGTGAGGCAGGACCTGGAAAGTGTTCCTGAGTTCCAAAGTTTACATATAGCTAAAATAGGAGAATAGTCTAAAATTTTGCACAGAGCCCACCTTCATCCCACTTAAGTACTTCACTGTTAAACACAACTGCCTTCCAATTCCTCCTGTAGTCAACAGATAGAAAGGGGTATATGTGCAAAGAGTAGTTCCAAGTTTAAATCTTTTGTTCCTAATTTTGATAGCTCAGTGAGGTGGGATTACTCTTGACCACGACATTTCTCTCTTAGGCCTCTGCATGCCCCTGATTGGCATAGGGAGGAGGTTGTTTGGCTTTTTTGTTGTTATTTTTGTTTGGGTTTTTGGTGGGATTTTGTTTCAGTTTTTTTGGTTTTTAATAGAACAGTAAGCTCAAGAGTAAGAAGTTCAAACATGCCGTCGATTTACTTAAGTAAAAGACAAAGCTATGAATCCAATGGAGTATTTTAGAGATAATTTTACACAAGTCACAGCTTTGATGACGAAAAATTTACATCAGACATAACAGGGTCTTCGATTCCAGCTACTCATACTGTTTAAAGTGTCACTCCCTAGCCTTCTGCAAATGACATGTAGAAGCAGTAGTGCAATAAATATCCAAGCAATTTTTAAATGCATTAAAATACTAATTAAATGTCATGAGGAAAAACAAAACTGCAATAGAATGATTTAATTCTTCTGTAACAAGTATTACATAGATATTTTTAAAAGTCCATATCCGAAATAGTGCTGTCCTGGTTTCAACTGGGACAGAGTTAGTTCTTTTCTTTTTAGCAGGTAGAAGAGCTCTGTGTTTTGGATTTAGTTTGGGATTTGTTATGAGAAGAATGTTGACAACACACTGATGTTTATAGTTGGTGCTGAGACATTAAGGACCTTCCAGCTCCCCATGTTTTGCCAGCGCGCAGGATCACAACAGGCTGGGGGGAGCACGGCCGGGACAAAGGGTGCACAACTCCCCTTATGATTTGAACTTAGATTTAGGATTGAGGGCTAAATTGGCCGATGGAGTATACCATATCATGCAGCGTCACGTCCAGTATACAGATGAGGATTGACTGGAAAGTTCAAATTCTCTCTCTCTTCTGGTGAGACTTTCTCAGACTCAGAGTTGTTACCCCTACCCCACACACACTCCTCCAGCTCTCACTCATCTGGGAATGCGGTGCCAGGACTTTCCTGTCCTGGCAAGCAATCCCAAAACAGGTCAGATGTTGGTCACTGGGTGGTGAGCAATTACGCTGTACATCACTTGTTTGTGTGTATTATTATCATATTTTATATATATTTTTATATATTTTTATTATTATGTTATCACTATTACTTCTAATTCTTAACTCACGAGTCTCCTTCCTTTCTCCCCTTCAATTCTCTTCCCTGTTCACCAGGGGTGGGAGAGGGTGAGCAAGCAGTTTCATGGCATTTAGTTCCCAGCAGGATTAAGCCACAACAAGCGCTTATGTAATCTACTAACTTTTTTTATGAGTAAAGGCCTTTAAAAACACCTCTCAGCAGCACTACTTAACATACTTTCATGATTCATGCAACCAGGTGAGTTACATTTTTTTCCCAAAGAAAAAGTGTATATTGTGGAGCCCTCTTACCACTAACAGATATGAACAAACAACAATTATTTGTTATTTGATAAAGCAAGAGCAGTTTGGGGCACCTTAAATCTTAAGGTATGCATCACTGTAACTCATTGCAAAGAAATTTCAAAGAGAAAAAACAGTTTTAACTTAACCTCAAATACCATCTATGTACCTTAACTTCAAAACACTAATCCAGAACAACTTCTTCTACCTACAGGAAACCAGCCAACACTCAATGACTAGATAAGGGGAGCAAAAAAGTGTTACTGAAATGCTCCTGAAATTCCTCATCCATTATATAATTACAAAGCCCTTTTAAAACATCTAGCAAAAATGTATCAATTCTTAGAGGCATAAACATACCTTGTCATGGTCTACTCCGGAGAGAAAAGAGCAATTATTCTTCTCTCCCCTTCCATTCTGTAACAGCAGTTGATGGGCACTCTTTGTATTTGTAGCCCTTTCTAGGAGAGCCAACATAGCCCAGACTGTCAAACCCAGACTGGCTCAGTTCTACGGAAAAGTTCCTTTTCCATACCTGAGAGAGGAAGGAGGAGTGAAGTACCTCCCTTTCCTCAAACAAAGAAAATCAAAGCAAAAATGCTACTTCTGCTAACCTTTCACATAATCTCCTGGACAGCTGAGCACAGATATTCTACCTTGCCTTATCAGGCACTTCGACAGTCAGGACAACACAAGCCTGTACATATATGCATACCTATACATACACAACTTCATCCTCCCCATCTTTTAATTCGCAGTTAATTGTAAATTCTTTATGTAAAGATTATTTTTTTACCTTTACAAGACTTGCAGTAACTGTGCCATGACATTTATCAAGGTCTTCAAGTGACGACTGAATTTAAACACCTCATTGCAGCAGTGATCTGTTCAGCTCCTAGTGTGGGAGGGTGCCTACACCACCTGATGACTATGTATACTGAGAGAGCATCTTTCACACCTCCTGTTGAAGCTCAGTGCCAGTAAGCAGAAAAGAACAAGCCAAAACCTATTCAGAAACTCATTCCTCCTGAAAGCACTCTCTCAACTGATCACATAAGAAACGTGCACTAGAAGAAATTCAGATTAGGTGGACTACGTCCCTCTCCTGATTTCTAAAATGAACTTTGTGTGCTTATTCCTTTAAAGTTTTTAAAACCTTTTTAATTGAGAAACTACTGCGTTCCTTTCCACAGCTTTATTTCTCACATGAAAAGACTTCTATATTGCATGGTTATTTACTTTCTCTTAAAAAAAAAATCTAGATTAATAAAAAGAGTTATGATCAACTAATTCTCCCATTCTTCCTACAAACTTCTACTAACTCCATGCAGTGACCATGCTATGAGCATTTTTCAGTTATGCAACATAATTCTAACTCCAACATGGGAGAAAAAAGTCACAAAGAAAAGAACATAATTTTAACAGTTTTATCCTTTCCACTAAAGACATCAGCTCTCCTAGAAGTGTTTGTAAATCACTTTAACGTGAGTACCATGTCAGCAATCCACACTGGGTTGCATGAGGTCTTCATCTTCTAGGGCTTCGTGGTCACACAAACTGACATGTTTTCAGAGTATTCTACATTAGGAAAAGAGATTAATTGATCAAAGAACCCATTTCTCATACTTCAAAAGATTAACCTAACCCACAAAATATAGTGGGGGTATAAAAGAAACAATTGTGACTTTTGTAAAGTAAGCGTTGCCTTTGAACTGCTCCAAATTCAGTTATCCCACATCACTTCTGGAGAGCCTGTTTTGTGCTGCTGGGAGCAGAGGAACAAGGTATTCATGTGATCTCTGCATTTCAACCAGGAGGTGATCTCTGCAACTTGGCTCCCAGAAGCATTTGATGCTATTTCAGATTACAGAAAAATACTGGGCAAAAAAAGTAAATGTTGATTGAAAAATAAAAAAAAGAAAAAAAAGTACAAACTTAAGATATATATTACTTAATAATAGGGTTGGATCTTCCTAGTCTACCATATTCCCAGTATAGTTTAAAATAGTTCTCTATTATTTTACTGCTCCTGCTACAGACAGCTCTATAAGCTTAATAAATACTCCACAGTAAATATCAATCTTTTCAGCACAGCATGATATTCTGAGCTTACATCTATGTATTAACTACAGCTTTCAAGTCTTTTTGTGCTCTATTGGTCTTTTAAATGCATTCTATTTTGCTGGAAAAGCAATACTTTTTATCTACTGTTTATTTACATTTTCATTTCCCGCTGATTTTGCTACATCTTTACATTACTCCAACAGTCCTGGCAATTCCATCTAATTATGGGGTTCGGTTGCCTTGAAGAAGATTAGTATAAAAAAACTCCCAAAGTCAGTAAATCAATCAGCAGCATCTAGAGCTGGGGGATTGGATGTTTCTGCATATGATCTTAATTCAAATTCTTCAGCTCAATATCTGGACACCATTGTATGCACCATTTCTGATGCACCCATATACAATACACTCTTTGGTCATCTTTCTTTTTCCCCTTGCCTCTACCACAGAGTTAAACGAAGCTGAAATTAGTGTTAACCCTAACTGACATGCTGTGCATTAAAATCTTTTCTTCTAGGGGGCTGATGCTTGCTATTCAACTTGTCTAATCTGTCAGAGGGTACAATGCAAACCAATGCAACTCATTAGCTGCTAAGTCATCATCTTCATATCACAGAGAAAACAATCACTGAGCAGTAATACAATTTCATTCTGCATCTCATACATTATTATTTACAGTGTCTGCTCTCCCTTGAGCTACCCTAACTTGCCAAAAGGCAATGTGAGCTATTTAAGTTTTCAGGAAAGATATAACTGGGGATCAATGCATAACCTGACCTAAGACAAATTAAATGTGGCCAAATGACTGAGTCAGAACCTAAAATTAGACATTCAGACCAAAGTTAATGTAATGAGAATCTGTATATCCTATAGCTTAATTAGACAAATACGTTACAACATACTATACCATATACCAGTTGCAAAGCAATGACACCAAACCAGTAGGATTAGTAACTGGAAAACATGCATAAAATAGTTATTACACACATTTAAAATACAAAAAAAAAAAAAAAAAATTCAGCAATCAGGCCAAGCATATGCACCTCACAAATCAAGCTACACTAAGCACATACAAAACCAGTCACCATGGCATACGGAGCAAACTCTTGTATTAACACATAGAATGGTTAGGGTTGGAAGGGACCTTAAAGATCATCTAGTTCCAAGCCCCCTGCCATGTGCAGGGAAACCCTACACTACACCAGGTTGCTCAAAGCCTCATCCAACCTGGCCTTGAACACTTCCAGGGATGGGGCATCCACAACTTCTCTGGGCAACCCGCTCCAGTACCTCACCACCCTCAATGTAAAGAATTTCTTCCTTATATCTAACCTAAATCTGCCCTCTTTCAATTTAAATCCATTGCCCCTTGTCCTATCACTACACACCCTTGTAAAAAGTCCCTCTCCAGCTTTCCTGTAGGCCCCCTTTAGGTACTGGAAAGCTGCTATAAGATCACCCCGGAGCCTTCTCTTCTCCAGGCTGAACAGCCCCAGCTCTCTCAGCCTGTCTTCATAGCAGAGGTGCTCCAGCCCTCGGATCATCTTTGTGGCCCTCCTCTGGACTCGTTCCAGTAGCTCCATGTCCTTCTTGTGTTGGGGACTCCAGAGCTGAACACAGTATTCCAGGTGGGGTCTCACGAGAGTTGAGTAGAGGGGCAGAATCACTTCCCTCGACCTGCTGGCCACGCTCCTTTTGATATAGCCCAGGATACGGTTGGCTTTTTTTTTTATATGCTAATATAAGCAGTATTAAAATAATAATAATAATAATAATAATAATCTACTCAACCATGAGAAGATCGCTTCTAGACCCCTTTTTCAGCTATGCCTATTGACAACACATCAGTAACATACACACTCTTCTGGACACCTTTCTTTAAGAGTGAATCGGTCACAAGACAGAGCATTTATCCATCCCACTGTGTTACTTCACCAAGTAGAAAGAAATTTGAGTGTGACATTTGTTCAGTTGTTCTCGTCTGTGGTCCTGATGCACTGTACGAGCGCAGTGAGATAGCACACTGATTCCCCAAAGACACCAACCACTGCAGATAGACCACAAAGCACTGACTCACACCATTTCTGCAGTTCAATACATCTATTCCAGATCTCACTAAAAATAAACCCATCCAAAACTCACAACACACACTCATGTCCACGCAGCTGAAAACGCTATTTATGCAGCATTCAGCCACATCATAAAACCACATCAGAAGTTGAAGCATCACACTTGGAGAGCTTGAGGTGGTGATCACAGCCCTGCAGAGACCAACAGCAGCTGCATTTCAGGGGTGCCCATGCTCCCTGCCGTTCACCGGAATGCAAGGCACATTCCCATACCACTTTGGAAAGGTCACAGTCCCTCAGGCTTGGTTGTTGAAAACATTTATGGGCTACCGCAGGATTTCCAACAGGCTGTCAAAACTTTGTTGGTGATGGACAGTCATTTTCATGTCTCATCCGGTGTCTCTGCATAACAGAGTGACCAGCAATTCCCGAGTACCAGTGACAGGCTGGTTGATTTTTTTTTTTTTTCAGCTTCCAAATATTATTAAAATTAGTCTTTTTTTAACCTACAAATGTAATTTTGAGATTTTTTTTTTCCCTGAAGAAAGAGAAAAATCCTTTTTCTATAAACTTATCAATTGAATATTTGGAATATATATGGTCACTCCATTTTAAAAATCACAATTTAATGCTGCACATCCACAGCACACGTTTGTGTGTATACAAGCGCACAAATAAGTGCTCTCTGAAGGACTTAGGAAGAAGCCTCAAATCACAGTTACTCTGCTTTAAGGAGATAAGCTATTTTTAGGGAAAAAAAAATCCATTTTCCTTAATTTTGAGAAAACAAAATCGATTTTTTCCATACAAAAAAGGCTTCAAAAATCATCTTCCATACAAATTATTGATATTTTTAGAAGTAAGAAGCCTTACCTAAGGGCATTATGTTTCTTGCATTTCACAAACTCCTACTTGTAACAAGTAAATAAGGAATACAACACTCCACAACACAACCAAGCAAAACTAATTTTGCATTTTTCATAGTCAACTCTGCCAAAGGCTACGGGACAGATCATAACAGAATACAACTGATAACCATTTCACATTCTCTCAAATTTTAATACATTACAATTCTGCAAATACTCATTATTCGTAAGGCTTCAACTTTTAGCTCTGTTGCAGATTGTTAATTATTCTCTTTCCTCCTCTAAACTAGTAGGCTCATTTCCACTGCACTTAAGCTTACTCCAGTGTGGACTTGATATATTTCAATGTTCAAGTAACTTTTCTATTACTAACAATATCAACGTCTTAATAAAATACATACAAGTATCAGTGTATACTCCTTGTCTTTCAAACCTAAGAAAGAAACAAGTGCCTTTGGTGTAATCTACACTTCAGGATCTTATGCCAGTTTCTTAGCAAAGTACCCAACTTCTTCTCAATGCATATTTATAAATTCCTTAATCACGTCAGCACTGGCTGGAACATGTAGTAATAGCATCAAACATTAAATTTACACCATTTTTTTGTTTCAATCCTTCCTGAAATTTCATTACTCTAAGTTTGTTTATCCTATGCACTGGAGTACTCCCTTATAAAACACCCATTTTAAACACAAACAGAATTCATAATTGCAAAAAACAACTTATAAAGAGGTCAGGAGAAGCATCAGAGGCTTCTTATTAAAGCAGATAGAATACTTTATCAAACAAATATAAATCATAATAAAATAAATAACACATTAGCTTGGAATTTCTCCCCATAGCTTAGTATTCAGAATACTTTTTTTTTTCCTCTAAATCTGTACATATAATTTTTCCCATCTTAGCATCATGAATTCTACTAAAAATAGGACATGAGAATTTAGATTGCTTAATTAATGTGAGTAGAAGCCAACATTCAACAATGATACTTATTAAAGCTTAAGAATTAGAAAAACCCTAAACTTCCAAAAATCTTTTCAGGATGGCTTTTAGACTACATCTATCCTAGCAAATTGAACAGTAGTCCGGTGTTCCTAGGCACTGGAATTAAAACCCCAATACTGATAAATTTTTGACAGAGCCATCTCTAGCTTGCTTTCAGCTCATGCCAGCTGCCCATGTGCCAGACAATTCTCAGGCATAGTCAATGGTGAGCATGGGTCGTGCACCATTCCCAGCACAGCTTGCCTGCAGCCCAATCTGGAGAAAGAGAGAATTTCAGAGTGCAGAAGCAGGCTCTTCCATGTCAGTGGACATCAGTATCTCAGAACGGTCCTGATCACATTAATTTACTAGCATTGATGTAACCACAAGACAAGTAACTTTTACTTCAACTTTTTAATCCAAGTTTCAAAGTGCCACAATGACTGTCCTGAATCCTCACCTCTAATCCTTGCAAACATCAATCATGTTGTCTGCTTACATTCTGGAAGAATAAACGCTGCCTTCCTGAGACAAGTGGGGTACTGCGAGGGCAGGCAACAAGGGGACACAGAGCATATCAGATATCTCACGGTTACTCTGAGGCAAATGTCAGATGTGCCTAGAAGCACAGTGCTTGTTGAAAGAAGAGATAGTTACATCCCATTTCACCACTGAGCATGAGCAGACACACAAGGCAGCAAATACAGATTAGCTAATATGCTGTAAACTCTCATTTGACCTTAGTCTAGAGCAACTCGTCCTTTCTGCAACACCATACAGCAATTACAGTTCCTTCAGATAAAGACGGAAGGTGCATAAACCCATAGTGCTTGTGAAGCTGGGCAGTTCTGAACAGCAGAAACGACCACGTGTCCTGTGTCTCACTGGATTACGGTGTGCAAGGCTGGTCATGCCTCATTGCCAGTCAGTCAGTATGACTCCCACTGCACATGACTGGCCAAAATCATTCTCTCCAAAACAGACATGGAAGAGCCACTTTGGCTGCCTTGGTCAAGCAGCAGCTGAAACGCTGCTCTCCCAAACCAAACATCTAAATCAGCAGCTAAATCCAAAGCATACTGCTTGTATTGCTCGTCTATTTAGACCACATTGCTGGTCTACTAACTCACCTATTCTCGGACTGAGCAGAGGATGCAGCAACTGGTCTCCCGGAGTGAGGCCTGATGTTCAGCTGGAGGAAAAGTTTACCAGACAGCTGGTATCTTGGCAAGATTAACTAGGTTATGCACTTTAGTGTCATCTGTGAAGACACAGCTGTGCCTTCATAACTTCCACATACCACAACAAACAGAGGAGGCAATAGCCAGTAAAAGAAATCAAAATACTGGGAACATTAAACCTATTCCTATTTCTTCTATACTAAACATAGTTCTAAAAAGAAGGTAAGTTTTAGATGAAAATCCATCATTCAGAAACGAACCACAGGGGAATTCAATGGTCCTGGTGAAGTGCTGTTGCCTAGAGACTCAGGTACAAATTTGTGGCTGAAATAACAGCTACCAAAAATAGCTCAAGTGATATTTGACTTGGCGTAAGGTCACGAAGGCAACATTCAGAGACATGTGAAGGAAGATTCATAAATCTCAAAATCACTGGATCCCAAGCTGACCTCGCAGCAACCAACTTTTTCACAGTTAAGAGAAGCTCTAGTATAATGAGACAAGGACAAGACGTAGAAAATCTGTACCACTGGGTGGCAAGCTGAAATGTAATTAAAAAAAGACAGACAAATTGCTTCGAACATAACAAATCGTCAAGGACTGTCAATAACAAAGTCTACAGGAGACTGTGCAAGACCTTGAAAGAATTTCTTCCATACTTCAGATGTACACCTCTAGTATGCTACAAAGAATTTCGTCAAGCAGATAATCCCCTCCTCTAAAATAAAACATCCTGGGCCTATATGCAGCAGTTCCTATCTGGAGTACTTAACTGGCTGACAACCACATCAACTGCTGCAGCAGTTGCTGCAGGTACTCCGGGTCTGGTTGGAGTGCTTCCTCCGTTACAGTGGGACATCAGACCATGGCAGGCAAGGAAGCACATCAGTAGCCACAGAGACAGAGAGAGAATAAACGCATCTTCTATCCACCTAAACAACTCTAATGACCACAAACGTTTCCCTCCTGAGTGACAGGACACTGCAAAGCAGTCCCTGTCCCATTGATTAAGGAACACGTAACAATACTGGAAATAACCACTCTATGGAGTTGGGGGGGGGGGGGGGGGGGGGGGGGGGAGACGTTGTATAGGGTGGGGAGGGAGGGAGTGATTTAGCGCGTGCAACTAGATTCAGAAGCAAGGTGTTTACTAGCCCGTGCCAAAGGGACGCCAGTGATGGCACTGTTGGAGAATAGTCAGCCTTGACAGTTCTCTTAAAGCCCCTGAGCACATCCCAAACCATCCGGGGGATCTGAATCCACTGATTCTGGTTACTGCCCCCAGGCCTGCCCCCCTCAGATGCTGTGGGGCTGGGCCCTGTGGGCAAGATCTCTGCTAGCCTAGTTATCACACTGGGCTCCCACTCCTTGGGAAGCTCGCTGATTCCCAACAAGTTCCTCAGAGTTTCCATCATCTTATCCGGATGACAGATTAGAAGGTATTAAGGAGAAGGGAAATCATGGGTATCTTGTAAATCCTCACTGTTGTTTTCCTAAAAACTGCTCCAGCTGTCTGCCACAGCCTGATTCTGCTGGAATTTTTATAGTTTCCTATCACAGATTGCTGTGTGGATCCTCTGTTCTCAACAGAGTGAAGGACATTATCAGTGCTTTCAATGAAGACGTCTACATCCTCAAACAGCACTGTCATACCTCTCTTGGTATTCTTGATGTTGACAGTTTTAAATTTTATATGAGTTGTCAATATCGAATATGTTAGTGGAATTTCTTTGGCTCTGGTTCTTTGTGGAAGTGTTACCATACAGTAGAGTTCAGCTCAGTCTTTCATCCTATTCTTTGAATTTGGTTATGAATATAAACATCAGCGAACAAAAAACAATGACAGTCCTAGAGACAAAGACCAGAACCTACACTTTCCTCTCCTGAGGATCGATCTATAACTTGCTTTCCTTTCAGCCTTCTTACTCTTGTATGTTCGTGCAGTAACTCAGTTTTAAGAGGAAACATCATATTCCTACGCAAACATCCAAAAACTTGTAGCGTTCTGAGTTACAGATAATCAAAACTATTCAAGCTCAGAGAGGCCTAAAATTACATCCAATTCTCAGGCAAATACTCAAATCACTGTTATTCTTATGCAAATTCGCACAGAAGCATCATTCAGTTTTGGATTAGGTTTCCCTGGTTAGTAAACCAAAGAAAACATTCAGGCAATTTGCTATCTAACCCTCGGCATACAGTGAACTCTAAGAAGATGAGAGCATAACTCCCGAGAATGCAATATTCCTGAGAAGACACAGATACCCAAGGGCCTTTTAAGCCAAACACTGATACTCCTCATAAATTCAGAAGCCTAAAGAAGTCAGCAGTGGTGGAAAGCAGCTAACCTGGATGGCTGTAAGGAAGATGTCAATTTAGGAGGGATTTAGAACTGGATTTTGCCCTTTGTCTTCTATACAGTCTTGTGACATATGCCCTTACTGCTAAGCGTCCTTAGGTTTGCATTAAGGCTTTAGTATCTCTCAGCCTTCATTTCTTGGTTGCACTGAACAAAGGAGTTTTCTGTACACTGGGTGGTCTGAGGGGTGGGTATCAAATCAGCATAACAACACACTGTAGAGCATTTCTTCCAAGGATCACAGTATTTTCCAAACATTAACTAATTATTTTTCCAACAAGTGATACATATGCATGAAGCATGAGGCTCTCCTAGCTACTAAGAGAGCTCTCTTCCAAGCTCCACTTAGTGTCTGGTAAAGTCATTTCTCGGTACCTTTTAAGTTGTGCAATGAACTTGTTCTACAGCTCTTCCTTCTCCATCACTGGGTTGTTTGGCTAAAGGCTGAAGTAATTAAGCTCTGCTAATAATAAAAGCCATTATCTTCAAGCATAAGTTTGATCTTCCTGTCAAACCCTCATATAAAAGCAGGGCCTTTATCTCAATTCTTCACTTCCCTCTAACACTCAGTGCTCCATATTATCTAAACATTTTTCTGAGATCTACACCTCCTGCACAAAACAACTTACTGGTGTTCCGTTTTAGTCCAGTCAGAAATGAGGGGGGAAGGCACCCAAACAAACAAACACATTTAAAACTCAACAAGAGTCCATCACATTTTAAGAGTAATTCAAGAGTTTCTTCAGGCATTCATAACTACTCCTACAGCATCAAGAGCTACTTATTGCAGCTATGCTCCCCTGGGCAGACATGACAACTGCTGATTACTAAGTCTATCTCTACTGAAATCACTGATCAGCCCTGAAACTGAATTTCTCCAGACTCCTTTCTGATTAAAAGCTCAAAAGCATGAAGGGAGAGGCCTATTTTCCCCTCAAGTAAACAGACATCCATAATTCAGAAAGCACACTGCAGATACCTCTCAGAAAATTTGAATCAAGCTTTACCTAAGCTGTAGAAATAAATTAATTTTATGTTCACAGAAACTGCATCAGTAACACATAATTTTGATTAATTGCTCAAGATACAGTTTAACAAATACTTGTCAGCATGATTACAGAATGTACTGTCAGTATTTTGGACAAGATTTGGGATCACTCCCGATGTCATCTTACTCAAGTTTCACAAAAATTTTAGACCATCAATATGAAGCCACCAAACAACTGAAAACCTTACTGCAGTTTAGATTTCAAATGTCAAAAGTGATGCTGGATTTCAAAAAGGCAAATAGTAGTGCCTTTAAATTACTGATATTAAAAGTACCCAAGATTTATAATTATAGAAGAGTAAAGCATAACAGGTAAGTCACATAGAAGCAGGAGAAACTAAAACTAAAGCGACATAACTCAAAATATGCATCTTAACAGGAGAAAAGAAGAAAACATTAGGTAGTAAGGGAAATTTTTGCTTCACAATACACACACATCCCCCTATTTTTCTAAGACTTTCCCATCCTATACAACTACCACAGACATTGCTAGATGATGGAAGGATGTTATAAAGTCACTTTTAAAAATTAAAAAAAAAAAAAAGAGGGTAATGTTGATCCCTTTTCACACAAACATTATGGAGTATAATTTACTTCAGTACCAGCAGGCTAGTAATCTAAACGTCCAACGTCAACAACTAAACAGACACATGCTTTAGAAGTTTGCTATGCCAGAAATGTTTCTTTAGCGAGACAGAAGCCCTATCCAAACAATTGTTGGAAAACTAGGTTAACAAATGAAACAAGAGATATAGTACCTATCAGAAAGAAGCAGCAATTTTGTTACAAATCAGACAACAATGCACGTGTTCATGGACGATCAGAATCAAGGAGGCAGTGAGACTGGGCAAGTCACTGAAACAGTTAAGTATCCGAATAAACTCTTTAGCAAGCAAGAACCTAGTATTTAAGATAAAAATTTGTTGTTCCTTTCCCCACAGACTCCTTTACAGAAAAATTACCACATTCCATCACAGGAAGGAGTCTCAAAGAATAAATTATGTAGACGTACAGGACACCTAAACACATCCACCTACAAGCAGCTTACATAGCCAACTACCATCACTTTACTATGAATTTAGAAAGAACTTAAGGTATCAGAGAAAAAAGCTGCTTACAAAAGCACTAAAATACATGACTATTCTCCAGATTATCTGCAAGAAAAAAAATGAAAAAACTTGAGAAATTACTGATGTAGCTCTGATTAGTTCCACTGGGAGTAACTGGAAAGCATAAATTAAAACAAACAAAAAAAACCCCACCACTAAAATACTGGGAAAGATACTGAGAATACAATGTCGAGTTCTCATCATTTTGGCAATGATAAATCAAATTCCTCCATAATTGTTTGGACTTCTCCGAGTTAAAAATGAAAAGTTGTGCGTGTGTGTATATATATGTAGGTAAAAAGAGGGAAAATTGACATAAATGTCCACAAGTTGACCAAAACCAACTAGGATACAGAGTGTAATCCTTTTGTGGCCTGAAAATTTACTTACAGAATAACAAAGTCTTGAATCCTGGCTGCCTTCCAGTGTGAGATGGTGTGATTTTCCAGAAATCATCAATGCATTCTGCATTCATTAAAGATTTGGAGAAGGCAGTAAACAAAAAAAAAAAAAAAAAAAGGGCTTTCTTCTGATGATATAAATGTTTGCAGATTGGGAAAACTCCAAAATTTTAAGACTCAAAAATCAATCCATTGAAACTGGAAAAATTACTAGACAATGACAGGAAACGAAAAATAATTTTAACTGAAAGTAAAGAAGTATTGGGAATTAAAAACAGAAGCTAAGCATCTCCGAACTACCAAGATCATCAGCAGAAAACTGCCTGCTAACTGTACTAAGATCAATAAACCTTATACTTAGTATTCTAGAACTATCTAAAAGGAAAAAAAAATCAAAGGGAATTCTTAAATACATATCAAAGACATAAAACATAAAACAGTAATACAACAAAGGTACTACATACAATCACACTGTCATCTCACAAAGTACATCAGTAGCAGGAGCACTGAAGTGCGAGTACAGTCATTGAATGCTTTAGTACTATGGCACAAAGAGATCTTAGAAGCATAAAGAGGTTGTGGAAGCTGAGATTTTTAATTATAAAATACAGAACTAAAAGCATTTTGACTGAAATACAAGAAAAATAGTAAAAGACAAAAAACATTAATTAGACTCCCTTTAGCTTATTTGCTAGCCTGACAAAATCAAATCGCAAGCAGACTCCGTTATCTCCCATAGCATCTAAGCCATTTGTCAACACTAACAGCTAGTCATTGAGATAAATATTCCGATGGTCTGTTTATTTACTCAGAAGAAGGAAAAAAAAAAGGCAAATAAATCAACTTAAAATTATTTATCAGCTGAGTCATTAAGCCAATACATAGAAAACAAGTCTTGGGGGTTTAAAATGCAGTTAAGATACAGAAGACGTCTTAGTGCACTGCATAATTAATTAACTTGGTGGCACACAGCAGGGAAGGAGCATTTGCTTCCACTGACAGCATGAGGTCCAAGCCCGACACCAAACTGACTTTCACCCTGCACAGCAACGCTCACACATCCAGCCCAAGCACTGAAACCGAGAGCTGAAGAAATAAAATCATTTCAAAAGAAGCAAAAATGTTAGTGTCTGTCCTCTGCGCCTTCTTCTCTCTCAGCACTTTCACTGACAAGGATTAAACGACACACTTGAAAAGCGTTCTCCATCACTACAGGACCTGAGACTCAAGTCCCGGTCAGGCTTTATCCTGACTCTAGGAACTTGCGTTCACAGCAGGAACCAGCACATGGGCACACAGCCTGAGAAATCTCATTCCACATATGTCTGTTCTTTACATGTGATTACGATAAGGAAAAGCTCAAAGGTTCCTCTACAGCTTCATCTACAGTTCAGGGGGCGAAGCTCATGCTGCTCTCCAGGACTAGAGGTTAGTGCTTTGCTGGTGCTCTCTGCTCCAGCGGCAGGCAGGAGGAGACTGGAACCAAGGTCTCCTCTTCCACTGCAACTGGGAAGGGGCCAGGCTGAAGAGGAAGTATGATTCACTCCTTTGCACAGTTGGTACAGGGAGCGTGCAAGTGTATGCCACAAGAAGCCCTCCAAAGCAAGCCCATCTTCTGTCTGCACTTCGTAGGTGCAAGGAATCCAACCTGCAGCTAAATGTACTTGAAAGTGATGGAGGAAAGAAAAACAAGGAACCAAGGGCTGAGTAATAGAAGTCACACTGTATCTTTCAGACACTAGGAACAAAGCCTTTTGTTTTGTTGGGTTTTGGTTTTGGTTTTTTTTTTTAAAAAAGCAGCTTTTTTTCCCCCCAACTTGAGGTACGTCTTTCTAGTAAGACAGAAGAGGTCATGCAACCTTCAATGAAGAAGCATGCCCTGAATAAGGCAAATGAGAGAAGATCAGAGGTGGGTAGACTCAACAAAGCAGGGGAAACACAAAGAATAAGCCAGTATCCAGAACAAAATGTACAAAGATCCATCTATGTTTTAGTCATACATCTACATTTCCAACAGACTGTTCACAATGTTGGCCGCTGAAACGACTACAAAAATCTAAGCATCTACTTGTAGCACCAAATTCAGAATACATTTCATGTGCAGAATAAAGATGATCCCCTGACGTTACTTAATCAAATCCATACATTTGGTATTAAATTGCAAATTATTGCAGAGACATGCACGCTCTCAAAGTGTAAACTTAACTCTCTATATTCTCTTGAGCATTATGTGGTTCCCAAAGCCAAAAAATGCTTCAATATGACAATCAAAATAGCAAGGCATAAACATGTATTGTTTCTAGGACACTAATGTAATCTTTATAAATTAGATTATAACTTGGATTATAAATGTTTGATGCTGCAAATTACAGAGAGTTGCCCAGTGCTACCACAAACCCACTTTAAACAGCATGTTGAATGGCAGGACTAATTCAGTGTAATACAAGATCTGAAGGAAATGTATATCTGTGAGAAAGCAAAAATAAACGTACAATTTAAGTAGAAATATGCAATGCTTACATAAATCAATTTGACTTCATTTAATACAATTTGCAACAGAAACAAGGAGAATTAGAATTTGGGCTGATATTCTCAGAGGTAGGCTAGATCTGGTCTCTCAAGGAGTGTATGGACTTTATTAATAAGGGCTCTAAAAAAAAAAAGAAACAGAACAATGCAAAAGTATCCTGTTGAGCATGGTAAAATTATAAGGTAATTTCATCAAGGGACCTAATCAACTTTGGCTTTCTTCCTGTAGCTCATCTGCGTCTGTTCTTCCCTCTTTAAAGAGATACTGAGCCAAATGTTGCTTTAACTCTACTGTAAACTGGATGTCAACAAAAATTATCGGCAAAGAAGAGAAACAAACACACTCAAAAACACAACAAATGTTTCTCAGCAATTGTTCGGTTAAAAACTGAATGAACAGGGTAGAAGTCAAAGCCTGAGAAAAATATTTGCTCTACAATCCAAAGAAAATTTCAGTATGTTTGAAAATATTCTTAATTCTGAAATCAACTTACTTTCTAAAAATTATGATGAATTTTCCTCCAGAGAAGACTTCATATTTAAAATCTTTCAAAAACTGAGTTTTACATGCAGAACTAATCTGTAATACATGGTATTCTAATGTGGTTTCCAGCATCAGGTTATAATCTGAACAAAGTACAGTCACTGGGAGAGAATTTCCAAGACACAAACAGCAGTAAAGCACCTAATTTCTATTAAAAGCCATTGGAGCTAGCAATCAAACTGCTATGTGTGCTATAGAAAACATCCTACTCTGAAACCAGAACCATCTTAGCAACAATACCTTATTCCCAGAAGTTATGGAAGACTACACAGCAGTGGCTTCTCCAGACAAATGCTCGAGTCATTTCCTAATTTCTAGGACATCATGTAAATCCTTTATCTCTAGATTAAAAATTTATCTAAAGGCAAAGTAATATAAAGCATTAAATATTTATAAACATCAATAGCTAAGTTCCTGACTCCTACCAAAATTAACAGAAGTTTTGTTTGAGTGAAAACCACAGCATCGCCAGTGCCATTCCTCTCTTGAAAAAGCTCTTATGCTAGAACTGCTCGGGACGCTTTATTATTGTTATTATTATTGTAAACGTCCATCCAAATGACCCCATACATTTTCCAATGCTGCTTCTACTCTGCCTAAGAGACCTTGTCACATGAGAAACACCCAGACTGTAACCCGATCAGGCAGAAGAAAAGTCTCCAAGCTGGATGACAGGATACCATTTCGGTACCCAGCAAAAAGACTTTTGTGGACTTTTCTGTTCACCCATAGTCTCCTCTGCAAATTGCCTGAAACATGTCTCTGAAAGACATGTCAAAAAAAAAAAAAAAAATCAAACTTCTACTCATTTTGTGAACTAAAACATATACACATCTCTCTAATCCCAGTACAGAAGAGCTCTACTAATTTTAGATCCAAGTGGTGCAAAGTGTCATAGCTGTCAGATAGCTGGATAGCTGAATCTCAGGCCAAACTAATTTAATTTTGTAACACAATTAGTCTATGAGTCCCACTTAACTGCTGATCTGCAGTCACACGCATTGTACAACACTTTATTAAACACTGTAATTTCACATATTAACTGTGAAATCGAACAACAAAAACATATTTAAAAGCAAACCAAGTTCAAAAGGGCCACGTGGCTATAATCAAGAGCAGGGTTTGAAAAGCCCATCAGAGGTCTAATCCTCCTTGTCTCACAGAAATAGTCACACTAATTGTGTAATTGCGACGTGCAGAATTTAACCCTCAATATATTTGCCCAGCACCTTTGTCCTTTCACAGATTTATTTACAGCTGTTGTCAGTTTGTTTAAAATGTACAAAATCCAAGTTGATAGATGACACTCCACAACAAAGTGATGTATTTCCCAGGTATAAAATTGAATCTGGAAACACACTAACTTCCTTTTAATGCAGCTAAGGCCAAATTCGAGTGCCCTAAAGGAGGACTGATTTCAGCAGAAGTATGCCTTATTAAAGGCTGAGCTACCACTTGGGCCCAAATCTTGGGAAGAGGCTTGCGTGGGTGGATTTCTGAAGGCAGCATATTCCCACAAAAGCACCGGAGTCTGCCTACACAGATCAACTTGTAAAATCTGGCTATTAACATGCCCTTCAGGATTTGACCCGCAGACTGAAGTGTCTTTGTAAGCATTGTTTCACCTGTTTGAAAGCTGAGTTGACTGAAAGCATTCAGTACACGAATATTTTCACCCACTACAGAAAATCAAGGCTTTGTTAAATTAAACGGCTTTAATGATGTTTTACAGGAAACATTTCAGGCATGCAGCAATAAGCTGCATTCATATTTGACATTTACAAAACTTTATTCTTTTAAGCCTGAACTTATAAAATACTTGCATTTAACATCAAGCATGTGAGTAAGCCCAATTTTACTTTAAAAAGCACTTAATTCCAAGTACATGCTAAAGTTCTTGCAAAACGGTGGAATAAATTCCTCAAATCACACTGTTTAAAGTGGAGGAAAAAAAGAAAGCATAATCTGGTTTTCAAGCAAAATACCACTAGAGATTAGCAAACTAGATCACAGCAAACAATTAGAAAGACCTCAACCAAAAATACAAACTGAACCAAAACAAGCCTTTTAAGACAAAGATGACTGAATTTTATTTTCCTTCCCCCTCTCCCCCCATACTTCACCACCTCCTGATTTTGGACATAAAAAAGGAATTATGGACTATTCCTGTGAGCTCTATTTAAAAGATGTTGCTGACTCAATGGGAATTGGGAAGTACCAGAAAAGCAGTGAAACAGATCTTTGATCTCTTCCCCAGTTCACATACCAAAGATACTTGAATCGATGGCCAAATTCTGCCCGCCTTAGTCATCCAAACAGGTATCTTTTAAAGCCATGGAGACGCAACCAGAGTTTATGTATACCATCAAACTCAACTTCAGAAACTGCTGCCCAAATCTCGAAGCCTTTACACAGACAAAATCTCACTGAATTAGCTAACATTCAGGTTCTCATTATTTTATTCCAACAAAATTAAGACCTCTTCAACTTAGCTCAAGTGAAGTGCTCACACAAATCAAATCAGCAAGACTGGGTTCGTATTTTCAATGAAACGCACTCCAAAAAAAATCCCATCTCCAAGCAACTGGAAAGTGAAAACTTTTTGCTTAAAGAAGAAGCGATGTTTAAACAGAGTAAAATTGTAGGTTTTACATTTTTACACGGCCCAAAGAGTCCATTAATTTTGTCTGACTTCTCACAGCACAAATGCCGTTATGTTTCCACTCCTAATTGAAGGCACTTTCTGTTGGCTAAAATCCTTCGTTCCCAGGAGGCCATTTGGGTATAGGAAATGTGCTAGGAACAGGGGAAACGACAGCATCATCATGCTGAAATCTGTGTGGTGGCAAAGAAAGGATTAGGTGACATGCAGCTGGATAATCCACACATACCCTCCACTGGTCAGCAAAAAAACATTTTCTGTTTGAACAAAAAAGCGATCAATTCCAAGGCTAGATACTATCAGCCCATGAAAAGAAATGGAAGAAAACCAGCCAAGGCAGAAATTCCTCATACACCCTGCAAAACTAATACCTATATGCCACCAGTTTTTGTTACACCAAAGGAGCAGGAAAATAAATTAAAAGTGTCTAATCAATTACTCACTCCAGTATTTCTTTCTGAGTTCAAAATCAGAAGCCATGAAGCAGGAGATCTGACTAGTTCACAGCCCAGAAGAGCAGGATATCTGCAGGCTGTAAATTCAGGCCCCTGAGTTCAGAGCATAAACAAGGAAATTCAGAAAATCAGATTCCAGAGCCAGGAGCATCTGCCATGGCCCCTCGTGTCTTTGCTCTACGAAGCCATCTCTGAAGAAGAATATCCCTGGACTAAGTCTGATACCAAACACAGTTAAGAGCCTCCAAATTCCTAAAATGCAGCAGCAGCTTCATTTTCAGATGTACAAAAACCATTTGGAGCAAATGGCTCCTTCCTGAAGTCAGCTCAAAGGAGCTGGATGACAGGCATCTTTTTTTTTTTAAATATTAATTCAAAAAGTGTATCCAAATAACATCAGAACAGCTTTACTTTACACTACCCTCAATCAAT
Source organism: Tauraco erythrolophus (assembly GCF_009769465.1). Classification (NCBI taxonomy): domain Eukaryota; kingdom Metazoa; phylum Chordata; class Aves; order Musophagiformes; family Musophagidae; genus Tauraco; species Tauraco erythrolophus. The sequence goes on along the minus strand of NC_141466.1, from coordinate 44,302,882 downwards.
CATTAGAACAAATTATATTACCTCTGAACCCTACATGGGCAACAAAACACATCAGATGACCCGCTAGCTCTCGTCCATTCTAAGGTCTTTGTTTCTCAGAATACAGAAACAGAACTGTTTGCTGTGCTTCAGCTGAATCTGTAGTATTACAGATCTTTTTAAAGCAAGAAAGAAATGTCAATAGCAAAACAGAACATAGCAAAGTTTAAACAACCCAACCTGAGTTTTGCTATCCCCAGTCCCAGACTTGCCCCTCCTTCCTATAGACACAGATGCTTTGCAGTGAGCCCGAGGTACCCTAAGGAAGCAGTAATCAGGCACCTAATGCAAAGAAAACATTTGTGATACCTTTCCTATCACTGACAACAATTCAGTCGAGTCCCTGAACCATGAGGCCATATTTTTCATGGGCAGCCATGCCAAGTTGAACTCTCTGCGTAATAGATCAGTTTCCTACAGAGCCAATATCCACAGCATTAAAACGTCTGCTCGGGCAAGATAACCCTATATATTTTAAGCTTTGTTCTTACAGTCATGTCAGCTGTAATATTTCAATACCTGTGATTTAGTACTTTTCTCCAAGAACTAGCTCTTTTTCAGAGACAGCAATCACACAGTCATTAACGGATGTTCCTTTTTCAATAATGATGTCAGAGGGAGGCAACTCTGTTCCATAATTGTTCAAAATCTTGCAGGAAAGACAGTTGTTGCAATTGATATTTAAATAAAATTACTTACTACCCAAACTGAAAAATACAGTCTTGGATCATATATTTAAGTCTTAATTCTGGGTGTACTACCTACGATTTACACCAGAGTAAATCTAACGAATGCACTGTACTTAAAGACACTGACACTTAAAGCAATGATCTTCAAATCCTTAATGCTTAAACAATATTGGTATGAAACAATGCACGCCTATCCCATCTGACAGAGATTACATTTAACATTTAAAAATGAAATGTACATGAAACACTATTGAACATTTTCTTGTTAAAAAGGCGGAAGGAACCGCTATTTATCAACAAGGCCGCAGCTAACAATAATTTTATTAATTTTTGATCCCAGGCAACAGTGAGATAAAAAATTAGTCTTCCTGCTTTGTAAGTTAAGTTCTTTACAACCTCCTAGAGAACTCAAATACAGTTTTTGAGATAAAGTTGAACTGTTAGTTATATTATCAAATATTGTACAATTTCTCATCTTCCTATTCAGTCACAAACAAGATGTGAAACATATGAAACATTTAAGATAAAAGATACTGGGCATTTTATTGCCACTATCACAATAACGGCTTTGCCTTTTGAATTCCTAGAGGTGCTACTAACAAAGAAGCATTTTTTTTCCCCTGAATAAGTAGCTTGATTCAACATGATTTCTAAATCATCTGAGATAACGTGACTTTTTTTCCCTCCACCAAAATGCTTTAGAAATGCTGCCAATTAATTACTACATGAATCAAGGGAAGAAAAAAAAAAAAAAAGACAGCAACTGAGCTGACCAGGAATCAGAAAACAACATTCTCCTCTCCATAGCAAACAGCTCTTCTGTGCTATCTCAGATTTAGCAAACAGTTGCCTAATTATTTACTGTCACAGCCAGAGACATGGTCAGCAAACAGAATTCGGAGACGTACAAATATCCTGGTTTATAGATAGTAATATCATGTTGGTAAAAGCCCGCACTGGAGCAATCCGATGGGTAAGGATTGCATCCTGCGGGTAGGACTCACGCTGGAGAAGTCTATGGATTGCCTCGTGAGTACGAGATCCACTGGAGCAGGGAAAAAGGGTGTAAGGACTCCTCCTACTCTAAGAAAAAGAAGCAGCAGTAACAACATGGGAAGAACTGACCTGCGCTCCCCCATTCCCTGTCCCCCTGCGCCGCTGAGGGAGGAGGTAGAGCCGGGAAGAAAGGAGAAGGGGAGTGAGGGGATGGGAAGAAGGTGTTGTTTTTTTAAGATCTGGATTTGGTCGGTGGGTGCTCCCTCTCTGTTCTTATCTCAACCCTCGGTCCTTTTATTACATTTTTCTCCTCTCCACTTCACTGGGGAAGGAGTGAGAGAGCGGCTGTGTGGAGTTTAGTTGCCAGACTGGCCTAAACCACGACACTGTTAAAGCAAAAAGGTACTTGGTATTGCACAGTCTTCAAGATCCGCAGCCTACTCTGGCTGCAGAAACAGGTGAAGAGTAAAATTTTGCTCTTCTACGTTTCAAAAGGACTGCTTTGCTCTTCCTAAATCAAATGGCCCGAACGTCTTAATGATGCGACATCATATGATCCCAAGCCTTCCAAGACAGGCAATGAATTTTGTACAGCTGACTCTGCTAGTTACAGTACTCAACAGCTGGGGCATAGATAATTTGGCACTCTGATAATGCCTTAGATGAATACGAGAGCATTCTGCAGACTGTAGAGAAGTATTAGCATTAAAATTATGGATTGGAGCTTGTCTTAAAAATATAAAGTCAACGTGGTTTGCATTTGATGAAGAAAATTACTAACGGCGGTGTTTACAAAACTGAGAAAGAGAAATGGCACTCCCTCTTCAAAGCCTATATTGTAGCAATTCTTTTCTGATTAGATCAGCTCCCATAGCAAGTCATCAGAACAACAATCGCTGTAGTGAAGTCATACTACTGGGACTCGGATGGGAAATCATGACCGGCTTGGAAACACATTTTAAAAAAATAATGTGTTTCCAGGTTTCCAATATATCTTAATTAAAACAAGTTTGAATCTTTACCTTTGCTCCCAATGGCTGAATAAAGTATACCTCAAGTAGCAAAACACAGCATACCCACATACTGAATATGACACTAAAAACTAAGACAACAGAAACCGAATCCTTCCGAATAATTTCAGGATTTGGCTGTCACTGAAAATAGCATGTCAATGGACCTGATATTACCCCCACAGTACGATATACCAAATATTTCCAGAATGTGTTTTATTTCTAATAGAGATTAATCAGTTTTAGGAGTTTATTTTAACTAAAATCTCTTTGTCCTCCAGTACTAAAAACCAAATCTTTCAGTCCTTATGCTGATAAAGCTTTAGGTGAAATAGGGGAAATTAGGCCTAATACCTTTCCCAGGTTTTTAAGCAAGTAGACAAACTGGTATGAGAATGAAGCTTTTAAAACCTGACTGTAGCTGAAATTCAAAGGTAATCTACAGCAGAATAGCAGGTCTTGGGATTAGAAGTAGAACAGAAAAACGAGTTTTCTCAGTGTTTTATTTGCAAAGAGTCCACTCGCTTTAATATATTGCAAAAATCAGTTCAGCTACATATAATGCAATTGATGACTTAAAAAAAAAAATTGGGAGAGAATGGAACAAAGACGTGTTTTTGAAGATGATTATTACAAACTGTAACTATTTCTCAACTAAAATGCACTAATGCCCTTCAGTATAGAAACTGTGCACATGCTCCACAGCTGCATTGACACAATGGGCAACAGACACAAAGGAGTCATTAGTCAATACTGTTAATGATACATGAAATTGCAAACGACACAGGTATGAAGTAGACTCGGACCTGACAAGTTTTCATGTCAAAATAACTATCTGTAGGGGTTTTACCTTTCAAAATATTATCAATAACAACACAGATTAAATAAAATCAACTATTGGTATCTTCAAATCAAGCTGTCTTAAACTATGCCACTCCCATTCCCATCAGTAGAAACCATTTAACCAAAACCTTTAGAACTGACTGGAAACACACAGCTAAAAAAACTGTAATCCTTCAAAGCAAAAATTTCAGATATAAAATCTAACCTACCTTTTCCCCAAACATTACAAAAGGACTCAGCACTGCAAATGTCACCATATGCTGTGACATGCTGTAAAAACTATTTCTGGGATGAAGATTCAATCTGAACAGTTCACTCCATCCCTTGCACTTGAAGGAAAATCAGACCCCCAACACTTTTGATAAGCATTTTCAGATTTAGTATTAGCGAATCTACTGAACAACGGAGTAATGAATCATGTCTCCCAAACCATCTCTTCCATCCCGATTAATTCACGAAAGCAACGTAATTTACATTTCTAGCAAGATAAATTTAGCTGCATGCATCTTTGCTACGGATGAAGGCCTTTTTGCTGTATTTTTCTGTATTCGATGAAAAAACTCAGGTGCTACGAGATCTTGCCCGACCACCAAAAAAAAAAAAAAAAAAAACAAATAAACAGGTCAAACTGAAGCTTTAAAGACAAACGCACATCGAAACGTAAATCAGCGTGTCCGCGTTTCACTCTAAGCAGATTTTTCAACGCACAAAAGTGGGTTTCACCCACTGCTGAGGGAGAGACGGTATTTTTATTTACCGCAGAAGCCACCGACACCCGTCCCCCCCCCCCCCCCAGGCATCACGCAGGGGCTCGGGGCCACCGCTCTCCCCCCAGGCCGGCGGCGGGGCCTGGCGCACCTGGCCTCTCCCCCGGCCCGCCGGGCAGCGCCGCAGCCTCCGGTCTCCGCAGCCGCCACGCCCGGCGGGGCAAGCGGCAGCCTGGGCGGGTGGGGCGACCCCGCCGCGGGGAGGGCTGCCCTACCTTTGTATCTCTCCAAGACATCTTCGTAGGCTTGCAGGTACTCCTGCTCCTCGGCGTAGAAGTACGCGCCGGGGGAGAGGTAGCCAGCCATGGCCGGGGACTAGCCCTGCCCGCTGCCCCGCGAGGCTCCGGGCAGCCAGAAGCCTTGGGGACGGCACCAGAGAAAAACCCAGCGGCGAGCGGTGCGGAGGGCGCTGCCAGCCCGGCCGAGGAAACGCCCCCGCCGGCCGCTCGGGTTTCGGTAGCCGCCCCTCGGAGCGCGGAGGGGGACGGCCCCAGCCCAGCAGTGGTCACCGCCTCCCGCCGCAGCCCCGCGGCTACAGCCCCAGCGCCGAGGCACCGCCTGAGGGGCCGCCTCCCCCCCGCCCTCCTTGTTTCTGCCCCGGCCTCCCCCCGGGACGAGGAGGGTGGCGCCCGCCGGGGCGGGGATGCGACGCCCGCGGCACAGACGAGGCCGGCGAGGTCACCGTCGCCCCGCAGCGCCGGCGCTCAGGGACCGCAGCACGGCGGACACCGACGGGGAGGGGATGCGGGCAGGGTGCGCCCCGGGCAGCCGCCGGCACCAGCAACTGGCCGGCGTGGGACCTCCGCTACCCCGGCGGCAGGGGAGGGCGGGGCGGGGCAGGCACGACCCCGGCCCCGCCGCAGGTGTCACCGCCGCTCACCCCCACCGCGCCTGCGCCCCGCCCCCGCCTCCCGGCCCTGACTCTGACCCCGGCGCCGGGCCCGCCCCCGCCCCCGAGTGGTCCCTCCTGCCTCGCCTGCGGCGCAGCGCCGGGCCCCCGGCCCCGCGCACCCTGCCTTGGCGGGCGGCCGGGCGGGTCGGGCCGGCTCCACAGCCCCCCGCCCCGCGGCTGCATTCAGCGGCTGGCGAGAGCCCGGTGCCGCAGAGCTCTGCCAGCGCGTCCGCCGGTGCCCTCAATAGCACCGTTAAGATGCGTTACCCTGGGAAACGGTGCTCCGGGAGGGGACCCGACGGAGGCGCACACAAAAGGGGCGAGAGGGGGGAAAGAAACAGCGGTGTCCCCGGGGAGCAGCGAGGACCGCCGCATCTTCCTGGAATTCATTTACAGGCCGTTTCCAGCTTTCGCCGGGGAGGACGAGACCTCCGCCCTATTTTCGACATCATTTGTCGCCGGGCCGCGAACCAGCCCGCGCCTCTGGCACACCGGGCGGCTCCGTCCCCGGACCCCCCCCCCGCCGAGGGCAGCCCCGGCCCCGCACGGACAAAGACCGGCGCCTCGCCCCGCGGGGCAGCCTCGGCCGCCAGCACCGCGGCCTCTCCCCGCGCTTCGGGCGGCCCAGCGCCGCTTCCACCCGGGGCGGCGGGGGTGCTCCCGCGGCCTCCCGGCCGAAACACCGGCACCGGCTGCAACGTGTGACGCCGCCGCTGCAGCCTCCGCGCCGCTAATGCGTTTTCGCATGAAAGTTTAATGGGCGCACCTGCGCGTATTTCGGCTTCCTTCCCCACACACGCATCAATTCATCCCGCCGGAAAACGCGGCCAAAGAGCTTAGTCACCACCCGGAGGGGCCGCGGTTAAAAAGCCCAGGGACGGGGGTCCCTCTGCCCCCTACCCGCCCCCTCTCCATCAGCCCCCGGCCGCGCCTTACCGGCGATGCGCAGCACGGCCCTCTCGGCGGGGTCCAGCACGGAGCCGCCCTGGATCTTCCGCTTGGACCGCTCGTGTTTGGGCAGGTTCCAGGGCAGCGTGTCCCCCGGCGCCGGCGATACCGTCCCCGACCTCTGGCTGAAGTCCTCGTCGTCGGAAAAATCGGCGGAAGACGACATGGAGCATCGGTAGGACGCGTTGCCGGAGCTCTGCACGGGGAGACAGACAGACAAGGAGGGTGCGTGGGGAGCGGCTCGGGACGCGGGGCCTCCGGTGGGACCGGCGAGTACCCGCCTGGCGTGGCGTGGAAAAGCATCTCACGGGAAAAGGAGGGTAGGGGAAGAGGGATGGCGCTCACCATCGCCGTGAATTTAAGGGGAAAAGAGGGGTGCGTGTGCGGAGCGCCGAGGATGATCCTCCAAAAAATAGCCGGCCTTTAGTGGGAATGCATTTGGAGGGATGTATGGGGAGAGCCGTGGCCCGCGGCTGGGCAACCAGCTCGCAAATGAGCCTCCCACTTCAACAATAAACCCAGCATCAGGAGCAACAACAACCAAAAAAAAAGAACCTTCCGGGCTACGAATCCATAGCCTTTGGCTCCCCCGCCAGGACGAGGGAAAGATTTGCCATCACCCTAGCTGCTGGTGAAATCGTTCCATGGAAACCCGTCTCTGGGAAAGACCCACGGGCCGCGGGAAGCCCACGCCGGGCTCTTTGTTACCGCCCGGCCAGCCCCCTCCTCCTGCCCCTCTGCCCCGGGAACAGCCCCGCGGGGAGGAAGGGAAAGGGAAATACACGGTTTCTCAGAGCAGCCCCTTTGGGTAGGCGGGCACGCCGGGCGGCTTCGGCAAACAAACGGCTGGTCTCGGCTTACAGACTGCGTGTTCAGACTTCCCAGTTACCCAAAAAAATAAGAGCGCTTCCAGACGTAGATAAGAGCTGATGAAGCGCAGGGATAGGGCTGCTGCCATTTCTGGCTTTCCTGTTTAGGGTGAAGTGGGAAACGGAGATGTCTGAATGTCAACGTTCCAACGCCGAGTTGAGAATTTAGGATACAATATTGCACACAGGTTATCAGGACGAGGTGCGGGGCGAGGTGCTGTTTCCCTTCCCCTGCGTTTTCTGATTGGAGAGACTTGTGGTTTCTCCAGGGCACCTGACTAGAAAACGATGGGTTTGATTTGTGTTTTCATATGGGAGCTACTGTGGCAGTATTTTAAAAACGTAACCTGATGCTGGTCCGGGTATGATGTTAATTTTTACGGGTATGATGTTAATTTTTACGGGTATGCTATGCTCAGCTTGGAGAGGTGTAGTGTACTTCGTTAGGCAGAGATAGCCCTCATTCAGCCCATCTAGATTCCAGATGTTTTGATACTAAACCAGCTATTATTTTAGGTTTGTCTTGAAGCCCCCCCCCCCCCCCCTTTTTTTTTTCTTTACTTACAGAAGAAATTTGTACTGTGACTGAGATCTGATAAAATTTATTGTTGCTGTCAGAACCTTTTTACTGTCAGTTCCCATGGGGTGGACAAAGTGGATCATTATTATTACGTTTGGGGGTATTTTACCCATTTTAAAACTCAGAACGTGCATAATCCAGAGTAACAATGTGATGCCCTCTTTGCTATGCATAAAACTGCCAATAACATGCAGTTAAATAATCCGCTAAATAAAAGGGGATCTCTTATTAGTGGCTGCTCCTCCAGACCCCCTTCACTTCTATCCCAATCCTCTTTTCTCCTTCTGCAGTACTTCATGGTGTAGTTTGGAAGGGGAGAGAGAAAGGGAATTAATGCATAAAACCAATTAACTGAATTCTTGTTCGCTGTGTGGTTGCATGGAGAGAGCAAGAGGTAAGTGCAGAAAAACAAAAACATGAGATGTCTCATCCCTGCTCTGATTGTCTTTGTAAGTAATTCTAATGCTGGGAATATTTGCTGCCAGTTTATATAAAGAGCTAAAACTCTCTGTAGAATCTCTGAAAGCAGGATGGTTACAGTCAGGTGTCTTGCTGACAGGAGCTGCAGGGCATGGAGGGCGTTTTGCTATCCTAGGTGGGGCTAACAGGGCCCCTGATGTACTTAGACAGGGATTAGGTTTCTTGTGGCTTGTCCTTAGCTCCAGATTTTGCCACAAAAGAGAAAGTGTTCCCTTTAATCCCAGCACTGAACATCCTGCTTCCAGGCCTGTATCTTCTATTGGCTGCCCACCAGTCCTCAGTGTCTTTGGATCACAGAGACCCATGGAGACGGATTTTGTCTTTCAGTTTCTCTTCACCTTCTTCATTTCTAGTTTATAATATGAAAATTAGAAAGAGCTCAGACATGGTGTTGTGAGGGTGTTATGGCAATATTTTGTCAGTATTTATGTAGCAGCTTGGAATATGCAAGGACAAAGTACAATGGCAGTTGTTATTGAGGCTTTGAAGAAAAGATCTCTCAGTTCTCCAATTTATCTTTGAAAGTATGTTATAATTTTTGCCCAGTAGAATTTCCTTTTTTTCAAAAGAGGCTTTAATATCCCATTCTTATTTTGTATAATAGCAACTCCCTTCTGTAGTTCCTCCTGTTAGAAACCAAAAGCACTGTTGAGCGATGGTTCCGTATACACCTCTGAACATAGCCTCAATACTCTTTATTGAGATGTCAATTTTAGGAAAAAGGAGACTGTTCTTCTGGTCAGCTGGGCTACAATACTGAAAGATAAGCTATGTGAGAAGATCCCACTCCCGTATTTTTGAAAAATCAAACTGAACAGGCAATGGTAGAGCAATCTTTGGCATCTATGTGCATTAGAACTAGCTATCCTCTTTTAAGTTGTCCTTCCAACTTACTTAATGGATACATTAAGAAAAAAAATTTCAAAAACCCCTCTTTAGTTTACTAACTCTTCAGGAATCACGGTATTGCATTTTCAGAACAAGGTAGCAAGCTTGGAAAGGAATTTTTCATAATAGCAAAATCTAGTAAACTTGCATCTAAGAAATGCCAACTCCTAACTTAATTACAGTATACTTTTTTATTCAGTATGGAGATACTTCTGAGTAATGTGTACACAAAGCTGTTGAGCACATAACTATTTTTTAAAATCCCGACTTTGCTATTCCAAAGACGCTTATCATGGAGTTTAACAACTACTTTGCTTTGCTTAAGTAAATTAATAGCTTTGATAAGAAGTCTATAATTGTTCTCTTTTTGCGCAGCCACTGTTCACAACATTCTTACACCTCATCCCACTGAATTGTTCGTTTCTAGCAAACGTGTTTTCTATGCCATAGGTGTAAGTCCCAAATAAGCATTCCATTATTACAGCAACATATTAACCGATTTTAAAAATAGAAACTAATACAGAACACCTGTACTACCCTGAAAGAGTTCCTGGCCAATTAGAACAGAATGTAAAAAAAAAAAAGAAACGAAAAGTAAAATTGGTTATATTCTGTTAAAATCAAAATATGTAAGGCACTCCTGTTATTTTTCTATAAAGCACATTGCTGTATGCAAGTAAAAAAGTAGCTGTCAATAACACACAACGCTTTTTTGACTTAGGTGGGTGAAGTGCCCTTTATATCCACTAAAATATTGATCAGACACATCCTTACTTAGCCTTCTCTGGGACTTAGCGAGGGCCAGGGCTTGACCCTTCTTAGCTTGAAGGTCCGTAAGGTCACAGTCCAGATGCTGTAGCTGCGTATTCTATGCCTCCAATTATGCATTCCTTCTGCTCATTAGCCTAAAGACTTATCTGTAGCCTCTACTGCTGAGCAGCGGGGAAACTGCTGCATTTGCGTAGGAGTTATGCATATAACAGCTTGTGCGTCGCAGCCAGTTGGTCATACATAAGCACATCTATGAGGAATTCCATCTGCATTCAAAGAACGGGATTAAACTCAACGCATGGTTCCACTGCCGGTACCACAGCGGGGTGCAAACTGCACGCAGAGCCCGCTCCGCCGTGCCTCGGGAGGCGAAGTGCTCCGGACAAGCATTTAGGTGAGCAAAACTCCTTTCTGCCAGTGTCTCGGGTTTTCTCTGTAATCAGGTGATTTGCAGCAGCCTCCTGAGAGTCAGGCTTGCTACTGTGCTATAAAAGAGAGCTGGTTTCCAGTAATGCGGACGATTTCAAAGAAGTATTTAGTATACTTCTTGTAAGAGAGATTTGGCGAAGTACCAAGGCATAATTTCCTCTAGGGAGGGAAAGAAGGACTGTTTGTCATAGGTGAGGCACTGCAGAAGATCAGGTGGAAACTAGGTCGAAGACGATGTAGCTGTTAAACAGTATAAGGTAATGCACAACACCATATATCAGATAAGCCACCCCTAAATAGGATCTGATATATCCTCATGAACACCAATGGGTTTTGCATTGTCATTCCTCGAGGCGGAATCATTGGCAGAGGTCAGGTTTTAAACTCGATGGAGCAATCCAGCTGGCAAAAGCTGCCGAGAAGCTGATACCGAATTATCATCATGTTGCAAAAATTCCCCAACTTTATGACACATCGGAAATTGTGCTGGCCAACTGAATTCTAATCATACGTCTTGTACTTTCAAATCTTATCTTTGAGACAACTTTCTGCTGTAGTGAGTCCTTTCACACTGGTTTTTGGAAGCTATGGGGAGGTACAGGTCAACATTGACTGAAATTTAATTTTCAGTTTAGTTATGAGTTATTTATATTTCACTTATACCAAACTATCTCAGAATTCTTGGAATACATTTTATTTTTATTCATTATGTTCATTGTGGGCAATGGATAAATATGAACAGAAATGAAATGTTTGAATCATGGCTTTTCTGAGTGTGTTTCAACAAAATTCTTCCTCATTTAGCATAATTGAGAATATCAGTTGAATCTAACAGGCTATTTTTGTCTTTTAACATCCCAGATTGAATGATATTAAAGTGGATCAACTTTTAAAGTAAAATAACTTAATAAATTTAAGACAAAATCTAGGGCAACTGAATGTTCCCATTAGTAAATCTTTACCACTTTAACCTGATTAGATGATAATGCAATGCAGAATACAAAACATCCAATGTATGTAATCAGGCTATGCGAGGCCCTTGGGACTGCATGTTGTCAGAAATTATCAAAATTCAAAACAGGCACACAAATGAAAGTACAAACAAGAGAAATATAAAACCAACTATGTGAAGCTTAAAAACCAAAAAAATCCACCCGTGGAGACGCATCCGTATTAAATGAATATTTTCCTCTGGTTCTGTGCCAGTCGTTTAAGAGGACGTCCATACTTGAAAGTGCCTACATTACCAGGATACACAAACATAACTACAGAGTTTCTGGGTTTGTATTTAATGTTGTAAAGCAGAAAGCTGGAAGGCAAATACACTAAATCTGAAGCTCCTGAGCATGAAGGGTCTGACTCGGTTAAACTACCTTTGCAAACAGTTAGGCTTTTCAAACATCAAGACAAATTATTGCTTTGTAGAGATAACTTACATTCTTTCCTAAAGGCAGAAGATGGGAATAAGCATTCAGTGTTTATTCTATCGCACACATTTTGAGCCTATAATTGTATTTATACAGGAAATTCTGATGCTTTCATAGGCTTTTGAAAGAAGATGAGATCTTTTCTGGATGCTAGTAGGTCAATTTCTACCGTTCTCTCAGTTTGAAAATAACCTTATGGAGGCGACTCTCATGAAAGAAATAGGTTATTTGAGGACACGATATTCAAGATGGATAAAGGCCTAGATCCACGTATGTACTTGGACATTGCAATAGGGTTTTGTAACATCAAACTGTGTTAACTGGATAACCATCTACTTACACATCTAAAACTGACGTGATGCAAAATTGAGTCTTTAGTAGGAACTAAGTAGTCAGAAAAACCTGGTCACTGAGGATGATGCAGCATCTCATTCTTCAGTGACATAAGACACCCCGAAACCTTCTCCTGAAATTGGTCCTCAGTCATCCTTTCATACCAGCAGAGAGCACTAGTTTCTTTTGAACCATAAAAGTGAAGCAGCTGTTTGTCTTTTCCTTGTTGTCTTAAGAAGCTTGAAACCTAGGCTCAAACCCGCATCTCCCAGCAGCCAACCTGGAGACTATTCTACAAGCACCTCCTGGTTGTGGAAGTGGTACAGGTTGAAAAACAAGTTCAAGATTTCTTGGTGTGGAATGAGAAAGAGGAAGAGGGAGCGTAATGCTCTGCGTCAGAGCACGCACGGCTCTCCGCAGGGAGAAGGAAGTACTGGGTTCTGATCCCTGCTCCGATGACTGCTTATGCATTCTACTTTAAGTAGAAATTAGGTAAAATATTGAAGGAGTCTCTGGATGGGACACATGCGATAGAGGCAACAGAAACCACAATGCACCTCGTATACCAATTCTGCAGAGATACACCAAATTTCAAATACTTACTGGTATGAAGTGATACCATCATTATAGTAACTAAAAAAAGAAATCAGTGACTAGTACACTACAACAAGTAAAGTTTCTGTTTCATTTACTTCATGTATCGGTGGTCTCTTTCAGGAGCAGAGAGTTCAGAGATGCTCCACAGTTACAAGTTCCTGTTAACTATGAGATGAGCTGAAGGATCAGATAGTCTCAAAATAATCTCCACAGATTTCAGCAACTTCCACCAAGGAAGATATCCATCATAAGAGAAAAATAAGACGTTTAAAGTATGTTGCTGTGCAAGGAAAACCTGTTTGTGTTTTTTTTTCTTTTTCAAATGAATACACTGAAAAGCAAGGCATACTTCATTCAGTGTAACCAAGACCTGTATATAAATGGGGCCAAATAACATTGAGCTTAACATAGCCACGTTGTGCCAAAGCCATCAGTTCTCTTGAAAATCTGCTTAGTAAAGCTGTGCTAACAAAAACGTGGAATTTTTTTGAATGTCACTTGAAAATTAATGATATCATCAACATGACAGCCCTGATATATAACATATTTAATTCATTCCTTTATTCCTCACCTATTCCATCTGTTTTGTTTTTCAATATGAATTGCAGGATTTAATCTTGAAATAGCTTACCTACATTATTAGAAGACGACAGAAAGGTACTGAAGGTTTTGCAGATGGGAAGACAATATTTTGAGCTCTGAGTAGCTGGGAAGCTACAGCATGTGGAATAGGTATTTTGATTGAGTTTTATGCTAAAACCATTAGCAAGATATTAAGTGTTACTTCCTTTATAATTATCATTATCTTGTCTCAAAATTAATGCTTCATAGATACGAATACCTAAAATGTCAGGATTTCATGGTCTCAAAATCGTGAATCATTTCTGTAAAAGAAATGCATATACCTTAGATGGCTGCTGTATATAGCTGTTGCAAAAACAGTTGCCATTACCTAAAAATAAATTTTGTATTAATTTTTAATTGCCGCTATCTTGTATCCCTATCAGATCTCCCTAGTCTGCCAGACACAAAAGAGAACGACTAAGGTTTGAGGAAGGCACACAGAGTTTTATCTGCTTGCTGTGCCAACAAGGTTGTAACAGTGGAAGAAGAGTCTAGAATAACAAATTGTCTAGCTTCAGATACTTTCTTCAGCCTTCTAAACTTCTCACTGTCGATCGTATTACATTATATATATGTTTTAATAGCAAACCGAATTACTCCTGCCATAAAAGGTTTATCAGAGTATGAAAGCACTCTGGACAGCAAAGAGCAAATTAAAGTTCTAAATAGTTTTTGATCTCTGATGGGCACAGATTGTTTTCCAGAAAAAAATAAAAGGAGGACTTAGAAGAATTTTTTTAAATGACACAATGAAAGTCTAAAACAATGCTATTGATACTCTACTTTTAGTAACAACTGTTAACATTCCTGACTGTTTCCCTTCTTATAGAATTAAACATTCATTTGTTCTTTTCAAACTGTTTTAATCCCATGTTTTAAAACTTGATCCAGCAATCAAGCAACATTTAACTATTTGAAAATACAGGTTCTTACAATTACTCAACACTAGTAATACTGTTAATTATTAAGTTATCAGATTGTTTTCTCTTATAAAATCCATTTTAAGTTGCCTTATCTTATGTTTGGTTGCAAGGTTAAATTTTGCTGAAAATTTTTAGTCAAAGGCTAAGAAGCCTGAGAGCAAGATGATGAAAATATCCAGTAGTTATTTGTCAACGCTAAAAAAATATCCCAGTGATCTTTTTTGAGATGACTCTGGCTTTGGGACAGATACTTCAGACATGAATATCCTTTAAGCTAGACATAGGCCTTTTGCCATCTTTGTTAAAAATCTGTCCACATTTGTCAGAGTGGTAAGTTTTTTGAAATACAAGTATCATCTGCTATCTGTGGCATCAGGGAGTATAAAGTAAAGCTTTTAAAGTTTAGGTTTGATATCACTACTCTGATGAGAAAGCCACTCCAGAACCTACTACTCTTCTGATTACAAGTAATCTTCCTCTGGCTGCTACCTGAAACTTATTCCCATTTTTGGCTTTTTTTTTGTGACAACTGTTACTTTCCTTTTTTTTTTTTTTTTGCTTCCTTCATGCGTTCATAACCTGTATTGTACCTCCTCTCAGCCCTTTTTTGTTTTTGCTGAGTAAGTTGACTTATTTTAATATCTCCTCATCTGCTAGTAGTCCTTCTTTACAAAGTTAAATAGCTTGATTTAACTATTCCCAGGGCCCAGGTGACTACCAATGTGATTTTACTTTTTTTTTTTTTTAAAAGACCATGTTTGAATTTCTCAACTAAAATCTCTTTAAATTGGCACCCTCTAAGCAAAGCCTCTCAAGGCTCTCAGGGGTTTTACAGCTGTCAGAACGATACCCCACCATCACAGGCTGACAAACCAAATTTCACACTTACAGCTCTTACCTCCGCTCTCAGGACACCTACCATCTCTGCCGAGGAGCTGAGCAGGATCCTTCCAGCTTGGAGATACGGAGGCAAAACTAATCTTTCCATCTAATAGTTAACCTGCTGTGGTTGCGGCTGATGGCAGCGTGGTCGAGAGGCATGGAGAACAGGGGAGGGCAAGCACCAGACCCAACAGGCAGGAGACCATTTCTTTGATGTTCTCCGTGACTCGCCTGGCCGTGCTCAGCCAGCAAGAGGAAGAAGCCGTACAATCTGAACATAGAGAGGACAAACACCGGAACTGGTGTGCTGGAGGAAAGGGCTGGAGAACTACACTGGGATTGACAGCCTGAGGGACAAACACAGAGACCAGCAGAGTCTGGGAGCTGCAGCTGAAAAGCATTGAAGGGAGCAGCAGGCTCCGTGGATAAAGCCTAGAGGAGAAATGGACCTGCAAGGTAACAGCTGGGGCTAGTAACCATCAGTGCTGGAGAGAGTGGATCAGGGGAGAGCTAAGGGTCTGACATGAAACTGGTATTGCCTCAGCAAAAGGCTTTGAACAAGGTTCTCTGTTGAACAAGGAGAGTAGGAACTGTGTATGAGGAGAAGGTCTCCAAGAAGAGAGACAAGAGCCAAGGAAGGTATGTATGGAGCATGCAACCAGAGGCTACAGGGAGACTCAGAAATCAAAGAGACTGGTTGAACAAGTGCCTTAGAGCAACAAGGTGACTGACCAGGTGAGCCTGGGAAGGGCTGTATGAGGGATGTGACATGGAGGAGTGATAAAGGACTAATGAAGGAAGAGGAGATGGGCTGAGGTCAGCAGAGGAGTAAGGACTGGGCATTGAGGAAGGAGGCGGTGATGGGGCAGAGGCTGGTCAGGAGCAGGCTGGAGGAGAAAGGGAAGAAGGAGCCACGCTTGGGCAGAATGAGGGCAAGAAAGCACATCCCCCTAAGGAGCCTAGGAGGAAGTGGAAATTTCACCCCAACTCTGGCCATTAGCAAATATCTGAGAGTTCCTCTAGAAAAAAATACCTCTGTGTTACTGATTCATATGGAGGAATACAAGTCCTGTCAGTCTCTCCCTGAAATTCAATAGCAGAACTTTCTGTGGTGTTGTTCAAGTATCAAAACCTGCTGCTGAGCCATACAACAGAGCTTTGTTTTTAAGTTTACTTTCTTTAACAACAGTAGGAAATTAAACGCAAAGTTCTTTTTAAAATACTTTTCTGAAGGTTGCAAAGTCAAGCACTAAAATGTTACCAAATCCCAGATTCAAGGTTCACCATGCAACCTTAGATCAGCCTGTTTATTTGTACATCATGATGCACAATTCATAATGATGTGATCGTGTACTATTACATCCCCAATGTCTTGCTCTTACTTAGTGCAAATGATGGGTGATATTCACTCCATAAGCAGTTGTTCAATATTTGGTTTTGTCATCCTTTGTTTGCTAGGCAGCCCTAGAACTTAACTTCACGCTATTCAAATGCTGGTGTGAAGAAGAAATTATTATTTCATATACCGTTTTGTTGTGCTCATCACTACAGTAGTATCTACTTCACAAATACTAATGATCTTTCCCATTACAGAGGGTGCAAACTGAAACCAGGAGGTCAATTTTGATACCTAGGTCAAATTGAGATGCCAGGGATCTGATTTTTATTAGAATTTCATATCAGTAATGCTCAGACCGCAGCACACACAGAGTTCAGTGGTGAATGGCAGCTTGAGAACTTTTATAAACCCAACAACATGCTTTGAGTCAGGCACTTAGAAAATGAAGATAAAACATGTTCTAAGCCAGTTGTTCAGCACGTTCACAGTGACCTTGTGCCCAGCCTTCAACCTCCAAGGCAACACTCAACTGCTTTTTAAAGAAATAAGAGATCCTCTTTTTCCTGCAATCTCCTGTCTTATCCATTTACACATTTTACAACTTCTGCAGCAGAACTCCTACACATAAGAGTCATCCTAAGAGCACTTCCATCCTACGATGAATACAGAGTACATCCTGTGAAAAAACAGTATGCCATCGTACAATTAAAGTCTGTAAAAGCTGCATGTGTAACCTTAATTCCAGTGCTTCCTAACATTTGAATACTTGCCTTTGCCAAACTATTCTTTTAACATAATACCCATGTGCAATGTTATATATAAATTCAAATGGATAAGGGAGTCCCTTGCTATATAAAGATGCACTGTTTATGTGCCACAGTAGGATGTTACACAATACAACTCTGAAGAGTGACTCCTGTGGCAATGAAGGAAAAGGAAACATCTGCATTTAGACTCTATAATTACTGTGCCTCTGTGACACAATTACTAGTCATTTTAAGTTGTGCAAACACCGCCATTGTGACAAAATCGAAGCTGATGAATATTTTTTTTTAACCTGCCTTCAGCTACTGTACAGAATTTACTATTTATCATCACTTACATAAAACATTTTTTAGTACAATTAAGACTGCTAGCACATTTTAGCAGCTTAGGTTTATATTACTACCTCTCAAGGAAGGACACTAGGATTTAAAAAAAGGAAAATTGTGAACAGTTAAAAATTTAATTTCTCAGTAAGGCTGCGCTGCATACATGTAGTATACTTTTATCAATGAACACAAATTCCCGGTTAATACAAATCATGGTAAAATAACAGTGGCAAAAAAGCTATTAGACATTTTCAAGCCAAAGTTGTTTTGCTATAACAGTTGAATATTTTATCTCATTCACTTCTAATTTAGAAGCAAGTTAGCTTCAGCTCCAAGGACCAATTCAGAGAGCAATATGATGCAAAGTCAGGTTTATCATGAAGCTATTGCAATCTGAACAAAAGTGTAATCTACCGTTTTGTAACAGCAAATCACCATACTGGTAAGTGATGTCAAAGTAAGCACTATTTTTGCTCGTAACTGGCTATGCTGGTTGCTTCCCCACCCTCCCAGACTAGCTATGCAGTTTTCTTTTTTCTAAGGTTGTAAAAGAGAATAGAAGTCAAAGTCGCATTCCATAAAAAAGATTGTTGTCTCAGCGTCATGCTGATTGTGCACTCTGACCCTCTTTCAGTGCTTCAGATCAAACAGAGCCAGGTTGGTTTAACCTCTCATCCCGTTTTCAGTAACTAAACATTCCACTGGGAATGGAAATTGATACAGACAAAATAAAAATTGTATGGAATCAGCTCATCTATCAAAACAAAACCTGTTCTATTAGAGGGCTTTGCCCGCTGGTGTAGGGTGATTTGAAATTGTGTATAGAAAAATAACATAGATTTGATGCTATTTTCAACTACACAAGTGTAAATCTAAGTAAATACACTCAAAACAAGCATGATCTGCCACCACAGGGGACAATTAATTCAAATGACCTTAACTCTCCAAATAAGAGCTGGCAGTGAAATCAGTTAAGGTGGTCTAAACGTGGATTTGTACTGCTAACAGCTGCGCTTATTTCTATGTATTTTTACATACATGTGTCACCAGTTATTATTAGTACTATTGCAATTAAGTGCTTCTTTTGTGCTATGCTTAGTAACTCATGCATAGAAAAAAAATCACTAGAAAGACAACAATAATTTTAAATCTGAGACCTGATTCTTAACATGTTACCATTGTGTTTAACAAAAAGTATTTTTAAAGTTGTGAAGACATCTCCTCCCTGGCCTTTAAGAAACCCCTTCGGAAATCTGAACTTCCTAGGAGTGGGTAAAAGGAGTGGAAGGAATGGGCAATTGCTACAATGCAATAGATGAGGTGCAGGGTGGAGAGGGAAAAGCAGCCAAGAGGAAATCGGGAGCAGGCAGCAAGGGAGGAGGTCACAGAAGCTAGCAGAACAGCGGGAAAATGAAGTCTTTGTGCAAAACTCTCTGTGAAGAATTTATCAGTGAGGAGTTATTTGCTATAAAAAAAGCTATAAAACACAACAGTCCAAGAAACAGATGTAAACAGCCTCTTAGTAGGTGAGTGTATGACTGGAAAGAGAAGAGGTACTTTTGAAGTCAACCCAATGGCCACTGAAGGCTTTATCTTTATTTCAAAGATGCAAAGATTTTACACACTTAAAATAGGTACCTTGGGATATTTTAAAAAATGTTTAAGATGGCCAGATGCTTAAATCTTGTTAAAAACTTTGCAAATGAGTCACCTAATAAACTCTCAGATGCTTCTCAAAATCTTCCATCAATAGCCTTCAGGTCTTAAAGGAAAAAAATGCAGTCCTTATTTCCCTTTTTATATTCATTCACATGTTCCCTGCATTTCTTCATTGTGGCTGTGCTCAAATTATCCTGAGAGAGGACATGCATAAGTGTGTGTGTGTATGTGTATGTGTGTACGTGCACATCTGCATGCAAAGTCTGGTAGCTCACAGCTTTGTCATACGTTTTGAGAACATTAATATAATGTTAATAAAAAAGCTGAAGGTGAAAAATGATATGATAATGTTTTGCCGTATTTGCTTCTCAATGTGATTCACAGGAGACAAAATCCAGCACAAGAAGATGTCTCCAACAGAAAGCAGCTGTAAATGCAATCTGCAGATTAAATAGCTAATATTTGGAATTAACCAAGTCTTGTGCAGGGTGATGAGTAATTTTTTTATGTCATCTGGTTTAGGTCATTCAAATATTATGTAAAGTACATTATGGTGTTGGAAAACTAGTAAATAACACCAGAGTAAGAATAAATGGAAATTTACAAAATAAAATGGCAATTATTTGATGAGACATATTAAAAACTCCTAAAAAGCCCTGTAGAACAACTTCACTGGTACAAAGAAAATTCATCTCAAGTAAGCTAAGTGTCAACTAATAGCCCGACTTCTTCTATAAATAATTTGGTATCAGATGTTTAAAAAACCTACAAAGTGTTTTTCTTACAGAATTGTAATACTATTTTTCTCATAAGTTTTAAGGCTTAAAAACATAAAAGGAAAAAACAGGATGGCAGACTAAGACCATGGATGGGACAGCTCATGATTTTACTTGCATTACAAACTGATTAACTTTGCTTTCAAGCTTGCATCATCAGAGTCTCTACAGGGCGGGCTTCTCTTGAGTCATGGGAGGAGTCTCAGTGGAGCCAAATGAAGCTGCTCACATCAGTAGGTTTTTTACATGTGTCCTCCCAGACATCTGACCTCCCTCTTGGTTCCCTTGTAGTGACTTGTAGCAATGCTGCACCCACCCCTAAGGAGCTAAATTGCTTCAGCAAAGGGCAGTTTAAAGAATTAGAAACAGGTTCATTAGGAGGCACTGAAGGATACCTACGAGCAGCGGTGCTTCTGAGATCATTATTTGTCATCAGTGTATTCTTTGTAGGTTACTTCAGAGATACATTTTTTGTCAACAGTGTATTCTTTGTAGGTTACTTCAGAGATACATTTTTTTAACACTATTGAATACATGATCACCTCAATATACGCTGTTGCTGCAGTGCTGAGGCAAAATAGATGAGTAAGTTTGGATGTGTAAAGTACAAGGCCTTTGAGTCGAAACAGAGATATCACATCTGAAAGTGAAGGAACCAGGTTTATTTATGCCTCAATCTCTGTAGTCTCATCTGCTGCTCATCTTACAGTGATGCTGTTATGACAAATGCAAGTGCAAATTTTGGTACTATATCTCATGATCTTAAATAATCCTTGGTGGCTGCATGAGTCAGGCAATTTAGGAGCCCTTCAAACTGTTTAACAATGGAGATGTCAAAACACGCTGCTTTGACAGCATCTCTTTTCAACTATGTACTTAGACATACAGGTGAAATGAGAATTTGACAGAACTGTATGTCTAACTGACCCCATAGCTCAGGAGCCAGATATGTTTACACAAGCTCAAGGCCATCTTTTGGTTCCAGATCAGCACAGGAAAAAAAAAAACCAACTACTATTAATTTGCAGAGTTTTATACTTTTGCTTCAGAGCAGACCATTTAAAATGTAGATAATGTTGGAAAATGCTTGTAATAAAACCCCCAGTTTAAAATTGGCCCTGAAGAAACATTGCTAGACAGCAGCAAGCTCACAACAGGAGACCTTTGCATATCCTTCCACACCTTCAGAAAATTTAACTATCCCCACAGAATCAGCTATGCAATTATTGAAAGGTAGCTCCGTTAGCTTGCATGAAGTCATGCTAATTTAAAGAATGTGTTTGTGTTTCCTCTTGAGAGTTCTCCATTGCATTCAAAAATTCAAAGCACGCTTCAGAAATCATTATCTGTACTCTCCTCTTTGTGAAGATGATGTAAAACTGTCACCTATAGAGAATGTCAGCACAAATAATACAGCCACCAATGAGAGGGTGACCTACAGGGCACAAGATACAACAACATGCCATAAAAGGGGTAAGCTACACACCCTTATGTTGACGTTGCACTGCAGTAAAATGAATAAAAGAAAGGGAAAATGGCTATGAACTCTGGTAAGGATCAGTATTAGCATGAAATGTATTTAATGTCTTCATTAATGACCTGGAAAGTGTAAAAAAAAAAAAAAGAAATTTTCAGAGAAAACTAATGTTCTATTTCTGCAAACATCTGCTCATGTAGATTTTCAAGGGGAGCAATTATCGTCTTCAGCGGGATTACTCCCATATACACAGTTACACCTAATTTAGTTCTGACAAGATCAGGGACAATACTGGAAAGATCTCATATTGCTTGCAGGAAGTGAGAAGTAATCCAAGCAAATTCAGATAATTATAGCTGTGGCTAGGAAACTGCAAGGCAAGATTTAGACACAACAAAACCAACCAAATACAAAATAGCCTGAATTAGCAGGAATAAGAAAGCCTAGTATCTAAACATCCAACAAAACTTTTCATGAAATATCTGAAAAGTCATTAAGCATATATCTTAATACAGCAACAAAACAGGCTAAGATATTTTAGGACTGATTACTGAAAAATTTCCTGGAGCAAAGAAAAATCTTTCCATAAGGCTGCTCTATGCTTTGGAAATACCATTCTCTCTCATCAGAAAATAAGACCAAAAAAGCACAAGTAGGAAAAAAGTAACAGAATTGATCAGAAGGAGAATTGTTTTATGAGGAGAAATTATGTCTTCTAGTTAGCAGACATCATACATCATTTTTGTCAAGTGATGATTAAGCAGGATATGGCCATAGCTTCCTACAAATATTTCCATAGTGCAAACATCAAGACAACAGATGATTTATTTAAAGTGGTTCAAGTGGGCAGAGCTAGGAATAACAGGAAAAAATAATGGAAAGAAACTATGCAGACTAACAAGAGCATTTCTGGCACTGAATCATGTAAAACTGTACAAAGACAAAGGCCAAAAGTCTCATCTTCAAGACGTTGAGACTAAGTGGAACAAAGCTGCGACGAACTGCGGGATGGACAACATTGCGACTGCGTGGAACTTCACAACGCAGCAGTGATTTGTCATGGCATGAACCTTACTCACCCTGTCACCATGGCGTTAATAATACATTCAGAATAACTTACAACATCCATGAGAAATAAAATTGGTGACTTATGTTTTCTGGATTGTAGTCTAATAAAGATAATGATTTATTCTTTTTTGTGGAAATGTTGAGTTCATCGAGGCTGTAGAACAAAAGGCTGTCAAAAGAACTATATAATGTTGCATAAAAGATATACTGCAAAAGCAATTTCAAGATAGTGACATAATGGTGACAGCACTGAGACAAGTTTTCTCTAAATTTGGGATTTATTATTGTTTCAGTGGTAGGTCTGTCAGACACAGCATAGACCCATGAAATGATAGGAAAGTGAAGTTATATAGTAACACTGCGCATTTTCTATTCTTATACTTTTTCTTTGCTGGTCCTGAAGTTCCTGACGTGTTACTGACTTTGGGGAAAAGCAGGGCTTACTCAGCTTCAAAGCCTATTTTGCTGCTTACACCATTTCTAAGTTTTAGCTCTGTAATTAAGCACCACTGATGCTCTTTTTCCCATGTTGGTAATCAGTGGCAGTTGGTAATAGCTTCAGTAATTACCCATAGGCTTACCCTTAGCATAGGCTTACCCTCAGCATAGGCCTACCATGGAAAAAATTAAGAACAATCAAAAAAGGGAATCAAAAAAATAGGAGTGGAATGGAAAATAGTAGAGGAGATGGTAGAAGAGATGAAGGAAGGACAACAAAGCGAGGAAAGGACCAGAAGCAAGTAGTGAACACAGGAGAGCCTGGTGAGAGACTGGACACCTGATAAGAATAACAGAGTTGGACAAAGTAGTCTAGAGAGAAAGATAAAATGAGAGTGAAAGGGAGATGGTTGAGAAGAAAGGAAGAGCAGATCCTTTAAGAAGAGCAGAAGATAAATCTATCAGATCAAATTAAACCATAAGAACAGCAGCAGAGTGAAATAATTAATAAGTAGAAGCATGAGAGAAAGGAGGAAAACTGGAAAGTAGTGAAGTGAGAGCAGAGAAACAAAATGTATCAGCTAACAGGTAGAAATTCTGGGCAGTTGTTGGCATCTCTTGCTTTCTTTTCTTTGCACAAGTGTCTTGCTCTCTCAGCAATGTATTTCCACTAGGGAATGCTCTTTCTCAAACCTACTCCAGAGCTCACAATAATTCTTAATGCTCAATTAACACAAACCTAGAAAGGTTCAGTTAGGTTGGAGCAACCTCAAGATAATCTTTTTTTAGGGTATGCTCAATAGTTACCTTTTTAATAATACTGGCTTAATAGAAGTAGTTCAAGCCCCTTAACGTTGGCACAGGTAGGTTAGTCAGCAAACACTGAGAGCAATGAGCTCTCATTAAAAAGAGAAATGCATTATGTCTGTAAGATATATCTTCACATGCATTTACTTTAGGAATTGTGTGTTTCAATGAATTGTCATGTTAACATATGTGTGCTGTAAAAAACTGTTAAGTAATATCACTATAAAACTATCAAATTAAATGTCTTATTTGAATATTGAATGAATATTTAATAAAAATCAAAATTTAAAAAACCCTCTTCAGAACCGGATTTTTTTGAGTTATGAATCAACACTAAATACAGGCTGAGGAACTTATATCTAGATTCACTGAACATGAGAACTGAAAAAGTTTTTGAACTGAGGAACAGAATATGGATGGCCCAAAAATTAGAATTATATTAGATGCCTCTATAATATACCCTGAGTGCTATTTATCCCTAAAGGTAGAATACTTACAGGTTTTCGAGTTGGGGTAACTTGAACAGAATGATAAAACTCTGGTTGAACTCGGCTGCTTTTCTTGATTTTTCTTTTTCTCACAGAAGTTTCCTGCTCACTGAGGTGGTGAGCTTCTACTATAGGTTGTGTTTCCTCGAGGCGAGGTGCTACGCGTCTTCTAGCGTGACGAGGACTTGATCTAAAGCCCTGTAACACAAAAAGCAATCATCGTGTGTGACATCTCCCAGAATGGATCCATGTAACAACAGAAAAATCATACAGGATCTTAACACTGACTTGAGGTAGAAGCATGCTCATCTGACATTAATATAAGGTCCATATGTACTCAGAGACGTTGCCAAGTGCTGTTAATACCACATTTGGTTTATATTTCTCAATAATATGTATTATTGACACAGCTAGTAGCAGTAGCTCCTGTTGCTTTTCTTCATAACCTCACACTTTTAGTTATTTATAACTAAATAGTTCTAATTTAAAATTTATAATTAAAATTTTCCAGGTTAATTCTTGGCCTCATGAGAAATTGTTTTAGGGAGCATGAGCTGAAAAGGTGCTTTTTTATTTTTTTCCTGAGAATCAAAGTGAGGAAAAATTGGTAGCTGGCAACATTTAATTATGACTAATGGTTCTTGTTAAGAGTTCTGATGCTGCCAGATTTGGAGGGAGACCTTACCATTTGGAATAAAATAATTAAGACAGAGTGCTATCTTTTGCTCTCATCTGAGGCATACATGTACATTTGGCCAAATTAATAAACTTAGGCAAAGCTGCACTTCATAAATGCTTTTTAGAGGTTTGCTGTGAAAACTTCTGAGCATCATCCAGAATGCCTCACAGCCTTACAGAATTTCATTCCTTTAATGGCAGCACGTACAGTGCTAGTCCTGTATTGCTACCTGCAGAGCATTTACAATGAGCATTCTCTCATTCCACTGAGTCCCCTCTAGGCCAACCATCATGAGCGTGCACGAGCCTGCCATGGGTCATTGGTACTGAATACAACGTTGGTTGATCTTAAACTTGGCCAGGTTGTAAATAAGAGTTTCATTCACTTAGTCACATCAGCCTTCAGAAAAAGTGAGCCATATCTCTGTCCTTACTGACAGTCTGCAGTTTAAGAACTACATTTCCTTTCAAAATCAAGAATAGATGCAACAATTCCTAATTTTCTCCCTTCTTTTCACTTCTAGTAAAATATCTGTGCTGAAGTCCTTATGTGACAAACCTGGCACTCAGAAGCAGCTGGTCTGTATAAAGAACCAAACTTCTGCAAGGTGAGATTTTAGCTAAAACTACATAAATCTGTGCTGTGAATCTAAATATCCTGAGTTCCTGCAGCTGAAAACTAGTGGGAGCAATACATGTCTATATAAACCTGAGATTCTTTTTCCCGCCTTCCCTTACCTTTTGGTTTTTGTGTTTTATTTTGCTTTTGTTTTGTTTTGTTTTAATTAGGAAATCAGCATAGAAAAGCTATGCTAAAAAGTTGTTATGTTGGTAAATTGAAGCGTTCAGAAGTCAGATGTATGGCTCTGTGCAAATTGGATTTACTCCATGTTCATGAGACAGCAAGGGAAGGGAGCGGCAGTCTGTTTTGGGCACTCGGAGCGACAGCCAGCTACTTTCATTTAAAAGTAGGCTCCCTTAAGTAAATATAACAGCCAAAACACACAAACATGTATTTACATACATATGCTAGTTACTGCTACAGATAAACATTGCATGCAACAGATGAAGTGAAAAGGTTGAAGTGCCAAGGTGAAGTATCAGGTGAAGTAACTTCCAGTAGCAACTTTCTACTCCTGGACGCTGGGCAGGAGGGACAGAAATAGAGCCCAGCACTACTTAGTCCATTTGAGAGGTTTATGTGTGTGGTGCATCAAGGCTATGAAATACATATAAGGGAAAGATACAGCCAAAATTTCCGGAATCCGTTTTTATGATCCATTCTATTCTACTGAAGCAATAGAGTCGCTCAGACTACAGGCAGGGCCAGACTTTGACTCCCTGTATGTTAATGGAAGCAGGAACCTGTCCGTATCACCCAATGCAAGCAGCGTAGTGGAAGCCACTGCAGCCAGGAGACCTGCGCACACTGAGGAAGATCCCTAAACATTCAAAGACGTAAATCTGTGGGATACTCTGTCACACTACCACAATGGGAAAACTTACTGCCCCGTTTTCTTTCCACACTGTGAAATAGCTAACAGAGACTTACGACGTATCATTCAATGTGATGCTAGGACTGTTCAGGATGACAGGGAGGGATACAACACAGGGAACCTACTACTGCAGAGCTTCCTTCTTGTGGAAATTTTCTTTTACAAAAAAAAGTTAGTGTGCATCAGGGATTATTCCATAATAAAAGAAAATACTCCTTAAGAGATCAAGATACACAGCAAACCTATTCTGAGTTCTGAAATCAGAAGAGATTTTCTAAACATTAAATGCATTGTGATTCATTTGCAGATGATGGCTGCTGGCCGAAGCCTGGTTATATACCCTGCGCTGCAGCTGCTCCCTCACCACTCTCCTATCCCCATTAGCTGGATAAAAAAACTCTTTGGGAAAGTATGTTTATGTAACAGAAGAATTTGGTAGAAGCTAAGCAGCTCTAAAAGTGCTTAGAGACGCATGCCAAATAGGGATTTAAGTATGTGGGTCTCTCTCACTGAGCGACTTCACCTCAAAATAGTTTGAGGTTTACTGATTGAGTATTATGCTTCGATACAAAAAAGTCACTTGTGACTTCCAGATAACTCTGTTTATAGATAGCGCTTCTCCTTCGTATTTTAATTTTTTTTTCTCTTTTGCTGTTTATTACTAGCAAGAAAATGAGATCTTTATCTCTTTAAGAGCTCATCTCCTTCTGTTTGCTGAAGCTTATTCTTCACTTGAAGTCATAATCTGCCTGCAGTATCACAAATGGTTGCTCTGGGGAAGATTATAATGCGATGAAGGCAGAGAATCATGATTTCAGGTGGAAAATTAATTCCATATCAACAAAGATAATGTTACAAGGACAGAGTCCTCAGACCAAAGCCCCAAATGCTTACTCATTCCTGCAATGAGACTTTGGCAGAGCAAAAACCTAAATCTGGAAAATTTCAAACTTTTGTAATCGCAAATGAAGACAGGAGTCAAAAGTGATGTAATGTATGGGAGCTGCCACTCCGATGCTCAATGCAAGACCAAAATGGCCAGTGATTCCTTCTCAATAGTGAAATGAACAGACAATCCTTGTGTCTTCTTTGTTATTTATCCTTCAGCAGAACCCAAAATTGGAAACGCGTCATACTGTTAAAAGCAATCAAAATAAAAACATATGAAAATTCCACAAATATCTGTTTGGTGAAGAGAGTGCTATTTTAGATGTTAAGCCAGTGCTCACAGGAGAGCAGAAAAGAATTAAAAAATATTCAGGGATGCACAGTACACCACCTGAGACCGAATCACTGGGCAAACACTAGAGATTTTACAATCATGCTGGCAATACAATGAGGTTGCTATAACACCATTAAGCAATTTCTAGCTTCCGGTATCATGTGAATGCTGTGTCACTGGACAGTGACAAACCTTTTCTTGTTCTTTGCGTTGAGTGTTGCTCATTCCCTACTGCCTGACTCCTTTTTATGCCTGTACAATTTTGACACAAGGCAAACCAAACAAATAAGACTTCAAATACATATTTTTAGAAAATTTGGTTCCTTCTAAGTACTAAAATAACTGCACAAGGAGCACAAAATTTACACTACAAAGTATTTTCCCTTAAAGAAACAACTCAGATGACCACCAGAACCAGATTTAGATATCACAGAGGAAAACAAGAGGCAAGCAGGGAGTATCTTCTCTCCAAAACTATCCATGCACATCCTCCAAGTTAGTCTCTTTGAATCCAGGAAGACTGATGTTCCTAATCATCCTCTGCAGCCAGTGGGAACAGAGAGGTGTCTCTGGAGGCCAGTGCAGAGCCAAAGCCTGCTCTCAAGGCTACTCTCAAGCGAGCTTTTCTGTCTTTGGAAGAAGGCTGAGGAGATCAGCCTCTTTTAACTGAAATTCATCTTTGTGAATTAATCCTTTCATGTCTCCTCTAAAAGTGGTTTTTTTTTTTCTGGAATGTAGTGTGGTAATAATGAAAGGACCTGTTGTGTCTGTCTTTACACACAAACCAACCATGAATGTTGCAAGCCTGGGCACTGCGTGCCAGAGTGCACAA
This sequence comes from Tauraco erythrolophus, assembly GCF_009769465.1. Lineage (NCBI taxonomy): Eukaryota > Metazoa > Chordata > Aves > Musophagiformes > Musophagidae > Tauraco > Tauraco erythrolophus. Next base: position 44,274,524 of record NC_141466.1, on the reverse strand, counting down.
TCCAGTGGTTCTGTAAAATTACTTTCACGGTTAAGAGTTCTTTAAAAAAATATATTCTTATCCAGCCAAATTTTAACTTCACACCTCTGATTCAGTGACTGATTTCTTGTGTATAGAAACACAGTGTGAGATTCCTCTGACCAAAGCTCAGCAGACCTCCCCTCCCTGGGTTCCCTTTCGAGCCACTGAAGTCAGCAGGTCAGATGAACCGTTCCCTAACAGCACTTATTTCCCTCCACTGGCCATAAAGGGAGCCCAAGCTGACTACTTCACTCATAGACATCTATACTGTAAGTATCCATAATTACATAGTATGGGTCAGACTCACGATGACTAGGTTTTGGTCTGCCTTCAATACAGTATTCATCATTCCATATATATTATATCATCAAATGTCCTCTTACTTTCCTCCTTCTACATGAAATAATTCTAGTGTCTTCTATCACTTCTTTTTTGGTGGGAGTTTTACACATCCTTATTCACAGACATGACTCTTGCTGGATCCCCGTAATTCAGCACAGTACTCATAGTATTACTGATATATATAATTGTATAGCATGTTTTTCTGTTCTGTTGAAATATTTCATATCCCATCTTCTTTTCTAATCAGACTATACATCTGGAAGAGATCTTCACTGAATTCTCAAGAGTAATTCAAAAGGCTCTTTCTGGAGACTATAAACTTAAAAATTAATCAAGTGGATAAACGACTTTGTAATATACCAAGCCTTGCATTTATGAACATCACGTGTATTCATTTGCCCCATTCTTCAGAATTTCTTCAGTATAATCTTATATTTGATAACCAGGGATGTGATACACTGCAATCCTTGTTAATGTTTTTGCCTGTTCCCATTCCTAGCCCATTCATTAATATAAAACACAGGATTTTGAAATCTCAAAAAAAACTTGTCTAACTTTTGCTTTTTTATTTACAAATGAGGACATTTTGGATAACGTGTTGAACCTTTTTCTTTCACTTTCTTAGTTTCTCTGTATTTCTTTTCAATTCTTTCCCTGTGTCGTGGTTCAACCACCAAAACCAGGACAGTCTGATACTTTAATCATCATCATAAGTGACAACAGAACTCAACTGCGTTTGCAAATGCCTTTACAGATATTTGAGTAAGTCCCGTAGATTAAATGCACTTTTGCAGGTGCACTAATGAGTATCAAAGCCAAAGGAAGCTCAGATAAGATATTCAGCTCCATGTGCTTGATTTTAAGGTTTTTGATAGTGGTTGTGCGTGCATGAGACTTGTCATGTGTTACCATTGTCAATTAATGGTCTCAAGAAACAGTCTTTGAATTGTCAGTTACTGCCTGTTTAAAGCTTGGCAACTTTCATGTATATGTAACCTACAGCATCTTAAGGCCTGGAGACATTAGTATGCGTAGTATCAAAACTGTTCTCAAGATGCCGGAGTTCCCAGCTGTTTTGCAGGCAGGCTGAAATAGAATTAAAACCTATAGTTGAAGTACCCACTTAAACTAAAAAGGCAGGTTTAATAAATAACTTTATTGTACCAAATTCCTCTGCGTGCTGAAAGAGAGAAATTTGAGAGTCTTTCTGCTGCATATGTAAACATATATATATGTATCTGTGTTGTAAGAACAGTTTTAAATTAAAAAGTGACCAATACTGCATTGTTTTCCTTCTTCTCCCATACAGACTTCCATCTCAACTGTCCTCAGTTTACAAAGAAACAAAAAAAAACCCCACAACATAGATTTAACTGCCGGTTCTGCAAGTTCAGCCCAAAATCCAGGATTCAAGTTAAGTCCCTCAAACTATTTATATATCCTCTCTAATAATAAAGATTGCTAATCAAAGCTAGGCCTTAGTTTTCTATAGCAGGAAGATCACCTGCACTCCCTCAGTGTATTTCTTCACAAACGCACAAGGAGGAAGCAACTGCATTTGCTCTTTCTTGGTTCTATCTGGTTTCAAAAATTAGACTACAACCTTTTTTTTTTTTTCTGTGGTTCTCTTGATCTTTTTTTTTTTTTTAATCTTAGCTAAGCGTTACTCCTATGAAGATCTGAATCAAGATTTAAAATATCAAGTGTAAGATTTTACATTCAATTTCTTATTCCACTCCCTCATTAACAAGCTTTCACTGATGCTTCTTTGCATGCCTTACATTTATTTTAGGAGATATTATTCTTATCTTCTAAAACCTAAACTCTAAGCAGTGCTGGAACCATTTCTCAGATATTGAAGACTATGATGTGGCATGTGTTGTATTCCAAGATAAGTCCACACAGCCAAAGGGATTAGAAGCAATTGTTTTTTACATAACCTGAACAAGATTACTCTTCCAACCAAGTTCATGAAATACAACATCAATAACCTGCTTTCCAGTTCCTAAGTAGGCCCTCAAGTGTATAGGTACGAGCCCTTATGTGAACCTAGGGTTTAGATGTGAATTTATAATACAGTTTTTAATAGCCCATGCTGCATTACACTGCTGTTTTATAAAATGGTGGTTTTTTTTCCTATCATAAGGTTAGGATTCCTATCAAAGCAGGTAAGCTGTAACACTAGGAAAATCTGATGATGTGTAAGCAAATAGCCAAGTAGCATCCCCAGTTGTGCCTCAAGGTACCCTTTAAATACTCTTTCCTGTCTAAATCTATAAACCACAGAAGCTGACCTGTTCTCCAAACAGTCCTATCATTCTCTGACAAGAAGTCTTGCAGCCCTCCACGGCCGCCTTGCCTTTCCGATGCCTTGTCCCAGTTCCTTCCCTGTTACCTCAGGGCACCACAAGCGTACAGTGGGAAGGGAACAATTATTTAAGAACAAAAATAAATCAGAGTCCTGCTGGATCAGTGGTCTGCAAGGGAAAGTTTAATTTAAAATACGCTAGCACATTCCCCATGTTTGTCTCTCTTCCACCTCTGCTTCCTGTTTTCCGTCTCATCACTTCTCAGCTTGGGCAGTGTACAGTATACATCAAAAATCTGTCATAAGGAATTAACTTTAGATACTAAAAATACAGTAAGAAGGAGAATAAGAAATTACACACAGATTGCTAAACCACACAAGTGCTGTCCGACATCTAGAACAAAGAAATTACTCTCCTCTGTCCAGTGTGCTTGTTTGAAGTGCAAACTAGTGAGAGAATTTATGCCACCGCAGCACGGGAAGATGGGTCTGCACTTTGTCAGGCATAAAATAGATGCGTAACTGATGAGGGACTTAACAGGCATATATATTAAAAAAAAGGTACCTAGGGTGGAATTCAAGCATCTGTTAAGATACCCAGATTCACATACCAACAACATATCTGAACGGGTCTCTCCTTCTGGAGCTACTAGCCTAAGCTCCTGTTTTAGGCAACAAAAAATTTAGTCAATCCATCCAGTGAGACTTGAAGAACTGTTCAGCTCATCCTGAAGCAGTCACCTACACTAGGTCAGCTGAGTAGCTCTACAAACTATAAACTGTAAATGCTTACAGCGAGTTTATCTTGCTGTATGAGAAGATGCTGGTTTTGCAAAGTCACTTTCTGACTCCGGCTGCACTTTGTGCGCAGGAAGGTAGCGGCAGCAGATCAGAAGGGAATGATGCCTTGACCTAGTTGTATCATTTTGTTCTCTCTAGAACAAAGGAGGAGGATAAATATAATGCCTAAATCTGACATGATTATGCATTTCAGTGTAGTTAGTGCTATCGATTTAGATAATCATAAATTAAGTCTTGTAAGAACTGTGTTTCACTTCCAGTCTGCTTTACTATTTACCCCGCCATCCTGAAGCCGAGTGCTGTATTTAAGCAGCTGAGTGGACAGGGGTGATAAGGACATTGGCACAACTTGCAAGAAATGTGTCTTTGCCCAAATGTCAACTGCAGTTAGTTTCCATAGCTGATGCAGTGTTTTCACACTTCAGCTGTAACTCATGTTTCATTCCCGCTGATGAGTCAGGGACAGCAAACTATGGACTCTCCTTGATGCAAGGCAGTAGGGCACAAGGGAGTACAGCGGGGGCTCAGACTCTTTGGACAGCAGAAGTACTCGGATAACAGCTACCCAGGCTCACAGGTGAACTAGAAGTACAAGGAATTGGCTCAAAACCAAGCCCGCTTAGCTAGCACTAGGTCAAGATCAGCAGTATCAGCTGTGGGCTTGAGGACCTGCTCAAGCATCTCTGCAACATAGTGCTGAGTCATTGGCCAGGGAAGCTTGAGGGGCCCAAGCACACCCTCCTCAGAGCCTGAGACCCCTCCGGACTGCAGAGCAGGGGGAGAAGGCTCAGAGGTCACGGTTCTGGATGGTACTCACTCATGTTTGGCATGGCCAGGCCCAATGTCCCAGCTCAGCTGAATGGGATCCTGCATGAAAACCGCAACGTGACTTCACCCTGTGCCCTGTGTGGTTCTTCTATAGCATACCCAAGGTGCCTCTCCTTAAAAAAGCCTTGGAGCAGAAGAGAGTGTGAGTGATGTTTCCATGCCCTAGGAAAACACACGTAACAGGCCAGGGGCGGACACTGCCCCAGAGGTTGTACTACCCTGTTCATGCAGTGCTTTCTTTCATTTAATACCCTCAGCTTGTGCTGAGCTGCTTCTGAAGGGGCATCCACAACCTGAGCTGTCACCCTAATAATCTAACCACAGTAACTGAGGAATCAGTGTAGATGGTTAAGCTTTTCCGAGTTGTATGCGATCTACAGACCCCTGCATGATCCTTTCTGTCTGTATAAGAGCAGTTTCTTTAGTAGATGTGGTAATACATGTGCTCACCGCAAGTACGACCTCAGCTATTTTAATTCACAGTTTCAATCTGAGGCTAGTTTCAGCCAAAAAACAGGAGCTAGAAGTTCCCATTCTGTACATGTGTACGATGTGGCTGCTGATGGACGGCAATGAGCCATGCTCCACCTGGATCCTCTTGAAATCAGGACTCTGCTCCCTCGCAAGCAGCTGCTTGGGTGCACTAGGAACGTGGCACCATAAAACAGGCGTACAACACAACCCAAGCTGCAACCTCATCTAAAACACACATTTCCAGAGATAACAGTAGATACTGAGAAGCCTGGATCTGTAAATACTTAGGTGATAGCTAGGAGGTTGTTGACATAACTGTATTAATGGGAAACTGAATAGTAAGAAAACCTTTCCTTATGTGCCGAATCTTTGTGCAGTGGTTGTCCCTATTGTGTTAGAGAACTGTGAGGATGTATGCGTTTATAATGCAGGTCCCAGTATGCAGTGAATCGAGACCATGCCTTACCACTGATGTGCACCATGACACAATGTCAGTACTTCATCGGGTGATTGATGGAGCTAAGAGGAGATCCCCTCAGACTGTTGGAAGCCAGAATAGCAGGCAACCAGATGGCTCTACAAATATATCAGGCATTACCCTGTAGTACAGAGTAAAGGCACCCAAGTTAAATCCTCTGGAGTTAGCTCAGCAACCCAAGTGGTCTTGCTGCAGCAACTGGAGAATTGCCATGTATTTTGTGATACAATTGCCAAACGCTGTTTCTCAGCACGGACTGGTGCTTGCTAGGCTATCTAAAAGCAGCACTGCAATGAGTAAAGCTGACAAACAATGATGGACAGACGACGTATAGTAAGCAGAATCTCCGTGGTACCTAGTTTGCTATGTAACAGCTTAGCGTGATATACTCTGTCTGGGCCACATTATTGGACATGTTATGAAAAATGGATACAAGGATTTGTCCTTACACAGTCTAACCTGTATTTATAACTCTCCATTCATTCCTGTACATAAGGGCTTTCATACATCTAAGAAAACAATTTATTTTTGTTTCTGATTTATTTTCCCTTGAACCTGTTCCTTAACTCTTAGGCGGCTAATGGAAAAAGAGTTTAAACATCCTGGGGGAAAAGCATATCAAACACAAAGGTAAAATATTTTCAGGCTGATTCAGCTCCGCAAAGACAAAGAGACATCCTTTGAATGGGTGAATGAATGTATTTTTCTGGCTAGTCCTGTGCATTCCTGTTGTTCCTTGAATGCACTCTCTCCAATCAAACAGAAGACTCAAATTCAGCTTGGAGGGTCTGCTGATTTCTGTTTTCACTGGAGCTGTACATATCTGGAGCAGTTTATAAATAACTCTGCAAAGCTCGGGATGAATTATGGTTCAACTCTTCAAAGACTATTCATTATTGTTTTGTAAGACATCTAGAACTGTATTTTTAGGCAGCTGTCTCACAGTCGGCCTCAGAAGGGGGACAATTATGGCAAAGGTAAGCTTAGGGATAAATTTATGAACACTTTTTCTGGGCATCAATTGTTGACAAAGCCAATATATACATTTACCAGAGATTGTTGCACTATAGTTTTGCATCCATTGTACCATAATGGACAATATAGCAAATTCATTTGATCCTAAAAATTGTCATCAGTCTTGGCTGACCTATTTCACTACTAGTCTTGTCACAACAATAGACCGAATGTATATAACCTTGTAGTGACTGTTCAGTATACTAAGAAGAAAATGTGGGGTCTGCAAAACTCAAAACGACCAAATGTTATTCCTTTGCTACAGCTGTGGTTACTACATGCTGCCAGCCCTCCTAGAGAGTCTTTTCATAAAGTGTCAACTCCTGTTTGCCTTACTGGTGTGTCTAGTCCCACCAGACATGCACCTGGGTTATGTGAAGTCAGAATTTATGGCAGACTGTAAAACTTCTACGGATTTGCTTTCTAGTAGGTTTACACCTATAGATCTCAGTGAAAGCATTTACAGGAAACTTGCTCAAAATATATGAGCCAAAATTAAATAAATACAAAAAGATACTATGTTGCTGGTGACTACCCACTGACACTGATACCTTCTGTTCCTGAGATCATAGTATTTCTAACTTAAAAGGTAAGATAAAGGAAAACTGTAAAGCTCAGAGAAAATTTCAAGCCAAAGATTTATAACTCTCGTGATTTTTTTTTTCTCAATAATGTGAAATTCATGAACTACTGGTTTAGCAATTAGCACTATTATCCCTTCACAATCTCATAAAAACCAACTGTTTAAAGATCCTGAATGAGAATCTTACTTTTCAACAATTTTTACCCTCAAATCAAAATACTTTAAGAATTACACCATTCGGATTAATTCCTTCCAGCCTAAGGGCTAGAAGCTTACTTCCTTTTTAATTGAAAGGTAAAAATCTGACATAACCCCATGACTCCAGAGGCTTCAACAATAAGGAACACTAACTCAGAAAGAAATTTAAATCACAAGAAGTGGCAACACATTAAGCAATGTATTTAAATTGTACAGTATAGAAGATGTTCAAACCTCTTTGTAAAGTATGAGATGCTAAAAATTGAAATGTATCAAGCCCAAGACCCCAAAGTACTCAAGAGAAAATTCCTATACTTAATGAAAAAAACGAAACTTCTACAGAGAGCACAAGAAGAGTGAAGTCAGTGAATCACTAATAACATTCACATTTTTTAACATACAATGAATAATAATAGTAACAAAACCAACAACGGATCATAGTCCCTATTTTGGTAAAACCCTCACTGAGTTATATTGTTACTTTGGTGTTGTTTTGGTTGAGCGCAGACAACTGATTCTCAAAATAAATAAAGAAAGGAGACACTAGTGCAAATAGCTACATCAAAGTCGGGCTTGTCATGTAAGCAATGAATATTTCTGTTGGAAATTTACTTGTTTTCTTTTTACAGCTATGGCATATCTAGGTCTCCCTAAGATTAGAAACGTTAACTATTCTGGGTGTGATTCCTATGTGACTTCACGGAGTACCTACAGAACCTGGGGGATGGAGAAATCTTAAGAGCAGTTATAGTCACAATGAACTTAAAGAACTGCAATAAAAAAATATATTTAAAAAAAAAATAGACCTGACAAACTTCAGATCGTAGTAAATAAACGTTAGTGGGGAGGTGGAGACACCACTGTGTTATCTCAGGAAACTCTCACATCTTCTTGCTGGTTAATTTTTCTGTTATGAAGCACCTCTAACAAAGACAGACTTTAACCTACTTTATATGCATAATGATTCATGCAAATTTACCTCCTTTTGAGGCAGGGGGTCAAGTGTTTAAGTTCATTCTATAACAAGTAATATCTGCATAGACTTTTGCTGTATGATAATGAGGCATGTTTTGCAGAGACATTCAAAATCAAGATCCACAAAAAACAGACTATTTGTGGATTCAGTTCACCACTGGCATATAAAATTCAGAACAGGAGAGCTGACAAAGATCATAAATACATTTTCAGATTTAGTATTTCCCCTCCCATAGTATGGTGTCTTATTTTTTAATGAGGGGTTCAGTAGTAAAGGAAAGGGATTAAATAGTTCTCACTGTATATAGACAAAGGCAACATAGGCACGCACCATGAGAGCTGCAGCTCTGGCAAAGAACCTCAACATAAATTTGCTACACATCTATTTTTCCAAATATAAGGCTTCCCTGGCAGGCAGCCAATCATGCAGGAATTGCCAACCGTTCTGTAGATAGGGCAATTATAATTCTCTGTGCACTGCCACTAGACCACCTGCACGTTCACGTGTGATGTAAGTCAGATTTCAACCCAGCTCTCAGGAGATGAATGCCAACCCACTGCTATTTACCATCAACCTATTTTTCATTATCTTTTATTATCATTAAGAAACACCATTTATAACTGCACCTGACAAACAACTAAGCATAGCGGAAGCCAGCAGACAGGCCTTGTGCTATAGAACTCGGAGTTGAGATGTTATGCTTATTTTTATTTTTTTTTCTTTGGGGAGGGCGGAATTATGGAAAGCCCATATTTGTATGTATCATGCTTTGCTGCCATCAACTCCTTATTGGAGTTGGAAGTGTGTAATGTTTTGTGCTGATATAGAATGAGAATGTCAAATTCTGTTTCAGATAATGCTGCCAATATTTTCATGGGAGTATGCCTGTAATTTGTTATTAATTGATTCAATTAGATTCATTAAAATAAGATTTTACTTGGAAAAAAAAAAGGAAAATGAAAATTTAATGATATCAAATGAGTCATCATTTTCTCTTAAGAATCGAAAGTCTATCATCAGATAACGAAGGGGAAAATAGCTCCACCACATACTTAAAAGGGCAGTTTGGACCATTAGCTGTGGTGTTATTCTGTCTAAACAAAATGTAGAAAATTATGAAAGAATGTAACAGTTCTTATTGGCTTATTCTAACACATTTCAGTAAATGGAAACTTCTAAGAAATATTTTTAATTTGTCTACTTCTAACCGGGTGATACGCAAATAACCACATGCTGGATGAATAAAAATAAATTAGTCACTTTGCAAACTTCCCTTTTAAGAGTCACCGCACAGGATTACATATATTTCAAAAGGGCGTAACACATTAAACTTCATCTAGGCTCAAGAGTGAGAGAATTTTACATGGAACCCAGGTATTTCATAGTGGAGGAACTAAATCCTGAAAAAATCCTTTGACTTCCGGGGGGACACGTTCGTTTGTTCACTTTACTGCAGCACTGTTCAGTCAACAATAAAACCAGGCTGTTCATGGTTTAAAGATAGGGCACTCCCTATGTCATCTTCTTTTCGTGGTAGGAGTTTAAAACTAATTGCCAATACAAACCACGTTGCAAAAATGTATCATCCCATGCACACTGTTGAAAACATTACTCATAACTGGGTAATTTTCTCACCCACAAACGGGTAAGGAAAAATGCAAATAATTTGAAACAAAAGATCAATTTAGTGCAAAACTCTCTCTCAAGACTTCCAGAGTAGCAGGCAATGGCATGAAGATAAGCCCTAAATCAATATCAGGAAACCAGGCAAGAGAAATACCTAGACAGGAGGTCTACAGGGCAGTGTGGAAACAAAGTGGATGCTAAAACAAACATTATTTTCTATATTTTCCAAGCAATTATGCTCCTCATTCAGAATCCTCAGGAAGCGACTGGGGTTCCTATTATACTGTTAGCACCAGCATGTAAGAGTTTTGATCCCCCTGACATACGAATAGAGAGTCATGAAATGAGGAGCCTGCCAAGCAGGCTTGTAGTCTGGATCCTTCTGGGATCTCCGGCAGCAGCATCCAAGCCAAGTGGGCAACTTCCCTGACAAGGAGCGAGGCGCAGGTGAGGGCTGGTGGCAAAGCAAGCGAGCGGAAGCTCTGCAGTCGCAAAACCTACCAGCTCTGCATGTATTTACAGTGCGGTCGATAACTGGGCTCGGGGTTGAGTTTTGGACAGAGGGAGGTCTGGCATTGTAGAGCAAGCCCAGCTTTTCTGGGAGTAACCAATTGCTTTGGAAAGGACACAAATCAGCAGGCTGGTTAGAATAACACGAATGAAGAGCTGACGTTTTGTGTGGGGAGGAAAAAAAACATAAAAGATGAAATGAAAGAGGACGTTATGTCTTTCATGCAAAACGAAAAGTTTGCTACGTGATTTCATTGACAATGACCACAACAATAGGTACTCAGGTAAATAGAACAACTTCTGACCTTGAAATTGCGTGCTAAATAAATTACCTCAGAGCGAAAGTGATGAGTTCTCATGACAGCATCTGGAAGGGAAGCAGAAAGACACACAGGCTGCATCCAGCTCCACCTCAGATTTCGCCCGGGCTAACGGTTTTATCTAACCGCTCGCCCTCCAACGCCTATTCCCGGACGGGGTCTGCCTCTCCCGGCGCAGCTGGCAGCTCCGCCTGACATTTATATTTAATTCCTCGGGAAGAAGTTGAGCATAAAGTTCTGCTGCACTTGAGAAACGGGGGAGAGCTGGGGGGTTTTCCCTCCCGCGGGCCGAGGTTTCGCTAAGGGATGGGTGGAGACAAGGCTGCCGCAGTCCTGGGCTCGGCTTGAATTTTCTTTAATGCCTTTGCCCAGCTAAACTGAGGCAGAGCGGCCCTCCGCCGGCAGGAACGGCGGGATGGGCCCGGGGCACCCCCTCCTCCGCCCTCGGGGACGAGCCGCATCTCTTACCTCGGCTCCTTGAGCGACCTGAAAAGACGGATTTGATGGGATGCCTCCCCTTCTGGAGCCTGCGGTGCCAGCAGCAGAAGAATAAATCGTAGCGATGGTCCCCAGCAGCAGCAGGAGCAAGAAGAGGGCGCACTGGATGCTGTAGGGTCTCAGCAGGACCAGGAAAGCCGCGGCAATCATGGCTCAAGCGCCCGGCTGCCCCTGTGCGTGCGCGGGTCTGCGGAGAGCGGCGGCGGGCCGGGCAGCGCCGGGCAGCCTCTCCCCCCGGCAGCGGGGCGGGCATCGCCGCCGGCACCGCGCTGCTGGAGCCGGCAGCCGGGCGGGAGGAGGCGGCGGCGCGGAGGTGGAGGAGGAGGACGTGGAGGTGGAGGAGGAGGACGTGGAGGTGGAGGAGGAGAAGAAGAAGGAGGAGGAGCGGGATGAAATTCAGGCCGTGACTCAGCAGCAGCCGCCGCGGCGGCGGCGACGGTTGCGGCGGGGCTTCCCCCTCCGCGCTCCCGCAGCAGCCGGGAGCCAGGAGCGCGGCGGGCTGAGCACCCGCGGGCAGCGGCGGGGCGGGGCGCGGCGCTGCATGGCAGCCGGCGCTGGCACGGCGGGGCGGAGCAGCGGCAGGAGGAGGAGGAGGAGGAGGAGGGTGCCGTCGCCGGGAGGGAGGAAGGAAGGAGCACAGCGCAGCGCAGCCCGCCGCCGCGGGGACTTGGCCGGGGCGGCCAGTGACATCACGCGCTGGAGTTGCTGCAGAGGGAGACAGAAAATGGCTGCTGCGAGGTACCGGGGGGACTGGGGACCCCTGAGGGGGAGAGGGGCTGCCCCGGCTCCCGCTGCCGCGGAGAGCAGCGACCGGTGGGGCGCGGGGTCGCGGCGGCGGCCGCCGCCGCCCGTGCGGATCTGGGGGGGTGGTGGTGGTGTCTGTAGCGGTTTCCCGGGGCGCTGATCGCGGCCGGTTTCGTGGCAAAGCTGTGGCAGGGGGAAGGGACTGGGAAACGTTCTGACAAGGTGATCGGGGTGCCGGTGCGGTGCTGACCCCGGCCTCTGCGGCTGCCGTGTCGGCGGCAGCTGCCTGCGGGAGGGACGGGGCAGCGCAGCCCCGGCTCGCGGCGGGGCGGCGCGTTAAAGCACGCGCCGGGTACGGCGCTCGTGTAGCGGGCGGCGCGCGGTTTGCACGCGCGCCGAGACGTTTCCTGCGGGAAAGCCGTGGGGAAGTTGGCTGGTGCGGGAGTTGCTGCAGCGAAAGCCGCGGCAGAGCAGCACCCCGTGCGTGCGTACCTACCCGCTTACTGCAGTAAACTGCAACGTGCTGCCGCAAATCATGGAATCGCAGAACGGTTTGGGTTGGAAGGGACCTCAAAGATCATCTAGTGGGCAGGGACACCCTCCACCTCACCAGGTTGCCCAAAGCCTCATGCAACCTGGCCAAATGTCGTCTCTGCCTTTCGTTTGCCGCCGTGCCTGGGCTGCTGCATCGCGGGTATCCTGGCGAGTACAGGTTTGCCGGTGCAGGCAGCGAGAGTTTGTCTCTGTCGCTGTTCCTGCCTCTGTAGCTGATACTTTGATGGTATTCCATACTTCCAAAGACTGTTTCAGAGGTCTTTGAAAACGCAGTTCTGAACTCCCCCGTACTATGCAACACACACACAAAAAAATCGCATGCTGTGAAAATATATCCAGGTGTGTTACATCCATCCTGTGTTACTGGGGAAAAAAGTTAGGGTTAATTTGGCACGAAATGCGTGCTCTTTTTCATGCATCTTTGATGTGAGCACAAAAATCCAACAAACGTTTCCGAAACTTCGTGGAAATAATGAAAATCTGTGTAAACATTGGAATAACATTGGAATGTTACTGCTTTATACGACTGCCATAAAACTATATAGAAAAGCATATGTGCAAATCTAGATTAAACTACAAGATGTGCAAGCTGGAAGGACAGAGAGGGAAACATATCGGTAGTAGCTTAAATAAGAATGGGAAAAATGATCTCTAGAATACTAAAATTCATTTACTATTGAGCTTATATCATTGTAACTCTTTACTGTACCCTTAATGTTAGGGAAATCAGTTTTCATTGGAAGATTCTCTTCATACCAGGTTGGGCGCTAAGTAAACAGAGGAAAAAAAAATTTGCCTTTTAGATCTATAATATTTTCTTCCAGGATTTTTGTATCATTTCATACTACATGGCAACATAGCGAGTCAAAATAGTCTGTCAATTGCTTCGTAAAATGGAAAGTTGCTACATTGCAGCCTCTGATTCAGAGCTTTCCCTCACTGCCTGGGAACTGACAAATGCCATGAGGTTGTCTTGCACCACGTGATGCCATACTGAAATCTTTCCTAATACCGCAGTACACTGCAGTAAAATGGTTTTAACGCAGTTTACCTGGAGATTATTCCAACGATCCATGTTACCTCACCATAACGTGAAGCAGAGCAGCGTGATCCCGCCGGCAGCGCGCTGTCCTGCTGCAGTGCTTCGCTGCAGTACGCTGCAGGAGCCGGAAACTTTTCGACACCTTTCGCTCTGCGCTGCTTTATGGTTTCAGGACGGGATGGTGGAGGAAGTGTAGCATCGCCGCGACTGCACAGTAAACTGCAGAGGACTGAGAGGGAACAGTTATTTTCTCGTTGTCCTTGGGTAGCAGTGCTAGAAAACATTTGACAGACAAATCTCTAGTTAGGGTTTATAGCTTTTCCTTTCTAAGGCTTAGAGCTCATTAGTGTCTTGAGGGTAATATTTTCCAAAAGGATATAATAAATTTCATGACAACTGGTTAATTTTTTTTTTTTTTTTCAAACTCAAGAGAGAATACTGTTAAGTACAAGAAATGCTGACGTGCGTGGTTTTTCAGAGAGCCACTGCTCCAGGCTTCGGAGTCAACTGTCTCACATGTATACCGAACTGCTGCCAGGGCTTTCTTTACATTTGTTACTGCTCTCAGTTTGTTAAATACTGCTGGGTTTGGTAGCGTGGTTAAAGTATTATTTCCATGGTGAATAAAGTTGAAGTTGTTGAAGTTATTTCACATTAAAAACCAACCAACTATATGTGGATAGATTACCCACCCCTCCCCAGATAATAATAAAGAGAAATAAAAGTAAGTTTTATGTGTATAGCATTTTTAATATAAGCTTGTTTACAGAATGTTTTTCAGGGAACTTTTCATAAATCTTAAGGATGATAAACAGAGAAGAGAAAAGGAATGAAGAGAGAAGGCTAAAACAAAACCGTTGGCACTCAGCTGAAATTTGACCTCAGAAGGAGAATCCAGGAGGTTGAAGCTATTTCAGAGAAAAGGAAATAAAAGAAGGTAACAAAGTCTTGAGACTATGGGACTAACAGTGGCAATGGTGTGTGGAACGACAAGGCAGGTCAGAGAAGAGATCTAAGTTGTTGAGAGGCTGAAGCTGAAGTTCAAAAGTGTTTTATACACCTAGAAGGCAGCCCCCAGCCCTGAAATAAATAAGCGGCGCTGCTGCCGATTCAGAGTACGCGTGATGTGGCCGTGAGGTGTGAGAAGGTGGGAGGTGGTGTCCTACAGATGCTTGTTTTGATGGAGATCACAGAGAAAGAGAGCAGCGACAAAGTCAGGGGCATAGCTGAAGTTTGTGGCAGGAGACTTGGAAGCAGCCTTTTACTGGAGCAGTGCAGGGCGAGGAGGTGGTTGTAGGTACTTGGGCAGAGGGATGAAAAAGGAAAGTTCTGCTGGAGAGACTCCACAGAAAAGAGGCGACCAGCAAATATTTGCAGTGGAAAGGGACAGGACGGGAGGGGAGGGTGTTTCTCTGGTTGCAGTCACTCTTGAATACAGTTGTCTACCTGTTTTCCCAAGTTTAGAGAGGGAGGGGAACAGCACGGAGGTTATGTCAAACTTCTGCAGTTTAACGGAAGAGCTGAGCAGGGAACGTGTTGCAGTAGCAGCAGCCCTCCTGCGGGGATACAAGTCAGTGTTGACCTAAAATATTCTTTCAGGCAGTCTCTGGTAATAACCTGTTCTGCCTTAGCAGTCTTGCCCAGCAAGGCTGAAGGTGGAGGTACTTCCTTCCCACACTCTTGGCCTGCATGCAGAATTGCAGTACAATCTATGGACTAGTGCATATTCCTTTATAATTTGTGTGAGATTCAGCAACTCTTTTTAAAAGAAACTAAAAATTCTAGCTAAGTACCGTGGATTAGGCTGAAAGGAGAAAAAAAAAAAAAAGGCAAAAAGAAAATATGATGGTATTTTGAGTGGAGAAACCATATCTGCAAAGATCTGCTGACCTCCCGCAGTGTGAGCCATGGGATTCAAGGGCACTCAACAACTCTGAGAAGGCCCCTCTCTGCTCCTACAGATTCAGGTCTTGTGGACTTCATTTTGCAGTTGTAAGACTCTCTGTATCAGTGAGCTGAAAGAAAAAGGTCACATGCTAGACCTGGTGATGTGGACATAAGAATAGGAGATGATACATGATAGGATTTCAGAAGAGTTGCTGAGTAAGTGAAAGTGTAAGATCATTTCCTTTCACTGGTACGTAGGGATGCTTTGAGGACTCTGTTTCTACTAATTAATTATAATTAAGTAAAATATTCTGTTTAAATGACTACTTAACTGGTTAGAAGGGTTTTCTAATCATCTAATACTTCTTAACAAAATATTTGGCTTTTTTCTAATCAAAGAGGAACCAAAGTAAATACAGTAAAAACTAAAGAAACAAGCAAAATAAATAACCACAGATAATATAGTATCTGAGTATTATCAGCTTCATTCAGTGAAATAATTGACTTTGCCCCTCAATATTGTACTTCACAGGTTACACACTGTCCTCAGTGTGCTTTGTGGCAGTTTAAGCATGATGTTATAAGAGGATGTTGTGGGAGTTTCTCGTAGATTATTAAACCTTATAAAATACATTCTTCAGCTGAAAGAATAACAATTTCCAGCTTGATATAGGCATCACATTTCAAAAAAATCTGTTATGTGAAATTATATGTTCTAAATTCAGCAAGGTTATTGCAGATCTTTGTTCTGCAAAACTCGTTAAATTGTTTGCTCCGTACAGTGCTTTGTATGCTTGGAGGGCACAGTAGCATTAGTTAATTCTTAACAAAATTCTTGAAATTAGGTAAACATGTAGTATTATTTCAGATCCTTTGAAAAGAGGAGCTAAACTGTAAAGGTTGTTCGATTTACGCGAGACCAAACTGTGATTCCGGTGCTGCAGACTAGACCTCTCCATGACTGGAACATTTTACCATCTGCAGGTGGTGTCTTAGGTGACCACGTAAAACCGAATTCTGCCTGCTTTATATATGTAGAGGTAATTGTCCTTATTTTGCAGGTTCATCGACTCGCACAACTTGCATGTTTTGATTCCCTCTGTTTATTAGACTGACTGTAAATCCCGCAGAGTGTGAGCCATGTAGTTGTGCACTCACAGCTTACAGAGTTGCTGGGAAAATGCTGGCAGGAATTCTGTGGGCATAAATTGACTTTGCAGACAGAGAGGCTGATCTTGAGCCTAGATGGAAATGTACTGTTACAGCTTCTATGTTTTGTTTTTTTTTTTTTTATTGCAGCAGTGGTATGCCCCTTTGTCCTTGGTTAAAATTTGCTCTGTATTCATTTTTGGCAGTGTTTAATGTAGCAGTTGTCAATCTGAATGTGGCCTTGCATCCCAGAGGGAATTGCACTTCATTAGTATTTTATGTAGATAATTGGAAGTTGCTTAAGGATTGTTTCAGATCAATATACAATACTGGTCGTTCAGCTCTTATACTAATTTATAAAGTTAGGTTGAACTACATACACTAAAAAGACATTTAATTTTACACGAGGGAAAAAAGATTGCTCTAATACAGTTTGAGGTTGTTATCCTTTCTGTCAAATCTCCTAAGCGCACACAGAACTACTCTGAGTTGCAGTAATATTCCCTGGAGTAAGAGGACAATGTATATGTCTCTCGTTCTAGCTCATGACCTTTAAGAGTAAAGCAGATTTTTATTTTTTTTTTAAGTGGAGATCATCAAGTTCATTCCCTCCTACCAACATGCCGCAAAACCAGAGCAACTGGGGAAGAGCTTTGGAGTAAAAGAGCAGGCACTCTGAGTATTAACTGGGCACGATTTGTAATCTATCATCACTCACCTATGACAGCCAATAAAAACATACGAGTAGAGATAGTTCGGATGCCGCTAGATTATTAAATACTGACCAGAGCTCAAGCCTGGAATTTCCTAGCTGCTGTTTCACTTCTGTGCTCTTAGAGTTGAAGAGAGAATGTCACCGATAGTAATGCTTTAGGGCAGCACAGGTCATTGAAAGATATAAGATAGCTTATGCCACCTTATAAAAAGAATAAGGCACCTCCTTTTAAGAACTTTCACACCAGGGTATCAGTGGGTTTGTTTGAAGGAGTCCAATTTGAAAGTACGTTAGTTGCATATGGAAAGTATGTCTAACATTTTTTTCAACCTTTTAGGAAAAGAGTGTTTGAGTGTTTGGCTGTTACATAGAGCAAGTGCATGTTTTTTTCACCTCAGCACAAATTTGCATGTGGTCAGAGTTTCCCTAATGATTCTGCCTTCCCATAAATGTCTTTAGACAAAATAAGTGAATACATCACTGGTCTTTAACCTCCATAATGTGGGAGCTGTTGTGTTGTGTTGAATTACCCAAGCCAGATCAGAATGAGTGTGGCCAAGTCTTAGACTCTGCAGAGCCATGCTGATTTGTTTCTTCTCCCAGGCTACTTACTGCTTTTAATAAAGAGTTTGGATATATTAACCTGGAGGGAAAGAGCTTTCATGTGGCTACTCGAATTCCTGTAGCTATCTCATCCAGTTCAATAAATAAAATTATATTTGTTGGTCTGTATGCTAATACGTTTTGTTGTGCATGGCATTTGTGAACAAGCAAGTGAAAGCAGGTATTAGTTTTCCATCTGTCAGCTGTGAAATAGCTATTTAATAAAGATACTAATCTATGATGTAGATTTAAGATAACCTTCTGCATCTTGTTATTTGGCACCTTGTTATCTTTATGTGGATCTTTCACTGAGTGTGGGATTAAAATACAGATACATAAATGTATGTGGTTTATAAGCATGTGAGGTATCATCTAAGCTCCTATCTAAACTTAGTTCAATCATTGGAGCCCTGAGAACAAGCCTCTTCCCTAAATTTATAGTGCCATTTGAGGTGCCTGGAGTTGGTAACCACTCTCATGAGCCTGGAAGATGGTCTAGGCCCTATGTGAGAGATGTGCCCATCAGAAGAGGCAGTTAGAGGCCAGGCGTAATAATTTATGGTATCTAAGATTGCTCCATGCAGTTATTTTTCGGCAACTGAATTGAGCCCTAGAGCATTTGAAATAAGACGAATTGCTCTCCAGGGAGCTTTAATTGTGATCAATAGGGACTTAACTCTTAATGACTCTTGGAGGTGCTCAAGGCTGAGACATCCCTCCAAAGGGGCGGCAGTTGTGATAAAAGACCTGTGGGAGATTTGCACTTCTGGAGTAGCAGCTGAAGGCCAAGCAGAATACCAGAGGACACTGGCGCTAGATACCTATGTTTAGGAAGCCAAGTTGATCTTTAGATCTCCAGTGATTACAGTGATAACTTAGATAACTGTGACACCTAAATGTAAGCATCTTAATCCAGAACTGAATCCTGTCTTGAAAGTCCAATACAGATGCCAAGTTGCTATCTTGAGATTTGTTAAAATGAACACCATGTTTCACTGTTAGTTGAATAAATTATTAGTTAGAACAAAAGTTTAGTACTTCTGGACATACAAAATACACCTGCTTAATAAATTCATTATTCTTCCTTTCATATCACTCAGTATTACAATTAAATTAATAGTTTGATGCAAAAATCAGAGCTTTTCCAATAAAGCTCTTCAAGCTTTTGATTTAAGCCACAGTCCTACAAAGGGCTTTGACATATTTAGGTATTAATGTTATTTTATAGGACTTCTAGGTTGCTAAAATTCACAGCATGAAGGGCACTACTGTGAAAAATAATAATGGCTTCATTAATTCCTTGAGCCACTCAAATCGATTTTAGTGTGTGGGACAAGGTATGGGCCAAATTCTATGTATATTCCCTTGGATTGTAAATGCTGCTGAGGCTTTGAAGTCAATGAGACGATCTGCATAAATAAGGGCAGAAGATGTTGCTTTACCATGAATAGCATCACTTCTTAGAAAAGTATCTCAGACTATTTCATAGCTAGTCACACCAGGATAGCGATCTACAGTCAGGAAGTGAGCTGCTGGATGTCAGTAATAAAAATAATGTAGTTTTATCCTTTCTGTGGAAGGCAAGCAGGATCATTTCTGTGCATTTATAGTCTTGAAAGTTGCAGTAATGTTCTGATAGATGCTCCCATAGATTTCCAGCTGAATTTGGAACACAGCGATACTGATGATTCTGGAAAATCTATACTCTGTATTTTTCAGCTGAGAGCAGCAGATTTGTGCTTTTAAGTCATGTTTTCCCATAAAATGTCTAAGATATCACACTGTAAATCTTTTGAGCAGTAACAACACCTCTGCATTCTTCCAACAGTGCCTAATTCCACTGAAATCCTTAGTAGATCTTACACCGGTTTCAGGGGAATGAGATTAGAACCCACAACAGGGCATGTAACGTATTTAAATATGGTCATGTTTTCCATCATACACTTCCTACAGAGAACTGGGAATTTTGAGACTTCAGTGCAGCCCAAGAGTTTTACACCACCGTTGTATTTAATGTCCTGACAAGTTCAATGTAAAATGCCTCAGGCTAAGTAAAACAAACCAGATCTGTGACTACCACTCATTATGTTGAATCGGAAATAAATAGTTTGAGAGAGACAGATGAATTTCTAACTCAGTAAAGGTCGTTTTTTTTCCCAAGGAAAACTGAGATTATCAAAGACTGAACTTAGAAGTTAGATAATATAAAATGTCAGTACTTTATTATGGATCTGTGTTGCACAGTTGTGATACAGTTTCTTGTTTTGCTGAAATCAGTGGCAAAGCCCTGTTTTAAGCCGGCAGAATTAGACTCGTTGAGCTGGCCTACAATCTCATGTTGTAAATTTGAAATACTTTGCATTGCATTTACTGAAAGGAAAGTGAAATAATGATCTCAGCATGCCATCTGCCAACTCTCTGGCTGAATGGAACAGACTATGTCAGTCAAAGGGTGAGATATGTCTTTAAATGACTTTTTTGTTATGTTCTGTTTTTTGTTCTGGCTTTTTAGGTTGCTTAGTAACAATATCCTGTGTGCAAATTTGTAGCATCTGTGAAGAATGTGAGGTGTTAACATGTTTGCAAAAATTAAGAGTCCAATTAATGTTTCCTCTGCAGAGCTTTAAATTTTTTTTAAATTAAATGTCTCCTTCCTTTTTTTCCCCTCTTCTACAAATTACCTGCTTTTAGAAAAAGTAAAGATAGATTTGTCTTAGAACAGTGATAAATCATAAATTTGTGTTTTAGTACTTCTCAAATAAGTAGTTACTGTTTTCAGATGGAGAATATAGCAGAATTAAGTAACTTGCAAAACATAAGTAGCTTTCAAAGGTCATGTAGTTCTGTCTCTGTGGTTAGTAGCTGCGCACAGGGTAATGTCTGTGAATGATTATGTATCTTCCAATTAAACCACTGAATAAAGCACTCAGTGTCAGAAATCTTACTTGATGACATGCAGAGCTGTGTAAGAGAAATTTAAAACAGACAATCAGGTACACTTTAACAGATTTCGTACTCCATCCTCTTGGCTCCCTGTAGCAGAAAGTCTACTGGAATCTATCTTACAGCTTCAAAACCAGAAAAAGCTAATATAGGATGGGTTGGACCAAGCCAGCTTCTATAAGGAGGTGTACCTACCCCTACCCCTGTACGGTCACTGAATAGTCAGTAGAGAGGAATAGGCTCTCCCAGACAGTAAGTCATCTGCTGTCTTTCAGATACGTGTCCTAGGGCGAGATGAATCACCTCTTTCTGCGATGACTGAGCCAAACATGGCTAGACAACCTCTCACTTTTAAGGCAGTAAAGATTAATCCTATTTCCCAAGATTTTTTTTTTCCCCTGATGATACAGTATATTTTGCCTTTGATCTGTTTTGACAAAGAAAATAGTTTAGAGGGAGGCATCTGCAGCAGTCCTTACTCAGATAAGGTTCACATTGACTCCAGTGGGTGAACAGGGTGAGAAAACACTGCAACACTTCTCTTCCAGTAAGTGAAGTATTTTAGTGTTCCTTTTCTTCATTAAAGACATTTTGTTCTAACTTTCTATTCTCTTTAATCACTAGCTAGAGATGATGCCAGCAGACAGTTAGATATTATCCCCAGGGCCCATGGATTGTCACAATAAATTCTGTGAAAAGACATAGTTTGATTAATGTCTACTGCAGGAGCTGAAGCCATAGCTCCATAACAGAAAAATACTAACAATCAACTATTGCACTCTGTTCCTTTTCTTTGGCAATGTAATAATTTCATCATTTTATCTATAATGCCAGCAGTTGAGTTAGTGCCCAGTAGAGCTGCAGCAGGAGAGGGACCTGGCCAGTCTGTTGCTGCCCCACAGCTGCTTTCCTGCCTTGGTCCCTTCAAAAGCAGCAGGAGCAACAAGGCTGAGCACAAGCCTCAGAAAGCTGCCGGGAGGCTTTCAGACTCCTGCCGGAATCTGAAGGAGTGGATCGACTCTATCCCTCCTTCCATGACTATTTATGAAATCTATTCCTTATTTCTCTCAGCATCCTATATAGCTTATAATTTAACTTGGCAGCTGTTCAGACTCTTGGTGAAGTTGGTTTAGCTGTTTACTAGCACACCCTCCCACCACAGGCAAGAATCTTGACAGCTCAAAAGAGCTTTATAGATAAAGTAGACAAGTTGCTGAGCTCCGAGTCCTGCCATGACCATGGTAAAAATTGTCCCTAGCTTTGAGTGGCGGGATGGATTTTCGTGGTTCTCAGTGCTTGTCTGCTGTAAAGACTGTGCAAGGGATTTTACTGGCCATCTGCTTCCCTGAGTTCACCAGTGGCACCAGGCTGCTGTCGTGGGCTCTGAACATCCAGAAGCCCACATGTCCAGTGAGTTCATTAAGGTGTATAACACGCACACAAGCCTGATACCTTCCAAAAGCTGTTGGCCTTGCTACTGATATGCTCAGCACAGCATGTATGAGAATAGCCCCAGTGCTGTGGGGAATCATCACTTGCCCTCCATGCTGTGAACAGCCTGTGTGTTCCATGCATTCCTGGAAATCCCAGGCTGGCTTGCTAACCCTGTACAAGCGCAGACCACAAGCATGTCCCATGGCTCAGAGAATATTTGTCTCAATACAAAATAAGAGACAACATACAGGCTGTTAGAGGGCTACAGGGAAACATAAAAAAAATATAAAAGTCAGTCCATCAGCTGTTAGTCTTAGCACACTGGCAGCTCTAATTTTGCTACGATTCTGCTGACCTTGTGTGGGCTTTTAGGAGGGTAATGAAGTAGCTCACAACTGCCAAGGGCCAAGGAAGGGAAAGCTCAAAGTACTTCATTTGAGAATGGAAGAACTGGGTGACAGGGATTGTTGTGCTGGGTTGATCAGAGGTAGAAGTTAACATCTTTGTGCCAGATGAGAAATGTTAAGCTGCCTCAGCTATATACTCAAAAGCATTTTGAAAAAGAATGAAGAATACTGGTGGCCGATGTGATTACATGCACCAGCTGTTTAAATCCAGTATGTTGTCGTCTGGACAAATACGCCGTTTCATTTTGGACCTCACCTATCCCTAATGAAGTCAGTGCTGAAACCTTTCTTCCTTCGGGTTTTGCTCTGTCTATATGTTTATTCATTTGAATTATCCCTGTCTGTGGTGTGAGGATCCACTCGGCGTGGATCGGTGGCAGAATGAGGCCTTCAGTGATTCATGCTAGGCATAGACATTAAGACTGCTTCCTCTCCAGAATTTACAAGGGATGGATGTTTCCCAGTCTTCCCAACTCTCTTTAAAGAAAATTAATGTGAATTCTTGGAAACACAATCACCTTTCTTCAGCGGAGCGGTACTTAACAATCCTATTGCTATCACACTCAACACATTCTGCATAAAAGCATGATTTCATATTCTTTTTAATGGCGATTTCTTACGCCACTTGCCTCATTGTATCAGTAAACTGGTTGACAAGAGCGCAGCTGTCTTTCGCAAATTAACAAGTTCACCTCTGTGTGAAAAGCCAGCTCTGTTGAGGCGTAGCACAGACACGGTGAATAGTGGTGAGCTGGGCTTCTGCGAACGAGTCGACGTTGCTTCTTACAGCACTGCAGCCAGATTTTCTCACTTTGACATGATAGCCCCGCGTCATTCTCCTTTCCTAGCTCTGAGTTACCTTTTTGACAGCCTCTACAATGAGGCACTAGATTTGCTTCTGACTGATTGAGGCCAAGTAAATGGCAAATCACGCTGTCACATCTGGGATTTTGTGAGTTTGCAGCTCTGTAAAAGTACTTCACCTCTTTCAGCAGACTGGCCAGACCGTATGTTTGTTGGAAAGAAGACCAAGGTTTGATAAAATCAGATTTTCTATTTGTTGATTTTATCTAATAAAATATAAAATATGTTAACATATAAAATATGTTTATAAACATATAAAATATATTTAATGTAACGTATAAAATATATTTAATATAATCTATAAAATACATTTAACATATATGCTAACATATAAAATATGCTTTAAAGCAGAAAATACCTTATCTGAGTATAATGGAAGCACTTAAAGGAACGAATTACAGTTCCGGTAGAGTTTGATAAGGTACATTACATTTCAGACTTTCAGGTAAGGCGTATCAGCTTAATTAGAAAAATAAAGCACGAAGTATGACTTGTTCTCTTCTCCCAGTGTGGATCTTCAGTGCTTTAAAAAGTCCAGAAATTATCTTTTGCTTTAAAAATATTGTTTTGTGTAAGCAAAGGATTTAACCATATATTTGGTTCTGACTTATCCTTGTTGCTGTTATTCTTCATGAAGCAGCCTCACTTCCAGTCCTCAGCTTGTAATTTCTTTCCTACATCAAATTTTCCACTGCCAAAGCGTGTCATACCTCATCCAGTCAGTTGTCCTGAGTTGTTTTGGGTTGGTATTTCATGGCCACAATTGTACATCTTGCTGCCCATGAGATGATTTAATACAGCCCTGGCAGTTTTGCATCCCTTATAATAGCATGTAGAGCTAGTACCTTCCCTATTCTAGGGAAAGTTATCACACCTGTATTTTTTAGTCAGAGGCTGGACTGAAAACTTCTGTTGGGGCAAATGTAGTAGTAATAGAGATCCTGGGCAGGAGATGGGAAAGGCATGGCAGTAATATGGACGCAAGGGCTCTGTGAGTGAAAGCCATTTTGTGGACGTAGTTTTGGAGGCAACTGTCTGATGTGCATGTATTGAACAGACCATCTCCCATCTTTCAGGGGAAATATAAAACACTACTTGGCTAGTTTTCACTTCCTTATCTTGGATATTTTCATACAAGGCAATTACCAATATCCAGGAATAGGAGGGTCGTTGAGGCTATTTAAAGTATTCTTGCAGCATTCCTGTGGCATGACACAGTAACAGCAATTTTTCCTATGACATCCTGCAGGCAGTGTCTGTGTGACAAGAAAACCACTTAACAATGAAAAAATTCACACTGTTTGATTTTGTAAATGATAATTCACTGCAAATTGGAGAGACTTCATGGATACAGGACCTTCCCAGTGATAATAATGAACTAGAAAGACTTCTGAAACCAAATGAGCACGTGCTAGTAAACTGGCCTGTGGGAGAAAGGAAGACAGAAAAGCACCTGGTGAAAGTTGTGTACATGAGTGGTAAGTGCAGTTCCAGAGCATTTGTCTGATATGAAATTTTAATTTAGTTGTATGGTATTGCTACCTGATTTTCTGTGCTTTGGCCTTTTTTTTCCACAATTTCAGATGACCCCCAAGAGCTGGTGGAAATGATGCAAAAGATATTACAAGCAGATGAAATTACAAAAATACAAGTCCTGGGAAAAGGCAAAAGGAAGAGGATTGAAATGATATTCTCAGAGAGTGAAGAAAGCGACCTGGATAAAGAACAGGTGAGTTCCTGCCTTTATGTGCCTTATATTGGCAGGCTTATAATGGGATGGAATAGACCGTAACTATTGATTCTTCTCAGTATAACACACAAAATAGGTACAGCAAAGGTAGGAATAAAGGCAGTCTTCATACGGTAGCTCAGCACAATAACCTGTCAGAGTAATTAGTTAGGCCAATAGATTTTGTGCTTCGCTTTTTAAAGAGAAAAGTGTGGTGCTCTGTAGCTCCATTACATTTTTTCTGTAGGACAGAAATCTGACCACTGCAGAAGGAAGGGAAGGGGCCAGGTTTTCTTGAGCTTTGCATTGTGCTGAGATCTGCAGTGACAAAACGTAGGAAAAGAAAACATAAATCTTAACAAAAATTTACAAAGATGTTTTTCAAAAATACTAACCAAGAATGTCAAGTGCACAATGAATAAAAGTTTATGGTATACTAGGAGATATTTGCTCTATCGGAATGCAAAGATACTATTATGCTCTTGTTTACAGGGAAAGATGATGAAGCATATAAAAAAAAAGAAATCATTCCAGGCATCTGCTCCTGCCAACATCCTGAGTCAACTTGAAACATCTTTAATTAACAAACAGGTAAACATCTAATCTTCAGCAATTTTAATGTATTAAACAAAAGCAAATGGAAATATATTTGTTTAGGGAGGCGTAAGACTTTTGTTTCAGTGAAATTAATGGTTCTAAAAGACACTGCCTTAGAAAATTAGTGAATGGAGAACAGAGGGAGAAGTACCTAACAGTTATGTATTACACTGACATTTCATTTTGAATTTTAATAGGAATGGTAATATCTATTTTCAGTAACAGCAATTATTAAAATGCACTGAGGCTGTTTATACATTCTGTGTACAAAGAGAATATTCTGATTTAGCCAGATATTTTAATGTTCGTTTTAATGCTTTAATTTTATTATGTTGTTGCTCTAGATAGCGCATTTTGTTTTTTTTTTTTTCCAGAGAGAAACATATACAGGAAGCAACTTTCTGTACAGTGAAAGTAGCAGTGATGATGAAGAGCCTTTATTTCAACTATCCAAGGTAGAACTGTGTGCCAAAATAAAAAGTCTCAAGAGGAAGCTGACAGACACCATGAGAGAAAACTGCCGCCTAAGGCAGTCCCTGGTGATGCTTCAAGGTAAAGTCAGGGGAAGTATTTGATGAAGAGGAGAGCCTGAAGGTCATGAAAAGCTTGATTTATAAGAGGCCATCTGGATGGGAATTATGGATGCTCAAGCACCTGACACGATCAAGGCCTACCATTAGCACCGAAGTCTTTGATACATGGCAACATTTAATTCCCGCAGCACTCAGAAAAAACTCTTACACAAGGCCATGCAATCATAGAGGCAGAAATGGAAAAATCCCTCTAAGTCTTGTCAGTTGTTCCCAAGAGAACTTTTCTGAATGCTGTGTATAACCATCAGCTAAGCTTTTGTCCTGGTTTCGTCTTGGAGAGAGTTAGTTTTCTTCTTCGTAGCTAGAATAGTGCTGTGGTTTGGATTTAGTACGGAGTTTGGTATGAGAAGAATGTTGATAACATACTGATGGTTTTAGGTATTGCTAAGACATCAAGGACTTTTCAACTTCCATGTTTTGCCAGCATGCAGGTGCACAACAAGCTGGCAAGGAGCGTGGCCGGAGCAAAGGACCTACAACTCCTAGCTTAGGATTTGAGTTTAGGTTTCTGAATGAGGGCCAAGTTGGCTAATGGGATATTCCATATCATGCAACGTCATGCTCAGTATGCAGAGGAGGGTTGGCCAGGAAGCGCTCTCTTTTTATATCTCTCTTCGGGGCTCTCAGTCTTCCAGGATTGCGGTTTTGGGATTTCCCTGTTTCAAGATCGCTAGCTGGGAAGGGATGGGATGGGAGTTGGTCAGCAAGTGGTGAACAACTGCACTATGCATCACTCGTTCGTATATATTATTATAATTTCAATTATTTTTTTATCATTATTACTTTTAGTTTTGTTTTATTTCAGTTATTAAATTGTTCTTATCTTAACCCACGAGTCTCCTTCCCTTTTCCTCTTTGATTCTGTCCCCCATCCCGCAAGGGCAGGGGAGCATGAGCGAGCAGCTGCGTGGTGTTTGGTTGCCAGCTGCGTTAAACCATGACAGCCCTTTTTAGCACCCCACGTTGGGGTGCCAATGTAAGTGCCATCTTAAGCACTTGCATTAGTCTTCTACAGTATTTTCTAATAATTCAGTGATTCTGTATCTTGCTGATTCTTCATCCCTTGCATCCTTTTCACTCTGCTGAATTGATTCTTCTTAATGGACTCAATAAAAATTTTTGTTTGAAAATAAACATTACTTGGAGAAAGGGCCATTTAAAAGATATTCTCTATAGATTAAAAAGAGGAGAAAAAAGTCTATGCGGTCTATGTAACTTCTTTGAAGAAAAAAATAAACCACCAGACATAACATTGCTTAGCCCATATTCATCAGTTTTACAGACTTGTAGAGATTTTGAGATAGCAAAAAGAAAAAAGAGAAATAGGCTGTTTAGTGCCATGACAGGTGTAAACTAATGATTCCTCTTAGCTTTGCAGAGAACTGATTTATCCTATTCTAAAAACAGATGCTAGATCTTCATGGCTGGGGACAGCAGAAGGGCAGGAAAAGCTTTGAGAGAACAGGAAAAAAGTATGTTAAAGCATCTTTGCTGACTACTTTGACTCTTTAGCAGTACGACAGAAATCTAATTACAAAAATATACACCCTTACATAATTAGAGTCTGAAAGCTTCAGTTACTTCTACTCATCACTTTCTGTTTGATTTCAGTGTTGCCACAGGCAGTCACCCACTTTGAGGAACTGGTAGGGATGGCTGAAGCACTGCTCAAAGGGGGAGTGACATCATCTACATCCAGTCTGCATTCACACGCTGTTTGGAAAGCATCTAACAATCCCTTAGTAGATCCATATGCAGCTATGCATAGTAACTCCAGTTCACCAATAACTTTGCATGTGGACGACGAGGAGCAACAGACTGAAAAACAGGTCAGTTAAAAGGCAATTTCAGGCTTTAAAAAAAAAAAACATGATAAACTTTACTATTATAGTATAACAAATATAAAAAAAAGCGTCAGTAAAACTCATTTTATCATCATTCAGCTGATGACGTGACTAATGAGCTCCTTTTGTGCAGAAGGCTCTTTCCATGAGAAACACTAGACTTACTTCAGTGTGCTGGCACACTCCTACACTCGCTTTGATTTCAGTGGCTTTGCACATCTGTGACTAAGGGCAGAATGAAGATGCACGAAGAAAATACTGAGATCCAGGGATAACTTCTAGTCTAATGTTTTCGATGCTAAAGGGGAACGGTAGTGTTTCAGAGATAATCTAAGAAAAATACCAGCAATCTGTTTAACCTGTTCATGAGTAAGTGGAGAGTGGTACCTTTCTGCTCTCATTCCAGACACTGGCCAGCTGTTAAGCAGAAATACGTGTATATATATATAGATACTGAATAAAGGTGTTCCCTTATTCTCCATAATTATAACAGAACATAATTGAGAAATCTCAGGCAGAGAAGCTGTATATGAAAAATGTAAAGACCCAACAAAAAGAATAATTCCAGCTTCTACATTCACAATGTATATAAGCATTCTTGTGCACTGAGTCATGCCAGTTGGTGCAAATCATTGTGTTGTCATGGGGTCCCCAAAACCAAAGAAATCTATTACAAATTATCAAGGTATGATGTTTTGACTGAATATTACCGTACACAAAATTTGATGTAACATCTCCAAAGAAATAAAAAGAATGGATTTTCTAAGCAGCCTAGCCTTGCTTAATAGAGGTAGCTCAAAATTGCTGTTAGGAGAGTTCACATACTTCAGTTGCACAAGTGCTGGGTGTAGAAGTCACTCTGGAAGCCCAGGACCAGATGTCACAGTTCTTAGGGCACGTCTGCTCGGAGGCAGGAATATTAGCTTGGGCGTAGTGCCATGCTCCCGAGGCTTTGCAGATTCCAGGCCAGAACTGGACCACAGCCAGCTTGCATGGAGTGCAAGCAGAAGGATCTGGATATGTCTGAACATGTCCTGTCTCCACTAGTGAGTAATAAGGATCACTTGGTGAAGCGTTTGCTAGGATGAATAGGGGTCCTTCGTCTGCCCCACACATGCTTCTGAAAAAAAGCAACCTGTGTGTACGGTTTCAAATGTTGAGTGGTATGCAAATTTAGCATTGATCTCAAGCACATAGTTTGCAGACATTACTTTTGAAATTGTGGGGTTTAAAAGAAGAAAATTGTAAAGTACGTATTTCAGAGGTAACACTATATAGTATTTCTAGAGAACTGCAATAGTTATGTCTATGAACTATTTTCTTTTCCAGTTCAAGATTGAAAAGTGGCAGATTGCACTTTGTAACAAGAGCAAACCTCAGAAGTTCATAAATGACTTGATGCAAGCACTTTATACACATGAATACATGGCTACACACAGCTTGACAGGCGCAAAGTCCTCCTCTTCGAAGGATAAAGCGGCGAAGCCAGCTATGAATCAGAATGAAGTTCAGGAGATCATAGGTGATGACTTGTTAAGGTTACTCGGTGTGGCCCTGCCTTGACAGAGGGCTTTCGATGAGGGAGGGGCTGTAATGCTTAACAGCTGGTCTACTCAGGTGGTGGCCTGTTTCCTATTTCCTTCTTCGGCTACGTACTTTTTTAACCCATCTGTTACAAATACTGTCAGTGAAATGCTAAGCAGTAGTATTTCTATTGTGTGAAATTTTTGGGGTTTTATTTAAGTGGCTATTTATGCACAGCGGTATCGTAACTTCTGTTAGCCTTTGAAAGGTTAATCTACAAAGTCAGACTTGGAGCATGATGATAACGGATAAGGGAAGGCAAAGAGAGGACACACTTGGATCAAATTTAAAATTACATCTGCTACATTCTGAAGTTAGTGAATGTTATGAATTCTGACATTTTAAATAGTGCTGGAGGCAAAATGAGACAATAAGTATAGAAGACAGGAGTAATGATCAGAGAAGCAAACAAAATTTGGTTTATGCTGAGGTTTAAGGCAGAAAATGTTTGGTGCATGGGAAAGAGAATCATTTCAAACGGAAGTAGCAGCTTTAAAGAAAATACTATTTTGTGAGCACATGAAGCCTGATTTTTATTGGATTCACACCTATAACTTAATACCCAAATTCCTGAACTAGAATTCTTGCCCTATTGCCATTCTCTTGGACTTCCCCAGTTCTCTTGGTTCCCTTCCCAACTTAGCTCCAGTTCCTGTCTCTTGGTCCAGTTTAGTTGAACTGGCCAGCGGTTTCAAAAGTTATGAATAGGGTATTGATGATACAGTTGCAGAAACCTCTTTTCCTTGAGAACGTAGCTAGGCAAAAAGGCCCAAAGTCAAGAGAGAGAAAAGGAAAGAGTGTGTAAGATGGTGAGAATATATTTAGAGAGGGTAAGATGAAACAGTTCAGAACAAAATGAAAAAACATTTCACAGGATGGGAATAGATACTATTGACTTTTCTAAAGGTGGATTCTGGGGAAGGGTCTAGACAAAACTGAAAAAGGAAGCAGAGGAGATAATCAGGACATTGAATACAGCATGCTGTGGAGAATTCAGTGACAAAGGGGAGTCTGTAGAGAAGTCAAAAAAGTTTGTTAAGGGAAACAAGAGCACTCCTGGATTCAAACAGAAAAGTGTCAACATTACGCAAGAGAAAAAGAAAAATAAGAAGGAAATCTGGGAGTTCTAGGACTGTAGAAAATTAGTTAGTAGATAAGATTATTTAATGAAGATGGAAACTGTAGGACTTCAAAATGAAATGAAAGGGGAAAAAATCAAAGGAAGGGAAGATGATGGAGAAGAGAGGAGGAGGAATTGCATTCCTGATGTTGAGTCCTGTTAGTATTGCATTCAAAAAAGTCAGCCTGACAAAACAGAGAGACATTTTCAGGGTAGTAGACAGACACCTGCAAATGAAAATTAATGAACAAAACCTGTAAGGTTCCGAGGGATGGGGACTGATGACGATAGGAATAGGACTCTCTGATCAGGAACAGAATAAAGGGAGAGAGGATGAGCAAACACAAACCACTCGCTCCAGGAAGCCTTTGTGGCCCTGGTGTTCCCTTTGAGTCTGCCAAGAGCAGGCACAGCAATACGGAAGACACAGAGAAGAACAAGAGCTGGCACATGCAAAATCTATGAAGTAGTGCATGAAGACAGCGAAGGAACTAGAGCTGAAGCTGAAGTAGCAGGAAATTTCAAAGATGCGAAAAAAATGCAATTTAGATCATGCATCTGTGGTTCCCCTGATTTGGAGGCCTCATATATATCATCTCTTTATTTTGCAGGAATCACAAAACAGTTGTTTCCAAACACAGATGATGCTTTAATTAGGCGAATGATGGGACAAAAACTGAACAATTGCACCAAGAAGCCAATTTTAAGCAAAGATCTTAACTCAGGTGCTTTTCAGAAGCATAGCTTTTGGTAAGTCTTTAAAAAAAACTTATAGCCTGCAGTGTATATTTCCATATATTACCCTGTGGTAACAAAATCTAAAAGCAACCTTCAAATTACCACGAAGATATGTGTTCACATATGCATTGCCAAGTAGGTAAGTATTTCTGTGAACTTGTACAAAAAGTACGTAAGACAGAAGCAGTCCAGTTTAACATTACAGCCCTCAAAAAAGTTGTTTGTTCTAGACAAAGCAGCACAATAAAGGCTATTAAATTACAGGACGAGAATATAGAAGTAAACACATGGAGTTACTTTGATCAATATGTCTATTGTAGATTTGGCATTATTTACTTTTCTTATTATTCTCTGTAGGCTCTCCAGAGACCAGTCAATTCCATTTTCATGTCACCTGCTGTGCCTCAATTAACCCACAAGTAAAGACAAGGAAAATCACACCTCTTTTGCACCTACTGATAAAAGTACTGTGGGAGAGCTAAATTTGCAATCTTTTACCGCCAGAAGAGTCTAAGTTATTGGGGCAGAGGAAGTGAACAAGACTAGTCTAAAATTGCTGAACTCACCCCTGTCGTCAGTGAAGTCAGCTATTTGCATAGTACTGTTTCCATATGTACTAAACATACATATCACAGAAAAGTTGAGGTAGAGAGGAGCCTCTGTAGGTTGGCTACTGCAGCCCCCACTGCTCAGAGTCACCTAGACCAGCTTGCTGAGAGCCACGTACAGTTCGGTTGAGTATCTCCAAGGATGGAGATTCCACAATCTCTCTGGGCAACCTGTGCCACTGCTCAATCACCTCACAGCAAAAAAGTGTTTCCTGATGTTCAGTTAGAACCTCCTGTGTTTTGGTTTCTGCCCATTAAGTCTGGTCCTGCCACTGGGCACCACTGATAAGAGGCTCCATCTTCTTTACACTCTCCCATCAGGTATTAATACACACAGATATTGAGCCTTCTTGAAGCTAAACAGTCTCAGCTCTCTCAGCCTCTGCTCAGGAATAGGATAAGAGATTAACAAGGAACAGGACAAGATTAAAATCAGTGAGACAGGGAGAACAGATTTCTCCTTACTTAGACTTTCCATACTGAAGTAATGTTTTACTTCTCCCTAGTTTAGTTATCTCGTGCATGTTTTAAAATTTGTATTTGTAACTGTAAGACACTTCATAACCAAAAAAAAACCCAAAACACCCCAAGATATTTTACTATTTACAACACAATTGTTTGAAATGTAGCAGTGCTTTGCTACTAAAATGCCTCTCTAAGCCACCTGGAAGTACTCCACGGACCACCATCAGTCTATGAATTACTGCTTGAGAAATACTCAGATAGTATCTATTGGAAGAATCCACATACACAGGTTTTCCCGTCTGGAAACAATAAACAAATGCACCAGCCCCGCTAAAATACAGTTTACTGTGTTAATGCTTTTCTCCTAGAGATGCGAAGGCTTTGTAAAACAAAGGTCCTCTGTATTTGTAACATACAGTGTGCATTGATTCACTGTAGTATTTTTCCTTGTCCTTGACACAGGTGGTAAAAATAACAGCATAGAAATACAGTCTCTGTCTTCTTTGAAAGTATTAAATCTTAATTATTTTACATTTAAAATCTTTATCAGATGAATCCATAAATTTTGCTAATTCCTGAGTCTTCTCAGGCTACACAGACACAGTATTCCTGAAGCCTTGACAGGAGGATCTTGAGCGAGCACTATAACGATTCTGGGTTGTTTTTTAATACTGCCTATAGACCTTTCAATTTAAACTTGATATCTTAAAATTGTGTTTATGTCTGGTTTTGATAAAAGCTCATGTAAAATTCAGTCCAATATCTATTGAAACCAATGCAAATATTGCCTGCATAGTCTCTCTTGAATGGATGCTTATTAGAATGCATTTATAATTAATTCGGTTTAGACCTTTCAGAATTTCCTCACTGTAAAAGCATTTAGACACCTTGTAAGTAATCATCCTTGAGATAACGGTGGTGATTCCTTTAACTCAATAACACAAGTTTTCTCTGTAAGAAAATTAGGAAAATTTAAAAGTGCTCACAGCCTCACAGTTCCTCCTTTAGTTCACCTCCCAGCGATGAAGTACAGAGAGGGATCAAGAGAAAATCCTGTTGTGCAGTACGTTAGTAACAACTTACACAAAAGTTACTAATGTTTAAAACCAGTGATACTGCAGTTTTGATCTCCTCCCTTGCTGCTCCTCCTTCCCTGCCTACCTCCTCTGCTTTTCCCCAGAATATGATTATGGTTCAAGAGAAGGAATTTGGAGTCAAATCCGACAGGACAGACAAGTCACCATCTCAGATCCATATGG
The DNA here is from genome assembly GCF_009769465.1 of Tauraco erythrolophus. Lineage (NCBI taxonomy): Eukaryota > Metazoa > Chordata > Aves > Musophagiformes > Musophagidae > Tauraco > Tauraco erythrolophus. The sequence continues at coordinate 44,240,667 of NC_141466.1, read as the reverse complement.
CTGAGGTGAAACAAGGAAAAGCAGAATGTGCCAATGAAGAAAACTAGTTAACTAGCTAATAATCAAACTCTGCTGTTCGGAAACTAAGAACGTTAGTATTTATACATTTGTACATTTAACATTAGTATCTCAAGCTTAGTTATAAATTGTCTCAACAGTGGTTCAACAGCTGCTCCTCAGGGCATCATCTCTTCTGCTGTTCCACCCAGCACACAAGACCAGCAGGATGATGATTCACCAGCTGCTAATGCACAAATTCAGCAAAGTGACAGCCGTCTGACTCCTCCACCTCTCACCACACAAGGTCAGCAGGAGTGCTTGAAACCGGCTTCTCCTAAGGTGGAGTCTCATCTCTCCAGAAGCTCACCAGCGCCCTCTCCCAGCCAGAGTTGCGGACAGGTTCTCAGGAATTCAGACAAAGAATAACAGAAGGTATTTCATGCCAGTTCAAATTCTCAACGGAGATTAAGGAGTATTATAAAACAAGAAAGAAATACTATCAAAATGGGCCTAGCAACAGTGGACAGAGATACTGCAAGTAGAACAGAAGCCTGAGAACCATTTTCTCAAATAAATTAAAATCCCACAGCGTAGAAAAAGATGAAGGCATATTAATATCTTTGGCTTTAAGATATTATTAAATATATGCATGTTATACGGTAATTCAAAAAATATAAACTTGTTCTGAAGAATATATGAAGAGTTCCCCTTAGTTAGAAAAAAACATTATTTAAAGTAATGCCAAAAGAATGTATAAAAAGAATCTTAATCCCCTTGCTTTCACCTGGACAGCTGATGGAAAACCGCTTTACCGATCAGAGAAAGCTATTGCATATGAATACAAAAAAGACAGAGAGGTATGCAAAGAGAACAGAAAAATTTCCTAGTGAAATGAAGACGATGACCAGAACAGGGTTAAAAAGCACAGGGCCACATGAGCAGAGAAGAAATAAAATAGATATTTAAGGATGCTGTTAACCTGGAAAGAAGAAAAAATTCTTAGGTCAATGAAACCGCTGCTCTCAAGATGTCTGCAAAAAAGCAGCAGCTCATTTTTAACCTCTGAAAGCTTGAAAGGCAATGAAAGAGGTCGTGTTCCCTCTTAGCTCAGGGAAGAGTCCTCCAGGATAGCCTGTTTGGTTGTGGAGGCCATGGCTTCTCTCACAGGCCTTCTGCTGCTGGAACCCTGCTGGTTTGGCAGCTCCCACTTTCTCTTCTTCCCTGAACATCAGGTCTGTAAGATAAGGGTGCTTGACTCCTCCAGTCAGGAAATGGAGGACAATCTCTTGGAAGCGACTAGTAAAGGGCAAAGTTGCCAGCCTCTGCTCCGTGTGTTTCGATTTTGGTATGCCACCTCTTGCCTAGAAGGTGGAGAGGTAGAGTGTTCCTCATGGGATCAGTACTAGAAAAATCCGAGGAACTGCCCAGTTCCTCTTGAGATCGGACACTACGTGTCCCAGGGACCAGCCGGCCATCACACACCCTGTAATTGCTTGAGGAGGAGGAGGGAAAGTACTTTTCTTTCCTTGCTGACTGATTCCACATTTACAGTGTGCTGGTAGCATGGGAAGGAGAGAACACTTGGATTATAGCTTTTGCACTTGAGTGTACTCCTCCCAGAACAAAGAGGTCTTTACTGAGAGGGTGGTCAAACACTAGAAAACGCTTCCTAGAGAGGTGGTCAATGCCCCAAACCTGTCAGTCTTTAAGAGGCATTTGGACAATGCCCTTAATAACATGCTTTAACTTTTGGTCAGCCCTGAAATGGTCAGGCAGTTGAACCAGATCATTGTAGGTCCCTTCCAACTGAAACAGTCTACTCTGTTCTCTTCTATAATTTCATATGTGGCAAACAAGCAACTAAGGAATCGAGATGAAAAGAAGAAACAAACCATAAAGTTGAAGAAATCCAGCTTGACTTGAGGAGGATTTCTATAACTCGAGATCTGAGTTATAGAAATAAATTAGGAACAGTATTAGGGTGAATGCTGGGGAAAAAAATCTGAAGATAAGTTTAGCAGACAAATACCTCTGAAGGGTAGTACTACAAACCTAACTGTATTAGAACAGTGCACTAATAAAACACACTGTGGAGAAAACCTTTGTTTGGACTGGGGTATGAATTAAGCGATCTGCTAGATTTATTCATCTCTCATGCCTATCCGTTTCTTGCAGATAGGATCAGGATGAAAGCAGGTATGAAATATGACATAAGTTCTATTTCACGTTATTAACTACCACACATAAAACGTAACAGAAGGAGTTTGCTATTATGTACATTTTGTATATGTACCTGTATGTACAGCCTATAAAAATGTATATAGTTAATCATATTTTTGAAGCAACTTTCTATCAAATAAAACAAAACATTACTATGACTTAGTTCTATTTTATCATCCTTACTGTCTTCTAGGCCTTTTCTTACATCAATCGCTAACATGTAAGGTGTTTCGTTTTTTCTCTCGCTCACTGTTTTTTCCGTTTTATTTAATAACTCTTCTGAAGCCAGCTTCTATAAAGCTCGTAATTTTTAACTGGAGAAGAGGTTGTCCTACCTTACAAGGGCTCTCTAACCTTAAAGCAGTCACAGTTGATAGTGCACAGCTGCAGCTGTCCTGCTCTTCAGGAGGTGCAGAAGCACTTGAGAGGTACATGGAGCAAAACGTGAGTGGTCACTCTCCCTGTCAGCGGTGCAGCACTGAAGATCACGTTGTATTATGTGCTCTTCTATTCTGCTGACCAGGTAAGTTGTCAAAAGCTCACCACAAAGAGTAAAGGAGGATTTTCATGGTAGGGTGATGGGCCTACTGCCAGGCATGGGCCGGGGATAGAAATGGGTGTTCTGGACAAAAAGAGCAACCTAGAGAAGGAGACATTTTAATGTTTTACCAAAGGGTAAAGAGGGAGCAAGCTGCAAAGAATCATTCCTCTCTCCTAAAGTACAGGACTGATGTTATCCCACCAGATAAAAAAAGATAAATAGCTTTTATGCAACTACCCGGTTAACAGAAAAGCCATACTCTTTGCAGTATGACCAAAAGGGAAGAAAATGCGACTGGTTTTCCAGAATGACCTTCACAAACTCTGAGAACACAAAATTGAAGACCAAACAATCATAGATTAGAAACTTGAGAAGTAACAGAAAAGGAGACCAGAGCAGTCTAATGCTGCTTCTCCCGAAATTTGCATTAAAAAAAAATAAATCTGTGATGTCAAAATGTGTGGTATCACGAAGTGTAAAATTCTTCTGATATAAGTGACGGACACATGATCTGCATTACTTAGAACTGGAAAAGGCTGAGAGCTGCTGAAGAAAAACCTAACAGCTGTATGACTGTACAGCATTTAGTAACTGGAGATTTAGTACTGAAAAGGTAAGCAATATTAAAACTAAAAACTTGAACTATTTGTTTCTGTTACTACATTTTAGATTGAATTTGAAGATTACCATAGAAAAGAATTTGGTCATTGTTTATTATGAACTGCTCAGTAAGAACACTCATTTTCTAACGAGAGAAGAGTATTGAGATATGTGAAGAATGTGATATAAACTTACTGAAAAAAGTATACAGTGAATAAATCAGGATTTTTAATGCATGTCAAGTTCATGTCCCTCTTATTATGGCATATAGATAGGAGTCAAAACAAATCCAAACCACCAGATATCTAAATTTTCTATATCAAGAGCAAGTGCCAGAACACAATGTTGATACAAGAGGGAAATCAATAGTAAAAGAGGCAGTCACTCACTTTAAGGAGCAAGGAGAGAAACAAGGATGTTGGATTATGTTTAAATTCTATAAAAGAAAATAATTAAGGGTGCATAATGAATATGTGGAGTTAGTTGCTAGAGAGCATTACTGAGCATAAAGACAGTCTGCTCAGAAACAACTTCCACATCCTACGGGATACCCAGACTTTGTTTGGAGGTTTGGACTTGGAGATCTTAGCTCATGAAGAGCAGACCGTGAGCTGTTCCTGCTCTGCTAGGTTTGCCTGCTCCTACCTTCAGCGATCTACTGCCTGTGTTTAAAAAAATTGCCTACTCTCCTAGCAAAAGTGAATGTGCCCATTAGCCAAGAAGTCCAGCAGGCTACAGCTTTTCTCTTCTCTATGAAACAAACTCTGCCTAAGAACTTTCCTGAGCTGACCCAAACTGGGAAGCCTATGCTTTCCCAGGAATTAGCTGAAATACACAAATGTTGGAATTCAGAGTTTTGTTAGCATATTGGAAATGCTGACATGATTGCAGAGCAATTCCCTTAACTATTTTTTTTTTCCTTAACTGTATTGTTTCAATACGAGGAGGATGCTTGTATGGGTCATTGCACAGCAACCATTTATGTGAATTACTGCTGAAAAGTTCTGTCCTGGTTTAACCTGCCCGGCAACTAAACACCATGTTGCTGCTCGCTAACCCTTCTCCACCCCCTGGGGATTGGGGAAGAGAATTAAAGGGGAAATGTCGCCGTATGTTGCTGTTGAGACGGACACGACATACACAGGTTCAAGTAGTATTCATCGGTGTGTGCCTATTTATTATATAATTATTTCCATCTAACTCTTGCAGGTTCCAGCACGCTTTTATGCTAATTCTAACAGTGCACATGACATAAGCAATTAGGTCACTGGTTACCTACAGCTGTTCACGCACCTTAGCCTAATACATGGTTGATGATCACACGCTCTGTATAATCCAAGCCAAATTCATTACATCATGCAATTAGTGCAAAAGCACAGTCCAGTTTCTTATCTTACAGTTCCTCCTTATCTTACAGTTCCCTGGCTCTCCCAGCGCCTGCAAGTTGTTTTCATTTCTTCTGTTCAGGGAGTTTCCAGATCTCCAGGGGTACACAGCAATCTCTCCAAGGTCAATTTCTTCATCTTCTGTCCTGGGATCCACGAACCCATCATAGTTTCCCACAATTCCCCCTTTTTGTATTTGTGCTAAAAAAATTTGCTCGGACAGTTCACTGCAGGGCCCTTTGCAACAAACTGACCAGACAGGGCAACATTAATAACACAACTGCAACAATAATCAGAATTAACAACCCTGTTTTTAGCAATGATAACAACCAGCCAGCCAGTCCCCATCCCCTGAACAATTTATTCAGCCAGTGCCATCCGTCATCTGCTTGCAATTTCTTAACTCCATCTTTCAGGAGCTGTATGCTCCTGTGTATTCATACAGCACATTCTTTCAAAATCTTCACATCCATGTCCTTGCACTGACAATAAAAAATCAATTGCAGCTCTATTTTGCAGTGTAGCATGCCTAACGCTATCAACATCAGTTAATAAATCACTCAATGCTATTGATGTAGCATTGGTTTGCTTACTCAGCCAAAATCCATCCTTCAACAAGGTAAACTTTCCACCACAGGCTGGACACAACGAGCAGGAACCTACCGGGGGCCACCATCTGTTGAGACACAAGCATACCCTCGTCCTGAGGTTATCAGATCACAGGGATCAGATCACTGACCTGTCTGTAGATCCCGAACCCTAAGCTTGACTCCTGGGGACATCCCACAGTTGGTGGTTAAGGAATCAAAATGACATATTATCGAGGGTTCCTGAGAATCATCAGAAACCTGTAAAAAATTCAAGACATACATAGTTTTGTTCAATCGAGCCTCTGGAGGATCCGCTGCCATCCCCCCTTTTCGTTTTTGCAGAAGCTGTTTTAATGTGCCATGAGCACGTTCGACAATACCTTGTCCAGTGGGAGAATGAGGGATACCAGTAACATGAATCACACCCCACAACTGTAAAAATGAATTAACTTTTTCAGACAAATAGGCTGGACCATTATCCATTTTTATCTGATGTGGGACTCCAGCAGTAGAAAAAGCTCATGGCAATGGCGAATGGCATATTTGGCAGTTTCTTCCGCGTGAGCAGTAGCAATGATGACCGAGGAAAACGTGTCAATAGATACATGAACAAATCTTAATCTGCCAAATTCAGCAATACGAGTAACATCTGTTTGCCAGATCTGGAGGGCCCACAGCCCTCTAGGGTTGGTCCCATAGTAGTGAGGGACATGTTGGCCTTGACAGTCAGGACATGCAGCAACAATAGCACAAGCCTCAGCATTTGACAAGCGAAATTGTCGTCTCAGGACACGATAGCCCTGATGAAAAAATTGATGAGAAGCAATAGCTTGTTGTTTACTGTTTGGAGTAGGTCCCATTGCCACGCCTGATACTAGTGCATCTGCTCTTGCATTTCCTTCCACCAAAAAAACAGGAAGGGTCATATGACTCTTAATACGTAATACATAATAAGGAGAGTGTCGCTTTTGAATTTCAGTCCATAATAGTTTTAAAATTCCAAAAAGTTTTTCCTGAGTAACACGACGAAGGACAGCCTTGTCTAACCGTTGCACTAACCCAGCCACATAGGCCGAATCAGTAACAATGTTAACAGGACAAGAAAATTGCTGAAATACCATAGTCATAGCCCTCAATTCAACAATCTGAGGAGAGCCTTCTTGGTATTCCACTCTGTTCTGCCATTGATGTCCATCATACCAGGCAATGGCAGCCTTCCCTGTTTTTCCTGAACCGTCAGTGAACACCGTGGGACCAAGCACAGGGTCAGATTGGCTTAATTGTTTTTGTGCAAATCGAATCTGGCCACCCATTTTTATTAACAGATGTGAGGGCAGGCGATAACTAATTTGACCTGTATAATTTGCCATTGCTGCTTGAAGTGCTGAACTGTTGGCAAGGCACCATTCAAAATATTCACTTTGTACTGGTATCACAATGTTCTCAGGATCTCTTGCCATCAATTCCACACAACGAGCTCTAGTTTTCATAATAATTTGAACTAAAAGTTCAAAAAGGCCAGGGGGAATTTTCTTAGTTTTAAAGGGCAGAAGGGCCCATTCCAAAACATGCAAGGGATCTTGCCAATCAGAATTCCATTGTGCAAGCACTGCAAAAGGTATCAGATCATCAAAACAAACACTTATACTGGTACAGTTAAATCAATTCTCCATACATGTTTTTGCATGATTGCCTGTTCCACCTCTTGTTCTGCTTCTGGAGTTAGAACTCGTGGTGCAGAAATGTCTGAGTCCTCTTTTAACAACTCCAAAAGCAGTTGTAATTTGGAACATGTCAACCCCAAATAAGGTCGGACCCAATTAATCATCCCTGCTAGTTTTTGCACATCATTTAGGGTTTTTATGTGTATTTGCAACCGAATTGGTTGTGGCATTACCGTTTGATCTAACACCTTCATACCCAGGTACAACCATGGCTGCTGGCGTTGCACTTTTTCTGGGGCAATCACCAATCCATGGTATTGTAATGACTTTTGTGCTTCAGCCTCCATTTCAGCTAGCATTACCTGCGAGGGTGCAGCTAGTAAGATGGCGTCCATATAACGATAACAATACCCTGATGGAAACGCAGCTTGAACACGGCTCGAGGCTTTCGCTACAAACCACTGACAAACAGTGGGTGAATTTTTCATACCTTGTGGTAAAACTTTCCAATGATACCTTTTGGCTGGTTCACTGTTATTCACTGAAGGCACTGTGAACGCAAATTTCTCCATGTCCTGGTTAGCAAGAGGAATAGTAAAAAAACAATCCTTTAAATCCATTACTACAATTCCCCATTGCATTGGAATCACAGTTGGTGAGGGCAACCCTGGTTGCAAAGTCCCCATTGTTGCCATCATCTCATTGACCTTTCTTAAATCATGCAACAAACACCATTTTCCTGATTTCTTTTTTATCGCGAACACAGGTGTGTTCCAAGGGCTGTGAGAGGCTTCTATATGTCCTGCAGCCAATTGCTCTTTAACCAGAAGGTGAAGGGCTGTGAGTTTTTCTTGACTGAGGGGCCACTGGTCCACCCAAACAGGCTTTTCTGTTAACCATGTTAATGCCAGTGCGGGCTGTGTTATGCCTTGCAGCACAGTGACCCCTACTAAAAATCCATTGTAATTTTCACTCTCCATTGTCCAAGACAGTCCCTCTCCCACAAATTCAAGGGTGCTGTGATCACATATGGTCTAATAGTGGCCTTCTGTCCCTCAGGGTTACTAATAAAGACAGGCTTGGCAGCCATAAAACTGTTAGCAAGCCCCCCAAGACCCATTACTCCCGTATTATTCAACACTAAAGGCCAGGTATAAGGCCAGTCATGTTGCGCAGTGATGGTGACATCAGCTCCTGTATCCAACGAACCCATTAGTTTTGTCTGCGATGGGGTTGCGTGATCCATTGTAAGTGTGCACATCATTTGTGGTCTCTTGTCGGTGACAGTCTGGGACCAAAAAACAGATGGTTACCCCGTAGATCCAAATCCGTTGTGGCCGTGAACAGTCTGCTCTGTTCTAGGAACACAACTCACAAAAGGCATAAGTTAAGCAATTCGAGTCCCTTTAGTAATGGTTACTGGTGGTGTTGCAGTAGATACCATAGCACAGATCTGTCCTGTATAACCAGCATCAATCAGTCCTACGTGCGCTATCAACCCTTGCAAAGTGCCACTTGATTGTCCTATCAATAGAGCACCAAGTCCTTTACTGATTGGTCCCCATGCATCCAAAGGCACTTGGTGAATTTGACAGTTATTTATTGTTACTGTGTTGGTGGTGGATAGATCCATCCCGGCAGCTCTGACTGTTTTCCCTCATAATTTCTCACACTAGTTTGCGGATTGGCCTGCGGATGCTGCATTGCTCCCGCAAAGGGGTTGCCAGGACTGTAGGGCATTTGTGTCTGTGCACGCCCCCTCGTGCTCTTTTTGCCGTTTCCCGGAATGGCTGACCGTTAGTATAAAACTTTGATCAACATTGTTTAGCAAAATGATCTGTTTTCCCACATTTATGGCAAGTAACTGTTACTGAGCCATTAACTTTTCTGGCATTTGTTGTCAGCTTCTGACCTTTCAGTTCTGGGCGTTCTGATTTTATATGTCCCAGGTTTCCACATCTGTAACACTTCTGCTCCTTAACACGCAAGGCAGCTAGGGCGGTGGCCAGTGCAGCCATTTTATGCTCTACAGACCCAACTTTAGCACACACAGTAACCATTTCCTCTAAAGACGGATCCCCTGGTAATGTCTCAATAACTCTCCGACAATCAGGGTTGGCAGTATCTTTCGCCAACTGTTTTGTTAACAGGGCTCGCAAATTGGTGTCAAATACTTGTTTTTCTATAGCCCCTTGCAACTTTTCCACAAATGGTTAGAAAGGTTCCCTGACCCCTTGTTTAATTGATGAATACCTTGCCTTAGGCTCCACCATTTCTGCCATGCGCATTAAAACTTGCATCCCTATTTGCTTAATTGGCACAAGAATTTGGGAATGCCACTGTGCTTGAGTTGTCCGGTTACTAAACACTTGACCAGTTCCCATCAACACGTCAGTACCTACACCATGACAAGGGTCACCTTGGGGCAATTGCATATTTTGCAATGCCTGATGATCGGCCCATTGTCTCCAAACATTCATAAAAACTGAGTGCTGTACTGGCTGAAACACAATTTGAGACAAATGTTGAAAATAATAGGGCACCAATACCTCTAAGTTCAATAATTGTAACAATTGTATTACTGCTGGGGAATTCGGTCCATACTGGGCTACTGCCTTCTGCATATCCTGCATAACTCTCCATGACCATCCCACATGTTGATTGGGCTGATTAGAACCCGGGAGGGCTAACTCCACAGGGAATGCACTAGGTCCTCCCTCTATTTCCATCACAGGTGGATCCTTATTGACCGATGCCCCCAGTGCTTCAGTCAAGTCCCAGTCTCCAACCTCCATTGCTTTTTTTCCTAACCACATCCCAAAAATGTACTGCATTATGTGGCTGAACTATCACTGTAGCAGGTGGCAATACCCATGACCTCCACCCAAGAGAAGCCGACACGGTAGACCCCCCTGTTTTCCTGCCTGCTTTGCAGAAATAGTGGGTATCTCAGCAAAATCTCTCATAGGATCATCCTTTCCATCACTCTCTGGTAAAGGGGGATATAACTGATCCTGTATTTGTTCATACTCTGTCTCCTCAATATCAGAGGAATTCAACGGAGAAGGGAGAGGGCATGTTTCAACCTCAGAAGTTGCATATTTTTCTTTTGCCTCTTGCAGCTGCTGTCAAGGCAACTTGTAGGGAGTAAATTTTTCCTCTGCTTTTAGCTGTTCTGCAGGGGACACATACGTTCCTGAGGATTTTTCCGCTGCCTTTAGCTGTTCTGCGGGGGATACGTACGTTCCCCGGAAGGCCAGTTCCACTAAACAAACAGGTTTCAGCAATCTTTTTCTCAGCTTAAGCACAGGTGGTAACCTCCCAGCTGAGCTATCATTCACTTCAGAAGTCTCTCCCACAACCTCGTTTACTGCAGAGGAGGTTATCAGAACAGAGTCCATCTTATCCTCTGCTTTATCACGCTCAGACATCAAGTCCTTCAAAGCCTCTAAAAGTGATCGCCACGTTGTCAATAAGTCTGCAGCATCTCTTGCCCCACGAGAAGCAGCATCGAATAGTTTCTCCCCTAGGGCTTGCCAAACTGACAAACTGAATGCTGTGGCAGAGTTCGCTTCAAGCCCTTGTTGCTGCACCCACAACAACATTTTTTTGAGGTTATTATTAGTCACTTTCAGTCCTTTTCTTTCCAATATTAGTGTCCACAGAGAAAGGACAGCTTCCTCCTCCTTTCTGAGGCTATCCCCCATTGTCCCATTCCCAGCGGCTCACCTTTTCAGGTGCCTAAGTCAATCCGGATCAATTCGCAGCTTCCCCGCTGCTCTCAAGCTACGCTGTGCTCAGTCTCCACCGCACTCCGCCCTGCAGTCAAAAAGTTTGTGTCCTGGTGTATCACGTCGGGGTCACCAGATGTCGCTGTATGTCGCTGTTGAGACGGACACGACATACACAGGTTCAAGTAGTATTCATCAGTGTGTGTATATTTATTGTATAACTATTTCCATCTAACTCTTGCAGGTTCCAGTACACTTTTATGCTAATTCTAACAGTGCACGCAACACAAGCAATTAGGTCACTGGTTACCCACAGCTGTTCACGCACCTTCGCCTAATACATGATTGGTGATCACGTGCTCTATATAATGCAAGCCAAATTCATTACATCATGCAATTAGTGCAAAAACACAGTCCAGTTTCTTATCTTACAGTTCCTCCTTATCTTACGGTTCCCTGGCTCTCTCAGCACCTGCAAGTTGTTTCCATTTCTTCTGTTCAGGGAGTTTCCAAATCATCAGGGGTACACAGCAATCTCTCCAAGGTCAATTTCTTATCTTCTGTCCTGGGATCCACAGACCAGCTGTAGTTTCCCACAGCCAACAAAGACCAACGAAGAGCAGTACTTTGTTGGACGTCATACCAACAATGAAGGGCTTGTTGGGAATGTGAAGCTCAAGTGACCACAAGATGGTGGAGCTCAGGATCATGAGGGGAGGGAGGAGTGTAAAAAGCATGATCTGCTTGGGAGAGTCCCATGGGATAAGGCCTGGAGGGAAGAGGGGCCCAAGAAAACTTGTTGATATTCAAGGATCAACTCCTCCGAGCTCAAGAGCTGTTCATTTCAGGGAACATGAAGCCAGATAAAAGTGCCAGGAGGCCTGTGTAGACAAACAAGGAGCTCCTGGTCAAACACAAACACAAAAAAGAAACATACAAAGCATGGAAGCAAGGATGGGTACCCTGAGAGGAATACAGAAACATTGTTCAAACATGTAGGGATGAAATTAGGAAAGCTAAAGCCCCACTGGAATTGGATCTAGCCAGGGATGTCAAAGACAGGAAGAATGGCTTCTGTAAGTACATAGGTGACAAAAGGAAGACTAAGGAAAATGTGAGCCCATTGCTAAATGAGACGCGTGACCTGGTGACACAGGATAGGGAAAAGGCTGAGTTACTGAATGCCTTCTTTGCCTGTCTTTACTGGCAAGACCAGCCTTCAGGAATTCCAGGTCCCAGAGACCAAGGGGAGAGGCTGGAGTAAGGAAGATGTACCCCGGGTGGAAGAGGACCAGGTCAGCGCAAACTGGACATGCTAAGTCCACGGGCCCTGATGGGATGCAGCCATGAGTGCTGAGGGAGCTGGTAGATACCATTGCAAGGCAAGTCTCAATAATCTTTGATCAATCGTGGTGACTAGGAGAGGTGCCTGAGGACTAGAGGAAACCAAAGGCCACCTCCATCTTCAAGAAGGGCACGAAGGAGGACGCATGGAGCTACAGGCTGGTCTGCTTCATTCTGATCCCTGGGAAGGTGACGGGACAGTTAAACCTGGAAACCATTTCCAAGCGCTTTGGTGTCAAGAAAATCATCAGGAGTTGTAAGTGTGGCATTACCAAGGGAAAGTCACGCTTGACCAACTTGATAAACTTCTATGATAAAGTGACTGGCCTGGTAGATGAGAGGAGAGCAATGGAAACTGTCTACCTGGACTTCTCTGAGGCCGTGGGCACCGCCTCTCCTCCGATGCTCACAGCCAAGCTGTGGACGCCTGAGCTGGATGAGCAGTCAGCGAGGTGGACTCAGAACTGGCTGACTGAAAAGGCGGCGCCCCGCCGCCTGCCAGAGCGGCCGTTCCGCTGCGGACCTCTCAGCGCGGCGCCAGCGGCCGGGCCCGGGCGCCCTCCTCCCGGAGAGGCGATTTTCCCGCCTTCCCCCTCCCTCCGCCGTCAGCCCCAATGGCCGCCGCCCTCCTCCTCCCCCGGAAGCGGCGTGAGGGTTTTCCTCCTTTGAGGAGGAACTCTATGCAGCCCAACTGAAGGCGGAAGAAGGGAGGCAGGAAGTTATTGCAGGAACGAGCCCCGAAATGCCGCCGTGGGGGTGCTGCGCCACGGTGGTGTCGCAGTAGCGCCGGCACCTGCCATGGGGGAAGAGAAGGAGGGGAGAGGCGAAGCAGGCGGCAACTACAAATCCCGGCAAGCCGTGCCGCGCTCCCGCCCGCCCCTCCCCTCCCCGCCGCCCCCGGGTTGAAGAGGAAGCGGAGGCGCGCCGGGCCAGGTTGCTGGTGTGCCCTCGGGTGAGCGAGGCGGGGGCTCTGCGGCGGGCCCGGTGCGCTGTGAGGGGCGCGGGGCCGTCGCTTAGCCACCGAGCCCCCGCCGGGCAGGCGGCGGGCGCCTGGCGAGGCCGCCGTCCCCCCCCCCCTTCCCCCGAGCTGCGGCGGCGGCGCGGCCCGGCCCGGCGGTGAGGCGTCGAGGGGCCGGGGTGTCCGTGCGAGCTCCCGGGGGCACGTGAGTCAGCACACCCGCCGTCCGGGGCCGCGCTGCCGGGGGAGGCCGCGGTTGCCCGCCACGCACGGAGGTCTTCCGCTTGGCGGGGCGGGCGGCGCTGGTTTTGAAGCGGGGAGCTCAGCCTCCTGGCGCCGCTGCGGTCCTAAAGCGGCCAGAGGCACCAGAAATGCCGGTAGCTGCTCGTTACGCCTGAGCTCGCCCCGCGTCTGTTAGTAGGCCGCCCCGTGTCGGTGTTGTAGCGGTAGCACGGCGCCGTTAGGCTGGAGCTCCGGTCCGGCCCTCAGGCTTAAGCATGTTGTCGGCTTCAGCATGTTACTGAACTTGGCGATGCGCTGTATCTGTGGCTGCCGGCTGGGAATAGGTGTTGGGATGCTTTGCAGGTTAGGCCACGTTTTGCGTGTTTGTTTTTCCAGACAAATCACAGTAACGCGATCCGAGTCAAAATTGTTATCGCTTACCCTAATATTAACGGTGATTGTCAGTGAACGACGTGGAGAGAGAGGCCTGTTGAGCGCAGATGGGCTGTAAAGCCAAAGTAGGCATAAAGCGGAAACCGCCGTGTAGTTGAAGAAAACTTGCAAAATAAAGTGATGAAGCGTGTTTTGGTTTGTTTCTGTTTAGATAATGGAGTCCCATAGCTCTGTCAACAGTCAAGAGAGTAAAATGCCAACTTCTGAAAGTGAAGATGAGATTGAGTTTGTTGCAGTAAGTAGATCTTATACTGGAAATATACTGCTTGTTGACATAAATATGCGCTCGGTAGCCTGATAAAACAGGAGGGGGTCTTTGCATACTGTAATGATCTCGATTGTATTTTGATGGAAAGCATTACTTCTGGATTTAAATACATTTTCATTTGTAAGTCTTTGTGGCACATAGCAAGTTTGTCTTAAAGGTTTATCTGCCCTTTCTTTGGAAGGGTGTAAGATGACAAAAAATATAAAAAGTCCATCTAAAGCTATGGCTGGCATGAAATTCTCAGAAGGCGTCTGTTAACATTTACAGGGGAGAGCAGTCCTAGACCCAGTCTCCCTCCATGAGTATGATTTCTATCCTGAGCCACTGCATAAAGAGGCTTTGAACTTAAGCTTTCTTTTTGATATCAAGACATTTTGGCAGAGAGGAGCACTGCTGTCAGGATGAGCCCAGGCTGAAGTCACTATCTCCTTAGAAGTAGCATTTGGAGTCTGTTCTGTGTAATAGCACTCAGCTCTGATGGATCTAAACCAGTGCTGTGATATTTAATGATGGCTTTCAATCAAGGTTTCTCATACATTGACTTAAGCAATTGCTGAGTAGATATACTTGGGATAGGTTTATAGTGTTTTCCTCAATTCTTATACTTTCTCAAAATAATCTTTTGTAGCACAGAAGAGTTTTTAATTGGACTCAGGATTGTATTTCTTACGCTCTTAATTTCAGTATTTGTTTTTATCTTCATCTAAAGATTAAGCTACCAACCAATGAAACACAAACTAGCCTAAATAAATGCTACTTTTAAGACTTACATCATTATTCAGGAGTGTATATAGACAGATAGTGTGGTGTTTACACCCCTCCCCCCCACCCCCCTTTAATTTTTGTGGAAAATAAGGGTATATATCTTTGAGGAGTCATTTTAAAGAATTCACACATTGCATTTATGTTCAAATCGGAGTGCAACCCAAAAAATAGTACACAAAAAACTGTGTAGTAGGAGGCACAGAATCAGAAGGAAACAAGAACGTTTCATGTGTGCGAACGTTTAAACAAATGTAATATTACTTGCGATAAACTGAATTTTACTGTTCTCATCACTAGAACTTCCTAAGCTTGAAAGCAAGTTACTCTGCTTTTCAGCTGTCAGTT
This sequence comes from Tauraco erythrolophus, assembly GCF_009769465.1. Taxonomy (NCBI): domain Eukaryota; kingdom Metazoa; phylum Chordata; class Aves; order Musophagiformes; family Musophagidae; genus Tauraco; species Tauraco erythrolophus. The sequence continues at coordinate 44,225,581 of NC_141466.1, read as the reverse complement.
TCCAAACTTTTAACTAGTTGCTGAATTCAGTAAGTAAACAGAAATAATGAAAATCACTGCATTTGAAGAAGCTGCAGCTGTTATGATCTGAGTTAAACATTTCAAAACACATTATTGAACTTACTGGACGGTCAGGTGGTCTGAGTGTGGCTACTTGCTAACACCTCTTGTTTAATAGGTATTTAATTCATGATGGTTATTTTTTTTTTGTGGTTTTTTTGTGTGTGTTTGTGGTTTTTTTATATATTTCATTTAGAAAAACATATTCTCTTTATTTAATCATAAAAATGTAAGCATGCTTTTTGGGTAATTTGAGGCCTGCAGCTTGATTTATATAAGCTTTTGTCGTCTGTCCAAGATCTCATCCCTCTTCTTCCCCGGTGAGACTTTATGCCTGGCCAGCTGAACAGTTTTACAGCCTTGGAAGGTGGAAGAATGTAAAGAATGAGATGCAGTAAGGACAGCAGAGAGAATTGCACGCTGCTGTGCTCTCTGCTACTTCTCAAGAGGCAATAAGTCTTTGTAGCCCACCCTAGTTGGTTGATTGTTAAGATCTTGAGGACGCTGCCAAATATATGGCAGAGGTGGTAGAGATAGTACTGCACCTCTTCAAGAAGTCAGTCTGCTGACTATTGTAAGTCCTTTTTCTGCCTGGAAAACTTAACTTTCTAACAAATAAAGAATGTCTTTGAAGTATATTACAAATCTGTGGTATTTGTCAGCAATATTGCCAGACAAATGACTATCACTGCAGTTTAGAAAAAAGCTGTGATATGATGTAGATGGCATTGTGTGTACAGACTTTAAAAAAAACCCCAACAAACAACCAAACAAAAAACACCGCAAACAAAACTAAAAAAAAATGAGTACCCCCTACCATGACCAAAACCATAAAACTATCTTTGTTTTTTGTTTATATGCTTTGAAGTTAGATAATAACTTTCAGAATTTGGATGGGAACTTTTTTTATGGCACGTGGAGATTTTAGTTAACTTTGCCTCTCGCTGAAGATGTGTATTCATGTGACCATGCATGTGAGTTAGGGTTACTAGGAATATTTTCGTGTGGTGTATGTAGACTTACCCATCCTGTTTCATGTTCCTTATACTGGTTATTTAGTTGATGTGATAATGTTGTAGCATGATACAGGGCTTTTTTTGCACAACGTCAGATTGTATGGACATAGAGCATCTTTTTTTTTTTTTTTAAAAACTAAAGAGTCTTGTCGCAGCAAGTGTGAAGGGAGCTCCAGATGTTATTTTGTCCATCTTCTTTAAATAACTTATGACCTATGTTCTTAGTTTGGGTTGCTGATTTTACTTTTTATTCTGTTTGCTTTTTCATGTTTGTGCCAACATTCTGCTATCTACCAGAAGCTTGTAGTAGAAATGTTGAAATTGGTGTGAATGGGAATACACACACTTGTGGAAGCACTAGACAGTGGAGGGAAAAAAAGGGAGGAATATGAAGGCATGTAAATCAACTGGTGTTGGTACTACCTAGACTAGCAGGTCGTTGAGGTCACAGACCACCTACATGAAGTTTCTGAAGACACTTAGCAAGAAACAGCATTAATGCAAATTAAAACCAAGGCTTAAACCATTAAGATGATTGCAGGAGACTAAGAACACGGCTAGAGCCTTAAGACATCCTAAAGGAAGAGACAAAACCAATCAATAACCTTTAATGACTCTCAGAGGAGGGGCAGACAGAAGATCAGAAATATGCAAAAGAAACACATGGCTGCCAAGGTAGGAAGAATATGGAAGACCTAAGTACTTGTCTATAGCCAGAGTCCTTTGTCCTCAACTTCACTGCATGGAGTCCTGACCAGACTTCCTGGATGCACATCTTTCAATTGCAAAGCTGGACAGGCTCTTTGGACATGTGTCTTTGTGCTTTTGAGTATGTGGTGTGAATGGGTAAAATACGTTTTCTTTTAAAAGAAAATGACCTCCCCCTCATTGTGATTCCAATACAGAGAAAACACTTGTAACCTGCTTGTGCAATACCTGCTCAGAAAGGAGTAGCCTTAAACATGTACGAAACTGTTTCCCACTTCCTTGATGTCTGAAATACTAAAGGAGTTTAATTTCTTTTGGAGTTGGAATTTAATTTGTCTTTTAAAAATAAACAATCAAAATCAAAACAAACCTTGAAAAACAACAAAAAAACATTTAGCATTGCTTAGTGAAATCTAAGACTGTCCCTCTCAGTAATAGCCTGCTACCCTATTACCATCAAATTAATGGCACAAGTAGAGTATCTTTAAAAAAGGAGATATAAGTTGATTGAGAAGGTGAAGAATATAAGGTTATTAAGCAAGCCCAGACTGTTAATTTGAGTATTTTTTTCTATGTCAATGGCTGTATTTTAAGTTGATATTTTAATTATTTGTGGATAGTTACTTATTTGTGTGTTTTACCAGTTTTGTGGATTAGTCTGTGAAGTGGAAAAGTTGCCATGCAGGAATTTAGTTACTGCACCCTCTTAAAACCTTGGTGAAATTCTCCTTCAGGTATTGCTGATGCTGACAACGTACTGTAACACATGCCACATTTTATCTCTGAGGAAGACCGTTTAATGCTTGTGTGTGTGTTTTTTAACACTTTTCTTCAGGAAGGACCTTTAAGACCTGTACTTGAATGCATTGATCTTGTCAGTAGTGAGGATGAAGAACCCAACAGCAGTTCTTATGTTCATGTGAGTATGTTGTAACATATTTTGGGACTTCTTGGTTGAATAAACTAGTTAGTCTTCTATGTTTTTTCCCATCAGTTACTCTTAACAAAAAACTTGTTAGAGGCATATTTAACAAGCAATAAATAAATAAACCAACATTAAAGTCTTTTGATATTTACTTAATGTTGAGTGGAAGGCAAGAATGCCAATACTTTATTTTTTCCAGAGCCATTTTATGCCTTCTTGAAATGGACTTAGAACTTTTATTTGACTTTCAGTGGTTTTAGCAAGCGTGGCAATGAAAAACGTCACTTTACGAATTACCTCAGAAGTCAGTGTGTCCAGCCTCTAGCCTGCAAATGTATCTGGCCTACTCCCAGGCCTTTTCGTCCTAAAATAACTTTTTAGGAGCAGTTTATAGGTTGGATGACCTTATTCTGATGGCAGCCTGGTCTTAACTCAGCCTCATTCTTAATAATCCTTCCTAAGAATGTGTAAATCAGAAGCAGACTGGTCAATTAATGTTATCCTGCAAGCTTATGGTGCCTACTCTGCAGGGCCTTTTGGAAGGACAGTGACTGAGAATGACTCTAGTAGAGTTGTTTTTGGCAGCAGTGGCCATCTCTTGACTTCTATTTTCCAGTGTTGCAGTAGAGGATGTGTGTAATAAACCTGGTTCTTAAGGAAAGGTGGGTCTTCTGTACATGCAGAGGCTCACTCCACAGTGATGATTGCTAGAGCTGATCGTGTAGCATGAGCAAACTACAGTGTATGGTTTATATGCTAGAAAAAGCTAATGATCTGCCTTTTTGAAGTTACTGGGCAATGTTGTCTTAGAGCAAGAATTATATCAGTTCTCAGTGTTTCATACAGGCTGCATGTTGGCTTTGAAATCTTTAGGAATTTTATTTAACTACTTAGAAGAATTTACTTGATTTTTAAGTTGTTGGAGACTTCCAGGACACCCAGCACAATCATCCATGTCCCTTCTAGTGCTTTGGTGAGGCTAATGTTGATGTTGAATTTCCTTGAATGTGTAGGGTTGTTTTGTTTCTTTGTCTTTTAACAGAAATTGAAGATGCTGGTAAATAGGAAGAGAAAACTAGCAAGGTATATTGTGGACCTTAGTTAGGATCAGACTATCTTTGCTGAATTATGTCCTGATGCTTGGGCATCACTTTTCACCATATTAGTGCCCTGTCACTTAACAATTGCCAAATAAAAGTTTAACTTTTCAATTCTAGAGAAATACTAAGCGTAAAGATCACATTGACTATCAGAAAGAACGAGTTACATCAACCTTGGATCGTCTGGCACGCCATGTTGAAGTAGAGAAACAGCAAAAAGAAGAGAAAAACAAAGCTTTTAAGGTATTGGGTGTATTTTGTGTCAGTAGAATTGCATAATACAGGCCTTGTAGTCATGAGTGTGTTTTTCACTATTAAGTAAATAAAAAGATTGGTGAGCCAGACCTGGAACTAGCAACTAGAGAACTTTTGCTTCTGGGACGTTGTTTGAAACAAATTATGGACTTTGCCTCCTCAGTGGCTTTTAACTGATCAATTTGCTAGTCTTGTTGTGGTTCCTAATAACCTAACTTCATGCAAGACAATGGCAAAAACTTGTTCTTTTGTTTATTTTTGTGTATATATATATATATATATATATATCAGAGTGACCTTAGCATCAATTATTCTGGTTAAATAGTTGAAAAATAACAGTTATCACAAACCACCATACAACAAACCTAGTTATCTGCCTGCTTCTGTCTGAGATTTTTGGGAAGCTCTTTGCCATGTTAAATCTCTATATCAGGTAATATTTTATAATGGGATAAAATTTTCTATATATAAGGCATAATTTTTCAAGTCGAATCCTATTCATTGTATTATGCAGCCATTTGAAAGACATGGATAAATTTTTTTATTACCAGCTGGGAGGTGCAGTCAATAGGCTTAAGGGTAGGGCTGCTGTCGGCGAGACCTGGACAGCTTGAAGGAATGGCCTTGTAAGAACCTCATGACATTCAACAGGGACACATGCAAATCCAGTATTTGTGCAACATGCTGACTTTCCAGCCTAATTTTCTGAACACTGTTAATAGCTTTTGAAGTCACGTAATTTTCATATAGTTACACCTTGTTACAGTCTACAATAGACTATGAAACTGTAAAACAGGAGAGTAAAAGGCTGTTGGATAGAGTCCCAGGTAGCCTTGAAGTTCAGAGGCTTTCCTGTTAGAAATTCCTCAGCTTAGAATTTGGCAATCTGTTATTGTCTCCACATAGAATTCTTCAACTGTGAAGTGGAGTCAGAGATAGTTATGTAGCTTTTAAAATAGTCCGAGAATGAAGGATAAAAAATCCTTTTGTTAATGATGAATGTTTCTTCTGCCAGGCAGCTCCTCACTCCTCATTAGATAATGCAATCTGCAGAATTAAAATTACTCTTCAAAGTGAAACTGCTGTATTTTTTTTGTTTGTTTCAGCATTGGAACAAATTGACTCTTTGGTTTCAATAGCCATTTTATCTTACCTTTTTTTAAAAAAAAAAATCATTATTTTCTTTTTATAATCTTATGATCTTAAAATTATTCTTGGTTATGTACATGCTTCAGAAACTTCAGTTGGTGCAGTAAAAGTAAATTGACTTGAGTTATACCTTTTTTCAGGGCATAAAAATTAGTACTATTTTTTTAATTTGTTTTTTTATTGCTGTTACATTTCATCTTTATTGTGTTACACAGAAGTCAGTCAAGTTGTAAGATTTATGTCCTCCCTTAGGTTTTTGTGGTGTTGTGTTTTTTTTTTTTTTTCCCTTAGGTTTTTAGAGACCCACATGTTAAGTTTTGGTATACATACTTAAATCTTGAATTGTTTGGTTTTGTTTTTTTTTTTTTTTTTTTAATTTGATCATAACCTTGGCTAATGTGTTTTTCTCTTCAGGAGAAAGTTGATTCCCAATATGCTCACGGGTTGCAAGAACTAGAATTTATTCGGGAACACAGTGACACAGAAGCTGCAAGATTATGTGTGGACCAGTGGTTAAAAATGCCTGGTAAGAATAGGAAACTAAGTTTGAGTAATACATTTTCTAAGTCTTGCATTGCTAAGTAGAACATCTGGTAATTGCATTGAGTAATACTGACACTGGGCATGCAGGTGCCTCTTACACATAACCAAATCTTGCAATACTAACTTTGCTAGAGTGTGGCATTTGAAAGTTCTTATACACCCATTTCCATAGAAGCTATTATTCTAATGTTTTGCTGCTTAGAAAATTTAATTTATAAAGTCTAAAAACCACTAAGGCAATGTTAACTACTTTTATAAGCAAAGTTACTGGAAGGAAAAATATTACTGTTGACCTGTTGCTCAGGGAAGTGTCTATATAAGTAAGTATAACTTCAGGAAGTTCAATCAATTTAAAATATTACCTGAAGGAAGGGTGTCAAAGTGTTCGAAAAGTAATCCTGCTGGGGATTGAAGCGAGACAGATTCCTTGACTGAAAGAGGAGACTTACCGTAGTAGGATTGAGTTAGTGTGTTATTAGCTTGCTTTTAAGAATCAATATAACTTGATTTTTTTTTTTTAAATGCTTTAGGGCTTGTATGTTATTTTTTGTTTTCTTAAGCCTCTATAATTCAGATTCTGGTTAAGTGCTTTGTTTTATGACACAGGTCTCAAACCAGGCACCATTAACAGTGGAAAAAGGGGTATTTATAAGAGGACACGTGAGATGCAAGTCAACAGCACTCCCATATCTTGTCCTGTGATGCATTGCAACAGGGAATTTGATAATAGACATCTTCTCCTAGGTCACCTTCAAAGGTAAGGACATAGTGCAAGAGCTCAGTACAAGAAATAATAATGTAAGAATATGCTCGAACTTCAGATGTCAGCATCAAGTCTACTTTAGACTGCCTATAGTGACAAAATTCCATTTGGAGAGCAGATTAATATGTTATGGATTTTATACAGATGATGTGATGAACTTCCTGGTTGGTTGGATTTATTTTTTTTTTTCATTCAGAATTGATTTCTTCTTCTTGTTAAGCGTTTTTTAATATCTAGGTTTTTTGAGAAACAAGAGTTCTGTTATTTCTTCATCCAAACTTGGAAAAGAGCAAAAGGCTAATGTAGTCAGCTTGATGGTGAGATAAAAAAGATGCCCCTAATGAGGGGAAAGAGGAGCAAAGAGTAGCTATAGGCCAGACATCTGTTGAGAGCTAATCATTGCTAGTCAGCACTCGCTGTGCCTGGGGTCTATTCCAGCATATACTGCCTTTTAACTAGTGAATGTGTCGTGGGAAGAAGGTAAGGAGAGGAGGAGAATGTTGTGGGTTAACCCTAGTAGGCAGCTCAGCCCCACACAGCTGCTCGCTCACTCATCCCAGTGGGATGGGGAAGAGAAGGGTAAAAATGAGGAAACTCTGGGCTGAGATAAAAACAGTTTAATAAGTAAAGCAAAAGCCATGCACACAAGCAAAGCAAAATAAGGAATTCCTGTCAGTGGGAAGTGCTTTATCACGTATAATGGTTAATTGGGAATGCAAACATCATCATTCTGAACATCCTCTGCTTCCTCCTCCTTCACCCAGTTTTTATTGCTGAGCCCAGGGTCATATGATACGGGATGTCCCTTTGGTCAGCTGGGGTCAGCTGTCCCAGCTGTGTCTCCTCCCAACCTCTCACTCACCCACCCCCAGCCTCCTTGATGGCAGGGTGGTCTGAAAAACAGGGGTGGCCTTGACGCTGTGCAATCACTGCTCAGCAATACCTCAAACATGCCTGTGCTATCAACACTGTGGTTCATAAATCCAACACACAGCACTGTACAAGCTGCTTTGAAGAAAATTAACTCCATCCCAGCCAGAATTAGTGCAGGGAGGTAAAAATAAATTAATTTTAAAAATCCCTCTTAGGAAATGGAAGCTTTATTAGTTTTCTTGCTCTTAAAAACGATATGATTCCTTTGCAAAGTGGTCATTATAACAGATGAGCTGCAGGGAAAATCACCTCTATACAGGACACTTCAACTGATACAGTTAGTGATAGGTGAAGTGAGGAATCTTGCAGTTTAGGTTGATTCGATATGTCTTTCGAAGCTGTTCGACATAAACCTAATTTTCCCATTAAAGAGACATTTTGACTATTAAGAGGGGACTAATTTGTTAATTTATTTCTTCCTCTCTAGGTTTGATCATTCTCCTTGTGACCCAACAGTCACATTACATGGACCCCCACATAATGCTCTTGCCTGTGTGATATGCTGCAAAAGATTTTCAACCTCTCAGCAGTACAGTGATCATCTTTTATCTAAGGCAAGATCATAAGGATGAGTAACTTGCCTGACTGAATGTAGTAGAGGGTTTTCAAGACGTGTAATGATGTACTGATTTTTTTCCTTTTAACCCTCTTTATCTCCCTTCCCTCTTTTAGTCTTCAAGATAGCTTTTCTTACTCTGATGTGTTCCAAACACCTGGTATATCCTGACAGTACTCGCATTAGATTTGACCATTAGGTTGTACTTTTGAGAGAGGATCATAGTTCTGTCTTTAACCTCTTGTCCCTCTGTTGGTGCTGTCGAAAGGTATTTCCTTTTTTTGAATCTCCAAAACTATGGAAGGTAAAGGCAGAAGTTACGGTAAAATAAGTGGCAGTAAAGAGAAGCAACAGAAAGGAGATGGGGGGGGAAAAAAGAGGCAACAGAATGAGAAAAGAAACTTGGGTAATTCAGATGCAACTGTTTCTTCTCTTTTTCCAGTCTCTGTTGATGTATTCGCTGATGCTCACCAGTTAACTTACAGAAGGGAAAAGGATAATCTAGCATTTGAGTTTTGATTTAAATATAAGCTAATAGTATTTTCTTTTGTTGTTGTTGTTCCTCCCTGCCTCTGCTCTTCTCACTTTTTTTTGATAATGCTCTCTCCCTTCTGCTCATAACTTACCACTGTAAAACCTCAGTTCAGTGACAGATGCTCAGATGTTATCTTCAAGGTGTGTGGCTTTATTTAAGCAGTGTGCTGTTGGATTGGGATAATAATGGATAGCAGTTTCAAAGTTTAGTGTTTTAATAGCAAATATTGTTGCGTACCCACCTAGTTACCAGAAACTGTGTTAAATTCAGGGGAGGCTTCAGATTCTCTGAAAATCAGACTACTTTTAGCTAGTAGTAGTAACTCCTGATGCATAATCATGTCTGACAAGCTTGAAGGATTGCATCATAGTTTGCCCCTGTGCTTTTTCCATTGTTTCCAAGTTGTGTGTCTGTGGTGTGTCCAGGGGCATGAGGAGTTAGGGACAGGTGAAAGGGAGTGGCTCTTGCAGCGGGCAAGAAGACGGGATTGTTTTGGTGTGGAAGGATGGGGAGATAATCCTAAGTAAAGCTATGGAAGAAAGCATAAGCATATCATAAAGATTCTTTGAGTGACATGAGAAAGGAGTAAGCAAAAACATGAGAAGCAAAATTAAAGAATTTTTGCCCTGAAGGCAAAGATCTGAAGTTGATGTAGAAGGCAAAAGGGGTGGAAGGATTTGACTTTAATGAAAGTCATGGGTCTGTCAGGCTACTCTGAGGAGCAGCATTTTGAGAATTTGGAGTTTACCAAGATTAGCGAAGAACCGACATGAGGAAAACCAGCTGCTTTAGCGACAGAAAGAGCTTTTTCTGAGTGTGTGGGTAGAGACACTAGCTAAGAATTGATGGAGTCCATAGTTCCTGGGGAAGGTGGTTGTTCCCAGTGGTGCAAGAAGGGAATGGAAAAGTTGCCACTGTAGTAAGAATGAATAGCTGAGTTTGACACTGACAGTTTGGCCAGTCCCTTGTGTCTCACAAGCTGAAATGCATAGGGCTAGGCTGTAAATAAACATAGATGTGGTAGCTGAAAACCTAAAAGTGAAAATATTACCACAGAATGGAGAGAGGAGTGGAAGGACATGAGGAGAACTGGGACTGGTTTCTTGGCTTCATGTTTTTCCTAACTAGATTATTTTGTCTTCCAGCTAAATGAAAATGACGGACATAAAAAAGATCTCCCTCCACAGCATATTCAGTGTTTTGCATGCCCAAACTGCTTCCTCCTTTTCACCAAAAGAGATGAATGCTTGCAGCATATGTCAGGAAAGAACCACTTCCACCAGGGTTCCAAATCGAGTGGTATGTTGCTACTAAGTGTACTGGTTTCCGTTCCTTCTGATAATTGATCCTTATGATATGAAGTGACTTACATTTTTCTGCTTAAGGTTTTTAAGTTTGTTTTTAATGAACTCTTATTTTTCTTTTAAGGTCTTAAATGTGATACAGTTTGGTAAGAGATCTCCTCTTACAGAGGAGAAATTTGAAATTCATATTTTTGTATAGAATTGATTCCACCATCATAGTTGCTGAAACGAGAAGCAGACTTTATCTCCATGCTGTCTGGTCTCTCAAGCTTCTCATCCTCTAGTGACTCTGTGCAACTACTGTCCTAAATAAGTTTACATTTAGCATGTTGATAGGAACTTGGACCAAAACACATAAATTTCTTTTTCAATCCCAGTCAGACTGGCTGTGATGTTCCTTTTCCGTACTATACTGTCTGCTGTCTACTGGAGACTATTTTTCTTGTTGATGTCCTTGGCATTCCTGATGGAAAAGACCTGTGAAAGTTTCTTCTTTATATAATTGCAAATTTAGCCTGCTTAGCTGGAGCAGTGCCGCTGGTCTGATGCTTTGCGCTGGCTGCATTGCTACTGAAAGATAAAATATTGGTTATGTTGTGGGCTGGTAACAACCTGAGCCATACTTGCTAGATTCCACAGAAAGTATCTGTTGGATCTATTGAAAACAGAGTTAATGACCATCATGGCTGTACTGACTTTTTAGCTTTGATGTAAGCAATAGGCATTAAAGCATTTACTTTAATGTTAGGTAAACAGCTGAGACAGATGAGCTACAGATGGAGCTGACTTCTTGTTCAAGAAGCTGCCGTGTTTTAGATAGTGCAGCTTTCAGGATAAGCCTACATGGCCAAACGGATTGGTATAGTTATTTCTCGTCTTGATAACTATATCTTCCTTCCCTAGAGTGGCTGCAGGAAGTGTACAGTAAAGACAGGGTTTGAAGGAATCTTCCTGCAGATCGAGTCCGTAATGCTATCTTCATGGAAGTGACAATCAGCTGCACAGTTCTGATTTCTCTTATGTATTGTAAATCTAATGTACTTTTGTTCTCAAATAGGTTATAATTCTGAATGTGCTGAGTGTAGATGCCTTTAAAATCAGGCCATAGGTTTTTAAAAAGATTACTGGTGAGCTATTGCTTTGAAAAGATTAAAAGCAGAAAATTTTTTTTTACTTCTTTAGAGTGCTTAGCTCAGAACAGAAAAAAGTTAGGTCTTCATGATTAATACTATCAGCATAGACTGTAAGATCTGGCAGTGAAGTTAGTTAAAAGGCATAACCTCAAATTACTGCCTGCTGGTCATCACATCTTACTAAACAGAAAATTCGAAGAAAATTTGCCTCCTAAGATGCAAAACATTAATATGTAGTTCATAAGCCGTTTCACATTCTCTTTTCAATAGAAAATTTTTTATTCTGCTTGTATCTGGAGGTATACATGGAGTATGTACTTGGAACAACAGAAAGTCCTGCACCTAGAAATTTGAGGAGAATTAACATTGAGGATGGAGAAAGAGAGAAATGGTCAGAGTATGTGGGAACTTGTTAAGTGAATGCGTGCCTTTTTTCTTTTTTAAGCACACCATGGCTTTAAACAAAAGTGTCTATAGTAAGAATAGACAGGTGGTAATAGATGGAGGGGAAGAAGGTCAGTAAGAAACTTCCTAAGAGAGATATCTGACCTGACCTTGTAGAAGGAGGAAAAGGGAAGTAGAGCCAGTCACGGAGTATGAAAAAGCAAGATGCAAACAGATTCAGATATGAGACTGTTAAGAAAGTTTAAAAAAAACACAACAGAATTTTACTTAAAGCTTCCTTTGCACAATTACTGTGACTGAGGTGATACATGGTAACTTGCTATCTGAACCCTGTGACAAATGGATACAAGTGTAACTATGTCATCTGAGAGGTGAAATACTATGAAAGAATGCTTTAACATGTGGTTGCACTTTGTTTTCCGTATTATAGATGAAATGAAGGCTGACCTTCCTCTACCTTTCCCATCCTATGCAAAGAACCTTCTGATATCTCTGTGCAAAGAGGTCCCCTTCCAAGTGAAGTGTATATCCTGCTACCAGATACTACGCTCGCATATGGAATTAACGGCTCACTTCAGGTTTGTGAGAGACAGCTGTCTCTATAATGTGAACATCCAAAGATCGATTAACAAATAGGCAGATGTGTTCTTAGTGGTGCTAGTGGATTTCAGGGCATCTAGGACCATCTGAATGTTGACTTCCTGAGCAAACTATAAAAAAACTGTCCCCTTTCCATGTCTTTTACCCTGCCTTACCCTACACAATTCATTGCAGAGTGCTGATTGATGTATGTATCCTTTCTGTTACTTTCTGTAACAGAACAACAGAGCTTGATCTCTGTTCCAGTATTTCTAAGTTGGCAACGTTTGAGTTCTAAAACGTACTGAGTCAACAACATAAGCATCAATCTAAGTAAAATTAGATTAAAGCACTAAATTAGCACTTTATTCTCTTTAAAGTGCAGAGACTAGATAGGCATTGGATGTTTTCGTTGACAAGCTAGTTAAGTGGGTTAAAGTATACAGAGGACACTTTCATAGAATCATAGAATGGCATAGGCTGGAAGGGACCTTAGAGATCATCTAATCCAACCTCCCTGTCATGGGCAGGGACACCTCTCAACTAGATCAGGCTACTCAAGACTCCATCCAACCTGGACTTGAACACCTCCAGGGAGGGGGCATCCACAACTTCTCTGGGCAATTTATTCCAAAGTCTTACCACCCTTGTACTGAAGAATTTCTTCCTAAAATCTTATCTAAATCTGTTCTCCAGATTCTCTTTCCATGCATTAATTGCCGTAGCTACTAGATAAAATTCCAAAGGACATCTGAAAGTTTAAAAATGTTTCACGTTATGGTATAACCTCTTTATTTTTTTGATCTGTTCTAGAACACGATGTCATAATTCTGGGCCCGTGGCACTGTCAAAGAAGAACATCTCCCAAGTTGCAGAGATATTTAAAACAAAAGGTCACTGTGAGAACTGTGATAAACTGTTTGCTGATAAGAATCAGATCACCCAGCATACGCAAACCACTCAACATAACATTAAAGTTCTTACTACAATGGAAGAGTCTATCTTGATGTTCTGTCATATCAATGGAAAAAATAAAAATAATTTATGCCATATTGTAGATCGGTCAAGATCACTGCTTAAAAGACATTTGACTTCAAATGAGTCTACCAGTGAAAGGGGGTCTACCCCTTCAAAACGGAAGAGCGATTTAAAAGATAAAAATGAAGATCATGTAGCAAACCAAAGTCAAGGTGATGCTTGCAAAGTAAAAGCCTGGTTTTGTGAATGCCTTCAAAAGTTTTTTACAGAAGAGTCAGTAGAAAAGCACATTTTATCAGCAAATAGAATCTGTCACAAGTGTGCCGTGTGTGGAAAGCTTGCTGAAAATTCAAGCATTATCCGCCTGCATATGAGTCGATTCCATGGGGGAGCACATTTGACTAATTTTCTTTTCTGGTGCAGAGCATGCTCTGTGGATCTCCGTAGAGAAGAGGACATTATGGGACACGTGACTCAATTTCATGGTGGACATAGTTACTATTATGAGCAAGAAGCTCTAGAAGATGAACTTATGCCATCCACTTCTGACACAGCATGTGTTCCTGCAGGTGAAAGGAAAAACTGCTTTCCTAGTCCTATGACGCTCTCCCCTGAAAAAAGTCCTATTCTGGGAAAATGGCAATGTGGCATTTGTGAGGAGATGTTTGAATCTGAAGAGAGCGTTAAACAACATTGCATGTCCTTGGAAAGCCATGCATTTCACAGATACTGCTGTGGCTTATGCAGAAATCACTTTCGGAAAGTAGGAACACTACAGCGACACTTCCAAGAGCATCATAACCAGGAGATACAGACTAAATACTTCTGTGGCCTTTGTGGTAATCTCTTCTTTGACACAGAAGAAGAATTCCTAATCCATTATAAGGAGATTCATAGTGTAGACTATGCATTTGTGCCTGAGGAGATGGAAGTATCAATAAAAAAAGAGGAGGATTTCCTCCCAGTAGAAGGAGGAGACCGTTTAACCTGTGGTTGCTGGACAACTTACGTCTCCAAAATAAACAGAAAGAATGATTATGAGAATTGTCAGAAAACCATGCTGCGAAAAGGAAACTTATGGTTTCGATGCTGCTTCTGTTCTGCAACTGCACAGAACTTTGCTGATTTGGACAGTCATCTCAACAGTCACACATCACTGAACCGTAAGGAAGAGATGTACGTTGTTAGATGTGCTGCGTGCAGCAAACACTTTGACGATCTTCAGAGTGCACATCAGCACTATCACATGAAACACTGCTTCTTGCAGAAACCTCATCTATCAAGTCTTGCATCAGAATCAGAAAATACAGTATTTGAATTCACAGCAAGTGGGGCTTGTGTGGACAGAAAACCTCACAAGCTAAAATTTCAAGCATCTCCATCCAAGACTCGAGAAAGACCACAGTCATCTCTGCAGTTACCAATACAGGGAAAGAAAGAGAAAGAAAATTCAGCACACTCTGAAGAACGTGATGAAGGTTTGTATACGTTTTGGTGGGTTTTTTAACATTAGAAAAATGTTGTCCTTAACACACTCTCTTTGAATGTTAGTACAATCTAGCATGCCATTTGCCTACATCCAGTCTACAAGTCAGCTCAGAATTTAATATTTGTTATTTCTCAAAGCTGCATTTTGAATTCTTGGTATTTGGGTTTTTAGAAGTTGGACTCAACAATTTATTGCTATATGCTGTATGCATGAAGTCTTTAAAAAACAAAAAGTAGGCAGATGTGAGAACCCTGGGACCGAAACATTTAATTTGCAAATTAGTTCGGAGCATAATTTGGTGTTGAAAGGAAGAGGACAATCAAGGACCCCAGCTAGAGATCTAACTCCTAGAAATGTTCAAGTGGTCTATAATACACACACATTCTTGAGAAACTTGACTTCTTTGTATATATAAATATTTATGAGCCTGGTAGTGCTTTCTGTATGGGCAGTCCTATTATAACACCATCTTCTCAGTTTCTTTTAGCTTGCCAAAAAATAATTTCAGCTGAGAATTTATATTCTCAATATGTATTCAGTTTTTTGCCTTGAGGATGCAAATATTTTTTTTATTGACATTCATGTCACTTCTGACATCAAGAGTGCTGAAGGTGTACTGTGTGTTCCAAAAAAATTGAAGTGTTTTTAATTATTTATGGTGTCATAATGCTTTTGATTAAAAGTTTGACATTTATGTTAGATACACAGCAAAAAGTATGTCTCTGTAAACATTTTACTTGCTTCCATGCTTGTAAACAACTAAATGTTACAGAGACTTGCCATAGCAAGGGGTGCACAGTTGAATATTAAGAGGGCTGTTAAAATGTCTCGGGGCAGGACAACAGCTTTCTGTGCCTACCACAAAACTATCCAACTCTACACCATCATATAGCTAGATTCTGTGTTCTTCTGTCTGATTTGTGAGTTACTAAATGCTGCTTCAGGTAATTTAAAAACAATGCAGTCACAGAATAGGATCAAGTTTTGTAACTTTTAGGCTCTAGAACAGCTGAATATATGAATTTTCAAAAGCATATGTAAGTTGATGTATGTTGGTTGACCAGAAAGTCAAGTGAACTTAAAATGCATTCTTTTTATCCCACTGAAGATGGGGAACTTCCTGATCTTGACTACCTGCGTACCATGACTCACATAGTGTTGGTGGACCTGGACAACTGGGGAAGCTTATTCACACATCTACCAGCTAACCTGAACCAAGGGACGTTTATCTGGGGCTTTCAAGGTAAAAAGTAGTTGAAGGAAATAGGAAGAAAAGACTAACAAATCTACGCAACTGTTTGAGCAGAAATTGTTTGAATCTGAGGGAATGAAGAGGAAGGAGAAGCAGCCACTAGGGCTTCTTAAGTCAGTGTCACAGGTACCATGTAATAGAAATGTTCTTGAACTTTTCTAACTCAGTCTTAACCTCCTCTGCTCTTATTTTTCCATGTAGAATATTATTCCAGAATTGCTAAATGGTTTAGGAGTCTTTCTGGGTTCTCTGCTGAACTTACTTAGGCTGTATCATACTAGATTTTCATAATTATCAGGACAGCCATAATACTCAGATTATTTTCTTTCTGAGTCCTTGTCATAATGTTCTTTTTCTTATTAGTTCCAAAAGGCATGATTTTACATTCTTGTACTTGAATCCTGTTCTACCTCTGGCTTGCTCCTCAAGGATGTCCTTGGTCATTCTGTACATCAATAGATGTATGTCACATCTGGCAGATGCCAGTAGTGGTAGAACGTGATTGATGGAACTCACATTGTTATGGGCTTGTAAGAAAACTTTTTACGAAGTCTACCAATAGCATCCGTTTAACTTGATACTTTTCCTTACCTGACTATTCTTGAACCAACTTCTCGTCCACCTCAAGCTTTTTTCTACTGTTTATCTCTGTATCTGCCTTTGTAATTATTTTGCCTGTGGTACATTGAATACTTTAGTGAAGTCTAGATAAGGGATAGTTTCAAAATATTTATTCCCTGAAACATAGGCATCATCTTAACAGATTTGTAGGAACTGTCAGGTGTGTTTTACGCTTAGTAAACACCATTGCACTGCACGTCTTCTTTACCTAATGTTCTTGAATATCTCTTCCTTAACAAATAATCAAGAGCATCCTGAAAGATGAGAATTTTCATGCTGCTGAGGTTGTATAGAAGTACAGAAAGACCTGCTGATGCCTGAATCACTTTTTTTTTTTCTTTCCTCTTAGAAACGGCTATCCCAGTCAGTTGATGAAGGTAGAGCAAGTATGTCTGTTAGTGTAAAGTGCAAGTTCAAACAGTCAGCTGTGCTCCTGGACCTGTAGTCTAAAGCTCTGGGGACAAATCCTCTGGTCTCCTCTGTTAACGCAGGTTGTGCTCCAGAGGTGTGTCTTCTGCTCAGGCATTACTTTCGTACCATTACCGGTGTTGTCATTACCCAGCCTTTGTCCCCTCTGTACAGTAACAGTATTCTTGAGCATGCGTGCAAAGCCAGAGGATGCTGATTTTGGGGGGTTTAGATTATACCTAATCATCCTGGATTTCTGTTTCATCCTTACTGCCTGGCTACTCCATTTATTTATTTATGTTCTCTTTTCTGTGTGGCTGAAAAACCTGTTGTTTGTTCTTACTGTCTTTTCCGAGGCTTTGCCCATCTTGACTTTTGGTCAAATTTCACTTCACATGTGCAGTCCTTGACTTCTAAGGCTGTTGTGATTTGGAGTTAGGTTGTGGCTTTTAATTGCTGGAGGTTTGTTGTTTATTTCTATAGTTATTCAATCCACTTAGCCTTGGAAAAACTTTTTTTTTTTTACAAATAAAAATAAGAAACTATTAGGAATCTGACTTGAAGAAATGTCAGACCTGTTCAACATCTGAAGTCCAAAGAATACTGACTGGGTTTTATAAAGAATTATTTAGTGAAGGATAGTTTTTCACAGTTATGTCAAACTTTCCCCACTTGAATTCAGACACTTGCTTTCAGTCATACTTTGTTATTCTATTTAATTTAATCAAAACTGGTTTGTCATTAATTGGCCCAACCTTGTATGTTACAACAGGATCTTCTGTCCTGTTACTGTTATTTTCCAAGGCAAAAAAAAAATCTCTGACCTATCTTAGAGAAATAATCCGTAGTACAGTGTTAGTGTTACCAATCTATTGTTAGGAACCTCTATTAATATGATAATCCTACCTAAAGGTTCCTCTGTACTAGTTAAGACACTGAGCCCAGGGCTGTTCCAAACACGGGTGCCTGCTGGCACAGCCCAGCCCCTATCAGTGCCACTGAATTTCTTGCTTCCCAAACGGGGTTGCTGCATGCAGACTGTGTCGTGGGAATGGCCCCTGGAGCACTTGAAAGGAAATACCTACGCCGAAGAGTTAATGGTGATGAAAATGGGCCATATTCATATCAGAGAAGGCTTTAGCAGTTTATTAGTGCTAACTATATTGTTACTGAGCCTGGGAACACTAAGGCTCCCAAGCACATCTGGATTTATCGTTGTAGGTACTCTCTCATAGTAATGTTTCACAGAGTTATTTGATGTATGCTTTTCTTGTTTGCTTAGCCTGTGAACATTCAGCAACATCGATGTCTCTCCTGATATATTTTCTTCAGCATTTCCCAAACAACATTTCTGATTTATTCTTTTTCTGGGATACTTTTGCATTATTTCTGTTATTCCTGTTGCTAATACAGCCTTAGCTTTGCTTTGAGTTCCCCCATTGTATTGCTCAAGCTCTATATTGTTTCTCTTTTCAGATATTTAGTTGTCATTTGTGGTCTAGCTCCACCACAGTTCTATCATTGTTTTCAGCTGTCCTGGTCAAACGGTTATGTTGTATGTTTATGCAGCCAAAAGTCAGGGTTGGCGATTACAAGTCTTCCCCAAATGGCAGTGACCAAGGCTGTCACAACAGATGAGAATGACTTGCAAATACCATTTTTTTCTCATGGACAGATACCCCTAAATTGTTTCTGTGTAGCCTGTTGATAAATCTTTGAGCTTTGAGATCGTTTTTGTTACCCTTTTATAGCCATTAGACTGAAAAGGGTGAAAAAAGAAACCAACCAACCAAAAAAAACCCCACAGGACAAATCTGCTGAAGATTGCTGCTTCTTCTCTGTCAGACTGCGGGCGGGCAGGTTGGAATACACAGTCCTCTGTAGCCTGTTTACTTGAGCCTTAGTTTCACATGGCCTGGCACAAAGTGCCGTCAATGACTGCTTTCACTTTCCGTTCAAAACCCTTTATTACATCCAGCCACTTGCTCCTCTGTCAGATAAAGCAACGTTTTTCCCCTCCCCTTTGCAGACCCATCATTTCTTAGCGATGGATAATGTCTTGAAATTCTTATTCACTCCCTTCAAATCTTGAAATTATTATTCGCTCCCTTCAAATTGTCCTTCCATTTGTTTTTCTTTTCATGTTGTCGTAGTAACGGCAAGTTCCTCTGTTTTTTCCATCTCTTCTTGAGAGACTTGCTGTTCCTTTCCTTTCACTTGCAACCTGTTTCAGCCTGGTATTCTTTTTATCTGTAGCAGGCCTGTTACTCAACTCATTTCTTATTATCCAGCTATTTTCCCAGCCAGTAACTACATGTTTTAGGATACTGTTGAGAGAATTCCTGCACTGATTCCACCACCACCCCCACCCCCAGTTATAGCCTTATTTTGCTTATCCTCGACTGTGTCCAAGTGTTTGTCAGGACTGTAGCATTTATTTCAGCTGTTGATCCAGTTCTTGCCTCTTCTTTTTAAAGAGTTCTGACATGTGATGTGTCAGGCAATTATAGAGTGTGTTGGAAATAACCTTGGGCTTTAAATTTTACAGGATTCCCCAAGAGAAGCATTTCTGTTACTTGTACTACGTTTCCAGAGCTCCTCGGCTTCTGCGCGTTAACCGTAACTGTGCTTAAAACTAGAAAAAATACATCCTTGTGTCTAAATGCACATGATTTCGAGAAGATAAGTTTTTCAGGATTAGAAGAAAAATTTATAGAAAGTGGAATGAGTGGCTTGGTAGGATCAGGCTAGCTACTTAGCCAATTTTTTCCTTTTTTGTTTTCTAACCCAAGAACAAAAGTTATTTCGGGATTTTGTTTATATGTTTATTTTAGCTTTCACATTGGTCAAAAGAAATTCTGCCTTTAAAGCCAGATTTATCTTTGCTTCCGTTTTCTTGCATTCTTAATTCATGGTGGCGTTTCTCATTGGTTTGTTGTGGGTTTGGGTTATTTTATTTATTTATTTATTTTTAATTCGTGTTCAGGAGGATACAGCAACTGGAAACCTCCAGTGCAGTGCAAAATTTACAATTATCTTAAGAGGATTGGATGTTTCTTTCTTCATCCACGTTGCGGTACCAGAAGAGAAGCAGCAGACTTTGCTCTCTGTGTTCATGTAAGTTAGTGCACGCTTTTGTTATTGTTGTGTTTCTGTACCCAGAGAAGAGTGGCAGATGATAACTGCTATTGATGTTAAGTACTAATGACAGATGAGATTCTCACATTCTCTTCATGTGACTTCTGTGTCCACTAAAAAGACTAAGCCTGTCACTGAATTGAGTGGAGACAGCCTGTTGAGAAGTTATTTACATTTGTATTCCTATGGAAAGAAAAAAAAAAAGCACATCAGTCTGTTGCGGAGGGGAAGAGGGCTGGTTAAGGAATGAAAAATAAAAACCCACAATTTTTACAGTTTCTGTTCCAGAGAGAAATGTTAACTCCTGCCTCTCTCTTCAGGTAGCCCAAATCTAGAGCTGTCTTTAAGATGGACTTGAATGGGTGCCGATTTCAGAGACCCTGTTGGGCTGACAGAGCTGTGCTTCTGTTCAGGAGACCAGGGGTTGGGAGAGGGGCAGGTGAAGGACAGGAATCTGGGATGCCGTGGGGACTCATGTTGTTTAATATAGTGCTTTATCAGTTAGATAAAACTACTTGGGAATCCAGTTATACAATATAAGCGTGTTTTGCAACAGTATTTGTATGTTACATTACACTTTTTTTATGATTCTTAAAATGCTGTGCACAGACGACTTGTTTCATGTGGAGATGGTTTTGAAATTCTGCTTTTTAGGAATTTGTTTCATACTCTATCTGTACTGTTCTGGTAACCATTTCCTATATCTACTGTCATATGTATAGAATAAATGCAGTGTCAAACTACTGAAATAATACTTTTCACAGTGGTATGACATGTATCGGACTATAAAAGTGGAGGTAACTTGCTGTAGAAGGCTTTCCTATGAAGACCCATCTTAAAAAAAGGTAGCCAAACCCCACGAGGTAAAAACACGATCTCAGTTCAACACTTGTCATTTGTTTCCGTCAGGCTGGTCGTCTGGATGAGCACCTGCCCAAGCAAATTCCTTTCACTATACTTTCTGGAGACAAAAGCTTCCTGGAACTGGAAACTCAATTTAAGATGACTCAGCGGTCAGCTCGCATCCTAAATCCTCACCACATTGAAGGAGAGATGATGTGTGCCTTGTTAAACAGCATTTCAGATACCACAAAAGGTAGAAAGTAAACATTAAACGTAATCTTTCCAGTAAACTTGATAGTTCTTTCCAATAAAATAATTGAATGCTTGTGCTGGTAACACGAATGCTTCTTGTATTGTACTGGTATTTCAATGAAATATAGATCAGAAAATCAATTTGCTTGGGGCAAGCTTTGAAACCAGACTTAATTAAGCATTTTTATTTGACATTCTATGATAACAAACTATGCTCCCTGTATTCTTTATTATAGCAGGAGATAAGCTTTTCTTTTGGTCTGAAAACTCCTTTCTAGTTAAAGAGAAGCTGTTTAGAGTACTCTTATGTGCTTATTTGTCAATTTTTACTCAAACCTGCTTTGCTTGATTTGTTCTGGGTCTGAAACAAACGTGACTCTCCTAAAGCATCATTATCTCCCAAAATATCTCTGCCTATTTTAACTCTGGTTGTCCTTCTGGCCGCTTCCAGCCACTTGGTATTTGTCTTGACTGGCATGTTGGCTCGCACGTCCGTTTGGAGGAATAGTATCTATGAAAGCTTTTAAGTTGTCTAGAATGCCATGTTCTAATTAATGGCACGCTAAAACAATCACACTGTTTTTATGTAGGATAATCAGAGAGGTTTGAGCCAGCTCATTTACCTGCAAGGGATACTGCACCTGATAGGATTTCTAATACTTCTCTGTATTTTCAAATATCTTGGAGTTTTCCTAGAAGACCTGACATTGCTCTGAAGACGCATTATTGCCTTTCCTGGCATCTTGTTGTGGTTTTGGGGGCTTGTAAATTGAGTGCATGTTACAAAAGGTTGTTTCTGAATTAGCCCTGAACTGCTTTCAGAAAAATACACGGCTAGTCTTGATGCAGATGTATGAGAGCTATCACATGGTGCTGCTGTTCTGCCAGGAAGATTAAAGCAGAATGCTGGCACTGAATTGACATTGATCAATTAAAGGGAAAAAGAAAGATAGGATAATTAAATGGTTTCCTGAAAAAAATTCTCTGTGGTGAGCTGGAATTGATGTATGTACTTCTGGTGCAGAAAAGGTGCATACAGAGTTTTCTGGCCACCCCAGGCGTTCTCTGGTCTTGATTTTTCAGCTGGATTATGGAGATGTGATTCCCAGCCAGAAGCAGCTATACCAGTAAAATTTCTCGGTGTAGTAAATTATAAAACTGTCACTTTCACTAGTGCAGCTCACTTTGCTCAAGAGGGAAGATGACTTTTCTCAATCATTTTCCGTAAAGCTACACATTGAATAACTGCATTCCCACGACGAATGTTTTCTTTGTGGAGCACACTGATATATAGTTATATCTGTAATTACATTAGAAGAGATATATCAGTCTAGGAATTTCAGGGTGGGAGGCTGGTTTTGTTTCAGGAGCTTTGCATATTTTTGGGAGGAAGAGTTGGAAGAGAGCTGTAACTTGCCAGCATTGAATTTAAGCCAATTTAGCTGTAAGTCGATTTGGCTGTAGAGGCTTCCTTTCTTGTACAGTTTGTTGTGTGACTTAACGATACGAGATGTCGAGGAGAGGGGAATGACTGTTTTGCTACGTAAGGGAACTCTGGCTCCCTGCCTGTGCAGTTCTGTGCTGGTATAGCTTTATTCACCGGGGTGAATACTGACTCAGAGGTAATGACTTTGATCTAACCCTTTTCTGTGTATAAATTATACTCCAGTATTTTCTTTTTATATTGGTGTTGCTTTCGGAAGTTTCCTAATCTAACCCTTCTTTCAATGTCCTTTACTATGTTAATATTAAATTTACTATTATGGTGATGGGCACTGTTGAGAGGCCCCAGACCTCGGCTTGCTGGCTGGCTGATCGTTGTGCATCCCACTTAAATTATGCACGTGGTTGCTATGAAAAACTAAAAACAAATGAACAAACAAAAACCTTTGGGAAGGAAAGTGATGGAATCACACATGAGTCCTTTGGCTGTGTCAAGTGTTCCCTGGCAAACTTGTAAGAAGCAGAATTGTCTTTCTTCAGTCCCCTTTCTTCAGTCAGTGTCAACAAAGGAGGGACCTAGATAGTGAGAGCTGCCTTTGTCTCCTGTTCCTGTATTAAAACAGGACATGAGAAAATTCAGTTTTGATAATAGGCCTGTGTTTGCTGCGTAGTGGGATGATGTCATTATCAAGAGTCTATAAAGTTTTTTTAAAAAGCTAAAGCCACCGCAGAATACACACTTCACTGTGGCTTAGCAGCATCAGCAAGCGTTTGCAAGTCTTGGCGTGGCAAGACCACTATTGGAAGGCTAAGATGGAAAGTCGTGCAGTGTATCATAGGCTGGTATAACCTGTTGTCCTGTTAAAGAAATGCAGCTGGATATAAGGAAATATAAACAAGAATTGCTTGCTTTGTGACTCTCTCAAGCCTATGGCTATTATTCTGTAGGGAGAAGTAAGTGAGACACAGTTACACAGGGAATTGTGTTGAAAAATACAAGACAGTTGTTGGCATTGGATGAGCTTCAAAATGAAGAAGCTATTTCCCTGAGTCACCTTCACAGAGCTGTCATTAGTTTGTGAGTAGCTGGATTGTGTTTGGATTGTGGCAATCTCTGCCAGTTGCACCTTGTGAACAATTTTACCATGTCAGCAGAACTGCTGTGGGAACTGTGGTACGTGCATTCGTTTTAAAATAAAGTTCCTGCACGTGTTGCAGTAGGATACGGACACCAACTATGTGTTACCTTAGGAGACCATTGGCTGTAGTGGATGTATAAATTTCCTTTGAGGTATGAAAAGGGTACGCAAGACATTTATTCTTATTTGCTCTCTTCTGCTGCTAAACCTGAGTTCATAAATACAGAAGATTGTTGTTCTTTTATGCTGAAGGCACAACACATGATGGGAGATTCAGGCATGCTAGTGGAGTCGTTTGAGAAGGGTAAAACAGGAGAGTTTTCAATGTCTCCCTTTGTAATTCCTTTGCAAGGAAAAGTTTGTATCACGCAGAAAAACACCATCATTCCCTTGTCTATATTTTGACACTTGATATCTAGTCATGACAGTGCTGCTACAGCTTGTATGTTTAAATGAGTGCTGGACAATGTGGAGGGCAAAGCTGATGGTAGGTTAGGGGTTGTCATACCCATCCTGACACTGACAGGAATGCTGCAATTTCTTGGTTGACAAAAGTGATTTTTCTGTAAGTCGCTGGCTTTAGCTTAACTGTCCTTCTCAGTCATATTCAAATGAGATGTTTTATTGAATTAGCTCTTAAGTAAAATGGACTCTTTTTAATAAGAGGACCAAATTTTTTGGAGTATTTCTTCTCTTTTCTTTTAAAGAGCCAGACTGTCTCATAAGACTGTCAAAATCAATGGTGTGGTGATGTACTATGTTGTCTGCCAAATAGCCACTGCACCTCTTTCCCTGATCCATAAGGCTCTTTTCCACTGTGCTCAAGTGGAGTTGTTAGCCTGCATCTTCAGTCTACTACTACTGCCTGAAGTGTTAAAATACTACTGAATGCAGCTTCTATGGGGGTTTACATTTGGAGGAGCAGGATCTCAGTTCATTTTGATGAAAGCTGCTGAGCTTCCTAGCTTCCACTGTCCCAAAAAGCTTTTGGGTTTACATACAGCCAGAAAAAGAATTCAAGAGGAGTTAAGAAGTAATTTACAGAAGGCATTGAGAATAACTGCTTGCCTTCTCAGTAGTCAAGATTTTGTGGGTGTTGAGATCCAGTATGAATACCACATCTGACCTCAGTCTCTGCTTTTTCTGAACCTTCGGTTAACACAGACTGCGATGACTCAAGGTAGGTCACAGCCTCCAGCCCCTGCTGTCCAAAGAGACTGAATGTGCAAAGCCTGAGCATCTGCAGTGTGATGCACCATGAATGAATGATAGTTACTCTAGTAAGCATTGATTCCTTTATTTACACTGTTATTACAGTGACCACAGCCTGTTGCAGGAGGGAGTGATAAGAAAGTCATCCTTGAGTTGTAACCTTGTCTATAGCCACAACAGGAAGCTATTCTTGGCTTTGGTATGTCAGTGGTAACTCTTGTGTGCTTCTTTGAATATACGTATATGCCCTAGGGAGAAAGCAATATATTGAGACCTAAGAGAATGAGTCTGAACAAGAATTGCAGCCAAGTAGATGAACTGGGAACACCTCACAACTCAGATCATACAAAAAAAATCCTTAAGATTTAATTTAATCTGGTTGCAAATTTTAGAGAGTTGTCTGAGATGAAGGAGAAGTGGATCTCCTCCACTGTAGGAGACGATCAGGTCTAAGACCATCTTAAGAACCTGAAGGTGGACAAGTCTGTGGGACCTGATGAGGTGCATCTGCGGGTCCTGAGGGAACTGGCTGATGAAGTTGCTAAGCCACTATCCATCATATTTAGGAAGTCGTGGCAATCTGGTGAAGTTCCCAATGACTGGAAGAGGGGAAACATAGCCCTCGTCTTTAAAAAGGGGAAAAAAGAAGACCCAGGGAACTACAGGCCAGTCAGTCTCACCTCTGTGCCCAGCAAGATCATGGAGCAGATCCTCCTGGCGACTATGCTAAGGCACATGGAAAATAAGGAGGTGATTGGTGACAGCCAACATGGCTTCACTAAGGGCAAATCCTGCCTGACTAATTTGGTGGCCTTCTATGATGAGGTTACAGCATTGATGGATAGTGGAAGAGCAACTGACATCATCTACCTGGACTTATCCAAAGCATTTGATACTGTCCCACACGACATCCTTGTCTCTAAACTGGAAAGACATGGTTTTGATGAATGGACCACTCGGTGGATAAGGAATTGGCTGGATGGTCGCACTCAAAGAGTTGTGGTCAATGGTTCAATGTCCACGTGGAGGCCTGTGACAAGTGGTGTTCCTCATGGGTCAGTACTGGGACCAGTGCTATTTAACATCTTTGTTGGAGACATGGACAGTGGGATCGAGTGCACCCTCAGCAAGTTTGCAGATGACACGAAGTTGTGTGGTGTTGTGGACACGCTGGAGGGAAGGGATGCCATCCAGAGGGACCTCGACAGGCTGGAGAGATGGGCCTGTGAGAACCTCATGAAGTTCAACAAGGCCAAGTGCAAGGTCCTGCACGTGGGTCGGGGCAATCTCGTGCACAAGTACAGGCTGGGCGGAGAATGGATTGAGAGCAGCCCTGAGGAAAAGGACTTGGGAGTGCTGGTGGATGAGAAGCTCAACATGAGCCGGCAATGTGCACTGGCAGCCCAGAAAGCAAATCATATCCTGGGCTGTATCAAAAGAAGTGTGGCCAGCAGGTCGAGGGAGGTGATTCTGCCCCTCTACTCAGCTCTCGTGAGACCCCACCTGGAATACTGCGTTCAGCTCTGGAGTCCCCAACACAAGAAGAACATGGAGCTACTGGAGCAGGTCCAGAGGAGGGCCACAAAGATGATCCGAGGGCTGGAGTACCTCTGCTATGAAGACAGGCTGAGAGTTGGGGCTGTTCAGCCTGGAGAAGAGAAGGCTCTGGGGTGATCTTATAGCAGCTTTCCAGTACCTAAAGGGGGCCTACAGGAAAGCTGGAGAGGGACTTTGTACAAGGGTGTGTAGTGATAGGACAAGGGGCAATGGATTCAAACTGAAAGAGGGGGGATTTAGATTAGATCTAAGGAAGAAATTTTTTACATTGAGGGTGGTGAGGCACTGGAACAGGTTGCCCAGAGAAGTTGTGGGTGCCCCATCCCTGGAAGTGTTCAAGGCCAGGTTGGATGAGACTTTGGGCAACCTGGTGTAGTGGAGGGTGTCCCTGCCCATAGCAGGGGGTTGGAACTAGATGATCTTTGAGGTCTCTTCCAACCCTAACCATTCCACCTGATGGAAGTTAAGGGGATGGTGGTAACTAGGGAAGTTGCAAGAGAACAGGGTCAGAGACAGGGAGGGAGGTTATGCTGAGTCATGTGGGCAGGTAATCCCAGTTCAAGCTGTGGTGCTTTGATGTCAGGACAGCGGGTGGCGCTTGCATTCTGTGAAAGTTTTCCAGTCTCTTCCCAAAGTAGTTTACTATGAGAGACTCATAAAATGCCGAAAAATCACTATATTCACTCCCATCTATAAGGTTAATCTTTCTGATCTGTGAGCTCTATATTCATCCAGAACTTGCTTTCTTATTTCTTTTGAAATTTGGTAATACCTGAGGACAATAGCAAGCAGTAGGATTTCTTTGAGAGAATAGGTATGGTCAGAGTTTCTTAACTGTTGTTTAGTTAACAAAATGTAATAGAGAAGAGGTTGTGTCTTGGGATCTCTTGGCTGAGAAACTGGGCAATTGCTTTTCCTTTGACACCAGAGGAGTCGGGAGCTACAGAATGTGCAAAGCATTTTAACAAGAAAGACAGGATATGCCTGACTTCTCCAAATTAAACATTCTTATTTGCTCTTCATCACCAGAAGATGCTAGCAATGCTACAAGTATATGCTGAGGAAGTGTGGGCTGGATGAGCAAACTGTGAGGTGGATTGAAAAACGTCTGAATAGCCAGGCCTGGAACATGGTGATCAGTGGCATGAAGTCCAGTTGGAGGGCAGTAACCAGCAGTGTACTCCTGGGGTCAATACTGGGTCCGGTCCTGTTTAACATCATTAACGACCTAGATGATGGAGTAGAGTGTACTCTCAGCAGGTTTGCTGATGACGCAAAACTGGGAGTGGCAGCTGATGCAGCAGAGAGTTGTGCTGCCATCCAGAGGAGCACTGACAGGAGAAATGGGCTAACAGGAACCTCATGAAGTTCAAGAAGTGCCAAGTCCTGCACCTAGGGAGGAACAATCCCAGGCACCAATATATGCTGACCAGGGGTCAACCAGCTGGAATGGCTTTGCAGAAAAGGACTGGGAGTCCTGGTGGTCACCAAGTTGACTATGAGCCAGCAACGTGCTCTCATGGCTAAGAATGCCAATGGTACCCTGGGCTGCATTAGGAGGATTGTTGCCAGCAGGTTGAGGGAGATGGTCTTTTCCCTCTGCTCAGCACTGGTAAGGCCGTAACTGTCAAGTTCTGAGCTCCCCAGTACAATATCTTTTCGGTAATATTCAAAAGCTGTCTGGACATTGTTCAGGGCAGCCAGCTCTAGGTGGCTAGACAAGATGACCTCCAGAGGTTGCTTCCAACCTCAAGCCATTCCGTGGATATTTGCATGGAGTATATTCTTAACTGAAATCCAAGGTGTCATTGAGAGCAGAGTTCAGTCACAGGGTGCAGACATGCTACGAGCAACGTTAGATCAAGCGCGATGACGTGTCCCATGTGGAAAAGCAGCCTAATCTCTTCTGACTTGAAAAATGCATCTGTTCAATCAGGTGGCCTTTCCTTCTCTTTAGGTGACAAGTGATGAGTTCCACACTAAAAGTTCTTGCTGTCTAGCCCCTAAAGGAAGCTGAATTCCCATCCGCAACTCCCTTAATTGTTGCAGCATTTCTGCCTAGGATTTTTGCCTGCAGATGGCTGTTCTTATGCCCGTTACAGTCTTAATCCTGATTCCCATAGAGCTGTATCAGAACACCTTAAAATTCTCATCTTTACTGCTTTTGTGCCTTTAATCTTTGTTCTGCGCAGGTGTGGGGAGGGTGGGGACAGGGGAGAACACTGAGGACAAGCATAACGATGTATTTGGTTTTGTATAAGGAAAGTCTCAGTATAATTTGATACTGATAAGCTTTTGTGTGAAAAGCTCCTAAATAAGATTTGACTCTTTGTTAGCCTCTTAATAGGTTAACTTGCACCAACTCAAAGATTTCAGAGAATCCAGCAGCTGCTTTCCTGGGAAGTTGAATGTACATTAATACAGTTAAGTAGAGGGGAGAGAAGTCCTGCAAATAATGACCAGTGAAGGCAGAGTGTAGCTCATGAGAGTTTATCAGATCAGTGAAGGCAGAGTGTAATTCCTGAGACTCTTAACGTGCTTCATAACGACATTTGACTCCGAGCTGATTCCCCCCCCCCCTCAAACTAACAGAAATACATCAGTAGTAATTGTTTTCAAGTTTCATAGTTTCTGGCAGTGGAATGGTGTTTCTTCAACTATGCTTTAAGCAAACCTGTTCTCTGTGATGTTGTAACTATCAAGCAGTATTTAGTTATTGCATGTCAGGTGCAGTGATAAATCATGGGGCAGGGAGCTTGTTTTAAAATGTTTAAATGTTTTGCATGCCAGTTTGCATATACCTCTGTTCCAATATGAGTGTGTAGCCCGTGTTATTACAGTGATGTAATTAAGGTGGTGTGACTAACAAAACATTTCGGCAAGATGAGGCCTGCATTAATACATAAGATGAGTCTTAAACTTTTTCTTAATGAATTAAAACAATAATTCTGTCTACAATCATGTTTTAGCATTCATAACTGTCCTAATTGAGAGTAAAGTCAACTCAGGTGCTGATCTGCAGTATTCTGAAAAATGAGCGTCAAGTTATTCTGTTGCCGGGGTCAGCGAAGCCAGGAGTAAGCAGGAAAGCACTGTCCTCTAACAACATGTCAGTGAGCTGCCACGATGGCTTCTTCTGTAGCAAATACTAACTGACTCCATAACCAGTTCCAGGAAAGGTGACTTCTCTAGGTCATACCTGAAAGAAGCTGCTGAATTTGAGTAATGCGATCCTCTGCTGTTTAACCATCTAGGCAAGAAGCCATCGGAATATTGACTTTCTCGTTTGCCAGCATCTTCTGTCAAATTGCCTAAAAATAAAAAAAACCAAAACCACAAACTTTTAGGAAAATGCTCTTAATGCATTCTTATTTGAAATGCAAGGAAACTAGAAACTCCCTTGCACTATACTTTATTACTTATTGCTCTCAAGATCTCAATTCTTCCATTATACTTATGCCAACAGTTAGGGAGTCGTTGCTTCAGCTGTTAAACCTCTAACAGATAACAAAACTTTTTAGAGCAGCCTGAGATGTCTTCCGGGCTGGAAGACTAAAAGGATGATTAAGGGAGAAGCCACTTGTGCACTGCCTTTTCTTTGCGCTTTTTCCTCCCGTTCATAAATGCTTGTAATGACATTTGTTTGGCTTGTGTGGATTTTTTCATTCTTTTGCTTTGTTTGCTTTGGAAGATGATGTAAAAAAATAATATCTCTTCTGCCCAGAGATAGTAGGCAGCTCCAAAAAGGATTCACAGTCAGTCTGCCAAGTGACTGGAAAAAGACGATTTTAACTGCAACATATATCCAACTATTTCTGGCATCTTTGTGGGCTCCTGATCTCTGTTTGATACCAACTGTTGGAGTTTGTATTCCTGGAATTAGGAAAGTCTGCAACATTGCTGTTGCGTATGTGTCACAGGTTTGAAAACAAATTTTAGGAAGTGTCCCTGTCTCTTTGAATCCCTCACTTGGGTCATTTAAAATGCTGGAAGTCACACAGCCAGTAAATTAGATGTCCATGTCGGAATGTTCTTTGCCAGTAAACGTGATCAGAAGTACATTAGTGTACTAATAAATGTGATGACTTTTAAGGGAAGTGCTTCTGTTGATACGACCGCAGGAGACCTACTGGATTGCAACTACTGTAAGACCTCATTGCAGAGACCATCTCCCAAAATAGTAATAGCCTGTAGCAGGAGAATGAGTACATCATGTGACTCATCGACTTGTTTATTTTTTAACCTGTAGTTTACTGAGACTGTTTAAAACAAATGGGGGGAAAAAACAAACAAACAAAACCACACAAACACTATAGGTACACCAATCCCTACGAGATATTTCAAAATAGAGCTGTCATTCTGGAACTGAAAACCAGACTTATGAAGACTGTTATTTAGAAAGGGAAAGTCTGTGGAGTTTTGGCTAGGCTTGGTCATGATGAGTTAGAAGATTAAACGAAGCGTATCAGTGTTTTTTCTTCTGTGAGACTTGAACATCATCTACAGAATTGCACTGCCCAAATGAGTTACAATATTCTGTTCTTCAAATGGAGTATTTAGGCAACAAAACACATCTAAGGTCACGTGTAGGCAGACACATGCTGTAGCGCTCTTCCCAGGATTAAATCCTTGATTCATATTGTAGAAAGTGACTAATGTCTCCTTTTTTTTTAATAATGGAGTATTACAAAAAAGCAAATGCAGCAGACACTTAACAGTAACTTCTGCACCTATTTGTTGTTACCACTTTACAATAATACAAAATTGAAGCAGCCTGCCTCCAGATTTTGGGAAGAAATGAAAGAACACAGCTGAAAAATAACTCAGTTTCTTGAGTTACTGTCTTCAACTACCACTGAGATATATTTTTGTCTTGCTTTTCAGATTGTAACAAGTGTATTTCTTCAAATCTGATCTACGCTGTTGTTACAGCAAGAGAAATGCCAGACAAGAGTTAACTTTTTTTATTAGAAGCAACGTGTAATTTATGTTTCACTTTTGTGTTTAAGGTTCAGATAGCGAAGAGGATGAAGATATGAAATTAACAGTGAAGAGGAGCTTAGAAGAAACAAAGAAACAGGAAGGTCTGTTAATTATCACTTTTCCGTGTTCAGGAGTGCTATTAATTATGGAAGATACAGAAACTAAACTTAACAATCAGTTTTATAGCAAGTGACCTCTTAGGAATACTCTCTAAAATATGCAGGGCAATCTTGAATAGTTAAGAACACTGTGATGAGTTACAAATTAAAAAGAATTTCCTAACCTGAAAAGTATCCCAGCAGACTCAAAATCCATATTATTGGTGCACCACAGGGTATTGTGCAATTAGAGACTTGACTGAGCACACTTTGTACCGGTTTAATATGACCGTGTTAAGTCAGAGTAGAACTACTGACTACGTAGTTGAACTTCTGAATAAATAGTTCAAAATTAGGTATTGTATCTCAACAAAGCACTCTGGTCTCCTAAAAGAGCTGTAGATTTATGCACAAGTTTGAATCACAGCACAGCATCTGCTCACATCATATCTTACCTTATTTGAAATTGTTTTCATCCTTTTGCTGTTGTGCTTAGTGGTGGTGTTCATACAATGTGGTCATTAATTTTGGGTGACAGACTACAGTGCACTTTTAAAATAACGTGTTGTTTAAAGGCTTAACTCTGCCTTTCCACCTGAGGGAAATAAAATGAACTAAAAAAAAAAAATAAATCAATAAATTGTTTGTACAAGGTCAGTGATAAAACTGATGACTGAATCTTATATTCCCAGAATTTATTCAGTTATAAATTTACCAGCTGTTACCAAATATTTATTAAATGTCCAACATACCCATCTACAGTATTGAAAGTTTGCCATGCTCTGGTCCCTCTAGCACTGGGTATGGCCTTCAGGGATAGTAGTGGCATCTGGAGCACACAGGAGGTCTCAGTTCCGATGCTGCGGTACTGGAGCCACCTGACCTTCTGAAGCAGCCTGGCTTCAGCTGTGTTCACTGGCTGGCTGTGTGTTAACGGCAGTCCTAGCGTGGTGTAAGGGGGAGTGAGGAGGCAAACTCAGCCCCAGAAAGGGGTCAAAAGGAAAAAGCACTAGTGACTGCTGGAAGAGGAGGAAGCAAAAAGCAAGTGAATGAGGCAGAAAAAGCTGCTTCAGCAGCTCCAGGGAACAGAAGACAATTTGACGGTCACTGTCGAGCAAAATGCATGGTGTTAGCAACAGAGTCACAGTTTGGACCTCATTCATGATTCTTGCACCTGCTTAGTGTGCTAATTGAAAATATATTTTAACATAAGCAGTTATCTGCAAATGGCTTTCTGCTTTGTTTTGGTTTCAAAG
Source organism: Tauraco erythrolophus (assembly GCF_009769465.1). NCBI lineage: Eukaryota > Metazoa > Chordata > Aves > Musophagiformes > Musophagidae > Tauraco > Tauraco erythrolophus. The sequence continues at coordinate 44,192,948 of NC_141466.1, read as the reverse complement.
TTCTGTTTTTGTTTCTGTGACCAGGTAATGTTTCCTCTCAGAAACTAACATCTCTTTATCAGTAGTATTGATGTTGCAAGGAAGTCCAGGTGAATTAATATGGCTCTGCTGACATGAGAGGGCATTCATTGATGCTATTTCTGTGCCAAATCTAGGCCTTGCATAAAACAGCCCGACAATAATTAGAGTTTTAAAATCTGTTATGTTAATATGTATAATTACTCTGTTTCCTTTGTCATAAGGACAGACAGCTTATGTTACAGGATGTGCTTGTGTCCTTCTAAAGCAGAAGATGAATAATTCAAGAATGACAGTGTGTCTGAAAGCTACTTTAATTTTTCTAACTATACCATTGGTATTAATATTTACTGTACCTATAAACCTTGTCTTATTTATGATATTTAATTCACTAACACCAAACAATTTGTGCCTAAACCAACCTAAATGTAATACAGAAATCATGAGGTTTCTATTTTGAGTATTATGAAAGGTGTTTAAGAGAGGTCATTAACAAGTCTGAGTGTAATGCAGGCTTCTCCACCACAAAAACGTTACAGCCCTGATCCTGGACTATTCTTACTGTTGATAGAACTTTTTCTCTACTGACGTCTGCCCTTCCTATGAAGAGTGACAACAGCATTGCCAAGTTACAATGTAAATACGAGAATATCTATTGATAAGGAACTGGAATGAAAATACTGAAACATCTCTGCTTGTTTTATATGTCTGTGGTTTTTGTGCTAATACTTTGTGCATACATATGGGTTCTAATCTTGGTATTATTTTGACCAGTAAATATGTAGTTGTGTTATACTCTTAAAGTAATCATTGGGCTGCTCCTGGTTAATGCAATGGAAGGTTGTAGAGGTTGTCCCTATCTTTCAAAGTGTTGAAAAGATAGCGTAAGACAGAAGGAGGGAAAATATTTTCATTCTGTTTCTCTACCTTTTTGCGTGTGTCTATTGACATTGCTCACAGAAGTAATTTGTTGCTTTATGTAGCAATACTAATGTAGCTGAGTTTATGACTAGTTACCAATCATAGTTTGAGATTATAATCGGGTTTTTGTGTTTGTATAGAGCAAGATGCAGAATTGGAAGAAGCGATCAAGAGAAGCCTTGAGGAAATGTAAATGAAGATACTTCAGTACACTAACACCTCGCCATCAGAGCTGCTCACAAAAATTGAAGCTTGTGCATCTATTTACCAAGGTTCAGAAATACCACTTCACAAACACGCCTGTACCTTGAATTGTTAGATTTATAATCTGATGTCCTCTGTCATGCTGATGAACAGCTGGAGTTTATGGATATCTGCTGCAATATATTGTGTATGATAAAAATAATTTTTAAGCCTTTGCATATTCCGTTTCTAATGGGCAATGACCAAGTCTCTCCAGTCTAGCTGTGTAAGTTGTTGCCTAATCAGTAGGCTGGTCTTACTAGGTATTTTGAGGTTTTTAGTTGTTGTCTGTTTTGTTTTGGTTGTTTTTTTTTAATTGGCTCTTGTATTTCATTTTTTCTGTCACAAAATGTCATTGTCTTTGTTTAATTTTTCATGTGATCTTTGCAACAGATAAAATTAGTAGACTCCAATATTCTCAGATTTGCCTAGTTTATCTCGTTATAAAAAGAAGCTTAGATCCCAGGCTTATAAATTGAACATATGGCCTAACCTCTTCCCTGTGGCCAGTCTCACCTCACAGACCACAATTTTGTCTACGTCCTGTTTGTTATAAATGTCAGAATCAGGACCACAGGCTGTACAGTTAGTTCGTTGTCTTTGTTTTTAGAAATGTCTATGTTTTTTCAACAGTAGCATGGTAGAGTGTTGGATTTGATGGCTTAAAGTTTGACAGGTTCGGTTCCTCTCCCTGATCTGAGACCAGAACAACTTTTTAAGCAAAAAGAAGCTAAATAAACTTTCCAGTTCCTGTTTGGAATAGATGTGAGAGAATTTAAGCTGTATTATTCCTATATACTACTGTCTTTGCTCCCTTCTGTTCATGAAGTGGTGGCCCTGGATAAATGAATGTAAATGTGTTAATTATTTTTTTTACTGTCCTTATTTTAAGGTGAATGATTATTTCTGTGTTTAAAATTGTTTTCTATGCCACATTTCTCAGTTCCTGTGTTTAAAAATACCTATGCAAGCTGTCCAACTTTACCAGCCTATTATACTTCAGTTAATGATCACTGTCAATCAGTAAGAAATCTCAATATAATAAAATGTCAGCTTTATTTTTTAATTTTCATTCCTTAGCCTGTGAGTTTGCTTCTAACTGCTGTAAATCTAAGTATTTATTATGCAAAAAAAAAAAAAAGAATACTTTCTGTGGAGAGTAAGACAAGGGGAAGGCTAGATTTTTCTCACTCTCAATTTGAGTCAGAATAACTACAGATTAACTACACTAACCATGTGTCATCATGGTTAGAAAAGCTGGGAAACTGGCACTGATTTATTTCCAATCATGATTCTGACATAATCGCCATCTCTGAAATAAATTAATGAAGAATCTATTAAGTTATCTCAGCACTCATTAGCAATCGTACAACTTGAAGAAACTGTTCAGACACCAGAAAATAGTTTGAACCGTTCCAGTGCATTTGACTCTGACACACCCAAGTGTTACGGAGTGAACAGGACCTCCTAATGTTTTTCCCTTGTGCCTTCTGCTTGCTTTTCCACCGCAAATCTCAGATAAATCACACTCCTGCTCAAATCTGGGTGTGTAGTTCATACTGCTGCTAAAGAAGCCTTCTGGAAGATTCTGAGTTGCCTTTAGCTACTGACTCAAAAGCTAAATCAGCTACAGAATTTTTCACACCAAGTTCTTCTAATAAATGGTCAAATGAGACAGAAAACAATTTCAAAAACATCTCAGTCCAACTTATAGAGGCTTTGGGGCAGGTTTGGTTTCGTTGTGTTGTTTTTTTCAGTGGAGACCCTAAAGTTGCAAATTCCTTTCACATGACAAGATGTTTCAGCTTGAGAAAGTTCTTCGCTTGGCTCAACTTAAAACCTGGGTAGATGGTCTTCTCCAGAGTCTGCTATGTTAGCTTTTGATCATGTGCTTTACTCCTCATAACTCTATTCTGTCATAAATGTAAAGTTTGCTTGTACCTGATGGGCCATGACTTAATTGGTTGCATTAAAAAAAAATATTAAAAAAAAAGCCATGTGTACACACACGTTCTCTTTACTTGGAGCTCCAGTTATTAAACATGGTGTATTGGCCTCCTTACCTGCCCACCAGAACAAGTAGCAAATGCCAACCACTGCTGCTATGGCTTTTATAAAACAGCTAATTAGAGTTCTAGTCTCTGTATTCTTTTTTACGTTAAAAGTAGAAGTCTTGAAATTTTTCCTTGTTTTCTTTGGTCTCTTTGAGGGTCTGTTAACTCTCTGAAATTTTTCTTTGCAAAGTTTTCTGCCATCACAGGCTTGTGATACTTTTGTTTCCAGAAGAGCAGAGAAAATGGGATTCTTAAAACGCTGCATGTACAGACATGTGACTTGTTACTCATTAAGGTCTTGTGGTGCTGCGCCTTGTTCTTCAGCTGGAAAAAGCTGTCTTGTAAATGGTTGTGTTTCAGAATTCAATGTTTCTGGCTGGGGAGTCTTGTTTAACTGGCTGAAATTTTTGAGGTTTGCCCTGGGTATGCTGAGAGATTTGTCTGTGTTTATGAGCACAACTCATCTGTTAGAAGGAACTTACCCAGTGCCCTTTATGTTTGTACTAAAAGTCATTTGTCCTGCCCTTCTGAAAAGATTTTGCTGTCGTGATGATGTTTGAGTTCACCCTTCATTAGTCTAAAGTAATCCCGCGGTGCTTTTTCTTATTTATCTTTAATTAAGAAAAAATCCAATCTCCACCGTGCTACCTCCAGCGGTTCATTTTAATGCTCTCAATTTCTTTATGGTGCATGCGTTAAGTTTTACAAAACTGTAATCATGACAAGTCAAGGTTGGTACAAGGTTCTTGTCTCTTTGGTGCTTTGTGTGCCATATTCTTTCATATTGAACAAAATCCCTCTTTTGGTCATATTCAGAGACAAGGTGAGGTGCCAAATAAGTCAGTGCCACTCAAGAAAGTCGATGGAGCACTTAACCATCACTCTTGCCTGGTTGCTTCTGTAGTTTAATACTATTAACAAAAACCAAAAATAATAAAAAAAAATGAGATTAGCTTACTGTAAGCTACTGGCTTTGTATATGTTGTTGGGTGGTAGGTTAATTTTCTTAGCTCTTCAAGGTATACAGAAATGACTGCTGCTGTTCCTATAGGGGTCACAGAATGTGAACCTTTACTGAATCTTTACCAAATATGGTGAAGTTTATAGAGGTATGAAGTTACGCTGTCTCCTTTCTTAAAAGGAAAGTGTTCCATCATCTGCTTGTGCTGTCCTAGCAATGTTTACAATGACTGCCGTAAATTGGAAGGAGGTGAGGAGGTTGGATGACGAGTTGTTTCAAAATTAATTTAGAAAAATTGGCTGACGTTAACACAAAGATACTTTCTGGTAATTCTTTCCAGCTAAGTAGCTTTAATAAATAAAGGCTGCATCTGCGTATTTCTTTGACGCTTCTAAACGTCCTCAAATTTCCTGTAGAAATTCTTAATTCGAGTGGTTTAGAGCTCAGTTGTAACAATCTGGGTTAAATAAGATAGCCCGAGATACTATAAAAAGTGGATGTAAACAAATCAGAAAATTTATGGCAAGTACACGCAAAGCGTCCACTCAGACAGCAAAGTTCTGTTTGTGGAAATTCAGTGTAAATTCCCCTTTGTAAATCTGCGCAAGCTCACTTTCACTGACTGCAGTATCCTGATTTCTGGGAGTCCTTCCATTTGTTTTTTTTCCTTCAGAGCTCCATCGACAATTGGCCGACTACCTGCAGCTGTACAGAATTCACAGGCTCATTTGCAAGGCAGTTTTCCTCTTTGAGAATTAACTGCTGTATATCCTGAAATGGTCATACCAGCTTTCAGATGCTTCTGAGACAGAGGACGTCGTTCAGACTTCTGACAGGCTTGGGACCTCAGGGCTTGCCTACGCAATAAATGACTGCGACATTTGTGTCCAGTTCTGGGCCCCTCAGTTCAAGAAGGACAAGGAACTGCTTGAGAGAGTCCAGCACAGGGCCACAAAGATGATTAAGGGAGTGGAGCATCTCCCTTATGAGGAAAGGCTGAGGGAGCTGGGTCTCTTTAGCTTGGAGAAGAGGAGACTGAAGGGGGGACCTCATTAATGTTTATAAATATGGAAAGAGTGACTGTCATGAGGATGGAGCCAGGCTCTTCTCACTGGCATCCAATGATAGGACAAGGGGAAATGGATACAAGCTGGAACACAGGAGGTTCCGCTTAAACATGAGGAAGAACTTCTTCCCAGTAAGGGCGACAGAACACTGGAACAGGCTTCCCAGAGAGGTTGTGGAGTCTCCTTCTCTGGAGAGGTTCAAAACTCACCTGGACGCGTTCTTGTGTGATCCGATCTAGGTGGTCCTGCTCCAGCAAGGGGATTGGACTAGATGATCCTTTGAGGTCCCTTCCAATCCCTAACATTCTGTGACATGGACATGTACAGGCAAACCCAGGGCTAGTGTTAATTAGCATTGGTAACAACAGCAGTAACGGCACAGTAGCAGAGACTGAGCAGGTGCAGAGTGAGGGGGCAGCCTACTGTGGTAGCAGGTACATATTTTGATTGAAAACATATCCCAGAAACTCACGTTGGCCCATCCTTCCCGCTGTTGTTACAGTGCTGGAGAAACTTTGAGCTGGGTTTGGTTGGCCGGCCCAAGCCATGGTTGCATCGTTCTGGTATGTATGGGAACTGTTGTGTTTCCGTAACACTTGTGTATAAAGAAGGTTCTTCAGATGAAGTTCCTGCAGGTGAAGAGAGAAAAACAATCTGACATGGCTTTTCTTGGGCGTGGATTTGCTCTTTGATCCTATTCCCTGAGAGTTCATGTGTAAGTGTTAGGGTATGTGACAAGGTACGTATCAGGGTTTGGAATAAGGCAAAGTTGGAACTAAGGCACTGTTTAGCATTGTGGCAATTTGTGCTTTTGGCTAGATCATCTCCCTGGCTCTGGGTCTTCTACAGATACATCAGACATCCAAGGCCTAGGAAAGCTGCTTTTTCTGCTATTTCAGGGGACCTCGTGCGCGCGAATGAGACTCCTCTGTATGTTGCTCTGTTTTGCAAGCGGCACCCATTTTTCCCGATGCTATAGTTTAAACAAGAGACAGCCAGCAGCATCACTGCTGAGGTGGGAGCATGGAAACCATGAGATACACACCTTCCTCTCGTGTTCTTGCTGGTGCCTATAGCCAGAGCAGGGCTGTGCAGTCCCTCATGTGAATGCTGCTGTGGGGAAGATGAGGAGAGGGGGACAGAGGGATGGCAGCACCAGCAGTCCTCACCGGGCCATCACCCTTCTTCACCACAGATGTGAGGGCCCTTCCTCCTCTCGTTGTCTTGTGACTCCCAAGGACCCAATTCCTGCCTTTTGTGTCCCCAAACCACTTCTCCCAATTCATCTGTGAGTCACTTCCTTTCCTTCAGCCCTTCTCATTTCCCTGTCTTTCCAATCAAGCCATCTATGATTTTGGAAAAGTAGTGACAACTACCTTTTTATGTACCTTGGCAAGAAATAGAGGGAAGAGGGGGCAATCTACCTCTTTAGAAAGCAGGAAAAGCAGTTTTGATGGTCCTTCCAAGTTTCTAAATGGAAAAATATCCCGGGTTGCACAGGCAGTAACATGAAGGCTTGTCCCAGAAGACCATTTTTGCTTTAACCTGTGTTTTGGTTCCGTGGTTTGTGCTGTTCTCACTTCTAGGGTAAAATGTCATTTTGCTATCAAAGAGGCTGTCACATGTGAGATGTTTGGACACAGCTACAGTGGTTCTACACCTGCGTCTCATTGCAGCTTCTACCTGTGTGGAATTAAATCCCTGTGCAAGGAAAAAAAAAACATAACCATTCGTCTATTTTGATTTCTGCTTTTTAAACCCAATCTAATTGATAGTTAATAAATTAGCATGGGAAAAATAGAAGGATCCTAGGAAAAAAATGGTTGCCAACTGCGTGTCATGGCTACCAATGGTTTCTGTTTGTAGATGTTTGGGGTGGGAACTGTTTTTTAATTATCTTCGACAAAGACCGTAGAGAGATGGATGAAACAATTGTGCAAATGAAGTTATTTCCATGAGCTCACAGGCAACGAGCCTTACTTATCCAGCTACATAAACCAAAGAAAACTCAGGCAATTAATTTAACGAGAGCGCTTGGGACATGATATCATTCTGAATGGACGAGCCTGAGAAAACAGCTATTTTGAATCACAGCGGGATAAGTGTACAACACAGTATAAAATCCTGTGGGACAAAATCCTTCTTAGCTGGGTGCCAAAGATTGGTCTGTTAGAGCCATGAGGTATTTGCCCAAACCTGGACTATTGGGATAAGCAAATTCCTTTTTAAATACTCACAGCAGTAGCAAGTAAAGCCTGCGTGTGATTTGAGTTGCTGGAACCAAGGCTCCCAGCAGGAACCTGAAGTAAAAGAGATTCTGTGCAAGTCATTTGCTAAATTGGTGCAGCAGGCACTTGCCAGAGAGCAGGTACCGTTTTGTCCAGTTGAGTCAAACGTAATCTTGGAACAGTCATTACCAGACGTAGATCCACTCCATTGACTGCCATGAGAGAGATACATTTGGGGGGGGGGGGGAGGGCGTATAGAAAGAGAACATTAAACAATTTTATTCTCAGTAAGCTTTTTTTTTTTTTTATCTGGAACAATACGGGTTGGTAGAATGGATTCTCTTCTGCAGATAGTCAGGGGCCTCTCACAGTCAGCATCAGAAAGATGTGCTATCAGTGGCTGTATCTGAAGTATCTTCTTTTGAGGAATGCTGTTCAGGTTCTGCTTACAGGAAGGGCTGGCTCTGGTTTACTTATCTCCAACTTTTCTCTCCCCTCAAAACAGGCTTCTGGATTTTTAAAGCCTTTCTTGTTTTCCTTCTGTTTCTTGCGTTTTCAGGAGTTTCAGCTGTGTAGCTCACTTTTTTGATACTTTTATACAAAAAGTCGGGTGGCAGTGGTTTTTCTTGCTTTCTTTCACGAAAGAGCAAACCAATGAACTAACCATATAGTACAGTGGTGGAAGGCAAATCCTCATACTAACAACAGGCACACCATACCCAAAAGATTCTGTGATTCCGTAACATCTACCATCTCGCATGAGGCTAAGAGAGATACTAAAACCCTCCTTCCTCTTCCCTGAGCTTCTGGATTAAAGAGAGACAGAGTTCGTGCTGCTTTTGCCTGCTCCTTTCGTCAGGAAGGGGACCGGGCACAGCAGCAGAGGCAGGGGCAGCTCGGGGTCTCTCTGCGCCCCAGAAAGCTCCCGGGGGAAGCCGAGGCACCACACAGCCGCCCCGATCGGGGTGCCCGGGCACCGCTCTCGGGCACCCGTGTGGGACAGGACACGGGGTGGCACCGAGGTGTCGGCAACAACGGGAACCCACTGTCGCCCCGCGGGCTTATCCCCGCGCGTCTCTGCGGCCCCGGCTCGCCGATGAGCTCGGCCGCCACGATCCATGTTTCTGCTGCCGAGGAGGCAGCGGTGCGCGGCCGTGCCGGCGGGGCCCTCCCGCCGAGCCGCCCCGCAGGCGGCCGGGGGCGGCCGGCGGGGTCAGGCCGGGCGAGGCGGCCCGGCGCGCTGCGTGAGGCGGTGCCCGCGGGGCCGCGGCCCGGCGCGGAGGCGGGGTGGCCGCGGGGGCAGGCGGCGGGGCGGGCTCCTTCTTTGGCCATGAGCGCGGTGCCGGCATTCGGCCGCCGCCGCCGCCTGCGGGACGCGGGGAGGGAGCGGCCGCGGCGCGGATCCGCCGGCGGCAGCGGGCGGGCGCTATGGCTCAGGCCAAGATCAGCGCCAAGGCCAGCGAGGCGGCGCAGCAGCAGCAGTCCGGCGGGCAGCTCCGCGGCCGCTTCTACCGCTCCACCTCCATGGCGGACCGCTCGAGCCGCCTGCTCGAGAACCTGGACCAGCTGGAGCTCAGGTGGGGCGGCGGCACCGCGCACCGCCGCGGCCGGGCGGGGCGGCGGGCAGGGGGCGGCGGCCGGGCGCTGTGGGCCGGGGGAGCCCCTCGCCCCGAGCCGCCGGCTCCTCACGGCGTCCCGGCGGCGGGCGCGGGGCTTTCCGCGGCGGGAGGGAGGGGAGGGGAGCGGCGCTGGAGTGAGGCTTCCTGAGGTGATCGGGGAAGAAGGATCCCCCTTCCTCGGGGGCGATGGCGGGGCAGGTTTAAAATGGCAGCTGCTGCTCCGAGGTGAAATAGGGTGGCCTAGAAATGCCTGAAAATAGGAGTATGTCTGTGAATGTATGAAAATAGAGGGTTTTTTTTTCCAGAGAAAGCGCAAAAGGCTTTTTCGGGTTTGTCACCCTTTACGGTTTGGGGAGTCTGTAGCAAGCAGAGGACAGTGGGCTGCTGTGGTGCTGGGGCAGCAGCGACACGACGTGTGCCAGCCCCGTGATGGATCGTGTCCCTCGTCCTGCCCTGCAGCCCGACAGCCCCTGTCCCGCATCTGTCGGGCGGGTGCCTTGTGAGAAGGTGCAGGAAAGCCCAAGGTAACGCGTGGTACCAGTGGGCTCTCGGAGCTCTCACAAGCCTTTAAGCCGCAGTGCTGAATTGCCAGCGCGGGAGGCTGCGCGTCTCCCAAACCTCTCTTTGCCCTTACTGGTCCAGCTGTCGGTGTTCTTGTTACCCGTGTTTGTGTCCCCATCCTCTCTGAAGTGTAATAAATCACGTAACTGTAACGTGAATAGCATTGCATTCTGCAGCTTAGGTGTATTTTTCTGAAGTAATCGCGAATACGGTGCGTATTTCATCATTGCGCCAAGACACATCCTGTCTCCTCCTGCTACTTGACATTCCCTGAAAAATCCTATGTGATTTTTTTTTTCCGAGTTTGGCCCCATGAGAGACGATTCCTTGCCTTTAATCATCCTCCTCGTCTTCTCAGCTCTGCCTAATTACACAGTGTCCTCTCTGAGGTGGACGGATGCTCAGGGTGCCGTGAGTGTACCACTGATTCACCTCCTGCTGGTACTGTTTCAACACACCCTTTCCTTCGTTACAGCTGCATATTGATCAGCAGCTTTCACAGAACCACCCACAATGTTTCTAGGACTGTCCTGTAATTAGAAGAGCTCTGTGGGATACAGGAGTTGCGTTTTCCCCTTTCTGCCTGCATTACTTTGCATTATTCAGGAGTGGACTTTATGGGCTGTTATATTAGCCTTTCACTTAGCTTAATTAAATCTCCTTGAAGTCCTTCGCAGACTTCTCTGAATTTGACTAAACAAAATCACTGTCTGCAAACAAGTCTCGCTGCTCACATCCAAGTTGAGTGCGTGAATATGTAATTACAAAATTGAGCAGCAGAATATGCAAAACTATGTTTTAAATTTCCTGAGCGACTCCGAAACAAAGCAGAGAGTTTGGTTAACCAGAAATTAAGCCCCAAATTAAACTTCCCAGTTTGCTGCGGGGTCTGTCAAACAGGCATAGTTCTAAATGCTGAACAATTACAAAAAAAGTCAAACTACCTGGAAAAAAATCACTCAAGTCTTTATTTTTTGCCCTGTGCACAACTAATCAACATGCCTCATTACAAAGTTGTTTGAATGGCAGGAGGAAGAGCTTCTGCTCTTCTTCCTTCTTCAGCCAGTTTAGTTTAGCTATAGATGCTTGAGATGTTGCTTGTAAATATAAGAAGTGAAAATTTGTCAAAGTGAACTGCTGCCTTTAATTAAACCCCACGACAGTCCTCAGTTCTCAAGTTGCTTAAGGTTGCCTGAACCCCACAGCAACTCTCGTCCCATTGGACATGCGCTGGTTTGAACAGCTTTCCTTCTCCCTTCCCTTCCCTTCCACCCTGAGAGCTGCTTTTCCGACAGTAATGGGGTATTTTTGTGCCTCCCTGCTAGGTGTTTGCGGAGGGACTTTCTTTTGTAGGGAAACTGAGCAGGAAAGGAGGATTAATTTGGCTGCCAGGGAGCAACACCCCCCACTCCAGCAGGAGCGGCAAGGCGGGCAGGTGGCACGTTGGTCCCTTGTAAGGGCTTGGACATTCATGTTGCAGTGGCTGCTGACGAATGCCAAGACATCTCAGGAGCAGCTGGAAGCGGCACCAGAGTCTCTGTCCATGAGTCACTGTTCTGGTGGTTGTGTTAAGTGAACACGCAGTCCTGGCTGTAATGGTACATGAGAAAAGTCAAACTCTTGTTTATTTTTTTTTTTTAAATCTTTATTTTTTGTATTTTTCCTCCCTTTCTCCTTTGGAGCAACCATATTCCCCCCACCATGAACATTTGTATGTTCCATCAAACTGCTCACCTGAGAACAGAAACTCAGTTTAAGCAGCTGAGGATGCCAGGGTGAAACCCCCTGCTTTGACTCCGTCCAGCGCGCTCAGCTCCGTTTCAGGAAAAAGCTGCACCGTCTTCAGATGTTTCTTACTTCCTTTGAAAACTTATCTGCCCCTCCTGCGCACAAGCTTTAACAGTGAGCTTATTGAGTCAGTCAGTGGTTTAAAGGACGGGGTTATTGCAGCTGTCACAAGAAAGCGGGTATCGAGTTTCTCATCTGGAAACAAAAGCGCAGGCTGGTCCACCTGTTCCTCGGGAGAATGCTCTGCTCATGTAAATGGTATGTAGGAAAGAAAGGCGCTGTGCGGCTAATTGCTCTCGGACCAGGGAAAATCAGAAGTAAGGAATGTTTTTTTAGTCTTAGGTAATGGAGGGAATTTTTAGTCCATGTTCAAAGCGACAAAGACACTCCAACTAAAAACATGATTGGATGTTTTCATCTGTTAGAAAAAGACCGTAGTGCTGCATCAAGATAATTGACAATTGGGCATAAATATGAGTATTTCGTGTTCTCTTTTCATAGAATCATAGAATGGTTAGGGTTGGAAGGAACTTCAAAGATCATCTAGTTCCAACCCCCTGCCATAGGCAGGGACACCCTCCACTACACCAGGTTGCCCGAAGCCTCCTCCAACCTGGCCTTGAACACTTCCAGGGATGGGACATCCACAACTTCTCTAGGCAACCTGTTCCAGTGTTTCACCACTGTCATTGTAAAAAATTTCTTCCTTAGATCCCCTCTTTCAGTTTAAAGCCATTACTCCTTGTCCTGTCACTCCCTGCCCTTGTAAAAAGTCCCTCTTCAGCTTTCCTGTAGGCCCCCTTTAAGTACTGGAAGGCTGTTAGAAGATCTCTCCGGAGCCTTCTCCAGGCTGAACAACCCCAACTCTCTCAGCCTGTCTTCATAGCAGAGATGCTCCAGCCCTCGGATCATCTTTGTGGCCCTCCTCTGGACTCGCTCCAGCAGCTCCATGTCCTTCTTGTGTTGGGGACTCCAGAGCTGAATGCAGTATTCCGGGTGGGAGAGCTGAGTAGAGGGGCAGAATCACCTCCCTCAACCTGCTGGCCACACTTCTTTTGATGCAGCCCAGGATACGGTTGGCTTTCTGGGCTGCCAGCGCACATGGCCGGCTCGTGTTGATCTTCTCATCCACCAGCACTCCCAAGTCCTTCTCCTCAGGGCTGCTCTCTTTTTTCTTTACCTTGTATTTTACAGGGTTTTATTTTGAGACTTGGATCATGCTTCCACTCTTTTCCACATTAGTCACCTCTGCTAGAGGTTTATCTCTTCCAATGTTTGATTTGTTTTTTTTTTTTCCCTCCCACCCCAAGAAAGTAAAGATGCACACAAACCTATGAAGTCAAAGCACATTTTAAGAAGGAAGTTACAAGAGCTGACTGCGAGGTGTGGACCTGACACTCTTGCAGCAAGTAAGGAGGGAAAGGTGTGCAGTCCCTGCTGGGGCCGGGATCATTCCCGGGCTGTGGCCTGGGGGCTGGGAGGAGCCGGTGGGACCCACCCCAGCGTGGGGGCAGGCGGCCAGAGGCCTCTCTACAAGCCAGGGCAGTGAAATAGGGTGAGGCTGTGGTAGATATCTCACCTTGATAAAGCCCCCCAAGCGTCTTCTGCGGAGCACAATCTATTTTCCTGAGGCTGGTGTGAGTGGTTTCCTTTTTTTTTTTTTTTTTTCTTTCCCCCACTACAGCGCTCTTCTGAAATGACCCTATCCCGCTGTTCTGACCTGCATGTGATTCAGGTCCCTAGCAGCAACAGCTGGCCGTTTCCTCCACTCCCTTTTTCTTGCCTTTTTCAGCCCATTTCTCCTCATCTTCTGTTTGAGTGTGTAACTCACTGCCTGGCTGCTGAGGTGCTGCCTTCGCCGCCAGGACGGCTGCGTGATCACGCTGTGCCTCCTCCCTGCCCTTGAGAGGTCTCTGAAAGCCAAGGAGTTTGTTTTTTTAGGGTTATTTGGTCCCATCACGCTGCTCATAATGGGTCAAGATGGAAATTTTTAGCAGGGATAGCAGAGGGGTTGGGGAGTCCTGACGTGCTGCTTTCCAGTCCCTTTGTCCCGGTGGCAGGAGCTGGTGTCCCCCCTTCACGTGTCGTTATGTGGCGCTGGGGTAGGCGCTCATTTTGACTGCCATTTATGGAAGCAAATACACTAAAATTAAAATCCCAGTGGATTTTAGTTCTGTGGCACTCTGTATTGCAGTTGGAAAAATGGTTAAAATAACTCCCAAGAAGCAATTTTTGCAAATTAAATAGTTCTCAAGATTTGGTTATATACCAAATATATATACTTTCTGTAAAATAATGTCAGTCAAAGCTCTAGTTGGTAAATTATGGGAAATTTTTTTTTCAGTATACAATCATTAATTCTGATCATTTGGCTTTTAGGTCCTACCTCGCATACCAGTAGTGTTTTTGGAAGCAGTGATGTTTTAGGCACTCTCTTTTGAATTGCACCAATTCAGGATGCATCTCTGCAATGCAGTTTTTCCACATTCTTCATAGGACTCAGCGAAGCCTGTGGAAATGATGGATTGATCCATCTGCTGAAGGCAGACCTTTAGTTTTTAAGTCACTACAATGATATACTGAATCTGATTTAAAAACATTTTTTAAATTGAAATTCTGCACTTCCAAATTTTAATTTTGAGCTTTCCAGTGACCACAATGCATTTTTTAAATTGTGAAAATACTGTTTTTTTTAAAAGGCATGGCAAGACGTTTATGAAAATATTGCTAGACTTACTAAATTATAAAGTGCAGACATCTTAAATGACTCCACCTGCCTCATTGCTCTTACTAACCAGTCCAAAATAATAATTAAAAGTATTTGCTCTTGGCAAGAATTTGCATTGCATTAACTCTTCCCACTCCTCCTCAGAATGAATATTAAAGGCAAGACCTGAAGCTTGTGCTTTCACTGGCTAAATTAGGCTAAATATTTTGTAAAACAGAACAGTTTTGTGAGCAGGCTGCATGTGAAGTGTGACTATTTATATCCTCAAATGCTCCCGTTCTGCCTTTTTTTTTTTTGCCCTCTTTTCTCTTGCTGCTCTTTTCCTGAAGTTACCTGCCCTCAGCCAGCCTTTGAGGCAGCAACTCCATCCCTGTCTCATCAGACAAGCCCTTACCTATAGAAGCAGCGATGATGAGCCACCACTGTCTCAGGACAGCGTCCAGTAACAATGTTTTGGTTTGTTTCCCCTTTTCTGGCCAAGTTTAATAAACGTTTCAGGACAGATGGATTCCCGTGCTGCGTACAGCAGCTAGACCTCCCGAGCTGTGCGCTGAAAGCATCCATCAGCTGGGTTCACATGATACTCTGCTTTTCTGTGGGGTCTGGGAACGCAGAGTTGACGTTTTTTGGCACAACTCTTGCGGCCAGCTGCAGATTGGCAAGTCCTCTGTGAGCCCCTACCTTCAAGCCTCCAGGGCGAAGCCAAGGGAGGGGGATGTTTCCCTCTTATCCCCAGTCTGCAAAGCCAACAGTTCCCAGATGTGCTTTTCCAGATGACTCCACTGAATGCAAAAGCCCTCTCCCTAAAACCATGGCGGAGAATAAGATGTGAATTAAGGAACGAGACTCAGATTTTTGGTACGGCATTTTGACATCGCCCATGGCCAGGTGGGCCTGTACTGTACGGCACGAGGAGGGCAGACTATGGGCACGCAACCACACAGCTGACCAAGGCCGAATTACCAGGGAGAGCAGTTTCTGATGGGCTTTCCCCTCACTCTTACCACATCACGTGTTAGTTTCAGCGCAGTGAAAAGGACCGGAGTAGGGGTCCTGTTTTGGAAGGAAACGAGTTTCGTGCTTCCCTGCAGGCCTAGAAATAGGAGCTGCTCCTACAGAATCTTCCTCCCTGTTTGAATCACAGCGAGCATCGCTCCATGGAAAACACCAGTGACCACGAGGGCAGGCGGTCTAGCACCTTCTCCCAGCAAGCAAGGCATGCCACTTGAGGAGAACCCCTTGTCATGTTAATAGAATCATAGAATCATAGAATGGTTAGAGTTGGAAGGGACCTTAAATATCATCTAGTTCCAACCCCCCTGCCATGGGCAGGGACACCCTCCACTACATCAGGTTGCCCAAAGCCTCATCCAACCTGGCCTTGAACACTTCCAGGGATGGGGCATCCACAACTTCTCTGGGCAACCTGTTTCAGTGCTTCACCACCCTCTGAGTGAAAAATTTCTTCCTAATATCCAATCTAAATCTCCCCTCTTTCAGTTTAAATCCATTGCCCCTTGTCCTATCACTACACGCCCTTGTAAAAAGTCCCTCTCCAGCTTTCCTGTAGGCCCCCTTTAAGTACTGGAAGGCTGCAATAAGATCACCCTGGAGCCTTCTCTTCTCCAGGCTGAACAGCCTGTGAGAAGTCTGTGAGCTTTGTCCTTCTCGCCCATTTTTCTCCCTCGTGAAAGGAGTTGTTGGGCTACGAGGTGGCGCTTGAGTTTTGCGGTGTGTTTGTTGCTTTGTAGGTGGGTCGTAGAGGTTCTGTGCTGGTGTCCTGGTGGCAGCGGGGCAGCTAGGTCCCCTTGCTGCTTCCGTCCCACAGCTGCAACCTTCACCCCCAAGTTCCCTGATGGGGACTTAGTCTGTTCTCTTCCAGTTAAGCAGCCGATAATAATTGCCAGTTAGCTACAGGACTTAACAGGGCTATAGCACCGTCAGGCTATGGATATCCAGGCTAACCACAGAGTAGGATAGAACAGCGCTGTCAGTAAAATAAAAGATTTAAGTCTGATCGAATTACTGTTGTTTTCTTGTTGTTTTTTTTTTTTCCCCATTAGTTTTTTTTTTTAAAATTGAGTCTTGAAAAGTGAAGTTAAGATACGGGAGAAGGTAATGAAATCAGAGAATCTGGCTCATGGATAATTAAGAACTGACTGTACTTCTTAAGCTGAAGTTTAGAACACTTCTTGGCAGCTACACAGGTGAACAGCTCTTTTATTATTTATAAACATTTTCTTCGGTTCAACCGTGTTCAGGGTAGAGGCTTTCCGTGACGCAGCGTCTGCGATGGAACAAGAGAAAGAAATCCTGCTAGAAATGATCCACAATATCCAGAACAGCCAGGATATGAGGCACATCAGCGAAGGTGAGAAGCTACTTTGCCATACTCTCCCAACTGATCTAAAGTCAAAACAGCCCGTGCCTTACGGAGCAGCTCTGTTTCATTGCTTGCTGCTGGAAAAGGTCTGGGCATTGGCACCAGCTAAGGTGACTGAAGGGCCTGGATCAGGACTGAAGGATCTGTTACCCTGGGATCCCTGTGTTCTTGACTGTGTAAACTCATGTTGTTCAGCGGGATGGTCTACCATGAACGTTACTACTGCGTATGTGAAAGCCTGGATTTGGTTCACTGATTTATGTTCAAAATCAGGGTTACTATAGCTCAACTGGGGGGGAATTGTTTGTTATAATGATGACAATTAAATACAGTTGAGAAACCAGCATTTTGATGGCTTTGACTACTGGACAGGCACGAGTGCTACAAAGCGTACATACAGCCTGCGAGAACCTGATCGCTAAGATCATCGTTGTGGGTGTGAGATATACAGCTTTAAACACATTTCCCAAACCTGTATGTTTTACATTATGTGCTTTAAATTGTTTGTTTATTGGCTCTTCAAGAGCCTACATGTCAAATGTGTTGTGTCTGTATTTTAGGAAAAATCTAAGTTTTCAGAAAATAGACCTTTTCGTCATGACCCTTAATTGCATCTGGTAGTCAGAAGGTGGTTTTCTCTCTGTGGCCTCCTGGGTACTGTCGAAATCTCTCCCTTAGTGGCACAGAAGGTCGTTGATGTGCTCGTTCTGTTAATGAATAATGTCTCCTGGTGATGTTGTAGGCTTTGCTTTATTGTCACACGGCAAGCTTTGCATCAGCAGTGGAAAAGCGTCGCTTACGTTTTCAGTAGAGCTCAGTGCCTCATTTCAAATCAGAAGATGCTACCTTCTGATGAATAAGTAGGACTTGGGCAAACACAAAAAACTTACTTTTGGCCCCTGGAGATCTTGTTGATTGTCACTTGTTTATTTCAAAGTTGTAGCAGTTTGATGTCTTGGTGATGTTATTTGCACAGGAAAGTATTCGCCTGTAACCGAGAATACTTTCTATTTTTTTCGATTTAGGTGAGAGAGAAGAACTTAATTTGACTGCTAATCGTCTGATGGGCCGAACCCTCACTGTGGAGGTTTCTGTAGAAACCATCCGAAACGCCCAGCAGCAGGAATCCCTACTGCATGCCACGAAGATGATTGATGAAATTGTCAATAAACTTCTAGATGACTTGGAAGACGCCAAAATCCGCTTAATGTCGCTTTATGGCGCATGCACGTCTGACGTGCCGGCAGGACCCATCGACCAGAAATTTCAGTCTGTGGTGATCGGATGTGCCATTGAGGATCAGAAGAAGATCAAAAGGCGGCTAGAGACTCTGCTTAGAAACTTGGAAAATTCTGAGAAGTCAATCACGTTGTTGGAGCATCAGAAAACATCTGCCCGACAGTCTTGCAACAGCAAACAGGATTAAACTATCCTCCTGCCTACTTCTGGCAAACCACAGGATGAGCGAATCTCCATAAAAAGCACACGGAAGCTAAGAAAAAAAATTTTCTCTGTACAATCACAGCATATATCCGCATGCACACGCACCGAAGCATTTCTGATTGCAAGGTGCGAGCGTTTACTGGGTTTTGGTAGCCTTGGTGTTTTCTTTTGGCGATAAAGGATGCTATCAGGAGTTCTCCTGTAGAGTTGATACCGCTCCATTGCGAAATGTAATTGTGCTTCTGCTGAACTGTCAGAAACTGTCAAAATCTAGCCTTTCCCTCCCTTCTCCTGAAGTGGTGTTTTTTTTTTTTTTAAACTAAAGTTGTTTTGTCATATAGTTGGGATTTCAGTTTTCTCTGCTGTGCACGTAGTGTGTGAACCAGACTTTTGGGGACGAAAGACAAATCATGGCAATAAATTGAAAACATTAATAAACTGTATATTGTATTTTCATAAACAACACACTGTCCTACTCATTACAACTTCCCATTTTAATAAATTTGGCACTATCTGTAAGTAGATCACAATACTTCCATGAGAGGAACAGACATCTCCAGATCATAACCGAGGATGTGAAAAGCAACACATCCCTCCAAAGGTCACAACCAAGGCTAGAAACGAGTTCCAGCGCTCGCAATATGCCCTTCCGCACCTGCCGAGTGAACCATCCCACCTCCCACCTTCTATCTGTAGTTCGAGGTTGCTGTGTACTTTTTTTTAAGGATAATATAACGGGGAATTGTATTTTATCAGCTACAACTAGGCAAATTTGTTTTGCATCATCAACATCTGTGAAGCAACAGAGCAGAACGGTTGAATTCTCAGCTGGCAGATACCGTATTGGTTTCTTGTGTAGGATGACAGTACACTTCCTAAGTTTAACATTACTTACTCTTTGGATGAGTGGATTTTCTTTTCCTTGCACCCCATCACTCCCTTTAATTTCTGCTCATCATCACCATGCTCCATGGCTGTGGGTCAGAAGTTGCAGATTTTAGGGTGAGCCTGGAATTTTGCAAACCCCCCAGCGCCCCCATAGCCTGTCAGTCTTGCACTGTCTCACAAAGGATGGTGATCACCTGAGGGGAGCAGGGGACTCTCCCTTGGCCTTCTTATCTTGTCTCAGCTACAAGCTCAGCTGGAGGGAGCTTGGAGAGGCTGGAGTGATGCCATCTACCACAGCTTCCTGGGTGGCAGCAAGCATCCTTCAGCATCACACCTGGATGCTCTCGGAGCACCAGCGCAAGGCGGGATCTCTTTGTGCCAGGCTCCTGCAACCGAGGCTCTGGAGCTCCATGGCTTTCAGCTCCTTGTATGTGCGTGAGAACATGGCAGGGGAACTGGGACCTGCACGTCTTGGTACCCTCAGTGGCTTTGAGGTTACCATTGCTGCATTTTAGTCTCAGAAATGGCACTTCAGGTGGGTGCTTTCAAAACAAACAAAGTTTGAGCTTTGAGATTCTGAAAAGTTTCTAAGAATTTGGTGAGATTAATTCTATAATTCCACTTAAAAAAAAAAAACCAACTTTTTTTCCCATGTTTTAGATCCTTGTGAACTTTAACAAGCAAAGTAAAATCTTTCAGCTATTTAACAGCATTAAACCTCTTGACAGTAATACACGGCACGAGTCGTTCTCTGTGAAATAGTTAAGTTGAACATAGTTCATTGATGCTTAGAATATTCTTTGAATAGTTGGGTTTTTTAAGGCCATTATAAGGTTATTCAGGCCAAAATTGTTAAGGCCATTTTGTTTTCTTTTTTAGATCCTCCTCATTGTACCAATAGCTAAAAGTATTTTTATTTTTTATGGCACTTGTAAAAGTGTTTTTGTTCTCAAGGACAAAATGAAATGCTCAACACCTGCCTATCTGCAGCTGAGCTAAGAGCATAGATTAGACTTACTTTGACCTAAGTTACTGGTTTTATTTTTAATTTTAATTCTGTTTGCCTTCCACCTTCATAAATCCTGTGTCATCTGACCCACAGGAGGTCTGCAATACAGCCATCGCTACCCTCTCCTAAGATTTAAGATTCTGTACGTACGGATTCCATACTAAGATGCCGCATCTGCTTAACGATCCCATAGATTTGAACAATCTAATTTTAAAACCAGTGATAACTGCCCTCAAAGTTTCTTTCACACGGTCATACCTGTAAAACACAGCAAAAGACGCTTTTTTTTTAACTGTAGTTTCATACTGGCTGTATCTTAAACATAAATTACCCTTAAAGTAACTCAAAATAGCTAAATATCGTTGACATCATGCACATGACGGAGATCAACAAAAGATCAGCAGGCCTAAGACAGCTGCGACAAAAGCGGTGTAAGAAAAACCTACCAACTTCTGGTCTTATCTCCTGAGCAATACAACAAGGCTGTGCTCCACTTCTCAGCATAAGCCAGTCTTGAAAACGGGGCACTTGGATAGAACATTTCCTTGGAGATGCCAGGAAGCGCCCAGGTGTTTGCAGTGGTTATCCTGGGGGCTGGCAGCAGAAGACACATTAAATGGCCACCCAGCTTCCTGAAGCGGAACGTGACATGGCTGTGCAGTACACATATCCCCCACTGAGACAGCGTCAAGGCTTCGGTTTTCTCAAGGTCTTCACTAAAGTGTAGATAAGCACTTCCCTGACCTTTTCACATTGCAAGATTTTTTCTTTCCTAAAACGCTGCTAATTAATCCTTATCGGGGGTGTTAAGCAAGCAAATTGTTTTTCTGCCTTCAAAACTGCGTGCAAGAGGAAGCAGGAGTATACTACTTCCCAGATTCCTGAGATACCTGGGTAAAGTGGCAGACGTGGATGCCGAGTTGCGTTTTACTAAAAAAATCAATACATAAATCAACAAATCAGTGACTAGTTAACCTGTTTCTGGTCAGAAAATGCATCAGGCCTCTTTGATATGTTGGTAATATTTTAATGCCACTTCCAACATCTGCAACCATTCACTTCAGCCTCGTCACTCTCTTAGCCAGACCACTCATGAAAAACACAGTGACCAGAAAGAGCAGAACAGAATCTGTGTTTTCAGTTTGAACTGGGTGATGGTGAAATCAGAGGGAAGAGCTCAGAAACAGCATTTCTGTCCGACTGGGATGCCCACGCTTGTTCCTTTGACGGTATCTGAGCATGCTGCCCTGCATCCCAACTGTTCACAAATCATGGGCTGGAATCAGGCACACGAGTTTGAGCAGATTGAGGTTGTGCAGTTTGAGCAGATTGAGCACACAATTGAGCAGATTCAGGTTGTGCTGCTACAGGGTTACAGCAATTTTTCTGCTATTGAATACATCGACAATTTGATATAATCACAAAAGTAACGACCTGTACCAGACCGAATAGTAATCCAAATAAACATGTTTAAGTTGTATGATACAACTAACTCAGTAGAACAGGAGAATTACAGGAGAACAGCAGAATTAACTCGAGGATTTTACAGGAACGGCATACACAGTACATTCAGTTTTAAACATTTATTTTTCCACCTTAGGATTTACTCCAAGTTATGTTGACTTTTTTTCTAAAAATATATTACATTTACTTGAGATCACAATGGTGACAAAAAGAGTTATGTACATTTTCTGTTTTAACCATTCAGATGCACGTGACCTTGCAAATAAAAGTAATTTATCAGCAACAATGCATCTTTATCCTCGCAATGAGAGCCGTGTTTCTCCAGGTCCAGGTTAATTTTTACTTTTTTGACCAGCTTTAGTCGGTTCTGCTGACCCACATTTATCTCAGTAGGAGAAGAAAGAATGCTCACTCCATAAATTCTTTATCAGTATTATCCTACTACTAGAAACCTGAGTCTAGTTCAGTACTAGGACTCACCTGGCTTTGAGATGACTCATCTAGAACACTCCTTCGACATGGAACTGTTTAAAAGTTTCTCTTATTCTATTATAGCACCTTTCACCTTAAATCTAAACTTTGCTGCATTTTGTCTTCTACAATTTTGATTACCTGTTTGGATGCCATAGTTAACAGAGATAAGTATTTTCTTCTGCCAATACTATTTGAGCACAACTGTTGCTTCCTACAAAGAGACGGTAAGGTGGTTTTGATAGAATCATAGAATGGTTAGGGCTGGAAGGGACCTTCAAAGGTCATCTAGTCCAACCCCCCTGCAAGGAACAGGGATATCTCCAACAAGGAACAGGGATATCTCCAACAAAGCTTGATGAAATCAAGCTTGCAGGACCGTGCTTGCTCTCTGGTTTATGTACAATTAGCGTTCAGGTAGTGCAACTTCAGTCAAAGGTCTGTGATTACATTTAGAAAAGCAGTAGGGGCTCAGGTACCGTCACTGGAATCCAAGCAACAGGTTGGTTGGTTTGCTGTATGACTGAATTCCCACAAGAGGGTTCCGCATTAACTGGTAGCTATTGACTTGAATAGATGAATTAAGAGGTTCAAAGTGCATGTTCACTGAGTATTACCCCTGCACAATCTCCAGGCAGTACAACGCGTTGAGCTGCTCGATTCCCTTTAGTGTAACATACCTCTACGGAAGCGACACAAAGGAAAACTACATGTCAGAGATGCTGTAGCCCAACAACAGAGAGGGGGGGAAAAAAAAAAGGACAAATTTTACTGAAGCGTAAAAAAATTAAACAGGAAATCAGACAAGAGTACGCTAATTCAGGCATTTTGACTAAAAATGGCAAGAGTTGCCTTACGAAACACTGAAAATAAGAAAGCTCCAAAATTATCTTAAGTGGAATATTTAATTTTTTTTTTTTAAGTCAACCACACACACAAGCACAAAAATCTGTGTGATCAGTCTTACAACTTTGAGATTTGTTACTTCCAGTTGGAAATACATCCCTAGTATTACCACTTTGCAGTAGCGAGATGCCCCGCTTACTGGGAGAACTCCCATTCACTGAATGGACGCAACACGGGAGTGACAGATGCTTCTTTAGCGTCACACTCTTCAGTGAAAGCTTATTTCACTGAGGCATTATCAATTACCCAAGTTTTCTACTAGTGGTAGCAGCCAAAAGCAAAGAACTTTGGCAAGATTCAGGTAACAGCCAACTCAAGAGATACTAACAACACAGGAGTGCAATTTTTGCTTGGTCTCGCAGAACAGAACCTATTCCTTGTGGTAGGAACGTCTGTTGCTCCTCATCAAGGACGCTGATCTGCCATAGGTGTAACAGAGCACCACCTCCTCTTCCACCGCGCAGTCACGCAAGTACACAGAGAAAGGCATTTGTATTACCAGCTCTGCACCTATAGGTTTTGGTAACTAAAACATACGGTATTTTAATGAGAATTAAATTTAATTCTTTAATGAGAATGCTTTGAGTGGAGAACGGAGCAATGTTTGCAATAAAAATTATTCGCAAGGCACAATGCGGGTGCTAAATGTTTAGGCGTGTCTCTTCACCCAAAAGGCAAAAAAGTTCCTCCCAACTGAAGAGTGATGTGAATACCTAAGGATTCCTGCAATATGCAAGTCATCTGGTTTACATCTATGCACTAACCCCAGCAGGATAAATTAAATTTTCAAGCAGCGTACATGCAGAGCACTTCCAGAAAAAGGCCAATTTGGACAGTCTCTCTCTCAGTCGTATTGGAGAACAAGCACTGCAAAGTCACAACAAAGGAAGAGCCACTTCAGATTTAACATGGGAATGAAATTAAAAGTAACTGTTACCCAACGCTGCAAATATATATTCCTGCATTAAAGTGTATGTGTCCTAAATTTAAACATATCCTAAATTTAGCAACTCTGTCAAGGCTACACCTATGAAAATTCCTACTGAGTTTTCAGTCCTTAAAACAGCAGTTTGTAATGACAGACTTAAATACAAACAGCTTATGTAATAGTACAATGTCTACAGCATAACATGTAATAGTACAAATGGTCATTGTACTTGTTTTTCAGTACTCTGTACAAAGCCAAACGAGGCAAAAAAGATGTTTCAGACACTTTGTGGTTTTGTTTCTTTTTCAAGAAAAATGAATTAAAAAAACGTCAAACTGGCAGACAATGAAATGTAAAAGTTTTCGTATTAAAAACAGTTGTCAAATCTCTTCATGCACCCACTCTATCCTACATCCTGAAGCTGTAAAAAATCGTTAAGTCTTATCCTAAGTACCTGACTTCTTAAATTGCCAAGACAGACAGGAGTTGACTCCATTTACACATACAAACAAGTGATTAAATACACTTCTTAAAAAACAAAGGCCTTTATCCACGAGAAAATATAGGAAACATTACGGAGAAGAACACACAGGTTTGCTGCAACAGCAAAGGGGATGGAGCGCCTGGAAGGCCACCTTCTTGCTAGCAACAGGAGATGCTCTAACATCATTATTTCTTGTCAAAGAAACACGGGCACTCGGCAGAAAGTCTGACAGAGTGAACACAAAACGCGAAGTTCAGAGACCTTTAGGGTTTGCGCGTAACTCGCCACCCGGTTCTCTCCCTGCAGAGAGCGGGGAAAAAGAGCACGTTTCGGTTTTCATACCTATTGACTTAGAAACAAAGTCAGGCTTCCGACATGAATTCACACAGTGAAAAGTCCTTCCTCCAAGAATATATAGGATCGCTCGACTCATTTTCATTCTCATACACCATTTAAAAAACTATTAAAACTCTTTTAATATTTTCAAGCAGCATATTTTGCATTTGTCACTGGCAGGTTTGTTGTAGAAATCCTAGAAAGTTAAAATTATATCATACCATACAAAAACATGTAAACAAACCAGGTATTTTTTTAAAAGGCATGCATGCTTTTGAAGAGGATTAGAAAGTGTTTAGTTTTGGTAAATAAAAGTAATTTGCTTAGCATTTTTAAAAGCACCTTAGTGATTTAGGAGCCCAAGTCCAAAGAACTTTAATTTAGATTTTAGCTCCTGAACATATAAATCAATTCTGTAAAATTACTTAAGCACTTTGAAAAATTTTTGCCATGTCTCTGATCTTGCAGAATTAGATTTTCTGTAACCAGCAGCTAACTTTGAATCTGAGACAACATTCAAGAACGTCTCATTAATGTAATTCAGTCATGAGCTGCAGTTTTTGGATCCTCCATAACTTAGTTTATGGTATCGACGAAAATTTTTTCCAAAGAAGAGAAGTGTTTGGTGACACCACTTTGCAAGTTCCTTTTTCACAGACAACACAGCATACAATAATCAAATCTGAACAGGAATACGATTGTATTTTGTTCTTTCTGAACAGGTACTAGTGTCAAAGACTGTGTTATTTGTTCAACCTGTTAAGACTGAGAAAAACAAACTTTCAAAAACGTGTAGCACAGCATTATGTAAAAAGAAGGAGCATTTTTGGCACCATACATTTTTAAATCCAAGCTTTCAGGCCCAAAGTATAGCAAGATAAACGTACACAGTGGCAGTTGGGAAAGTCTCGTCTGAAATGCAACATTTTCAAAGGAAAATTTTTTTGGAAGATTCTGTTTTATGATCATTAGCTTATCTCCAAGTAACGTATACATTGGAATTTCACCTAAATATTCATACCAAACGTTTACATATATACCTTAGCACTCATATATATAATACAAGTATATTGCACCCACAGAACTGCCAGAATCTGTATTAATATAGTCAGACATAAACCGCAGTGTCTTCTTTTTGCTCTTCATTTATCTTCTTAGTGTCCTGACTAACCAATTCTAACATTTTCTTTGAAATTTAGTTGCAAGATTGCTACTTTACCTTGGGCCATAGTGTTATGGTTTGTACCTACACTTGTCAGTGTTATCCTCATGTTAAATGTGCTCTGCAATTCAGCAATACCTAGTTCATAGCTCTGCAAATAATTCCTTGGAAAAGGAGAAGCTTGCCTAATTTTTACGAAGTGCACAGGGCAGCCACGGTTCTGTGTTTTCCCACCAGGTGTCTCACTCTACACACCAAAACCCACTGCATCAGCAAGTTTACATAAATCCACCCTCTTTCAAGGATCCGATAGGCACAAGATTTGCTAAAGCACTGGTGAAAATACCTCTACAGCTGGCTTTATTCTGTACTCAATTGCACAACTTCATCCAATTCACTGGGCTGGTTTTCTTTTCTTTCAAAAGTAGTCTAAAGTATGCTGCAGTTGCTAAAAGGACTTCTGTTTTTCTTGGTCCTCTGTTTGTTTGGTTTAAGGTTGATGACATCTCCGCCATTAAGAGTGCTAGAATTTTGGTTGGAGTGACTTCCACCAGCTGTATTAAAAACACCTACAGAATTTAAAGAAAGAGAAGTATTTGCATTTCTTTGCTTCCTGCAGTGTAACACATTAACACTTAAGACACAACACTTACTAAGGCATTGTAGCCACCTCAAACGCATACTCCAGTTTACAAAGGCTTTATCTATTTCTGAGTCAATTCTGCAGCTAAATTTGAAGTAGAGCCAGTTGGAATTACTAGCCAGGCAGTATTTCAAGCTGGTATACATCTATGTAATTGAAGGGCAGCATATGCACTCATCTGCCTATGTGTATGCTACTAATTACATGGTAACAAAGTTATGGTTAGTTAAGTAATGTAATAAAAGAAAAACATGACAATTTTGAAGTTAGAAAATTTGCTGAGATAAAGGTAAGGAAAATGCCTGAATAAAAAGGGCTTGCTTTAAGGAAAAAAAAAAATGAACTGACTCAGAAGCACTTTAAAGAAGGACTACAGAAGTTCAGTGTTCCCTTACAAAAGGCAGTTTACAAAGACCTTCTGATTACATGCCAGATTCTTTTACCATGAGTCTCTTGTCAATCCACACCAAGATGAGTAACACTAATACTAATTACATTAAAAAACCCAACAGGCATCCTTTCTTAGGTCTTTACACAATGTTTGTTTAAACGAATTTAATAAAAGGGCACTTGCCAAACATTAGCTAGAAACTTTAGAGTATCAGTTTGACAATCTTACAGAGTCACAAAGTTATTTTACAGAAGGAAAGGAGACAATATCTTAGATAGGAAGGTAACAATTAGACTCTGATTCACCTCATATTAACTCCATAAGGAAACAGATGAGACCATAAGCTTTGATGGCACAAAATACTGTCTTGCGTTTTTTTATTACAGTATACATACCAATCTTGTTACTGCTTGTATGTACTAGTTCTGGATCTTCTGCTGTTTGTTGCTTGAGCCTCTGAAGATATTTATCAGCCAAATACTTAAAAACTGGAATGTTAAAAAGAAAAAAGGTACATCAGAGTATGCTTAAAAATAACCTGCGTATCAATAACAATACCTTCATGCCAAAATTCTGTGGGGTTGTAAGAATGCATTCAGCACCGCAGGTTTAGCAGGATCCGGTGAAGCAGCTCGCTCTCGGCAGGCCTGTGTACCTGAGCAGAATCCAGATGCTCCAGTGCCTAACCAGCTCTTACAGTCTGCAGTACTAGGGTCCTATGCAGCAGAGAGACACATCTCAATGCTCCTGTAATAAAGCTGGCGCATACATATTGCCAAATATTCCAATTCATGCAACTTGGCACTTTTTAAAATTATGTAGGAATTTAGTATGTATATTTTTTGCAAGAAGCCTTAGAATAATAGCAATCATGTAAAGTAAGGCTATTAATAAAGCTTGGCAGCAACATTTTTCTAATTAACTAATGCTACCCTCATTTGTATTGGGGTTGAGAAAGTCTACCTAGGATTCTGAAAAAAACGTACAACTATAAGAGAATTTTCAGAACCTATATATGTTAGCATGTAAAGATGATACAGAAACATTTTAATTTTCTCTTGTAGATGTTTTTTCCAAGGTGAATGATTTTAACAGAGAAACAATTAGTTTACTATTAAGTTTGCCTGATTAAACAACAGTTATCAGAGACTGTAATTCATGATTATTCAAACCTACCCCACAAAAGATAGTGATTGAATTTTATAACAATACTCTTATGAAATTAAATATATACATTAAAATATATACTTGGGAACTAGTAAAATATCATCAGTAGAGAAAAGGCTAGAAGAGTTCCAATCTTTTAATGTACTTTATTTAAATATAACTAAACTACGAAATTACTGTTTGCATCAATTATTTATTACCTATGAACAATTAAAAAATAATTTGTTCAACCATTTGTATATTGTAATAATTGAACTTCTACGTATCTTTATTTTTAAAAGACCAGTACTTCCTGACACTCATTAGAACTAAGCACCCTTAGCACACTGGCACTTCTAAATATCGAAGCCGTGCCCCGTTTGTGGAAGAGAAAGGAAAGATGCACATGAACAGGCCTTACACACTGACATCAAGTAATTCTAGCTACGTTTAAAGCATGCTGCCAAGAAACAGAAGGATTGCCAGCAGCATGCAGCAACATGGAAAGTAACAGACCAGCTCCAAACTGGAAAGATGTGCAGCGCTACAGAGCGAAGGGCAGGACCGACACCTGTGCTGCTGTATCCCGTACCTTCTGTTACGTTTAGGTCTTCCTTTACGGATGCTCGGTAGAACCTTAATTTTAGCTTCTTTGCCAGTGCTTCTGCCTCTTCGCTGCACAACAGAAAAAGACTTTGTAAATACTGATTTGTATCATTTGTCAGTAGTTGTTCTTATAGACAAAATGCTTCCTGGTAAGTTAAACATGAGAAGATGGGTTAAGAAACTCAGTCAAAAAATACTTGATCCTTAATTTCTTTACAATATCTCCACTATAACAAGAAAAGACTTTACATCAGTTTCTTTATGACCAAAAGCAATTGATCTTTAATATTTATTGACTTCATTAAATAAAATTTCCCAAGGGTTCGAAGACAGGTGTCAGCGAAACCAAAAGGAAGAAGACTGTTATTAACAGCACTAGAATCAGAATAATTGCCACTGCAAAGTCAAAACAACAACAAAAAAGTAATCCTTAAGTATATTATGCATACAGGCTGAGAGAGTTGGGGCTGTTCAGCCTGGAGAAGAGAAGGCTTCAGGTGATCTTCTAGCAGCCTTCCAGTACCTAAAGTGGGCCTACAGGAAAGCTGGAGAGGGACTTTTTACAAGGGCAGGGAGTGATAGGACAAGGAGCAATGGCTTTAAACTGAGAGGGCAGATTTTGTTTAGATGTAAGGAGGAAATTCTTCACTCTGAGGGTGGTGAAACACTGGAACAGGTTGCCTAGAGAAGTTGTGGATGGCTCACCCCTAGAAGTGTTCAAGGCCAGGTTGGATGAGGCTTTGAGCAACCTGATGTAGTGGAGGGTGTCCCTGCCCATGGCAGGGGGGTTGGAACTAGATGATCTTTAAGGTCCCTTCCAACCCAAACCATTCTGTGATTCTATGATATTTTAATAAAGCAGTAGACTATGCAATTAGATGAGTGCAGAGATGAAATCAACAACTATATTTTTCTGTAAGGAAAAGCTGACAAAACATATGAACATTTCACCAAGGCAAATCGCATCACCAGAAAGATGAAGTTACTGAGGCAGATGTAGTATTCTGAGAGCAAAACCTAAGCAACATACCATGAATAAAGGAGGAGTTCAAATGCAATTTTGCTTTTCCTTTGAAAAATCCTCAGTATTCTTTGCAGAGGGAGTAGAAGCTGATTTATGCCATCAATGATAGCAAACAGAACAGAGAAAGCCAGTGCAGGAAACAACAAAAAGAAGAAATAATTTAAATCTCTCAGGAAGATGGTAGAAATAAAGAAGAGGAGAATGATCAACTTCATCATGCAGTATTTTTCTACATGATACGCTGTGGTAAATAAAAGTTAGCATTTGTTAAGCTGAATTTATGGCAAGAATGAAATTGCTCATATATACAAAGGCAGAACGAACTGACAGTAAAATCTGTAAAGAAAAATATAGTGAAGAAGGATCAGCGCCATGCAGTTTGAGAATATTAACAGACAGGTATTTCTCTTTAGTTATGTCTTGACAAAAACGAGCAATAAAACCTAATTAAAGAAAAGCAAAGCAAAGAATGTTAAGATACTTTTTCAAACTACCTGTTTAATACTACTTCATCGTTTTAGCAAGCATTCACTCGCCAAACTAGACAAACTAGACACTGGTGCACAGCATAGTTTAACAGTAACTGCAAATTTTCACAGGAGAGAAAATTTGCAGTTTTAGAATTTCTGATTAAAAAAAAAAAAAAAGAGAGAGAATCGTATCATGGCACAACCAAACTCTTCATGATATTCCTCTTTTTTTTTTGGCTGACACTTGAGAAGAAGGCATGAAGCAAACAGAAAGCTCCTAGCTTGGCAAGCACATCTGCCCAAGTAACTACACTCATGCAGCA
The DNA here is from genome assembly GCF_009769465.1 of Tauraco erythrolophus. Taxonomy (NCBI): domain Eukaryota; kingdom Metazoa; phylum Chordata; class Aves; order Musophagiformes; family Musophagidae; genus Tauraco; species Tauraco erythrolophus. Next base: position 44,162,683 of record NC_141466.1, on the reverse strand, counting down.
ATACCTGTCACTGGTGCTTCCAGGGCATGTTTTGATGCAGGGCATAGGTCTGTCAACCTAGATACTGTAATTCATCAGCAACTCCCAAAGATATTTTTTTTTTTAAACATGTGTATACAGGGGACATATACTGTTCTTGAAAAACAGTAAGATAAAACTCCTACTTCTTTATACAAGAGTCATCAAGAAGATCAATCTTATTCTGCACAAGAACTGTGGGAATGTCTCCAACTTCGGCCACGACTTTCTCCTTCCAGGTAGGGATTGCTTTGAAGGACTCTCTGTCAGTTGTAGAAAACACAAGAACACAAGCCTGGGCTCCTAAAAATATACAAATCAATTACAAATACAAATAAATACAAAACAACTAACAAACATTAAAAAAAAAGAATCATCATATATAATGTATTTCAAGTATGAGGGATTTTTCAAGTTTCTCCCATAAAAGTGCACTTTTATCATCTATAAAACCAATGCTCATAAATTCCCTAAACGAAAACAGACTGCTGTATGATTTTGATCATTATACCCGTTCTTCCTGATGGCTACAGGCCTGCTACCTCTCAAGCTATTTCCAGCATGGTGCACATATGCAGGGGAAAGGAACAGGACGGGCTGTAGGAAGGCTGGAAAAAGGGAAAGGGAGGTTTGCTTATTGCTCACTGTTTTCCAGAGAGTTTAATGGAAGCCAGAAGGCAAATATTTTTCCATATGCAGTATCTGTAGAGCACACTTCATGTTATTCTTTGTGCTATAGTAATTTGGATTTTGAAAAGCAGAAGAAGTTTTCAGAGAAAGTTGTGATTATTTCAAGTAAATCATTTAGCAGCTTTTTGAAGAAAGTAAGTGTATTTCTAATTCATACTCATTCTATCACAGCACCATGATAAATTATACAAAATGTTTTGTACCATTTTGTTATGGTTTTGAAACAGCCTTAGCAAGCAATAGTTAAAACTCATGGATACGGAGAAGGTACTTCCACACTCGAAATATTAGTGAGTGGTCTTTTGATTGTCCAGTAGCCCTTTGTTATCCTCAAGAAACTACTTTTCTTTGCACATAAACACATGGAGAAACACTTTATTATTTATACACCTTTAATATACCTGATATTTAGTAACGGAGTGTAAAAGGAATAGATAGCTAACGTCTTTGAGACTCCAGTGTTATCTTGTGGCGAATATCCCAATCTAATTATACATGGCATGAAAAATTATTTCAGCAATATGAATTTTCTTTTATCTATGAGCTTCATCAAGTATCCTCCATTCCTGTATTCTGTTTGTCTTTTTATTTCTTTGGCATAAAGCACTCGAGTTTTTTTATTAGGTTTCCTTTTATTTATCTTTTCAAAGCCAAGTTCAGTCTATCTTTACAGAAGTTTTCTTATGCTCTTTAATGTTCTTTCACATGCCATTAAGAGCCTTCTGGTATGGTTTTATACAGAATCAGAACTACCCTCAGAATTGCAGATCAAGCTCTACCAATAAAACAGTAGCAATGTAGTCTTCCATAATTTTCCCTATTACTTGTGTTCTAAAATTTTGTCTTCCCTAATGTCCGCACCATATTCTAATGTGTGCAATTCTTCTGATGCAATTCCACTTATAGTCCTGTGAGACAGGCGTAAAATTGAATATTCTTTACAAAGCAGCTGAATTTAACCTATCATCTCACAGTCTAGCTTAATAAAGCCTCTCAAGTTCTTTGCTCTACTCAAGATGAGAATACTTATTAAACGACTCTCACCACATGTAAGCAACATCCTGTTCAGTTTTAAGACTAAGAAATCTGTTGTGAAGTTTCCACTATTACACACTTTCACTTCATCTCTCCTTCCACCCATACCTTCTGAATGCTAAAACACAGAGACAACTTGGTAATAGTTTAGAGGGAAAGCTCCTAGCATGTGGTAGGTAAAAAAGAGCTGACTTACAACATCAGACCTGCTTATTCAATTTAGATATAATACATGTAGAAAGTAGCGGACAGAGACAGTAAAAATAACTCAGCTTGGTCATTTAGCAGCTTTTTAAAAAGAATTATATGATAGGCTCCAATTAGGAATCGAACAGAAATATTTTTGAGGACCTTCAAGATTCTGACACTTAAAGGTTCTTACCAGGAAGTTAACAAACAACAGTAAACGACAGTGTCTTTTCTCATCAAGAGATACACCTGTGTATCAACAATGACAAATTCTATGCATATATTCCATATGTAACTGTGTATTTCCAAATGTCTGCTGATGATTGGATTTTAAGAAATATCAGAGTTTACTAATCCAATAACTCTGCAAAATGCTTATTTAAGAAGAGAAGAACAAAAGCAGTATTCTTCTCACGCTCAATTCAAAACAATATTAAACGTGATCTTTCTGAAAGTATGCTTCTGTACAGTGCACAAATTAGTATGGCAACAGAGTTCACCAGAAGATGCTGCAGGGCAGAGGTCTTGCTAGGTAAATTCCTTTTGTCTTCTAAGAATATTGCTAAATTCTCCATATTTTATTGGGAACATAAAGCAGTTTAAGAAACTACAATGTCCATTATATTAAAAGCTCTAAGAAGAAAATAAAATAAGAAAAAAAAACAACAAAAAACAGGATTTAAACACTGAAACACCTTTCTGTATGCAGTGACTGACAGTATTCAAGAGTCAACAACATTATCTCACTCATCCCCCTCCAAATGGAGTCATACATCACCTCTGTCACGCAACAGGTTGTACACAACAACAGACACCAGCTGCAAAGGCATAGGATAGTATCGGACAGGAGTCTAACAGCTAAAACCACAATGTTCTCGATTAATATTTTAAATCCAAGTTCTTTTCTAAGAAGCTGTTTTGTAAAGCTACCTTAAAGTACTGAAGAAAAGGACACTGGATTTTTTGCGTACAGTTACTGCGTTGACAACCTCTATAACTTTATTTTAAAAAGGTTCCAACTGGCTGCATAATCACCGATATGATATTCATATCTACACTAACTCAGAAAAAAACTTAGCAGTGCTACCATCTCTACTCGATTCAAGTAGAGCATGAGCTTGTCAGCTGAGTAGGTCTCAAAGATCCTCAGCAGACTATCCAATCCTTACAGGCTCCATAATCGCATTTTCTCCTTTCATAACAGTACACAGCCTACGTAACAGAAAATATGTAAAGAAATTCCTTGCCATGAGTGGACTCACGCAGGGCTTTACAGTTGGCACCTATTCGTTTCACTCTTCTGTTCTTTGCCTCAGCTTTTTCAGGCTGTAATGGAAAACACACGTTCACTATAAAACTGCTGGCAGTTCCTTCAACCTTAAACTGAGATAAGGTGCAAGGTCAAATGATATCATTATCCAGAAGCTCTTGTTTACTGTTGATGTTCTAACTGCTGTGGATCCTGGCTGTCTTTAACAGGCATAGCAGGATTTAAGGTCTCACTAGCAGTATCCAAAAGAGGGCTGCCTTGCTCAAAATGGATCAGAAGAGTCTTGCAGCCCTCCCATTATCATAGTTACTACAGCCTGAAGTGGATGACAGGTGCAAGCTAGAGCAATGCTATGATGGCTTGAGAACTGTGAAGTCTTAACTATTGTGCAACAAAACGAAGAGCCTGAGAATTTGACTAATCAGCAAGTGAATAACACACTAATGAGCAAGATGTCTGTTTTCCATCAAAAACCTAACAAGGGTCTACTCAAGGTAGCAGTGGTAGCGGATGGAAGAGGGCGCACGCACGAAGAAGCCATCAAATACTGCTTTGAGAAACACCTGTAACGTGGACAGGACACATGGTGCTGCCAATGACAGCCACTTGTGCACGTACTTAGCATATAAAAGTACCTAGCCAAGTAGAAGGCGTGTGACTTCCATCAGGCAGCAACTGGTAAGATGCATGATACAATATAAAAAAGAAACTATTAAATACATACAGAGCTCCCTTCAACTCTTTGAATTTTTGTTGTTGGACTCCTTGCGTTGCATGATCATGGGCATGCAGCTACACTCACTGCACACACTCGCCTGTACACAGAAAACCGCATAACAAATCCACTGTCAGCTCCAATTTTGTTTCTCTGCAAGGCTGAATGAATTTGATCCCTGGATAAGAACTGGCTCTGAAGCACTCGTTGTGTGACCATGGATGAGCAGCTGATCCCTGAAGAACTAACAATACACAAGGTTCCAGGAGAGTATGTAAGCCCTAGTGTAACGATAGTGGGACAGTGATCTGTGGGAGAGGCAGGCCTTGAAGTAACAGCCAGTGCCTTACCTACCTTAAAGGCGTCCTCCCCATCCTCCCCATACCAGCAATAATTGGCAATGAAATCCTTGCATTTCTAAAGTAAGCTTGACCTTTTGTTTCTACAATATTGTGCTTGCAGACCTGATGATGAACCAAAATTGCATTCCAAGCTCTCATCATTTCCCGTGTCCTTCACGAGTCAAAGTCCAGTGCAGAACAGTCATTGTATCTAATAGCTTGAGCAATTAATACATCCATGACACTGTCTACAATGTGCATCCACAGGATGACTATGTCCTATTTCACAGCTGCCTCTTCAGTGTAAATATCTTGAAGGTAGGGATCTAACTGCACTATGCCGGGCACAAGTCCTGAGCAAGATTTCAAGATACTCAGGACAGTGGTAAGTGAAGCCAGTGAGTGTACTTTAAAGTGCTTCTGAACACTCCATATTTTAGCATACCAGTCCCACTAATTAGGATAAAAACACCTTGGCTTGGAAAAACTAAGGAAAGCAAAGCACGCAAGAGAACTGAAGGCCAGGAGAGTAAAAGGAAGCTTTGAGAGAATAAAATACTACCTTCTAAAATTCATATGCTCAACTTGTCAGCTGTAAAATAACAGAATGATCTGTTTTCACATGAGGACAAAAAGGAAGAGGAAAAGAAGTATCCTTCTCTGAAGAAATGGTAAGCATCAATTATGAGTGACAACTAGAAATATTACAAAAGAAACCCCAACCCTATTAGTTGCCAAAAACGATCATGAAATATAAAAAGGTCAGAGGACTATACCACCCTGAAACAGCACAGGATAACTATTATTTTATCTCTAAATTTTAATAAAAATGATTTATTTTTAATAAAAAGATTTTATACCATAGTGATATATTTTTCCCACTCATCAGGTAATTAGTTTGACAAGAACTGAACAATGGAATCTTTGCCAAGTCATTCAAATCTCTCACGTTAAAAAACCAAAAGGAAATATTTTCGCAACCATTGTTAAATTATCTGTAAAGAAAGCCTAAATGTGCACTTTGTAACTGGCTAAACAGATAACCTACCTTTATATGACTGAACAATATATCTCCTATTTTATGAAGTAAATATGCTTTCCTTATTACTTTGTTGTGCTAACGTGTTCAAGGCATTCTGTACTAGCAAGAGAACTGCCAGGCCTAGTAAACTATCTTTCCAGGATGACTGGCATATTTTTTTTTCCCTTGGATTGATTTCTAAGTGCCTCAGCCATAGATTTTGAAACATTTACAAATATATGTCTTACAGAAGTAAGAAAACATTTTTAGAGGAAAAAATATAATTTTGCATTTGATTGTCTGAATGGCTACATTCTGTGCAGTTTCTGTGCAGACATTTGTCTCATTTTGTTCTATGTTTTTTAAAGGGCACCACTGAGCATCCTGCATAGTGACACTTAATTAAGGCAAGATCTTACATGAAGGGGAAAAACATTTAAGAACTGAAAAAGGTGAACTAAAAATGCTTTGAACACACATGGAAGAACTAAAATTCTTCATACAGAGACAGGAAAATACCTTAGAGATGTGCAGATAAAAAAAAAATAAGAACTGTCAAATAGCAAACATGGTAGTTTCACCTCTATAGTAGGCCTTCGTTATTGCATCAAATTCTTCTTGACCAGCAGTGTCCCATAACATCAGCCTGACATCTTCATCATTAACTCTGAAATAAATGACACGGTTTTGTAATTAATTCAACAAACAAGAGCAATTCAAGACAACTGATATGGAAATAGTTCTGTGTCTACAATATAAGTGCAATTCAGTTCAAATTTAACTTCATATAAATATAATGTTACTTAATATTGATAATGCTTCAGCTCTGTAACATGCTAGGGCAGTAGTCCCTCAATTACACCACGTGCTCTTTCGTGACAGTTCATACTACGTTTTCTTCTTCCTTTCCTCCTCTTCCTCTACATTTTCCTCTATGAAAAAAAATAATATAGACTTCAAAATAAAACTTAGGTATCTGAATAATGGTCCTTTCATCTTTTTAATCAGCTTACAAAACTTAGAATTTCCTTAATTCTCATTACTATAGCATTTTCCATTTACCAAGCATAATTGGGCAATATCTGCTTATATTACATAGACTAAATCTACAGCATATTTCATATTTCTTTCCATAGTCATTTTAATCTACATTGGCTAATAAATTCATGTAATCATTTTATCGTAGGTATTTCCACTTCCTCCGCAGGAAATAAAAAAAAATAATAAATCAACAGGTGGTAGAATACAAAGGAAAGTCATCAAAAAGCTTAGTACGACAGAGGTTCCAAGTTTTATTTTGATTTATAATTCTAAATCTTGTATGGAAAATAGAGTGATACAGTCTTATCCCACTGTGTAAGAGAGAAAACAACTCCATTTACTGTGCTTTGGAGACAGCAGGCCTTGATTCAAGCCTTTGTAATTCTTAGGATTACAACAGAACAAAGAAATATAGGGAAAGGTAAAAATCAATAGCATGGCATTTGTTTAATACATACTGGATTTGTCTTTCCAGGAAATCTACACCAATAGTTTTCTTGTAGTCTTTTGTAAAAATCCCCTTGCAATATCGCTGAATCATACTGGACTTTCCAACAGCTCCATTTCCTACCACCACCACCTTGATGGCCACCTCCATATCTTCTTCCAACATCTTTGCAGCCCAAGTGACTCTTTAGCTTATTCAGGAAGCTATCGATTCTGTAAATAAAGTAAACAGATATGGTCATGAAAATGCTGTGAAGAGAAAGCAAGAGGAAATACAATCACATGTTAGGATCACAGAATCAACAAAGGATCAACATAGGATCCACAAAGACTGTACAATTTATTTTCAGCTCTGCCACAGACTGCTAAAGTGACCTTAGGCATGTTATATTAGACAGTCTGTACTTTGACTTGCCACTTAGGAACTGGAAATTAATGTAACTGTTAATAAAAAGTATCCTTCCACTGTATGAACATATCATCATATGTTGATTACATTCCTGATCCTCCACTGCTAACACATACAAGACACTCAACTGATCAACCTAGCACGTAGCACGAGTCTGAAGTACGGCAACTTCTAACTTCGGACACTATTATACCCAGTTCAGGTATTGTGACCTAACACCAACACTGCTGCTCTGGAGACACAAACCTGTATCATTCTGTGACTGTATCCCTTACTCCAGTTCTTATTAACGCGTCTAACTTTCTGAGGAAGTCGATAAAAATCATAATAAATTTGGGTGCTCTTATTCATTAATTTTTTGGCACGTGAATCAAAACATTAAATGTATAAATATTATTGGGTAATTCTAAGGATAGTACATTTTCCAGAGTTTAGGGTTTTTTAAACAAGAAATTGAGTAATCCAACTGTTTTAAAACATGTTTAAAGGCCTAAACTCTTACATAATTTATCTTACCAATACTCAATAGACAAATTACTTACATTTAAAAAGTTGGTATCGTAAGTATATTAGGTGTGACCATAGTCTCACATCAAAGCCATGGCAGGGGAGCCACCTAATTTACCTCTGATTCGGTTTTGCCCAGGTACAGCATACATTAACCAGAGACAAAGCCAAGCTGCTGAAGCACATGGACAAAGTTCACAGTGCAAGCGGTTACAGCAGACACGGAGATTTTTATATAAACTAAAATTCCAATGCGCAAAAGTGAAAAAATAATGTATTTGGCTTAACGTAAAGATATTTAATTCAAGTTTTGGTGGTTTGTTTGTTTGTTTTTTTTATGAGGAAGAAACAGAGGTGGAAGTTTCCCCCGCCTTTTGCTGTGCCGGGACATCATCACAGGAACACTTCGCATCTGCAAAGCGGCACATTTCCTCCCAAGAGGTAAGGAACCCTCCTTTCAAAGGAGGAGAAAACACCTATTTTAAAGACTTTGCCCACCCCCCCGCCCCTCACACGCAGCCCGTGCGGGAGGCGCCGGGCTACCCGATACCCTCCGGCTCGCCCTGGCAGACAACGTTCCCGTTTTGCCTTCCGTTGCATTAAACACCAGCAGACGCGCGTTTTTACCGGGTATCCGCCAAGCACCGCTGAAGCTGCCGCTGGGTCGGCCGCCAGCAATCCAGATGGCCGTTCTGAGCGAGGACCGACCTACGCTCGGCGGAGACGGCCCTTCGGCGGGCTCCGCGCAAGGGGCTGCCCGCGGCCGCCACCGGCCCTGCCCGGGGGGCGCCGCCGCTGCGGCGGCGGCGCTGAGGGCGGAGGCTCGCCCGGCCGCCCCCCCAGCCCCCCTTCCGCCGCCTCAGCCCCGCTCCGGCGCTCGCCCCGCCGCTCCCCCGACCCCGCTTCCCGCCAGCCCGGCAGCACCCTCCCGCCTCGGGGCGCCTCAAGCCGCCGCCGGGGCCACGATTCCCGCCCGCTCGCCCGCGGCCCCTCTCACCGAGCCCTTGCCGGAGCGGGGCGGGCGGCGCTCCCTCAGCGCGCGCGGCGGCGGCTCCACCTCAGCGACGGCGAGGGCGGGAGGGAGGCAGGGAAGGGGAGAAGGAGGGAAGCCGAGAGGAAACCGCTCGTCGGGGCCGACCCAACCCGGACGCACATCACGGCTCCCCCGCCCGGAAACGCCGTCAGGACTGGGGGCGCCGCTCGGGGAGGCGCCCGCCCGCTACCTCCGCCCCCGCGGCGGCGGCCCCCGGGTGGGGGGGCGCGGGGAGGCGCCGGCGGGGAGGTGGGAGGCGGGTGCGGCGTTCACAGAATCACAGAATGTTAGGGATTGGAAAGGAGGTCAAAGGATCATCTAGTCCAATCCCCCTGCCTGAGCAGGACCACCTAGATTAGATGACACAAGAACGCGCCCAAGTGGGTTTTGAACATCTCCAGAGAAGGAGACTCCACAACCTCTCTGGGAAGCCTGTTCCAGTGTTCTGTTGCCCTTACTGGGAAGAAGTTCTTCCTCATGTTTAAGCGGAACCTCCTGTGTTCCAGCTTATATCCATTTCCCCTTGTCCTATCATTGGATGCCACTGAGAAGAGCCTGGCTCCATCCTCATGACAGTCACTCTTTCCATATTTATAAATATTAATGAGTTCCCCCCTCAGTGTCCTCTCCTCCAAGCTAAAGAGACCCAGCTCCCTCAGCCTTTCCAAGGCTTTTCAGTGTTCGTCAGGGACTGTTCGTCAGGGAGTGGGGGCTGGCCGGGACCCCTCCCGTGGGGTTTGGCTGCGGGGCCCTCAGCCACCTGCATCGGGGGAGAATCGGTGAGTGAGATCCGCCTGCGTGATTGTGAGAGGTTCTCCTCTGGCTTCCTGAGGAAAGGTCCGGTCAGGCTGATTTCCCGGCCCCCCAGGTGCATCCGTCCCTGCTTCACTCCCTACCTGACGGCCTTTCTTCCTCACCTCATCTTCCATGGAAAACAACACTCTTGTGTTTTCTGTGGGAGAAGAGGAGATCATCCATGGGCTTTCCTCAAGCTATCGCTAAGGCAGCTACCGTTCCTGTGGGTAGTACCTCCTTATTTATTTTTTTTTAACAAGGTGTGACCATGCCAGGTTTCAGCCCATCACCGTGGCCCATGGTCTGCCAGCTCCCACACTTTGTATAAAGCAGAACATGACAGGGTTTAGCATAATTGTAGACACGATAGCCTTAAGATCTGAAGGTGTTCTGTTATTTGTTTGGGCTTTTTTAAATTAGACTGATAAAAGATGTCCCCTGCCTTAAATTCCCTTTGTCTTTTCATGTTGCAAAGCACACCTCGTTGGCCAGGGTGGCTGTCTCAGTGCCCCCCCAGCACTCCTGCTGCTCAAGAACGGCCAAGGAACACCAGTTATTACCAGGTTCTGGCTGCTGAGAACTGCCTTGCACAAATGAGATCTCTTCATCCGTGCCCCGTGCTTCCCGAGGCTATATCTTCACTCTAGAGTCAATTGGTGTTGCCTGTGCCTAAACAAATATTTTTGGATTAGTGCATTTTGCAGCTACACCTCAAAAGAAGGGTTAAATTTTATGCATGGTTTTAATTCTGAAGTTTATGCTTTTGTTAACACAGACCGCGGGTGCTCATCTCAGAGTCCATCTGATGCCAAAAGGCTTTGAATTAGAGAGCTCTCCCGTTAACTCTAAGACAAATTTGTTACCTGCCTAATACCAAAGCAATGATGTCAGAAACGCTCCTTATTGTACTTTCATGGCTGGGGTTCATCTCACCTAATAGTATTTTAAACATTCCTGTGGTGTGGTTCACCTTCAGATGGCTGTCAAGTAGCCCAGGTGAACCACTCCCTCAGTTCCCTCTATTGACTGGAAAGGGACCCCGGTGGCCACAGCTGTATAAGATTACACGAGACATATCCTATCCTAAGTGCCCTAATTGAGGCAGTAAGTTTGACTGCTGTAAATAATTTTAGGTTTTAATTGTCTGTTTTTTAAATTCCATATACTGGGTAATTCTTTTATGAAGTGTAAGGCTAGAATCTGTTTGTCATATTGGTGATGCACAGATATTTCTTTGTGAAACCCCAACAATTTAGTGAGGCTAAACCATTCTGGCATGTCTTATGGGTATATTGAGAGCAATTCAGGAAACTTTTCTTATCATGTCCCACAAAAGAAGAATGAAGGAACTGATACATTCACAGATTTCAAGACTTTAGCATGTTTGTGATTTGATGATTCGTGATGAGATCAGCCAGCAGAGTGACTTGTTTGCAACTAAAAATTTATGTCTCTTTTCAATTTGTCTAAATTAAAGTTCCAGTCAATGGATCTTACTACATCTTTTCATGGAGATTGACTAGCACCTACTCTTGGATATCTTTTCCATTTGCAGGTACCAGGACGCACTAATGAAATCAGCTGTGAAACTTCTGATCAACAAACTGGCTACCCCAAGCCCCGTAAGACACCTATCATAATGCTAACTTTTCAGCAGCTAGATCAGTTTCTGTGACAGTCCTTTGAACGCTTTCCAGTATTTTAATGTTGTAAGCAGACACATCAAATTAGGAAGCAAATTATACCAAATTAGTGTTACAGGAGTAGATGTACAGAGGCGAGGCAACCTCCTGCCTTCTACTTTGTATTCCCCTTTACAGACCCTGAAAGGTCATGCTAATCCCTTTTGCCATACCATTTCGCCAAGGTCTCCTATTCGGGCAGTTTACTGTACATTCTCCTGTGATTACTGCTTTCCAAGGCATTTTTTTAACATGAGCATATAGCCCATATTCTTCTTTTTCCGAAGTGTATTGTGTGCCGTTAGCTACAATGAATTTTCTTTGTTTGACTTCAAGGCAAATCAAATCAATCTGTAACAGGAAAGTAATGCCGACCTTCGGTAAAGTCATCTGTTTGTTAACGGCAAGCTTTACATGAATGTCATTGTCTGATTAATCAACAAAAATGTTAAATAATCTTTCACCAAGAGTCCTCGGGAGTCCCATTAGAGTCACTCCAGTTGCTGCTGTCTCCATAATCAAAACTATGTTTTGAAATCTCTTAGTGAGCCAGTGGAATGCATCTACTGCGTGCTCTGTTTTTTCCATACAATGTATACATTTCAGCCAATGCAATCCTGAAAAAGAAAAAAAAAACAAACAACAAACCAAAAAGAGACAGCAACTCCCTGATACAATTTGTTTTCTGTGAAAATATGTGCATGCTGGACTTTAGTAACTATATTTTTGTTAATGTGATGAAAATATTTCCGTGTATATACGTTTATATTTTACTGTCTTAAATCCTTTTAAAGTTGGATTTTAATGTAGTTGCTCATATGGAATGCTAAGAAGTCATTAAGAGTAGGACCATACAGCTGAAGTAGAACATAGAGAGTCTGAGACACATCAGAGCAGTGATGCGCTCCTTTAAGTGGATGACTAACTCAACAGTTCCCACAAGCTCCTAAACTTTCAGGAGTGACAGTGGGCCTTGCCATAGCCAGGCTTTCAATGAGCTGCAGTGATTCCCCATCTCAGGCTTTCTCTCCTCTGTATTCCACTGCTTGACAAAGAGATCAGGTTAACCCTCGCCAAGAGAGACACTTCTCCACAATTCAGCAACTCGGACTCATAGACACAAACCATACGGACTTTTTGAAAGGTTTGAGTTGGAAGCTGAGCTTCACCTCTCAAACCTGCTGTGACTGATATTCTTCATTATTCTTTTTTCTCTCTCTCCCTGCCGTTACTAAGAGCCTTGCAAATTTGTAATTCTGACCTACCATTTTCTTCCGACCTACTATTTCTCGTTTTTTACTTTTTACTTCTCTTACTTTTTTTTCTACTTATTTTTGTAGATTTTATATACTGTCCTTTCTATGGTATCAGAACTAATTTTCCAAACAAGGCCTGTAAGGAGTCATCTGAGTAGCCTACAATAAAAATGATCCCAAGCTTTATATGAGATTCCAAACTTACATGTCACACCCAATATAGTGTCCTCTCAAAGCAGTTTTATGTTTTCTTTTTTTTCATTAAACACAACCTCTGCTGAAAGTTGGAGAAAAAATATACAACAATCACAGGAATATCCAGGTGTGAAAAAAAACATCCACTTGAATGCCACAGTGTCAATAGCTACGTGAGTTTTTTTTATGTGAAGCCTATCTGTGAAACATAAAGTGCCATTTTTAAATCAATATTTGACACAAAATTTATTCTACAAATAATCCAATTTTGCTTGGTGTGTAAATGAAAAAACAGGCAAAAGTAAGTTCTTGGAAGCCATACTATTTTTCATTGCCATTTATTTTTAATTTTCATAGTTTTCATTTACATATCATATGCAATTTTAATTTTCATATCTTTCACAAACACATAAAAATACAAATTTTGAGTATATTCTTTTTGTATTTTTTGAAACTGATGATCATACAATACAGTCCGACACTGTAGCTTTGTAATCCCAGGGTTGGGGCTATGTCAACAAGGTCAGAGAAAGTAAGATGTGTTGCACTGAAATATTTTTATGGCTATTTTTGTAATTCTGAGCATACTAATGATTAAGACTGCAGTTATTAATGCATTGTTATGTAAATCTTAAATATGCCCGAACCAAATGTGATCTGTGAGTAGAAGTTAACGAGCCTTGAGATGTCAACAGTTCTGAAGACATTTCTCATGCAGAAGGCAATAGTTTGTATGCTTAGGTGTAAATAAAGGAAATAAACCAAGATGAGTTGCTGGCAGCAGTGTTTTCAGCTAATTTCAACCAATATATTCAGCAATGCTGTTGAATTATCAGGTACAAACTGTGTCATACAATGATAAAGCAGAATTTCTAAACCACTTATTTCTATTAACTCTGTAGAGCCTGATAAAAAAAAAATCAAAATAATTGATCTGTGTGCTGTATGGTTTTTGAGTAATAAAAATGTAAAGAGAAGAGAAATGGAAATAATTGAGGACAACATCAGGATTGAAACACTAAATTTTAGATAATTTAGTTATATGTGTTGAAGAATCATGTGTAGTTTTAGTATTTGCTGGAGCTTACTTCACCTGGAAGTGCATTCACCCAAAGGAAATGCTGCAAGTGTTTAAAGTTGTGTATATTTGTAGTTACTGATAAGTCAATATGAGCTGCATTGTTTAGGTCTTTCTCCTCTTTTCCTGCTCTTCCCACTTTAAATATGTATCCAGTGAATGAAATGTAAAGGCTGCTTGAGAAAAGGATCTGCCACCAAACAAGAAGGAAATGAAGATATTAACCTTAATTTGGATAATCATGTGAAAAGTATTTCCTGGTACCACAGAAAATGCTTATTTAACAGTGGACAGATAACAAAAGTACGAAGACAGATAGCAAAGGAGGGAAGAACTGAGTCAAAATTAGCAATGAAGAGCTTGAAATTAAATATTTGCTATGGCATTAGCACTATATTCCCCTGGAAAAGCAGGTTCTGAATACTGCTTATCAATCTTTCATGTGATGGATCTCCAAATCGAAATTTCAGTGACCAGGGGGCAAAATGAGGAGCACTGGAAGTAGGAATTATTTGGGGATAAGAAAACAAACCAAACATTATTTGGATTAAAACTTGCTGCTGAAGGTAGCTGAAGAGAACTGTCTTAATGATGATCAGAAGGCTTGGGCAGTTGGATTTTTTTATTAGTAATTCATCCCTTTAATTTGGCAGAATATACAGACCCTTCTGAAGTGTTTTGGAGAACACAGTGCTTACTATAGCCAAGCAAACTATTGCCTTATTTTTATTTTATTTTATTTTCAGGGAATGTTGTTGATTGGAGCATTACATCTGAATTTCCAGAATTTGGAGTGATAGGAATAAGTTTCAAGTTCACAGTGTTACATTTAGGCACCCGAGTTCATCTAAACCCATATAACAGAGGCTCTATGAGTTTTGGGTATACTGAGGACTCACAGCTTGCCTGGAAATGAGTGGAGCTGAGGAATCTGACTGACCTAGAAAACTGATAATGCATATGTATATATATGTACCTTACAGTACATGTGCATATGTTGACTGAAATATCTTGTGAAAATGCATTTTTTTACTCCTGTGTATTTTGTGAATAAACATTTTGACAGCATTTCTGGGAAGAATTAAGCTTCTTACAAGAAAGATACAAGGAAGGTGACAATAATCCTGTGAAATTAAAAAGACTCCAGTTAACTGGTTTCTTAAAACTGTGAAATGTCTAACAGAAAAAAAAAAAAAATTGAAATATCATCAGCAATCATTATTATGGGGAAATTAGCTTGCTGTTCAACAGGATAAAGTCAAAAGGTCGAAGAAGGTCAGAGGAAAGCAGACACTTCCATTGCTTTAGTCTTAAGAACTTGTTATGAAAATGCATCCAATTAATTGAAACAAAGCCACCCAGAGACTTAAGTTGTGCAGAATTTTTCTTGCCACCCACTGTCATTTGTAAGTGCTGTTTAGACTTTCTGCAGAGCTGTATTTTAATCCTCATGTGAAATTAGAGGAAAATGTTCCAATGAAGTGCAAAACCTTCCTAATGATAAACTAATGCCATTCAGAAACTGGAATCACCAGAGTGCGATAAGTTATAGTTAAGCGAGGTCATTCTCAGAGGCAATTATGGGCTTTGCAAAGATAGTAATTTGCTGTTTTTCTTCCTAGATACATCATCGTTCATTAACATTTCGTTTCCCCCCCAGTTTTGAAGTTCTCTGTTGAGTCACTAAAGGCCTTATAGGAAATAGATGATTTGAGAAATACCTTGTGGGACCTTACCTATTTTGTGGCCCGCTCTTGACAGTCAGTAAGATGTGCTTACCAGTGTAATAGCATTTGAAACTTGCAGGGGCAGGAATTAGAGAGAAAAAAAACCCATACACATACAGATCCTTGTAGCTAGGCATGTAATGTATTTGCCTGGTTGCCGCATTTTTATTATCTGAGAAATTTTTCAGGGACTGGAATCATTCGTAATTGTCACATTAGTAGAGGTGGAAAAAATCAGCTTTGTGTACAATGAGTCATATGTGTGCAAACTATTTTCGAAGTAAGTTAATGTCTTATGTGAGACTGATGTAACCTTATTTTAAATCTGCTCTGTTAGATAGTAGGTGTTAATTTACTGTACTGTGTAGTCAGCATCTTTGTATCCTTATTTTTGGAAGCATTAGTTCTCCCCATTACAAATTGTGCATGCTGATGGGTGTCTTTGCAGACGCTTGTTTCTAGAAAGCAGTTTAAATGTGGACTGTCACATTACGTGCTGTTATTCCAGTTCAGGCTGTGAAGTTTAGTCCATTTCAGACAAAAAATACCACAAAATAAGTTAAATCTTTGAGATGATCATAAACCAATTTTGTTTCAGAATTTGTATTTCTGAAATCAAGACACCGATAATCACCGCTTGAATAAAGCTTTGAAATACTGCACTACTGCAAAACAACACGAGCGTTTGGGGGAAATGTTGCTGTGATCTACCACAGTCAGGAATAGACTTGTATTTACCGTATGTTACAAATTTGTCTATGTGATATCTCATCTGTCTTCTGCTGTGAAATGCCATCTGTCTCATACTCAAAATCTATGGAAAAGGAACTGCTGAACTCTGTAACTTTAAAATGCTATAGTCTTGTTTGAAATAACTGCTTGAAAGAGAAACAAATAGGAGTTATTTGATAAAAAACTTGATTTCTATGTCCCGGTAGCCGACCTGACTTTTGTACCTTCTCCGTAATGCTGGGGTTTTGTACTTTTGCCATCAAGTAACTGTAGCTTTCTTAGGATTTTTTGTGCTTATGATTATACAACATGATGAGCTTGTAGGGAAATATATGTATATTGATGTATATGTTTCATCAAAAACGAATTTTCATAAGGAAAGAGTTTGCTGTGGGAATGCATTAATTGAGGTAAAATGTCATTTGTTCAAGGCTTTTCTCTCTGCCCAAGTAACTCGAATCATATTTCTACCAATACGCTGGAAGGACACACTGGAGGGATAAAAGATTTGAGTTCAATCAGGCAGAAAAGAAATGTGAACTTGATTTCTGTTTTCCAAATTGTAACTCTAAGCACTGGGCAAGCATAAAGAACTGCCAAAATGCTGCCTCATGCTTTGTGTGAGGTTGGAAGCTCACCAGATGATGACTCCTAGGGCAAATGATGCATACCATTCTTGTCTCACTGTCCTTGGGGGCAGACAGCTCATGTAACACAATAGCAAAAGCAGTCTGTGATATGAGAGCTAAACTCTTTGCCCTTTTCACCCTTGTTCCATATAGGTTTTTAGCACACTTTCTGTTTCTTTATCACCTGATTGGCATATGCCTTCTGACTGTATCACCATGTTCTATAAAAGAGGCCATGCCCATCACTGCCCCTTGGCTTCTAATTTGCCCTTGCTGTGCCTGTGGCCAGTGAAGCTGGCAAAGTTTCAGCTATACTGAGCTAGTTGAGGACCGT